>NC_141691.1:2003556571-2006425026 GCF_964263255.1 Lissotriton vulgaris | reverse complement strand
TTCCTCGCAAGAAGGTACCCACCTCGTCCTCGACCTCAATTCGTGGTGGTGAAAGTGCAAAACGTACTGAAGTTCGGCAATCCACATCCTCCACTTCATCTGTCATTAGCAGCAGGACCACCACCACCAGTATCGACGCCTCCTCCGGCGGCGGCCCCCGAAGACATTTCAAGTCTCCAGTTTGGGACTTCTTTAGTGTTTGCCCAAAAAAGGCAAACGTAGCCATTTGTAGCCTTTGTAAGCTTCGATATAGTCGTGGTAAGCTTGGTTCTAACTATGGTACCGGAGGCCAGAGAGGTCATCTTGAGAGAAGGCACCCTCTCGAATGGTTTCCGCACCTAGAGGCGGTCAAGAAAGCCGGAATTGCACGTAATGAAAACGTTGATTTGTCATCTGCTGATGACGAGGAGGTAGAAGAAGACGATCCAAACACTTCACTTACACCCAGTTCCCATGTCAGCAGCACACCCCATGGGAGCCACACTAAGAGTGTGGGAGAGAGTGAGACATCAATGCGGAAAAGTTCATCAGCGAGCGTAACTGGGTCGAAGAGATCATCATCCCGTAAATCATTGGTCCAGGGCAACATTAAAAAGATGTTGTTTACAGAAGCGCAATATGAACGCAACCACCCAATGACCCGTCTGTATAACACTAAGCTGGCTAAAATGCTAGCTCTGGACCTTCTCCCTTTTTCTTTTGTCGAAGGGGTTGGTTTTCTAGAATTAGTGGCAGTGCTCTGCCCTAAATG
Source organism: Lissotriton vulgaris (assembly GCF_964263255.1). NCBI lineage: Eukaryota > Metazoa > Chordata > Amphibia > Caudata > Salamandridae > Lissotriton > Lissotriton vulgaris. The sequence continues at coordinate 2,006,424,275 of NC_141691.1, read as the reverse complement.
GAAGGTTCCTAGCCGGTTCTATTTTGCCCGAGTTGCGGTTCCAGCACTACATGAAGATGTTCTGAAGGCGATTGGGGCAGCTTTGCAGAAGAGTGCTGTTCACACTATACATCTGACAACAGACATGTGGACCAGTGGCGCAGGCGCTGATTACATGTGCATCACTGCACACTGGGTCTCTTTTTCAGGGGCTAAAGCAAAGCTAAACTCAGGTGTTGACACTAACACTGTTTTTAAAGGTGCTCGGAAACATGCAACACTAGCCATGTTTGGTTTGGAGAAACGTCACACAGCAGAAAACATTTTGGATGTCTTTAACACAAAGGTCCTTAACTGTCTGTCCCCACTAAAACGCAAGGTTGGTTATGTTTCCACGGACAATGGCTCCAATATAGTTAAGGCCATGAGGGACGGTTACTATTTCAGAGTGCCGTGTTTGGCGCACTGTATAAACCTGGTTGTCCAAAAATTCTTGGGTAATAAAGACAGTGCAGCGTGCAGTGTATTGGAGAACTGCCGAAAAATTTGCAAGCATTTCAGGCATTCTTTTAAGGCCCGCAAGCAGCTGAGGAGCATGCTATATCAATGTCAAATGCCAGTGAAAGCACTCATCCAGGAGGTGGTAACACGTTGGAACTCAACCTTCTACATGCTTGAGCGTCTGTATGAGCAGTATACGCAACTCGATCAATATTCTTGAAAGAGGGTATAGAGGAGCTGAGGATGGGTGGGCCGCAATGGAACATAGTTGAAAGCCTAACACGCATGCTTCGTCCTTTTGAGGTCTTCACGCGTGCAGTCAGCAAGGAGGACTCTAATTTGGGAAAAGCTATCCCATTGTTGTACATGCTGGAGGACCAACTGAAGGAGGTGTGTTCTGTGTTTCGAAAAGATGACAAAAAGAAAGGCTCTTCTTTGCTTCTGGCTGAGCAATTATTAGAGCTCCTACAAGGTGATGAACGTCTTCAAAAGATCCACTCAGAACAGCATTACATTTGTGCTACTATTCTGGATCCACGCTACAAAAAGGCGCTGGCAGGCAGAGCATTCTTTGCTTTTGCTGATGAAGATGTTACAAAGTACAAACGTTGGCTAGCCTTGTCAGCCAAGAAGTTTGAAACAGAACGGCTGGAAATTGAAGGAAATGGCAGTACATCAGCAGGCCATCCCCAGTCAAAACAATCCACTTCTGCACCTGTGGCTGTGGCACAAGTGACCTCTCAGCCGTTAAAGACACCGGCAACCGCATCATCTGCACGAAAGACAGCAGAAACATTGGAGGCTGAAGAGGATTGGCTAGCTCTGCGTGGGTTTGGTTCTCAAAAGGCCAGAGGCACAGCAAGAGCTACGCAAAGTGGAGGAACCTTGGAGGAGGACCTTGAGTCGATGGTGAAGGACTATCTGAATGACTCCACAGAGGTCTATGTTAATTCTGACCCATTGGCGTATTGGCATGGGAAAAAAGAATTGTGGCCACAGCTCACCAACCTGGCTTTAAACTACTTGTCTTGCCCACTCGCAAGTGTGTCTTCTGAACGGGTTTTCAGTGCGGCTGGTGGGATTGTAACTCCCAAACGGAGCCGCCTCTCGCCCAAAAATGTGGAGAGGTTAACAATGATCAAGATGAATCAGCACCTCATACCACCAGATATAAGAGTACGAGAGAGCGTGCCGGATGAAGAGGAGGTGGCCAGCACCATAGATGAGGGAATTTCTACTCTGTCAGGTGGCACTGACCTCACCCGGGCTGAATTCGCAGAGTATGATGACGAAGCCTTATTCTTATTCCTGGACCGTGATTCCGACTTCGAGCCCTGAAAATGAGACAACGAATCAATAACTTTCTTTTTCATCCTTATTCACTTTTATTCCTGTGTGTCTGTCTTTCTTTGTTGTGCACAGTTAATATAATTCAAACTTTAATCAGATTATCACAAAGACAAGCCCATCAGCAGAACTGTCTTCACTTGTTTGCTAATTTATTTGAAGGTGCCGCAGTCTGCATTCCTCAGGTTCACAAGTTCAGAAGAACATGCTCCTCTATCCTCCTCCTCCAGACTCCTATTTCCATCAAAGCAGAGGGCTGGTTTACGCCCAATGAAGAAAGACTCAGCACTTGTGGGGGTGTTGTTCTACCTCTTTGCAGGTGAGTTGACGGGTCTGGGGCCATTGCTGGGAAGCACTAAAAGTGGTTTGTGCCAAATCCGAGGCGGAAATTTTTTTGTGTTTTTGATGACTTGCTTGCCTTTGAGGTGCTCTTAGGGGGGGTTCCGTCTGTTTGTGGGTGAGTTTCATGGTCTGAGAGCATTGCTGGGACACTCTAATCTTGATTGCATTTGCTTTTCAGGAAATCCGTCGTGCCAACCCCGACTTATGGCCTAGCTACGCAGCGCGTTTGGACCGAAGGCCCAGAAATATTGCAAGTATGAGATTTTGCTTTTGGCCTGTTTGGGGGTGTTATGCTTCTTGGCGGGTGGGTTGCCGGGTCTTGGGGCATTCCTGGGAAGGTCTAATACCGGGTAGAAGTGGTTGGGACAAAATCCAGGCCGATTTTTTTTTGGGCTATTTCAGACATTTTGCTCTATGTAGCGTTTTCGGGGGCCTGTTTGGGGGGCTTGCTGGTGTTTGCGGGTGAGTTTCGTGGTCTGGGAGCACTGCTGGGACACTCTAATCTTGATTGCATTTGCTTTTCAGGAAATCCGTCGTGCCAACCCCGACTTATGGCCTAGCTACGCAGCGCGTTTGGACCGAAGGCCCAGAAATATTGCAAGTATGAGATTTTGCTTTTGGCCTGTTTGGGGGTGTTATGCTTCTTGGCGGGTGGGTTGCCGGGTCTTGGGGCATTCCTGGGAAGGTCTAATACCGGGTAGAAGTGGTTGGGACAAAATCCAGGCCGATTTTTTTTTGGGCTATTTCAGACATTTTGCTCTATGTAGCGTTTTCGGGGGCCTGTTTGGGGGGCTTGCTGGTGTTTGCGGGTGAGTTTCGTGGTCTGGGAGCACTGCTGGGACACTCTAATCTTGATTGCATTTGCTTTTCAGGAAATCCGTCGTGCCAACCCCGACTTATGGCCTAGCTACGCAGCGCGTTTGGACCGAAGGCCCAGAAATATTGCAAGTATGAGATTTTGCTTTTGGCCTGTTTGGGGGTGTTATGCTTCTTGGCGGGTGGGTTGCCGGGTCTTGGGGCATTCCTGGGAAGGTCTAATACCGGGTAGAAGTGGTTGGGACAAAATCCAGGCCGATTTTTTTTTGGGCTATTTCAGACATTTTGCTCTATGTAGCGTTTTCGGGGGCCTGTTTGGGGGGCTTGCTGGTGTTTGCGGGTGAGTTTCGTGGTCTGGGAGCACTGCTGGGACACTCTAATCTTGATTGCATTTGCTTTTCAGGAAATCCGTTGTGCCAACCCCGACTTATGGCCTAGCTACGCAGCGCGTTTGGACCGAAGGCCCAGAAATATTGCAAGTATGAGATTTTGCTTTTGGCCTGTTTGGGGGTGTTATGCTTCTTGGCGGGTGGGTTGCCGGGTCTTGGGGCATTCCTGGGAAGGTCTAATACCGGGTAGAAGTGGTTGGGACAAAATCCAGGCCGATTTTTTTTTGGGCTATTTCAGACATTTTGCTCTATGTAGCGTTTTCGGGGGCCTGTTTGGGGGGCTTGCTGGTGTTTGCGGGTGAGTTTCGTGGTCTGGGAGCACTGCTGGCTATATATACTTTACTTTGCAAGAGGTTTGAAGCAAATCCATGGTGGCTGAGGGGACTTAGGGCCTAGCTGCAGAGCGCGCGCGGAGTGATTTGGGAAATTTGTGAAAAAGTGACTAAGTCCCCATTTTTGTACTTTTGCTCTTTGGCTGTTTGGGGGTCTTCTACTCGTTTTCTCCTGGGTTGACGGCTCTGGGGCCATTGCTGGGAAGCTCTAATACCGGATAAAAGTGTTTTGGACCAAATCCCAGGCGGAATTTTTTTTGTGTTTTTGATGACTTGCTTGCCTTTGAGGTGCTCTTAGGGGGGGTTCCGTCTGTTTGCGGGTGAGTTTCGTGGTCTGGGAGCACTGCTGGGACACTCTAATCTTGATTGCATTTGCTTTTCAGGAAATCCGTCGTGCCAACCCCGACTTATGGCCTAGCTACGCAGCGCGTTTGGACCGAAGGCCCAGAAATATTGCAAGTATGAGATTTTTCTTTTGGCCTGTTTGGGGGTGTTATGCTTCTTGGCGGGTGGGTTGCCGGGTCTTGGGGCATTCCTGGGAAGGTCTAATACCGGGTAGAAGTGGTTGGGACAAAATCCGCGCGGAAAAGCCTTTAGTTTTGGCACTTTTTGTAACTTAGGGTTCGTTAGGGTTAGCCCTAGCACCAGGATTGCATGTGTATCGGGGTGTTCTAGATTTTTCAAACTGAGTTCTGGGGTCTTAGAGCACTCGTGAGAATGTGTAATTTTGGTTGCAAGTCATTTGAAGAAAATCCATGGTGGGAAAGGGGGGATTTGGCATAGTTAAAGAAAGCCTTTGCCACTATTCTTAACTTAGGGTTCGTTAGGGTTAGCAGTATTTCTATTGCATGTGTTTGAGTGGGGGGGATTTCGAGTCTTGGAGCGATGCTGGCTATGGCTACTTTTGCTTGGTTGCTTGCAAGTGGTTTGAATACAATCCACGGGGGGTAATGGGTAATTAGGGTACTTCGGCCTACTTTTACTTTCAAAGTAAGTTTTGTCTCCAGTTTTCTGCTAGGCCTCGTTTTTTGGGTGGGAGCACTGCTAGGAAGATCTATTTTTGTTCTAAAACACAGTTTACAGTACACCTAGCTTGAGGGGCAAGATCCGCTACATTAATTTGCCCATACTTACTTATCCTTCAAAAGGTGACTCAGAGTACGCACTTTCAAAAACATTGTACTGTCTGTCTACTAGGAAAAACAAATTGTGACTTTTTGCACTCCACAGCCTACATACCTTATATTTATTTATCAGTGGTGTTGTAATATTATATCACTTCCTGTTTTTCGTTGAATAATTACAGGCCGGGTTTCAGTCTCTGCAATGGGGAAAAAAGGATGGAGTCAGGCTTCACAGTAGCGAGCCACAATTCAGCATCAGGCAGGCAGTGGACAGGGTGTCTTCTGGTGACCAACATCGGTGGACGAAGCGTCGGCTGCAATGGAGGAGTGCCGCTAATAGGAGGATTTTTTTTCTGCGGGCAACTTACTTACCACTTCCAACAGGACCACTACAACCACACATAGATACAGTATCCCTTGCCTTTTTCTCTGACTGTGACTGCATTTCTTTGCTCTCTCTCGGCTTCTACATTGATCCCTTAACACATCACTTAGTCCACTCCACTATCTGCACCACACATAGTCATTTGTAAGTGCTCCTACGTAATTCGCAAGTCGCAGCACGCCCCAGGCCGTAGAGGACTGGGATGGCCCCAATGATGAAGCATGTCACCAAGGGGCAACCCTGGTGAGTGAGGGGACACCTAGAAAAAAAGCAATTTCTCCTTTTCTATCTACTATACCTTCTGTCAGGTTACGCAGCCCCTAAGCGCCTACCGTACTATGAAACTACATTTCCCATGAGTAGGCGGGAGACTTGCAGACTATTTAGTGAGACTATATGAGAGTACCCTTGTATGTTAGGACATCACTTCACTGATGCCTGTCTTGTCTTCTCTTACAGGTATCCTTTCCCTGCTGACCCTACCTTTACCCATCCCACATTTTTTATTTTAGTTTGTTATTTTTCTCCCTCGCCTAATGCCTCGAACACCCTGTGTTTACACTTCTGGGTGTTGGTGACATTTGGAGGTGGAACCATATTTGCATCGACTGGATCACGGGGAGTAAACGTGACACCTTCCAGACCAACCCCATTGAGTGTTGTTGTGAATGGATTTATAGTGACCAGCAAGGCTCTCGGGTATCTGGCTACAGAGACCTTATGTTGAATATAGTTATCAATAATTCCACACAGGCCCTGTACTGTCGCATTCTTTCTTTCCACAGTTGTCGATGATATATTCTTACTCTGCTTGACAAAGAACCATTGCTAATGTGAAAGAACTTCAACCGAATTAGTAGTTATACTTTACCATTTGTTAGGCTACAATGTGGCACTGCTCTACTGTACTTCTGTCACCTGCTATATTCTCAGTTGTACCGTTGAATTGCTCAGGAGGACAAACCAGATTTCATTTTCTTTTTTTTCATAGGCATGCAACTGCCACTGTGGCACACCACTACTACCACCGCTATGAGGAAATTTTATCCGACCAAGATTGCCAACGTTATTCGGTGTTTCCCGTGGAGCCAGCCCTGGGCCTAGCCCTACTTTCAAACACAAATTACAGGTAAGATAAGCGTTTGGTGGTTTGGGGGTATAATGGAGTATTAGTACGAGAGACGAGAGCCTGAAGGTAGTACTACTAAAGTCCTAGGACTCTTGGATTCACTTCACTTAGTCTGTGAGAGGCACTTAGTGTTGAAAACATTTGGGCATTTACACTTAAAGGAAGAAAATGGAACTAAACTTTCAGGAAAACAGTCAACGTTAAACCCCCACCCACCAGGCAAGCAGTAAAAAACAGGTATGCTCAGATAAAGTTTGAAAAAGTATATTTATATCCCTAACAAAATAATCTCCCGCAAGACCCTCCCTAACCCCAACGATTGTCCTTCAAAAGTCCCCAAAAACCCAACTCCCAATTCCCACCCCCCAAAAGTCTCTAAAAAAGGGGCAAGGGACACTAGGGGTGGATGCTGTTCACTTTTTGGGCCAGGGCATCATGCTCCTCGCGGAGCAAGGCGAGCTCCTGCTGAAGGCGGGACACCATCAGGGTGGTGCGGCGCAGGCGTGCCTTCACTGCCTTGCAGGTGCAAGGCCTGTGAGAAGCAGCTGTTGGCCTTGCTGCTCGGCGGTGGCGTTTGCCTTTGGCAGCCCGGCTCAGTCTCGGTGGACCACTGTGCTGGGTCACGGTGGCAGCCGGTGAGGCCACGGAGGACGACGTTGTCGTTGTTGTCGACCGCACACTTTCCACGTCCTCCAGGGCCACCAGCCGCCGATATTCCGCAACAGTGGCCTCGATTCTCCGTTGCCGGGCCGCTCTAGCCAGCTCCTTCCTCCTTGTTCGTTTGGAAGGAGAACCTATATGAAGAAAGAAAGACATAGTCTGTAACCAATGCTCTTTAAGATTAACTCAATCATTCAGCAGAAATGTGTGCTGCAGTACAACTAGCAACTTGCAAGCGCATTACATAACTATTGAGGCCAGTATCTATCTAACCTCACACTTCTTCATCCTTGCTCTAACATTAGTGGGAGTTTAAGGAACAAATTCTATGAGCACTGTGGACTTCCATTGGAGTCGACTATGAAAGTACACCAGTCTTATTCTTCTTCTTGTCTCTTGTTTTGGAAAATTGGTACGTTATTTTCTGCAAGCCGGCATAATGCCAGCGCGGTAAACTTGCACCCGAGAAAAAGAGACGCACGCCATGAGGAGTGACCTAGACTTGCGTTGCCGTTGCGTTACTGTACCCGTCCAGTACATGCAGGTGGTGAATCTCTTACTTTTCTATTACGGGTGGCACTGAGAATACTCTGTTACAACTCAAGGGCTACTGCTTAATTAATTTAACTTTCACCCTACAGTGGAAATGAGTACTAGAAATGGAAAATTGAAGAAGATAAATAATCTGATTATCTATCACTTCACATGGGATGTTTTTGCTTATATATGGGATGACTTTAGGTGCTTTGCTTTTTATTGAGTGACAGGCAGTGATACATCCACACATGAATGACTGAGTACTACTAAACTTATTAAGAGAGGTAGGGAGTGGCCACCATAATAACCGGATCTATGCAGTGCTTGCAATACAAACTACTGCTACTATTTATGGTAGTATTTGGACAAAATTAAAAGTTCTTTTCCTTGCCTTTCCTACACTGGAACGGACGTGCGGGTGCAGTGTTAGTGTTACATGCTCTTCAAAGTTACACTTACTTCATCCACTGACCGTCTACTCTCTCTAGATCATGGGTACTCACAAACTTTCTCTCAGGGGCTACATTTACAGTGTAGTTTGGGGCCGAGGGCCGCACTGGTGGGGGCGGAGTCAGAGGGGGCGGGGCTAAAGCAAAACGATAACTTGTGACCATGAGGTTGCACACAGGTCCCTGCAGCAGATGCCCTCATCCACTGAGCCACCAGACCCAGCATTTACATACATCTCTCTCCCTCCTGCTGTCCCTCCTGCCCTCCCTCCATCTCTCTCTCCCTCCTGCCCTCCCTCTCCCTCTGTCATCTCACTGTGTGTGTGTCTATCTGTGTCAGCCTTCAGCCCGGGTTGAGACCGCTTCCTCAACGCGCACACACAGACAACAACACCAAAGTACTTAACAGGTCTTTAAAAGACCATTAACATATTATTGAGGCTTTGTTTGTTTTAGCGCCCCTGCTTCTCCACCCTGACAATCACTGCTTGCCCGGCCCCACAGAGCAGAGGCTTAGTTCTATTTCACCTCTTTGTGGCCTTGCATCTCCACTCTGCTCTGTGGGGGCCGGGGGAGCAGTGATTGTCAGAGTGGAGATGCAGGGGCGCTAACAGGTGAAATACAAAAAAGCCTCTGCTCTGTGGGGGCCGGGGGAGCAGTGATTGTCTGCAAGGTCAGCGCACCGCCAACGAAGGCTTGCCGGGCCACCACCGGCCCGCGGGCCGTACTAGGAGTACCCCTGCTCTAGATACACATATGCTATCTAAGAGTCAGATAGTAGCATGATCCAGGTATATGGACACATACAGTTTCTGTGTCACCCACCCAGGCTGTTGTCCTTCCACCCATCATTGCTTCATCATTCACCCAGCCATGCATCTCATATTCTTGCCTTCCCAGCTAGTCTTCAATCTCAATAAGTAAGGAATATATAAGAGCTTACCTCTGGCCGCCACCACCACCGTCTCAACTCTCACAGCTGCCGCCGCCGCCTCCTCCCCTGAAGCATCGCCCGATTCGCCCTCCGCCTCGGTGTCGAGCACCACCACCTCCACACTGGCCCCGCCACCAGATGTTCCACCTACAAAGTACATTTAAGAATGTTAGAATAAAGCAGTCACTAGTATTTGGTCTAGGAATGAAGACATGTGAAAACAATGTAATTTGTGACTGTCGTTAAAGTTAAAAAAAAAATGTCCCTTTTTCCAGGGAAGGTTGTCTTGCTGCACTTTTTGGCACAACTGATGAAGGCTGTTTTTTTAACACGCACCATTTTTCTCCACACAGACAGAAGATGGACTTCTAACAACAAGATCAAGTTGAAACCAGGTGAGAGCTCGGCTCGACCACAAGAAATGTCTTCAATTAATCGTCAGCACTAACCACTTTTCCATTATCAGTTAAACGTTTAGTTTTATTATGACTTCATTTTAATAAATGTGTTTACTTTTAATAAAGCTTTTAAACTTAAATACAATCTGTGTTTTTTGGTCCAGACTAGAGTGACTGAGCGAAAGGTTTTGCAATTTTTGCAAGCATGAGTCCAGATAGAACACTTCAAAAGACATTATGGACAATCCCAGAGGACTGCACTAAGTTGATAGAGCTATTGCTGACTAGAATCATGGGAGTTTCGCCAACCGTGCAATCTTAGTTAGCTACACAGACAGACTAATAAGAATAATCTAGTAATACCACAGGGAGTCATAGTAGAGGCAGGATAAGAATTTAGATACAGTCTACAAGAAGAGCAAAGACAATTTTGAAAAAAGTCAAATGAGGAACGCTAGGAAAAATAGGTACTAGTCTAAAATGAAAACTTACTGGGGCCAGCAGAGGAGCCCTCGCCTGCCCGATCCTGGCCCTGTTGATGAACAGCATCCGCCGCCTGCTGCTCCTGTGTCCTCCTCTCGCCCCTGGGGGGAGCTGACGTACAACATGAAAGAAAGAACAGAAAACATGGATGATTGTTGCTTGTCAATGTCAACCAAATCAAACATTTCAAAAGAACAATAACAAAATATTTCTGCGAAATTATATTGATTATGGTTACTTTTCATTTATATGCGGACCTGTGACTTCGAAAGTCACGTAACTCACTAAACAAAGTACTGAAACGTTCACCTAGGACTGGCAGGCAGCAGTCCGCAGGCAAGACGCAAAGTGACAGACAAACTCCATTGTGATTTCAGTCAGATCAGTGACAACACTAACAGTTGCCTGCTACATTACCAGTCATTTAAATATTCAAACTATCAATCCACCGCCACTATTTTTCTTATTGTCAGGGTTACAAAGGAAGGGGCAGATTTAAGCCCTTGCGGCTCTTTTGCGCCGTTCTTGCGTGACTTTTGTGACGCAGCAGCTAAACAAAAAAGGGCGCCATGGTGCGGCGTATAATATTATAACAACGTGACGCATTTGGGAGATGCATCCCGTTATAAAGCCCTGCGCCATCAGGGGGCGTTCCGGCGCAAGGGAGGGCATTCCTGCGCTGGAACACATCCTAATAGTGGCTGAGGGAAATCTACAAAATATCAATCAGTCACCTTTAGGACAATGATGCGTCACACAAACCCTGCACCTGCTTGAAGCAGACGTACGGCTTGACCCAGCATTGGGGAGATAGGGTACCCCAGAGCATTGATGGAGCTGCGCCATCGTTGCGACGCAACTCCAGCAGTAAAGCTTCGGTGACGTTTTGGGCCCATGGGGCGCCGCCGCCGCATTGCAAATACGGCGCACCATGTTTGGTGGTGGTAGCGGGCCGCACAATTAATGGCGCATCCCTGCTACTTTGCAGGGATGCGACGGTAATTGCAATTCTGCCCCTTAGGGGCATACTTACTTACGCGTTCTGGCGCATCTCCAGAGATGCGCCAGATCAAATGCGTCACGCAAAACTACCCTTGCGACACGGCAGATGTGCCTCATTTACAATGCGGCGCGCCCTGGCGCAAGGGTAGGCACTTGCGTGACGCATCTCGTCACGTAAGAGCGGCGCATCGCTGGAGTCACGTCGCCAACGCAATGCAACTCCAGTAATGCTCAGGGCCACCCAATACTTTACATGCTGTGTCAGTCCTTTCGCCTGCTTCGAGCAGACATAAGGAATTGAATTGACGTAGCAGCGGCGCAGAAGTGCCTGCGTTAAATCTTGTAGATTTCACGCAGGCAATTTTGCGAGGCGCACAGCCGCTGGACCGCCCACCCTGCGTACTAGGAACGCACCCATTGTGGTGCAGGCCCATGGCTTTATAACGTGACGCATCTCCCTAGATGCGTCATGCTGTAAATGACTTGCAGGGATGCGGCACGTTTACGCCGCTGTTGCGTCACGCAAGGCAACGTAAACGTGGCGCAAGGGGCTTGTAAATGTAATCTGCCCCCTAGTGTCTAGCATTACGCAGTTCTGTTAAGTACACTCATACATAATAGTTACTCAGGCCAATGAGACCACGAAATAGAAAACAAATAAGCATAGTAGCAACCCCACTGAGAAGGAGAGCAGTGCACCTGAAATGCACAGAAGATTTTGAAATATAATTTAACTACAATGTAATCGTCATCAGCGGCATTATTGGCTTGCTCCATGTAAAAAACAAATATTTGCAATACAACAACACAGAGCAGGAGAAAACATCATAGTAGTGAGTGATTAAATGCCAATGGCTACTACTACTCACCAAGGCCGGGGATCTCCAAGCCGAGCTGGTCCAGCAGGTCGCGCTCGCGGTCCAGGAGGTCCGTCCAGCGATGGGTGACCTGGCTGTAGGTGCGCTGGACCCCGTAGAGGTGGGATATGGCCCAGCACACCTTCTCCCACCGCTTCCGGCGCTCCCGCATGTTATAGCCGCCGGCCGCGATCCTGCCGCCTCCCGCGATGGTCCTGGGCAGGCGGCGCTGGACAAAGTACACCAGCGCGCCCACTTCCTCCGGGCTGAATATCTCCCGGCGCGTCACCTGCTCCCCCCTCGATCTCACGCCTGCTGTCCTGCCACTGGGTCCAGCACTACTCCCCGCCGCCGCTGCGGCCCTCAAGTGCCTGGGCAGCTTCACGGCGCCTGGCTTGACCATGGTCTGGGCAGGTAAGGTAGGAAGAAGTAGAAAATTAAGAAAGAATAGGATAGGGAAGAAGAAAAGAAAAGAGTTTACAAAAGTAGTTTAAAAGTAAAGAAAAATAGCAGAAAAGACAAAAATATACAGCTAGGAAAAGAGAGGGATAGATAAGAAGCAAAATCGTAAAAAAAAAACTGAAAACAAGCAAAGGATGGGAAAGATATCAAGAGGATTAAACACCATGCCCAGACACAGGAAATGAATGAAAAACAAGATGGCCGGCGCCCGTTTCCGAGCGCGAAAGTCAGTTCGCGCGAGATTTTCCTCGCGATCTCGTGCGAACCTCTAGATTTCCCGCGCGATCTCGTGCGAACCTCTACTCGCAATGCGCTTACTGCGCGAGATTATACATAGCGGGCGGAAACGGAAATACGTCACGCAAACAAAATGGCCGCGCCCGTACTCGACCTTGGGGTAAATTCGCGTGTTGCGCTGCAAGCGGCTCGCGAATACTGCAAAAAAACTCGCGAAACAACAAGCCGCAAAAAAATAAAATGCTCATTCGCACGAATTGGCGGCTTCCGCGGTCGGTTTCGCACGACGCCGCGCCCCGCGAATAGCGCGAAAAAAACCGCAAAACGATTTCAGCAAAAGCAAAAGCAATGAGCAGGTGCAAAAGGTCAACCTCATGATTTGTAACGATTCTTTGTATTGCTTCCTGAGGGGGCCCTCCAGAATTCGGTTGCCTGCTTGCAACTATTGTGTGACCCTGCTCTGACCTTAACTGTATGCCACAAAGGTCCTGATTTACAGCTAAAGGAGCAGACAAGCAGGTGCCAGGCTGGAACTTTAAATTCTTTCAGTGACACATTAATTAGCCCCTAATTCATTATTGTCAGTTGGGGCAGGGCAGGTGTTGTAACTAATTTTGCAACAATGAAAGCACTTAGCAAGTGCAAAAGATCACTAATCAGGGCGCACTAAGGAAGCAGGTGCCAGCTAAAAAAATATTCTGTGACACATTAATCAGCCCCAAATTAATTCAGGTCACTTGAGGCAGGGAAGGTGTGCTTTGCTTTGCCGAAAATAATGTACACTGGACAACCAGAGGGTGTGGTGATGAAACAGAGGGTGGCATGGGTGGGCCAGAGGGTGGCATGAGTAGTCAGAGAGTGGCAGTGGTGACAGAGAGTGGCAGTGATGAAGAAGAGTGTCCCAAACAGGCTGGACATGTAGAAACAACAAGTTCGCAAAACTTGCGACCCGACAGGTAAGTTCGCAAATTGCGAAATTGTAAAAACCCTCGCGAACTGGCAGAAACACGGGCGAACACAAAAAAAAAAAAAAATCCGCAAATTCGCGGGAATTCGCGGATTTTGCGGATTGCGAATCCGCAAATCCGCAAAATTCGCGAACGCGAGATCCGCAAAATTCGCCCATGCTTAGTGATAAATGAGATGTAGAGTACATACTTGTTTGCCCTCACTGATGATGTCTAGGCAGAGGAGTTCACAGGAGGAGAGGGAGGGTGAGGTGACTTGAGTAACGGAGAGGTTGCTCTTAACAATGCATGCAATTCCCCCGCCTGTCTTGCCAGGAGACCTGTCCAGCCTAATGATGTGATAATTGGGGGGGACTAGTATGTCCATAATCGGGGTAGAGGCTTCAGTGAGCCACGTTTCCGTTAGAAAGGCTAGGTCTAGCTCCCTATTTGAGACAAGATCCGCGATGTCGGAGGAATGTCTCTGGGCCGATCTGCAGTTTAGTAGGATGCATTTGAGTTTGGGAGAGAGAAGGGTGGTCGAGCTTTCTAGTGTGAGGGGAACTTTCCTGAGGTTGTTAGGGACGGAGCCTCTGTTGTTGAGTGTTGGGAGCCTCAGAGCGTTTGTGGGAATTGTGGGTATGGGGATGTGCGAATTGGAAAAACCTTTTACCGGACCTGGGCCATAAGAGCGTAGGAGAGAGCAAAGGTCGAGGTCCGACAAGGGGCTGAGAACACGACGGGGGCGATGGGAGTTATTGCGAACGGGGATAGTGGACCATTGCTGGTGTCGTCGGGGGCGAGTGTATGTAGGAAGGGTGCGTCGTTTGTAGGGTAATGGGATGGTGGGAGGTAGACTGGGCTGTGAGGAGAGAAGGTCTTTGATTGCGTGGATGTCTTTTTTGATTTGTAAAATTTCCTCCTTGACTTGTTGGAGTGTGGATAAGGTCAAGTCAGGAGGGTTGATGAGGTGTTCCGCGGTGCTAATGGGTGGGATGGTATTCAAGGTGTGGACGTGTTTGTGGGCGAGGGGTGTGAGTGGTGAAGGTGAGGCAGGCGGAGGGTGGGAAGCATAGATAGTGACTTCAGTGGGAGACGGTACAGGTGAGTAGAAGAGTGAGTGAAGGTTGAAGACAGTGGGGGAGACAGGAGGGTAGTGAGGGCTAAGAATAGGAGGTGGGGGAGAGGGGGGTGCTAGGGTAAAGGAGGAGGTATGTTCTTTATCTTGTGTTGGGAGGGGGATGACGTTATGAGTGGGAGTGGGGAGGGAGCGGGGAAGGGAGAGGTGTCTGCCATGTTTACTTTTAATAGTATGCATGTAGAGCTGGTGTGGGGATTCAAGATCAGTATTCTGACAGAGCTCTTTCCATTGGAATTCTTATTTATTTTATTTCATGGAACTTTCCATTTTAGCATCAGTTGGTTTCTTAATGTACATTGTAATAGCTGTTGTTGTTTGGCTCCGTTAAGTTTTACTTTTATGCAGGAGTCCTCCCCGGCTTTGCAGTGCACTAGAGGGACATCTTCTGTTTCATTCAAATGCAAAATCTTCCATTTGGGTTCCGGCCTAAAAACTCCCATCAGGCATCTCGCCACAAAGCAAACTCATAACTGGCTTTGTTTACAAAATGCCCAGTTCCAGCAAGGCAACATTGGAAAGACCAACCATGGCTATCAGGAAAGGATGGTAAAGCCATGCATTTGAGGTAGACTTGCACTCATTCTGTTCCTTACTCACTCAGCCCTAGTGGCTGTGAAATAGGATGAACAGGACATCGCAAGATGAGGTGTGTAACAATGTATTATGTGCAGAGCAACAGCCTCAACCACTGAGTACATAGCAGCTCTCAAGGCACTGAACCATAACATTCTCTAGGTTCTAGCCTAGTTCCAAGAATGCCACGCCCCTCCCTTTAACACAAAAATATCAAGAAGTAAATGTTACATTAAATAGGTTCCAATACCAAGGAGCTGCAATATATAAATGTATCTACGATAAATAGCTGTAATTTTATACAAAAAATAAAACATCGCTCATTCTTTGTGACGCAACAGAAAATAAAATGAGAGATGGTTGGATCCCACATATAGGTCATGATCTATGATTTTTATGAACCATGAGATAGTGCATGTGCTGTCACTTGAGAGACATTTTGTTCGCTTTAAGGGGGCTTTGAGCCTGCCCATTGCTTTTTATTTGTTGTCTTCACTGCACTCTTATTTGCTGGCTCCTGTATGGTCAGGACATGCCGGCTTCTAGTGGCAGCTCGACCACTAAGGCAGAGGAGCATCGCCCCACTGCTCTCTGATAATAACAAGACATTATTATAATTGTATTTTTCTGCGCAATTCAAAGCCAGCGTAGGGCAGGGCTGGGCTTGCTTGCTTCCATCGGAGGGCAGAGGAGTGGTTTGTACTCTCTAAACCCGGCTAGACCATCATGCATTGCCTGAGCGACCAAACAAGCCTCTCAGACCAATCACAACACTGCTCATGCAGCGTCATGAATGTCTGGGAGCCTTGGGTGCTTCCAGTGCAGAGACGAGAGGAGAGGCGGCTGCCAAGTTAACATGTACGTTTATTTATTTGAATTTTTTTTGATGCACCTAACCACCCCCGTTCCGAGGTAGCGGCTTCAGCTGGCTTTAATTTTTCTTATGTACATGACCCACATACTGCTTCCTTCCTCCGTGAGTGTCCTTCTGATGCTTGCACTTTCTGGCCTGGGCTGCTTTTCTCTTCTACTTTCAGCACTCACTAAGTGTGCATGTGTTTGCAGGCCGCCTACCCACCTGCCCCTGTCCCGCTTAGTGTTGTAGAATGCCCCAACCCCCTCCTGAGTTGTTGCCTGTCGTCTTTGCTTGCCCTCTCCTTCTCCCCTGTCCTGCGTTGTTGATTTACCAGTTTCCTCCTCTGTTCCCTCTGCCGTTGCTTTCTGCATCCCCTCCTATCCTGGCATTTCTTGCCTCATCCCCCACCTACACTGTTGCCCCATCGTCATTGCTTGCCCTATTGCCCTTCCCCTCCCTAATTGTTGCATGGTGTCCATCAATCCCTATTCATCATGGTTGGCCCCATAACCCTTCTCTCCGTTGATGCTTGCCCTGTCCAGGGTTGGTACCTGTGGTATAGCTTTATGTATGGTAAAACATTATAAGACTCTTAGATTCTGTGTGTTGTCATGGAGGGACTGTGTTGTAGGGATCTAGAATGTGGATCCTGTAAAGGGGGCAGTTGGAAAGTGGCTTCAGAGGTGGATGGGACATTTCTCTGTACTGGTTGTACTTAAACAAAGTAAATCAATTTTATTGCATTACATCGTTGGAACTATGATCATTTCCACAGAAGCCATCAGTGGTGGCTAGCTGCAAGTAGCTCACTGCCCACTAAGGAACGCCAGGTCCATGAATGGAAACTCTCCAACCTCTGCACTTTCACCTCTTGTGAAGATAGTTTGCATGTCACAGACATCCTTAGGGAATCGGCCTGCCGTAGGCCAGGCAAGTCCTAAAGCTTGATTTCTAAGCCACTGGGAGCCTAAGGTCCAGTGCTGTCTGGTTTAACAGGACCCTCCCTTCAGGAATGATGCCAGGTCCCTGCCACCCATACCATGCTTGGTAAGAGAGAAGCTCAAAAGACTAGCCTTTGAGTACAACAGACTTAGCTGCTAGAAGGTTCCCTTCCATGGACACACAATCGGATAACAGCAGTGTCCCCCCTCCAGTGTCCTAGTCTTTATTGAATCCACTACCTCATCAGCTTTTGTATCATATTTCCTTCCTCAACAAGATACATTCTGAAGCATCCTCCCAAGCCTGCATACGCATCGCTTGTTGTTACTCTGCCACTATGGTATCTGTCACAGTCCTCAAGGGCTTATGAGCACAATCCTACAATCCTGTAGGAAAGGTGGCAGCACTCTCTCCCTCCTTGAATGTCAACAAAAGCCCCTCTGGTCTGGTCAGAGTTGCCATGCTTGACACGCGCCTCTACATGAATCTCAGGAGACCTCTCAGATCTTAAGCCATAAACCCATCCGACCATATACATGTGTAACAGACATTCAAGTCACACTTTTTCCTTGCATAGGCTCAGCAAACTGCTACAATAGCTTTGTGTACAACCTACGTGTGCACATACCAAAATCGCAAATTGGTACTTAAACTTTACTCATTGCCTGGAACATAACTAGGCACCTTCCCAAAAGTAAAACGCACAAGTCAATTAACGCGTCCATGACCATTTACTTTGGTTTTGTATGATACTGATGTGCTCTTCAATAACACAATCAATATGCCATACCAAACCTTTCAATTGTTAAAATCATGAATGCGTTCCACCTTAGGGGGACATGCCATGTCAGTTAAAACCCCCAATCAATGGACTTGAGTACCATTATAGCCCCTTCGCTCACACTCTTCGAGGCTTCAGAACTGGCACTCCAGAATCCAAAATCTCTCTATGAATGGGTCACTTCCAACTACAAAGCCCATTAATCTACGATGGATCGCACACCGCTAGCCTCTCCTCCGGATCGCCCCTGAGCACTCTGGTATATGAAGTGCATGTAGTTTGAAGAGTTGAAACAAAAGTTCATGAGTGGTTCACCAAAGTTGGTGCAAGTAAGTACTTGTGGTTCCCAGGATCTCTAGACCCAGGGCATGGCCCGGGTTTCGGGATAGTTTCCCTCATCAGTAGAGACAGGATTTGGGGTGGATGAGAAGGCCGCCAAGTAACCGTCACAGGCCTCGATGCCTCTCCGGCGCGCAGGTGCGTCTCCAAAAGCTCGTCAGCTTGTGGGCTCATGGGAGCCCTTTAACAGAAATCTACGATGGATCGCACACCACTAGCCTCTCTTCCGGATCGCCCCTGAGCACTCTGGTATATGAAGTGCATGTAGTTTGAAGAGTTGAAACAAAAGTTCATGTGTGGTTCACCAAAGTTGGTGCAAGTAAGTTCTTGTGGTTCCCAGGATCTCTAGACCCGGGGCATGGCCCGGGTTTTGGGATAGTTTCCCATATCAGTAGAGACAGGATTTTGGGTGGATGAGAAGGCCGCCAAGTAACCGTCACAGGCCTCGATGCCTCTCCGGTGCGCAGGTGCGTCCCCAAAAGCTCGTCAGCTTGTGGGCTCATGGGAGCCCTTTAACAGAAATCTACGATGGATCGCACACCGCTAGCCTCTCCTCCGGATCGCCCCTGAGCACTCTGGTATATGAAGTGCATGTAGTTTGAAGAGTTGAAACAAAAGTTCATGAGTGGTTCACCAAAGTTGGTGCAAGTAAGTACTTGTGGTTCCCGAGATCTCTGAACCCGGGGCATGGCCCGGGTTTCGGGATAGTTTCCCTCATCAGTAGAGACAGGATTTGGGGTGGATGAGAAGGCCGCCAAGTAACCGTCACAGGCCTCGATGCCTCTCCGGCGTGCAGGTGCGTCTCCAAAAGCTCGTCAGCTTGTGGGCTCATGGGAGCCCTTTAACAGAAATCTACGATGGATCGCACACCGCTAGCCTCTCCTCCGGATCGCCCCTGAGCACTCTGGTATATGAAGTGCATGTAGTTTTAAGAGTTGAAACAAAAGTTCATGATTGGTTCACCAAAGTTGGTGCAAGTAAGTACTTGTGGTTCCCAGGATCTCTAGACCCGGGGCATGGCCCGGGTTTTGGGATAGTTTCCCTCATCAGTAGAGACAGGATTTGGGGTGGATGAGAAGGCCGCCAAGTAACCGTCACAGGCCTCGATGCCTCTCCGGCGCGCAGGTGCGTCTCCAAAAGCTCGTCAGCCTGTGGGCTCATGGGAGCCCTTTAACAGAAATCTACGATGGATCGCACACCGCTAGCCTCTCCTCCGGATCGCCCCTGAGCACTCTGGTATATGAAGTGCATGTAGTTTGAAGAGTTGAAACAAAAGTTCATGTGTGGTTCACCAAAGTTGGTGCAAGTAAGTTCTTGTGGTTCCCAGGATCTCTAGACCCGGGGCATGGCCCGGGTTTTGGGATAGTTTCCCATATCAGTAGAGACAGGATTTTGGGTGGATGAGAAGGCCGCCAAGTAACCGTCACAGGCCTCGATGCCTCTCCGGTGCGCAGGTGCGTCCCCAAAAGCTCGTCAGCTTGTGGGCTCATGGGAGCCCTTTAACAGAAATCTACGATGGATCGCACACCGCTAGCCTCTCCTCCGGATCGCCCCTGAGCACTCTGGTATATGAAGTGCATGTAGTTTGAAGAGTTGAAACAAAAGTTCATGAGTGGTTCACCAAAGTTGGTGCAAGTAAGTACTTGTGGTTCCCGAGATCTCTGAACCCGGGGCATGGCCCGGGTTTCGGGATAGTTTCCCTCATCAGTAGAGACAGGATTTGGGGTGGATGAGAAGGCCGCCAAGTAACCGTCACAGGCCTCGATGCCTCTCCGGCGTGCAGGTGCGTCTCCAAAAGCTCGTCAGCTTGTGGGCTCATGGGAGCCCTTTAACAGAAATCTACGATGGATCGCACACCGCTAGCCTCTCCTCCGGATCGCCCCTGAGCACTCTGGTATATGAAGTGCATGTAGTTTTAAGAGTTGAAACAAAAGTTCATGATTGGTTCACCAAAGTTGGTGCAAGTAAGTACTTGTGGTTCCCAGGATCTCTAGACCCGGGGCATGGCCCGGGTTTTGGGATAGTTTCCCTCATCAGTAGAGACAGGATTTGGGGTGGATGAGAAGGCCGCCAAGTAACCGTCACAGGCCTCGATGCCTCTCCGGCGCGCAGGTGCGTCTCCAAAAGCTCGTCAGCCTGTGGGCTCATGGGAGCCCTTTAACAGAAATCTACGATGGATCGCACACCGCTAGCCTCTCCTCCGGATCGCCCCTGAGCAGTCTGGTATATGAAGTGCATGTAGTTTGAAGAGTTGAAACAAAAGTTCATGAGTGGTTCACCAAACTTAGTGCAAGTAAGTACTTGTGGTTCCCAGGATCCCTAGACCCGGGGCATGGCCCGGGTTTCGGGATAGTTTCCCTCATCAGTAGAGACAGGATTTGGGGTGGATGAGAAGGCCGCCAAGTAACCGTCACAGGCTTCGATGCCTCTCCGGCGCGCAGGTGCGTCTCCAAAAGCTCGTCAGCTTGTGGGCTCATGGGAGCCTTTTAACAGAAATCTACGATGGATCGCACACAACTAGCCTCTCTTCCGGATCGCCCCTGAGCACTCTGGTATATGAAGTGCATGTAGTTTGAAGAGTTGAAACAAAAGTTCATGAGTGGTTCACCAAAGTGGTGCAAGTAAGTACTTGTGGTTCCCAGGATCTCTAGACCCGGGGCATGGCCCGGGTTTCGGGATAGTTTCCCACATCAGTAGAGACAGGATTTGGGGTGGATGAGAAGGCCGCCAAGTAACCGTCACAGTCCTCGATGCCTCTCCGGTGCGCAGGTGCGTCCCCAAAAGCTCGTCAGCTTGTGGGCTCATGGGAGCCCTTTAACAGAAATCTACGATGGATCGCACACCGCTACCCTCTCCTCCGGATCGCCCCTGAGCACTCTGTTATATGAAGTGCATGTAGTTTGAAGAGTTGAAACAAAAGTTCATGAGTGGTTCACCAAAGTTGGTGCAAGTAAGTACTTGTGGTTCCCAGGATCTCTAGACCCGGGGCATGGCCCGGGTTTCGGGATAGTTTCCCTCATCAGTAGAGACAGGATTTTGGGTGGATGAGAAGGCCGCCAAGTAACCGTCACAGGCCTCGATGCCTCTCCGGCACGCAGGTGCGTCTCCAAAAGCTCGTCAGCTTGTGGACCCATTAAGTTTCCCGGCAACTCAAGGAATTGACCAAGATGATCACTGTCCTTGTACTCCAATCCTAGTGGACTCAACTAAGTCTCTAGGAATTACGCTTGATAAGAACCTAAACATGTGAACCGGCACCACTTTCACCTGAACTATCTTAAAAAACTAAAACCATTCATCGAAATGTCAGACCTTAAAATGGCAGTCCAGGCATTGAATACGGATGTACAACTTTATCAGGACTACCCAAGATTTCAACAACTTCACTAAAATCTTGTCTCAATGCAGCTGCAAAACTCATAACGGACTCTAGAGAATTTGGACATCTCTACGCCTGAAGGCTCTAAATTGGCTGCCTTATGGAGCAAGAATCTGGAATTTGCTTACCCCAAACATTAGAAGAGTCCAGACCACTTCAGTATTCAAGATGGAAGTTAAGATCTTTCTAATGGGCAAATTACTTCCATTATCAACAGCAGACCGAACACATCTTTGGGCTAATTAGAGATTGTTCTATAAATCATTCGATTAATATAATCTGCTCTCTCCAGAAGATTACATAAATGCAAAATAACAGACCCTTCCAACTTATAGAAGAGAAACTATCTGATCAATCAGCCACAATAATATTCCTTGATGTAGCTCTATAATTTATATCCAGACTGTTTGCTGCGTACACTCCACTGTACTAAATGTCATATGATGTACTTTTTTAGGACATGTATTATTTTACAATGTCTTATGATGTACTCTATTATTACATGTATTATTGTAAAGTACACATTTCCACTTAGAAGTTCATAGGTATGCTCTGTAGTTTGTTTAAAGGACTCATCTGTTATGTTATGTTATTTGGATTTTTTAAGCACACAGCTGCCCCAGCTAAGGGGCGTCCCGGCGCTGTAACTGGAAAAAGTAACATAACTAACTTCCGCAGTGATAATGCTATAGACTTGTGAAGTGCTCTGATTGTTTGCGCTATATAAACCACTAAGTAAATAAATAAAGACAATCCCTTTCTGAATGCGTTCCAGTTCACATCACTTGTGTGTTCATGACAGTAGAAACTGATTTCTACGCAGGCACCTGCAAACATCCAAATTAACTGTTTCAATGACTCACTCAGAGATTGAACACTATCTCAACATACCCTGTGAAAACAAATATTAGAGCATTGCCCAATTATTTTTTAATGTTTTCCTGGATTTGGCCTAGACTCCGTCCACACAAGCAAACAGCAATTTCACTGTGTTTTTAGGTCGAGCAGACCTACCCTCAATGCGTGAGCATTGAAGGTGTCTGCTTCAGACCTATTGTGGCCCGTATTTAGGAATGTGGACAGCTATCAGACGCGCGCTTTGACAATGTCAGATTTCACCTCGGGAGCGCGCGTCTGATAGCTGCGCATGCGCGGTGCAAAGCCCTTGCTCTCACACAGACACAGGCAGCCCCCACCCCTCTGCATGCACGCACGCACACACACACACACACACACACACACACAGGCGCGCGTATGCACATGCAGGCACACGGCACACATACAGGCACACGGCACACTATCCCCCGCCTCGCATTCTCTCTCAATCACACACAGTCACGCATGCGCACACACATTCCCTCGCGCACACACGCACACACGCGCGCACACACTCCCCCCCCTTCCCTCCCCTCCCCTTCCCCACAGGCATACACACAGGCACGCACGCACTTCACATCAGCCCTGGGCCCCACTCACCGACTGCGCTCCTCCGGCGGGGCTCCTCTCGCGCTCCGCTCCTCACAGCGCGGCGCGTCTCCTCTTCTAAATCGGGGCTCCCTCAGGTCAGAGGAGCCCCGCAACAGGCGCCACACTCCTCCTTCTCCCCGGCCCCCTCCTGGGGACCCGGGCTACCCCGGACCAGCAGGGCGCTCCATGCGCCGGCAGCTCGCGGACCTCGGGAGGCGGGACTTCCGGTCGGCCGCGAGCGGATTGGCCGGCCGGCCAAGAGCTTCCGGGTCGCCGCGGGCAGCGCGGCAGCACCCTATAATATGAACTTGTTGTTTTTGTCCCATTTAAAGTTATGGGCAGGCGTAATGCATTGAAATGTTCCCTAATGCGCACTAAAAACCTGGAAATATCATTGGTAAACAAACTGAAAATTTGGTAGCTGTGCTGACGGTATTATCCAATCCTAACGAGTCCAAATGTATGGACAGAATTGAGCGCGCTCCCTACTGGGGTTCCCTTTAGCCCTGGACTCTCTTCTACTCCTTCACACCTGTGTCTACTCACCTCGTAGTCAACTTCGCTCCAGATACACCTGTCGCAAGCTGACCAAGGCCTCCCAGCGACGCCCGGACTCCGAGCAGTGCACGGCCTGGTGGAAGCGGACGTCAGAAGAGAAAGTGCTTTGCCTTCCTCCTCCGGGAGCAGTCTTACCTGCGGTGCCCTTCTCGGGTGCCTCGTGCATTATTCAGGAGACAGGAGAGAGAGCACCGTGCCCGCGCGCGGGAGCCGCGGGACGCAACCTGGCAACCTCAGCGGAGATCCAGTTACTGGGGCGCGCGGTTGCGTGATCCGTGAATAGAGCCCGCCGCGTCATAATGGGCATTCTGAGCTCGTGCTCAGCCTTCACGGACTCTATGTAGTGGTGAAACCCTGCCACACTATCAACAGCTGCCTGTGACAACATTTCATTATCAGATGAAATTACTAGGTTGAACGCTATGGGGCACTTTTCTACTCATTTTACAGGACATTGTCGCATTATTATTTTTAATTTCCATACATGACGGATGTTTAAAAATGCATTTTAATATGTTAGGTAACAATGGGATGCGACTATTTCTAAATTCTACCGGTTTTGGAAGATAGAAGAACGGAGATGCATTTAATTTAGCCAAGGATCACACAGACTTGTGAATTAGTAATTCTACCATTGGTCTCCTGTTTGCACAACCTGTTGTGAAGGAATTGCATCTTTTTAATTACTATTATATTATTTTCAGTTCTCTTATATAAAACACATATACAAACCTTGCCTTCAAGTGTATTTTAAAATGTTTCATAAATTATTAAACGTTTTGCAAATCATTGCAAGTGAATGAGGCGCATCCCTAGTTAAAACATCATTACAATCATGAGTAACCTTAGAAATATTAATAATATATTAAAAGACCTAAGAATTGTGATTCATAACAATAAAACAAAATGTGCCTGACAGTTTCCATAGCTGTCATAACCCTATGTTTTTTGGGTGCCCACAACCCACTGCTTCTAGAGTAGGCGAACAACACTGTCCTATATGCATAAGGACCCGTCTCTTGAGTAGGTTCCTAAACAGATCAAATGAACTAATAGACAAATTGTAATGAAAAAGTAAACAGTATGTCCGATGAGTAGCCTTAGTAGAAAGAGAATGTGTATTACCAACTTACCACAAGTTATAAAGAGTTTGCTCAGCTCAAAATAAACCCCAACTCCAATGCGAGTACCTGAGGCACAGGAGACCCTCCATGACACTCCAAGACAAACCAGGCAGCACCAACATAGACCTTCATACAAATCAATGGGCTTCAACTGGGGAACAGACCACAGCCTCATCTGATGGTAAAATGTGGAACAAGCGGCCTTAAGGAATAACTGCTTATGACGCTCAGTCCTCACCCACTTCAGAGGCACCACTTTTCTGGTTTGGTGCAGATGAGAGACCTATCTGTGCCCTCCATGACTTAATTAAGTCCATGGACACACAGGGCCGACAGGGTACCCTTATACATGGCATGGTTATCCAGGAGATCCAATGCTGAGGCATTGTGCATAACCAGTGTCCCTTTTTGAACCATGTGTGGCTTGTAGCTGTAAGGTTGTTCTCACTACCCTCTGAGATCAATTCATCCAACAATCTTTCTTTGGTTAACAATCATGGCCTAGCAGGGAGATGTTGTTTGCTGGGGTTTATTTTGAACATGCTTCATATATACCATGATTCCATGATCATCCCGCTCTTCATACCTGAGGTGCTGCACCTGATTTTAGGATTAATTTATAGATTGAAGACAATAAACTGGCCCACGAGGTGGGATTTTGCATGCGATTGTTGTTGCTCCCCCCTCCAGGCTCAGTGTTTTGAAGCCCACAGCAGCAGCTGCAGCATTCAACTCCCTCATCCTAGTGCTAGTCATATTAATGTTAAGATTATCATCACGAGTGATGCGAGGAATCTCTACCTTTACCGGTGATACTGGAGCGGTCTATGCTGCGACATCAATAGAAAGTGTGGGCTCTGCCTGTTGCTTTTCATGCTTCAGTAGTTTCTTAGCAAGAGCGTGCAAGCAAGGTACATTGCCTTTTCTCCTCTATGATAACGCGTTTTTTAGGTCTCGCCCTGGAATTCGCATCCAAAGGATGCGTCCAGGGTCGGAGACTTATAGCTATCGGACACGGGGGAATGGAGGACAAGAAACTGTCACGAGCTTTTGAAGGCAGATTTGGGTGCGCGAACGCGCACGTTGGCTCCGTCCACATTCGCAGCAATTCCCGCGCCGTGCACATCCCCACACATACACACATGCGTGCGCATACACACAGACAGACACTCGCTCGCTCACACACACACACACCCCACCCTCCACGCCGCAGTCATCGGGCTCTTTTAAACACACACACGCATACACACACGCATACACACAGACTCCAAGACACATACACACACGCACGCTCACACCCATACAGAGCCCCAAGCACACACACATGCCCCCCGCCCTCGCAGCTCAGCAAAGGCCCCCACTCACCGGTACTCGTCTCCAGGCGAGGGCTCGTTGCACGCGGCGGCGGTCTCATCCTTCTGTGCGTGCGAGGCTCTCACCTCACGGAAGCCCGGCCGGGCTTCCGGTGTGTCTTGACGTCCCGCCCCCGGCCTGCCTGACTTCCGCCCGGGATTGTAAACCTTGTTTTTATTAATGTAGCGCTTGTCTTTAGGAGTCATCCGACTCCGATCGGCTTCCATTTGTGACGCATCATGCTTTCGTGTGTCCGTCATGAGGAGCAACGGAAGTGCTCGTAGCGTGGCCCGCTCTGCCGGGAACAGCGGATAGCAGAGTGCGGCTCTGAGCCTTTAGTATAAAATAGTGAGCATCGGTGGCATGTCGCCCTTGCAATGTAGATCATCAGGGCTTATACATTTTCCTTCACGGTTGGCACCCTCCCGTGTGCGCAACCCCACCACACCTAGAGCATCCAGTGAGCCCGCTTCTCTTCACACCTATATAACTGGGTGATGCACAAGCGCTTCTGCTCTTTTCCTCTGTGCTTTCCAGGCTTGTGTGATGCAGTGCACTGTTTATCTCTTCTTTTGCAACATCCTTACACTCCTTTGAGATCCTGGCCGCAAGAGGTAACGGATATGCGGCATCCCTCTCAACTGCGACGTGTGGGAGGTACTTTGGAGCATGTTGCCAGTAATGAGCAAAGTGCGCCTGCTCGCAGAGATAGTAGAGTTTTAGGTCCAGTGCCACGAAGCCTCCCTGAGCATAAGCTAACGTCAGAGTGTCCCATTTTAGTCATGGCGGCTTCACTGCCGATGCCAATCTAATCAGTTGCAAGCGTTGTGTCATCATGTTGTGTTGGTGTGATCACTTCTGTTCTGCACACCGCTTGCTTCTCCAATTGATTGTAAAGGTTAGAACGAGGCAGGTTATTGGTGGGCGATGATGTCTAGCTGTCAGCGGGGGCTGCTTACCACATGGCCGAGACTTGTGGACAAGAGTAGGGCTGCAGCCACTACCCCTTCTATGCCCTGACACTGCCCTTGCTACCCCAGCAGTCAGGGGTCATCAAGATAGCACCAGGTACTTTATCTATCAAATAAGACTACTAGTCCCGGAATGCATTGTTTTAGAGAAACGGAAATGGCTGGTCTTTTTCAACGAAAAGTCTAGATTACAATGGCAGTGCAGCTTTTACGTGTTTCACGGAGCATACCACTTTTTAGGTGTCTTTCTGTCTGCCTCGATGGTTGTGTTTTTTTTTCCAGAAGAGCGCTGTGCATGTTGATTAGACTAGTCATTTACATTATCCGTTGTAAATTTGGGCCTACAAGTCCCAGCATGCCCTTTGCTATTGGCTGATAATCCACGACGGGCTGAAACCAGTCTCGTGATACAGAGCCAGTTGACAGCTTTGATAACAGACAATTGTCCACGTGGTGGCCGCTGCTTTTGACACGAGGCCACCATTAAAACAAGAGTCCATGTTATCAGTAGTTAGTTATCAAATGCAGTGGTCTCTCATCTTGCCAGCGAACCACCCTCATGGCATGGGCCTGGTGACTCCTATGCTAATATTACCAGTCAATAATCCGTGCCGTGGCCTCTGCCTCGAGCCTAGGTGTCAGTTTCCAGCTGTGGTATTATTAGCAGTCAATCTACGCCATGACTGCTGCCTAGGGTCAGTTCAACACATATTAAATTACAAATGCTATCGGTGTCACATTTGCGAAAGTTAAAATTATTGGCATTGTAAATGACAAAGCTATTAATTTCGCAATTTTCAAAACCAACACATATATAAAATATTTGTCATTTACAATACCAATAGCTCAAACTTTCCTAATGCGAGACCTATTGCATTGCAAATGCTTGTTTAATAGATCCAAGAGAGTCCGTGGATCACTGGGCAAAAGATAATCATGGTGTTCAAGCTGATTCTAAGGGTGATGAATGAATGAAAGATAGCGATTGCCTGGATGTGGATAGGAAAGACAACAGAAGTGTGAGAGCTAGAATAACAAGATCCCCTGCAAACTTTACCTCCAGGACAAGATTCTTGGCTTCACCATGAGCTGGACACAGGGAGGCAGAAAGTTCTGACCCTCGGCTAATTGATGGTGGGGTGGATTTCTCTCTCCCTTCAGACTGGACTTAGAAGATCTAAAAGGCACCTCAGGTAGCATTAAGTCAGTGGATCCCTTTTTGCCTGATCTCATGGGAAGGGCATCGACCCATTTCTCACACTACTTGCTGGGGACTAAGCAGTGCAGAGAAATGGAGCTTGGTTCTTCTTATCAAGGAACTCCCCAGATAGGGAATATCAGTCTGGTACTAGTGTCACAGAGGAGACAGAAGTTCAAGCAGTGGAACCGCACCCACACCATTGACCTTTAGGAAGAACACAAAGTGGTTTTCAAACAGCCCACCATTATGTGTGGGCATCTGGCCAAAATAGTCGATAGAGGTAGAAGGGTTTGACCACGGTTTATGTCCATTGGCATGTTTCATGAAGTGAAAACCAGGCTTCTGTTAGGCTCTTCGGGCCTTGTTTAGAGTTTGGCAGCAGGGCCAGCTCTGTGCTCATGGTAGCCCTGTGCAGGGAGCATAGGTAGGGGCCCCGGAAGAGGGGGTCCGGACGGTGCACCACTTTTTCCCATATTAAAAGTGACGCACTGGTCGCGCAAGGGGCTTGTAAATAAGCCCCCTGTTCCACTCACTAGAAAATGCTTATTTTCTAACGGACCATGCTCCTCGAAAGTGCTGCAAGTGTTCCAAAGCTGTCAGACAAATCCAGGCACCATAAAACAACTAGAACTGTAAAACAATTAAAAAAAATATTGTAATCTAGCTGTATCTTAATTTATATTTCAAATATAAGCAATTTATGAAATTACATCAGTTTTCTTTCTTGCAAAATAATTTCCAATTTCTTCGTTCTGTAAAGCTTTTTTAATGTATATACATTTGAAAAACATTGCTCCTATTTTTGTATGCCTGTGAAAATGCTTCCAGTGTCTTTCCATGTGTCATGAGTTAGTTAACTAACCTTTTATGCTTCCTTATATTACAAAATATTCTTACTTTTTTTCGCGAGATCCTTATTTGAAAAACAGCATTCATTAAAATATCAAGTGACTGTTATAAAGCCGTAACTACGCCAGTATAAAAAGAGTTTTTTTGTCAGGAACTACTTCAAGTGTCTAGAGCACCCTGCGCCAACCCCCCAAACGACACTTCACCTCTATGGCATATAGGCTTGTGAGATGTCTGGCTTTAATTGGTTCAGCTATTTTAAATGTTTTGTGTGATGTGGAATTGTGGAGTTTTATGTAATCGAGCAATCAAGCACAAAATGATAAGCAAGTAAAAAAGTGGATTTGGTATAAAAGTGACTTTGGAACTTTAACTATTGCATCTCTGGGGGTAGATACCTTGACGTGATTCACAAATCAACGAAGGTACCCGCTCAAGCTCGTGACAATATGATGACATCCAACCCCCTTTCAAGCTTTAAGGACAATCTTCTATCAATGCGGGTTGGATAAACATATATAAAAAATCCCATTGAAGTAATGCAGCTCGACACGTGATGATATAGGTGGGCCTCTTGCTCTGAGTCCATATCTGAGGCTTTCAGGCTAGTCTTCCATGTGGATTCTCTCTCTTCCAAGCTGATGGTGACGCAAAAGTAACCTGATTGGATGGCAGAGAGGGGTGGAGCCACTTCGACTGGACCATTCTGTCTTTAGGGGTTTCTCCAGCTCACAGTCTTCTTGCTGGTCTGGCAACTATTCCTCATTCACCAAGTTTTTGTTTGAAGTCAGGACAGTTGGCTGGAGGGTGGCATTGTGAGTGGAGGAATGTACCAAAGGAGACACTGCTTTTACGGCTGCTTCTTCTCAGCCTTGGCGGGACACTGGATCTTGTAGCCCACCATGTAGGCCTGGACATACACACGCACCTGGTTAATTCTGCAGGAAGAGAGAAAGAAGTAGGCATCAGTCCAATAGGTGCCACAATCAGGTAATATGGTAGTACACATGCTTTTACATTAAACCACAAGCTGGCACACTGAATTATCTAGGTGAAATGCAAATACACACCCTACCCAAAGGAGCAATCCAGACAATACACTTCACATCTGAATATTGACATTTTAAGAAAACTTCATGGAGCATAATACTGTACACATCAGCCCCTTTGCGTCTTTACGTCATTTATGCTGTTTGCTTTACTCATCCCCTTTAGTTTATGATTTCTGCTTACCTTTACACATCTCCTGCTGTCTCCTCTTTCCATGATATCCCCTTGTGCAGGGTGTTATCTGAAACTGAGTTTTCTGCTTATTTTATGAGGGTGACTGGCAGTTTATGCACTATTCAATTGAAATTAATGTAACCAGCTAAGGTG
The DNA here is from genome assembly GCF_964263255.1 of Lissotriton vulgaris. Classification (NCBI taxonomy): domain Eukaryota; kingdom Metazoa; phylum Chordata; class Amphibia; order Caudata; family Salamandridae; genus Lissotriton; species Lissotriton vulgaris. The sequence goes on along the minus strand of NC_141691.1, from coordinate 2,006,394,054 downwards.
AAGGAGCGTCGCCCCACTGCTCTGTGAGTAGATGAGAAAGGGAAAAAAAATGATAATAACATTTGTTATTATCATTTTATGTTTCTGTCGTGACTCAGCTGGGTGGGGCGGGTGGGGTTTGATATCACAGGAACAGGGGGAGGAATGGTGGCACTCTCTTAAGTACACCTGACAGTTTTGGCCAGCCAAACAGACATGAACACTTAGAATGTGCTCCACCAGCTGTAATGCACAGCCTAGTTGGAGAACATGCCCAGGACCCAGTCTCCGTCTGAGCGCCGAACCATGGTGCTCAGACCAATCACAACGCTACTGTAACGCTACTGTAACGCAGCGTCTTGATTGGTTAGTGGAGTCTGGGGACTTGTGTGGTTCCTGGTACCTTCCTGCTCCTGGAATGACGAACAAGACTGAGAGGCGGCAGCCAGCATGCAGGTAAGTGGTATTTGTTTTCAGTTACTGCCCCACCGCCCTGTTAAGGAGTGGCCGCTACTGAATGTAATAAACTTTACTTAAAGAATAAGAGAGACCACTGCAGCAACGTAAACACTACATTTAAGAAATGGATACAACTGATACATTATCTCTCTTTACTTTTAATGCAGTGGTACAGGCATGCACATATGGTCGGGTAGACATGCTTGAATGTATATTTTATAACAGATTCATACAACACAGCAACAAAATCGGCTGCGTTGTGAAAGACGAAAAACACTGCACTGCTTTGTATCGATTAAGATTGGCCTGCTGCCTGCACCTGCACTCTACAAGGCTGCCTTGCACCACGCACAGCCTTGCAGGGGCCATTGTGTGCTGTGTAGCATAAGGTTTGTACTGGAAGCTTATGCTTGCAGTATAGAGTCCTACGTCTAGACATACATAGAAGGATTCCGCACACTTTTTGAAACAAAACATTTCCCCAGCCTTATGGGGTCATTATTTTTTACACAAAGCCTGGTTAAGAAATTTTAGTCGATAGGGCTTTGTGTCAAAGCTGTGAGTTGCAGCAGGGATCCTCCCAAGTGACACCCCATTATAGTCCCCTTGAAGCAAAGTGGCACAACGTAGTACAATGCGGTTTTTCTGCAGAGCCAAGGGCACCAAAATAGATTTTGCACTGGAAAGTAAATACCAGTGTGTCACTTTCTGATAGTTTGAGTCACTTTTTCACCTTGCGAATGAGCCTTATTGTCTTGCCTAGTGGCAGCATGTAACAAATCTGGCAGCTATATCTGTGGTCTCTCTGTGTTCTCCAAGAATTTTACAGATTTTCTCTCCTTCACTCTTACTTGGTCCGTTCCCTTCTTAGGCAACTTCAAAAAGAGAGTCTCATTGTGTAAACAGTGGTGCTAGAATTTGACGTCTGTAAAAGTGCTCAGCTGTATTTGAGTGTGTTGTGCCAAATGTTATTTATTGAATTACGACCATCAACAACAACGAAAAATCGTCATATGCTACTAAATGAAGCTCGCATCAAGCAGTTTACTACAGACTGGGAAAATTCCTGATAATAAAAGTCAGCAATATAGACGCATATCTGTTTATGTGATGGGCCAATTTTGGCGACACATGCCAGTACTGCTCAGAACTGCCAATACCGCAGACACAAATGTTGTTCACCCGATTGCTATGTTTGTGGTTATTTCTTGAAAACCTCTCTACCTTGGGCAGTAGGATGTTTTCAAGCTAGGTGCAGACCCCTGCACTTTCTATTTTTAGGTCTCGCCTAGGCAGCGCGCATGCATAGCTCTAGGAGATGACCTTTTGGAATCGGTCTGCCCTTTTCACAAACTTGTGCATGCCATGGCATCCACCTTGCGGGAGCGAGCTGCTGCACACAGGGGCCATCTGTTAGTAATTAGCATGGCCATGCTTGTTGCTTTTGCTGGGTAAACTCTCCATTTGTCATGTCAGATGTGAGCAGCAGGTGGCGTAGTTGTATTACTTGATAAAAAAAACTAGCACACTCCTACAGGCTTGTTGTCTAGATTAGAGTGGTACATTTTTAGGTTTGGCTTAAATAGTGTTTTGTGTGCTATTCATCCATGACAAACGTTGCGGAGATACAAATAATAGATGTTGAGGTGCGGCAAGTGAAATTACAATTTTTCCATTAATTTAGAAAAAGGTGTGCAAGAATCAAGCTTTAGGAAACCAGTTTAGCTCTTATTCTTTTATTGATGTTATGCGGCTTTTACTACAGACATTTTCCGTTTTTGTACTCACTATTTTCAGCTAATCCTCATGCAAGTGTAGCATATCCTGTTTATTTGGTGCGAATTGCACTGTTAGAAATGGAAATCTGTCTTTATGCAGCTACTTGTAAAGTGGGCATTGATGCATATCACTGCACTCCACCAGGTGTTGTCCCAGGCAGAGGTGCAGGGTCCGAGGATGAGGACCTCGGTCTTCTCTGATTTGAGCTTCAAGCAGCTGTCTCTCATCCAGGCTGCTACATTCTTCATTACTTCCTGGAAGTAGAGTCTGGTGTCTTCTGGATTCTTCATGAGGGAGAGGATGACCTGTGTGTTGTCGGCATAGGATACGATGCTGAGCCCATGCAGAACAAATCGCCAACAGACTTGACCAACATGCGCCCCATCTCCCTACTTCCCATTCTTGGCAAAGTCACGGAGCATTTAGTTCATGAGGAGCTTAAAACTTTTGCAGAAGCCCATAACATCCTGCACCCCCAACAATCGGGTTTTCGCTCCGGTCACTCCACCGAAACAGCATTGATCGAACTTGCTGATTCCATCAAATTCCTGCAGGATGAGGGCAAGCAGGCTGTCCTCATCCTGCTGGATCTTACAGCACCGTTTGACACTATCTCGCATACCATCTTAATCAACCGAATGCGAGAGATTGGCGTGACAGACACAGCCTTGGCCTGGATTTCATCGTTTCTATCTAATAGGTCCCAGACCGTGTCTCTCGGTCCCCACCTATCCTGCGAAAAACTCATCACATCTGGAGTGCCTCAGGGGTCCATATTAAGCCCTCTATTTTTCAACATCTATATGGCACCCCTCCTAGCTGTGATAGAATCTCATGGGATTCTTGTCACGTCCTATGCTGACGACACTCAATTGGTCGTCACCATTGACAAACAGCGGGCTGACGCAGATCTCCGGTTTAAAAACTGTCTTTCTGATGTTTTCAAGTGGCTAAACACCAACCATCTTAGATGCAACAGTGCTAAGACAGAAATCATCCCACTGGGTAAAAATCTGTCTTTTTGCCCGAAAGACTGGTGGCCCTTAGGATCAGAAGCCCCTCCTAGTGCAGTACCATCAGCCCGGAATCTAGGCGTGCAATTCGACTCATCTCTCTCCTTCGAGGACCACGTTAAGAGTACTGCTGGTCGCTGTTTTGGACAAATAAAATCTTTGAAGAAATTCTTTGATTTCCTCCCAATTGCAGCTAGAAAGTCAGTCGCGGTAGCTCTCATACTTTCCCGACTTGACTACTGCAATGGCCTTATGGCCGGAGTGAAAAAATCTACTCTCAGAAAGCTGCAGAGCATCCAACATGCGGCAGCCAGACTGGTTCTACAACTCCCCAGAAGGTCATCAGCGTCTGCAGCTCTACATTCGCTGCACTGGATGCCGCTGCATAAAAGAATCCTTTTCAAACTGCTCCTTACAGTTTTCAAAACCATGCAAAATACAGGTCCCCGCTATTTTGCAAATCGTTTCAGGCGCTATAATCCCCCGCGCTGCTTGAGATCCTCCGGGACAAATCTGGTCTTAATCCCGAGATTCAAATATAAGACCAAGGGTGGGAAATCCTCCACTGTTCTGGCAGCCAAAGCCTGGAACAACCTACCCACCAATCTTAGATTCATAGAAAATGAGAACAATTTTAGAAAACTTCTCAAGACATGGGTCTACCAACAACCAGACTCATCTGTCTTGGCTGCCATTTAGCTTCACTCCTTCATCACACTCCACCCCCTCAGTTATCCTCCGCAGCTTGCTCAGCGCCATGATGCTCCCCTGGGAGCGAACGTTCGCGCTTTACAAATGCACATAAATATCAAATATCAAATGCTGTCTGACTATGGCGATGAGGGGGGCCATGTAGATGTTGAAGAGCGTAGGGCTGAGAGAAGATCCCTGGGTTACTCCGCAGTTGATATCAGTGGGTTTGGAGTGGAAGGGAGGAAGTCTGAACCTCTGGGTTCGACGGGAGAGGATGGATTGGATCCAGTTGAGGGCGGCTTATTATATCCCTGCGTCATGAAGTCTGGCTGTGAGACGGTGTTGAAGGCCGCGGAGAGGTCTAGCAGGATGAGGGCCGCTTGTGTCCCTGGTCCAGTAGCATGCGGATGTCATCAGTGGCGGGTAGGAGGGCGGTCTCGGTGCTGTGGTTGCTGCGGAATCCAGACTGGGAGGCGTCTAGGATGGAGTTATCTTCGACGAAGGCAGTCAGCTGGGTGTTTATCAGTCTCTCTGTGACTTTGGCCACGAAGGGGAGGAGAGAGATAGGCTGGTAGTTTTTCAGGTCCATGGGGTCTGCCGTAGGTTTCTTGAGGAGGGGTTTCACCTCTGCCCGTTTCCAATCGTCTGGGCAGATGTGAGGATGGCGTTGATGGCGTGACCAAGTACGGGCGCGCTGGCGGCGGCGGCCCTGTGGAATATGTGCGGCGGGCAGGGTTCCGTAGGTGCTCCTGAGTGAGTCCTCTTCATGGTCGTGGGGATGAATTCGATGGTAGTAGGATCCCAGGATGTGATGGTCGGTTTATCGGCGATGATGTGTAGGGGGCAGCGTCTGGGGCTGGTACACTGAAGTTGTTGTAGAGGTCCTTGATCTTACGATGGGAGTAGGAGCTGAGCTTGTCGCTGAGTTCCTGGGAAGGTGTGATGTCCGTGGCTTCGCGGGCGGGTCTTGCAAACTGCTGTATGAATTTGAACAGTTCTCTGGCATTAGACACGTTGGTCTGGACTTTGTCTTTCATGAAGGTCCGTTTGGTGTCTCTTATGTACTGGTGGTATTCCTTCAGGCCATTCTTGTGGTTGACCTGCGCTTCCGTGTTTTTCTGGTTTTGCCAGGTTTTTTCTAGTTGTCTGTGGGCGTGTCTGGCTTCTTGGAGTTCTGTGGTAAACCAGGCGGCCTTCAGAGGGCGATGTTTGTTGGGGAGGTGGAGCGGTGCGAGCTCATCCGTGCAGCAGGAGATCCAGCGGTTAAATTCCCTGGCTGCGGTGTTGGTTTCGGGTGTGGCGACGGGGTTGTTTTGACAGAGGCTGGAGTTAAGGAGTTCCTCTGTGACCTTGATCCAGTTCTGCCATGGTGGGCGTGGGGCGGGCTTGTGTGCGGTGGTGGTGTTGAAGGTGATGGTCCATCCAGGGAAGCTGGGTAGTGTGGCTGAAGCGGATGTTAGTTCCTTTCGCGAAGATGGGGTCGATGGTGTGACCTGCTCTCTGGGTGGGTGTGTTGACGACCTGCTTCAGTCCGAGGTTGGCGAGGTTAGCGATGAGAGTGCTGGAGTCGGGGTCGTTGCTGCTGTGGAGGTAAAAGTTCAGGTCCCTTTTTTTTTTTTTTTATAAAAAAAAAAGTTCAGGTCCCAGAGTAGAATGTAGTATGTGGAGGTGATGGCGTGGGGGGCGAGCGAGCTCAGCGATGGTCGTTGCGGGCTGGGTGCGAGGTCCCGGCGGTCTGTAGATGAGGGTGCCAAGTAGCGTGGTCCTGGGGCTGATCTGGATCTGGAAGTGTAGGTGTTCCGCATTGGACTGGTGGTCACTCGAGCTGGAGGTGGAGAGTCAGAGGGCGGTCTTGTGCGCGATGGCGAGTCCCCCTCCTGGACAGTGTGGGCGGTCCTTTCTCTGGAACTTGTAGCCGTTGGGGATGGCGATGGTGATGTTGGGCCGGAGGTGGCATTGGTCCAGGTCTCTGTGAAGGAGGCGACATCGGGTGAGAGGGTGTTGATCGAGTCCCAGATTTCTACAGCATGTCGGTGCAGGGAGCGCACGTTGAGGAGGATCCAAGTAAGGCTCTAGTGGTGCGTGCATCAGGCGGGCAGTCGGCGGTCGTGGGAGCTTTGTCGACGGTGAAGGTTCTGCGGCAGGGTTTGCAGGAGAACTGCCCGTGGGTGGTGTTAGGCGAGGATCTTGCGCAGTCGGCGTTTCTTCCGGGTTTGAGTGCGTGGAAGGTGGTCGAGATGTAGCGGAGGGGTCTAGGAGAACCAACGTTCCTGGCGCTGGTTGCGGTCGGGTCGCGGACAGGCGCAGACAGGCTTGCCTTAGGCCATGCCCTCATGCCAATGCTTGTTCTTCTACTTGCAGACCTGTTTAAAGGCTATTTCTGCCCCCACCCACCTACTTTCCCCTGGTACGAAGCATACAACTTTGGGTGGTGAAGCTGCTGTGGGGAGGACTAGGCAGTCACGTAAGCAACATACCAGTTCCTGAGCCCCTTGTCATGTGTTTGTTCCCCTGCCTCTCTATGAGTCCGTCAGGCTTTTCATTCTGCCTAACGTACTTATTTTTCACTTTGACTATAATTGCAGTGCACTCCCCTGATAATTAATACTGTAGATATTTAATTTTACCCTTACTTAATTCCATCCTCCCTGGTTTTGTCGCAGACAATGGTTGGTGACCACACCACAAAAGTTGTTAAAACACTGAGTACCACATGTATCAAAGTTCCATTTTGCATTCCCTAAATTGCAAATTTTAGGTAATTGAGATTCAGGGAATGGAAAATGGAATGTAAGAAAATAGCTATTCCCTAATAGCGATTCCTACAGAGTTGCAATCGCAATTAGGGACTAGCTATTAGGTAATACTACTCCATTCATTCCTATGGGCGGAAAGGCCAATAGGCTTGTATGGTCTTGAATTACCTAATGTGCGATTACCTAATTAGTAATCGAAAATTAGGAAATGCAAAACTAAGGCCCCCTGAAGCACCCCAAAAAATGTGCACATGTAAAGCGCATATATGCCCTAGCCTAGGGGCATGTGTGCACTATATGGCACTTTGAAAAATTTATTTTTTCAAACATTTCTATATATATTTTTTTTATTCCACATAGTTACCATCGACTTGGAGTCAATGGTAATAGCATTTCCCAAATGACCAGTTTGCATTTAGAAAATGCTTGGTACATGTGCTTTGGGAATTGCAAATTGCGATTTCCTATTTGGAGTCGCAATTAGAGGTAATTGAAAAAAATCATACATCTTGAAAGGCTATTTTGTGTTCGCAAACTGCCAAATTTTGCGATTTGCACCGTTTGTCATGCAAACTAGGTTGATACATGTGGCTCTAAATAGGTGAATAGGTTGTGGGAAGCTGGGAAGATGAGGTTAAATCACCTCATTTTCAGATTGATTTGGAAGACAGAAATCTGTGCACCCTATTTATCCAAAAGCCCTTCATGGGAGATAGACAAGTGCCGGAGAGGGTAAATTAGCAGAAATGCTTGTGTGCATGACAATCTGGAATAGATGCCTCTAACATCAGAGACAGTAGGAAGTAGATTTCTATTGACAACTCTATTGACTATAGGGCTCCCTTATAGAGAGTGGTAATTTACCATACACAGGGTATTATAGACCTTAGTTAGAACCATGAGTAAGGGTGAATGTTCACTCAATATGCTGACTGCTGTGCCTTTCTGCCATCTTTTACTTCCAGCATTTTTGTGTCTTCCCCCCCAGCTCCTCAACATCCTCCGTCTAGCAGCTTCACATGTTTGTTTTGCTTCACGGGGACGAGCTGGATGGGGTATGCACTCAAAGAGGTAGATTTGCTAAAGTTTTGTGCACAATGCAAATCACAGCGCCTGTTTACTATCTATTCGACAGGCCTATGAGTGCAGCACAAACATGTGTTGGGCTGCACAAGGGCGTGCAAAAGCATTAATAAACCTACAGAAAAGGGTAGCTCCATCCTTCTGCACAATGGTTACTGCCCTCTCACTAGGTTACGTGGATACTAATGGTTTATGGCTTTATTTGGCTTTTGAGGGGGGCAGGCCTTTTTATTTGCACCAAGGGGAGAGGAGACTGTCCATTCTCTCTTAGGAAAACCCAATCTGGTCCCCATCACTCAGGTCCTTTTCTTCGATTGGTTTCAGTGTAAGTGCAGTCTTTGAAGATCCAGATGATGTGTGGATGTGGCCTCTGAGAGTGAAGCAATTGTAGTACGAGGGGCTGGTTTCGTGGAGCATCTGCGGTGTAGTGTCGCGTTTATCTGGTTTCTCAGATAGAATGTATTTAATAATAATAATAATAATAAATAATAATAATAATAATAAATAATAATAATAATAATAAATAATAATAATAATAATAATAATAATAATAATAATAATAATAATAATAATAAAGGGGTTTATAGAGCGCCTGGTGACGCCTCCCAGCGTGTCCCCGCGCTGTGGAGAAGGGTCAGAGTGCAGGAGGAGGGAGGTAGGAGCTAAAGGGAGAATAGGTAGGTCTTCAATAGTTTTCTGAAAGTGGATTCATTGTCCGCTAGCCTAATATTGGTGGGAAGGGCGTTCCATTTGTTGGCTGCCAGCGCACGAAAGGAGCGACCTCCCATTCTAGCTTTTTTTATTCGGGGAATCTTGAGAAGGCCTGTTCCCCTGGAGCGAAGGGTTCTATTAGGCTCGTAGGGGACAGCTAGATCAGTCAGGTAGGATGGTGCTTTGTGCGAGATGATCCTATAGCACATGAGGAGCGCTTTGAATAGAATTCTCTTTCTAATAGGCAACCAGTGTAGAGTGGCTAGGGTAGGTTTAGAGGCAGCTCTTCTAGGTAGTCTAAGAACTAGACGCGCTGCCGAATTTTGGAGGACCTGCAGTCTCCTGATGTTCTTTTCGGAAGTTCCTAGAAGAAGCACATTGCCATAGTCCATACGTGAGGTTACTAGGGCTTGAGTCATGGTACGTCTGGCCTCCAGAGGTAGGAGGTCCAGGGTGCGGTTGAGGGTTTTCATGACCCCAAAACATTTCCCTACAACTTTATGTATGTGGCTGTCGAAAGAGAGTTTGGGATCCACCCAAACACCCAGGTTCTTCGCTTCCCTACAAGGAGTAGGTAGGGGCCCAAGACAAGATGGCCACCAGTCTTTGGTCCAGCTAGTGTCCTTACCTCCTATTACTAACACCTCAGTTTTAGAGCCGTTAAGTTTTAGGCAGTGTTGGGTCATCCAACCTGCAAGATCCTTCATACAGGTTTTAAAGTTGTCAGCATCTAAGGTGGAAGCTTGGGACAAGGAGATCAGCAGTTGGGTATCGTCGGCGTAAGAGACTAGCTCTACGCCGTACGATTGGACCACCTCTGCCAGCGGAGCCATAGCATAATGAGTGCCATGGTCTGACCCTCATCTGCTCCTTCCCGTAGAGTTTTGGTCGCTCTCAAGGGAGCTGTCTCTGTAGAGTAGCCCGACCTAAAACCAGATTGAGAGCTGTGTAGAGCATTGTGGGATTCGAGATGGACCATGAGTTGATTGTAGGCTATTTTTTCCGCCACTTTAGCTAGGTAAGGTAGCAAAGAGATGGGTCGCAGGTTTTCTAGGGTGTCCTGGCTAACATTGGGTGTTTTTTTTTATAGGGAGTACAATTGCTTTCTTCCATTCTTCAGGAAGACAGGCTGAGGCAAAGGAAACTTGGAGCACATGTCTAAAATGCGGCTCCAGAACAGTTAGACTTGCTCCTAATACTTTGGGAGGAGCAAGATCCCGAGGGGAGCCAGATTTAATGCTTTGGCAGATTTTCATGAGTATTTCAGGAGGAGGGACAGTAAAATTTCGTAGGCAAGATTCTGTGAGAGCGACATCTTCCCTCTCAACAAAGCCATGGCCAGATGTTGAATTACCCGAGAAGTTGGCATAAATGTCAGTTATCTTACCGGCAAAGTACTTGGCGATTTTGTTACAAGTATCCACCGAACCACTGTGGGATGTGTTATCAGTGGTTATTACTGAAATTTCTTTGAAGATCTTAAAAAGCTCTTTCGAGGAATTTTCTGCTTCCACAATGCGATTATTATAGTGTGATGCTTTGGTGGCTCGAATCTTTTTATTATAATCCTTTTGCGCTTTTTTATATAGATTTTTAATTTTCGGGCAAAAGTTGTTTCGCCATTCCCGTTCAACTTTTTTGCATGCAGATTAAACTGTCTGTAGTTCATGGGTAAACCACGGGGTAGATTTCCTTGCCCTCTTGGTGTTTGCTAGAGTTCGAATAGGGGCAGTGCTATCTAGGGCAGTTATAATACAATTCTGTAATTGATTATAAGCAGTTTCACAATCTGACCCTCCTGGAGGTCCTGCATTTTCAAGTGTCTTAATAAAGGTGTCAAGGGAAAAGTTTTTCCATTTCCTACATCGGTAGCGTTGTTCACTATCTTTATTAAGCTCGGTCTCAGATTTAGCCATGGATCTTGTGATTAACAGACTCTGGAGATGCCAGTGCAAGCTCTCTTCTGCTAGTCATCAGTCTACTTACACTTAGAATGTCTTGCTTTGGTCTCCCAACCCACATCCCACTGACATCACTTGCTAATCTCTCCCGTCAGCTCAGATAGACTAGGAAAGTGCCTTAGTAAATGGTCGTTGCTTTAGTTAGCTGTTGCATTTAATCTTGAATTTGGCACATTTTATGACAGGGCATTGGCTTCTCACATATTTGTATAATGCACTATCACCTGGAGAGTATCCTGGTGCTGAGCAGGTTCACAGATAGCCTTGCCAACGGCAGGCAGGCATTATTCAAAGAGCCAGGTCTTTAGATGTTTGTAGAACTTTAGAAAAGAGGAGGTGGCTCTGATGTGAAGTCCTACGCTGTAGGAGCGATGTAGGAGTAGGTCTGATCTCCAAATCTAGGTTTTTGCCTGCTTGCAGTCCGGCTGAGTTGAGTGTCTGTATGGCTTATGAAAGGATATGTGGCTATTGAGATAGACTTGATCCAAGTCGTGAAGTGCTTTGCACTTGTGTGTGAGGAGTTTGAACTGAGCAAGTTTGTATATCGGGTGCGAGTGGAGCTCTTTAAGGTGCAACGTGATGTGGGAGTTTGAGGGTGAGTCTGGCTGCTGAGTTCTGGATGGTCTGTAATCTTCTGGTGAGTTGTTTTATTAGCCCAGCATAGAAGTATCATCTACATCTACCCTACTTCCCTGTAGTGTGAGTTTGAGTCTGCGGCCTACTGGTTGCATTGCAACATGAACTCCTTTCACTACTGTCGTGCTTTCTTTCCTGGGCTTCGGAGGAAAAAAGGGTTTCACCATACCCTCTAGATCCTTGAGCGTGCCTTACATTATGTGGGTCTGGGCAAGCTGAAGCCTAGACTGTTTGAACCATTGTCCCAAGGCCTAATCTCCATGTGTTAAGGCTGTTAAATTAGTGACATTGATGCCACCTAAACTGTTGCTTTTGTGTGCTTGTTCAGCGGGTGCCCCAGATGCCTGAGTGCACGTTTGTCTAATACACAGAATCCAGATGTGTTGCAATCATCTCTGGGTGCAAACTGTTGGTCCTGTCTCCTTTGACAGAACCTGTGCCAGTCCTATGAACAGTTTGAACACCCTGTCCATAAATCCTCTTTCAGCCCCCTTAACCAGCTAGAGAATAACCCGAATTTTGGTTTAATACCCAATTCTAATTTGAGTAGTGTGTTCTTGGGGTGTAGTGTTTAAGAACATTAAAGCAGTATCTGAAAAGAAAATACCCATATCTCACCCTTCTGGTGTTTGGGACTTGTTCCCTGTGCAACAAGAGTGATCGGGACCCTAACACTAGCAAGAAAATGCGCCACAACGCCCATTTTTGCTAGTAAAATAGCCATATTTGGGGTGCAGTGTCCCTCACATCATTGCCTCAGTGCCACTATACCTGCTGCAGTAATGGTAGTGACTTAAATAAGCCTACATATCCACCTTCCTCAGGGCGTCTCTGTGAGGAAGCTTTTTATGTCCATTCGTAAATGAAACTATTAGCCACCATATAGCGCCCCCTCCTTTTGGCCATATCTTTGATGCTAACCATGGAGCACGCTCCTTTCCACTTTCCTCCTGGGCCATTACTCTGAGACCCCAGGGGTCCTGATGACCAGGGCTCTACGTCTTAATAGGACCCTGCTGGTCTCATCCCTGTCACCCCCTTAAATCACCTGAAAGGACATCTGCATGTGAATAGTGGTTAAAGTAAGCGGGGTGTATGGGAACGCTGGTTCCTGTGCTTTTTTAATTATACATATACATAAACATAAACAGTTCCCATACTTAAATACAATAATCTCTGAATAGTTGGTGGAGACCTCTAAGGGCCTCTGGGTGAAAGTGAAAGGGGAAGGCGGTCTAATGTAAACACAATGGAGGGATAGAGAACTAAAGAAGAAGGTAAATGCTACTTACCAGTATGCATCTGTTCTTGGCATGTAGGGCTGCTGACATTCATATCTTAGCATAGATCGCCACCTTGTGTTGGGTCCGGATGATTGCACCTTGTTGTCCTGGAAGAGTCTTCGAAGTATCACAAGATAGATGACTCCTCCCCTGGACTACAGTGCGCATGGGCCTCATCTCCATCCTCAGATTGTTTTTCGCCATTATGGCAAAGATGGAGTATAGTAAAGTAAGATTTAGCCATGCAAAAGAGAATCCTGCAGCTGCAACAGGCACCAGGGAGGAGGGTGGGCGATATGAATGTCAGCAGCCCTACATGCCAAAAACAGATGCATACTGGTAAGTAGCATTTTCCGTTCGAGGCATGTGGGCTGCTGAATTCATATCTTAGCATAGACTGTATGGCAGTATCTCCTCTAGCGGTGGTCACCTGTGCCAGCTGCAGCAGTCTGAAAAAGAGTTTTAAGGACAGCCTGGCCTACAGCAGCTTGCTGCTTTGTTTGCACGTTTACACAATAGTGTTTGGTGAAAGTGTGTATGGTAGACCATGTAGCTGCCCTACATATGTCTTCAAGGGGAATATTCCCTAGGAAAGCCATGGATGCCCCCATTTTACGCATAGAGTGTGCTTTTGGGGGAACTGTTAGAGTGCGTTTAGCTGTTTGATAGCATATTTGAATGCATTTAATTATCACCTGGCTATTCCTGATTTTGAGATGGGATTACCTTTATGTTGTGGTGAAAAAGCAACAAACAGTTGCTTTGTTTTCCTAAATGATTTAGTCCTGTCAACATAATATAGCAGAGCTCTCCTTACATCTAGTGTGTGTAGAGCTCTTTCAGCTACTGACTGTGGGTTTTGAAAGAAAACTGGCAATTCTTTTAATTGATTGAAATGGAAAGTGGATATGACTTTAGGTATAAACTTAGGGTTAGTCCGAAGTACTACCTTATTCGCATGCATTTGCATGAAGGGTTCTTGAATGGATAGTGCCTGTAGCTCACTCACTCGCCTGAGGGAGGTAATGGCAATTAAGAATGCCACCTTCCATGTTAGAAATTGTAATTCACATGAATGGAGTGATTCGAAAGGAGGTCCCATAAGTCTGGTAAGTACTACATGAAAGTTCCAGACTGGTGAAGGTGGGTGCTTTGGAGGGATTATCCTTTTAAGACCTTTCATAAAAGCTGTTCTGGAGATATGCTGCTATAGCAGCAAGACGTAGCCTTATAGAAGAGTATGCTAGATTGCATCTTTGAAGATGCAAGAGGTAACAGATAATGTTTTGGATGGAAGCATCTAATGGATTGATTTGATTATTGTTGCAATAAATTACAAATCTTTTCCATTTAGCTGCATAGCATGTTCTAGTAGTTGGCCGTCTTGCCTCCTTGATAATGTTCATGCAATCAGGAGGCAAGTTAAGGTATCCGAACTCTAAGACTTCAGGAGCCAGATCGCTGGGTTCATCTGATTGGGATCTGGGTGCCTGATTTCCCCATGGTTCTGAGGTAAAAGATGGGGCGAGAGGCGCAGTCTTTGGTGGGGAACTACTGAAAGTTCTAGGAACGTTGTGTACCATGGCTGTCTTGCCCATGTGGGAGCAACCAGGATCATTGTGAGTGACTGCTGGCGTAGCTTGCTTGCCACCAGCGGAATCTGTGGGGCTGGTGGAAAAGCGTACGCAAATCTGCCTGACCAGTTCATCCATATCGCATTGCCCTGTGACAAAGGATGTGGGAACCTGGCGGAAAAGTACTGGCATTTTGAGTTTTTGTTTGTGGTAAACAGATCTATCTCTGGATGCCCCCATTTTTGGAAGAATGGAGAACTTGAGGGTGAATCTCCCATTCGTGTAGCAGTTGGCTGTGTCTGCTTAACAGATTCGCGATTTGATTGTCTTTCCCTGGCAGGTGTTCTGCTAGGAGAAGAATGTTTTTGGGAATTGCCCACCTCCATATGCTCTGTGCTAGGTGAGACAGCTGTGGAGAGTGTGTCCCTCCTTGTTTCTGGATGTAATACATGGCTGTCATGTTGTCTGTCCGGATCAACACAGCCTTGTTGTGCAGGTATTTCTGGAATGCTTTTAGTGCCAGAAATATTGCTAGCAACTCTAAGTGCTTGATATGCAGTGTATTTTGTTTGATTGTCCAGAGCCCTTGGACTGTGTATTGAAGTAAGCAGGCTCCCCAACCTGTCAGTGATGCGTCTGCTGTTAGTACTACTTGTGGAACCGGCTCTTGGAACAGTCGCCCCTTGGAAAGGTTTTGTGGGTTCCACCACTGCAGAGAGTTGTAAGCGTGACTGTCTACCAACACTAGGTCTTTTAGTTGTCCTTGAGCCTGGTTCCACTGCCGTGCTAGGCATTCTTGCAGTGGACGCATTTTAAGTCGGGAATGAGGGGCAATGAATATGCAGGAGGTCATCATGCCTATGAGCTGCATTAACACTCGAGCTGGCAAAGAGTGTTGTGGCTGAAACCTTTGAATGAGAGTCTGCATGTTGGCTATCCTGGCTGGATTTGGATATGCCTTTGCTACTGAGGTATCTATTGTAGCCCCCAGATATTGCTGTATGTGGGAGGGCTGTAGATGTGATTTTGGGTAATTGATGGAAAAACCCAGACTGTGCAGCAGCTGGAGTGTCTGAGACGTATGGCTTGCACACTGCGTGTACGAGTTGGCTTTTATGAGCCAATCGTCCAGGTATGGAAACACGTGGATCTGTTGCCTTCTGAGGTGTGCTGCTATTACCGCTAAACATTTTGTGAAAACTCTTGGGGCTGTAGTCACCCCGAAGGGGAGAACTTTGAATTGATAATGTTGACCTTTTGTGAACCTGAGATATTTCCTGTGAGCTGGATGTATAGGTATGTGAAAATATGCATCTTTGAGGTCTAATGTAGCAAGGAAGTCGCCCTGCTGGAGTAACAGGAGTACTTGTTGTAGAGTAATCATATGGAAATGCCCTGAGAGTATGTATTGATTTAGCGGCATGAGGTCTAGTATGGGTCTGAGGGATCCATCCTTTTTGGGAATTAGGAAGTATAGAGAGTATACCCCTGTTCCTTGGTGTTGAAAAGGGACTTGTTCTATTGCACCTTTTTGTAACATGGACCCGACCTCTTGCTGTAACAATGTGATGTGTTCTTTAGACATAGGACTGTGTTTGGGTGGTATGTTGGGAGGAGTAGAAGTGAGTTCCAGGCAATAACCATACTGGATTATTTGTCTCACCTACCTGTATGTGGTAATGGAGTTCCAGACTGGTAGGAATTGTTTGACTCTGCCTCCGACTGGTGTTAGATTGTCTCAAGGCAGTGTGATGAAGTCACTGTTTTGCGGCAGTGGAGCCTCTGGTGTTATTGCCGCCACGTCCTCTGCCCTTTTTATTGTTGCCCCTATAACCTCCTCTGTTGGAACTGTGATGTGTTGCCTCTTGCGGAGCCTCTGTAAGAGGAGCAACGAAAGGAACCTCTATGTTGTTGAAACTGCAGTGCGCCCATAGATTTAGCAGTTTCGGTATCTTTTTTCATTTTGTCTAAGATGGTATCTACTCCCGGGCCAAACAGGAAGTCTTGGTTAACTGGTTGGTTGAGGATGGTGGATTGCACCTCGTTTTTAAAACCAGAGATACGTAGCCACGCGTGTCTGCGTAGTAATACGCTAGTATTAATGGACTTGGCTGATGTGTCAGCTGCGTCAAGCGCACATTTAATGGAAGCATTAGTTATACATTTTCCTTCCTGTATGTGGTTGTTAGCCTGAGCTTTGAAAGGTTCTGGCAAGTGTTGCAGTAAACCTTCAAGTTGATCGTAATGTGCTCTATCATAGCATGCTAGTAGAGCTTGTGTGTTCTCAATCCTCCATGAAATAGCAGCTTTTGAGGCTACTCTCTTGCCTGAGGCTTCTAATATTTTAAACTCTTTGTCAGGAGGGGAAGCATCTCCTGTTGTTTGTGAGTTAGCTCTCTTTCGAGCGTTTGCGACTACTAGTGAGTCTTAAGGCAACTGGGATTTAACATAAGTAGGGTCTGTAGGGGCCGCCTTATATTTCTTCTCAATCCTGGGATTGAGTACACGTGCTCTGGCTGGATCTTTGAATATGTCTGGCGCGTGTTTTAGTACCCCTTTTAACATAGGAAGTGTCCTGACGTTTTTCTCAGAGGTAGGAAAAGTGTCAAATAGAAAATCTTCTTCTATTGGTCAGTATGTATGTCGACCTTGTGGTATTTTGCTGCCCTATCTAGCAGTTGGTTAAAAACAATAGTTGGCCTCAGTAGGCGACAGCTTTGTAGGGTATGGGGAAGTGTCTGGGATGGGTTGTGTGTCATATGGATCATTCTGGTCCTCCCATGTGTCATCCTGTGCATGAGGATCCTCTGGTGCATTAAAATCATGCTGAGGATCTTCCCCCAAGTTATCCCCATCATTATAATCTGAATTTGTAGGAGAGTAGGGCACAAAAGGCATTTTAGGATAGAAAGGAGGAGGAGTAAAAGGCCTTGAGGGAGATGTCCCGAAGTCTTTTTTCTTTGGAGGAACAGGGGAAGGAGTGTCCGTGTCCAGTGGTCTCTTTTTCCGGTGATAAACTGTAACGTGTCCTGTTTCAGGGTCTATATACAGTTTAGATTGTTCCTCAGTTACTGGATCAGGATGGAAGAGTTCTTCCTCAACTGTCCGTGGCTTTGGCGCTGATGTTTTTGGCTTACTGACTTGTTTGTGACCTTTTGGCTCGAGGGCCTTTGGTTGTGGAGTATTTTTTCAGCTCAACTGTTGCTTTGGGGTCGGTAACCTTCTTTGGTTCGACGTCCTTTGTTGGTTTAACAGTCTTTTTCGGTTCGGCGACTTTGTTTGGGTCGACGACCTGTTTCGGATCGACCAGAGCTTTTGGTTCGATACGTTTTTTATGCTCGATGGCTTTTTTCGGCTCGACGGGCTTTGTGGTGTGATCCTGCTTTTGTTGATCAACACTCTTTTTAGGATCGACGGCCTGTTTTGGGTCAGGTGTTCTTTTTGGATCGACGACCCGTTTTGGTTATAGGCTCCTCTTTGGCTCGATAGCTTTCGACTCGATAACCTTTTTGGGTTGGGCGACCTTCTTTGGTTCAATCACCTTCTTCGGTTCGACGACCCTCGGTTGGACAATCTTCCTCGGTTCGACAACACTCTTGGAGTCGACAACTTTTTTGGGGAGAATGGTGCTCGGTCCTGGGCTATCAGAAGGCCTGGTTTTTGGCTTCGGAGCCGAGCCGGAAGGCGGGGCTTCTGAAGGAGCTTGTCGATCTCGGCTAAGGCCTTTAGGCGATGCTTCCACCGGAGCCTTATCTTTTGGGATAAGCGGTGTCAGGGGCTGGGTACTCACTGTTTGCCCCGGCGTTATTTGGTCATCGGAGTCTGACTGGTCCTCAACAGTGACGATTTCTAGATCCGAGTCCGTCGCTTCTGGGAGGTCGTGTTCATCATCGAAGATGTTTTCCGGTTCTGGTGCCGGTCGCTGCATCTCTTCCCTAGCGACCCGTCGATTTCGGATGGTCTTCTTCAAATGGAATTGGGCACACGCTGTGCAATTTTCTTCGTTGTGTTCCGGTGATAAGCACTTGTTGCATACTGTATGTTTGTCAGTATGCGGGAATTTGGAGTGGCATTGTGGGCACCTGTTGAACGGGCTCCTTTCCATCGACAGCAGGCCCACATGGCGTCGAAAGGCCCAACGGCCCGCGTCGACAACCGGATCGAGATGGAAAGTTTGGTCGAGTCAAGGGTCAAGAAGTACCAAACAAGAACAATACCGTCGAAGTAGAAGGCCTTTTGGCCGTAGACAGTAGTTTAGTTTCGGTTCCGAAGTTGGAGTAGAGGAATAACATCCGAACCCAATGGCGGAAAAAACAATCTGAGGATGGAGAAGATGCCCATGCGCACTGTAGTCCAGGGGAGGAGTCACCTATCTTGTGATACTTCGAAGACTCTTCCAGGACAACAAGGTGCAATCATCCGGACCCGACACTAGGCGGCGATCTATGGTAAGATATGAATTCAGCAGCCCACATGCCTCGAACACAGGTTTTCTCATCAGGTCAGCTGCTGCTTGAGAGAAATGTAAATGTGTGAAATTTGTTAATTTTTACATGTAAAGTGAGTATAGGATTTAATTAATAGAGTGACTTAATCTTCATGGTGACAAAGCTGTATTCTTTTTGAGAAATTATATAAGGGTGTTGAGTTTTGGAAAGCATCCTTTTAATGGTCTTAGATAATGTGTGCACTAGGTGCAGTCTAATTACCTATTACTGAAATGTATTCTGTGGAAGTACTTTTAATTTAAACACCAAATAATTTTGTGGTAGCCAATCTTATACTGTATGTAATACAACTGTATGACTTACATATTCACAGTGCTTTCTGTTACAAGCAGGGACATCATAGCACTATAAATACACATGTCACTATTCTGCACTGCACCAACTAGGTTTCAATTTTGTAACTCTCTGGTCTCACAAGCATACATCTGCAGTGAAGTGACTGCATTAACCAATCGAGGGTTCATGATGTAGAGAGCATTACAAATGATTAGTTTAATTCACATTACTTTCCATTTAAAACGTGCATTATGTTATACGCAGTTGGCTTAAGGTGAAAATAAACCAACAAACTTAAAGAATATTTTGTTCTTTTTAGCCACATTTTTGACCCGCCACCACAGCACTCAGGATCACCGTTGTCATACTTTATTTATGTACTTCAACTCCTGGATGTAAACGAAGACGCTGGAAATACAACAAATAAACAAAGTAGGGCCTCCAAACCATCTTTATCTTCAAGTACTTGCAATGGCGTTTGCACCTCCTTGGGAACACTGCAATGGATCCCCTGTGGTGTGCCTCAGTCAGACTCCATTCCTCTGAGTTTTAGGGTCTTTGCATCTAAGCTTCTCATCGGCTGCACCAGCGCAAAGTATTGATAAATCTGCCCCTTAGTATTGCAATCATTGACACTGGCTACTCTCATTTTATGAGCAATGGTGGCAGGTGGGACTGGAAGAGAAAAATGAGAATCCTGATAAAACGTGCATATAATTCTTTCATTAATTTGGCACTCTGTTTGGTCATAGTAATATTTCAGCATTTTGGTAGTGTTGGTTGTTGTAATGTTTCCATCCTCTGTAGATTTCACGTGGCTGTTTTAACTAATAAACATTTGTGGGAGAATCTAGGGTTTCCTGGTTTCACAATCAAGAGTTCAGTCACAAGAGGACTTCTACTGTTCTTTGGCTCAGGCATGGACTGCCTGAAACTTCATCTGCACAACAAAACAAACAGTGGACGCTAGTTGAGGCTATCAATCCATTAGACAGGGAGGGAAAGAGCAAGGACTTCCTGGAGTGATTGGAGTTGTGTGCCACAACTCCGGGTGTCCAAAGTAGCATAGGAGGGCCCAGCAGGTCCATCAAAACTGCTTCCTTTTCTCGTTTAGAGTGAGGATTGCTGCTTACTCTGACTGCTCAATCCACCCTTCCTATGGGTAAAAGATGGATGTTTGTTTTGCAAGAGTTAAACTTTGCAGTTCATGAATTGCTGTATTCTTCAAGCAAGTGAGAGTGATTTTGGGGCTAAAATATTACTGGTTTGGGAAGGAAGGGTTTAATTAAGAATTCAAGAAGTTGGGAGGAGGGCAGGTTTCTGAACATTGCAATTAGTAAACTTCTTAATCAACAGATATAGATGTTAGGTGCTTTTCTTTCCTATTTCAATAGGGCAGGGTATAGTTTGGCATCTAGACTGATGTAACAGGAATACCTTCAACCATTCTCTCAGCCACCCAGACAGCCCTTTCTGGACTAGACCCATGCATCCTTACTGGAATACACTCGTCCTGAGTAATGCACTCTGCCATGTATGGGAAGGGTTCAACAGGGGAGGAGGCAATAGCTGCATGGTTTACAACGAAATGCGCCCAATAATAGGCCGAGCTATGTGTCGCTGGAAGAAATGAGCAGATGCAGCTCACCCCCTCTTGTTAAATCTGTGCATTTTGATCCCTTCGGCACGCCCATGCTCTCCATCCTCTAGTTGGTTCTGCTAAACCCCACCCCTTTTGCTCACCTGTATTTGGTGCACAGTTGGATTCCAAGAGGTCCGCAGCGGTCCACGAAGCTTTCCTTCACGCCCTGGCGGATGGCACGTGCTGTGCTGACCTTGGTCGTCACAATCGGACAAATCCTAGAGAAGGATGTACATGAGCACTGTTGGTATTACGTAACTGCAAGGCAAAAGTTATGCATCACATACTTTACTATATATGTTATTGCTACAAGCTGGGAAACATGTTCGTAGTTGCCTCGTTTCATGTCCCTGGCACACCACACTCACCCGCACTGTATCGTCCACAGTCAATCTATCCAACAATTAGTGGTTGATAACGAGACCGGTTAAAAGTCATTATTACTGGAACTTCTCTGTGGCTCCACAATGCCCTTCAGAGCCGGCAGAGTTGTGTTCAAACTGTTCAGAGCGACAATAAGACCGGTAACAGTGCAGTCCAAAAAACAAGAATATTATAACCTTTGTCACAGCCAAGACAGAATGTTACCTTTAATCCTAAGAAGGATATCTCAGCCCATTCCAGAAAAATCCAAGAAAGAAAAGTTACTTGTAATCCTATTTCTGCATCATAGGCATAGTTATAGCATTGATAAGTACTGCATATTTCTGCCTGGTGGTGGGATCTCTCACTGCTTATAAAGTTATGGTGACCCATAGGATCCCTCCCACTAACAATCTTTAGGTACAAGTTCCACCTAATGGCGGACAAGTATCTTTTTCAACAGCAGTTTCATAGACCTTTGTATTGACCATTCCCATGTGCAGCAGTTTCACAGACCTTTGTATTGCCCATTCCCATGTGCACATCCTCATCACTCCCCTTATTAAGACACTACAGAGTCAGTGTTTTGTTTCCGTCTGGTGTCTGAGGGATCTAGGGGAAGCTGTTGATAATGGAAGAAAGCCCATATATTACGAGTCACAATAAGGGTAGCTTAATTCTGCTTCCACGTCCTGGCTCTCTCCCTTTATCAAACTGCGGGTAGATTCCACAGCATCTGGAATAGAAAGGGAGGAGCAGAACTCAACAGCTCACGCCCAAGCGAGCAGGTACATATTGTATCACTCCGGAGAAAGCCTCAAGCAAATAATGCCTGCAGATTGCTTCTAGGTTAGACATCCCATGTGGCCACCCAATATATTTCTGTGACAGGTATGTGCATGCAGGATCCCACAGAGGCCTAGGGGCTCCAGGTAGGAGGCTAACACACTGGATGACAGGCCTCTTCCATGTACATTATAGCATTGGGAGATGATCTAAATCTTAATGGCAGCATTACCCCCAACTGGGCTGGCCTCATGAGGTCACACAGACGTTGGCTTGAAGAATGCAGAGCTGGGGCGGGTTCTAGTCAAGTAGAAGAACCTAAGGCCCACCGGACTTTGAGGTTTTGCATTGTTTCCAAAGCAAAGAATGCCTGCTGATGAGGGACAAATGTGGGAAATACATTTCCTCGTTCAGGTGAGGCTCAGTGAGCACCTTGCGGATACAAGTAAAATGATTAATTGGGACAACATTTAGGAAGGTCTCCTTAGGGAGGAGTTCAAGTCGCTGGATGGTGTGGCCTTAAAGGGATTGGGCATCTTTCTGACCAAAACTAGGATAAGATCCCAGAAAAACAAGAGGCACTTGACTGGAAGTATCAGGTGCAAAACGACCATCAAAATGTTATGTGACATCAGGTAGACCTTACCGATGTCAACTTGTGAACTAGATTATTTAAGATGTTTGAAAAGAATTTGATATTTTGCTTTGTCTCAATAGTGAGACGCATCAGAATAGCAGGTGAACTAGATGTTAAGCTTCCTGAGGTCAACCCTCATCACTGGGTTCAACCCAAAACTATAAAAATTGTTGTATTTTTTTTTTTTAAATAAAAAAAAATGTTGTATTGTAGTAAAAACTAAAGTCCATGTCCTTGTCTCTCGACTTTAAGCAGGTGTCGACATTCTTCAGCATTGTTAGGTTTAACACAGGTTCATCACGATAAGATCTCAGTACATGTTCCAAGGAGGAACTGTCTCCCATTCAAATCCATTGGTCATTGTGAGGCATCTCCTGATGATCCTTCTCCTACCTCGCAGCAAAGACCGTCACTGCTTTAATTCAGGAAGGACCTCAAGACCTGGCTGTTCGACTTAACAACAGAGCCTTCAACGGACCAGCATGTTGCGTGCTTATCTAGGTTCCTGATCGATACTGTGACCTTATGCCCCTATTCGGCTATAAATCCATTTATTCCCTATATTGGCATAACCGTTCAAGTGCGATTTTCTGAAAAGTCATCTCTGGCCTCACACGAACAGAGCCACATTCCAGCATGACTCTCTGCTACTTCCTTTGCGACCAATTAGTGCAATGACAGAGCAGCAGTCACTATCTGATATTCCTAGATAACACTCCGAGTTCTTCAACAAGATAAAAACTTAGCAAACCTGGAAATCCCCGCTTGCTATGTTTTGATTAGTAATGGAACTCTAATGAGCAACTGATAACTGTCACTTCCTAGTGACATCTTTAATTGACGTCTTATGTCCAGCAAACTTGCGTCAAACCCGGCACCTGTCAGGTATAAATATTACCAACGTTGCCTTAAGCAATGTTCGTTGCCTGTTGCTGATGCCAGCTGCCTGCATGACCCTGTGTTGGTAAATCTAGCACTCTGTCGCTGCAGCCTGCTATCCTGTGGTGGTGAAGCTGCTGATTACCATTATCGCCGCCAAAGCGCGACCTATGGTGCAGTACGCTTAAGGAGCTGAACAGCCGTCCTCTGCGAAGACATCCAGCAGATTCCAGCTGCCCGCGGACGCTGTCCCCCCTCCTTCCTCGACGCGCTGAAGAGAGCCGCTGCCTTTCTCGTGCAGAGAAATCCAGTCCCGGCGCTTCCGGTTTACCCTCGCGGGTGACTGGGATATCGAGAGAGACCCCTGAAGGAGATACCAATCCTCCATCATTCTATTCAGAGGTATGGTGTTGACTAAACCCTTAGACGAGAATTCTTGAAACAAACCTTGGCAAAACCAACTTAACTTAAGCTACTTACTTACTCCCCTTTTCACGTGTTAGGCTTAGGTCAGGCACACTGGGGTAGGCTTAGTTAGAAGCACCAGTTGAGTATGTTAGCCTAATGTATATATGACTGTATATATGTTTTATTACTTTTAAACCATTGTATGGCTAAGAAACCATACCAATGCTTTTACAGTTCTATTTCGCAATACTTATCTTACTGTACGTACTTTTTATAATAACAGTTATTGCAATTGTGGCAATACATTTCTCTTGTACGAGAAGAAAGACTGTTCAATAAATGTTAACCTTTATTGATACACGCCCGTCTCTCTATTCTCTACATCTCGTGAAAGTAAACTGCACTAGACTGACTGAGTGAAATACATGTCTATTGTTTCACACGACCCTAGAGATTGACTCTTGATCTGAGGAGCAAAGTTGTCATGTTGCACGGTTGTTGGAAAACTGAATCCCTTCTTGTCTGTGCCAAGGAAGCTGATCACTTCCTATGCAGAGAAGAAAGTTTCCAGTGACCTCTGAGCTAGTTGGTAACACAACCTAATTAAGTTTAGCATAGTCAGTGGAGGCCTGGAATATCTGCAGTTCCACGTCGATACTACTGTTTATGTTATTCCAATGCGCAGGGCCTAGTGGGAAACTAGGAACTACACTACATGGCGCCCAACGTTTGGTAAGGCGATAAACTAACGTAAGACTTATAGAGTAACTCAGTCGTGCATATTTCACAGACCCCTTTCTCCCGTAAAAACTCCAATAGACGTCTGGAGTGGGTGAAAGGTTAAAATCCGCCCGACCTTAGTAGGAAGAGATTCCTATGTAAAGCTCTGGTTTATTCAATGTTGAAGGATACAGTGTTCCAAAATATTGTGCACCTAATCTTTGTCTCCTTGAAACCTACTCTGCAAACCTGCATTTTTTAAAATGTCAGTAGAAAACGGAACCTCTGGGGCCGCAGTAGACGCGACTCAGCAAGGTCCTGAACAAGCAGACCCGGATGCTATTATCATCCCGGTTCACTTAAGAAGATCTATAACTTTAAAACTTATAGAAAACGGACTGACACCTCAGGGTGGTACAGTAATTTTCGTGATAGAGGCTCACGAGTATCGGCAGACAGAGGTATTCTATTCCAGGATAAACTTTCCAGCGGCAAACGCTGCAACACAAGAGTTTCACTATTACAAAATAGAGGAACCTCCGGGAGAGTACGCTCCTTTCGAGGAGATTGAAATCCCACTTAAATTTCAAGAGCACCTGCTCTGGTTTAATGGCGCCCTAAAACACAATAATCACATAACTAGGCTCGGTCCACTAGGTAGACCAGGAGCAACGTGGCCGGTTCTAGCCAGCTACACACCACATCCTGACTTTGCAAGAATGTCAAGAGAAGAGCTGTTAGTACAGCTAAACACATTAATAAAAATACATAGGCAATTAGTCCAATATGTAATGCGGACTGCAACAGTCCAGCCAGCTGTTAATTCACACCAGCTGACCCCTCATCAGGGAAACACAAATAAAATTACACTACAGAACATACAGTCATGTCTTGGTAAAACACCCGTAAAACGGGAACAAATTCCTTTCTGGTTAGCACAGAAAATCACTCAAATAGAGGCAGTATTTCCTGATACTACCCCTATTGAGAAACACAGAATCTTGACCATCTGCCTTCCTATGGGAATCGCACCACACGTGGAGGACTGCGACACTTGGGGTACAGTCTTTGCTTCCATTTACACAAAAACACACGGTGTGCCGTCTATGGCGGTAATACCAGAAGTGCTAAAACAGATTCAAAATGAATTCGGTCCAGAGCCCGCTTTAAATCTAGGTATGAAATTACTAAAAGACTTCAAGCAGGTCACGGCTATATTATTAGCCAACATAAAGGGAGAAGCAGCATCTGTGGCGATTCGCCAGAAGTTGAGGGAAACAGATATAAAAGATCCTGTTGAGCTTGCAAAAATCATAGAAAAATGCTATGAAGAATTAGGTAGAGACAGCTTGGGTGG
Source organism: Lissotriton vulgaris (assembly GCF_964263255.1). NCBI lineage: Eukaryota > Metazoa > Chordata > Amphibia > Caudata > Salamandridae > Lissotriton > Lissotriton vulgaris. Next base: position 2,006,368,551 of record NC_141691.1, on the reverse strand, counting down.
AAAACCAGTTAAGCCCCAACTGCTTGAAAATCCTGAAAAATTATTTATTAAAAATAATTTAAACACTCCTAAAAAGAGCTGGGATGGGAATAAACAATCCACTCCCAAGGAAAAAGTTTTCCAGACCAGAGGAAGGTCTCCTCGACGGAGGGAAAGAACTCCGACTCGAGAGCGCCAGTCTCCCCAGAGGGAGCCCTCTGAGAAAAGATATAACCTTAGAAATAGGGATAATCTGAAAAAACCTGATAGATATCAAAGTATTGATACACGTCCCTCTCGATCTTTTCCACAGAATTCGGAAAGAAGAGGACGGTCAGACCCAGGAGAGCACACCAAGTCCAAAGACAAGGAACCTGCTCAGAGTAAAAAATCTCAATTTCCTAAAAAGAAGGTAGCCAGTATTAGAGTAATCAACCATGCCGAGAATACTGAGGACACAGTTGAAAAACGGGGAGTGGGCATTGACAATGTTGGACAGTGCAGCAGAAATCAGTATAGCGCGCAAGAACTTGATGAGTCATCTGGAGACAGTGGACACGAATGAATACATTCAGGTTGAAACTGCCGACACCAGACTTAGCGAGCCCCATAAAATATACGAAATAACATTGCGTATGGAGGGTGATAAGACTAGGAAAATTAAGGGTCTATTTTGGGATAAGCTCTCAAAAGGCTATGATATTCTGTTAGCTGAAAAAGATTGGCCCCCGGAGTTTGTCAGGGAGTGCCCTCGTGGCGAAGAAGTAATTATGCCTGCCTTCTCGAATCACATACCGATTCATAAAAAATATACATATGCACGGAAATGGGCAGTAGCCCAGGCACCTGCATTATATAAAAATCATGTAGGATGGGATGAGGACTCTCCTCCTCACAAAATCCAACTAAAAAGTGAACCAACTGCCCAACGGCAGTATCCCATAAAGCAAGAAGCTAAAAAACAGGTCAGGGAGATCTTAGATCAACTTGAGTACCAGGTGGTGATTGAAACATGCACCTCTCAAATGAACAATCCTTTGTTTCCTGTCTCCAAGCCAGACAATTCATATCGTCTAGTTTTGGACTACAGACATCTTAATACATGTTGCAAAACTTTTGCAGTACAAAACTCGCATAGTGCAGCCCTAATGAATAACATAGTTAGGAAAAAATATAAAACGACATTAGACATATCTAACGGTTTCTTTTGTCAAAACATTGCACCAGAAAGCAGATATTTGACCGCTTTCTCCGCATTTGGGTCGCAGAAAAAATTCTGTCGACTCCCACAGGGGTTCAAGAACAGCCCAGGACTATTCTCAGCTAGGGTAACAGAGTTACTACAAATCTATGATGATGAAGCATTATCTTACGTAGATGATATTTATCTCACAGACGACGACTTGGATACTCACTTGAAAAGAGTGAACACCATCATACTTGGGTTCGCAGCAGAGGGTTACAAATTCAACTTTAAAAAGTCCCGAATTGCCCATCTGACAGTACTATTTTTAGGGTACGAATTATCAAGTGAAGGGAAAAGCCTAGCGGACAACTTCTTAGAGAAGTGCGCTGTACTCCAAGCTCCAAAAACGCTGAAGAATTTACAATCCATTCTAGGTTTTCTGAATTTCGGAAGAACTTACATCCTAAATTACGCAGAGAGGGTTAAACCTCTCTACGAACTAATAAAACCTGATTTTAAACAAATCAATTGGACTCAAAAACACACAGAAATTTTGAGATCACTGCAAACAGACATGTTAGCAAAAACAAAATTAGATACACGTGACAACACGATCGATCTTGTAATCCGAGTCATCCCAGGAAGATGCGGATTCACATACCTAACCTCTAATGAGGGAGAAAAGGTACCAATTTCAATTAAATCTCACTTGTACACACAAGCAGAAAAAACATTCAGTCACACAGAAAGAACTGTGAACGCAGTGCAAATCGCATTAGCAAATGAACGAGAACTAGCACACGGCAAAATGATTAACATCCTCACAGCGGAATCCGCCTTCGAAGCGCTATTCAGCCCAGTAAACCTGCCTACAGTGTCACTGGATCCGAAATGGATACAGTGCATAGATTCTCTAGGAGCGGAAGACGTGAAATACTATTTCGCCCCGCAATACGAAGAACTGAATGATTTAGAGTATGAAGAAGAATATCCTCTGCCAATCGAAATTCTGCCTCTCCCACTATATGCCTGTATAATCTATACAGATAGCTCTGTACAGCATTTCAACGTAGAGAGAAAATCCTACGATGCAGCATGTGCGATCATTAAATGTCGTTGGCTGTGCGGTAAAATCAAACCGAAAATAACAAAAACTGAACCAGTAAAGTACTGTTCGGCTCAAAGAACTGAAATCAGATGTTTAAAGATGGCGCTCGAAAATGCAGAACGCGAATTCCCCACACTTATAGTGTGCGATTCTCATTTTTGCGTCAACTCTTACAACAATAAACTGCAGAGTTGGATCGAAAACAATTACAAAGATGACACAGGTGCCACAATAAAGCATAAAAAGCTCTGGAACGAGGTAGCTCTTTTAAGTAAAGAACTACAAAAGACTCACGTGATTCACGCACAGAGTCTTCAACGTGATGGCGTTCACGTTGCAGGGAATTCATTGGCTAATCCAGCCACCGAGGAAGCAACTAACCCGGCTTCCGTAGCCACAAAAAAGCGTACAGATAAGTACATAGACGGGGAACCATGCTGGCAGTAAAAACGACCGTAAAAGGCGACTGTGCAGCACTACCCGTAAACTATCCACTCAATTATGCATACATAATCGATGCAAACTCCGTTCCTTTTGCTCGAATCCCTGGAGTGGGGGATAGAGTAATTCCAAACACGAACAGGAGAATATTTTTAATAGCAGACGCACATATGGGTTTGGGTCTGAGACACCAAACAATTAAGGTTTCTCTGACTGAATTACAATCAGTATACTGGTGGCCGGGAATGAGTGTAGAACACCAAATATATGCAAACAACTGTGAAAACTGCAATAGGGATCGCAGTAGCGAACCTTGCTACCGGCTACCAGTCAGAAAGAGCGTGACGCTGCCCGCACCCCAACCTGCGTCCTATTAATTAGTTAAGACGAAAAGCACTTAAAAAATGAGGCCCCCAGCGCTCGGCTGACGCTAGAACGGTTATAAAAGATTTGCGAGTCTTTATCGGCACATACGCAATTACCACGTTCCATTCTGACCAGGGTCCTGCTTTCAGCTCTCGAGCCTATAAGGAGGCCATGGCCAGCATGGGAATTGGGTTGCGGTATTCTTGTCCGTCGCATCCCGAAGGGAATAGTGTGGTAGAAAGAAAAAACCGTGACATAAAGCAATCTATAACAGCGAAGGTATTAGGTTCAGGCGCTGGGTGGGTCAAACATTTAATAAGTGTCCAGACTAGTCTTAACAACATGCCAAGAAATTCTCTAAAAGGTTTCAGCCCATACGAACTATTGTTCGGAATTAGAATGCGCGTTCAGGACCTCGATAGTCAGATGTCAGTGGTACAAGAAGAAACAAAGCACTTTGATGTAAAGGATCGTTTGGCTGTTTTACAGGAACTGAATGAAACAAGAAAATCATTAAGCAACATAAAGTTAAAGCAACAGCCAAGTACCACTGACGAGGCACCACCCGCAACAGCCCCAGCAAGGCCTGTCTGGATTCCAAAGATTGGGGATCTAGTCAGAGAAAAGATCGCGGTTAAGAAGGAATTTGGGCCTTCTTACAGAAAAGCAGTACCTGTCTTAGCAGTCACCGGAACAAGATCAGTTGTGCTACCGCCCCTTGCTGGTAAAAAGGAGAACAGAGTCGTGTCTATCGATCTGGTAAAACCACAAGCATGTGGCCTATAATCAACAGTAGGCCCAGTGGACTCCCAAGAAACAACAGAATACCCAAACTTGCAACAATCCAAGAGGTTCAAACTGAAAGACTCATCACATTCGATCAGCCTGCAGTGCACAATGAAGGACTATGCAATAATGCCATGGAACTCGTGCCTCTTGAAACACAGATTGAAACAGTTCGTCAAGATACAACACCAGTCTACACTAATGTGGCATCAGAAAGTGCTACCGAGAGACAGATTGAAAGAACAATCCCATCAATTGACAGAACTGCCTCTGGTTATTTCATCAACTTCGACAACTTCTCTGAAGATCTGAACGAGCCCGAAGTGATGCCAGAAACAAAAAAGTATTCTAAAGAAAATACAACAGGACTCCTTCAACAAATCAAAGAATTGTATCTGGATTCACCGTTGATTGAGCATTGGATAATTTCAGGGGTATTCATACTCCTACTCTGCCTAATTTTAGTTTTAATTTTAGGAAAGTTCATTACAATTGAATGGACACAGCAAGTCAGAACATCAACCTAGTCCTGAAACCACACAGATCATCCCACGTGAAGAAAAGAGAACTGTCAACAGTAAATGTCACAGCAATTCCAATACCTGGTGGGGTAGTATGGGAGAAAACAGACTATGAGATATATGGTCCGGTCGAAATCCTGAAGTATCCTCATCAACTAAAGGTTTCCTTAAGTGACTTTGTGACACCAAGTACATTCTCTGATGATTGGGACTTTAACAGTATTAATGACATGATGTCTGATTTAGTAATGTCAGCTAGATTCATAGATCATGATTATTTACAAGGTTCATCTAGTTATGAGCAATTATTCTGTTACACCCACTATGGAGATCATTACTTGCATAAATCTGCACAGCCTAGAAATGTTTTTATGTATAATCAATGGGAACATTGTTCTACACCACCTAAAAGCAGTTCTAAAGCATTTTTTGAGAAATTCAAATACTTCTCAGGGTTCAACACCAGTGATGCAGAAACGTTTTATTATAAACTGTTAGATAAAACAGGAATGAAAACCATGCTGACAAATTCAAAATTGATATATTCAGAAGCATTTTATGACAAAATGATGACATTTGGTTTTAATTATTGGAAAAATAATATTGAAACGAAAACAATTTGGGGTACAAAAGATTGGCAGGTGCAAGGCATAGAAGCACTATTTAGAACCTGCATGATACCAGAACAAATGTTATTTTTAAATGACACAATACACCAAACATCTTGTCTTGGCCTAGCTAAGAACAAAGACCTTAGAACACCGTCTATACCAAAGCCAATACCTGAAAATCCAACCACAGATATTGAGTTAGACGTGTCACAAATTTTACATTTCAACAGAACACATCCTGATTGGAAAAAATGGTTAATCTGGCCTACTGACACAAATAGCTGTCAAGATAGATTCCTGAATAAAACACAGGGTTTAAAAATGACCAGATTAGACTCGAGATATTCCCAGAGACAACATCCAGGGATTATAACAACATACAGTGTAGGGAAGCTCTGCCTTGAATGGCTAAAATCATCCACACTGGCTGAAATTAAGCAACACTTGTCTTTACTAAAAGATGGTGCTGATTTGCGCGATTTCATTCTTGGACCACGCAAACAGCGTCAAAAGCGTTTCATAGCGACCAGTATCTATGCTGCTTACAACGAGGCTTGGAAAGTAAAGCAAATTGAAACTGCTGAAAAAATACGAGAAATTGATCGTATTAATTTGGAAAAATCACTTTCTGTGGTAGACAATGGGTTAACGACTCTGTCTTCCAGAATATATTCGTTGGACAATATTGTATCCTCTGCCTTTGATGTGATAGACAGAGATTTGCTAATGTTACAACATGGCCAGTCTCAATTACGCTCTATTATAGAACTAGGCTGGACGCTGCAAAACCTTCGTTCAGGCTATGTGCCTTGGCGTTTAATCAACACAACGTCATTATTTTCCAGTTTTAACCTTACTGATAAACAGATCAGTTTGGCACAGAAAGGAGCAGACTATACAATCCTGAGCATCGAAAGACTCGAGAGATTACCATTGACAATGTCAGAGAGTCCTGTCATTGAATGGATAATACACGGAATTATCACAATTCCGATAACAACTTTCCGATTTAAAAAGTGCCTTGAGTACATACCTGCTGGCCAGTATGAACAATTGGGTAAAGGATATGTAAAATCCGAATGGAAATTACCATACACTCATTCTTGCTATAGTGACAGCGACAAAAATTTATTTCTTAGTGGTGAGAACTGTAAACATTCACTAAGCGGTATACTTTTGTGTCAGGGTATTAATTTACACGGAGCATGTGATGGGAATTCAAACAACCTTTCATGCCACCAGCTAGTCACACCTGCAACTCAGATAGAGCCCTTCTTTATGCAACTCGCAAACGGGAGTTACATTCTTAGAACGGATCACAGGTGTTGTGGCCTCGCGCCAGGGACAAGTTATCTAGTACATGTTACGTCCATGGTCAAATGCTGTATGCAAGCATTGTTCCCGAGCGGGCCTCTAGACATAGTGACTCCCCTCTGGCCTCGTCTGAATCTCTATTCTATACGAATTGATACATTAAGCAAAATGAAATCTGTGCTTTTACGGACAACAGTGCCTATTACGTCATCTAAAGAGACGTATGACCTTCTAGTCGCAAGGACGGCTACTGAAGTCCATGACCTTTTATCAACAAATTGCCCCGTGCATTTCGTAGAAATATTCAGCCAACTCCTTAACATGTCTAGTGCAACAAGCATCCCAGGCATATTTAAGACAGTCTTTACGGGACTGCTAACACCCTTCCAGGCAATTTTGGGAATCTTTCCTAATTTTGTGCACTCCATTTTTGGCGGCATACCATTATTTTTGGGACTCGTTGCAGGGATTCTATTTTTGACCCTCCTGCTACGTTATGGCAAGCCTCGGCTCAGACATAGCTCCCATGGGAATGGAAGAGACAATCCTAGCAATGCGCTACAGGGACAGGATAACTGACGTCCTCGGATTGGCCAGGCTGAGAGATCTAAACATGACCTGGTTCCTTTCATTCAGACCTATATGGCAAAATTGCATTTTACCTGTGCTACGGTGTATGCTTTGCGGCGATGAATGCGTGTTGGACATCTGTCTTTCACTTCCATCAGCAGTACCAATGGACGTCGATACTTTGCTCAGTCCAATAACGGCTCACGCATTGTGTTGTCCCCAGCGGCTACCAATCCTGATGACGGCATTTGTGGAGACTCCTGTACTACAGCCAAGTGGTAACAGTGGAGAGAGTGACAAAAGCAACATCATCCAGGTACAACGTGCTGTGAGCATTGCTGGTCCTGCCTATGATGACAGCAATCATTCTCACACCTGCCAAGTTACAGCGCTATCTAATTTGGTTGAACTATCACCTGAATTTGTAGACCAATTCTTTGAGAGCCTGTCTGATACGATGTTCTCACCCACAGAGAAACAATAACTTTTAGAAGCCTTCCGACACACAGCGTTCCCATGAACTCTGAATTCGGCCTTCAGTTTTGATAACAAAAACTGCCAGGAGCTTTGGAAATCTATTTTCTTTGAATTGGACAATTTTTCTAATATTGACCCCTTTTTTTTTTTTGGCACGAACAATTCTTTGCTTAACGTAAAAACTATTCTTAGAGAACAGAAGCTTCACACTTCTATTTCTAAACACATCTAGAGACATAACAACATAACACCAGCCTCTAGCACACATGTTATTACAATGCATTTTTATGTGATGATTTATCTCGCATTTCTTCTGTCAGAGATACTTCATGTGTAATTCTTTATGCATAATCGTTCAATGATTTTATATGCAATAATTATTTGAATGATTTCTATGCTTTTAAAAAAACGTACAGTACCTAAATTCCATGTATTACAAGTACGCCTATTTCGAATGCATTTATGTATTTTGGGGTGGGCAATGTTACACATGCATCTAATTGCTTAGTTTTAGTAATTTTGATGGACATTAACCCGTGGAGTGGGTGTTGCGTGCTTATCTAGGTTCCTGATCGATACTGTGACCTTATGCCCCTATTCGGCTATAAATCCATTTATTCCCTATATTGGCATAACCGTTCAAGTGCGATTTTCTGAAAAGTCATCTCTGGCCTCACACGAACAGAGCCACATTCCAGCATGACTCTCTGCTACTTCCTTTGCGACCAATTAGTGCAATGACAGAGCAGCAGTCACTATCTGATATTCCTAGATAACACTCCGAGTTCTTCAACAAGATAAAAACTTAGCAAACCTGGAAATCCCCGCTTGCTATGTTTTGATTAGTAATGGAACTCTAATGAGCAACTGATAACTGTCACTTCCTAGTGACATCTTTAATTGACGTCTTATGTCCAGCAAACTTGCGTCAAACCCGGCACCTGTCAGGTATAAATATTACCAACGTTGCCTTAAGCAATGTTCGTTGCCTGTTGCTGATGCCAGCTGCCTGCATGACCCTGTGTTGGTAAATCTAGCACTCTGTCGCTGCAGCCTGCTATCCTGTGGTGGTGAAGCTGCTGATTACCATTATCGCCGCCAAAGCGCGACCTATGGTGCAGTACGCTTAAGGAGCTGAACAGCCGTCCTCTGCGAAGACATCCAGCAGATTCCAGCTGCCCGCGGACGCTGTCCCCCCTCCTTCCTCGACGCGCTGAAGAGAGCCGCTGCCTTTCTCGTGCAGAGAAATCCAGTCCCGGCGCTTCCGGTTTACCCTCGCGGGTGACTGGGATATCGAGAGAGACCCCTGAAGGAGATACCAATCCTCCATCATTCTATTCAGAGGTATGGTGTTGACTAAACCCTTAGACGAGAATTCTTGAAACAAACCTTGGCAAAACCAACTTAACTTAAGCTACTTACTTACTCCCCTTTTCACGTGTTAGGCTTAGGTCAGGCACACTGGGGTAGGCTTAGTTAGAAGCACCAGTTGAGTATGTTAGCCTAATGTATATATGACTGTATATATGTTTTATTACTTTTAAACCATTGTATGGCTAAGAAACCATACCAATGCTTTTACAGTTCTATTTCGCAATACTTATCTTACTGTACGTACTTTTTATAATAACAGTTATTGCAATTGTGGCAATACATTTCTCTTGTACGAGAAGAAAGACTGTTCAATAAATGTTAACCTTTATTGATACACGCCCGTCTCTCTATTCTCTACATCTCGTGAAAGTAAACTGCACTAGACTGACTGAGTGAAATACATGTCTATTGTTTCACACGACCCTAGAGATTGACTCTTGATCTGAGGAGCAAAGTTGTCATGTTGCACGGTTGTTGGAAAACTGAATCCCTTCTTGTCTGTGCCAAGGAAGCTGATCACTTCCTATGCAGAGAAGAAAGTTTCCAGTGACCTCTGAGCTAGTTGGTAACACAACCTAATTAAGTTTAGCATAGTCAGTGGAGGCCTGGAATATCTGCAGTTCCACGTCGATACTACTGTTTATGTTATTCCAATGCGCAGGGCCTAGTGGGAAACTAGGAACTACACTACAAGCAGTCCACCCCCCCGTACCTCTCCCTCTCAGCGCTTTGAAACCCTTATGGGTCGGGCTTTGATTGATTGATCACCATATGCCGTGTTGCTCGGCCAGGTCAGGGTCCCAAAGAGGCTTTTTTTAAGCAACATATTGTTGTAGATCTGAGTATGGTACAGGTTAGCTAATGGTGGCTTAATCAATTGTAAGCATGCATACAGCATACACAGTTCTATAACTTCATAGGTTCATCAGGTGGGATATATTTATTTTTGTTCACCCAACTTCTAGCACCATCAGTGCTCCTGACACGCCTGAATATGTCCCATAATGTATAGTATAAGGACTGGACATCCAGACAGCACTCTCTCCTTCAAATTCCTTGTGACCTTGAAACCATGTACAACTTCACACTCGCACAGATTGCAACTTGCTGTAGTTGATCTTGAACCTGAGATTGGCAAGACACTGGAATTGAGGGGCATTAGCTCACCACCATTTACACTAAATGACATGTTAACACGTATCCATGAACCAGGGCATAATGTTAAAGCTCATCCATGAACCAGGACGGGAAATTGAAGCTCATCAATGAGCCAGAACAGAATGTTAAAGCTCATCCCAGGGCATAAAATTGCAACACATTCTAATACCCGGACGGAATGTACATCCTATGTCAGAACCAATAAACAATATTACACTCCACACCAGAACTATAGCACAATATTACAGCTCTTCTCAGTATCAGGACTGAATGTTATGGCTAGTCGTAGAATTAAGACAAAACAGTGCAGCCCACTCTAGAGCACGGACCAAGCTCACCCATGAATGAGGACATAATGTTAAAGCTCATCCATGAACCAGGATAGAATGTTAAAGCTCATCCATGAACCAGGATAGAATGTTAAAGCTCATCCATGAACCAGGATAGAATGTTAAAGCTCATCCATGAACCAGGTCAGAAGTGTGGCTCAATGATTAGAGCGGCAGACCCTGATGCAGAGGTCTAGCCCGGGACCAGGGTTCAATTCCCCGCCTGGGCGGGTCTTGGGCTCAAAATTCCACGGGCCTGATCATTCTCGCCTCGGTGCCTATTCCAATCATGGAGTCCCACTCTGCAACTCTGGGCAATAGCTTGCTTAATCTCCACAACGGCCCCCACAACGCTAAAGGATGCCTGGCCTCCACCTTGGGGGTGCCCAGGAGTGGACGCCTCACAGGGAAAGCCAGGATGGGTTCCATAGCGGTATTCGTACAAGCGCCTTGAGACCCTTGCGGGTGAGTAGTGCGCTATACAAGTATCAATTTACAATTTACAATGTTAAAGTTCATCCATGAACCAGGTCAGAATGTTAAAGCTCATCCATGAACCAGGTCAGAATGTTAAAGCTCATCCATGAACCAGGTCAGAATGTTAAAGCTGAACCAGGTAAGAATGTTAAAGCTGAACCAGGTCAGAATGTTAAAGCTCATCCATGAACCAGGTCGGAATTTTAAAGCTGAACCAGGTTCGAATTTTAAAGCTCATCCATGAACCAGGTTAGAATGTTAAAGCTCATCTATGCACCAGGATAGAATGTTAAAGCTCATCCATGAACCAGGATAGAATTTTAAAGCTCATCCATGAACCAGGATAGAATGTTAAAGCTCATCCATGAACCAGGTCAGAATGTTAAAGTTCATCCATGAACCAGGTCAGAATGTTAAAGCTCACCCATGAACCGGTCAGAATGTTAAAGCTCATCCATGAACCAGGTCAGAATGTTAAAGCTGAACCAGGTCAGAATGTTAAAGCTAAACCAGGTCAGAATGTTAAAGCTCATCCATGAACCAGGTCAGAATGTTAAAGCTCATCCATGAACCAGGTCAGAATGTTAAAGCTGAACCAGGTCAGAATGTTAAAGCTGAACCAGGTCAGAATGTTAAAGCTCATCCATGAACCAGGTCAGAATGTTAAAGCTGAACCAGGTCAGAATGTTAAAGCTCATCCATGAACCAGGTCAGAATGTTAAAGCTCACCCATGAACCAGGTCAGAATGCTGCAGCCCATACCAGGACAGAAATGTTACAATCTATCTTCTCACAAGGACTTGTCTTTGGTTTCTCATATCAATTTTTTTTTATTACTTGAGGATAAGTCTAATGGAGGATGAAGACAACTTCGTCTGGAGCATTCACAATTTCTCAGATGGGCTTAGCACTAGTTTCTAAGTATTCTCACATTTTCTCATCAAACGAACATCTTTCTGTTTTTTTCTAATTTAGTCTCTGCACTCACACATTCTTACTTGTTCAGCACTTTAATAACAGGGCGTTAAGTGCTGAAATCACAGCTTCTCCCCTGAGCATATATCAGTTCTCAATTTGTGAACTTGTCCAATTCCCTGGTGGATATTCCTACTCAACCCATATCGCTTCACCAGTTGTTGGAAGAACACAAATGATTATTTGAAGATAGACTATGATAGGTGAGGGGCTATGAACATAAAATCATCCTCAAACAATAGGCCAATCCTGTTACACATAAAGTCTGGCATGTTCCATTAAGTTTCAGGAATAGTATATGAAGAAAAGGTCATAGGACCAATATACACCTCTCATTTAATCTTTCCAAAGAAGGAAACTGGAGACATACAATCTGAGGTCTTTGAACAGATATATTTTAGTCGGCTGTTTTTCTCTTCCTAGAATTCGAGTAATCTTAGCTCAGTTAGCAGGGGCGAAGGTGTTTTCTTCAGGTAGAATTGGACAAACAATCATTCATTTAGCGCTCAACACTCCCTTTAGTGCATTCAGATTTCTACGTATGGTGTTTGGGTTAGCCTTAGCGGCATCTGTCTTCCAAAAATTGATGTTCAAACTTTTTGGGAATTTAAAAAATTTACTGGCCTATCAAGATGATATGTCATTTTTTTCGGACACGATGGAGGAGCATGCACACGTGTGGGGTAGTGTACTTAATGTTTTGCAACATAATTAATTTACTGTATGAAAGGATAAGTGTAGGACTAGGGTTGAGGAACTGAATATTTGGGTCATTGAATCTCTGGTGAAGGAGTCAAATCTAAACTGACTTAGTAGAGGTTATTAGAAGTAGTCCAGCACATGAAGGATCAATTAAAGCCTTTCTTAGGTCTGTCTGAGTCACATTTAAAGACGAATTAGCTTTGCAAGCTGAACTATTGAGGAGACTCTTAGGAAAAGTAGTTCAATGTGTTTGTGACTCGAAAAATGTGCAGCGGGTGAAAATTTGAAAGATCTAATTGTTAAAGTTCCAGCTTCAGGTACATTCAGGGATTATGTACAGTCTATTCTGCTTGTTGATGCAGGTGGAGTTGGGTTAGGAACAGTTAGGATGTAATTTGTGTATGGGAAGGAGTATACCATAGCGTTCGCTTACAAATGTCTTTCTGCAGCAGAATGTAACTACAGCACCATAGAAAAAGAAGCGCTGGCTTGAGTGTGGGCTACAGATCATTTCCCTACTCTTCTGTGGGGGAAGAAATTCATTTTGGTAACTGATCACAAGCTGCTGGCTTACTTTATCTTCCTGTATTTGTTTTGTCTGGGTTGTGAGGGTGTATGTGTGTTATGTTGGTGAGGGTTCCAGACATCTGCAGTTTGCTGGAGGCTGGAGCAGTCACCGGGAGGCACGGTGTGCTCTCTTGGATGGCTTGAATAAAACCTCTTTTAACTTCACGCCACCTGTGTACCTGCATGAGCATAACAATCTTCTCTCACATACAACTCTTTTTTTGGGTGGTAGATTGTTGAACTCACATCTTCTCACAGCGATGGCCAGCAGTTCCTTCTGGACATTCACACTTATTGAACTGTTTGCAGATGGCACCGTGCTGGCAAGGTGGGATGCATGGCTCGATCACAGCTAGAGGGAAAAAAGACTGTAAGTGAGAATAGACTGTATGCTAGTACATGCTGCAGAGCAATAAAAAAGAAAAGCTTAGGTGAGCAGAGGATCCCAGGTCCAGGGCAGTGCAGGCAGCTCCAGAGATAGAGATAGAAAAAGCACAGCAACAATGTGAGCAGAGGATCCAGGGTACAGAAGAAGAGCAGGAAATACATGAGCAGCAGATTCATGACCTGGGGCAGTACATGCTGCTTCAGAATTAAAGGGAGAAAAAGAGAAGGAACTTTGTGTGCAGATGATTTAGTGTCTGTGACAGTACCCGCTGCTCAAGAAGCAGAGGTAGAAAAAGACCAGGAGCTAGGTGTGCAGATGGTCTACGGTCTGACACAGCACAAGCTGCTCCATAAGTGGAAGGCAGAAAAAGACCGTGGACGCACCAGTGGTGTAAAAAATGCGCCTTGTTGCGCCATATTTACAAAGTGACGCATCTAGGTATATGCGTCACTTTGTAAACCCCCTGTGCAACATTATACCTGCACCAGGTATAATGTATGCAAGGGGGGTGTTTTGACGCAAGAAAGGGTCATGGAAGTGACGCAGTGAAATCAATAAGATTTCACTGCGCCATTTCTTGGCCGCCAGTGACGCAGGCACTAACAACATGGGACTTGCCCATGTGAAAGTACACATTGCTGGAGTTGCATCACTTATGTGACATACTCCAGCAATGCGTCACTTTTGCGCCTACAGATACGTCATAAATACTGACGTATCTGTAACTCCTTGCGACATGATTCGTCATATTATAAATATGACGCATCAATCATGTCGCAAGGAGTGCGCACTGAGAAGTGACGCATCGCTGCTTTCACGCAGCGATGCGTCATTTCTCATAAATGAGGCCCCAGGAACTGTGTATGCAGATGATCTAGGGCCTGGTCCTTATTATTAAGAAAATAATTGGTAATTGGCACAAATTTTAACACACGTGCGTTGGATGAAGACAGCAGATGCAGTCAGTATGAGGCTTATCAGAAAAGATTTTTTTCTACAAGCATAATTTTGCACATGGGCTGGATCTAGGAATAGAAGCAACTCCCAGGAGCTACAAATACAACAGAATGTGCTTCATAATGTTGCATTAGTTGTGATTTTGCCACATAATGTAGTCATCTCCACCTAATTTGATCCTCCACTACTGTGCCTCTAAGTATAATTAATAACAATCTAGTCTGTTTCTTGATATTACTCATTAATCTATACACTGTAGACTACAAGGTTATAACTGTTTCCTAACAAATATTAGAAATATCATGTTTTTATTAAAAATGAACTTTTTAAAAGAGGGCCTTTACAGCCTGCTCCTGAAACCAATAATGTTTAGGCCCCCGTTATACTTTTAGTTACAAGTGGGAAAATACTTTCTTCCCTTTTGTACTCCATCATTGACCTTTGTGGAGCTGTCAAAACAGTCTTTGGCACCAAATTGCAGTTTACTAACCAAGGTGTCAACTATGTCCATTTTTATTAGAAAAAACTTTTTCAGGGCAGAAGTCAGACTGCTGCAGCTTGATCAGCATGGCTGAGCTACTTCAAAAGTCTAATACCAGATGCCCAGAGAAAAAACTAATATTAATTAAAGAAGCAATTTGGTGGTATGCAGCAAGAAAATTCAGGGGCTTATTTATCAGCCCCAGCGTCACTTATGGGCCGCCGCTGCGTCACTTTTTGTGACGCAGCGTCGGCGTAAATAATTCCATGCTGCACCATATTTACAAAGTGAAGCATCTAGTCACCTCATAAACCCCTGCTCTACATTATACCTGTGCCAGGTATAATGTATGCAGGGTGGGCGTTCCCCCGCTAGAAAGAGTCGTACGAGTGGTACAGTGAAATCTATAAGATTTCACTGAGCCACTTCTAGGATGCCAATGCGTCAAAACCTTGTAAGGGTGGCGCAGGCCCCTTTCACATTGGGCTTGCCTCATATGAAAGGACACATTGCTTATGTTTTCAGACACACCCCGGCAAAGCGCCACTTTTGCGCTGACAGATACGTCAGTAATACTGACGTATCTGTCATTCCTTGCGACATGATGCGTCATACAGTAAATATGACACATCCATCATGTCACGAGGGCGCACTATGAAGTGTTGCATCGCTGCTTTCCCGCATCGATGCAACACTTCTCATAAATGAGGACCTCATAGTGGAAAACAGTGCTGTCACCAGCTTCACCGAGGACACAAGAAAATGGGTAGAGCAGGGAAGGTATTTTTACTGCACCTACTTTATAGAAAGGGAGGTGTGGAGGAACGACACGGTAAGAAAAGACTTGGGGCCTGATTCACAAAGGGCCTCCGAAGTCGTGGCGTTCGCCCCACAGTCATGGGGCAGTCTTTGCACTCATGGCGGAATATCCACAATTTTCATTGCGAGGATTTTGCCCTGAGTGCAGAGACTTCCCACGACTCCGGGGCCTCCACCACGAGTGTGGAGGCCATAGTGAATCAGGCCCTGTGGGCAGCGACGCAGAGTACTCAGGGAAAGTCTCACGGCAGAGGGCGATGTTATCTGGTAAAGGACTTACACAATACACAAAAGAAGGTGCAGGGTGTAATAAGGAATTGTCATCTCAACTACTTCACAAGTAACAAAGAGTGAAGGCCACTGTGGATGAGAGTCATGCTTTACACCTGCCACTCAGTACACAAAATGAGAAGCAGGGTGCATATAAATATTTTCACCTTATATACCTCAAACAATCTATAGAGTGCTGGGTAGAAATAATACCTTTCAAGAGATCAGCCTCAAAGAGCATATAGTGGAAGAGGCAGGGATACGTTGTGGGGACGATAGGGTAGGCTGGAAAAAGGCCTCAAATTCACATAACACTTGGTCGGAGGCACAGACTATCACATGCCTTAAAGGACAAACAGACAGAGTGTAGTAAAGAGCTGTCTCTTACCTGTTTCACACTGGTCTCCCACAAAGCCAGGCAAACACTTGCACTTGTTGAATCCTTTGCACCACCCTCCATTCTTGCATTGGTTCTCACAGAGAATTGGCTCTAGATGAGGCATAAAAATACAAAAACACTTGAAGTGAAAAACAATGTCTGAGTAAAAGGTGGGGAATGGATAAGGTTAGATCGGTGTGGGGCGGGTGGGATCATCTCTGGGGTGAAAAGGTGGGGCTACATTTTGGTTGGGCCCAGGATTACTGGGAATATTGTCTGCAGCTGTACCCCATCTTTAACTGGCATGTATGCACAGATAATCACATCATTTTCTAAGATAGGCCAGGCCCCAAAGCAGTGGAAAAACAAAACTGCAAGGTAACATAAATCATCTGGGATCCACTTTATAGATCTGTCTACCTGTGGGTGTGCTTGCGCCGGTACACTCAGAATATTTTATAATGTTCAGTGCTCCTGACTGCAAGTACTCAGGGCCACATTTACTATTTGTTTCAAGCGACGCAGCGCAGCATCCAAAGTTTCTGCCCTGAATTGCGTGAAAGGGCCATATTTACCATGAAATGTGGGTGCTGCAGTACAAAATATCTTGCTTGGACTTTTAAATTGTTCCCACTTTGTATGTGTGCTATGCAGTACAGCACACATGTTTATGTTAGATATGTTTAAAGAAAAGAAAACTTTTCTCCAACTTTGCGCCTGCCTCAAGCAGGCATAAAGCTTTGGTGCAAAACCCTGCCTACAAGTCTTAGTAGCTAGGGCTTTGCATCAAAAACCATTGGTGGTGGAATAGGACCGCCCATGTACCACCCATGGGACGCCCCCTTGACGCAGAGTACAGCAAAGTGGTTACTTTGCATTAGTTTAGGGCTGCCTTCCAGAGCAGCTTTTACAGCAGAAATTAAATCCCAAATCAATACTTTGCATCATGTCTGATGGTGACATTACACTAGTGCAACATGTTGATAAATTTGGCCCTCACTGATTTCAACTCATTTCACTGAGGCCAGCAGGTCTTTTAGGGTTTAGTGGGCCTTTATCCTAACACACTGAGAAACCTAAGCAATTGTTTACAAAAATATTACTTGCATACATAAATTTCTGCAGCCTTTCGATAGAGGACGAAAATAATTGCCTGATCAAACCTGCGTACTCAGGCGCTAAGTGCCATCCTTATTGTCTTGTTACTTGTCACAGAAAGCACTTAGTCGCCACTTTGAAAATCTCACCTCTTTGGCTTCTATTTTCTTATTAAATTATGGCCTCGTGGAGGTTCGTATGTCTTACATTTTAGTACCTGTACTTCCCTGTACCTTCACCTACACTTTCTCACCTTTACTTTATTCTTCCTTTACACAACACACCTATACCTTTATTTGAAATAAACTTTACTTTGTTCCCATTGTTTCCTTCTACCTTCACTTCATGTCTATTCCCTAACACTGGATGTTACCATTATGCTGGTTCCCAATTCAACCTTAATCATATTTCTAATATAATTATATTGCTTTAAATTAATACCAGCCCTTATGCTAACCCCAATTTGAATTACATTACAGTAATATTAAATGTAAAACTATCCTAAATTAAAAAAAGTGCAATCATAATTTATTTACAGATAAATAAGTGATTTCATTAAACTTAATGCTAACTATACTCCTAGGGGTAAGGATTTGCAACAAGAAAATGTGTTTTGAATGTACTAAACCCATTTAGTGATTCAGTAGTATGTTAGCAATCACTAAATGGGATTAGCAAACCGTTATGACTAGGTATTTCAAAGGGTCTGTTTAGAGTGTTCCTTCCAAATAGTGATTCCTTATGGTATTTAAATCTGGTTTCAAAACATTAATATTGACCAGCTACTGCAAGGTAGCGGCAATCCCGTTCACAAACAGAAAGTGGTCCCTTGGGGGTGGTCAAAATCTACTTTGTGAATTGTCCAAAATCTTTTTGGGGGAGTAGGCAATGGCCCAGGTACCACCTCTACTCTTAAATGTAGCTTGAAAAACGTTTCTCTTTTTTAAATCTTCCTGTTTTCCTTAAAGAAAAATGGGCCGTACAGATAGTTTTATTTAAAAGCAATCACAGACATGGCGGTGGGCTTACCCCGTCAGTCCCTCATTCCTGTCATGGCAGTGAATTGTAGTGAGTCACATTTCGTAACCTACCACATTAAAATTCATGATGTAGGTCGGAATTTGCGCCCACCGCGTTTCATTATTTTATGAAAGGACCAATTAGTACATAGGGTGGTTCGCAAATACCATTGGATTTATAAAACGTGGGTGTGCAAATTGCGACTAATTTTGCAAATCTTATCCTAGTACATCTGGCCCCTTATGGTTTGACTACGTCATGGTATACCTCAGCAAATGCAAATAAAGTAAACGTGCTATTGAGTAATGGCAGGTGACTACATTTCAGGCAATGGAAAGAGGGCAAAGTAAAGATCGGACCCCCTCTCTAACCTACTGCTTCTATCAAGAGTCACAAAGAGAAATAATTTCAATATTTAGAAGTAGTACTGTGCATGATTGCTGTAGACGCCTTTGTGAGGATAAGGTTGCACTGCCGCTCTAGAGTTGAGTCGACACACCTGCATGGCATCTAGTGGGTGAAAAATAGGATGGGTCCAGGCTAATCCTATCTTACCTTTTTGGCATCGGGCACCCTGCCAGCCCACAGGACAAACACACTTGTTCACGTCGATGCACTTCCCTCCATTCTGGCACGGAGGTGTACAAAGTGCTGGAGAAGAGAGAAAACAAATCCCAGGGACATGTCATCTTTCACACACCACAATATGAAATTATGTACTCAGATAATATGATGCTGCAGACACAGTCTAATAACATACCCAGGTATCACCATGCTGCAGGCATAGTCTAATAGCATACCCGGGTATCCTCATGGTGCAGACACAGTCTAATCACATACCCATGTTTACTCATGGTGCAGACACAGTCTAATTACATACCTGGGTCTGCTCATGCTGCAGACAGGAAACAGCTATTACAACGCAGCTGTTACCAAGCATAGCCTTTACCACACGGTTGTTACAACGGGTGTACCGTTACCATGCATAACCTTTACCACATGTGCTTTTACAACACATATGCCTTTACCACGCATGCCTTTACAATAAATTATGTTGTAAAGGTATGAACGGTAAGGACATGTGCATAGTTTCAATCAATCAAACAGAGTTTGTAGAGCACAGCTACTCACTCAAATGGGTCTCAAGGCGCGGGGTTGCACGCAGCTCCTCAGCATTCAAGGGTTGCGTCGGAGGCCAGGGGGCCAGAGCATTTCCCAGTCCTGTCGGGTATGAGTGGGGTCTTGAGGTCCTTCAGGAACTTGGAGAGAGTTGGTGTCTGTCAGAGGTGGAGAGGGAGGGTGTTCCATGCTTTAGCCATGAGAAAGGAGAAGGAACAACCTCCTGTTCTGGTCTTCTTGATGAATGGTACTGTTGCGAGGGAGAGTTGGGCTGAGCGGAGGGATCTGTGGGGTGCGTTGAACGAGAGGCGATGGTTCATGTAGGCGGGGCAGGTGTTTTGGAGGGCTTTGTGCGTGAGAAGCTTGAAGGTGATTCTCTTCTCGATGGGGAGCCAGTGTAGTGCCCGTAGGTGTTGAGTGATGTAGCAGTGGCGCACTAGGTTTAGGACTAGTCTGGCGGAAGCATTCTGGATGTTCTGGAGTTTGCGGGTGAGGTTCTTGTTGATCCCGGCGTAGAGTGTGTTGCCGTAGTTCAGTCTGCTGCTGATGAGGGTGTGGGTGACTGTTTTCCTGTGTTCAAGGGGGATCCAGTTAAGAGTTTTTTGTAGGAGGCGGAGGGTGTGGAAGCAGGACAAGGTGACGGTGTGGTCCTTGGGTGGGGGTGGTTTCCCGAGGGCTGTGGGCCACCAGGTATCTCCAGGCATCGAGATGTGGGCCTATGATGAGGAGCACGGTTTTGTCTGTGTTCAGTTGTAGGTAGCTGTTCTTCATCCATCTGGGGACTGCTTACATTTCTTCTCGAAAGTTGTGTTGCGAAATGTTCAGTTCATTGGATAGTGAGAGGATCGGTTGTGTGTCGTCTAAGTACGATACGATGTTGAGTCTGTGTGATCTGACGATGGGAGCGAGAGGGGCCTTGTAGACTTGGAACATTGTAGGGCTGATGGATGATCCTTGGGGGACTCTGCAGGTGGTTGGCATAGGCTCTGAGATAAACGGAGGTAGTCTGACCCACTGCGTTCTGTCAGAGAGGAATGAGCAGATCCAGTCGAGGGCTTTGTTTCGGATTCCTGCTTTGTAGAGTCTGAGGGCTAGGGTACGGTGCAAGACTGTGTCGAAGGCCGCCGAGAGGTCCATGAGGATGAGGGTCTCAGTCTCACCTTTGTCGAGTAGAGAGCAGATGTCGTCAGGTGGGGAGATGAGGTGCTGTGGTTTTCCCTGAAGCCTGATTGGGAGGAGTCGAGGATGTTGTTCTCGTCGATGAAGGAGGCGAGTTGGCTGATGACAGCTTTTTCAAGGACTTTTGCCAGGTAGGGAAGTAGGGAGATCGGTCTGTAGTTCTTTAGGTCGGTGGGGTCCGCCGATGGTTTCTTTAGGAGAGGGTTGACCCCCAGCGTGTTTCCAGTCATCTGGGCAGGAGGCGGTCTCGAGGAATCGATTGATGATTCTTTGTAGCTCGGAGCTGTGATGTCTTCGGCTCTGTTGTAGAGGTGGTGGGGGCCGGGGTCTGTGGGGGCCCGAGTGGGTAGTCCTCATGGTCTTTAGGGTGTCCTCAATGCTGAGGGCGGTCCAGCTGTCCAGCGTAAGCATGGGCGGATTTTGCGGATCCAGGATCCGCGGATTTTGCGGATTTGCGGATCCGCAGATTTGGGGCGGGGGCGGGGCTTCCATGCGAGTGCACATGCCTCTTGTGAGGCCTCTATCCAGCATCACAGCTTATTTTCCACGGTAGAGTTGGGAAGAAGGCACACCTGTCCAGCCTCGACGACGCTCACGATTGTTTTTGGGCTAATGAATGAGTCGCTGAATTTGAGCATCAACTAGTTCGAGCAACCATGTGTGTGTTACTATGCAATCACCCCGACGGGCGCAGGGGTCCCTTGAGTGAGCTGTCCATCATAGTGGGTGAATGGCGGGCAGAGGGTGCAAACCTCGAGTGTGTGGGCGGGGCCAAACTGGCAGGGCTACCATGTGAGTTCGCATGCCTCTTGTGTGTATAAAAGGTCAGAGAAAGATCAGTTCAGCAGATGAAGAGAAAGAAACCAGAGTTGGGAAGAAGGCACACCTGTCCAGCCTCGACGACGCTCACGATTGTTTTTGGGCTAATGAATGAGTCACTGAATTTGAGCATCAACTAGTTCGAGCGACCATGTGTGTGTTACTATGCAATCGCCCCGACGGGCGCAGGGGTCCCTTGAGTGAGCTGTCCATTATAGTGGGTGAATGGCGGGCAGAGGGTGCAAACCGCGAGTGTGTGGGCGGGGCCAAACGGGCAGGGCTACCATGTGAGTTCACATGCCTCTTGTGTGCATAAAAGGTCAGAGAAAGATCAGTTCAGCAGATGAAGAGAAAGAAACCCCTGGTCACAAGAGCAGCACGGGTATTGTGCTCGTGAAAGTCAAGGATGCAAAAGCCTCTATCCAGCATCACAGCATTACAACATGTTGTAACTATTTTAGGATGGCGCCGGCAAGCTGCCAGCGCCATCCTAAAATACTTACTAAATTAGCTTCAACAGGAAGCTCTAATAGATAAAATCCAGCACCTGCTCAATTTTATCTATTAGAGCTTCCTGTTGAAGCTAACTTAGTAACTATTTTAGGATGGCGCTGGCAGCTTGCCGGCGCCATCCTAAAATAGTTACAACATTCAACTTTTGCCCCCGGAAAAATCCGCCGCTCGCGGATTTGCGAATTCTCGGTAAATTCGTGGGAGTTCGCGGATCGCGAATTTACCGAAAATTCGCAAAATCCGCGAGCGGAACGGATTTTCCGCTCATACTTAGTCCAGCGTCGGCTGTGCGGGGCTGGAAGCGGTGGTTGTGGCACAGGTGCTATCGGCATATACGTGGCAATCAGCGTTGTTAGGAAAACAGAAAACCTTTCTGCTTCTGCTTTAGAAAGAAATAAAGAAAGAAAAAACCAACCTGCGCGTCAGCTGGAACAGCTGCCTCATCCCCAGAGAGATAAGGGGGATTGCACAAGAGGGTTGAGGGCATGGGGGTCGCGCCGGGGTCCAGTTTTAGGGCTCAGTGCTTGGGCCAGGTGCTTTTTAAGGGTTGGGGCCAAAGGGGTTGCGCTGGGGTCTGGTTTTAGGGCTCAGGGCTAGGGCTAGATTTTTTTTAAGGGGCTGGGGCTGAGGTTTTTTTTGCCAAGGGCCGATTTAAGGGCTCAGGGCTGGGATCGAGAGAGGTGGATTTACATTTTGAAGAAAAACCTTTACTATGCATATGCCTTTAATATTCTTGCTTTTACAACTAAATTAGTTGTAAAGGCATGCGTTGTAAAATCATAATCGTTGGTAAAATAAGCATGGTAAAGGTTGTGGGTGGTAATGGCAATCACGTCATAACAGCATGCTTTACAACGGAATGGTTTGTTCCATCATACATCCGCTGAAGCCATAGTATAAGTTGAGGCCAAGGTCGGTCTACTCATGCTGCAGACATTGTCTAATTACATGCCAGGTTCTACTCATGCTGCAAAGATAGTCTAATTACAGTGTGGCTCACTGGTTAGAGCGGCAGACCCTGAAGCAGAGATCAGGCCCGGGACCAGGGTTCAATTCCCGACGCGGCAGGGTCTTGGGCTCAATGTCCGCCGACTCGATAATTCTCGCCTCAGCGCCTATTCTAATCATGGGTCCCACGCTGCAACTCTGGGCAATAGCTTGCTTAATCTCCACAACGGCCCCTACAACACTGGGATGCCTGGCTTCACATTGAGGGTGCCCAGGAGGGGCATCTCACAGGGAGAGCCAGGAAGGGTTCCACAGCGTTATACAACGCCGGGATGCCCCGGTGATGGGAAGCTGTGCGCTTTACAAGTATACTGCATTTACATGCCAGGGTCTACTCATTGTGCAGACATAGTCTAATCATTTATTATATTATGAATGAAATATGCCAAGAAGCATGGCAATCAGAGATTCCTCCACGTAGAATATTCTTCGATGGAGCAGGGGCGGCTCTAGGTTCATGGTGGACCTGGCAGGGAGAGTAGGAAGGGGGCCCCGGAAGAGGTGGTCCGGGCGGGGCGGAGCGCGGAGACCACTACCAAACACCCTCAACAGGGTGTTTGGAAGTGGAACAGAGCCGGAGGCCTGCAAATCCCTGCCAGTGGCCGCCATGCAAATATGCATCCATCCTCAGAGGATTATTATATTAAGGATATATATTGGCGTGGTGGCCCCTGGGGTTTGGTGGCCCTGTGCAGGTGCACAGCTTCCACATGCATAAGGCCGCCCCTGGATGGAGTGATATATACCCAACATGCTTTTTGCTTGGGAATTAGCAGAGATTTAGTAGTGGTTAGGGAGGAAGACTAGCTGTAGTGTAATGTACTTGATACAATGTTATTATCTCGTGCTTATCTCGTGCTTTGATGCAATGTTGTTATCTCGTGCTCTTTGTATCGCATGCGTGGCCGCATGCAGAGAATGTATACATGTGTTCTTTTAAATGTAGGGAGCCTTCAGAAGCCAGGTGTCCGTTGTGTATCTTCAGTTGCTGGTCGGACTCCTGGCTGATGAGGCGCTCCTCATGTGATTGGAAACCTATGGATTAAAGCTTTCTTCCAAAGATCTTCCTTGTCCTGGATCTAATAAGACAGCTTGTCTTCTACACTAGCGGTGTGAAATAGGAAATCAAGAAAAAGTTCAAGCTTTTCATGGGGGTGTTTTTCAAAGTTCTGAAATTATTTCATGGTTTCACATGTAAGTAGATTAGCTGGTCTTTTTTTACATTTTCATTTTTAGATTGACTGATTGACTAGGGAAAATTTATTTTATTTTGACACCTTAAGTTTATTTCTATAGGGAAGAGTCTTCTATTAGTAATACCCTGCTATTACAGAAAATGAGCTGTAGAGGTGGCTGCAATTTTGCTTATCCTTTCTTCGTAAAGTGTCTGTTCGGTGCAACCATTGCATATTGGCTGTCTTCAAGTGGTTTGATGGTTGTCATTTAGCGTGTTGTTTGGACACCGTGCTTCGAAATCCAGGCCTTTCTTTTGACAAACGAATTGTTTTGTCTTGGAAGGAGTAGGCATTTTCATTGACAGCAATAGACAGAGGCAGACTAGTGCAGGGCTCTCGGGTTTCCCGCGTCCATGTGAGATTAGCTCAGTGAGTTCAGGTGTGTTTTTTGCATTCTGGGGTCTGTAGTCTTGGTCTTATGAAGGTGTAGACAGGACTACAGATCCAAAAATGCAACAAGAGAACCTATGCTAAATGCACTACGCACACATGGGTCCAGAGAACTTGAGAGCACTACTGGTGTTTCCGTTTTTAGCTCTTTCCTGAGGCAGCACATGCGCTGTCGCTTGTAAGGCATTTTGTTTTCTTACAGGGGGCTTAGAGCCTGCACGTTTTTCTATCATTGGTTGGCTTCACTGTCACTCATTTCCTTGCTTTTTATTGGTCAGCTGCAGTTAGGCTTCCTTCCTCTTCATGTGTTCGTCCCTGCCATGGGGCATAGATTACATGTGTCCTTCCACTGCTTCTTTTGTTAGTCACTCCTTTTTTTTTTATATGTGTTTAAGCCCTCTACCAGAGTGCAATCTTTGTTCTGTTGCCTGCCTCATTTGCTTCTCCGCCCCTCCTCTATGTTGGTTATCCCCGCCCGTCCTTGCTCGTACTTATTGCTTCTGACTGTCCATTGCTTGCCCCCACTCACTGTCCACGTTGCTCTTGCTCCAGCCGTTCCTTTGTTGCTTACCCCCACCTGTCTGTGTTATTTCCCTCCTGCCCCACCTACTGGCGGTAATCTCACAGCCAGACTTTTTCATGAATTATATGAATTTGCGGGCAGGAAGACGGCCAGAGGTGCTATTCACTACCGCTGTAAACACTATAAAATAGACCCGGGATAGAAACTCTTGATAGAAGGGTAAAGAGTTCCTTGTACTGTGTTCAGTCTTCTGGCCTCAAATGATTGATTCACACAACTCGCCAAGTATGTTTTGGCATCTCCCCAATCCTGAAGTAAATCAGCACTTGAATGATAGTGCAAAGGTTCTTATCACATCCCCTGTTGTTCCAGTTCTGCCTCTTTCTGTCCAAACATCTTCCAATGACAGGGGGAAAGGCCAGTTTGCATCCCATAGGACCAGTGCGCTAGGTTTGCACTCTTGTGTACAGGGCGTTGAGGCACTGCACAGGATGTGACCATCACTGCAGCTCCCTTCCCCAGGCAGGACATTGGCAGACAATGAGGCACGTCTCAGGATAATTTACAATTACAGTTACAAAACCAATATCCCAGGATCTGTTATGTTGCAGACATAGACTAGGAAAATTACCATGACTTTTTCCTACCCTTCATTTAACCACTGTAGGCAGAGAGTCCTTAGAAGCTGCCGTAGGGTGGAATTAGGCATTATATAAAACATAATGATTGATTAGCTGATGTGGTTCGATGACTGTGACCCAATCTCATAATGTTGCCTTCTTTGGAGATGGTAATTAGAGTTCCTTATAACCAGCATTTGTCCCTTATTGCTAGTGCAGTAAAGGAGTGTATAAGTGCTTTACGAATTTGGGGCACTGTGCATTTGTCAGTATCATAGAGACTAGAGGCCTCATTTAAAGATGAGCGGCCAGCCCTCTAGGCTGCCTGTGTGGCAGAGGCCATAGTCTTCACATACTGGAAAAGATTGACCACTCTCTTCATGATTCTCAGAAATCAACACTTGAAGCTAGTCTTTGTAGCTGAGCAAAAAATATAATGGCTATGATACTCAGGGAATTTTCTCTGGTTGATTTTTCCTGCCTGGGACCACCATTCCCCGCACAGCTTAGTAGGGCGGCCTCCCCAATGTACTCTCAGCAGCGGCTTAGTGGCGGAAGGGATATCACCACTCAATGGTGTAGCAATGCATCCACTACAACCAGCATTGCCAATGGACAGAATAAATAGTTCTTAATGACCCTTCTTCACTATTATCCATGACTCGCTATCACAAGACAGAATCAGAAGTAAATAACACAAGCATCGAAAATGCAATAGGTCTCGCCTTTAATTAAGGTAAAGCCATTTGCTTTGCTAATGGTATTGTATAGCAAAGCAAATGACTTTAACTTAATGAAAGGCGAGACCTATTGCATTTTTAATGCTTGTTCTATGTTGTTTGCTAACATGAGAAAGCATTTTACCATACTGGGACCGGAATGACATGGATATTTCCTTTACTGTTAACAGTAAGTCAGGCATGTTATGTCGACATAGTGATAAGACTCTCCTGTTATGAGTACGGCCCGATAAGGTGCTTGCAATATGTGCAATAAAAACGGCATGTTAGCAGGATAATTACAATTACAATGCTGATCCTGTCATGATGATGTGAATCTCATGTTTAATCTAGAGCGTGTGGCTACTCTGCTTCTTGCTGATACAGGCCTAAGCGACCTTAATGCGGTAGCCTACTCTGCTGCTTGTGGGCCCCGGTATGGAAGACACTAGTCTTTCCGGAGGCTAGCGGTCGCTTCTGGTTAAAGATTGGAACATGGGCTCTGCGCGAGCTCCCTCACCTGTCGGGAGAGTCACTGGATACCTGTTGTGTCTAAAGGTTGGTGCAACCATAAATTAGACAGTGTCACTGGCCTGTATAGCAGTGTGCAATTCAATCTAAAGTAGATGTTGCCTAATGTGTGTATAAGTCAAAAGTGGTGAGTGGAGGAGCGGGAAGTGTAATGGGAGGGTGAAGTGTATTGATTACGACCAAGTAATGTGTTCAGTGTGTGCCCAATAAAAATACATTTCTAATGAAGTGTGTCTATTAAAAGTGTGTCTAAAAATAATCTGATAACTACCAGACCGCTATACTGCTTGAAAGCATACAGTTTGGTCGTGCCTCCAGCCGGAGGGTGATGGGCAAATATGTGGAACTGCCAAGTTAGTCACTTGGGAAATGTTGGGACTGCAATTAGAGCATGTATCGCTAGGTGGCAATCAAGGACGCTGAAAGATAGAGACAGTGCAGAAATGTGTTGTGCTGCTGATTTACGAATTGAAATTGTCCCGCAGTTGGCATACATGATATACGATACAGGCATGAATGCAGAAACTATGTATAGTTACAATTACTGACATGATGTACAGAATGGTACTTTTTGAATTAAGTTGGGGGGGGGGGGCGAGCGGCGCGAAAGTGAAAGGAAAACAATGAAGCTGACGAGGAGGGAGTGGGAGAAGGGAGGGGAGGAAATTCATGCGTGCGCTGTAAGGCTTAATGAGCCATTACAGCAAGCCAGATGGCAGCTGTGCACATCGCGCGCACTGCGTAATAGCATGCTGGTGGCTGGAAAAAGACTGTGGGTAGCACTTTTGAAACCAGCTACTAAATTGCTCACCAGGTCAGCGCATGCACTGGCTCTAGCGAGACCTAAAAAGGGACAAATGGTGGCAACAAAAACAAACATGGTTGGAGAAAGAGAAAAGAAAAAAAAGGTAAAGGAAAAAAAATAAATGAGAGGCAAATAGACTGAGTGCAGAAAAAAGAATGAATGAATGTAAAGAAGGAAAAGGAGATTGAAAGAAGACAAGAGTAGAAAGGAAGAATTGGGGTAGCAAATCCATCAGACCACCCTATGAAAAGGTCAGGGTTGCATGTTTCGCTCGGTCATGTAATACAATATGATTCAATGTAAGGGGTATTTTTTTATCCGACTATACTCTTGCTGTCGATAATTGTGGCGGTGGTTGCTCTATCGGAACACAATTAGCGACTCCAAAACCTCTAAACGGAGTGCATGAAAATCCATTTTTGAGTGAGTAGAACCTCTGTCATTTTATGGGAAGCCTCCACGCCACCAAACTTGAGGCTGTTGGTGACTCTGGGTCTTAACCCATTTATCCCTAGCCTGATCATTCATTGACTAACCTTAAACATTAAAGAACCCCAGGTGTTCCATAGATTGACCCACACTCATTGATCTCTGCTGGCTGCTTCTTCTGCTGTCCACAACCAGATGCATCTTCTATAAGGAACCCTGAAATGCCCCAAGGGGTTTGGTAGTTAGGTTTTTCCTTGCAAATGGTTAACTAGAAGAACTTGAAATCTTTAGAAGTTGATAAGAGCAGGCGACTTTTGTGTTGCGACTTCTCACTTGAATCTGTTGTTTGTGCGCCTCTTTAAGGGTTTCTGTTTTAAGAAGGTCTCCAAAAGTCGGAAAAACAAAAAAAAGTTTAAAGAACCTAGTTCACTGGTGTAGAAGCTATGGGCCAGATGTTTTTCCTGACTCCTAAAATGGGATTGAGAATGGCTACTGTTTCAGTGTTGGAAAGGTGTGTGCTATAGGCCACCTTGAAACGTTACAGAGACCTTAAAATAGGTGGTAACCCATTCACAAGATGGAAAGGCTCCACAGGGACTCCTTCCCCTTGTGAATTGAAAAAAAGGTTTGTTGGGGAAAAGACAGTAGTCCACTGGACAGCTGTCAACTCAAACAAAAACACATTTCTGTTTTAAACCCAGCACTGTTACCTTGTAGGAAAAGCGGCTGCATTATAAGAAAGGTTTATTTAACACAGGTCACGGACATCATAGACTGTTGACTCCAGCAGGCCACTTTCCCTGTGATGCCCTCCAATGGCAGTGAGCCATAATCTGTGACCTACGGCATTCATTGTCATGAGATAGGTCTGATTCTATCCTCTAAGTTTTGTAATTTTATGGACCAATCAATTAGTAAGATTCTTTTTGGTGGCAAAAACATAGTGATCACAATTTGAGGCCAGTATTTTGTGGCTAGTTTGTGTACATCTGGCCCTATGTAATCTGCTTTTGCTGTGTTGAATCTGTTTTAGCTTGTGCATAGCTCTGCGTTTCGAGTCTTATACAAAGATTTTTAAAGTGTGTGATAGCATTTCAAAGTCACTAGTTTCTGCCTTACCATAGGTTTCAGGCCAGTCGCAGAAAGTGTATTTAGGTTGTCATTAACCTGGAAAACTGAGCAAAGCAGCAGGACCTGCCCCCACTTCATATCAGATTCAGGCTGAGCGAGTAGGCAGGGACCTTGTTCACCTGAGCAGGGTTTACTCCTCTCCCTCCCACTGACACTCGCCCATGAAGCTAAGGTCACTTGGCCACTAGAGATAGACTTTACATCGGACTAGTCACCTGAGTGCTAGGACTAGTGCTCCCATTGGTCCATTTGTTAGGGATGTATGATTGATTCTAGAACTTGAAGCTTTCTATTTGGACCTAGGATGTATGACTTGCAGTTGTGACTGGAATAGGAAATGAGGCCCTTGATTGGTTCCAAGGTGGCGGTGTTATATGGGTTCTAAAGCAAAGACAAGTGTTTCTATTGTTGCTAGGGTTTCTATTTTTTGTTTGGCTTAGACCTTGGGTTTCTATTGGCTACTAGGGCTTAGATTTATATTGGCTATAGGCCTAGAGTTTCAAGGCTCAGGGCTTGTGATTTTTTATTGACTATCAGATCAGGGCTAGGAATTCAATTTGTTACAGGCCTTAGGGCTTGAGATTTGTAAAATATTTTTATTAACAAAGATTTGAGAAACCACAGCAGACAGAGATGAGACCATGATAACAGGGTTGCCATGTACAAACAACCACAGTTGATACATTCTCAGGAGGGCTTGAGATTTTTATTAGCTCTAGGGTTAGGGATTCCATTGGTTATAGTGGTAGAGGTTTCTGTTGGTTATAGAACTTAGGACTTGGGTACTTATAGATTGCTAAGGCTAGAATTTCTATTGGTTTTAGGGCTGGGCATTCTAGGGGTTGGGTTTCTGTTGGTTTTAGAGCTAGGGTTTGTATTAGTTATAGGGCCTAGGGCTCACACTGATCCGGGTCACCTATTCACTAGGGCTCTTGCTCCGTTTTTAAACTAGGGGCCTGATTCACAAAGTGCACTTTTGAGCAAATAAATACAAATGAATTAAAAAACTATATATAATGGGTATATCATTTACATAATAATAAATATGAACTATTTTATCATTAAATAATCAATATGTACTATTTGTACATATTTTGTAACATTAATTTATATGCATTCATATTTCTAACTATTTTAAATAATTTAATTTAACATTATGGGGTTTTATTTTAAGTACCTAAACCAGTGATACTCAAAGTATTACCCGGGGGCCGCATGCGGTCCTCTTGACCTTTACATGCGGCTCCCTGAGCAGCAGCAGTGGGCTGCTCTTAAATCGACTCAGCACTAAAATTTAAAAAAATTACATCTACAGCAAGCACTTATTTAAAGGTTGATTGCAGTTAAACAAAAAGAAGTAACTAGCCCTTAACTTTAGGAATACCTTCATTTTTAAAGACCCAAAACGTGTAAAAATACAATAGTTTTCTCAAACTTGGCCTGTAGAACCACTTCACCTTAGTGAATCAAATTATAGCAGTGCATTCAGAAGTATTTTTTTAAAGTGATGGTTTTTCAAATATGAATTTAGAAACAATCATGCTTTCCACCCCCCACCCTGACAACAATGGCATTAGTGATTACATCCAAACACTGGAGATGGTTTTGTACAGCACGCATCCTGGAGTCAAGTATTTCGAGGTCCTTTTATATATGATAATAAAGAAAAAGGAAAGAAATTGAAATAAAACGATTGACCAGGGTCACACAATATGGTCAAGTGGAAAAGCCAGGATTCATCCCAGGTTTTCTGGTTTCACATTGAGCAATTCAGTTCAGCCTGTAGATATACATACTTTGCTTCTCCTATGTCCACTTTACTCCCCTCTTCCTCCCCCGCTGGCATCAGTGCGGCCCTCAGTCACACCAAAGACCAAACTTTGCGGACCCCGGGAAAATGTTTGTGAGTACCCATATTCCCATTATGTTCTATGGGAGACCTGAATAAAGCATTCAACCTCACTAATTACAACTATGCAGACGACATGCAAATCATTCTGAAAATGTATTGCCTAGAATACCTCGACAACTTAAACCTTTATTGCCTTCGTACCATAAACAAATGGATGATGAGTAACCACCTGCAGCTTAACACCGCAATGCCAGAGATCATGACTGAGGGCAATGCCAAGATTACCGCCCTTCTGTCATATGGCCCAAAGAATATGAGCCCTCTCTAACAATATCCAAAGATGTGAGAGACCTAGGGGTAACCGTTGATACAGACATTCCCATGATACTGCATGTCAACAAGGTCACACAAAGCACCTTCTACACAATCAAAACACTGTGGCACATCTTCCCAGACCTGTGAACAACTAACAACAAAAGCTACAATCAATCTTCATGCTCGTAATCTCCAAGCTTTACCTTGGTGCATCCAGATTCATCATACACAAAATACAACTCATCCAACATGCTGCAGCAAAGCTTCCTCTCTGCTTTCACCGCACGACTTCAGGCAATGTTCAAGGCACTCTGCATTGCCCACAGAACCTACCAAGGAAAATTACTGCTATATCCACAAGTTAAATTGTAGCAATGCAGAGAAAACTGGACACTGCAGTACAGGTTCACATGACCAATCATCATACCACCTTGCCATAAGAAACCCGTAGGAGGTACTGCTTTTTCGGTATAAAGCACCAAGCACTGGTATTGCGACCAGTCAAGATTCGAAGCATTCAAGGGAATATACACTTCAGAAGACAGGTGAAAACATTGCTATTTCTAAGCTAATTACACCATCCAACAACCTTGTGATAGAATACGGAAATATATTTGCACCTTCAGGTACAATCTACGCTCTATAACATACATATAAGCAACTGCCCAGTAAGCAAACTAATTTCTATATGCAGATACATTTTTAAGAGCTGCCCTATGGCTAGTGAGGGTATTATACAGAAATAGCAATTCATTTGTAACCCTTCTCACCTGCACTAATACTAATACCACTCAGCGGTCAGCAGCCGATTGTAGTTCAGGCAAGCTACATAATCAGTACCTTATATAGCTTAATCCTCTTACACTCACATAAGACATATCTGCTATGGGTTTTGCGCATCATCCAGTACTGTACAAGCCCATAAACCAGCCATCCTCGCTGAACAGACATTGAATAACAGAAGAAATCTGTCACATACTGCTGGCCATTCAGAGGACTCAAATCTCATCCAACACTACAGGCCCCAGCTAGCTACATACTGTGACTGCTTCTTTACATCTCACAATGACACCCAGTTATGGGAGCATAGAAACCAAGTCCATCCCATCAGATTTCCCTACTGTTTCTCTTTCCATTTGCCTTTGATTGGACAACCCAGTGTGGTAACTAGCTAGATAGAGTATCATGACATAAAATTCCATAATAGGGCCTGTAGAGTAGCTGAAAATTGCCAGCTTCCTGAAAACCATAAACCGCATGTCAATATCACACACCTCTACATCCACCACACTGCTAAATGCTTTGTCCCATAACATGATAATCGGACCTTGATGGCTATCACACATGACAATGAAACACTTCGCACACAGGAACAACAAGAAAGACAACACCTTTCCAACCACACACTCAATATGGTGCGGCATGCCACCCAGGAAGGCAAGAGCTTTATGACCTCACATAGGTGCAGAAAGTGCCTTACAAAGATCCAAATATTGCAATGCAATACATCATAATAAGAATAGTGGGAAACAATGTGCTTTTGATTTGGTTGGTTCGGTCTCAGGGTTCACCACATTACTGAATATGTAAATAGGAGACCCCTTCAGAAGCAGCTGTGAATAACTTACGCGTGAGGCACTGGACCCCCTTGTAGTCCGAGGGGCACTGGCAGGTTTCCGGAGCAACGCATCGACCTCCATTCGCACACGGCAACTCACACACAGCTGAGGGGATATAGAAATTTGTGTTAATCACTGGCATTTTGTCCCCATCTTCAGACCTACATCAACCCTCACAATCCTGGCTAGAAGGTGCACGCTTCTTACAGCGGCAGGGCTATGTAAGGTAGCAGATGGCTGCATTACCAGAGTATCTCCAGGAGATACATGCTGGACTTCCATTTGGTGTCATGAAAATTTCCAGCTTCATATAGTTAGAGTAAGTACCTCTCTCCAAGTCACTACGGATGGTAACTTTTGTCCAGAAATTTGCACTTAAAAATCAATGTTTTTAGCTGTGTTTGTCTATTTATGTCAATGCACGTATTCATTAGACCATCAAACGAAAGTCCTGAACTGGAAACAACATCCATAATGAACTTGAGAGAGGTGGTCAATATAGCGCTTAATAGCATTTTAGCCTGCTAGACAGCAGACCTAATATGGGAAGAAAGGAGTTTTCTGTCCTCCTTGGCTGACTTAATTAAAGAACTCTAAAGGGGCAGTCCATTACAAAGAGCGAACAACAAGGTGATGGATGGAATGGTTGAATCAATATCAGCCAGTGGCAATCGCTCGGGCTTCATTCCAGTCCATTCTTTTTCACCCACTATTCAATTCTAGCCAAAGGTCCATCCTACACTAATCAGTACCGACCCTACTCCTCAAGGACCAGCTTGGGTTGCTTGTGTTCCAGTTCATGGTGGTCTGGGCGTGGAAGTCTGGGCTGGACTGTTCCCATTGCAGCAGGGTCAAGACGTATTTGCATATGGCTGTGTTCTATCTGAGGGGGTACGCTGAACTGGGATGCGGCCCGAGTAATTACAGGTGGCTGAAATTAATTCAAGCATTCCACCCTTCACTTTTTTGTATACTCCATTCACAAAGTGGGGAAAGCAGGTTACTGGTCAGCATTCGTAAAGTCCATTTCTTACTTAGAAATGTTGGTGACATACAAATAGTTGAAGGGTGCAATATAAATGCTAATAACATGCCACAGTTTATTATCAATGCAGCCCTTCCAGTCAGTTGGCACTAAATGCTATTGTAGTGCTTAATCTTTTTATAATGGACCGGTGACATCAAAGCCTGAAGACTCCACTAACAGACTGAATGAAGAATTTGCTGTGACACAAGTAAAATAGCATTTTAGCGCTCCACATCTGTATTTGATGCTGGCCGGACCGTCTAAATGAGTTTTGTTTGGGAGTTCATGTTTGTTGACCTCAAGCTGGATAGGGGGTGTTTGTGAACTGATTACCAGGTATCCTGATTGCTCTGAAAGTCTGAAATGTTGGAGGGTCATTGGCATATGCACCCTCCTAGGCACTTATGAGATAGCCTTACCTGTCTGGCAGCCAGGACCGGTCCAGCCAGTAGGGCAGAGGCAGGTGTTGGACCGCATGCATGTCCCGCCGTGAGCACAAGGTGGGGCGCACATCGCTAAAGGGATGAAAAAGCAGATATGGAAATTTCACTGTACAGTACGTTGAATCCAGCATCAATCCAGAGCTTTCCAGCATTGTGCACTTTGCTTAGGTGACCTCAGGAGTCCACAGTATACAATGGCACTGGCACCCGCTGGATCTTGAAAAAGTCATGCATCTCTTCCATGATACCGTAGCTCTATTTACAATACCTGCCTAGTGGACATGTCAAAGGGACTGTGTTCCTTCTACCCAGTGTCTAGTGTGTAGCAAGACAGAGAACTGTCTTTACGGTCCAAAAGTGCCATTTCAGCCATTTTTCAGTTGCTGTTAACTTGCCAAGCTAAAATGCAGCTCTAAGTGGTATGCAGCTGAGATGTGATTTATTTCTCCCAAGGATGCATTAGAGCAGGCAAGACTGGCAATGCTTGGATTTGGTTTAGTGACAAGCTGAGATGGCCCTGATAACTAGAGGTGATTGAACAGGTGCCAAAGTAGGGAAGACCTGCCACACACATTGTACGCAAGCGTGGCACTTGCTCTCCTGCTAAGAACCAGCAACTACCTACATCTAATCCCAGCTAAGAAGTAACAATGTCAATCACGGTGAAACAAATCCTCACAACCAATCCATAAAGCTCCCGACTACTGGCTCATCTGTAGACTCTCTACATCTAGCACTTAGCCCCTTTAGCTTGGGAGGACATGCAGTGGATTCTTGGGTTTACTGTATTGAGTTGAGTGATGAAAAATCAAGAAATGCACCTCTGCGCCAGGAACCCCATTCTCCTAGATTACAGGGAAACTGAAAACAAGGTTTAAACTGAAAACAAGAATGTCTAAACATGAGCAATTTTTCACACAAAGTGTAAATGGGTTGCAAAAACTCAGTATTAATCTAGTGCAAATATCATTTGCCACGGGCAGTCTCTTATATTTATGTAGACTGCAAACTAAAGTAGGGTAATAGAATTTGTAGAAGCAAATCTATCAATAGTTGCAGAATGAGCTGGAATGTCAATTATGATGCAATTTGCTTAAAAAGGTAGCTGCTTAAGTAGGCGACAATCAGACACTTAACTTTTCACTCAGTTGTCCAGTCGTGTTGTCCCCACTGTTTTTAGGTCTCGGACCATAGGCTGCGCTTGCCCAGTTTTGCTCCGAGATTTAATGTCTCCTAAAGTGGGGCTTGAACCCGCCCCTCCTCTCCATTGGCTGGCTTCCTAAACGGAGGCCAGCCATTGGAGGAGAGGGGCTTCACTCCGTTCAAGCCCTGTCTTTTTCGGATTCAGGGCGTGTTTTTTGCAGTTTTCTCGCCGTGACGTCAGCCGTCCATCAACAGCAAAAACCATGGCCCGAATGCGAAAATATCGGTGCTTTTCAGAAGCCATTTCTGCCCGACCGCCGCCGCAAGAAGTCGAGAAGCTGCCGAGTCCTCCGGTGAGTGCTTGCTGTCCTGCCCCCTCGTTGCTCATGCTTGCTGTCCTGCCCCCTCATTGCTTGTGCTTGCTGTCCTGCCCCCCTCCTCGTTGCTCGTGCTTGCTGTCCTGCCCACCTCGTTGCTTGTGCTTGCTGTCCTGCACCCTTGTTGCTCGTGCTTGCTGTCCTGCCCCCTCAGTGCTTGTGCTTGCTGTCCTGCCCCCCCTCGTTGCTCGTGCTTGCTGTCCTGCCCCCCCTCGTTGCTCGTGCTTGCTGTCCTGCCCCCTCGTTGCTCGTGCTTGCTGTCTTGCCCCCTCGTTGCTTGTGCTTGATGTCTTGCCCCCTCGTTGCTCGTGCTTTCTCTACTGCCCCCCCTCGTTGCTTGTGCTTGCTGTCCTGCCCACTCGTTGCTTGTGCTTGCTGTCCTGCCCCCTCGTTGCTTGTGCTTGCTGTCCTGCCCCCTCGTTGCTCGTGCTTGCTCTCCTGCCTCCCTCGTTGCTTGTGCTTGCTCTCCTGCCCCCCCTCTTTGCTTGTGCTTGCTGTCCTGCCCCCTCGTTGCTTGTGCTTGCTCACCTGCCCCCCTTGTTGCTTGTGCTTGCTGTCCTACCCCCTTGTTGCCCGTGCTTGCTGTCCTGCCACCCTCATTGCTTGTGCTTGCTCTCCTGCCTCCCCTCGTTGCTTGTGCTTGCTGTCCTGCCCCCTCGTTGCTTGTGCTTGATGTTCTGTCCCTCGTTGCTTGTATTTGCTCTCCTGCCCCTTGTTGCTCGTGCTTGCTCTCCTGCCCCCCTCATTGCTTGTGCTTGCTATCCTGCCCCCCCCTCATTGCTTGTGCTTGCTGTCCTGCCCCCTTGTTCCTTGTGCTTGTTCTCCTGCCCCCCCTCTTTCCTTGTGCTTGCTCTCCTGCCCCCCCTCGTTGCTTGTGCTTGCTGTCCTACCCCCTCGTTGCTCGTGCTTGCTGTCCTGCCCCCCCTCGTTGCTTGTGCTTGCTCTCCTGCCCCCCCTCGTTGCTTGTGCTTGCTGTCCTGCCCCCTCGTTGCTTGTGCTTGATGTCCTGTCCCTCGTTGCTTGTGCTTGCTCTCCTGCCCGCCCTCGTTGCTTGTGCTTGCTGTCCTGCCTCCTCGTTGCTTGTGCTTGCTGTCCTGCCCCCCCCTCGTTGCTCGTGCTTGCTGTCCTGCCCCCCTCGTTGCTTGTGCTTGCTGTCCTGTCCCCTCATTGCTCGTGCTTGCTGTCCTGCCCCCTCGTTGCTTGTGCTTGCTGTCCTGCCCCCTCGTTGCTCGTGCTTGCTGTCCTGCCCCCTCGTTGCTTGTGCTTGCTGTCCTGCCCCCTTGTTGCTCATGCTGGCTCTCCTGCCCCCCTCATTGCTTGTGCTTGATCTCCTGCCCCCCTCGTTGCTTGTGCTTGCTGTCTTGCCCCCTAGTTGCTTGTGCTTGCTCTCCTAACCCCCCTCAGTGCTTGTGCTTGCTGTCCTACCACCTCGTTGCTTGTGCTTGCTCTCCTGCCCCCCTCGTTGCTTGTGCTTGCTCTCCTACCCCCTCCTTGCTTGTGCTTGCTGTCCTGCCCCCTCGTTGCTTGTGCTTGCTCTCCTGCCCCTTCGTTGCTTGTGCTTGCTGTCCTGCCCCCTCGTTGCTTGTTCTTGCTGTTCTGCCCCCCTCGTTGCTTGTGCTTGCTCTCCTGCCCCCCTCGTTTCTTGTGCTTGCTGTACCCTCCCCTCGTTGCTGGTGCTTGCTGTCCTGCCCCCCTCGTTGCTTGTGCTTGCTCTCCTGCCACCTCGTACTTGCTGTCCTGCCCCCTCGTTGCTTGTGCTTGCTGTCCTGCCCCCTCGTTGCTTGGGCTTGCTATCCTGCCCCCTAGTTGCTTGTGCTTGCTCTCCTACCCCCCCTCAGTGCTTGTGCTTGCTGTCCTACCACCTCGTTGCTTGTGCTTGCTCTCCTGCCCCCCTCGTTGCTTGTGCTTGCTCTCCTGCCCCCCTCGTTGCTTGTGCTTGCTCTCCTACCCCCTCCTTGCTTGTGCTTGCTGTCCTGCCCCCTCGTTGCTGGTCCTTGCTCTCCTGCCCCTTCGTTGCTTGTGCTTGCTGTCCTGCCCCCTCATTGCTTGTTCTTGCTGTTCTGCCCCCCTCGTTGCTTGTGCTTGCTCTCCTGCCCCCCTCGTTTCTTGTGCTTGCTGTACCCTCCCCTCGTTGCTGGTGCTTGCTGTCCTGCCCCCCTCGTTGCTTGTGCTTGCTCTCCTGCCCCCCTCGTTTCTTGTGCTTGCTGTCCTGCCCCCCTCGTTGCTTGTGCTTGCTGTCCTGCCCCCTCGTTGCTCGTGCTTGCTGTCCTGCCCCCTCGTTGCTTGTGCTTGCTCTCCTGCCACCTCGTACTTGCTGTCCTGTCCCCTCGTTGCTTGTGCTTGCTGTCCTGCCCCCTCGTTGCTTGGGCTTGCTATCCTGCCCCCCTCGTTGCTTGTGCTTGCTCTCCTGCCCCCTCTCGTTGTTTGTGCTTGCTTTCCTGCCCCCTCGTTGCTTGTGCTTGCTGTCCTGCCCCGCCTCCTCATTGCTTGTGCTTGCTGTCCTACCACCTCGTTGCTCGTGCTTGCTGTCCTGCCCCCCTTATTGCTTGTGCTTGCTGTCCTGCCCCCTCGTTGCTTGTCCTGCCCCCCTCGTTGCTTGTGCTTGCTGTCCTGCCCCCTCGTTGCTCGTGCTTGCTGTCCTGCCCCCTTCTTGCTTGTGCTTGCTCTTCTGCCACCTCGTACTTGTTGTCCTGCCCCCTCGTTGCTTGTGCTTGCTCTCCTGCCCCCTCGTTGCTTGTTCTTGCTGTCCTGCCTCCTCGTTGCTTGTTCTTGCTGTCCTGCCCCCTCGTTGCTTGTGCTTCCTTTCCTGCCCCCTCTCGTTGCTTGTGCTTGCTGTCCTGCTCCCTCGTTCGTTATGCTTGCTCTCCTGCCCTGCTATTGGCATTGTAAATGACAATGCCATTTATTTATTTTTTAAAAACAAAAACATAAATAAAAATAATGTCATAAGCAATGTCAATAGCTCTAACTTTAAGAATGCCGAGACCATTGCATTGTAAATGCTTGTTTATTAAACTTTCAAGAATAAGCATAATAGGCTTTATGGTAAAACACTTTTTAACACCATTAAGCACCGAGATTTGTGTAGCATGGACACTCAAGCAGAATACTGAGGGAGAAGGAGGCAGTCATTCACCCAAAACAAAAAGCTTCCGAGGGCTGGAGAGAACCTGTCAAAACCGATAAGCCCTCCCCACAGCACCACAGGCCCTTTTATTTAACAATTTTGGGGAGTGGATGTAGCCTAACAACTAGGGCGGTCGATCTCAAATCTGGGAAACCAGATTTGAGTCTGGGAAATGACGCTCAACACCCTGTGATTCTGGGGAAAATCACTGCGTAACAAAAATGAATGAGTCCTTCTGTAATGCAACTGGTGCTCATGTAAAGCGCTCTGATTCCTGATACATTAGGGTCACGTTTACGCTATATAAAACTACGGGGAAAAAACAAAACAACACAGTCGATTGAAATATTTTAAAAGCGGTGTTAGTAGATCCAGATCTAGATCCAGATCCAGTTCTGGAAACCTACTTCTGACCATGTTTCCTACCTGAGCAGCCCGGCCCTGGATACCCAGCGGGACAATCACACGTATCTGGCGCCACGCAGACTCCGTAGTTTTGGCAGGGAGGGTTACACACAGCTGGAAGAAACGAACCACAAAATGCACCTGGGGTTAATTTCAAGATGATGTGAGCATTAACCCCTGTGCATCCCTGCCCCCAGTGAGATTCTAAAAGAGTACATGAATCCTTACATCTCTCTCCTAAAGAAGTCCCAATTGTCCTGGAGAAGTTCTAAATATTCAATAGTACACCCACATGCCCAAAGTAAGGTCCTGGTTTAGAGTTTTAGAATTTGGCGGACCATCAGCCGTATTACAAGTCATTTCATTTCATTAAACTTTATTAGCTTCAAAAAATGAAAACCATAAAAGTTACATTTTCACAGATGAACAAACATATTTAAAAAAGGGCATCACAAATCAGGTTACATGGGTTCAATGGAGTCATTACACATTGAATAAAAATAGAAAAGGCAGGATGTGATGTTAAGAGCAATACATAATAATACATTTTATCCTAGTCAGTTAAAATCCAGGCTTTTCCTGTATCTTAGACAGCATTTTAAAATCCCTACAATCAACGGAATACAATTGGGTTTTATCAGTTTCAGGTAAAACAGAGCTGGGCGTGCCTGTGAAATTTTTTATTTTTTTTAAAAGAGATTTTAAAAACAATCTACGGGGGGGCCACATAAAAGTCGCAGAAAAGGACAAAGTGTAACAGATCCTGTGGAGACAGATTGTCGCAGCCACAGGGTGCCAACACCTGTCCTTTATGGCTCCCCCTAGGTACTGCCAGTAAGAGATGTCAAGTCAAGTCAAGTCATAAAATTTATATAGCGCACTACATACCCAGAGGGTTTCAAGGCGCTTGGGGAGGGGGATTATTTGTCAAATATCCATGTTTTAAGTTGTTTTCTGAACGCTAGGTGATTCTGGGTGAGGCGAAGGTAAGCGGGGAGTGAGTTCCATGTTTTGGCAGCCAGGTATGAGAAGGATCTGCCTCCCATGGTAGTTTTGTTGATGCGAGGGACAGTGGCGAATGCTAGGCTGGAAGAGCGAAGTTGGCGGGAGGGGGTGTAGAAGGACAGTCGAGAGTTGAGGCAATCTGGTCCGATGTCGTAGAGTGATTTGTGTGCGTGGGTAAGCAGTCGGAAAGTAATCCTCTTACTGACGGGTAGCCAGTGGAGGTCTTTAAGGTGGCCAGAGATGTGTTCGTTGCGTGGGATGTCTAATATGAGCCTGGCTGAGGCGTTTTGGATTCGTTGTAGTTTCTTCTGGAGTTTGGCGGTGGTACCTGCGTAGAGGGTGTTTCCGTAGTCCAGTCGGCTCGTGACCAGAGCATGGGTGACTGTTTTCCTTGTTTCGGTGGGGATCCAGCGAAATGTTTTTCTGAGCATGCGAAGGATGTTGAAGCAGGAAGAGGATACGGCGCTGACTTGTCTGTTCATTGAGAGTGAAGAATCTAGGATGACGCCAAGGTTCCGTGCGTGGTCTGTCGGGATGGGTGCGTTTCCGAGGGCTTCCGGCCACCAGGAGTCGTCCCATGCAGAGGGGGATTTACCTAAGATGAGGACTTCTGTTTTGTCTGAGTTCAGTTTCAGACGGCTTTGTTTCATCCATTCGGCGACTTCTTTCATTCCTTCGTGTAGGTTAGTTTTGGCGGTGCTGGGGTCCTTGGTGAGAGAAAGGATCAGTTGAGTGTCATCCGCGTAAGAGATGATGTTGAGGTTGTGTTGGCGGGCGATGGTCGCGAGGGGGCTCATGTATACGTTGAATAGGGTGGGGCTGAGTGAGGATCCTTGTGGTACGCCGCAGATGATTTCAGAGGCCTCGGACTTGAATGGTGGGAGGCGGACTCTCTGGGTTCTTCCGGAGAGGAACGAGGTGATCCATTCCAGTGCCTTTCCTTGGATTCCGATGTTTCTGAGGCGCTGTAAAAGGGTGCTGTGGCAGACTGTGTCGAAGGCTGCAGAGAGGTCGAGGAGGATGAGGGCGACTGTGTCTCCATTGTCCAGTAGAGTTCGAATGTCGTCTGTTGCTGCGATGAGGGCGGTCTCAGTGCTGTGTTTTGCTCGGAAGCCAGATTGTGAGGAGTCGAGGGATTTGTTGGCTTCGAGGAAGGCGGCGAGCTGGTTGTTGACAGCTTTCTCGATGACTTTGGCCGGGAATGGAAGAAGTGAGATGGGGCGGTAGTTTTTGAGTTCGGTGGGGTCTGCTGTTGGTTTTTTCAGAAGGGCGGTGAGTTCGGCGTGTTTCCAGTCTTCTGGGAAGGTAGCGGAGTTGAAGGAGCAGTTGATGACGTCTCGGAGGTGCGGAGCTATGACGGAGTCTGCTTTGTTGAAGATGTGGTGAGGGCATGGGTCTGTGGGGGATCCAGAATGGATGGAATTCATCAGGCGGATGGTGTCCTCAGTGGTGATTGGGTTCCAGGCGTTAAGGGTGTTAACGGGGGGAAGGTAGTCAGCTGATGGTAGGGTGGGTTGGCTTCCGGATTGGTTGTCAAAGCTGTTGTGGATGTCAGCAATCTTGTTGTGGAAAAAAGAGGCTAGGGAGTTGCAGAGGGTTTGAGAGGGGGTGATGTCGTTAGAGTTGGCCGAGGGGTTGGAAAATTCCTTGACGATGTTGAAAAGTTCCTTGTTGTTGTGGGCGTTGTTGTCGAGTCGATCCTTGAATGCTGTTTTCTTGGCTTTTCGGATCAGTTGGTGGTGAGTACGGATGGCATTTTTGAAGGCGTCCTTGTTGCTGGTGGATGAGTCTTTTTTCCAGGCCTTTTCAAGGGAGCGGCATAGTTTCTTGGATTTCTTGAGGTCCTCGTTGAACCATGAGGCCTTCTTGATTTTGTGTTGGCGTTTTTTCAGTGGTGCTAAGGTGTCTGCGGTGTTGGATAACCAAAGGGTGAGGTTGGAGGCGGCTTTGTTGGCGTTAGAAGAGAGGGCTGGGGAGGTTTGAAGGAGCGATGAGGAGATCTGTTCCGTGGTGATTTTGTTCCAGTTTCTTTTTAGAGTTGGTTGGAGGTAGATGATGGGTTTCGGCTTGTTGTAGGTGAAGTGGACGCAGCTGTGGTCAGTCCAGAGGAGCTCCGTAGTGTGGTTGAAAGAGACATGGTTGCTAGAGGTGAAGATGGGGTCGAGTGTGTGACCTGCGATGTGGGTGGGGGAAGTGACCAGTTGTTTAAGTCCGAGGTTGGCGAGGTTGTCTAAGAGGGTGGCGGTGTTGCGGTCGTTGATCTTCTCAAGGTGGAAGTTGAGGTCTCCCAGGAGGATGTAGTCTTTGGAGGGGAGCGCGTGTGGGGTGATGAAGTCAGTGATGTCTTCACTGAATTTTGCGCGGGGTCCTGGTGGTCTGTAGAGGAGGGTGCCTCTGAGAGTGGTCTTGGGGTCGATGTGGATCTGGAAGTGAAGGTGTTCGGAGTTGGCGAGGTTGGCGTCAGAGCTGGTTGAGATGCGGATTGATTTCTTGTGGACGATAGAGATTCCTCCTCCTGTATGGTCGGTGCGGTCTTTGCGTGTAATCTTATAGTCGTAGTCCAATCTAAATCGAACTAGCAGAAATCTTTTGTGCATTGATAAAGGCCATGCAAGATAGTCCTCCATTCCTGGAGAGGTTTTGAGCATTAAATGTCTGCGTACTGGAGTTCCTGCTCCTCACGCTTGATCTGCTTACGCTCTAAATAGGATTCCTTTAAAAGGGCCACGTCTTCCTTTGTTATGCACTCTGGGTTTAAGAAAGGATCCAAGCGTCCCAGATCATTAACGGAAAAGTTTGATGTCCCTTGGGGGACCCCCAGCAGTTGTTTTAAGAAGGTGTTTTCGGCCAACTGAATCCCTTCCACTCTAGCGTACCCCCACAACTCACTCCTGTACGTGGCTACGGCTACACTCCTGGCTTGATAAATTTTCAACATTGGGGCCACTGGACGATTGCCCATCTTGCTCGCAAATTTGAGAATTGCAGCATTGCTCCTAGTCACCTCCCCCCGTTTCTTTTTGGACAAGGGGGCCCAATTTAGTCTCTCATCTAGGAGGACGCCCAGATACGAAAAAGTGGAGGTTGTTGGCACTCTCGTTCCATTTACCATTAATGGGTATTGACGCTTAGATCCAGGCCCTACCTGCATTGTGAAAGATTTTGCATTGTTTATGGACAGATCTCTTTCTGCCATAAACCCCCGAAAAGTGTTTAGTAAAACTTGTAGGCTTTTAGGGGTGCGTGCTAGGAGGACTGCGTCGTCTGCGTATAGCAAGACGGGCAGCCCCCTGTCACCCACATATGGATAGTCCACCCCGGTTGCCTGCAGGGTTCGATCCAAATCATTTATGTAAAGGTTAAAAAGAAAGGGGGCTAGGATACAACCCTGACGTACCCCCCTTTCTATGCTAAAATCCTTAGTGACCCTTAAATCCTGCGAGTACTTGACGTTTGCCTTAGTCTCTTTATGGAGATCTCTCAGGAAATCCACCAAGTTAGCATCAACCCCCATGGCATCCACTGACCCCCACAGCACCTCCTGATTAACACAGTCGAAGGCTGAGGATAGTTCCATGACAAGTCTTTTTATATCCGATGGCATTTGTAATATGGAGGAAGGGATATCTGTCACGTTTGTGATAGAGTGACCCGTCCGCCAACTCAATGTCAGGCCTCAAGTCTCATATGTCTGCGATGGACCTAAATGTCCTTGAATGACAATTACACTTTGCAAAACCTCAACATTTACTAGTGACATTTGAAATGTCCAGGAGAAGCCTTACTACAAAGAGAAGTAGTTACACATCTCCTGCTTGAATGAAGAATCCAAGGAAACCCCTCATAGTTGTGGTGCAGCGGGTCGCTCCCGCATCCGGGCCCCTGTGTCCCTGAACCTGCTCTACTAATAAGTCCAATGC
The DNA here is from genome assembly GCF_964263255.1 of Lissotriton vulgaris. NCBI lineage: Eukaryota > Metazoa > Chordata > Amphibia > Caudata > Salamandridae > Lissotriton > Lissotriton vulgaris. The sequence goes on along the minus strand of NC_141691.1, from coordinate 2,006,323,944 downwards.
CCCTTCTGGGGAGCCTGTCCCAGGTTATACATTTGACTGTAAGACAGAAATTCCAATGAATCAATCATCTGGAGGGCTCTGTAGACAGGCCTCTTTTTCAGAAGAGACATCTTTTTTTGTTAAAGGGTCTGAAATCCCACACGTGGGTGAGACATGAAGATGCCTTGATAGGAAAAGTGCCCCACAGCAGGACAACAAATCCCACAAGGTATTCTAACTGCCGCTTGTATTTCAAATAACGCACACTTGCACTTGGTGTTGTTTAGCGCTATACAAATCCATTGACGCTATTTCCCAAATCACTTGTACCCATTTGTAGTTGCTTTTTAAGGATTAAATGAAGAGGCAACCCAGCACACATATTTGTGCCCCATGCACATCCCAAACTGTACGTTAAGCAAAGTTAATGTCCTGTTATTTTAGTGGCTGGACAAACATTTAAATCTCTTAATTATATTCATTCACATTAACAAAGCCATGGATTACATTCTCGCATTTAATTGCCAAAAGTTTTAAATACATGAATAAAATTAACTTAAATTGATTGGTACTTGGAGACCAGAGCTATATTACTGGCTAATAAAAATGACCTTTAATAAGACTTGGGGGCCCTCGAGTTTTACACGTTCTTATTGCTCTCTCCATCTCTTTCCTCCTCCATTCATTAGGGTTTGATAGACTTCCACATAGATTGATCTTCCTATGTTTTTTTTCAGTTTTAGCACCCTTCAGCACTGGCATGATTTATAATTAATTGACCAAGTACATACAGGGTGTTCTGCCCCTTTTTCTGCTGTAGAATCACACCTTTCACAAACCAGAGCTAGAGTCAGTCAATCAACATCTTGGTCTGTATCCTACGTCTGCAGCAGTGCCCTGACCTGCCCTATACTATTTAGTTATAACAAGGGAACCCAAACAGTGGCTGAGGACCGTGGGAAAGTATGCTCTGAAAAACAAGGGTCCTTAGCTTATCAGAATGAACAAGAACAAGATAATATAGGCCATAATAGGAGACTATATTTGCCACTGCCCAGCCGCGCAGGGTATTTATTTCAAAAGATAAGAAGGTGGTACCTGGTTAGAAGGCACAATCCTGTACCATACATTGAGACAAATAAACAACATACATGGGAAAAGGTTACACAGGCAAATTTGAGCAATGTTGGCCACTTTTAACTCAGTGATATAATCTCAAGTATTGCCAAAAAACGCTAGACAAAGCAAGTTGAAACACAATGGTTAGGCTGTGAAAGCATTTACAACAGTCGACGTTTCGATCCCTTTTTGCTCTAATTAGTTGGGATCATCTTCAGGACTAAGGTTTTGACAGCATTTGCCTGCCTGTATTACTTTAGAATCCGCCACGATTCGAATTGGTTAAAATGAGACAGGGGGATCACGTCTTGCCATCTGCACCGGTGGCTGGAATGGGAGACCTCTGTGCTCTTTGCAGGTAGCCGAAGTCTGAGCAGTATTAGTCTACTGTACGGTCCGGATTTTCTTCTCGGGGAGTCATTTGACTCACAATAGTAGGGATGACCAAGGTGCGGAGGGTTCATCGGATGTTTTCTCGAGGAACCAGAGGCTCCGTAGAATCGGGAGTCTGGGGACTTGGAAACAATGTCCAATCAGTCTGCTGCTACCTATGGCACTGGGGGAACTAAGAGGCTAGTCGCTTGTCATGTGTACCCTTTATGTAGCCTAGACTGTTAATATGGTTTGAGCAAATTTACAGGCTATTAAGTCAAAACAATAAAAGTTTTCTGAGCCTTATTTGATCTATTCTGGGAGATGGCAGGCCTCTAGGTAAACTGGGGCAGGTACTGTTTCTTCCCGTTGTGCCGGGTTGAAACAGAGAACTGGGCGGTGCCGGCATATGAGGGCCTCCCATGGAGTTTCAAAACCTTTCTGTATCTCGGTGTGAACGTTCATCTCAGGGACATGGGCTTACTGGATGGTGATCACGGTAGGGCGCTGACCGATTCACCAATCTATGCGCTTCTGGACCCGGCTCCCCCTATCGCCTTTGGGAATGGTGCCGGTAGCAAAGATGCTGGTTTTCCCAAGGCACTTATATTTCTTTGCAGGTCTCCCAGTGATACCAACCAGATCCTTTTTCAGGACTATATGGAGCCTAGAGTCGGAGCTTATATGAGGGACAGCTTGGAAGCGGGTCTCTATTCTCATGCTGCAGCGCCCCATGACTGAAGGGGGCTTGGGGTCCCAGATCTGGAACTGTATTTCACAGTTGCCCAACTCAAGTGCTCCATGCGATGGCTCGCTGAGGTCAGAAATGCAGAGGATGGGCTGGTTAGGGCAGAACTAGGAGCCATGAGCATACTTGAATGGCTGCTCTTGATGGGACGACCGGCTAGAGGACTGGGTAGGCTTAAGCATGTGGCCAAACTTGTCTGGATCTGGTATGTACAGCCCCAACAAGTGCCGACCACAGAGCGAGCGCTGGTCTCCTATGGAGCATGCTGCTATGAAATTGATACTTCGGGTATATGGTCCTACTCCTTGGCGGGAGGCTGGGACTACCCAGCTGGGCAAACTTTACAGTGTCGGTGTTCCGTTATTTTTTCAGGGCATGCCGGCCTTGGAGATGGTCTTTTCCTAGCACACAATGCACTACTGGCAGCTATTGGGGACACTTGGGCACTGGGGCAAACCAAGCCCTGCTGCACTTGGTTCTGCAGTGTCTCTTGACGCATGGTTCAAGTCGCCAGAAGGTATTGGCATTGTACGCAGCACTGCATCGGGTTGTAAAGATTTTTTGCTTTGGGCCAAACCCAAATGGGATGAGAGCCTGGGCACCGAGATGACCACCATACAGTGGACCATGCCCTTGGGCAGGAAAGTGAATATCGAGTAATGTTATGTTATGTTATGTTAAGGGGTGGTCTTATAGAGCGCTCAGCTACTCGACACTATGAGACCTGCAGGGCCAGGACCGAAAAAGGCAGAAGGCTACTGTCCAAACAGCCATGTTTTGAGCTCCTTCCTAAAGGAGAGCAAGTTGTCTAGCTTCCTGAGGGACAGTGGCAGTTTGTTCCACAGTTGGGGTGCCAGAAGTCTATATGAACGTCCCCCAAGCGGGCTCGTTTAATTGCAGGAACAACAGCCAATGCCTGGGAAGCAGATCGAAGGCTTCTGGACGGATAGTAAAAGCCAACTCTTTTCCTTAAATAGAAAGCGCCAGTGCCATGAAGAGATTTAAACGCCATGGTAAGGGTCTTAAAAATAATGCGTGTTTCGCACCGGCAACCAGTGGAGCGAGTTTAAAAGAGCAGAGATTTTGGACCTACGACTGAGGCCAAAGATTGCCCTTGCGGCTGAGTTTTGGACAGATTGTAGATGGGAGAGGAGATACTCCGGGAGGCCGAGATAGAGTATGTTGGCGTAATCCAACCGAGATCCAATCAAGGCCTGTACCGTAATCCTCCTATGGGCATGTGACAGAAAGGGAAGGAATTTCCTGAGAATTTTTAGAAGGCCAAAACATTGTCCTACTACACTGCGAATCTGGGGTTTGAGAATGAGTCCATTGTCCACTTTCACACCCAGATTTTTCGCCATGGAGGTAGCAGAAAATGGAGGAAACATGTTGGCGGGCCACCAGAATTTCCAGTTGGCCTCCGGGGGACAGCCGAAAAAGAGAACCTCTGATTTATCAGAGTTACACTTGAGTTAATTCAATTGGAACCACAAGAAGACAGCCTCGAGGCAGCTCATGATGTTAGCGCAGTTAAAATATGTGTTCTTATCACAGGTGAAAAGACGCTGCGTATCGTCGGCGTAGGATATAATCTGGGCTCCATAAGACTCGACCAGAACAGCCAGGGGGGACATATATATATTAAAAAGAGTAGGACTCAGGATAGATCCCTGTGGGACTCCCACCTCCAAAAGTGGAACTGGGGCTAAGAATGGAGGGGCCCAGATTGATTGTTGGCGGTTGGATAGAAAGGACGCAAACCAACTGAATACCGTCCCCCTCAGACCAATCTCCTGGAGTCTTGAGAGAAGACGGTTGTGGGGGGGCGGTATCAAAAGCCGCCGACAGATCTAACAGAACCAACATCGCCTTCCCACCGTTGTCCAATACCTCCTTAATAGATTGAGTAACCTCCAGCAGCGCCATTTCCATGCTCAGATTTGAGCGATACCCGGACTGAGTATGATGGAGGATATCATGAGCCTCTAAAGAATTTGAAAGGGTGGTGTGGACATGTTTTTCTACAACTTTGGCAAAGGCTGGGAGTAACAAAATCAGTCTATAATTAAGATGGACAGCAGGGTCAAGGTTGTGTTTTTTTAGAAGTGGGAGGATATGAGCCTTTTTCCAAGTGCTAGGAACAATACCAGTTTTAAGAGAGAGATTAAGAACCGGATTGATTAGAGGATTGATGACATGCGCTATCTTGGCCAGGAACTTCGCGGGGCATGGATCCGCCGGCGAGCCAGATTTTAATTTGGATAGAAATTCCAGTGATGCTTGTGGGCAGAGGGGAGGAAAGTTAGTGAGCAAATGGTGCTCGGGAGTCAAGAGAGGGGCGGGGAGATTAGGCCTAGGATCATTTGGTGGGCAAGTCAACATAAATGAGGCTTGTATGCTTTGAATTTTGTCAGCAAAGAAGTTGGCCAATTGTTTAATCCACAATTCCAAGGGAGAAAATTTGGATATTGAAGTAGAAGGGGAGGTAAATTCCTTGACTATAGCAACGATTTCCTTACTAGTATTTGTTGCTGCTTCAATACTTTTTTTCAGTAATGATGTCTTTATGGTAAATTTTATTGCGTTCCTTATAAGCCTCTTTTAATAAACCATCATGGTTTTTGTGCCAGGCTCTCTCGGCTTTCTTACAGAGCCTTCTACTTTTGTGTAGCGCCGGAGTAAACCAAGGAGCCGAAGCACGCGTATTATGTTTAAGACAAATGGAAAGAGGAGCCAGCTCATCGAGACGTTGTGTGAGCCAGGACTGAAAAAGATCTAAATCTCAGTCCAGATCTCCTGTAAGTTGGCAAGGATGCAAGACCAACGATTGAGCTAGCTTATCAGGTGCCACACGATGGAAAGAGCAAGTGGCAGTGGGCTGCGGGCTAGAGCCGCTAATGGCCGTTTTGGTCACACGTGATATGTCGAAATTCACTAAATAGTGATCCGACCACATCAAAGGTAAAGGAGGGGAAGAAGTAATAGGAATAGTAGAGAAAATTTGGTCTAAAGTGTGCCCCTTATTGTGAGTGGCTGTGGTTAGATAAGGGATAAAGCCAAAGGGAGTTGTAACATCCAGCAGTTTAATGGTATCTGCCGCGTCTGCCACATCCATATGGATGTTAAAGTCTCCCAAAAGCAGGCAGTGCTTAAACTTCATAATTATTGAGGAGATGGCAGTATGAAGTTCATTGTGAAAAGATCCTGCCAGGTGGCTTATACAACAGTAGACCGGAGCAAGAATGATGGGACGAAAACAACAGACAAAAACCAAGAGACTCCACCCCATGAATATCTTCTGTAGGAACAATTGAGCAAGTGTAACGGCTATCCACCACAATTGTAACTCCTCCTCCCTTGCCAGCCGCCCGGTCCTTCCTCAAAATATAATAATTTTGGGGGAGAGCATTAGATAGATCAGGGCCAGAAGAATCTCTAAGCCAGGTCTCAGTCAGGAAAAGACACGCGGGGTTGGACTCAGTTAGTAGATTGAACAGATCAAAGGCATGTTTGCCCAAGGACCGCGTGTTAAGTAATATACACGAGTCGTTTTTTTGAAGGTTTTCCCCGGACATGTCCGAAGCATCAGGATATAGGGAACTCGGAGTTTCCATACTAGATGGTTCATTGAAGAGTGTCCAACCACAGCAAGTGCAGCGTAAGTCGCCCTTGAGATTATTGGGGAACACAGGACAGCAACAACCAATATTGTCTCATAGAGTTTTTAAATAGCCTGACTCATAACTGAGCATATTACCAAGATTGCTGGCTAAGGATCCATCCATTCGCCCAACACCCGGCGCCTCTGGGACGCTGACAAGCGCAGACGAGCTTACCCTTGGCGCACCTTTGGCACGCATTAGGCGCGCCCGCTGCACTCGTCCACTGCGCGTCCTTGGAGGCATTCAAAAGATATAGGATATAGGAGAGAGGAAGTGTGTCAGAGGGCGCTAAAGACTAGCGTGCTGACCGCAATTACACCCAAGATGGCGGCCGCGCTGTAAACAGCATTTTAGCCGGAGTGCAAGATCAGGAAGGGGTAAAATGTTAAAATGCTCGCTTCAATGTCAGCGCAATAAAATGTTAGACAGTAGCATCGAAATCACACTGTCAACAAGATTGATTTTAAACATAAGCATCAATGACACACTGTCACAGAATATTTAAAATACAAAGCCTAAATCGCAAATGTATCAACTAGCCTAGCGCGCGCGTTCCCGGCTGAGCCTCAGGAACAGGTAATGCCTGCTTGAAGTTCACCTGGCTCAATTACTTACACCGCACCTACCTTACTCCACACGCCTTCACAGCATATTCCTATTGGCGTTTCCAGCGTGCGCTGTTGCCACGTTCCTACACATAGTCTAGTAATGCCCACCACTGATGAGCACTTGGACCCAGGTAATGGAACATGCATGCTCAACCAATAAATCAATCAGGAGTGTTATAGAGCGCGGCTACTCGCTTGCGAGGGTCTCAAGGCGCTATAAAGGTGGGGGGGGGCAAATCCGTGGCATGTTGGGGTCATTTGAAGAGCCAGGTCTTGAGTTCTTTCCTGAACTGGGGCAGTGTGGGGGTTTGCCAGAGGCGGAGGGGGAGGTCGTTCCAGGCCTTGGCTACGAGGTAGGAGAAGGACTTGCCTCCTGTTCTGATTTTGTAGATGCGTGGGATGGTGGCCAGAGAATGGTCAGCTGATCGGAGGTGTCTCTTGGGTGGGGGAAGGAAAGGCGATCATTAAGGTATGCTGGTCCGCTGTTGTGGAGGACCTTATTGATGTGGGTGGGGAGCTTGACGGCTATTCTTCTTTCAATGGGGAGCCAGTGGAGATTGCAGAGGTGTTGGGTGATGTGGTGGTGGCGGGGGATGTCTAGGATTAATCTGACTGCGGCATTCTGGATGGTCTGGAGCTTTCAACGTGGTTTCTTGTTGATTCAGGCGTAGAGAGTGTTGCGTAGTCCTGTTTGCTGCTGAAGAGGGTGTGCATGACAGTTTTTATGGATTCGGGGGATCCATCTGAACGTTTTTCGGAGTATGCAGAGGGTGTTGAAGCAGGCAGAGGATAGGGTGTTGATCTGGCAGTTCATCGTGAACGCTGAGTCAAGTACGATGCTGAGGTTTTGTGCATGGTCCGTCGGGGTATCCTCAGTGATAGGTGTCTCTCTGCCTCCGGGCCCACCTCTGTGTCTTTTGGGAATCATGGAAAGCACTAAACGCAACAAACACTACATGAAACTAGTAGATCTGGCAATGGGTATTTTCAAGTGTTTAATCGCCTTTGCCTGGAAAGCCACCCATGCGTCTACGATCAGGGTCTGGCTACAGATGACTCACAGGTGTGCCCTGGCGGAGGTGGATGCCATGAAACATGACCGTGGGTTGCGAAGGGGTTGAGGGGTGGCTACACTCTGGGACACCTATATCCTCAAATTATTTGTCTGTCTGAACCTCCCCTCCCTCCCCCACACCGACAGTGAAGCTAGAAGGATCGTACCATGGAGAAAGCCGGACTGAGCCTTTGGGTGTCCTGCTCCCGTGTGCACACACGTGGATCCCACTGGGGACCCCATGACAGATGGATGGACTACGGTCAGGCTACTCCTACTCATACCATTTTTCCTGGTGTCCCCTCCCCCCCGCACGACCCCTCGCCTATATTTGTTTTCATTTTGGCAGCGTACTCCTCCATTCACGAGGCCACAGCCTTATTTGGCTGCAAATAGCAGCCCCAGTCAGAAGGTTCCTGTGGTTATTGTTTAATTTTTGTTATTTCTGGAATACACATTGGCTTCTCCTCCATGGTGAAGGGTGTATTATGTCGGACTGGGAAGGCATCCTATTCTTTACCTGTGCCTCGTCATCCTACATATTATTGCAGTTCCTGCTTCCACACAGTTGATAATGTATACTTGATGTTATGGCTCTTTTTGCCCATTTGATACACATTGCTCATTATTGTGCCCTGTACCATTTGTGATGCTTTAAGACAAAATGCCAATAAAGAAATGTAAACCAAAAAAATAGAGGTTTTTGAACAGCACACATTCTGAACGCAAGTCTTAAAAGGTGCTCTGATATGTGATAATGAACAAAAAGGAGACTCGATGAAATAAATTATTCGCTTAGGCTCACACAATTTGGTCAAATAGGGATTGATCCCAGATTTTCCAGGTTCACAATGTGCAATTCAGCCACTATATTGGTATCTCTTTCTGGCATCAAATGTTAATGTTTTTGGCTTAATTTCTAGAGATTATAGCATGGGTAATAGGCAGAATCCACATTGTATTTTTAGTAAGTTTACATAGCGCAAATCTTACCCAAGGACATAACAGTCCTTCACAACAGCCACAGACTACACTACTTGTTTTTATTTTGGCACAGGGAGATTTGCAAGGATTCACAGGATGCTGAACCCAGGCTGGGATTGGAACCCAGCTCCTTGTGATACATGATCATCAGCTGTAGCCACTAGCCCACATCGCCTGCCACTGAAAGTTCGGCTAGCTTTTGGGCTTGAGGTTCCCAGAGGACCTCGAGCTCAGCCAGTGGCAGGCCTTTGGCCCGCGGTTCCAGTGGCTCGATCACTTCTAGTAAAGCTTGCGTTGCTTCTGACATGCTGTACCTGTTTTGCACACCACCACTGCACACAATGAACATGTTCTGTATGAAGCTATCATTGTTTTGATGTTCTATACCTATCTTGCTTGTGTAAGGAAGCTTGCACTGCTACTGTCCATGTGGTGTACATATACTATGAGTAAGGAAAGGGGGCACTGCTGCTTCTGGAATGCTGTCAAGTTTGTGTGCATATGAAATCTGCTGGTACTGTACCATTTGTGAACTAGGGCCTGTCTCTGTGAAGCACAGACTGCTGCTATATCTGCTTTACCTGTTATTTGTTCAATAGTAAATATTCTGAAAAAACTTTTTACTATACAAGAACCAATTTATTGTCTTTGCCATTGCTTGTTATCTCTTACTGCTGTCCATCTACAGTGTAAGCAGGCACCAGAAATCACAAAGAAACTTAAACTTCCTTACGTTTGCACTTGGTTGCATCATCAGTGCGTACAACGAAGCCCAGGGAGCAGCTGCAGTTGTATGCCCCGGGGTGGTTCTCACAGACCTGCTCACAGCCTCCGCGAGTGAAGTCTCCACATTCATCAACATCTGTATGGAAGAAGCAGAGTGTTCAGAGGAAGAGAGGGGATCACAGGTGCAGGGACTCCATCCATTAGTGACATTAGGATATAATAAGCATAATATGCGGCCAATTGTTGAAAGAACATATACCCCTCTCCCTAGAGCCTCAGAAGTGCAATGTATGTTTTTCCGCAGCAAGCCTGAGATCAGTCTTGTATAAAAAAGGTACTTACCAGTAACAACAATTATCCAGCATTGGTGTCTTTCATACATTCACATGTTTGAATTATTCCCATCATCAAGTTGTGAATCCTCTTTTAACTTTATAGTATTAAAGGCAAACATTTAATACAGTACGCAATATAGACTCATTTTCAGGTTTCGCCTCAGACAGCGCATGCGGTAATGCGAAATCTCTTGTAAACAAAATAAAAAGCTTAAATGAGCTTAGAGCCCACCTCTTACTTACCATTACTTACCATTGGTTGGCTTTGAAGTCACTCTCATTTCCATAGATTCTCACTGGTCATCTCCTCCTGCTTCCACTTTCTCTTCCTGTCTTCCATGGAGCATGGACCAAGTGTAGATTCCTGTCTGCAGCCAGTGTGGTGAAGCGCTTGCAGAGGTATTTTTTTATTTTTAATATAGCAGTCCATAAGAGTGCTTGTGTTTGCAGGCCCTCTCTATCCCTCCCTATACCTCCGACCCACTTCTATGTCCTTGTTGCTTGCCCCGGTCCCTCTCACCCTCTCCCGTGACCTTGTTGCTTGTCCCCACCTCCTTTCTCGACATTGATGCTTGCTCTGTCACTCTCTCTCCCTCCTGCTTAGTCGTTTGGTTGCCCCTGGCCCTCGTACCCAGGGCCACTGGAATAAGCTGGCAGGACAGCACCAAATTATGTGGCAGAGTTGACTAAATTAAGCGGTCAGAAAAGCCAAATTATGTGGCATAATGCGGCAAATTTTTAAATAGTTTTACTTCATTATTATTTTGTCATTTGTACTCATGGTAATACTGTCTGGGCAAAGATTTCACCTCATTAGTACAATTTTAATAAGCAAATACATAAATAAGCAACTGAAAGATCACCAGTTAATCTTTGCAAAGCTTCTTTCAATATGCGTAAACACATATTATAAAGTTTTTAGTAACTTTTGGTCCATTTGAGCTAGAAACACTGTTTTCCCCTAAAACTCTGCAGATTGTGCAGCAATGATGGATTATGGGGCAAATGCGACAAATCCTTCATTTTGCGGTGAAAATAACATGACTATAGAATCTCATAGATCCATTGGCCCTTCTCATACCCCCTCCCACGTCCTTCTTTCTCCCCCTCCCCATCCATCTAGAAAAAAAGCCAAGCTTTGAGGTCTGTATATACTGCAGTACTAGGGTACCAAATGTGCTGATTACCTCTCCTTTTTGAACAAGCACTGGTAAAGGCAATACGTTTCACCAATGCGGGATCTATGGGCCTTGTCAATGTTTTTTAGACATGCTGCACAGCAGCACGGGCTGCGTCATATTGCTATTATTTTCTTTACTTTCAGCGTGGTAGCTGCGGTTCAGCATAGCTAAAAAGGGAGAAAAAAAGCACTATGACTTGATCAACGCTGGCCATGTCATAGCACTTATTTTCTTTACTTTAACTCAGGTTGCACAGCAGCATTTGCTGCTCTGCAAAATGTCTAAAAAGCACTGGCAAAGTCAATTTATCTCAGATAGGCGAAATCTATTGGTTTATGTAAACTCTTGTTTGATTTGGCATACAGCCAATGAAAGAGAGATACTTAAATTCCATCTGGAGTGTGTCTCTATATGCTCAGGATGGAGATGGGTGGACCACATATGACTCATTGAATAGGAACAACTTCCAGAGTACACTAGTACCCTAAGAAAAAAAGTTGTCTTGGTGCTTTCTGTCTACGAAAGACACCATCCCTGGAGAACTGGAGTGACTGCCAAGGTGTGTAACTTTTCCTCCTCTAGCATTGCATCTTTCACAGATGCAGATGCCTTGACTTGAGACGAGCAAGCTGGAAATGTGGGAATGAGATACAATACTGAATCAGTTTCAGGAGAGATGCCCCTCTTATGCTTCATCCTATATTTAATAATGGGGGTGTCTGTTCTCTAAGTCTTGAGACAGTAACAGGTTGTTGGGCAGCGCTCATGTTCAGATTGCTGTTTACCAGCAGCGTCCCAGTATCTCAGATACTATTTACTCCAACTGGATAGCCAAGTTGTTCGCCAACTGTAGAAAAGCCAAGCAGGAAAACCGACAAATCAGGATACAGTAGTGGGTTCTGCAGTTCAGATTGTGTATGACGCATGTCAGAGCAACAGCTTTAAACTATGTCTATTGTTTACACATAGGACAGTTGACACTTAAATATGGAACAGAACAAACACCAGATTGTACTGGTGGGTTCTGGTCCTGAGCTGCGCCTACTAGAACAATTACAGGTTTTATGAGCTGAAGTTCTATTGTATCAAATAACATTGGTCTACTGGCCATTATCTAACTATAAAAGGTCCCTTGGCTACGGCTAGTTTTCTTCAGAAGCGCTTGGTACACAAATTGTTTGCTGCAACAATTGCAACAGAGTTTAGAAGTTCTCATCAATGTGACAAGTGTGCCTGTATCAAATCCGCTATGATAATTCAGCCCTTTTGCACCAGCTTTTTGGGCAGCCCAGGGTGCAAAGAAACTCAACTCAGCGGGTCGAGCCAGTGGGTCTGAAAATCACTAGTCTTTGTGTCTCCAATACAGAGCCAAAACCCAAAGTGAAACCTCAGTCAAGGGCAGGAGACATATCCAAGCGAAGAGGACTGGTCCTCCAGGGCTCCAGTGGCCAGTGTAAAGGTCACTGCATACGGTACAGGAGAGACCAGTCATTGGTCAGTGTTGTTGTAGTTCTGGAGTTGGACTAACACCTCAGGTATGTTGTCCGATGGTGCCAAGGCTCAGGGGCTTCTATCTAAAAAAAAGGCCAGCTGCAGAATAGAATTTTTGTTTTGGTGGCACCCATAGCACATTGGGCATCTGCAGCTCAATTCCTCAGTCCTAGCAGGCTTCAGTCTTCTGGGCTCTGCTCCTTGTCCTTCTAGTCAAGAGCCTTCTCATCTCCACACCTCGCAGGGCAGGTCATAGCATTGCTTTCTCTAGAAGCTTGGTATGCTCCTAGCTTTGAGGGGAAACATGTTGCAAATATAGGTTATTTTGGAAGTTCAGCTAAAGTACGTGTTCCTGAGTTCATGCAACCATTATGTATCCTTCTTTACGGACAGCACTAGTGTGAACCAGGGTCAGCTAAAAATCACAGTACTTTTAATATTTGCTCCTTTGCAACATCCATTGATAGGGAAAGTGACGTGCACCATGAATCCCTCGTATTACAGGTACAGAAAACAATCTGATGCATTAGAGCTGCATTTTTGCTGTACAGTACTCTGTGGACTTTCTTCTAAGACAGCGGGAAAACAATGTGTTCTCATGGAGTGCTTAGCCAAAAAGAAAAAAGTAGTGCCTGAAAAGTAAGCAGAGGAAGGACACCAGCAGTAATGCCATGCTCCAGGGGAGGGACAAACATAAGAGGAAGGAAAGCCCACAAGCTAACGAATTAGAACCAAGCAAAAAAAGTGACAATAAAGACGAGCAATTGTAAAGAGTGTGGGGGGGGGGGGGTGGTCTAAACCCAATGCAAGCTTACAATAGTCCTTTTCACAACCAGACAGTGCTGTCGGGTCCTGGTAGGCAAGACCTAAACAAGATTGATGGGAACAGTGCCTTTTGTTATTTCAAAGAGGCCTGAGGTTACTTTCAGGGCAAACGCTAAACACTCCTCACACGTCATCCATATACATACACTAATTCCAGCCTTGAACCACCTCCTTGCCTGTTTGCAGTGGCAAGAAAGATTTATTAAGGTCTACTGCTTTTACACACAAGTGGAAAACGTTGCAACTGTTGTAATACTATACAAGGGATATTTCAATGTCATCCACCCATTGCTATTAGATGGGTTGACTGGTTCTACTCCAGCTATTCTGTCTTTTCAAAGGAAATGGCCCGCTGATTTCTGAGCACAGTCTACCGCTCCTCATTGGCGCGTGCCATCTTACCATCGCAACTCTTCTTGTTGGCATTGAGGATCCATCCCTCTCGGCAGCTGCACTCGTATCCACCTTCCAGCTTGTCGGTGCACAGCTGCTCACACCGGCCATTCTGCAACTCACAGGAAGTGATATCTGAAGGCAAGGAAGACAATGCTTTTACTACCAACGATCCTTCTTAACCAGTGGCACTAGCACAAATCAATAGTGAATATTAGACTAGAGACACTACCACTTTCTGTCTTGGTAGTGCGTTGGAAGAAATATTGAGGAGTGACATTGTCAGCGGTTGTGGTTAAAGGTGGTTTGTAGTAAGAAAGCTAGTAGAGAGACTGAGGCCCACAAAGAGTGGGCAGGATCATTTCTAAGAATTTAGCGCTCAAAAGAAAGAGTCAAGAGAGACTGAATATTCCAATAATTTCAATAATAAATTGCTCAAGGAAATCCCTCACAGAAATATCACTTAAAAACTAGAACCACAGTACAATTTTTTGACTGTATGTCACCATAATTCATTTAACAATATCATCAGCTTTTAGTCTTACATTTTTTTTTGTCTACATTATCAATCTGAAACAAAATATCTGGAGGTGTGTAAGAATTTGAGCTCAAGTGTGTCTACCACTAGTAAAGCACAGGAGTAAAATGCTTGTTTGCTGCCCCAAACTGAGTCAATGTGTTTCCCTAGAGCACTTGGTTGCCATTCTGGGGAGTTGGGGGTGCCACTACAAAATAAATGTATAAACATATTTATAACAGAAGAATGAAATGTGTGTAATAAGGGTAAGTCAGTTGAGAAATTAGACTACTGGAATGAACCAACATACCCAAACAATAAACGTTTTTGCCCTACAGCTACTACCCGTGACTCGCCCATTGCTACCCCACACTGAGCCGAGCCTTGCTTGTAATAGGGGAAGATAGGGAAGGAGAAAGAAGATATTCCCGAACCATCTAATCTGCCATGTTTGCACTAGTGGAGTCTGACATAGAGCACTACAGGAATCTAAACATGTCTAAGTAACGGTGCAGTCATTATACACCATAAGCCCAGGTGTGGATGCTGCCCTGAGAGTGCCAGATGACTTACATACTGCAAGCCTTGATGTCCATCATAGATAACATTTTATATGTGTACACGTTTGAATATTTATATCTATGTGCCTAATTGTGAAACATAAGCTTGCGTCTCTATTTCTGAAAATGGCTTAGTAAACAAAATGCTTATATGGGAGATTATTTTCTTTTTAATAAAACTAATTAGAATTATTTTTAAGCACAATAAAACCCATTTGTGGAAAAGACCACATTAATTTATCCCCAAAATGGAAAAAAGGAAAAGTTGGGTGTGGTTGCAACTGTGATGCTAAATGATGTTGATAAGATGACAGGTGCATGATAATGTCAACTGATGCTTGTAACAAATGTAATGCTTCATCCAGTTTTTGTATTGGAAAAATAACAACAACATTATTTCACTAAAAAAAAGAAGAGATTGGTGCACCTAAGCCTCACATTTTACAAATAAGAATTTTGATACTATTTCATTTACGAATTCTGTTGCTCCACTATTCAGGAATGTCCAGAATTGTCGGTTAGGAGGTTCATTTTTAGGTCTCGCCTAGCAGCGCAGAGCATGCGCTGTTCGCACCGCGAGATCTAATGTTGTTTGGTTTCTTTCGGAAGTGGGGTCATAGCTCCGCCCATGCTTTTCATTGGCGCGCGTTACAATTTAAGTTTAACGCTGGCTTTTGATTTGGAGTGAGGCTTATTTGTTCCCTCCCTGTTTCCTTTTCGGCTCGCCCATCCAGACTGGATACTTTTCTCGTGCACGGCTTCCCTTTTGCTCGCGCACGGTGTCTCTTCCGCCTTGCTGTACGTTCGCAGACAGTAAACCCGGGACGGTGGCAAGACATGCAATCTCATGACGTGTTCTGAATATCACTGTTTTAAGTGCTGTCCTTGCATATTGTATGCTACACCCTTGTCATGTTTTATTACTTATTTTCTCCTGTTACGTAGTGCGTGTTGCGATTTTATGTTACGTTTTTGGCATTCCTAAAGTGCCCAGCCTGAGAGTAGGGACTCGAGGCGCATTCTGGAAGGTTTAGTACCAGAATATGGAGTTTTAGTGAATGATCATGTTACTAAAATATCGTAGCCAGATCATTTAAAATGTTGTGTCCAGAATCTGGATCACTGATATATCACAGTTTGCTAGTCGATGTTCTGCACACAATAGTGTTGCAGCGTGATGTTTTCATGCTGTGACGTGCAGCCCCCTGGTTGCTGTTCTCTTGCACTGGTTCTGGCTGGCGTTTTACTTTGTGCTTCTGGTGTGCCTCTTGGTTTCGCATCGGTGGCTTGTTCACGGAGTTGAAGTGTGTGATGTTGGTGTTGTTAAGGTGTACCCTGGGCTTTGCTGATTTTGTAGATACACACACCCCAAACCGGTCAGTCCAATCCTGGAAGGTGGCAGTACTTTGGGTGCACTGCCGGTGTCTGCGTGCGGTGGATAAGTTGTGTTACACGTGTGTGTGTGGTTCTGTGTCTTTGAGATGGATGTGTGTGGTGTTGCGCCTAATGAGTTGTTTGTGTATCTGAGTCACTTGCCTCCACAGTGGTTGCTGGGGTGGGCGTGCCGGCTGCCTGAATGACGTGTTGAATTTATATTGAATACGATTCAGAATGTTCTGTCAAGAATTGTTTGTTTATTTTTGTCTTGTGCCACGCTGTTCTCAGGCTTTAAGTTATAGAGAGAGATTGTGTGCCACGTTGTGTTTCTGTGTTGCTTAATTCGGTAAACAACTTCACAACTGTTCCTATAGAGCTGTGCTTGGTATGAGGTATGCTGGCTAGTATGCTGTGGGTAGGTGTGTGCAGAATATGTGTGATTTGCTTTTTTCGTGATCATGCAAACTTTTGGAAGGAATGACGTGAAATTACACGTAATTGCCGAGATCCATCATTTCGCCCTATATTTTAGTGTAAAAACCTCAAGTGGCGCGAGCATCAGCTCCTCGTGTTCTGGCCCTTCTTGTTATTCCCACGTGCTCCAGGTACCATTTTGGTGTGAACGCGTAATAACGCACTGTGGCGTAATTCAGGTAATTTTGCATAACAAGGTTAGCACAAAGTCCTCCGTTACAAAAGGGACGCTAGTGTGATTTCTCATAAGGGAAGTAGCAGTAGCTATTTTTCTTGTGGAACATGTCTTTGGTGTACTCTGTTTGGGTCTTTTGTCATTTAGATAAAAAATAGTGACCCAGGACATTATTCATCGAGCTATGGACTGTCTTGTCAGTGTTAAACCAGAGAGGATAGATCCATAGCTAACAAACAGATGTTTCGATGATATATATCTTTTATCAGGGTAATAATTCAAGGGCTCCTTTAAAGTTTAAATTATGCTGCAACGCTTTTCCTGGGAGGTCGGGTTAACAGGAGCAAAGGTACAGACATGATCAGAGTAATCTGAAAGTCTGAAATAACTTTGCAACGAAAGTTGGATAAGTTCTACAATACACAAGAGCAACATATTTACTAGAAGCTGTGAACTTTGGTGGAATGGCTTGCCAGCTATTAGAGCCTCTAGAAAAGCTATCTTCCTAGACATGTATTGTGGGCGTGACTTGTGCATGAGTTAGAATTGGGTACCATAAGCCTCGGAAAGACTATATTTATTTACCAGGGAGGGACAATCTTCTGTAGGAAATCTTTAACACTGGCATGAAGATGTTCAAGGGTAGAATGGGAATGAAGGGCATTTGACAGTTTCTATGGCAATAACAGCTGCCACATGCACTTATAAAGAGGAACATATAGGCTAGAATTAGAACTATAGAAGACAAAGTAGTGCTGTTTAATCTCTATGCATGCCACACTTAAATGCATACGATGGCTTTGGTAGGGACTCTTTGTCTCTTTTAAAACATTCATGATTTGAGATTGTGGATTCAAAGTTCTGTATAGATTCAGGAGCCAGGCGGTCAAGCTCTGTGGCTGTGATGAAGGATCTTCTCTGCTGGACAGGAGACCCAGTCTTCACAGAAGGCTCCTACATAGCACTTGGGACAGGAGCCGGAGGTCCGGAAACCACCACTGGTGTGTTAAGTAACTGGCAATAAGGATCATCTTTATCCTCTCTTTGATCCTCAGTGTGTTCGGAGAAAGTCTGTAATTTGCACGGTTTTAAAAAGCCACACCCAAGGGTCAGTCCCTTGTATCCACCGCCAGTGGAGGCAAAATGTGTTCAAATGTTAACCAGTCCTTTTTGTACCAAAAAAGGTGGTATGGACTTTTAATGAAGACAAAATGGCTGCCTGTCGACACTTGCAATCATATAACAAGATGGGGCCCATTAGTGAGGATCACCTAGGAGACTATTGTTGACAGAAAGGTTTTGGATCTAGTGGTGTCATCGGTGTCACAATGGAACACACTTTTTACTCCATGCTTTACTGCTGATATTAATATACGCCTACGTTTTAAAATGATCTGTCTTTCAATTCTCCATACCTGGTGGGAGCAGATATGCACTTTGAAACCGATTTACAATGAATTTGCTGTGCATAGATGTCACTTACTTTTGTAGGACTCCTGGGTTACTACTAAGTAAGCCAAAAGTACTCCCGGCTCAAGGGTGGAACCTAGTAATGAGCCATGAGTACTCCAAGTGAAAGCAACAGAAAAATCTATCTGTCTTTCTGTTGTTTCTCAAGGACTTTTTACCAGCAGTTCATTCTGTGGTGTCTTCAATCATGGATTCTATGGAAGACTTTGAAAGATCTGATTTCACGAACTCTCCTTCAGAAATAAAGTGTTTTAACCACTGTATTTTGAGAAGAGAGATTCAGCCACTCCTGATGTGTCTTCCACCTACATACATTTGGTGAAGTGATGTGAACATATTTACCTTCACACATACCTCTGAAGCCATAGCAGGAATTCCAAAGCTGTGAATATTACCAAAAGCACAACCCAGACAGCTAGATAGCTGAGACAGCTACATCAACAGCACGTTTGAGCTCCTGTTCAATTTAAAACTAACAATAGTACATGTTAAAAAGAAGCAGGAGGTCACTGTTTCCCATTCCCTGTAGATCTGTTGCCCTCAATTTCTTCACGGGAACAGGGAGCCTTGCACACTTCCCATAAGTACTGTGCACCCTCATACTCACTGATGCATGTCCTGTTGTCCTTGTCCAGGGCGAGGTGTATTGGGCACAGGCAGTCGTGTCCTCCCAGGGTGTTGTTGCAGGTGTGAGAGCAGTCTCCATTCTGGATCTTACACTCGTCGACATCTAGGCACGAAAGACACAGAACAGCTGCTATGACCAGTTATATACAAGAGATGGTAGGATCACACCCTCCACTTTGAACTGACCCACATTGCTTTTGCCTTTTAATGTCCAGGCCCTCCCCTAACTAATCATGCATGATACTTTATAAAGGTCATAGAGCGGTGCCCATCTTCCCACCATCAATATCAGAGAGTTTACTTTGACTAATGGTCAATGTACATAAAGATAGACAGAGTGGGTTGAAAAATGTTTGTAGAGCTTGAACGTTAGCCAATGTATTTTTGAACTGGTAAAATTACATTGGCAATGAGCACTGAGATGGAGGGTTGGTATCCAGCTAAAGTATACATAGGTGAGTAAACTGGTCAGTCAATGCGTTACAGATTGAAGCCACAAAGAGGTCTACTGATCACCTGAAGAACAGCAGGGTGCCTTGGCAGAAGTGATGGCTCACCTGTGCACTGCCTCTTATCCACATGAAGCTGGAAGCCCTTTTGGCAGAAGCACTCATAGGATCCATCCGTGTTCCTGCAAATCTGCCCACAACCGCCATTCTCCACCTGGCATTCATCGACATCTACAAGAGAAGGGAAGAAGATCACAACAACACGAAGAGTTCTGCATCCACTGGAGTGGGATAGTTCCAGGTGATGCACGGTGTCTACTCCATTCTTCAAAAAGACAGCATAGTCATGGGATGCACTAAGGCCTGATGGTCACCCACCACCATTGTGAAGAGGCATCCCGTGAGGTTAAGTGCCCACTGCTCATACACAGACTTCCAGGCTCAACCCATTGAAGTTCCACCCCAGCAAATGTTTTATGGGTCATTACCTGGTTATGAGAGCACTCTTCGGAGGCGTGAATTAAACTCCAATTAAACTCCAATACAGTAGCACAGTACCTGGAGTGCTCTGTGGAGGGTCTGACGCCTCTGCCTGGTGTCTCTACTTCTGGAGGGATTCGTGATTCAGCAGGGCTCACTTGAACCTTTACTTCTGCTGTAGAAAATGAACCCTGGAAGTCTCCTCTACCTCTACTTCCTCCTCGTTTTTTTGCCAGTAACATAAGCTTAATTGCTTGCTTGGGGTTTTAGAGCTTGTCATCACAATTCTCACCCAAGGGCAAACAAAACCTTCATAACACCACATCACGCACATGCAAAGGTCCATTACCTGCCCCTTCAAATGGCCACTTTGGCCACTAGAATTAGACAAGAAAATGGGAATATTCAGGAGGGGAACTATTAGTGACATACTTCGTCCAGTGAAATTGTGTCTCTCCATTTTCCAAGTGCTTGGAGTCGAAATGTGAATCTGCCGCTGTTTCTCCATAGTTTGTAGATTTGTGGACACGTCCTGTTACCTAATACCCGTGCTTTGTGGAAATGGGTCTTGGGCTGAGCTTAACAGTTTGGCAAACGCCCAGCTTCCCTCTCATCTCTTTCAAGGACATTGCCTCCTAGTTTGCTTCAGGGACCAAAAGAACCCACATGCTACTGGGGTTGGTCTTCTTCGTACTCCTGAGGGTGAGCCCTTCACCCTCACTGGAGTACGGTGCCACTTTCCATGTGTCACCTATCTAAGACAGATCTGCCCCTCTGCGTGGCTCCCGTCTTGGCCCACCCCTTAGAAAGTGACTGGTCAGGGACTGGATCTTCTCGGATGCATACTGAAAAGAAGCACTTCGGCTCCTCTGAGATCACCCCCAGCTCACAAAATATTCCTTTTGCCATGTGTGGGGATTCCTGATGCTTTGTGTCTGATGGATGATCCCAGTAATATTTCCAAGCTGAGTCCCATCACACTTAGCCATGTGTCCCAAAAAAGCAGATGTGGTTTTCTGGGCTACATGGAACAGAGAGTAATTGCACAGAACAAAGGGAAAAATGTGTTGTCGCCCTTAGTTCAATGTGCAATTACACAGAGACCCATCCACTCAGGGTAAAGCTCCTGCTGTAAATAAGACAGAGCTTAATATGGAGTTTTCCTCTGAAAAAAAGGACATTTGCAGGTGGCAATGCCCAAAGAGCACCTTCAATGGATTCCGAAGTAGCCTGATAGCAGGCGAGCTAAGGATGTTGCAGATGATACAAGGATGTAATGGGCCATTGATACCCCATGAGTGACAATTATTGAGTGTAGCTGAGGTAACCTTGAATAGGACTCTAGGAGAGGTCAGCCTGCCAGGTTCAATGAAGACAAGTGAAAAGTCATATACTTGGGAGTAGAGATCCTGAGAAGCCCTAAGGGATGGGTGGGAAGATCTGAGTGATGAACAGGAGGGTATTGTGGCAAAACTTTGAGAAAGGATAGAGCCTTTCACATTAAGGGAGAGGTTTAATCAATGCGCATAAAAGTGGAGGGTGTGGGTTAACTACACACATCCTTAGTGGTGCTTCAAATTTAACCTATGCATCCAATTTTGAAAACCTCTACTGGTGTATTGTGTCCTGTATTCTACATAGACGACTACAAAATACGTTGACCTCTGCCTCATGAGGTTGGTGGACCTCCCAGCTACCTTTGACAGCATCAACCCTCCCACCATCATCCATAACCCGAAGACTCAGATAGGATTCAGTGGGAATACACTTCACTAATTCCTCTCCTACCTTTCCAGCCGACACCAGTTCATTAACATGGGAACCTCCAGCTGTCAAAAAGTCCCTATGACATGCTGAGTTCCCAGGGTTTTAAACATTCTCCATTCATCTTCTACCTCTGCATGTAGCCAGTTGAGGCACTACTCCCACATAACAGTATCACAACTCACCAATATACTGAGTATGCAAAATTCTACCTGAAAGTCTCCTCTGCTTTAATATCCAACCTCTCGAACACTGGCTGCACCACCTCCAGACCTGGATGACCAGCGCCTACTAGAAGCTCAGCATTGTAACTGGTTCAATGGCATGAACCTTGAGAGCTTTGAATACCAACTTTTTCCAAATCGCAAGACACTTGGGGCCATATTTGCAATGAAGTGGCAGAGTTCAGCGTGGGCCTGCTTGGCTTCACCACAGCTGCCAAGGTTTCAGAATGCTTATGCGTGACATTTTTGTAATTTCAGTGTAATTATTAGTGACTTTCAACGACTATGAGTGACACTTGCTATCAAGCAAATTCAAGCAATGAAGACAAGGCATAAATATAAATATCGGAAATTAAACATATTGGGCAACAAGAAACTCTAAGATCATCTTAAAACTGCTGCAAAGCACCAGGAATGGAAGGGCACTGTGGGACCCGACTGTATGAAACAGGATGGGAGACGCTCTAGGGCAGATGTCTCAGCTGCCTCGTAATAAACTATCATAGTTAGTCACTTGAGCAGGTTTCGATACTGAGGCACTTGAATCCACAAGCAACCATGGAGAAGCTAAAAAATGTGATTGTGTGCTGGGCCCGCCCAACGAGTGAAAAGCTGCGGGTAACTTGAGGTAAATATCTGGACCGAGCTGTCACGGGGGTCCGGTGGCAGCAGACACAGTAAGCACAAAAGTACATGCACAAGGAAGAATAAAAAGTGCCATTGCCAATAACAAACAGGCCCCAAACCCGCATGGAGCCGGAACAACAGCGAGAGGAGGAAGAAGATTCTATCATGGGCCAAGTTGGAACTTGGGGTAGAGGGTTGCAGGAGGAGGGGACCTACATACGACGCAGCAAGAACTTAAAAAAAGAGCATAGAAGTGGTCCTAAAAATAGCAAAAGCCAGAAGTGGGAAAATTGGACATGTACAGGCATAACCAGGTCCGAGATACACAAGCTAGGGTCGAGTCCTGGAAGAGCGAATTGTCAGTGAGGTTGCGGAGTCAGAGGGCGTAGTGAATGAGTTAGGGACGGAGGAGCAGGCTTAACAGACGGTTACAACAGAACAAGAAGGTGAGCGGTTCAAACTTATTGGAAAGTTTGTGGTGTTGGATCGGTCCCCTTCACCTAACCAAGGCTTAATTCATCATTTTCATTCAATGGGGGTTTCCAGACAGACCATTGACACTTTCTAGGCTGATGCAGAGATATTTATAACAATGGCAGGGATGGGGAGGGGGTGACAGTCTGCAGCTGCAGGTGGCTGTTGAAGGAGTGTCAGAGGGAATGGGGTCGCAGGCAACCCTCTTCCCCCACGCTTTAATAAAGAGAAAAAAGTTATATTTCCTTCCTCTTAGAAAAGGGAACTTTTTAATGTGAAGTGTTCAACTTTTTGTGTGCCAAAAAAAACGGGCTCTTCCCACTCACATAACTTTGACACAGACCACTGCTTATTCTCAGCTGCCTGTTTACTCCAACCTGAAAGAAGTGAGACTCCAATCTCCACACCCTTCACTCAACACTCAACAATAGGTGTAATTAGAACCAGCACCCTTTCGACCATGCAGTCCGAAAGGCAGCTGAGGAATCTAGAGCGAATCGCAGTTCATCGCTGCGTAGTTAGAGGTATTATGACGCTACAAGTAGCTAAGCTGCCCAACGGGAGCTGTAACTGGTGTACTAATCTCAAGTCAGGCCGGGCTGCTGACCTGAGTGTTTACTCATTGAGGTCTCAAATGACAGATGTCATTCTAGGTCTTGGGGCCCCAGAGCCCATAATCTTTTTTCTGGCTAGGCTCTATGAATGATTGTTAACATCTGTTCGGTTTGGACATAGAGGAGAATGTACCCCCAAATTTAAGGTAAGATGTGGCATCCGACATGGCTGCGTCTTAGCTCCCCTGCTTTTTATACTTTTTATCAATGAGGTTGATGCAGTTCTTAAATTAGTTAAATCGGATGCACCACAGGTGGATGGCATAGATGTGCCGGTGCTGCTATATGCGGATGACGCCGTGCTCTTATCTAGGACCCCACTTGGCCTCCAAAGCCTTATAGATTCGTTTGTTGATTTTATAATGGGGAGAAAGTTGCAGATCAACAAGAGTAAAACTTATGCTTTGGTTTGTGGCCCGAGCAGGAAAAAGACCAATTCCTTTTTTATAGAAGGACAGAAAATCCAGACAGTGGATACATTCTGTTATTTAGGGATAACTTTTGCTGGGGACGGTACATGGTCTCAAGAGACGCTGAACGTCCGGGTAAAGATGGCCAAAAGCGCCCATGGTGTTTTTAGATTTGCAGCGAAGCTGGGTGACCGCCGAATTAGAGACATGTTACATATTTATTTATCTAGAAGTACCTCAATTGCACTATATGGTGTGGGGGTATGGGGTCACTTTTCTAATAGTAACTTACAAATCGTGGAAAATATGTTTTTTTTAAAATTGCTTAGTTTACCGCCCTCAGCGTCAACAGCACTTATTCACAGGGAAGTTGGCATCAGCTACCTGTCAGATTTAATAGCACTTAGGCCCTTACTGACCTGGAGATTAATGTGGCGTAAGGAGGAGACCGCTTTCAACAGAATTATAATTAAAGACTGTCTCCGCCTGGATAATTGGTCTAAGATTCCCTTGCTGAAATATATTGTACACAGTTTTAATGAAGTTTTTAAATTAAACATTTTGGATGACCCTAATGCCGTAGTAGAATTGCCGAAATCAGAAATGAAGAGTTTGTCCCTGTCCCATAGGAAGAGAAGGCACATTAACAATATTGAGCATTTATCAACTTGCCAATACTATATTTTTTACTCAGATACGAAGGGTTTCCAAACTTATTTGAGCCAGGTAACCAGAATCTCACACAGATATGTACTCACCAGATTAAGATTCTGGCTTGCTCACCATCTGGTAGCATTTCCACGTATAAAAGAGTACCCAGCTTCCCCTTGCCCGTGTGACGGCCACACCAAACAAAGCACCTTGCACTTTCTCCGGATTTGTGACTTGTATATGAATTTCCGTATAGCATTTTTAAAACCATTGTTTTTAGAATACTGCACTTTCACTACAGATGCTGCTATGAGGTTGATCTTTACAATGCAAGAACCCGATGTATGTTTTTTTACAGCAACTTTTATCCTTAAATCTATTGAAGCAAGGAAAAGTATGATGTTCTAATTGTATTTACCATTGGTTGGATTTTTATCACTAATTGTACAGTAATGAATTTCTATTGATGTTTTTCTTTCTCTGTATGTGCTTTTATGGTTGTTTTTTAATGAACCGAATAAAGCTTATTGAATTGAATTGACAGATGTTATTGTTTCTGACTCAGCTGTGTGCTCTGGGCTGCTGATCCACTCCGCGGCTGCTACATTTAGATGTTCATCTGGTGGAGCCGGGTCCTGTGGCGGGATTTAATTAGCTAAAATACCCACCTGCGGCACAACACACGTTGTGAGGAGCGCTGCCCATGCCATTGACAAACCATAATAACGAACTGCAGCCACTGTGGGCGCCAGCAGGTCGTCCTGCCCATTACAGTGTCTTTTACGAAACTCATCTCCTGACCTCACGTAGGCTGAATGTATCGGTAGTAGCCATTGGGCACTGACTCTCAGACGTCAGTAATGAAATGTATCAATTAATGCAGCGTACCCTGTTGGGTGAATCCTGTTACATTGTAGCAGCTTAGAGCTGTGGACTCCGAGCCAACCCCTAAGCCTGCTGGGAGGAGCGTGCACGGCATGCTGCCATTCCAGTTTTAGTTTCACTTAGTATGGGGCAGGATTATTAGCGCTCCGCTTGACAGCTGAGAAGGTGCCATTATGTGTGACTTTCCATTTTAGTGTGGTGATGCAGACCACCAGACTGGAATGTGTTAGTCTAACGCCTGATCCGTGGTACTTGGCAGGACTGCCATGTGTCACTGCCTTTGGCTAGACTTGTACTATAAATATACCACATTCATATATACAGTTCTGGTAGCGATAGCTCTAAATATTGTGTCTAGTTCTACAGGCCAAGGTTCGAATACTGTGTCCAGTCCTGAAAGCCTGTCCCAGAATATTGTGCCTAGTTCTGGTGGCCTTAAGTAGTTCTGTCTACTTATACAGCCCAAACCAGGAGTACTGTGTCCATTTCTAGAGGACTAATCTTAAGCGTGGTATCCAATTCTGAAAGCCTCACCCAGTGTATTGTATCATATTCTATTGGCCATAACTCAAGTATTGTATCTAGCTCTAAAGGACAAATCTGGAGCACTGTGTCCAGTTCCGGAAGAATGATCTGTAGCGCTGTTTCAGGTTCTGGAAATCTTTCCCAGTTTATTCAGTTTCTGGTGACCTAATCTATAGTATATATAACACTAAGGGGGAAAAAGAGGCTGAGAAGGGCCCACACCTGCCTCTCCAGTAACTATGAAACACAATTATAGCGTGGTGTCCTTATATTGCGAACATCTGGAGAAAATGCCAGAGGCAAGTCAAATGATTCAATAGTATTTAATATAAAGAAGAATCGTATGCTTTTTTTGTCTCCTACTGAAGCTGGCAATTCCAAGAATTGGACTAGGTGGGCTCACTCACATAATGTGACATGCTTCATCAGAGGCCACCTCTTCCCACCCTGGTTGGATGATACAACCAGGGCAGACTCAACCTCTAGTTGGGCTATCCCGAGGGAGTTCTTAGAAATTCTGATATTTTCCTGGAGAACAAGGCTCCAGTTGTGAGCTAAAAATACCGTAGGGTATACCACAAAAGTATTCTTCTATTATCGTAGTACCCTGGATATAGATAAAAAGATTTCCTTTAGTTAATAGCTGGGTATGGAAATGGATGCTATGATCCTTGCATACCCCTAACTTTAATCAACGTGTTTCTCCCCTTTCCTAAAAGCCTAACAGGTCTTGGGCGTTTATCAGGTTAATACCTGCTTCTCTACTCTATCCGAAAATTAGTTTAAGAGGGTCGTTAGAAAATGCAAAGAGGACCTACCTCTCTGAAGTTAGCATCTGGCTTAGATACCTATACTCGCCTCATTGTCTGTTAAGGGGGGCACCTCCTGTAGTCACACATCGCAAAGGAGACATGCCCACTTGGATCCTACCCGTCCCCTACCAACAGCTGACTGGTAGGATCCATAGTATGGGGGACGTCCTTTACAATGGAACTTTTACAAGGAAGTACCGTTACAACACAAGTTTAACAACAAAAGTCATTACAACGACTTTCGGTGGAGGGCGCTCTAGGATAGGTAATAGTTTAATTTACTATCCAACACCTTCCCTACTATCCACGGGGACTGGAGTTGGAATAGTAAATTAAACTATTCACTATCCAGCGCCCCCCAATGCAAGTCGTGGTAACGACTTGAGTTGTAAAACTTGCGTCGTAACGGTACGTTGTACGCGTTGTAAAAGCACGCGTTGTACTGTCATACATCTCCATAGTATTGCATCTGGCTCTAGTGGGGAAATCTTGAGTGCTGTGTCTGCTCTTGAAAGTCTCTCCAGTTCTTGTGGCCTTCTGTCTCAAGTCGAGTGTCTAGTGCTTTAGGACACATTTGGAGTACTGAGTCCAGCTCCAGGGGAAGGATGGGGCTAATATTTAGCTTAATGACTACCACTGTAGGTATCAGCGTATATTTAGTCATGGTTTCGGGGGTGCATTTAATGAACAATAAACGCAATGAGATCTCAGAATTGGCAAACAAAACTAAGATTGTCTGAAGTTATACCTAAGGAGGAACAAATAAAAGGAAATATTTTAGAAGGACATAGTGGAGAAAAATAGAGGCAAGATGGATAATAGAGGCAACAGAATCTTGTTTTAGAAAGGAAATATTTTTACAATTAAAAGCGTTCAATGCAAAGAACAACTTTAGAGAAGGTATGAGTATCCACAGGATGTCAACACCTTTACCAAGAGATACAGTAGTGTAATTAAGAAAGAGGAAACCTAAAGACCAACAATCTCTCTGTGACTAGGGACGTGACTAACAGACTGGATGTCCTGGGTGTTTTCTGCTATCAAATTCTATGTAACAGAAGAAGACTGCTCTCCACAAACATTCTTCTCAAGGCCATCCTACCTATCGCAAGAGAACGGAAGCTTGTGGTCTATGTCTCCCACCTTCCCTGGTACTCTCACTAGAGAGGGGAGAACTACCCGCTGCAGTTGTGAACATTGAGACATGTCTGGGGCTCCAGTGCCACACTGCACAACTGTGGTAAAATGAATGTTTACGTTCAAAGCCTCCTAAACCTAAGGAAGGTGGAAGTGAAGGGTGGCCAGAGAAGGGATTTTTTCTACCAGTTGGCCCACTGTGACATCACAATTATGGAAAACACCCTCCATGCTGAGACCAATATGTCAAAGGCCCTCGTAATGATATGGTTTTGCAGAATGCTGTGTTTCCGCAGATACTTACCAACCACAGCTTTAATTCCAGCCAATGCTGGTGGCTGGGACAGCAGGTTGTCTTCCTCTAGACTATATTATCACACTGGCCAAGGGGGTCTGCAGAATCTGCAGGTTACGCAGTGAGCTGCTTGGTCAACACTCACAGAGGATGTTACATTAGACCAAAACATATGAACTGGATAATCACACTTGTATCCAATAGTCCACTTCAGACAGGCAGTACACCAAGGATACAATTGTGTTCATCTGATGCTCTGCCTCTGAACAGAAGTGATTGTGTGTTACCTCCAGGCCAATGGGCTTCTGTAGAGCGACTGACAGCTGCACCCCCACTGTACTACACATGCCACCCTGGCTAATGACCAAAGGTGGGCAATCATGGCTACCACTTCCCTGCAGCAAAGTGTACAGTGATGTACACATCTCCCTTCTGTTCTCCTGCTTCATTCTTCCTGGATCACTTCCTTACCTATGCCTTCCTATCCCATATGTGCTTGTCCTACAATCCAGCCATACCACATATCAGATTTTAACCTACCTGTACAGTTTCTGCCATCCTCGTGAAGGGTGTAGCCCTGATTGCATTGGCACTGGAAGCTGCCCATCTCGTTGTGGCACTGGTGCTGGCATTCTGCATTGCCAAGTGAGCACTCATCGATGTCTAAAAAATTAAGTAAAACACATGATGTCCACGCAGCAAAAGGTGCCTAATAACCCTAGCACACCTGGGCAAACATAAAATGCCATTGGTTCAGATCTCTCAAACCACCTCAGGCCTCCAAAAGATACAGACATATCGAAGGGAGCGGTCAAGTGCATGACATTTACAAACAATTTCTGTTAGAGAGGAACACCAAAAATTGTAAAGGGTATAATATTCTGGTAATAGAATGCATTTTAAAAGCATGTCTACAACTATATTAAAAATTGCCTCCACCTCATGTCCGTTAACTCTAGGTGTGCCACAAATGTTTCTTGTTCTACAAATTGGGTCATGGTTCTAAAAGGTTTGGGAAGCACTGCCCTAGAAAACTTAAACAGACAGAGCAACACTGAAGACACCCTCTATAACACCAACAACTCTTTCCTCGTTGGGAATGTGCAGACATTCATTTTGTGTGGACATAGCACCTCCAAACAAGACAAACAGAATCCATTGCCATCCTCTGATTTCACTCAGTTTCCATAAGACGAAAACTGCCAAACTCTTCAAATATGGACTCCAGGAAGGAAAGGAAGCACAAGTTTACGAGCTGGACAAAATTACGCGAGATGTTGTGACAGAACTTCTAAATGCCCAGAAAACCAGTGTGAGCTAGAGGTCCTGGCCAGGGATGTCATAAAACAACATGAATTTGAATTTTTGAATTTAAAAACACTTATAAAGCGCGCGTTTACCTAACGGTTTCTTGGCGCTGGGGGACTTTAAAACCTGAGTGGTAGCTTTGAGAAAGCTAGACTGGGAATGCTTGCAGAAAGAGATGGGTTTTTAAGGCCTTACGAAATTCAGGGTAAAGTGGGATGGATCGGATATTGAGGGGGAGGGAGTTCCATGACTCTCTAATGTAACATCTCATGCCTGAACATGCCACCAACAAACACAAGAACATGCCTGTGGAAGGAGATAATGGACAACATCAATAATGTATCAGCATATCCACATGATATTAAGAATACCTAAAACTTGCTCCAAACCTTGAAATGCTAGGTAATTAGGCCAGTTGCCAAGCTCAAGCACTAAAGCTTGGCAATGGTGCTAGTTCTACACCTCAGCTCTTCCTCAAGGCATGGAAAGAAAGACAATTAGGAGCATCCTCAAAATGTGCAGAGTAGGAGACATAAAAGAATGCCTCGAGGTCGGAGGAATCCTAGTCAAGAGACATAAGAGTTGTAATGGAAGTATATGTGATTGTTGACTTGGCTGACATCATCATCACTGGGAACAGTGACCAATGTAGTTTGTCTGACATATTTGCATTGATCCATGTACCTGCTACCACGATAGGATAACAACTCTCAATTGGTACTGCTGGCATTTATTGAGATTGGGCTGCACAGTCATAAAGCATTTTAATCTTAACGATGAAGGGTTTATTTGTATACCCAGTATGTTGAAGGTGATGTGTCACCACAGCATGACTAATGTTGCTTCACAGCAGTCAATCAAAATCAATCAGGCGTTTGTTGAGCGCGACTCCTTACCCTTAAGGGTCTCAAGGCGCTGGGGATCATGACACTGTAGTTGTGTCCAGAGCTTCTAAAATATACACAGATCCATGTTGCACAGTATTTGCATATTAATAGTGTGCTTCATTTTACAGCTGCGGCACAAGTGCTCACGTCTATGTGAGCCCACCAGGTGTACACAAGTGCAATCAATTGACCTGCAGATGTCAGGAAATCCTGCTGTAGCATAGATGTTTTCTTTGCTGGCATTGGCTGTGTGGGTGACCAATGGGAACAGGATATGCTGCCCACTCACTCTTTGCAAGGCATCCATCACTTAGAAGAATATTTTGCTTAAGGTTGAGTGAGAAATCCCATGCATCAGTCGTACTGTCTGCTCTGTGGTGCCTGTTGTAATGCATTCTAGTGCTGTTGGCATTTTCAGGAAGTGGGGGGGGGGGGGGATAGGAGTGGATCCCTCTGTTGGGAACCACCGAAACCCATAAAGATGAAAATATGTTTTGTATGGAGTTCATATTATGCCTGTATATCGCTGGATCTCAAGCAGACTCCTGTTTACGGGTTCCAGCCTTACTCCATCAATACTGCCTCTTGTCCTTTGTTACTGCGCCAGTTGAGGTGCATTTGTGGCCTGGTTTTCATCCTCAAGCTGCATAGTTTATAGTAGCTGAATTTAAATCTGGCATAGCATGATATAGTGGCCTAGTAGTGCTGCATCCATGGTGGTGCACAATGGAGTGGGAGTGTGAGCTGCTTCATGCAACCTGTGAGAAATTCATCTGTCCATGATCTGGATCTGTGTGCAGGTGTCTGATTTTATTTTTTTAGGTCAAACAGTGCATGTACTGTGGTTTTTGAATTAGTGTGTTGGCCTTGCTTCTTTGTTTTGTTTTACAATTTCTCTTTCATTCCCGACAATGTCAGGATTGTTTACCATCCACCTTTGACTGGAGGTATTTGAAGGTGGTATTTTCCACTGGGCTTTTATGACCTGCCCCAGAGTGGGTGTAATGCAATGCGATGGTGATCAGTAATAAAATGGCATTCAAGTGTCTGACGGATGTGTTTTCGGGAAAGGACCAGTATGTCAGAGTAGTGTGGGTACAAGCAGTGCGTCCCCACTTGAGGGGTACATATCCAGCCCCCTCACATAAAAGCACCAATTCCATCATGCTCCACACTACAGTGGAACAACCCATTCACTGACAAGTCTGGCCTTATTGCCAGTTCGGGCTGGACTGTTCCCATGAGACACAGGGTCAGACTGATTTGCATATGGCCATGTCTGAACTGGGGTGGCAGAGTGGGCTAAAGAACGGTGATGGATTAAACCCAGATCTTTTGACTGGGTGTGAGTGTTTGATTGATTCAGATGCTCCGTCCATCACCACTCCCTTTTGTACCGCTTATTGCCACAGCATCCTCAGCCCTAACTACTTCTGAAAAAGTCGCCCCCAACCCATTAGAATTACCAAGCTAGTGTGAGTGTGAATTGTGAATTGAACTTTACTTCAGGTAACAGGTCATCCTCAGAACAGCCTAACACTGCCACAAGTACCAATGTTGTCATGTACTCATCATTACTCATTCAACAATAAGGTTCACAACCCCACAATAAACTCTTTGCCTCACCCCTTCAATAAACACATTTGAGATGTTCAAGTTACTGTACTCACCAAAACAGGTGAACCCATCGCCATTGAAGCCTTGGTAACACTGGCAGAAGTAGGAGCCAATAATGTTGCCACAGCGGGCATTGGTGTCACATCCGTGCTTCCCCAGGGCGCACTCGTTCTCATCTGTGGAGACACATGTTTCTTGTAATCATACTATCTAGTGGGATACCAGCATTTTCAAGATGTACAGCTTGGGCTGAAGTCTTTGCAAGAGAAATTGCAACTTGCAATTGCAATGACGCGGTTGAAACTTACAACCTATTAGTGGCAGAAAAGGGCAACCGGGCCCATGTGGCTGCCCTTCATACTTCCAGCAATTACACACTGTTATGATAATGCTGTTAAAACCAGAAAAATATATATTTATGGTGAAACTCCCCCATTAAGCTGATAACCATCACACCAACACAATAAGTATACAGAAAGGACCATATACTCAGCTTTCCATGACCTCAACATGTCTCCAGTATCCAACCTGCTGGAACTAGAGTTAGATTGCAAATCTGCTAGCTCAGGTCACAACAGTTGGAGGTCATTGTAGGTGGAGGTAATGGCCATTATCTAAGTAATGATCATATCTGTGTAATCACCATATCAATGTGATGATTTATGTTTGAAAATAATTGTTTTCTTTGATTAAATAAAACATTTATCAAAACATTTAGCGCCAGGACATCCTACCAGGTGAGTTGTGCGCTCTACAAATACACATAAGATTTAGAACATTTATGCATAGAAACAACATCACCCATTATGGCACTGATATTTATTCGAAGGTATGAAAAACTGAGTGAGTCTCTCCGGGGCTGAAACCTGCAACTAGCAGGTCTTGCGCTGATAGCAGCAGGTGCTTAACACACAGATCCGTCTTATGAGCACTAAAGACTTACTAGGTCACCCACTCACCCCATGCCACCATTTGCCGCTCTCCATCTCCAGCATTCCACCCATGATTCTGTATCCGCCTGCACTGACCCTAGACCTTCTCAGATGCTGTGAATGGGTTTGCCCCTCCATCTCTGCTGCCAGGTTGCTTTGGGACCAGCCTGTGTTTCTATCAATAAACTACTTTTTTTATCTTATTTAACACTGCTACTCAGATTATTTTTAAGAGCTCCCAAGTCTGCAGCGAGAGGAACTGAGGCACATGAAGCTAATTTGTCAAGACTCAATCTGATTTGGTGAAGTGTGGAAGCTCTGATTATAAACCTAATCCCTGGATTCCTAAGGCAGAACTCCCTATCCGTACCCCTTCTTTGACCTTCTTCAGCCTTTTGCTATAAAAATTTGTTCATGAATCTCATTTCTATTTTAATATTTTGAACCATAAATCTACCCTTGAGAAAATGTAATATAAACTTTACAGATCAATGCATATTTAGGGCCTGAAATGTCTCTGTCCTCCTCTATATCCCTTCCAGGGAAGGCTCCAATTCCTTACTAGTAATCATCCCTACACTTGGTCCTACATTTCTTTATTACAGTCTCCACTTACAAGGTGTGTCCCTGGCAATAAACAGGGTCAGCGTTCCCAGCATCCTCCGGTGCTATAGAAGTCCAACCCAAGGCCAAGGTGGGCCATAAGGCCTGTGATGAGAAATGAATAGGACTAAGAGTAATGAAGATTACCGGTAACTAAAGTGGGGCCCTACCTGTACTTCTAGTCCTTACTTATGAGTAACAGAAAGACCCGAGATGATCTTCAGGTGGACCAAATCCAATCTAAGTCATGAGGCAGCACAGCTCATGTGACCATAGGTGCAAAGCAGCCACCAATAGGAGGTTCAAACCTACTAGTAGCTCCTGAAGTATTCCTTCACTGCTCCACCCACTACCTTTGAAAGTCAAGCAGGTACAGGCAGGATCCTAAATAAGTGGCATGGAAAAGTATTGTGGCTCTGGAAAACCTGCGGTAAAAGACTATTCACACCCCATGCGCTACCCAGTAATGCTGGCTGTCACAGGACATAGAAAACAGACTTAACAATGCTCACCATTGAGAAACAGATATGAAACATCCTCAATGCGACAGTGTTAAAATCAAAACACACAGAGACTGTGAGAGTCCCTTCAGCGTTTGATGTTCATCACTGCCTCGTGGTTGATGGGTGTACGTTGTCTGGTATATAGGCTCACAGCGATGACTAAGAGTGTGCTTTATAGAGTACCGACCTTCGCAATGGGTCCCGTTTCCTCTGAACCCTGCAGGACAGCCACACTTGTAGCTACCAAGGACGTTTTCACAGACACTCGGGCCAGGGCAGATGCCAGGCTGCTCGGTGCATTCATTGACATCTGGAAGAGAGAGAGAAGAGGTTCAATGTTAGCAGCACCCAATCACAGGTAGAGGAAGTAACCAATCACAGGTGTGAGCACAGCCTAATCACAGGTATGAGCAGCGACCAGTCACAGGTATGAGCAGAAGCCAATCATGGACATAAGCACTGACCAGTTACAAGTAAGAGTACCAAACAATCAAAAGTGTGAGCACCAACCAATCTGAGGTACGAACACCAAGAAATTATAGGGGTGAGATGAGGAGTAAAGCCTATACGATGACAGGATAGAAAAACAAGATGCGGCTGACCACGGTTCAGCACCTCAATTTCTAAATTGAAAAAAAAAACTATTAAAGAGTCCGTGCAACACTTCCGAAGTTAGCCGCACTTCCACTCCTCTGGAGACCAGATGAATGAATTCATAAAGAGAAGGAAGGTGCACGATGAAAGGAGTCATTAAGCGTCAAATAAGTCCCCAAAATATATATCCTTTATTGTGGCAGTAGTTTACAATTGGACATCAGCCAACGGGTTTCGTTCCGAATGGAACTTCGTCAGGGCTCAAATATCTTAATCCCGGTTCAATTGGTGTACGTGCATCAATACATTCTCCAAGGCGTAATCAAAATAAATAGAAGCCTAAGTTCGCAAGCGCCAAAGACTGTTGAACTATGCAGTTAAAATGTCCCAAAATCTTACAAAATTGGATGGCCCAACGTGTTAATCTGAATCCTCCATATCCACAAACAGGTTTAGTCACAAAGGGTAATCACTTTCTATATTCCCGAAATCTTAGGCCAGTGTAGCGGCCGATAGTCCTGGTCAGTGTCGACGTCCACAGCAACGGTCCCTCATCCGGATTTTCAAGCTTGGCTGATGTCCAATTTTAAACTACTGCCACAATAAAGGATATATATTTATTTGAAATTTACTGACTCCTTTCTGGTGCACCTTCCTTCTCTTTATGAACCTATATGATGACAGGTTCACACCACCCAGTAACGTGAACAAGACCACCAACATAAGAAACAAGTTCACCCCCTGCATGGCCGAAGCCGCTAACTGGATAAGAGTCAACTGTCTCAAGTTCAACGCCAACAAGACAGAAGTAGTGATCTTCGGCAAGCACACCCAACCATGGTACTCAAGCTGGTGGCCATCGGAACTCGGACCTACACCCAGCACACATCCTGCTCACCAGCGAGATGGACTATGGGAGCACCCTTTACACTGGGATCACAAACCAACTCACTAGAAGACTACAAATCATAGAGAACTCACCAGCCAGACTCATCCTCGACCTCCCACACAGAACACACATCACACCACATCTCAGGGCGCTCCATTGATACAAAGATGCACTCATTTAAAACTCCTCACACACACATTTAACACCTTTGCCGCGGGGCTAATTCCCCTGCGGTGCTGGGGGGAGGGAGGACGCGCGCAGCGCCACGGTGCTCGTGATGAGCTCAGCTCGTCACACTGCACGGTGGCGCTGTGCTCATGATGAGCTGAGCTTGTCATGACCACACCCGTTTCTTAGAACGCTCAGCACAGTGGGGGAATCATCACCGCGTGTCAGCGCCGCGCGTGTCATGTCAGCTCGTCATGAGCACACAGCCACCGTGCCTCATGACGAGCTGAGCTTGTCATGAGCACGGAAGGGGGTAAAGTTCAGCAGAACTCAGTCCCCACCTGCCTGAACAATTGCATCTCTTTCCACTAACCACCCAGACACCTCCGCTCTGCAGGACTCTGACTCGCACACATCCCACACATATACAGAACCAGGAAGGATGGGCATCCTCTTACATGGCTAATACAATGTGGAACATACTATGACTCCATATCAGAGCCTCTCCTCCCTTCTTGAATTTTGCAAGAAGCTGAAGACCTGGCTTTTCACCAACCTACCTTAGGCAGTGCTAGGCACACACACCTGCTCAGCGTCAGTATAACCTCACAGGTGATAGTGCACTTTGCAAATATACATAACGTGTGACTCTGTAAAGCTGAATATATAAATAATACTATATGTATTTATATAGAGCACAAACCTCCTTCTAGGATATCTGGGCATCAGCCAGGAGACCTGTCTTTCAAATGTATGAAGAACATAAACCCGTAGCCCTTAGGCAGCACACAGACCCACTACTGGCCGCATGCTACACAAGAGCCCCTACTGCAGGCAATGACCGCAGGCCTACTAATCAGGATGGCCATGTTACTTTGAGAAATATATAGGCGCCGCCCTTACAAAATGAGTTGGAGTGACCGGAGAGCCAGTCTGCAAAGCAAAGGGCTCGGTGTAGATGCTGCAGCAGCGCTTCCATAGCATGCTCCAGCTAGGCCTCCCACATGGAAAAGGACGCTCAGAGCTGAGGCAGGTTTTAAGGAAAGTCCAAGTGTTGGGCGCTTAAGAAACGGAGTCCTTTGATCCTGGAGCAGAGGGTCTCACGGGCAGCGACAAGGACTGGTGTGGTCCGGACCTGGCTGGTGAAAGCAGCTGATTTGGAAAAAGCAACAATAAGTGGGCAACATGTCTGGGCCACCAGAGAGGATTACCATCTCTTTCAGATTAGGCTAGCCAAAGCATCCCATCCGCCTGTGAGCCACCATCTGCTCCAACGACAAGAGGGTGCATGAACCATACACTGCATGCAGCAGCTTAGTTCGCTCTGCAGCGTGTCCACCCAAGCAAACCGCTACAGAGCATCAGGTGAGACACAACTTCATTGCATTGCACAGCTACCCTCCAGGAACGTCGTTTAGAGGCAATAACTGCTCATAGGCAGGGCCACTGGAATATGGCATGGGACCAAAATATGTGGCAGGGTTTACTAAATTATGCATCAAGAAAAGGCAAACAATGTGGCGTAATGCAATACATTTTCTAATAGCATTATTTCTACATTCTTACACATATTAACGCTGTTTCGGCAAAAATGTCACCTTATTAGTACCGCTTTAACACTCAAATACAGCAATAACCAAATGAAAGATGACCAGTCAACCTTTGCAAAGAGATTTCCACTGCTCTTGAACATTTGTCACCCAGTGGCTTAGCAAGGTAAGGTGGTACCCGGTGCGAAACATTTATTGTCACCCCCGGCTTGACAAAATGGCCAAAATATTTGTTTAAAATTAGTCCAGGTTTTTACTTTGAATTCTGGAACTTGTAGTCTTCTTTATCCATACTACTATAATAAAGAGAGAGCCCAAACCTTTGAGGCGGGTAATCTCCGGAACCACAGCACCCATCACAACACCCAATACAGCGTTGGAAAGGGCAGTTGCAGCAGAAGGACATAGGCTATGCAGACGCCCACCATATACATTTAAAAGGTAAAAGAACCGTGCCAGCAAAGTAGTCCCTTGTGGGCGTGTCTGCGTTGTGCTGTGGGCGTGTGCTGGGGGCGTGACAAACGCTGGGGGCGTGTGGTACGTTCCGCACTTCATGCCATGTCTCATATTGTGTGCTAATCCCACCCTGCTCCCTTTAAATACCCCTGCACCCCATAATCATAACCCACCCTTACTCCTTAAAATACCCCAACACCCTTAAACACTAACCCATCTTAACCCTATAAATATACCCTGTACCCCAAAACCCAAACCTATCCCTAAACCCTAAAAATACCCCTGTACCCCAAAACCCAAACCTAGCCCTAATCCCTATAAATACCTCTGTACCTCAAAACCCAAACCTACCCCTGAACCCTAAAAATACCCCTGTACCCCAAAACCGAAACCTAGCCTTGAACCCTAAAAATACCACTGTACCCCAACACCCAAACCTACCCCTGAACCCTAAAATACCCCAGTATCCCAAAACCCAAACCTAGCCCTGAACCCTTAAAATACCCCTTTACCCCAAAACCCAAACCTACCCCTGAACCCTAAAAATACCCCTGTGCCCCAAAACCCAAACGTAGCCCTGAACCCTAAAAATACCCCTGTACCCCAAAACCCAAACGTAGCCCTTAACCCTAAAAATAACCCTGTACCCCAAAACCCAAACCTACCCCTGAACCCTAAAATACCCCTGTACCCCACAACCCAAACCTAGCTCTGAACCCTAAAAATACCCCTGTACCCCAAAACCCAAACCAACCTAGCCCTGAACCCTTATAATACCCCTGTACCCCAAAACCCAAACCTACCCCTAAACCAGTGGTTCCCAAACTGTGCGCCACGGCGCCCCGATGCGCCATTAGAACTTACCAGGGGCGCCGCGCACATCTTGGTAACGTGGAAAATTAAGTATGCTCTGAAGAAGTTTAAATGTGCGAAGTGTGTAAATTAACTCTCTGCAGCCCCGAGAACCAGTGCGGGACCACAGCTTTCTTTAAGCGCTGCTACGAGAACTTGTTCCGACTGGGACTTCAAAACTGTCCCAGCGCTGATTGGCAGAGGTTCATCAGCCTTATCTTTTAATGACTAAGGATTGGCTGCAGAGAACGGCTTATGACCCCGAGTGCCTCTATTTATGTGAAGCGGCAACACCTGTCCAGAGCTACCTTAGATTAAACGCAACAAGAGAGCAAAGAATGTTGTACTTTACCAGTTTTTATCATTTAGTAGCGCACTAGCCGGCAAAAAAATTACAGGGTCGCTTCCTTGTACTGCACACACCAGCAGAACATCAAACAAATAAAAGAAAATGAGAATAAACATACACGTGAATATGCAATGGAGTCACTAGGTTTGTTTTTTTTTTTTTCATTTCAAGAAGATTTTATTGAGCGAAATAATGATCCAAATAATATCCAAATCAAAATACAAAGATGCGATACATTCCAATATGAGCAGAAATGTGAAAACATGGGCAATACTTGATCAATGACAAGCTCAATGTAAGTAAAATTGGAGAACAGGCAACTAAAATGAGGGTAATGAATTGAGCCAAAAGAGGAATACATTGTTCAGAACGTAGAACGTATCAGTCCGTAAGGTGAGGACAGGGGCAGGGGGAGGTAAGAGGAACAACAGGAAGAAGGAAGGAGAGCAAGGAAAAAAGCAGCAGAAAGAAGGAACGGGAAGAGAGGACAGGAAAGAGGAAGAAAGAAAGAAGGAAGGAATCCCACAGGAACAACCCAATGTAATGCACCTTACCAAACAAGAAAATTAGGTAGACATAACAGCAGGAAATGGAGGGACTACACCATTCGCAGAGAGTTCCATATATTCATCCAGAGTTGCCCAAACCCCACTAGAGATGGAAGGTGACAGGTGTGCTAGATCTACTGAAGTGTGAGCACTGCGTAAGAAGGAAACCCATGCCCACCAAGTGTGATAGGAGACAGACGAGAAAGACTTCCACTCCATAAGAATAACTTTGATCGCTACAGATAAAAGAAGGTCTAACAGTTGTAATTGTAATGGCTCAAGGGGAAGAGGCGTAGGAGCCGCCCAGGGGCCTAAAATAACTAAAGGGAAAGAGAGCTGGAGCTCAATTTCAAAGATAAGAGACAAATGTCGCTGAATAAGGTCCCAGAAAGATTTAAGTAAGGAACAGTTATAGAACATATGAGGGAAATCACCTGTCTCAACGCCACAACTCCAACAAAGGTCATCCTCTTTAAGGTGGAGAGAATGAAGACGCACCGGAGTCCAGTGGAGTAGATTGATCGAGAAAAACTTGGACTGTATTAAGGAAGGAGCAATTTTGTTGCGTAACGCAAATTTGCCAATGGATTGCCAAGCTTCGGAGGAGATATGGTCCGTAATATTGTGATCAAAATGACGCGACCATTTTTGCTGTGCGACCGTCTGATCTGGAAGCGAAGAAGAGGATAGAAACCTATAAATGCGGGAAGCAACATGCCCCGCTTTGAGCCAGATAGAAAACAAAGAGATGATGGACGAGGAGGGGTGAAGACGAGTTTTCGAGATCGCAACTTTGATTTTAAGAAAAGTATAGAAGTCTAGATTTGTTAGAGAGTGTTTGAGCGCTAAGTTAGAGAAAGGTAAGGGTTCACCAGACTCATTATACAGATGGTGAACAAGAGAAACACCCTTCATTGCCCAATACGACATGAGTGCGGGGGTGATATTGATTTTAATCTTGGGATTACGCCAAATGGAAGACCATCTAGTCTTGTGTAGAGGAAATGCCATTTTCTTATCCACTTTCTTAATTGCGATAATTGTATCAATGATGATAGATCGGGAGAATAGAATATGTAGAGTGGAAGTAGTACACAAAGAGGCAAGTGGTAAGGGAGCAGCTAAATCCTGTTCTATGAGTAACCATTGAGGAATATGCCGGGTTGGGGGAGAAAACCAGAGGGCACCTTGAGAAGCCAAAAAAGCAGTCTGGTATTTTTCCCAATCCGGGAAGTTACAACCACCCATATCACAGGGTCTACGTAAATATTTATATGCCAACCGAGCACGTTTTCCGCTCCATAAAAATTTGGAGGTGATACCATCGATTTCCCGAAAAAAAGAGTCAGATAATTTAATCGGAATCATGGAAGAGACAAAATTGATGATCGGCGTGATCATCATTTTAAGGGTTTGTAAGCGCCCCCACCACGAAATATGTTTTGGAGACCAAGTATCCAGAAGACGACGAACTTTAGCCAAAGTTTGAGACTCATTATACGTAACCGTGGTATGTAGTGTCGAACAAAAATAAATGCCTAGATATTTAAGATGGGTAGCTTGCCATTTAAAGCCAGCCGAGCCCATATGCGCAGGAAAGCAATAGGCATTTAAAGGGAACATTTCTGTCTTGTCTTTATTTAGGATATATCCTGAAACTTTAGAAAATAAAGAAATGGTGTCAGAGATCGCAGGAATGGCTAATGCGATATCGTCCGAGAAAATAAGAACATCGTCTGCGTAAGCTGCAGTTTTTAGACAATGAGGGCCAAAAGAGAACCCTTTGATATCGGGGTGTAAGTCAATCAGCCGAAGGAGAGGATCGATAGATAACAAAAACAATAGCGGGGATAAAGGACAACCTTGTCTCGTTCCTTGGCAGAGATTAAAAAAAGAGGATGTGGAACCATTAACTCTAATATTAGCTTTAGGTTGGGAATACAAAGACATTACCATGTTAATAAAGGAGTCCCCGAGATTATGTGCATGTAAAACAGCTCGAAGAAAAGGCCAAGAAACCTTATCGAAGGCCTTCTCCGCATCGAGGGCCAAGGCCGCGGCAGGTAG
This sequence comes from Lissotriton vulgaris, assembly GCF_964263255.1. Classification (NCBI taxonomy): domain Eukaryota; kingdom Metazoa; phylum Chordata; class Amphibia; order Caudata; family Salamandridae; genus Lissotriton; species Lissotriton vulgaris. The sequence continues at coordinate 2,006,282,594 of NC_141691.1, read as the reverse complement.
TTGGGATCGCTTGGCCGCCCCAATAATATGGCAGAAAGTGCGAATATTATCTCTTGCCAACCTACCCTTAACAAAACCAGTTTGGGAAGGATGGACTAAATGGGGAATAAAGGATTCTAGACGTTTCGCCAGGATTTTAGCAAAAATCTTCGCTTCCATATTGAGAAGCGAAATAGGGCGGAAATTCTTAGGGTCCGAATGGTCTTTCCCTTCTTTTGGGATCACCACTATGGTGGCTTCAGCAGCCGTACCAGAGACAGATCCATTACGAACAAAAGCGTCAAAGACAGCCTGCAACTTAGGAACAAGCAACGGGAGAAAGGTTTTATAGAATAAGATCGGGTAACCATCAGGGCCTGGAGCTTTCCCCGAACGGGTGGCCTTGATAGCAGAGACTATTTCCTCAGGAGAGATAGGTTCATTAAGAGTGGAGCGATCTTCCTCTGATACAGATTGAATCGGAATTGATTTTAAAAAATCTTGGCATTTGTCAAAAGAGGCTTGGTTGGAGGGGGTATACAATTTGTTATAAAAATCACGAAAAACTTCAAGAATTTCCTCAGTTTGGAATTTTTTAGAGCCATTATGGTCCTTAATAGAAGAGATCTGAGAGGATCTAGAGGAGGAATCTTGGAATTTCAATGTAGCCGCCAAAAGTTTGCCAGCCCGATTCTTTAAGAGTAATTTTTTGGACTTTTGTGCTTGGAAACCAATATGAGCTCTTTTAGTGACAATTGTATTATATTTGTATTTTAGAAGCTTAATTTGTTGTAGGAAAGTCGGATCTTTAGTATGTCTAAAGGAAGCCTCCAAAGACTTGATTTCAGAAGATAAATCAGTAAGTTCTTTTTTAATCGCCAAATTGCGTTTGGACATGCATGCAATAACTTGACCACGGAAAGTACATTTAAAGGAGTCCCAAAGAGTTATTGGAGAATCTACAGATTCCTCGTTTTCATGGAAAAAAGTGTTGATATCCTTGGAAAATTCTTCCACTTGGGTAGAGTCATATAACACCTCCGTATTAAGTCTCCAGGAACGACCACGTGGTTTCGGAGCAAAGGACGAAAGCGTAAAAGTAACCGCAGCATGGTCGGAGATGACGATGGGATGTATAAGTGGGGAGGAAGAGGTTGCGACAAGAGAAGAGTGAACTAGGAGATAGTCAATGCGAGAAAATGAGGAATGAGGGGAGGAAAAGAAAGAAAAGTCACTACCAGTGGGATTGTGGAGACGCCAAATATCATGCAAATTAGCAATGGAGCACATGTTAAGCATCTGTTTGTGTGCTTTAGGCGGACGAAACTGAAAAGCGGAATTCCTGTCCAATAAAGGGTCCATAGGTAAGTTAAAGTCTCCACCCACAATAAGATTACCCGCATGTGGGGTATCATGCAGTTTTTTAGAAATGGATTTCCAAAATGCAGGGTTATCAATATTTGGAGCATAGATATTCATAATAAACAGATCATGCTGACCATCTGATAATTTAGATAGGAGCCATCGACCATCAGAGTCATGTTCAGAAGATATAATCGATAAACCCGAATTCCTCGAAACCAACGTAACCACACCATTGCGTTTACCAGAAGCATCCGAACAAGACACATCCGCCACCCATTCTTTCTTCAAAAATAGCGCTTCTCTACTAGTGATCTTAGATTCTTGAAATAGGACTAAGTCCGCTGAGAGAGATTTACAATAATCCAAGATTTTAGATCGCTTGACCGGATGATTTAAGCCCTTAACATTAAGGGATAAAACATTTAAACCTGGCATCTACCTGAAGGGGATACACTCGCAGACAACAATGATAACAGAGAAGAGACGAGGTACAGGAATACGGTAGACCAACCACACATCAAAATAGATGTTACGGGAGCAACCATGTGGGAAAGCCATGAAAAAAGAAAAGCCAGAAAGAGAGAAGAAAGATTAGAAAGGAGAGAGAGACGAGGCAGAGGGGGAGGTCTAAAAGAGACCCATAACATGCAAGGGAGAACGTGGAAAAGGCGAGTCGAAGACCCGTTATAGGAGCAAAAGTTGGTAGAGAAGAGTAGCCCATTATGAAGAAAACGACTGATAGTGAACAACAAAGCAATAGAAAATCCATACACAAAGAAATACAATTTATAACGAGATATTACATTGCAATTAGAAGAAAAATACCACTCAGATTAGATTAACATTACCCCATCAAGCGCAAAAGCATGGCAAAAAAAACAATATCATAACATGTAGGAAAAGCTGCATTATGTATGAAACATCGTAAATAGCATATATCATTTTGTGAATAGAAGAACAAAGAAGTGCTGCAATCGCATATGAATCAAACCAAAACACCTAATTCTAACTATACTATAACATGGAGTGACATAAGAGGAACAATAGAAGGTGTGTGAGAACAGAATGGAGACACGAGGAAGAAACCGAGAAGGAAGATGAAAACGAGCATAAAGAAAAAGGAGAAGTCTACTCCACGACACTAGAATGCTACATAGTATAATGCAAATATAATAACAATGCTATCGAAAGGAGTAATAATACTTGATTAAAAAGTTAATAAATCTGGAACTGAGAGCTCTAAAAAGTGCAGGTAACTAGTAAGTATAAACAGCATCAATATAAGTGAAACACACCATAATAAAAATAGAGAGGAGCAAGAGAAAAAAGTTGAAAGGATCTACAAGAGGTTTCTCGAAAAATAATGAAGAGAAAAAAGAAGAAGAGGACGGATATTAGAAAGAAAAGAGAGCTATCAGAGTAGTATGGAAAGAAAAACAGAGACAGGACATACGATAGCAGAGGAGAAGATCAACAAGAAAACCTGGCTGGAGAAAAAAGAGAAGATAACAATGCAGAAAAAGACATCACCAGAAGTAAAGAGAACAATAAATCAGGTCCCTGAGGCCCCAGGAGTCTGCGTCGTTGCACGTTGAATCTCCATCTCTATCTCCTCCTGGTTGTCCAAAAACGTTGACAAGTCTGCCGGTTCATCGAAGATTCTGGAACGCCCTTTATAAGTAATGCGAAACTTGGATGGACCAGAAAAGGAAAAAGAGATGCCCAAGTCTGTGAGACGTTTTCGAAGATTCAAGAAACCTTTCCGTCTTATGACCGTGTCTCTGGCAAAGTCTTGGGAAATGGATATGCGATGACCCTCCCAGTTGAGTTGTTTAATCTTGCGCATATGTGACAAAATCAGTTCAGTGTGTTGATGTCGTAAGGGCTTAAAAATGATTGCTCTTGGCTGGGTGGCTGCCTTAGAACGGAACGTTGGAACACGGTGTGCTCTTTCAATCTCAAAGTCTCTGTGAAAAGATAGTTGAAGTGTATCAGGAATCCAATGAGATAAGAATTCAATCATGGAGGAGGATGATTTCTCTGATTCCTCCGGTAGGCCAAAAATACGCAGATTAGATCTCCTATTACGGTCCTCCTGCTCCGTAAGGTCTCTGCGCATTGCCGCCATAGACCGCTCCATCTGAGAAAGCGACCTGGATTGCTTTTGCATACCATCCTCTGCGGAACTTATCCGTGTTTCTGTTGCTGATACACGTAGAGATAGGGCTTTAAAATCATTCCTGATGGCAGATACTTCCACTTGTAATAAGTCAGTGTTAGTTTTAGTTGATTGCGCAATATCGTGAACCTCATTCAGGCGCGCCAAAATGGTGTCCAATGTGGAAGTATTGTCCGCCTTAGGTGATTCAGGAGTCGGAGAGACTGACTTAAGTCGCTTAAAAGAAGTGCCTGGGTCTTTAGAGTCTTTGCCGTTCAAGGAGCGACTCATAATGACAGTGTTGTAGCAGGAGACTAGCAAAAATGTCACAGGGATAGAGTATAGCACCAAAGTTGCGCAAAATATCCAGAAATAGTGACAAAAGAGGCAATTCACGCTCCAAACACGCTATGCTAATCTAGCGGTTGAAAAACGAGCAAAAATAAGCAGGAAGACACCTCAAGATATCGACATGAACACCTCAATGAATCATGTGGAGAGGAAAAAACTGCGAGCACTTACAAACCCAGCCAAGCAGCAAAAAGTAACATTAGAAAGAAAGCAGAAATGTTACCATTGTAGTCCTCGTGTGAAGAAATCCATAGATATACGCGAAATGCTGTTAGATTGTATCCGCGGCGGCGCCTCAGAGAACAGATGACAGGAACGTCATACGCGGGAAAATGGCGGCCGCTCCTCAGGAATGCGAGCGCCTGCGAGGATGAAAGCAGAACACATCATTCCGGTAGTTGCAGTCGCGGAAAAACAGCGTCGTGGAGATCAGCGCATATTCCGCCGTAGGTGTGTGGATTTTCCGCAGAAAAGGGCACGAAGAAACGGAGAAAAACGCTCAACGGGAACAACTCACCCCGGAGCTCAAGCGCAACACGCCATATCACAGCGGCGCGCAAGCCACGCCAATGGAGTCACTAGGTTTAAAAACAAAATGCTGTGGCACACGCACCTCAGTAACTCGCAACAACGTGCAGGCAGCTCTCCGAATTAAATAAAGCGATGTGCCGCGGCATCCACCTTACAGGGCATGTGGGATCCGGCCGTATAAATAAAGGGCCCTCAAAGCTAGAGCTAAGACGTGCCAATATGAAAACAACTTTAACGGATGCCATATTAAAAAGCAAAGTTGGCCAGAAATATCGCCTCAGGGCATTTGATATCCGTGCAAAGGTCGGCAAGGTCCCATGATGCTGGGCATATCATCCGTCAGTGATGTATGCCACCATAAGTGTGGCCCTCTCATCTGAAGGAGTGTAAACAGAATCCATGATAATGTGCATAAAACACAAGTACCATGGCGTAATGGTCCCTTTGGGGCGAACAAAGGAAGGCTCCAACATGGATCCCCAGATTGACACGATGTTGCGCACCAGTCAGAGCTGCATGCTCGGGGGCTGGGAATCCGTGTTCGAGCTTCGGCGTTGGATGTTCCTGGGTAAATTAATCTTCTCCCTGGCTGTGCTAAAATATACTAGTTTAATTTTTATTTTTTAAAGCATCAATGTCGAAGCGGAGGCGAGGGCAGGCAAGGCAAGCAGTGCAGTGCGGGTGGGTAGTTGACGGCACAGATATATTAAGTGGGCACTGAGGTACTAAAGAGGGACTTCTAAGCCTATTCATGTATCAAAAGATACCACTTACAAAGGACAGGAACCAATTGAAAAGATGGAGGGGGGATCGGCGGCGCTGATATCCATGCCTGAACATTAATTGTGAGCACACAAGAGGCGCCATTGAAGTGTGAACCTCCCTCAAGCCAGCGACCTACAGACTAGGTGAGAGCATGCAGATGTCCTGAACACTTTAGCCATTTCTCCAAATATATTTTTTAATGAATGAGCCAAAAAAAGTAATGCCACACAAACATGAGGCACTTTGATGCATTAACTTTAGGTATACATTGGCAGATAATGGAGACTGGCGCAGCTAAGGGAAAGTATGAGTAGAGGAAAGGGGAAAACTGTGCTCGCGCCAAACGACTTCACTGGCCGTCTCCTTGATGACGTCAGTAATCTCTCTGAAAATATATTCTCAACTAATCTCTGTTGCGCATGAAGGTCCACATAGCTCAGTGATAAACTCAATTTACAGAGCTAACAAGAGACAAACGTTTGTGGTGTGTGCCAGATTAATGGGCCTTGTTATGAGTGGGCTGTTTTTTTCAAATCCCTGTCAAGTTACTAGTTTGGTAATTATCACATCCACACAATTTCCACCAGGTAAATTTCGGCAAGTGACCCCTGTCAAATTTTACAGGGGGGGAAATGACGGGTAAATACCAGTAATTGTGGAATTTCGGGCACAGAGCACCAAAATCTGCAAGTTATGCCCTATTAAGACGTGTAAAGAAGACACCAGAAGTGTAAGCGCCCCAAAGCAAGGAGCTTGTCTGATTGCGAGGATGTGAGAGAAAAATACCCCTCGAGTGTGTACATCCAAGAGGCGCCCTTCTACAGATGAATAACCCTGCCTACGCCAACCATAACTCTATGTCTGAGGGCCCAAGAGCCTCCCTCAACTTGTTATTGCATCCGACCTGTGCTATGAGGGAAAAACGCTCTGACCCGTGTTCACCTCTTTCATGCACATCTGGACAGGGTAAGAGGGTTTTTAGTTCCTTTTCTCATAAAATGCTTTTATTACAGATCTTTTCCTCGAAGTTCTTCTGTTAATATATATTATTTCTTGTATGTAACCCAATTCTTACTTTATGTCCCCAATTATGTGATATACACATCTTTCTGGAGTTAAGAAAAGTGATTTACTTATTTTATCTTTTAACTTTACAATTGCTTGTGTAAAGCACTTATAATATTTTGGCCACGATTGAGGTATAAAAGACGACATGAATAAATAAAAACTCCTATCTCAGGGCTCCACTGTACCAAGCCTTGCTCCACAAAGCACCCTTACCTTACTGGTCTCTTTCCTTTCACAACAACTCTATAATATCAAAGCTGTACCCAGCACAGGCCTACTTACTTGGCACGGTCTTCTGTTGCCACAAATTTCAACCTTACCTTTCCCTCTGCATCTCTTCTAATTCTTAATATTCTCCATGATATTCGAGTGTAGTCTTCGATTTCAGTTCCTTGTGCCCTACAAAACATTTTCTCCAAACATAGAGACCTACAACACTTCTCAACTTGGTGTTCAGCAGCTTGAAATTATTAGCATGGGTATTGTTGGAATGGGAATGTTGCCCACATAAAAAACATGTACTCCAGGGTTCAGAACCTATGTTGTGACTTTGAGGGGTGTACAATAATTGCCCTCATAGCAGGCGTAGAACAACTTTCCATGTTCTGGATAAGTTACACAGAGAGGTGGTGCCCGCGTCCCTGGCTTTTGTAAATCGGTTTAGTGACCAGACATTTTTATCTGTGCCAGGGAGAGGGTATGTAGTCTACCAACACCTCATGCAAATTTCTGCTTTTCTGTGAACCCTAGATTCTTGCTCTGATATCACATGCTTGCATACAGTGTGTGTATATGCAACAATTACTTGGTGCATGTTTGTTAGTGTGTGTATGTGGAGAATTCAGTACTGGGACCAGTGAGATCCATGTTGAATGGCATCTTGTTCAGCACAGAACAAAATGGAGGGTTGATAAAGCTTTTCCGGACAGTGGGATGTATTGATTGTGGCTGGAATGCAGAGACACAGACATTGATGTGAAAGAGAAGACAGACAGGGCACCCTTTTAGAAATTGAATGAAAGCCCTGTTAGTAAAGTGATGCTTATAAGTTCTTCTGGAACACTGCTGTTCAGTGGATGGTAGGGGCGAAGGCGGAACTGCAGTTTATGTTGTTCAATGTGAAGAAGTTTCTAAACGGGGCTTGTCCTTTTGTCTGTCTCTAATCTTTGTTACAGGAAGGCTACAGGTGCACATAACTCACTTCTTTGTTCCAGTGTTTTATACTCCTGCTTGAAGCGTGCATTGTTGCTAACTGCTTCTAGGTACTGAACCGAGGCTGGGCTTACATCCCCCTACCTGAATCAAAAAGTAACATAATGGGGAGCCGCGGCCAACAGCCATTGGGTCAAGGGAGCCGTGTATCAAAAAAGTTTGGGAACCACTGCCCTAAACCCTAAAAATACCCCCATACCCCAAAAACCAAACCTAGCCCTGAACCCTAAAAATACCCATGTGCCCCAAAACCCATACCTATCCCTAAACCCTAAAACTAACCTGTAAACCATAACCCAAAACTATATCTGAACCCTTAAAATACCCAAACACCCCAAAACATATACCTCAGTACCCCAAAACATATACCCCTATACCCATACTTACCTTATCCAAACATTTAAAAAAAATACATGCTTTTACCATTCATACATTTACAACGAATTTCGTTGTAAATGTATGCTTGGTAAAAGCATATAAAATGTAATGTCATGCGTTATAATGGCATTGCGGAGTCATGGTACTTTCGTAATGAAAGTATGCGGAGTGATGGTATGCGGAAAGAAAGTTGCGGAATAATGGGTGTTTACCCTCCCATGGTAAGTACATTGGTGGCACGGCGGCCCACATCTCCAGCATTGATGTCCAGCACCGACATACACTTTTAGACACACCTCCCGCCACAAGTTCTAGAATTGCGAACTTTAGAGCTGGGGCGCTTCGTTCGAATCTCGGCATCAGCTCAACATCCTGTGATTCCAGGCAAATCGCTTTGTCTTCCCATGCCTACCACAAATGAATGTGTTCTTCTGTAATGTGATTTGTGCTCATGCCATGTTGTCGAGTTCGCGCTCTATAATATTGCAAGGAAAAATAAAGTAGGGAAACTCGAGTTCACACACTACTGAACGCGCACTCTTAAGTGCATCAACAGTGCACTGTGAATCGGAGCGTTTCACAAGCGTGTCACAGATAAGAAATGCTATCAAAACGAAATCCTACAAAACCATATACTACTGGCTGGCAGCAATTCATACCCGGAAAACGTCGGGACGGGCTGCTAGTATATATATATATATATATATATATATATATATATATATATATATATATATATATATATATATATATAAATACACATATATATACAAACATATATTTGATGTTTTAATAATGTACTTTTACAATGTATATGACTTTACCACACATGCATTTGCGTTATAATGGCATACGTGATAAAGTCATATGCGTTGTAAAAGTTTTAGAAATGATGTCTTTGCGGAGTAATAGTCCTGTGTTATAAAAATTGCGGAGTGATGGTATGCGGGATGTTGGTTTGCGGAACATCATCACATATTCCCCAGGGGAGGGATAGTCCCTTTCTTGCTATTTCTGTGGAGGTGGGCCTTGTGTCCGGATGTGCGTGGCGCAAGGCCTGTGCGCAACAGAAGTGAAAAATTTCCAGTGTGCGCTTCAGGCGTCACCGGAAGTTAAGGCAAGATTACATTTCCTGCACAATGGCCCCTGTTTGCGCTCCTTCAGGCCCTTGGGAATAGCGCCATGCCTGACCTCCATACAATAAAGCAGGTGCACGTCACTGGAAGCGCGGAGCAAGCACACCCGGAACTGAAATGTACAGAACCTGGGAAGAAAAAACAATGAAATATTGGGCACAACGCTCGCTTTTTTTTCCGTAATCCCGCGCCCCGCACACGCCCACGCCCACAGCACACGATATGAGACATGGCATGAAGGGCGGAACGTACCACACACCCCCAGCGTTTGTCACGCCCACAGCACACGCCCACAGCACAACGCAGACGCGCCCACAAGGGACTACTTTCCTGGCACGGTTCTTTTACCTTTTAAATGTATATGGTGGGCGTCTGCATAGCCTATGTCCATCTGCTGCAACTGCCCTTTCCAACGCTGTATTGGGTGTTGTGATTGGTGCTGTGGTTCCTGGGATTACCCGCCTCAAAGGTTTGGGCTCTCTCTTTATTATATTAGTATAGATATATATATATTTTTATCCAAAGGTCCAAGCTTTTAGGAGTCACACGACAGCTTCCCACTTCCTCTGCATTCTGAAATTGGGTATGGTAGCCCTACGCGTTTCAAGGCCGTCATGCCTCTCATCAGGGGCTGGCTATTGTTTGTCGCTGGTGCACGGAAATCTCTTATGGGCGTGCCTCGTTAATTGAAGAAAAAAACCTTTATTTTGTGGGCCGCGCTGAAGCGCTACGATAATTGAAGCACGCTGGGACTTGTAGTCTTTTTAAGAGTCATTGTATTGCCATTAGTGGGCTCCTTGCACCAGCATTAAAACATTTTGTCTTTAGGATCACGAAGCAGAGGCAAACCTTGGTAGGTATTAGGTCCGCTGTGCTGTTCGTGTTGGACTTCGTTCCAACTTTCAGCCTTGTTAGTCTTCAACAATGGTGCTCTCCTCACGCCAGGACAGGCGTGCATAACATTTTTATCCAAAGGTCCAAGCTTTTAGGAGTCACACGACAGCTTCCCACTTCCTCTGCATTCTGAAATTGGGTATGGTAGCCCTACGCGTTTCGAGGCCGTCATGCCTCTCATCAGGGGCTGGCTATTGTTTGTCGCTGGTGCACAGAAATCTCTTATGGGCGTGCCTCGTTAATTGAAGAAAAAAACCTTTATTTTGTGGGCCGCACTGAAGCGCTACGATAATTGAAGCACGCTGGGACTTGTAGTCTTTTTAAGAGTCATTGTATTGCCATTAGTGGGCTCCTTGCACCAGCATTAAAACATTTTGTCTTTAGGATCACGAAGCAGAGGCAAACCTTGGTAGGTATTAGGTCCGCTGTGCTGTTCGTGTTGGACTTCGTTCCAACTTTCAGCCTTGTTAGTCTTAGGTATATATATATATATATATATACACATTTTTTGAATTTAATGAAAACATTTATTCTTTTAAATTGCATTATTTATATTATTTGTATTTATTATTTTATTTTATTACCCTCTACACCCTAAAAACTAATCCCACCCTGCTCCCTTTAAATACCCCTTCACCCCATAATCATAACCCACCCTTACTCCTTAAAATACCCCAACACCCTTAAACACTAACCCATCTTAACCCTATAAATATACCCTGTACCCCAAAACCCAAACCTATCCCTAAACCCTAAAAATACCCTGTACCCCAAAACCCAAACCTAGCCCTGAACACTATAAATACCCTTGTACCTCAAAACCCAAACCTACTCCTGAACCCTAAAAATACCCCTTTACCCCAAAACCCAAACCTACCCCTGAACCCTGAAAATACCCCTGTACCCCAAAACCCAAAACTACCCATGAACCCTAAAATACCCCTGTACCCCAAACCCCAAACCTAGCCCTGAACCCTTAAAATACCCCTGTACCCCAAAACCCAAACCTAGCCCTGAACCCTAAAAATACCCCTGTACCCCAAAACCCAAACCTAGCCTTGAACCCTAAAAATAACCCTCTACCCCAAAACCCAAACCTAGCTCTGAACCCTAAAAATACCCCTGTACCCTAAAACCCAAACCTAGCCCAGAACCATTAAAATACCCCTGTACCCCAAAGCCCAAACCTAATCGAACCCTAAAAATACCCCTATACCCCAAAACCCAAACCTAGCACTGAACCCTAAATATACCCCTGTACCCCAAAACCCATACCTATCTCTAAACCCTAAAACTACCCCTGTACCCCATAACCCAAAACTATATCTGAACCCTTAAAATACCCAAACACCCCAAAACATATACCTCAGTACCCCAAAACATATATCCCTATACCCATACTTACCTTATCCAAACATTTAAAAAAAATATGCTTTTACCATTCATGCATTTACAATGAATTTCGTTGTAAATGTATGCGTGGTAAAAGCATATAAAATGCAATGCTATGCGTTATAATGGCATTGCTGAGTCATGGTACTTTCGTAATGAAAGTATGCGGAGTGATGGTATGCGGAAAGAAAGTTGTGGAATAATGGGTGTTTACCCTCCCCCTGTAAGTACATTGGTGGCACGGCGGTCCACATCTCCAGCAACATACTCATATTTTTTCACCACCCATTTGAAAAATGCACAGGTCTCTCTCATTGATGGCCAGCATCGACATACACTTTTAGACACACCTCCCGCCACGAGTTCTAGAATTGTGAACTTTAGAGCTGGGGAGCTACATTCGAATCTCGGCATCAGCTCAACATCCTGTGTTTCCAGGGAAATCGCTTTGTCTCCCCGTGCCTACCACAAATGAATGTGTTCTTCTGTAATGTAGATTGTGCTCATGCCATGTTGTCGCGTTCGCGCTATATAATATTGCAAGGAAAAATAAAGTAGGGAAACTCAAGTTCACACACTACTGAATGCGCACTCTTTAGTGCATCAGCAGTGCACTGTGAATCGGAGCGTTTCACAGGCCTGTCACAGATAAGAAATGCTATCTAAACAACATCCTACAAAACAATATACTACTGGCCGGCAGCAATTCATACCCGGACAACGTCGGGAAGGGCTGCTAGTTCCTTTATAAAACAGGACTGCAAGTTTCAGAATTCAAAGGAAAAAATCTGAACTGGCACATTATACATGTAATTGGGAAACTCCACAGCTATGGATAATGGAGGGTGCCACTTCGGATTAAATCATAACATCAAGGGATCAGAGAGAGATTTTCTGTTTTATGCCATCTTACTGGCTAGAAGAGAGATTTGTAAAAACTGGATTAACATAAATCCACCAACGCATGCAGAGTGGTTGTCTTCATTATACGCAACCTCAAAGCTGGACTTAATGAGAACATGCAGCCCTCGATCTCTTACATTTTGGCACCTTTTGATCGATTGGAGGAGGGATAGTTAGCCTACCCGGGGTTTTTTTTTTTTTTTTTTTTTTCTCCCCGGGTCCGATGATTAGGCCTAAAATCTCTCTGTCCAAAAGGGTGGTATCGTACAGCAACTGGACATCTGGCCGAACTGGTCTGAAGGGAGTACGTCTATTCAAGCTCTGCTGGAAGCATGGGGGCCGGCTCTCTGGGCACCTGGGGCTCAGCATTGGGCTCCTTGGTGCTATGGGGGGGACGGTCCTCGTGTCTGAGAGGCTAAGAGCATAGTTGGATCGACTTTATGGCTAATGAGGACACAAAAAAAAAAAAAAAAAAAAAAAAAAATATTGCAAGGAAAAATAAAGTAGGGAAACTCAAGTTCACACACTACTGAATGCGCACTCTTTAGTGCATCAGCAGTGCACTGTGAATCGGAGCGTTTCACAGGCCTGTCACAGATAAGAAATGCTATCTAAACAACATCCTACAAAACAATATACTACTGGCCGGCAGCAATTCATACCCGGACAACGTCGGGAAGGGCTGCTAGTTCCTTTATAAAACAGGACTGCAAGTTTCAGAATTCAAAGGAAAAAATCTGAACTGGCACATTATACATGTACTTGGGAAACTCCACAGCTATGGATAATGGAGGGTGCCACTAATTCATTACATGAGCATTCCTGACTTGGGATCACTGACAGAATATCAGTAACAAAAATATTGTGTGGACTGAATATTGTGGCAAAAATATTGAGGACCAAAATATCGAGAAGGTGAGTGCAAATAGGTAAGTATAGATTTACTATTCTTAACTCCACATCGACGCACCAGGAATATATATATATATCGTCAAGATACATAGATGTGGAGTTATCAATAGTAAAACTTTGCTTACCCATAGAAACTTACCTTCACAAACTTTTTGTTCTCGATATTCTTGACACAATATTTAGTCCACACAAAAATTGATTCCCAATATTTTGCCTGGACATCCTGACTTCCATAACTGTATATGAACTCCACCGGTTAACTTATATTTTCATTATATTATGGTGAAAAGCTTCAGCCCCACTGGAGCGAGTCTCAGAATATGGTGGTCCAGTTGTTCACTTTTTAGTTAGTCACTGTTGCTCTCTGAAATGGTGTGTGGCACTTTGTAGGCTGCTTACCCACGCATGAGAGGTTCAGCGCCTTGAAGCCGGGCTGGCAGCTGCACTCATAGCTGCCGACAGTGTTCAGACAGGTGTTTCCCAGCTCCCGGCGGCACCGTTCCTCATAGGAACATTCGTCGATATCTTCAATAGGACAACCAAAAAAAGAGAACGTTAGCCCTGGAGAGACTTGTTTCTGTTTTCTAAAACACATACTCTTGACAGGTATCACTTAAACCTATACAGACGTGACATTTGTGAAGGTGTTGTGTAGCACTGGCTGGGCTGGAGGCAGAAGGAGTAGGGTGAACAGATGGCTCCATGTCACAGGGCACCACTTTTCCATTCTAGGACTTTGCTTTCATCTGTCATTGATATCAAATGTGCAGGCACAATGAAAATTAACCAAGGCTCCTACTCCCAGAATGCACTGGTAAGTTAAAACCCAGAATGAGAAAAATTGTGTCCTAGTGACATGCAGTCATCTGGTCATCCCAGGTATGAGTTTACATTGTGATCTGTCAACAGCCTCAGACTATGAGGGTGTTTAAATATACATTTTTCTGAGTGAAAGTATATTATGCATACTACATCTAGGTTTGAGCATCCTTATGTCAAGTATGTGTGGTCCCCCCCACAGGGAAAGTGTAATAGAATAATCCGTAAATGGTTTCGTCACGAAGTTAGAACGGAAAAGAGTTCCACAAGGTAGGTCCTAAATGAGAAAAGGACTGACCACGCAAGCGGGAGAGTTTGAATTTAGGGACAGAGAACCTCATCTGATGGGTGGATCTAAGAGGACGCGAGGGTTGGTAACACTGAGCTAATTTTTGTAAATATTTGGGTGCCACTCCAGTTTTGATTTTAAACATGTAGCAGAGGGCCTTAAATTTAATACCGTTCTCCACCTTCAGCCAATGAAGGCTCCAGAGGAGGCTGGAGACTGATGAAGATTTAAGTGCCTGACAAAGTAGTCTAGCCGCCGCATTCTGCACAACTTGAAGACGTTGGGTTACAGCTTTATTGGAGCCCAGGTAAAGGACATTGCCATAGTCCAGCCTAGAAGTAACTAGGGCATGGACTACCGTTTTTTAGCAGAGAGGGGGATCATCCATAAGATTTTTTTCTGCCATTTTAAAATGGTGAAACAAATGGCATATAATCTAGTGACTTGCTGTTTCATAGAGAGATGCTTGTCAATGACGAAACCCAGATTACGAGCGTGGTGTACTGGCAAAGCCAGCATACCCAATTCGGGGGGCCAGTGCTGAGGACCCCACAGATCATGTTCCTTTCTTAAAACCATAACCTTCTTTTTTCCTCCGTTCAGTTTGAGCAAATTGTTTTGCACCAAGACGCAACATTACTCAAACCTAACTGTAGGGCAGAGGGGTCGGACCCCTTAGCCGAGGAAAGAGAAAACGTAATCTTGGTGTAGTCAGCATAGGAAATAAGGGAGAGACCAGCCTCTTCCACGACATCCACCAATGGGCGGACATACATATTAAAAAGCAGAGGGCTAAGCACCGATCCTTGAGGACCCTCATAAGGGGACAGATAGGAGTTGGAGTTAGCTGACGCAGAGAACACCTGAAAGGTTTGATCGGCTAAAAAAGACGTGATTCACTGCAAAGCTATTCCAGCTAAGCCTACCGCCTGCAAAGCTCTCAACAGTATAGAGTGAGACACTGTGTCAAAAGCGGCGCTGAGGTCCAATACTATAAGGGCCACCGTTTCACCCTCATCTAACCTGTGTCTTATCATTTCAGTCACTCCAAGAAGAGTAGATTTGATAGAGAAACTGGCTCTAAAACCTGATTGGGAGGGGTGGAGGGCATTCTGGGATTCCACAAATGCGGTCACTTGACCGTTTATGTGTTTTTCCAAAATGTTGGAAAAGGCCTGGAGCAACAAAATGGGGCAGAAGTTAGATGGCATTGTTGGGTCAGCATTGGCTTTCTTAAGAAGAGGGTGGACCATGGCATGTTTCCATTCCTGGGGAAAAGTGCCCTCCGACCAGGAGGCATTAAGGAGCTCCATAAATATGGAAAGTATGGATGTGTCACATGAAAGGGGAGTGAATCACAAGGGGAACCCGATTTCATGTTTGCCCAGAGGTGGCCGAAGGAACTGGGCTCCTGAAGGGTCCAAGTTTCCAGTTTATTAGAAGGGGGAATTTGAACATGTGACCCTGGTTCAGCAAACTCTGGGGTGGCAGTGATGTTGGTTTTGGTCTCCGGTAAACTCGTTTGAGTTTCTGCGCCGGAAAATTCTTTTACTACCTTAAAAAGTGTTTTTGAGCAATTTTGAGATTGAGAAATTTTATGTGGAAAGACCTCAGTCCGGGTTACTTTGCAGAGAGTGTGGTATTCTTTGAGGGGTTTTTCATATGCCATTTTATCTCCTTCAAGATAATATTTCCTTCAACATCTTTCAAGGAGTTTACATTTAGATTTCTCACTTTTTAACTCTTTAGAAAACCAGGGAGCGGGTGGCAGTTGTCTTTTTATGTGCTTGTTAGATATAGGGAGGCATGTGTCTACTGCTAGAACAATCCAATTTTGGATGAGACCACAATTGGTAACAGTAATCTGTTATGCCGCTGGCTTGCTATCAACTAATAATTTCTTTAGAGCTGAGACATCAGGTTTAGCCCAATTCTCCTTTTTTGATCCAAGTCCAAATAGGTCGCTGAAGGGGACAAGACCACTTTCAATGGGAGAAAGCAAGGGGTAGGGATTTTAGTGAAGTCAGGAAGAATGGCGCTGAGACTAGTTTGTGTGGTGTATTCTATGAACCGAGTAGGCATGGTGCTGCCAGGTCGGGGGAATTACCCAATAACCCCCGGAAGTGTGTGAGTCGAAGGACCCACACTGGAAAATGAGCACAGTCCTGGGCACACGTGGTGCGGGTATAACAATGGTAAGTCTTGTTTGGATTACAATTGCAACGGTCGACACCAGTGTAATGTTGAAAAGTAATTTAATGAAGCAACAACTGAATTGAAACAAACAACCAGCCGACACGTGCTTCATCACTAGGAATTGCCCTGTGACTTCAGGGCTGGGAAGGATACAAAACATGGGGTGACGGAAAAATCGGAAAACATTTGGAAAACTTAGTCGTTGACATATTGAATGGGGGTAAGGGGAAGGGATCACCCTAAATGCTTATGGAGTTTTCTCGACAACTAAAAGCGCGTGGTGATTGGTGACTTTTGTGTATTTGCCGCTCTCATGGTATGATTGTCATGAAAAATGCGCGGAAAAAACATAGTACAAAGTGTGGCGTTGCATAGTACAATAGTGTGGACAAACGTGGACACGAGTGACATAATGGGTGTCATGTGCTTATTCAGAAAAGGCGAGTAAATGCCCATAGAGAACCACTTAAACAATATATACACAATAATTAGGCGGTGGATACACGGCGAGTGACATAGCGACTGTTGGTGGCGGTGAATCTGAAATAGAACAGCTCCGTGTGTCAAGGCGGGGAGAGACTGAGGAGACTAAGGGCTGGGTCTTAGATGGAAGGAAAAAGAAGGGGGGTAATTGGATGAGTATAGAGCATTTCTTGACAATCCTTTGGAGAAGGAGGCAACCCTGTGATGTCATGATGGGATCAAAGTGTGTAATGGCCTTTATGCTACCTTTGTTATTAAAGTAAGTTGACACCCATGGTGTGAGATCAGGAGCCCTGAGGCACACCATTGGGAGGCAGATTGAGACCTACCTCAAAGGGGAACAAGTTGTTACTTGTTGCTGGGTAAACATACTTCCTTGGTCCACATTTGGTATGAAGCAGTGCGCACTTTACTCTTTACTTCCACTCACCCACACAGGTCTTCCCGTCCAGGGCGAGCACGAAGCCCGTGTCGCAGGAGCAGGTGAAGGAACCAGGCGTGTTCTTGCAGGTGGCGTGCAGGAGGCATGCCTGCAGGCCCGTGATCTGCGACAGTTCACATTCATCGACATCTGAAGATAGGACAGTGGACATAGAGTTATTTCAGGCAGATGGTAACCGTACTCATTCACAAACTGCATCAACCTGCCCGGTGTACAGACATTGTCCTTCTTGTGGAAGGATGAGCATTACTAGAGAATGGGTCTGATGGAGGAACTGGTTTCCCTGGAGGACCTTGAGCCACAAACATTTAAGCAATGCACCTCCAGACTATCTTAAACGATGGCCATATGACCTGTCCCCCAAAATCCATTCTGTTTCCAGATTTGCCTTTTAATTCAGCACTAAAAAGCATAATATATTAAAAAATTCCAAAATTAACCCCTTTGAGAGAAAGCCTTAAATAACCCTGAAACATACAACATTACATGATAGCTACCAGGCTAGCAATGCTGTCTAGAAAACAAACTGGAGAGTCCAAGGAATGGACAACTAGCCACGTAACTCAATGACAAAAGACATAGGCCTTTGGCACATCCATACATTCACACAGCACACAACATAGGACCTCATTGTAGCCTGCTCAGTATTTCCGGGCGATAAGATCACAACAAACATTACAGTTAGAGAGGGTGACAAGACATGGATGATCAACCAATAGGAGAATAGGCAGCACTTTCCGACAGCGCCCTGATACCCCACGGATGAAGCAGCCACGCTCTACAAATCCTGATTCATTGATTGATTGAATAATACCTGGTAGCTGTAATATTGGGGATCACAAACTGATTACCAGTAATACACTTAGGGAATGGGGATTTACAGGAGAAAATCTGTGTTACCAAACTGATTTCACCATGCAAACACAAAATTCTATGTCTTTTCCAGGCACAAATTCTACTTGCTTTTTTGTAGGAGGTCATCAGACCAGAAAATATTGTGATATTACCACACTTCCAGGTGTAGTAATAAAGCACCACTTGCAACTGTATGATCAAACGAATTTAATTTCATATTAAACGACACAAACTATTACTAAATTATACTCTAAATTCCTGGTGGTCAAACCGAAAAAACCCAGAAGAAACGTATACTATCAATCATTAGAAATGCTACAACTATACGAAAAGAACGCCCAGATCAAGACAACGCCTCAATGCCTAGGCACTAAACAAAGGCTCTGTTTACCACATTAATGTGAGATCTGTTGAATTTGCAAATACTGGGGGAAAAGTAGCATTAAAAGATTATTTACTGTATGGAAGGCATATGGAATATCAAAAACAGAATGGGACAATAAGTATCATGAGTGTGCTTTTCAGATTTAAAGTAGTCCCTCATGCATTTCATTGGTAGCAGTTCCTGGGAGGCAGAATCATACACCGAACAGCCAATAGCATGAGGCGCAAAGAAAATGCCATCTAGGTGGTGCCAACTCCCACTCTGGGTATAGTTTGAACTGAAGAATGGAAACAATGGGTCTTTCAGACAGAAGTCAGATCTAACCAGAGAAGTCACTATGACAAGCTGTGTGTCTGTGTGAAGCAGTGGCTTACCTTTTAGAGGCCGCATTGATTCTAGGGACAAACCTGGATATTGAGTCCACTTGTTTACAATGCACCAGCACAGCCACAAATAATCACATAGGAGGATGCACCGCACACCCCAATGCACACTAAACAGCTGTAACAAGTTGACTCCATGATCTGTCCACAGTTTAGTCCTGAGTGTAAGCAGGGTTATCATTCATGCCGTAAAAAGACATGGGATCTTTTCAAGGTGATGCAGACAGGAGTTCTCACCTTCGCAGGTGTTCAGTCGCTGAAGGAAACCACGCTGACACTGGCACCGGTATGAGCTCGGGGTGTTGGAGCAGTTGGCGTGTGGTCCGCAGGGGTGTGGGTCCAGGGCGCACTCATCCACATCTACAACAGAGAAGCCGATAATGAGACAAAAGCTACTGGAACAGTCATACACTCAGCCAAGAGACTAACATAACATGTTGACTTGGAGAAGTAACATCCCCATCAAGAAAAAAAGGGAAGCAAAAGATTAGGTCAAGAGTGGTAGCATCACCAGCCAACAAAGAAATAGAAAGAAATGACCAGCAGCAGTCATACCAGCTAAAACAGGGAGAGAGGTGACACCCAGCCTAAAAGCCAACAGAAAGAGGGAGCAGATCAGTCACAGATCCACTCAACAAAGGTAAAGAGGGCACAAAGAGCGGATGCACAAGAGGTGACTAAGTGTGTATATATACACAGACAAGAAACAAACAGAAAGATGTGACCAAAAGAAGTCATGTGCCAAGTGTTAGAAGGGGCGATCCCAGGGGGGGCACAGAATATGTTCCTGACCACCCCGAGACCCACCTTTCCTAGGAACACTGCCGAGCACTGGCAGGAGACCCTTTAGGGGAAGAGTCTCATCTCTAGGATCGCACGCGCTGAGCTCACACCACTCGACAAAGGGACACCACACAGTAGGTTCTGAGGAACGGTTGTTTTATCGATCCGAATATCTGGATCTTTATGATCCTCAGGTCACGTATGTACAAGCAGAACAAGGGTTCATAGTGTCTCGGTAAGGATAGGGGTAGCGGTACAGTCTCAATTGTTCAGGGTCAAAGGCAACAGCGTATCCGGAGCACAGCTCTCAATCCTCGAGCCGGGGGATACGGTAAGATCTTGGGTCCAGCCGGACCAGAATAGTCTCCGAGTCGCGACCAAGACAGCAGGGCTCGAGCAGGAATGAACCGGAGGTCTTACGATCTTCGGGGAGCCGCGATCCAATCAGCAGGGCTCAGGTGTTCTTCAGAGTTCAAGGGAGCCATGACCACGCCAGCAGGGCTCAGATGGTTAAGGCAGAAGTCCGTCTCTGCCGAGCTTGAGCCGCGACGATGTCAGCAGGGCCCGCCAAGATTCAAGAGTTCAGGTACCGTTTCTTCTTCGATGTTCCATTGAGCCGCGACCACGTCAGCAGGGCTCTCTTCTTCCAGGATTCGACTGCCTGATCGTTCCAGAGCACCCCTTGTTATAGGTCTGTTCTCCTTTGAAGTCCGGAGTCCTCGCAGGCAGGGGTCTTAGCGCCTGGGGGCCGCTTGTCAGGGTTTCCTGCCACCCGGCCCTTTGATCCTTTGAAGTTGGGTCTGTAGGGATCCCAGACACCCAGCATGCATGGAGCCAACCCCCAGGGAGGCCGGAAGGACGATCGAAACCCATCTCCCGAGAGGAGGTCAGAGGTGTGAGCGAAACTGCTCCTCCCTATCTTGCTCACTGAAAAATCTCTACCCCTCAGCCGGGCATGGCGCGTCTAGGGCCTAGGTATCGCTGGGGCCGGGGTCGGACACTTTAGATACATGGGAATGGTTACCGGAGGCCTACAGGTGTGATGGGGGTTGGGGGCATCCTGTACCGGGAGGATAGAGGGTGGTGACGGGGAAGTCTTGTCTTCTTTGTGGGGTCATGGAGGGAGTGGGTCGGGTAGGCCGTGATAATCCGGGTCTGGTGTGGTGCACGGGTCAGGGTTGGGACGCTACGGGTCAGGGAGGCCCACGCCACGATGCCGGGTCTAACACCAAGCCATGAAATAAATGGAAAGAGGTGCCTAAGAGCAATCAAGCATTGAGAATTCAGATGACAGGAAAGAAGTGCAGTCATTCCTACAAAGTGAACTAGGACGTCAAGATCAGTCACACACCAAGTCAGGAAACAAAGGAGAAGAGAAGTCAGATACTTGGATAACAAAGCAAAAGAGGTAACCTAGAGCAAGTCAATCTACATTAAACATTCTATACATGGCGATCTGCTCATCTTGAGGGAGATAACTTAGGGATGGCTGTCACAAGATCTGGAAAAGGTGTGGGTGCTTCCTCACCTGTGCACTCTAGGGTGTCCTGGTGAGGCTGGAAGCCTGGCGGGCAGCTGCAGGCCTCCCCCTCCAGCAGCTGGCCTGGGGGGCAGCCACAGCTCTGACCACTCGTCTGGCGGATCTGGTTCCCAGGGCAGGCTGTGGTCCGCACCGCCTCTGTTTGAAGACAAGAGAGAAGTAAAACTGAGCATGATGTGCCTGAACTCACCGGAGCACCATGAAGCAGCCAGGCGCACACCCCAGCTGATGATGAATTCATCCTCTTAATTCTTCTAGTGCTCTGACAAAAAGAAACTAAAAAAGGCAACCTTTATTGTGGGAGAAACGAGAAAACACACCTCACTATCAGAAGCAGCTCTGGAACACTCTACTGAGCCCCCAAGTCCAGCAGTGCCCATGTGACCTTCTTGCAGGAAGGCCATTCAGAAAAAGGAAGGGGTAAAATTGTACAGGCACAGTCTTTACATAAGATTAATAAATAGGCCCCGGTTTGGTTTGGCCTTAATGGGATCATCAGTGAGGTTTAAATTCAGGGACAAGGAGCCTGAGGTCCAAATCAAGGCATACCATATCTTCTTAGGGAGACTGAGTGTTATGTTGTTGGTCCACTTGTGACTCCTCCCGTACCTTACGGTAAATGGTATCGTGGTAGCGTGTAACTTTCTTTAGAAATAATTATGCTGCCTCAAAAGTTAGATGAAGCCCACCAACCACACTAAGGAGCCCATTAGGATGTTGGGTGGATCACCCCCACCGGGCCGGCGGCACCCCCCGGCTGGGGTGATCCGCCAACATCCTGCCATGAATGACCCCTCACCACATTAGGATGGCTGGGGGGTCCGCGGCGGATGGAAAGACCGACTGCCGCTTTTCCACCAGTTGACTTGTTGACCGGGCAGAAAACCTGTATAACATGGTGGAGGTGTCTACAAGACACCGCCATCCATAATATGATGCAGGCGGTGAGCAGGTCTTTGCCGTTGGGGGCCCGTAGCGGGCCCTCAGGGTGTTGGGGTGGGGGTGGAGGGTGCACATGGGGGGTACCTATGGTACCCCCCTGCGTTTGCATGCACAAGGTGGCAAACATGGCGTGGTGCATTTTTGCGCTGTGCATTTTTGACAATGCAGCGGGTGCTGCTTACAGCACCGCCCGCTGCAATGTTAAAAATTAGGGTTGCGCCCACCAGTGTGGCAGGCGCATCCTTATCTGAATGGTGGGACCGCCGTAACATGGGCGGTCAGTCCCGTGCCCCAATGTGGTGGCGGGTGGACAAAATCCGCCGGTCATCGTAATAGGCCCCTAAGTGTTTATAATTTCTTAACGTCCGTGTAACAATTAAGGGTGGGCGGAACTCATGGAGTTTCACGGAGCTCTGCAGAGTTACTTGAAAACTCTGAGACATTCCACGGAGTTCCCGGAAGGGGCAGAAATCAGCACGTCACGCTTCTTGTGCTGATTTTTAGCACCTGGAGCTTGTTCCGTGCTGCAAAATCACACGAACAGCACCACAAGGGGTGTCAGACGGCAGTGCTTCTTTGCTGCCGCTCGAGCGGATTTTGTACTCTAGCAGTAGCTTCTCACCTCAAACTCTCGCAACTGCCCGCTTTGAGAAAATCTCACCAGGTGCCCTCCTAGTGCCAGAAAATTGTGCTAGCGGATGCCAATTCTCACTCGCTAACTTACCATTGGCAAGCTGCGTGTGAGAAAAACTCTGCCACACAGCGGTTGCTGGGATTTTACAAAAAATGTGCATTACATGCGTAACGCAGAGTGGCCAAAACTCCTCCTACTCCGCCAGTGAAGCAGAATTTATCGCCCACCCCTACTAACAATGTGCCCATAACTGTGGCTGCATGACAGAACAACATGGTGACATGTTCCCAGCCCTGCGCTGCTGATCATGAACCCAGGCAGTGCCCTCCAAGAAATGTAGTCAACTCTTCAGGTCTTCTAGCACTTTACCCTGGCAGTTAGCTGAGGTGAGAAGGGTTTGAGAGCCGGTCTCGCACTAAGCCCCCACCCCAGTGGCCATCTCCCCTTTCTCCATCTTGCAAAGTCAGCTGTAATTTCCGATAAGCCATATTAAGCAGGATATTCCCAATTCCCCCTTTCAGATTAGGTGAACATTGTATGCAGCCTTGCAATGTATCTCACTCAGTAGTTACCCAGAATCACGCTGTTGGAGTGCAGCTTGAGTCAGAAACAAACAATTGACCTTAAGGGAGAAACACGTGCCATTTTACGGAAGCAGCAGAAAACACAAACAAATCGCGTGGATCCTGCGGCGGTGTAGCACATTGAGGACTTATGTGCCCAGCAAAAGGCTCTGCGTGTGAGAAAATGAGCCATTTTTATGAGGTCTGTGGATTAAGGCGCATGATGAGACCAAAGATGGATGCAACACCAAAGAAGGTTGGGTAAGACTCCGATGACGGCCAGAAGGAGGTAGTAGAGGGCTCTGATGGCACAGCCTTATCCGACCAGGAGAAAGTCCATCTTTTCTAAGCACTAGATAACCACCCGAAAAGCACCCCTAGAAAGCTGCCACAATGTGGCCTATGTATTCAAGGGCGTTGGATGAACCGTTTGATCAACACTGGCGCCACGGAGTGCATGATGCCAGTGACTGACTACCAACACATATGTCCATCAGCAAAGCGGAAACTCACAACTACAAAGATCCACTCCTATGGCAACACTGTCCAGTTGACTTTGAGGATGTTTCCACTGCTGGGGTTGTCCACCATGACAACTGTATCTTAGCATGATTCATTGTAACCTGAACCAAGAGGACCACGTTGATCAGCTATGGTGCTGCAGAGTTGCTGAAACTGGTCAGGCGGCAGGGACAAAGTTGTAAAGCTTCATATTGAGCCTACTGTACAACCCATTGCACTCTGCCCTCCTACCAACATCTCTGAAGTCAGAAGTGGTCACTTACTGTGGTCGGTCCATATGTAACTTCACAAAGTTGATGAAGCCCCTACGTGACCTCAATAAGCCAGGGTCCTTATGGATATGGGGGCTGGTAGAGCAGCAAGCTTTTGACAACACCAAGGCCGCCCTGTTGGCCGCAACCACGATTGAATATTATGACCCCTTCGAAGAAGACTGATTGGGTCTGGGCGACAGTGCTACAGGGCTAGGGGATGTCCTGATGCAGCCACAACACAATGACGTATGGGCCTCTGTTGTCTACGGTAGTTGGGCTCTGTCCAACACAGAACAGTGGAAATCCCAGATCAAACGGGACGCCAATGCAGTGCTGTGAGGATGCGGACATTTCCACTTATATCTGTATGGAAATTAATTTTGAGTGTGCACCCATCACAAACATCTGGTACCTGTTTTCCAAGCATTGAAGTCCAAGCCTTGGATTGAAAAGTGGATATCACAACTCCAAGAACATTTATTTGAGTTTTTGAAGGTGTATATTGGCCTGGCCGGACTACCTACTGAACTATTTGTCTTGCCACTATTGAAGAAAGAGGTGGGCATAGAAACTGAAGAGTATGTGGGCCTCTAAGTTAAATGTTCCAGGCCAAAGCCTCTAATAGTGGCTGAAATATGTCAAGAAACTTAAACAGAAGAATGTCTTCAACTAATAGAAAAAGCTATCATCAGCGACAGCTGATGGCACGTCCTGAAAGAGCAGCCAAACAGAACATATGAAGCTGGAAACAGATTCACGCAGTGTACCACGTTTGTGGCAAGTTGTCACTGGTAGAAGAAGTGATAATACTGAGAGGCAACTGCATTGTTGTCCCGACAAAACTGAAACCCAATCTTTTGCGCACTGTCCATCACATTCGTCAATGTGTCGTCAAGACCAAAGTACAGCGCAGGCAGAAAGTCTGGTTCCCAGATCTACATAGACTTGTAGAGAAGACCGTAGCTGGCTGGTTGCAATGTCGAATGGTGGGGCAGTCTGACTGTCTGGCGCCGGTCACCTCTGAAGACATCCCTGAAGCACTCTGGACTGAGTGTAGACTTCACTGTAGCTGGAAACCTCCACCTCCTTGTTGCAATAGATGTCTTTAGTAAGTAACCCGAGGTAGAGGTAGTCAGTTATACGTCAACCGATGACGGGATCCCAAAACTTGAAAAAATATTCGCCCCCAAAAGGTTTTCCCTAGAAGTCAAGAGTGACAACGGCCCACCGTTCCAAGAGCAAGAAATAGCCTCATGCTACCAGGCTCTTGATGTGAAGCACCGCAAGATCACACACGGGGGGGCCCCGGCAAATGGGGAAGTAGAATGATTTATGTAAACGCTTGATAAAGTCATCCGATTGCAGAACTGGGGGACAAACATGTAGATTGCGCAATATATCAATTCCTACAAGACAACTCCCCACACCCTGACCAAGACATCTCCTGCCGAGATGTTAGGGGGGGGGGGCAATAAACTCTAGAACTCATTCCTAACTACTCATCCTTCAGTTGACAGTCTGTGCATAAAGGCGATGCAGCAATGAAGTGGCTAGTCAACGCCATTGTGATAAGACAACAAATCTCAAAGTGGGTGACGCTGTGTTAGTGCAAACTCTCCTGGGGTGATGGAAAGTTCAGACCTCAATGTGGACCAAGCCACGTACTTTGCAGGGGTGACCCCCTCAAGTTTCATTACGCCACTGTGCTGATGCTTTATTCCTAGGACTAATGCATTCATGCTACTGAGGGGTATGCCTATTGGGGGGCTGCATGCATATGTCCAGGCCTACTGAGAGCACATACTATGATTATCCCCAATGGGCCTTCTGCTAATGCAATGCCTAATGTTTTCCCTCAGGGCCATATTGTTGGAGTTCTGCATAATGGGCTTAGGCCTAATCTAATGTGATTTATGCTCGTGATTTCTGTTAAATGTGTTGTCATGCCTTACGTCAGGTTGAATATTAGAAGGTGTATGCCAGACTAACTCTATTTGCAGGTAGCTGTTGCAAACCAAGTATATTTGCACAGTGTTCCACAAATTAATTTCAGCTGTCGTAAGACTGAAGAATATGGTGGAGAATTCACGCAGCATTTTTTAATGAGGTAGAATGTTTTTATGCTGTTTTATGCCTTTTTTAGTCTCGTATTCTTTTCTCCAATTTGATTTTATGAAATAATTTTTGTGAAGGTTATTGAATTTTTTACAATATCCATGTAACCAAATCTGACACTATTGCAAATTGAGCATATTTGCAAAAATGTTTATAGGTTATCCCTATTGTTATAAATGTAGAGGTTTATGGTGAGGATGTAATGTTTACAATGCTGATGTATTAATTTGATCTGTTTGAGCCCTTGATATACTTATATGTTGTATTCGCCTTTTTTATGCACAGGTCTCCATATTGTCTAATCTCCACAAGGAATGTCTATAGGCTTTTAAGTAATTTTGTATTTTAATGGCCTGATGTTGTTTATTCTTTTATGGTTTTATTAACCGAATAAAGATTATTTTTACTTATATTGATGACTTGTATATTCTGTTGTGTAGGCGATGGGGTCCTGAGAATTTTTTGTTTTGAGCCAGGTGTGTTGCAGCTTTGCCATTGGTTGTTTTATCTTTTTCAGTTATGCCTTCATCCAGGGTGTTTGGCATGTATTGTTGTTTTTAGTGGAATTAGTATATCAAAAGCTTCCAGGAGCCATCATAGATGATAAAGATGTTGCAAAGCAGTGCATGTGACTCAAAGTAAATAAAAACAAAGCACTATGGCGCAGACCGCGTTTTATTACTGTAAGTCAGTTTGCACAGCAGCCCACACTGCTGTGCAATATATCTTAAAACAGCGCAGGGTTTTGGGGGCAGCAAGCGACAAGGGAGAGGAGGGTGGGAAACAAAGAATGTGTCCCGGGGGCCAGCAGGGTAGATTGAATGAATGAATGAATGAATGAATGAATGAATGAATGAATGAATGAATGTTGGATTTATAGAGCGCGTGGTTACCCGGAGGCGTCCCAGCGCTGTACCACTGGGGAACCCGTCCTGGGTTTCCCTGTGAGATGGTCCCTTTACTGGGCATCCCCAAGGTGCAGCCAGGCATCCCCGGCGATGATGGGGCCGGAGTGGAGATTAAGCAAGCTATGGCCCAGAGTTGCTGCGTGGGACCCCATGGTTAGAGTGGCACCGAGGCGAGCTTTATCGGGCCCGCTGACATTGGTCCTGCACCCGGCCACACCGGGAATTGAACCCTGGTCCCGGGCCAACCTCTGCCTCAAGATTAAAGACAACATTTGCATGGAGGGGATGTTTTAAAAAGAATGGATGGCGGGGAGGCCGAGGTATAAAATATTGGATGGTGGGAGGAGGATAGGGGTACGATTGACATGACGGAGAGCGGGAGGAAGGCGGGGAGGTTGAAAACATGGAGAGCAGGTAGAGAACATTGGTGAAGGAGAAGGACTGCAGACACATGAAATCTCTAAGAGTGCTTGCCGAAAAGTAAAAAAAAAAAGAGTTGCTGCAGGAGCCTGTGGGCAGTTGAAAGACTCTGACCACAGGAAGCTGTACTTGGCCCATGCTCCACAGCAAGTATGAGGAACCAAAGCCCAGGAGGAAGCCGGAGGCAAGGAAGAGGAGGCGGCGCTGACCAATAGGAGGTTGACGTGGTTAATAACCAATGGTAAGAAAAGGTGAGTAGTGGGCGGGCTGTAAGCCCCTTTTGAGATTGCTTTTTCTTTCCAAGAGATTTTGCAAACACTGTGCAAGCGGAACCTAAAAGAGGACCACATACTGACCGGTCAGACCAGCCCTTCTGGCACTGCGTGATTACTCTGGAGGACAGTCTGACTTTGGTAAGTAGTATACTTAACTTCCATGCATCTAGGGGATTCGGATCAGTAATGTTTTTATCTCCCTCTTAATGCACTTTTGGAAGCGTTGTCATGGCCAGAGCCCCAGTCCACTGAAAGTAGAAGACGATGTGGCTAGAGCAGCCGACTTTGAAGCTGGGGAACTGGGTTCGAGTCTCAGTGAGAGGCTCAACATCCTGTAATTCTGTTATGTTATGTTATTGAAGCTTATGATGCGCACAGTATCTACAAGGAGTGTCTCGTTGCGAGCAATGAAAGGGTAAAGCAAGGACCGAATTAGATGAAAAGAAATGTTTTTAGTCTTTTTTTAAGAGAATGTTGTCCTGGGTGCTACAAAGGGCAAATGGAAGCAAATTCCAGGCCAAAGCGGCCATGAAAGCAAGAGAGCTGCCACCCATTCTCTTAAGACGGAAGCGACGTATATGAGCAAGAAGCTGAGAAGCCAAGCACAATTGTCTAGCAGAAATATAGATCTTGAAGCGTTTCCTTAGATAGATTGGACCAAGTCCATACAGGGCAGAATGTGCCAAGACAAGGTCTTTGAACTTAACTCTTTCAGGCACAGGCAGCCAGTGGAGTTTGTGCAGATGTTGCCTAACGCTGTTCTAATGGGGATGTTAAGAAGAATCCTGGCCGCTGTGTTCTTAACTACCTGCAATTTATTCAGCAGATAACCCGGCAAGCCAATGTACATGGTGTTGGCATAATCAATGCGAGAGAGTATCAGGGCATGAGTAACCGTTTCCTTGGCCGCTCTAGGGAGGAGCAGGAGCACATTTTAAAGAGATTTAAGTATACCGAAGCAGTGCCCGGCAAGCTTCTTGATCTGAGTAGTAAAATACAGATTCTCATCAAACCATATCCCAAGATTTATAGTGGATTGACCCGCTGGCAGGCCAGAGTGATTCCCTAAACTGAGGGGGGAAACTCCCAAAAAGGAGGATTTCTAGGCATATATTTATGGGAGACTTGCGTTGCGTTTGCACCACACTTGATAGTACATGCGTGATGCAAACCTATAGGTCAGATTTATAAAGCCACGTAAAGCCACTTTGCGTGGCTCTGAGTGGCCTGATATATCTGGAGTAGAGCAACACAACACAAATCACTGTGTAGTGCTATTCTGCCCTGTGCAGGCGTTCTGATGGAGCAAGGATTCGCACGTGAAGCGACTTGCTTGTATTCATGAACCTCGAATAACGTTAATAAAATTAATCAACATGTTTGTTTTACTAATATCACATTTTACATAAACATTTGGGTGTCCGAGTGAAGCACAGGGCCAGACTGATTTGCATATAGCCATTTCTGAACTGGGGTGGCAGAGTGGGCTAAAGAACGGTGATGGATTAGACCCAGATCTTTTGACTGGGTGTGAGTGTTTGATTGATTCAGATGCTCCGTCCGTCACCACCCCCTTTTGTACCGCTTTTGGCTGCCATAAGTGTGGCAGGGTATGCTCAGACGTGAGTCCCTTGCTCACTTTGCCACTGGATTCAAGCAAGCCGGGCTGAAGACGGCTGGTATGCCAGAAACCGGTCCTCGGAAGCTTGTTTCCGGTCCAGGGAAGACATGGCTTGGCAGTTCGGGCTGGACTGTTCCCATGAGGCACAGGGTCAGACTGATTTGCATATAGCCATTTCTGAACTGGGGTGGCAGAGTGGGCTAAAGAACGGTGATGGATTAGACCCAGATCTTTTGACTGGGTGTGAGTGTTTGATTGATTCAGATGCTCCGTCCATCACCACGCCCTTTTGTACCGATTCTGCCCTGTGCAGGTGTTCTGATGGAGCAAGGATTCGCACGTGAAGCGACTTGCTTGTATTCATGAACCTCAAATAACGTTAATAAAATTAATCAACATGTTTGTTTTACTAATATCACATTTTACATAAACATTTGGGTGTTCGAGTGAAGCTTGCTTATGTGTTTTACTAACTGTATTATGCTTGCACCTAAGATGGCTGGTACTACGCGAGGGTTTCTACTGCGCATGCGTCTGTCATATTCACGTTACACAACGTATTCTTTGCTTTGGAGGGAATCTGTCGCTTCTGCGCACTAAAACTAAGATGGCTGTTCTGTGTCCTCACATGCGAGAAGTTTGCACTACTGCTTTTGCTAAGCTGTTCGTGTTGCCTAATCCTAAAGTTATAGTTAAATATAAAATAATGGGTATAGAGTAGAGATGCATGGTATACAGTGTATTCATTTATTCTGTGTTCTAAAACTGTTTCTTTTCCATTTCATGTTACACTCTGAAAACTGGCCTGACTTGTAATGCTGTACTCCATCTTTGCTGAAACTGCGACTGCGCGAAAATCTCAAGTCTCTGGAACAGTGACCTTTGGACTGCAGCCCAGGAGCTGACTGACTATAAGATGCTCCTGGGAACATGAATTATTGAACTCACATTTTTACAATGTTATAACAATGTATTTGCCAATAGAACCTCCATTATTTGGGTGGAATAAAGATGTCATAAGAAAATAAATTGATGGGCGGAAACATAAAATTAATATTCAATACTGAGGTATCAAAATTTGGTGTGGTGTGATGACCTCACCTCACTCTTTGACCAATCAAAATTGGGGATCCTTACACTTGCAACATTGGGGGGTGGTACACTGACCTGGAAAATAGTATAACTAGGGTAGGCTTAGCTAGTTAATTTGTCCGACTTGTCCGAATAGCTGACCTGTCACTGACCCAACATACTCAATAGGTGACTAAGAGCAGAGGGCTGCGGAGCACTCTGTCAGAAGATTTGCTGACACAATCGGGGTTCTGGGAAGCTGAAAGTGCTGGCGAAGCACTTCGTTGGTGAAATTGATAACCCATTCGGGGTTCTGACTGTTAGCGGCAGAGAGGGAGTAGCGCAGGCGTTGCAACTGAACTGCGGGTGCTGGTCTTAACCTTTGCTGGTCCTGTCCTGATCCAAATCTGGTATTCCTGTTCTGATTCTGATCTGCACCTGCTAGCCTACTGGCAACTGCAACTTTTGGGGTTCTCCTGTCTTTCAAACTGACCCGTGGCCAGGGTTGGTCTTAACACCATTTTTTGTAAATATAAATCTGTGTGGGTTTGTCATCGTATAACTTGATCCTTCTCTTTACCCTACCTATACGTGAAAGTTTTGATTATATATATAAATATGATTCCTTTTCTTACCCACCCTATGGTTAAAATCTTTTAGAAAAATCTTGAATAGCATGTTCCTTTTTTTCTTACCAATCCATTATTAAATGATCAATTCGTTTCGATTTAATAGTCTGTTCCATTTTCTTACCTTCCCTATAGTTGAATGATAAAATTGATTTAAATAGCG
Organism: Lissotriton vulgaris; assembly: GCF_964263255.1. Classification (NCBI taxonomy): domain Eukaryota; kingdom Metazoa; phylum Chordata; class Amphibia; order Caudata; family Salamandridae; genus Lissotriton; species Lissotriton vulgaris. Next base: position 2,006,251,258 of record NC_141691.1, on the reverse strand, counting down.
TGTTCCTTTTCTTACCTTCCCTTTAAATTTGATAGTTCATATTGTTTGATTATAGAGCATGATCCCCTTTCTTACCTTCCCTTATTGATAAATGATTAGCATAATATATCTTTTACATAATTATACATTAATTCTGATTTATATTATTCAGAGTCTCTTTGTGTTTAATCTCTGAATCATGACCATTTAGGAAATTTAGATAAAGAGTTTAAAACTTCCAGAGTCTGTGGTTTTTATATGAGTCCAAATGTTATTGTTTATCCAACTATCTTTAAAACGAACTCCCTGATCCAATAGGTTACAGGTACCAGCGACAAGGATTTTTGTAAGTCAATGGTATAGGACCTAGTAGGTACAATATCTGGTAGTAGAGCGAAGGTTACCTGATTAAGTAAATGAGTTATTGATTATGGGCCCAGGTGAGTATGGTAAAATTATAGTCGGGTGACCTGTGCGCTCTATCAGTTCCATGGGTTTTGCATTTGGTGTTACCACTCCCCTCCCATGGATTTTGACGCATTCCCAGTTTTACAAGGATTTGTTAACATGGGAATGCGCCTAAATCTTACGCCTTCAAGGAGAGGCGTAACAAGGAGATACATCTTTATTTCTCCCCGGTTTTCCTCTTTCGATGTGTGCTGCAAGCATGGAAAGCAGAAAAGGCCTCTCAGGATTGTTTTGTGAAAGAAGATGCCCCTTCCTGCCCGAAAACAATTCTGCCTACTATACAGGCACCATGGCGCAAGCGTGCCTGCGTGGCGCCATGCTGCCTAAACGGTTCCAGTGCAGCTGGAAAGGACATTAATGCAGCTTATTGGATAAATACGGCCCATTCCTGCCCTTTCCCTGTGATGCAGGGCAGCACACACACAGCCAGAAAAAGTCATAAATATGCCACTTAATCTCAAAATATATGTGTCCATCTGTAATGCAACAGGTGCTCATGTACAGCGCTCCAATACCTTCAGGTCGATTTCGCAGTATATAAAACTGCAACAACAAAAAATTGAATCCGAGGGCTTGAGCTGTCCCAGGTCAAAGGCCCCTGCACTGCTTTTATATGACTTCAAAGAAACCGCCCGTGCCCCCCCCTCCGGCCCCCCTCCCCCATCATGCCCGTTGTCTGCCAGTAAATACAGTTTATAGCTGCGGTTTGTAGCAATAAAATACTTTTCCATGCGATTCTGCAAGGAAAAGAAATCCGATCGTTATCTGTTGCTTTGTTGTGAAAACCTGGGAAATGTTTGCTTTGGAATCATCCTGGTTGCTATGGAAACCCGTATTTAGAATGCCATCCAGTTTATTGATGTTAATTTCTACTGGGAGCAATTATTTTCAAGCGGGAACTGGGTGGAAATGACGTAGAGACTTCATTTTCAGTTCACATCACGGAGGCATGCGCCATCCAATAGGGTTTGCCTAGGATACTTAGTGAAAATGTGCTTCCCTATCGTGATTGAGGCGCATGGAACAAGTACCACGTGGGCAGCAGCCGCGCACTCTTCGAAAGAGAAGACTATGCCAGGGCCAGCAGCATCGAAGCTTCCTGCACAGGACAGGTGCAGATGCGGCAGCAGCTGCCAAGCTTCGCCCACACACAGAAAAGAACTCCCCACTCCTAAAGTTAGGTTAGCAGCTCTCAAGCTTTTTACACACACACTCACACACTACAAGATGGGCCGCAGCAGTGAGAGGTTCCTTCACACGATCGATGCAGCTCTGTATGTATGTACTTCTTTAGCGCTCGACTTACCCTAGGGCATCTCGGCGCTTGCATTGGGAACCCGTCCTGGCTTTTCCCTGTGAGATAACCCATACTGGGCATCCCCAAGGTGAAAGCCAGGCATCCCGCCGCGGGGGGAGGGGGGAGGGGGGCCGTTGTGGAGATTAAGCAAGCTTAATGCCCAGAGTTGCAGAGTGTGAACCCGTGATTAGAGTGGGCACCGAAGCGAGAATTATCGAGTCCGTGGACAATTGGGCTCAAGACCCTGCCACGTCGGGAATTGAACCCTGGTCCCGGGTCTGACCTCTGCTTCAGGGTCTGCCTGCTCTAACCAGTGAGACACACTTCTCCACAGCAGGAGTCAAGCTTCCACCTCTCACTAGTGCCAGTGGCTGCTGTAAGTAGATTATTGTCAGTTTCCAGTTAGCTCCTACCATGCCAGCTCACAGTTAGCTCTATATTGACCATTCCCCACTAGTTGACCAGTCCTGGCACCCACTCGTCTCATCGTTGCCCTTCTCTATATGCACATGTTGCCAGTTCGCAGTAAGTTCGCAGCTGCTAGCTCAAATGTATCTCCTTATTGCCCAATCAATGCCAATTGTCTCATCATATAATTGCCTGTTTAGGCCACTATTGCAGTTAACTGCTAGTTTCCAGTTAGTCCATCAATGCTAGTGCCCAGTAAGCTCATCATTGCCACCCCCAGTTAGCTCAATAATTCCATTTCCAGTTAGGCAATTACCACCATTATCCAGTTAACTCAACATGACCCGTTCCCATTTGGCTCACCCCTGATCACTCAGTGCAAAACTAGCTAAAAGGCAGCAGAGCACTGTACAGGGTCAATGCCAACAAGAAAACTATAGTGCATGGCCCATTTATACTAAAGGTTCAGGTTAAATTAACATAAAACGTTGAAAGTAAACTGTATGTTAAACACAATATCAAACAATTTCTTTATAGTTTTGTACACATAGTCAGTCATTACATAAATACTGGATCTAAAACAATCACAAGGTTGTGTGACAACCACCAACATTGGCTTTGCTGCCACTGACGATACTGTGTGCCCCTGAATTGCGAATCAACAATGTCTATAAGACAGAAAATTGAGAACGAATATCAAAAATAAAATATCAACAGGTAAGTACTATTTTCTATACTTACCTCCACATGTATGTACCTACGTTGTTGTACATATATCTTAAAGGTACTTTGATGCGGAGTTTGGAATAGTAAATCTATGCATCCCTATAAGCACTTACCTTTCGATATTTTGTCCCTTGATATTCTGTCCTAAATATTAGTATGATAAGAATATTGTTGGTGTCGATAGTCAATAGTACAATCTGACGATGCATAGCATGGTACTATGTATGAACCTTATTTACGTGAACATTTGGATAGGAAATTATCAAAATGGTGGCAATGGTAGCAAAATATGTCCCTTTCTGCCTCCTATTATTTGTTTCTTTTGGACTACTATATCTCCCATAAGTGCATCAACATGTTTCGGCCCGGACCAGGTTCTTCTCAAGACTGGAATAACTAGTGTTAAATCTGCATGTAAAGCTTCCTTTTTGATTGTACTTTTCTCTAACAGTCTGTGAGAATGTGGGTGATATTGGGCACTCAGTGAATGCGTGTAACTGTAAATGAGGAAATTAGACTTTCATGTGTGTAAGCAGTCGAAAGATATTGTTAAGATTTTAAATGTTGACTTACTGGATACTTATTTATGCATTTGTATAGAATAAGGGCAACTGCTTTTATGCTGTGTCTGATCTTTAAATTAGTTTTAAACTGTTCCTCTCCATTTCAGCTGTCCATGTTAGTAAAATTTAAATGGGCAACTAGTAAGGAGGGGCGTGTGAGGACATGGAGGTGGTCGGCACTGTAAAAGCTTAGGGACTTGCAGAATTACTTTGGTCTTCAATCAATTTTTTAGGTTTCTGTCTCCTAGTCAGTGTTTATCATAAACGAGGCTGAGCATCACACATTTATTTCACCATCAAAAGCACCATCATAAAAACATAATAAAGGGTGACTTGTAATGACAGTGGAGTTTTAAATATCATTGGTTATAACACATTCTTATTCTCATACTAAACCCAGCAGGGCAATTCTAATCAGATTTTAGTGCATTTTGAGAAACATTTTCTAGCCATTCTAACCTTTCCAGTATATAAAACAATCTGGGATTCTTCGGACCATAATTCTACAGTGGCCACGATTATAGTCGCCAAATGTCTGCAATCTGTAGTGTAGCCAATGAATATGAATGGATATGTAACCTCTTTAGTCTTCTGAATTGTTGAACTAATATCGCTAGTGGAGAGTTGTGTGGCTTTGTTCTAATTCATGCATAGTTTTTAGAATACATGTTCCCAGTAGAGGTTAGTTGCGTACATATGTACATTCTCTACACAGTTGGGCATAGGAAACTTCCTCACAAAGGCCGAGGATACACCCTCAGTAGGATAAAGCAAATTCTGCAGAACAATGAGGCTGATAATGTTCCCACGATATGCTCATTCCAATTTTAGTCTTCGACTAGATTCCAATGATTTTTACATTTTCACTAAACTGACCTACAAAGCAACAATCCATGACACTTATTACAAAATGCCCCCACTGTCTTTTTAACCTCAGAACCAACATTATCAGCACAGAACTCACCAGTATCATCAACTCCTCCATCTCCTGGACAGATGGAAACACGCAGAAGTCAAACACCTCCTAAAGAAACATTCCGTCAACCTCAGCGAACTCTACAATTATCTACTGATCTACCTGCTTCCCTACCAGGCCAAAGTACTGGAGAAGACCATCAACTAACAGCTCACCGAATACTAAAACCACCTACTTCTCAAGCAGGATTCCGTACCAACCACAGCACTGAGACCACGCTGATCGTCGCCACAGATGACATCAGAACTGTCCTCGATCGAGAAGAAACAGTGACGCTAATCCTTCTCGACCTCTCTGCTGCGTTCGACACCGTCTCGCACCACACCCTCATGAGCAGACTACAAAATTGGCATACAGAAAAACACCCTCAAGTGGATCACCTCCTTCCTCACAGGATGTACACAGAGCATCCGACTACCTCCCTTCACCTCTAAAACCCAAGGACATCATTGTCGCATACCCCAAGGTTTATTCCTTTGTCCCATCCTGTTCAACACCTACATGACCCCCTCACAGAAATCGTCAAATCCCATGACCTCAAAATAATTTCCTACGCAGACGACACCCAAGTAATCCTCTTGCTCACCTCCCCTCCAGCGCCAAAACCATTTTCTTCACCGCCATTACTAACGTAGCCAACTGGATGCAAAACAACTGCCTCAAACTCAACTCCGACAAGTGTTTTGTATTGATCTTTGGGAAAAACACCTCCATCTGGGACCGCAGTGGATGACCAGCAGAACTCGGACCAACACCCACACCAACCAACCATTCACGCAACCTAGTCAACGTCCTCGACAGCAAACTGACCATAAAACGACATGTCAATGCAGTCACCGCCTCCAGCTTCCACACCCTTTGCATGCTTTGCAGAATATTTAGATGGATTCCATTCAACATCAGAAAGACCAGCACTCAGGCCCTTGTCACCAGTCTTCTTGATTACGGCAATGCCCTCTACACTGGCTCCTCCACCCAGCTCTTCTGAAGGCTACAGACCATACAGAATGTTGCAGCCAGACTCATCCTTGACCTCCCCAAATGGACCCACATCACCCCCCACCTCAGAAACCTCCACTGGTTCCTCATCTAAAAGAGATGCCGGGTGAGTATCCTCACACACGCCTACAAAGCTCTACACAATCAAGGACCATCCTACATCAACCGTCGACTGAACTTACATCTACCCACCAGACACCTGCACCCCTCCTATCTGACCCTTGTCCACCCCCCCCCCCCCACATCCGTCGCAGCCAGAGCCGGAGCCGCTCCTTCTCCTACATTGCCACCAAGACCTGGAACGACCTGCCCCTCCCTCTCCAAACAGCCCCCTCCCGAGCAGACTTCAGAAACAAATTCAAGACCTGACTTTTTGACAGAGACATGGCAACCACAACGCCCAGGTGCCCCAAGGGGGGACAGTGTTACACTATTCAAATGCTGATTGATTGATTGCAAATGCTGATTCATTTATTGCAAAGGTCAAAGTACATAAACCTACAGCATCAACCTGACGTTGTGTGATTTTTTTCGTTCTATACCTTGTGTTCTTCATCCCACTGGTACTTCTCTTGCCTAAAGAAAATGTACAAAATGTCTGTCAGGAGTTGCATATGTACCTGTGAGCTTCGTGGGTGATTCTGTAATTATGTGGATGTCATTTCCCTGAAGATCATTGGATGTCTGTGGAGGAAAGAAGAATTGAGGGACATCAGAGACAGAAATATATTAAATCCTCTTAAAGGAAGGCCTATTTTCTGCAGTTATCATCTTACCATGCAGATCCACCTGCCTCCCCCACAAGCTGCTCATTGTTGAGATGGTCTTCAGAGGAAAACATTTTTAGGAGAAGAAAGCAGTGTCACCAGCACCTTTTTACTTAATCTCTACACCACCCTGGAGTCATTGATGTGTGCACCATGGCCAACAGGCAGAACGAGCATTCAGGTGAGAATCTGTAAACCATGCAACAATTATAAAGGATACATTTTACAAAGACAGTGATCCCAATGGGGAGAAGTCCCACTTATCCCTGCAAACAGTTGTGGAGAGAGAGTTATTATATAAATAAAATGTTGTAATATAGGAAAATGTTTTTTGAAATATCACAGTTGTGATGTAATATGATCAATTATGAAATACAATTATAAGGGATAGGCCCTTGTTGTAAATGGAGGTCTCTAGTTGGCAATGGTTTGCACCATTGATCAAGTAGGGACCCATCTTCCTAGTTGGAGTAAGGCGGATACACTTCTAAAATAACCCCTGCTCATCCCCTTCGTAGCTTGGCACGAGCAAAAAGGTTTATCTCAGAGGCAGTGTGTAAAGCATTTGTGCACACATACAGTTACTCAGCGAAAATACTACAAATAGGCACTACACCAGTTTAGAAAAATACGTAATCTTTATCTAAACCAGAAAAGACCAAAACGACAAAAATCCACAATACGGTAATCAAAATATGACTTTTTAGAAGGTAAAAACAGTTTTGTCCATAGCAAACTATAGATGCAACACTTTCAAAACAAAGTACCTTGGATGCGTCACAGTCATAAACAAAAACAGCTGCAGGGAAGGTGGTGCGTCGATTCCTTATGCCCAGGGAAGGTGATGCTTTGGTTTCTTACTCAAGGGGAGGTGATGCGTTGGTTCCTTACTGCCATGCAGGGGAGGTGATGCGCTGGTTCCTTACTCCAGGGGAAGTGATGCGTCGGTTTCTTATTGTGTGGGGAGGTGGTGCGTCAGTTTCTTACTGCGGCCACAGTCTTCTTGTAGACTTGGCGCCCCAGTGCGATGCGTTGGGATCGTGGATCCGTCAGTTCCTCGGTGCGGTGGCAACGGCCCTGCGTTGGTCTCTTCTACCACGGTCCCAAACTTGCGTTGGTTCTTGCAGCCGCATAGCAGGGCCTGCGTCGGAATCGGTGCAGTGATCGCAGACTTCGGAGATCGGTGCACGTGATTCGGCGTGCAACGATTTCTCCAGCCGCGGGTGTTTGCTGCGTCGGTTTCTTCATTCGCACAGCAGCGATGCATCGAAAACGGGTGCGGATACGTTGCGCTTCTCATAGTTGCATCCTTTTTCCAGCTCCCAACAGCAGGAACAACCTCCAGAGTCCCAACACAGCAACAGGGACCTCTTGGCAGGTGAGAACTCCCAGCAAGGAAGTAAAGGGGAGCTGGTGGTGAAGTCTTTGTGTGCCTAAGACTTCAGAACAGGAGGCGAGCTCTACTTCAAGTCCTTGGAGATATTCACTCAGGAGAAACAGCACCAAACAAAGTCTTTATTCTCTCCTTGGCATAAACCAGCAATTGGAGGTAATCAGCAGAGGGGCAGTACTTCTCCTTGAGCTTTCCCAGCTTTTCTCCTCGGCAGAGGTTCCTCTTGAGTCCAGAAGTATTCTATAGTTCTGGGGTCTGGGCCTCAATACAATATTTATATTCCATTTCTCTTTGTTCTCTTGTGACAGAGAGGCTCTATGCTCAGTCAAAACCAGTTCTGTTCTCTCTGGTCCAGCTTCCCAGCAGGAGGTGGGGACAGCATTGTGTAAGACAGAGCAGGTCCATTCAGATGAAAGGAAATCTTCTCCCCTACTCAAAATGCTGTCCAGGTCTATTCAGCCCAGCCCTGACTAATCCAGGAAAGGCAGGACACACCTCAACCACCACAGTGGCTGTCTACAGTGAATGCACATCCCCAGCCCATGTCATTCCAAAGCCAGACAGTCAATCCACAAACCAGCCGAGGCACACAGGATGGCTAAGAAGGAAGCTACCCACTTTCTAAAAATTGTATTTTCAAACACAGACTGTAAAAGTCATCCTTCCTAAAAGATGCACCTTTACATTCTGAGTTCAGGCATACTAAACTTCACCTTCTTATCTGGTCCCAATGGGAAGTTATATTGATAAGATGTTATAAATAAATTCCCATTCTATCCTATGGACAGATAGCCTTTCACTAGTGAAAAACAAAATACACTGTATTTCACTATCAGGATATGTCACACACTTCAGTACATGACCGAGCTTTCATATACACTGCACCCTGCATACAGTGGTAACTCGGACGTTCCTCAGGGGTGACTCACGTGTAATAAAAGGGAAGGTTAGGGCCTGGCAAGTGTGCGCACTTGCCAGGTCGACATGGCTGTAAAAACTGCAGGCAGACACTGCAGTGGTAGGTCTGAGAACCTTTTGCAAGGCTGCTTGTATGGGTGGCACAATCAGTGCTGCAGGCCCACAAGCAGCATTTGACTTACAGGCTCTGGGCACGCACAGTGCACTGGACTAGGGACTTAGCAGTAAGTCAAACAAGTCAATCATGGAAACACCAATCCATAATAACAATTTACAGAGAGAGCTTATGCATGTTAGCAGTGATCAGCAGTGGTAAATTGCCCAGAGTCATAAAACCAACATAAACAGGGTAAAAAACACAAGAGGCTAAAAAGCAAAAAGTCTGGGAAATAACCAGCTGAAAAAGCCAGGTCTAACAGCCCACTTATATTTATTTTCTCCCTCCTCCAGTAAACCCCATTTTCCCAATGCTTTCTACAACCCTCTTCCTAAGTACACCCGTATTATTCCTTGCACTTTTTGGACAAGCCAACCCTCATTCCTCCCTCTTTTTAATTTTACCCTAGTGACTCTTACCATCATTAGAAATACATGATTACATGTGTACGACCTGGGCTAAAATAAAGTAGCAGTGTGTGTTACATCCCCCTCCCCCACAAGAAGAGTGCTTCTAATCCTTTGCTTCATACTGCAGTGCACATTGGTGTAAGAAAGAGGATGGTCTGATTTTTTTCTGTCCATGTATTTGGCTGAAGTCTGGGGGTGAATCTGGGGATGGGCCTAGGGGCAAGGATGCTATTATGCCTACACTACTTTCTAAATCACCTACACCACCACCTTTCATCTACACCCTGTATCACTTTACCTCATACCATACATCATATCAGCCTACATAATAAACCCTTACATATACCCTATACCTCCATTTACACTCTACAGGGTCACTTTACAGTCACATGCTGCACCACCACCTTACGTCAGACTTCTACCTACACCACTCATAGACCCCCCAATTCCAAGCCTACAAACTATACCTACACTCTCACACCACTTACTGTCAACATCCAATAGCGTGTCATAATACTATTGACAAAAATGTCACCTGGCATAAATACTATGAAATAAAGTTTAATTACAAAATATAGTTCCATTGGGTATAGATTTTCTATTAGTAACTCCAATAGGGCCATATTTTTAGGTCTCGCCTGTCGATGCACATGCGCATCGAGCTCATCGAGCTTGCGAGACTATGGGGGCTTAACCACTCTTTAACTAACTTGCAAGGAATCGTGGCGATTCCTTGCAGTGCCCGTGACTTTTAAGCTCAATGCGCATGCGCATCGAGCTTAAAAGCGCGTGCACATGCCCCCAGCCGCCTGCCTTGCCCACTCTCTCTCTCACTTCCTCCCCCAGCTCCGCCCCCTCACTTCTTGGTTGCACGGCCGCTAGGCCGTGCCTCCCCTACTCTCCTCCCCCCTCCTCCTCCTACTCTCCTCCCCCCTCCTCCTCCTACTCTCCTCCCCTGCCTGCCGTGTCGCACCTCTCCCCGCTCCGCCCCCTCCCCTGCAGAACAGTCCAGAGACACCAAACAGATTTTTCAATCAGACTTTTAAATTAAATCACAGCAGCAATTTACTATTAAAACAAAACAATTTTAGAGCCTGCATTTCCTGAATTTTAGCAGCAATTTACTATTAAAACAATCTTAGAGCCTGCATTTCTGACTTCTTTTGGGCGCGCTGAAAGGCTGCATTTTCAGTTATTGCGAACATCACATTCAGAATGATGTTTAACTTATGCAGCGCTCTGACACCCTCGAGGTGCTAGCCTCATGCATACACACAGCCCTCACACATACAAGCATACACGCGCCCCTCCCCGCCGCACATACGAGTACACAGAACACACATCTTATGGTGCACACACTAGTACAGAACTGAAGGCGCTAGCCTTCACGTGCGCATGCATATACACCGCCTCAAGCATTCAGGCATACAGGCGCCCTCCCCTTCGCACATACGAACGCACATAACACAGTTCCTACGCCTCAGATACTAGCGCATAAAGATACAAACATCCGCCTTCCCTTCAAGCCATACTAACCTCATCAGTGGAACTTAAAACTGCAGGTGACACCGCAGGGCTCCCCCTTCAGCATAGAAACGCCGCGCCATTGCTGCTCCTTTAGCCCGGCACTCCGTGGGCGCTTGCTTCCATTAGAAAATGGAAGTCCCGCCCTACTAGTTTCCGGCAAAAGCACGCGCACGTCTTGATATAAAACTGGTTTCTATGCTTTTTTTCGAGACTTGCAATTCCCAAAACACTTTTACAGCAGCATTACTCATCAAGTGTTTGGCACAGCATCAGTGCAGCTTATACTGTATGCCTCTAAAATTCATGACCAGGCAAACGCGTTTGAAGAAAAAGCTTTTATAAATGCTCCTTGCACATCTATGCTCCTGCCTGCCACATTTGCATTGAATAATGATGAGATGTTATACATAAACTAATCATCTATAAAACTTGTCTGCTGGCATAACTTCAGTAGCGATAGTTCTGCCAGTATGTTAATTAACTATACAAATGCCAGTAATAATCGTGAACAGCCTTTAGACCGCAGCTTTCGTGCTGGATGTAACGGTAACATGCCAAATTCACTACCAGAAATTAGTAGGAAAAAAGTGGGTTAGCTAAGTAGAAGCTGCTTACCATCATTTGCTATCCCAAACAAAACAAACTTGTTTTAATTGCCAGCCTAATTACCAGCATATATTCATCATGCTTCTTTAGTTGATGAAAAAACATGTAGAACGGTTAATTATGCAGACTCCACAGTATGAGTCTATATCACAAACACTTATTCAGCTTTCAACACTTTTACAGCAGCCTTACTCATTTGGTGTTTGCCAAAGTGTCACTGCAACTACTATTTTGTGCTTTTTACATTTATAAGCATGCATATGTATTTCAACATTAAGCTTTTACCTACCACACTTTCATTGAATAATGACAAAATGTCACATAAACAGACTAACCATCTATACAGAGGTTAGATAAAATTGTCTTTTTAATGACCATGCTGTTTTAAAGCATTGCAAGTATTAGTAGCTTGTGCATCCTCTTCATATATTCGCTCAAAAAATGTCTTTTTTATGACAATGCTGATTTAAAGCATTATAAGTTATAGTCATTTGTGCATCCTCTTCATATATTCAATCACTATCACATCTTTCTACCCTCACCCCTGTCACATTCTCACCTCTGTAAAAAAAGTGTCACCGTACCTTACACAATCCCAACAGTAACAGCTCATACTCTCGCAATACATGAACTCACCCTCATTCCTTCACTCTCCCTTACAAACACACCCTTTACTTTCACACCTCTCTTCCACATACAGCTTCACACGTCTGTCATCACACACCCTTACATATTCATAGAATGATTTTTAATGTAGAAGCTCCCAACCCACGACACATATCTCCCAATATGCACAGAACTAGCGCTTTGCGAATGCACACAATAGGGCTGAGAATGCTAGTCTGCAATTTTTAGACCACCCTTAACTTATGAATACCACACACATACATAACACCACACACATAAGACCACACACCACACACATAAACCACGCACACATAAACCACGCACACATACACCACGCACACATACACCACGCACATACCACACGCACATACACCACGCACATACACCACGCACATACCACACGCACATACACCACGCACATACACCACGCACATACACCACGCACATACACCACGCACATACACCACGCACATCCACCACCACATCCACCACCACATCCACCACATCATCCACCACCTCATCCACAACCACCACATCCACCACCTCCACCACCACCACATCCACCACCACCACATCCACCCCCTCATCCACCACCACCACATCCACCATCACCACCACCCCCACACCCACCACCACCATATCCCCCAGATCCACCACTACCACATCTATATGTGTGTGTGTGTGTGTGTGGCTCTGTGTGTGTGTAGGTGCAAATGCAATGTTCTTGGATTTTTGTCACAATAAAATACACTGAACATAATCTTCACAAAAGTTATTTACAAACGTTTAAGCTATTGCCATTATAAATTACAATAACTTTTATTTAAGTATTAATTATTTACAAAATTAAAAGCCATTGTTATGTGTAATATCAAGACATCCAAGTCACGTAACTACAACACACATTGCATTACAAATGCTATAGGTGTCACATTTGCAAAAGTTAACACTATTGACATTGTAACTGACAAAGCTATTCATTTTGCTACTTTCAAAACCAACACATAAATAAAAAGTGTCATTTACAATACCAATAGCTTAAACTTTCCTAATGCGAGACCTATTGCATTTCCAATGCTTGTTGTAAACAATGTTTAGGACACAATATTTGTATCGGATGACATTTACTTCACAATATTTTGACACCAAACCTCACGTCCACATGTACTTACACTGCAACAACCCTTGCCTAACCATTCTACACCACCCACCACCTGTGTCTTATGCCAATGCCTAAACCACCCTATAAACCCTACAGCACCATCAACATACTGCCCTGCACACTACTCCACCATCTGTACCCTAACACATAGGCTTCATAAAACCACCGAAAAACAAATGGAAATGATGGACGGAGCGTTGACAATACAAGCACTCACCCCCAGTCAACTGGACCGAAACAAGCTACCGGGCTGAAGACGGCTGAAATGCCAGAAACCGGTCCTCAGTAGCTTGTTTCCGGTCCAGGGAAGTCATGGCTTGGCAGTTCGGGCAGGACTGTTCCCATGAGGCACAGGGTCAGACTGATTTGCATAGGGCCATGTCTGAACTGGGGTGGCAGAGTGGGCTAAAGAACGGTGATGGATTAAACACAGATCAGTTGACTGGGGTGAGCGCTTGTATTGTCAACGCTCCGTCCATCATTTCCTTTGGTTTTTCTTTGTTCGCCATAAGTTGGCAGGGTATGCTCAGACGTGAGTCCCTTGCTCACTTTGCCACTGAATTCAAGCAAGCCAGGCTGAAGACGACTGAAATGCCAGAAACCGGTCCTCAGTAGGTTGTTTCCGGTCCAGGGAAGGCATGGCTTGGCAGTTCGGGCTGGACTGTTCACATGAGGCACAGGGTCAGACTGATTTGCATATGGCCATGTCTGAACTGAGGTGGCAGAGTGGGCTAAAGAACGGTGATGGATTAAACCCAGATCAGTTGACCGGGGGTGAGTGCTTGTATTGTCAACGCTCCGTCCATCATTTCCTTTGGTGTTTCTTCATAAAACCACCTACAGCTCAGCGCCAGCTGCTTCCCCACTTCTGCCCTCTACGTTACTCATGCCTTCCATGGCAGCCAGAGGAGAGAGCAGCACCTCCTGGCTGGATGGATATAGAAATGTGGACTAGTATCAGAAGAAGGGATAATTTGGTGGAGGTGATGAGAGTAGCAGTAAAGGTCTATTTTCTTATTTGTTCTTTTGATGCCTTCATGGTCTCTCATTTTGTCATGTTTGTTCTGCAGTTGTAATCAGAAACATGATATATCAGATGAGCTGTCTGGTTTACAGCCGTGCATGATCTTGCAGCAGATGTTTGTAGTTGATGCATGCTTGAATGAGAAGCAATGAAGAGCCCCAGGGTGGAGCAGTTGTGGTCTTGTTTGTGTTTGCCAGTGATGAGGTGGGCAGCCTGTGAGCAGAGCATCAGTGACCATCAGTGCATGAAAAGACCTGCGCTGTTGAGGAGAAGGTATGGGTTGGAAGGTAGGGTTTTCACATTCATAATAGGCTCTGTTTCTAACTGCCTGCTGGGGCACCAGGTATGAAAGGCCAGAATCCCTAAAGAGGTCCATTCATTTGGAATTGGTTGAGAGTGCGATTATGGAAGTAGCCACCCTTATTTTATCAAGCAAGTCTATGACTTTCCATTGGAACTTGACTCTAATTACATCAGTTACCACATCCAGAACCCATAAGGACTGTACCCTAAGCCCTATATGTATTAGTCAGATGCCCCTTTAATGCACATGGACCTCTTGACTGGCAGTGGGCAGCTGATGGTGCCCTCACATAACTGTGTTACATTCCATCACATCTTCCACAAGCAATGAAAAGAAGTGCTTCCAAAATGCTTGGATGGTGAAGCATCCATTCGTTGCAGAACAAACACATCCACCCACTTTATGCACTTGGCCTCACCACTATGCAATGGCAGCCAGATGGTTGGATTAGATAACACAGGAAAGGTAGAGGCGCAGTGACCCGCAATAGTGATGTGAGCGATGACAGCATTGCACAGACAAAGGTGCGCAGGAGAGGTAGACCTAGGGCTGGATGTCCCCTCTACCCATCCATGGCTTGTGTCTGGTTCTTCACCCTGGGTATGTTTCATTGGAATTACAATTTGGACAGTCTGTGGTGGTCTTGGTCTCTGGAAAATACAGTGCTAACTCGTGCTTGTGGAAGTGGATCCTGAGCTCCACACTTTGGTGTGGGGAGTTATTGAAGTGCAAGAGATGGCCTCCTCAGCCTCCTCATCTAAAGACGTTTGATAATGAGAGGGGTCTGTGTGACAGCCAGGGCCAATGTCCAGAGCCCATGGGCTGCCTATGTAAGTAGCGGCCCTGCGCTGTAGTGGCCGGGGCGCTGTACCGCCCTTCCTCCTGGACCCAGCGCTGCGCATCTCCTGGCTCCAGTGGGGTGGGCCACTTCACCTGGTGCTGCGCTCTCCCTGGACTCTTTCTGAACCCACTCATGGACCCTGTGCTGCATCCTGCACCCGCAGACGCTGCACCCCCAGTCACTGCACACGCAGACACCACACGAGCAGACTCTGCATCCCCAGACACTGCACCCGCATACACCACACCCCCGACACCGCACCCGCAGACAAAACACCCACAGACTCTGCACCCCCAAACACTGTACCTGCAGACACCGCACCCCCAGACACCGCACCCGCAGACACCACACCCGCAGACTCTGCACCCCCAAACACTGCACCCGCAGACTCTGCACCCCCAGACACCGCACCCGCAGACACCGCACCCCCAGACACCGCACCCGCAGACACCACACCCGCAGACACTGCACCCCTAAACACTGCACCCACAGGCACTGCACCCCCAGTCACTGCACCCATAGACCCCGCACCCACAGACACTGCACTGCTTCTCCTACCCTAGACCCTCCGGTGCTTTCCCTCTGCTCACCACCACTCACAACAGACCAAGTGGAGTCCCTAATGAAAACAGTTAAATCTGGCTCACCCAAGGATGCCCTACCCGTTAAGGTATCCTCATTACTTCACAAGCAGTTGGCTCCTCTGATCTGCCCCATTCCTCTCTGACCAAGGGCATGTTACTTTCCGAATGGAGGGCAGCCCAAATAATTCCAATCAGGAAGAAACCCAATGCTCCTCCAGAAGATTTGTCTAATTATCGCCCTATCTCCTTGCTACCCTACTTGAGCAAATTCTTAGAGAAACATGTGAATAAGCACCTCTCAGACTTTATTGACGCAACAGGAGGCTTTGACTCCTCGCAGTCCGGCTTCCGTCGCATATTTAGCACAGAGACAGCACTAATCTCACTCACAGATAACCTCAGACATTTCCTAGATAGTGGACAGGCAGTACTATTGGTGCTGCTGGATCTGTCTGCAGCATTTGACACATTATCCCATCCCATTATATTATCTAGATTAAGAAATGCTGGTATTCAAATTCCAGCCTTCCAATGGCTGTCAAACTTTTAAAAATATTGCACTGTCAATTTGGGCACTCTCCAACCGACTACATCAGAGTTGACCAAAGGTGTGCCTCAGGCATCATGCCGGAGTCCCACATTGTTTAACCTTTATGTGGTCCCTCTTGCAGGTCATCTTTGGAATCTGGGTTTCATCCCTATTTTTCTACTTCTTAAGCGGATGTCACACAGGTTCTAATGGCATTAGACAGAAATCACATCAATGCCCAGTCTGCATTCTCTGAAGATATGACTGCCATTTGGGACTGGATGAGAATCAACTTTCTACAGCTGAATGCCAGCAAAACTGAAATGATGCTCTTTGGCGAGCGCCCCTACTCTGGTCTCCAGGATGGTGGCCCAATAACTTAGGGCCCGCCCTCCTCCACTGCTGTCGTTTGTTTTGTTTTTATTTTGTTTTCCATTTGTGCTTGTTTTCTTTGTATTTTTTGCCCGTGTTAGCGTTTTTGACTGCCATTTGTGCCTGTATTTTGACTTTTGTGCCCGTGTTAGCGTGATCCTTCCTGTTTGCCCGCCTACCTCGCCGCCCTCCGTCTTCCCTCCCCGCTCCCCGCTTCCCGCCTCCACCGCTGACCCCGCCCCTTTTTAGGTTTCGCTGGTGAGCGGAGCCGATTAGGCTCCGCCTCCAGAGAAATCTAATGAGTATAGTAAGCACTATGGAAGACGCCCCCCCGTCCGATTGGCTAGCTCCATAAACGGAGCCTAGCCATTGGACGAGGGGCCTGTCCGTCAATGCCGGACCAGACACGGGGGCGTTCCCGACATTCTTTGGCTTTTGCCGACGTCACGGGACGCCGGGAACGCCCCCGTGTCTGGTCCGGCCGGGCCGTGCTTGCTGCTGTCCTGGGCATGCTTTTCCCCCGGCACGTTTCCCGCCTCCCTCCCGCCGTTCGTGTTCTCTCCCGCCCCCCTCCCCCCTCACGCCCCCTGTGTCCTCTCCCGCCCCCTCCCGCCGTCCGTTTTAATTTATATTCACTCAATGTACACTTTTCTGCCGCCTCCCGCCGTTCGTGTTCTCTCCCGCCCCCCTCCCCCCTCACGCCCCCTGTGTCCTCTCCCGCCCCCTCCCGCCGTCCGTTTTAATTTATATTCACTCAATGTACACTTATCTGCCGCCTCCCGCCGTTCGTGTTCTCTCCCGCCCCCCTCCCCCCTCACGCCCCCTGTGTCCTCTCCCGCCCCCTCCCGCCGTCCGTTTTAATTTATATTCACTCAATGTACACTTATCTGCCGCCTCCCGCCGTTCGTGTTCTCTCCCGCCCCCCTCCCCCCTCACGCCCCCTGTGTCCTCTCCCGCCCCCTCCCGCCGTCCGTTTTAATTTATATTCACTCAATGTACACTTATCTGCCGGGATCCACCATTCTCGGTCTTACTTTGCGTGCTAATTACCCTTGTTTCAGATGTGTTCATGCATTTCCACCCATATATTTTTAGCTGCCTACATATAATGTTGTATTTCTTTTTTGCTAGGCATACACCATGCTCCACTGTACGCTTTTCCTTACAGCGTTTGGAATGGAGTCTAGGAACTCCCGCCCGCCCCCCTCGTCCTCTCCCGCCCCCCCCTGTCCTCACAAACATATATTGGTATCCCGTCCCGCCCGGGGGTTTCTTCAGCCGGCCGGCCAATCCCAGCGCGGCCGGCCGGAAGTGCCCGCCCCCCCCCCCCCCCCCCGCCGCCGCCCAGCGCGAGAAGAGGAGCCACGGCGAGCGCTGGAAGTCTGCGCTGCTCATGGAAAACAAGCTTCCCCACTCGGGTAACTGCTGGAAGTGAAGGTAGGCACATCGGGCATGAGTGTGTGTGGGGCTTCAGAATTGGCACTTTCCCCTGTATGACGAGCACTGCTAAAAACACCAGCATACGGACCTGGAACCCTTGGAAAGCTGCAGTTTCTAATAGAAAGCACAAGCCCGAGTCTAGGAACTCGGCAGCACCCTCCCCCGAACCACAATCCGCCCCCCTCCACAACTATGTAACACCCGAGATGTCACAACACAGCTCAATAAATCCCACTGCACGTATATTCCGTGGCCGCGTGGACAATGCCACCTTTTCATACCCACATCTGCACATATCCCATTCCCCCAGCAGAGCCAGCGAGGGAACCAAGCCACCAGGGGCTGCGTCCGTGCACTCCCTGCTCCTCCCAGAGCACCTTTCCCTCTAGAACTATGAAACATCAGAAAGGGTTTCTGGCCACCCCAGGCCTGGCGTGTCTTACCCTTTCTGCCGAAAGCAAAAATCTCTACGGTGAACCCCGATTTTCTGGAACCATATACCACGGCCTCAAGTGACAAGCTCTGCCATGCGCCCTTTCCTCTACCCTCCCAACTCTTACAGTTTTTCTCCTCCACAGGCTGAGATTTCTTTTAAGTATTATTCCCCTCACCCATGGCCCAGGTCTTACCCCCCAGTCATGTCGCATCTCGATTCGAGGCTCTATCTCACGCCCCTTCCCGGTGCTAGAAACCCTTCTAAAGGATGCCCCCATCCGAAGCTCTATTTATCCACTGCCCCCAGAGAGATCCCAACTTTGTAACATAGCGCTTTGTTTCTTATTTGGCTAGACTGTGTAACATAGCGCTTTGTTTTCTATTTAATTAGATTGTGTAACATAGCGCTTACTTTTGTATTTAGTTAGACCATGTAACATAGCGCTTTGTTTTGTATTTAGTTGGACTTTGTAACATAGCGCTTTGTTTTGTAGTTAGTTAGACTGTGTAACATAGCGCTTGCAAGGCTGTGCCTCTCACGCTGACCCGTGTGAGTACCTACCGACCCAGGGGGGAGCGTCAGCTCTGCTGTTGGTGACGTCTACTTGCCCCTCTCTCTCACAAGGTACACAGTCTACTCCCCTCTCTCTGCGTCTCTTCTCTCCCTCTCTAGCTCTTCATCTCTCTTATTCTGCCTGTTTCCTGCTCGCTCGCTCTCGTGCTCCCTCTCTTTCGGTCTCTCTTTCACATTGTCTCGCTCCTGCTCTAGATGTGTGTCTCTCTCTTACTCTCACCCCTTTCCATTCTGCTTTTTCTCCTTTCTCTTTAGCTCTTCTTTTTTTCGTTCTCACTTTATCTCCCCTCTCACTTCATTGCTATTTCTCCTTCTTTCTTTTTCTTACTCTCTCCATCCCTTCCTCTCCCTCCCTAACTCTTTTCTTCCCTCCCTTCGTCTCCCCCTCTCTCTCCCTCCCTCATTCCTCTCTCCCTCCCAGCCTCCCTCCCTGCCTCTCTTTGTCCCTCCTACTCATCATCCCTCCCTCCTTTCCTCTCTCGCTCCCTTTCTTACAGTCAGTGCTATTGTGAAATGTCAGTGCTTCGTGGGGGGTCTAGCTTAAACTGCATTTCTGGTCGGACCCTTTCTTAGCATTCCTTTCTCTTTTTCACGGGTGATTTTAATGTCAGATTCGTTTTCCTTAAACAATTTGTTTTGACTTTGGCTAGAGTGTGTAACATAGCGCTTTGTTGTGTATGTAGTTGAACTTTGTAACATAGCGCTTGGTTTCTTATTTGGCTAGACTGTGTAACATAACGCTTTGTTTTCTATTTAATTAGATTGTGTAACATAGCGCTTACTTTTGTATTTAGTTAGACCATGTAACATAGCGCTTTGTTTTGTATTTAGTTGGACTTTGTAACATAGCGCTTTGTTTTGTAGTTAGTTAGACTGTAACATAGCGCTTGCAAGGCTGTGCCTCTCACGCTGACCCGTGTGAGTACCTACCGACCCAGGGGGGAGCGTCAGCTCTGCTGTTGGTGACGTCTACTTGCCCCTCTCTCTCACAAGGTACACAGTCTACTCCCCTCTCTCTGCGTCTCTTCTCTCCCTCTCTAGCTCTTCATCTCTCTTATTTTGCCTGTTTCCTGCTCGCTCGCTCTCGTGCTCCCTCTCTTTCGGTCTCTCACATTGTCTCGCTCCTGCTCTACATGTGTGTGTCTCTCTCTCTTACTCTCACCCCTTTCCATTCTGCTTTTTCTCCTTTCTCTTTAGCTCTTGTTCTTTTTTTCGTTCTCACTTTATCTCCCCTCTCACTTCATTGCTATTTCTCCTTCTTTCTTTTTCTTAATCTCTCTCCATCCCTTCCTCTCCCTCCCTAACTCTTTTCTTCCCTCCCTTCGTCTCCCCCTCTCTCCCTCCCTCCTTCCTCTCTCCCTCCCTGACTCTCTTTGTCCCTCCTACTCATCATCCCTCCCTCCTTTCCTCTCTCGCTCCCTTTCTTCCTCCCTCCCTCTCCCTCCCCTCCCTCCTTTCCTCCCTCCGTCCCTCTTTTCTTCCATTCCTCTCTCCAGTCCCCCTCTCTCAACACCTCCCTCCCTCTCCACCTCCCACCCCACCTCACTCCCTCACTACCTCTCTCCATCCCTCCCTCTCTCCGTCCGTCCCTCTCTCTACCACCCTTCGTCTCTCTACCTTCCTCCGTCCATCCCTCTCTCCCTCCCTGCCTTCCTCTCTCCCTCCCTCTCTGTCCCGCCCCCTCCCTCTCTGTCCCTCCCTCTCTCTCCCTCGCTGCCTCCCTCTCTCCCCCTCGCTGCCTTCCTCTCTCCCCCGTCCCTCCCTCTCTCCCCCGTCCCTCTCTCTCTCCCTCCCTCGTCTCTCTCCCTCCCTCCCTCTCTCCATCTCTCCCTCTACCTCCCCCCTTCCCTCTCTCCCTGCCTCTCTCCCTGCCTCTCTCCCCCCTGCCTCTCTTCCTCCCTCACACTCTCCGCACCCCCCTCTCTGTACCCCCTCTCTCCCTCTCGCTCTCCCTCTCTCCCTCCCTCTCTCTCCCCCTCTCCCCCTCTCTCCATCTCTCCCTCCGCCCCTCCCTCTCTCCCCTGCCCCCCTCCCTTCCTCTCTTCTTCCCTCACACTCTCCGTACCCCCTCTCTCCCTACCTCTCTTCCTCACTCTTTTGCTCTCATTCGCTTTCACCCTCTGTGTCTCGGAGACTCCCTCATGCTATCGGTCCATAAGCCTGAAGACTACTTAAGGAAGCCTGGGACCCACAATTCCCTGGAGCTCGAGGGGGATCAGTACCACTGAACCCCCTGAGATGTGAAACCGAACCCACTGCACCCTCTTATGTGTGAGCTGCTGCTATGTTACGATATTCTAAATACACCTCACTGTCTCCGAATATTACATATAAACACACATTTTGAATTTGGACGAGTGCCCCTGTGCACTGTCAGTGATCTGGCCAAAGAGGGCACGAACTACCTGAAACTGGATCATAAATCCAAGATGTTCCAAACATGGTCCCCAAAAATACGTTTGGCCCAGAGCCCCCAAAATCCTTAAAATGTCCCTGATGACAGCGCTGTAGTGATGGACTTCCATTCCTGGAACGTGCCAAACCTGGACCATAGGGCATCCCGACTGACCATACATCCTCCTCCCGGTGACGGGATCAAGTTCCTTCATAGCTCATCCTGCAAAGTGGTTCACTTCAAGGCGTTCAGGTGCGTTCATTGTGTCTGGTGGTTTTGAAAAGCGCCAGATTAGGAATATTGGGGTTTTAAGCGTTGTACAATACAGCGCCCCTACATTCAAATCACACAAGGTCAGGTAGGTGAAAGGAGAGATGAGACTTCATGCCCATTCAATCCACAGGGTTTATTCTAATACTGGCAGCGGGAGGAGCTTGTGTACCAATTACATAGATGCCGCCAAAAGGGAACAAGCATTTACAATGCAATGGTCTCGGCATTCTTAAAGTTAGAGCTATTGGCATTGCTCATGACATTATTTTTATTTATGCTTTTGTTTTTAAAACATAAATAAATGGCATTGTCATTTACAATGCCTATAGCAGGTCATAAGCCTCCTTTTGTTGGAGTCTCCTGGCTGTCAGCAGTCAGGAGCCTCACACCTGATGCAAATGGAGCGGAGGGCTCTGTGCGTGTGTTTGGGGAGCTCTTTGCGTGTGTGTGGGGGGCTCTTGTGTGTGGGGGGCTCTTGTGTGTGTGGGGGGCTCTTGTGTGTGTGGGGGGCTCTTGTGTGTGTGGGGGGCTCTTGTGTGTGTGGGGGGCTCTTGTGTGTGTGGGGGGCTCTTGTGTGTGTGGGGGGCTCTTGTGTGTGTGTGGGGGGCTCTTGTGTGTGTGTGGGGGGCTCTTGTGTGTGTGTGGGGGGCTCTTGTGTGTGTGTGGGGGGCTCTTGCGTGTGTGTGGGGGGCTCTTGCGTGTGTGGGGGCTTTTGCGTGTGTGGGGGTCTATTGCATGTGTGGGGGTCTATTGCATGTGTGGGGGGCTCTTGCGTGTGTGTGGGGGGCTCTTGCGTGTGTGTGTGTGTGTGGGGGGCTCTTGCGTGTGTGTGTGGGGGGGGCTCTTGTGTGGTGTGTGGGGGGGCTCTTGTGTGGTGTGTGTGTGGGCCTCGTGTGTGTGTGGGGGGCTCTTGTGTGTGTGTGGGGCTCTTGTGTGGGTGTGTGTGTGTGCAAATGCAATACGTCTCGCATTTGCGACAGAGTAAGCTATTGGCATTGTAAATGACAATGCCATATATTTATCTGTTTTCAAAACCAACACATAAATAAAAAGTTTGTCATTTACAATGCCAATAGCTCTAACTTTTCCGAAGGCGAAACCGTTGCATTGTAAATGCTTGTTTCCTTCTGTTCCCTCCCCGCTCCCGCCTCCCAGCTGCTCCGCCCACCCGCGCACTTCGCCTTATATGGCGACCGTGCGAACGCGCAGCGGTCACGCGCAGCGGGCGCGCCGATTGTGCGCCGAAGGCGCGCCAAAGGTAAGCCAGTCTACGCCCGTCCGCGCCTGGACCGCGCCCAGTGCCAGGACCCCTGGCCCTCGAGGACCCCGGCCGACCCGCCTTACGTACACCACCGCCACCCTCACCGCACTCAACACCGGCCGAGTCCCGGGATGCTGCAGAGCCACCCCACGACGCATCCACGGACCCTTCAGCTGCAACTCCTGCAAGTTCACCTGCATCCGGGCCCGCCCGACACCAGCACCTGCCAAACCGAACACCAGCAGCAACCACCTCAAGTGCATCCTGCTCAACACCCGCTCCGTCCACAGACACACCATCGAACTCTGGAACCTCCTCGACACCACAGCCCCTGACGTTGCCTTCATCACGGAGACCTGGATGAACGCCTCCTCAGCGCCCGACATCGCCATCGCCATCCCAGAAGGATACAAGATCACCCGGAAGGACCGCAACACCAACCAGGTGGGAGGAGGCATCGCCATCATCCACAAGAACACCATCCGCATCACGACCAGCACCGACAACACCCCACCCTCCGCCGAACACCTGCACTTCCAGATCCACACCGACCCGAAGACCACCCTCAGAGGCACCCTGATCTACCGACCTCCGGGACCACGCACTCAATTTAGCGAGGACATCGCCGACTTCGTCAGCCCGCACGCCCTCCCCTCCGCTGACTACATCCTCCAGGGGGACTTCAACTTCCACCTGGAGAACAACAACGACTGCAACACCAGCACCCTGCTCGACAACCTCGCCAACCTTGGACTCAAGCAGCTGGTGTCCACCCCCACCCACCTCGCCGGACACACACTCGACGCCATCTTCTCATCCAGCAGAGACATCGCCTTCAGCCACGCCACAGAACTCCACTGGACAGATCACAGATGCATCCACTTCACCTTCAGAAGAACGAAGACCCACCCACCACCAGCAACAGGTTGCCCGAAGAAGCTGGAACAAGATCACAGCCGACCAGCTCGCCGCCTCCCTGAGCCAGCACCCTCCGGCCAGCTCAGCGAACCCCAGCCAGGCCGCCGACAACCTCACGAAGTGGATCAGCAACTGCGCGGACGAACTCGCCCCACTGAGGACCCCGCCCAGCAGACCCGGCAGTAAGAGAGCCCCATGGTTCACCGACGAACTCAAGAGCTCCAAGAAGAACTGCCGAGCCCTCGAGAAAGCCTGGAGAAGGGAACCCACGCCGGACAACAGGACCACCCTCAAGCTCGCCACCCGGAAACACCACCAACTGATCCGCATCGCCAAGAAAACGGCTTTCAAAAACCGACTGGACAACAACGCACACAACTGCAAAGAACTCTTCAACATCGTGAAAGAGCTCTCCAACCCCAACGCCGGAAACAACGACATCACCCCTTCGCAAGACCTCTGCAACTCCCTCGCTTCCTACTTCCACAACAAGATCGCGGACATACACGACAGCTTCAGCACTCAACCGACGCACGCCACGACCGCAGGACCTCCACCCACCACCACCCTCCGCGCCTGGACCCCGGTCAACACCGAAGACACCGTCCACACGATGAACTCCGTCCACTCCGGATCCCCAACCGACCCCTGCCCCCACCACGTCTTCAACAAAGCCGACGCTGTCATTGCACCCCACCTGCGAGACATCATCAACACCTCATTCGACACCGCCACCTTCCCCGAGAGCTGGAAGCACGCTGAACTCAGCGCTCTACTGAAGAAACCTACAGCAGACCCCACCGAACTCAAGAATTACCGCCCCATCCCGCTGCTCCCGTTTCCAGCCAAAGTCATCGAGAAGACCGTCAACAAATAGCTGGCCACCTTCCTCGAGACGAATGGATCCCTCGACCCATCGCAGTCCGGATTCCGTGCCAACCACAGCACCGAGACCGTCCTCATCGCCGCCACCGACGACATCCGAGCCCTGATGGACAACGGGGAAACAGCGGCCCTCATCCTCCTAGACCTCTCCACGGCCTTCGACACGGTCTGCCACCGCACCCTAGTGCAGCGCCTCAGCAACGTCGGAATCCAGGAGAAGGCGCTGGAATGGATTGTCTCCTTTCTCGACGGAAGAACACAAAGAGTCCGCCTACCACCATACAAGTCAGAGGCCACCAAAGTCATCTACGGCGTCCCTCAAGGATCCTCACTGAGCCCGACTCTCTTCAACGTCTACATGAGCCCCCTCGCGGCCATCGCACGCCAACACAACCTCAACATAATCTCCTACGCCGACGACACCCAGCTGATCCTCTCCCTGACCAACGACCCCGCCGCCGCCAGAGCCAACCTGCACGAAGGGATGAGAGAGGTAGCCGAGTGGATGACGACGAGCCGCCTGAAGCTGAACACAGATAAGACGGAGGTCCTCATCCTGGGCTCCTCGCCCTCCGCCTGGGACGACTCCTGGTGGCCCCCCGCCCTGGGCACCGCACCCAGACCGACGGACCACGCACGCAACCTGGGTTTCATCTTGGACTCCTCCCTCTCCATGACCAGGCAAGTCAACGCCGTCTCCTCGTCATGCTTCAACATCCTGCGCATGCTTCGGAAGATCTTCTGGTGGATCCCCACAGAGACCAGGAAGACCGTCACCCAGGCCCTCGTCACCAGCCGACTGGACTACGGCAACGCACTCTACGCCGGAACCACCGCCAAGATCCAGAAGAGACTCCAGCGCATCCAGAACGCCTCAGCCAGACTCATCCTCGACATCCCACGACACAGCCACATCTCCGGACACCTAAGAGACCTGCACTGGCTCCCGGTCAACAAGAGAATCACCTTCCGCCTCCTTACCCACGCACACAAAGCTCTCCACGACCAAGGCCCGAGCTACCTCAACAAACGAATCAACTTCTACGCTCCCAAACGCCACCTCCGATCCACCAGCCACGCCCTCGCCGCCGTCCCACGCATCCGCAGAGCCACTACAGGAGGAAGGTCCTTCTCCTACCTGGCCGCCAAGACCTGGAACTCCCTCCCGGCCGACCTGCGCCTGACCCAAGACCACCTCTCCTTCAGGAAGAAGCTCAAGACCTGGCTGTTCGAGCAGTAGCAGCACCCCCCCCCCCCCCCCCCCCCAAGCGCCTCGAGACCCTACGGGTAGGTAGTGCGCTCTATAAATGTCTTTGATTGATTGATTGATTATTCCAAAAGCAGTGGTGAAAAACTTAGGAGTACACTTAGACTATAAACTCTCTATGAAAGAGCAAGTCACAACCACGGTGAGCTCTTGTTTCTATATGCTAAGTCTTCTAAGGAAGGTTTTCCCTTTCCTCCCTATAATAGTTAGCAAAAACCCTACTACAGGCATTAGTAGTCAGTCGTCTCAACTATTGCAATGGCCTCTTAATTTCAGCCAATGAAGCCTCTCCTAACAGGTTCAAAATACCGCCGCCCGAGCGGTCTCCAACTCTCTAGCTAGGACTGCTTCCTTGCCCCTACTCCAGGGACTACACTGGCTACCTGTTCCCAAGCGGATCCGCTTCAAAATATGTTGTATAGTACATGAGGCGCTTCGGGAAGAGGTGTGGCGCGGCGGCCAGGGTAACTGACTCTGGAATCTGGGGATCACGGTTGGATCCCCGGCACCGGCGGCAGATTAGCCCAGCACCATGTGACTCTGGGCAATAGCTTGCTTAATCTTCCCGACGGCCCCCATCGTCTTGACACCTTCGGGTAATTGTTTGCGCTTTACAAATACTGGACATTTACATTTACTTGGCAATGCCCCCAGCTATCTGGCTGACAGACTCTTACGGTACCAGCCTTCAAGAACACTCCGATCCAGATTTAAATCTCTTCTTGTGGGGCCCCGGATAAAGAAATTACGTTCAGGGGGGAAAACCTTATCACTTGGCCCCTTCAAGTTTGGAATCAACTTCCTCTAATCCTTCGCGAATGTACCAATTAACTACAATTCCGTCGGCCTCTTAAAACAAAACTCTTCCAAATCTCCCTGCTGACTCTGTAACCTCCCTCCAAAATCCTTTGCTGACCGGTTAGCACTTCCACAGCGCGGAGATACCCCTTCGGGGGTGATCCGGGCGCTTTACCAGATAAATAAAAAATGCATAAATAAATAGATCAGTGCTCTCCCTGGACTCTTTGCTCTGGATCTCACCTTCACACCCAGTGCATGGCCACGGATGTGACCAGTCGCGAGTCCCAGTACTGCGGATGGACAGTGGTGCACTGATGAGTGTGAGAGCGGTAATAATGCACTGAACACTTTGCTGGATGCTTTGTCCTAATTCCACAGACGACACTCTACATGTGGCTGCACTGCTGAGATACATATAATAATGACCCGATTTACGCACTTGGGCAGTAGCGTTTTGCATAACATTAACACTGTTAAAGACTGATTTTACAACAAAAATACACTGATTAGACAATGTATTTATTGCAATCTAAATACATTGGGCCTCATATATGAGCCCTTGCATCACTTTTATGCCGCCGGTGCGTCACTTTTTGGGACGCACCAGTGGCGTAATAAATGTGCCTTGTTGCACCATATTTACAAAGTGGCGCATCTAGGTAGATGCGTCACTTTGTAAACCCCTGCGCCACATTATACCTGTGCCAGGTATAATGTATGCAAGGGGGCGTATTGACAAAAGAAAGGGTCGTAGAAGTGATGCAGTGAAATCTATGAGATTTCACTGCGTCACTTCTAGCACGCCGTTGCGTCAAAATCTTGCGCCTGCCTCACAGCAGGCGTAAGACTGACGCAGGCCCTTTCACATGGGGCTTGCCCATGTGAAAGGACGCATTGTTGGAGTTGCGTCACTTTTGTGACACATTCCAGCAATGCGTCACTTTTGCGCTTACAGATACGTCAGAAATACTGACGTATCTGTAACTCCTTGCGCAATGATGCGTCACAATGTAAATATGACGCATCATTGGTGTCGCAAGGAGGGCGCAATAAAACGTGACAAATCGCTGTTTTCACGCAGCGATGCGTCACTTTTCATGAATGAGGCCCCTTATCTATAACCAGGGCCAGCGGAATTATGAGATAATGCTGCTGTGACATTCTCCGCATAATTGTCGGTTTGCCGCATGTGCTAATCCTCCATCGGCGGGCTGATAAAGAAAGCAGGCGGTGAATAGTGAAAAACGCCTAGAGAGAATGCCTATAAATTTGAAATCATAATTCCTATCGAACAATCAGGAGTGCAGGTCCATCCACAATAAAGTTTACTAGAGTGCTAAAAGAGCTTTAATACAGAAGGAAAAAAAAGCTTTACCATATTGGCAGATGAGTCCAATGTGGGAAAATAAGATGCCCTGATGAGAGCCCACAGAGAGAACAGTGGGGCTTGAAACGTGTCTCAATTTGAAAAAAAGAACTCTTACTCAATTTTTGTGTATAAAAAAGAGTTTAATCTTTGTTCCAGATTGGTTTTGTTCCTTATGTGGTTGTATTGTGAAAAGTATTGTAACAGTCTTTTTCAGTGGTCATAATCTTTTTTCCTTGTATATATATATATACATGTAAATTGTGTTCTATATAAATGTATGTTTTATATGTTTGTAAACTGGTTGTGTAGCTATGTGAAGGCCAGATTCCTTCCCCCCCAAAAAATTATAAAATTATGAAAAAATAGGGTGATTAAATAAACCCAATCACGAAAGGAATATAGCGTGGTTTGTTTTAAGCAAAACAAGTGTAACTGACAAGGATACCAGGTTAATCATTGTTTATACTATAATCCTCCATCCGCAGCATAATCTGCAGATTTTAACAAACAAAAAAATGTTTTTAGGTCTAAAGTTGTGGCGGCTTATGGCCCTGCGCACCAGAAGGCCCTACGCAAGGGTTAACTGTTCATCTTTAGGCTGCTTATTGCAGTGTTTAGGTACTAGCAGGTGAAATCTTTTCCTGCACTGTTACTAGGATGTAAAAATGACAAATGAATTAAGTAATGCTATCACAAAATAGCCCGCATAGAGTGGGTCTTTTTTGCCGCGTAATTTAGTCAACCTGCCGCATAATTTGGTCTTCCACTGCTGTATAATTCCAGTGGCCCTTTCTAAAACTGATGTGTACCTCGTCCCCGAGAGTCAGGCTTCAATCTCTGGTTTCACTGTCCCATAAAACTCAAAGTGGCCAAAAATAGGAGTTACTTGGCAATTCAGTGAGTTTGAGTAGTCTCTGGCTAATTATGGCTGCTGTGTTTGTTCATTGTTGTGGGGCCCACCCTCAAGCCCCTCCATTTTGCCTCCTTCCCGGTATCCCCTGGCCTATGTTCTGTGAGTCACTAAGCACAGGCTACCACAAGCCTAATGTCTTGGGTGCCAGACGTAGTGCCCCATAGCCACGCCTGGGGGCTCTTGACCCAGTCTTGATATATTTATTTATTTGCATTTTTACACAACGCAAACATAAGCCAAGAGTATCAGAGCACTTCATGTATGACAAGTTCCACTTCATACGAGCAGTTTACAATAGGAGGGTTCCAGTTACATCCATAAAAGTTACAGATCACACAAGTAAAACATAACAGCGCAGGTGGCACTGATCTGAATAAAGGTGTAGTTAACTTCAGTGTACTTATGAAAGAAAAGAATTGTTTTGTAGAGAAAATAAGAGTGTCCCAGTATTATATGTTTATAAGGTACTTGGAAAAAGAAATCAAGAGGGCCCACATCCAATTTAGTGCCACTGATTGCATGCAGTATTTGGCGGGAGTGAAGAAAGCAAGTGTGCCAGTGGTTTGGACTATTTGCAAGCATTCCTCTCATCACCTTCTGTGTGTTTGTTGTAACACCACAAGTGGCCCATGCTGTGTTCAGATCTGGTACCCTTGCTCGCTGTACCACAGGATCCAAGCTGGACCTCACTGTTGAGGCCTAGTACGGCCATAAGAGCTCTAGGGCTGCTTGTTCTCCCTTCTGCCATTCGCGATGGACTGTTCCCATGAGGAGCAGGGTCAGTACTGATCTGCATAAGGCTGGCCTCAGTCGAGAGTGGCACAGTGGCTGTAAAGGTTTTGGTTAGAATTCTACCCAGGGAAATTTCCAGTGGTTTAGACTATTTGCAAGCATTACTCCGAACATCTTGTATGTGTTTCCTGTTCTTAACATCTGTTCTCCCATGCAGAGTGAACACATTTTCTGGAAAGAGAGTGCAAATATCATTGCCAATGCATAGTAAAATTACCTAATGGCTGAAGGTGACTGCAATTCCTACCTGGATCATACATTGGAAGTAAAAAGATATTTTAGACAGAATTATCAAATTACTATTTGCTAAGATAACTCCCTACATCTCCTGCTAGGTCTGCTCGTCCTGCTGATCTTTCACCCGTGTGGTACATACAAACGTTTCTATGTAATAAACATTGTTATTGAAAGTGTGTTATGATGATACACATTTCAGCGAACTAACTAGCCTCCTCATTGTCCATTCCTCATGCTTTGAGATGACATGGCATCTGCAATGACCTCATCAAATGAATCCCAATCCTTTACTCACCTTTATTCTTTAGAAGTAAAATTCACAAAATACTTCAGTAGTGGCCACCAACTGTGAGTCCTTCCCAGAATCCTATCAACATATCATGGAGCGGTAGTTCCCCCTTAAATCTCCCTTTGTTGGAATTAGTGGATAGAATTCACATGATGATCACTCCAAACACATTTTAGACCTTCTTAATGCAGTGCGTGCCCCTGCCATGTTTAGGGACATAAAGAGCACGCAAACAGCCCAATCTCCCTTTGGCTTTTTCTGCCACCAAAAAACATATTAGATTGTAACAGGGGACCCTTGGGTCATGCCATATCTAATCTGGATACCTCACCTTGGACTCTCCTTGAAAAACATGCTTATCCATCCCTTCTTCCTGCAAGCCTTAGTATTCTGTACTCTCTTCTCCACCCAAAGCTCAAAGGCCCTGGATCTCCATCACTGACCTCAAAAACAAATGTGGCCTTCTTCATAAATGAAACTCCCTCTTACACAAGGCGGGGACCAGCCTCAGTGAACCAATATTTGGCTCAGATTGTACAAATTCTTCACGCCTGCTGATGTAATCCAGGATTAAAAACTATGTTGTCGGGTTACACAGCTTACAACTAGCTCACTAGACCAAAATGGCAAGACCAAGTCACTGAGTTGCATCCCCACCTACATTTAGAATACAGTCTTTATTTTCAGCATATTTAGGTGGAGTGCTAAAGCTGACATTAGATGGCTAAAAACGCACCCATTTGGACACATTCAGCTCTGTTGTCTGCCCACCCCAGTGACTTGCTCACCTTGTCAAGGGTCCGCTCAATGTTATTTTTTTATGCCACTTGCTACCAGTTTTGCCCATGTTTCTAAGCTCCTCTAAAATGTTCACATAAAGGGAATAACACATGAGTGTATCATTGTGACATCTTTTCTGCGCATCCTGTGGTCATACCTGGTTATTGGCCATCGTGTGTGGTGGATTCTGATATGGACTATTGATGTTTCCGGACATAAGAATGTTTTAAACACTTTAAATAGGAGAGTTGTTCAATTTGTAAACTTATGTCTAGTGTCTAGTAAGCAGTGAACGCTTACCCAAGAAGTGGTAAGGAGTTTGTAACTCAAATACGGAATTAATTTTAATCACACTCAATAAGCTCAATATCGAGCCCAGTTATATCTTTTCAGACGGCCAGATGTAGAGAAGGGCATTATGGAATGAAACCCTATAAATGTGCTCTATGACCCAGATCCCCCAAAACTAATGTCTGAGTTTCAAGTGTCTCCACAAATGCAAAGTGAAAGAGTTAATGGAAGGTTGGCAACATCAATTATCAACCGGGCTGGATTCCAATGGCTGAATATAACCGAGACATTGCACCACCTTGCACTCATGATGCCTCCACCACACAAGGTATCTCTGTTGAAGGAAGAAGTACCCAGCAGCTCACAACTTAGTAACAGTTTTCTGGGGTAGGTAGGTCTCTGGATTGCGACTTCAATTGTGATTTAGTGGGTTATTTGGAAACTGTGAACCTTGCACAAAGTTTTTTTAACCCTGGTATCCCCATTTGGCCAATTGTGCACTATTTGAGAAATCGCCCCTTTTTGTACGGTTGTTAGAAATGGGGGTCTCTAGTTGGCTAGGGTTTGCACCTTTATCCAAGTACGGACCCTTCTTCCTAGTCAGGGTAAGGGAGTTACACTCCTAAAATAACCCCTGCTCACCCCCTTGGTAGCTTGGCATGAGCAGTCAGGCTTATGTCAGAGGCAATGTGTAATGCATTTGCACATAACCAACAGTAATACATTGAAAACTCTACAAAAGGACAGCACACCAGTTTAGAAAATATCCAATATTTTTATATATCTAAAACAAGACCAAAATGACAAAAATCCAACATACAGTACTTTAAACATTTGCACTTTGCAAGAATACTTAAAAAAACACAATTCCTTGAAGTTGGTAGCTTCGTCTGGTGATACAGCGGTGCTGTAACCAACAGAATCCAACAGTTCCGTCTGACCGCATCGGTCAGGGGTGACAATAGACTTGTAAACAATAGCTTTTGTGTTGCTGCCAACACGTTGGTGCGAGCCGGTCGTGGCAACCGCCGCAGTTGCTGTGTGAAGCGGAGCGGCGTGCGGTGCCCTCAATTCACGGTTCAGGCAACGGCTCGGTGACTGTTGGCCAATGGTGTCGGTGAGACAAGGGCTGCAGTGCGGAGGGAAGACGGTGCTCGTTGCAGTGCTGACAGATTACGTGCATAAGACATAGCCGGTTGCTGGAAGCTGGCATTGGTCTGTCTGGACTGCGGTGCGTTGTGTGACTTACAAGCGGTGCACCCAAGCCACAATGCGGTCACCGAAGTCACGTTCAGCGTGCAGAGACGGTATCAGTGAGACTAGGGTGGCGAAGTGAAGCAGCTGTGCAGAGTGCGTTGCCCACAGTGCAAGCAGCGGCTCGGTGGCGGCGGTTGTCGGTGAGACCAGGCTTGTGGTGTAAGATGCAGAGGTGCCCTCTACGGTGCCTTCAGGACACAGATCCAGAGATGGAGTTTGTGACGGAGTCAGTTATATTTCCCTTCTCTCTGGCAACTGAAACAGCGGTCCCAGAAGCGGTACCCAGAGGTTGGTAAAGTCTTTGCAGTCCCTGAGACTTCAGAACAGGAGGCAAGCTCTTGGAGATACTCAGCACAAGTAAAGAAAGTTCAGTCCATCCTTTTCCCTGCCCAAGGCAGAAGCAACAACTGCAGGCCAACGCAAACAAAGCAACAACACAGTAAAGGGACAGCACTCTTCCTGGCAACTCTTCCAGCTCTTCTTCTTGTCAGGTTCCTTGCTTCCAGCAAGTTCTAAAGTTCTGGGGTCTGGGCCCCAATATTTATACTCCAAATCCCTTTGTTCTCTCAGGCAGAGAGTGTCTGTGCTTAGCCCAAACCGGTTCTGTCCTCTCTGGCCCAGCTTCCTGGCAGGAGGTGGACACATCATTGTTTCAAGGCAGACCAGGCCCATTCAGGTGCAAATAAATCTCCCCTTACTACTCTAAATGGAGCACAGAACACAGAACATAAAAATCACCTTTACTAAAAGATGCATTTTTACATTCTGAGTCCAGGCATACTAAACTCCATTTCCCCACCTTGTCCCAATGGGAAGTTGTATTTATAAGATGTTATAAATAAACTCCCATTCTCCCCTATGGGACAGATATCCTTTCCTTTGTGAAAAACGAAATGCACTGTAATTCACTACCAGGATGTGTCACACACACCAGTACACGATCCTACATTCAACATACAAAGCACCCTGCCCACAAGGGTACCCTGGGCCTACCTTAGCGGTGACATATATGTAAGAAAAGCGAAGATTAGGGCATGGCAAGTGGGTGCACTTACCAGGTCGACATGGTAGTTACAAACTGTGCACAGACTCTGCTGTGGCAGGTCTAAATTACCTTTACAGGGCTACTTCTGTGGGTGGCACAATATATGCTGCAGGTCCACTAGTAGCATTTCATTTACAGGCCCTGGCACACTGAGTGCACTGTACTAGGGACTTACTAGTAAATCAAATATGCCTATCATGGAAACACCAATCCATAACAAGATTTACAACAGGAGCACTTCCACTTTAACACTGAACAGCAGTGAGAATGTGTGCAGAGACACTAAACCAGCAAAAACAGTGTAAAAACTGGGAGGTCAGAAAGCAAAAAGACTGGGCAAACGTGTCAAAAGATGCCAACTCTAACAATGGTCAACTCAATTTTTTGCTGCCTTTCATTGTTGGTTTTCAGACTCTGCACACTTAGGCACAGCAGCCCAGTGCTACGTGTAAGTGCTCAGGCCCCTAAATCATCTAAAGATTGGCTAACCACTTGTTGGCATAGTTAACGCTCCTCTAGGGCCATAGTATATGGTGTAGAAACTACACCAATGGCATGTAATGCTAAATATCATCTGTGGACTGCAGCACTTATTGTGCCAAGAACAAGGAAAACATGGCTTCAGGAATACCATTGTAGCCCGACTGATGCAGTTCATACTTGCAACCTGACCTGGTAGAAGAAAAACCTTCCTTGTAAATATTAATAAGTCACTCCCAAGGTAGGGTGCATTGTATTTAAAAGTTGGATACGTAAAAATGTAATGTTACCAAGTCCCTCCAGTGGCAATGCCCAATTTCCACTTTGGAAGACTATGGCTGTCCTTTAAGAAAATTACAGGTTAAGTATAAATTCTGCTATTTTGGGTTCGGAACCAGCTAGAAAATTATTAAACCCCTATTTTTTAATGTTTATTCATCATCCAATCTTATGGAAAACTAAGATTTGTAATACATATTTAGGAACAGTTACTTTTAGAAAGTTACCTTTTCCCTGCCTGAAGCTCTGGGAAGCTTATTTGAAGCAGCTGCCTGTCAGTGTTTGACCTAAATGATGTATGGAAGAGGAAAGACTCCTACATCAATCCTCCCTACAAATATTCAAGCTAACATGGTGCACGGAGAGAAGTACAGTGACAGCGGCCTCACCTTGACGAATGTTTTACTACAGGGAGCCGCCATCGCTCCCGTGCATTTTCGATGCTTCAACAATAGTGAAACTCAGTATTATCGCAGTGTGTATAAACAGCCCGAGACCAGAATGAATCTATTCTCTAACTACTGAATTAAGGTAGGAAAGTAGGGGAATAAAGGGGATCTTAGGTCATGGCGAAAGCCGTAAAGGCCCGCTTTAAGGCTACATAAAACCGGCTGAAACATGTTGATATGTATGCAGTTCGGAGGGGTGAAGGGCTACTAATAATCCCTGTCACCACCATCCTATATTTATTTTAATCCTGACCATGAAGTTCAGGAATAAAGTTTATAGGCGATTATTCCTGAGCCAGTTTTAAACTCTATGTTCTGTACCAATTTTTCTTTTTTTTAGCCCTAAATTTTATATTTGTATTGTCTTACTACTCCCTTTTGCTCCACAACCGCCGTTGTTCTGCGCAGGGGTGCTGTTTAGCAAGCCCTATGATGAAGCATGCCACAATTTGTAGGTGAAGGCAGGTTTAAACAAATTACACTTGCCACCAAGTATAACAGCGTGTTTTCATATAGTCCTACTTCTCTTGTGTGTGCTTGGGTATGAAAATTGCTCACAGAGCAGAAAAAAAGGCCTGGGTTTGGGGATATGATTTTCTTCCCCTTGCAGAAAGATCAATTAGGGTGGACCAGGGAAGTTCATTAACTTGAAAATAATCTGCCCTTTCACAAGTCAGTATAAGGTGAGACCTGCAGAAGGTAAACCTTTGTTCACCTCAGCAGACTGTCTCCATGGAGGGAAGCTACTCCGAGAACAAGTTTAAAGTGACCACAAAGGACGAGGCAACTTATGTCCCTGGGCACACCTCTGTGCAGGCACACAGGCTCTGCAAAAGGGACAAAGGGTTTCCCCATCTTTAGGAGTAAGGTTCACTGTGGGATTGTTCGCATTAAGGCAAACAGGGACATCTGAAAAAGTGGGTAGGGTTACTCCTGGCAACTTTTACACCATTGGTTAGGGATGAGCTAAGAGTCACCCACACCCACTAGTTATTGCCAATCATAAATGTGGCACCCTAAAGCATCCTCCATGGAACACTCTTTGGACCTGTGAAAAGACAGAAGAATAACTGCACAGGCTGCTTGAGAACTGTGGCGAGACCTAAAGAGCCTCCTCATACTTATACTCAGGACAAAGAAGTGGATTCCAAGGCTCAGTTGGTTGACCTCCTGTACGGCTACAGGAACCCAACAAGCTGCAAGAGTCCTTTTTCCTGAAACGGGGACCAACCACCCGAGCCGACCTGGCCAAGTCACAAATTTGCTGGGCTAAAGAAACAGTTTCTTCAGCTTGAAGCTTCTCTGCAGGAGTAAATCCATTTCAGTGGGCCCTCTGCATCGTGGAGCTGATCACAGGATACGACCTGCAGCGCTGCCGTGCTGAAGGGTTTCAACTTCCATTTCAGAGACCAAGACAGAAGGTGAAATCTTTTACCGGGAAGAATTTGCTTGATGTATCCAGTCCGCGCTCTATTGCAGTCGGCCTGAAATTGCACTTAGGGCCCAGTCACATGCTGAGAGTAGCTTCTATTGGAGCTATACTTTTTAGGTGCTTTTTCTCTTATATTTTTAAAAATTCAAGGCATGGGCAAAGTGGACTGTGGTCCAGGGCCCCAGCCTTTCAGGGGGCCTCCTGACAGAGCCAGGTCTGTTCTGCAGTGAGCCTTGCCCTGATGACCTTGAATCATTCTTAAAGGGTTTGTTTTAAATACTGATTTCCTTTAATTTATTTTTATTGTAGGTGATGTGTGAGAGTCTATTACAGATGCTTTGTAGTGAAATGTGTTTATGTTTCAAGAAACATCCATAAATAAGATTTCCTTTAGATCAAAATAGGACCTTACATATGAGAAATGGGAGGGTGTCATAGAGATTACTTGTAATATTAGTGTGTTACTGCAGTGTTACAATATTGAAAACACACAGCAAAATCCCTGAATATTAGATTATACACATTTAGACGAGTGTGCCTGGGCCAAAGAGGGTATGTAAAAACTGAAATTGGATCATAAATGTAAAGCTGTTCTGAACAGGGACCCCTAAATATGTTTGGCCCATGGCCCCCAAAATTCTTAAGATGTCCCTGATGTCCAGCTCCACTTATTGATTTCTTGTTGTTTTGGTGTAATTTTGTTCATTCAATTTTGGTCTAATTTTATAAATTGGCATAGACTTTTTTTGTGTTGTAGTTTTGATTTCTAACTGTTTTTGGTACTTTTAAATGCTTTACACATTTTCTCTAAGTTAAGCCTATGTACTCTGTGTCATAGCTATCAGGAGTTCAGCTCAGATTTAAATTGCTGAAATCTAAGCCTGGGCGGAGTTCCGCATGCGAAGTGCAAAAAAAACTCCACGGCGCTACACGGACTCCGCAAGCGGCGGAGCTTCTTCAGATAAATGCTGCTCGTGGTGATTTTCAGTGTCAGGTGCTTGTCCGTACTGTGCAATCATTGCGAACAGCAACATGAACAGCACAAGCGGGCGCTGCTTCCTTTCTGCCACTTGAGTAGATTTTTACTTGAGTGGCAGCTTTCTCAATGCAAACGGACAGTTTCTCAACGCGAGCTGTCGCGAGCAAACGCGACCACTCGTAATGAGAAAGCAAACAGCCCGCATTGAGAAATCTCGTCATGAGGTTGATTTTCCTTGCTTGCGCTCACCAACTTGACATTGATGAACACTATGCAGAGCGGAGTTTTTCGTAGCTCCTCGTAACACAGAGTGTGAAAAACTCTGCAAACTCGGTGAGCGGAGGGAGTTCACCACCCAAACTTACTGAAATCTTTGACTGACCTAACAGTTTAATTACTTGTCACTTGTGGTCAGGGCACAAGTTGTAAAAAAAGAAGTGGGGGGGACACTGTCACCGGAAGTGACGTCACGACAGGAAGTGACGTCATGAAAGGTGCCGAGCTCCTCGTCCCAGAGAGGCCAAAGAGTGTCGTCCAGCTGTTTGGCAGGGGGGACGGCATTCCCCTGGTAAAATAAGTGAGGGGACGCCGTCCACCCGCGTGGTACCCCAACTCGAGCCCTGCTTGTGGTGGACAAGCATCCACTGCATTTAATATTTAACTTTCTTTCACTTGGGCAATCACTTCTTAAATGTATTTCCCTTCTTGTTTTGGAAAGATTGAAGTACACAAAAAAAGTGAATGTTGGAATGCCTGAATTAATCTCAGAATTACTCGAGGGTCCATATTATTTTACACAACGTTGCCACCTAAATTTGGACACAGCCATATGCAAATCAATCTAGACCATGCTCCAATAGGAACAGTCCAGCCTCCTACTCTAAGGTCGGGTCCTCCCTGAACCAGATCACAAGCACCCCAAGATCGGTGGCCATTGAAAAAGACCCAATAAAAAGTGACTAACTTTAAAACAAACTACATCTGCTTGCCTCACTTCCAAGAAGCTTTAATAGTTCTATAAATGTCTATATTATGAAATCGCGTCTCAGTATTTCGGCGAGCGAAATAAACGGCGGACGCTTTTTTAATCCATGTTTATAGTTTGGTTGTTAGCTGCTGCGCCCTAGAGAGGAAGATACATTCTTGGCGCCTCCAGTTAACTACATTCTGTCTGATCCTGGACAACTCACTTTTATCATCCTGGGCCTCACGTCATTTAAATGGCAAAATACGGATGCTTGGAAGGCTGCTGTTTACGCATGCCGGACGCTATATACGGTGGTGCCTTTACTTTTACGCAGCTGGATTAGTACTAGGTATGGAATGGATGGCGTACTCACCGGAGTCGGGGGGTCTCCTCCAGTCCTTGCTGCCGGGCTGGGCTCGGGGCACTTCACCCCCCAAGCCAGGAGGAGCAGCAGGGGCAGCGTGGGACTCCAGGTGGAAAGCATCCCTCCTGCTGGGGGCGGCGGTATCCTCGGGGTAGGTTTAGTTGCCAAACACCACTGACCCCTACTGGTGGGGGCGGGATGGCGCAGGGAAGAAGAGGAGATGTACAGTCGTACAGAGGGCAGAGGTGTTCGGGAGCTGTGGAGGGGGAGAGGGTCCCTGAAGATGTAAAGGACCTGTGGAGGGGCGGGGGTGAGGAGACGTAATTTTATGGAGAGCACAGGAGTTATGGAGGCGCTCTGGAGCTGTGGAGGGTTAGGCAGAGGAGCTGTAGAGCGGTGAAAGAGCTGTAGAGGGTAGATGAGATGTGAAAGACGTAGAAGCTGTAGAGGGCCAACGAGAAGGTGTGAAGACGTAAATTTGAGAGTAGAGAAAGAATGGAGGTGGACTGGAGCTGTGGATGAGAACACGAGCTGTGGAGAGAACGGGAGGTGAGAAGGAAAGCCGGCGACGTGGAGGGCCAGAAGAGGAACTGTAGAGCGATAGAGGAACTGTAGAGCGATAAAGGAGCTGTAGAGGAGCCGAAGGGCTGTGGCGGACGAAGGAAATGTGAGGAGCTACAGGAACTATGGACGTGGACCAGGAAGCGTCGGATGAGTCTAGAACTGATGCGTGCGGGATCTTTGGGGAGCTGTGGGGGCTGCAGAGGGGGTGCTGGAGCTGCAGAGCTGTGCAGGCTGAGGGCAGCAGCAGCGCAGAGTGCAGACACTCACAGCTGCTCTGCAGGAAGTGGAGTCTCAGCCCCCCTCCCCTCTTTTTGTCTTCATTCCCAGGACTCATTAAAGTCCAGCAGAGACCCCCAGGCGCAGCAGAAGTTAGTAATTAGGGGGGAGCGGCCATGCGACCAGCAGGGGCTACGCAAAGCCTGAGACAGACTGACAGCCCAAGGGGACGGGGTGACTGGAAGCAGCGGCCGGGGGTGCAGGCAGGGACGGGAGGGAGCGCTGTCTGTCCGAGGGGGACA
This sequence comes from Lissotriton vulgaris, assembly GCF_964263255.1. NCBI lineage: Eukaryota > Metazoa > Chordata > Amphibia > Caudata > Salamandridae > Lissotriton > Lissotriton vulgaris. The sequence continues at coordinate 2,006,211,367 of NC_141691.1, read as the reverse complement.
AGGGCGGTGAGAGGGTGTAAGTGGGGCAAGTCCCGTGCAAGCGAGGGAGGGAGGTGTTGCCAGGATTCAGCGAGTGAAATACAAGGTGGGAGCTGCAGGCCACTAAATAGAATCCGAACTCCGCCTTTCATCCTCCCAAGGCGGACACACTGAGTAGCATCAAATTAATTAAGCAGTATACTACAGGGGTAGTTGTAAATTAATTAAGTAGTATATATATCACAGGGGTAGTTGTGTGCATGCGCTGTTGTTTTAGTGTTGTGTGACTTTGTCGAGTTGCCTTCTTGTTGTGTTATGGCGGGGTTGTATTAAAGGCCTCACGTTGGCTTAGTTTGTACTAACAGTCCTCAGTAGGGCGTCCGTGCGATGCCCAGTGAGCGCTTACAATAGAAAGGGTTTAATCTCTTCCCATAAGGACAAAAGTGACGTTAGCCCTTTACGGAGCCTGACGCACAGCTCCACAGCTCGGAGTCTGACGCACAGTTCCACAGCTTTGAGTCTAACAAACAGTTCCACAGCTCGGAGTCTGACAAACAGTTCCACAGCTCGGAGTCTGACAGTTCCACAGCTCAGTGTCTGACGCACAGTTCCACAGCTCGGAGTCTGACAAACAGTCCCACAGCTCGGAGTCTGACGCACAGTACCACAGCTCCGAGGCTGACGAACAGTTCCACATCTCCGAGGCTGACAAACAGTTCCACAGCTCGGAGTCTGACAAACAGTTCCACAGCTCTGAGTCTGACGCACAGTTCCACAGCTCCGAGGCTGACAAACAGTTCCACAGCTCAGTGTCTGATGCACAGCTCGGAGCCTGATAAACAGTTCCACATCTCCGAGGCTGACAAACATTTCCACAGCTCGGAGTCTGACAAACAGTTCCACAGCTCTGAGTCTGACGCACAGTTCCACAGCTCCGAGGCTGACAAACAGTTCCACAGCTCAGTGTCTGATGCACAGCTCGGAGCCTGATAAACAGTTCCACAGCTCGGTGTCTGACAAACAGTTCCACTGCTCAGTGTCTATTAAACAGTTCCACAGCTCGGAGTTTAACAAACCGTTCCACAGCTTGTAGTCTAACAAACAGTTCCACAGCTCGAAGTCTGACACACAGTTCCACAACTTGGAGCCTGACAAACAGTTCCACAGCTCGGTGTCTGACACACAGTTCCACAACTTGGAGTCTGACAAACAGTTCAACAGCTCGGTGTCTGACAAACAGTTCCACAGCTCAGAGTCTGAAAAACAGTTTCACAGCTCGGAGTCTGACAAACAGTTCCACCGCTCACAGACAGACAACCAGTTTCACAGCTCGGTGTCTGATAAACAGTTCCACAGCTTGGAGTCTAATAAACAGTTCCACAGCTCGGAGTCTAACAAATAGTTCCACAGCTTGGAGTATAACAAACAGTTACACAGCTCAGAGTCTGATGCCCAATTCCACAGCTCGGAATCTAACAAACAGTTCCACAGCTCGAAGTGTAACAAACAGTTCTACAGTTCGAAGTCTGACGCACAGTTCCACAGCTTTGAGTCTAACAAACAGTTCTACAGCTCGGAGTCTGACGCACAGTTCCACAGCTTTGAGTCTAACAAACAGTTCTACAGCTCGGAGTCTGACGCACAGTTCCACAGCTTTGAGTCTAACAAACAGTTCCACAGCTCGGAGTCTAACAAACAGTTCCACAGCTCGGAGTCTAACAAACAGTTCCACAGTTCAATAGCTACATATATAAACACTGGCAAAGCTGATTGGTTTCACCCTTCCATTTAAGAACCGACAAAAGAAACAAAAGTGCCAACAGCAGAGCAAAACAACCTAGAAAGGATTGCTCCTGGTATACAATGCACGGATAACATGAATATATCTGATTACAGAGCAGGCCCAGCTCCAGGAATTTTTACTTGGGTGGGCCAAGGGTGCATTCAGGTGGGCCACTGCGGGCTCGATTTGTCGCATATATTTCTGGTCAGGCCTGCTTCAGGGCCCTCCTTTATCTCTTCTTAGTCTTACAAGGCCCAGTAAAACGCACTCTTTTCCAAATCTCTTTCTAAATATTATCACTCTCAAAAAGTGTTTTTTCCATGTAATGTTCCTTTGATGGGAAGAGGAGGTTTCTGAGGTGGGAGTATCAGGCAAGTGACACTACTCGGGCTCCCTCTGTGCAAGCCTTCAGGGAGAATCCCTCTTCATTACTACCTCCACCTGACCCCGGACTCTGCAACGCACTCCCTTACAGGCTTGAATATCCACTACTCCTCTCCAGTGCACCTTTTCTCACAGCTGACATTGGGCCCCGCCCCATATCGGGCACCATCGGGATCCACTTTTATTTTTCCCAGTAAAAACATTGCGCTCCCGGTGCATCATCTGTAATACGGCCCCTGGTGTGAGCTGAAGGTGGCAAAGAGAGGCTGGAGTAGAAAGTCTACACCTACTTGGCGCGCTGGGTCTTCTAACTGAGGAAAACAACGTTTTCGATAGGAGGAAATGCCGCAAATGGATCGAGACTGTAACCCTTAAACACTCATTGCCAATCAATCAATCAATCAGTAGGTTTATAGACACTTCTTGTCACCCGTGAGGGTTTCCAGGCGCTGATGTAGTGTGCCTGGCACGCACACTGAGGCACCAAAAGCTATTTCTTTAACATTTGTAGCTAGGATTCCTGTGCACCTGGTATGAAGCTGCTTTCGAACAGATACTTATCATTCACTGCAGAGATCCAGGGTGCAAAAGAGGTTGGGTAGGAATAATCAGAAAGACATTCTCATTTCCAGTGCAGCACAAACAGGTGTGCACTTACTTGTCGTTTGAAGGACAAATGAAACGTTTTGGTCCTTACATCTGCTGCTGGAAGAAAGTGTTAGTGACTGAAAACCTTTGTTGTTGGGCTTGGTCATTCTAAATGTAGGTGCATTTAAGTGCAGAGAGTCTCTGCTCCTCAGACCTATTTGTCTGCCTGACATGCAAAGTGTACTCATCAAGTGATTTCAGGGGCATTTATTGTCTAGACATCCGATTTTAAATTTGACTCTTGCTTAGGGTGAACAGGATTTTAAAGGCAAAAACCGGGACATTTCCTAAAAATAGAAGTAGGACTACAATTTTACTTCAACCTAGCTCACGGAATGACAGTGCTTCTTAGTAGAGATTTACAGAAGAGACAGTAAGTACATACATAACATGCAATTTTTTTAAAGCCAGGAGCATGCCTGTTAATTAAATAGCTTTCTTATCCCTGCTTTGCAAAACATACAAAGATTTCCCCACCGTTTTCCGCCGCCCCTCTCTAAAAACCAGGACATGAGCTTAATTTCCTGAAATCTGCCAGGACTGCTGACGAAAACCCAGGACTGTCCGGGCAAATCCAGGACGCCTGGTCACCCTACTCTTTCTTCAAGTATTCCCAATGTAAACTGGAAAAAACTGGGCATTCTGGGACTTGTAGTTTTCTTATAACAGATGGAAGACTACATGAAAACGAATGCAAAATAAAGAAGATATTGGTGGCACATCAATACCGCACTCCTGATGTTTTAGAAGACAAAGAAGAGCATATTCAGCTTTTCTTTATATAGTTTTGGACTGATTTGTGTCGAAGGACCTCAAGTCATTTCAATGGTGTGTTTTGTATAGACACAGAGGTATACAGACATACCTGCATGATACCACATGCCATGTGTCACAGGCAGTCTTAGGTTTTGGGTAAGTAGCATTTTGAATGCTATAATTTTTTTGGTCACCACACAGTGCAAGCTGCCTGGTAGCAAAATACCTATTGTTGGCTGACCAAGAACTACAAGCATTAGCAAAGCCAATACGACTCGCATTTGGGTCATAATGGCTTTGCCAGTGTTTCTAGCCATGCTGAACAGCATCCGCAATGCTAAAAAACAAAAAAACTGGACCCGTAAATATAAAATAAAATAAGTAGCACTTTGGAGAGCATCACAAAGGATGTGGGTGGGGAAAACATCTCATAGGATGCGTGTGGGAGAGCATCACAAAGGTTGTGGATGGGGAAAACATCTCATAGGATGCGGGTGGGAGAGCATCACGAAGGTTGTGGATGGGGAAAACATCTCATAGGATGCGGGTGGGAGAGCATCACGAAGGATGTGGGTGGGGAAAACATCTCATAGGATGCAGGTGGGATAGCATCACAAAGGATGTGGGTGGGGAAAACATCTCATAGGATGCGGGTGGGCGAGCATCACAAAGGAGGTGGGTGGGGAAAACATCTCATAGGATGAGGGTTGGAGAGCATCACAAAGGAGGTGGGTGGGGAAAACATCTCATAGGATGCGGGTGGGAGAGCATCACGAAGGTTGTGGATGGGGAAAACATCTCATAGGATGCGGGTGGGAGAGCATCACGAAGGAGGTGGGTGGGGAAAACATCTCATAGGATGTGGGTGGGCGAGCATCACAAAGGAGGTGGGTGGGGAAAACATCTCATAGGATGTGGGTTGGAAAGCATCACAAAGGATGTGGGCAGGGAAACATCATGGGCGTGGCAGGGCATCAAAACATGAAGGGTATGGTTGGTAGGAAGCAACTTGGAAGGACTCAAGAGGTGCAAAGCAACACAGAGAGCGAGGAATGGAAGCAAATTGAAAGGGGTTGGGAGAAGAAAAAGCAACGTAAAATAGGCTGTGGAGAGCCAAACAGGTGATATAAGCAGTCAGGGTGGAGAAGTACATGAGGGGAAGTGCTGCAGTGAATGGTCGGGGAGAACCACACAGGCGACAAATAGCAACACAGAGTGCAGAGGGAGAGAAGTAGATGGAGGAAGTCAGCTGGAGTACACATTGAAAAGAAGACGGTATACCAGGTAAGTTTCCTAGTCTTCTTTATTACAGTCCGGTCTCACAGCTTCCCCGGCAGCAACTGTCCGATCTCCGCATTCCAGGTTCCACACAGGGAACACCGAGAAGGAATGCACGAGAGGACAGTGCTCGAGATCCCAACACAACACACCTTCCTTCCCACAAAATGAAAGAAAAAAAAGAAAGAAAAAATAGAGAAAGATATGCAACAGAGCAATGAGATAAACATAAGAGCAAGAATATACAAACAAGATACCAACATTTCAAAACATGTCCAGACTTTTACTGGAAAAGATCAGAACCTGAAAGGAAACATAGTACATACTCAATACATGGCATAGTCTTGAAACTTAGCAGGTATAGATCTCATCCTGGAAGGAAATCTTCTGTAAGAAGAATAGTCTGGATGATCATTCCTATTGGGAGGAATTGCGTTTGGAGAAGAACAACTTGGAAGAACAGGAGTTACATGAGAGGAATCAAAATGAACACCCATCTTTCCCCCGACGTACACCATTTTGGATTGAGGAACAATAGAAATGACACATTTGTTCCAAATCTTACCATTCTCTAACACTACCACACTGTCTTTTACTTCTCTCACTTTAGCCGGAGCTGAAAACCGAGAAAACCCCTTGCGAATGAAACCAGGCTTTTTGATTCTTATCCAATCACCAACACACACAGGAGAAACTCTCTCAGAAACAGTGGTGTACTTGGACTGGACAGCGGTTCTTACATCCACTACCTTGCTGGGTTTAGTTTGGTCAACCTTTTTCCTGGACCTCCAATCTTTATTCAACTTGGAACCAGCAACTCTTCCTCTAAGCAATGTAAAAGGAAATATCCCAGTACTAATATGAGGATAGGTTCTGATTGCCCACAGCATGTCTGCCATAGACACTCGCCAGGGTAAGCCATTCACCAAAGCCAATTGCAGTTGATCCTTGATAACGCGATTAAAGCGCTCAACTAATCCGTTGCTGCGGGGATGATAAAGCAAGGTTAGAACATGTTTGATGCCATGTTCTTTGAGAAAATGTTGCATTTCTAGAGACACCAATTGAGTCCCATTATCTGTCACTAGTTCCTCAGGAAACCCCTCCAGGAGAAACACTTCTTTGAGGAAATTGATGACAGACAAAGAGTTCACGCACTCTACAAATTTAATTTCCTGCCACTTGGACATATAGTCTATCAAGACCAGAGCATACAGAGGTGAACCACCAGAAATCCCAAATGGGCCAGCAACATCAAAAACTAGTTTGCACCAAGGTACATTTTTGACAATCACAGGATCAATGGGGGAGGGATGGGTCACCTGAATCTTATCGCTGAGAACACATGCACAACCGTCCCTGACAAAAAGCTCGATAGACCTATCCACACCAGGCCACCAAAAGTTCTCACGGATTCTGCATTTCATGGCACGAATACCCTAGTGACCTTCGTGGGAAGATCTAAAACTTTTTTCTGCATACCTGTGGGAACAACCAAAAGACCACCTCTGAAAAAAATTCCATCCACCAAAGATAACTCATCACAAACTCTTTTGAAAGGAATTAACTCCGAAGATAAGTCCTTGTTGACAGGCCAACCCTGAACCAAAAAGTCCACAACCATTTTGATATCTCTTTTCTCAGTTAGAGCTTGCAACCATTCATGCTCAGAAAGTGCACCTTTCACCATGTCAACAACAGCACCAACAGCACATACCATTTCAAGATCCTCCTCAGAAGATTCTCTGATGTCTTTAGCAAGGGGTAAACGGGAAAGACAATCAGCAATGTTGTTTTTGACACCAGCAACATATTCTAAACGATAGTGGAATTCCTGTAATCTATATTGCCATGTGGCAATTCGTGGAGTGGCACGACCACCACCTTTGGTGGTGAAAAGATCAACCAAAGGTTTGTGATCGATCCTGAGAATGAATTTGTTTCCCCGCAGGAAATTCCGAAAGTACTGGACACCCCACCATAAAGCTAATGCCTCTTTCTCAATGGTGGAGTACGAACTCTCAGCACCACGAAGTGTCCTGGAATCAAACACAATGATCTCCTCGCAACCGTCACTCCTCTTCTGCATCAAAACAGCGCCCAAGCCAATATTGCTGGCATCGGAAGAAACAATGCATTTGTCATAAATGTTGAATAATTTCAAGGGGCGAGCTTGCACAATTTCCCTTTTAAGCATATCAAATTGGTTAACACATTTTTCGCACCACACAAATTTAACATTCTTTTTTAGTAACTCACGCAATCAGGAAGTTTTATCAGCAAAATTCCCTACAAATTTGGCATAGTACTCCACAAGTCCTAGGAAAGAACGCAATTGATCCTTGTTGGTGGTGAAGGTGCATTTTGGGTGGCATCTAAAATTTTGATTTTGGGTTCAATTCCTTTGCAGTAAATATGGTGACACAAATAATCCACACCCTCCCGAAAAAACTTGCACTTGTCCTTCCTTACAGTGAGGTGTGTGACCTGCTGCGTCATAACCACAACGCTCTGGGCATGCACCTACTTGTCAAAAACTGTATCTGCATTGATTACATGCAGTCAGACCTTTTCATGTCCTTTAGGTGACTGGCTGCACCACTTATGTTGTCATCTCCCCTTTGGCAAGCTAAGACGTCTGTCTGAAATCTCGCAGTGCGCATGTCTCAAATGACCTCTAGCTTGTGCCGTCGCATTTTTCACCCCTTGCGGGCATCAAACACACTCTGAGGCCAAATGGCTCTTTTGACCCAGTAATAGAGGGTGGTAGAACCATCAACCAAAACCCACCAACAACAATAACTTTAAACAGTATGATGCATTTGATGTACAAGAAAGCTCCAGTCAGGAATAATGTTAGGGAGTTTTATTACAGACCCAAGCCTAAAGTCATTTGGAGTGTTTGCAATGCCAAATTATAAAAATACATATTCACCAGGGGTTATCCAAAATGACAGAATAAGTTCATACAGACCAGCATAAACAAAAACGAACATCCAATAAAAATAATGCTGAGATAGAGAAATCAAACGCTGCTCAGGATTAGCAATCATCAGTCAATTCAAATTTAGCAGTCATACTTTAGGTGGGCAGTGGCAAAACCAACAGCTAGCCAGATCAAGGAAATGCATGCGTGGGCAGTAACACATGCGGGCAAAATATAAAAAACACAACACTAAAGCTTGCCACCTGATCTAACAAGCATTTGCAATGCAATAGTACTCGCATTTACAAGAGACTTATTGCATTGCAAACGGTGTGTGTGCAGGGTGAGAAGGCACAGAATGCGGGGGAGGGGTGGAGAGAGAAGGCACATAAAAAAAATTGTGCTCACAATCTAAATAAAACATACCATGCAACTCTCAAAGTAAAGGGGCCAGTAACCATGGAAGGATACAAATGACGACATTGCCATCATAAGGAGGGACTAACAAGCCTCTAAACCAATAGGAAGGCAGCATTTTGGAAGGACAAAGACATATGCCAATAGAAAAGATGGGTGGGGCTTCCCTCACGTAGTACACTACCACAGATTAACCCCAGAGCAGCGTCTGCATGTTGGCTCAGGGCTCAACCCTAAAAACTGACCAGAGAAATCAGTCAGGCAAAACAGCACATCCAACCAGATTTTATCCCCTGAACACAGTGAGAGACAAGAATTGAAAATCTTGTTCATGGGAAGCGTGTTTGACTGAACGTGATGCTAAAACCGAGCTGGCACTTGAAAGTGGGGACAAAGAGGCCTTTTCTATTGGACACCATGAATGTCCTGACAGGTGAGGAATTTACCTTCACGTCAGGTGCTACATGACCATGGCCAGCAAAGACTATGGCTCCAATAAACCCTGGTTTTTCTTCGCCTTTAAAAGGCACCATGACGTCTAGTCTACGTCATCGATGCTGCTGCAGACAGGCTGTTAGTTGAGCTTCAGATCTGGCACTCAAATACATAGGCGTCAATTCACCAAAATGCCAGGGGTAGCAGAAGTGGCAGTACATAACTTCCCTTTGACACAAAGACATCACAGGAGGTGACATCATATGGTCTGACACTGAATTCTCCCAGGAAGTGATGCCACATGATCTTAATCCCAATGGCATTACAATAATGATATTGTTAAAAATAAGACACTCTGAGGTGCACAGGTACATAATGATTCAATTTGCAATTGTCCATTTTATATACCACTTACGTTTTAAATAGGGTACTGACACGATTGGTACATTTCACAGCTCTATTTATTTAACTGCACAAAAATGATGTGTTTGGTGAGAGGGGCAGTAGAGAGAGGTGGAGGAAGTGCTCAAGGAGGGACTGGGAGTATCTGCATCAGGATTTATGATTAGGGCTCCCGGTTTTCCGTTTTTTACGGATTTTTACATATAAATACAGACGGAAAACAAGTTTTCCTTTATCTGAATTCATATATAAAAACAGGATAATACTAGTATATTTTGCTGTGCTGCCGTCTGGTGTCTCCCCTTCCTTAGAGGGTTAAGAGGTGACAGCTTCCCAGCTTCCCGTGCGCACACAGAGCTGCCAGCCGCACCCGAGTACTTCACAGGTCTTTGAAAGACCATTTATTTGTTAATGAGGCTTTGTTGTTATTTCACCCCTTTTAGAGACCCTGCCAGAGTCAGATTAGGACGGACTCTACTCCCTGATGGAATTAGCAGGTCTGGAAAGCAGCAGCAGCTGCCTCAGGGGATGCAGAGCCGGTGCTTGACACGTGGATATAAAAAGTGTGCCCCTCCCCCCTTTCTTATCCGTGAGAGCAGCAGTCACAGGCTTGTGTGTAATGTGACTGCAATCAATATGTGACTAGCTCTACTAGGACTCCCATTGTGAGGTGCACGGATTAGCAATGTAAAATAATATGACGGCCAAGTACTACACTACACACCTTGTGGAAAGCAGAAACCCTTTGTATAAGTAGGTGTGTGATTTGGGGTGATGGCCTAGCTGGAAAGAGATCCACTGGGGGATCGACATCATAGACGCTCCACAGGTCATGATGGGCACTGGGTAAAATGCTTTGTCGGCTGGTTCAACAGGATTGCCCTGTCAATATGATATGTGAGGGGAGCCCTCGAGGAAGAATGGAAGTGGTGAAGCAAGGGGTGGTGGTTGAGGGAGCGTTGGAGGAGGTAGAAGAGGAGAGAGAAGTCGAGGTTCAATGTTTCTTGAGCTTGTGAACTGGGAGACACTATTTTGTTCTAAATTTTACACAACGTTCCGTCAGTAGAAAAGCACTTAAAAAAATTTTGTTTCAAAAATTAACTATGCACATCACACACCGTGCCATTTTATTTTTTAAACGCTTTCATAATATCTTAAAATGTTTGTTGCATTCCAACAGGCTGACTGCATGAAGCGAAATTAAATGTTTCATTAAACAACACAGAGTGCATGTGCATTAAATAATTACAAATGATTCTAAAGAGTGTCATGCGTGACGTGCACTGTCCGCGCCAACCTGCAGTGCCAGGCGTGTATTAAACAAAAACCGAATTAACACAGCTCTGCACGTTTGTATCATGGGAATTCAAGTCAATAGGCTTAAATATTTTAAGCAGGAACAAACAGTGGGGGTTAAGTTCTACCCAACAGCAATCTTCCTTTCTCCCCAAGCAGGAGTCTAATGACCCAACATGAGCTGTTTCCTGCCTGCCTCCAGGTCTTCGACAGAGATCACAGATTTGGGCTTATTTACAAGCTCCTTGCATTGCATTGTCAATTTAAATAAATGTGGAAAAATTCTAGCTGTAGCGTCATCTTTTGCTTGTGGCAAAAATAAATGTGGATAAATACAGAAAAAGTGCCCGAAAAATAAATATGGATAAATACAGACGGAAATGGCAAAAAAATAAATACCATAAAACCAGGAGCCCTATTTATGATGTAACTCTTGCTAACCTGCAAATGCATGACGGAAATCAAATATTTACTGTAGGTATGCAAAAAAACAATACATATAGTTTAAAAATAAATATATGTGTTTGATGAAAGAGGAAACTATAGGCACTAAAATGCTGGGAAGAGCCTCCTCAAACACCTGATTTTAGTTTCCTTAGTATATACCATCAGCTTAAAATTAATTGAAAAGTTACAGAAAGAAACACAAAAAGATTTCAAATACATTATTGGTTTTGTCCACTGGAATTTTTTTATTTAGCTCAATGTGAACAATGTTATTGACATACGTTTTTCCTTAACATTGTTAATGCATTTTGGTTAGTGTCACTCATTATATCACACGGGAGAGTTTTTTATTTAAACGCTCAGAGCCTGATTCGCAAATGGTCTCTGCGCTTGTGGCGGAGGTCCCTCAGTCATAGGTGAATCTCCGCTCTTGGGCGGAATCTCCGCAATGGGAATTCTCATTGTGCGGAGACTCCCCCACAACCGAGGGGCCTTCGCCGCGAGTGCGTAGGCCCTTTGTGAATCAGGCCCATGGTTTTGTTCATGTTGCGTTCAAGAGGAAACTGAAAACACATCTATTTACCTGAAGCCTACTGCACTTGCCCTGTTTGGCACTGGGCCGGGACATTCATGAGTAGCCGCGCGCAATATAAACTCCTATAACATAACATAACATGTTCACAATAATCAAAATATGCAACATCTTCTATGAAAATGTATATATTTTATTTTATTTTTCAAAATTGTATACTGCACTCCTGTATACTTGTTTTAAATAAAAGCCTTTGTTCACAGATGGAGCTGCAGAAAGTAAACTAGGCACATTGCAGCATCGTTTACCTTCTGTTCTATTCTTGCCACTGCCTTTACTAACTCTGAGGCCAGGTGGTCGCAAAGGAAGTCCCAGGGGTTACAAGAGGCAAGCCAAGGGTCGCAGCTGCAACCCCGGCGATCCCTAAATGACGCGCATGCTCAAATGCGTCTAGCTCTGGGGCTCTGTCTGGGGCTCTGTCCACTCAGGGCAGTGGTCTCCTCTTCAGAGGAATGTCACGCTGAAGAGCTGTTCCTGGAATTACTAAGAGGCCTGGGAAGTCTGAGTAGCAGGCTGCTGAGACTGCCCACAGATGACCCAGTGGAGCTAATTGTCCCTCATAATTGCCCCATCAACAGCCACAAGCAGACTGAAACAGGGTTGTATGTTACATCATCCCATGCCACTAATTCCACTCCACTACATCCTCTCACAGTACATTGTCTCAGCAGAGAACCTCCTGACTGCTCTTTTTTAAGTTAAACGTTGACTCCATTTTTTATTTAACTAACCCCTGCCCAAAAGTTCCTGGGGCATATTATCAAAGATGTGGTGAAGAGAGGCGTTGGCCGTCTTGGCTTAACGCCTCTCTTCGCCAATTCAGAAATGCCAGGCTGCCCCATATTACCAAGGATATGGTGCAGCCTGACGTTTCCACCTGCGATGGCGATGAGTAACACCACTTATCGCCAGCGCAGGCCCCCTTGCACCGGAGTGCAAGGGTGCCTGCGAGCAGGGAAGGTTTGTTTACGTACAGGAAGGTGTTCCTTCCTGTACATAAACAAACCTTAAATGCCATTTTGTGACTTACATGTGTGCTGCTTCATGCAGCACACATGTAAGTCACAAATTGGCATTTTTTTTGTATTAAATCTTTTTATTGAAAAATAGTCTCTCACATAGTGCAGAAAAGATCCAGCATACATAGCATAAGCAATGAGTCCCAGACCAAAAGCGATAACATCAGAACAGAGCTGTCTAGGAGGCCCATACTGCCAAAAAGACTCCTGATATAGTCGGTAAAGCATCTGGTTCAGAACCAATATCAGAAGAGCCAGATAAAAGGAACAACCCCATTCCCAACCCCCCCGAACCCCAACCACCCCCTGGCCTACCCACCCTCCACCCTCGGTCCAGGTCCAGTACCCCACACCAATCACGCATCCAGTCTCTCGACTCTAAATCAAGCATCAGGTTGTGATAATCGCAGCATCCGCAGGTATCGGGGATATGTCACTTCCCTGAATTCCGTGGCCAACAGAGACAAGAAGGGTTGCCACAGCTCTGCATACTTAGCCCCTTCCCCTGCTTTAACCAAGGACAGTGTTTCCATACCCAGGACGGACCAAAGCCGACTCAGCCAACCCTGAAAAGTAGGGACCTGTGAGGTGCGCCACAAGGCCAGAATGTTCTGGGTGGCGGAGCACAACGCTATTGCAATTAATCGGCCTCTGCGTGCTCTCAAGGGAAAGGTGATAACATTGGGGAGCCCTAAGAGAACATAGGCCGGTAATATTGGGACCTCTGTTTTGAAGTGAGCGTCGATCTCATCGAGGACTAACTTCCAGTATCCTTGAATGTGTGTGCAATCCCACAGGAGGTGTGTCAGTGTGCCTGTCTCGCCGCAGCCTCGCCAGCAGGAGGCGTCCTTGGTGGGATCCATCTCATGCAACCGTTCAGGCCTGTAATACCAGTACGTCACATATTTAGTGAAAGTGTCCGTCAGTCCCATGTGATATTTACAACAAGGGGTGGTGAGGGACAGAGTCTCTGAATTTAGCAGAAAGCTCTCACCCAGTCAAGAGATCAGGGCTAGATCCAACACCGTTTTTTAGCTCACTGCACCATCCCAGTTTCAGAACCTGGCTGTATGCAAATTAGTCTGTTCCTGTCCCAGTGCATGATGGGAACAGGGCAAACCAAACTACAAAAGCCAATTCTTACACTGGGAAGGAAACAAGCTCCCGGGGACCGGTTTCTGGCATTACAGCCGTCTTCGGCCCGGTTTGCTTGAATCCTGATGGTGCAATGAGTCAGGGACAGACTGATTTGCATATAGCCAGGTTCTGAGCTGGGATGGGGCAGTGAGATAAATAACGGTGATGGATCAAGCCCTGATCTTTGGACTGGGTAAGAGTGGTCTGCTCAATTCAGACACTCTGTTCATCACCACCCCCTTTTGTAAATCGATTTTGGCCACTATAGGTGTGGCAGGGTATACTCAGACATGAGTCCCTTTCTCACTGCTCCATCAGGATTCAAGCAAGCCGGGCCGAAGAGGCTGAAATGCCAGAAACCGGTCCCCGGTAGCTTGGCTCCTTTCTGGTAAAGAATTGGCTTGGTAGTTTAGTCTGCCCTGTTCCCATGATGCACTGGGCCAGGGACAGACTGATTTGCATATAGCCAGGTTCTGAGCTGGGATGGGGCAGTGAGATAAATAACGGTGATGGATCAAGCCCTGATCTTTGGACTGGGTAAGAGTGGTCTGCTCAATTCAGACACTCTGTTCATCACCACCCCCTTTTGTAAATCGATTTTGGCCACTATAGGTGTGGCAGGGTATACTCAGACATGAGTCCCTTTCTCACTGCTCCATCAGGATTCAAGCAAGCCGGGCCGAAGAGGCTGAAATGCCAGAAACCGGTCCCCGGTAGCTTGGCTCCTTTCTGGTAAAGAATTGGCTTGGTAGTTTAGTCTGCCCTGTTCCCATGATGCACTGGGCCAGGGACAGACTGATTTGCATATAGCCAGGTTCTGAGCTGGGATGGGGCAGTGAGATAAATAACGGTGATGGATCAAGCCCTGATCTTTGGACTGGGTAAGAGTGGTCTGCTCAATTCAGACACTCTGTTCATCACCACCCCCTTTTGTAAATCGATTTAGTCCCATGTGATAGGCAGAGTTTCTGGCCCGATAGCAAATGTCCTCCCACTCCTTATTGCGCAGGCCCCTTCCCAGTTCCCTCTCCCAGCGTGACCTCCCCACGTTATAGACCCAGGAATATCGCTCCAATAACATGCGATAGAGGTCTGAAATTAATCGCTTGTCTGCCGTCCGTGTAATCAGCCAGTACTCATACCGACTGAGCTTCCGGTCAGCCCCTTCTCAAACCTGGGGATTGAGTGCCCAATGACGCTCTTGTAAGTAGCGGAGGCGCTCTGTTTCTGGTAGGCCATGATCCCAACGTAAGCCTTCAAAGGGTGCCACTCCCTCACCAGAGTGCATGTGGAATAAGAACCGACAACCTGCCGGGCACCACCGAGCGAACGCCCGTACATCTCTAACGGGCCCAAAGTCCGGATTTTCCAACAAGGGAGTCAAGGGGGAGGGGAAAGTCATCAGGTCGTGCCGGATGCTAGTCTGGTCCCACACTTCCAATGGCACCCTGGTGATATAGCATGCATATAGGTTAGGAAGTCGGTGCTGTCTACGGAGGAAGGGGACTTCCTGTAGTGGGCGGCCCGCCACCGCCTGGTCCTGGAAAAGCCAGTGGAGCTCCGATTCCCACTTACTCTACTCCACCAGGGTTCGGAGTTGCGTCGCCTTGCTCACTTTGCCACTGGATTCAAGCAAGCCGGGCTGAAGACGGCTGGAATGCCAGAAACCGGTCCTCGGAAGCTTGTTTCCGGTCCATGGAAAGCATGGCTTGGCAGTTCGGGCTGGACTGTTTCCATGAGGCACAGGGTCAGACTGATTTGCATATAGCCATGTCTGAACTGGGGTGGCAGAGTGGGCTAAAGAACGGTGATGGATTAAACCCAGATCTTTTGACTGGGTGTGAGTGTTTGATTGGTTCAGATGCTCCGTCCATTACTACCCCATTTGTACCGCTTCTGGCCGCCATAAGTGTGGCAGGGTATGCTCAGACGTGAGTCCCTTGCTCACTTTGCCACTGGATTCAAGCAAGCCGGGCTGTAGACGGCTGGAATGCAAGAAACCGGTCCTCAGAAGCTTGTTTCCGGTCCAGGAAAGGCATGGCTTGGCAGTTCGGGCTGGACTGTTCCCATGAGGCACAGGGTCAGACTGATTTGCATATAGCCATGTCTGAACTGGGGTGGCAGAGTGGGCTAAAGAACGGTGATGGATTAAACTCAGATCTTTTGACTGGGTGTGAGTGTTTGATTGGTTCAGATGCTCCGTCCATTACCAACCCCTTTTGTACCGCTTTTGGCCGCCATAAGTGTGGCTGGGTATGCTCAGACGTGAGTCCCTTGCTCACTTTGCCACTGGATTCAAGCAAGCTGGGCTGAAGACGGCTGGAATGCCAGAAACCGGTCCTCGGAAGCTTGTTTCCGGTCCAGGGAAGGCATGGCTTGGCAGTTCGGGCTGGACTGTTCCCATGAGGCACAGGATCAGACTGATTTGCATATAGCCATGTCTGAACTGGGGTGGCAGAGTGGGCTAAAGAACGGTGATGGATTAAACCCAGATCTTTTGACTGGGCGTGAGTGTTTGATTGGTTCAGATGCTCCGTCCATTACCACCCCCTTTTGTACCGCTTTTGGCCGCCATAAGTGTGGCAGGGTATGCTCAGACGTGAGTCCCTTGCTCACTTTGCCACTGGATTCAAGCAAGCCGGGCTGAAGACGGCTGGAATGCCAGAAACTGGTCCTCGGAAGCTTGTTTCCGGTCCAGGGAAAGCATGGCTTGGCAGTTCGGGCTGGACTGTTCCCATGAGGCACAGGGTCAGACTGATTTGCATATAGCCATGTCTGAACTGGGGTGGCAGAGTGGGCTAAAGAACGGTGATGGATTAAACCCAGATCTTTTGACTGGGTGTGAGTGTTTAATTGGTTCAGATGCTCCGTCCATTACCATCCCCTTTTGTACCGCTTTTGGCCGCCATAAGTGTGGCAGGGTATGCTCAGACATGAGTCCCTTGCTCTCTTTGCCACTGGATTCAAGCAAGCCGGGCTGAAGACGGCTGGAATGCCAGAAACCGGTCCTCGGAAGCTTGTTTCCGGTCGAGGAAAGGCATGGCTTTGCAGTTCGGGCTGGACTGTTCCCATGAGGCACAGGGTCAGACTGATTTGCATATAGCCATGTCTGAACTGGGGTGGCAGAGTGGGCTAAAGAACGGTGATGGATTAAACCCAGATCTTTTGACTGGGTGTGAGTGTTTGATTGGTTTAGATGCTCTGTCCATTACCAACCCCTTTTGTACCGCTTTTGGCCGCCATAAGTGTGGCTGGGTATGCTCAGACGTGAGTCCCTTGCTCACTTTGCCACTGGATTCAAGCAAGCTGGGCTGAAAACGGCTGGAATGCCAGAAACCGGTCCTCGGAAGCTTGTTTCCGGTCCAGGGAAGGCATGGCTTGGCAGTTCGGGCTGGACAGATCCCATGAGGCACAGGATCAGACTGATTTGCATATAGCCATGTCTGAACTGGGGTGGCAGAGTGGGCTAAAGAACGGTGATGGATTAACCCAGATCTTTTGACTGGGTGTGAGTGTTTGATTGGTTCAGATGCTCCGTCCATTACCACCCCCTCTTGTACCGCTTTTAGCCGCCATAAGTGTGGCAGGATATGCTCAGACGTGAGTTCCTTGCTCACTTTGCCACTGGATTCAAGCAAGCTGGGCTGAAGACGGCTGGAATGCCAAAAACCGGTCCTCGGAAGCTTGTTTCCGGTCCAGGAAAGGCATGGCTTGGCAGTTCGGGCTGGACTGTTCCCATGAGGCACAGGGTCAGACTGATTTGCATTTAGCCATGTCTGAACTGGGGTGGCAGAGTGTGCTAAAGAACGGTGATGGATAAACCCCGATCTTTTGACTGGGTGTGAGTGTTTGATTGGTTCAGATGCTCCGTCCATTTCCACCCCCTTTTGTACCGCTTTTGGCCGCCATAAGTGTGGCAGGGTATGCTCAGACATGAGTCCCTTGCTCACTTTGCCACTGGATTCAAGCAAGCCGGGCTGAAGACGGCTGGAATGCCAGAAGCCGGTCCTCAGAAGCTTGTTTCCGGACCAGGGAAGGCATGGCTTGGCAGTTCGGGCTGGACTGTTCCCATGAGGCACAGGGTCAGACTGATTTGCATATAGCCATGTCTGAACTGGGGTGGCAGAGTAGGCTAAAGAACGGTTATGGATTAAACCCAGATCTTTTGACTGGGTGTGAGTGTTTGATTGGTTCAGATGCTCCGTCCATTACCACCCCCTTTTGTACCGCTTTTGGCCGCCATAAGTCTGGCTTGGTATGCTCAGACGTGAGTCCCTTGCTCACTTTGCCACTGGATTCAAGCAAGCTGGGCTGAAGACGGCTGGAATGCCAGAAACCGGTCCTCGGAAGCTTGTTTCCGGTCCAGGGAAGGCATGGCTTGGCAGTTCGGGCTGGACTGTTCCCATGAGGCACAGGATCAGACTGATTTGCATATAGCCATGTCTGAACTGGGGTGGCAGAGTGGGCTAAAGAACGGTGATGGATTAAACCCAGATCTTTTGACTGGGTGTGAGTGTTTGATTGGTTCAGATGCTCCGTCCATTACCACCCCCTTTTCTACCACTTTTAGCCAATTTGAGGCGCGATATTGCTGATATTACCTCATCCGGATGGATCGCTCCCTTCTGTAATTCCGACTGTTCCACTGACAGGGCTGGTAGGATGACAGATCGCAAGAAAGCTGCACTATCCGCGGGGTCAAGCCGGGCTCCGGCATACAACAAGGAGTAGAAATCGCTAAAGGCGTTCGCTATGTCCCTCTCCCCGGACACTCTACATCCCTCCGGCGTGGTGATCTCTTGTACCGTGTGTCGCTGTTGCCGGTCTCTGAGCGCTCGTCCCAGCAGGCGCCCGCATCTGTCCCCGCCTGTGTAATACATGTGACGCACCCTCCGAGCCGCATATTCGGCCCTATCTTGGTCTAAAGATGCCAGCTGTTGGTGCGCCAGGCGCAGCTGTCTCCAGACCCTCGGTGCCCCAGTTCGCTAATGAATCCTTTCCAGTTCGCAAGTGCGTGCCGCTATTTCCTCCCTCATGCGCGCCCGTTCCTCGTTTCCGCCACCGAAAGCGCTATAAACTCGCTCCGTAGTACTGCCTTAAGCGCCGCCCAGCGTGTAGCCAGTGAGGTATCAGTGGGCTGATTGGGTGCTAGATAATCTATTATGGCCCCCTTGATTTTGTCCACAACTTCCTTCCGGTGGAGAAACGAGCCGCGCAGTCTCCAGCAGCGTGGAGTGCGAGTAAGGGGAGGGAAGGTGAACACTACTGTGAGCGGAGCATGATCTGAAAGCGCCGACAACCTGCCGGGCGCCACCGAGCGAACTCCCGTACATCTCTACCGGGCCCAAAGTCCGGTTTTTCCAACAAGGGCGTGAAGGGCGACGGGAAAGTCGTCAGGTCGTGCCAGACGCTAGTCTGGTCCCACACTTCCAATGGCACCCTGGTGATATAGGATGCATATAGGTTAGGAAGTCGGTGCTGTCTACGGAGGAAGGGGACTTCCTGTAGCGGGCGGCCCGCCACCGCCTGGTCCTGGAAAAGTCAGTGCCGCTCAGATTCCCATTTAGTCCCCTCCACCAGGGTTCGGAGTTGCGTCGCCTGGTAGTACAGCATCAAGTCAGGCAGCCCCAGTCCCCCCTTCTCGGGAGTAAGCATTGCTAGCCGCAGCTTCATCTTAGGGCGCCTCCCATTCGAGATAAACTGCGTGAGTTCTGACTGGGTTTGGCGAATCCAGCCTTCGGGGGGTCGAAGCGGAACAGCTGGAAGATATACAGGACCTTTGGAAGAATGGTCATCTTCACCGCTGCCACCCGCCCTAGCCAGGAGAGTGGTAAATGCCGCCAATGCCCCAATTCTGTGCGGATGGTGTGGCGGAGGTTGGCATAGTTGAGACGCACCGTATCTTGCAGAGTCGCTGTCAGCTGTACCCCCAGATAGGGGACTGCCTCTGACGACCAGTGGAAGGGAAAACACTCTTCCAGGGAGGAACGAGTCTGGTGTTCCAGGGAGAGATCAAGAGCCAACGATTTTGCCATATTAACCTTAAAACCAGATGCCTCTGCGAACGCGTTTAGAATCTCGACACTGGCCGGCAAAGACTCTCTTGGCGCGGCCAAAGAGAAGAGTACATTGTCAGCATATAAACTGATTGTATGAGTGTAAGCTCCAAATTTGATCCCCTTAACTCCGGGATCCGTCCGCAAGGCCTGCGCCAGTGGTTCCATGTACAGTGCAAAAAGTGGAGGGGAGAGTGGGCACCCCTGCCGGGTCCCGCGTTCTAGGGAGAAACGGGGCGATGAGCACCCATTAACGCGCACCGTCGCCGTGGGGAAGGTATAACAGTTCAGTACCCAAGTGCGGAATTTGGCACCCAGGCCCGCCTTTACTAGCACTTGTTCCAAATATGGCCAATGGACCCGGTCAAACGCCTTTTCGGCGTCAATCGCCAGGATCATGTATTCCCCGGGCAGTCTCGCGGCCCGTTCAATCAAGTAGAGCGCTCTCTTAGTATTATCGGCAGTTTGTCGTTCAGGAATAAAACATGCCTGGTCCGGGTCGACCAGACCTTGCATGAGCGGCGCTAATCTGGCCGCAAGTTTTAGATCCACGTTATGGAGGGATATGGGCCGGAAGGCTCCGCATTTCGTGCGGTCTTTCCCTGGTTTAGGGATAACAGAGATAGTGGCGTCCATCAAGTCCCTCGGGATAGCACCTGGGTCTGAGAATGAATTAAAAAGAGCGGTTAACAGCGGTGCCAGCTGGGAGCAGAAGGTTTTGTAAAAAATTGCTGTGAAGCCGTCCGGGCCCGGTGCCTTAGCCAATTTGAGGCGCGATATTGCTGATATTACCTCATCCGGAAGGATCGCTCCCTCCAGTAATTCCGACTGTTCCGCTGACAGGGCTGGCAGTATGACAGATCGCAAGAAAGCTGCACTATCCGCGGGGTCAAGCCGGGCTCCGGCATACAACAAGGAGTAGAAATCGCTAAAGGCGTTCCCTATGTCCCTGTCCCCGGACACTCTACATCCCTCCAGCGTGGTGATCTAATGCACCGTGTGTCGCTGTTGCCGTTCTCTGAGCACTCGTCCCAGCAGGCGCCCGCACCTGTCCCCGCCCGTGTAATACATGTGACGCACCCTCAGGGCCGCATATTCGGCCCGATCTTGGTCTAAAGATGCCAGCTGTTGGCGCGCCAGGCACAGCTGTCTCCAGACCATCGGCGTCCCAGTTCGCTGATGAATCCTTTCCAGTTTGCAAGTGCGTGCCGCTATTTCCTCCCTCTTCCGTGCCCATTTCACGTTTTCCGCCGCCGAAAGCGCTATAAACTCGCTCCGTAGTACTGCCTTAAGCGCCGCCCAGCGTGTAGCCAGTGAGGTATCAGTGGGCTGATTGTGTGCTAGATAATCTATTATGGCCCTCTTGATTTTATCTACAACTTCCTTCCCGTGGAGTAACGTGTCGCGTAGTCTCCAGCAGCGTGGAGTGCGAGTAAGGGGAGGGAAGGCAAACACTACCGTGAGCGGCGCATGATCTGAAAGCGCCATTACCCCTATATCTGTCTGAGACGCCAGCGCCTTGAGGGAAGTGGATGTCAATAGGTAGTCCAGTCGTGCATATGTCTTACGAGCATTAGAGTAGTACGTGTAATCCCTGACTCCCGGATGAAAGCTCCGCCAAAGGTCGGTCATCCACAACTCTCGCATTCTACAATGCTCTCCCTCTGATAGGGTGCCTGACTGCGAGGAGCGCTGCCCTGACCTATACAGAAGGTTATCAAAGACTAAATTGAAATCGCCCCCACGACAATGTGTCTATCGGATGACGTGGCCGTGTCGCTGAGCACTTGGTGAAAAAACTTCTCCTGCCCCTCATTAGGTGCGTAGGCAGAGCTGGCTGTAAAGGTGTCATCTCCCAGTGAGAACCTGTAGGAAAGCAACCAGCCTTTAATTTCAGCGCCCTTCTGTAGGACCTTACCCTTAAAGTGTTGGGACACCAATATGGCCACTCCTGCAGTCTTTGTAGGAGCGGAAGAGAAAAATTGAGTTGGAAAGTGGCGAGATTTCAACCTATGGCAATCTTTGGGCAGTAGATGTGTCTCTTGGAGGAGGCAAATATCTGCTTTCGAGTTCTCTAGGAGCGACAAGACCGCCCTGCACTTTACTGGGTTGTTAAGGCCTCGCATATTCAAAGTGAGGAGGCATAGTTCCGTCATCGGCATAGACAAACATCAATCCCCCAAGCTTTGCATCCTTATACATTGCCCTGGCTACAACCTGTCGCCCCCCTGCTCCTGGCCATGCCTCCACCGCCTTCCTCTCCCATGCCCCCCTACCAGCCCCCTGCGGGGTCACCTCATCACACACATCCAACCACATTCCGACCTGGAACCCCTCCCCCAACCCATCAACGCTACCCCTAAGAACACATATCAACCCCTGCCCCCCCAACTCCCAGCCCCCACACATTGCCCTCCCCAACCCCAACCATGGACCCTCAATTGTTCAAAATAGTCCCGGACCAGTCACTACCTTTGTTCAGGTCCATGGTATAAGTCCGTAGAGGGAAACGTGGCACTGGCGACCCCAATGGCCCCCACCCAACCCCTGTCAGACCCGCATGGAAGTAGAGCTAAGAGGAGAACCCCTACCCCCCTTTCGTGAGGAAGTGCCTCAATCCGATGTTGCTGTGTCCTTGGACACCTCTTGGATGGCCGCTGCCTGCTCCTGTGCCATCGTCGTGGGGTCCGGCCTGAGTGGCGCCTTAGCTGACCGTCTGCGCCGCACGCACTGCCATCCATTCCCCGAGGAGCGTGGGGATCTCCCCTGTGAAGTGCCTCCTGCGTCTTTGCTGCCTGTCGAATTCTCGGTCATGTCGATCCCAACAAGGCACAAGTATCTCTCAATGACCAGAATTGCTGTAAGGCGCCATTCCACTTGAAAACAAGTCGGAAGGGGTGACCCCAAGAATACGGAATCCCCTTGTCATGTAGGAAGGTGGTGGCAACTTTGAAGGCCTTCCTCTTCTGCAAGGTGATAGCTGAGAGGTCCTGATAGAGTGCCACTTGTTGTCCTTGATAGCGAAGAGGCTGTTTCTGACGTGCCTCCTTCATTATGCGCTCCTTCAATGGAAAGTGAGGCAGGAAAGCTAAGATATCCGGGGGAGGAGCGGGTGCTCTGCATGCCAGGCCTACCCTAGGTGCCCTGTCAATGCGGATTATGAAGTCCTCACCTTCCCCAAGGATCACCCTGAAAAGGCCCTGCAGATAAAGGGTGACACTGTCCCCTTCTGCCTGGGATGGTACACCACGGACTCTTATGTTGTTACGTCGGGAACGATTTTCAGGATCTTCCGCGTGGGCCTGCAAGTCCACCTGTTGTTCCTGTAGGCGTTCCACTTCCTCACTCCGTGTCTGGTCAGCATCTTCGACTGCGGCCCCTCGCTCCCCCAGACCGTCCACATCCTGGCGGAGCTCACAATACTCGCCCGCCATATCCTGTTTCAGGGTTTGGAAATCCTCCCACCAGGAGTTGAAGAGGGATTCCAGGAATGTTTTGGTTATTGGGGCTCCCTCATCTTCCCACCCTGCTGTGTCCTTGGCCACTGCCGGGCCCGACTGGCTCTTCTCCCCCTTAGGGGCCCCTTTCATCAGCATTTCTGTTATAGTGCGGCCTCCCCTGCATGGTCCTGTCGACATGGCGATTCACGCACCGGTTCCCGGGGGCCCCACTGCGGATCAGCTCCAGAAGAGATATGACACCTCACCAGTCCACCATTGCACTGGATTCACCGCTGTCTCGTGGGCCAGCCATCTCCACAAATATCACACCGCACCACTCCAAACGGGGGATATCACAATCCTGGTCGGCTAGGCCCCAATCGTCCTAGACCCTCAGGGAGGTTCACCACTCCCGGGCCCCTACTCTCTTCACTGCCTGGCCCTCGAGGGGAATGTGCGTCTGCACCCCTCCAGTCGCAGCTCCCGGGCGGTGACCCCCCTTTTGTGGCGTGTTCTCTGTTGGCCTGCGGCGGTACCCCCTGTCCACTCCCGACCACGGCAATCCGGCTGATCCCTTGAGGAAGGGCCCTCCTGATAGTCCCCTAGGCCCGGACCTCAAGCTATAGACGGGCCCCCACGTCTTGCTGGGCCCCCTCGTCACTCGGCAGTGGGCGCTCCAGAGACACCCCAGATGCTGCCGCTTTTTGTCAGAGCCAGCCCCAACAGGCCACCGCGGTCGTGAGGAAGCTCCCTCGCTGAGCAGCGCTGGGCCCTGGGACAGTGGGGCAGCAACCATGCAACAGTCCCCCAGGCGTAGACCCCAAAGCCTGGACCTCGATTTTTGCTGATGCCCACTACGCGGCAGCCACCTCCAAACAATCATTTGGATGTAGGCCTCAGAACCTGGGCCTCAATTTTCGGGGAGGCCTCCCGCTCTCGGCCTGTCTCCTTCCTCAATCGCCGTCTCCGCCTCGCTCCTCACCGTCCTCCACTGGCCACCGCTTGCTAAGGGGACCCTTGGGAGCCCTCCGTTGCTGTCCCCGGGACGCTGGACGCTCTCCCCGTCGTCCACTCCACCAGGGGTAGGCCCCGAAGCCTGGACCTAGATTTTCGCGCTCCCGCGGTCTTCATCAGCTCTGACCGGGAGCGCTCACCCCACCGCTCCCCTCCGTTAATAGGGCCGCTGTCCTTGAAATGCTGCCGACCTCAGTGCTCCGGGCCCACTCAGCCTCCGCTGTCCCCGCTCTCGTCAGTAGGCTGGGCCAGGCGCTGTATCCCTCGGCTCTGTCTCACCCAGGAGGCACGGCGCACGGCCAGCGTCCGCGCCGCAGGAAGCAGAGTGTTGCGCTGGGCAGCCGCTGCGGTTCTTCTGCAAAGGCGATCTGAGCTCAGTGACCACCGTGCTGGGGGCCCCAAGAAGCGTTGTCTGGGGGGGGTTAAGAGCTATTCATGGGTCAAAAACTGGGGCTGGGACCGGGAGCCTCATGAACTTGCGTCCGCCGCGGTCGCCATCTTGGCCACGCCCCCGGCATTTTTTTAAAGAGGTTTGTTTATGTACTGGAAAGGACACCTTCCTCTACAAGAACAGATCTAGGCATTTTGTAAAAACGAGGAGAAATTAAGCATTTCTCCCCGTCTCGCTACCTGAAGACCAGGGTTTTTCTGGTCTTCAGTTCGGCGCTGCCGCCTATTATCACCTCTCTTGATAATAGGTGGCAGCGTCGAAGTGAATGTGTGTTGCGGTGAAACGCCCACCGCAACACCCACTGCACGCCCCCTTTCCCAATAAGTTTATTGTGAAAGGGGCCGTATTTTCAAGGCAGCTTTAAGCCAATTAACGTGGCTTTAAGCCACATTAAATGGCTTAATGCTGCCTTGATAATAGGGCTATAAAATTATCGGCAGAAAAGTGCCGATAACGTGGCGATAGAGGGCTTGATAATATGCCCCATTTATATAACTTATCCTAGATGATGTATAGCTATGCGATGTAGTGGAAGCTATGTAGTTGTAGGTCGATGTCGATATAGTGGTAGGTCGAAGTAGTAAGGGTGTACCTGTAACAAAGATTAGCAACCATCTACTACGAGATATAATAGAAGCCTTGAACAGACTTGAGTGATAGGTTTCACCGATTGTTCCGCTACTTAAGTCGGCTCTGTGATGGGCTAAGGAATCTCTTATTCCTTCACCTCATTTGTCACCGGGAGAGGAAGGGGAAGTGTGCATAGCACTGATTTACCAAAAAAATAAAGGGATGGTGGGGAAGGACCTTCCCAACACCAGAAGTGATGGTCATATGTCTCGAAGAATTAAGGGCCAGATGTACGAAACATTTTAACAGTTGCAATCCCTCGGAGTCAGAGGTTTGTGACAGCTAACACGTATTTTTGTATTTACCAAACTAAAATACAGATTGGGAAAGTCTTACCGAGCCAGTAAGGGTACTTGGACAAAGATTACAAAAAATACTTCGGAAGGGGAGTTCCAAATTGCAATTTGTACACTGATGTATCAATGGTTTGCAATTGTAACTCTTGTCGCAAACCATTGAAATGTTACAGACTCTAAATTTGGAATTGTAACTGATTTGCAAAGTGGAAGGCGTCCAGAGCAGACCTGTTCCTCTTTGGGACATAAGGGCATATTTACAAGGGGATAGCTCCAATAAAACGTCACTTTTAGCGACATTCTGGTGGCTATATGACCTTCTCCATATTAACAAAGCTGCGTTAAGCGTGAAAGGGGTGTGCAATACTGTGTTGCTGAGGGCATAATTCCACCGCAACACCCGTTGCTTTTTGATGCCGCCCCAGATTAACAAGGATGTGTGAATCTGAGCCAGCGCTAAAAACGAATGCCATGCAACAGCAGGCATTACTATTGGCGCAACGAGGAGAAATACTTTTATTTTGCCTCGTTTTTGTTTTTTCTATGTGTACTGCATTCTGCAGTACCCATAGAAAGAGCAAAACACCATCAACAACTGTTTATGTGCAGGAAGGTGCCTACACTACTCATAGATCACCCCCAAATAACTGTTTCCCCCCTTTATCTATTTGTACTAAATTTGGACAGAAGAATCTGAGCTGAATTGGACAGGCGTCCATCAAGTTCCATGCAGATTTACGAAAGTGTCAAACATATACGTGAATAAACAATATCCGTCCTATTGAAGACTTAATTTAATGGTACCTAAAGAGTTGCTATTGCCATTTCAATGATATATATATATATATATATATATATATTGTACATCTGTAGTTATGGTTAAGTTGAACTTTATGTAAGCAAAAGTTATTTTTGTTTCGGGAAAAAACATTTGACAAATCCACATGAAATTTCATCTAGGTTTCAGCAATCTAATCCCTCATTCAAAATCTTTGTGGAACTAGAGAAGGAAGTCATAGGTTCTTGGGGGAACCCTACTTCATGGGTGCACATATGAAATCCCAATGTTATTTTTTGCACCGATTAAATTACCAAACTAGTCGCACCACCATTTAAAACATATTTGATATAACATTATGGGGATTTGCAAGAGAAGAGGCTTTTCGTGGTTTCGTTGAAATCACACAAACACTTTAAAAGATAGTTGTAATTAAAATTGTTTAATCCACACTTGAAATGGTAAACTTTTTTGTTGTATTTGTAGTGTAAGGAACTGTGATTACAAATTAAGATGTTCCGTCATAGGGTGGCACCATAAACGATCTATGAATTTGAAATACATTTCTCAGGATTTACTAAGTCAGCGGTCAATGCACCAGTGTAGTCCCGCCCACTTCCTCTAGCTAAAAGGAGGTGCGCCGAGCGGACACACTACTGAACTTTTTAAAAATTCACCAGGTCAGACAGAGCAACGCGCTTTTAACTTCACTTCAGAAAAACTGTATTCTGCGCCGCTTACCTGCCTTGTATGTGTTCCCCCTGGTCCGCCGCGGCTTGTGCCGTTGGTGCGGAGGGGATCAACACGGCCATCTTTGCTCCCTTGCCACCCTGGACGCTAGGTCAGCGGTCCATGCACCAGTGTAGTCCTGCCCACTTCCTCTAGCTAAAAGAAGGTGCGCCGAGCGGACACGGGCAGCGGGAAGGCACGCCAAAAGCAAGCCCATCTGCGCCCGTCCTCGCCAGACCGACGCCAAACGCCAGACACCCTGCCCTTTTCATCCACAACTCCCACCTAACTGACCTGTACCATTAACAATGACTCCGATTCAATATACCAGCAAGGAGCTTCTCTCACTCAACAAAGCCTACCCATTGGCAGCTGGCCCCATCCCCACGTATATCATCAGGGCACCTCCTATTCAAACACATCCTCTTATCAAAGGACAAGACAAACAAATAAAAAACAAAATTAAATCTCCACCACATAGGCCAGAACAACCAGAACACAAACAACTAACTGGTCTATACTGTAACGCACGCTCTCTCGTAAACACGCACTTGAGATCTGGTTTCTTCTATACACAGAAAAACCTGATCTCTTCTTTATCACCGAGACATGGCTTAACGAACACTCACAACCCGACCTCTCAGTGGCTCTCCCACCTGACTATTAAATAATTTGACTGGACAGAAAAAACAAAAAAGGCGGCGGCATAGCCATTGCCTTTAGAACCACTTCCAAAATTTATATGGTAGAGGCCGTGCAAGCCACTTGGTGTGAAATCTGCATTTTTTCAATGGAGAGCGCAATAAGGGGAACCTGGAAAGGCGCCCTTCTCTATAGGCCACCCGGAAATAAAACCCTCTTCCCTAGCAACCTTACCGAGACGATAGCACCACATGTCCTAGCTGCCGATAATTTTCTGATACTAGGCGACTTCAATTTTCATGCCGAGCTTAATACAGACCTTATCAACAGTCTTGAAACCTTAGGTCTAAAACAGATGGTGACCGGCCCCACACACGTCGCAGGCCACACCCTAGACTTATTATTTACCAACTCCCCAAAAGTTAACATAGAGCAACCTACCCCCATCCTATGGTCCGACCACCATGTAAAAAAGTTTCACCTGAATGGGTTATTAACACAATCCCACTCCACGAAAGAATATTAACGAAGCAGATCCTGGAATAAAATAAACCCAGAGTCCTTCGCTGCCAATCACATTCCGCCTGTTCTCTCTGAAATAACGAATGTCAACCAGGCTGCCAAAAGCTTTGACCTAGCGATTAGTACATCCCTGGACATTATTGCTCCCAAGAAAATAACCAAATGTCCGAAGAAACTATCCCCATGGTACACCCCTGATCTAAAAAGTGAAAAACTCATCGTAAGGACGCAAATGGAGACAAACAAACAACCATGGATAGGCAACACTATAAAACTTTACACCACCACTACATGGAAAGTATAGCAACAACCAAAAGAGCATATCTAGGCAACCGTATTAACCAAGCTGCAAACTCCCATAAGGAACTATATAAGATCGTGAAGGAATTCACCAATCCCCCTTCCAGTCTACCATCCCAAACTGCTTCCCAGGAATGGGTTGATTCCCTCTCAGATTTCTTCATCACCAAAATAAATGATATCCATAAAGCTTTCCCTCTAACAAACAACACACCACCATAGCAAAAATCTGCAGAATCCCTCCCCAGTCCTGTCAACTACCTGAAAAATTTCAATCCAATAACAGAGGAAAAACACCTCTGTAACACTTCGGAAGATGCAATCCGGTTCGCCAGCGGATCCAGAGCTCCCACAAATCCTATCTAAAATTGAACAAATTCTCATCCCCAACTTAACCAAAATCCGAAATCTATCACTAGCGCAGTCAACAGTTCCTTCTCATTGGAAGGAAGCCGTGGTTAGGCCAATCATGAAAAAATCATCTGCTGATCCTAAACAACTATCGAACTACAGGCCTATCTCACTGATCCCCCTGTTTGGGAAAGTAATAGAGTCAATGAGCAATAAGCAATTTTCGAATCATCTAGAAAACAACAAAATCCTCGGCCCATCACAATCGGGTTTCCGATCCCATCACAGCACGGAAACGGCCCTAGTCGAGATTACCAACAGCATCAGGCTCTCTCTAGATGCCAGGCAGTCCGCCATCCTAATCATGCTAAATCTATCGGCGGCTTTTGACACCATATCCCATACCATCCTTCTGGAGCGCCTTAGGGAGTGTGGTGTCGAAGCCCCCGCTCTACAGTGGATCAAAAGCTATCTCTCAGACCGGTCTTTCAGGGTTAAAATTGATGGATTCTCGTCCAAAAGCCAGGCCATCGACAAGGGTGTTCCCCAGGGATCAATCTTAAGCCCTACCCTTTTCAACCTATATATGTTACCCTTGGCTAAAATAATCAGAGCACATAGTTTCGATAACGTGACTCACGCCGACGACACACAGCTATTGATCACTCTTGGCCCCGATCATATCAATACGCAGCACAGATTCATACAGTGCATGATAACCATCAATGACTGGATGTCCAACAACCATCTCCTGCTTAATGCGAGCAAGACAGAGATTCTGCTCTTTGGTGATGCCCAAAACATTTGGTCCCCTAACTGGTGGCCACCCTTGTTAGGGTCGTGCCCCTCACCCAACTAACTGTCTGCAACCTAGGAGTTATAATGGACAACAAACTCTCTATGGCCGACCACGTAAATACCATTACGCGCACATGCTATGGCATAATGCGATCAGCGTCTGTACACAGAATCTGCATGTATCATGTATCCAGGGCTTCCCCTTCATTTTTAATTTTTTTTTAATTGGGGTTACGATGCAATAAAATGACATAATACTTCATTTAGCATAGAAATACAAAAAGCCGGGGCACACACCCGACATAAAATTGATATCAATATACACACGAGTAGCAATAACAATCAGAGAATAAATGCACAGTTAATGATAAAGGAATAATGATAAAAACCCAATTACCATAGGCCAGCCCGGCTAAACATTCTTATAAATAACATTGTCATACTGCCTCCTAATTCATAATCTTGCTTCCCTCCACTTTGTAATGGGGGCCCAGATGCGTCTTTCCATCTCCCGTTTTTTAACACCCTTCACTTCATATAAGCTGAACTCAACATTATGTATAGCCAATAATCTAGAGAGCCACATCTGGAAGGAGGGAGCAGTAACATCTTTCTAGCCTGCTGAGATTAAAATCCGGAGTACAGCAACTGACATAAAAACTAGGGCTTCCTCGTCCTTCCCTAGGTTCAGCTTAGAATCGTACCCAATAACATCAGGGTAGGGGATAGATCGATCTTATGACTTAGCAGCCCCTCTCAAAATTTCATTATCTCATCCCTTATTGGCCCCAGCAGATTACAGTGGAAGAACATATGTAGAATATCTGCTTGGCCGACATTACATCTAGGGCACCTGTCGTCTTCCCTTACCCCCCAGGCAAATAATTTTGCCGGGGTATGATAAAGGTTAAAGACCGTTTTATAGTGCTGGGCCCGTAGGTTAGAAGCCCGAAATATCTTTTTATTCAAGCATAAGGCAAGATCCAGATCGACATCGGGATTTCCCAATTTTGTAGCCCAATTACTTTCCGTCTTCTCGATATCATCTTGGATCCTTGTTAGAAGATGATTATACACTACTTTGATCTTCTTACACCCTCTAGCTAGTGCCTCGACTACGGGAAGATCCCCCAGGGGCGGAAGCTTTGGTCTTAAGGCCTTGAGAGTTTGAACTATTTGGCCATACAGAAGCCAGTGGTCGGCTGGAATACCAAACCTACTTTGTAATACATAAAACCCCGCTATCTTATCTCTCTCCATAATATCCCCAAGGGTCTTAACTTCCAAACTCTTCCAAACCTGAAGATTCCTGTCTGCTCTCAACTGAGGCCGGAGGCTAGAATTACCGAGATGTAAATATGAATTTATCTTTGGGACATAAAAAAATGTCAGGATAGATTTCCAGATCAAAACACAAGGAGGGAGGTACCCTTGGAACCAATATGGGACCGGGTAAACAAGTATACAAAAACAAGGAAGAGGTCCCTGAGCTTTAAGGATATACCTTATGTCGTAAAATAGCCCCCCTGAGGTGTCTATGGAGGCTATATTCGACCTAGAGAGAAAGCTATCTCTGCAATCTAAATACACACTATAAATATCACTAAATAGTGGCTAACAGTCAGTACAGGAACTCTGTGAACAACAAATACTGTAAATAGAATCCTACAATCTTTAAAAACACTCTAATATACACCAATCTTTAAAATCATCAATTTATTGTTCAAAATTAATAACATTATCAAATCTAGCAATACATAAAAATACAATCAATAACAAATTAAATAAACCAAAAGTGACGCGGCGTTTCGGTGTCTTGTGTGGATGGCAACACCTTCTTCAGGACGTTTTTTTTTTCTAGTTTTTTTTAAAAATCACTAGAAAATAGTTCCTGTACTGACTGTTAGCCACTATTTAGTGATATTTATAGTGTGTATTTAGATTGCAGAGATAGCTTTCTCTCTAGGTCGAATATAGCCTCCATAGACACCTCAGGGGGGCTATTTTACGACATAAGGTATATCCTTAAAGCTCAGGGACCTCTTCCTTGTTTTTGTATACGAGATTTCTAGATCAGCCAGGCCCCATACAAAGTCTTAAATCGGGTCTTTTTATAGTATCTCCTTTCCACTTCACACAGCAGCAGACCGGTTGCCTTTCCCCCCAACAGCATCTTAAAAACCGGGGGAGGACTCTGTACACCAGTATTTTCCATCCCAGGGTCCGCCTCACAGTGGAAGAAAATAGACATTTGGATCAGGAGGCAAGACCAGTGATAGAGTCTTAAATTCGGGAGTGCCATCCCCTCCTTTCCCTGGGTAGTGACATAAGGTTGGTAGATCGCCTGACCTTGCCGTACTGCCAAATGAATCTTATAAATATGGACTCCAGACTTTTCATTATTATTTCATCAATAAATAAGGGTATGGCTTGAAACAGGTACAACACTCTAGGAAACATTATCATTTTTAGTGCATTGACCCTCCCTACCATCGAAAGATGCAGCACATCTATTCTTTTTAATTCAGCTTCTATAGACTTGATAAGGGGGGAGTATTTTTCTTCCACAATTCGGTCCACTGAATCAATTTTCACCCCTACATAGGTAGCAGAATCCACAAATCTAGAATCGGATTTAACTATATTTTTCGAGCAGATTATCTGTGTTTTTGATTCGTTCAATAGGTACCCAGAGCCATAACCGAAGATCTTCGCCATCTGGGCCAGAGCAGGGAGCGCCTGCTGTGGGTTAGTGGTGATAACCGCCAGGTCATCAGCATAAGCCATAATTTTATTCACATAACCATTAAAGATCACAGGGGTTATCCTAGGGCACTCTGATATTCCCTGGATAAGAGGATCGATATAGAGGGAGAAGTGGATGGGGGAGCAGGGACAACCCTGACGCGTCCCTCTCTTAATATCGATTTTATCCGATTTCTCGCCCATAACCATCACCCTTGCTATCGGATCTGAATACATGGCTTTAAGAGCTCTAATAATTTTCTCGCCAAAACCTCTCCCAGCCAGGATACCCCAGAGAAAGCTCCAAACAACACGGTCAAAGGCTTTCTCTGCGTTGAGCAGGATCATGGCCATCTCACCCTCCGTGGCAGCCTTGGCGTCAAACAGTATTATTGCTCTGCTTATGTGGTCTGTCTTGCCACGACCAGGGATGAATCCATGCTGCCACAGGGATACGAGACCGCCAATGATCCTGCCCAACCTCTTAGCTCATATCTTGGAATGCAGCTTAGTATCTGAATTAATCAACGAAATTGGGCGATAAGACCCTTGTTTTTCACTTGGTTTCCCCTTCTTATAGAAGATTATAATATTGGTTTCCTTCCATGAATCAGGGACTACCCCTGAGTACATACCCCATTAAACAAATCAGCCAACAGTGGGGCGATCTCAGATTCAATCGCTCTGTACACCTCAAGGGGGATCCAGTCTGGGCCTGAAGCCTTGCCAGGGGCTAATTCCCGCAATGCGGCTACTACCTCGCTCTGCGTAATATCTTTATCAAGTTCTTCTCTGGCTGCATCATCCAAGCGAGGGCCCCTATCCGAATACTCACCCTCCTGATTCTTAACAAAATCCTCCTCATCATAACGCTTTTTGTAAAAGTTCTTAAACACCCTCACTATATCCTTCAATTCAGTATATTCATTCCCATCCTCTTCTATACAAGAAATTACATTTTTAGCTTTTTCCTGCCTTAACCGAAGGGCTAGAGCTCTACCAGCTTGCTCCCCTGTTTCATACCGCTTGGCCCTCGAAGTTTGGAACTCGCCTATCGCCTTCTGAGTTACCTTCTTCTGCAGTGCTGCTTTAACCGCCAACAATACATTTTGGCTTTCGTTGCTATCCCCCCTGAAGCAATATCCTTAACATGCTGTTCTTCAGCACACGCTAACTTTCCCATTAATTTCTCCACCTGACACCTATCGTCTTTTCTCAGCCTGGCAGAACAACTTATAGCCTCCCCCTTAAAGTAGCTTTAAAAGCCTCCCAAACCCCATTACGGGAGGTACTATATCTTTTAGCTGCGAAAAATTTGCCCGCCCATTTAGTAAGATGTTCTACAAACCTATTATCTGCTAGTAATCTCCTTTCGAAGGTCCATCCTGTCCTTTTCCTTTCCACCCTACCAAGATCATATGACAATACCAAAGGGTTGTGATCTGAGATTAGTCTCGGGAGTTTTGTAATGCCTAATTTTTTTATTTCAGAAGACGAGATAAGAAAGTAATTCAGCTTCGTGTACTTCTGAGCGGGGTTTGAGAAATAAGTAAAACCAGGGCTTTGAGGTTCTTTAACACCCCAGACATCCTGCAACCCATGCGAGCTGATAAAAATGGGTTTCCGCCCAGCATACACTACTCCTATACCCCAATCCATTGAGATGTTTAAATCTCCGTTTACTACTAAAGGGGTAGGCCAGCTGACTAGCTCTACTTCTAAAAAAATAATAATAATAGTAATAGGACATTTATAGAGCGCATGGCTGCACAAAACTGTGTATCCCCGTGCTAACTGCTGACAGACAACTCTCATGGGAAAGGAACCGAGAAAGACAGACCAAAAAGGAAATATTGTGGGAATAGGTGGGTTTTTAATTTAGCTCTGAATAGAATTTCCGAGGGTTCCATTCGCAGATGCGCTGGGAGGGCGTTCCAATGCTTCACTGCTAAGTAGCGAAAGGATCTACCCCCCATTTTTGCTCTGGAAATGCGGGGAAGTTTGAATTGTGTCATGCCAGATGATCTTAAGTCTCTGATCGGTCGATGAATGGTTAGGAGACTTCTAAGGTAGGTAGGTCCTTTATTGTGGGCAATTCGATGAGCGTAGCAAAGGCTTTTAAATCTTATTCTTTCCCTAACAGGGAGCCAGTGTAATTTGGAAAGGGCTGTCTTGGAAGAGGTTCTTTTAGGAAGACCCAACACCATGCGGGCGGCCATATTTTGAATGCATTGAAGCTGGTGTAAAAGGTTCTGGTTCAGGCCCAAGAGTAGAGCGTTTCCGTAATATAAATGAGGCGTTATTAGAGCGTGAACAATGATTTTTCTGGCTCCAATAGGAATAAGATCAATGATTTTCCACAGGGTTTTTAACGTGCCAAAGCACTTGCCTGTTATTTTGCTAACTTGGGATTTACCCGAGAGGTCTGAATCAATCATAATCCCTAAGTTTTTCACTTTTTTCTACAGGACATGGGAGATCACCCACCAGGGCCACCATGCCTGAGACCATATCGATGTTTTGTTCCCCACCACCAGCACCTCTGTCTTGTCTCCAT
The DNA here is from genome assembly GCF_964263255.1 of Lissotriton vulgaris. NCBI lineage: Eukaryota > Metazoa > Chordata > Amphibia > Caudata > Salamandridae > Lissotriton > Lissotriton vulgaris. Next base: position 2,006,176,559 of record NC_141691.1, on the reverse strand, counting down.
TTAAGCGGAGGCAATTGTTGTCCATCCAGGTGGCAACAGCCGCCATGCAGCTGGAGAAATTGGTGGCATATTTCTCGGTGTCTGGGGTAAGTTTAAACATCAACTGGGTGTCATCAGCATAGCTTACAATGCCCACCCCAAAGTTCTCTGCAACGTGAGCCAGGGGCTCCATATAGATGTTGAATAAGGTAGGGCTCAAACTGGAGCCCTGTGGAACCCCATGATTCACGCTACGAGAGGATGATTTAAAGGGTGGGCAGTGCAACTGAAACGATCTTTTGGTGAGAAAAGATTCGAGCCACAGTAGTGCCTGGTCTTTCACTCCTATATCCGAGAGTCGAGACAGCAGCGTGGCGTAAAGCACAGTATCGAATGCTGCGCTTAGATCTAACATGACCAACGCTGCTGTCTCTCCCTCGTCCACCATCTTACGGATACATTCCGTAGAATATAGCACCGCTGATTCTGTGGAGTAGCCAGGTCTAAAACCCGATTGAGAGGGGTGTAGTATATTTTCCTTTTCTAAAAAGGCCATGAGCTGTTTGTTTACTATTTTTTCTATTATCTTGGCACATTGCGGCAGGAGAGAAATGGGCCTAAGGTTTTGGAACTGAGTGATAGGGATGTTGGGTTTCTTTTTTAGAGGTATGACTTGCGCTGTTTTCTAGGCTTCAGGTACATTACATTCTTGAAAGGATAGATTTATCAAGTTTCTTATATGATCTATAAGAAAGTGTTCCATGATGTCCTTGCTTTTTACCAGTGGACACACATCACTAGGAGAGCCTGAGTGAATACCATTAATGATATTGATGAGGTCTTTTTTTTCAGGTGTAGTGAAATTGGTAAGCGTGGAGTTTAGAGTAATTGAGGCTTTAGTCGTTGCCTCCTTTCCTGATTTATTGACTTTGGGGAAGGTGGCATGAATTTTCTCGACTTTTTCGACGAAGAAATCTGCTATTTGTTCACATATCTCATTGGAGTATGTTCCTTGAGTATCTAAACGTGTGGTGTTTGTCAATTCTTTATAGATACGGAACAGTTCTTTCGTAGGATTGTCTGCCTCCTCAATTCTAGTTTTAAAAAAGGCGCTTTTTTCCTCTCTTACCATTTTCTGGTATTTTTTTAGTTCAGATCTATACTTTTCCTTAAGGTCGGGCGTATAGCTTTTTCTCCATTTGCGTTCTATCGCTTTACATTGAGTCTTAGCGATTTTTAATTTTTCAGAGTACCATGGCTCTGATTTGGTTCTTCTCACAGGGGGTTTTGAGGTCCACGGGGCGATTTTGTCTAATGCCTTCTCTAGCCATAATTCATAATTATTCCACGTGTCATGTAGGGACTGACCTGCGGGGGGGGGAGTGTTCTTCTAATGCGCTAATAAATCGTTCCGGGGTGTAGTTTTTCCAATTACGGCGCTTAAGAGATACTAGTTTGTTAGGTACATTATTAGTACTGTTAGTAGGTATGCCAAAAGTAACCATATAATGGTGGGACCAGATTATTGGAATAGAGGGGTAGACTTCAATTTCTTCCCAGGTAGCGAAAATTGGGTCCTAAGAAATCAAAAATCTCAGGATCGTCTTTATTAGAACCATATATGACACTAAATGTAAGGCCATTTCCAATTCAGCTATTACCCATCTTCCGTTACTGTCAGCTTTGACATTGCTAGCTTTCCCCAAAGATGATCTTACCAAGATAGCAACCCCGCTAATGGTTGAGGGTTGTGTTGAACATGCCACCAACTCAAAACCATTGAGGAACAGCAATTTCCTCTTGGCCCATGGGAGGTGAGTCTCTTGAAGACAGAGAACGTCTATTCTGTTATATTTCACAAAATATGCCAGTCTCTGCCTTTTCCTCCAGTCATTCATACCCCCCCCCACGTTAATTGTGCAAATTCTAATGTTCGCCATCCTCCTCAGCTGAGCGAACTACAAGAAACTGATCCTTAATTGTCCTCTTCTTTGATAATCTTATACTTTGCCCAATACTGCACCATTTCCCCCTTTTTCCAAGTTTTCCCCCAGACCCACATCCGCCCCCCCTCTTCCCCCGACCCAGCCAGCCCCTTCCCCCCTCAACCCTACCCCCCCTGTACACCCCCACCCTCCTCTGTGAGGCGCTCAGTCCTAGTCTGTGCATGTGATGGAGACACGGTGGTAGCGGTGAGGACTTGAAATACACCAACAATCAGAAAAACTCAACAACCCATGTGGAGCCCTAAAGACCAAAGAAAAGAAAAACAAAGTCCGGAAGGCAGCCGCCAGCCAGAATCACCCTATCCATCGATCCATCGATTTGTACCGACCAAAGTTTTAGTTTCAGGAGTGGACGCAGAGGCAAGATGGCGGCCGCTTAGCTGCGGCTGTTACGGTGGAGCTGTGAGGACTTGCAACAGAAGGAGCCCAATGGAGGTTTAGCCACAGCCGGGCGTTCTCTTACACCGTTTTTTTGGAGCGGAACATACCTTGTCCAAAAAGACATCCCTGATGGTATGCTGATGACGCTCTCCTGTCGTGGATCAGCGAGACAACTGCTGCGGGAGCTGGCGATCATGCTCGCTGCTCTCTCACCTGGTCTGAAGCGCCGTGAGTGCACAGGAGGGCGGAGCCAGGGTCGAAGGCCACTGCGGCCGCTGCGGCAATCGAGATCGGATTACAGAGCAGAGCCCACCAGCTGGATTTTACTCGAAGAAGAACAGAGTGTGTACGGTCAGCCTGGCTCTGCACCTAAGGAAGTGATGGCCCCCAAAACAAAGCCGGCTTCAAAGGCTGCCGCGGGAAAAAAGAAAAATCAACGTGAGGAAGCCGCAGCGGAGGCGCTCGGAGCTCAAACGCCCCGACTAAACAGTTCAAGAAGAAGCAGCAGACTGCAGCCAGAACTCGTTTGGCCACTGCATCAATAGCGGACTTGTTTGCCAAGACTGGTAAGGAGAAGTCGGCACAGTTGGTGACTAAGGGGTCGGGGGGGCATATCTAAAGAGGTTGAAGTGGTCCCCCAAGACATTAGTGATGCAAGTGGGGTCCCCCCCCTTATGATCCTCCCCCCAACACATGAGACCACGATGCAGGGAGAAGACTTACAGGGCAAAGTGGAGGGCGCAACGGATGGAGAGACCCTCAGAGACTCTGCTGCATCATTAGGGAAGAAGGAAGGGCTCTTGGGATTCCCTGATTCCGGTTTGGGGGAACATTCAGAGCCATTGGATCAGGGAGTTACTCCCGAGATAGACACTCAATGTTCCGGGACCGATACGGCGATTGTTGGAGCTGGATCCGGGGACGGAAAAGAGAATGCTCCAAGCAAAGCCTTTTTCTCGGCCTCGGATGGGGTCGGGTGGTCTGAGGAGGATGAGGAGTGCAGTTCTTATTTGGACTCCGAGAGCGACTTGGAAAATGACCTGCCTGCAACTGCATTAAAGGCCCCAGCAGCGGTGGCTAAAGGCCAGTGTGAATTGAGCAGGGATCACTTCTCCTCTATGCCCCTGCAGGATAGTCCCGGCACAGAGTTTGCCCAAATGTCACTATTGGAAACGATTCACCAGGAAATTATCGCCCATAGGGAGGAAACGCGCCAGGACAATCGTAAATCTCAGGTGGCAATGAGGAAGATGCAGGGCATGGTCAGGAAGCTTTCAAAGGCCTGCGCAAACACCGGGGACAGAGTCTCAAATCTAGAAGACAGGATAGTATCAACAGAGACGGAAGTGGCCGAGGCTGTTTCCAAGGTTAATGCACAATGTTCCCAGGTGGTGGACATACAATGGAAGATTGAGGAAATGGAGAACAGGCTTCGCCGGAATAACTTGAGGGTAATGGGAATCCCGGAGGGAGCCGAGGGCTCTGATATTAGGGCGTACATGATCAAGCTCTTTGAACAGGCTTTCCCCGAACTGTCCAGCTGGAACTGGCCCGTTGAGGTGCAGAGAGTACATCGCACCCCCTTTAAAATCAGAAGGAATACTTGTAGGAAGGTGGATATCGGACTATGGTTGCCCCCAACTTTTTGCCTGGTGTTTTGCTGTTTTTTCGACTTAGTTGACCTGGGGCCCTGCTGTTCAGGACCCAAGGCCCACTGCTCTCTCTGTAAAATGGATTCCATGTACTCTAGGTACATATCTAATTGGATACTGAGTCACCTTATCAGTCCCTGTACGGTGTACCTTAGGTACCCAGGGCATAGGTGCACCCAGGGCCTACCAGGGGCTGCAGCATGTATTATGCCACCCCTGGCTGGCCATCCAATTCTGACACAACTGGCTGATCAATCAGCTGGGGCAAGGTGGTGTAATCACCCTTTGCTTTAGATATAGTATCCCTATATCTAACCCTAAAATGGACACATATATTCGTATCGTTACTCCTATGGAAGGCCTTATCAATCCTGAAGGCAGAGTGCTTGGAATTATGTGAGATGGTGCTCTGGCATGAGCTGAGCCCGTTTGCAGCTTGCGGAACCAAGTCCTAATAGCTGTTCCATGATAACGCTATACCATATACTCTTAAGTGCATTATGAACCTCGCGGTCAAATGCTAACTTTGGTATAGCATTATCAAAACATGTCGAGTTAGGTGTCATACGAATTGGAATACTACTCCCTCGCCAATTCTGTTGACGGGGGTAGCATTCCACCCTTCTAGAGGGAAACGACATGTATGTAACTGTGAACCCCGATTAATCTTGACAACTTCCACGAAGAACTCTTGACCTTCTCCCTCCTGAACCATCAGAAGACTGAAGAATCTCCCCTATGGTCAGGGAGTGACCATCCTGCTTCGCAGGCACCATCAAGCTCCTGTGCAGTTTGCTGCAAGTCCTTCCATCCCGGAATCCAACGACTCAGCTCCACAAGACCCAGACCTCCAGACTCCTCTGACCTCTACCCACATCCACAGCACAGCTGGGTCCCGTGGGTGCGACGAGCAACGTAGAGACGGCCATCTTGAGAAACCTGCACAGCGCTTCCAGCACGACCGCCGAGGGATCCTCGAGTGAGTGCACTGGGGTTTGAGAAGCCCCACACTGACTCAGCTCCTGCACCAAAGACCAGCCCCCCAGCATCCACGAGATCTGCGTGGGCCCTTTTGCCTGGTTGCTGCATCTCCTGTTGTCTGGTCACTTGCCGGCTGACCTGTGACCTCCAAGATGATGATCCGAAGATTTCACCACTGCTGGTCTGGTCCCCCAGACTGGCCCTTCTTTCCTTGTAAAAGAGGAGCACCCCGGACCCTCCTGGTCCGCACCAGACGCCATCTTTGTTCCACCGCATGGCTTGCATTAGCCAAGGCCTGTTGACCAGATCGACGATCCAACACCACCGACAGCAGAAGTGGGACAGCTCGTGCCTCCAGTCTGGTCGTGAAGAGCAGCTCCTGGTCTGCGTAGCTACAGAGAGAAGCGACCCTTCTTCCACCTGAACGCGGCGACAGCATCTGGTTCCCTCCTGGTTCCAGCATCATCACTGGCTAGTGATCGAGACTCTGTCCCCTTCCCTTTCAGGACTTCTTCTTCCTAGTTCCATCCTTGGAACCACCGGACTCCTCCATCTGGCTGCCTGCCAGCAACTCCTTGTTTCAGGCATCACCGGGATCAACGCAGCAAACCCGACGCAACTTCAGCCCTATGCACCCACAGCCTGTGGGTTAGGTAACTAAAGCTTCTAGGTGCTGAAGTCTGTGTTCACTATCCTAGTGTCCAGGTCCATTGTTTGCGTTCCCTCTATCCAGCCGGTTTGTCCGGAATCCGTAACTTTCTAACACTGTAGCATCCATAGGCGTTGGTACGCATCGCGCGTGAGAGTTTCCACTCTGCACGTGAGTCCCGTGGGCCTCCTGCTCCTTACTTACTTAGTTTGTAGCGTAGTCTCAGCGATCCTCCAGCCTCTGGATCTCCTTACAGTATTTTCTTTCCTCGCATTCCATTGTTTTGAGTATATAGTTTGTCGTGCCCCTAAGGCGCACTTGTAAATATTGTGCGAACTCGTATTTCCTTTTTAGTATTGTCATGTGCTTAGCCCTCTGACCTCATAAAGAGTTCAGAGGTGTATGTTAGTTAATAAATATCTATTTATTTTTATAACAACCTGTGTGGTGTCCTTTCACTTGGTATTCAAGGGGTTATATGTGGTAAAACAGCTGGCTTCACATGCCATTCAGAGTTTAGGCTAAAGACTGCTTTTGTCCACGCTACTAGGATAGCTGGTCTATAAGGTTGACTTACAACCAATCACCATAAGGGTTGTTTGGACTGATACAAGGTGATCACTAGAACTAGTGAACATCATATATATCAGGCCAACTTCTCACAACACTAAGGAGGGGGATAAACCTAGGGCAGTTCTGATTTTCCTCGGCAATTTCATTCTCAGACAAGCTATATCGGATCTAGTCAGGCCTAATGCTAAACGAAGCAGTGAGGGGATCTCATTTTTCGTCCGGACAGATTTCTGCCACTCGACTGTAGAAAGACGCTGGTGATTAAGAGGAATGATCAAGCCTTTCCAGGATAAAAAGATGCAGGCATTTTTGATAAATCCGGCACAGCTAAAAGTCATTAACGAAGGGAGGACATTGTTTTTCTCCTCAGAAATAAAGGCGAAGGAATATCTGGACTCTTTAGGCAGTTAGATTGGAATTTCTAATTACCGGACGGATACCGCTCCTGAAACCACTGCTTCCCCTTCATGTGTGTATTTTAGTCATACTGTTTCAATGTAGCTTATGCACAATGTGTGCACAAAACAAGTGCTCACAATACTTCACACTCAATGTACATGGAGTTTTTGAATAGACAAGCACACAAAACGTGTGAAGCGTAGATACATAAAACATATGCAAGGTTACTAACATTTGTATACTACATGTCTTCCATTGATATCGGCTAGTGCCACACTGCATTGTGCAAAGTGTGAGCTTCCTGACATGTGCATTAATTAGTTTCACATGCTTTGCACATAGTGTGTTTCTACAGAAAGTGTCTTCTTTATGATGGACCTGGTTTAGCATGACAATCTACTACTTCTTAGCAACAACAGAATAGCCCTACAGAGGTTACAAAACTGTATCAGTTCATATGTAGAGGAGAATGAGCTGGAAGTAAACTGCAAAAAAAATGAATCGCTGTACTTTAAATAAGTACAAATGGCATCTTAGCGGAAACACAATTAATGACGCACCCACCTACGTCTATCTAGAAGTCAAAATAGATGCAAGAGCCATGTTCGCTCGCAGCCGCGGTCGGTAGTGGGAGTACCTGCAGGGCGGAGACGTGGGGAGGGGAAGGGGCATGGGGGCATAGTAATGTTTGGATTACGGAGCTTTACAGGTAAGTAAACATATAAATAAATAAAACGAATTTCGTTGCGTGCACTGAATCCCCAAATGCGATGCAGTGCGCGCAACGAAATTCGTTTTATTTATTTATATGCTTACTTACCTGTAAAGCTCCGTAATCCATAGATAACTACCCCACACCATGCCCCTCCTCTTCCCCACGTCACCGCCCGGCCGGTACACCCACTGCTGACCACGGCTGTTAGCACGTCAAAGAGAGGCAATTAAGGGAAAGGCGCAGGCACTCAATTATACTTTTACAACACTGGCAACATCCATTCGAGGTCATGGCCTGAAGCCACTGGTAGCAGTAATGAAGGCCAAACAGTTACCAACTCTTGTGTATGTATTGGAAGTAATGGTGGGTGTTGAGTCTTCTTGAGAAAATCATGATAAGGTCCAATTTACTGGCCACCCAGATTGGCATCGCCCACCCAAGCTAGGCTGGAGCTTTCATTAACGCCTTAACCGTGGCGCAAATTCTGCTGTGGTGCGGGAGTTCTATTAAGTGGGCGGGGCCATGTCGAACAACAGATGTGCGCAGTACTACCGAGGTAGTGCTCGTGACGGCTGTTGGCCAACTCGCGCACGCAACGGGTTAATGAAACAGATAATAGTCCGGTCCGCTGCTGTATATTAAGTGCTGCCATAAACTGCGGTCCGCTGCTGATGGCACACTGGCTAATCTAGTCTGTCCAAAATAAATCTTCAAAAGGGGAATGGTGAATACAAAAAATATCATGAAAACTGGGCGACCTATGGAGCGCCAGTATACCTGGTCAAGCTTTTAGACGAGCAGTAAATAAATCCATAAAACTGTAAAGTTTAAGATTGATAAAGAAAAGGTGTCCAAGTGGTCCCACGGGTGGTTGGTCCTGGAATCTTATCCTGCCTTAGGAGAGTCACCCCTCCTGGAAGCTATTTACCACCAGTAGGAATAACAGAGCTTATTGGCACTAAGACTCAGTGATATTCCAATATTAGATTTCCTTCCAAAGTGGAGGGAAAATGGTCGAAGAGGAGACGATAATTGCTGCCTATGTCACCATGCAGGCGAAAACTTGCAGCACATTATATGCATCTGCCCTGCCCTGGGCACGCAGCGAAGAGGTTGGCTGAGAAAATAAATTGATAACCTAGTGATCAGCTTCTGTAGATCTGCACCGATGGAGTCACTGGATCCAAGGAATACCACGCTGAACATTAGACTGGTCCAGTTCCCGGACATCTTCAAATCCCTTGCCAAGGCACAGGTGGGGTAGGATGAATGGCGGAGAAAGCCCCTGACAAGAACCCCTGTTTGTATTGTGCTGTGGCTGACTGATCGGGACTATGAACTCTTGTTGCTTCCCATACCTTCAAGTTGAGCACCAGTTTAATATTACTCTATTTGGTCCTTGTTTTTTTGCACCTTTGATGCAAATCTGCACATTGCACATATGTATTTATGCTATGGCGGGCTGCTAGGGACCATGAACTCTTGTTGTTTCCTATCCTGTAAAGTAAAGTACCAGTTTAATACTATTCCCATCCGTTCCCTTGGCTAAATATCAGCACTTTCTGTGTATATTTGCACACAGCATAGGCTTTTGCCAGTTTTTAGATACCAATGGCCGCACTTTTCCACTTTATGTGAAATGTGTCTACTGTATGCCCACCAAATGTTGTATTAATGGCCGCTGTCCAAATGAGAAAGAATGTTCGTACATGACTGATAACCTCATTCCAGATTTTACCTATTTATGTGACCTGTTTTGTATGTTTTTGTATTGTTGTTTATGTATTTTTTTTACTTATAAACAAATGTACTACATGCCAACCTACCTAGTGTAGAATGCATAAACTGCCAAGAGTAGGAACATACCGTATCTCAAAGAGCATTGACAAATACATTGCACACGTATGCAGTACATAAAGGGTTCCCCTACTATATTTGTCTAGAGTATGTGGTTATGGATAGTGCCCTAGGGAACTGCAAATGTAGGTGCACACACCCTGTGGATTTAGCATTTGCATACCACCTGTGCACACATTATGTGCATTCATTATGTTTATATGCACACAGTATCCGAAAGCACAGATCAGGTACCTAAAATGTGAGCACAATATGTATGCTCACAGTGACGCATATACTATTGTACGCCTACATGGGCACAGGAGGGTGTGTAAAAAAGTGCACAGGGTATACACTGCTACAGCGTACATTATGTGTACACAGTTTATGCAGAGAGTATGCTCACACTGAATGCACACGGTATGTTCATACTGTCACGATTCGCTCCCTATGTTCTCGTGTCCACCACCAGGGGGCTAAACTGTGGGACTCTCCAGTGTTCTAATATGCTTCCTGGCACTCCCCTGCATGCATATCTTGACTTAAAGCCAGCCTACTCATGCCTGAAACTCTATTACCCAGAATTCCCTGCTCACTCCTTTGTCTCCACCCCTGCAGGCCAAGGATGGGTGGAGGAATTCAGCTCACCTGTGGCTGGCTGCTGCTAGCCTGCTCACACCAGCTGCATGTGATTACTGTGAGCTCTTTTAAGCCCCAGCTCCCTTCAGGCAAAGGTTGGTCATTGTAGCTGTTTACCGGTGAGACCAATCCTTGGTTCCAGAGTTCCCTGAGCTTTTGCTATTCTTGTTTCCAGTGTTTCCTGAGCTTTAATTATGCCTTGTTCCTGACCTGCTTCTGTTTTCCCTGTTCCTGAATTATCACTGCCTGCAGTGCTACCTTGTTTCCTGAGTTCCTGAGCTATAGTTATTCTTTGTTCCTGGGCTTAGCTATTTCTTGTTCCCAATTTGCACTGCTTGCAGTGCTCTCTTGACTCCTTGTTTCCTGAGCTGCAGCTATGTCCTGTTTCCTTGAACCAGTACTGCCTGCAGTGCTACCTTGACTCTGGGAGCTTTGGAAGTTCCCTGTTCCTGAACCAGCACTGTCTGCAGTGCTGTCTTGACTCCTGAGCCTTAGCTCATGTTGTGTTCCTGCCCCAGCACTGCCTTCTCTGCTACTTTGTTTTCTTGATTCCTTAACCTGCACTATTATAGTATACCCTTGTAGCCTCCCCTTCTGTATATCTGTTTCCAGTCCCTGCCTTGCTTCCCATTTCCTTGGTTCCAGTTCTAGTCTGCTGTCTTACTTCTGTTACCTTGTATGTTTGTTACCTGCTTTCTGCCAAGTGTGCCCTGTCATTTCCTTCATTTCCTGTTAAGCACTCCTCCTTCCTAGCTCCTTGTCTATTCTGCTTGTGTTTAGTTCTACCCCTTTGCTGTTACTGCCTTGCGTGTTCCTGTTTGATCACCAGGATCCGTGCGCTCAGCTGACTACCTAGGTTGTGTTTCTTGTTCACTGTGAGTTTTGTCCTTGAGTTACATTTATAACATCACTATAGGTATAAGCTCCACAGACCCTGCCTTTGCATGCATATCCTACATGTGGGTATTTCCAGTCAGTATCTGTAACAGCAATTGCGGGTAAGAAACTTACTGAGCTTCAGTCTTACCATGTGGAGCTCCTGAGTGCTTTACCCCACACCCCCCTTTATTGTTAATGTTGTATTATATATATGTCTTGCACGTCCGTCCTGGGTGTAGTTAGTCTAAATGCTAAATTTCCTTGTGAGTGCCCTTCCTTTCTGAGTCTTACCCATCTTGTTCACTTGTACAGGCTTTCCCTTTGGATCCCTCTTTCTCCTCTGACTCCCTGTATGATCCTGGGCAGCACTGTACTCCTCCTTTCTGTGTACGTCTTCTACCCAGTTCCCAGTCCTTGTCCAAGTCCGTGACTGTGTTCCCCACATAGTCCTGGACAGTCCCTGACAGAATGACCAACCCACATTTCCAGGGTCACTTCTGAGGTTTCTTTGCATTCAGTTAGCTTCCTTTTTCTGTTTCATGTGTGTGTACAAATATTAAGTGTGTCATAATGAGAGGTTTAAGAAAGAGACACACCAGTGCATCATTTAAGTTTGTTCAGGGCAGTTCCCCAGTGTTCACCAATGAGAGACATTTAGTGTCTACTTTCCAGTTTGAAAATGTTCACCCTAGTCCTGAAACAATCCTCTTATGACAAATGGACATTTACGTTCTGAATATTTTACTCATTGGCTCTCAAACACCTCTTTGCCGGATCCTGACTTGCTCTTCTGTTCTGATCCAGATTCAATGTCTGTGTCAGAATTGCAAAAAGAAAATAATACCTTACTCAGTTTACTGAACAAGAACTCTGATTCTCGCATGTCTGCTGACAGTGGTTGTAAAATACAATGTTCAACCACACAACCAAAGAAAGAGCAGATCCATTTCATAACCTCTGTTTTCCATTCACATAATGTTACCCAGTCTTGTAGTCCAGTAAAAATCGCAGTCCCGGATACTAAAGGGACCTTGTTAAATACCACATTCAAAGTAAACAATAATCAGTTCAACAAAAGAGAGAAAAGACCTACTAGAACACAGGAGGCTAATAGCCACTTCGAACAAAATCCAAGGTATAGCTCTGTTGCTTGTGAAGTTGCCAAGCCTGCCACTGTCCTTATAGAGAAAGATCTACAGTCCTCGCAGGATATGCTTTCATCTAAGATTCTTGAATTACAACAAGAGAATAAAACGTTTCAGACTCTGTTAAAAAATTATAACCCAGGGGGGGCGTGGCCTGGAGCCGAAGATGGTGGACGTGTAGCTCTAGAGCTCCGTCCGTAGTCCTCCACACAAGCGAATTATCCTGATTCCCCCACCTGCAACCCACCTGATTGCTGTACCTGAGGCCCCCGGAGGTGTCCTGCTGGAAGCGGAGCGGTGTTTCTCCACTCTGCCCGCTCTGCTGGCGCGCTGATACGGCTGCTCCGGCCGCGGCCTGCTGCTCGTGGTGAAGCCCCGGGCTCAAGTGGGCAATCTCCCCGGCCTCCCCATAGCCGCTGGCGCGGTCCGATCGGGACTCCGCGCCGGAACACAAAGGCGGACACCAGCGGCAGACACCGCCATTGAAGAAGCGCCCTGCTCCTACAGCGACCCTGCGGCCTCCCTCTCCGCTGCGGAGCCCTGCCCGGCCACCCTGCTGAGGGACCTGCGGAGCGAGCGGAGGCTTTCCCTGACCGGCTGGCCGGCTCGCCACCAGCATACACAGTGAGCGAGCCGCCTGTTACCTGCTGCGCTGACCGGGACTGTGGGGCGGGCGGCGCCAGGCTCCTGACACCGGCGCTACTAACCGGGCTTGCTCCGGACCTCCACGGGCACTGCAGGCCTCACACGTAGTATCACCGGCGCCATCTTGTCTTCGGGTCCCGGACGGACAGTGTCCCCGGCCCTGCGCTGAGACATCTCCCTGGCCCACACACTTGCCGACCGGCGGAACTGCGACAGGGATTTCACGCGGAGTGACGCACTGTTGGGGTCAGTGTGCCCGGCAGCAGACAGCGGACAGTGGACAGCAGACCCTGGATATCCAGACAGCCGGCCCCAGCCAGTGGTAAGGGGGTGAGACACGTGCGCTGCGGACCTGCCACCACGCGCTAGCCCAGACTTCTCAAGTGCTCCTGCGTGAGGCCGACTCACTTGACATTTGCAACAGACCCTCTTTCTCCCTTCATCTGTCCTCTTGGGAGCTAAGGTCACTGCTGCCCACGGGCCCCCCGGTGGAGGCCGCCTATCCCGATACCGACGCCACGGACTGAGATTCCACGCACTCCCTGCTAAACCCTGGGTCTACACTACTACCACCCTTGACCACCACACCGTGATCCTGCGGTGGACGCCGTCCGGCGTTCAGAGTAGACACGAGGGTTGGCGGCGGCGATCTGCTGTGCCCTTTCCAGCGCCACCCTGCTAACGAGATCCATGGGCAAACATAGGGGCAAGACTCATGAACAGGGCGCTGCGGCGGACCTGCAGTCCACGGGCTCCGAGGATCCGCTGGCCTCCTCCAACATGGACATCATTCCGCCGACTGGAAAAAGGTCCCAAGACGCAAAGTTGGACCTTATCCTCAACGAGATACGAGCGACTCGCGAAGCCCTGGAATCGCGTATAGACAATATGGCGACTGGCCTATCGCTATTAAGGGCGGACCATAACAAATTGGCGGAACGAGTAGCGGAGCAGAAGATAGCGCTGAATGACCTAGTGCCACAACAGAGGGAACACTCCACGAAGTTGGAGGGAGTGGAGAAACAGCTCAAACATCTCTGGGACAGGGTGGACGAGGCCGAAGGACGAGCGCGCCGCAACAACGTCCGCATCTTGGGCATTCCGGAGAGAAGCGAGGGGAGGAACCCCACCCAATTCATGGAGGACTGGTTACGAACGCTGGTGGGCCAAGAAGATCTCACTGCCCTGTACAGCGTGGAGAGGGCACATCGGATGCCTCCTCGGCCCCCCCAAACCGGGGGCGCCCCCCTCGTCCCCTGATCGCGCGCCTCCTTCACTACAGAGACCGGGACACTGTACTGCGTGCGGCCAGGGAGAAAGCACCGATACGATTTGAAGATAAAAACATTTCAGTCTATCCTGATTTCACGCCCACTGTGCAGCGCGCCAGATCCACATTCATGGGTGTAAAACGCAAATTAAGAGACAGGAATATGAAATATGCGCTGCTGTTCCCTGCTCGGCTCAAAATTCTGCACGACAACAAATCCCACTTCTTCGACTCACCAGAAGAGGCAGAGGAATGGATGGAGGTCACTCTGACGCCACCGACCTCACAGGACCCATTCGAGGAGCACCACGGAGGCGGCCGCAGCGACCACGGAGACCCACCGGACCGACGGCACAACACTTCCAGCCCGGGACACCACTCTTCCCATGGACCCTCTGCGAAGACGCACCCTCCTGGTACTCGGGTGGCAAGCCGCCCGTCGTCAACTCACCGGCAGCAGCTCACGGAGGAGGCACTGGCAGCTCACGACGCGGAAGCACTTGGAGACGGGCACACCGCCACCACCGACACTCATACAGAGGTGTCTGGCTCAGTGGACAGCTTGCCGCTGTTCCCGAAAATTACAGCCCAAATGGCAGAGGAGTTCTGATCTGCTGAGAATATGATCCCCTCCGGGTGGTAATGTATAACTGAACTCCCCCCCTCCCCCCTCCTTTTGTATGTGGTGGGTTGCATGGGGGACCCACTTTGTTGAGGACTAACTAGCCCATGCAGACCGTTCAGTGACAGTCGACATAGGCCTGTCACCCCCCGGTATGCACACGGACTCCATTGACTTGTGCCCACGTTGGGCACCACGGTTTGGATCCCGGGCACGTTGGCTTGGGGACCTTTTTGTTCAGGGGTTATTTGTTTTCACGACACTCTCACCTTATCGCAACGCAGAACTGACATGGGGGCCCGGGCGTTTCACTGAGTCGCACCACACAGATGGTTATGGGGCCACTTAATAATTACCAACTGTGCACCTGGAACGTGCGTGGCATGGGAGCAGTGCAGAAACGTCATAGAATATTTGCCCAGCTTAATCGCAGGGGGACTCAGATTGCATGCCTGCAAGAGACACATTTGAACGCTGCTGAAGCTGTAAAGCTGCACAAGAAATGGAGGGGACAACTATTTGCTACCTCCTATTCTGCGTTTTCGAGGGGAGCAGCGATTTGGTTCCGCGGCTCTGTCCCCTTCCAGATGTTAGAGCAAAGAATCGATAAAGAGGGCCGATATGTATTTGTGCGGGGGCTGTTAGACGGGGATGCTATTGTATTTGGATGTGTTTACTCGCCGAACTCAAATCAATCGGAGTTCTTGTTAACAGTGAACGGGGTGCTGGCGGAATGGGCTGATCATCGTTGGTTTATTGGGGGTGATTTCAATGCTGTGCTTGATGTTACGTTGGATAGGTCACATCCCCCTTTACAGGCGACTGAGAGTAGGAAACAAGCGGATGCTCTTACTGGGTGGGCTGAGGGCTGGGACCTGACTGATGCATGGCGCAGCACACATTCACAAGAGAGGGAATATACTTTTTTCTCCCCACCACACCAGCTTCATACCAGAATTGACCACATTTTCTGTTCCCGCTCCGTAGCAGATGCAATTGTCCAGGCCCAACACATGGGGAAAACTCTGTCCGATCACAGCTCCGTACAACTCACCTGGCAATGGGGCAGGCGACTAGCCTCTATCCCCACTTGGAGACTGTCTCCAGATCTCCTTGAAGACTCGGTATTACGGGCCTCTCTGTCCGATGCTATAGTAACCTATTTCTCCACAAACATGAACACGGCCAGCACCCGTCAAGTGGAATGGGATGCATTTAAAGTCTGTCTGAGGGGGGCAGCAATGACCGCTGGAATGGGCAGGAAACGGGAGATAATTAATCAACTGAAGGAGGTGGAGGGCTCCCTAGCGTCCCTAGAGAATGAGGCTGCCGGCACCCATGCACCCTTCACACCACTTCAGGAAGCTCACATTCGACACGCAGAGCTACTGGAAGACCTGAGGCTCCTAGACTATAGAGAATACACGACCAGGCAGCATACACAGGCGGATAGAGCTGGCCCCCTTCTAGCCCGCTTCTTGCGGGACTCCCCAGTGAACCACCCCATTTTTAAAATCTTGGACCAAGCAGGCAGCCCAACTACCACCCAGGTCGGGATCAACACTGCGTTCAAGGAATACTACACAACGCTGTACAGCCCCCCACAGCCCCTTCCCGAGGTTGCATTCGAGGCCTTCACGAGGGACTTAGCCCTGCCTCAACTTACTGACGGGCAAATCAAAGACCTTAAGCGCACCATCACTATAACTGAAATCAGACAGGCAATATGCGCCCTTCCAAAGGGCAAGACCCCTGGAACAGATGGCCTACCGGCCGACTTTTATGCAACATACATAGACCTACTGGCCCCACGGTTACACGCTATTTATTTAGAAGCTCTACGGACAACCACCCTACCGCAATCGTCTATGCAGGCGTTAATCACGTCCCTTTTGAAACCTGCTAAAGAAGGGCTTCAGATGGCTGACTATAGACCCCTGTCCCTTCTCAATACTGACTCCAAGATATTGAGCAAGGTGCTGGCATCGAGGCTCGTGCAAGACGTACCTCAGCTGGTCCATTCGGACCAATGTGGTTTTGTCCCTGGCCGCAACACGACCATGAACCTCAGGCGATTAGCCCAGCTCATGCTCGGTGACCGTGAGGACACGAGCTCCGAAGGCTGCATATCCCTAGATTTGAAACAAGCATTTGATTCCCTTAGATGGGACTATATGTTTGACACGCTGTCTAAATTTGGGATTCCACCCGAATTCCTCGCTTGGGTCAGATTGCTGTACACCGCCCCCACAGCTAGAGTGCGCACCTCAGGCCATATATCAGCCCCTATAGCTATAGCACGGGGCACCAGACAGGGCTGCCCACTTTCCCCCCTCCTCTTCGTCCTTGCCCTTGAGCTGATGCTCCGTAGGCTCCGCCAGATGGCCCCCCGATATGGCATTCTAAGACATGGGACGGCACATATAGTGTCCGCTTACGCGGATGATATTATCTTATATCTCCGGGACTTGAGGGGCGACTTGAGCCCTATTGCCCAGGTCTTTGAGGACTTTAGGTCGATCTCAGGCCTGACCATAAGCGAATCCAAATCCTATGGATTCACATTTGCTGCCGCAGGCCTGGCTACTCCCCTACCCTTCGCCCCCCACGAGTTCCAGATGGCTGAAACCACCTTCAGATACCTGGGGATGCAGATCTACAGGGAAGCTGACAAAATGCTTGACGGTAACCTTGGGAGGGCCATCAGAGCACTGAAATCGCAGATACAATTTTGGCTCACACTACCACTCTCTATACCCGGCAGGGTGGCGATATCCAAGATGGTGATGCTCCCCCGCCTTCTCTACCACTTTACTAACTTGCCACACCTGATCCCGGCAGCAACCTTTAAGACCCTAGACACTCTACTCACCGAACTTGTGTGGGGGCACGGCCGCAGGCGTATAGGTCTGTCCAAGCTGCAGCTCCCCTCTGACGCCGGTGGCATGGGCTTGCCTGACTTTAGAGCCTACAACTATGCGTGTCAGCTGCAATGGCTGGCCTTCTGGGTAGCGGGCCGCAATCTTCAGGAGATCAATATGACGGATAGGGAGCATGCAATGGGGAGAATACACACGTTACTTTTGCCCAACTCGGTTATACCGAGGGATGCCCCGCCTCTCCTCAAACTGGCGATAACTTACTGGCGAAAGGCATTAAAGTATACGTCCCCTGGGTCGTCTTATGCACCCACGATCCCGCTCTTGGGTATCCCGCTGGCCACGGGGACTCTATCGGCGGACTCGCTGGAACAATGGCATGACGCGGGAGTGTCACACGTAGGTGACCTGTTCGCGGAAGAGCACCTATTGTCCTTTGAAGACTTTAGAACTACCCATGGAGTCCCTAGAGGCACCATCCTCCTACACGCTGGCCTTCGCCACTATATCGCACACAAGTGGTCCC
This sequence comes from Lissotriton vulgaris, assembly GCF_964263255.1. Lineage (NCBI taxonomy): Eukaryota > Metazoa > Chordata > Amphibia > Caudata > Salamandridae > Lissotriton > Lissotriton vulgaris. The sequence continues at coordinate 2,006,158,783 of NC_141691.1, read as the reverse complement.
CTGGGGGGCAAAAGCCAGCTACAAATCCTCTCATCACAATGCACTACCTGATGGGCACGGGCGCCCACCTGACAAGGTGGCTCACTGCTAGTGTTAAGAAGGGGAGGGCATTCGATCTGTCACCACTCCGGGCAGCATGGGAGGGGGACATTGGTAGGCCCCTGAGAGATAGAGAGTGGGAACGTATCCTTCAGTTTCCCAAAAAAGTAGCTAGGAACCCCAAGTTTAAGTTCATTCAATTGATGCTACTACACAGAGCCTACCTGACCCCACACCGCATACATATGATGTTTCCTGATGCGAAAAGTAATTGCCCCCGATGTGACACCGAGGACGCATCACTAATACACATGCTTTGGCAATGCCCCAAACTAGGATATTACTGGACCACGGTTCATGATTCACTCCAGAAAGCGGGCGCTCTGTCCCGATCTCCTACACTGGAATGCACGTTACTGGGGTCGGGGCCCTCACAACGCACCAGAACCGTGGCGGCACGTTTCTCGGACCTGGCCCTGTTGCTGGCGAAGCGTGCCATCACGATGAGGTGGAAGTCACCCAAACCTCCCAGCCCTGAACTGTGGAAGGCAGAGGTGGTGCGATGGGGTAAGGCAGAGGGAGATGCGCTGCAGCGGGAGGAATACAGAGGCCTGAGGAAAACGCCAATCTCACTGGACTGGTTTACCACATTAGGTATGTTTGAAACTGGGGACGACGGAGAGGACGAGGATGCAGGTGCCTCTCCGAATGTAAGATAAATGTGTCCTTAGCCGGACTGACATGCACTGTCACTGACCGTGGTGCGCTATGGAGAGGTGCGAGGGGCCCCCCAATCACAATCACAATCACTGTACTTGTCTCGTTCCATCTATGTGTACAGACGGATGGAGCCATATGTTGTAATACCGTAAGTGCCCCAGTCTAATGATTGTTCAATCATATGTTTTGGTGAGAGTGTCGGGTGGGTTTGTTGAGGGTGGGGGGAGGGATAGCATTGACCGGGGTTTGTCTATAGTGTGACGGTTATTGTCACCAACAAAATGAAAAATCAAGAACACTATGCAATTATATGTTCTAAGCAACCTTATGTATGTATTACCCTGTTTCCCTCCGGGACTGGAAATTTCTGTGACTGCTTTACCTACTATGCTAATAAACAGATTTAAAAAAAAAAACAAAATTATAACCCAGAGTTCAAGTGGGAATTTAAAACCCCTGTAGAAAACAACGTTTCCACCTCTATGTTAGCCTCCTTAGAAATGGAGAATGAAGCCTTGTGCTCTCTTTTGCGTTCCCCTCTGAGCTGGTCCAGCAATTGTGTTAATAATTCTGTGGCTGATCACTCGGATACCATTCAGAACAACCATAGTACCTTGTCTCACAGTCCAGCTAAGGAAAGCATTTGTTTGAATCCTGAAATGTCTAACTCCTCTGTTTTGTCTTCTAGTACTAAATTACATCCAGGCGCTACATCTGAGATGTGTCCCTCTACTTTTCAGGAACCCCAAATGCCAGGCAAGACAAAACCCATCTCTTTGCTTTCTTTTCCTGGTAATGAGGTCAGTTCTATCTCAGAGATGAGCCAGGGACAGGTCATTGACATAAAGACAAAACCTGAACCGGTGATCCACATAATCCCTGATGTGACAATGTCCTGTGACTCAGACCATGCTCTAGATTTAACTACTACAACTGAAGACAACCTCACTGAGAAGGAACAAAATCCTGACCCCTTGTTTTCTCTTCCACCTTCAAGCTTGCCACATATTGAAAAGTCAGGAAATATTACTCTATGCTCTGATGCATCTGTACCACCTTATAATGCAGAAGGAATTGAACAAATCTCTCATGACCATGAAGTCTCCGACCTACTTCCCCTGACTAAGAGATGTGAAGTGCTAAAAAGTAAAGGAAGTCTTACCAACAGAGACTCTAAAATAAGCAGTATTCTTAGCCATCCCGAAGAAAGCACTTCAGTATGTTTTAATGGGCCAAGGAACTGTGAAGATTTCACAATTGACAATAGGAATGTTCAAGGGCAATCGCCATTTTCAGAATGTAAAGACTGTCATCCTTGTGCCTCTCTGCCATCAGCTTGTCTGCTTTCAGAGTCTTCAGAGTCCTCAGACGGCCTACTGCCTCCTGAAATTCAGCCTGCAGCTTTCCTGCCATCTGAGCCCGAGCCTGCAGTCTTCCTGGCATCAGTACCAGGGCCTCCAGACTACCTTCCTTCAGAGCCTGAGTCCTCAGCCAGCCTACCTACAGAAGTTCAGCCTGCAGTCTGCCTGCCTACTGAGCCTCCAACCAATTTGCTTATAGAGCCGATGCCTCCTAAAAGCCTGTTTATGGAGCCAGAGCTTCCAAAGAGCATGTCTACAGCACCAGTACCTGCAGGCCGCCTGCCTCCGGCACCAGTACCTGCAGGCCGCCTGCCTCCAGCACCAGTACCTGCAGGCCGCCTGCCTCCGGCACCAGTACCTGCAGACCGCCTGCCTCCAGCACCAGTACCTGCAGGCCGCCTGCCTCCGGCACCAGTACCTGCAGACCGCCTGCCTCCGGCACCAGTACCTGCAGACCGCCTGCCTCCAGCACCAGTACCTGCAGGCCGCCTGCCTCCGGCACCAGTACCTGCAGACCGCCTGCCTCCGGCACCAGTACCTGCAGGCCGCCTGCCTCCGGCACCAGTACCTGCAGACCGCCTGCCTCCGGCACCAGTACCTGCAGACCGCCTGCCTCCAGCACCAGTACCTGCAGGCCGCCTGCCTCCAGCACCAGTACCTGCAGGCCACCTGCCTCCAGCACCAGTACCTGCAGGCCGTCTGCCTCCGGCACCAGTACCTGCAGACCGCCTGCCTCCGGCACCAGTACCTGCAGGCCGCCTGCCTCCGGCACCAGTACCTGCAGACCGCCTGCCTCCGGCACCAGTACCTGCAGACCGCCTGCCTCCAGCACCAGTACCTGCAGGCCGCCTGCCTCCAGCACCAGTACCTGCAGGCCACCTGCCTCCAGCACCAGTACCTGCAGGCCGTCTGCCTCCGGCACCAGTACCTGCAGACCGCCTGCCTCCGGCACCAGTACCTGCAGACCGCCTGCCTCCAGCACCAGAGCTTCCAGGCTCCCTGCCTCCTGCACCAGAGCTTCCAGGCTCCCTGCCTCCTGCACCAGAGCTTCCAGGCTCCCTGCCTCCTGCACCAGAGCTTCCATGCTCCCTGCCTCCTGCACCAGAGCTTCCAGGCTCCCTGCCTCCTGCACCAGAGCTTCCAGGCTCCCTGCCTTCTGCACCAGAGCTTCCAGGCTCCCTGCCTTCTGCAGCAGAGCTTCCATGCTCCCTGCCTTCTGCAGCAGAGCTTCCAAGCTCCCTGCCTTCTGCAGCAGAGCTTCCATGCTCCCTGCCTTCTGCAGCAGAGCTTCCAAGCTCCCTGCCTTCTGGACTTGAGCCTGTACTGTGCCAACGTTTTGACCCTGTGCTTCCAGTTTCCCAGCTTTCAGAGGTCTCAATACATATACATTCAGAGACTGAACCTCCAGCACCAGAGACAAAACTCTCAACATGTAAGCCTCCAGGGCCTGGGTCTCCTGCATACCTGCTTCCTAAGTCTCCTGCATGTGTATCTTTAGTATGTTTTCTTCCGGGGCCAGAACTTCAGGTCTGCTTCCTATCACCTCCTTCATTTTCAGCCAGTTTGTCTTTGACCTCTGTGCCTCCTGCCAATCCGTTATCTGCTTTTGACCCTACAGTCAATCAGCCTTTGTTTTCAGAGTGCTACTCTAGCCTGTCATCATCAGGACTTCAAACACATTTAAAGCAGGCTTCTAAGCCCTTGTCACTGGATTTGGACTCTTCAAGTTCTACCGTCAATACTGCTGTTAATTTACAGAGTATTATCCAACTCTCCAGAACATCACAATTTACCTTCAGTCCTCTGATAGCATGCACTGAATCTATGATAGGAATTGACTTAATTCTTAGGAGCAAAGGCTTTAGATCCAGTTCCAGACTCCGGGAGACGGTCTTTGGAGGGGGAGTACTGTCACGATTCGCTCCCTATGTTCTCGTGTCCACCACCAGGGGGCTGAACTGTGGGACTCTCCAGTGTTCTAATATGCTTCCTGGCACTCCCCTGCATGCATATCTTGACTTCCAGCCATTTGGACACTATTTGGGAATTGACATCCATTCCCACTCCATGCCGGGTTTTGTGAAAGCCAGCCTGCTTAGACTTAAAGCCAGCTTACTCATGCCTGAAACTCCATTACCCAGAATTCCCTGCTCACTGCTTTGTCTCCACCCCTGCGGGCCAAGGATGGGTGGAGGAATTCAGCTCACCTGTGGCTGGCTGCTGCTAGCCTGCTCACACCAGCTGCATGTGATTACTGTGAGCTCTTTTAAGCCCCAGCTCCCTTCAGGCAAAGGTTGGTCATTGTAGCTGTTTACCGGTGAGACCAATCCTTGGTTCCAGAGTTCCCTGAGCTTTTGCTATTCTTGTTTCCAGTGTTTCCTGAGCTTTAATTATGTCTTGTTCCTGACCTGCTTCTGTTTTCCCTGTTCCTGAATTATCACTGCCTGCAGTGCTACCTTGTTTCCTGAGTTCCTGAGCTATAGTTATTCTTTGTTCCTGGGCTTAGCTATTTCTTGTTCCCAATTTGCACTGCTTGCAGTGCTCTCTTGACTCCTTGTTTCCTGAGCTGCAGCTATGTCTTGTTTCCTTGAACCAGTACTGCCTGCAGTGCTACCTTGACTCCTGGAGCTTTGGAAATTCCCTGTTCCTGAACCAGCACTGTCTGCAGTGCTGTCTTGACTCCTGAGCCTTAGCTCACGTTGTGTTCCTGCCCCAGCACTGCCTTCTCTGCTACTTTGTTTTCTTGATTCCTTAACCTGCACTATTCTAGTATACCCTTGTAGCCTCCCCTTCTGTATATCTGTTTCCAGTCCCTGCCTTGCTTCCCATTTCCTTGGTTCCAGTTCTAGTCTGCTGTCTTACTTCTGTTACCTTGTATGTTTGTTACCTGCTTTCTGCCAAGTGTGCCCTGTCATTTCCTTCATTTCCTGTTAAGCACTCCTCCTTGCTAGCTCTTTGTCTATTCTGCTTGTGTTTAGTTCTACTCCTTTGCTGTTACTGCCTTGCGTGTTCCTGTTTGATCACCAGGATCCGTGCGCTCAGCTGACTACCTAGGTTGTGTTTCTTGTTCACTGTGAGTTTTGTCTTTGAGTTACATTTATAACATCACTATAGGTATAAGCTCCACAGACCCTGCCTTTGCATGCATATCCTACATGTGGGTATTTCTAGTCAGTATCTGTAACAGCAATTGCGGGTAAGAAACTTACTGAGCTTCATTCTTACCATGTGGAGCTCCTGAGTGCTTTACCCCACACCCCCCTTTATTGTTAATGTTGTATTATATATATGTCTTGCACGTCCGTCCTGGGTGTAGTTAGTCTGAATGCTAAATTTCCTTGTGAGTGCCCTTCCTTTCTGAGTCTTACCCATCTTGTTCACTTGTATAGGCTTTCCCTTTGGATCCCTCTTTCTCCTCTGACTCCCTTTATGATCCTGGGCAGCACTGTACTCCTCCTTTCTGTGTACGTCTTCTACCCAGTTCCCAGTCCTTGTCCAAGTCCCTGACTGTGTTCTCCACATAGTCCTGGACAGTCCCTGACACATAATGTGTATATAGACTGAATAACATATGGGTACGCGATAGGGGTACAAAATACACAAATTTAATGTTTGCACACACTATGTATATTTGACAAGGGTGAACTGCATGTGCAATGAATATATGCACATTGCATGTATGCAAATTAGGTACATGTTGTGCGAATTCAGTATATGTGCACACAGTAGGTGTCACTTCGCACCTAGTATTGCATAGTGTCCAAAATGAGTCAATCCGATTTACAGTGCCGTGGGATGCAAACATAGAAATTAAAAGAAAAAGAAAATGGTGGATTTACATTAAACTCGTTTTATCACCAACTTTCAATTACGTTTGAGAACAAATTACATTAAAAACAATATTTTTTCCAATACTATGGTACAGTAGAGGTATTTTTTTATAGCGCTTACTACCCCGACGAGGCGCAGAAGTGTTTTGTGGACTACTACATGGAGTGACAGAATCCTGCGCCCTGGTGGCAGCGCCCAGGCCTGATCTAACTTATTCCTCCCACAGACACTTCTAGATGGCACTGTAGCTGGCTACTGGTGCTATGCAACTATTCAGTACTTCTGCGATCAAGCACCTATGTACCCATATACCATGGTGTCTCCGTTTCACTCGACTCCACATGGTAACCCTGGGCCTAGGACTCTTAAGCTCCAGTGTCACTCACTCGCTTTGAACACAATAGCATGAAACATGTCGACCACTTTGTTAGAGTAGGTTCTTGCTTTCACGGACCTTAGAGCCTGAAAAAGCAACCACTCTCCTTGTTTTTAGTGAGGGGGGTTACCACTTTATTAAAGGTTCTCTGTGGACTACCCAACCTTTTTTAACATAGCCTTATAGCCCGCCGTAGAGGGCTATACCGGCTATTAAAGGCCCTCTCCAGCGTTAAAGGCCCCGAGCCGAAGGCGAGGGCCTTTAACAAGGGAGAGGGACTTTAATAGCGGCATAGCCCATCTACAAAGGGCTATAAGGCTATTAGAACATTCTGTCACTAGAGGACAGAATGTTCTGACAAAAAAACAAAGCCTTTTGGAAGCGCGAGGGGATTGGAATCCCCTCAGGCTCCCTGAAGCCTTTGTTCACAGCCAGAGCTGGGAACAAAGAAACATTGGAATGTTGGAGCTCCAGGCTTATACCAGCCATTATAAGCCCAGAGCTACTTCATTGTTTACAATGGAGCTCCCAACATTCCAATGTTCTAATATCACTTTAAACACATCTACACCACTCAGTCAGTCAATTTTCTTTATTCGATTATTGAAAATCATAAAAGAACGAGCAGTGTTACATATCACAATTTCATTGAAGCACAAAAATTTTAACAAATTTAAAACGTACAGTCGTTATTATAAAACCAATTAATCTACAGTACAACATACATAAATATTTAAAAAGAGCTAAGAAGAAGGACTTATTAAAACACAACTCATTTAGATAAATGGAAAAAAGAGAAAGTTCATTTTTCAGAGATAAAGTGCCTGTGCCTTGTGCGATGCTTGTTTAAACGTGCACCTGCAACTAGAAAACTAGCAACTGAGAAAGCTACTTTAACATTAGGGAGAAGTTGCAAAAACAACAGGGCTGGTTTAACCTGAATAAAGCCCTGGTTACGTAAGATAGGGAGCAGATAACTTTTCCTGATCTCAGTATAATGTCCGCAGAACATGATAAAGTGCATCGTGTCCTGTGTTGAGAAGTGGTCACAGTCGCATGGTTCAGCTTCATCAGGTCTAGACCAAATTCTAAAGTTACCCAGTACGAAATGAATTAAATCAAAGCGAAATCTCGTTAAGAGAAAACGATGATAAGAATTTGTAATAAAAAGGAGATAAGGTTCCATTCCTGGAGCTGAGGAGAGCATGCAGTGTTTCCTGACCATAGGTTTTTTTAGCTCTACTTCTTCCTTCTCCATGACATATAAGTTTGTCAAGGTGTTTTTGACTGATTTTAAATCTTCATAAATTATCCCGTCTGGAGAAGAGAAGAGCTCCGGGTGGCCTGCCAAAGTAAGCTGCGTTTTGACATATCTTAGCCAAGGAATGTAGAGGGCTCTATCCAGGGCTAAACAATCTTTTAAGATGGTGTGATTTAGAGTGAGCTCCTGGTTGAGCCATGTTTTTATCCAACCAATCACTGGGGCTAGTTTTAGAATATCAGAGATATAGCCCAGACCTAACTCTGTATGTAATGCAAAGGTCGGAGTTGATTGGGGAACAGAAAGCAAAGATCTCAAAAATTTATTTTCTACATTCTGTATTTTAGCTGAGCTAGTATATCCCCAGATAACAGAGCCATACTGGGCGACTGACAAGCATTTGGATTTATAAACTTTGATGATACTTTCCATGGGACGGGCGCCCAGTTTTTTGGCAAACCCTAGCAGCCCTGCGGCCGCTCTAGCGACAGCGCTGCTTTTGGCCAAAAGCTGGGGGCCCCAAGTGCCCCTATCGTCAAAAGTCACTCCTAAATATGGAAAGGAGGGGACTCTCTTGACCTCCTTTCCTGCACAGAAAAATGTTAGCGACTTTCTTTTCCTGCCTGCGGGTCCAGCAATCATTACATGTGATTTATCTGTATTAATTTTCATGTCCAATGATGACATAAAAGCCCCAAAAGATGCAAGGAGTTTATTTAGCGCAACTCCGGAGCGTGCCAGAAGGACAGCATCGTCCGCGTACAGGAGTACAGGAATCTTTGTCTCACCTGCACGCGGAATATCACTGTGGGATGTTATCATTACTGCCTCTAGGTCATTGATGTATAAAGTGAAGAGGAGGGGGGCAAGTATTCACCCTTGCCTAACCCCCCTCTCTGACTTAAAGTGACAGGTGCATCTTCCTTCCCTAGTTACTCTGACTGAGGTCATAAGATCCTTGTGTAACTCAGCCAGGTATTCAACCAAAGGGGGGTCAAGACCCATGGCCAGGAGGATCCTCCACAGCTTTGCCCTGTTGACCAGGTCAAAAGCTGATGACAGGTCCATGAAGGCCATGTACAATGACCCCTCCTTGGCGATCACGTATTTGTTTAAAATTAATTCTAAGTTAAGGCACTGATCTAAAGTTCCTCTTTTGGCTCTAAAGCCATATTGTGCATTGGATAAAATGCCCTTACTTTCTAAAATAAGGGTTAGTCTTGATAAGAGGACTCTCCCCAAAATATTTACACTCGAATCAATAAGGGAAATTGGCCTATAACAAGCCGGATCTGTCCTCTGTCCCTTCTTAAAAATTGGCACTATGGTCGAGTTTGCCCAGTTAGAGGGAAAAATAAATTCCCTTGTAGCATTAAAAATATTAGTTAGGATCTTTGAGCTAAAATCAGGGGCACTCTTAAAAAAGTCTGCCGGAACCCCATCTGGTCCTGGTGCCTTTTTGCAGAGTGTATCATTGATAGCTTTTTTCACCTCCTCCTGAGTAAAAGGGGAGATGGAATTTGACGATTGGGAAAGAGGTAGTGCACATTCTGTGATCGTGTTAGTGTGACGGTAAATATTACTAAAATGTGTCACCCAATGTTCATCTGGGATAATACAGTCCGCTCTTTGATGGTCTAGTCCTACAAAATACGGATGATTTATAACTGCCCAAAATTTAGCACTGTCTTTCTGTGTCTCAGGCAGTAACAGATTATTCCAGGCTTCATCTTTGATCTCGGATTTCCTCTTTCTGATAGCTAAGTTATATTGTTTTCTTAGAGATGCTACCAATACTCTGTCTCTAGGTTTGTTCTTTAAGGCTTTGAGTAAAGTTGAATGAGCCTTGGAACAGTTTATATCAAACCATTTGGGGCCCTTTGTCTTATTTGACTTTGCCTTCACAGTCAGATCTATATTGACTTGGTGACAAATAACACTGAAGGCCTCAACCATAGTAGCGCTAGAGTGTTTATTGTCTAAACAAATGGCAACTTCTCCTTCGACCTTGGCCAATGTATCTTGTAGGAAGGTTATAGGGGTAACTTTGTCCCATTTAAGCCTTCGATTTTGATCTCTCAACACAAGGTCTGTTGCGCAGAAATTGTCAGACGTCCTATTTCCCAAGACTCCCTGAGCTAAAACCTCTAAAATCACAGGATTGTGATCGCTAAAAACAGAAGTTAATACTTTATAGACAAATACATCAGATAGAACTCTAAAAGATACAAAAATATAATCGATAATTGTGCCTCGGTCCTTGCCCTCATATGTCGGCAACCTCAAGTCATTAGAACAGGTACAAGATTCATGAAGGTTAAAGGTAGCCAAAAACAGTTCCAGAGCCTCACCACTAAGTGTATGTTCAAAGTGCGGCTTGGGAGAGTATAAAAAAGATTCCTCTGTTTCTCTTTGACAACCCGCCTGGCAAGGGTGAATGTTAAAATCTCCCATGAGGATCACCTCATACCCATGGGAACTGTTCACATTATAAGTGGATAAGAGATCCTCTAGGGATACCAAATGCTCGGTAGGAAATTGACTGGCTGGGGAGTTATAGAAATTTATAAGTAAAATAGGATGGGAGTTTGATGAGGTCAATTCAACCATTAAACAGTTTTTAGTATTGGACTTAATGTGCCTTGGTTTTCCTTTAACATCAAGTGAAATATATACAGCCAACCCACCCCTTGCTCTTCCTGCTTTACCTTGATCTGCAGGTACATAAAAATGAGAATAGCCATCTAAAGCCAAACAATCTGATGTTTCCCAAGTTTCCTGGAAAGCAAGAATATCATAGTTTCTAATTAAGTCCAGCCAATTCTTATCTTTAAGTTTAGCTCTAAGCCCGGCGATGTTCCAGCTCATGATTCTGCGAACCCCAACACCTGCTGAAGAATGAGCTGACGGGCCAAGAGCGGGCTGTGAACCCTCAAGGTTGTTATCTCCGGCTGGCAAAAGTCAGTCGTTTTGGTCCATAAATGAAAGTGGCGCAAAGCGGTTAAAGAGTTCAAGTGGCTGTGTAACAGGGTTAAACATTGGAGGTTGATGACGGTGAACTGAAGCGTTGTTCCTTAAATCTTGGCCCCATCTGAAGTGAGAGTCCCAGTTGGTATCCCACCCTGGGGCAGGGGTCCTTGGGAAAGATACGTTCTACTGTTCTCCGTAAAAAAAATTCAAAGTAAGGGGAACCACAGTGCCTCTTCTGCGTTGGGGAGGAAAAATATTTGCAAGAATATTGGGAAGAACGTCTGGATTTGAGAAGCTCACCACCACACAGACCCCTTTTAATTTTTTTGGCCGGTTTCCCAGCCAAGGAACCCTGGTTGCAGATTTAATCCCACTTGCAAGGTGATGTTTCCCCCCTGGTGCTAGTCGCATATTACTAGTTAACCAATGCAGGGCTTTGCTGCAGAGTGAGTTTGAACTTTCAGCTGTGCCCCCTTCCAATGGGGGAACATTTGCGAGGACCAAGACCACGGGTGTGGCCTCAACGATGAATTGCAAGGGATCCGTAGAATGAGTTTGACCTTGTACTTGTATTTGTGCAGGGGGAATGTTAGCCGAGGGAGTTGGATCTGTTGTGGAGCATGCTGGTATGGAACCCTCATTTATAGCTGTTTGGGTTGGTTGCGATGGGTTCGCCCCAAGCAGTTCTATTCCATCTCCAACACCCATATCACTTCCTGCTTCAGCTCCTCTAGAATTGTTACCCGGGTGAGTAATTATCGTAGTAATTTTTTCAATACCACTTGCAACTGTGTTTTGGAGTGCACCCAGCTTCTTGACCACTGCTTGCAATTTATCGATCTTGGATATGAGAGGTTTAACAATGATATTGATTTTCATCTCAATAAGATCAGCGATTTTATCAAGTAGGGCTTCCTCAGAGGAACAAATAGGATGATCCTAAACATGAGTCACTTGTTTATGTTTTGGGGTGGTTGCCCTCTTCCGCTTAGTCCCTGAGCGTAAACCCCCCCGCTTGGAAGGATTCTTTGTACATTGACGTTTAGGTCTGCCAGCATGTCCTATAAGAGATTGGTCTAGGACGGAGACCTGTGACTGTGTATCTTGCTCAAGGTCGTGATCAATGTCAATGTCTGTGTTAACTTCAATGGGCAAGCCTTCAGAAGCCGGAGTTGCATTCTCCGGAGTTCCAGGTATAAATTGGGATATAATATCAGCAATAGAGTCTACACTGTGAACATCCTGCGTTATTATTCCATCAGACAGAATAGAAACAGATATAGGTGGTGATGGGCAAAGCAAATCAGGCGATAGGCTCAGCCCCAATGACTCCCTCCTTTGCATATGAACAAAGAAACATTGGAATGTTGGAGCTCCAGGCTTATACCAGCCATTATAAGCCCAGAGCTACTTCATTGTTTACAATGGAGCTCCCAACATTCCAATGTTCTAATATCACTTTAAACACATCTACACCACTCATTACCACTCCCTAGGGCCCTCACCCCCACAGCACCATGCGGCAGGAACAGAAGATCCCCGCCAAAGAGCCCCTTTATGGGTGCCCGTCGGGTATTGCACCGCCGACCCAACGAGGGGCAAGGACATATGATGAAGCATGACACCTAGCTTGCTGGGTGTGTGAGGTCTCTAGTTCCGAAAAGGAGGATCCCCCTCCACTCACTTTCACTTTTCAACTGTCTCATCCAAGGTTTTGGATCCAGGGGGAACTGTGCATTCCTTCTTTAACACGGACCAATTAAAATGTACCACCGTTCTCGAAAACAGGCTCCTTAGCCCTCTGTCGATGGAGCCAAGTTAACAAAATTATTGGTGGGCCCTGGTCACAGAACCAATTTTGAATATAAAAGGGGACACATTGCCAGGGAGAAGAAGGAAAGGAAGGCAGACTTATTAATCATTTGTGATATATATGCAATTTGATCTAATGTTTTAAAGCTATGTTACACACAGTGCTTCATTTGTAAAATAATAAATGCCAGCTCCCTGACCAGGCGGCCACTGTAGGTTACACCACCCATTGGCCCGTCATCACTGCCAATGACGGACCCAAAACAACTACTAACCGTCTCTCTCGCCTGCAAGTGCGAAAGGTCAAATTATTCCAGGTCCCCACAAGCTAAAGGAATGTCTGGAGAAGGAGATATTAGTATTTTTTAATGTATATTGTATTCATAAACAACCGTTATTGTGCTTATCTCTAAATTAAATGAGCAGCACCACCATGTGGCAGAATGTCATAAGTGTGGTTAAGACAATTAAGTGCTGGTGCAGAGCACTGGAAAACAAGCATTGGCATAGCCAACAGGTCTCGCTTTTGGGACCTTATAAGTATTTAGTTATGTAGCAAAATATCCTTGGTGCAACCACATCAACTGTTGCATGGCTAAACACTTTAAGGTCCCAAAGGTGAGACCTATTGGCTATGCCAATGCTTGTTCTTTAAGTGGTCGCTAGTATAATGCTAATATCAGTAGATTAGGATGAATTTCATTGATTGCAAGTAGCTTTTATTAAAGAAAAGTTTGGAGACCCCTGTGTTAGGTTAAATGAAGAGACAGTGAATGAGTAAAGTGTGCCAGGACAGGAGTCAGGGATAAGGGCAGCTGAGGCTACAGCCCAATGCCCAGTGTGTGAATGATTGTGTCATCAAGAGTGGACAGTGCCAGACAGATTTCAGCCTTTGCTTGCTGAGGTCCACTCAAGAGCAATAGAATAGCTGCATGTGGCATGCACTGGTAAAGGCAGCCAGGATAAAGGCCAAATACACTCTCTAGGTCTGACAGAGAAGCAGTACAAGGCATGCACCGAGTACAGAGGGCCAGAAAAACGCCCATCGGGTCCACCCAAAAACAACTGAGGAACTATTGGTCAGATCTGTAGACAGATGGACCACTGGTATGTTTGTGGTTAGAAACATTTTTGTAATTTACTAGAGCCTTTCTTGGGAGGAGGGGAGCAGATGATGATTGTTTGTTGTCTGCCTGGAAGATGGTGCCTCCTTTATGGTTCTTGTTGGGAGTGCAGTCTGACCTGCAATTGCAAGACCAGGTGATTTGGCCCACCATGATTCCAGGCCCTACTACAGGAGCCACATTAGGGAGTCACCCTTTACCTCTGACACTCTGGGGAATGTGAAGAAAAAGGCAAGAGCATTCTCACATCTCAGGAAGGCCAGGCTAGCCAATCACCAACCATCCTGGTGGCCATTTCAGGAAACTGGAACGCATGGGCCAGAAACATCCCTCCACTAGGACATTTAGTTAACAACAGCGGCCATCTTTGAAGAAGCAAGTTCAAAACATAGTACATGTAAGGAAATTATTGTTTGTTAAACAGCAAAACACTTTTAGTAGAGTAAGGAGCAGGGGAATCTCAAATGTTTGAAAATAAATGAGGCCAGGCTTGCACAAGCCACAGTTTTTCAAACTTGAAACAAAGGAGCAGATCACAAGCCAGCCCAATGGCCCATTCGGGCCAGGCACATTTCACCACATTTAGATAGCAACACTGGCAATCAAAGTAAAGGTGTGACAGCCTTTTTCTTACTTTAACCAGCACAAACATACATGTTTACCAAGTCAAAGGAGGCCCGGTGGGATTAGACAAATGCTAATTCAACAGTATGCACATTAGCCACTTTTATTTTCAGTTTGTTCTGACATGGTATGCAAGGTTCATTAATTAGTGCCATCAAACGTTAGGACTTGCACCAAGTGAGTGTTTGCACTAAGGCAATGAACAGGAGTGCTTTGGGAGACCCTGGTATGGATGGCAAGTTTTTTCTTGACCTGCCAGACTTACTGTAGGTATGAAATAGCAGTTACTTCCTTTTTCTGACCTGTAGATGGCGCACTAGTATCAGATTCATGTTTTTGTATATATATGCAAGCATAAAGACGCTGATGGGCGAATTGTGTCTTTGGAGTGTGTATTTCTGAAACTTGGGTAAAAGATTAGGCCTCAAAAGAAGTGAACAACACTTTAAAACCATGCATATCTGTTTAAATCAAAATTGTGGTTGGCCATGGGAAGAAATCTCATGCCATGGAACCTAGGTTCCGGGGGCGTAACATAAGCCCATGAAGCCCCTATGGTGTGGAGGACCCCCCCCCCCCCCCCCTTTTTCAAGGGGTCCCACATTTAGTGTAAAGCCTTTGTTTATTTGTGCAGATGTCCAGGTCGGCCTCGTGTCTTTTTGCGATGTGCCCCTGCTAGGTTCAAGAGAATGGATTGGATAGCAGCGATTTGTAGGTGAAAAAACCAGGACTGGAGACAGTGCTTGCAATGACCTGGAGTGTTGAAGGTCACCTTATAAACACTGCTTGTTTCTGGTTCAAGGAGGACCTGCCTTAGCAGTTTGGGCTTGAATATTTCTGAGGCACAGGGTCAAAACTGATGTGCATATGACTGGGTCCAAACTGGGGTGGCGCGGTGAGCAAAAGAAAATGGATTTCACCCAGATCTTTGTGACTTGGGGTGAATGTTTGCATTTTTCAGCATTCCATGCTATCATTTGTTCCTTTTGCTTTTAAAGGGGTGACAGGTCAATGCATGAGCAGAAAATGCAAAGCTATACTGGGAAACATATGTACAAAAAGGGTGAGCTCTTCCTTCAAAGACTTTACAGACACGCTTTTCCAGTCCTAGACGTTTGTCTGTCTGAGAGCATCATGCAGCGCCTGGATACCCTCGTGGGTGAATAGCAGCGCTATATAAATCCAGTTTGATTGATGCATTATGGACACAGTAGTTTTGTTTTGCTTTCATTGAACAAATTAGACTAGCACACTGGAATCAGCCATTTGTAGGTGTAAAAATCAGGATTGGAGACAGTGTCTGTAATGACATGGAGTGAGGTGGTCACCTTATACACACAGGTTAGTGTACAATGCATGGAATGAGTCTGTAGGTCTCCTATAAACATAACTCCTCGGAACATGAGAGGTAGAGTGGGAATAATAGGTTATATTAAAATGAATGTTGAAGTCAGGAGGTCTATGTTATAATCTGACCATTATGATAGATGAACGAATAGGGCCTTGGTGAGACCCTTTCTACTAGAGCTAAGCAGTGACATGACCTTATACTTAGTAGGTTATAACACAGGGCCGGCTTTAGCGCTGGTCGCGCCTGGTGCAACAATCACTTTTGGTGCCCCCTATCCCCATGACCACCTCCTCGGATCTTCTCCCTACCACCTGCAAAAGTGCCTTTCATCTCTCCTATCATCAGATATTGCTTAACACTGCGACCCTTCCTGAGTTCACAGCGCCCCCCCCCCCCCCATCTCAGGTCAGCACCCAGTGCGGCCGCACCAGTCGCCCTGCCCTAAAGCCGGGCCTAGGATCACATTCCCCTTTCTCTTAAGCTGGGATTAATATTAAACTCAATCGGATATTGGGGATCTAGCCAGTTTGCAAAACTGCATAAAAAGTTGCCAAAGGTAAGATAAGCCACCGTTTGCTATATCATAGTAAAGATTGGTGAACTTAACTACAGACATCAGCTTTGGAATGGTACACTTTGCCAATAAGTACCAACATTACAGGATCATAAGTTCCAATAGTATTTGTTGTTCCGATAGAATCATTACCTTGGTTACTATTCACCGATGACCAATGTTCCTTTCATTGTTTATCAGTGATCAAAATGGATGAATTGTTTTTAGTTGAAGACAACCTTCCTTCAGCCTTTTGCACCTTAAAACATCGAGCATTTCTTACAAAGGTTTCTTGTGTGTCTGTTCTGTTTTAGTTGCTTAATTCTAAGGTTCTTTGCTGCATCGAGGCCTGTAGGTGT
The DNA here is from genome assembly GCF_964263255.1 of Lissotriton vulgaris. Lineage (NCBI taxonomy): Eukaryota > Metazoa > Chordata > Amphibia > Caudata > Salamandridae > Lissotriton > Lissotriton vulgaris. The sequence goes on along the minus strand of NC_141691.1, from coordinate 2,006,142,402 downwards.
GTTCCTAATTCTACAATAAATTCTACCCTAACTAAATTCAGCTTCAATCCAAATCTGGCCACTTTTTCCGATCTGCTGGCTTGAGAAGTAATGTGTTACTTGCCTGTAGCAATCTCTTTGCAGCTTGGGGTGCATTTAGGTTCACATCCTGTGCTTTATTCTGATATCTAGTGGTTGAACCCAGAGAGGTTCCTATCCTATCATTTTTCCTCCCTCCTTGCATGTTGACCAGAGGGCAGTCACATCGACCCCCTGTGACGTTGAGCATAATTTCACAATGCCCCAGTAAATGGTCACCATCTTAAGCTTCCTTTTTTGCCTTTTGTTTTTGAGCGCTCCCATCATTCTCTGGGGCGGTGGGCGGGTGCATGTGAATGTAGAAGAGCTCCAAGGTGCAAAACTATTTTTACGGGTAACTAACCTGCTTCTTTTGGATCGTGGATCACTCGCAGACTCGCCTGCTGTGAATCAATTAAATTGTGGTTTCAGTTATTGAAGTAAAGTTAGGGGTGAAGGATGGAAGGCCACTTGGCCCATTAAACTTCCTTCTTCGTGTAAACGTCCACACATTAGTTTTGAAAATATATGCTCTCACAGCAAGGTTGCTACGCTACATATGTCACTGTCGGGTGCATTCAACAAACAGACTAACATTGCCCCTATCTTCCTTGTGGAGTGTGCCATTGGTCTTGGCTATAGGATCTTTAAAGTGTTATTGCTGCATGTGCAGAGATGTCCTCCACTATTCACATTGCAAATCTACATTCAATACTGATACTCAGCATTTTAAAGGTGTGAGAATGGTTTTTCACAGCGAGTGAGGGTCCACCTAGATCAGTTTCATCTTGTCTGCAATTGTTGATCTTTAATTGATTTAGCATAATTGGTAGGAAGATGTAGGCTGTCTCTCACCAATTCATATTATACCAGTGCATTTTCATCCGCTATGCAGTGTGGGAACCTGGGTGTGAAGACTTAGCATTTTGCCCTTGTGTAAGTTGCAAAGAAGTCTACTGACAGTATTTTCGAGGGGTGAATAGATACACCTATAGCACCCTGATTTAGTTCCCATTCGTAAAATATTCCTTATTGTCAGCCAGGTTTGTCTGGTTCAGTATTTTGCCCTAAAGGCAAATGTCCAGCCCCTAGAACTTTCCTCCACGTGGTCCACATCCAGGTGTCTTGTGTTAGTTTTCATCGCATGTAATTTATTGAAACTGAACGTGGAGAAGACTGAGGTGATGGTGTTCGGAGGTAAGGAGGAGATATAGTCAGCCGATTGGTGGCCAAACTCACTGGGTGCCTGCCCGGTCCCTGCCGCTTCCGCAAAAAATCTTGGAGTCATCATCGATCCCACCCTCACTATGTGCCAACAGGTCAATCGCACGGTTTCCAACTGTTGGGGTATCATTCACATACTGAGAAAGATCAGGCATTACCTCTCCCAGCAGGCAAGGAAACAACTTGCTGTTGCCCTTGTTGGTTCACGTCTGGACTACTGCAATGCGCTGTATGCGGGTCTTAATAAAAGCCTGCTGCAGCGCCTGTAGGTGGTCCAGAACGCAGCGGCAAGGTTTGCCCTTGATCTACCCCGGCGAACCTCAGCTACCTCTGCCAGAAAATCACTTCACTGGCTTCCTATAGAGGACCGAATAGTATTCAAGACCATGTGTATGACCTATAGGGCCTTAGCAAAAAGCAGCCCCACTGGAATAGGTTCCATCTTGCCCCGCTACAGTCCCGGCAGGGACCTGCGCTCCTCGAACAGACTTCTTCTTTCAGTCCCCCGTATTCGGAGAACCAGATGGGGTGGTAGAGACTTCTCTAATCCGGCTCCCAAGTGGTGGAATGCCCTCCCCCTCGAACTAAGGTCTCTTCCTACCCTTCAGCTCTTTAGGAATGCACTTAAAACTCATCTCTTTGTGCGGACTTACCTATAGTCGGGCCCTGCCCTTCCTGTTTCTGTTTTGGTAGGCGCCTTGACACCTTCGGGTATTAGTAGCGCAATACAAATTACTTTCATTCATTCATGTATGGCTTTGTGCCCCCGAATTCATCAAACATTGATCTGTTGTCGGTCTGTATTTGCACTCTTTGCATGATACTTGCTTGTGAAAGTCTTTTCAGGCTAAGAATACCATTTTAAGTGTTAACACATTTAAGTGTTTCACTGGTCCCTCCTGTGTCCAGTGTTTTCTCGTTTTTAGATTGTCCAAGTGTGCACCCCACTCCATGTGTGATGCATCCTTTGTAATCATTGCTGGGGGGGACCAAATGTTTGAAATATCTTTCATAAATTTGCTCACCATCCACCTCTTCAATTCTTTTAGGACTTTGTTTGTGAGAACAACTAGATTGCCCAAGTCCCCTGACACTGTGACCACTGATTTGTGCACCATTCCTATATGGTTCTCATTTCTTTAATCAGGCATGGGCGTAAATGGAATGCGAGATGCCATGGTTCACCAGTGTTGCCACTACCCGGTGTGTACTCTTTTGGCCCGTGTCATCAAATTCTCCTTCACCAGCCAGTTGTCTTGGTAGGGTACACATGTATGTCCTATCACCTTGAGTGTGAAACTGCTACTGATAGGCATTTTGTGCACCTTGTTGGAGCAGACTATTTTAAAAGGATGCTCTTGGAACTGTTAGTGACTTTCCTCAACAAACCACTGATATATTTCCTGTGCTGCTGCTGATGAGGATTGGAATGCAGGCGTTCTTTATATTAGTGGCTGTCATGTAGCCATCTTCTTCTAACACCAAAATCACTTACTGGAGTGCCACCATTTTAAATGTGTGTGTCTTTAAGAATTTTTTTCAAAATCTCACACCTATAATTGGTCTAAAGGTAACATCTTTTTTGGGAATTGAAAATATAATGAGCTTATCCCATTATTGTACTTATGTTTTAGGACTTCTGGGATTGCTCTTTTCTCTATTGTTTTTTACTTCTTGTAGAGGTTTGAGGTGTTTTTGTTTGCACGTCTTTTTTGTGGAATATGGGGCTGGCGGGATGTCTTCTCTAGCTCTATGGAGTAACCATAATGCAGTTTGTTCGGTACCCATTTGTTAAAGGTTATACTTCCCCATTCGGGAAGAATTCCCCAGAGTCTGCTCCAATAGATAATGGGGGTGGCCTGTTTAGGAGTCATGTGGGTGTGTGGCCTGCACCCCATAAGCTCTGACCTCCTCCCTCTTGCTGTGCCTCGAAAGGACTGTTTCGGATGTGCCGATGGTTGACATTAAAAAGATCCGACTTGTGACCTTGAGAGTTGACTGCTTTGGAATTGTTGTTGTTGGAAGGGATGATGTGTTATCCCCCATATGTTGCTTGGTGTTCCTCTTTGGAATGACCCTCTTGCTTGTCCTTGCAGTGTCATTTTCTTCCATTTGCTGTAAAGACTCCTCCACAGCAGAACCAAATATGTTTTCTCCTACAAAAAGGATGTGACATTACTCTACACCTCAGGCTGAATCCTGAAATTCGGAGCTAGGAGTATCTTCTGACCTGCATCTTCTCTGTCCGCAGCACCATACTCAGACCAGTGACCTGCTTCCCTCACTCTCTAATGTTGTGCGGATTGTGACCTTGCGTTAAGGTACCCCCAAGAGAGGCGTCCCCTAATGTGGTTACACTTCAGCTGAGATCTGAGCTGTCTGGCTCCCACCTTGCAGCTCCCTCATGCTTTCAGACAAATGCACACTTCAAACATGCTTTACATCCATCAAACGCACCAGAAAACACTCAATATGCAGACTCCAGTCTGTAACTCAGGCGGCTTTCCCAGGCTAGTCATCCTCCCACAACCGTGCCTGCGGATAATTGTCCCAGCATGTGCTCTCATCCATGCATGATACACATCTTTGGCCTGCCACAGCATGCAGAATGTATCTAACCACCTTGCAGCATCTGTGCCTATCTGGGGAAGGCTTTTCACCAGGAAGCTGAGCTTACGCAAGAGTGAGGCAAACTGAAACAAACACAGTTCATAGTCAAGACTCGTGCAACTTTATACAAATATAACTTACCACAGAGTGAAAGGAAATTGCCTCCTAGTGATCTGAGAACTGACTCTCACATTATTAGAAAGTCTGCTGACAAAAGGAGCCATGTTGTGATGCTTGCTAAGGTTGATTATTTGAAACAAACAGTACAACACCCTCATGAAAAACATACCAATGACCTGCTGCCTAATGAGCCTACTAATGCACTTGAACATGCATTTTAAGATAAGTGAGCGAACGGGTGGACAGAAGCTTGTTCACTCGTGAACAGTACTGACTTCTGCTAACATTGAAACAATGAGTGCCAATTTTTTACAGTTTTACAGACCCAATCAACCACCAACTAGGCAGACTGATTCTCTGAGGCAAATGTAACCTTTCAGAACACTTTGATGTTAGATTAACAGGTTTCTTTTATTTTTTTATTTTTTATATCCTCATTTGCGTACATGGCTCCAATCTATCAAAACAAAACAAAAGCTGCCACAGAGCAGAAAATCAGGCAGTGCCTCTGTACTGTCACAGCGTCAGCTGGCAGGGATAGCGTAGGAGGGATAGTGACCAAATCCCAACAGTAACTGCTGGCAGGCCATGAAACTCTGACGTAAGGGCTGTTTTGTTGGTCAATAGTGCCCGAGGTACCAGGGTCCCAAAAGCATCGCTACGTACTTTAGCAGAGCCAGAAGGTGAGCCATGTCTGCATTAATCATTGGACCTGGGGGAAAAAAAACACAAAAAATAAATAAATAAATAAACCCCAGGTTCAACGTGACCACTCCAACTGATTCCAAAAGGCTCTCTTTCCCTGATTCCCTCCCCTTGCCAGATCGAGTTTTGAAATCTGGAGGTTTGAAGAGCGCCATTCGTAAAAGGTGGGCGACAAGGCGCCTTTCCAATGTCTGCAAATTTCCCTGCGAGCCGCCAAAATGGAATAGAACACCAGGTTAGAGGCAGCGCTGCAGGACTTCCCACTCAGAACAAAGAGGGCTAGGCCCAAATCTATGGAGATCTGAATATCCAGTATTGAGGACAGTTTGTTACTTATGGAATCCCAGAAGGGGGTAATTTGCGGACATTCAAAGAACATATGAATGTCAGACGCCGCCACCAGACCACATCTTGGGCAAGAGACGGGACCTGTCCTGGAAAATTTTGACAGTCTCTGCGGGGAATAGTAAGCCCTGTGCATTGTGAATAAGTGGTTCCTTCGGAGCCAGGCTGGCTTAACCAAATCCCACAGCACCCTGCATGAAGTTATCCAGATTTTTTCCACGTCTTTTCCTGGCATCGACTCAGCCCACAATAGCGTTGGGAGACAGAATTTGCCATCTGCTTTCTCTAGGATCATGTTATACCAGAGTGAGATCTCCTTCTTTATAGGGGGTTTGTCCACCAGGCACGCCTCTAATTCACTCCCTCCCCCTATGGAAAAACTACTGTTCCACGATGACTGTGTGCGGGATGCCTGAACCCAACTTGAGATTTGTAAGTATTTAAATCTTGAGAATCTCGGCCCGACTTTGTTGACCAAGTAATTCCATGGGAGTAGAGATCCATCAGAATACAAGTCGCCCCAAGATACAATTCCAGCCTCTTTAAGTGGTAAAGCTAATGCATCTTCCGCCCAGGCTGGGGGAGCAGGTAAATCCCATATTGGAGCTCTGCTTGAGTGATATCCTAGTTTGATCAAGTGCCTCACTCTATACCATGTATTGGTCATCCCCTGTAGTACCTTCAGCTTTATTTATTTTTTAAATTTAGGGTCTCCGAATTTAAACAAGAAACTGCCCTGCCCAACTCCCTCACAGCTCAGCAAGGTGGAAAACATAAGGCCCACGCCTGTCTCGGTTGGTGTTTTCATAAGCATTCGTGCGTGCGATAACTGGAATGCCCATGCGTAAGCCTGAAGGTCTGGGCCCGCCAACCCGCCCTTCTCCCTGCGACGCCTTATCTTTTTCCAAGCAATTCTTGGATTTTTGTTGTTCCAAATGAAAGAAGAAATCTCGCTCTGCAGCTTTGAAATTAATTTAGGGTAAAAAAACAGTGGAATAGAATTAAATAAAAAAGAAACCTTTGGCAGTATAGACATTTTTACAAGATTTACCTTCCCCAAAATAGTAAGAGGGAGATGTGCCCAAGCTCTCATCAGTTTTCGCCACTGCGCTGCTACTTTTGCAAAGTTTAAGGAGGCTTTCAGATTTATATTTTTGTCTATATTAATCCCCAGGTACCGCAAGTTAGCTCTTGATGTTTCACTGTGGGTATTTAAGTTGACATTCCATGACATTGACTCAGTTTTGGAGGCATTCACCTCATAGCCTGAAACCTTTCCAAATTCCAGGGCTAAATCTATAACCGCTGGAAACGTAGTGTTAATGTCTGGTGAAAAGATCATAATATCATCTGCGTAGAGTGCCACTTTTTTGACCCAATCGCAATAAAAAAAAGGTTTAATTAGTGTGTTTTCTCTTAATTTATGCACAAATGGCTCTATATATAAATCGAATAGCAGGGGAGACAGGGGACACCCCTGTCTCGTACCCCTCGTTACCCTAAATGGCTCGGATAAGCCCCCGTTGATCAGAATTGAGGCCGAAGGGCTTCTGTAGAGCAGTTTTATTGCTCTGCGGAACTTGTCCCCCACATTGAATCTCAACAAGGCCTCCGACAGGTATAACCAATTCACCCTGTCGAAGGCCTTGGTGGCGTCCAAGGTAAGAACCGAGAGGGGCAAAACTTCTTTTGTTGCGACATCTATAGCGCCTAAAAGATCATACGTGAGCTCATATAACTGCCTCCCCTTTACAAAACCTTTTTGATTGGGATGCAGTATATCCGTGGCTACCTGACCGAGCCTTTTCGCCAGTATTGTCGCAAAAATCTTGTAGTCGGCGTTTAGAATTGATATTGGCCGATACGAGCCACAGTCGGATGGGGGCTTTCCTGGCTTCAAGATGAGTGTTATGGAGGCATTATCCCAGGAGGCTGGAGGGGCCTCTCCTTCCCTCAATATCTTATTAAACAGAGCCACCAGAACGGGAGATACCTCTATTTGCAAGTTTAACTGTCTGGTTACAACAGACAGAGGCACCTTCACAAAAGATGTTGACATTAGGGAAACTTTTAAGGATTTCTTCCAGGCAATATATCAGGAAGACCTTAGTGTTACATCTGAAAATATTGCGAGCTGGCTAGAAGATCTCTCTACCATCTTTGACGGTCGTACAGAGTACATTCTTAGACAAAGAAATAACCAGGACTGAGGTAGAGCAGGCCATACAGGGAGCTAAGGGAGGCAAGGCTGCAGGAACTGACGGCTTACCGTCTGAAATTTACAAAAACTTGCAATTAGAGGTATCTCCCGTTCTGGGGGCTCTGTTTAATAGATTAACAGGTTTCTGTGACTGAACATTTGCAAATTGACATCCTATGTAAAAGGACCAACATGTAATCTGAAAAACTAAGGATACTTTCTGGAAACTAAATCTGTGGCTAGCACGACTTATTGTAAGTAAATCTGTAGACGGCATGTTTGCTCCGTCTACAACTTCATTCTACATAAAGATGGCATGAAATGGTGAAACATTTTCTAACACAAAGTTCTAAACATCAGATATATGCTTCTTTATCGGATAGCTTGTGTAGTTAAACATAACTATTTTCTTTATCATGGGGAAATCCTAATACACATCTGTGATACTGCAATGGGGAGTAACTTCGTCCCTTAATCTGCAAACCTCACTATGAGCTGGCAGAAACAAACAGTTGCTTGAAGTACAGAAACGTGAGGTCAGTGAACACATATTTGTTTGGCGGAGGAATATAGACAATATCTTAATGTTGTGCAGATCATGTAAGAATGTGCACATAAAGACCTGAAAATTGACAACTTTGCCTCAATTACCTACAGAAAACTTCCCATTTTAGACCTGCTGTGACCCACATTCATTTTAAAAACAATATGACGTTGTTTAATTATGCTCCTTGTCAGTGTAATGTGCGAAGTTCTGTAAGTAGCTGAATGTTTCAATGGACAATTAAAGAAGTTTTAAAAATTAACATACAGAATAATTAACTTAGCTTCCCACACACAATGTGTATGCAATCGCTGTTCCCTATATAAAATTGTATATATAAAGTATACAATACATTCCTGTAAGCGCATAATTTTGAGCATAAAACAACCAAAGAAAAGTGTGACCTTAAATATGAATTAGCGGCATATGTTGCTGAAAAGTATAGTACGTACATGGATAATCTTGATTTTTTGCAAGTAATTGAACTACAAAGGGCATTGGAAGAGGTGACAGTGAAATAGACTTGAGATGAGCAGTATTTAAATAAGTTAAACTATTTGCATGCCAGAGCCTTAGATTTGTAACTTGATATGTTTCCAAGAGTAATTCCTTAAAATGCAAGGATAAATGAAGAAAAAAACGTTCAATTTTGAAGCCATTTGCCCATTAGGAAGAGCGCGTAATTTAGGACTGTGTCGAAGTTCTACTTGATTTAAACATTCGTGACGAACTCTGTGTTTTATGTAAAAGTAAATTGGGCCTCTCATTTCGCAATCAAAATGTAGGAGGCATATTTATTTTGAATTTGTTTTTATGAAATTTTCCTAATAAATTCTGATTAAAATTGAACAGAGCAGGAATAGTGTAATAATATTAGTGCATTTACTTAAAAGTGGTACACTGCATCGTGGGATATTTTTAACATGTCACACAGAACTGTTAAAAAAGTATGCCGGTAATGTGCATATATATATCCCTTAATGCTGCTGTAAGAACAATGCAAAGTATTTGATAAATTAAAATGTACCTTAATGTGCACGAGGAAGCTACATTGGGTGGCTGTCACTTGAAGCTTGAAAAATACATGTTTGTTTGTTAGGTATGGTAGACACATATATGCCAGTCATTATGAAGGCGCAGAACATGGGCTTTTGTGGAAAATCTTTATAGTCTGTGCTACCTATGAACCAGCATTGGTTGGAGCTTGTGCATTGTCTAAATAGCCAAACAAAATCAAGAAAAAACTTTTCTGGGATCATGGGCAAATGGTTATGCACAAAACGCAGAAAGAGAAGTGGGTGTTGAAGCCATAATTTCAGACAACTGACTAATTAGGTACGACTTAAGACTGGCTCCAATAACAGGTGGAAATGAGTAAGCCATGGATATAAAATGTTGCACAGAACTTTTCTTGTTTACTAGGAGACATGAGGTTTTGTGCCCTTCCATCCTTTCCTGCTACTATTGTACTATTGTACAGCGCTATGGACACACTGGACACAAATAAGTCATCTTATGCGATAAAGGCTTCAATTCTCAGACAAGAGGCAGGAACAGTGGAAACTTACGTCAAGACTAAGAAATGAGAATGAAGAAGTTAAAAAACAAAACAAGAAAAACAGCCCCCCCATGAATACATGGACCATATTGGTTGGAGGTAATGAACAGAAGATACTGGTATGCACTACAGCATTAATGAACAGCCCGGACAGCATTGTCATGAGATAATTGCCTACCACCCAAGTTATAAATCACAAGGTGAGACATTACAACACGGATGAAGGGAAATTCTTTCAAAGATAATGCACTATAAAAGGCTGGTTAATATTTCTAGAAGATATTTAGCAAACTCAGTTTAAAAAGGATAATGTGAACAATATAATTTTACCTGATGCCAGCAGCCTCTTTCTGTAGATGATATTATGTCATGTTTATGTTTCTGAATGAGAGGAGATCCGATAAGTTCCCTAGATGAAATGGGAGCTTTGGAGGCACATGTAAAGAAACTTCTGCTCCCCCCCCCAAACCCCCCCAATCTGGCCTTTTTGATCGGGGGGAATACTGACTAGTTTTGCTTCTGTGGACCGAAGATTCCTAGCGGGCATGTACCATTTGAATTTCTGCCTGAGATGGTTTGGGCCAATTCCATTGAGCGCTTTAAAGGCCATACAGAGGGCCTTAAAACATACTCTTTGCTTCACAGGGAGCCAGTAAAGTTTTGCCAGCTCTTTCTTTACAGAGACAAATTTGGGGGTTCTGTGAGTAGTCTTGCTGCTGCATTTTGTGCAATTTGCAGTCAATTAATGCGCTTTTTTGAGCATTTAGCAGAAGACTGTTACAGTAGACAATCTGCGCTGTAATAAGGGCTGAGATCACTGTCCTGAGACTGCTCTCAGGAAGGAAAAACTTTATTTTCCTTATTATCCTAAGGATTAGGCACTATGCTTAGAACACCATGTTTATGTGATCGCCATAAGAGAACTTATTGTCAATGATCACCCCCCAGGTTTTTTGCTTTTTACGTGGGTGTTGGGCACTCTCTCAGCTCTTCTGGCCACCACTCTGGGGTCCACATATTAGGGTTATTTCCAAATATAAGGACCTCTGTTTTGCAAGAGTTTAATTTTAGGCGGTTGGCAGACATCCATCCTGAGATGCAATCATGAAATCAAGCCCCCGTTTCCTTCTCTTCTCCGTTTCTGATTGACAACACTATTTGCGTGTCATCTGCATATGAGGTGATATGGAAACCATACGATTCGATCAGGGCTGCCAAGGAGATCACAGATACATTAAAGAGTGTAGGGCTTAATGATGATCCCTGTGGCACCCCACACGGGAGAGTGAACGGCTTTGACCTGTGGTTGTCCAGATCCACAGTTTGCGTTCTTCCCAAAAGGAACACCTGCAAAAGGTTCCATTTAGCTCCTTGTACCCCTATTTCAGACAGCCGGTCCATCAGAACCTCATGATAGACCGTGTCAAAGGCTGCTGACATATCCAATAAAATCAGAGTAGCATTTTCTCCTCTGTCCAACGCCTCCCTCACCTCCTCTGTCGATTTAATTAGAGCCAGCTCTGTGCTATGATCTGCTCTAAAACCATACTGCACAGATTGTTGGTTAAAAGATATGAGCTGAGTTGGGTGTTTATGGCCTTTTCAATGATCTTGGCCGGAAGTGGTAGTCTTGAATTTGGCCTGTAATTTTTTGGATCACTGGAGTCCAAGGTTGTTTTTTTTTTAACAAGGGAAGGATAAAGGCCTTCCTCCACTGGCTGGGGAATATGCCAGATGTAAATATGTCATTAAACAGTGGTGTGAGTGTCAACCCTATTACTTCTGGGATTTGCTTCAATACCGATGCCGGGGGAACCGGATCGCATGGAGTTCAGAATTTTGATTACAGCAGGTGTTTCTAGCAGAGAGAAATTGGCTAACACTGGTGGGTTTTGTTTCCATGCCTAGCGGCACCCGTATTTCCCTTTGTGCTAGGCTAAATGAGGAGAAGATCATGATGATTTCCTAATGCAGTTAGAGAAAAGAGGATGAATTACTTGATATAAGGTGACTGAAATACCAAACATCAATCAAAAATCTAGTAGTGTATGGAACATATAGTCTGGGTGGAATTTTGGTAGTGGAAAGAGTAATATAACTGGCAGGAATTCTTTGTATGTTGGTTAGTGCGTGGAAGTTTGTTCTGGCAGCTTCGCTTCCGGACATGTCTGCCCCACTCCTTTACTTACTCACATCTTGATATAGAGTTGTTTCCTGGATCTACCTGCCTAGATCTCCATTTTCAGCAGAGTTGAAGAGAAAAATGGAAAAGAACCAAAATATAAAAGTCTCTTCAGGGGAAGAAGGACAATAATAATTGGCAAAGCCAACAGGCCTAGATTTAACCTGCTAAAACACAAAGATAATTTCTGTGTAGCTATGTTTGCATTTGTTAGCCCATTAAGGCCTAGTGGCTTTGGCAAAGCATTTTTAAGAGAGAAGGGAGGAGGAAGAACAATTGCTAACCAATGGTAAAATTCATGCAGGGGAAAATGAATGGAAAATAAACATAAGTGGAAAGTTAGTAGGAAATCCAGGTAGCAGAAAGAATTCAGAAGGTGGACAGGGAAAACAAGCACACAACTTTAGGCTAAAACATAAAAAAACTGGTAGAATGAGCAGCAGCAAAACAAAAAAGATAGATTGCTTTCTTTATACAGTACATATGTAAGAGAAATAGTTTCATGTATGAATATATCCTGTACTTTTGAGATGTAAAATAGACCCTCGTGCATTGCAATACAAGCACACTAGAGGTGGTAGAATGATACACCTAACAGCCAATAGAATGAGGTGAGAGAAATATATTGCTTTGATCAGAGCCAAAGCTATCAAGTAACATACCCAATAAAGACCTAAAGGAAATAAGTTCTTTCATGGAAGGGATGAAAATAATGAACATTCATAAACAAAGCTATTTGAAAGGAATAGTAGTTCAAAAGGAGAAAAGAAAGAATGCCCCCCATATGCATTTCAGAAACTTAAAGATTTGCTAGCGAATATGTAAAAAAGTAAAGTTTTCTTGTCTTGGAGCCATAAACAGGAGGTAAAGAAATTCCGAACATTTGCTCCCCATTTTTTTGTCTTATTGTTGTCTTCATAGTCGTCACAATACTTATGTCGGTAAACTCAAGAATATGCTACTTAGAATTTAGATCTCCATTTAATTCAACCACATTTTCCAAATATACTAAAATTAACAAACATATCAGGAGCCATCAAAAGGAAACATAAGAGCAACAGACATCAGGGTCAGAAAAAAATCCATGGATAGATATGACAATGAACATGGGTATTTTTTAAAAAAGGTGCCTTTATTTAGGAACAGTTTTATAAATGCTTATTTATTCAAGAACAAGGTAACTGTGCAGTTTTGACAATGTACAGATTTAAAATCACCTGTGCCCCTACCCCCGCTCTTGTTTTACAAAGAGTACATCTCTGGTTTGGTCCATGATACAATGCCCACTTCCTCCAGGGCTGCTCGACAATGAGCTTAGAAAGGATGCCAGCCGAGGCAGCCGCGAGCCCGCAGGGTTATGGTCCGCCACGTAACACTGTAAGAAAGGCTTGCGGGCCATTTCTCAAGATCAAGTCGCACGTGCTCTCTGAAAAAATCCTAGGTAAGTACAAGATCTCGAAGACCTTGTGTATCCTTGTTTCCAGGGAAGTTGTAACAAAAGTGGTCCAGGCCGACGAATATTCACACGTTCTTCTTTAGTCTTATGTTACCGGATACAGTTAAGCTAAGACTGGAGGCCATGTTTGCCTCGGATACTAAAGTACGTGCAGTGAAGAAAAAAGGAGACCACAAAGAATGATCAGGGAGTGAATGGAGTAATCATTAGTAGAGGAAGAAGGTGGAAAGAGTGATCTTCAGACACAGCTTTGACAGGCAAGAAGATGGAGCAGCAGAGGCTGTAGTCCCAGTTGATCATAGGGAGGTAAGAGATTGAGCCATACCGGAAAATCTTTAGGTTGAGGTTCCTTAGCTTAACTGTACCCTGTAACATAAGAATAAAGAATTTATTTGTATCTGTATTTGGGCCTGGACCAACTTCATTACACAGTTCTTCAATAGCTTGGTCATACAACGCCTCTACACACTTCCAACAGCTCTGCAGTACCACAATGTGCCTGATAAGAGTGAGAGTAACACGTGACGTGTGCAGAACAATGGATATTTGGGCAGGTGGGAAGCAATATGAGCAGCCGTAAGCCATGTTGTGTAGGAAGGAGATTCCCTCTAGTACAACCACTTTAATTAAATTACGTTTTAAAGTTAGCTTCCCTGTATGCACAAACCTCTTTACTCCCACATCATTGTACGTGTGACCTCAATGTTTGGAGCGGTCACATTATTCCCTATGTCACTTTAAAGTTGGGGATATCTTGTTTTACCCAAACCTACAGCAAGTCTATGCCGAGTCATTTACATCTGGCCCCAGTGCACTCCACCGCTAATGATTCACTAAACTACTTCACTCTGATGTGAAGACCTCCTTCTATGAGCCCCAATCCATGTCAATTGTTCTTTTACCTGAATCCATACATATTTCTTGAGTTACTTTTAAATTTACAATCTTCCTAATTTATACCCCCTTTCTGGTGGTAAAAGCCAATGGAATCATAAAACCAATCAAAAGAACCCCTGTGATCAAATCAAACTTATTTTTACCTTCCCTTCTTTTGCAGTCTGGTTGCCTAAACATTCATTTACACCTAAAATACATTTATCTAAACATACATTGATATATATCAATACATCTACATACCTAGCCATCTACCTACCTACCTACCCTTCTATTTGCATGCTTATCTTACCAGGGGACTCAGTCTAACTGTAGAACTTCTACACACCTTCATAGAGGAATTCACCTGGGCATAGGGGAAGACAACATCTTAAAAACTGCTGAGTGACTTCTGTTTCAAGGCTCTACAATGTCATAGATATCAATTTCCAGAACCTGAAGAAGACGCAGAGGCGACTACATTAGCGCTTCTGTGCACACTTCCATCACACACAAACTAGCTTTGAACTCATAGCTGCACCGTTTGTGGAAAATTAGCTGATAGCAACTATGTCATTTAGGGTTCACTACAGGTTGCAACTGTGGGATATTTGATATGTTTAAACCTGCCCTTTACTAGCTGATTAAAGTATTTGAAGTCATCGGTTACTTTTGCACTACTTAGGGATATTTTAATCCAGTTATTTAATCCAGGTCACAGGCTGTGTAATGTCATTTTTTTAATGTCATTACAGTCAAAGGTCCTCTGGGGGTCATGATGTGTAATGTCACTTCTGCTGCCCCAATGATGTTAGTCAAATGCTGACAACGAGAAGTGGTCAATGTTGTTCTAGGAAGGCAAAAAAGAGGAAGTAGCTTGTGATGATCAAGATTATAGGCTTGGCAAAACTCTATGTGTCTATCAACATCAACTAGACATGCATGAACTGGCAGCATATGAACAATATTTGTGTTTTAAGTGCTGGTGGTTGTCAAGGAGCTACAACATTAGCGCTACCGGACGCCAACAGAGCCCACAGGAACTTATTTAAAGCCTGCTGGAGGCCCATAACTACATTCTGGACCGAAACGCTATTTTTGCTTTCACTTTTAGGTGTTTTCAAAAATGTCACGATGCTTGATAATCCTAAAAAAGTAGTGTCTGCTTCACGTGTAATCCCTCAAAATGAATGCTGTGATCAGTTTTGTAGAGGACAAGTGTGACTCTCGCTCAACAGATACTGTAAGTAATCTCTTGCCACCCTTTATGTTCTACCACCTTTTAACTCCACCCCCACTAATATCAGTTCCTTTCACCGGCAACCCTCCTCGAAGAAACCAGTGTTAAGTCGACAGCATTGTACAGGCTGAACTCCACTCCCCACTCACAGCATGTGCCTATTCACATATGATCTGCATACTTGCATAGGGGATTCTTCCAGCACAATGTCCCTTTAGCCTGTCAGGGTTTCTCAGGAAACAAAACAGACAAACAATATACCCAATACAAACCATTGTGGTAGAAATTACACAGAAAGGATTCAATTCTGGGTTTTGGCACCAGTGCTGCATCCGGAACCACACTTCTGAGGCTGTAAACAAGCTTGGTGTATTTGTAGTTCTAGTGGCTACCCCCTAAAGGCCCTGACCACCCCAAGTAAACCTTATGCTGTCTGGAGAGGATTTCTGAATGTATATGACCTCCTCAAAAATACTAAAGAGCAATTAGTGTGATTAATAAAACACTTGATAATTTCTAGGTAAAGAGTTGCCATGAGACGCGGCATTTGACCAGCTGCTAGCGAATGGTGCCTTTAGTGAACCATGCAAACATCATGCCCGCTCCAAACCCGTTTTTGATTTTTTTTGTTTTTTTTAACTTAGTATCCTAGGGGGACAGCCTAGTTTACCTTTAGGGATGAGGAAGCCCTGCGTGGCATTTAAGCTGAGGCTGACAATCTATATACAAAATGTGTACTCGCTTTCGACATACAAGCAACAGTGAAAGTAGGCCTGGCCAAGATATATTCCTTATCAGGCAGACTTGTGAATGACTTATCCACACGAGCATGGCTATTCAGAGGCGGCGACCTGTAGTGGGAATCTGCTGGTATTCCTGGCATGTCTCAGTAGAGCATAACCCATAAATGTGAGAAGAGCACCTTGGATTCAAAATAAAAGATTTCAATAACTGTTCATAAAATGCCAGGCCCATCTCGAATGCCCCTGGAATGCCTACATTTTACACAACGGCTTTACGTGTCCTTAAGCTATACCTAGCCTTAAACTGCTGTGTTGTTATCCTGCTTCTGTTTTTGGACACTTTTTTTATTCATTTACATTTTTAGAACTTTGCCTGTCTCAGTCACATCTTGATGCCTCTCTTCTTTAGAAGGCACAAGTTTAAAGTCTTTGTGTGGGACTGACTTAGCTACCACCTCACTAACTGCTGTTGAGCTGCTTAGAGTCCCAGAGCTGCTTAGAGTCCCAGAACTGCAGGAGCTCTTGTAAAGAAGGTTCTCTGGCGGCCTGGCCATCAAACACCCCGGAGGAGGAGTGTCCGCGAGAAGAAATGAAGAGGACACGCCTTTCATTCCAACAAAAAGATGGAGCTTCGTAAATCAAGGGAGACGAATCTGCAGTTAGGAGACTGTTGAACGACATTAAGAAATAGTCTAAGAGAGGGCTAAAACTTCAAATTACACACCATATGTGCTCTTGTAAACAACGTGGCATTAGGACTACAGGGATGTGACAACAGGCACATTTTGACCACCAAATTAAAGACAACTATGACCCCCTGGTCCATCTTTGATCACTTAACAGTCCCCTGTTGCTGCTGCGGTGATATGGAAAGAGCAAATATTGCAAATGACAGAATTTACAACTCTGTTTACTTTCTGTTCTTGCAGCAGCTTTCAGGCCGCTTGAGTCAAGGGGTAGCAAGGGCAAGCTAGAGGTGGCATCTGCCAGCACTGCACCCCCATATATCTCCATATCTGCAAAGAGGTAGCACCTTTGCGCTAACCTTTTAGTAGGATTAGGTGGTCTACCACAGAGAGTAGCCACTTCCATGCCCCTTTGGACATCATCCTGACTTGGGTTGCCATGGTTGAGATGGTATTTGAGGGAAGGTGGCCGGGCATCGGGCTGTTACTGTCTGGAGAAGCTCGCTAAATGTTCACTTCTTTTGAGTTTTTTGGCCTTCCTGTATTGCATACCTTTCCTCATTTGATGTTACTTATGCCGTCGTAGCAGCCAGATTCTTTTAGTTTTCAGTTTAGATCTTCCATGAAAAGATACACTGCAAAATATACTTATAAAATGCATTCACTCCAAAATATAGACTGACAATATCTTTAACTTAAATAGATATCTTTCTACAAAGATTTTTTAGGCGGATTTCATGCCTAAATCAACACAAAATCGCCTTCCTTTCAATTTAGGACTCGATTAAATTACTCTTCTAATCTCAATCATTGTCGTAGAGATTTTTGCCCATGAATGGAATCTTAGAGCTGTTGAGGGACGGCAGATGCATACTGTGATCCATCTTGGTGGGTCTCATGTTATTGACCTTGAATGGATGGCAATAGATCCTCCGGAATCCACCACAAGGCACTATACACATTTACATATGGTACTATTTTTATTTGATGGGCCACCTTCATATAGGAAATAAGCATCATGTGTGTAAATGTATTTGTTGAAGCCTCTGAGCAAAGTCCCCTAGTACCAAAATGATTAAAACTGTTGTCATCGTAGAGACTCCTGCATTAGGCATGAACCCCATTCCATGCATTCAAGACCACTGATATATGTAATTTCGTGGCTGTCGTTTTCTGCATAATTAAGGATTTGCCCCATAATTGATCATCTGCTGCATATTTTGCAAAAAACTTTCTAGCTCGAACGGATCAAAAATTACTGAAACGACAACGACGTATGTTGCCGTGCAGTGGAAGGCCCTTTTCGAAAGCTGCATAGTTGGTCACCTTTCAATACCTACTGCTGCATTACAGTGTTAAACTGTTACTAATGAGATGGGACCTTTGCCTAGGCAGTGTAAAACGTGTGTAAAAAACAGACAAAATGTGACAGTAATACTGTCCTAAAATGTACTGCAGTACGTCACATAATTTGGCTTTTCTTCCCAAATTATTTAGTCAACCCTGTCACATAATTTGGGCCTCCCAATCACATAATTTGTGCATAAGGACAACATTCTCTCATTTCAAGGCATAAGTGGGCTGTGCGCGCAGGTCACTTCCTGTAGGCCTGCCGGATTTGCTGAGACTTCCTGCATGTGAGGCTGGGGCTCCCGTTTGCTTGGGAAAGTGAAAGAACTGTGCTGAGCATTGGCAACAATGTTGGACAACTGAGAATCAACCCGAAATCAATCTGCCTGACTTGTTTGTGGTCTGGGCAGGGTCTTAACACAGGCCCCTGCAGCTCTTGCAGTACACGGTGCCCTATTCTTTAAGGGCCCCCCATTCAACCCAAGGTCAATTAATATCTGTGAAGAGCCTCAATCTATTGGGCATGAGGCTTCTGCCAAGTTACCACTCAGATGACAGAAGGCTTTGTGCCGCCTTTCAACCCCCCCAAATTGGGCGTAAACCTGACCCTGAACTTTCAGTGCATTAAGTAAGATCCCATGGCATTGCCCCCAAGAAGAATGACCGAGCACCGGAGGCCTCTGGGTTACCCACTGAGTTGGTCTCTCTATCACTTTCCATCCCTGAATTCAATTTTTCTGTCAGGTCTTAAAATGTACATTTGAATAGTAAATTATACATCGGTACGGACCCTACCCATCTTTATAAATTCATTTTGGAGTTTCATAAAGCGCTACACCTTGGTAAGTGCCTTTAGGACAATAGCTCAAGGTGATGTTTCTGCCCCACGGATCCACCTTGCATCATCATTAATGTCTGCAAGAGCACATCTCATAGAGCCAATGGTTAATGATATGCAAGGATTCTATATTGGACAATACTTTCTAGACCTGGGCATTCCATAGTGCTACGTCTTATGGCACGAGTGCCTGCGGATTCTCCAGTGTCAACAAGTATGCACCACAAAGCATATCATGTTCGATATCAGACTAGAAGTGACTGGGGACATTCTTTGGGATCAACAGTGTAGCTTCAATCCTGCCACTCTGAAACAATTACAGCTGCTCCGGAGAAACCACATATTATGATCATGAAGGTAAGCGGAGGAGTCTAAGCATCACTTGGTGGCCAACGCAGGAAGGTGGCAAACACAGGGAGAATTGCTAAGCCAAAAACAAGAAAACAAGGGGATAAGGGCTTTGGAAAAGGCAAATTATGTTTTCAAACACTCATGGATTTCCCAGAAGCTATGTTCCTCACGCTCGTGAAACACAAACAAGTCCCTGGTGTGGGCAGTGTCTCTTGAAGGTGGTTCATTTACACATTCACTTCCAGGTCACTTGACGTAAACATCAAATGTGATTGTGCAGCATCATAAATAGCATTACGCTTCAAGTAGGCCTCCAGTGAAAAGCTGTGCGCCTGCGCTACCTGAATGGCCCATTGGGCGCTCGACAAGCCTCGGTGAGCCTGTCGTAACTATGGCTTTTTCAACGGAAGCAACTAAATGCGATTATAACTAACCCTCCTCCCCCAATTCCCATCCTCCAATAAGATAGTTACGACCGTGGCATTCCCGAAGGACGGGGTCGCTTAGATCATTTTTTGTTTTTAAAGGTGCCTAGTAGTTTGGGCATAAATTTGCTAATCCTCTTGTCTTTGTGGTCTGCCTCACCATCAGATTCTCCATTGTTTGGCTGCTCCTCTTTCTTGCAGAAGACCTCGAACCTGCTGTAGACCCGTTTCTCCTTTCGCATGCTTTCCATCTTCTTCAAGATGGTGTCCCTGTCCTCCGTCGATGTTTGGGGCCTCATGAATCGGCTGCGGCTTATAAAGCTGTCAGTTCTAGTGAGGGCCTCGTCCTTTGGAGGGGCCTCTTCCTTTTGGCTGTCCAGCGAACTGTTGCTGCCGGTCAGTTTGGACTTTTCATCATCGTTGTTAGCCACAAGGGCCTGCTGTGCTTGTTTGGCCATCTCGGCGCGGTTCTTCTGGCTGTGGGCAGAGATTTGCTCCAGGATCACCTTGGTATCATCACGTAGATTGCTGCTATAAATGACATTGGATGCTGAAGAGGGAAATCGGCTTTGGGGAGACTGGCTGGTCTTTGGCGTTGGAGCTGGTGTTGGTGCTGGAGTTGGTGCTGGAGTTGGTGCTGGAGTTGGTGCTGGCGCTGTCGTGGGTGCTGGCATTGGTGCTGGCGTTGGTGCTGGCGTTGGTGCAGGTGTCGATACAGGTGGTAGTGCGGCAGGTTTTTTGAATTTATCATCAATCTCAGTCCCTGCTATTGACTCCAGAACATCTCCTTTCGAGTGGCGCTTATAAGCCAAGCCTTGCTTCTCTAACTTGGCATTATCAGAAGTTGATTCTTCCTCTACTTTTTTGTCAGCTTTTGGATTCAAGAACTGCTTGAACTTTAATGATCCTTTCCTCAAAAACTCCATCGGCGACTGCTCCGGCTTGTCTTCTTCACACTTATTCCCAGCGTTTGATGACTCTGGATTCCTTGACAGACTTTCCAGCGCATTACCAAAAATCAATGCAGAATTTTGCCTGCTGGGTGGCTTCTTAGCCTCAAGATTGGACTTTTTTGGGGGTTCCTCGATTTCTGCCACTGAGGTTAGACTTTCTCTGATCTCTGGAAGAGCAGGTTTGCTGCTGTCTGTGGTGAAGAGTTCAGAGGCCATCTTCTCAACCTTGCTGCTCATGGTAACTACGTGATTGTCCGAATTTGGAAGATCTGTAGTATGGGAGCTCACTGAAGACATACTATACTGTGCATCCAGAAGTGTACGACTAAAGGGCTCCATCGTGTCCAGCACCGTGGACTTAATGGTTTTGTTGTACTGCATGGTTTCGGTGCTGAGGCTCTGCGTGCCCTGGGAGTCTTCTTCTTGAACTCTGGAGACCGTCGTCCCTTGGCTCACGGACATGCTTTCTGTGTCTTTACCAAAGGTTTTGTACTTCTCCAAAATTTGTGCTACTTTAGAGGACATGATTCCGGCTTCGGTTTCATTGGTAACCTCGCTGCCAGTTTCCTCCTTCTGGAAGCGCTGCACTTTGACTGTTGCTGAGGCATGCTGTTCAACTTTGGAAGAGCTGAAGATCAGAGAAGACCTCAGCCGTGAACTCCTCTGAATCAGCGGGTTCATTCTGGACCTAAAGGATTCATGCCGTACTATGGAGGTTTCCTCGCCGTCTTTCTCCACCACTGCCCCCTCTTTTGCTTTTTCTGTCTCCAAGGCGGTGGTGTTGAACATGCCAGTAGGTCTGAATGGTGGAATCGGGTCAATGGAGTACCTGGCCAGAGTTTCACTAGTGTTCATTGCTCTCTCTGTTGACGACACAGCTCCAGAGTACTTTGCTAGTATTTCACTAGTATTCATTGTTCTCTCTGTTGACGACACAGCTCCAGAGTACTTTGCTAGTATTTCACTAGTGTTCATTTCTCTCTCTTTTTGCACCACAGCTCCAGAGTACTTTGCCAGATTGTCACTAGGGTACATTGCTCTCTCTGTAGGCATCCCTGCTCCGGACGTCCTGTATGGGGGAATGTCATCCAATGAAAACTTGGCCAGTGTTTCACTACTGGGAACTGCTTTCTCCGGAGGAACCAAAGCATCGTCATCATAGTCTGGCTCTATTGCCATCTGGAGGCCCTCTTCTGAAGGATCAGGCTGGTATGCACTCATGTAAGATGAAATTCTCCAGTTCCGCAGACCCTGCTTGTTCTCTTGAGGCTTCTTGTCCACCTCTTGGTCTTGTGAGAATTGTCTTTGCTCCAGACTCTGCTTCTGAGTTGGAGAGGTCTGGCACATGTACTTCTGGCCCACATTTTGCCTCCTCTGAGTACCGTAACCCAGTCTACCCTCTGGTCCAAGGTTCACCTTGTCTGAGCCAAGTCGAGCTTCTCGAGAGGAGCTAGAGTGCACATAATCAAGTCTCATAGGATAACCTTCCTGCATGTAATTTGGTTCAATTGGTGGAGGCTCCGGTTGGAAGCGCGGATCATTTCCATATTCATCCAGCTCTGGGAATCCCTGGCGGCCCGCTCGGATTTTCTCAAACAGACCCTGTGGCCGTGTGGGTCCCAAATGGCGCTCAGCTTGGTAGAACTGTTCTTTCTGGAAATGACTAGACTGGAATCGATACTCGTCGTTGTTGTTGACAAACATCTGCCGGCTGTACTGTTTGGCGGCAGAATAGTTCTCATAGGTGCCCTCTGCAAAGCTGTGCCTCTTCAAGCCATCTACCTCCAGCTGTCGGGTTCGTAGAAAGGCTCTGCTCTGCTCCATCTCCATGGCCATCTTCTTCTGATCCGTTCGCATAACGTTGCCCTCCATGGTGTGCCGCATCATGTCGTCACGCCGAAAGCCCTGCAGGTAGTGCCGGTCTAGGTCGACCCTCTCGGCATATGTAGGGAGGGAGTTCATTGAGCCATCATCTCTTGGGAACATCATGTGAAGCTTCCTTTGATACAACGGCCGGGATCCGCCATAAGGGGTTATTTGAAATGGGTTATCCATCTTTATAATGGGGGCACCATCCAGAGGAACCAGGGGTTCGGACTGGGCAAAGAGTATCCGAAATTCCTCATCGAAACTGGAGACCAATTCGCCTTGGAAGACATGAGCGATGCTGCGGTGGATCTTCTCATAGGACCACATGAAGCTGCAAAAAGAGAAATAAAAGAGAAACTTAAAATGCTGCAGACCAATCAGTAAGCAGTTCCATTAAATAAACACATCAGATGCATAAATTCTTATATTTCATAAACCTCATCTGTTGCTTTCTTCATCTTTACAAATATCACATACAACACAACCTTGGATTTTGAAGAGGCTGGAGCCAAATCAGTTCAGCCATTTAGAGCCACCAGGATGTTGTATTGCTCATCAGTAACTCAAAAGTGGTTGAACCAACCCAACCACTCAAAAAGGCACTGCAGAACGCAAATGATTTTGAACACCGTAAAAACAGAACTACTTTTTTGGGAGAGCTAAATTTACCAATTTGCACAGCCATGCACCGACTATGCACAGCCTTCTTTAAACGTATGGAAAATGAAATTTAAAAATGGGACATAAAGCGCTCGATTTGAACTGCTTGTGTCATTATCTTCAGAAGTAGGGACTTCTCGAAGAGCATTGACTTGCAAGGAAAATAGAGCAAGGCGGTGGGTTAATGTGACTTGCACACCATTCCCCCATCATTGCTGTTCTAGTGTTTACAGATGATACTGCGACATTCAGCGTCACAGTGCACCCCCGGATACAGTTGACCAACTGACTTGTCACCCTTCCCCTATCAAACATGCTGCATCATCGATGAAAGCAAAAATCGATACTGGTTAAACAAGCAGCTCTGAACTCGAAATAAGTTATAATGCATCAAACCAGTGCTTAATTTGAGCCGGTAGTTTCCGGTGCTCGGCACCAGCACTTAAATGTCAGCACCGGCTCTAGTAACAGTCCACCACATGGTGGCACTGTCTTTAATTTTTGAAATGAGCACAACAACAGTGTTTATTAAGCCAATATGCTTTGAAAATTAATAATACTAGCCTCTCACATCATTATTATAGGTTTGTGTGATCTAAAATAGTCTGAATTATCACACTTGTAGGAGTGAGAAGGCTACGTGCTATGTTGGTACTGTCATTGGCAACGCTGACAAGGGCAATGTGTGGTGCAAGCTGCAGTGGCCTTCCGAGAAGGGCCCTGGCACTTAATTATTTACAAATTAAGCACTGCATCAAACATATAAGAAACTTCTATTAGAAATGTATCCTCAGACCTAATATCCCCAAGAAGGCCAAGCCTTTAAGAGAATTATAAAAGTTTATGTCAACAAAGCCTCAAAGAGGTGATGATGGAAAAATGAAACGCTGCAGCAACAACTGTATTGCAGCTTGACGTGTATATAGATTCACCTGCTGTGCATTATTCCGCCATCTAGTAGTTCGCTGCATCAGTTATTCTTCAGTGCCTAAGTATTTCTTCACTGTTTGAAGAAAATCCTAATTGCCCACCATGTTGATTTGAGGAATATTCAATTGTCGATCACAATAAGGATAATGATTCCTAACATGATGGGAGAAAATAGAGATGAAAGATGGCGATCAAGTTGTTGGGCATTGAGGATCAGGCAGGGCTGCTCGGTAATAGCAGAGGAGCGGCGTCCTACTGCCAGCAGATGATAAATGTAATGATAATAAAAGAATTGTATTATTATTTTATTTATTACTGCCTGAGCAGCCTGAGCTGCTGCGGGCCCGGGCCATGCCAGGGAGGAGTAGCGGTGGGCACTTATAAGTAAGCATGCCAGTTTGGCCGGCTGTCCTATTCCCGCTAAACACACATGCACACTTATATTTCTCCAACTCAGCTGTGTTGTACAGCCGGGCTGGAAAAAAGCTACAGGCTCCCTTGTCCCTGAGTGAGCATCAAACCAGCCCGCTCAGACCAATCCAGGCGCCTCTCTAATGTTAGACATAGTGTGAGAGAAGCATCTGGATTAGGTAGGGAGCCTGTGCTGTCGCACATGGACTGCTGGGAGGAGAGAGGTAGGGGAGCACTGAGGCGGCTGGCAGCGTCAGGATATATATCAATGCTCCGACTTGCCTCGTTTTTTTGAAGAAAGGAAAGCACTCTCAGGGGCGAGTTCAAAGTTTTATTTGGAACCCACAGCGACCAGACACGTTTCGGCGTTTGCCTTCTTCGATGGTAGAAGTGCGCGTCTGAAGCGGCCATTTTTATTACATCATTACAACACCAACAAATGTGTGACATAGAGAGAAGAGTATGTTTCAAAGCATGGGTGCCATCTTAGCCTAGGCTTTTTACATTATAATCACAATATATATATATATATATGTATATATATCGAGACCTCTCTCTAATTTGGAAACCTCCTCTTTGCCGGTAGTTACCTGCTGCATCTCATTCCGCAATTGCAAGAAATTCCCGGTCCGACATTTATGACATTATGTCCCAAACTATATCGCCCTGGATGGGCTACAGCCTCTTCCAATGCTCAATAATCCACAGTCCTTCAATCTCACCCTGAATGGGTAATGTCTATTACACAATTACTTCATAGTTCATAGCAAAACACAAACAAACATAAACATCCCAGAAAAATAGAAAAAAGTGGGATGTTTATGCCACTGTTATGCATTTAAAGTTGATGTTACATCATACAGACTGCGCCCACAGCCTAAAAGGTTTTTCTAAGGTGCAACCGCTAAATGGCAGTATAATGTACATAATGTGAATCTAGAGCAGGGTCACGCTGTAAAACACCTCCTCGTACATTAACTGGCTGTAGTAAAGAGCTATTGCTTGTCTAAGGTCTGAAAAACCTCCACATAGCACCATAACCCGCCTTTGGGTCATGCTCGTACTTTATAAAAAAAACAAAAATAAAATAAATACCATTCCAAACCGTAAATCAATCACCAGCACCTTTATCATTCACAATCTTCAAACCAATGAAAATAAGCACTGGCAATGCCAAAAGATCTGGCTATACGGTGCTCCTTCCCTGATAGAGGTATCTTTCCTTGTGTATATGCTGTAGCTGTACTACATGGAGCTATTGCACCCAATTCGCAATGTCATAGGGCGGCAGTACAAAAAAAAGAAGATATTTGCCTTCCATCAATACAGATAAAGAGCGTGTCCACGGATCTTCAATCTTGACACCCTCCAAGCATCACTGCCCTCTTCCCCCCAAAACAAGGTCTACCTTCCCTGGGCTTTGAGCTGTTTAACGTATTCATGGGAACTATTAAACACTCCGCGGGTCCGCTTTTTTCAAAGAGCAACATTACAGGGCTGCTCACAATGAAATTGTTACTTAACTGTAGGTGTCGTTTTGCAGCTTGATGGCATGCTCTGCATTATTCTGCCATACAGTGGTTGAGTCTGGAATACTTCCCTTTTTGTCCAATTTCTTTGTCTTTTTTTGGGGTATGTGCGTCGTCTGTCACCATTTGGTGGTATGACGTCCCATTGTGATGTCAGACGTGTGCCCTGCAGCCATAGATGCGGATATGATATACCAACCCAGATGAGCGATACTGCAAGTCTAACCACAATATAGCGAGAATGAGGTGCTTCAGTAAGGCGCTAAAATACTGAAGGTGTATCGGTGCTAAACGTAATGGTAAATTGGGAACTTCAACAAAGCCAGAGGTGATATATTTCAGGGGCAATAGTTAGCTATTAAGGTTCTTAAGAGTAGGAGTAGGCTGTGGTGTGATATCCTCACTTGCACGGCGGCTCCTGAGACCTTTTACGTTAAAAAGACCAACAGAAAGAGTGGGACCTCTCCATAGTCTTAATGGGTTTCAACAGCTCCCTTTTGAGGCTTTGGAGCAAACAGACTTAAAGACAGCGTCTTTGGTCACCATTACATCGGCAAGGAGAGTTATGAGTATTGGTTGTTTCCTTTCCTTAGTTGAAGTTCTTGCCACTTTTCATTTGCCTCAGATCATATTACCTGCCTTACCGTCAGACAGCAATTCAGAAATTCCATCTTCTCTGGCTGTAGGGAGAGCTCTTTGTGCATCTATTTGGACCGGACAAAGGAATGCAGAGTTTCTAAAATCTCTCTTTGTGTCGTTTGGTGCAGCGAACAAAGGCAAGAAGGTAACAACTCATACGATCAGTAGATAGGTTTACCAGGCGATATCACAATCACACAAAGACAACTCCCCTCCGCCTATCATTCAAGGGCAATCCTCAAGAGTGGTTTCAGCAACCTGGGCTGAAGTGGTGAGTCCCTACAGGAAATCTGTAGGGCTGCGACGTGGTCCTCACATCAGACATTTATAGAGCACTATGAACTAGATCTTGCCGATACAAATGAATGTAATTTTGGTTCGAAAAGTCTTAAAATCAGCAATGAAGCAATTGTCGACTGAACAAATATGATTTATTGCATCCCTTGTTTGGCGCATATATTTTTCTGAAGCTTGGTATATCCTCACTCAGTTATGACTGGGTCGAGAAGGACGAGATGAGAGGGTAACGATCCAATTACTTACCAGTAATGTTCATTAGCTTGATTCGTAATCCTCCTTGCCCAAGTCCACACCCTTTCCTCCCTTCCAAGTTTGAACCTCCATCTTGAGGTTTTGTGCAAGTTACAGGAGGAGGGGTGGTGGGAGGTTCATTTGTCTACCAGTATCGGTGGAAATAGAAGAAGGACTCAAGACGTGAGCTAGGAATCCCATAGCGTGTCAGGAGCTCTGCCTGAAAGCAGAATCGCCTCATTCAGTCACAAATGGGACGAGGAGGACTACGAATCAGGGTAATGAAGATTACCAGTAAGTAATAGAATAATTTCCGTACACTCAAAGCCCACACCGATCAAATGCTGCTCCCGCCCTCTCCTCCAAGAGGGTCAGACATGTCATAGGTGCTGTCCCTCCCATTTAGCGAATGCCTCACATGGTGGCCTTGTAAACATTAGCCTGCAAGACAGCTGAAATTGCTGATGCACCTGCAAATGGGATCTTGCATGAGCGGACCCTCACAGGTCAGACACAATTCAAGTAAGGTAGCTGAGTGCGTTGGTGCCCTGGTAGGAGACACTTCTGCGTGTAGCCAGCAGGCTCGAATTCTAGCCACACTGCTATGTGGAAGCTGCTGATTACAGGTGAGCCGAATCAGCCTCTTACCCCATCAAGTCTGATAACATAAGTGCCCCATGTCAGGTAACCGTAACTGCTATTAAGGAAATCACCAATAAACAATTCAATTCAAGCCATGACATTTATGTACATTTGTGCAGCAACTGAACAATGGCGATATTCTTGGCGCTTCATCCCACAGCTGCGGGTCCACATGAGGCTCAATGATGGAACTGGATTATTTCCAATTGTTGCATCCAAAAAGTATTATTTTAAGACTTTTTTTTGTTTCTTTTCAGGATGTGACAGGCTTTATTTTGACTTTGCATGCAATACACTACAATCAAATAAATCTCTCAAAGAACTTGTTGGTGTTTCTGAGAGGGGTGGTAACGTAGATGTGCGTTTATTTTGGTTCTGTTTGTGCTGTTTACGACCAACTGATGCTGAACCTGTGGTTTCGGCTGGGTGCAGAAAGGTCGCCCAAATTCTCTATACAACATCCTCTCCTGTGTGGGAGGGGAGCATAAACATAAAAGAATGACGACCGCTGACACTGTGAATTGTTGCCATTACTGTGCACTATACTGCGTATGTTTCAATGTGGAGGCCATCTTGAGTGAGTGAACGACCCTCCAATAGGATTGTAACCAGCACTCTTTCAGCAGAAGCATACACATTCTGCCCAATCAGATGGAGCACCCAGTTAAACAGCATATGGGCGGAGCCAACACCCTCTCCCCCTCCCCCAAAAGTGCTTCTTAAAGATCTTTTTTTCTGATGATTACACAAGGTCCTGCAACAGCTGCGCTCTCAAGCCAGACCTAAAGACTGGAGATGACAATACGAGTCTCAAAGAGCAGTGGGGCCTGTGTCTAAATGTAGGCGTGAAGAAGACACACCCTACACTTGCTGCAAATGTGACCACCCTGACAACCATTTCTACACGGTGCACTACCAAGCTGGAGGAAACATGCAGTCCTGGTGCCCTTCTAGAAACCAGATGACAGAACCAATATTATCCAAAATACTAGAGAAGCCAGGCAGGAACACCTGCAAGGTCATGCAGAGGGAAACCACCTACTTAACACCTGCAAAGGGGGCCCAGACCTCTAATTCAGGGGGATTTAAGGTCATCCTCCCCCTGGTCGAATGCCAGCAACCTGCTCTGAGCGCCACACGGCAGGGCGGA
Organism: Lissotriton vulgaris; assembly: GCF_964263255.1. NCBI lineage: Eukaryota > Metazoa > Chordata > Amphibia > Caudata > Salamandridae > Lissotriton > Lissotriton vulgaris. The sequence continues at coordinate 2,006,113,581 of NC_141691.1, read as the reverse complement.
TCAATACACCCTGCAGGACTGAAGGAATGGTGAGCACAGAATAAAGTGCAGCAGAATGGATCTTACTGGTTCCTCTCGGAGAAACAGCCTGGGTTTGCACTAGATGCAAAGAATGTAATGTGGATATTTTAATTGTTTATTTATATGGCCTTTCATGCACAAGCTGTTTGGGAGCTACGCTACTTAGGAAACACACTGACAGACCATGAGGGTTGAAACTGGACGGCAGCGGAAGGATCGGAGCAAAAGATCACACGTAGTGTGCTTAGTCTGGTCGCACTATACGAAATCAAAATCATATGTTTGCCAAAATATCGCCAACTTGCCAGCTCAATTGGCAGTGAACAGAAAAGTTTTCGAAAATTGCACCCATTTTGAAGAAGATCCGTATTCGACCAGCAGAGGGCGCGGTTGAGCTTTGTAACCAAACTAAGCACGAAAACCAAATGTTACAATGTTTCATAAAGGAAAGGACAGGCAGGGCGCAGCAGCCTGGTTTTGCAAACGCCCCAGGACTTCCAAACCAAATTGTGGCATGAAAAGCAACCAAACAGCTTTAATGGCTTGCTTTACTATAAAACGTGTTTTATGTGTCGCGGAATAAAACACCGAATGTTTTCCAACAGCTATTCCAAGCAGACATGGTAGAGTTATAGTTACATTGGACCTACCGGTTTTTCAGCTCAGCGGCACATGCAAAGTGATTTCCAACCTCCCAGGAAATGAGGTATTTAAATGGTCTAAGATGCGCTCCATCCCCCACCCTGAAAGTCGAAAACATGGAGCCATGTTACACACCTCCAAGGCAACGCTCTTGTTTAGGTATCAATTGGCAACTATAAATGCCCAGGAAATGTCTCCTGTCCTTCAAACCTCCCATTGCAATGAGATCACAAGAAGCCAAGACATGGGTCACATAGGTCCAGGGTCCAACAGAAACTATTTAGTGGCCTTGAAAGACTAACGCCAGCCATCTGGACTTGCCTCAACTTGACAAAGTTTGATGTCGCAAAACCAGCCCTGAAAGCAATATGCTGGCTCCCCGCGGAGACTGAGATAAGTTATACTGCAATGAAGGACGGCCATACCTACAAAAACTGGCTTCACTCCGCAGTTTCACAAGCAAACTGTGTTAAACCTTGCAAAATGTGATCACATGGCCCCAATTCAAGCGTGTAATACTTGTGGGATGCTGTGAAATCGCAAATCACAGCTGAACCAACCACGCCTTAGTCAGTACTTCTTAAAACTGAAATCTTCATGAGATCAGTTGCCTTAATCAATTCTACCGAGTATCGAGCCACACAGTTATAGCAGGGTAACAAACAAAACTTTACATAACTCTGAAATAAAATAAATGGGTCGCCATCAGTATTGGAGTAACCTTGTTTGGCAGTTCTGATGCTTAACTTGAGCCAGTGTTCGGGATTGCTACCAGCACTTTATTGTCAACACCGGCTTTTATGACAGCATGCCACATGGTGGCGCTGTTTGTCTTATTTGTTTTGAGGAGCACAACATCTGTAATTTAATAATTAAATATACATTAAAATCACTAATACCTGCCACCCAAACTATAAGAATAGCTCTGGCGGCATGTATTAGTCATTTTAATGCATATTTAATGTATTAATTGTCACACTTATATGAGTGTGATGGCTAGTAGTGATAGTTGGCAGGTTAGTGAGAGAAATGGGTGGTGGAAGCTGCAGTGGCCTCCTGACAGGAGCCCTGGCAGTTCCTTTTTTTTTTTAAATTAAGCACTGGTTGTTCAGGTCTGTTTCGAGAGACTCTCCACCACACGGTCATGACCTATGTTTGTGCTTTGTCCTCCACCCTCCTTTGGCGACAGAAAGACGGCCCGCCTCATTTAGGGCCAGATGGAGTCTGTGTCCACAAAACTTCTAAGCTGCAGAGTAAAAGCACCAGCCTCATCATGTTCCAAGTGTGTCCAGGTCTGGGAAGGATTAGGGTCGGAGGGAGCACCTGCTTCCATGGGACACAGAGTGCGTCCATATCTGGAGCACTCCGAAGTCAGAGCGAACCACATTTTGTTGCTATAGCATCCCTTGCATCTGTGGCAAAATATTTGAACGTTTGTGGGTTTATCATTAGAATGCTGACAGAATGTTAGCTCTACAAACTGGTGATGGAAGACATTCAATGTTCGTGCACTTACAAGAACGGCGTCCCAGAGAAAAGAACGATTTTATGGAATCACAACACAGAATGGGGGAATTGAGAATGTTCATTAAGATGTTTTTGGATCAGTAGGTTCCATACATTGGAAGTTGGTTTGAATATGGACTCTGAACTGCAAGTATTTTTTAAAGAATAAATTCCCACTAATTTCTAGTACTGATGATACACAATGGATGCTCGGCTGTGAGTTATATGGGATGTCAAATGTTCACAGTGCTGTAAATGTACATTGAATATTGAGAGGACATTAGTCCAAACTGTAGTCACAGTAATATGAGAATATAGACTATAAAAGGACAGCAGTGAATATGTACTGAAGTCTCTGTCACTTTCACGCATCGGTTAATCGTCATCTTCAAAAAGATGTAAGATGGGGTGACGCATACACATAGTTCGTTTTTGTCTAGGAGTAATAACTTACATGGAATAACATAGTAGAAAGGCGACTTTTTTACTATTCATTAGAGAAAACTAAACTTCATGTGAACCAATAAAAATAAACAATATTCGGATTATAAAGAAAACTACGATCATAGAGTAGAAAGCTAGCAGTTTTGATTTTACGTCATCACGGGAAGAACAACCATAGAATAGAGATTACGTTACGCTTTTTTATACCAATTGCCATTTTTATAAATTACTTGAAGATTAGTAACGCAGTATGAGGAGAAAGAAGTACGCCGGTGTAGACCTGCAATAGAGGTATACGCCCCTGTTCGCATACATGGCAACATTGTAGAGCAGGCAAGTGGTAGATCTTTTAAAAAAATAGGAACATTTATTTTCTCCTTATATTGAAACCCAGGCAATCTGCCTGAATAGGGCCTATAGGCATGTATGTGGACAGACAATCAGCATTTCCTTTTTGGAAGTTTAATAACAGCACAAACAAAAACAAAGTTTCAAACTCTCTTTTTGTTCTAAACTCTGTTTTTGTTTGTGCTAAGTAAATTTGCCAAAAATAAAATGATGCAGCTTGTCACATGCTCAAATTTCCCCCTCCAAGAATGAAGTAGAAATTGTAAACCTTTAATTTCAGAGGTAATTCTTGGAAGGGGAGATCGGAGCGTGCGTCACAGGCATAAACATTTTATTTTTGGCAGTTTTACAAAACTCTGAATCGGGTTTCTGCACGCAGGAATCAGGAGGAGGGAGGCTAGCCTTGAAATCTGTAATCTCCCGTCTGAATCAGGAGGGTTGACATGTACGCATTTGGGACAGCCCGTAACAACTTTGATATGAGTCTTTGACACCTCTGACAAGTCTGTTTTGGATAGGTGGAAAGACGTTGTGGAAATAGGCGGATGCCGTATAAATAATGATTGGATGCGGTATGAAATGGAATGCTGAGCCCATCAATGCACTTGCCTGGGAGGCATCAGCCGACCCTAGAGGGGATGGTGGCTAAAACGCTCTCCCACCCATCTGCGGACGGCGCGGCACCAGAACAGGGGCGGCAGCCGAGAAGCACGAAAATGCGCCAATGCCAAGCATGTTTCGAAAGACCCAATGAGAACCAAGGGGCAGTGCCTTTGGGGCAGTCAAAAGGGGCGGGATCTTCAGCACGGCCAAAAGGGGTGGGGCCTTTGGGCCCCCAAAAGGTGCGGGGCCTACGGGATGGCCAAAAGGGGCCAGACACACAGTCCACTCTGTTGGTACGATCGTCCCGCACCGACAAGTGCTGAAACAGCCTGAAAGTTTGACCCACTTCACAGTAGGGCACGAGTCGGGGATACACGTGGGTGGAAGGAGTCCACTCACTATTTTCACAGGAACGCCGTCCACGCTGCCAAGCATTTGGGCCCCACTGAATGATGTGCTAAACTCATCCCGGTGTAATTTCAAACACCGGGACAATTTCAGCAGCGCCTGCACACGTTGTCTGCTTTCCATCTGCAACAAGCAACAACGTGCAGGCAGGGATGGGGCTTTCTTATTTAAGACTCATGCTGGGCCCATAACAAAGGCCAAATTTGAGGGGTGATCAGGCCTCCTTTTGTAAGAGTCTCTTGGCTTGGGAGCAGTCAGGAGCCTCACAACTAGGCGCAAATGAAGCGGAGGGGAAACAAAGGCTCACACCTCGTTAGCAATTCACACATATTTAAGAGGTAGCTTTTCACTTTGTTCAGTCTCTGCTTAGGAGATACGCATGCATTGTAAGAATGTCAGATATTTTGGTCTTTCCACAAAGCAAATTGCATTTATATAGAGCTTACTAAACCTGAGGAGGCGTTGAAATAATTTAAGTACCACTATTTTTTCTAGCATAGCCCTACTCATCCCTACACAGGACGTCAGAGCACTTTACATCAACACATGCAAATTACATGTACAATAAATTATATGTTTCTAAAAGAATGTACAGGATGTGTTACATAAAACTGAGGGGTTGCACGGTGTAGAAGTCATATATCATCTTCCATAGCTCACTGTGCTATTATCCCCGCAGTGAGCTCAAACGTACACATGATAGACCTGCTAAACATATATTTTAAGGCTTTAGATATGACGCCACTTCTTGTGATGCCAAGTCCTGTAAAGTCGAGGCTTGTGATGCCACTTTCTATGATGTCAATTCCTGTGATGCCATGTGTGATGTCATGCTTCGTGATGTTGCACGCCGTGATGTCGCTTGCATACTGCCTAACTAGGTTAGTCCCCCCATTTCTTTTTTTAGGACGTGTGCCCTGCTTCAGTGGGATTTGGAAAGATCATAATTTTGAATCAACTTCCAAGCGGGTGGGAATGATGTCTTGACCAATATTGCGCGTGGACAGACCGCCATCTGGTCTTGAAAATGGACCCTGAGAATTCTGATAGAAACCCTTAAGGTAGACTGTTCATCATTGAGAGTCAGAAAACAACATCTACTGAGTTGTGATGTCATTACAACTAACACTGGTTGTCATCTTTCCAAACAATCGTCTTAAAATACACTGGAAAGGGGAACAGGCAAGCGATGAACGTAATGAGTCTACATTTCAAGCTGCCCTGCAATGACGTATAGAGGTCAAAGTTCAGAGTCATAAAAGAGAACGATGGAATAATTCAGTTCACCAAATAAAGGGGCCCACTATGGGTAAACATGTATGACCAGTGTACCCCTGGGTTTCCGAAGAAGATCATGTGTGCATGGTAGATACATACAAACTGCCATGTATAGATTGGACGAGAATATTGCGGATACTAAAAGACCATCACGATGAGTCATGTTGATATTTTGCCAAAATGATGGATTCACATTATTGCATATGTTCTAATGCAGGTTAACTTAATATCAGGGATGTGGTATTGCACTCGTGTTTCAACTGGTTTATCTGTTTCACAATATTTTCGTATTTGTCGTTGGTGCAAAAGGTCGGTACCCTCCTGAGCAATTAGGGTATGCATAAACAAACTTGACATGTGTGCTCTGCGTACACAGGACCCACTCCTCCCTTGCACTCCTTTCACTTTCATTCAATATTTACTCCATACGTTTAAATGCTTGTTTGTAAATTTTATTCTCATTTCCAAACATGATTCTGTAGCGAGTTTTTCAGTCCGTATAATTCATATTTCATTCGTAATTTTTAAATAATCGTATTTATTCCCAATGCATTTCAAGCATTACGCTCTTCATCAGGGGATTATTAATGTTGCTTGAGGCTCCAGCTGAACTTCCCCAAGCGTCGAGGCGCACGCGCCTTTCTTTTTCCCCCAAAGCCTCGACGCTTGTGGAAGTTCAGCTGGAGCCTCAAGCAACATTAATAATCCCCTGATGAAGAGCGTAATGCTTGAAATGCATTGGGAATAAATACGATTATGTAAAAATCACGAATGAAATATGAATTATACAGACTGAAAAACTCGCTACAGAATCATGTTTGGAAATGAGAAAAAAATTTACAAACAAGCATTTAAACGTATGGAGTAAATATTGAGTGAAAGTGAAAGGAGTACAAGGGAGGAGTGGGTCCTGTGTACGCAGAGCACACATGTCAAGTTTGCTAATGCAGGTTAAAACATAATTTTGATGAAAAAAATAAGTGGAGAAATGACTAAAATAGGTGTTCAATAATCTTTAATAATTACGACTGTACAAATAAACAGGCACATGCATCAAAGCCTTTTGCGATCGCAAACGGTGCGATTCGCAAAAATCGTCTGTTTGCGATCGCAAAATTAGCCTTTGTGATGCATCAAGGGTCAAGGCCCTCGCAATTTGAGAATTCGCAATTAATTGCGAGTTCTCAAATTGCGATTGCATTTAAGGAATCACATTTTCGATTCCTTAAATGCAATGCATGAAACTTAAAAATTCAGCGATTTCACTATTAGCGGGAGCAAATTACCATGAAGTGTAACTTGATGGTAATTTGCAAAAACTTTAAAAAATTCACTTTTGTGCATTTTTCAAAGTTTCATGTTGCGCACACACATGCTCTTAGGGCATGTGTGTGCATTAAATATGTGAACGGATCAATTTCAGGGGTGCAACAGGGTGTCCCTTTGACACCCTGGCACCCTTGAAATTGCATTCTCAATTTGCGATTCTCTAATTGAAATTCGCAAATTGAAAATTGAGGAGGTATTCCTTAATTGCGACTCGCAATTTGCGAGTCACAATGAAGGAATGTTTAGAAATCACTATTTTTTAAGCGATTTCTACATGCATAGGCTTTTGCGATTCCTTAATTGCGATTCCTTAAAAATCGCAATTCAGGAATTACAAAAGCCAAAAATGATGCATGTGTCTGAAAATGTCTATGACTATTTAGAAAAAAAGAATGGCAAAACTTATAATGTGGAGTAGGGCCCCAAGGGCATCAGCAATTATGAAGCATAGTTTGTGATAATTACAAATAGGGGTGTGCCCCTCCTTTTATACACAATTATTTAGAGTCCAAATAGGCACTTGAATTAATTGGCAATTCATTGTTGAGTAATGTTACATAATGAAAATTGTTGTGATAATGAGTTACAAAAGTTATTTATAATTGTGAGAATTCTTCTTTACTTTTCATTTATGGACACATTATATATGTTAATTGTTTAATGCTCATAAGTACTGTCATCAAAATATTTTCAGTACTGTATGTTCCCATTGCCCTGAAGAAGCGGGACATAAAACATGTGTCGGCGCATATTAAAACTACTAAACTCAGAGAGGACGTTTACAACTTGTATGGCACATACAAGTTGGCGGCGGGCTCGTCCCGGGCTCGTCCCAGCTGGCAAAGAACTTAGGGATCAAGATTGACAATGGCCTGGCGTTAAAATCTCAGATCCTTGGTCTTACAGGCACATGCTTTGGCCTACTCAGGACGCTCCGGAAGTTCCTTCCGCTGCTTTCTGAGTAGCACAGGAAGATGACGGTGCAGGCCTTAATAGGCTCAAGATTGGATTATTCCAATGTCCTCTATCTTGGCTTGCCAGAATATCTCTTACAGCGGCTGCAGGTGGTCCAGAACTCGGCCGCAAGGGCCATCTTCGGTCTGCACAGGCGAGCCAGAGTTTCTGGTTTTCTGCAGTCGTTGCACTGGCTGCCTATCCGTAAGCGGATAGTTTTTAAGGCTCTGACCCTGGCCCATAAGGCGCTTTACGCCTCGGGAGCCAAATATCTTCAGAAGAGGCTTGCTTTTTACCATCCCGCCAGATCTTTGAGGTCTGAAGCACTCTTCCTTGCTGTGGTCCCACGAGGAAAAAGGGCTCGGATTGGAGGTCGCTCTTTCAGGCTGCTGGCGCCACAGCTTTGGAATACTCTGCCCTTAGCTCTGCGGAGCACCTCTAATCTGTTGAACTTTAGAAAGGGCCTTAAAACTTGGCTTTTTGCCCTTTAGGTTGCTTTTTCCTCCTTTGGCCTGGTCTGTTATTCTACTGTGTTGTATTTTCTCTTTTGTTACTGTTCGTTAATTAAAAGCGCCGGGACACTCAATGGAGTAGCCGTGCGCTATAGAAAAACCAATATACCATAAAATAACATAACATAACATAACATTTGGATTTTTTTGGATTTAAATTTATATTGGACGAATAAAATTGACTTTCAAACAAAAGGATTTAACAGTAAACAATTAGTTCATGCATCCATTGGAATGAGGAGCAGCATTTGGGTTTCTATTGTTCTCGATACAGTATTTATATGATAACTCTTTGGCTTAGGTCAAATTTTTTTTATAAAAGCACAGCAGTGAACATCAGCACCTTAGGGGGGAGAGATAGAGACCACCTCCTTGGGGTCTAGGGTTTATCTGAACCTGGAAAACTCCTGGGCTATAGAAACAGCCCTGCCTCACTGTTGCACATAGTTTGTCCATGCCTGGGGACCTGCTGAGACGAGAAAGAGAGCTCCCTGTCCAGAATGTGTCCATGCCCGGGGATCAGCTGAGATGAGAAAGAGAGCCAGCCCCCTACCTTATTGGGGTCCAAAGTTCATCCATACCCGGGGATCTGCTGAGACGAGAAAGAGAGCCCCCTACCTTATTGGAGTCCAGAGTTTGTCCATGCCCGGGGATCAGCTGAGACGAGAAAGAGAGCTTCCTACCCTATTGGGGTCCAGAGTTCGTCCATGCCCGGGGATCAGCCCAGACGAGAAAGAGAGCCTCCTACCTTATTGGGGTCCAGAGTTCGTCCATGCCCGGGGATCAGCTGAGACGAGAAAGAGAGACCCCTACCTTATTGAGGTCCAGAGTTTGTCCAGGTCTGGAGAACGCTTGGGCCCCAGGGAGTGAGAACACCTGCATCATTGGGGCCAGAGTGCATTAGGCTCTGGAGACTGAGCGGGCCAGTGTGCACCCATTCATCACATGACTCATTTATTGGTGATAGGCTCAAGTACCTATAAAAATAAATCTTTTTTTTTTTTTTTTACTAAAAACAGACGAAGTCAACAGAAGCCCATTCCTAGATACTTGCCCTGAGAGACCACTCTTTCAAGAGTTGGCCTCATCGTATAATCATCAGGTCCTTCAGATCAATTCTGCACCCGAGGCAGCAGTAAGACATTTTCTCTGTTTGATTCTGCCTCAAACATCAGGCCTATACGCGTCCCACGTCTGTATTGTGCATGCATTCATCTCCGACTGAGGTTTCTTCATTTTCATCTCTCTGGAAGGTTAGGAACAGCCAGCACATACTAGTGAATGAAAAAGAGATGTGTGGGGGTCTTTTTAAGGGGGAGGAGACCAAACAACCTTTGCCAGAGGCGCGTCCTATGTAATTAGGGCGTAGTTTAAAATAAGTGACCTAGAATCCTGTACTTGACACAGCACATAGCCTGATCAGTATTTGGGTACCTCTAGGTGTGTTTTCAGTAAATGCACACACCGAGCAGACACACCTAAAACAAGCAAGACCTCGTGGCATTGCCAATGCTTGTTAAGCACTTATTTTCATTCATTGTCAAATGAATGAAAACCAACGACTTTGTCGTGAAAAATTGAAATTTAACATTCGATTCTGAAAATGTATGATTCGGAAAAAATCTGAAAATATAAGAATTGGAATAAAACATTGCAAGGAATGTAGAATCTGGGATGTTCCTTTCGATGCCTCACTCACTCCCACTTTCCCCTTCACACCACTGCCATCTAAAACACCTTTGTGTAACTCAGTTGCACCCTGTCTCCCCACAACTCTCATTTTGAAGTTTCTCCAGCTGCTGTCTGACATACATCTTCTTCCTCTTCATCGCTGTCTTTTCAATTTCTCCCTCTGTAAGTGCCTCCTTTTGTCTCCTCTACGCCACCCCCTCTGTCTCACACATACACTCACACCCCACTTGTAAACACTTTACCCTGAGGATGTTTCGAAACTGTGTACCTCATTCACCAATTGCACACAGACTTGTGGTTACAATCAGCACACATGTGACCATTGATGTGTGCACTTTTCAGAGAGGCCAAGGAATGGATGAGCATGTATTAGGAATAACTTCATTACCTAAATGACAGGGAAAACTCACACTGCCTTCATCCCCAACTCCAGAGCTCTCTGCTGTGCGCCGCCATGAACACTCATTCACCCCTTGATCCCACCCATACACCTCGAGGCGCCTCAGTTCATATCATGAGGTATAGAAGCCACATATTTTGCATGAATAAGAAAACTATAGAAACCATGCTTATAGGAAAAATGAAATCTCTTTAGGGAATAGAGACACACTTAATGTGCAACGTGTGAAAGGTAAACAGGGACTGCATTGCCGACTTTGATTACCTTACGGTTTCTTATACTCACTGACCAGAATGATCACTGTTAAATATGTTAATATGGGGGCCTCTAGGTACCAGTTTCAGCCAGATTTGTAAATACTGCTGGTGCTGCACACTGGCAGGACCCGCCTCTCGGTATACCATATAATAAATGTGCAGGTCTGGTGAGCCCATCCCAAACGTTTGGTCGGTAGCCTCGCCTGCCCACTGAAGCCTCCATGCCCCCTGGTCTCAAAGACTACAAGCTTTGATTGACGTTCCACCTGGAAGTTCTTGTCCAATCGCATCCTCTGTAACAAATGCAGTGCAGCGCTTCAACATTCTGACCATTCACTCTCTCTCTCTCCAAGAGTTTAAAACTGCACTGAAAAGACATCTGTTGTAACTGAAAGCACGGTCGTTCGGCCTCCCCGGCCCCTCTGACGTAAATATTTACAGTTAATGGCTCGAGGCTCGATTGGCTCACAGATGTGCTTGTCTGATACGAAAACGTAGTTTAACGCTTTAGGCTCTAATAAGCGAATATATTTGTGTTGGTCGCCTGCCAATCATGCTCTTACAATGACTCAATTATCCAAGCTTAACGGCTTTTCCATCTGCTTATTTGAAACATCCCGCCTTCCTGAACTAAGTTTTAGGTGTTGCCGCTTATTGGTGTGAATGTTGTGAGGTCATAAGTGTTTCATTTTGGGTACGAGTTATGATTTGTGTGTCTTGTGTACGTTCTGTTGTGTTGACTCAACCAAAACTGGTGGATTTCAGTGTGGCTTTTTGGTTTCAGTTTGTTACCATATTTGACCTTTAACTGAAGTTTGTTAAGTGAATTTCAGAGTTTTTTCTAAAACATATGCTATGGTCTTAAAACTAATCTTAACAATAGATTCACTTTAGGAGTGGGGTTTTCAGTGAATTTCTTGGTTGTATGGGGGGGCGGGGAGATCAGGGAAGGCGAGGGGTATGAGATACTTCAACACGCCCTACGAACGGTCCATGGAAAGGCCCTCTGACGACACACCCTGGAAGGCCAACCCCCATGGTGCAAATCCCTGTGCTCCAAAGTGGCCACAGCGCCTGTCCGAAAGCAATCACACAGTGTGCGGCAACACCTGTTGTGCACATCCTTTAACAATGTGCAGCAGAGTTTGACTGCACTGCCTGGCCAAAGGCCTTGTTCCATGCCAAACATGTCATGGGCAACTAGTCCCTGCTGTGCATGTTCTTCCGCCGTGCAGAAAGGGTATGTCTGTGAGCAGTTGGAGTTTGACTGCAGTTCCTGGCCATAGGCCAAGCCTGTCCTGTGCCCCAGTGGGCACCCGATCCGCACAGTGAGCACAGGGCATAAGCCCAACCCACCACATTCAGCCATACGGAGCCCAGGAGCCCATCGAGACAAGCTCTTTTATGGAAATGGTGGTTCTCAAAAGAACCATTCTCTGTTTTTAGGGACCACTTGTTTGTGTATTTACAGTGTGTAGGAGGCTGGCTTAGTATATGGTGCTCACTTTTGTAAGTGTAGCACCCTACACTAATCTAGACAACACTTCTGGTCATTTTAGTGGTCTCAGACAACCGTAGAAAGCTCTGTAAGTGGTAGCTGTGGAGGGTGGTCTTCCGGCTTAGTCCAGAAGGAGTGTGAAGCAGCTTGTTTACCAGAACATAATAGATTAAGTGAAAAAGAACCACACAGTGTATTTATAAAAATATGTATTTTTTATAAGACACTCACAAACACAAACAGATATTTCCTATCCAGAGATATACACAATGCACAAAATACTTTGCAAAGAAAATAGGTAAGTAGCATGATATGCACAGTGGTCACCAGGGGGGGGACCAAACCATATAGTAAAATAATAGAATGCGAACCACGACTTGAGTCAAGGCTATATCCAGAAGATGTAGAAGTGCCTGGGACCCAAGGAGCCACCAAAAGTAAGTAACCAGGATCCCAAATGAAGGTCGTGTGCAGAGTGGGAACACAACCGCATGCTCAATTCAAGCCAACGGGGAAGTTGTGGTTGCAATTTTAAAGAAGGTGGACCATGAAGAAACCTAGTGGAAGACAGAAGGTTGGAAAGCCACCCCACCCGTGGATACCCTAGGAACCAAGATACCTACAACAGGGAAGCCGGTGCATACGTGTGAAGTGGCGTCAGAAACCTCAATAAAACTCAAGAGAGGACTTCAGGAAGATGCTGCTGGAGAAGAAGGTTAAAGTGTCCGGTGGAACTCAAAGGTGAATTCAAGATGAGAAGTACCTGCAAGCACAGGGGGCAGAGTCTATGCCCCTCAGGAGTGACCAGGAGGCACGGAAGACGAATGCCACAGATATCGGGTGTTACAGGAGAGTTGATGTGACTTGAATCTGCAGCTATGTAGGCCAAGCAACGCAGTGGAAGATGAGGAGCCGTTCAGGAGCTGTCCTACATCAGATGTCAAGAGCTGTGTGGTGTCCGTCGGGAGCACCAACAAGCCTTGGCAACTGTAACCAACGTGGCAAGCAAAAAAGGTGCAGTGTCTGGACCAGCAAGGTCCAAGGGACTCACCACAAGCAGGGGAGTCAGAGTAGGCCCAGAGCAATCAGGGGAGCCCACTGGAATCGAAGAAGACCCTCGAGAGGACCCACAGGCCAGAGGCACAGAAGTCGTAAGGGGACCTCGTGCAGCTCAACAAAGATGCAAGCCCACGGTGCAAAGGATGCAGTGAGGATGAAGATCTTGGTCAGAGGATATGCTTGAGGCTGGAGCTTCTTGGAGCCCGAAGAGTTCTGAGGATGAGAGCCAACAAGCCCTGGCAGCGACAAGTAGACAAAGTGCCCAGGGGTTTGGATCCTGCGGTTCCACCAACTGATACTGGACTCAAACTCAGTGAGAAGACAGTTCAGGCCTCGTGGGAGTTGTAGAACCACCACCTGTGTTGCAGAACCTTTCGGAGTCTGTGAGAGCCCTAGATCAGCAGACCAGTCAGCTTGGTTGCGGTGTCTGCAGATGCAGGGAAGTCACTCCTTCACTTCAAGGGAGATTCCTTCAGGTGTCTTGGATGCCTACAGGCCTTGGAAGGATTCTGTATGGAGCACAGGCACAGACTTTGCAGCGGATGAGCAGGATGACGAGACCAGGAGCAGCAGGAGGCTTCCCTGTTGCAGTCTCAGTGCCACAAGCGAAGTCCAGAGTGCCAAGACAGTTGAAGATGAAGTGGTGTCTTGATCTGAATCTTGGCCCACGATGAATCTAGGTACCCAACCTACAAGTAAGCCCTTAAGTACCCTGAGGGAAGGGTTGGGCCGATTCAGGGGCCCTCCCAGAGGAGGAGCTGGACAGTGAGGAGGATACTCTCATGTCCTTTGTCCAGTTTCGTGCCAGAGTGGGAGCCAACAGCTCCCTGAACTGGTTTGAACGGGAGTATGCAAGGAGGCCACCAAATGTGTCCTTCAAGCAGTCTCAGTGGCGCTGGCAAGAGCTCCCACTCTGCCCCAATACAGTAAACACTGTCTGGGAGGTGGTCACACCTCCCTGTGACAAGATATCTATTGTCCTGCCTTGCCCTGCTCGTGCTGGGCTCAGCAGCAGGAGGGCAGAAACAGGTCTCTGGTCGGTAGCATCCCTAGCTTGCTGTCCGGTTCTGGATGACTGGTACCGGAAGCGGTTTATAGTGCATGGAATCATACCTTTGTACCTCCCACACTGTTTATGGTGTAGGGGTAGGATTCCAACATGTTTGATACCGAACATGACAGGGTTCGTTACAGCCACTATAGAGGGGACGCATGGCCCCTCTATATGTTATTTGGCTGATGCAATTACAACCCGGGAAAATGGACTCCGAAGGTTGTAAGGGTGCCTGTGCACCCTTACACTTAGAACCAAGCACCCTGTCTTCAGGATTGAAAGTCCTGCCGATGGGGTGACTTATAGGTTTTAAGAGTAGTGACCTCAGAAATAGGGAAACCTATATCTGTTGTAAGTGGTGCTAACACCAGCTTACACAGGCTGCAATGGCAGGCCTGTAGTCGCAATTTGAGTGGTGCCCCATGGGTGGCATAATACATGCTGCAGCCCATGGGGAACCCCTGGTGTACCTATGCCCTGGGTACCTTAGTCCAATTTAGGGGAAAAAGCACAGTGACTGGGGTCCTGATTAGCAGGATCCCAGTCAGACAAGTCAGAAACAGCATCACACCAGGCAAAAAGCGGGGGTAACCATGAAAGCAGTTCCTACTTTCCTACACTGTGTTTTCTTACAAATGTGGCAACACATGACCACTTACAAATGTAACAATTTTTATTCTCATTGATGGAATTTCTTCGAATGGTCTTCCACCTTCGTTGCCAATCTCGGAATTCTTCAGATTTTTGTTTTCCATGCCATGTAGTGAGGTGCAAAGTTGCTCATATGGGCATTGTTCCCTCCAATTTCCTGAAGAAACTTGTAAGGAACATTTTGTGGTTTATTCCTGGGAAGCTGGTAATTGTTTTTTTCTTGGTTCTTCTAGGAACTGTTTTTCATGTGATGACTGCAGATGTTGCATAAACATTGAAGTCCTAAATGATTAGCCACCTCTATGCCACCTGCTCAGTTTTTCACCACATACTTTGCATGTGACCTCACCTGGCACTATTACTCTCCAGGTGGGTGTGTTAACCAAACTCCTACACAATGGAGTGCTTTGAGGATTTCCATACATTGGTTGTCTCGCCAGTGCAGAGGATTTTCTCTTCCAGCGCTTCGGATGATACAGGAACCTCATTGTCCGTAGTGTTGAAAGAAGCGCTACCTGTGTGTGTGTGACTCAACACGCAGTGCTAGATTTACAACGTTGGAACATTGACTTGTGTGTGTGTGTGTAGGGGGGGAGCGTAAACCTGTCAGGGTTTGGGAACTCTGGGATGAGTTCGCAAACCCCATGCATCAAACATTTTTTCTCCATTTTAAACGTTGGGAGTGGGGGGTTTGAGTGTACCCCCCACCTAGGTCTGGAGTTCAAGGTGTGCCAACCTTGTTCACTTTAGTTTGCTTTTAGATTTATTTTTCAGGATTAAGAGAGCATGCATCGTGTCCTGCAATGTTGATCATGAAAGAACATTTTTAGCCGGCCAATCAGAGCCTTCGGGAATGTGAACCACGTTTGATCCTTGGATCCAAGGTGGGTGATGGTAGAAAAAGCTTCCTCGTCCAATTAGGTTTTATTATATATATTTTATATGCAGGTGGGCCAGGACGTGTGGGACAGCATCATTTTCATGGGGAGAGGGACATACCTTTTAAATGTCCCGGGGACCTTCTACCCCAGGGCCTATTCATATGTAAAAGTGAGGGGGTGTGTCACCCCCCTCCCTGAGCCTTTTTTGAGCCCGGGCATCCCAACCCCTTGGGCTAATTCATATGTAAAGGCCGGTGGGAATTTTCTTCCGA
Source organism: Lissotriton vulgaris (assembly GCF_964263255.1). Taxonomy (NCBI): domain Eukaryota; kingdom Metazoa; phylum Chordata; class Amphibia; order Caudata; family Salamandridae; genus Lissotriton; species Lissotriton vulgaris. The sequence goes on along the minus strand of NC_141691.1, from coordinate 2,006,097,772 downwards.
TACTCAGTTCTATCACGTCATAGTATGTAGAATTTTGGTTTTAACTAGCTACATATTGTTCTGGTCAATAGCATTATACAAAGTTCCCAAGGCGCAGAGCAGCAGTGTCCTTAATGTATAGCGTCATTATAGAACGTGTTGTCTAGGGTAGAATGTAGATGCATAGGTGGGGAGCGCGTGAGGGTGGTGGGGACAGTTGACTTGAGGAGAAGTAAGTAGGACGTTCGCCTGTCTGCTCCTTTACATGCTAAGAATAAATACTTATACTCTTGAACCGATCATCTCATGTGGATCCATGAATATAACAAAGTTGGCAATGGGTTAGGGGAACAATTTTGAGGTGAGAGAGCAGACACCTGTAACCGGGCGAAGAAGAAATCGCTATCCCCAGCCGCTGCGAACAGTAAGTGGGTGACCGAATATTCTGTGATCCGAATCACCTGGCTCCCTTTTTGCTACTGTAAGGTTCGTGCTACCGTTATTTTGTCAGGCTGCGAGCGTTGAAAGCCGCAAGGACTTAAGAAACAGCGAGGATGCTGTAGGAGGTCACAAGTTCTTGTGTGGGGTTCGTGCGACATCGTGCTGGCAAAAAGAAAGCACGCATGGACGGTAATAAATGGATATGAAAAAAAGAAAGTGCAAGAATACTTGGAGATACTGTGGTCTGAAAAAAGTAAACAATGTTTCATGAATGCAAGATTTGGAATTCTGCCAGGCCTTAGTCACGCTCTGCCATGGAAAAAAACTAACTCCAGTTTATTGTGTAGACTTTGCAAAGGTGGAGAAGAAAATATTGTCCATCTCCTATGTATCTGTCCTGGCCTTAGCAGAGAAAGATGTGCATTACTTAAACCTCATTTTAATCTTCGGGCCACAAGAACATGCAGGCAGGCATTGAAAATTTGTCTTGATCCAAATGATATAGTTATGAACGTTGCCTTTGTAAAATTTTTAAAAATTATAACTACCGAATTAGAAAAGTAGATGAGGAAAAAATCTTTTATGACATCATAAACAAATAAATAGATAATTTTTAAAAATTTTACTATATTTTTATTTAAGTTCAATCATCTCAATTTTAAGGATAAAAGAAATGCCTTCTTTTTTAGTATTGTATTGTATTGTATAAATTGAAAATGTTTTTGTAATGGAAGTATTGTAAGATTTTAATTAATCAAACAATAAAGAATTACTTACTTGGGTTCGTGCGACATCACGCAACAGCGCACGCACACGGAATCAATCATCTGGAAGGCGCATTAGTTTTGATAAGCGTCTGATGTCATTTGATAGACATTCTATATGCTTCTACGGTACACGGCAGCCATGTTAAATCAAGAATGAACACAATAGCCATTGTTATAGGGCAAATAAGTGAATGACAGTTTGAGGAAATCTCCTAAATAAAAATAAAGAAGGTACAAGTAAAAATAACGACGAAAGTGGTGAATCAGAGATACTGCACACCAAAATATTTTTGAATCAGGAATTTTTATTCCATTATTAGTGAAGAAGTCTCTACTTGTTTTGTGGATTACACAGTGAAAGTAATAATACTGAACAATTCCACATTACTTTTACGATGAGTCAACAGACTTTCTCATTGTGTCCGCCACAAGCATTTGGTCATCTGGCTCGAAACCTGCATTAAGATGGTGTGAATGGAAGGATTATTTCTTGAATTAGATTTAAACTGTTGATGCAGGTGGAAAAATGAAACCAGAACACAAGAAACTCATTTTATTACATTCTTTAGGCCCAAAGGGGTGGATAACTTTTAATCAAATGCATAAAACTGTGGTGGGCAGTGGTGATGTGAGGGTTTTCAACATAGCCATTGAAAATCTAGATATGCACTTTGCTCCCAAAGTATGCATAGGTGTAACACACTATACGCTTTTTCAGAGAAAATAATTAAAGAATGGATTATGTCAGACAATTAATCAAAAGCTGGTGAAAGTTTGAATGGACTGCTGAGTGTGAAATAGATTTTCAAATGGCAAAGAAGTGTATTGCCAATTCTTTACCAATTCTTTGCCAATGGGGCATCGCTTAAAGGTTTTGATCCAAATATTGCTTATGTAATCACCACTGATGCTAGAGGTAAAGGATTGGGAGCGCTTCTTACCCATGTTGAGCTGGATGGCTAGGAGAATGTGATTGCTTATGCCTCGAGATCATTATCTCCTACAGAAGAAAGGGTTTTGGTGATCGAGAAGGAGAAGCTTGCATATGCATTGGCGGTAGATCACTTAAGAGCCTTTGAGTGGGGAAGGCGTTTTACACTGAGATCTGATCACAAACCTATGGTAAAGATATTGACCACAGAAGGAACTGTTAATACTTCTGCGAGGTTGACACGGTTGTCAGTAAAATTACAAGACTACAACTACAAAGTGGAATTTGTACCAGATAAAGTCAACATAATTGCTGATTATCTTTCCCGTATGCCAAAGCGGTTGGTTGAATGTGAGGATGAGGCCCGAAATGATTTCCAAATTGCTTATGTACATGATTCGTGTAATGTCTGCATAAAGAGAGAAGTGTGGGACCTTGCATACAAGGAGGATAAAGAGTTAACTAAGGCTATAATCTATCTTCAGAATGAATGGCCACCCAAACCAACTTTGGATGTAGGTGTAAAGCCTTTTTGTGAAGTGCAAAAAGAATTGTGTGTCCAAGTTGAGTATACTCGGAGGGACGAGAGAGTTGAACCTCCAAAAAGACTGTGTAGTTTGATCATTGAGCTCTGCCATGAAGGCCATTTCAGGATAATATGAACTAAACAAATGGTAAAAATGTCATTCTGGTGGCCAGGAATAGACATTGAAATTGAGAGCTATGTTCGAGAATGCCCTAAATGTGCAAACAAATCCTCTAACATTGAAACCTCATATGAGCACATTTCCCATACCAAAGCCACCTTGGGATTCAGTTGCAATTGATGTAATGGGTGCAAATGGGGAAACACAGAAATTCATTATTGTATTGATGGATATGTTCTCTAGGTGGCCAGTTGTTAGGGTGGTGCAAAGAGTGGATGCTGATGCTGTTTCTGTTTCTTGGACAAAACTTTCTCAATGGAGGGAATTTTTACGAACTTATCAAGTGAGAATAGTATACAATCTATGTCAAAAAGGGCAAAGGAATATTTTGACAGACTAAGAATTAAATACAGACGACACCCTTATATAACCAGAACAGTAATGTTATTGTGGAGTGTTTCAATAGAGGACTCAAGAACATCATTCAGTTGTCACGTCGAAGGCACATGAGAATACTAGTGATAACAGCAACGTTGATGCACTGATGGACTGTAAGCGACAGAGAAAACCTCCTGTGTGGTAAAAGGATTACATCTCTGAAAACTTTCCTTTGTAATTGTTTCCTTTTTTTTTGGCATTTTATTTATTTTCTTTTTGGGGGAATATGGAGATGGGGTCTAGTAATTATATGGTCAATAGAAATGTTGCATACTTATTAATGACGTTTACATGTGTAAAAAACAATACATTTACATGCTATGTCATTCAGTGGGATGTGTCATGGTCCTTAATGTTGTTTAGAGTCATTAAAGAATGTGTGGTTGCGGGTAGAATGGAGGTGCGTAAGTGAGGAACACGTGAGGGTGGGGTGGACGGTTTACTTGAAGAGACGTTTGTAGGACGTTCGCCTGTCTGCTCCTTACGGTACTAATAATAAATACTATACTCTTGTACCGATCATCTCGTGTGAATTCATGAACATAACACATTGTGACTGTCAAATCATTTACTAAATCAGCTCTCGCACGCATATCACTCACACTTCCATCTTTTGTCAAGACCACTCCAATATGGCCGCCAGAGAGCATAGGCCAGCCTTCTGACCCATGAACTTGAATTCACTTCCTTTTAAATATTTCTCCTTACTTCCCGACTCTGATCTACCATACACCATGGCATAAGACAACTTTTTGACTGCAGGGACCTTTTACAAATCCCAGATTGGAGGTACGCCTATCTCGCGACCCTCTTTCAGCAAGTTTAGTTTCAACCCTTTCCAATACGGTACTTTATTTCTTCCATGTACCTTCTAGTTACAAGAACAGCGATTTCAATATGGAGGCCCAGTACTTAGCTTATCGGCACGCTGAGATTTTACAGATTATTATTACTTTGTGCTAGGACCGCCACGGTAGGCATGTTGCGCCATTATTGGTTTCTCTTTTTAACCTCTTCGGTGCTCATGACGGAGCGGTTCAGTCATGAGCGCCGGTTGGGCTGTGCTTATGACGGAACCATTCCGTCATGGCCACGCAAGTTTTTTAGACCTTCAGCACAGCGCGAAAATTCGCGCCGCGCTGAACGGGTTAAATACTAAAGTGATAGCCTAAACTACATGTCCTCTCTTTTATCGACAGGACTGTACTATATCTTGACGTACACACCTTTTTCTGAGAAAATTGAAACATTTTGAATTGTAACTACCAAGATCCATAGACAAAATCCAGGTAAACCTGTTTAGGCCATAAATACATGAGACCCCTAATCATAGGACCAACATACGTTATAACCTGGATTCTTTATACTCCCAGGTTCCCTTAAAATGCTTACCTCATTAAGATCGCTACCTACTTAAGAAATTAAATATTCCCAACCTGACACCAAAAACACGAGCACTAGGACACCCCTAATAGAAAACCCCATGTCATTTTCTTTACTACTAGCATGGAGCGTTGGGCAACAGTTTGTAGCGCACAACGTACCAACTTTAGGGCATGGAGATTAAACAAATAATTATTTTTGTACAACCATATAATAATGTTAGCGTATTCTTTTTGGTTTTTTCATTATTTAAAAAAAAAAATGTAATTATTGCCCTTAAACCAAAACAAATGTTTGCAATACTGGAAATGTCTTCTTAAGTTGGGTATTAGGAGTATTTTAACTTAAGTGATGTGAAATGTGCTGGTTACCTGCATAGTCTTTCTTTAATGTCTGTTGTGGCTGACGCTGTTCTATTGGATGCTTTTGTCATTGTGTTTGTGTGTGGTGAATCCCTCCCCCTTGAGAAGGGGTGCTCCCCCTTGGCTGCAAGGCCTCTGCTGCTGCATGATTGGGTCATGTGCTCACACAGCTTATTTAACCTCACCCCAGGCCGTCCAGCCCAGATGACACATCTTGCTATTGCATTTTCCCTCTTACTGTTACACCACTTTCCAACCTTACCTGACAGACACACCTGCCTCCCTCACACCTGTTCAAGAACTTAAGTGTACTACTTCCACAGAATCACTGTTTACACTCTCTCTCCTCAGGCCCCTCAGCGTCCACACCTTTGCATTATTCTAGTACCTTTCCAGGGTGAACCTCACAGCCCTCCCAACACCTCAGGGTGTATGGTGCAAATTCCTACAAGTTGCTGCCTACTGCACCAGAAGGACTACACTGAACCTACTGTAGCTGGCTGTCTAATGGCTGCTCCCCTCTCTGGGTTAACTCTATGTGGTACGTACTGCATGCGTATCTGTGCCTCTGGGGTCAGGCTTCTGTCGCTTGTGGGTGGGTTCCTGACAGAATTCTCTGGTTGCTTAACCGGACTTCCCAGAGATGGGTTCCTGTTACTCATGGGTGAAATCCTCGCTGTATTTTCTAATGGCCTAATCAGACCTGTAAGGGTTGGGTTTCTATTACTCATGGGCGAGCTGTATATTGTATTTTCTGATTGCTTACCCGGACCGTCAAGGGTTGGGTTTGTTACTCATGGGTGAACTCCTCCATGTATTCTCCAGTGGCTTAACCGGACCTACAAGCGCTGGGTTTCTGTTACTCTTGGGCAGGCTCCAGTGCTTACCTTGTAAAAGAATGAGTTCTGGTGCCTAGGGCTCTGCCCACCATCCCCGGCTGGTGCTTTTAAATGTCGGTCCACTGAACACCAAGCTGTATTCCTAAATCCTTCTCCTGCTTCTTTAATCCAATTCCAGATACTCCTTGCCTGTTTATCTCATTCTTGCTGGCTGCAGATTTCTCCCTCGGTAAAGCTTTTTGTCTGTCTTTCTCTTCATCCGTTGTTCCGTTTTGTGTGTTTTTCTCTTAAGTTCCGGTGGCCCCCACTGCCTCCCACCAGTTCAAATTAAGCACTGGTAGGCTCCATATTGTATTAATCGTTGCTTAACCAGGACCTCCGAGTGTTGGGCTTCTGGTATTCATGGGTTCGCTCCATATAGTATTCTCTGGTTGCTTAACTGCACCTCCAGGGTTGGGGTTCTTTAGCCATGGGAGGGCTCAGAGTAGCATTCTTGTGGTGCTTAACCAGGCCTCCAGGGCCCGGCATCAGCCGCTCATGGGTGGACTTCATAAACTATTTTCTGTTTACACCCTCGGACCTCAAGTGGTAGGACTTCTGTCACTCATTGGTGGACTCCATATAGTCTATTTGTTTAACCGTGTCTCAGGCCAAATTAAGATGTTTAGAGGCCCTAAGCACTTAAAAGATTTTGGTGCCCCCATATCTAAACACACAAGATGATGGAATGTTGCACAATGGCAAAACATTCACCTCCAGTCACAGATCTGGGTTTAATCCATCGTTATTTTGCTCACCAAGCCACCCCAGTTCAGACATGGCCATATGCAAATCAGACTTGACCCTGTGACTCATGGGAACAGTCCAACCCGAACTGCCTACCCGTGTTTTCCCTGGACTCGAATCAAGCATCCTAGGACCGCTTTGTGGCTATCAGCCATCTTCAGCCAGGATAGCTTAACTACAGTGGTGTAGTGAGCACGGGACTCACGTCTGGGCATACCCTTCCCACATAGGGTGAACAGCAAAACACACAAGATGATGGACGGAATGTTGCACAATGGCAAAACATTCACCCCCAGTCACAGATCTGGGTTTAATCCATCATTATTTTGCTCACCAAGCCACCCCAGTTCAGATATGGCCATATGCAAATCAGCCTTGACCCTGTGCCTCATGGGAACAGTCCAGCCCGAACTGCCTAGCCATGTCTTCCCTGTCCGGAATCAAGCATCCTAGGACCGGTTTCTGGCTATCAGCCATCTTCAGCCAGGATAGCTTGACTCCAGTGGCGTAGTGAGCACGGGACCCACGTCTGAGCGTACCCTTCCCACATAGGGTGAACAGCAAAACACACACGATGATGGACGGAATGTTGCACAATGTCAAAACATTCACCCCCAGTCACAGATCTGGGTTTAATCCATCGTTATTTTGCTCACAAAGCCACCCCAGTTCAAACATGGGTATATGCAAATCAGCCTTGACCCTGTCCCTCATGGGAACAGTCCAGCCCGAACTGCCTAGCCATATCCGTAGCTCATCTGGGCCGCGGATGTGCTAACGGCCGACGGAGCCCCACCCACTCAATAGAACGCCAACACCGCAGCCGAAAAACCACTGCGGTTAAGGAATACTTTCCGGGCCGCGGATGTGCTACGAACTAGGTAGCCTGTGGGGAGTCGTCGTCTTAGAAAATGAGCAGGGCGTAAAGATTACCCCTGCCGTGGGAGCCCATGTAGCAAACTTTTCTACTTTTGTTAATTACGGGCCCTGATGATGTGTGGTTGAGCCTGCATGGGTGAAACCGTGAGTTTTTAATTTTAACACACATATATCCCCACGGATTGGGTGCGCCTTAGCGTACGTACACCGCCGGAGGATAGTTTTAGGTCCTGAAGAATGCTGAGCTGAATTAGCATTTAATAGCTGAAACATGTCGACCTTCATTTTTTAGGGCACAAGGTTTCAAATATACAAACCTATGAGTGTCCGTCACACTACATTTTATTGATGCCGGCTAGCCCTTTATTAAAGTCAGTACAGGGCACAGTTGGTCATCTTTCAACTACCAATCTTTAATTCACTGACATTGCACTTTGAGCACTACTTCACTACACTATAACACACACAAAAAAACAGTTCTGCTGTAAATCAGGCGTTGCAGAACACTGGGGGGACATTCGGCCTCCCCAGTGGAAACCCAATGATGAAGCATGTCACCAACTAGTGGTGAGTGAGGGTTCTTCTAAAGAAAAAATGTTTTTTTCTTCCCCTTGTTTTCACCTTTCCACATCTTTCTTTAGTTATTGTGTATATATAGTTGCAAATTTTGGAGTTTTTTCATTTGTTTGCACAATTAGTCACTTCTATGTTGTTGTTATATAGTATCTTTGAGGGGTAGAGGAGTGACCAAGCCACCCTAGCTCTCCTGTTGTTTTTGTGTATTTTTCGAAATTAAACATAACTTAGAATAAGATGGTAAATAATGTTTATTTTCAGATACTTCCACTTTACTTATTGGTTCACTTGCAGTTTCGCACCAAGTGGTCCATGGTAAATATGGCAATAAACCCGTTCGTGCTCCCGTCGGCCGTTGGACGACGGGAGCACAACCTCGCGGGTGCTGCCGTCGGCCAATGGCCGACGTAGCCCCGCCCACTCAATAGAACGCCCGCACCACGGCGGAAAAACTGCTGCGGTTAAGGCGTTAAAAATGTCTGTGGTGCCCCCCATCCCTTGATGCCCTAAGCAAGTGCCGATTTTGCTTAGTGGTTCTTCCAGCCCTGCCGTGTCTCTAAGGACTGGGTGTCTGCTGCTGTATGGTGATAGCCTCATAGTATTCCATAGCTGCTCCAGCTTCAGTCATTAGTGGGTGGACTCTGTCACCTCTCTCTGACCTCTCATCAATCCCCAGAGTTGGGTTTCATTCACTCCTGGGTAGAAAGATATAGGGGCATATTTACAAGGCCCCTGCGCCACTAGAGCATCACTTTTTTTGAAGCTCCTGTGGTGCTCAATGCTGAGCCATATTTACAAGGCCACGCAAATCCACCTTGCGTGGCTTTTCAAGGCCTTGTAAATATGGGCCCCTTTCACAAGGTACTCTGCGTCAAAGGGGCGTTCCATGGGTGTTGCTGTGGGTGTTCCCGCGCAACATCCAGGAATTCTGACACATTCCCAGATTTACAAGGTTTTATATCCATAGGAATGTGTCAGATTCTAATGCTCCCCCAAGGGAGGCGCAATGAGGAGAAATACTTTTATTTCTCCTCTTTTTTGCACTTTCTATGGGTTCTGTATACTGCAGCGCACACACAGAAGGAAAAAACACCATCAATGATTGTTTTTGTGCAGGAAGGTGTCCGGGACTGGAGAACACAGCGGGTTAAAGAAAGAACAGATACTGTCCGGGACTGGAGAAAATAGCAGGTTAGAGAAAGAACAGATACTGTCCGGGTCTGGAGACCACAGCGGGTTAGATAAAGAACAGATACTGTCCGGGACTGGAGAACACAGTGTTTCAGAGAAAGAACAGACACTGTCCAGGTCCAGCGAAGACAGCGGATTGGAGAAAGAACTTATACTGTCCGGGTCTGGAGAACACAACAGGTTAGACAAAGAAGAAACTGTGTAGTGAAGCCATGATTGTTCAAATCATAGGGAAGACTGTCACGTTAATGCTAAAATTAAATATACACTATCACTCCAATCAACAAATCATAAACATTACCAATCTTTTAAGAGATGACATTCATAAGTCTTCCTAGGTAAGGGAAGCCTAAGTCACTATAGTATATTGCTATTTAATATCGATTATTTCTATCCATCACTTTCTAATTTATATAGTAGTGCCAATGGCTTACTTGTTATTAGGCAATTTGATGCTACTAAAATTATTTGTAAAAAATAATTAATGATAGGGGCTTTCAGCCAGCCTTCTTTGTTCCTTGGTTTTTGTTGCAACATTCATTTTTTGCTTTCATCCACCACAGGATCTAACCTGGGACTATGGGTCACCTCACTTGAGCCATTGGCTTCCTTCATTATGAGCGACAGTATTCTGCTTGAGCACAAAGTGTTTTTCTGCCCACAAAACAGTCCTCTTGAGTGCCCAGGACTGTGTTGATTTTGTATAAAAAAATGTTATCCTGCGACACTACTAGAACACCCCATACCGCCCCATCCCCAGCGTGAACTGCTAGAAAAATACAATAATTTAATGGGTTTTAATACCAGTCAAGGATTAGCACCTCTGCATGCAGCTGCTTGTATTAGTAACCCCTCATCCAGGTGCCTGTGTTTGAATGTGCTTCCAACCTGCTCAAAGATGGCCGAAAGGGCGAGCATGCAGGCGGTGGACATTTTTTAATGGTTCTGTGAAGCTTGACTACCGAAACATTCAAAGATGCCTGCCAGTGTGCACGCATGCACGCTGTCCCATTTTTCTTTCTTTTTTGCAATAATGATTTACTATAATATATATATACTTTTTAAACAACTATTGGTAAAGGAACCTAGTCTGGCAATAATCACTGAACTACTGACTTTGCCAGTAACTAATATATATTTTCATGGTGCATCTCCGTGTTTTTTTCGTCTTTCTGTCTCCAAGTCCTTAAGTGTTAAACCTACATAATACTCAATGATTTTATTATGAGTTTTGCATCTATTTAAAATGTTTACATCTCCTAATTTTTTACGTTTTGTATGATACTAACAATATTACTCCTGTAATGTATTCTATCAAAATTCAATTGGATTATTTGCTTGTGAATCTTTGTTTTTCTTAAACTTAAATAAACATTTTTTAAATGTGATCAAATGAATAAAAGGGTACCTGCCACATTGGGGCACAGTTTCTCATCTTCTGGAGAACTTTCTGGAGAGCGAAAGGGAGAGAAGAAGAAAAAGAGAAACAGAAAGACAGTGAGAAAGAGAGAGAAAAACGAAGGGAAAAATAAAGCAGATGGCTGTCTTATTGACAAACGTTTGGAGAAATACTGAAGTCATGATGGGAGGGAGTGCGAAAGGGAGAGAGAGAGCGAGAGAAGGAGAGAGAGATCCTTAATACTCCAAAATTCGAGTGTGCTTTGATCAAAAAGTGACCAGTTATCCGCGTTTACAAAAATTGTTGCGTTTCCTGCTAAGATTAGAAGTAATAGTGGTAGAAGACAGACAGACGGGAAATAAGCTCGGTCAGGTTCTGTACCAACTGGTGCACCATAACCATCAGTGCATACTAAGGGTTTCACATAGGTATGTCACCTATTTGTGACAGGAAAATATTCCATGATTGTTTTCGCATGAGGACACACTCAATGGTACTCTATTTATTGCCCTGAAAAGGGTGAAAGGCTGAGTAGACCGAAAGGATCTTTGATCGTGAGTCAAACACACATACGTGCAATAGGTAGATCGCCCACTGAGCCCTCAGACCCGTGTCATATAGGGAACCTTCAGTCAGTTATGTGGGGAAAGTTCATTGCTTCATATAGGATGTTATCAGTGCCCCAATCACAGAATGTTTAGTTTTGTGTGTTGATCACTTAGGCCCTGATTACGTGCTATTGCGTTATATATCGCCATTGATAAATAACGATACCACAGGGTACGTTATTTATCTGGTGTGATGAATAGCACCTATTATGAGTTTATGGGGAATAACATGTACTTTTTGGTGTTTAACCCAACAAAATCCGCATGATTGAATATGCTACTTACCAGTATGCATCTGTTCTTGGCATGTAGGGCTGCTAACATTCATATCTTAGCATTAGATCGCCGCCTAGTGTTGGGTCCGGATGATCGCACATTGTTGTCCTGGAAGAGTCTTCGAAGTGTCCTGAGATAGGTGGCTCCTCCCCTGGACTACAGTGCGCATGGGCATCGGCTCCATCCCCAGATTGTTTTTCGCCATTGTGGCAGAAGATGGAGTGTAAAGTGTAAATGATGTCCATGCTAATGAATGAATACAATAGTATATCTGCAGCTGCGACAGGCACCGGGGAGGAGGGTGGGCGATATGAATGTTAGCAGCCCTACATGCCAAGAACAGATGCATACTGGTAAGTAGCATATTCAGTTCGAGGCATGTGGGCTGCTAAATTCATATCTTAGCATAGAATATATAGCAGTCCCTCCATCAGCGGCGGTTGCCCGTGCCAGCTGCAGAAACCTGAAAAAGTGTTTTGAGAACAGCCTGTCCTACAGCAGCTTGCTGCTTGGAATGCACGTCAACACAGTAGTGTTTTGTAAAGGTATGTGGTGTAACCCACGTGGCTGCTCTGCAAATGTCCTCTAAAGGAATGTTCCCTAGGAAAGCCATGGATGCCCCCAATTTGCGTGTGGAGTGCGCCCTTGGGGGTATTGTTAAAGTGCGCTTGGCCTTGTGATAACAAATTTGGATGCACTTAACAATCCATCTGGCTATTCCTGCTTTGGAAATCGGGTTGCCTTTGTGTTGTGGTGAGAAGGCAACAAAAAGCTGTTTTGTTTTCCTAAAGTGTTGTGTCCTGTCTATGTAGTACATCAACGCCCTCCGTACGTCTAACGTATGGAGCATTCTTTCCGCTACCGTTTGCGGGTTTTGGAAGAATGCCGGCAAGTCTATAGTTTGGTTGAGATGAAAGTGTGACACCACCTTTGGAAGGAATTTGGGGTTAGTACGTAGCACTACCCTATTTGGATGAATTTGAATGAATGGCTCTTGTATTGTGAGCGCTTGTAGCTCACTAACACGCCTCAGTGACGTAATAGCAATCAGGAAAGCTACTTTCCACGTTAGGAATTGTAGTTCACACGAGTGCAGTGGCTCAAATGGTGGTCCCATTAGTCTGGTGAGGACCACATTGAGGTTCCACACCGGAGCTGGCGGTGTTCTTGGGGGAATGACTCGTTTCAGACCTTCAAGGAAAGCTTTAATGGCAGGCACTCTGAAGAGAGAGAGATGCTGCCTATTTTGAAGGTAAGCTGCGATGGCGGATAGATGTATCCGAATCGAAGTGAACGCTAGCTGGCACTTGTAAAGATGCAACAGGTAGCAAATGATGTTAGGGATAGATGCATCTAGCGGGTTGATGTTATTGGTGGTGCAGTAAATGACAAAACGCTTCCATTTTGCCGCATAGCATGCTCTGGTTGTTGGTTTCCTTGCCTCCTTGATGATGTCCATGCATTCAGGAGGTAGGTTGAGGTACCCAAACTCTAAGACTTCAGGAGCCAGATCGCCAGGTTGAGCTGTTGCGGATCTGGATGCTGAATTTCTCCATGGTTCTGCGTCAAAAGCCTGGGCGTGAGGCGCAGTCTTTGATGCGGAACCACTGAGAGTTCGAGGAACGTGGTGTACCAGGCCTGGCGCGCCCACGTTGGAGCAACTAGGATGAGTGTCATCGAGTGCTGCCTTAGTTTTTTCGCCACCAGTGGTATCAGAGGTGTCGGCGGAAAAGCGTACGCAAATTTGCCTGACCAGTTCATCCATATCGCATTGCCCTGCGATTGCGGGTGTGGGAACCTGGCGGCGAAGCTTTGGCATTTTGCGTTCTCCCTTGTGGCGAACAGGTCTATCTCTGGATGACCCCACCTTTGGAAGTACGGCTGGAGTACTGATGGATGTATCTCCCACTCGTGCATTTGATGGCTGTATCTGCTGAGCAGATCCGCCATCTGATTGTCCTTCCCTGGGAGGTGCTCCGCCATGAGGAAGATGTTCCTCTGAATGGCCCACTTCCACATGCTCTGAGCCAGATGAGACAGCTGCGGTGAGTGGGTGCCCCCCTGCTTCTGGATGTAGTACATCGCGGTCATGTTGTCCGTCCGGACTAACACCACTTTGTTGCACAGATGTACAATGAAGGACTTGAGCGCCATGAAGATCGCCATCAGTTCTAGATAGTTGATGTGCATCTTCTGTTGCTGCGTTGTCCATAGTCCCTGCACTGTGAAATTGAGCAGATGAGCTCCCCATCCCTGGAGAGATGCGTCCGTTGTTAGGACAATCTGTGGCACTGGCTCCTGGAACAGTCGGCCCTTGCAAAGGTTGTGTGGAGTCCACCAATGCAGAGAGTCGTATGCCCGACTGGTAACCAACACTAGGTCTGTTAATTGTCCCTGAGCCTGTGTCCACTGATTCGCTAAGCACTCTTGGAGCGGGCGCATATGCAACCGTGCGTGAGGGACTATGAAGATGCAGGAGGCCATCATGCCTATCAACTGCATGAACACTCTCGCTGGAAGCGAGTGTTGTGGTCTGAACTTTCGGATTAGAGATTGCATGCTCTCTATCCTGACTTGGTTTGGTTGAGCTGTGGCCGTCAGGGTATTGATTGTCGCACCTAGAAACTGCCGGACATGTGCCGGCTGAAGATGCGACTTTGGGTAATTCAACGAGAAACCCAAGTCGTGAAGGAGGTGAATGGTGGTTGACATGTCTGCGGCGCACTGCTGTTCCGACTTGGCTTGAACGAGCCAGTCGTCCAGGTAGGGGTAGACATGGATGTTCTGCCTCCTGAGGTGCGCTGCCACTGTCGCCAGGCACTTGGTAAACACCCTTGGGGCCGTGGTGACTCCGAAGGGTAGGACCTTGAACTGATAATGCCTGCCTTGGATTGTGAATCTGAGGTATTTTCTGTGGGACGGGTGAAGTGGAATGTGGAAATAAGCATCCTTGAGGTCTAAGGTTGCTAAGAAGTCCCCTTGGTTTAACAAGGGAAGAATCTGTTGCAGTGTAAGCATATGGAAATGTTCTGACAGTATATACAGATTGAGGGGACGGAGATCCAGAATTGGTCTGAGAGAACCGTCCTTCTTTGGAATGAGGAAGTACAGGGAATATACCCCTGTGCCTTCCTCCCCCACTGGTACGAGCTCGATTGCTCCTTTTTGCAGCATCACCACCACTTCCTGCTGCAATAAGTGCAAGTGCTCTGCGGACATAGGCCTTTGCCTTGGTGGAATGTTGGGTGGAGTGGATTTTAACTCTAGACAATAACCGTACCGAACAAGTTGTCGCACCCACCTGTCTGTGGTGATGTTGAACCAGACGGGCAGGAACTGTTGTAGTCTCCCCCCGACAGGTGTTAAGTGGTCGGGGGGCAGTGACAGAGAGTCACTGTTTGCTTGGGGTAGAGGCGCGTGAGTTGTTGTTCCCTCTGCCGCGTCCTCTGGTGCTGTTTCCTCTGTAGCTCCCCTTGTTCTGTTTGGGGTACGAGGATTGTGCTCCACCTCTAGAGAATTGTGACTGCTGACCCATTTGTCCTCTGGTGACTCCACGTGCACCTGAGCGACGAAAAGTATTGCCACGAAACTGTTGTGATTGAAGGGCCCCCATAGATTTGGCAGTTTCGGTGTCTTTTTTAATTTTTTCTAGGGTGGTGTCAACATCTGGACCAAACAGTCTATCAGGATTGACTGGTTGATTAAGTATGGTTGTCTGAATGTCAGGTTTAAACCCCGATATGCGGAGCCACGCCTGTCGTCTCAGCATGACGCTAGTGTTAATGGTCCTAGCGGCTGTGTCCGCGGCATCCAGTGCACACTTTATGGCTGCGTTGGAGATCAGTTGTCCCTCCTGTATAATCATTTTGGTGCCCTCTTGAAACTGTGGAGGCAGGTGTTGCACAATTTGCTCTAGGGTGTCGTAATGCGACCTATCATAACGTGCCAATAGTGCCTGTGTATTTGCAATACGCCAGAAATTGGCAGCCTGCGCAGCTACCCTTTTGCCTCCTGCCTCTAGCACCTTGGACTCTTTATCCGGGGGAGGAGCTTCACCCGTTGTTTGGGAGTTGGCCCTCTTTCGGGCATTTGCGACCACCAGGGAGTCAAGAGGCAACTGTCCCCGAATGTATGCAGGGTCTGCAGGTGCTGGTCTGTACTTTTTTTCAATACGTGGATTGACCACCCTCGCCCTGGTAGGTTCTTTAAAGATGTCCGCCGCATGCTTGAGGACCCCCTTGAGCATAGGCAGTGTCTTTACATTTCTTTCTGAAACTGCAAAAGTGTCAAATAGAAAATCCTCTTCAACCGGGTCAGCATGCATGTCCACATCATGATTAGCAGCTGCCCTTTCAATGAGTGCATGGAAACCTGCAGAATCCTCAGTTGGGGATGCACGTGTACTGAAAGGCTGTGGGTCTTGTCCCACATTATGGGTGTCTTGGTCCCCAAAGTCATCAAATGAATCCGGCTGTGCATCTGGTTCATTAGCTGGGAAAGTGTATTGGTCATCTTCACCATATCCCTCACCCTCAGAGGGGTCTGGAGACGGAGTTGGGCTCCCTCTTGGAGGGGACTGGATAGGTTCCATGAGGCCTGAGGCGTCCTGTGGATACTTTTTCTTCTTCAGGGGGATGACATAGGAGTCCACCGGCTGCGAAGTTATCTTCCTTTTGTAAAGGGTCAATTTGCCTGTATTTGCGTCGATAAAACACTCCGAATCCTCTTCTGAGTCGATTACTCGACCCGAAAGTGCCCCTGCCGTTGAAGAATCCGACTTCTTCGGTGCCGATTTTGTTGCGAAGGCCTTCGGCGCCTCTTTTGGCGGCAGAAGGTAGAGGAGTTTACTGGCAGATTTGACCGGGACGTCTATCGCCTTCTGTGGCGATGGCGTCGGCGCCGACGAAGCAGCGGCTTTCTCCCTAATTCTCTGTAGTGAAGCAGCGACGAGGGACGTTTCATTCGCAGTTGCCTTTGGCACCGACGAGGAATCCTTGATCTTGCCTTCGGATCCGACGTTCTGTTGGCCCTTTTGATTTTTGGACGATGATGCTGCGTCCGCCGCCCCAGAGGCCCTGGATCGATGCGCAGATGTGGCAGCTTTCGATCCGTGCGATTTTGACGGCTCCGTTTCTATCACGCGTCCGACCAACGTCCCAGTTGGCGTCGGAGCCGTGCCGCTGTCCTTGGCGGGCTTTGCCGGCGTCGTAGCGGTTGACCTGGGCGTTCCGCCCTTTTTAGAGGATCCCTCCTCTGGCACCGATTTTGACACGGTGGAATCGACAGATTTCTTCGATCTCTGTGGACCGGAGGTCGAGGGAGTCGATGAAGCAGCGTTTTTAGTTGATTTTGGTGGTACGGCCGCCATCTTAGGGACGCTGGAGTCCTTAAGTTTCAGTTTCGGTTTCGGTTCGGCCATCTTAGGTGTAGTCGATACCGTATGTTTCAGTTTCCGTTTCGATACCGTCTGTGCAGCAAGTAAGTCCGTGGCCGGGCCTAAAGGCGGGGCCGTGGCTTGCGCGACGGGGTCTTGGGTAAGGCCGACAGGCGATCCCGTGACCCGTTCCATATGTCCGTAAACTTTGGGGCATAGCTCATCCCCTGAGCTATCTTCCACGGCCCCATAAACTTGTTCGACGTCCCCTACCTCGTCGACGTTTTCAAGGCCTTGATCCACGACTCCGTCGTCGTCCTCCGGATCCGCCTCGACCTCCGTCTCGGGCGGGGAGATTTGAAGATGACGGCTCAGGTCCTCTTCTTCTTGGTCGTCGAAGATGTCGTCCGGTTCCGGGGCCGTTTGGTGGGCCTCCAGGCGCACCGCGCGCCGAATCTTGAGTGTCTTCTTGGACCTGAAACTCGCACAGGCTCTGCAGTTTCCTTCGTTATGGTCTGGTGAAAGGCATTTGTTACAGACCGGGTGCGCGTCTATATGTGGGTATTTGGCCCCACAGAGCGGACAGAGTTTAAAAGGACTCCGCTCCATGCCGGAAAAGTTGCTGTCGAGTCGCGATGAGAAGGCCTCGAAGTCCGAAGAGCAAAACTCCGCTGATTCCGGCTCCGAGAGACGGAAGAACTCGAGACCGCACGCAAACAATACCGACGTAAGAAATACAAGGCCTTTTGGCCGAATAAAGTTATGTTTTCTCGGTTCCGACAGAGAGACGTCGAGACCGCATCCGAACCCAATGGCGGAAAAAAACAATCTGGGGATGGAGCCGATGCCCATGCGCACTGTAGTCCAGGGGAGGAGCCACCTATCTCAGGACACTTCGAAGACTCTTCCAGGACAACAATGTGCGATCATCCGGACCCAACACTAGGCGGCGATCTAATGCTAAGATATGAATTTAGCAGCCCACATGCCTCGAACACAGTAAATACTGTATGTTTTACCTGGTTACGTTTGGCAACCTAACAAAATTTCACGAAGATTGAGTTATTTAACATATCCGGTAATTTTAGGATATGTTAAATACCTTCACGCTCGTAATTGCAACCCCTGGGTAAAGATGAGTTTCTGTGTGGGTTGTAAAATTAGGAGGAACTCATAACCAGGCCATGAGCATTTCATTTGAGGAGCACTGAGAGCACTCACCTGTAACTTCCGCTCAGAACTACGTTGCAGTCCACCAGCAGGAACTTCTCCATCAGCTGGCCCTTGAAGGACTTCCCCGTTCGGCAGTAGTAGGTCGGTCCTGAAACTGTCCGCACCCTCAGGAACTGTGAAACAATGGACGCAAAAAAAATGACTAGACGTCTTCCTACTACAGGATTGAACAAACAACGTGTTATGGTGTGTACTTTACAACAGAAAGGAAAACGGGACCTGCTTCCAATCCGCCCTGCTCATCAAATACGTTGATTCAGTGTTTAAAAGTGAAATTAAAGACACTGAGTCCAGACTGAGCTTTTACGAGTAGAAGAAAAAAAACTACGGGCGTGATTCACAAAGGTAACTTACATTTTGAATAGTATACACTTTTGAGTAAGTTTAATACTTTTTGGCTATTCACAAAGGAAAACGTCCTTTAGGACGAAGCCAGAATCCCGCTGTGCCCTCACAGCGCAGCTAATAGAAAGGATACGCCTTTAGCATGCACTCATTCAGAACGTACGTCGGTACAACAACTTGCTTTTTTGAGGGTGCATTGGTGGAATGGTGATGAATTTAAAGTCCAACACGTTCCCTACTGTTACGCAGACTGGAGTTGGAATAGTAAATGAAACTATTCCAAAATCCAGCGCCACCCTAATGCAAGTTGGTATAACAACTTGTGTGGTGAACGAATGAGTGCTAAAGACGCGTTCACTATAATGATGGCACTCTGAAGGTATGCATACTAAACGCATGCGGAATGCCGTCATACATTCATTCACAAAATCTTAGTGAGTAAATTTATTCTAAAAGGGTAACTTACACTCAGATTTTGTGAATCGCCAAAAAGTAATAAATGTGCTCAAAAGTGTCAATTACTCAAAAGTGTAAGTTGCCTTTGTGAATCAGACGGAAAGCCAAATAATTAGAAAGTAAGCAAATATTAACAAAATGTTTACCTTTACGAGCAGATGCGCAGAGTGTAATAATATCCTATTTATTATCACTGTTGAGTGTGGGGAGGAGCATGAATCATGAGGGGTGAAGCCCTGAGCGGGTCATGATGCCTCTCCCTCACCAATGGTAATAAATAGCAGATAATGCTCCGCGCATCTACATATATGGTTTACTTTATACCATGACGTTATTTCATATGCACTTGTTTTAGCAAATGGTATTTAATCAAAACTAGGATGCAGGGGTTACATTTGTGCAGTATGGTAAAATCACACTCAAGAAGACTACTAGGAGAGTTGCTCCCGGTTGTAAAGTAATTGTTACATGCAAACTAGGAGGCAGTAAAACATGTTTTTCCATTATCATTTGTGCTGTACTGTGGTAATAAACTCAAATTTGATCTCTTTACTATGGTAATACATGTGTCAGTGCGTCTTTATCTGTGTAGTAGGTTTCAATAACATGTTATTGGGACACATTTCGTTTTGCTGCCATGGCAATGCTTCAAAACTTCTGCCACATGTTTTACAGATTCATCACACAGTGCAATGTTATTAGCAAATTAACACTTTCTGACCCACATTTTGCTCCCCCTCCCAACTTTGATGGATGTACACAAAGTAAACAAGCATTTGCAATGCAATAGGTCTCGCATTAGGAAAGCTTGAGCTATTGGTATTGTAAATGACACATTTTTTATTTATGTGTTGGTTTTGAAAATAGCAAACTTAATAGCTTTGTCATTTACAATACCAATAGTTGTAACGTTTGCAAATGTGACACCTATAGCATTTGTAATGCAATATGTGTTGTATTTACGTGACTTAGATGTATTGATATTTCAAATAACAATGGCTTTTACATTTTTTAATAATTAATACTTAAATAAAAACTATTGTAATTTATAATAGCAATAGCTTAAACTTTTGTAAAAAAAAAATTGTGAAGATTATGTTAATTGTATTTTATTTTGACGAAAATCCAAGAACAGAAGTGAAATATTAACATCTTTTAATGACATTTGTAATAAAGCTTGAAACATTGAGAGAACATATTTGAACCAGTTATTGAATGGTTGCACAGATTGATGCTGTGGTGGCGCTGAGTGATATTGTGGTGGCAACGAGTGATGCTGTGGCGTTCATTGATGCTGTGGTAGCGCCTAGTGATGTTGTGGTAGCGCCTAGTGATGTTGTATTTCCCATGAGTGATGCTGTGGTGGTGCTGAGTGATGCTGTGGCGAAGTGATAGATAGAGTGAAGGCGATAGATAGATAGAGTGATGGCGATAGATAGAGTAAGTGCGATAGATAGATAGAGTGTATTTATGTTGCATTGAGTAGTGTAAGTATGAGGTGTGTAATTATACGGCACTGAGTGGTATTATGTGAACTGTATTTACGTTGCATTGAGAAGAGTAATTATATGGGGTGTAATTACGTGGCACTGAGTGGTAATATGGGGAGTGTATGTTGTATTCAGTAGAGTAATTATGTGGGACTGAGTGGTATTTGGAGTGTATGTTGCATTGAGTGCAGTGTAATTATCTGGTGTGTAATTATGTGGCACTCAGTAGTATTTGGAGTGTATGTTGCATGGAGTGCAGTGTAAATATGTGGTGTGTAATTATGTGGCACTGAGTGGTATTTGGAGTGTATGTTGCATTGAGTGTAGTGTAATTATGTGGCGTGTAATTATGTGGCACTAAGTGGTATTTGGAGTGTGTGTTGCATTGAGTGCAGTGTAACTATGAGGTGTGTAATTATGTGGCACTGAGTGGTATTTGGAGTGTATGTTGCATTGAATGCAGTGTAATTATGTAGCATGTAATTATGTGGCATTGAGTGGTATTGTGTGGAGTGTATGTTATATTCAGTAGAGTGTAATTGTGTTGTGTGTAATTTTGTGGCACTGAGTCGTATTGTTTTGAGTGTATGTTGCATTGAGTGCAGTGTAATTATGCGGCGTGTAATTATGTGGCACTGAGTGGTATTTGGAGTGTGTGTTGTATTGAGTGCAGTGTAATTATGTAATATGTAATTTTGTGGCACTGAGTCATATTGTTTGGAGTGTATGTTGCATTGAGTGCAGTGTAATTATGCGGCGTGTAATTATGTGGCACTGAGTGGTATTTGGAGTGTATGTTGCATTGAGTGCAGTGTAATTATGTAGCATATAATTATGTGGCACTGAGTGGTATTTGGAGTGTATGTTGCATTGAATGCAGTGTAATTATGTAGCATGTAATTATGTGGCATTGAGTGGTATTGTGTGGAGTGTATGTTATATTCAGTAGAGTGTAATTGTGTTGTGTGTAATTTTGTGGCACTGAGTCGTATTGTTTTGAGTGTATGTTGCATTGAGTGCAGTGTAATTATGCGGCGTGTAATTATGTGGCACTGAGTGGTATTTGGAGTGTGTGTTGTATTGAGTGCAGTGTAATTATGTAATATGTAATTTTGTGGCACTGAGTCATATTGTTTGGAGTGTATGTTGCATTGAGTGCAGTGTAATTATGCGGCGTGTAATTATGTGGCACTGAGTGGTATTTGGAGTGTATGTTGCATTGAGTGCAGTGTAATTATGTAGCATATAATTATGTGGCACTGAGTGGTATTTGGAGTGTATGTTGCATTGAGAGCAGTGTAATTATGTAGCATATAATTATGTGGCACTGAGTGGTATTTGGAGTATATGTTGCATTGAGAGCTGGGTAATTATGTGGCAGCGCAGTGTGTGAGGCAGTGCAGTGTGTGTGTGTGAGGCAGCGCATTGTTTGTGTGTGAGGCAGTGTTTGTGTGTGAGGCAGTGTTTGTGTGTGAGGCAGTGTTTGTGTGTGAGGCAGCGTGTGTGTGAGGCAGCGCAGTGTGTGAGGCAGCGCAGTGTGTGTGTGTGAGGCAGCGTGTGTGTGTTTGAGGAAGTGCAATGTGTGTGTGTGTGTGTGTGAGGCAGCGCAGTGTGTGTGTGAGGCAGTGCAGTGTGTGTGAGGCAGCGCAGTGTGTTGAGGCAGCGCAGTGTGTTGAGACAGCGCAGTGTGTGTGAGGCAGCGCAGTGTGTGTGAGGCAGCGTAGTGTGTGAGGCAGCGCAGTGTGTGTGAGGCAGCGCAGTGTGTGTGAGGCAGTGCAATGTGTAGCAGGGCAGTGTGTGCGTGATGCAGCGCAGTGTGTGTGTGAGGCAGTGCAGTATGTGTGTCACAGGGCAGTGTGTGTGTAACAGCTCAGTGTGTGTGATAGGACAGTGTGAGTGACACACAGCAGTGTGTGACTCCATACTGTGTTTGTGAGGCAGCGCGACTGTGTGTGAGGCAGCGCAGTGTGTGTGTGTGAGGCAGCGCATTGTTTGTGTGTGAGGCAGTGTTTGTGTGTGAGGCAGTGTTTGTGTGTGAGGCAGTGTTTGTGTGTGAGGCAGCGTGTGTGTGAGGCAGCGCAGTGTGTGTGTGTGAGGCAGCGTGTGTGTGTTTGAGGAAGTGCAATGTGTGTGTGTGTGTGTGTGAGGCAGCGCAGTGTGTGTGTGTGTGGCAGCGCAGTGTGTGTGTGAGGCAGTGCAGTGTGTGTGAGGCAGCGCAGTGTGTTGAGGCAGCGCAGTGTGTGTGAGGCAGCGCAGTGTGTGTGAGGCAGCGCAGTGTGTGTGAGGCAGCGCAGTGTGTGAGGCAGCGCAGTGTGTGTGAGGCAGCGCAGTATGTGTGAGGCAGTGCAATGTGTAGCAGGGCAGTGTGTGCGTGATGCAGCGCAGTGTGTGTGTGAGGCAGTGCAGTATGTGTGTCACAGGGCAGTGTGTGTGTAACAGCTCAGTGTGTGTGATAGGACAGTGTGAGTGACACACAGCAGTGTGTGACTCCATACTGTGTTTGTGAGGCAGCGCGACTGTGTGTGAGGCAGCGCAGTGTGTGTGTGAGGCAGCACAGTGTGTGTGTGTTTGAGGCAGCGCAGTGTGTGCGTGCGAGGCAGTGTGTGTGAGAGGCAGCGCAGTGTGTGTGTGTGAGGCAGTGCAGTGTGTGTGTGTGAGGCAGTGCAGTGTGTGTGTGTGTGTGAGGCAGCGCAGTGTGTGTGAGGCAGCGCAGTGTGTGTGTGTGTAAGGCAGCGCCGTGTGTGTGTGTGTGAGGCAGCGCAGTGTGTGTGTATGAGAGGCAGCGCGGTGTGTGAGAGGCAGCTCGGTGTGTATGAGGGAGGGCAGCGCAGTGTGTGTGAGGGAGGGCAGCGCAGTGTGTGTGAGGGAGGGCAGCGCAGTATGTGTGTGAGGCAGCGCAGTGTGTGTGAGGCAGCACAGTGTGTGTGTGAGGCAGCGCAGTGTGTGTGTGAGGCAGCGCAGTGTGTATGTGAGGCAGCGCAGTGTGTGTGAGACAGCGCAGTGTGTGTGAGGCAGCGCAGTGTGTGTGAGGCAGCGCAGTGTGTGAGGCAGCGCAGTGCGTGTGAGGCAGCGCAGTGTGTGTGAGAGAGGGCAGTGTGTATGTGAGGCAGCGCAGTGTGTATGTGAGGCAGCGCAGTGTGTGTGAGGCAGCGCAGTGTGTGTGTGAGGCAGCGCAGTGTGTGTGTGTGAGGCAGCGCAGTGTGTGTGTGTGAGGCAGCGCAGTGTGTGTGTGTGAGGCAGCGCAGTGTGTGAGTCAGCGCAGTGTGTGTGTGTGAGGCAGCGCAGTGTGTGTGAGTCAGCGCAGTGTGTGTGTGAGGTAGCGCAGTGTGTGTGTGAGGCAGCGCAGTGTGTGTGAGGCAGCGCAGTGTGTGTGAGGCAGCGCAGTGTGTGTGAGGCAGTGCAGTGTGTGTGTGTGAGGCAGCGCAGTGTGTGTGTGTGAGGCAGCGCAGTGTGTGTGTGTGAGGCAGCGCAGTGTGTGTGTGTGAGGCAGCGCAGTGTGTGTGTTTGAGGCAGCGCAGTGTGTGCGTGCGAGGCAGTGTGTGTGAGAGGCAGCGCAGTGTGTGTGTGTGTGTGAGGCAGTGCAGTGTGTGTGTGTGAGGCAGTGCAGTGTGTGTGTGTGAGGCAGTGCAGTGTGTGTGTGTGTGTGAGGCAGCGCAGTGTGTGTGAGGCATCGCAGTGTGTGTGTGTGTAAGGCAGCGCCGTGTGTGTGTGTGTGAGGCAGCGCAGTGTGTGTGTATGAGAGGCAGCGCGGTGTGTGAGAGGCAGCTCGGTGTGTGTGAGGGAGGGCAGCGCAGTGTGTGTGAGGGAGGGCAGCGCAGTATGTGTGTGAGGCAGCGCAGTGTGTGTGAGGCAGCACAGTGTGTGTGTGAGGCAGCGCAGTGTGTGTGCGGCAGCGCAGTGTGTGTGAGGCAGCGCAGTGTGTAAGGCAGCGCAGTGCGTGTGAGGCAGCGCAGTGTGTGTGAGAGAGGGCAGTGTGTATGTGAGGCAGCGCAGTGTGTATGTGAGGCAGCGCAGTGTGTGTGTGAGGCAGCGCAGTGTGTGTGTGTGAGGCAGCGCAGTGTGTGTGTGTGAGTCAGCGCAGTGTGTGTGAGTCAGCGCAGTGTGTGTGTGTGAGGCAGCGCAGTGTGTGTGAGTCAGCGCAGTGTGTGTGTGAGGTAGCGCAGTGTGTGTGTGAGGCAGCGCAGTGTGTGTGAGGCAGCGCAGTGTGTGTGAGGCAGTGCAGTGTGTGTGTGTGAGGCAGCGCAGTGTGTGTGTGTGAGGCAGCGCAGTGTGTGTGAGTCAGCGCAGTGTGTGTGTGTGAGTCAGCGCAGTGTGTGTGTGTGAGGCAGCGCAGTGTGTGTGAGTCAGCGCAGTGTGTGTGTGTGAGTCAGCGCAGTGTGTGTGAGTCAGCGCAGTGTGTGTGTGAGGTAGCGCAGTGTGTGTGTGAGGTAGCGCAGTGTGTGTGTGAGGCAGCGCAGTGTGTGTGAGGCAGCGCAGTGTGTGTGAGGCAGTGCAGTGTGTGTGTGTGAGGCAGCGCAGTGTGTGTGTGTGAGGCAGCGCAGTGTGTGTGTGTGAGGCAGCGCAGTGTGTGTGTGTGAGGCAGCGCAGTGTGTGTGTGTGAGGCAGCGCAGTGTGTGTGTGTGAGGCAGCGCAGTGTGTGTGAGGCAGCGCAGTGTCCAATGTGTGGAAGGCCCTGGTTACTTCAGCATGAATGAGGCATTTGCACTTCATAGCAGCTAGATTTAGACCGGCACTGCAGGATTATAAACCCCTTGGAAGCCCTTGAATCGTCTGTACATCCAGTTCTAGGGTCACAAGACGCATTCTGTTGTTTTATCTATTTCCAATACACGTGGCTGTGTTTAAATGTGACGGGGTCCTGCTTGGCCCAAAACATGGGCTTCAAACGTTTGGTCGCAGAGCGGTGCAGCCGCCTGCAGGCTGGAAGCACACGGCTTGACATGGAATGATTTACATTTAAACAAAAATAAAATCAATGGTTTTGCATAGGTTACGACTGTCCTATATGAACACGGTGACAGAGACTGGAAAACAACTGCTTGCTTGCTGGTAGGTAGAGAAATGCATTTATAGGAAAAAGTGTTTATTTTCGATTTTTTGACTAAACATAATATATCAAAATAATATAGATACACCTAAAAAACTGATTCTGCGCGAGCCACTGCCGCCGATTTTGCAGTTTCCTACCTAACCTTCGTAAATAGTGTATAGCCACCGGTTCTACCAATCAACGCAGTAGTGCTTATTTTATCAACTGAGGTAAGATGAAACTTTGAGCAGTGACTCGCATTGTAACATGCTACTTGCACACTGTAGATGGGGCTACCGGCTCAGATGTTTTACCTGTGTTGGAACCTGTGGCTGAAAGTCCCCCACACATGTGTTTTAAAGGTTTGGAGTCTGGAGGCGTGACCACAAAGATCTCCGCAGTGGGCGTATCACGCCTCTGGTCCACTACAGATGTGTTTTTTTTTTCTAAGGAGACATTTCAGATAAAACGTGAAACCTTGTCGCTGTTACTTATAAGACAGCTCCAATGGTGAGGGTTCTGGAAGGGCATGGTCTTTTTTTACGTAACCCCTTGGGCGTGCCCACCACCATGCAGCAGAAAGAAAAACAAGCATAATCATGGTGGGTGAGAGGTAGGAACAGGGGGAGGGGGGCAGGGGTGAGTGATCGAAACAAAGTGGAGGGTGTGAGGTGGGAACAGGGCGGAGGGGTGAGAAGAGGTTGGAGGTGATGAGAAACGGGAGAGGGTGAAAGTGAGAGATGGGTGGAGGGTGAGTGATGAGAAGAGGGTGCAAAGATGAGAGGAAGACAATAGTGAGGTGGATGTGACATATAGGAGCGGGGTGCGGAGGCTGGGGATGGGGTACAGTGCGCAGAGTTAAGAAAGTAACAATAGTGTGAGGTACCAGGAGAGGGAAAGGAACCGGACGGATGAGTGAGAGAAATAAAGAACAGTGGGCGAGGAGTTCAGATTGGGACAGTGCGGAGGTAGAGGTGGATGAGTTGAGAAAGAAACAAGCGGGTGGGGAAGAGATGTTTGGGGTAGTAATAGACACCGTAAGGGAAGGGTAAGGGTAGATGGGTGAGGGATCGGTGGATAGGTGAGGGACTGACGGATAGACCGGCGAGAGTCCTGGTCGGGTGATTGACGGGTAGAAGGGAGAGAGAGGAGGCGAGATGATTAGGAGAAGCAGTTAAGAAAAGTGAGAGAGGTGTGTGCAGAGGTGAGAGCGATAAGTGGATGGGGGACTGCAGGAGGGAGCGGAGGGCTGATGGGTGAGTGCACAAATTGAGGGATAAAAAGCGGAGGAGTGACTACTTGGGGAGGAATGAGCGGTTGGAAAGTGTTAAGGGGTGGGGGGAGGAGTGGAACGATCCAATGGTCGAAGGATATGTGGTTGAGTAGAGGGAGCCAGGGTGGAGCCGTAGGGCATGGCTGACAGTGGTGAAAGGGGGAGACCTGCAAGAATGTTGTGATGGGCGGAGGGGGAGGCAGGGTAAAAGTGTGAGCGGCATAGGCAGGACGAAAGGCTGAAGTGTGTGGGAAGAAGTTAAGAGAAACTAGGAAAGGCTATAAACCTCCGATGTTTGGCATTCTGTAGCCCCACGGACAGAAATAGGCAGAGAAGGATACGGTTGTGAAAGAACATGCTGACCAGTTAGAATAGAAAACAAGAAATAAAGATTATTTCAAAGTTACCTTGGCGGGGCTTGCTGGGCTTGCTTCTGTGCTTCCCAGAGAGACAGGAGATTGGGAAACGCGCGCGCGGCCGGCGCCGATCGCTTTCCAGAGCGTGCGCGTGACATCTCCTGTCTCCTGGGAAGCAGACCCAGCAACTATAGTATCGCGCCTGCGCGATGGCATATGGCTTCGCCATATGCATCGCAGGCGCGAGACCTAAAAATGCCACAGTAGGCTAAATGTGCCCTCTGCTAAATTTCTGCAGTTATATAAAACTGTGCCAAAGTCATTGGAGAGACAAAAATATTTCTGACCTCACTTAACTTTGCTGAACCCTCTCTCACTCCCCTCTCTCCATCGATCTAAAGGAAACCGGAAATAGCAGCACAGGTTGTAACTTCCTAACTGCTCGCCTCATTTGGTGCAGATCAATCAGTGTCAAAGTTATAAGCGAATAAACATTTTAAAATCCCTCCCAGTATGTGGTTAGTCCCTTTTTGGTGGATTGGCATAAGACATGCTTTTCGGGAGCCCCAGGTTAGTGGTTATTGCAGAGTGTGTCTTTTGCTCTCAAATAAATCATTCGATGCATTTACTCTCGTTTCTTATGGTAGAGTCAATGAATAGGAGCTAGGGGTGATTATTAGTGGGCGGTCTGTGAGTTCACGCCGATGGTTGGTGCAATGCATACATAGGCTCTGGTTCCAAAGCAGGTGGAGGTGTGCTCTATGCAGCGAGGCGCGGGCAATTCGCAGAAATACAATAATAGAGAAGAAGGCTGACAGTCATGCAACTTAGAGCAGGATGTAATCAG
Source organism: Lissotriton vulgaris (assembly GCF_964263255.1). Taxonomy (NCBI): domain Eukaryota; kingdom Metazoa; phylum Chordata; class Amphibia; order Caudata; family Salamandridae; genus Lissotriton; species Lissotriton vulgaris. The sequence goes on along the minus strand of NC_141691.1, from coordinate 2,006,069,867 downwards.
AGAGAGGAGGGATGCAGAGGGTGGAAGGTAAGGTGGGGGCCCTTTGGCAGGAACAAACCATTTTAAAGTCAAGGGCAATTTTTCAAGCAGTCTTTTGGAATACAGTGAAAACAGGCTTATTGAAATAGCATGCAATCTAAGGATTTAAAACTGCAGCAAGAAACATTATATGCGATAATGTATTATATAGAAGCATTTGCATAGCACTTACCCCCCCTATGTAGGGTGCAGAAGTGATAATCCACACGGACATGGGGTCCTGGGGTTGGAAGTGTGCTGTCTTTGCTTTCAGCCTAAGTGGAAAGTGTTTCCGTGCCATGCTTGAAGTCCACTGAGATTCGGTTATTGTGTTATGGGACGCAGCACTTGGCTGTGTGAGGCATGAATAAAGTGTGATATACATGAGCATGTTCATAGTTTGTGGTATGCTAGCAGGACTGCTTAGCTCCGAAGGTCCCTGTCAAGTCAAGATACAAAGGTGCAGCAGAGGAAAGATGTATTGTAGGACTGTCTCAGTCATTTGGCAGCGACCAAATGCACAACTGGTAAGAAGTTACCTGTCAACATCCTTTGGAATAGACAGAGCATCCTTTTCGGGTCCTGCATGCGGGCAGACCGTCTTGAGAAGTCGATGCACAAGAACACCAGCGCAATACACAAACACACAAAACTAGGACATAATACACCTCCTTTTTACATAGACAACAAATAACAGATGGAGACACACAGTACACACCAACCTGACCCACAGCCCAGACCTACAAATGAAATCCCAACAGGGAAACAATAAAAAGCACACAAAGGAAAACACAATTAAGGGTCTGATTAGATCTCGGCGGATGGGATGCTCCATCACAACGGTGAGGGATATCAGGTCCACCAAATATAAATCCCATAGGATATAAGGGATTTATAGTTCGGCATGTCCGTCACCGTCGCGAATGAGTAGCCCGGCTGCCAATATCTAATTCAGGCTCTGCATCCAGTGTATAAGAGTTCCAACTCCAGGCAGACCATCTAGTGCAACAAGAATATACACTAGGCATACATTCTCACCTACACAGGACATTTTCCAGATCGGCCCGCTTACGGGCTCAAATGCAGGATGTGTTTTGCCAGTCAATGGTGGAACAATTCTGGAGGCACCTTCATTCAGAGCCCCACTGTACATGGGCCCACCACTGGCAACATCAGGGAAACTCTCAGGGTGGCACCAAGGACTTGTTCCACCACCTGCCCCCTCCCACCTATGCAGACCCTCACACCTTTATCACCAGCTCTTCAGGGCCAAATCTGAGGTCCCTCTTACGGACTCCCCGTGGAAGTTTGATTCTTACCTTATCACCTACACGATTCTATCCTTCTTTTTCACACTGTGGAAATGATAAGGGTTTATTTGTGTCTCTTGACTCAACAAGGCACACTTTAAGGCACTGGCATAGCACTGAACCCGAATGACAAGAACTGCAGCACACTAATAGACTTCACTGGAAAATGCCACAGTCTATTCAAGATTTTGTCAAAGATAAAATGAGCAGACTGGGAAGTTAGAGGTTTGCCACATTACAAGCTGTGTGGGTGTGCATCGCTAAGAGCCATTTGTTTACTGAGAAACATCTGTTTTTCATTTAAAATGGTATGCCTGTCACCATCTGTACCAATAAACGTGTGCATGATGTTTACGAATATAGGTACATGTGATGATGCTGACCCGATGTAAGCATCACCACAAACATTCACTACAAGCACGCACCACACCACCACAAGCAATCACTATAAGCAATCACCACCATGGACAATCACAAGCAACCACTACCATAGACAATCACAAGCACTCACCACAAGCAATTACCACCATAGACAATCACAAGCATTCACCACAAGCAATCACCACCACAGACAATCACCACAAGCTATCACCACAAGCAATCACCGCCAGACAATCACCGCAAGCAGTCACTACAAGCAATTACCACCACAGACAATCACTGCAAGCAATCACCACAATCAACAATTCTAGATTGCAGTTACCTCAGACGTGAGGCGACGCACAGTCGGCTGCTATGGTGGAACACCAGGAGTCGGGGCTTCCAATTACAACAAATTACCCTACAACTGGTGTGGGATCCAAGACTCTGTGGTTGTCATCATTGCTAAATCTCGACGAAAAGGTACAAGAAAGATTTATCGTACAATGGCCCACGGAGCGTGGAAAGGACCAGATGCACAAGTGGTAAGAAATTAACTTCCAACATCCTTTCAGATACACTGACTGTTCTACTCGGTGCAGACAGACCTGCTGGAGACGCCAACACAACAGGACACAGGCATAAACACCAGGACACAACAGTCCTTTTATTGTGATGCTAATGTTTCTTTATGTTCTCAATCCCAATTCCTTTGCTAGTTGCAGCTGGAGGTCGTCCACTCTGTGATTTTATGGATCTGGAGGAGGTATCAGCTGTGGAGGTGGAGGGTGTGGGAACCAGAGATCAACCTGGACATACAGCACTACAGTGAGCATCATCTCGGGGTTCTGGTGACATTTACAAACCACTCGCCCATCGGCCTCGTCACGATATAGGCATATGTATGATTCCATCAAGCACACAGAAATGCTGAGAGCGAGGGTGGGGACATACAATGGCCCTAGACAGGCAATGCCTTCGCCCCCGTCAACTATGACCGGCAAAGGCACAGACAGACACACATAAGAAATCATGAAAGATGAGGATAGAGGAAGAGAAACTGAGAAAGGAAACCATATCACAAAGAATAGAACAAACTTCCCAGGAAAGAGTTGGAGAGCTCGACTTCAAATCCAGGTACATTTTGAATTAACAGAGGACATGAAGGTAACTGAATAAATTGAAGCCCATACAAGTTTGAGTGAAGTGATGATGCAAAACTCACCTAACATGATTTGTAAAAATTATTTGCTTGATGGATCATGGGCTGCACTGATGACCTGTTCAAGCTTTTTTTAGCACAATATTGAATCTACGTAAGAGACTGGGACGTGGTGTGCTTGGTATAGATCAAGAGATAGTTAGGTTTCTACAGGAAACTTTAATTTCTGTTTTTGTTTATTTTGTACGGCGTGCAAATGCCCAAAGGCGTTCTGGCGCAAACACAAGAGACGAGGAAGCGGTGAGCCCTGGATCTGGCCCAGCCTAGCTTTTAATGCATTTTGAGAGTTCCTAACACCGAAGATTGACCCCCAGAAGGAAGTGGGTTCTCGAGCGACGCCATTTTGAATGGTAAAAACCCCACCATTTTTGATTTTCGTTATTCATGACAGAGAGGCACGAACAAGTCGAAGGGGACGGACAAGAATATAATGAAACAAGCATTTGCAATGCAATAGGTCTCGCATTGATGCAAGTTTGAGATATTGACATTGCAAATAACAATGCCTTTTATTTTCGTTTTCGTTATTAAAACATAAATAAAAGGCATTGTCATTTACAGTGCCAATAGCTTAAACTTGCATAAATGCGAAACCTATTGCATTGGACTCTGTGCCACCCTCAGGAGGGGTGGAGAGGGTCTTGTGGGTGGAGCGGAGGTGAAAGGTCACCATATGGTCAGTCTGTGACAAACGTACTGTTGTGCTCATGAGCACTTTTCATCAACGTGTCCCAAATTATTTCTTAACGAAAGGGGTGCTTTTCTATTTAGAACCTGGATGTTTTGAATACCCCCGCCTCCTTTCTGAACCTGACTTCAAGCAGGGAATGTAACCCCACCCTGTGTTTGTGGGGATCCACCTCTTCTCAGCCTGAAATTCTCTGGGCAAACTCATAAGGTGCGTATATCTTGGGTAAGCCGAGGGCACATTGGCAGACTTACATCTATATTGCTGTGAGTTGGGAATGGCAGTGCCCTGGGTTTCTTCATAACAACTGATAGGTCTGTGAGTGGATCTGAGTTGGGTGAAAGGAGTACCACACTGAGTTATTAGGCGCTGCGAGCCGAGAGACAGGTCAGTGTGTGGTACCCTTAGTAATGTTATTGCCACACGGTGTGGGCAGTGAAGGGACGTGCACGCACCTGCTGGGGGGTCCTGTGGCTGCTGCTCACAGCCCATGAACTCCACAAAGTTCTGGGGCCCTCCAAGTACTTCACACCCCTCCCCAGCTCCGTGGGGTGTCCAAAGCACTCTTCTTCACACGGTCCTGCATACACCTTTCCACACGGTCCCGGGGTCCCTCTGGCGTCCTCACGGACCTTTACACGGCTTGGTGACGACGCTAAGAGGACAGCTGATCTCAGGGCAGTGCCTGGAGGAGAGCAGCAGGGCGCTAGGGGTGTACTGTGGCCCTGTTGTGCATAGAGAGGCGTGCACAAGTCAACTTGTAGCACTCAGTCGAGAGATCACACCCTTTGTCCCCATCACCCCTGGAGTTTCGAAGTTTAGGGTAACTTATCTGACTCAGGACACTATGTCAGAGACTGTAGTTAGGCAGTTGTAAAACTTGTCAGTATTGTGTTTGGGGACATCATTAAAGTCGAGGTAGATAATAACTCTATGAGAGTAAAGACCAGGATTTTAGGGAAATTACAATTAATCACAAAGGTGGTGGCTAGACCTGCCTGACCGGTGAGTGACCTCAAATTGCAAAGAAAGCAATGGCGCCTGGTCAGACCACAGCACAGGGAGAGATTTAAAATTAGTGAGTATGTCTCCATTAGGGAAAATTTAATTTAGCATGTGACCTGCCCCTTTTTTGGGATCAGATACCAATTGGGTTAGGACTAAGGCTGCCCAGACCTCCTCCTTCACCATCCATCCCACCCAAACAATCCCAAACAAGTGTCCTTTCCCTACAGCAAAACACTGGCCACATTTTACTATAGACTGCAAAATCTGTTTGCAACAAAAAACTTTTATCACAGATTACTAAGAAAAACTCTTGCCTTTACAATCACGGTAACGCTGATATCCTGGATGCAATGGCCGCCTTTCATGTCCATCACACAACATTTGTAACACTGTCCATGAAAAAGAAAAGAGACCATGTGGGACCCATACTCAACCAAACCACCCAAATTTAGACCACTTCCACTCAATTTTTACACACTTCTCTCCATCCCCTTTATCCCATCCTTCATGTCCTATTATGCGGCTACACTGCCTGGTCCAGTCAGATCTAAATGCAGTCAACTTCACCTCCATTTTGTCAACCTTCCTCCAGCAGGTCCCTTTACCAGTTGGCAACATCAACCAAAACCTGCAGAATGGAATCTTCAGAGACTCCTCTGCTTGCTTGGACCAGGCCCCCTTCTGAACTAGAGGTGTTTAATGCTTTAGATAATAAGTACCGAACTTTCAAAGACGAGCCCTGTTATTAAGGACAATTTGCATGCACAGGAATCTTTGGTTACAGCAGATTCAGAACTGTAACTCCTCCTACGTTTAGACAAATAAGCTAAACCACAAGCGACATAACTCAAAACAAAATCGTACAGCAATGTCTCACTTTCTCTAAGGTGCCGTAACACAGAACAGTAATTTCATGCTATCATACGAAAATCTAGGATAAACTTGACAAAGTTTGGGTTTTCTCCTTCTGGAGGCTCCTTTTGCTGTCTTTCGATGGAAAAGAGGTTGCTTCGCTTTGATAGGATAAGGAAGAACTTAGCTGACACAACAGAGTGGGCATGGATCGTGCCCTGTGTATGCATAACCGTGCTTGGTCGAAAACATATAAAGTACGAAGTAACACCCATGATAAAGTCATGGACTCCCCGTTCATTGGAAAGACTCTTCTCCTGCCTTTCATTGGTGTGGTCTTGGGAGAAAGGCAAAACCATACATTGCATTTTAGAGTCCTTAAGTGTCATCTCGACACCATCCTAAACTGGGTTCTTATCTTATCCCCTTTGAAAAGCTTTAGAAATTCTAAAATAGAGTTTTCAAAGGGAAGTTGTCGGCATCTAAGAATAAGTCGAGATTTCAACCTCATTCGCTACTGTGCCTCATAAGGCATCACTAAGACCTCAGCTTGACTTCTTCCAGAGGGTGCAAGGATCTCTTCTATGACATCTTGGAGTTCGTAAACCCAGAGGAGGGTGGGATTAAGGGGAAGACGCAGGTGTGTGTAGAACTTTGTTGTCCTTTTACCAGCATATTCGAGGATACGTGATTCGTTAAAATATAAATGATAAGTATGGTCCTCACTTCCTTCACCATCACAGATGAGATTTTATTATCCTCATTAGACCTCTTAGGAAAAATCTCAAAACTTTATTTAGGAGCAACAGAGCTGGGTCCGGAGAATGACAAGAGGCTGGACTTTTACTTCAGATACTTTAATATCGTCAATAAATATAAGAACATCAGTCTATGAATAGACTTTCATGAATGAACCCAATACCACATGTAGACTCTGGCTCCGATTCTAGGGGTCCACATAAAGAGAAGAATGAATGATCTCATTAGCCTCCACGACATTTAGTTTACCATGCTATTAAAGAGAAGCCTCATTATTGCCTCATTATATGTGTGCTGCTGGGGAAACATCTACCAGGACTCAATAACAAAGCAAATTGCTTCTGCAACTAGGTAGCGGGAGACAACTTCAATCAACCAATCAGTAGATTTGTAGAGTGCTACTTGTCACCCGTGAAGGTATCCAGGTGTCTACTAAAATCCTCCTTGAATGCAACTGTCCTTGAGGGCACAATTAAATGCCTTTTCTGTGGATTGTAGCCAGGGTTGGATTGGGATTACAAATCGGCCCGGGCATGCTAAATAAAAGAGGCCCACGTTTGCATATTGCCTTTCTGCAAAACACTGCTTCGGCGAAATTTTATTTTGAAAAAAAGGGGGGGGGGGATGTGTAAAAAAAAAATGCACTGATTAGTTTACCCTGGTGAAACTCACCTGTAAACACTTTTGCTCAGGCCCCCTGCCCCTGCTCAATATGCATACATGAACAAGCCGGTCCAGCGAGAGAAAGGGTGTGACCCCTCTACTATTGATAAAAGGGGGGTAATGGATGCCCATCTGCCTCCAGAAAGGCCACTCAGGCATCCATTGGGCCGACGGCTCAAAAAAGCAGCCCACGCTTCATCTCGGACACGGTCCCTCGGGCTTTGCCCGAGTTCCTGCGTTACCAATTCGACCCTGATTGTAGCATCTTCATCCACTCATTCCAGATCCTTCTCACGATGACCAGAGGCTTCTGCCATTTGGTGTGCAGACTTGGTCCAAAGCCAGGTATGGAGCTTGCTGAAAACCTACAGACACTGTGATTCGATCAGGTAGCGAACAGCCCAACACACCTAGGGAGGGCCATCACGGAGCCGCCAAGAGAACCCAATAGGTAGACTCTGTAAATGCATCATCTAGAGCATTTACTGAACAAAAACTATTTGCAATATACAGCAGGAAGAATCAAACCCAGAGACCACAGAGAAATGCTCTCTGTGCAGCCAGACAACACTGCAAGGACGCCTTGAAACCCTCACCAACAACTTGCCCTCTCAACGTAAATCTCTCCTTGTTTACAGCCCAGGAAAAGAAAGTGTGTTGGCTATCAAGAGGAAAGCACCTGTTTCATATAGCACAAAGTGGGGATGCCCAAAGTAGGTTGATAAGGGGCAGATGTCACCAAGATTTTTAGATTAAACACCGATCTGGTGAAAGAGTTTAATTGACATGAATCCGACCGTTCGGAATTTACAATCTGATACTCAAGTCTGGACATTTTTTAAAGAACCTTGTTTTCAACATGTCCAAAATGTTGATACTCCTGATCGACCCGGCCCTTTCTCCTTTCCATCCCCTACTACAAGCACAAAAGTAGATACAACCATACAACCGGAGTGGGATCTCTGAGCAAGAGCTTTCCTGCATACCTCATGTTGGAGCCAGAATCAACCAATCTCTATTTGTATAGCGCAACTAATCACCCGTGAGGGAATCCAGGCACTAGGTTAATCAGAAATACAGGCCTTCAAGTGAGATCAGCCAAGTGTGTCACAGACTCCCTCCCATTTGACAAGGAAAATAAATTAAAATACTACCTGCAGCTATTTATTCTTGTCCTCTACTTAGTGGTTTTCCTATTTCCTAGGACTAGTCAAGTTATAGTTGGTACACAATAAAGCAGCCCATTTTATCTTCTATTTCCCCCGTCGGCCAACGGCCGTCGTGAGCACAACCTCTGTAGTGCTGCGCACGTCCCTTGGCTGACGTGGCCCCGCCCACTCAATGGAACGCCCGCACTGCGGCGGAATTGCCACTGCGGTTAAGGTGTTAAGGAGCACTTGATGCCGCTACAGAAAGATATTTACAGGCTTCCTCTCAATCGTGGGATTTAATTTTCCTTGGTGTGCACATCTTCAGAGTGGATCCTAAAAACCTGGACCACTTAATCTTTAAGCCTGGATCCATCACCATCTACAAACTATACAACTGGGATCCATAAATAACATTTTTGTGAAAAACTCCATATAAAAAAAGAAATTCAACATTGGGAACTCAGTTACTGGAGAGCTGGCCTCAAGTTTATTACATTCTTATGATGCCGCACAGACAGAGCTTTGCAGATACATACTCTAGTCTAGCTGTGTGCCGAGTTTAAACTTTGCACTGAAAATCGACAAAGTTTGCAAACTTTGCCCTTCTCGTTGGTTGCAAAGTTAATGAATAAATCTCCACGAAGTTGTGACGGTAAGATAAAACGTTATGAACCCTATTCCAGTTTCCCTTCATCAGCCACCTCTCTCAAAACGCTACAATTTTTAACTCTCTCAAACTGTCCTTTCTACACACAGTTTTACGGTGACCACTTTGTTCTGCAGCACTTGGAGGTGATTTCTCAGCAGCATGGAGCACCATACAAGTAGAAGTAACAAGTTATAATTAAAGACTAGTGAATGGTGTGAGCAGGTTCAGCCTGGGAGCCCTCACTCTAGCAGACACCCTTTCACCTTTGGTTACCTACAGTGATCTCAGTCTGAGTTACACCTTATGTGGCGAGTTACCGTAGCCCAGGGGTGCTTTGCTGTAGGTACAGGAGGCTGGACCCATGCTGGATTTCCAAGATATCCATTGGGAAACAATTTACCTTCAAGGAATCCCAACTAAGCTCCTTTAAATAGCAAGTGGTTATCTTAATATTTGTCATGGATATGGTTCCCGAACCTATCCTCGGTGCCCCTGCTCTACCGAGTGTACCTTGTGTCTCACACATAGTATGTTCTTCTCTTCCTCCTCCCACCATATGCCACTGTCAATTTTGTCCTCGCTCCAGGCCGTTATCTTCTCTCCATCATCTTCCTTTCATGGCCAGCTGAATCATCTAAAAGGCGATAAGGAATAGCACCCCCTGCAAACCTGGTAGAGAAACTAAGAACCTCAGGTGGTCACCACCCTGCCAGGAGATCACTGGAATAGAGGTTAAGAAATGCAAGTAGGAAGCGTCCTGAAGGCAGACCTCTTCCATCTATTGCAAACAAGAGATGGAACAGCATCCCTATAAACACCAGAAAGCCTACTACCCCCCAACAATTCAGAAAGGAACTCCAAGCCCATCTCTTGAAAAAGCACTACCTTCCTTGAGAACAGGAACCCATTCCAGCTTACTTTCTCGTAAACGAATTTGAATCGTATCGTAGACCTCGCCCTCTTGATCAGAACTCCACTGCTATTCAGGTAAGTCTGCACTATACAAATACTTTCACATACATACAGGCTGTGTCATAACTTGTAAATGGCATTTTTGATGGACATGTCAGACATTCCTGTCTCTAAGAGGTGCCTGCCAGCACTTATTTACCAGCTGTTCTCCAACATTACACTCATTCCACACATCCGCACGCCTCCGCTCAGCCACACACCCACTTGATCAGCTCTGTCGGGCTCAGGTGGAGGCATTTTTCACATTTTTATGACGTTCAGCATTAAAAAGAGCACCTGGTAATATCTAACTCTGGGCTCTGGCCTCCACCCATGCAGGAGATATGTATCTGCTTGGTTTACCGAAATGAGTGACCTTGGCAGATCACTTCATCTCCCAGTATTTTAACTTTCCTATTTTCCAATTTTGACCATGCCTTGAAATAAGCTAATTGCCAGTATTTTGCTCTAGAGTATATAAAAAGTGAACACCATTAATACTACTGTAGTAAGTCGCATCTAGGCTACTCACAAAAGGAGAGGACCTTTAATATCAAGTCTAGACATGTTTGATACACAATTTACAAACGTCATATGCTTAGCCATACTTTCCACAACCGCACACTGCACACACTCAACCACTAATTGTCCAAATCCACGCAGGGTGTGCACTGTCACCACCATGCTTAGAAAAGACTGCAGGACATCTTGGACAAGCACAACTGTAATTGACAACTGCTCAGGGCCTGTACACACTCTTCTCCACACCTTCGGCCCGGCTGTGTGATCTTTTAGTCACTCTTTTGGCATTTGCAGCAACTCTGACACAGGAACTCCACATTCTCAGCCACTCTCCAGACTCGCCCTCACGGGACATCCCTCGGCTGAGAAAGTGGTCACGATCCATCACTATGCGGATGACACTCAGCTCTACCTGGAGGCCTTCCCTGGATAAAACATTGACCGTCAAATTGATCCAAAGTTAGAATTTGTACTCATTGCCAGTGACAGCCAACAACATGAGGTGCAGGGTGGCTCCCCGCAATGAATGTTGATAGCTTCCCCTCACCGCTCACAAATAGAGCAAAATCCTTGGTCTGGAACATGTGTGTGGAATGAAGGCTCTTCATGCAAGAGGTAGAAAGTAAATCTGTATTCCATGTAAGGCTCTTAGGTTTCAGCCGGAACACAAGGACCCCCACTGAATCATTATTAGAATCTGGGACCCCCACAGAGTCAAAACTAACACCTGGGGAACCCCGCCTAGGCATTTTCGAAGATTTGAACCATAAAACGATACACCAAAAAAGCAGAAACAAGCATTCATTCTGTTTGATGCACCTGCCCTGCTCCCAAAAATCAGTCTGAGGATACCAACTTAATGTTTAGCCTCGATTTCAGTTGCTTCACATTTGCAGAACATTTTTAAATGTTCACTTTGACATTTTGCTACTTTATATACACTTTGCTAATATGTTAATATTATTTAATTTTCTTAGCTGTCATGCACCCCTAGAATAGGTTTCACGGACCCCTATGGGTCCCCGGAGCACAGGTTAGGAACCACTGTTCTACAGCATGCCCACTCATACACGGGCATCGAAGGTCAGAATCTCAACCCCCTTTTCTTACACACACATCAAACTGGACATGCCACGTCACTAACGGAACACCAACGCCATTGTAAGCTTCAAGAACCCCATTGGACACAAGAGCAAGCCTTTCAAAACTGCAAAGCGCAGGCATTTCCATCTGAACCTGATTTTAGGGTTGCTGCCTAATGTTTGGTCCTGTCTCCCCTCGATTGTGGCAGCACCCGAGCAAGCAGGCCAGCGGCGGTATGTCCATAGGAGCACTAGAGCACGTGCATGGGCCCCCCAGCATGCCAGCCGTCGCATATAAAATATTTTTTTGCAGTAAAGTGAATTTAATTCTGTTCCGCCCATGACTTCTATAACCACACCCGATGACCTACCCTGGGCGGGTCCAAGGCAGCATGATGATTGACAACAGCCACCCCCATCGCAGTGAAATGAAGTGCGAGTCAGTTTGGTCGTTTCGTTTTCCACGGCACACCTGACATGCGTACTTCAGCTCCTCTCAATGAAAGCTGTACAAGTGAGCAGAGACGCAGCCTCCTGGTCTCTAGATTAGCGCTGTGTCTGCCTGCCCTATGCAATTCGGGTGCTGCTTTCATGCTCTGCACTAATACAAACAAAATGAAAGCAGCATCAAGATTGGTTTATTTGGCGGGTGACACCTCTGCGGGACCACAGAATGCATCATGGGAAACATCGGCCAGCGGTGGAGATGCCACAGAAGGAGCTGCCTTTGCCCGAGGGTTGGGAAGAAGCCGTGGACTTTGACGGGAAGGTCACGACATCAGCAAAACTACCAGCTGGATCGCCCCGGGAGACCGGTATAAGAAAATACCGGTTTCACTGCCATTATCGGGTAGTGGGAGGCGGGGTGTGTTCCGCTGCGCTTTCTCTTGGCAGCCAGGCCTGCAGTTTTAATGGCACTTCCCTTGCCATACAAGCCACGCCTTCTCGGCACTTTGCCTCCACAAGAGACTGGGTGCTGGAAAGGGGCTGTCAATGATTACAGTGGTAAAGGAGATATTTACAGATGTGCGTGATTCCGTCCAGGGAAGAGTTAAAATGGTGCACATCTGGGTGCAGTGAAATTCGGTCCATGATGAGACAAGCAGAGTACCTCACGGTGTGGGTTCCAGTACCCTTGCACATAAAGTGTGGGTGGCACAGCGGCCTCTGGTTTAGGTGCAATTAAAGGGTCCTAACCCAGAGATCTTAAGGGGACACTTGTCATGTAAACTGCAGTGCTTCAGTGGGGGGGTCTCAAAATGCAGAGGTCTGGGGAAGGCGTTACAGTTTCGATTAGCGCCTGGAAGAATACCTCGCTACATATGCCCCATGTTAAGAGCTCTCTGCTTTTCTGCTCCCAGCAGTTGCTGGTAGTGACCTCTGCACTCAATGGAAATTGCAGTTTCGGTTTGTAGTTTTATTTAATGCCTACAAATTACTTTGTTCCCTTTCCGCAGGACACTGATACTCAAATCTAAACAAGCATTTTCAATGCAATAGGTCTCACATTTCGAGAATTTAAGCTATTGCCATTGTAAATGACAATGACTTTTAATTATGCGTTTTTAAAATCTGCAAGAGGTGCCTAAACACGCACTTTGTGCTTATAGTCCTTGCTTATGAACAGCAAGGCTGGCAGTAAAAGAGGTGCAGTTACTGCAGCCTTGCTTCTCATAAGCAACGACTAAAAGTACAAATACAATTAGTCGCTTTAAAATGTGAAAAAATTATTATTATATAAATTCCAGATTAGGTTGTACTTTATATGAAGTTGATGACGGGAAATTTATAGAAGGTCTAATATAAATGAGATGTGGTAGGTGCAGTACAGCATTTTGCGCCTAGATGTCCCTAGTGAGCAAGGCACCCGCACTGCTTGTCTAGGTGCAGTTGCACAAGCTGTGCCTAGAGGTCCCTAGTGAGCATCATAAACTTTGAAGATATGGTAAATATACCCTACCCATAATGCATTGCATGCAAGATGTACCACGAGTACATTCAAATTGCTATGTCCATGTATACAATTAGTAGCTTTGAAATGTGACAAAATAGTTATTATATTAATTCCAGATTAGGTTGTACTCTATGTGGAGCTGATGAAGGGAAATGTATAGAAGGTCTAGTATAAATGAGATGTGGTAGGTGCAGTACAGCAAGCTGGGCCTAGATGTCCCTAGCGAGCAAGTCACCAGCACTACTTGTCTAGGTGCAGTAGCACATGCTGTGCCTAGAAGTCACTAGTGAGCATCATAAACTTTGAAGATATGGTAAATCTATCCTACCCATAATGCATTGGTTGCAAGACAGTACCAGGACTACATTCAAATAGCTATGTCCATGTATACAATTAGTAGCTTGAACTGTGATAAAATAATTATTATATTAATTCCAGTATAGGTTGTACACTATGTGGAGCTGATGAAGGGAAATTTATAGAAGGCCTAATATAACGGTGAGATGTGCTAGCAAGTTAAGTGATCACTGCCAATCTAGTTTAGGACTAAGTGAGTGTCCTGTCTGAAGGCCTTTAAGAAAGTAGTGCCTTGAGGCTGTGATTAAAACCTAGGGCGTAACAACACATGTAACAGGGGGGGTCCTCATGGAAGGTTACAAGAAGAGACAAGGAGGTACTAAGGAGGGACAACAAAGCCTAATGACCAGTGAAAAGCCACCGTTTACAAAGGCCAGGAGCCATTTAAAAAGATGGGTGGGAAGTAAGTGAAGCTTTATCCACATATCTGAATACAACATGTCTCGAAGAGACAGCGCAAGCGCTGCCTAGGCGAGACCTAAAAAGAATACATATATTGGTCAAAATATAATGTATCTAAAGAGTCAGATGAGTGTTCTTGTTTGCATACAATGGATTCCGGTCCCTACAAATGCTGGGGCATAGTGAGAGCCAAACAGGTACTTATATCAAGTGATGCAGAGGTAGGGTACAGTGGGAGGAATGAGGGGCGCGATGAGAGAAAGGAAGACACCGAGGGCCAGCAAGAGGGACAGAGTTACAGAAAACAACAGAGAGACATGCACAAAGAGAGGCACAGATCATGACAGAGAGTGGCGACAGCTATAGCAATGACAGACAGAGACACAGGCAGATGAATACATAGAAATAAATGTGCTAAGGACAGATAGTGGAAGACAAAGGCAGAAACAGACAGAAGCAGTTATCAGAAGACAGAGCCAGGGAGGTTGAGTCACACATAGGAAGATATCATTTGGATGCACATGGATAGACTAAGGCAGAGATGCATAGATGGTTAAGAGAGATAGTTATAAAGAGAGTGTCAGATGTAGATCTGAGCAGAAATATAGACAGACAGACAGACAGACAGACAGACAGACAGACAGACAGACAGACAGACAGACAGATAGATAGATAGATAGATAGATAGATAGATAGATAGATAAAGTTTCAGAAATTTTGCATGACAAGCTTGGCACAACATTTTCAAATTTACATGAATTACAGTGATTTAACTTACATTTCGCCCAGACCTTCATTGTCACTCACTGAGGTGTCATACTAGATATTGAGATCCGGCTGTTTGAGTATATGTGTTGTAAAATCCACTATTTAAATCCATTTTCTTTCAAAATGGGGGGGGGGGGTTTGGAGGACACCACTACACCCAACTTTTGCATTGCAGGCTTGATAGCTCATTATACTCGGTTACAAAATTTCGCCGCACCACTTTGAAAATCCACCAGCCACCACTGAAGTAGGCATTCCCGAAGCACACCTGGCTCCCTCGAAGAATGCCCTTCATGCTGGAGCTTGTCAAATGAAAAGTTGAAGGAAATATGACACAGTCACCGCTACTTTCAGAGCACTCCTCCGCTCTCACTGCCCTCCCGCATCACTTACACAGCAACATATTGGTCACTCAAGCACCCTACTATGCAGCAGCACTGCCAGGCTCCAGACCATAAACTGCAGCAAGACGATGAGACATCAAGTCTCCAATGCTCCATTTGTCTGAAAATCCATCTGGGTCCAGATGTGGCACGCACATTTCTGGAAACAGCTGAAAACGGTGCTTTGAAACACCTCAGTGCTCTTTGGTGCACCCTAACTGGACTACTTCAGAATATACCCAGTCTCTATCCCCTTTCCTCTCAGCTACTACGGCCATGCCACCGCCTCATGCACCCATCACTGTAAGCCTCACCCCGGCCAGGCTCTGCTTCCCAGCCACTCCCCTGCAGCCCACTCTTGTGGTGTCCTTCTTGTCTGCTGTTTCCCCCTCCTCTTGGGCTGCTCTCTGGTGCTAGGTTGCTGCTCTTTAAATTAGATACAAACACGCTTGCTCAACCGCCATCAAGGTGCGCCTGACTCATGAAGCCCAACAAGGCTGCGATGAGTTTGCCATGGCAGGTTCCTTCCTGGAATGGCACAGATGAGTTAAAAAATGATCGAATGGAATGCACCAGAGTATAATGCACAAGATGGTTCAGGCTTTCAGCCACCACACATTGTTGCTACCTTAAATTACAGCTGGGCTCCACACGCTTCCAGTCCCACTCACCCGAGGTTCCGATGGGTTTGACTAGGATGACTGCTAGAGGGAGAGAATGTGGACACAGACCAGAGATCTTTTCAGAAACAAGGTGACCTATAAAAGAAGCCTCTTGGAGAAGTTGTAAAGGAAGGTCATATATCTAGAACAAACATGGGTCAAGCCAATAGGTCTTGGTGTAATGCTCTAACGCATGCAGCGTTGGCACATTAAAGCCAGACAGAGTGGAGATAGCCTGCTGAGAGGCCTACAATTGTAAATAGTCCCTCATGCAGTTCAGTGCAAGCACTCAAGTGGATGTGGAAGGATACACTCACACAGCCAATACCAGTAGGTAAGAGCTCAAAAGCTGAGCAAAAGCGTGACTGACAATATGCCAGGCCAATGGCTGAAAGAGGGTGGTTAAAGAAAGCAAATAGATGAAAGAGACAGATGACATGCCTTCTTTCAAAACCCAGACCTAAAAACTGCAATTTCTAATTTGAAACACCCAGCTGTAAGGTTACCTCTTATTTCAAACTCTGCAAGTGGGAAAAGCTAGGACCCTGCTGGGTTACCTGCAGAGGCAAAGCAAGAAGCACCTGCACCACTGAGGGATCTCGAAGCTCCATTGCTACTGCCAATGCTTAACTAATGAAAAAATAATGATAAATGCAGAGGGCCTATAACCTTTCTTAGAAACCCACATCCAGTGCTGAACACTTGAGCTGCCGGTGCCGATTTCACTAAAGTACACAAAAAAGTGATGAAGGCTGAGTTGGCCAACTTGCAGTGAGTTTGCACCAGATGTTTGTTTCACTCCCATTTCTTGTCCACCAACATTGATAGAATTTGAACAAAAATCGGCTCCACAATTCCCACCAACTCTCAAAGCCATCACTGCCTAACACAAAAGTACTTTGTTCACCGCCCTCTAGCTCACCACGTTGTAGTCATACAGTGTAAAACCAGGGCAAGGACACACAGCACACGTACAGGATGGGTCCCAGAAGACATGACTTTTACACCCAGCCATCCAATAAACACCTGAAAAACAGACGTCTTTGCATTGACAAAATGACTAGAATCCCCATGATGGGGGCAGAGCCCAATGGCACTATCATGAAACCCACACTCAAAATACATGTGCCTGTTCTCAAGCACACCAGGCGTCAACCAAACAACCATATTTCTTGAAATAATTGTTGACTCAACCGTTAACTCAAATCTCAGAAAAACATGACAATCCCATGTTTAGCTTCAGTAGGGCCACTGAGAAAACACTCAATATTGCTACTCTAAAAGTACTTTGTAAGGGCAATGCAAGCCCATGTACTCTCCTAGGTCAACCAATCAACTGTATCAGGAATTGGGATCATATCACCCCAACACTATATCCAGAGCAATGAGTATCGTTTTCAGGTACTACAGCTTTACATTGCCCTGAAGGCATTGCTAATATGTTTCCTTCTTTCCAGAAAACTAAGCCAAAAGGAAAGATATAAGAAATCCTTTGTTTTTGACACATTCTGTTAAAGTCGCTGGCCCACCATTGAGGAGCTCATGTGAACCATCTGGAGGCATTTCAAAATGGTTAGAAGGCCACCTCCTATGCACCAGTGTGCCTAACAAACAACACGCCATGATGGTGCACTGGCTCCACCACCATAAGATGCACAGATATAACAGGGGAACCCTAGCAGCAATTTGCGCCGAAACGTATACCCTGTGTATTCAGTTTGTGACTTCTATGCTGCAGAGTTCACCGATAGCACTAATTGGTAAAAGTATTGTTTAAAATGTCCACACATTGCCCACAGGCATCATACCATGAGGACCCACTAGAGACAAGTCTGGAAATCCTCTGCAAAAAGTGTCGCTTACCTCTGCGTAGTTAAGGTTGACCCGACACTTGGCCGCCATCTCCATGAAGAGGTGTGAATTCATATGGTCCAGCAGGATGTAAACAGGGACTCGCCTGGCAGCCACATCCAAGATGTCGCTGAAGAGGTCCACGTCAGTGAAAACGTCCATCACCAAGGCAACCACCTGGAAAGCAAGGGGACACTGTAATTGGCCTTCTTGGTGACAAATGAAGAGATGAGGTGATGACACAGCCCATGATACACAGGAAACGACTACTTTTGGAGTCATTTGGAGGTACTATATAGGAAACGGCAGGGCTCTAGCATTCTTCCCTTTTGGGAGCCATTTATCTTGAAAAACATGCTTGGAAAATGGTTTTGATGTTAGCCAGGTAAGTGCAACCCAAATTCTTGATAGCTTTCTAGCATGCACACATATTTGTTTATTTGACAAGTAAAAAGGGCACACTTTATTGACTACTCTATTGCAATGTCAGCTAGGTGTGACATTTACTTCACCTTTGGGACAAGTAGAAGAGGAATGGGAACTTAGTAACAATTTCTCATGAAAGTATCTTTAATCAGTCTTAAATAACAAAGAACACCGTGCACTTCACTAGCCTGAAGTATATTTTATGCACTTGGCAAGTCAAGGTAAACTGGTTTAGTTGACACTGTGGATTAATGCATGTGCTATTTGTAACAAAAAACAGGCGCCCCTTTCATCCAAATTAATCCCACAAAAATGTCATTTTACAGTGGAAGACTGAAAGGCAGAGAGGTGCAAGGCAGAGGCTGACTCACTTGCAGGCCTGGCTGTGCTGCATGCCTTTCAAAGGCCCAGAGCTTTCAGAACTCCAGATTTCCTTAAGGGGCAATCGGCTTCACAGCCTTCAATTCACATTCCAAGAGCATGTGGATGTGAAAATGTCTCATGGGTTATTTCTGTAGAGTTTGAAAGTAGTCGACCCGTAGAGCACTTTATAAATGTCATAAAAATTAACTTTTAAAGAAAGGGAAAGGAAAGGAGAGCCAGGGTGGCTGTAGATACTTTTGGCTATTCACCACTGTGTTTTGGTTAGTTGCCCTGCCCTAGGTGGCACAAATATGACAAGATCTGGGTCCCTAGGGTGTTCGCCTCCCCCCCCACCCCACCCCACCGGGATTAAAGCTGCCTCTCATTAGGTGGCCAAAAAAGGCCAAAACGTGTCTATGATTATTTGAGTTACAATTCAGAGGAGACTAATCCTAGTAGTGTGCGAGACTAGTACCTCTGGGAAGGGCCAAGCCTGATCTGCACATGCTTGCTCTGTGTCTGTAATGATCTAGTGAGCAAAAAAAATGGTGGAATGGGATGATAGATGTATCGTCTTCCCCAGCCCTAGAGCAGGCAGACCGATTACGCCACACACTGGAGCTGCGGTTGAGCATATCTATATTCCCAATGTTCCTTCGTACTCTGACCATTACATCATACTCCCATAACTACCCCATAACACCTCCCCCGCATATCACATAGTTCCTGTTAAGAGTCCACCCAGAACCATGAGGGCCACAGTGCGCATGGCATCAATATGCTACATCTCCCCCTTTGTTAATGAATAAGTGGTAGACATCACTCAACATCTCCTCAATCAGTCTGCGAGGAGCTCACGCTTGTCTACCAGCTCAGGTGATCTGACGTGATCGAGGTCCACCCTCATCAGGCAACTGAGTCCCAGGCTCCGGAGCCAAACCTGGAGGTTTGGTCGCCTCCATGGTAGCGTCAGGAGCTGGTGAGTGGCAAGGTAGGTGTTTGAAGTGTGATGTGTTCTGAGTGATGTACTTCTCAGGATGATGTGCTATCACAATGTGTACATTGCGCGCCACCACCTGCAGAGGTTTGGTGGCGAATGAGGTGTCCATCTTTCGTTCCCACATCTGGATCCAAGCTGCATCTCAAGATGTGGCCAAAAAAAGTCAAAACATGTCTGTGGGTATTTGAGTTCCAATTCGGAGGAGACGGATACTAGTAGTGTGTGAGACTAGTACTTCTGGGAAGAACCTAGACTGATCTTCACATGCTTGCTCTGTGTCTGTAATGACACAGTGAGCATCAAAACAGTGGAATGGAGTGGTGCCCAGGGTCTTCAAAAGTAATTAGGCATATTATTCCATCACTTCAGCATGGGTCTGATGCGGTCTTGCAGATGTCATGTGCAGATAGGGGGCTCAATAAAATACATTTTGCATCAGTCCGGGGTGCATTGTGTCCCTGGCAGACCTGTAAACTACAGCAAATGCGTGTGTAGACTGCTGCCCTTCGAGCAGTGCCTGCCTCGGATCTTAAACTGAATCCCAGGAGAGACTTCAAATGTTTTCTGACTTTCATGAAATTCTGTTCAACCAATGATCAGAAACTGTTGAGTAACTAAACCCCCCCATTTCCCTCTTCCATGTAGATTAAATATTTTTCTCCATTAGCATTCTATAATCAAAATTATTTTTCTCCTGCAGCTGTTTAAAAAAACTTTGTTGAAAACACACAGCCACTTCTTGTTTTAATGTATATGGAACTATATCACTGCCTATGCTCGTAATATATGTAGTCTATTTTCTATAACATAAGGCGTCATGAGATAAAGAGAGAGAGAGAGAGAGAGAGCGAGAGAGAGAGAGAGTGTATGATTTGTGGATAATAATGGGTGTAGAACGTGTAAATAACTTCACACTACTTCCACGTTGACTGTATATATGCAGATATGAAGTTTGTATCACTGTCAGACACAACTTCCTGAGGGAAACCCAAGGCAGTCTCCATAGCAGTTAGGTGCATGTTACAAAGCCAGGTTTTTGGTCAGTTCAACCTCGTTAACTAGGGGTTTCAACTCTACAGCTCGACACTGCTGCTGCTGAAACATGGGGTGGGCAGGACAGGCTAAGCTGCAGCGCAGGTAAGGGCCAGCAACTACTCCTGACTTATTGGTTGCAATATATGGTATCCCATATAGGTTATATACCCACTGCTCTCTTCTGGGGCTCTTTTTCTTAACCACAGTTATTAGGGAAATGAGTGTGGAGATATAAAACGAAAATGATGGCAGAAGTAAAGGCGAGAAAACAGACCATATAGAGGAAAGCGCTTAGAAGCTCATGGAACGCTGGCATAGAGCAAATGAACGTGTCTTCAAATGAGTCAGTGAATAAATAGGCCAATGACCGCCTCGTTTAAACAAGGTTAAGAACTAGGGACTGAATAGACGAATGAGGGAAGAAGGTCACAGACCTCAGTGGGCTATGGATGGGTTTGTGGTTCAAAGTGGTCGAGTTAGTGAGGGCATGAACTAGTGAAGGTACAAGTCAGTGAAAGCCCCTTGTTAGTAAGGGATGGGTGTGAAGGGGCCGTTTGGTGAATGATGTGACAATACAACTCAGAAGACAGGAACACGTAATCAAACAAACAACACTTTAGGGCGCCTAGTGTTGGTGATTGTTAGAGATACAATGCTAGGAAATATATCTGACCCCTTTAAATACGCATGGACAAAGTCAACAGGTCTGGCCTTCGCAGGTGAGATGATTGATTTTTCCAATGCAAGATATGCCACAAAAGAAAATGAAACAAAAATCATGCAGCCATCTAAATCTAAACGGGATACGCTTGCAATTTGAAATGTGAATAAAAAGAAACACATTCACTGAGGTGGGCGCTTTACTAATGTTTTTTAAATACAAAGCATTTGAGTTATCCCATGCTTTTATAAAGTTTTATCTGTAAAACAGACAAGAATAAATAGTCACCAATCGGAACACTCAGCATGCAGGCACCTATAATGTTACTGTCACTTGAAGACTTTATCCCAACAAATTTAAAAAGGAGACAGAAAATAAATAATCACCTATCGGGTCAACGAAAGTGTATGCAAATTAAATAGCCAGTATTTGAAGTTCACAAACAGAAATAAAACAAAGCATACTTTGAACCAGTTTTGTCATTGAAAAGCAAGGAACTATTTTTAGTCGGATGTAAACAATGTGCAAGGGCTTTGTGCAGTCACTCAGAGTAAAGTTGGCTGACCCATTGCCCCATGCGGAATGCTCTAACTGGGTGGAAATTGTTTTGGGGGAAAAATTCTGTTACATGAGGAAAATCTGGCTCCACACACACACACACACACACACACACCACATAAAAGTCTTAACAGGCAACAGCACGATCAGGCCCCAGACTGCTTCACTCCCACCAAGTGCTTCCCTGAAACTAAACGCCATTAAGGCAGAGTTCATTCCTATCACCAACAGCTGCAAACAAGCCCAGCTCCAGCAGAGGCCTCTGACATACAATGAGACGAGCTAACACCACAGCTGGATGGGAACAAACACTTTAGCATCAACAAACTATCCAATAGAACTCACATCACAATGAAAACTCTGAGTGTCTACACTGCATGTTTGTTTTTGATGTGGCTTAACAAGTTTTATTGGTGTACAATTGGTAATATATAATGCTATACGGTGCATTCCAGATGTGTGGATACTCTATTCCCGCACCCTACCTCTGATAACTTTCACTTCCCTATTTTTCCTTCCCCATCTTTATCCCTCCCCAAGCCACAGTTTAATTGGAACTGCTGTTTTGTTGATTTGAATGTACTGATGAATACCAATAAAAACAATAATAAAAATGTTTAAAAACCTCTAAGTGTCTGGTACAACAATCTCTCCCTGGGCAATGAAACTGTACCTGCTTTGAAAGTTTTAATAACCACTGTGAAATGAGAAACAGCCTAAACCACGAGGTCTAAACAATGCCTGGCTAAACAATGCAGGTGGAACTGCGCACGTCTAAACCACGCATATGTCTTTACCAAGCATATGCGTGGTTTAGACGTTAGTGGTAGTTAGCGCTCTAGCCTCGGGCAGAGGGTCGGACTGGGTGGAGTTCGGAGGTGACTTCCTGCCCGGACGAGGAACGGCTTGATGAGTACTATTTGTTTATTGTATGTTGGGGAGTTTTTTTTAAATTATTTATGTCTGGCAACTTTATTAAATTTTGTATTATTTATGTTGGGGAGCTTTTGAAGGTTTTAGGGCTCAGGGCGGCAGGTCAGGGTACTTAAAATGGCGGGGACGCCGGTTTATGGCCTCAGGGTGGGCAGGAGGCTGGGTAGTTTGCAGGGCCGTGTTTTATGGCTTAAAGATGGAGGATAGGGTACTTTTTAAGGCAGGGAAGCTTTAGGGTTCAGGGCGGGGGCTGTGGTGTTTTTTTTAGTCCTGGTGAAGGTTATAGGTCTCAGGCGGGGAGGGGTTGGTCAACTTCTGGGGCGAAGGTTTTAGGGCTCAGGGCAGGGGGGGTCGGTTCAATTTCAAGTCTGGGGGCCAGGTTTTAGGACTCAGGGCATGGGGGTTGGGGTGTAATTAAGGCTGGGTGGGGTTCGTATTTTGGGCTGGGGTTCGGTTTTAGGACTCAGGGCATGGGGGTTGGGGTGTAATTAGGGCTGGGTGGGGTTCGTATTTTGGGCTGGGGTTCGGTTTTAGGACTCGGGCATATGGGTTGGGGTGTAATTAGGGCTGGGCGGGGGTCGTATTTTGGGCTGGGGTTCGGTTTTAGGACTCAGGGCATGGGGGTTGGGGTGTAATTAGGGCTGGGTGGGGTTCGTATTTTGGGCTGGGGTTCGGTTTTAGGACTCACGGCATGGGGGTTGGGGTGTAATTTGGGCTGGGTGGGGTTCGTATTTTGGGCTGGGGTTCGGTTTTAGGATTCAGGGCAGGGGGCAGGGGTATTTTTAGGCCTGGGGTCGTACTCAGGGCAGGTGGCTGGGTTTTAGCAGAACCTTAACCACGCATATGCGTTTACCAAATTTGCCATTCCAACTAGATTCGTTGTAAAGGCATGCGTGGTAAAGGCATTCCTGGTTAAGAAGCGGTAGTTGTTATGACCGCGTTGTTCAGGCATGCATGGATGCAACACACAACCCTGGGCAGTGGTGATGCCCACCTCATTAGCATTCCCTGACAAGTCCCCGACTGACCATAATACGCAGGAAGAAAGCCCACATCACCTTAACACTGGCAGCACTTCACTGACACAACCTACAGCACCATCCAATGAAGAGAAGAAAACTAGAGGTGTGTACAATTTGTAATTTGCTGCAGTGTGATTACGTGAAGTTACAGCAAAATTACACAAGAGATACGTGTGAGTGTGACTGCATTTAGTGCTACTTTCTTAAGGCAAAATGCACCCTTATCTCCAAAATGAACCTGGGGATGACTTTTGCACTAAAAAACATGTGAAATGCAACAGAACAGGAAGAGCAGCAGCGAGCAGTCACTCGCGCTCTGTTTCTGTGCTCGTGGTAGCAGCGGTCGAAGTGCATAACGCAAAGTATGGGAACTTGCGGCCAGATTCATGAAAGACCCGTTTTGCGAGTCTGAAATAGCGAATCATAAGGAATCGCTATTACAGACTCGCAAAACGGGATTCATGTAGGAATAGCAAAATTAAATGCGATTCCTACAGATTCCTTATTTGCGATTAGCAAATTGCTAATCGCAAATAAGGAATAACTCCCCATTCATTCCTATGGGCCAAAAGGCCCATAGGAATGAATGGGGAGTATTCCTTATTTGCGATTAGCAATTAGCTAATCGCAAATAAGATAGCGATTTAAAGGGTGCCAGGGGTGTTCAGAGGACACCCTGTAGCACCCCTTAAATGCTAATTTAAACAGGTGTTGCGCACACACATGTCCAAAGGACATGTGTGTGTGCAACATGCAACTCATAAAAATGCTTTTAAAAGCATTTTTCTGAGTTTTCGCTATTTACCACGAGGTTTGACCTTGCGGTAAATAGCGGGCCGAAATTGCAAATTCGCAAATTTTAAATGGATGATGAATTGCATTTAAGGAATCTCAAATAGAGATTCCTTAAATGTAATTCCTCGCAATATAGCGAAATCGCTAATACCGATTTTTGCATTTGGGATGATGAATCTTAAATGCAAAAATAGCGCTCGCAAAGGGCCAGATTCTCAGAATCTGGCCCTTTGCGAGCCGATTTCGGCTTGATGAATCAGGCTGATGGATTCTGAGTATAATGGGGGCGTGACCAGCGAGTGTGGGGATGGGGTCAGAGGCGTGGCTAACACAGCAAAATATTCTGTAACTATTTTGTCAACCTTTCACCTACAGGCAGCTGCATATAAAATAGAATGCACACACCTTAAATGAAAAAGAATGCAACTTAAATGTATCTGTGGGAAATGCATGTTTTTTGGTAGCAATTCAAGGCTATGTTGGCTCTCAAGAAGCCTTTAGATTTGAAGATCAACCAAATGCACATGTTTACATTTCTTACAGGTAGCAGGCACCCTGCAGAGAAGGCTGTCTTTAGCGGTCAGTCCTTTTTAGGTCTCGCCCTGCGATTGCAGGCCAAAGGCCTGCTGTCGCAGAGCGAGACTATTGCTATCATTCCGGTTTTCAGGGACTCAAGGGGAGAGGACAACAGACTGTCACGCGCACGCAGCAGCAGCCTGCCGGGATCAGGTCGCGCGCGTCAACACGCGTTCCGATTCCGGCAGGCTGTTAACAACATGTGCAAACACACATACAGCCCCCCCCGCATACACACACACACACGCACGCACACACATACACAGAGAACTCCCCCTTACACACACATCACCTACCTTGTCTCGGCGTCTTCGCGCTCCCTTACCCCCGCTCCTCTGGTGCGCGCGCACCACTGGTTTCGATTCCCGAGTCGGCTCCTCTCTGGTGCGCGCGCACCACAGGTTTCTATTCAGAGTTTATTTCAACAGCCAATCAGGAGCTAGAACTCCTTGAAGATATGCTCCCTCTCTGGTCCGCCATCATTTGAACTGCACGGTGCGTCGTGCACCCCAGCAAAAACGGCAGCATGGGCCAATCACCGTTGTTGCTTTGCTTATTATGTCCGTAGGCAGCTTTTGGTTATGCAGCCCGCGTCACATACAAAGACACCCATGCGAGTACTTTAAACGTGACTTGTACTACCATGGATCTAAAAATACAGGCAAGTATGGTAAAGTACCAGCTAGTGGCAATCCTATCAGTCACGCATCCATGTCTATATTTGGGAACACGAAAAGAGAAAGATCTAGAATAAAACATAGCAGAGTTTAAATAAAAAAAGTTAACCAAGACAAAAATAAAACATGATTTGTTTTGACTTCAATTAGGAAGTTGAGGTCAGGCTAGGATCGACTAGTTTCTCAGATTGAACATAAAGACCACTGCATGTAAATAACGCCTGGCCTGACTCTAACATGTCCGATGTCCGTGGTGGCCACGCCCACATACCTTATCGGTGTGTTGAGCTATGATTCACCTCCTTCGGCTGAAGGCAGCCTCTGTGGGGCGGTGGCCTATGGGCAATGACGCGACTCATCTCAGTCTCTGTGCTTTCGCGGGAGAAGCAAAGGGCGGACCACGCTCTGCCATTGGTTGGAAGTGCGGAAGAGGCGTTCCCAGATCGGCGGGAACTTTTGGATTTGGGGAGCGGAGCTGGCTAGGAGCCCCTTTGGGCCCCAGCTGACAGTTGGGAGAACTTGAGTGTTTTCTAAGCTTTGTGGCGTAAGGAGCCGCAGGTGAAGGCGCGCGATCAGAGTGCGCAGGACAGTCTCGGCTGCTGTCAACTGATTTAAGAGGATCCCACGAGCTAATTCCTGGCTAGCGATAAGCTGCTTTGGCGTAGTCTGGCCTGCGCCTCAGGTGCCTGTGCCTTGTAATGGACGTCCGCAGGCCCTCGGGCTCCAGGGAGTCGTCTCCCCCTCCAGGACGCAGCAGGGAACCCAAACATTCCAGGAAGCGCGGCCTGCAAACCCCCGGCAGCGAGGAGCAGGACAGGAAGGGCTCCAAATTTGTAAGTACTCATCCGAACTGCAACTACTACCTTTCCAGGGAGCACATGACCGTGAAACTCGGAGTGCACATTGACAGCGAGCATAGCACGGCCCAGGGGTACTAGTACCAGCTGAAGTGTCCCATGTCGTGTCGGTCTTTTCTTTACCGTTCTGACAGTCTTTGGCATTTAGTCAGCAATAGTCCGCAAGTTAAGATTTGGTTAAAAAAGCTATAGGTATGGTTTGTGTGACACTCCTCATATAATGACCCTTGGCAACAGGGGCGTATGATACACTATATCACAACAAAAAATACCTGGGGGTCAAAGAAAAAGGAAAGTTTGACAGTAAGAACCACTGGACCCAATGCACACAGAACAGTGTCAGTGAGAAGTGATAGTTAGCAAATGGTCAAGTCGAGACTCAAGAGTACAAGGAGAAAAATATTGTTCCCATCAGAACAATATTTTTCTCCTTTTTCTCCTTGTACTCTTGAGTCTCGACTTGACCATTTGCTAACTATCACTTCTCACTGACACTGTTCTGTGTGCATTGGGTCCAGTGGTTCTTACTGTCAAACTTTCCTTTTTCTTTGACCCCCAGGTATTTTTTGTTGTGATATATTGAGTTAAGGGGCTTATATCTGGTTGGTCGGTAAACTTGCCCTCAGACCCTCCCCACTTGTTGTTGAATGCGTATGATACACTAACATTCTGGTGTGTGTGTGTGTGGTGGGGTGTGGTGGGGTGGGGTGGGGTGGGTGGCAAATACAACCTTGTGGACTTTCCAGTGACTCTATACAAATCACCCATTGTATGAGAGAGACCGTAGGACGGTTAAATAAATACAATTGAAGTTATGAAGTGAAATATTGAGAAAGGTAGTAGGCATGTAGTCCTAGTTTGCAAGTATGCTTTGTTGTTGTTTACATTCACATAGTAATTGGACCAAATGTGAAAAAAAAACATGTATATAATCTTGCATCTTCATACACCAGCTAAACAAAGATCGCTGACTTTGGCTGGGGGAGTAGTGCTTGCAAATGCATTATGATTTGAAAAGTACCTGCTGCTGCATTCCTGGTCTCCAGCAATTTTCAGGCAACAATAAAAATGTCAAGATAACTCTGGTGATTAATGTTCTTCATTGAGAGAGATCGGAAGTTATCACACATGTAAGGTAGCCACAGTGGGTTAATGTGCCTGCTGCAAAGAACTTGTATCATGCAGATCACTAAGTACATATAATGTAAACAGGTCAGTAGGTTACTGCTTTTGTGTGAGATATTATTTTGTCACTTTATAAGTTACAATCCTAACATAGAACAGTGAGCTATAACCATCATCAAAGCGCCGCATGAAATCCTAATATTGGAACATTGATTCATTTGGATAGAACCAGTTCTGATTAATAAAGAGAACCCCCAACCATAGTGTTTACGTTTTAAATTCTGAGTTTGTGCTTCTCTAGACCAAGCACTTTTCAACTATACAGTGTATAAGTATGGATGACATTGACTCCTACACCTTGTAGTCCTCGGTCTTATGTAAAATTTGCTCTACACTGATTTACACACCAATGATTGATTGTTTCGGTGTAGTGTGTATGATGTAAAGTGCTCTGGACACCCTACACTAGTTTGAGTGGCGCTATATAACTAATTAAATACATCTGAGAAAGACTTGAAGGACACTTTTAAAGGGTGGTAGTGAGGGAATCTGTGGTGGGAGCTGTGTTGTTGAATACCAAGGCTGTCTACTCGAGTTCAGCTCCTGGCTCTTTCATCCACCAACATATTCTCCATTCACATTCTCACTCTTACAGGTTCTTTCTCATCTTTGCTTTCTCCCTTTTCACTGTTTTCCATATTTCCCTTCCTCCTTCTACCACCGACCCTTGATGCCTTTCTCTCTTTTGTTCTGTTTTACAGTTTTATTTATTTATTTTGAAAGTTTTATAGAGCGCGAACAAGACCCTTGCGGATATCTGAGCGCTTTACAACAAAGCGAGGTTACTTATGCCAAAGTAGATAGTTATCCAATACATCAATCAGGTATACAAAACAGCTTGTGCAAGGCACGCAAAGTCGATGTTAGCGAGTAAGGTCCTGTTGAGTCAAGGCCAAGGCAACTATAATGACTAGATTAAGTTGGGCCCACCTGCAGCCACCAGCTTAAATTAAGCATTCATTTCATTTCAAAAGCTTTATTCGATCATTTGAAAAAAACAATCATAAAAGCACATATAATACATCAATAGTACAAAGCAATTGGTGAAATATTAAGTCATACAATCAATAAAAGAGAGGGGCAGCAGAATAGGCAGGGGCTGTTCATTTTACTGGAAACAATGCATTCGCTGTTAGGTTAAAAAGGCCATACTTTTCCTGACTGACACAGATTTCAAAATAAATACCGCTGTAAAAAAACACACATCTGGTTCGTCAAGAGCAAATAAAAGCCTCATAGCAGTTTTAACAGTTGACACAGAATATTTTTTAAAAAGCGGTTTAAGGTAGGCAATACGGAGATACAAATACAAAGGACAAAGAAGCAAAAAGTGCTCGGTGCTCTGCTTCGAAGTCCCATCACATGGGCAGGGGGCTGATGTATACTTTTTTATCAGGGGGAAAGCCACCAGATTGGACAATACCTAATCGTAGTCTGGTAAGGACATACTGGTGGGATTGCTTGGTAACCACTTTTAAATACTTAGAAAAGCCGAAGCTTGCCTGATTATTAGAGTGATAAAATTGATGTGTTACATACAGGCAAGTGGCATCCCTACGCAATTTGGCTTTAGCCCCCAGATAGACATGTTTAAGCTCTTTTTTTGAAATATCAGTGGCACTAGCGGGGTCCAAAAAAACATTCAAATCGAATGCATCCCTAAATGATGTTATGACGTAATTAAGCCATGGGATCAGACTATATTTATCCAATCGGAGTCAGTCTTGAATGATTCTCCTGGTAAAACCAGTTTCCCCCTTGGCCCAGATAGATCTCCAGGCCATTAGTGGTCTTAAACCTATGAGATCAGTCAGGAATTCCAACCCAACCTCTTGTTGAACCAGCCCGGTAGAGGCAATAGCATTCTTAACTTGCAGCCCTCAAAAGAAATGTCATAGTGGCTAGTCTGACCCTTTCTGCATAGTATCTCTTGCCTAAAGAGCATATACACATTTTTCTCTCCTTTCTTTAAGACACAAGGACCCCAGCCTTTTCCTATGGCATGGCACAGAAACATTACATATGACCAAAAATAAGGGTCACAGGGTCAACCTCATCTCGGAGTCCCTTCCCCCTTTCTACCCAAAACAGTCTCTCAAATTAACTATTCAGCACAACTGACTCTGGTATTAATCTGAGCCCATTGTAATATATCTTCTCCTATTTTTAGGTCTCGCTATTCGATGCGCGTGCGCATCGAGCTTGCGAGGATATAGGGCTTTAACCAGAGTTAAACTAACTGGGCGATTTGGTGCTGTGCCCATTGCTTTTAGGTCAATGCGCAAGCGCATTGACCTAAAATGCGCGTGCACAGCACCAAATCGCCAGCCATCTGTTCCCCAGCTTGGATCTCCTGGCTGCTCCTCCCCTAATTATCCGCACATCAAAGGCTGCTCCCGCCCCCTGCTTCACACTTCAAACGAATGCTACCGAGAGCATTTCCCGCCCGGCCGCTTTTAATTTCATTTCGCAAGCAGTTCCCCCTCCTCCCTCTCCTCCCTCTCCTGACTTTCTCCTGCCTGCCACACCAATCCAAACGGAGGCACTGCTGCTCCAGTCCCTGTATTACTCCCACTCATCTATGATTAGGAATAAAAGACTGTCGGTTAAAAACAGTTTCAAGATAAAAATGGTTTCCCATTACTTTTGCAGAATGTTCTGCATTTCCTTAACCGCCTCCAACTCTCCGACTTTCACATGCACATACCACTTTGCTGATACTGACCGAGACATGCGCTTTATAAGCAGGAAATAGAATTCTACAGGAAACAATACTACCGAAGACCATTCGAGGGTGTGAGCTCAATGCCACCGAAGAGTACGTACAATTATTATACTTAAAGTTCAGTCAACTACCCTTGATGCACGGACAACCTTTGAAGAAAGTGAAAAGCATGTACCCTCACCCTCACCCTCACTCACCCTCAACCCCTCACCCTCACTCACCCTCAACCCCTCACCCTCACCCTCACCCTCACCCTCACTCACCCTCACTCACCCTCAACCTCAACCCCTCACCCTCACTCACCCTCACCCTCACTCACCCTCACCCTCACTCACCCTCAACCCCTCACCCTCCCTCACCCTCCCTCACCCTCACCCTCACTCACCCTCACTCACCCTCACTCACCCTCTCACCCTCACTCACCCTCCCTCACCCTCACCCTCACTCACCCTCAACCCCTCACCCTCACTCACCCTCACCCTCACTCACCCTCAACCCCTCACCCTCACTCACCCTCAACCCCTCACCCTCACTCACCCTCAACCCCTCACCCTCAACCCCTCACCCTCACCCTCACTCACCCTCAACCCCTCACCCTCAACCCCTCACTCACCCTCACTCACCCTCAACCCCTCACCCTCACTCACCCTTACCCTCACTCACCCTCAACCCCTCACCCACCCTCACCCTCACTCACCCTCAACCCCTCACCCTCACTCACCCTCAGCCCCTCACCCTCACTCACCCTCAACCCCTCACCCTCACTCACCCTC
Organism: Lissotriton vulgaris; assembly: GCF_964263255.1. NCBI lineage: Eukaryota > Metazoa > Chordata > Amphibia > Caudata > Salamandridae > Lissotriton > Lissotriton vulgaris. The sequence goes on along the minus strand of NC_141691.1, from coordinate 2,006,038,669 downwards.
ACCCTCACTCACCCTCAACCCCTCACCCTCACTCACCCTCAACCCCTCACCCTCACTCACCCTCAACCCCTCACCCTCAACTCCTCACTCACCCTCACTCTCACTCATCCTCACCCACCCTCAACCCCTCACCCTAACTCACCCTCACCCTCACCCACCCTCAACCCCTCACCCTAACTCACCCTCACCCTCACTCACCCTCAACCCCTCACCCTCACTCACCCTCAACCCCTCACCCTCACTCACCCTCAACCCCTCACCCTCACTCACACTCACCCTCACTCACCCTCAACCCCTCACCCTCACTCACCCTCAACCCCTCACCCTCACTCACACTCACCCTCACTCACCCATCCTCAACCCTTCATCCTCACTCACCCTCACTCACCCTCAACCCCTCACCCTCACTCACCCTCACCCTCAACCCCTCACCCTCAATCCCTCACCCTCACTCACCCTCAACCCCTCACCCTCACTCACCCTCACCCTCACCCACCCTCACCCTCACTCACCCTCAACCCCTCACCCTCACTCACCCTCACCCACCCTCACCCTCACTCACCCTCAACCTCTCACCCTCACTCGCCCTCACTCGCCCTCACTCGCTCGCCCTCACTCACTCACCCTCACTCACCCTCACTCACTCACCCTCACTCACTCACCCTCACTCACCCTCTCACCCTCACTCACCCTCACCCTTACTCACCCTCACTCACCCTCACTCACCCTCAACCCCTCACCCTCACCCTCACTCAGCCCCTCACCCTCAACCCCTCACTCACCCTCACTCACCCTCACTCACCCTCACTCACCCTCAACCCCTCAGCCTCACCCTCACTCTCACTCACCCTCAACCCCTCAGCCTCACCCTCACCCACCCTCACTCACCCTCACCCTCACTCACCCTCAACCCCTCACCCTCACTCACCCTCACCCTCACTCACCCTCAACCCCTCACTCACCCTCAACCCCTCACCCTCACTCACCCTCACCCACCCTCACCCTCACTCACCCTCACTCACCCTCAACCCCTCACCCTCGACCCCTCCCCCTCAACCCCTCACCCTCACTCACCCTCAACCCCTCACCCTCACTCACCCTCAACCCCTCACCCTCACTCACCCTCAACCCCTCACCCTCACTCACCCTCACAACACATATTGTGTTACAATAGGTGTCACATTTGCGAAAGATAAAACTATTGGCATTGTAAATAACAAAGCTATTAATTCGCTATTTTCAAAACAAGCACATAAATAAAAAATGTGTCCTTTACAATACCAATAGCTCAAACTTTCCTAATGCGAGACCTATTGCATTGCTGTGCTTCTCTCCCCTGCTGCACTCTCCTGCTCTCTAGAGATGTGGCCTAACGACCAGAGCTGCTATCTAAGTCACGTAAATACAAAACATGTTGCATTCCAAATGCTATAGGTGTCACATTCGCGAAAGTTATAACTATTGGCATTGTAAATGACAAAGCCATCAATTTAGCAATTTTAAAAACCAACAAATAAATAAAATATGTCATATACAAGACCAATAACTCCAACTTTTCTAATGCGAGACCTATTGCATTTCCAATGCTTGTTTTCTCATTCTAAGGCAGAGGAGTCCCTTGTTCTGCCCTTTCAACCTGCGGCATATTAACCATTCGGGCACAGTTATTTTTATATAAAAAGTACGGGAACTGTTTTGATCAAATTAATACATCTTTGGAATATCTTTCCCTGCCTACCTCAGCCTCTGCTTGGTAGACGTTTTTTGACCTAAATTAATCAAACACGCTTTTTTGCATACTATCGGTATTTTCACATCACAAAAGTAACACAGAATTAACAAAATTACTCTGATTACGATGGCATAATAAACATTTTGTCCAGGTCTAAAAAAAGACACAATTCTCATTATCTAGCCCCGCATTAGTAATAATCACCAACAAGAGTCATTCTAGAATGTTGCTTGGTTTGATGAGATAGGTTTGGGTTTGGAAACCTATTGTGAAATCATTCACCAGATGTCCCTTTTAAAGATCTACTCTGTCGTCTGATAGGCACCACCTATATGGTTGTGTGAACAAGCTCTCGTATAGAGCGAAACGCGTCACCTTTATTGAATAAATCGCCTTCCCTGTCATCCATTTCTAGATTCCTGATTATTTCGAGGCTATTGCTGTTTGCTGGGCGTGAGGCTTATGAGGTCTTGACCTTTCGGTTCCGATAGAGAGATATATATAAGTCAAAAGTAAAATGTAAGACCAGAATATAAACTCTGCATTCAGGATTACAAGAACATCTCTCTCCATCGCTAGTCTACTTCCCAAAGGATCAGAGAAATAAAATTCATTAAAAAGCATCTTATCCGCCGCAAATGAGTTACTGCCAAGGAGGGTGAACTAAGAGAACGCCTCCATCCCAAATGTGTGCACAATCCTGAGCCTCTACCCCCTAGCCATCTGGTCCTGCCACGTCCTCTCAAAGATGTTCACCGGCACAGCCTTCCATACACTGCATTTTAGAACCACCCCAACACCATCCCTACCCATTCTTCTTCGCTAATGACTAAGCCATCCTTGGCTGTACTACTCACTGGGTCCTTGGCTATACACTACATTTTAGAGCTATCCCAAGACCATCACCTCCGCGTCTTCTTCGTTAATGACCAAGCCATCCTTGGCTGTACTACTCATACTCATCGGTTTGGAGATGCTGAGATCTGGATGGAGTAAGGCGGCTAGCAAATTGATCAAGGTTAACCACAAAACCTAACTTTTCATGCCCTATAAATACCACTTGAAACTTGAACTGATGCTGTACCCATTTGGTCGTTTCCACAACAGCGCCACATTGCGAACTATGATGCCACAACGCAATCACAACAGTGGCATTTAGAAGTACCTTCAGACAATTCGGTTTGCAGTTCACCCAATGCAATCAGTACAAAACTCAAGAACATAGGTGCATGAGTTAGTAAGCCAGGGGATGGCTACTACAGGGAGGTCAGGAGTTCTCAAGTCAATTGGCAAGGAGATGCGCTGTATGAGGGATACTTGATTGAGTGAATGCATCTGCATCTGAATGACCCTCGGGATCACTTCCTAACAAACCTCTCACTATGTGGAGGCGTTAACGAGTCAGCTGTTAAGTGAGGTAGAAGGAGCACGTCAGTAAGAGAGCTAGTAAGTAAATACATTAGTGAGTGGATACGTTTAGTGATTAGGTGACTTACTAACAGGGTGAGTTACTTAGCAAATCAACAAATGAACGAATAAGGGAGTGGACTATGTAGGACGGTGAATGAGTTTGTGAAACTGCGAGTCGGAAGGTTTATGTGTGAATTAGTGAGATCATGAGTAAGCAACTGGATGAGGGTATGACTGAGCATGATGTTAAGAGTATTAGCAAAGAAACCCATGGTTCCTGAATGAGCAGGCTAGGTCAACTGGAAAGCAAACCAGTATTAAACAAGAGAATGTGTTAATTGAATTAGGGAGTGAACGCGTTCTTACGTGGATTGTTTTAAGTGAACTTATGAAGATGCATTTATTTGAATTAGTGAGTGAAGGTGTTTTACGTGAAGTTCTAAGGCCTTAAATCAACTACAGAGAAAACATGGAAAAGTTGAACTAGCAAATGTACCCGGTAAGGCTGTCTAATGGCTAGAGTTCAGTCAGTTGGCTGCCAGACTTCCCACGACACAAATCTGCTGGTTAGACATCTCAAATCAGTCTCTTCATTCGATATCTTTGCTCATCTCTACCTGAGGCTTTTAAATGCTGTCAAGTGTCTCCTTTCTTTATTTGATCATCACACAGATATAGTTCGCCCATTGTGATTGGAGGCTTCCACAAAAACCTTATTAAATAAATAAAATGAAAAATGTAAAATGTGGTAACGCTTGAATGTATTGTGTTCATGTAAAGTGAAACATGTATTACGTGAATTATTGAGCGAATACGTTCGTAAGTGAATCGGTAAGTGGAAACGCTACTAAACTAATGAAAGGGTGCCTTTAGTTTTAAATACGGTGATGAGTTAATAAATTAGTAATTCAATTAGTGAGTGAATAATGTAGTAATATCAGGTCCGTCAGTGAACAAAGGAATGAATGAATAAAAGAGGCTTCGTTAATTAATGCCAAATTCAAAACAGAGCCACGGTATGTAAATGTTATGTCCGGATCGGAAGTGAGATTTACGCTTATCTTTCTAAACTGAAGCTTTCGGCACCCGAACAATACCTGTAAAACCTCGACATCAAGATAAGCTTCCGAAGAGTTTCTAGAAATTAATTTCAAAATGTGACTGCCTCTCAGTGTAGGAAAGTCAGAAACCACACGAAAGGAAGTTGAAAGTAGACCAAGTTTATTGTGGTCCTTCAGTAACGGAGTTCCAGTCAGTAATGCCGATTAACGAGACACTCTGCTAACTGTAACATTCTGCAAGTTTGAAACATTACAATATCCCCACAGGCACGACCTTGTCACGAGCCTCCAGACACAGCTGAATTCTCGTGACATGGCTCGTGAAAACATATGTACAATCCCAACACACCTTCCCCCCTTAAAAAAAAACACAAAAAAAAAACACAAAAAAAAAAAAATCAGTTCATTACAAAATCATCAAACCGAACAGGTAAACGATGAGAGCGAGTAGCTCTAATGTCTCTAGCATTGTCAGGAGAAGATTCTGGTAAACGATAAGAACAAGTGGCCCTAATATCGTTAGGATCACCTTCTGCACGAAAAGATTTCCCATGGTCTCCCTGTTCCTCCAAATCAAAAAAAACATTGCTGTCCAAATCATCCGCTGATTGATTAGGTCCATTAAACAAAGAAACTCTGCTCAGATTCCACACAGAGCCTCCATCGACCCTGACCGCATTTCTAAATACTTCTATAACCCTTTTTGGACTAGACCAAACAGGTAAACCCTTACTAACACCCTCCTTCTTTTTAATGCGGACAGAATCTCCCACCTTAATAGAACGAGAGGAGGTAGAACCAATTCTTTTGGCTAAGTCATGTTTCATCTTGTCCTTGTATAACTGGACCCTGTGTTGAACAGCCTCAAAATCTACCTTTAAACAATTTTCAGACCCAACTAAATTCTTTTTAAGCCACCAAGGGACTAACTTGGTGCTGGGCTTCCGTCCACGTAAAAGTTCGAAAGGAGTGACCAAAGTCACTGAGTTTGGGGAAGTCCTGTAAGCTAACAACATAGATTGCAAAGCATTTTTCCAATTTAAATTTCCTTTGATAGAGAGTTGTATGGCTTCCTTAACGACACGGTTGAAACGCTCAACCTGGCCATTTGCTTCAGGGTGGAAAACAGCAATCCTCCTATGGATGATACCACATTTTACAAAGAAATCTTCCATTTCCTTGCTCACAAATTGCGGACCATTGTCGGTCACGACTTCCTGAGGAATCCCTTCCCTGCAAAATACCTCATCTAAAAACTCTATCACATGACGAGAAGTAACCTCCTTAACCATTTTAACTTCTGGCCACTTGGAATAGTAGTCTATAAGTACAATACCAAAAGCTTCTTGCTTAGGTAAGCAACTAAAAGGGCCAATGATGTCGATTCCCAATTTACGCCAGGGACCTGAGGGTAAATCAATTGGGCATGGTTCAGGACGTAAAGCAACAGCCGTCTTGTCACTATTGGAGCAAAACACACATGTACGCACAAACTGATCTACACATGAATCAATACCTGGCCACCAGAAAGATTCCTTTAACCGTCTTCTGGTAAAGGATATCCCCAAATGTCCCTCATGGGCAATGTCAAGTAAGGTGTTTCTGATAGAAAATGGTGGTACAATCTTATCACCACGCAGAATCAAACCATTTTCCAATGCAAGTTCCTCTTGGACCTTACAAAAGCCTATCATACTTCCAGATAACTTCCTCTGCTCAGGCCAACCATCAACAAGATACTTTTTGACACATCCTAATTCCAAATCCTTACCCATCTCTTCCATCCAAATGTCCTCTTGCAATGAGACCCGTTCACCGCACACTAAATTGACATCACGAAAAGTAAAAGCAACTTCACACTCCTCTTCACTAATCACCTCAGAGACTTCCGTGTCAGAAATCAGTCTCGACATGCAATCAGCGTGTACATTTGCTTTGCCCTGAACATATTCAATAGTATATTGAAAGGATTGTAATCTTGAGGCTAGCCTTGCAAGGCGTGCTGACATTGTCCTACCACCACCTGGAGCCATGAGGTACACCAAAGGCTTATGATCCGTTTTAATTAAGAATCTTGTACCCCAAAGGAAAGGTCTAAAATGCTCAGCCCCCCAAACACAAGCCAGTAACTCTCTTTCTATAACAGAATAATTCTTTTCCGCATCTCTCAAAGCCCTCGACGCATAAGCAACAACCCATTCCTTTTCACCATCCTTCTGCAAAAGTACTCCACCCAAACCAGAAGAACTAGCATCCACCATAATGATGCATTTCACGCCAACTACAAAAGGTTTAAGACAAGGAGCATCCACAATGAATGTTTTCAAAAATTGAAAAGCACGTGTCATTTCCTCAGTCCAATTAAATTTGGCATTTTTTTTTAAGAGACATCTAAATGGGTCAACCTTTACTGAAAAATTAGGAATGAACTTGGCATAAAATTCAATCAACCCTAAGAAAGCCACAAGTTGTTCCTTTGATGTGGGTATCGGAGCATTAATGATGCTCTTCACATGGTTTTTCTTTGGTTTGATTCCCATTCCACTAATAGTGTGACCTAGATATTCCACTTCTTTTTGCCTAAACTTGCACTTGTCAAGACGTAACGTAAGGCCTTTCTCCGCCAAAGCAGCAACTACACACCTTAAATTATTGTCATGTTCTATATCATCACTTCCATAGACCAAAATATCATCTTGAAATGCTATAGCACCATTCAAGCCCTCCAAAGTATCCCTCATTAACCTTTGGAATACTGAGGCTGCACTTGCCAACCCAAAGGGCATTCGACAAAACCTATATAACCCCTCAGGCGTGATGAATGCAGTTATGTTCTTAGACTCGTCAGCTAATACAACTTGATGATATGCGCTGGCAAGATCAACACATGAAAAAACTTGAGCACCAGCCAGTGTCGAGACCATCTCATGAAGATTGGGTAGAGGGTGTGAGTCGACCCAAATGGCACTGTTGACACTGCGGAGGTCAATACATAATCTAAGTTCCCCAGTGGACTTAACCGAAATCACAATGGGGGAAACCCAAGGTGACGATTCTATAGGTTCAATTATGTTTTTTTCACACAGATCTTTTAACATTTCTTTAAGTTTAACTCTGTAAGATAAAGGAACATTCCTTACTCTATGCCTCACTGGAATGGCATCTTCATTTAACTTGATGACATGTTCGAATCCTTTGTATCTACCCAGGGTCCCACTGAAAACAATAGGAAATGATTTGCGTAATTCCTCTACCAACAACGAACTATCCCCAGTGACACATGAAGTGTTAAGTGGTTGAACAACATAAACTGGAGGATCAGCTCTGGGATCAATTTTCATTCCCAAATCGTATTGGTGTGGCCAACTTAAAAGCGATAACCCAGATTTCGACACGTAAACTTTCCCAGAAATATGTCGATCAGAAAATTGTATGTTGGCAATAAAATAACCAATCAAATCAATTTTGTGGCCTGTATACCCACCAGGAGATACATCAGATTCACACAGTTTCTTATTGGGAAAATTCCCTTGAAATACTTTCAAAGAAATGATGGTGTACCACGCACACGAATCTACATAAATTTCCAAACTTACTCCATCAATGGTTATGAAACAAGACGGAAACTTAGTGCACTCCCCATCCTCACAAACATTAATCACAGTATTAACCTGAAATGTTTCATCATCATCACATTGACAGTTATCACAACATTCACTTATGCAATTCATCTTCCCTGCTAATGATTTGCAACATCTTGTAAAGTGGCCTTTCTTGTAACACTTTGAGCATGTTTTACCTAAGGCAGGACAATTTTTACAGTCCGCTAAATGTCCATCACTCCCACACCTAAAACATAATAGTTTTGAGGTTCTCTTCTCATATTTCTGATTCCTAAACTTATTATCATTTCTGTGAGAAGACTCATTTCTCTGTGAAAAATTCTTCCTAGATTTATCAAAATCCTTGGATACACTGAACACATCACTTTTATCATTGCCTCTAATCTCTTTAACAAATTTTTCTGAGTGTTCTATAGATTTTGCTATATCTATAGCATTATTGAGTGACATGTCAGAAGTTGTCCAAAGGCGTTCTTGGACTTTCTTGTTATTGGTTCTCATCAAAATCTGGTCCCTTAGTACTTGCTCGTAAGATATGTGTTCAAAATCACATGTAACAGCCAAAGATCTTAATGCTGACACAAAATCCTCTACAGGTTCATCAGAACGTTGTTTCCTAGAATAAAAAATGAACCTCTCCATAACAACATTCTTTTTCTTACCATATCTTGAGTTTAACTGCATAGAAGCGTATTCATAAACATCAATTTCACCCGGATTTACAAGAGCTGGTAATGTCTTGAATTCTTTTAAAGCTATACCACCCAAACAATGTTTAAGCAGAGACAATTTCCTATCTGGTTCACACTGTCCTTCCTCTAGTACCTCAACATAAGCTAAGAAAACAGGTTCCCAAACTTCCCAAGCCATAGGTGGTTCACCTGGTGATGACAGAAATGCGGGAGGAGGAACGATACCAGACATGTTAAAATGTGAGAAAATAATAAATAATAATAGAAAGGGAAAATAGCATATAAGTTAATATCATAAAGTACAATTGTAAGTTTAAATAACATAATACGCAAAAAACGTATTATTGATACCCTTCCAAAATATAATTATCCCTTGCTGTGATCAAGGTTGTTGTTGAAAATCAGCGTGAGTAGATAAGCATCTCTACTGTTTCAAAGGTTGCGCGCTGCCTTTACACGTCGAGTTGGGAAAAAAAAACAGTTTCTCTATTGCTCAAGAGACTGCCTTTACACGTCGCGTAGATTCTCTACTGCTCCAGAGACTGCCTTTACACGTCGAGTAGACTCTCTACTGCTCTCTACTGCTCCAGCGTTGCAGTTGCGCAATGACTTCGTACGTCGCGTCGATCAGCGATGACCTCACATGTCGCATCGAACAGCAGTGGGAAGGTGCATCAATGCGCGAACATCGCGCGTGTGGAACGCTCGAAGCCTCGTTTCAAAAGATGCCAGTGAAAATAAAGTGAAGAATCACGGCAAGTTTCCTTTTTTTTTTTAAATAAGGAAAGAAAAAAAAATTTTAAGATCCGCTTCCTTCCGTTCAGCTCTCCTTAATTTAGCAGTATTCCGGTGTTGCTGTCTGATCCATTTTGACAGCGCTGGAAATAGAAATCCAAGTAAAATCGAGGAAAGCCAAATTTATTCCAGTTCCAGAATAGTCCTTAAACGCAGGTAACACAGCTCCCGCTCGTCGCCAGTGTAGGAAAGTCAGAAACCACACGAAAGGAAGTTGAAAGTAGACCAAGTTTATTGTGGTCCTTCAGTAACGGAGTTCCAGTCAGTAATGCCGATTAACGAGACACTCTGCTAACTGTAACATTCTGCAAGTTTGAAACATTACAATATCCCCACAGGCACGACCTTGTCACGAGCCTCCAGACACAGCTGAATTCTCGTGACATGGCTCGTGAAAACATATGTACAATCCCAACACTCAGCCAATCCGATCTCTGTCCTGTCGTCACATGACCTTACATCCACCATTTTGTGCTCTTTCTTTACTGCTCATCAGCCGAAGATAATTGTAGCCTATTTTTCATTACATCTCTCTTTATTTGAGCTCCTAACCCACCCACTGAGGAAACCTGGAGGAGTCTTCTGCCCGTTTGTGAAATACTGATGTTTTCCTGCTCAGATGTTCTTTATTATTAAGCACTGTGCGCTTAGTATCAAAATTTGTTTTTCTATCTCTACAGGCACTCTCCATAGAGACTGAAGGAACTGCAGTGAGTCAGACTTTTCAAAACTGGGGCAGATGTTTCCGTGCTCCTGTGTGGACAGGCCCTTCACATGGGCAGGGCACCCTTCTACAGGGCCATTGAAGTGGATTGGGCCAAGTCCTCTCCTGCAGCCGGCGGCACCGGGCACTACAAGCTTGTGATAGTCCACAGGTGAGGAAGCCAAAGAGCTTCCTCTCTATGCTGCCTGAATGTCATCTTGTCTATCTGTTTATGGAATGCTCACGTCTTACCTGGATCACTCAAAGCAGACCAGACATCACTATATTTCATCGCTCTGAATACAGCATATCCCGACCTAGCAGGAAATATCAACGCACCTTCAAGACTCCCTGAGGCCGGAGACTCAAGGACCTCAGAGGTGCGAGGTGTTTACAAAGAGTAAAAAGTAGAATAATTTAGTGATGGGATGGCCCTAAGAGGCAACAACACAATGTGTGAGTGCACCAAGACAAGTTTATCCAGAGGATGAGTGACTTTCAGTTTGGTCTTCATAGCAGTGTGCAATAATGGAGGAACTTAAACTCTCAGGAAAGCACCTTCAATAATAGCAGCTCCCTAGCAGCATCCGGCACCTCGTGCGCAGGGAAGCAGAGCTGTGGGAACCTAGGGCTCCCAGAAAAAAGGTATGGAAGATGAGCGAATACATGCTACAGTGCAGGGAAAGTGTAAGCATACACAGCCAGGTGAGACTTCAATGGCCAACACAAGGCACCCTCATGGTGAGAGGCTGGTCGGTCCCGTTCATGCAGCAACCTGGTTGCTCAGAAAACCAGTATTGTAGAAGAAGGCTCGTCCAATGTTTCCAATACACCAGTTGAGAAGGATGCTCTTGGATCCCCCAGCATGATGCTGAAAGAAGTTGACCGGTCTTGAAGAGGATCAGGAAGCTGGAAACCTGGAGACTCTGAAGACCTAATCTAGGAAGACTGTGTAAAGGTCGGTGAGGTATAGCACCCCAAGTCCTACTGGGCCGTCTCAGAAAAGGTGGCTCTGTACTTAAATGCAGGTTAGCTCAAACCTTTTGAAAAAGAGGCCAGAATTAGGCTGAAGGTCGAATGCCCATGGTCATCCCCAGATCCAAAGATCTTTCTGCCCAAAATTGATATTGTTCTACCTTCATGTGGAAACGTTTGCATGAACGGAAAAATGGGACTGATCGCTCATGGAGGTTTGGTGAATCTTCCTGACCCCTCAAGCCTCTGAATCATGGTTTTGGGTTTGGCCGAGGAGGCAAGGAGACAGGGTCACAGAGTCTCAGAGCGTCCTGCCCGGCAGGGCATATAGAGCCGTCTGCCTTTTCGATAACACAAATTGAGCAATTTCTACTACTGCTCTCTACTGCTCCGGGTGGAACCTAATTTGGGGGATCGCGTCACCCTGGAGGCAGGCCAAGGGGTGTCTTAATTCTGGGACCAAGCAGTGGCATGTTTACATATGACAATTGGTTCTCTACCAATGACGTGCATGAAACAATGGTTATTAAGGATTTTCCCATCAACAAAAATGACAAAATAAAAATATGAATCACATCTTTGGGCACTGTCCTAGCAAAAGAACAATGGGTAAGCCTTACCCTCTGAAATGTTAACAACGGAAAAGGGACTTAATTGAATGGGTAATGGCTGACGAAGACCATATGAAGATTTTTAAGATATAAGACACATTAATGGAAAATCTAGCTGACTGGGATGATTTGTTGATGAAACCGGCGGACGTCCCCCAAAAATAAGTCACAGTGAAAAAGAAAGATATTCTACACTGTTTATTTTGACCAAGACTTTATAAAACTGAAACATAAAATTAAAAACTGGATCAAAGACAAAAGGATAGGAAAATATTTAAATATGCAATATGATATATTATGAACCAACATTTACTTATGCTTTTGTATGGTACTGTGGGAAACATAACAAATTTATAAAAGGAGTCATAGATGAACTGGACAATATATTAAAGAAGAAGAGGGATGTGGATTACGACAATTGGATATTCGGAAGCTCTTCCAAGAAGAAGGAGAACAAAATGGTGGCTGTAGGGCCATTTGAGGACGAGAGTGGATCAGCTGAGAAACGGCGACATACTGTCCTTTAGTTTCCAGAGAGTCTTGGGAAATGTAGTTTTTTCAGATTGTTGTTTTACAGTTAGTGTTGGCTGCTGGGCGTCAGAAGAGATAAGCATAATCCACTCCTCTGTGTCCTAAATAGAATGTAAACTTTCATTCACTACAGCTAGAACAAGTCTATTCCTAAATGGTGCAAGTGCTTATTTGTAGGGTATATGGATGAATAGGCTCCTTCAAGGCACAGCGGAGTAGACTGAGGAACCGCCTGGAAGTTGGACCAGTAACCCAGGGCATCACTCTGTTACGCAAAGCCAGCTTTAGACTAAAGGCAAAAGGAACAGTGGTAAAAGTATTGCCTGGAAAAATTGAAATGTAGGTTTCTTTTTAAAGCCCAGTAGGGCAATGAAGATGTCAACCCAATTTGCAACTCAAGTGTCATTTAGGGCGTCTCAACAGTCTTTATAACCAGGTCAGCGGTGGGCAAGCCACCCAATACCAAATTCAAGCCACAATTCCGAATGGGTAAATAGTTTTCCTTCATACATAAATCTATGCTCTGTGCATTCACATGGCTTGAATATCATTAAACCTGGGGTGGTTTTTACTAGTCTGTGAATCAAATTCCCAGAAGCAGGCCAGCTACAGCCCAGTGAAGTAGGGTCAAGTACAAGCAGGGGGCTTGGATAGTTAAATCTTTCAAAGGAAGCTAGATGATGAAGAAAGTTAGGAACAATGTAGTGACTTCGCCTATGGAGTGTGACATTCTTTAATCAACTTGTTCTGGATGTGTATCCTATTATGTGGGTTAAACATAAGTATGGTAACTTTGCATTTGCATTCACTGAAGATGGCAGTGAAGTGGTGAGGAGCCAGGGCATACTTTATATTGTGAAGACATTAAAAGGACTTGAAAGAAATCTTCCAAAGCGGCCTTGTCCAAACTGCACTGGCTCCCTGTTAGGGAAAGAATTAGATTTAAAAGCCTTTGCTATGCCCATAAGATTGCCCACAACAAAGGACCTACCTATCTAAGAAACCTTCTCACTATCCATCGTCCGACCAGAGACCTTAGATCCTCGGGAATGTCACAATTCAAACTTCCCCGTATCCACAGAGCGAAAATGGGTGGTCGCTCCTTTCGTTACCTTGGAGTAAAACAGTGGAATGCCCTCCCCGTCCATTTGAGAATGGAACCTTCAGAAAATCTTTTTAGAGCCAAACTAAAAACTCACCTCTTTCCCCAATAATACTTTTCTGCTCCTTTTCCATCCGTTTTTCCGCTGTGAGTTTTGTTGGCAGTCAGCGCGGGGATACACAGTTGTGCAGCCATGCGCTCTATAAATGTTCTATTATTATTATTATTATTAAGAAATAGAAATTTGTAAATTCTTTGTCAATAGTAGGTCTTCCAATTAGTGACTGTGCATGTAGGGTGAGGCAAATGTAAGTAAGTAAAGTAAGTAAGTAATTGACTTATAGAGCGCATTAATTCTGAGGCGTCTTGGCGCAGGGGTTGCAAAGAAAGGCGATGAACCAAGAGACACTAGGTCATTCCTGTGAAGGGAATAGCCAGGTTTTGACCAATCTCCTAAACTGGGGTCTGGATGATTGAAGCCTAAAATGGGCCGGTAACTCATTCCAGAGCTTCGATGCTCGATTTATGAGACATCTGCCTCCCCATCTTGCCTTATTGATTTTAGGGATCCGAACCAGTGCTTTATTGGCCGATCTGAGATTCAGGCGGGGGTGAACCATTGAAAAAGTTTCTGAAACTCCTGTGGCCTTCCACCATAGAGAGGTTTATGCACCAATCAGAATGCCTCAAATTCTATTTGCTGTCTAACTGGAAGCCAGTGAGGATTCCTAATAGAGCTAGAGATATGGTGGTACTTAGGAATATTGGGGTATTTAGGAATATTGAGCAAAGTTCGTGCTGCAGCATTTTGCAGAGATTGCAATTTTGACAGTTGACATTTCTCAACGCCCAAACACAGTGCGTTGCAATAATCAATTCGAGAGAGAATTAGGGCAACCACAACTGATTTTTTAAGGTCTAAAGGAAGATATCGCAAGATTTTACGCACCATGTTAAGAAGAAAGTAGCAGGATGACGTCACCTGGTTAATCTGGCCTGAGAAGTTTAACTGGGCATCACACAGAAGTTCTAACTTCCTCACTTTTTATACTGGGACTGGACAGGATCCTGCCACCCCTGGCCACCATGCTAGATTCCAAATAGGAGGTCCATTACCAAATTCCATGACCTCTGTCTTATCCGTATTTAGTTTAAGATAACTATTATGCATCCATTCCATGCTCAAGACAACTGTGGAATTATCTGCACATGAGGAAATGGAAATAACAATTTGTGTATCGTCGGCGTACGATACTTGCAAGAAGCCATGAACCCTAATTAGTTTAGCCAGAGCCGTCACATAAATGTTGAATAGAGTTGGCGACAGTGCTGAACCTAGGGGAACTCCACAGGAGAGGGAGATTTGAGGTTGTCCCAGCACACTCTCTGTTCTCTGGCTGTCAGGAAATGGGTTAATGCAGCATCCTTATTCCTATTGCCTTCCGCTGTTGCGTAAGTACCATGTGATTTACTGTGTCCAATGCAGCTGATAGGTCATGTAGGATAAGGACGGCTCTGCCTCCACCATCAATTAGCAAATGGATTTCCTCAGTGGCCATGATTAGCGCTGACTCCGTAGAGTGGCGCGATCGAAAACCATGTAAGGTGGAATTTAGGTGGTTATTGGTTTAAAGATAACCTTTTAGATCTGAGTTAATGGCTTTTTCCAAAATTTTGGCCGCTGGGTTAGACAAGAGATTGAACGGTAGTTCTTTACTTCGAATGGATCGAGGAAAGGTTTCTTTAGGATGGGTCTAATTTAATACAGGCTTTCTTCCAGGAATCAAGGAAGTATCCTGTCCTGATGGCATTATTCAGGAGAGGGGTTAGTAGAGTACTAACTTTACCCGAGCCCAGATGTGTATGTCCGGGGACAAGGGTGTGTCGGGGACCCTAATTTAGTGGCTAATAGCAGGTCTTTGACTGTGCCCACTGTTAGGAGTGAGAATCTAGTCAAATGGCTAGTAGTGGAAGAAACGTCTTCCATTGATGTGCGAGTGAAATAGCAGGGGCGGAGATCCGACCTGCTCGTTCCTCATAAATCGTTTGGACCATCTGTTGGGTGAGGTGAGGTCTATTGGTCTACACAAGCGGGGCGTGAGGTGGTCAGTTCCATGGTTCAGTCTATACAGAGTTAATGGGGCTGTGGAGCGGTAACAGCCGAATAGTATAAACTTACACTAGTCTAGTTAGTAAGTGAGGGTGTGCTATTCAAGTCAAGACATAAATAAGCTCTTCTTATGAAGTTACAGGGACTATTCCTTATTCATAATTCCACACAATAAAGAAAACATCTCAAATATACACCTGAATGTTTCAGTATGGGCATATGGGCAGCAATGCACAAACATACTTTGAGTCCTCAATAACCTTTCACTACAGTGACTCACCTTTGTGGATATTCCCCCAAAGGCGGATACCATTTTAGTTTTAGCTGGAAATAGATGATCAATGACTTGCCTAGGGGTTTCACACATAATGAGTTGTTGTCCTCTGCACTAGGTGTACTCGCTCTTCCTGAGCCTTAGTTCCCATGGTTGGTAGATTTGGGACCACGCAGAATGGGACTGAACGCTGGTGTTAAGCACTGCACACATAACCAGACTGTGGAAATATTGAAATGTCTAAAAATAAGCTTCTGCCACAGTGACTTCAGCTATGTATAAAAAAAGGTTTGGAAAAAGAAAACACAGATCACAAATGCAACCATTGTTCACACCGGAATTTCCAAGATTGGATGTGGAGCGTGTCTGATCATTGCACAAAGTCCTTTTGACACTTGCGGATGGGCGTTGTCCAGAACATTTCAGTCATTCTTGAATTTTCCCTCCATTGAATTAGTGAACAGGACACCTTTGCCAACAATCTCTTAGAAATCTAAACCTATTGTAGACCAACATTCTTGATTTATTAAGGATGACTGTATGACATGTTGCCAATTATGTGCCTGGAAAGCCACTTTTAGTCAGTATCAATCTAAGATGGACAAATCTGGGCGGGTTCTGAGAATCAACCAGTTGAAGAATCCCAATTGAACATGTCCCATAGCAGGAGCTCCCCGAGTAGTTGTACTCACCATTATAGCTATGGATACCCAAGTCTACTTGGGACAAGGAGTCAAATAATCTGTGCCCAAAACCACATAGAAGAATATGTATTTATTGAGGGCAGGTCAGAATAATATGTATTGCCTCAGAGTTCAGGGTGTCCATCCCGCTACAGAACATTGTTTTGTTACCTTTGGCCTGTTTCCAGGTCGATTTTGAATATGGAACACACGTATGCCTTGGTTTTTAAACGTATTGCCCTTATATACAGATTTATTGAACAACATTCTTAGGTACGTCTGAGTTTGTTTCTTACTTAAACTCTGAAATCTCTAAGGTTGCAATATTTTAGGAAAGACACCTTGCTTTTTAGAATTAAATGGCAATGAGAGTCAGGAGGCGTGCAAGAACGTATCTGAGTGCGTGATCGTGGCTAAACCAGGGGA
Organism: Lissotriton vulgaris; assembly: GCF_964263255.1. Taxonomy (NCBI): domain Eukaryota; kingdom Metazoa; phylum Chordata; class Amphibia; order Caudata; family Salamandridae; genus Lissotriton; species Lissotriton vulgaris. The sequence goes on along the minus strand of NC_141691.1, from coordinate 2,006,021,941 downwards.
GCTCCGCCTTTTTGCTCCTGACGAACCGCACTCAGATAGATAAAGAGAAAAAAAAGATAGGGACCCATAGGGCAGTCTGGTCTCTTTTAGATAGTCCTCAGGTGTCATCAGCTAACTCAAATCTACTACAGGTATAGTTATTTGAATGAAATCTAGTTAGCTTATGCACCTGTTCAAATTCCTATTTAGCAACACAAGAAGGATCTTCTTTCCTTCAAAAGTGTGCTCTACAAATACAACTGCATTGAATGAAGCTCCCTCACCCCCTCAGTTGACTGCCACAAAACTGACCCAAACAAATTCCCATTGCTTTGCAAACACACGAGAAAATCAGATCCAGGAATGACTTTCAAACAGAAAGCGACTCGTCCTCTCTCCATGAGCATTAAAAACTCTTCAGTCTTGACACTGAGCTTTCCTTCAAAAGGTTACCTTGTCAGGAAAGTCCAGACAGAAACAACTAGTTCTTACTGCTGGAGAAAGTAAATTTGTATCTACCTGAACCAGATTTCATGCCCACTTGGATATTAATTTACCTTAAAGAATATTCCTGGTCCCTCCCCGAGAACTGCCATTGTCTTCAAAAACTAGTACATCACATACAAAGCAACCATACTTGGTTATCTGACGGACGAAACACAAAGAGCCAATTCCTGTGCAGGCACGAAACCAAAAAACATACAAAAACAAAATATCCCCAAGATATGGCATAGCCTCACTCAACAGCTCAACATTGACCCTCACTATATATGTCTCTTCAAGGAGAGTCTCATTGGCAAGCTGGAATTCTCCTCAGAACTCCATCGCTCTCTGGCTAGGTTTGTACTGCATTATTACCAACACTTAATTGGTTTACACATCCAAATACATTACTTTGTCAATTACGGGAGTCCAAAGGATTGCATTTGCTTGGAGAAGATCTGATGGGATTTTACGTCCACATGAGGCCTTCTTTATATTTTTATGATGAGTCAATAGTGAACAAAACGATACCAAATCTATTGTATCTGCCTACCATTCTGGAAAACAGTGAGAAAGGATATTGTTGAAGTAGGTTAGTGGGTTGTGTTTGTTGAGGCCTGGTACGGCAATGTGGCTGTGTAGGTACCAAGCCGCAAATCCTTTTTAGAAGAAGGTATACAGGATGAGACGTGGTGTCGAGAAGGCATCTGCACGAGGTAGGTAGGAGACAATGTACTTCGTGAGTGGAGGAATGGACGGGGGGGGATCAGATTTGTTCTAAATTGAGTTTCGCTAATATGGTTGGAAATTGAAGGAGTTAGAAGAGAGGGGAGGAACCTTGGTAGGAGAGAGTAAGAAACAGGCAAGGCTGGAATGGGAGACAAGTGACTGCGTGTGTCTGGAATACATGTGGGATTCGGACCAAAGGGTGGAGCTGGTGGTTGAGTGGCGGGAACCAATTTGGAGTGAGCTGGGTTGAGCGAGTGATAAGAAATGTGTGTGTGAAGAGGAGAGAATTCAAGGAAAGTAGAGCGAGATGAGTGGATGACCTTGGAGACCCTCATTGGTGACAGGCAGTACGCTACAAATCCACCTTACCTTGTTGGATTCAGTGTGGGAAGCAGCAAGTAGGTCATGTGGGGGGTAGATACGATGGAAAGTTCATCGCCCTAACCTCGCTGCCAATCACAGTAGAGAATAGGAAGAAGCAAGCTGTATAAGGATTTGCACTCAGGTCACTCATATTCTTTTCCACTACTCTTCCACATTACTTCCTCAACTCTAAGAGCAAACCCCTACCACTATCAGTCTTCCACAGAAATGTCCTCTGTCCCACAAGCAAAGCACTATCACTGTCAATCTTCATACCTGTTGAGCACATCGGATCATCTTCCTTGCCTCCTCCTTGATGCTGGGATTGTCTGGTGGCGGCGGGTGAATGAGCGTCGTCACCTCAGTTCCCTGAAATCCATAGAATGTTGGCCAGCCAAGGTCCAGTTCAGGGGCCGCCATGTCCGATTGCATGGGCCAGTAAGTGCCCGAGGAGCCGTCCACATCCATGTCACTGTTGTATAAGGGGTCCTCATCAGAGGCCTCCTGCGGTGCATAATGAGGATTCTGCATGTTTTTTGTGATGTGATCCACTTCCATTTCACATAGGAAGTCGGGGAGGCCCTCGTCCGATAGGAAGCCCGTGTAGCTCTCCGGCCCATCCTCGGCCAGCCTGTCGATGGCTATTCGGTAATACTCCTTGTAATGTGGCGGGAGATAGTTCGGATCCAGGGGGTTATCCCCCTGGGAGGAGCTCTGAGACCGGCGCGCCATGGCTCACCAGCAGATTGGGACACTGGTCCGACCTGGAGAGGGGGAAACAAGAGATAGCTGTTAGAACAAAGTTATTTACAGAATGCTGGAGCTACATTCATTCACAGAAACCAAGGCCTACTTTCTTATTGCAGATTGGCAGGAGGCATTCGCTAAAAAAGACAATGCTCCTCTTGGGCAGGCTGTTCGTGGCACACGGTCACCACCAAACAATGCTTGTTTATCATCACCATCGAGGTTGGAGTACCAGCATGAGGCGGGCCAGCCTTGAAGTCTCAGGATGGCATCTGATGCAGGTTAGTTTTTGCCAACAGCCTCCTGACTGCTCATCTGCTAGAGGTGTATCTTACTAGACCTCACCATTGGGCCCTCAAGGACCAGAGGGGAGAGAAGCTGTGGCAGGCCAGCTTGGGTAGAGATGGGAGATCTGTGATCTGGGTGAAAGGGAAAAATTGTACTATGGACAAACCTTATACATCCAGCAAGACAAAGTGAGCCGAAGACCCTAGAGAGAGGAAATTGTGACCTACCCCTGGAGAGAGGAAATTGGGTTTACCGCTAGAGAGAAAAAAACTGTGTTCTATCCCAGAAGACAGGAAAGCAGCACTGGACACAAGAAACTGGGATCTACCCCTGGAGAGAGGAAACTGGGATTTACCTCTGGAGAGAAGAAACTGGGATTTACCTCTGGAGAGAAGAAACTGAAATCTACCTCTGGAAAGAGGAAACTGTGATTTACCTCTGGAGAGAGGAAACTGTGATTTACCTCTGGAGAGAGGAAACTGGGATCTACCTCTGGAGAGAGGAAACTGGGATCTACCTCTGGAGAGAGGAAACTGAGATCTACCTCTGGAGAGAGGAAACTGAGATTTACCTCTGGAGAGAGGAAACTGAGATTTACCTCTGGAGAGAGGAAACTGAAATCTACATCTGGAAAGAGGAAACTGTGATTTACCTCTGGAGAGAGGAAACTGTGATTTACCTCTGGAGAGAGGAAACTGGGATCTACCTCTGGAGAGAGGAAACTGGGATCTACCTCTGGAGAGAGGAAACTGGGATCTACCTCTGGAGAGAGGAAACTGTGATTTACCTCTGGAGAGAGGAAACTGGGATCTAACCCACAAGAGAGGAATGGACCACTGGGCAATGGAAACTGGGATCTAACCCTAGAGAGAGAAAACTAGAAATTACCCATGCAAACATTAAACTGGTATCTACCCCTGGAGAGAGGAAACTACCACCGGACACAGGAAACTGGGATCTACCCCCGAAAGACAGGAAACTACCACCGGACACAGGAAAATGAGATCCACCCCCGAAAGACAGGAAACTACCACCGGACACAGGAAACTGGCAATCAGCCCTGGAGACAGTAAACTACCACTGGACAGAGGAAATTGGGATCTACCCCTGGAAAGAGGGAGCAGGAAACTACCCTTGGAGATAGAAAACTGGGATCTATCCCTGAAGACAGAAAACTACCACCAGACACATGAAACTGCTTTCTACCCTAGAGACAGCACCCTTAGAGACAGGAAGCAGGACATTACCCCTGGAGATAGGAAAGTGGGATCTATCCCTAGAGACAGGTAACTACCACAAGACACAGAAGACTACTATCGGACACAGGAAACTGGCATCAACCACTGGAGGCAGGAAACTACCATCAGACACAGGAAACTAGATTCTACCCCAAGTGACAGGAAAATGTCAACTACCCCTGGATAAAGGAAACTGGAAACTACACCAGAAGACAGGAAACTTGGATAAATCCCTGGAGACAGGAAACTGGCATTTACCCCTGGAGGCAGGAAACTACCATCGGACACAGGAAACTAGGTTCTACCCCGAGTGACAGAAAAATGTCAACTTCCCCTGGATAAAGGAAACTGGAAAGTACACCAAAAGACAGGAAACTTGGATAAATCCCTGGAGGCAGGAAGCTGGAAACTACCCCTGAAGAAAGGAAACTGGAAACTACACCTGAAGACAGAAATCTGGGGTCTAGCTTGCCTTCTCACCAAACTTTCTTCTTTCTAAACCCATATCAGCGTTTGTCAATGCCATTGATTCTCACTGACATGCCTAAACCTATCTGTGATCCCATCCCATTGGTTACAAAGAACTCTCAAGTAAATTCATGCCACATGTTTGATGCAATATAAAAAGCTCAAAAATGGATGGAATAAAGTACACCCAACAGTGCATTATAAAAACCCTGCAAGTAATTGAAACAGAAAAAAGACACACTGCTCCCTCTTACAAGGTCAGAGAACTCTGGGGGGTCCGTTTTATAACAAGCATTGGAAATGCAATAGGTCTCGCAGCATTAGCGTTAGTGCTTTTAGAATTGTTTATGGGTTTTTTTTTTTAAATCTTTAGCATTTTTGTTTCCTGTAGCCAATGCTAAAGAATTACAAATAAAAAAAGCCATAAACAATTCTAAAAGCTCTAACTCAAATGCTCCGAGACCTATTGCACTGTGTGAGGGTGAGGGGTTGAGGGTGAGTGAGGGTGAGGGTGGGTGAGGGTGAGTGAGGGTGAGTGAGGGTGAGTGAGGGGTTGAGGGTGAGTGAGGGTGAGTGAGGGTGAGTGAGAGTGAGGGTGAGTGAGGGTGAGTGAGGGTGAGTGAGTTAGGGTGAGGGGTTGAGGGTGGGTGAGGGTGAGGGTGAGGGGTTGAGGGTGAGTGAGGATGAGTGAGGGTGAGTGAGGGGTTGAGGGTGAGTGAGGGTGAGTGAGGGTGAGTGAGGGTGAGTGAGGGTGAGTGAGGGTGAGTGAGGGTGAGTGAGGGTGAAGAGTGGTATACAATTACAATAGGGTGTGGCTACACCCAATGTTGAGCCCAGGTACCACCTTGCGGGCCTAGCAGCAGTGCGCATGGAGGACTGCATTGCCCCCAGCGCGATGGTTCATATGGCAGCAGGAGTGGAGCAATATGCGGGAGGGTAGGTTAATGATGTGTGAGGATAGGAGGGTTGAAGTGTTTTGTCTGGGGCTGGCTCAATGGTTGTTAGAAAATTGCAATTCGTGAGTGGCAGGCTAAGCTCGGAGGGCGGACAGGATCACAGAAGACGCAAGTTAGTCAATGGGGCCCGCTAGGCAACCGTAGACTATAGTGGGGACCATAGGGGAAGTGATGTGGCCTATGCACAGAGCTGCCGACTTGGGAGTGGCTCAACATCATGTGATCCTGCGCAGATGATTTACTCTTCTCGGAGTAAAACAAACCAGGTATTTGGCATGGGGTGACGCACGGAGTATCAGGAAGAAGGTTTCAATGGGGAGTCGGGTTAAAGGGTAGACAAAGGCGCACGAGGGGCGAGCGCGAGTGGCGGGGGGCTGCTGCAGGAGCCTCAGCTTAGGAGTTGTCTCCCAGAGTACTGACGAAGAGGAATTTGGCCTGGAGAGACGCAACGGGGGGAGGGTGGGGGGCATAAAAACGCTTCAATTTCGGAGGCAGGTTAGAGGGAGACAAAGCACAGGAGTGGGAGCGACGAGAGTGGAGGGGTATGGGGGGCCTCGTTTTGGTGGCTTAAGGAAGGGCAGCAAAGCGTCTAATTACAAGGTTAAGGCGGGGAACCAGGCTGCGCATGAGGAGGCTCGTGCAGATAAGAATGGAGTGGGTCGGTCGGGTTACAGTACATTGGGTGTTCCCCCACATGGGGGGTGGGGGGGCGTTGCGCCCCCACCCCCATGTCACATGACCGGGGTCTGCTGGAGCAGGTAGGAGCCCTTTAAACTCCAGCAGTTTCATTAGCTGGATGCCTGCTAGGTGAGTCACCGTTGAGGGGGCGGGCCCTTAAGGAGGATGAGATCTGGGGGGAGGGGAGAGAGATGTACGTGAGAGAGAGAGAAGGCACACGAGGCAGAGAGACACCATCACACGCACTCGATGAATCCTGATGAGTGGCGCTAAGTTTCCAAGGCGTTTCTTGCGACAGAGCAGCTCTGCAGGGGCCCCTGGCAGGGGCTTTCCTGCCGCCTCGAGGCCCGGGACAGAGACTCACTCCCTCCAGCCCGCAGTGAATAACAAGCGTTGCAGTGAAAATAACGCGCTTCTGTTATGCGCGCCTTGGTGTTCAGAAGTAAATAAGTTGTAAGTAAATGGGATGCACTGACCCCATTCTGCAATTTAAAATCCTGTAAGAGATGGTCTCACACTGCCGCTGAAAATGGACCCTAAAAAGGGACTAATGTCTTAAAGAAATGTCTTAAACTCTTTTAAACTAGTGGTTCTGCACTCGTGGCTGCTGGCCTGCGACTCCGTGTCTGCTGATGGGAGTCGAATCAGCGTGTGATGCAAGGGGGCGTGTTTAGATCCGGAAATGGCGTTGCGCGAGTGCTGTGTATAATAAAGTTATGTGCGTAAGAGATAGTGTAAGCCACGATAAAAACAATAATGAATAAAAAAGAGAATTGACATATGTTGTTAATCGGACGGTGTGTAAATACATACTATAACGAAGCAGAGTAACGAAAAGTAAAAAAGCAGTTGCTCTGCTTCTTAGCAGTATGTATTTTAAACCTGCACAATCTTGTTGCGGGATGTATTTTAAACGTGCACACATTTTTTCTTTTCAAGTATTTGCAGTACAATGCAATAGGTCACGGAATTTGTCAAGTTACAACGATTGTTGTTATAAATAACGTTGTATATAAATATATTCACAAATGGTGTACGTTTTACCGGAATTAGCTGGGCTTGTAATTTTTTGGCTGCTGTGGATGCCTATGCGGAGGAGCATGGTGTCGTCCTGCGGGGGTGGTGTTGGGGGGATCCTGATTGGGGTCTGCCGGCTATTTAAACAAGTATTTGAATGCAGGAGGGGGTGGGCGGACGAGCCGCAACGTCATGGCTCTGAAAAACAAGCGAGGGAGGGAAGGTGCCAAAAGAGGAGGCGAGCGCGGAGTGGCTGAGGGGAGGGAGTGGGCAGCAAAGAAGCCGAAGCTGCTCCTGGCGTGAAAGAAGTGAAAAAAAGATATATTCACAAATGGTGTACGTTTTACCGGAATTAGCTGGGCTTGTAATTTTTTGGCTGCTGTGGATGCCTATGCGGAGGAGCATGGTGTCGTCCTGCGGGGGTGGTGTTGGGGGGATCCTGATTGGGGTCTGCCGGCTATTTAAACAAGTATTTGAATGCAGGAGGGGGTGGGCGGACGAGCCGCGACGTCATGGCTCTGAAAAACAAGCGAGGGAGGGAAGGTGCCAAAAGAGGAGGCGAGCGCGGAGTGGCTGAGGGGAGGGAGTGGGCAGCAAAGAAGCCGAAGCTGCTCCTGGCGTGAAAGAAGTGAAAAAAAGATATATTCACAAATGGTGTACGTTTTACCGGAATTAGCTGGGCTTGTAATTTTTTGGCTGCTGTGGATGCCTATGCGGAGGAGCATGGTGTCGTCCTGCGGGGGTGGTGTTGGGGGGATCCTGATTGGGGTCTGTCGGCTATTTAAACAAGTATTTGAATGCAGGAGGGGGTGGGCGGACGAGCCGCGACGTCATGGCTCTGAAAAACAAGCGAGGGAGGGAAGGTGCCAAAAGAGGAGGCGAGCGCGGAGTGGCTGAGGGGAGGGAGTGGGCAGCAAAGAAGCCGAAGCTGCTCCTGGCGTGAAAGAAGTGAAAAAAAGATATATTCACAAATGGTGTACGTTTTACCGGAATTAGCTGGGCTTGTAATTTTTACACGGCGGGAAGGGGAGGGACAACCAAACAAGACGGAGGGAAGAGAGGGGAGGGGGGAGGAGAAATGCGACACGGCGGGAAGGGGAGGGGGCGGAGCGGGTAAACAAAGACGGACGTGCACGCGCTTTTAAGCTCAATGCGCATGCGCATTGAGCTTAAAAGTCACGGGCACTGCAAGGAATCGCCACGATTCCTTGCAGTGTGGATAAAGAGTGGATAAGTCCCAATACTCTCGCCTTGCTCGATGCGCATGCGCATCGACAGGCGAGACCTAAAAAGTGGGGGTATTTTCAGTTCTTGGCCTTCTGATCCTTCAAACCAAAATCTTCTGGCTACAGATAAAATATAATTCACGTAGAACAAAACAATAAACACCTTGTAATTTCCTGCAAACAGCAACTCTTAAGCAGTTTAATGCAAGTCAGAATTAAAGCTACTTTTGCGTCTTATGATGTGTGTGTAATACACAAGCAGATTCCTGCCCCTGAATTGAACTCGAACAGTTAAATCAACATTATACCATAAACAGTTTGATTATTCTGAATTTTCCGGACAGAAGTTAAAGAAGAAAGGAATCCCTGACGCTAAAACATGGATTTCCCATTAAGTGTTCAGCTCGCGATTGAGTGTTATTTTCACTAAACTGTTCACACTGTCAGCCGGTGCAGGCATTCTGATGCCACTACTCCACTGTAATAAATTATTACAGCGCGACAACGATGTCGTTTTCCTAATAAAGCTGGGTGGCGATGACACATAAACACATACATACAAGGAGCCTCCTGTGTCTTCTTTCTATGCGCTTCTTAAGCGCTCAGGTTGGCCCAAACACAACAAAGATGTCACATTTACTCTGCAGGCCGGAGGGAAAAAAAACATGGTCGACTTAAGCAAACATAGAACTGTAAACGAATTGTACCATCGAAGAATGCCGCAGCATTCATGAAGTTTGCGCACTTTGCATACATTTTACTCGGGGCATTTTTGAAGGAACTCACGTATTTGTCATTGAACAGTTGGTGATGTCATCACGCTTTAATTACTCCCTCGAATGCACACACCGGCTCCAGGGTAGGTTGTGCCTACGCAGTTGCAATAAACAGCCACTTATTTCAATAAATGCCTAGTTACTATGTACGTAGCCACTCCCTGCGGCCAAAAGCATTTTCAGCAAGGAAGAACCTCAAAGAGAGAGGCTGCCATACACATCACTGTTCATTGATGGTCCCACTGACGCTGAAGACTTTAGAAGGCCGCAGAGAGCGAGTAGCCTTGTTAGCCGCGTGGGGCCTTCTTTAATAACCACAGGCACACTGGAAGTGGGGAGGTTGCACCCTAGGGGAAGCTGTGGGGAGATTGGACCTTAGCGGAAGGCGTAGTCAGGTTTACTAAACTCCAGTCGGATGTTTAGGCAGGTTGCCTGAACCCTACTGAAAGATGTAGGCGATTGAACCCTACTGAAAGACTGAACCGGACTGAACCCTACTGGAAGGTGTGGGGAAGCTGAACCCTACTAAAAGATGTAGGAGATTGAACCCTACTGGAAGACTGAACCCAACTGAACCCTCCTGGAAGGTGTGAGGAGATGACCCCTACTGAAAGACTGAGCCCGACTGAACCCTACTGGGAGGTGTGGGGAGACTGAACCCTCCTGGAAGGTGTGGGAGACTGAACCCTACTGGACGGTGTGGGAGACTGAACCCTACTGGAAGGTGTGGGGAGGCTGAATCCTACTGGAAGGTGTGGGGAGACTGAACCCTACTGGAAGGTGTGGGGAGGCTGAACCCTACCGGAAGGTGTGGGGAGACTGAACCCTACCTGAAGGTGTGGAAAGATTGAACCCTCCTGGAAGGTGTGGGAGACTGAACCGTACTGGAAGGTGTGGGGAGACTGAACCCTACCGGAAGGTGTGGGGAGACTGAACCCTACCTGAAGGTGTGGGGCGATTTAACCCTACTAAAAGGTGTGAGGAGATTGAACCCTCCTGGAAGGTGTGGGAGATTGAACCCTACTGGAAGACTGAACCCGACTGAACCCTCCTGGAAGGTGTGGGGAGGCTGAACCCTACTGGAAGGTGTGGGGAGACTGAACCCTACTGGAAGACTGAACCCGACTGAACCCTCCTGGAAGGTGTGGGGAGGCTGAACCCTGCTGGAAGGTGTGGGGAGACTGAACCCTACTGGAAGGTGTGGGGAGGCTGAACCCTACTGGAAGGTGTTGGGAGACTGAACCCTACCGGAAGGTTGAGGAGATTGAACCCTACCAGAAGGTGTGGGGAGATTTAACCCTACTGAAAGGTTTGAGGAAATTAAACCCTACTGGAAGGTGTGGGAGACTGAACCCTACTGGAAGGTGTGGGAGACTGAACCCTACTGGAAGGTGTGGGGAGACTGAACCCTACCGGACGGTGTGGGGAGATTTAACCCTACTGGAAGACTGAACCTGACTGAACCCTACTGGAACCGGTTGGGAGGTTTAAACCTACTGGAAGGTGTGGGGAGATTTAACCCTACTGGAGGGTGTGGGGAGGTTGACCTCTAGTAGAAGGCACAGGACGTTTGATTGAACCCTAGTGGAAGATGGAAGTCGAGCTGCATCCTAAGATGCACTTCCCAGGCTAGACACACCAGTGGCGCTCCCAGGAGCTGCCCCTGGCTCTAAACCCTTCCTGCTGACTCCTAGATCTGTGTGCACTCACCAGTCAGATGAACTAAAGGTCTTGTGTAAGGTGTCCTCATCCATGAAGGCGGACAGGGCCACGCAGTGAATGCACACCGACAACCACAGGCAGTGGGACACTCGCGTCTTTCATCACCAGGGTTGGTGGGGTTTGCTATATATGCAGCGACCAGGGGAATGTATGACGGTGCAACGCATTCCTTTGCAATGCATGCCATTACCACACATGCATAACCACGCAAACGCCGTAACCACGTTTAACCTTTACCACACAATTTATTTTATAACAAATGTGCCTTTACCACTTATGTCTTTACAACAAATTTCACGGTAAAGGCATGCACGTTTTCCCTGACCCCGGCCCTCAAACCGGTCCCCGGTGACCCCTGCCCCCAGCCCTTTTTAAATATAACCGACACCTAGTCTGAACCCTAAAACGAGACCCCAGTGCGAAACCCCTTCCCCAGCCCTTTTTAAATATACCCGACCCCTGCCCTGAACCCTAAAACTAGACCCCAGCGTGACTCCCCCCGACCCCCAGTCCTTTTTAAAATACCCAACCCTTGCCCTGAGTGCTAAAACCGGACCCAGTGATTCTACTGAGCCATTTATCCTTCCAAGGTTAACAAAATAATCCCCAGTGGCTTGGGCAAGAATAAATATTCAGGAGGGAGCCACATTTTGAAGGAGTATTTGTTTCTGCTTTCAGAGAATCAACACATGTATTTGTCATGTGCGAATAGGGTTTGGAATCTGTTAGTTTACAGGTTTGCCACAGACTTTTGGTTCTGGAATTGTTGAACTGTTTAGATAATCCACCTCTTTTAGGAACCCTGATTTTTTTGTGTCCTAGTTTTTCCCCTTCATGTCATATTTTTATAGATAACTTTGCATAGTTTATTATTGTGGTAAATTCAATAAACAAACGTTGTTTATTATATCTCTTTCAACTATACTCATTGTATGGTTGTTTCATTTTTTTTCTTGTAACAACATTGCATAAGATATTGTTGTTGAATGCTTTTCTATGAATGATTTAATTCATTTTATTGTATTTTTATACTGAGTAGTTTCGAAATATTATAAACAATTGTAAACAAAAAACCGAAAGAAACCCTGAGAGTGTGTCAATACTCTGATGAAGATTTCAGAATTAGGATCACATTATTGATTTGCACAATATTTTGTTATCTTTAAATTTACAAAACTAAATCTTATGGGAAATGTCTGATCAACACTTTCAATGCAAAATCTTTCTGAGCAAACATCTGCCAGAGAAAGAAGACTTTTCAAACAAAAAATGCACACACTTAGGCTGATTGGTGCCCATGTTTGAATCAGGCACACAGGTACACTATGAAAGCACGTTGAAAACGAGAGTTTGCCTGGCATTAACATGGCTGCTGCTTGGGAAGCATCTTAGTTCTATTGCACAGGATCACGTGTGCCCTGTTTTTGACTACCATCGAGGGTACATTTCTGCGCTATCGTCTGACCACAATAACAGCTTTATACAGTTTATCTGATGAGTCACAAGATCGTGATGACATAACAAGCTCGGGGAGCCTATATACACCATGCTGATGGAACATAAGAACTGGAATTTACAGTATTCCCATGTCAACAGAGTGGAAATGAAAAAAATATTATTTCTTGGTGGTCCTTCAGTTGATGCATGTATGAAACGATCTAGAATGAGAGGACAAGTGTTCTCGTCACACACCATTACATTAACACATGGTCACCCCCTTGTGCACCACCACCCAGTCATCATAGCACACGTGTGCACACGCATGAAGGCTTGCGCTGCTTCACATGATGTACCTGTTGTATGATTCAGAGGACGCATGCACAGCCGCTGCCTCTGATACAAGTGTTGAGTGCGTTTCAGGGACGTTTGCACCGCTGTAGATTGACTATGATTTGATCAAAACCATTTTTAATTGGGAAAGCTTACAGCACTTAATAAAGTGACCTCGAGCCAGTAAGCTTCACCGGTTTTTAATGGTGAGAATTATATATTTGCATTCTCACAGGGGTCCAATGGGCACTTGTAAAGACATTATGCCCTGACAGTGCATTTACACTTGGGTTTCACTGTCCTGATTTTCACAATAGTACACACACCTTTCTTTTGCTGTATGGAGAGAAAGTAACCTATGATGATAAGTGGGTGTGCCGGTGAGTACCAGCCAGCAACCCCCTTGGTGTTACAACCCTGAGGTGCTTTCTCTCCTTTCCCACACTTTTTTCTTTGTTATTTTTGGGTGGGATAGGCTCTATGATGGTTTTATGACATGGATTTTGTAAATTGATACACCACAACACGCTGACTAGTGGTAGGGAACACACTTATGAGGGAGTTGAAAAATATTGGAAACCCCTTTAGTGTTGAAGTTGTAGTGTGTGGTGTATATTCTTGGTCAGGCCAGTTGCTGTTTATGACAGCTGTAGAGCATCCTGGACAGAGTCTGTGTGGGAGAAGCATATCCTGCAGCCGAAGCCTTCAATGTAAAATGTTTGTGGTCTGGATTGACAAAGCAGCAGTCGCCAGAAAACTATGTGTTCATCACTAGAGAGGGGCTTTGGCTCCACCCACATGTTGAGAGCCAAGGATACATGTTTGATCCAGCAGACATTGTGTGTTTCCACAAAAAAAGTGCTTACCCTCATACAGCTGTGATCATTTTATTTATCCAGCTGCCTGAGCTTGAAATTTTCAGGTCACACACATGCCACTACACTGCTAATTAAGTGTCTTAGATAACTAGATCATTTGTGGTGCTTCTCTCCTGAAGTAGCACAGATAGGAGGAGGGCAATTATTAACCTACATAGATTTTTAGGACTGGCTTGACAGTGCATTCACAAATTAGACCTACTGGCATTGCCAATGCTTGTTTATTCAAGTAGCAAACGCTTAGTCTGTCTTTTCAGAGTTACTTAAAGAAGTAGCATTATTTTCTCTCTTCAATAATCAATATCGAAGTATATTCATTTGTTCACTCTGTGGTGAATCCCTTCTATGAGAATTTAAAAAACGTATCTGACTTTACCTAAAAAAATTTAATTAGGCACTACGAATCCCTCTAATTGTAGACCTATGTCAAATCTTGTGTCTATGGTCCTGGTCTGATATTTGGCACATATTTCTACAGGCAAAACCCATTTTGTGTTGTATTTTGCACGGAGTGTTCTGAGATTCTTTCTCAACATACTGAGTGCTAATTATGCCCTTTATTTCCCTCCTTCCCTCACTATTTCAGGTTTTAAAAAAAAATGATTTTGTGCTTCCTACAGATCTTGTCTTAGTTTGGGAAGACCACTAGAGTCGAAAGGCACTGTTCACTGAAACTGGTTTCCTCCCTGGCTCGGGAAACAGCCAATCCATCGGAAGACGGTCCAACCAGTACTTAAATTGAGCCGGTGTTTTCCGGTGCTTGGCACCGGCAGTTAATTGATAAAACTAGTGACTTTGGAAGGAGCACAACAACCGTGTTTATTAAGTCAAATTGCATTTCAAATGAATAATACCAGCCTCTCACGCCAGCTTTATGTGGCCTGAAATAGTCTGAATTGTCACACTTGTAGGACTGTGATGATTAGGCGTTATGTTGGTACTTTCATTGGCAGCGCTGGCAGGGGCAATGCTTTTTGAGAAGGGACCTGGCACATAATTTTTTACAAATTAAGCACTGGGTCCAATCCATAGATTCTCGTATATACTATAGCAATACAGCCCATGGCCAGGGGCTGAAATGGTAGTTAATGGCCCTTTGCTCAAGTTATAAACACAAGCCTCAATCGAGGGCCTATAGCAGGTGGGCTTTCAACGAGCACCACAGTACCAGTCATAAGGACTCGAATGCTATTAGAACAGTCCTCCCACTGAGAGTAGAATGTTCTGAATTATACGAGAATCATACAGATGCACATTGGAATGTTGGAGCAGAAGGCCTCTACCGGCCATTATTGGCCCTCTGCTGCTCCATTGTCGCCAGTGGAGCTCCCGGAATTCCATTGTTCCATTATAGCCTTGGAGCCCGGTGTAGCTGGCTCTACCATCTGTTAAAGGCCCGCTCCAGCATTAAAGGTCCGAGCCGAAGGCGAGGGTCTTTAACAAGGGAGCGGACCTTTACTGGCTGGTTGAGCCCACCTTCGGAGGGTTTTAAGCCTATTAGAACATTCGGCCCCCATGTCATAATGTTCCAATTTGTAAAACAAAGGCCTCACGGAGCTGGAGGGGGTTGAAATCCCTTCGGTTTCCTTGAGGCCTTTGTTCACAGAAACAGCAACATTGGAATGTTGATGCTCCAGGCTTCAACCAGCCATCAGTGGTGTAAGAAAAATTGAGGTGCCCACCAGCAAAATACATGGAGGGGGGCCTCCCCACTCCATACAGCCAGGAGCTTTCAGACAAGTGGCCTGCTGCCAATGCACATTGCTGAAAGGGGCCCCATGCAGCTCAGGCCCCCTGCACCTTTGCCAGCCATTAGAAGCCTGGAGCACTCCATTGTCTTCAATAGAGTGCTCAACATTCCAGTGTTCTAATAATCCTGGTTTGTTTTTCTTCGATCCACCACTTATCTATCGGGTTGCAGAGGAGGCGAATGACCTGGGTTAACATAACCCAACATCTGCAGTATCCACATGTCTCCTCTGTTTGTCTGCAGGGCCTCGCATAGACAATCAACCTTCCAGCTCAGCTTTTCCTGGCACTTTACAAGTACAAGAGACATAGCTGGGTCAGTTCTCCTGTGAATCAGACAGACGCCTTCACAGCAACCTTTTAACTACAAGCACAGAAGGGAAGGAGCCAACAGGCCGGGCAGTGCCAAATTTAAAGGGTTAAGAGTTCAGCCAGTGGAATGGCGGATGTTTTTTTTTCTCACTTCTTTATTAAATTCAAAAAAGAAAATAAACAACGAACCACATACAGATGTCATTACATACACTTGAAATGTGCATATTATGCAAAAGAAAAGAAAAAATAGGAACCAATGATCAGAAATAAGAAAGTTAAGAATAAAAAAAAAGGAGAAGGAAAAGGATACTCAAATACCATATCTACATATATAAACTGTAAAACATTTTGTTAAATAAATAAATAAAGCAGCAAGCGTCTATATTCACAAACGTTTATATTCATATGTATAAAATATCTTTGAGAAACGTGGATCGAACAGGATTACATTAGATAAACTGTTACCAGGGGCCGACAACTAGAGGTGGGCGAGCCGCCGACAGCACAAGCCATATGCCTGGCCTTGGCTTGGCTCGGCTCGAGGTCCACTGGGAACAACCTCGAGCCATAAGCGAGCCAATGCCATCTGCAGTTTCTGCCACTCACCTTTTTACAGCAATCACCATCTTCTAGAACATCTTCCGCTTCAACTTGATTTAACATGTGATGTGCATTTATTTAGCACAGAATACTTGTGTACCGTCTCAAAGAATTACAAAGCATTAACCTTTGATTCAAAACTGGAGAGAGAAAGAGACACCCATATACTGGATGAGCTGCACAAACAGGACACCTGGGCTCCATCCCAGCTTCCCTGCATGACAAACTTGTGTGATCCTAGGCAGTTACCTTATTTTACTGTGCCTTTTTTTCCTGTATTATGGCATGTACATGTATTTATATAGCGCAAATCACCGACCCGGTATCTAAGCGCTTGCTTAGGGAACCCGTCCTGGTATTCCCCTGTGAGATAACCCCGGCAAGGTATCCACAAGGTGAAAGCCAGGCATCCCACTGCGAGGGGCCGTTGTGGAGATTAAGCAAGCTATTGCCCAGAGTCGCAGAGTGTGAGCCCGTGAGTCGAGTAGGCACCGGAGCGAGAATCGTCGAGTCCGAGAAATTTTGAGCCCAAGACCTGCCGAGGCAGGGAATTGAACCCTGGTCCAGGGCCGATCTCAGCTTCCGGGTCTGCCGCCTCTAACCACTGAGCCACGCTTCTCCACTAAAGGCATTAAAGACCACCTTGAAATGCATTAGTTCAGGATGTGCACTGACAAAAACCTATGTTTTACTGGCCTTTATGCCACATATAGGCTATATATGAATACTGACTTGCCACCTGGTTCACTAATGACATCACATAGCCGGTGGGTGAGGAGAAAGAATGCTTCTAAGTTCACGTTTAGAAACTTTCACTTTTAGTAAAACCACCCATTACAGTGATACAACCTGGAGCTCTAGAGTGAAACGCGCCTGCGTGCTTTTCTCAATGTTACAGAGTCTCTATCAGAAGGACCTTTGTTGGAGTATTTACAGGCTAACTGTATTGTAAGCTTGGCTCGTAGGGCCAAGCCAGGCCCTTGCCTCGACTCGCCTGAGAATCTTCGACTTTGCCTACCTCTAGTAGATAGAGTGAAGAATCTGGGCGCACTCCAACGCTCTTGGCTGCGCTAGGAGTATGTGGGCCCTTGCCCTGCTCGCTACTGTACTATGGGCAGTGTAATACAACATGGATTCGCACACACAAGTCACAGGCACACACTTCTTTTGAAGAAAAGCATGAGGTTACCATAAACAATGTAATTAACTGTCCCTCAGAAACAGCAACCTGGATGAGGGAACACTGCTTAAAATTGAATGCGGGAAAATATGAGATCTTGCTTTACGGCAGAGCGCACCTAGTTTGGGATAACACATGGTGGCCCCGGGAGTTGGGAGGCACCCCGGAACCTAAGCGAGTGGCTAAAAATTTGGTAAAAGCTCATTGACAATGCATTGACAATGCAGGACCAAGTCCGAGCGCTGTGCAGTAAGAGCTTTCCTACGCTGAAACTATTAGGAAGATTGTTTGCTTGGATCCCTCTAAACTGCAGGAAGTCCATCATCCAAGTTCTATTTTCCAGTAGACTTGACAACGGGAACGCGCTATACGTGGGTATGCCCGAGTACCTCTTTTTTACTGACTTCAGGTGGTTCAAAATGCTGCTGCTCGACTGGTTTGCTGCAAAGGAAATGCAGCTCGGCATCTGAAAGTTTGAGGGAATTGCATACGGCTGCCCGGACACCAAAGGGCTAAGTTTAAGCTCCTTTGTTAAGCACACAGAGCGCTACATAAAAGTGGTCCCAGCATCTTGCACAATAAAATAGATTTCTATACTCCCTCACAAAACTTGAAATTCAGCCATCAGGCCTTGGCCAAGATCAAATGGACCAAGAGGGTCAGGGCAGGAGGTCGCTGCTTTTCCAAACTGGCGGCCGTTCACTGGAACTAACTTCCATTGGATCTTTGCCTAATGGACGAATATTTGCCCTTTAGAAAGAAACTAAAAACATTGATTTTATTTATTTCTTTTATTCAGAAAGTTTTATATAGCGCGAACTTGATCTCGAAGGATATCAGAGCACTTTACAATTTGAGGCAAGGGTAAAAAATCAGAACATTAGTCTAACATTGGGAATCTAATGGGCATTGAATCAACTAGAACAAACATAACAGCTCAATATAACCTGAGTAGAAAGGAGTACCAAACACAGGTAGAAGGATAATACTGCAATTAATAGCAGAACCCACTGGGAAGGCACTTCCAAGGTCATGGAGAAAAGGATTCACTATAATGGAAGGTCTTCCTTCAGATAATAGAGAGTATGTGAATTAAATTTGGAAGTGTCTTTGTAGGAGAACTTTGAGGTCAGTTTTGTAGGCCTGGAAGGAGGTTGATCTGGAACGTAAGGGGTTTGAATAACCCAAGGAAACGAAGGCAGGCGCTCGGCTATCTAGATAGGCACCATGTCACGGTGGCCCTCCTGCAAGAAACACATTCAGACCCGAAGAAAATGCCTTGGCTTGCAGGGAAATGGGCGTCTCACCAGTGTTTGGCGTGGCATTTGGGCCACGCCAGAGGGGCAAGCATACCGGCCAGGCGGGGAGTGCAGTTCGTGCTGGGAGGCTCGAACATAGACAATGATGGTAGATACTGCCTGCACTGGGGAAGGCCGAACTCTCATGAGGTTACACTTGCCAGTTACTACGGACCCAACACGGATGACACACATGCTTTACTTACTCCATGGAGCAAAATTCAAGAAATAGGCACAACTCACATCATATGGGGGGACTTCAACACTGTGGTAGACCCACAGAATGACAGATCCCGTGCCTTGACCATACACCACACCAACTCGCAGCGCACTCCCAAGGACATCATAGACACCCACTACCCATCAGATGCGTGGGGGTATAAACACCCCACCCGGAAGGAAGGGACACACTACTCAGCAGTACAGTCGACCTGGGCAAGACTAGACTACCTTACAGTGTCGGTGGGTATGGCACACTGGCTGGAAAGAATAGAACATTTGGCCCGCACCTACTTCGACCATTCGCCTGTTGTTGCGACTTTGCATACTCTGTAAACTCAGGCCCCGCCTATCAGTTGGCGACCTAACCCCTTGCACCTACAGGATGCATAATTTAAAGCGGAAATTGAATAAGAAATCCAAGAGTTCTTTGAGAGAAATGTGGACTCTGTATCGAGCCTCACTACTGTGTGGGAGGCATTCAAGGTCACTGCACGAGGTTGGTGCATCTCTAAGGATGACGGCGTCACTAAAGACCTGTGTAGAGACTTGTGCAAGCTGGAAGGGGAGCTCAAAAAATCTCGAGAGAGAGAGAGATAGAGAGAGAGAGAGAGAGAGAGAGAGAGAGAGAGAGAGAGAGAGAGAGAGAGAGAGAGAGAGAGAGAGAGAGAGAGAGAGAGAGAGAGAGAGAGAGAGAGAGAGAGAGAGAGAGAGAGATATGGCGTTGGGGATGATATGCGTGCCAGAATGCGCGCCAAAATGACAGAATACGAAGAGTTGGCAGAAAGGGAATGTAGATTCAGGGGAAAATGCCAGTTGGCGCGGGTTTATGGAGCAGGAGACCGCCCAAGGAAAGCACCGGCGAATGCTGTACAGCCCCCCCCTAAATTTGCAAATTATGAAACTGAAATACAGGATGCACAGTGCCAAACACATAGAAACCCACAAGGGCAGATGGACCCTTTGTTGAGTATTATAATAAAACTCAATACCTCTCAGAGGGGTACCCCTCTGGATCCAAGGCAGTATTTCAAGGATATGGCCTTGGCTTGGCTGGGTACAACACAGCAAAACTTCCTCGTGCTGGATCTCGAAATAGATGAAATTAAGGAAGCAATCATGGGAATTAACTCGGGACGCGCACCGGGTACAGACGGATTGCCAGTAGAATTCTATAAAACATATGTGTCGATCCTAGCTCCTATTCTGAAGACAGTGTATTATGCGGCACTGGAGGAAGGTCAGCTACCCGCAACCATGAGAGATTCACTTTACTTTTCTTTCTCCGACTGCAATGTCTGAGGAGTTTGTGAACACCAATTCCTATGTTAAAAAACACGAGCAGAATTTGTAAAAGAGATAGCCAGACACTTGACCTCTGCATTTGATGCGCAGCAAATGTGACAAGATGAATGTAGAATTTAAAGGCATCTGTAGTTGTTGCTTGGACATTCACGAAACCCCAAAAGTCAGCTCCTGAACAACCACCAGCTTGAGAAAATGGGATAGAACTGTGAAAATGTAAGATTCCAAAACCAACATTGTGGTAATAGCAACACTAATCCACTAAGTCTGGGGTTCTTAACCTTTTCGACTTCTGTGGACAACCACTGAATCATTACTGGAACCCATGGACCCCCACTGAGTCATTAGTGGAAGCTGTGGACCCCGTACCTGAGCAATTGCTATGATTTAAACCTCAAAATAAAACACAAAAATACAAAAAACAAGTATACACCAAAAAAATGCCTAAATGTTGAAATATTTGTAATTAATAATTAACTAAAATGTTTTCACTTTTTCGAAGATGATTCTTTATTTGTGTATGCTTTATTAATTTTATTTGTAATATTTCATTTTTTTATAACAGTCGCAGACCACTTGAGTAGTCCTCGCAGACCCCCAGTGGTCCTCGGACCACGGGTTAGGAACCACTGTACTAAGCTATATTAAAGGCTGTGTTTGCATGGCATACATTTCTTTCTCAGGAGTACGACAAAATGAATACCTATGATTTGGTAGTAATTGACACCTATTAATACCTTCCACAGAGGGCGTTAACAGCTATTAACTGTCCACCTCACAATTATCATGTGTTAACTTCCAATGGCATGTGCACAGTAAGGATATTAGCATTCACCTCCCTGTATCACGTTATGCAGACAAATTGGTCAACTGTCTGCTTCGTGCACCCGATCCACACTCTCGCTGAACCTACAACGCGGGAAAACAAGAGTGGCTAGTGTCAAGATTCTAAGCATTGTGATTGGCTGAACCAGTTTCAGCATTCCACACAGGGTTCTACCATGCCCTGAGTCAACAGAAGGCAGGAATGCAGCAAACCATGCAGATAGTTTTAGTATAGTGGTATGCAGCCTACCTATGTTGCTTGCGTCGTATAGTCTTTTCAGGGAACTTGGTATTGTTACACGTAGTAGAGCGATCATTAACCCCTTCGTTGCTCATATGACCACACTCATTAACATTATGGTCCAGCACAGGAGATTAATGTCTCAAGCAGCCAAGGTGTTAAAGATTTTTGTACTAGAGACTTCTCCGGTGAGTTAAAAACAAACTACATAGAGCCAATCATGAAGAAGAAAGTATTCAAACCCAAGGCCCAGACAAAATGGAGACTGACTGTAAAAACAGCATTCATTCACATCACATATTTCCATGTGCAATACAACTGCTGTCCAACAGGACACAGGTTTAAGCCTAGAGGAGGCACCAAAACAGCCATCTGACAAGCTCACCTGGCATGCACCCTTGTGCATGTGGCGTGGTACTGTGACCTGTGAAGACTTGGGCAGCATTTCAGCAACCCCAGATGACCTTTCTCTGCTCTCTACTACTTCTGCGCTCTACTGATGAAGGGCTAAACCCAAAAACATAAGTCTAAAGACAACAGCACTACCTGCGCCAAGTTTGGTGAAAAACAGCAACTTTCAAGTTAGCGTACTGCATTTACCAGAATGCAAAGGGATGACCTGTGCTGAGAGGCAGTATGCCCCCGCCTCCTTCTCATTACTCAAAAGACAGGTGTCCCCAAAACTCAACCATCAGCCCCTCTTCTGTGCAACATAATCTGTCCCACTTAAATGTAACTCTTGTAAGCTCCCTTGTTTCAACTGAGCTGTTATACCCAGATTATAATAAATCTGGAAAAACAATCAGACAAAGGGAAATCTGGATTCTTCAAATGTATGCAAGTAGCAGACATGGGGATGATACAAAATCACCTGAAACGAAAACCCTGAAAAACTGAGGCCCTCCTCACCTATGCACGAGAAAACCTATGAACCCACGAAGGCCTGGTCTAGCCATATTGGATCTCCTCACACTATATCGACACAAGGACAGAATCTAGATGTGAGTATAAATACAAGGGGGGACCATGCTTTGCACGATGGGCTTTAAAGGCTGGCACAGGCCTTCTTTCTTTGTCTTTCTGGTACTCACTCCCCTTTCAGTTTATAACATTCAACCCTCGGTGGGTGTTATGTTCTAAATACATTATTTCTAGGATTACCCGACGTACCGGATTGCCTTGGACAGTCCCGGTTTTCAGAGAACTGCCCCGGCGCTTTTCCTACTTTTCAATAGATGTCCCTGTTTTTGGGACATAGACAAAGTCATTCTACAAAGCAGAAATGAAATTATGCTATCCTTTCACGAGACGTCTCTAAACTGATTTTGTTTATTATCTGTTTCTTTCAGGCAGCACAGGAGGAGGTTGGCTGCAGACTTGCAGCAGAGGGAAGAGTGGGGAGGCGAGCAGGGGGACTCAGGGTGGAGGTCCTTCCACAGCTAATATTATATAATGTAGCCTTGTAAATTTGTGTGAAAATATAATATTTATATACACACATGCATTTACATGGCTACGCAAAACCGACACAGGCCTGACATAAAAGTAATCTGAAGCCTTTAGTCCTATTTTTATGTCTGACCTGCAGGGCCGGACTGGGAACCAAAACCGGCCCTGGCAAAGTGCTGGCCGCCCCCCTCCCCCCACCCGGGGGATTGGTGGTGCCGCCGAGCTCTTTAATAAGTTTAACAAGGGTACTCCCAGATTTGATTTTAGGTCTAGAGGAGGGAGAAAAGACAAAAACTGCAGAGAAATACCTCTAATCTGACCTATTTACTTTCCAAAAGTGAGTGAATCTACATATTTCTAAGGATGCAACATTTAAGAAAAGTATTCAGACATATTATTCATCAATTTTTTCTATTTATTTTCATTTTCATGACTCTAAGCAAGCAAACATTTTTTATATATATAGCATTTTTTAACATTTTTTACAGTACCATTTTAATATTTCAGTGCTAGAAATTCATTAAGTACAGTGACAAACTTAGTATGAACCCCACAGATCGAATAAAAAAGTGCTAACAGTCTCACAGTCATTTATTCTACATCACTCTCACAAATACATGCATACTCATACTAGTAACAAAAAACAGTGACAATAACATAGATAGGTAATACAGCTGAGAATCTCAATATATCTATACAGCTATTTATTCACATCTCTTTGTTTTGATGGTGCAAGGTTTGTAGGTTGCTAATTCCTTTTATTCTTTTTTCTTTCTTATGCGAGGATCTCAGGTGTATAGGGCCTACGTACGTTTCGGTGAACTCATAATTTAAAACACCTTCATCAGGGCCAACATAGACAAAGACAAGTACATGGACATGTTTAAAATCGGGGGGTTCTTCTCATATCAGTAATGAAGAGGCAACTTCTAACATCAGAGATGAAATGGCAACTTCTTTTAAAACGGTTCTCAGTGGTGCACTATCAATTATATTTGGACCGAGTCCTTCTAATAGTTGCTGATCTAGCAGGGTGATCCTTTATTCATTTTGCATACTCCCAGCTGGACTGCTATGGAGCTTCGTGGTCATTATGTTGTCAGATGAACAATTGTTCCATAAAGGATTACGTCATGTGTTTTGTCCTTATTTCTTCTTTCCGGACACTCTTGTGTTATTTGTGCTTCTACGGTGGCAGTATAAGCCTGTGAAATATCTCGTGGTGTTCTAAGATCCGTGTATCCTGCACCCCGGGTTTCCGTAGGTCTGTTTGAATACTTTTCTTAAATGTTGCATCCTTAGAAATATGTAGATTCATTCACTTTTGGATAGCAAATAGGTCAGATTAGAGGTATTTCTCTGCAGTTTTTGCCGCCGAGCTCTTTGCCAGGGCCAGTTTTCGGCCGATGCTGCAAAAAGGGCCCAGTAACAAAATCGGCCCACAGGGGCCCAAAACCGGCCCCCACTCTTGCGGCGCACAAGGGAATTGCCCGGTGCCCGCTATGGCCAGCCCGGGCCTGCTGACCTGTCCCGGTTTTTGCTTCTCAAAATCTGGTCACCCTAATTATAGCCTTTCTGCCACGTGCTATACCAGCCACTAAAGTCACTCCCCTCTCTTGCCGCTGGACCTCTAACTCAGGGAGATGGCATTTAATAAATGAAGTTATACCTTTCTGCCACGTGCGTGCAATACTGTAGAGATTCTCCACTATGGCAAAGGAGCATCACTCCCCCACCAGCTGCCTCAAAATTTGACAAATAACGATAATAAAACATGTTTATTATAGTTTTATTTTTCCTGTGGCTGCTGTCTCAGGATGGCCAAACCGTCATGCGCACTGACATCTCCCCAACCAGAGCTCCATTGCCGGATGGAGAAAATAGCAGGTGTAGGCTTCAAGTCCCCTTTGGAGCGGAAAACAACTCCGCTCAGGTCAATCCCAGCGCTTCTCTCGTGCATAAGGGCTGACAGTCTTAGCAAATGTAAATATTACTAAATAATGAAGTAATACTATCCCAAAATGTGCCGAATATTGCTGCATAATAAACCTCTTCTTGACGCATAATTTACCCAACCCTGCCACATAATTTGGCCCCACCCTGCCGCATAGTTCCAGTGACCCTGCCGATAACTCCGGGAGAAGGCATTTAATAAATAGTATAGCCTTTGGCAAGAGCCTATAATGCCATTTCACTCTCAAAGTAAGGAAAATCATATTCCTGAGAAGAACATTTGTTTCAAACTTAGAATTGTAACCACACAGCAGATGCCGGGCATCACGATATGTAGACCAGGGATTTATTTTTATTTAGAGGGCATTGTAAATATTCATTGTTTAAAGATTTTATTTCAGTAGCTGTAACCACAGTACTTACTTATTTGCCAAAACGAAAAGTGAAAATATGCCTGCAAAACGGGAGATTTCCAGTCATGCAACTCACGTCACTAGACAAACCAGTTCAGACAGATCCTCGACTTTACATTTTCCATTCCAGCCCGTCTGAAAAAATGTAGCAAGTACTGACAGAAAACAACCCTTCGCTCTTCCAAAAACCATTGCAAGGGGGGATTTTTCAGAGTGCTTGCGGCTAATTACACAATTCTCGGTGGGGTCCAACTATACAACTGACATCACAAGTTAAACTGACACATTCTGCTTCTCAAGCCTTATATGAAGGAATATTTACTAATTTTAAGGGGATCGCTTTTTCAAGCGGGACAAACAAGATCCATATACTAGCTGAGCACCAAGAAAGCCATCAGTGATGAGACTTTAGCAGTTTGAAGCGAATTAAAGGAAGGCCGATAATTAGACGTTTTCTTGAGATAATCGTTTTTTCACATTATAATTTTAGTTGCACCATCGCCATCTTGAGAGAAACAATGGCGACTGCCTAGTCCTTTCTCGATGTTTATTGCATTATTCACGTGAGGTCCTGGGGGCAGGGATTTTCTACATTGTGTCAAGTTCTTTCTACTGTTTTTTGAGAGTTTCGCCGGTCTTTCCGTTTCAATAAATTAAGACTGATTTTTAGTTTGGTTTTCAGCATGACAGGTTGATATTGAGAAAGAATCACTGCACTTTCACTTACCGGTGTCCATTGTTGTTTTGACATATACAGTTGAATTTTAAAAGTAGTAGACACCGAATGAAATGTGGGAGTCTGTAATAAGATGTGTTTTGCTTCAAATACGGTTAGTTAGTACCCTTGAACAAACATTTAAAAATCTGAGGTGAAACAAGGGTTGGCTTAGAGAACTGAACAGTGGACCTTTCAAAAATAACTATAGGCTATGATGACAATTTGCATATTATTAATCATTTAAGTCAACGTTTAATATAGTACAGTTTTGGAAACTTGCACCTGTAGGAAAGCCGTAAACAGTGCAGGTCCTCAAAGACACTTTACAGACCTCTGGCTGAAGATGTCCTTCAAAAGGGCAGGGCTGCCGCGAAGAACTTTGTTTTCCAATAAACACATGCTGTGTTTTGATTTTAGCATCTCTGTCCAGCTGGCCTGGGTTCTTCTTTACCATATCTGAAGTCATATTGGGTTGGCTGCGATTGGTTGTGGTCTGAGACCTCCATTAGTGACGGTACCTGTGGAACCAGTTCTGGTAGGATCCGGGTCTTTTGACCCAGCTTTTCCCATGGCTAAAGCTATATATATTTGTTCCTCAGTTCTGGCAGGTTTCGGCACTTCTGAACCCGATTTTCAACTTACTGACTGTACCTCATCTCTCATGGAGGGTATTCTTCATACCCTGTTAATTCCCGCTTTCTTTCTATTTCAATGCTCTCGGCTCTCGTAGACTTTGGCTCTTGAGAAGAGCCTGTCTTCCAAATCTCTGGTTGTATTCACACAGGCTCTCTGAACTTTACCAGCCTCTTGAGTCTCCACATCTGCTTATCCCACTCTTCACTGGAACTTTACTCTCAATTCTGGTGGGATCTCCACCGTCTTAGTAATGATTGTTCCTACGCTCAATATTTTGCTAATCTCCCACCTGTACCTGTATGCAAGGTACGGGTGGGTTGCGAGTCCTCCAAACGTACTCTTGCCTCCCGGCTTCGATTTCCCAGACTCTACCAACATTGCTGGTTCTTGTAGCTGGTGACTTCTCAGGCCTCCTTATTATAATTCTTCACTCTATCAACCATCACCACGATGATGGTCCCAGATTTTTCACACCATGATTTCCTGATTTGTAGATCTCTCTTGAGATTCCGTACAGCCGTGGAAGCTAATGGCATGCATGCAGATCGAACCAGTCCCTGCTCCCAAGAAGGGGGGGTGGGGTAGGGGGGGGGGGGGGGTTGCTGGTCTACCTCACCCCACAGAGAAGCATGATGGGCATTAAACCAGACCTCGCCTAAACGTGAAATTAGATATCCGGGAGGGGCAGGTGGGTCACTGGAGGGAGACGAGGGAAGATCCAACACAAACCACACACCAAGAGTCACATCTTATGACCCACTTTCGCAACTCTGGGCACCTGTCCAGGACTCCTCCGTGTGATGGGTCACAACCTGCGCAATGGTTAGCTTGTTGAATCCTCCAGGTAATGTGTGCGCCCAATGACACGACACAGAGTCACATTCAGTGAGCTGGGAGATGATCTTGGCTTCTGGAGAAGGGCACCGGTACATCTTGAAGGACACGTCTTCGGGCACGGTCCACCTTTTTAATTCCGTGTCTTGTAATCCTAATTTTTAGAATCAAGCTCAGTTTAAAAATTGTTGGAAAATAGACACTTCCAGTGCTTAGTTTGTAAAAACAAAAAAAGGCAGGAGTCTAAACTTTTTCTTAGGAGCCCTCCATGAAGAATGTTGGAGCTGCAGAACAGCAAGGCTGCTTTATCTCGATTTTATCTCATGGCTTTTTCTTCCACAGTTCTATATTTCCTGTCACTTTTTCCCTGTAATTCCCTTTCTCCTTCTTTCTACTGTTTTTTTCTTCCTCACACAGACTTTGGAGCAAAGTCCGATAATGATGAAAACCAAGTCCTTGTTCCCAAAGATGAGTGCTGGTTCCCACTACCTATAACCACCAGCACAAATTAAGCACCAGTCAGAAGCATAAGTAGTCATTACCGCCCTACACGTGGAAGCCAGCAGGGGGCGAGAGTGCTATAGTTGTAAAGGAGTTCCATATGGAGTACAGTGCAAGGACTTGATTGGAGGCGGAAGGATACGACCAAACTGCCTATAGCATTAGGTGAGAGTGACCTCCTCCCCTACACTGAGTCAAGAGGTGATTGACAAACGTTCATGCCAATGCCTGAAACATGGAGGTCGAAGAAACCAATGGTAGTAAGGGGCGGACCTAAAGCCCACTTAATGTATTTTGTTGGCAATAGAGCGTGTTTGACAGCTGTGCTGCCAAGGCCAGACCTAACAATTGCACTAACAAGGCTTCCCTATCCGATGAAAAGAAATTCACTGGTCCCCAGCACCGGCCATCCCGGACTTAGTCGCCGTCAGTATTCCTAACTCCTTGAAGACTACAACTCCTGTTTACCTGGGCGCACAAATAAACCATCCGAGGACATGATGACGACAAGTCCTCGTGGGTGGATGCCCCAAACGTGTTAAATCACACGCGCTGCAGCGCAGTCTCTGGAAAACGGATGCAGCTGCCCAGACGTGGTTACCAACTTGGCTGTCATATAACCTGCTGTATTATATGTGCCCCTGAGGAGGCCTTGAAGCGCTTACGTCACGTCTGTCCGAGCTCTCGCCCTCCTCTCGCTGAAGCCTTGAGGATGCTAAGCATCATGTTGACCAAGGCGTTAGTGGGAGCCGTAAAATCGGCCTCCATTGTTCCGTTCTTTCCTGCTCAGCCGTCGGTGGCTGCACAGAAGGCCTTCCTTCCGGTCTCTGAAGGCTGCCTGCTCTGCTGCGGCCTGTGGGGCTGGGGTTTACTCTTCGTTCGGGAAAGATGGCCTTCCAGCAGTCCAGGCACGCATCCCACTATATTTACAATCCGGGTTCAGTAACATAGGACTGTGGAGAAAGTGATGAAAAGCCGCGGAGTCTGCAGGCGTGAAGAGATGCAAGATTCGGGGGAGGAGGGCATTGAATTGAGGGGTCGAGGTACTGTTCCATGGGGTCCCGGCTGATATGGAACAAGGGGGTATCCATGGAGGGGGTAGGGTGGGGCTGGAGAGGATAAAGGGGAGGGAATATGTCTATGGGGTGAGTGATGATTGAGACAGCAAGTGGGAGAGGAGTATATAGTACCAGGGGCGTAACCAACCCTTCAGGGGCCCCCAAACCTTCAGAGGGCCCCCTTTCAGCCCAAAGCCAAAGAATATATGCGATATGGGACACCTAGGGGGGCCCCAATCAAATTCTGCGGGAGTTGGAGGGAGACATTTTACGTTATGTCACTGCTTTCTACAGGCTTGTCGGTACAGAAGAGGCGGCAAGTGGAAATTTCCACAGAGGGATGGAGCCGGAGGGAGGTTGTGCGGTGAAGGCGCGGGTGAGGGAGGAATTACGTGCGAGTCTGAGGAAAAACAGATGTGAATTTCGAGGAAGGCTAACAATAGACACCAGGTTGGAGGAGATGTACGACCTCTCTCTTCGCAGGGTGCTTCGCCACCTCTACTACCCCGCTTCGCCTCGGGAGGCCTGTGGTAACTCCTTCACCTGCCTCGCGCGTGCTTGAGGGATGAGTCGCCCCTCGCCCTACCCCCCCCCCCTCCTCCCCCCCGCCCAGCCCAGCAGCTCTGGGGCCTGGTGGCCAAGTGGACTCCAGGGTCCGCCTCGGAGGGTGGACAGGGCATGGGAGCCACACAGGCCCACCTAGGTCTTGTGGTAGTCAAATTTACCTATAATAGGGGTAAATCATTGGCTACCTCACACCACAGGTGCTGGTGCCACTGCACCTGCTGCACCATTGCTAGCTAAAAGCAGGGGACCCCACCAATCCATATACCTAGGATATAACCATTGGAATGCTCAAAGCAGGCACCTGGGCACTCATGTTATGTAGATGAGGATTTTATAGTACAACATTTGCCACTTACTAAGCCTCTAGGCGCTTTATGCAGTCATCAATCTGCAGGCGTGATTCATCCAGTGGATGGGTTGTTCCAAAACATATTATTGATGACAATGATTTGTAAAAGTACAATTCAGTACGCAGTGTCATTTTGACACAGAATGTCTCACCCCACGAGGGCAGTAGTCTCTATTTCAGCCAACAGCGCTTTGCATGCTGGGAAGTTAAAACCCACACTTTATAAAGTGGAAGGGAAAACTACAGGCCCCACAATGCAAAGCGATGTTGGCTAAAATTCAGGACTGGGTTTGTAAAAGAGAAATAGAACTGGGCGTCCCAAGCTAGACATAAGTTAGATAAGTTATGCGCTAAACTTTCCTTAGAACCAGATCAATGGAAAGCAGAGCCGCAGATCCCCAAGGAGGTACTATGTGATATTATCAACACTAAGGCCTGAGAAAAAGATTGATGTTACCTGGGGAGCAAACCGTCCACCCAATTCTTGGTAAACCGGTGGACTAACAATCAGATGTTCCCCACAGAGGCCATGCCAAACTAGAAGCTTAGAAATACAGTATTGAAATTTAGAGTTGGCCTAAATCCATGTAACGCTGATTGGAAGATAAAATCTGCAATAACGAACAAGCAGGGTCTGCGCACATGTGGATTACAAGTAAAATGCAGTGGCCCACATATTTTGCTGGATTGTTTGTGGTTCCTGGAAGAAAGGAAATAACTTTTAAAACCTCTTTATTGCCTATAAAACTGATAGTAGGGATCAAGCTCTTAGCCTATTGATAAATATGAGATTTTTAAATGTGACATGTGCAATAGGAAGATTTGTAATTGCAATACAGAAATCGTTGAATCAATTGGTAATATGATCTGAAATGGATTTGGGGTAGAAATACGACTTTACCCATGACCTGAGAATATTTTCGATCCTTGGAAGTCCGTATGTATGTAGAAATGTATATTTAATATACATGTGACCCTTTTTCTATTCAGCGATGAATTAAGAGTTTTTTATAGAGTGGCACTGCTGCCTTTGTATATTTTATTAGGATTGTATTGAGTTTTATACAGTTTCTATGGCTGCACTGTTTGTATAATTTGCATTTTAACTGTACCCTGTATTGTGGCATTTTTCTTTTTATGGCTATATCTGCTGAATAAAAAATATATATTAACAACAACAACAGGACTGGGTTTCACACATGACAGCAACAGAGAGAGGTAACACTAGGAGAGACGGCAGATAGAAAGGCAGAGCAATGACAAGATGAAGAAAAGAGACAAGAGGAAGTAGGTGAGGATTGAAAATGTGGACAGTCACCCGAGAAGGTGACATACCGGTTGGCACAGCTGCCCAGTGTTCTCGGCTGGCACGTAAACAAGTGCCACCGTCTACGCCCTTGTGTCAAGTGATACCTACCTGGGCCCAGTAACTCACTGTCACTGTACACCCGCGCCCAGGGCAGGGTCTGGCTCCCTGGGAAATATCGGAGCTTACTAGAGTTCTGCCCAACACGCCCGCTAAACTGCACATGCCAGGAGTCGAACATATGACCTCGAGCCCTGGCAGGTCCTAAAATTGTCACCCTAATCACTGGAGCGATTGACCGGCCAAACTTGTTAGTCAAAGGACACCATCCATGCTGCCAAAAGCAAGCATTGTGTCAGTGCTCATGCGTAGGTCTGGCCCTGGGGCATGATGGGAAGTCCAGAAGACAACACTTCTCCCAACAGGAAGTTTTATGATTAGCACTACTTACTTTCACTAAGCATATCAATAGAATAATTAGTGTTTAAATATTTTCTCAGTTATTGGCTAGGGACATCACCAGCTATCTGCTAGAGGTAATTTCATACCAATAAAACCGAGCCTTTGCTATGGGAACTTTTGAGTCTGGCATCTTTGATCCCTGACCGGCTGGGAGCACTTCACGTTATGGAAAAGCTCACAACACCGCATTTAGAATGTCAAAGAATATACCGCAAGAGCAGATCAGCACAGAGCAAGCAGATTACACATCAAATACATGGCTGATCATTGAAATGGCCAAGACTCGAAACCTATTTGGTTTGGGAAAGAAATTCCCTCATTCAAGATGGCTGCCTAATGTGTTAATGTGGCAGCCATCTTAGATGAGGGGACTCTTCACATTCCTATAGGGTTAGCAGCAGCATCTGACTGGAAGGTGAATTTTGGTCAGTGGCCCAGCTCGGGTGGAAGGCAAGCTGTGCTTCGTACTGCAAGGTAAACTGGGAGTTGTAGTTCGCAAGTCAAAATATATGGGTGAATGGGAACGCTGAAGCAGAGACTGGGGCTACAACCCCCAGCGTACCGTTTACGGCATGACCCACTGGCTATGAGACTAGAACAATAAATATAACATTCACATATATGACCCTCTTATGTAAATTTCTCTAGGTGGAAATCTCTCTTTCTAATAAGCCAACATAGTCATTGCTCAAAACTATCAATACCAGTGGGAGGTGATGGTCCAAGAGAGTTTATGGGGATAGACTGACCCAGTTTTCTGACATGCTGTGAATGTGAAGGGGGCTCTTGCATAGTAGGCGTCAGTGTCATGTCTCAGTGCACAGCAGGGTCTTTACACTACAATTAATGGATTCTGCTCTAAAAAGACTGGTGCACCAGGGAAACTCACTTAGTAAGCACATTCAGTCCCAGGCAAGGGTACCACTTTCAATCTGAAGGCTTCTAGGGTCACACGGTCCCCTGACTTCTAAGATCCAGATTTCGTTCTTCTCCTGCAGTTTCCCAGGTGATCCTCTTTACAGACATGGAGATCACGCAAGGTCCACCCACCCAGTTGAGGGCATGCAGCAAATACTGCTATAGACAAAGATGTCAGGAAGCTACTCGCAGATCCTGTTCCTTTCCACAGACTTATATTTATTGGTGGACCAATGTTTAACTAGTGGGTTAGGTCAGTGTCGGAAGATTGGTCTT
Organism: Lissotriton vulgaris; assembly: GCF_964263255.1. NCBI lineage: Eukaryota > Metazoa > Chordata > Amphibia > Caudata > Salamandridae > Lissotriton > Lissotriton vulgaris. Next base: position 2,005,989,451 of record NC_141691.1, on the reverse strand, counting down.
AGAAGGCAGGTAGGTGGACTGCTGATGGTCTGGAGAGGGTTATGTACAGGGACTGAAAAGAAGAGACCAGTGATAGATGTCCAGATACATGCAATTATACATCACATACACAGGAACACACACACACTCATCTTTCTCCATGTAACCCTTCATTAGGCTGAGAACTATGAAGGCTTTGCGACGCAATCCTCAACTCATTAGAAGACTGTCCGTATCCTGTCCCTGCCCAGGGACGGCACGCGTGCCTCTGGCCAGGGACGGCACGCGTGCCTCTGGCCGGGGACGGCACGCGGGGCTCTGCCCAGGGACGGCACGCGGGGCTCTGCCCAGGGACGGCACCCGGGGCTCTGCCCAGGGACGGCACCCGGGGCTCTGCCCAGGGACGGCACGCGGGGCTCTGCCCAGGGACGGCACGCGGGGCTCTGCCCAGGGACTGCACGCGGGGCTCTGCCCAGGGACTGCACGCGGGGCTCTGCCCAGGGACTGCACGCGGGGCTCTGCCCAGGGACTGCACGCGGGGCTCTGCCCAGGGACTGCACGCGGGGCTCTGCCCAGGGACTGCACGCGGGGCTCTGCCCAGGGACTGCACGTGGGGCTCTGCCCAGGGACTGCACGTGTGGCTCTGCCCAGGGACTGCACGCGGGGCTCTGCCCAGGGACTGCACGCGGGGCTCTGCCATGTGACTGTGCACTTGGCAAAGAGAACAAGAAGAATGCAGAGATGGCATTATTCACACTACGGCGTCTGCTTAAGCTATAGACAAAAGAGGAGTGTCCCTAACAGCACCGCTTCGCTTGTCATCGCCTGTTGACACAAGAAGGCATGTCGCTCTAATGGGCACAGATCCCTCACAGTTAACCTCGCTTCAACCACAGCTGGATAAAAAGTTCATAAATTCAAAAACTGAGAAACAGACTCCACCGTTGGCCCAATTCCTGTCGAGAGAGTCAGGTTTCTATCAAGAATCCTTCTCTGCACTGCCTGAAACGCGACATGGCGGTGTCTACATTGGTGCCATGTTGGATCAGTGGCACGCCGTATGTCGCTAACACTTGGAAGTGTTGGCCTCTATATTCCACAGACCATCAGTCACATCCAGGATTTAAGTGGCCATCCATTGAATAGTGAGAAGCCTGTCTTCTCACCCATTCATACATCTTCAACCATCACATCCAATAAGGGTTCCAGGAGGTTCCATCAAACTTTGTTTGTTGACATCAGGTTGGGTTGCAAAACCTATAGTGGCCTTCATTCACCAGATGGCCAGAAGGAAGTGTAATTTTAATGGGGAAAACAAACTAGTCCCAGCAAAACCTTTTGATTGAGAACCCAGCAACAACCACCCTTAGCACCACACAACTGGGCAGTCGGAAAAACAGCTTCAACAACATGTGAAGATTGCATCCAACTAGTAAAAAAACGATTTAAAAAGAAAAATGTGGCGATAATAGACTAAATAAATGTTAGACCATTTTCTCCATGTTTGTTTTTCATGTAAAACACATACAACCCACATCAAAACATATAAGGCCTGATAAGGGAATAGTTTAAAACCTTGTCCGACCAGACACAGCACTGTCCTATTCTTACCATGAATGTACTCTGTCCCTATGGCCGATATCTTACCCTAGCTTCTGTCAGACCTCCACCCCAGGCCTGATCCGGTTGTACAACGTGGGCCTCAAAAGATACCACATTTCTTGCCCGACCGGTTCCCGCCGATACTTTCGCTCGGACAGCGCCCTGTCCCAGCCAGCAGGCTTCTACCTGATCTGAAGTTTGACAACCACATGTTTCACAGGTTAGCACGTGCGTCTGAAAGCGACAGGACTCAGCAGAATTTATTCAGCGGTAATAGTCCAGAATCATTAACTGATGTAATTCAAGTTCATTATTCTGTAGTAGTGTAGTTAATGTAAAGCTAACCCATCGGCATATTTTTATTTTAGGTCTGTCTGACATAGAGACAGATTTTGCTGTATCGCCTGTCTCATGTTTCCAAAAATTCTTGATAAAAATGCACACATGCAGAGGTTTTCGGTAGGCCCTCTCCATTCCCTGGTCTGTTTGAGTGCATTCAGTTTGCTTCTGTCCAACACAACATACAGCATGGGGCAATGGGACAGACAGCTCCCTCGATCAGATTGGCTGGCTGTCTTGGGCCGGCCAAACAGTCATGCACACTTCGCGTTTCTCCACCTGGCTGTGTTTCACAGCCGGGAAGATAACAGCCCCAAGGCTCCCAGGTACTATCTGAGCAGGCCAAACAGGCCAATCACGACACTGCTGTCATGCTGGTGTCAGAAGCTTCATGATTAGCTTAGGAGAGTGTGTTCTGTCGGAAAGCAGGAGGACAAGAAGACGGAGGAGAAGCTGCAGCCTTAATCAGGTATGTGTTTTAAAAAAACGCGTACACTTCCGCCCACAACCCCTGCTATGCAGCAGCCGACACTGCTCACAACAGTCATCTAGTCCCTCAAATCAAATGTGTTCAACATCGAGCAACTTAGCAGACACTTCTTGGGACTATGGGCCATATGAATCAAAAAGTCATTTTGCGATTCTCAAATAGCGATTTTTTGCGAATCGCTATTTGAGAATCGCAAAATGGTATGTATGTAGAAATCAGCTTCTTTTTAGCGATTTTTTAAGATTCCTTAATTGTGATTAGCAAATTGCTAATCGCAATTAAGGAATAATTTCCCATTCATTTCTATGGGCCAGGAGGCCCATAGGAATGAAGGGGAAATGTGCGATTAGCAATTAGCTAATCGCAAATATAGAATATTTTCAAGGGTGTCTCAAGAACACCCTGCTGCACCCCTGAAAATGACATGTGTGCGCATATGGCGCACATACATGCCCTAAGGGCATGTATGAGCGTCACATGGCACCTGTTGATTTAAAAAAAATGCTTTTTAAAAAGAATTCGCAACTCACCACCAACTAGAAGTTGGTGGTAATTTGCGATTCCTTAATGGCATTTTGGAATGTTTTTTTCCTTGATACCTTGCATTTAAGGAATCGCTAAATTTGCAATTCCTTAAATGCAATCGCAAAATCAGGAATGGCAAATTTAGCGATTCCTTATTTTGCACCAAAAATGTTTCATACATTCCATTTTGCGAAAATGGGTTCGCAAACGCCGGAATTCTGCGAATTTTGGCGTTTGCAAACCCATTTTGCCTTGATACATATGGCCCAAAGTGAGGCAAAGCAGTAAAGTGAATCACTTTTTTACAAATACTGCACTGCCTGATTTTAACGCACGGTAACAGCGGGGTCTTTCGGCTGGCCTCTGGCCCTTTTGATCAGGTAGGGCAAGGGGGGGAAGTAGTTTGTTTTTGCAGCTAGTAACTTTCATTTATTAGACTTGTATCTAAAGAAGGCATTTATTTAACAGCAGCATCCATGGAAATATCTGCTCTATTCACAACTATGAGGCCGTTCTAAAAGGTATTTTCGAGAGGTAAAGCAGTCGTCCGGTAGTACTCCTCTGCATACTCAAACATATCTTTGTGTATTGGTGCCATCATTTCTAAAAGGGGAACAAACTTGAAATATTGAAGAGATATTCATATGCAATTAGTACAAATAGGAAGGACTGTGCCCTCTTAACTTTTACTAATAGGAAGTTGGACGTTTCCGGTTCAATTCACAAAGTCATGTAGAACTACTTCCTATACTCATAAATCCCTTTGGGAACACAGCCCTGTGCCTTCAGTTGGCTCTTGGAAGGGTAGTTCCAACTCCCATCACTATCTAAATGTCTCTGCAACACAATATGTGAAGTAGATGGTTACCTCTTTTTTTGTCCTCATCGGCGTGGCACTGTCAAACTTGTCATTCAATTCAAATTTGGTTAAAATGTGATCATGATCATGTAATATGTAACATCAAGTATTCCGTCCAGATAAAGTGCATCTGTTTGTACCCGTCGCTAGAAATAATGAGCCAATTTACCATTATTACTGGGAATGGCCTTTGCAAAGATACTGTACATCAAATTTCAACAACCACTCAGCAATGGAAGAAACCCGGAACCCTTGAACAAAATGTAGAAATCCAAGACTAGAACTGAAGGATGGCCATTTTCTCAAATTAACTTCCAACCTCAGTTCAGCTAAGAATTTCTAAACACTGGTTTCATTTCCGTCCCGGCTGCTTCTGATACGTAATCTGCTCCCAAATAAAATTCTACATCTCTCCTCAGTAAAGTGCACAATATTTTATCCCTCTTGGTATTAGGGAAAGTATCCAGCAAATCTCTCGATCGGTAAGGAGTACAAGTTGCTTCAACTACTCCACGTTCCATATCTTGCGAAGGTCCCTGTATGCGGGTACCTCCAGGCATGTGCACTGGTCCACCGTAGTGTGCTCTCACTGTTTCCAAATCAAGATATGGAACATTGAGTAGTTGAAGCAACTTGTACTCCTTACCGATCGAGAGATTTGCTGGAGACTTTCACTAATACCAAGAGGGATAAAATATTGTGCACTTTACCGAGGAGAGATACATATTTTATTTGGGAGCAGATTACGTATCAGAAGCAGCCGGGACGGAAGTAAAACCGGTGTTTAGAAATTCTTAGCATGGAACACGGATAGCCGGACAGCCCTGAAGAAGTCTAAGGGTATTCCCCTAAGACGAAACATGTGTTGGCTGGGCAATCTTGTCGGAATAAAAAGAAAAAAAGAACACAAATCAAACAAAGGATCAACTTTACTTGTGCCATTGATATTTATGTTGTTTCAATATTTATTATAACTATCAACTATAAGAATCGTGTGCATAGGCTTGCTTGACAGTTTGTTGAACTCTAGGGTCTTTCATGAGGGCTCAGGGTGTTTCCCTCACCAGTTGCACAGCTGGACATATAGATTTGCTGTGAAAATTGACGCTTAATTGGTAGGCACCACTGTAACCTATATAAATAGCCCCCCCCCTCTTTTTTTGATGACTCAGTTCAGCTAACCCATTTAAAGTCTGCCCATCTCTCAACTAAATCTATTGTACAATTACTAAACCCTTAACACATCCAATGCAAAGCAACTGATCTCCTAATATATCCTTCGCACAAATAAGGTGAAAGTTTACTACTTCCTCAGCAAACTAGCTTTGTACATGTACTACACCCTCAACAAACCCTCCGTACATTCCATCAATGAACTCTTTGTAAAATTACTCATCGTTAAACGACGCCTCTACGCATTCCCTCAGATTTGTTGACAGTAGATTGGCAGTTACATTTCTGAATCTCCCATGAATAAGTGTGTGGTTCATATTTCTCAGTGAGTTCCTAATCTCTGAACAATCAGCTGTACAATTCTGCATCTTCGATACTCTCAGTGACAGCCTTCTGATCTCTGCGCCAACAAACTCCAAGGCATAGACTCTCTCCGTCAACCAGCGGTGCTGTGAGTACTCAAACATACACAGTGTGTCACTGTTCCTTCAATAAGTTGCCAGCGCTAGTAAGACAGTTGTGATCTCATAGCAACGTCACAAGTCTTCAATCCATGTTGAAGAAGAGGTTTAGAAAATTCGTTTTTCTGGATTTTGATGGAACAGCTGTCAGACAGACCCATTGCTTACAAAATTCAATATACATAGAGGGGGCTTTGGTCCTTCCCCTCCCTTTGCACCACTGGCTTTTTCTTTTCCAAACAGGCTCTCGCAGCCATTGGCTGGAGACTTTTTCAATCATCTTTAGGCTCAGCCAGTGGAGCTTCTATCTCTTACCTAATGCTATTGGCTGTTTGAGAGTATCTTTCCACCTTCACATCAATGTCTGTGGTGAACTACACGAGGGACTACTTTACAACCATAGCCATCTGTCCTGTCTTGCTTCTCTCTATAATGTACCAACGTTACACATTAAACCACACCTATTGGCTTTGCAAATGCTTGTTAATGTTATGAATGAATGACTGAATTAAAATGCTTTCTTTTAGACTGTGACTACCAACATGGAAAGGTATGCAGGCACTTTGGGTACAGATGCTTGGGAGGCAAATAGTTACAAATGTACTGCATACGAGGTTGCAACAAGCGTCCACCTAACTCTACTCTGCGGCGCGTCCCAAGTGAAGCAGAAGGAAGGAATCTATTTTAAGATGGAGCAGTCTGTAAACTTTTCCATCGCAGGAAGTGTATCCGAGCAGAGAAGGGCCTGGTGGAAGGAGGCTATGAGGCAGGAAGCCAAGCCGGCTACTACACCGCTGCACACTGAGCGATACTAGAAGGAGGGGGGACACTGCAAGCAATGGGGGCGGAGCCATCTTCACAACCAGAATCAAGCTGTGGGAGTGTTGGGGTTATCTTCACAGTTCAGTGCTTAATTTGTAAGATAATGAGTGTCGGTGCCCAAAGCTCTGCCCCGGCGGTGCTATTAAAAATTGGCGCACCGAATAACAAGGCTGCTGATTCCACTCTCTGCTTCTTTAATCCACCGGCAGACACCCCCTGCACCCTTTTATTTCACTCTTGCTGGTCCCTGCTTTCTCCATGGGTGTCTGTGTTTCTGTCTTTCTCTTCCTCTTTTCCCGTTTGTGTGTTTAACCTTCTCTTGCTCGCGATCAATGTCTGATGAGGGAACATAAGTGGGGGTCCCCAAAAATAAGTGTCGGTAGGCACAGGCAGCTACTGGCTCAATTTAAGGACTGGTTGTGCGGAGCCATTTTTTTGACCAATAGGAGGTAATTGTGAAATTTAAAGCACAGGGCCAGTAACATTCAGCCAGACTTTAGGACTGTCCCTTAAGAAGTTTTATTAGCATCAATAACAAATCTTGCATTTTAATACACATTGACCCAGCAGACTGGGATTCTAGTTTCTTTTCACTGGAACCAATGGGGCCTTCAAAACCCGATGGTTCGGTTATGTTGGACTGAACCAAACAGGACTTAACAAAACTGCATTTTGCAAGAAGCAAAGATTTGAGAAATTGGTGGCGATGCTTCAGATTAAGCCCTCTTCTTCTGATCTACAAGTACTGCACCCCACAGGACAAGAGGCACAGGACATGAGGCACAGGACAAGAGGCACAGGACAAGAGGCAGAGGACAAGAGGCACAGGACAAGAGGCAGAGGACAAGAGGCACAGGAGAAGAGGCACAGGACAAGAGGCTCACGACAAGAGGCACAGGACAAGAGGCACAGGACAAAAGGCACAGGACAAGAGGCACAGGACAAGAGGCACAGGACAAGCGGCACAGGACAAGAGGCACAGGACAAGAGGCACAGGAGAAGAGGCACAGGACAAGAGGCTCAGGACAAGAGGCTCAGAGGCACAGGACAAGAGGCACAGGACAAGAGGCTCAAGGCAAGAAGCACAGGACAAGAGGTACAGGACAAGAGGCTCAAGACAAGAGGCGCATCTCTTGCTGTCTGGGAAGGATGCACCAAGTCAGGCACTGCCTGCAGCCTGATACCTCTCATTCGGAAGTTTTTTCAAGTTCTTCTCTGTCTCTGGTACGACTTCTCCTTCGGTTGGCTATGTTGTAACTATTCCCAATTCTGTACATTAATACTAACCTATCGGTTAAGACCGCAGAACTGTATGTGGATGATCCAGGCATGTTGGCATTGAAAATGGATGTTTGGGCTAAAATCCAGAAGAATCCATCATTCTCTTAATCTATACATACATCCAAAGAAAAGAGCAGTAACAGCTAGAAGAATGGCAGCTCATCTAGCCCAACTAAAAGATATTAATCTCAAATCACACTGGCTAGTCACAGGAGACTTTAACCGTAACTTATTCCATCAGCCAACTGAGGATCACACCGACACAGCTGCCATTCTTCCTCTGCAAGTAATGCCACTTAAAAACCTGAGGGATAAAACTGAAGAAGAACTGATAAAGGCCTGCAAACTACTGGGGCTATTGGTCCTGAATGGCTGGAAGGCAGGGGACACTCTGCCCGTCTGGACAAGAGTTTGGGGCAATGCAGTCTCCATTTTAGATTACACACTTGTCTCATTATCGCTGTACAACCAGGTACGTGATGTTAGCACAGTCCGCCATGTGGAGAGCGACCACAAACCCCAGGTGACTATGGTAAACACATTCATGTGCAAACTTGGAGCAATTTCTGGCTACAGGGGGACATCGGCACAGAAAACCTGAAGTGTGTTCAGTGGTCCTCAAGCACAGTTAACAGCCTAGCAGAGGAAGCAGTAGCAAGCCTGGAGGATTTAACTCCACCTGGCTCTAGTCCGATAGTGGCATGGCAGATATTCTTCGACAATTTGATCAAAGCCCATAAAGTTAATATTTGGAATAAGGGAGCGTTCCTGGTTCATTGTAAATCTATAATTATGCCATTCCATATTCCACAAACAAAAAATTATCAGCTAGATTCATGAAGTATTTTTGCGGGCGCAAACAGTGCGAATCGCAGAATTCGGCCGTTTGCACCCGCAAAAATAGCATTTGAAATTCATCATTGGCTCATGTACTCGCAATTTGAGAAATCGCAAAAAATTGCTATTTCTCAAATCGCATTTAAGGAATCTCAATTTGAGATTCCTTAAATGCTATTCATGACCCAATAAAAAATTGCGAAATCGCTATTTTTTCCCGCTATTTACCGCGAAGTCAGACTTCGTGGTAAATAGCGAAAACTGAGAAAAATGCACTTTTGTGCATTTTTCTCAGTTGTATGTTACACACACACGTCCTTTGGACATGTGTGTGCGCAACATGAGTCTAATTTACATTTCAGGGGTGCTACAGGGTGTCCTGTGGACACCCCTAGCACCCTTGAAATCGCATCCTTATTTGCGATTAGCAATTTGCTAATCGCAAATAAGGAATGTGTAGGAATCGCAATTTATTTTGCGATTCCTACATGAATCCCGCTTTGCGAGTCTATAATAGCGATTCCTTATTATTCGCTATTACAGACTCGCAAAACATGCCGATGATGAATCGGGCTGAATGTAGGCAAATACTTTCGACAACTATGTCAAAATTTGGGAGATACAGGACTTTTAAAACATTTCCACAACGAGAGACGTTGCTTAAAAATAATGGGTGTATAAAAAAGCTAAAAAGGAAACATTATGGGCCCTCTCGTTACAAGCCGCAAAAACAAATGACTCAAAAAGATTCTGGAAGCTAATCAATAACATCGAGAAAGGTTCTGGCGCAGCTAACAGCGCAAATATCAGTGAGTCTGAGTGGGTTCAATATTTAAAACTACAATTTAAGGGAAGTTCTTTGGACTTAAACACTCACTGGCCCCATAAAGATAGCTTGGCACCTTGTGTATACACCTCGGCAGAGGTGGAGAAAGTTATTAAAAAGGTGAGGGCAGACTGCACCACAGGCCCAAATGGGTTACCACAGGCACTCTTTAAACATTTCACATCAAAGTGGGCAGCCGGTTTGGTGGAAATGTTTCATCACATTCTGGCAAATGACGTTAACCCTGAAAGCTGGAGGGGCTCAGCATTCCATCCCATTTTTATAGGAGGACTGGCATGTTCACCCAGCAATTATCGTCTAATCGCTCTCATCGACTTAGAGCTCAAATACTTTTCCACTTTACTATTACACAATCTAGCATCTTGGGTGTAAGAAAATGGGAGACTCCCTTTAAACCAAACCGGCTTTACAAGGAGCCAAGGCACTATAACCAATCTCATGACCTTGAGCCTAATGGTAAATAGAGCAAAGGCAACCGGTACAACGCTTTATATGTGTTTCGTTGACTTCAAGGCAGCCTTTGACTGTGTCTCATATACAATGTTACGGGCTAAGCTCCCGCAGTGGGGTATCCCATCCAACATTTTAAGAGCAATCACGTTAATACACACGGATATGTTGGTTAAAATAAAAATTTGAGATGGTACCCACATAGCATAGAGAGTGCAAACAACAACAGGCCTAAATCAAAGATGTATGTTAGCCCCCCCTTCTTTTTAACTTGTAATGCCGGATCTTTTATCAGAGTTAGATGGGCAGACAGCTTACACGCTGAGCTTGGGTGGTCAACAACTGTCACACAACCTTTAAGCTGATGATTTACTTCTACTTAGTAACACTCGAATAGGCTTTCGGAGGCTGCTAAACTGCCTTGGCATATACGTAGAAAAGAATGGCTTGAAAGTAAATCACAAAAAAAACTAATGTGATGACTTTAATTTGGTGCATCAACAAAAATCGCAGATGGCAACTTTGTGGAAACAAATTTGATGAGGTAGCCACCTATTTAGGGGTCATAATAGACGCAAGTGGCACATTTGCATTCCAGAAAAAGGCGATCAACTACGCATTCTCATAATTGGCAAGATCCATCCGAGGCCATGACCTGAAATCCCTGGGAGCAGTAATGAAGGCCACGCTGATACCAACTCTTGCTTATGGATCATAGATAATATTGAGTGCTGAGGCTACTCTACTCGTTGAACTATTGATAAGATCCTAGAAACAAACCTTCCGGATAACTCGATTGGCCTCGCCTGCACATGTTCGGCTGGAATTTTCACAAACAAAACAGTCACTTGCCAGACATGCAGCATTTGAAAAACTCTGCTACAAATTTCGTGCAGCTGCAGATGATATCCTGGCTAATTAATTTGGTCAGAGATCAATCTACAACGGGGGAATGGGGTGTACAAGAAATAACTTTATAACAGCATTAGGGTGTTAGAACTGGATGATCTATGGACCCCTAAAATATCTGGGCAAGTCTTCAAGAAAATGGTAAATAAGTCAACTAAATTGCAAACTTGTACTGCGGACAAGGAAAGGTTGTTCACACGTCGCCATGGGTGACTGGTGTTGAAATCATATTCACTCCTACGATAATCAACACTTCTTGCAGCACCTTATCATCGGAAGGTTAAACAGTCTTCCTGGCTCTCAGACTTGGTGAGATACCCACATTAGACTTCCTGCCAAAATAGAGGAAAGGCAGCCTAGGTGAAGCTCAGAACTGCAGACTGTGCCATCAGGGGATCGAGACCCTGCTGCATGCCATATGGATCTGTCCAGTATTGGTTAGCCAGCGAAGAAGTTTATTGAGAAGAGTTCATTGAGCAGGACTGCACTGGTGGAGTCGCTGGACCCGGGAAACACAATGTTGAACATTAGATTAGTGCAGTTCCTGGTCATCTTCAAAAACCTGATAGGTGACTAGGTCTGGTTCTGGGTGAATTTGGTGTGGCGGGGGCTGTGAATAGAACTGATAAGCTCCTAGTGGGTTCTGGGGACTGTTGGTAAGGGTTGCTAGAGATACTGACATAGGTTCTGCCAATCCTGTCAAGTTATGCAAATAATTGTGAGCAGGTATATGGATATGGAAGGACGGGCTGCTAGGGAAAGCAACAGAAGCCGCTCCCTATCCCGTCAAGCTACGGAAATATTCACTTAACAAATAGTAACTTTTTTGCACATTGGCACTTTATTCGCCTTGTAGACTTGCAAATGGGCACTTTAACAGCATCATAGTCTTGCACACTGGCACTTTATCAGTAGATTTACAACTGGCCGCATAGTAAAGCATATACTTGCTAACTATTTAGGAGAAAAGCTGGCTATTGACGAATCATTTTTAGATTTGTAGGAAGGTGCTGTGGTTGGCTAGCTTCACCAGACTGCCTATTACCTTTTGTACACTAGTATGTTTACGCTTGTAATCATGAAGGGCAGCAAATAAGGAAACTGTCTCCCAATTAGATGTGCAACGGTTGCAGCTGATGTATAATAAGTTTTAAGACCTTTTTTTAGCTAAATGTTTCGTACTGTATGTTTCCTGTAATATTTTTGGTTGTAATTGACTAATAAACTATCTTATTCATTCATTCATTCAATTCTGTGATTGCTGCACTTAACATCTAGATTCTGTTATTGTTTTATCTCTGCATCCTTTGCGTCACTGTTGTTCTTCGTAAAGCGCGCTCATACATGTTATTGCCCGGCGCTATATCAATAAAAATATGAGACAAAGAAAGGTGAATTTCTCAACAATGCAACTTTGTTGCCCCCTGACTTCCAAACCCTGCAATATTTTTGGCTTTGAAAGGCTGAGTGAGGCACCCCCACAACTTGAACGAAGACCAACATTAGGAAGACGCGGGTGCAGGGACACCTTGAAGCTCAGCAACAGAGCACAAAGTGAGATTATCCAGGATATCGTCACAGCACGTGTGACACTCAAACTGAGCACAAACCCATGAGAACTCATCAGTGGCTTAGTGGACTAATGTGTCCACTGTAGGGACCTGTGTTTGGCTTCATGGTCACAGGTTCAAATCCCTGTGAATCCACTCAGCCTTTCATCCTTCTGAGGTCAATTAAATTAGTAATTGATAAAAATATGGGCAAACAAATGTGATTATTGAAACCCAGATCAATTAATATGAAATAACTATTTATTAATATCAAAAGACTGGTACTGCAATAAATATATTTTTCATATTAATTGATCTGGGTTTCAGTAATCACATTTGTTTGCCCATATTTTTCTCAGTTGCCTAAGTATCTATATATACAATTGCTGTTTATGCCCTGACTTAGGAACTTATTTATTTACAGGAGAACCCCTTTTTAGGTCTTGCCTGGCGCTGTGCAAGGGCCTTTTGGAATTAATCCAGTTTCGGAAGGGAGTTTAAGCCCCGCCCCTGCTTTCAATTGGCACACGTCATTGTTTATGTTAAACGCTGGTGCTTGATTGAAAACCGGGCTTTTGGGTAACTGCCTTATCCACTTTTAGGATGACCCATCTGGACAGGCCGACGCCATCTTGGTTTGCCGTGACGTGTGTGTGTAGACGAACTGCATGTGTGTCAACACACACACAAACTGCATGTGTGTCGACGAACAATGCTCAGTGGTGGGCGTTTCAGCCGTCAGTGCCCGTGTCTGGTCTGTGAAGCAGTACAGATGGGTACGGGTACTCGGGCAGTATGTGGGCTGACCTCATCTTCTTTCTATCTATGTGCACAGAAAATGCAGAGTGCGCATTTGAGCAGATGGTGCCTGCGACCCTGTACAGGTTGGTGCGGAGGGTATCTGTGCAGTGCGTCTCACTAGATGTGTGCACCGCGCTCTGTGCATGTCTCAATTTTTCACCTTATTTCCTAGGTGCGTTTAGCTTCTTACCTCATTCATATTTAGAGCTGTACTGCAGATGTTTTTGGGAACATGCACATTTCATTCATCAGATGTGCGACTTTACGCGCACACTAAAGAGGTACAGTGCGGGTGCCAGAAATGCCAACGGCTCTCTTGGGATATGTAAATGTATTAAATTGCATCGAAGGGCCCTGTATGAGAGTTTCTTCTTAACAGAACACCTTGCGTGTCCCATCCTTTGCTGCAAACCTCCCCCATAGTTTTGTGGCCTCTTTTGTCGACCTCTGTTGCATAGCAGCGGCTGACGATCAGGTGTCAAGGTGCTCCGGCCCAGGTTCAACATAACAAAGGTTACAAGGTGATGGGGGCAGGTTCAAAGGGCAAAGCTGAATTTTGAAAAGGTAGCGCATTCCCGCGATACACATTATTGACAGCCAGCCCTGTACTTGGGAGATCCACAGGGCGTCCGTGCGGACAAGTATGGCCATAATTGAAAGTCCAGCTTTTGGGTAGAGGGGGTGGCGTTCACCCGGTAAAATAAGTGGGGGAACGCCGTCTACCCGCGTGGTACCCTGACTCAAGCCATGCCTGGAGTGGTATTCTCAGAGCTCACAATCAGCTGGAGAAGTATTCTCAGAGCTCACAATCACCTAGAGTGGTATTCTCAGAACTCACAATAGCCTGGAGTGGTATTATCAGAGCTCTCAATCCCCGGGAGTGGTATTTTCAGGACTCACAATCACTCAAGTGGTATTGTCAGAACTCACAATCGCCTGGAGTGATATTCTCAGAAGTCACAATAGCCTGGAATGGTATACTCAGAACTCATAATAACATGAGTGGTATTCTCAGAGCTCACAATTGCCTGGAGTGGTATTCTCAGAGCTCACAATTGCCTGGAATGGTATTCTGGGAGCTCACAATCGCCTGGAGGGGTGTTCTCAGAACTCACAATCACCTGAGTGGTATTCTCAGAGCTCACAATAGCCTGGAGTGGTATTCTCAGAACTCACAATAGCCTGGAGTGGTATTATCAGAGCTCACAATCACCGGGAGTGGTATTCTCAGAACTCACAATCACTCAAGTGGTATTGTCAGAACTCACATTCGCCTGGAGTGATATTCTCAGAAGTCACAATAGCCTGGAATGGTATACTCAGAACTCATAACCTGAGTGGTATTCTCAGAGCTCACAATTGCCTGGAATGGTACACCCAGAACTCATAATAACCTGAGTGGTATTGTCAGAGCTCACAGTTGCCTGGAGTGGTATTCTGGGAGCTCACAATCGCCTGGAGGGGTGTTCTCAGAACTCACAATCACCTGAGTGGTATTCTCAGAGCTCACAATAGATTGGAGTGGTATTCTCAGAACTCACAATCACCTGAGTGGTATTCTCAGAGCTCACAATTGCCTGGAGTGGTATTCTCAGAGCTCACAATTGCTTGGAGTGGTATTCTCAGAACTCACAATCGCCTGGAGTGGTATTCTGATTCTGGGAGCTCAGAATCGCCTGGAGAGGTGTTCTCAGAACTCACAATCACCTGAGTGGTATTCTCAGAGCTCACAATCACCTGAGTGGTATTCTCAGAGCTCACAATAGCCTGGAGTGGTATTCTTAGAGCTCACAATAGCCTGAGTGATATTCTCAGAACTCACAATCACCTGAGTGGTATTCTCAGAGCTCACAATCGCCTGAGTGGTATTCTCAGAGCTCACAATTGCCTGGAGTGGTATTCTCAGAACTCACAATCACCTGAGTGGTATTCTCAGAGCTCACAATTGCCTGGAGTGGTATTCTCAGAACTCACAATCACATGGGTGGTATTCTCAGAGCTCACAATTGCCTGGAGTGGTATTCTCAGAACTCACAATCACCTGATTGGTATTCTCATGACTCACAATCACCTGAGTGATATTCTCAGAACTCACAATCACCTGATTGGTATTCTCAGAGCTCACAATCGCCTGGAGTGGTATTCTCAGAACTCACAATCACCTGAGTGGTATTCTCAGAGCTCACAAATGCCTGGAGTGGTATTCTCAGAGCTCGCAATTGCCTGGAGTGGTATTCTCAGAGCTCACAATCACCTGAGTGGTATTCTCAGAACTCACAATCACCTGAGTGGTATTCTCCGAACTCACAATCACCTTAGTAGTCATCTCAGAACTCACAATCACCTGGAGTCAGTGGCACTCTCAGAACTCCTGAGTGTTAGTCGCAGCTATGCTCCCTGGTAATTTCTACTGAGGGCCTCAGAGTGCACTCTGGGCAGGCCAGGCGGGGCCCTGCTCCACTTTCTTTGCAGATGGCCCGCGTCCGTCAAACTCTAACCTCACCACACAGTATCTAGTGAGATGTGAATGGAAAAGTACATCTTCAGCACTTTTCTGTCCCTTTTCCCCATTGCCCACTAATCTGTACAAAAAGTTAAAGAAAAAAAAACTTCTGGAAAATGTAGGTAAGTCTAGAGGAAGCCAAGTTTTAGGTAATCAATATTGAATCCGTCACGCTGAGGGTTTCGAAACCCCCAAAATGAGGCCTTTCTTTGTGCAGAGGCCAGCAGGTGGGCGACCCACCCGCATTTCATCACTTTATCCAAAGCGCCTTTCCGTCTGGTTTCTTAGGCGCTAAGTGCCGTTCGAGACCCGCTTCTGAACCAGGCCCGCCCACAGTTATTTTGACCGCGTGCAGCCTACTCAGTTTTCCTTTCTGAAAGTGAAGGAGCACAAGAGAAGCACACACAGTGCTGTGTACACAGCTGCCATGGAGACAGCCCTGTATTTACACCCCCGCCCTGGGGAGCACCGCCAGCAGCTCCCTCCAGCTGCCACGCCGGGCCCGAGTGAATGCGCAGCGGCGCCCGTGTGGAGGCAGCGGGAGTCGTTTTCCCGCCTCTTCCCTCGGCCCCTCCCCCCCTCCGATAGACAACGTAAAGGAGGGAACAGAGTGTCCACCCGGCAAGGAGGTAAATTCTGGGCAGTGACAATGCGTTAATATTGAGGACAAACGTTCAGGGCAAAAGGTCAATTTTATGGACACATCTAAGTAAGCCAAGAAATAATACAAAAGTAGGTAAAAGACAGGGCGGACACAAGAACACATGTAAGCCTGATTTTTGTGCTTTGTATAACAGATAGAACTATTGATAAAAAGTTAATAAGTAACTACTGATTTAAGGAATAAACAATCAAAAATGCACGCTAAGCAGAATTTGAGAGAGGGATTGACATTTGGCAAATAATGTGTATGTGGGAGTGTATTTCGCATTAATTGTCTGACGAAACTAGTGGGAAGAGCCAGCAGCCCCCAGTGCCACTTACTCGACCTCTAATTCCACCAACCAGAAGGGGCTCAAGGTCTTGTACTACAAGAAATGCCAGATTGAGCATCATAAAACCCAAACAGGCATTAGCAAAGCCAATAAATTTGACAGCTGCATTTGATTGCTGACAACGGCAATAAAAAAATCCTATTGCAGAGTAAATAAATTAAAGTATGATTGCTTTGTGCATACATGGGCCCAGGTGACACCTAGTGTGGTTCACAATCTAATGGGCGACAGTTCATGTTTACTCTGAGGCTCACACAGCCTTTTCTAGGTAGGAATACTTTCTAAAGCCACGCCTCAACCAACTGCGGCATGTGCAGGTAAAGAGGTGAGGTGGTAGGACCGGGTAGAGGGGATTTCGACAGACGAAGACGAGGAAAAATGAATTATATATTTAATTTCCCCTTGTGGTCGTCTGTTTAATCCCTACCCCCCCAACCCAACCCAAGTGTTCTTACATGCACGAGCTGCGGCTGGCCTCATCTTTGGACGCATTATGATTACACATGTTCCTGCCGAACAGAGACCTGTTGGGTTATTTCTCACCGACACTCAGGCTTGACCTTGGTGGACATAGTGAACAGGCGGGGTGGAGGCTTGGTGCATAGTTAGGGAGTGGCGTTAAACTAATGGCCCAGGTAATGACGGATGCTGACACTTTCAAATGAATGTAGGAATGGGGCCCTCCCCACTAAACACTATGGGAAGCGTTTAAGGTCACGATCTGAGGATTTGTGATTAGTAGCCCAGCAGGTTGCAACCAACTCAGGCAGGAAGCTATGGCGGGCGGGGGTCCTCATCCTGGAAACTTTATTTTCTACTTCACACACACCTGAACTACTCTCACAGAAAGCCCACCACAAATGTCCCCTACGGCAGACTGAAATAAACAGAAGACCATGATGGTGATGCAACACCACATCTACCACTGGAGAAACAAAATAGGAAAGCTCCTTTGTTAGGCAACCGAACAAGTTGACCTCAGTCACCTCATTGGCCAGATCCTACTCCTAGAGGTCAACCCAAACACTGAGTATCGGTGACCTCCTTTGGTTTTACTGGTTATTTCCAAACCGTGTGTGAGGTGGACAGCCCTCCCCCTGTGGAGGCAATGCAGAACTTTGTTTGTGACCTTCCATACAGTGCTTTTCTGACAACCTGTCAGCCTTAAAGAGCTGGGTGAGGCGATCAGCCTCTTGGAACAGGTTAAACAACAGGTCCTAATGGCTTACCGGTGGAGTTTTCTAGGAGCCTCTTTGGTAAATGAATCCTACATTTGCTTTCTGTGCTCAAGATCTCTGTGCAGGCTGTGGCTGTAATCCGACCTGGGAGAGGCTGAGATCACCATGTTCGTTCACAAGCCAGGCAGGCTAACAGAGTCCTATGCCTCGTACAGCCCGCTCTCCCTACTAAAGACAGAGATACAAATTCTTGCTGAGGTCCTGGCAAACTGCTCTACTCTAGCAATTACTCCCCTGGTGCTCCAGGTCAAAATGAGTTCATGGTGAACTGGTCTATGAGGCATAACATTAGGAGATTCATCGTGCACCGGGCCCTGCACACTGCTTGTAGGGTCCCTCGCACTGCTTCAGCTGGACTTGGAGAAGGCCTTTGACTCTGTAAACTGGGACTTTCCTTTCACTATCTTTGAAAAGATGAACTTTGGCCCAGGTTTTACCTGGTATAGCCACCTCCTCTACACACAACTCACAGCTGGAGCCTGTATTAAGGTATCACTGTCTCCGCCCCTCCCAACAGGGCAGGGTTTGAGGCGGGGGAGTAGGGGCCCTTATCCCGGCTCTCATTTGCCTTAGTCATAGAACCTCTGGCAGAATGGCTACACAGAGATAGCCAAATTACGAGCTTTGGACCAGAGATAAGGAGGACAGAGTGTTCCTCTATACAGATGAGCTCCTTCTTTACCTGCAATATCCAGCCTAGTCTGGGCCAGGAGCCCTAGAAATGTTGCATTATAGGAGGCAAATTTTCAGGTCTTATGATTAATACAGGCAATTTTTTTCTCTACTTGATCAAGCGCGATACACCCATGCTGCACAGGGCCGTGGGCCTTAAAGTTGTGACTGATGGTTTTAGAAGCCTTGGCATCTATATATCAAGATATGAGACGAGTCACTGGCCGGGCATTACGGCTCTCCTGCTGGATGGTCTTCGGAATTATACTTGTCCACCCTTCTAATTTCCTTAACGGGATCAGTCTCCATAATTCCATAATTTAAAGGGTCACCCTAGGGCATCCATTTTGTTGGATGTAGTTGCCTCACACACCCAGAAGGGTGTCATGCTTCATCATAGGCGTTTGCTCCTCGTCGGGGAGGCGGTGCAATCCCCGACGGGCTCACCTCAAAGAGGGGCTCTTTGGCGGAGATCTTTTTATCCAACAGCCTTATGGTGAAGTGGGGGTGTGTGGGCGGGATGTTATGTTGTGTAGTGGAGATATTAAAATGTAGCAAGGGGTACCGGAATTAACTTTATTCTGGGGGTCCCCTGGCTGCAATTAAAAGGTGGAACTAGCTCGCTAGGTATCAGCAAGTTAGGTCGAGTGACCCTAGAGAAGGCTAGAAGTGAGACTGGTCGACATGTTTCTCGCTTAGGGAAAGTCACCCGCGATTCATCAGGACCTTACAAAAAGTGCAAAGAAAAAGTACATCTGGGGCGAGTCTATTGAATGTAGCTCACTCTGCCCGTGTCCGCGTGGAAAAACCTACCCATCTCTACTCGAGCTCGGCGGAGATGGGTAGGTTTTTCCACGCGGACACGGGCAGAGTGAGCTACATTCAATAGACTCGCCCCCGGTGTACTGACCCGCCGACCCCTCATGTGGCAAGTAGTCCCTGACCATTAGGCATAGGAACTTCCACAGAGGTATTGTACACCACACACATGACACAAGCATGTTGTTGTAATTCTTCTTTTTCTTTGCACTTTTTGTAAGGTCCTGATGAATCGCGGGTGACTTTCCCTAAGCGAGAAACATGTCGACCAGTCTCACTTCTAGCCTTCTCTAGGGTCACTCGACCTAACTTGCTGATACCTAGCGAGCTAGTTCCACCTTTTAATTGCAGCCAGGGGACCCCCAGAATAAAGTTAATTCCGGTACCCCTTGCTACATTTTAATATCTCCACTACACAACATAACATCCCGCCCACACACCCCCACTTCACCATAAGGCTGTTGGATAAAAAGATCTCCGCCAAAGAGCCCCTCTTTGAGGTGAGCTTGTCGGGGATTGCACCGCCTCCCCGACGAGGAGCAAATGCCTATGATGAAGCATGACACCCTTCTGGGTGTGTGAGGCAACTACATCCAACAAAATGGATGCCCTAGGGTGTCTCTTTTACACCGTGGTCACGCCAGTCAAATCCCCCTAGTCTGTCTATAGGAACAGTTCAGCAACCCCTTTATTGCGCCAATTGTACCAGAAACGGACACATGCTGATACTGGACCTTCCACTCTTCAGAGTGGTAATCTGTGTCCGTTGATCAATTGATCTATCACCCTCCCTCCTTTGAAAAATAATTTAAAGGGTATCATTCCTTCAAACACTGTACCAACTTCACAATTATACTGACTGCAAGCCCTTCTCTCTCTTTTCTTTTTTACAGGGCTCAATTTTGAGTCGAAGCATTGGTGATGGGATGGGTGATATCGCAGGATGGCCTTGAGTATATACAGCAAGTCCTGGTATGATGGAGACTTGGGTCTGGCAGACATGCTATCGCCTTCCAACTGTTGGTCTAGATATATAGCACCGACCTAGCCCCACTTGGGTACCGAAGGGTGATAATGGATGATTTATACCCTCTCCAACTTCAATACGAGGAACCCGCACCCCCAGTCTCTTGCCACAGGCCTCCAAGACAGTTTGGAATAATAAACTATGGCTCATAGGTGGGAAAAAACACTCAGAGGTGAAAGTGCACTAGGGCTGGAAACAATAATAAAAGGAGCCAATTCCCTATCAGGGTTTGGACACAAAGACATCTCTGAATTTCAGGGGTGTCATGCTTATCAACCACAAATTTACTGACCTACACTCTGAATATGGGCATCAACTCTTTGCAAACTGATGGCTTTGTCATGCTCTCTCCTCATACCTGAAATAGATGAACGCCCTCCCAGGGTTTAACCTAATAGAACCCAAGCTACTGATGGTGGAATGGCAGCATCACCTACACTGATCACTCATAATCAAGAACACCAATTTCTTCTTTACGCACCTTGCGAGGACTGTGATTCAGACCCTGGCCCACTCACAGCGAAGTGCTGAGACACCTTAATGTCTCAAGAAAGGCGACAATCTGAGCCCAATTCAGATGAATCGAATGCAGCACCTCCACCACATCTACTTGTGAGACGAGAAGCTGTGGACACCTATCCTTGATGGTTAAGAAACAGTCATACGGGGGTGGCTTCCTGTAGCCGACCTCGCTGTGCCCCAAGATGCAGGGCATTTGGTGTAGCGTGACCTACACAGTGTTGCATGGGCTAGGATGAGCTCTTGAGATCCCACCCAAAGCTGGCATCCTCAACATTCTACTGGACTGCGGAACAAATACGTAAGCCAGAACATTTCTACAAACCAGCATCACAACGGGTATGGGAGACATTGCACACAAATGATGTAGAGCTACTCCCCATAGACGCGGAGACTTGGGCATGTGGCCTAGAACACTGAACAACACCCTCACACATGCCCAGAGCTGCCCTCACAAGCACCGGAACATAGGAAGTTTCTGGTAAATATATTACTATTCCTGGGATTCAGGAGGAAATATGCAGTAACGAATATAGTTCTTTTTCCCGCAGTCTTTTTTCCCGCATGGAATCACCACGCGGTCCTTACAACAACCGCATTGTGATTCCGCATACCATTACTCCGCAAGTTGGAACAACGACTTGTGGATGGGAGGCGCTGGATGTTGGAATAGTATAATTTACTATTCCAACTCCAGTCTGTGCGGACACTAGGCAAGGTGTTGGATTTTAAATCCACTCCCCCCCCCCCCCTCCGCAAGTTTTTGTTCCGACTTGCTGAGTAATGTTATGCAGAATCACAACGCGGTCGTTGTAACGACCGCGTTGTGATTCCATGCGTGAAATTTTTTTCGTCATAAACGTTGTTTACCTGCTGTAACAGATGTAGGGGTCCAAAGACCCTTGTGGCAAGAGCTTCTTGAGAAAGGATGATCTGTGGAAAGTATTTGTGACTAGCTATTGTTCTTTAATGCCACTGTTGGCACCGAGTTGTCTACATATATACTCAGAGTGAGGAAATATGCTGTGTGATGACACAAGGATATGTGCTTAGTTGTATGTATGCTCTAGTGAAAATGACAATAACGTTTATTGGAAAAAAAAGTTTTAATCATATTTTTCCATTCATTCATGTTTCCGTCCGTGCACCCACCCAGATCCATCCATATGTCCATCCATGCCCCCACCAAGAACCATTAATTCATCCATTCATTCATCTGCTAATTCATGAACCCACAAGGATCGACTCACCCACACAGATCAGTCCGGCAATCCACCCATCCATGCATACATGCATCCATCTGCCAATCAGCCACCCATCCATATATGCACCAATTCATCCATCTATCCATCCTGCACCAGCCGACAACCAAATATCCGCCCAGGTCCATCCAGCCATCTTGCTGACCAATGAATAATCCATTGCCCCATCTACACCTTCCATATTAATCCCCACACTCTTCATCCATCCATCCATCCATCCACCCATCCCAATAATAACAAAAACATCAACATGCTCAAGATAAATTAAATTGTAGGTGCTTAAAAAACTTGGCACCAAGTTTTACGAGAGAATATTAGCAAAGGATTAAAATAAATTCGCAAACAGTAACAGTAAAAGAACAACAGGTTCCACAATGGTAACTGTTCTGTGAAAAACCTTTCTCTGTTCTATTGAAATACATTCCAACATTTTCAAACTGGGAAGTGGGAGATTTTGTACAACAAATCGGGTGAATGTTTTTCCCATAGGCATATATTGAAACAAAGGCAATTTTAGGCAGGAGGCAGCTACAATAAAGCCATTTTATCTTCATCAATCTGGACAGTGGGACGTGAATGGAGGGGGAGGAGGGTGCAGAAGGGTTCCTGTGAGGGGGGCTCTGCTCTCTGTTTCACCAAGAGGAGAGGGCAGCATAGTAAAAGGGAGACTAGTGAGGGAAGCCCTTTCTTAGCGCACCGGAAGCCAGCACTAATTAATGTCTCTCAGGCACGTGCAGGGCAGGTTCACATGACATCACTGCAGCTAACGGAACAGCGTGACACACACCTGTAAAATGGAACTTCCTGAAGTTAAGGATACAAGTACAACGGACGACAGACATGGACGTCAATTCACCAAAGTGCCAGGGTAGCGGAAGTGATATAACACGCCCTTTGACCTCTACTTTCACTCTCACATATACTTACACATACCCACAAATTCACACATATACACACTCTCACACATGTACACACTCATCCGCAAGCATGCACACAACTACATTTAAAAGCATTTTTTACTTACCTCAGCTGCCATGTAAGGGCATATTCCAGCTTATTGTACTTCATTTTCATTACACTATTAGTGAATAATATATTTTATTTATTCACTATTAGTGTAATAACAAATTAACAGAAAATTGAGTGGAGCTCCAGCTGCCCTGGAGTTCCTGCCACTGAATTTGTCACCTCTGAGGCAGGGGTCGCAAAGGAAGTGCTAGAGGTAGCAAAGGGCACGCCAGGGGTCACTGCTGCGACCCCTAAACTACTTCCACCACTAAGGACACTGGGCTCAAATTATGCACAGGTGGTTATCCTAGGCAGGAGACTAAGGTGAAGCTGAACTGACGTTTGTTCGTATTTTATGGAAGAAAGCCATGCCTACATAGTCTAAGATCCAGCCACTCCAACTTTCTTCCAGGTGGCTTTAGAAGATAAATAAGCATTGGTAAAGCAAACAGGTCTGTGCTTAATGTATTTCAGCGCGGAGTGTTAGCAGATTAGAAGGCGACACAAGGGAGGGAGCCGGCAGGGCAGGGCTATTCTAGAAAAATGCTCCTTAATGCAGTTCAATGCCAGCACTGGAGTGGAGGCGGAAGGATACATCAAACAGATATTAGCGCTGGCTGGGTCAAAGATACATTCTCCACTGGGCTGAACCAAGACATGATTGACAAAGTCTGAAGCCCAGCACCTTTCAGCCATTACTCTGGTTTTAGCAAAATATACTATTCTCTTGCCAGGCAGTACTTCGAAACAAGAGCGTGTGTGTTTGCGTAAGGGTTAAGAGTGTGCTATGATCTATTTGTGTGTGATAAATATGAACCATGCGCTTTGTGTGTTTGATCTTTGTGTCTATGATCGGAGTAGATTGTGGGTGTGTAATGTGTGCATTGAAAGTAATCTGTGAGCATGGTAAGTGACCTGCACGTGGGGCGTGAGAAGCATGTGTACTATGAGTGTGTTTTCGTGCGATTGTGTGCAGCGTGTATTTTATCCAGGTGTGCGTCCTTGTGTGTTTTTACATGTGTGCATGTATTTGCATGTGTATTTTGCTTGCGTTTATGCATGGAAGTATGTTCATTGACCAGTGGGTGCTTATGCATGTCTATTTTATGCACATGTGTGTTTATGCAATTGTATGCATGTAGATACATACATACACATAGTTCAGCTTCTGCATGTGTGTGTGCGCGCGAGTACGCCCCTTGCACCAGGATACTTAAACAGCTGGTAAATGGCTGAGGGTTGTTCCTACAGCAGAGACAGCTCCGAGGGGAGCAGCTTGGACTTTGCCTTGTTAAGCTGTGCTCTGTCTTTGGCGTGACCTGCACCCATCAGGCACTGCGCCTCTATGCACACAGCTGTCCCCTCACTGTACGTCTCGGCTGACTCCACTACCGCTACCATTTTTAAGATGTGGAACTGACTCGATTACTTATTGATAATCTTCATTACTTCCAGTCCAGCTCTTCCTGGGATGCCTTCGGGTAGCCATGTGCTATACCAAGTTTGTAATCAATCATTCATTCATTCATTCCTGTCCCCGTACAAATAAGAGTCCACATCACACGAAAAAACAGCTATCTCTCCCCCTGTTCTTAAAAGCACCCAAACTCCCAGTACCACCTGAGACACTCACTCAGTCACAGGCTGCCCCACTCTAGGTGGGACGGCTCAGAAGGATGGAAGTAGCAGGGTAAAGGTGGATAACGAGGAGATGCACTAGGTGGAAATGAGATTACCTGTACTATATCAAACCTTTACCCCGGTGTCCTTTTCCTCGTCCCAGTGCTCACTGGTGCAGATAGGATGTATATCAGTACAACATGATCTTTTAGATCTTGGTATTTTACAAGACGGTTATTACAACGCAAGTCGTTGCAGCGACTTGCGTTGGAGGGCGCGGATTGAAGAATATTATAATTTTATATTCCAACACCAGTAACAGTAGGGAAGGTGTTGGAATATAAAATTACAATATTGCTTAACCAACAGCGCCATCCAGTGCAAGTCGTAGTAACGACTTGCGTTGTAATGGCGGCGTGGTAAAGGTCGTGCGGTGTATACACAGCGTTGTAAACGACGTTTACCGTGCAGATATATAGCGAGCCAGTGCTCAATGGACAGCCCTCTGTTCAGACAAAGGCCTTGGAATCCACTGAAGAGCGACAGAGACATTTAAGAGGAGTAGATTACAGTATGAAGGCCAGATTGCTCGTGCGACCTTCATTGCACCATCTACACGTTTATTAATGGGGTCGGGAGTCACAGCGCCCTCTAAAACCTTATCAGTGGGAAAATGAAGGAAAACTATTTTTTATTACAAAATAAATAGAATGCACATTTTCCCTTCAATTAATTTCTTTCTGCAGAAGAGTTTTTGGAAAAAACTACCCATATATCTATGAGCTACCCAATAGATTTTGCGGTTTATTTTGCTGCTTAAATTTAAAAAAGTGAAATAATTAAAATTGTATCAAACAGATTTTTCCTTCATTTTAGAGCATTCTGTCATATTAAAAAGTGTATAACATTGTGTTCGCTTAATTTCATAATATACAAACAAGTAACGGACAATACATTTTCTCCTGGTGTAAATCCTGTTTGCTCTATTTCCAAATTCGCAAAAAATACCTAAATTGGTGCACAATACATTTTCTCCACTTTGAGCTCCACTGTGACGCTTAACGTAATTTGGAAATGTTTAGGAGCATTAACGTTGGACTGAATAGGGTTAGGAAAGAGAAAAAATAGATTTCTCAAAAAAGTGTTGCACTGTTGGTCGAAATAACTAAGTCGCAGTTGGGTGGGCTTCTCAGTGTGTGATGTGCTTGAAGAGATGCTTCAGAATATACAAACCATTGGAATTATAAAGTCTGTGTTTCTATAAGGTACAGTGAACCTCAAAATGGGAAGTTTGGGAAAAGAAATTGACAACCACAGTTTGGGGCCTGCCAATAATACTTCATTTTCCCTTATAAATGGCAGTGCATTTGATGCTAATATTTGAGCATCCTCTTGAGTGACCAATTTTTCTCATTTATATTAGTCCTTATATTTCCCCATCTGAAAACCTGGAAGCTATTAAATATTGACTGAATAACAAACCTAGTGGCCCTGATGGCACCTCCAGTGCTATAAAAAAGGAGAGCTTTACGTGTCAAGGAGCGATCTAATCATGATTTATTTCAGAGCTGTGTTCGCTACATTTTTTATGTGCATTGCTGTGCCTGTCTACTGTGTTTCTACTCCTCCTGGGCGCGTGCCAGCACTCCATTCACTCATCCTCAGAACCCAGGTAAGACGTGACTGCCCCCGAGGCCAGGTCCGCCCGAGGACAGTCAGAGCCAGAATTCTCTTAACTTTATACCCGGGCCCAGTGTACTCTGCCCACCCGTGGTTATTTTTTAGACCCGGGGAATATCACAGGAAAGACATTGTCTACACCTCAGAATCCGCCCAATGGAAAATTGCGCGCCCCGGGGAAGCTCCCTCAGTCCTCATTGCAGTCAGCCCAGTGCCCTACGGCTACTGACAGGGAAACAGACTAGGGGAAGCCATCTCAGCGTTTATAACCTCATCCACTCGTGGGTTGGTTATTATGAGATACCATGGAATGTCTCGGACCGAGGCGCCATGATGGGCAAGGAACTCGAAGTCCCTGCAGACTGCACTGCTACACCCACATCCAAACGTCTGAAGGGTTACCACCAGTACAAAGGAAGCCCTTAAATGAACACCAAAAATCCACTTCAACTCATTAGTCCCCAGAAAGCCCTCTCTTCCCCCTACCCTGACCCTCGCTACCCCCAATCTCTATGGCCTTTGTAAATATAGGAAATAAATTTACAAATGTTACTAAGGATTCTGTATGGTCTCTTTATTTCCCATCTGTGTCCACTGGCGGACTCGGAGCTGAGGAGATCCATGTGGTAAGTCGTGAGGGGGTGACACCATGAGTTACCCGCACCGGGTGACACCAACCCTAGTGACGCCACTGTCAGTGGTTACATGGAGGTGTAATTGCCTCCAAAACTTTATCAATAGTTGCAGGAGGTGCAGAGACCTTCAAAACCTTATCAATGGGATCAGAAGCCTTAGCTACCTCTGAAACAGTATCCATAGGGTTAGAAGACATAGCTACCCCTGAAACAATTATTGACGGAGTAAGAAGGCATACCTTATCAATCAATCAATCAACTCGGGTTTGTAGAGTGCGACTAATCACCCGCAAGGGTATTAAGGTGCTGGGCTCATGCTGAGATCAGCCAAAGAGGTAGGTTTTGAGGTCCTTTCTGGATTCCCGGAGCAAGGATGATGTTCAGAGGTGGTGGGGAAGGACGTTCCGGGATTTGGTGGCGAGATAGGAGAAGGAACGTCCTCCATTGTGGCTTCGGAGGACGCGGGGAGTGTGGGCGAGGGAGGCGGACCGAAGTTGTCGGGAGGGTGGGTGAAAGTTCAGGTGGTGGTTGATGTATGCTGGGCCGTGGTAGTGAAGTGTAGGCATGTGTGTACGAATCTTGATCAATGAGGTTACTAGGCATATCTGCCTCCAAAATCCTATCAAAGGGGTCAGCCAGCCTAGCTACCTCCAACACCCTAGAGAAGTTGCTAACAGCTAAAAATCCAATAGCCCACCTGTAAAACAACCGGAAGGCTGGTCTCCGCTTCTTCCCACCCAGCCATTAGGCTAGAAAAAAAGTAAATCATCATATGAACTAAATCCCACCATCCTGCTTCAATGACATTCTTGAGGACAGGGTAAAGGGACAGGATGTTGATACTGGCAACCCCTATTTGATGATAAACTAAGAGAATCACTAAACGGAAGGACCATTTTTTAAATAAAGGCAAAATGACAAAAAAGGTTTATTCATTTTGACCGAGCAGGCCATTGCATTTCAAATGTAGATGACAGACCACAGTAATACACCAAACAAGCACATGAAAGTACCAGAGGTGCACTGTGATAGGTGCACCGGTGCATTGCGGATGCCTGAAGTAAACGAACAAGCATTAAACTAACTCTACTCCCGCAGTGAGAGGCTCAGAGCTAAGTAGCAATGCTTGCCCACCTACTGCTGTCTGTGGACCATAGGTTGCAAAGAGTTTACAACTACAGACCTCATTTTTTTTCGTTAGGGCTTCAAGCTATTCTACTATTTCCTCCATGTCGCTACGCTAGGGTTCCTGGTTATTCTGCTGTTCCAGTTCTTATATTCCTCTGCTACAGGCCTCTAGGGTGTCCTATCTTTATAGTCCTTTGTCTAGTCTCTTACTTTAAGTTTCTTTATCTGAGCCCCTATCTCAGTTTCCATGTTAGTCCCTTTTCTATTGCATGGCCAAGTACAGCAAGCAACGGTGCAAGTTTAGTATTTCTTCTCTTTTTATGATTCCATCTCCTCCATGAAGGAAAATGGCTCCTAGGAATTCCTTCCTCTGCAGGACAAACCTAATTATAAGGAACTCTTAGACAACTGAGGACAGACAAGGAAAAGCTCAAATGTTTTTTGCCAGATTTTCAAGCTTTAGCAAGTTTTCGTTGCCACCATGAAACTAATATAAAGGCGTATGAAAAGAAAGGCATAACAAAGTACAACATGAGATGTAAATAAAAACGTATTATCAACAGTAATAATACAAAGGTTAAAAACAATTAAAATAATCCTGTTTCTCATGTTCAGATAAGGTAGAAGGGCAAGCGCGAGCTGTCAGTGCAAAGATCAGGGCAAGATGCACGTCTCCGAGTTTTATTATCCAAACTGCACCAGCTCTAATCTGTCCTCAGACATCAACAAGCACTGTCAAAGCCAATAGATCTAGCTGCAATATGTGAAAGGATGCAAACAGCATTTATGCTTGCTTGTGTTGGCATATTTCAGCCAAACGTATTGGCTTTGCCGTTGCTTGTGTATCAAGCTAAATAGAGTGCTCAAACAGGCAAATTGTGAGTACTGAAAAACACATCAAATAGCTTTCTGCTGTGAAAACCCCCAAAATGCTTTCTGTGTATGACCCATGTATGACAAACATGTCCTGTGTGATGATGGTGTTCTGAGGAGAGAAAGACATTCTGATTTGGGGTGAGCTGTACAACTGGTAATAATAGGCTTGCAGACAACTGCACTGACAAACCAGACATAAAAACTAGCAGTAACAAAGCCAAAAGGTCCAACTTTGATTATAGCAAAAAGCTTTTGTGCAATGCTTGAAATATAAGAATTGTGTGAAGTAATTGGCATGAGTTTCATTCAACAGAATGTGTGTGTTGTAAGACAAGATGCAGACGCATGTCAAATCTCTCCAGTTGTTTCATGCAACATTTTGCATTTATTGTGAAGTAGTGTGGCTCACTGGTTAGAGGCGGCAGACCAGAGAGCAGAGGACGGCCCGGGACCAGGGTTCGATTCCCGGCGCGGCAGGTTTCTGGACCAGGGTCAGCGGACTCGATAATTCTCTCGCCTCGGTGCCCACTCTGATCAGCGATCACACTCGGCAACTCTGGGCATTAGCTTGCCTCATCTTCACTAACGGCCCCACCAGACCGCCGGGGATGCCTGGTCTCACCCTGGAGATACCCATTAAGGGACCATCTCTCAGGGAAGCCAGGAAGGGTTTCGCAGCGGTCGAAGCGCCTTGGGACCCTCCGGGTAAGTAGTGCGCTATATAAATGCCTATACATACATACATACATACATACATACATTTATAGCTGGAGTTTGGTTTCCAAACCCAGACACTGGACGTGGACTGTCGGAGCCAAGGAGGGGTTTCTATGTAGCATCTTTGGGGTTGCGACAGCGTGAACTCCAAACAATTCTTGGGCCAAGGGCCCTTATCTGCTGCCAAGGTCTATTAAGCTGCTTATCAGTATAAATGCAATTGCTTTCTTGCAGCCTTCCCTTGGTTACTGTGTTATTAAGTAGACAAAGAAACCATTGTAGTTGCACCTCCTCCTCTGTGCTCCTAATTCTGACCTTCCATTTTGAAGTTTGCACCCAAAACTAAGTCTTTTTTGAGTCAGACGAGTAGCCAGTGTCCCCCTCCTGTACTACGATATGAAAAGATATTTGATATCAGCGGCCTAAGGCACCCTTTGGCTAGATCTAAAGAGGGCATAAAGACACAATGTGAGTCACAGTTCTTGGGGTAGTAGAAAGTATTTTGCACAAGCTGTCGTGTGTAGATTCAAACTAACCTATGTGAAAAGATTTTTAGGCAAAATTCGAGTGTTCGGTAGTGGCAGGTCTTGTACTTTCAGGGGTGCGGTCTATAAAAGGTTACTATTTTCTATAGGGGTTTTCAATCCTTGTCATAAAAGAAACTTGGAATCATCAGCATAAAAAAGTTACAAAGAGCAAGTCATCTCATCTGGGTACAACCTGCAGGGCCGAGCACTGAGGTCTTGACCCCTCCATCTTGGCAGCCCCACCCCAAGGAATCTGGGGATCTGGTTGGATCCCAGATCTTCATCAACTCCCAAATCAATAGAGTGGTTAGAGGATGGAGTCAGCAGGTACACCTGCTCGGGGAGACTCTTCTTAGTTAGAACCAGTTGTGAATCTATGGAGGCCCGGTTCCTCCCATCAGTGGGCTAGCCAACCATCTCCGTCAGCCACAAGGCCCTCTACGACCTTGGACCCGAATGCCTCAACAAACGACTGTCCTTCTACACACCCACCCGCCAACTTCGCTCATCCAATCAAGCCCTCGCCGTAACTCCGCGAATCAAAAAATCCACCATGGGAGGAAGATCTTTTTCCTATTTAGCGGCCAAAACCTGGAATTCTCTCCCCACCCACCTCCGCCTCACACAGAACCACCTCTCCTTCAGAAAGCAGCTGAAAACCTGGCTATTCGATAAGTAATGCACCCACCCTCCCTCAAGCGCCTTGAGACCCTCTGGGTGAATAGTGCGCTATACAAATTTATGAACTTGAACTTCCCATGAAGCACACTGCAAACCTCAGGAGGATACCAAACAGAGCAGCAAAGCTATGCAGTACACCTTGGAAATATAGCCATATGAAGCCTGCTCTGAACACTCACTCTAGAGTACAAAAAGTGAATTTAAAAATCCAGTGGCCATGGGCGATGCCTTCTCGGAGAAATATCTCCGAAACTAGCTCCTTTCTATATCCATGGCAAGGCAGTGAGATCCAGACAGTCCATATGCACCCTTCAACTAAAAGACAGAAACAAAACAGTGGAAGTTCACCTAAAAGGAACTGGAACACACATCTGGATGAAAAAGGACCATGCTCTAATTGTGCATGTAAGCTATGCGACAGCCCCTTTAACATCTAGTCATTCTGGACCATGCAGCTGGCACTTTTCCACACATAAAATTGAACTGAGGAACTCAACGCAAAACGTGTTGGACCTGTGGACTCCGCCGCTCTCAGACCTGGTCGATAGACTAAATACCTTTAGAAGAACTATAAATAAAATGAAGCGTGAGTCATCGGGACCAACCAGGTGAGGTGTCCTTGTAGAGCTAGGCCCCTGCTTCTATACATTAGCATACACAAGCATGTTTCGCCAGAGCATCGGGCACCCTTGCCACATGTCTGTGCCCAGATGTGGAGCTCTTTCTTGCTCACTGTGTCACTAGAAGAAAGCTACACTGTATTGATGAGCCCCATTGAGGGTTAATCCGGTCTTGCATTGCGTGTGTTCTGGTTCAGAGAGTATCTCGCTTAGCAGTTCGGGCTGGACTGTTGCTACTGGAGAAGAGGCAAGACTGATTTGCATGTTGCTGGATCTAATCTGAGGTGGCATGGTGGACAAAAGATTGATGGGTAGGAATGCTACCCTGAGCGACTGGCATTAGTTAGACTTGCTGCAATCATCCTCCCATCACCTTTTGTGTGTTTGATGTGCCCAACAAACCATCCTAATCATTTATGATCCCCCTTATTCAGCACTCGGCGCTCCCGCTCCAGACGTACCCTAGGTTGACGAGCAGTGGCCTGACACTACCCTGGTTCTGGTGACCAGCTATAAAAGGAGCTCAGTTTAGTGGATCTTACAGCTCCGCATTCACCTTACTGCCTGCATATCTAATGGTGACGACAATCCTCGATGCTTGCACATAAACCCCGCGTCTACCGTGCTCCAATCCCACAGTGTACCTTTCCATGTCTAGCTGCTGTCATGCAACAGAATTTTTTATTGACAAATAAGTATCGAAAAAGGAAAGCATAGCACAGCTCGTTTTGAGCAGCGTTTCAAATGTAAATATGTAAATGCTGGCACTCACTGTCCCAAGTACATGTTTGCTCCTGAAAAGTGCTGGTACTCTCTCACTAAGGGGCAGATGTACAAGCCCCTTGCGTCACTTTTGCGCCATTGTTGCGTCACTTTTTTGACGCAGCGGCGGCGTAAAAGTTGCTGCCCATTTACAACGTGACGCATCTAGGGAGATGCGTCACATTGTAAAGCTCTGCGTGACATTATACCTGCGTCAGGTATAATGTATGCAGGGTGGGCGTTCCCGCGCAGGAAAGCCTTGTGAAAGTGACGCAGTGAAATCTACAAGATTTCAATGCGTGACTTTTAGGACGCCACTGGCGTAAGGAGGCACGCAGTGTATTGGGGATAGGCCTCAACACGCATTGCTGGATTTGCGTTGTGCTTGCGACACGACTCCAGCAATGCGTAACTTTTCCGTTAACAGATGCGTCCGAATTTCGGACGCATCTGTCAATTCTTCCGCCATGGTGCGCCGTATTATAAATACGGCGGTGCAGATTTACAAGAAAGTGACGCATCTGTAGAGATACGTCACTTTCCCTGCGCCACCATGCAAAACCCTTGCGTCACCATGGATGTGCCGTATTTACAATGTGACGCATCTCTCTAGAGTGTTTGTATAGTGCCTAGACCTTGCCGTAAGAGAGCGAAGCACTGTACACAGTTAAAGTAAAAATACAATCAGTAATTGTATTTTATCAGTAATGAGTGATTGAAGGGTAGTGGAGTTGCGAGAGTGGACTGTCAAATCACTGTGATGTAGTGTTTTTTAAAGAGCAGAGTGACCCTTTAGGTTATTCCTAAAGTGCAGCAGCGTTGGGGCGGTCCCAATGGATACGGGGATGTTATTCCACATCCTAGGTTGTTGTAGTTACCTATGATACAGTTCCTCTTTCACAACTACATTATATGCAGTCTTTGAGCTCAGTAGGCATACTGTTGCATCATGGTACTAAAACTTATACACCAAGTGAAATTCCGGATATATATTTAGCTCAGATTAGAGCTCCTCAAAAGATTTGGTAAATTTTTTTAATTAGAACAGCTTTCAGACCAGCTGTGCTACGTTTCTTTGAGAAGCTCCAACATGAGCGAAACACGTGTCAGGAACTGCACTCAATATATTTTTTTGCATTTTGTATGTATGACACATAATACATGGTCCATAATGCAGAGCAAAGCTGGAATCAAAGAAAGGGCAATTTAAGCCAAGAACTGCGCCTGTAAGTGATTTGTTGGCCTGATGTTGTGCACCCTGTTGCTTTTAGGATGTGGCTCTAGAACTGGCACGACAGGCCCGCCGACCAACCCATTTCTTTGCAGTGCAGGCGGGAGTCTCCAGCTCGACTTTACTCTTACATGTCAAGGATCCCCACTCCTCTGCACCGAGCGGTTTTGAATTAAGATACCAATTTTGTTAACACCACTTATGCTGGGAGGAGATTCGATGAAAATAACGCATTTGACATCTGTGCATACCTTCCGGTCAGGTTGGCCACCTGACCTTTGACACCAGGAGCGCACGTGAACCTGACCTCGGAAGTACAAGGTGACGCGGGTGTATGATGCTCCGCGTGGCCCAGCTCAATTGCGACTGACTGCCGCGTGCTACAGGATTACCTCTGCCCAGCGGTTGTCACACATTTTGAGTCCCTAGGAGGTGACATTGTCTGCAGATGGCGGGGAGGGGGGAGTCGGGTGACACAGCCCGTGCTCTTCTTACTCGGATTAGAGCTGCTGTCATATCTTTGTGACATTCCACAGAAACGATTCACACCTTAAATCCCAGACAGGAAGACGACAATCCCCTTAGTATCGCCCGTACACACCTACAATACAATTACGCGTACATAAACACATATGGGTTGTAATTGATATCTTTTCACATGGCACTTCCCAAAAGAGTGACTGTACTGCAAAAAAAACACAACAAAAACAGTAGACGTTCTATAAACCAACTCAGCGCCACTGATTTTATTGACCATACTTTTTAGAACCACAACCCAGTTTGTATAAGGACAAACTTTTACAACCCAGTCAGCTTTAATGGACACAAGGCAGGCACGTTTTTAATGTAACTAAAGCATTGTGTGGTAGAGCATTGTCATTTACACTTGACAGCACGTTTTTCCTTGAAATGGGCAATATGTTTGCACACACAAACAGTTTTACTGATAAAACGAAACTGCACGCAAAGGATAATGTGGGGGAATCAGAGGATGCTTGAGCCTCCTGCCAGACTCTATCCTGGTTCCCCAGCTTTAAGGTCAGCCGCTCTAGCCATTAAGCCATATCCTATTAAATTATTTGTGTCCTTCACACTTCAAATTACAAACAAAATGTGATTCATGTTTCCTAACTGCTGAATTTGTCCAGTTCATTTACATGTATTTACCGGCCCCCAGGACCCCGTGCACAATTCAGTGACGACATCATTGACTTTATCACCCCACACGCCCTCCCCTCCGAGGATTACATTCTATTGGGAGACCTTAATTTTCACCTGGAAAAGAGCAATGACAGCAGCGCCGCCACCCTTCAGGACAATCTCGCCAACCTCGGACTCAAACAACTTGTCACTACCCCCACCCACATCGCAGGTCACACACTCGACCCTATCTTCACCTCCAGCAAACATGTCTCATTCAGTCACACCACAGCTCTTCATTGGACGGACCACAGCTGCGTTCACTTTATCTACAATAAGACCACAATCCACAACCATCCTCAACCCACCCTGTGAAGAAATTGGAACAAAATCAGCATCGACCAGATGTCTTCATCGCTTCTTCAAAACCCCCTCGCCCACTCCTCAAACCCCGACCAAGCAGCCATTAACCTCACCCAATGGCTATCCAACAGCGCCGACATCCTAGCACCGTTGAAAAAACGTCAAATAAAACTAGGCAGCAAAAACGCCTCCTGGTTCAACGATGATCTTAAGAAATCGAAGAAACTCTGTCGCTCCCTCGAGAAGGCCTGGAAAAAAGACCCAAACACCAGCACCAGGGACGCCTTCAAAAACGCCACCCGCATACACCGCCAACTAATCCGGACTGCAAAGAAAGCCGCATTCAAAGACCGACTAGACAACAACGCCCACAACAGCAAGGAATTATTCAACATCGTCAAAGAGTTTACCAACCCATCAGCCAACTCCAACGACATCACCCCCTCCCAAGCCCTCTGCGACTCCCTAGCTTCCTTCTTCCACAACAAAATCGCAGACATCCACAACAGCTTCGACAACCGACCCGAAGACCAACCCACCCAACCTCCTGCAGGACCTTCACCCCCCTTGAATGTCCATAACGACTGGAACCCAATCTCCACTGAGGACACCATCCGCCTGATGAACTCCATCCACTCAGGATCCCCCACAGACCCATGCCCTCACCACATCTTCAACAAAGCAGACTCCATCCACGCACCACACCTCCGAGATGTCATCAACTGCTCCCTCAACTCCGCCACCTTCCCGGAAAGCTGGAAACACGCAGAACTCAGCGCCCTTCTGAAAAAACCCACAGCTGACCCCACCGAACTCAAAAACTACCGCCCCATCTCGCTTCTTCCATTCCCGGCCAAAGTCATCAAGAAAGCTGTCAACAACCAGCTCGCCACCTTCCTCGAAACCAACAAATCCCTCGACTCCTCACAGTCCGGCTTCCGAGCCAAACACAGCACTGAGACCGCACTTATCGCAGCAACAGACGACATTCGAACTCTACTGGACAACGGAGACACAGTCGCCCTCATCCTCCTCGACCTCTCCGCTGCCTTCGACACAGTCTGTCATAGCACCCTTCTACAGTGGAGAAGGCCAGAAGCATTCTGGACACGGGAGGATCAGTGGCAGTGATCCTCCTGGACCTCAGTGCGGCCTTCGACACTGTGGACCATCTCACCCTAATCCAACGACTGGGAGAAATCGGAGTAAGGGGTAAGGCCCGGAAGTGGCTAAAATCCTTTCTAGCTGGCCGTTCCTTCCAAGTTTGGGAGAACGACAGCCACACACCCGTCATCCCCCTCCGCTGTGGAGTACCGCAGGGCTCATCCTTGAGCCCTACGTTATTTAACGTATACATGGCCCCACTGGAGAAACTGGTCAGTCCGTTCGGCGTATCAATCATCAACTACGCCGACGACACCCAGCTGGTGGTAACCCTCTCACACCCCCCACCACTCCCCCTCTGACCTCCACAGTTGTCTTACCGAAGTCCACCGCTGGATGAACCTCTCCTCACTAAAGCTAAACGGCTCAAAGACCGAGATACTGATGCTCGGCCACAAAGGGCCCTCCTTGCCGCCTCACCTCTGGCCCAACTGCTTGGTTGACCCCCCCGCCCCCAAGGAAGAGGTCAAAAGCCTAGGCGTTTGGATCGAAAACGACCTAAGCTTCAGAACACAGGCAAAAAAGACGGCAGGAACATGCTTCGGACTCCTCAGAGCCTGTAGAAAGATCTTCCCCTTGCTCCCTGTGAACGCCAAGAAGCTCCTGATTCAGGGCCTCATCCTGGCGAGACTGGACTACTGCAACGCAATCTACCTGGGAGCTCCCGAAGCCACACTCAACACCTTGCAGAAAGTTCAAAACGCCGCCGCCCGCCTGCTGACTGGCACACCTGCAAGATCCTCTGCTAAGCCAGCTCTCAAGTCTCTCCACTGGCTCCCAGTCAGAGAAAGGGTTGCCTTCAAGGCTCTCTGTCTGGCCCACAAAACCCTTAACAACAACGCCCCCCCCTCCTCAAGGAATTCATCATCCCCTACAAAGCGGAAAGGGCCCTCCGGTCCTGCGGAGAAAATCTCATCACAGTCCCCAGAGTTAAAAAAGCCAGGGCTGGTGGCCGCCGCTTCTCAGTCCACACGTCCAAACACTGGAACAACCTCCCACGAAGACTGAGGACAGAACCCAATCTCCTCCAGTTCAGGAAATCACTAAAGACCCTCCTCTTTCCTCACCCATAACTCCCTCCTCGGCTGAAACCCCCGGAGACTCAGGTTTAGCGCTGGGATGCTCTAGGGTTACTACGCGCTCTACAAAACCTTTAAATAAATAAATAAATACAGCGTCTCAGAAACGTCGGAATCCAAGGAAAAGCACTGGATTGGATCACCTCGTTCCTCACCGGAAGAACCCAGAGAGTCCGCCTCCCACCATTCAAGTCAGAGGCCTCTGAAGTCATCTGCGGCGTACCACAAGGATCCTCACTCAGCCCCACCCTCTTCAACGTATACATGAGCCCCCTCGCGGCCATCGCACGCCAACACAACCTCAACATCATCTCCTACGCCGACGACACTCAACTAATACTCTCGCTCACCAAAGACCCTAACACCGCCAAAAACAACCTACATGAAGGAATGAAAGAAGTAGCCGAGTGGATGAAGCACAACCGTCTGAAACTGAACTCAGACAAAACAGAAGTCCTCATCTTAGGCACCTCCCCCTCCGCCTGGGATGACTCTTGGTGGCCAGAGGCCCTTGGAAAAGCACCCATCCCGACAGACCACGCACGGACCCTGGGCGTCATCCTGGACTCCTCACTCTCGATGACCAGACAAGTCAACACTGTTTCATCATCTTGCTTCAACATTCTTCGCATGCTCAAAAAAACATTTCGCTGGATCCCCACCGAAACT
This sequence comes from Lissotriton vulgaris, assembly GCF_964263255.1. NCBI lineage: Eukaryota > Metazoa > Chordata > Amphibia > Caudata > Salamandridae > Lissotriton > Lissotriton vulgaris. The sequence continues at coordinate 2,005,951,591 of NC_141691.1, read as the reverse complement.
AGAAAAACGGTCACCCACGCACTGGTCACGAGCCGCCTAGATTACGGAAACACCCTATACGCCGGTACCACCGCAAAACTCCATAAAAAACTCCAACGCATCCAGAACGCATCAGCCAGGCTCATACTAGACATCCTGCGTAAAGAACACATCTCTGGTCACCTGAAAAACCTCCACTGGCTCCCCGTCAATAAGAGGATAACATTCCGCCTCCTAACCCACGCACACAAAGCACTCTACGAACTTGGACCCGAATGACTCAACACACGACTGTCCTTCTACACCCCCTCCTGTCAGCTACGATCCTCCAACCAAGCCCTTGCCACTGTACCTCGCATCAACAAAACCACCATGGGAGGTAGATCCTTCTCCTACCTGGCAGCTAAAACTTGGAACTCTCTTCCCACTCACCTTCGCCTTACTCAGAACCACCTAGCATTCAGAAAGCAACTTAAAACTTGGATATTCGACAAGTAATTCCCCACCCTTCCTCAAGCGCCTTGAGACCCTATGGGTATGTAGCGCGCTATATAAATCTATTGACTTGACTTGACTTGACTCTTGTTGTCAGTAGCAACAAAAACAACATTGTACAGCCTTTCCTTTCACACTCCCTGTGCCACAGCAAGAGTGTCCACATAATTCACTTTACTTTTCTTTCTCTGACTGCAATGTGAGTGGAGTTTGTAAACACCAATACCCATGTTAAAAAACACGAGCAGGAATTCGCCAGAAGAGTAAGGCTGACATTTGACCTCTGGTTTTGAAGCACAGCAAATGTGACAAGGTAAAATTAGATGCCGAAAACAACATTGTGACAATAGCAACAGTAATCCACTAAGCCAGGGGTTCTTAACCTTTTGACTTCTGTGGACAACCACTGAATCATTACTGGACCCTAGGGACCCCCACCGAGTCATTAGTGGAAGCCATGGACCCCCTACCTGAGCAATTTCTATAATTTGCACCTCAAAACAATACACAAAAATAAAAAAAAACAAGTATACACAAAACAAATGCTTAAATATTGAAATATTTGTAATTAATAATTAACTATAGAAAAAGTTTTCACATTTTCAAAAATGCTTCTTTATTTGTATTTGCTTTATTTATTCGTAATATATATATTTTTTAAACAGTTGCACGCCACTTGAGTAGGCCTCGCAGAACCCCAGTGGTCCTCGGACCACGGTTTAAGAGCCACTGAACTAAGCTATGTTAAAGGCTGTGTTTGCATGGCATACGTTTCTTTCTCCGCAGAATGACAACATGAACACCTATGATTTGGTAGTAATTGACACCTATTAATACCTTCCGCAGAGGGCGTTAACAGCTATTAACTGTTCACCTCACAGTTATTGGCCTGTAAGCTGAGGGTGCATATTATCATGTGTTAACTTCCAATGGCATGTGCACAGCAAGGATATTAGAATTCACCTCCCTGTATCACGTTATGCAGACAAATTGGACAACTGTCTGCTTCAATCACCCAATCCGCACTCTTGATAAACCTACAATGCGGGAAAACAAGAGTGGCTAGTGTCAAGATTCTAAGCATTGTGATTGGCTGAACCAGTTTCAGCATTCCACACAGGGTTCTACCATGCCCCGAGTCAACAGAAGGCAGGAATGCAGCAAACCATGCAGATAGTTTCAGTATAGTGGTATGCAGCCTACGTTGCTTGCGTCGTATAGTCTTTTCAGGGAACTTGGTATTGTTACACGTAGAAGAGCGATCATTTAAGATTTTTGTACTAGAGACTTCTCCTGTGAGTTAAAAACAAACTACATAGAGCCAATCATGAAGAAGAAAGTATTCAAACCCAAGGCCTATTCAAAATGGAGACTGAGTGTAAACCCAGCATTCATTCACATCACAGATTTCCATGTGCGATACAACGGCTGTCCAACAGGACACAGGTTTAAGCCTAGAGGAGGCACCAAACCAGCCATCTGACAAGCTCACCTGGCATGCACCTGTGTGCGTGTGGCGTGGTACTGTGACTTGTGAAGACTTGGGCAGCATTTCAGCCACCCAAGATGACCTTTCTCTGCTCTCTACTACTTCTGCGCTCTACTGATGAAGGGCTAAACCCAGAAACATAAGTCTAAAGACAACAGCACTTCCTGCGCCAACATTGGTGAAAAACTTTCAAGTAAGCGTACTGCATTTACCAGAATGCAATGGGATGTCCTGTGCTGAGATGAGAGGCAGTATGCCCCCTGCTCCTTCTCATTACTCAAAAGACAGGTGTCCCCAAAGCTCAACCATCATCCCCTCTTCTGTGCAACATAATCTGTCTCACTCAAATTTAACACTTGTAAGCTCCCTTGTTTCAACCAAACTGTTATACCCAGATTATAATAAATCTGGAATAACAATCAGACTGAGGGAATTCTGGATTCTTCAAATGTATGCAAGTAGCAGACATGGAGATGATACAATATCACCGGAAACTAAAACCCTGAAAAACTGAGGTCCTCCGCACCTATGCACGAGAAAACCTATGAACCCACGAAGGCCTGGTCTAGCCATATTGGATCTCCTCACAGTATATCGACACAAGTACAGAATCTAGATGTGAGTATGGACTTATCTCCACTAAGAGAACACTTTGATGTATCTTTCCTTAGTCGGGTCACCACAAAGGGTCCAAGCCTTAATGGCCTTTGTGCTGGTCAGACCTTGATTATGTGAATGGACACTACATCTGATTTATAAGTTCTTAAAGAACAAGCGTCAACAAATTCAGGATGCTGCTGCCAGACAAACATGTCTCCATGTTGCAAGTAGAATTTTCTGCAAGGCACACTGCATCAACAATCAACAATACTGAAACAATTTTGTTTATAGACCAAATTTAGGCTCAGCCCCGAAAGGACGAACCTCAGATTAAGAATTGCACCATTCCTGATCATCTCCCCTTTCAGTCAATACCACGTAGGCGGAAGCTCATCATTTTTGGTACAAACCTTCAAACCGTAGAACACACTACCCAAAAAATAACCAAGAGTCAAGAGTCAGTCATAATTCAGAAAAGCATTAAAACATGTCTTTTCCTCAAAATATGACTTAACTCACCCTACGGCTGTACATTCTCAGATCATTGTACTGCATAAAGCTATGGTGTAAACAGTGGGGCTGGTCCCCTTGCTTCTGAATAGACTATTTATTGAAACAGAACCTTGCATGGTGTAGGAACGCGGTTTATAAATGCCAATACAAAACTATACTATATCGGTCTCATCCATCTCATAAACAACTTGAGAATTATAGGACTGTCTATTTTAGTGTCAGTGGATGTTTTAGCCTTACTCGTTCTTCGTAGACATAAAAACCAAGAAAAATAACCAGAGGTGTACACAAAATCCCATAGCTTCCATAACTCATTTGGGGTTTTGGCAATGACACCATTTTATTTTAATCTATACAGTAAGATGAAGATGTATTATTACTACAAGAGAAGATGTATTATTACTAATAATGAGCAGATAAATAAAAGATGTGGGTAATGTGTTTAATTTCACTGAAACATCTAATAAATATGGTAGGTTATGTTATGCAGATTTGTAGAGCACACTATCGCCAGGCAGGGTATCCTGGGGCTGCGCAAGTTTGAGGCTAGGCCAACCTAGGGACTAGCGTGACTACTTCAAAAGCCAGGTCTTCAGCTTCTTATAGAATTCAAGTGTGGAGGAGGCTCTTATATGTAGCAGTAGGACGGTCCATGCTTTAGGAGTAATGTATGAGAAGGCTTAACTGCCGGGCCTGGTTTTCCAAATGTGTGGGATTTGTGCAATGATGAGTCCAGAGCAGAGGTATCTTTAGGGTGTGTGAAAGCAGATGTGATTATTGAGATATGTTGAGCCGGAGTTATGTAGTGCCTAGAAAGTGTGGGTGAGGAGTTTGAATTGTCCCCGAATGGGTAGCCAGTGGATCTCCATCGGGTAGGGTGTGAAGTCAGTGAACTGGAGGTTGACAGTGATTCTGGTCGCATAGTTCTGACTGGTTTGCTGCCTTCTGGTGAGTTTTGTGTTGGTCCCAGCCTAGAGGGTATTCCCGTAGTGCAGCTTGCTTGTGACCATGGTGTGCGTGATGGTTTTCCACATGCTGATTGGGACCCATTTGAAAATCTTCCTGAGCATCTTCAGGGTATGAAAGCATGAGGCGGAAACATCATTGACTTGGGTGGTCATGTCGACTTTGCTGTCAATGATGATCCGGAGATTATTGGCGTGGGGAGTGGATGACGGTCCCAGCTCTGTTGGCCAATATGTGTACAGCAATCTAGAGAAATTTGAATTTTAGGTGTGGTTCAAGAGTTTCAAAAGTGTAATACATTTCTTAATGGGCATATCCCCACGGAAAAAAATATCTCATTTTGGTCGATGGTTACCTTCACCGCCAATGACATACAATTTCTAAAGCTCTGGTCAGGCAGCAACTTGCTGCTATCATGCTGAAGGCAGGATTTCCTGTGTGAGGATTGAAAAGACGGATGTTCTGAGTGAAGTTCCAGGCTCTTGCTAAGGATTATTGGGAAACTGTCAATAGGGGATAAGAGGGCACAAAGTACACAGCAGACAGCAGGCTAGAGGTGTGCTAAGTGTTCATTTTTGCAATGGTCACAAAGCTCTATGAAAAACTTTGAAGCTTCGGAAAGGTTGCAGATTTTTTTTTCTTTGCCGTTTGACGCGTGAAAACTTTGAAATTTGCATTATTATGCAACTACGCCACACCTCCCCTTATTTAACACTAACAAAACACTGCTGCATGCAGTACACTTTAGAGAAAACAGTGTTCTTGTTTGTACAATAACATGGAGAAAAGAAAAAATGAGCAAAAGATACATTTTTAGAGAACATTCTGCACACATTTTCCAGCTTGGCAACGTTCGAATATATTAAAAAATATCTTTTTATACGGTAAAATTCGTCTCAGAATGTAGAAAAACCTTTACTTGGACAAACCGGAAAACTTTGATAAAGGCGAAAATTGATAATGCGGCAAAATAGATGGCAAATAGGGAAAATGTGGCTGTATCCACATGAAACACGTGGAAAAGATCAGAAGAAGGAAGTCTAGCTTGGATAGGAGGGGATTGAAAAAGAGAGCACAGAGCCCACAGCGAGTGGAAATGGAGAAGTACGTTTGGAGAGAGGGAAAGGAACAGGCGCAAAGACTTGAGCCAATGACAGACAGTAAAAGGGATAACTGCAAAGCAGAATAATCAAGCGTAGCGCCCAGAAAAAGCAAAGAAGACTTATGATGGCAGTAAAAGGTATAATAGGGGGGACAGACCCCGCGGCCCCTGCTCAAATAAACATGGAGTTGTTGAGCAAGAGTTGAGCAGATTGGTGGGGTGTTCTATAGTCAGTACAAAGACGAAGAGCGCTGCAAGACCCAAAAGGACCCCAAGTCCTACTGAAAACAAGGGATGGGGTTGGAGGAAGTGCAGATGGGTCCTGAGGCAATACGATGGGCCAACAGATTTAGGAAGTCAAATGGCGACCTGACAAAATGAGGAAGTAACATTTACATTCTGCACTGCAATTCTGCATGGCCGAGCGGTTTCTAGGCACTGGCGGCCGACCCAATTCAGGGTGCGACGAAAGTACAAAAGGGCACTTCAGAACTGGTGGAGGGGTGAAGATGGGGTGGCAGGGTCTACCGTGTTTGGTGAACTGCCTGCCTCCCCTGGAAACCAGGAAAAGTAAGGGCTGGCCAAGCAGGCCAGCTCAAAGGACTGGGGAGGTCCGCAAGGAGTAGACCTCACCTTTGAAGGGGCCCTTCAGTGAATGATGTCACAATAGATTTTACACCCAACAATGCATCATCGATTAAGGATCTTCTGGAATCCTAATTGTTCGCAACCTTGGAGATATAAGATTGGGTAAGAAGAGAAACTATAAGCCTTTTAGTGGATAGCCCTGCTCGAGAGCTAAAAAGTAGAATTTGATCCACCTACAAATGAAACAGTAGCTGTGAAGGGCAGAGGAACAACAGCGGGGCGTAATGTAAGGCCCGTCCATATTCACTACAGCCACAAATAAGCCCAAAAGTGGCATTATGATCCAGAAGCCACAGAAAGACTCTGGCCTGGATAAGGGTGTTGCTGCGTTTCATCTGCAGTCCTAAAGCCAGCCATGGCCCAGCTTTGTTGGTCTGACAGATGAGAGGAAGCATCGTCTGAACCTTGAAGAAGCAGCCTTTGAGGATGGAAACAAATGACAGGAAGGGGGTCAGGATCACCTGAGCGCCCACAGATTGTGAAATGTTTTGACATTGGGGTGATGTTCAGAAGTTTTATGTGATCCACCTCTACAAGTGCTGCAGAAGAGCGAGGGATGTGTGAAGACAGAAGAGGGTGGGGAAGGTACAGTAGGGTTATGCTGTCGTTCTGTAACTTTAGTGCATTTGTAATCACACTACTCCGACCTCTTCCGCCAAGCCTGCAGCCTTCTGTGTACAAGATGTGTTCAGACCAGAGTCTTGCCCAGTGCTATTAATGAACTACTCTATGATAACAGCTCACAGCTAGGCATGGAACTCCCATGCAGTACCTAGCACAAGAGCATCTCTAAATTAGTGACAGTAATGAGTGCTTGGAAGTCTTATTCGAAAACAGGTCAAATTAGAGACCTCTTCGCTTACTGTGTCTCTTGTACGTAAGTTCCCCTACCAAAAAAAAAGAAAATGTTTGAAAAGGACCTTGGTGATTTATTAAATGTGCGGAGTTCTGTAGGAGAAATCAAGCAGTACAGCTATGTAATTCACACATGCTTTAAGAAAAGTATACTGATGTCAAATTTCTTATTAAACACATGGAAACATTAGGATATGTTCAAAATGTAGAACTTTCTAATCACATAGACGGGCCCGGTTCAGACTGGATTCTAACAACACAGAAAGTTGGTATGAAACTTTTGAGCCTTGGTTGGACAGAAGACTCTTTCATTGAAAATAAGAAACTGTCAAATTGACTTAGATAGATTTTAGGAGCTGAGGAATATGTATCCGTAGCAAAACATTGCCTATTGAGTGAGCTATTGATTGTTCTACAGGTGAAGAGCGAGAAACTCTGGCAAATTAACTGAATTCACATTTTAAGCATGTTATTGATAGGTTTGCTCTGATCACTCTGGAAATGGCTGAAAAGGACAAAATGTGTTTTTGCTTTTTCAACCCCACCTGGACCTTTTTCAAGAGAAATTCAAATTTTATTTCTGTAAGTTCCCACAAAGAATCGACAGCTTGCTGTCAGCCAAGTGTCTTCTTGTTGGCAAAGAACATAAACCAGTTATACTGCACATGCCACTTGGTTTCACAACACAAGGCGTGTGGATTAAAATAGTGGATTTCTAAAACATAGACAATTGACTTAGTTATTTAATGGATCTTCTACACAAAAAATGACATGCAGCCTGTTGTTCCGGTGACCCACTGCTATCAAATGGGTTAGCCTTTATTTTTGCAGTAATCATTCATAACTTATTCAAGCCGAGTATTATGCCCGCTAACCTAAAACGAGCTTGTACATAAAGTAAAATGTGCCAATGTTGGAAATTTTGCAAGTGTGAGTAAAATTTTGCCTATGCTTAGTAGCTATTATTGTGAGATCCATTATTGGGGCACGCTTGATAATTGTCTTACCGCAAACGTGGACTTATAGTTATGCATTGTGAAAAATGTAGAATTAAACTCCCCGGGCCGTAGCTTGGATCACAAGAAGGCACCGTATGATCCTGATCTTTTGTAGGATGTACAGACTGCTAATTGCCCAGAGAATTAAGTTCAATAACCTAAGCTTTCTGGTAGTCAAGGGCTCATGAAAAATCTCTCTGACATATGTCATGGCTGTGTTTTTTCTGTTCAAACAGCTAATCTTTGGAACGCTCTACTGATGAGCATGAGGAAAGTGACTCATCGAGTTGCACATGGAAAGGTCTAAAAACCTGGCTGTTCGCAGCTCTGAGCCTAATTACTCTCCACCATTAAATTCACGCCTTGGCAGACTCCGTAGTGTGACTGGATAGAGTTTGGTCTGTTGGGACTTGTTTGTCTGGAACCTACACTCTAATCACAGACAGCCGGCAAAGTTACGCATTGCGCCGTCCAGTCCTGCAATCCATGCATGCAAGCCAGGCCTGCACCAGATCAGATTGTGCCTTCCAGCGTGCAAGCTTCCGCTTGCACCATATCACATGGGGCCTGCAAACCTGCAAGCTGCAGCTTGCTCTAAGTCGGATAAGGCAACCATGCTCACAAGAGTCAGCTTGCTTCAGACTGGAAGCGGCTACACAGTGCCACAGCGTACAGAAATACACATCAAGTGAGGGTGTGGATTTAACTAAAAAAGGGTGTTATTCTATCCACATTACAAATCTTCACGACACCAGCTCGCTTTTGCACAGTGTAAAGTTCAAAGCACCTCTACAATCCTCATGCATAATACACAGGACACAAAATATGGGTACATTCGACCAGCCTGCGCAGATCTCATGTGTACCAAATAAGGAAAAGGGAACTCCACCCTCAGGCCAGAGTTTGCATCAAACTGATCAATGCAACTTGGCATGTGAGCTCCGGCTTAGACTATACTGGACAGGATAACCAATCACTCGTTCATCCACTTGCAAAGAATCGCAAACAGCACTACAGCGCAGCACTTGTAGCATCAAAGCACTATACAAATAGCATACACCAATTAAAGAACTGCTTGTGGGTAAAGCTATCCCTTGAGAAACCCTAGATTCATATTTGAAGGTATTCAGGCCTAACTTGCCAAAGCAGGTGCCAGAAGAAACTATAACGAAACAATCTAGTTTCAAGTCCCCCAAAAATATATATAACCTACTTGTTCCCTTTATTGACATTGCTGCCGGCAAGCACTATCATGTGTTGTGGGTCAGTTTCTTCAACGTCAATTTGCTGGTTTTAGAAAAACATAAATAAGATAATTAAAAACTCTATTGCAAAAGGATGCCTCCCTCTGGTATTCGATAATATTATTCTGATCCTGCTTCAGGCTATTTTTAGCTAAAATGACAGAGTTCCTCTTTAACATTTGTAGGTCTTGCCTACTAGACAGCGCATACAGTGAGATGTATTGTTAGCTTACAGTGGGCTTAGACTAGAACATGCCCATTCCTTACCACTGGTTGGCTTGTCATTGTTATTTGCCTGCTTCTTATTTACTACTTTTTGTGTGGGTTTTCCTTCCTTTTCCTATTTTTGTCTCTCCCGTGGAGTATGGACCCGTTACTGTGTCCTTGCACTGTTCACTTTTTCAGGCACTACTTTTTCTTTTTGTTTAAGTACCCCACAAGAGTGCATGTGTTTTCCAACAGTCACCCTAGAGACCTTCTCTTTCACTCTCTGTGTTACCCTCTCTCATTCCAGGGTTTTCCCTTGCCATCATGTACTCCCTTCCCCGCTTATCTTGCTTTCTCGCCCATGTATGTTTCCACCTCTCAATTTCACACTGTGATCTCTCTCACTTGCCAATTTGCTCTTCTCCAACGCTCTCTGTGCGCGCTCTCACTTGTTTGTTCCGCTGCGCTTTCTCACTTTCCTGCCTGTGTTTCTTTCTCCCACCCTCTTTCCAACGGAAAAAAATAAAACTTTCGTCCATTTTTGTTTCTTTTTTTTTGCTGGTCTGAGTTGGATCAACAACAACAACAAAAAATAAAAATAAGCAGCAGCTTAATGTTTAGGTAAGCGCTTGCTGCGTGCGTCTGGCTAAAAAAAATGCAAAAGACTGCGCACATGCTGGCGAGATTTAATGAGGTAGGGTATTTTTCACTAGCGAGGTTAAGCCCCGCCCCTCTTTTCCATTGGCTGGCATCACCGTTCATGCTAAATGGTGGCCAGCCTTTGGAGAAGAGGTCCTAGTGACATTCTTCTTTCTCTGTAAGCCCCGTCCTTTTCAGAATGGCATACTTGACTTAATGCTGGCGTAAAAGGTTTCTTACCTCCGTGCCATCCTAACGCGCGCGAACAGGTGTTGTGTCTTCAGAGCCTGACCCGTGAAATCACTGCATCCCCACTGCCCCGCCATAAATAAACACCATTACGAGAGGACGGGACATCGAGTCTGTTTGGAGGGGGCACTAGACAGCTATGGTTAGAGATTAATAACAATCCCCTTTATGGGGCAAAATAAGCGCATCGAAGTCGGTTCAGTAAGGTTTAAGCCCGCTGTTCTTGGGCCGGAAGATCTTACCTATTGAAAATGTTCTGCTTTGCGATCTGTGTGTGGCCTCAAAGAAGTCCCCCCCTTCTTTTTACAGCCCACCCCCATGTGTGTTAAAAGCTCCCCTCCCCCAATCATTTGATCTGAGCTTGTCGGTGTTTCATGGACATAAAAGGCCGCCAAGTTCTAAAGTTTTGAAGGTGTAGAGAACGTTCTCGGATGTAGCGCCTTTCCCCACTGCACTCTGATAGACACATCATTATATTCTCGTCCTGGTTTCCTCCTCTGTGGGGGTGGGGAGGCACTAGGATGTTGCACGCCGGCTCCAGGCGCTTCCTGCTCCCTGGCTAATGACACGCCTGCTCTGTTTCCACCTTTAAGTTTTTGCAAAGACATTTTATCTTTAACTCTCCCGGCTGGCATGACGGGCGGGTGGGGGGTGGAAATGGGGTCGTCGCGGGGGGATGGGGAGGCGGGAGAGGTTTGTTTAATAAAACAAAAATCTGCTCTTCTCTGCCTAATTGTCCTTTTCTTACCCATGGACCCTCTCTGCTGTGTTTTTCTGCTGATTGTTTCTGATGTGTATGTATTTCTGTATAATCTTTGTGGGGCGTGTTTCAGTGGATCCTTTTTTGTGGGTGCTTCCGTGCTTCCGATGTGTGCTTCCGTGATTCCGATGGGTGCTTCCTTGCTTCTGGTGGGTGTTTCTGTGCATCCTTCATTTGCGCGCTCCTCGTCTCTGGTGTGTGCTTCTGTACAGCCAGTGTGTGTCTCTCTGTCATACATTGGTGTCTCTGTGTCATACATTGTGTTGCACAGACCCTCTCTGCGGTGTGTTTTTGCTGATTGTTTCTGATGTGTCTTTGTGTAGATTGTTTGTGGGTCGTGTTTCCACGGATCCTTCCTGGTGTGCTTTCATGGATCTGGTGTCTGTTTCCATGCCTCAAGCACATGTTTTGTTGGATCCGGTGTGTATTTCAGTGGATCAGATCCAGTTTGTGCTTCGGTGGATCCTTTCCGAAGTGTGTTTCTGTGCATCCTGGTCACCCTGGTCCCGGTGTGTTTCCCAGGAGTCTGTGTGTCTTTCCCGTGCTCTACAGGACTCTGAAAGCGCGAGGCAAGAGGGAAGGTAGAGTGCAGTGAAGGGTATGGATTGAACTATTGGAGTAAGGTTCACTTGACTTCCTCCAGTCGCAAAAGGATCCTTATCTTTATGAGGCCATGTGTCAAACACATGGCCTCATATAGACAAGCTCCGGTGCGATCTCTCCCTCCCCTTCTTTGCCTCTTCCATACTCTCCTCCATCCCGTCCCCTCTCCCACAACGCCTCCCCCCCACCCACCATGGGCACGTCCACACTGCCCTTCCTCTTGGCATGCCTTCGCGTGAACACATGCAGTCCCCGGTCTGAGCAAGGGTGCTCGTAACTCGAGTGTAGACCTGGGGTTCAAGAGATGCCATCCAGTGCGTGCAGTGCACAGAGCCCATACTCCGAGCAGGCAGTGCCAAGGTGTGAGCAAGCTAACCGTGTAAGATGTACTACCCATGTTCAGTCGGGAAGTCTCCAGTTGTGAACAGCGTGGAGCGCCTCCCCCCACGCATCTCTTTACGGGCCGGGTATGGGGGGGCAGCGATTGGCATTTTAAATGACAATGCCATTTATCTATTTTCAAAACCAACACATAAATAAAAAGTTTGTCATTTACAATGCGAATAGCATATGCATGTGTATGTGTATAAATATATATATATATATATATATATATATATATATATATACACACACATACATATATAAACAGAACTGTATATCTATATAAATATCAATATTAATGCATGCATACATATACATACATATGCATGTATGTACATAAACGTTTAAAAAAACACTAATAAAAGCAAAGCTAAAAGCAACCTAATTACAAACAGAATTGCTTAAGCTTAACTAAAGATGAGACCGTTGCATTGCAAGTGATTATTTTCTTATTTAGTCAGGCTGCAAAGCATTGATGGTGATGTGTAGCATGGCTAAAAGGCATTGATTAGCAAGGCTAGTAGGATCCAGTGGCACGAACAATTGGCTTTGCCAACGTTTGTTTAGGTCGATTTTAGGGTGTACATGTCTCATTAATAGTCACATCCATCTTGTTGTCATCGGGACGGAAAGGTTCTGCTGCAAACTACAGTGATGTTGCTTCTGTTTTTTTGACTTCCCAAAATGGAGTTGGATGCAAACATTGCACACTGAGAGGGAGCCCCGCAGCGTGCACCTCCGCCCTGGAGCCTTCAAGGCGCACACTCGGTTGTACCTCTCTCAGCTGCACTATATTTGCTTTTCACAGTCCTGGGCCGAGCAGGGCATGAATGAAACCGCCACGCACCTCGAAACCTGCGCTACCGGTACTCGGTGTGCTATTGCGGGAACGCCCCAGCGCGGCATGCAGCCCCGCCCACAAATTCCAGGCTCGTGCGTGTTTGAACAGCGCCCGCCGCGTGCGTCGGCCATGCCATGTGCAAGGTGTGATATTTAGCATGGATTATAGGCGCTGCCGCCAGATGAAACACCGCGCGCAGGGGGACTTCCGGTAGCAAGAAATCTGTTCCGGTACCACAGAGGAAGGCATTTAATAAAGCATAGGGCCTGACCCTGGCCTCAGAACTGCACGAGGCAAGGTACAGAGGAAACCCTGCATGCTACGTTTACAATTTAGCATGTTGTGCTTGAGACAGGAGGAGCAAATGTGCTTACTTTATGCCGGTCCTCATTTTTGGGAACCAGGACTCATTTGCCATCATCAGACTTCGACCCAGAGCAAGTAACACAAAGGCAGATGAGGGAAGGGGAAGAGAAAGACATGAAAGAAAGACAAAGAGAGAAAGCAGGGATGAGCAGTGTGGAAGAATGAGTTAAAGAGACAGGAAGGTAGTGTGGAAGACGAAAGAGGCATGACCAGAAGCAAGATAAAACGACAAAATAAACAAGGCAGCCATGGAGTTCATGAGATAAAAGAGACAAAAAGTGTGGGGTGGTGGAAGAAAGATGTGAGGTGCGGTCATGACTAGGGAGCCTTGGTGTTTGGCAACCACAGCATCAGTGGTGGTCTCCGAAAACAAACTTGGGCTCTTGAATTTATTTTGTTACCAATTAAGCACTGACGCACAAACCCTTGGGCAAGAGCGATGGCTTCTCAAGAGTGTTGCCTACACAACCTTTATCAACAATAACCGAAATTACAACACAAGACAAACCCCTAGCAGAAAACATATTATTTGTAAATTATGGGGAGGATAACAAAAAAATATACCACCCTGTACAACAATCGGCTCCCATTTGGCTAGGTTTGCGGTATGGAAATACCATATATACTTATATACGTAGATAGATAAAATAAAACCATGTAGTGTCGCACACATTGGGGGATAGATGCCTACAAGAATCATGGACTCATCGCCATACCTGGTGTTCGTGCATTTGTCTCACCCTTTGATATGTCAAACAAACAAATCATTTTACAGAAATTGATGGGCGCAGCCAAGCCGCATCACAAAGTGATTATCAATGCCTGAATGAAGGTCATCAGAGCCAGAAGGTATGCAACCGAAATAATGTGGGTCTGCCAGCCTGAAGACTGCCACATTGTTGTAGAGAGGATTGAACGGCAAACATTTAGGTATGTCATTTAAGAGCAATGTGGAAGGACCAAAGGACATTCCTCGGTCATAGACAACTGACAAAAAACTCGAAGAAAAAATCCCTACAAGTTCCACTGCAGGTACCACACAAGGCATGCACAGCTCACAGCCCATCCTGCAGGCCTTCAGCAACTGTATGGAAACAGAATCTAAAACTGGTCACAGTACAACCATCCTGCCAGCAAAACAGAGAGCGGCCAATCCAAATGTCCCTTTGGATTAAGTAAAACAGAACTCCTTTAGTTTTATGTAGTCTTAGGTGCCTTAAAAGATGATTTAATATACTCTTACATGCCTTTGTGAATTGCTCCCAGAAAATGTTAAACAGGAACAAAATGGGAATGAATATTCATAAACAATTATTATAAGCAGAAAGGACTGCCTTCTTCGCACTTTTACGAATAAGGAGTTGGACATTTTTGGCAGATTCACAAGGGTCTGTAGGAATACGCAAAAGTGTATTCCTTTAGTACTCCCAATACTCATAAATGCTTTTGTAATTCGGCCCCATAATCTTTCACTTCAATGTTAACGAGAGGACACTCATGTGGGATCACACCGAAGAGCCATAGCTCAAGCTTTAGGAGAGAGTATTCACTATTTCAGTACTGTGTTTACAGTCCCACTGTGCTTGTAACATGATGTTGGGGTAAAATCTCTCGATAAATGGCCACCGGGGGTGGGCCACGGTAGATGGACAGGGAAATGTTTCTTTCCAACAGAACAAAATACAATAACATCTTGGGCCCAATTGGCTATTGTGTGATGTCCTAGCCAAACTATGCAAGTAGATAATCTTCCTAGATTTCTGAAGTTTCTGCCAATGTTACCAGACAGACAACAGGGTCAACAGCTCCAATGTGCCCTGAAGCCGTTTTTGAGCCACATGACTATTAAACATAGCAAGAAGGGGTCTAACAGCAACAATGTATGGCTTATTTATTGTAAAGTTTAGGAGGCAGGTTCAAGAGACTATTATGCTGGGGGCAACCACTGAAGAAACAAGCATTGGCAAAGTAAAAAAGGTTTTGCCCAGTTTACCTATTGCTTTGCCAATGCTTATTGCTAATGCTGCACGGCATAGAGAAAAAGCAACATTCTTTTGTGAATGCTATGCAGCATTGTGATACAAATTTAAATAAGAAAGCTGCAATGAGATTGACAAAATCATGCACGATGGAGTACGCCCACCTAGATCGTCACACACGGGTGCACCCACGTCATAACGTGCTTGGTATTTTCTTACATTTTGTTATTTAACAGTCCAAGACAGCGGATATCCCAAGGACCTATAAATAAATAAAATAATTTTTTTAGAGCGAAAGGTCTTAATGCACTGCGGAGTGGCTCAGCAGCAAATAACAGTTGCTGGGCCCTGCAAATTAAAAAAAAAGTGAATAGGTCAGCAAAAGATTTGGGGAGCCAAAGAGGAGTGGGTGGGTGGGAAGAAATAGGCAACGGGTGGGAAAACTAAATAAAACTAAAGGCAGGAGGGGGGAGAATGGAAAAGAGGCACAAGAGAAAGGGAGCAAAAATGAAAGGCCAGGTTTGAAGGACACGAGGGAGAGAAAAACAAACGGAAGAGAGAACATCAAGGATTATGGGGGAAGAGAAGCACACAATGGAGACAGCTGGAAACACATGCACTCCCAGGAGGGCTTAAGCAAAAATCAAAAAGAGTTCCCTATAAGTGACCAGTGGAAGGATAGAAACTAGCCAGTCAGAGAGATGGTAAAGTGCTCCAGGGGAGGTATAAAAACAAGATGGACACGTTGGGACAAGGAAAGCAATTGAATTAGAAGAAAGCAAATGAGACGGTTAATTAAGTAAGCCAAAGGTAAGCAATTGGAGGGCTATAAGCCCCTGTAAGTTATTGGTTAGCTCACAATAGGTATTTTGAACCAAATAGCTTGCGCAGTTTGATAGGCTCATCCTAAAAGGAAACACGCTTTGACAAACCAATTAAGTTTGGCTTTTTGTTAGGATAAGTATTTGGTGATGGCTGGGTGATTGTGTATGTGGGCCACAGCTATCCTTTAAAGAAAATCTCAAACTGAAGCAACATTTTTGGCTACAATACTATTGAAGCTAGGAGTAGGGCTCCTTTGATTTAACAGATGCAATAGCAGAATTGTCTTGTAGCACAAAAAAGAGTGTTATGAAAAGGAGTCAGAAGATAAAGCTTGCCCTGAAAGTGATGCAACTTAAAAGTCAAACACAGCAAAATGTGGCATAGAAGGCACTTTGCCAAAGTTGCCCCTTTAAGAAAGCTTGTGTGTGTGTGTGTGTGTGCACGCTTTTACTTAGTGAACAAAAACATCTGTAAATCCAACATGTTATCATAGCAGCTAAGTAAAACAAATGATCAGGCAAGATCACAAAGAGAGTAGCACTGTCTCTTTACAGCAAGGCAAGGCATATAATTAGCAAGCACTTCCTAAACAAAAAGCCATAAACTCGCAGTTACCATGGCATTGTGTCATCAAAGTAAATACACCAAAGACCAAACACTGTCTCCAAAGTTAATGTTTCATCAACACAATGTCATCATCCCCAAAATGGCAGTCTTAATGGAGATGTGTAGTTATGAGCCCGAGGAAAACCTCGGACTGCTAGAGGCACTGCAAGTGGGCCAGAGGCCTTTAGAAAATTCCAAACATATATTAGATCTCAGATTCTATTATGTTTATCACATCACATTTATTACTGATATGTTCTCTTCTTTTAAATTCTTTTCAAAAACATGAAACCAAAAACTGTGTAATTATTCCATATGTAACACATACATAACTGATTAACACTGTTCGCTTGTCTTATTTCCAAATCACATAGTCTTTCAGCACCTCAAAATGAATGAATAAGTCTCATCTGTTTCAGTTCACAGAATTACTATCAGAGTCCCAATGCATTTCGGGTTGCACATTCAACCCTTCGCCAGGGGATTAATAATATGTAGATGCAGGTTCAAATATCTTGTAAATTTCAGCGTCCTGTGGTTCAGATTATAAGGGATCTACAAAACAGCAACAGAGCAAAAACTGTTTTCAATGTACACGTAGACAACGCAATGTATATAAATACAAAACTGGGGGGTGCCACTGGGAGATCCCTCAAGAAAGGAAAGAAAAGAAACAACATACCCATGAAAAATACCCAGAGTAACTTTTCGTGAAAAGAAAGGAAAGAGAGAAACCTATAAATAATGCCGGTGAAAAACCAAGTAAATTAGAAAGAATAATACATCCAAAGCGGTGTGTTCCAAAGTATAGTGATACACTCGACAATTCTGCTACCTAAGTATAAAACACGCCCAAATAAGTATCCCACTCGAGTGACAATAAGGTAATCACCGTGTTTACCAGCCTAATCAAATTGCTTACCGCCTGTACACTCAACGAGCTCCAACCATAACTGGCCACCTGGTCATGAATAATCTGTAAAGGTATAATGTAGGTGTCAAACGAACGCCTAAAACATATAGTAAATACGTGCAAGGGATATTATTAAACGGACAACAGTCCGTACACTAACCTAAGGTGGTAGACGCCGACATCTTAGGTAGCAGAATTGTCGAGTGTATCACTATACTTTGGAACACACCGCTTTGGATGTATTACAATAAGGACATAGGTATGCTTTTACGCATTGTGAATTTTCCCGATTTTATGTTCAGCAAGGGTCAGCATGAGCATTTTTCCTATCGTTACACGGGTCACTATTCTCTCATGGTACCTTTCACTGCCACCTCCTATTCTTTCTAATTTACTTGGTTTTTCACCGGCATTATTTATAGGTTACTCTCTTTCCTTTCTTTTCACGAAAAGTTACTCTGGGTATTTTTCATGGGTATGTTGTTTCTTTTCTTTCCTTTCTTGAGGGATCTCCCAGTGGCACCCCCCAGTTTTGTATTTATATACATTGCGTTGTCTACGTGTACATTGAAAACAGTTTTTGCTCTGTTGCTGTTTTGTAGATCCCTTATAATCTGAACCACAGGACGCTGAAATTTACAAGATATTTGAACCTGCATCTACATATTATTAATCCCCTGACGAAGGGTTGAATGTGCAACCCGAAGTGCATTGGGACTCTGATAGTAATTCTGTGAACTGAAACAGATGAGACTTATTCATTCATTTTGAGGTGCTGAAAGACTATGTGATTTGGAAATAAGACAAGCGAACAGTGTTAATCAGTTATGTATGTGTTACATATGGAATAATTACACAGTTTTTGGTTTCATGTTTTTGAAAAGAATTTAAAAGAAGAGAACATATCAGTAATAAATGTGATGTGATAAACATAATAGAATCTGAGATCTAATATATGTTTGGAATTTTCTAAAGGCCTCTGGCCCACTTGCAGTGCCTCTAGCAGTCCGAGGTTTTCCTCGGGCTCATAACTACACTTTTGGTAACACATAGGGAGTAGGGCACACACCCTATCAACTAGAGTGCACGCTAAAACTAACAAAGGTGATAAAAGATAGTCATAAATTTGTTTACATAGGTGTGCAGATCCACCCCACCCCAAAAGCAGTCTTAATGGAGAGCCAGCCAAGTAATGGCAAACCATTAAAAACATGTGCAAGCCAGTGGCTGAGGGAGGCTGACCCAAATCCACTCTCTCTTTGTACGTTTTACCGAATTCACGACAAAGGACCAACCAGACAGCTCAAGCAGTCAGTAGCGAGACATAGAAAGCTAGAAGACATTGAAGAGATTTGATATAAGAAAAACTCAATTTTTTCCTCAAATTTTCATGACCCCCAAAACTGATACATGGAGCTAAACCTCATTATTACTATCAGTGTAAACTTCTCAATTGCTCTCCAGTAGAGATTTGCTGGTACAGAAAATGGTGCCGTTAAACACTACAGGTGAACGCAGTACTCAACAAAAATAACCTATATGATGGAATAGCCAATGCACTGGTTTCGCACACAAGAGCCTCTTCTATCAGCCTTCCATCCCACTTTTTTTTCTGGATAATTTAGTCCCTGTGCTAATTTCTTTTAGAAAACTGCCTAAATCAAGAGAACTTCTTCAGAGTACAAATTGAACAGCCATCTTTAAATGGTGAACTTGGCTCTAATTGCGACTGACCTTGCTAGAGATCTTTGTGAATCACACAACTGAACTGTTGCACACATCTTGCATTCCATAAATTAAGATCCGGTTAGTGATGCATATATTAAATATGTTTGTTATGCAGCTTCGCTTTCTACGTAGGAGTGTTAGAAAATTATTTCAAAAATATTTCAGAAGAATGTTCGAAAGAACTGAGACGAACTCATTGTTCAACGTAGCCTGTTCAGATTTGACTAACAGAATGCACACCAACGTGCTCATATTCCAATGTTATGATGACGGTTGCTGTAATAAAACGCATATAGTGTGTGCAAGGCTCATCTTACAGAGCGTCAAGTGAGCACGTGTCTGTTTTCCGGCGCCATCTTTGAGAGGGTGAACTGGTGTTTTGTAGCACCCATGTGCCACGTTACTCGCCCACAGTCAGAAAATGTTCTGCTTCTGCTCGTATTTACCTAACGAGAGCAACAAACAGCAACATGGCTAATGACACAATCAAGAGAGGGTGTGTATATTTTAATCGTCTCCTGCTCTCTTCCGCTCCTTTTATTGCACACAAATTTACTGTATGTGATTTCTGACGGAACTGGAAAGGTCACGTGGTCTTGAACATGATTTACAGTAGCAGAACATGATTTACAGTAGCAGAAAATGTGGTGCATATGTGGAAGCGTTGCATCCACCAGCAGTAGGCATAGGCTACAGACAGTGGGCAATATTACTAATTTAGCTGGGGCAGAGCTGTAAAACACTAGGGTCTGTATTCGAACAAGGACAGTGAGTCAGAAAGTTCCACCATGCTGTTTCAGTGCACACTTCCGGTGTGAGGTAGGTTTGAGCACTGTGGTGTTCAGGCTGCACCTTTGAAAATCTCCAGTGTTTGCGTCCAAAGGGTATTTTTCGACCTTTTGCCCAGTCTTATCGGTGAGTGTTTCTTTCGAAAACAATGAGGGAGGAGACAAAGCTGTGGCCAGGGTGATGATATTAATGGTGCAGGCAGGTGCAGTGGCACAGGGTCTGGGGCTATAAAGGGGGTCCACTGCATCCCTATTATGGAAGTTTTCTCTATCAAACCAGGAGACAGGGCTATTAATGTGGTTGCATTCCCGGCTGTGGCATCCATGCTGCGTGTCTAAGCAGCAGGGCTGATGGCACCAACACGGGCAACAAGTTGCATTTAAATAACACGTCACACTTTATTAGGTTAAGGAGTCTCAGTGACGAAGAACCAAGGCACAAGTTATGTTCTACCATGTCTCTCTAGAAAGTCCTACAGTATATTTGGGTCAAGTGGTGGGAGGAAGGTCGTAGACGGTGGATGCTGACTCAGAAAACAAGCACTGGAAAAGAAAAAGGGTCTTGTCTATTGGGTTTGCCAATGTCTTTTAGTGATGTTGTAGCGCAGAGTGGCTTCTGTAAAGCATGGCTAAGAGTTACCAAGAAAAGCTCTGTGAAAGTTATTTTAAAAAAAGCACTATGATGCAGGAAGGTATTTAAAAAAAACACTTTTTTTGCTAATGGCGGGTGGGAGGGGAGCTAACAATGAAGTCAACGAATGGTAAGCAATGAGTGGGCTCCATGCCCCTGGTTGTATACAATATTCCTTGCAAGAAAGAGTGCATGCAGTGTGTGCGCTGTCGCAGGCGAAACCTAAAAAGTATGAGGTGCAAATGCATCCAGGTGAATCCTTATGGAAATTATGTCCTAATGTGATATTTTGCATACCCGGTATTTGAAAATATATACAACTAAAACATAAAATCTCATTTTGCTGCTACCGTAATTCAATAAGACTGCATGTGGTTTCTGTAAAAGCTCAGCAGGACTCTGGCACTGTCTACTTTCATGCTGTGTTATTCACATTCACGAGCCTGGCTTCTACAAGTGCCCAGAAAAGGAAAGATAGGATTGGGAGCGTAATCCTCCCTACTTTTTCAGCTAATAGAGAGAACAGGGGCCTATCCACCCTATTTGCTTCCATGCAAATGGCCGTTCTGTAAACACCAGCACTGGACTCGTCCTGATGCTATCAACGAACAAGGGAGAGATCAAAGAGGCCAGGTTCTCTCAGCTTAAAGGAAACCTTAAAGGGTTCATCCATTGAGTGATGTCCCAATACATATCAAAACCCAAACTGATGTCATCAAACAAAGCAACGTTCCAGAATGCCTTATCTTGGCGATGGTTAGAGCTGCAGGGCAGGGTAAGGAGAACTGTTTTTACTATACACTGGATGTCCTCTTCCGTGAGGGTGATGTGGACACGAGGTACTTGGAGTTATAATAAAGGAGACACAATATACTCTGTGTGAAGGCCAAGGCACAAGCTCCTTCTCTTTGAAGGCATCCCACCTATTTCTTTAAAGGCATTCCACCCCCAAGTGCCCGCTGAAGTCTCAAATGGGATTTACCTGTAATGTCCTTCAAAGGTTCTCCTCCTACCTTTCCAACCGATACCAGTTTGTTCACATGAACACCTCCAGGTTACAAAAGATCCCTATCACCTGTGGAGTCTCCCAGGGTTCCATATTGTCCCCTGTCATCTTCAAACTCTACATTGAGCCACCCAGGGGCGGCTCCTCCATTAGGGCGGAGGAGCATTGCCCCACTGCTTTCTCACAGAGCGAGAAGCAGAACATAAAATTGTATTTTTTTAGAAAGCAGAAGGCAGGTGTATGCCTGGTTGGGTGCAGGCTGCATGCAGCCTACATAGAGAAAATGGCCTCCCTACAGGTGCCCGGCTGGGCGCTGTCTATACCAATCACAACTCTGCCATTGCAGCTTTGTGATTGGCTTACAGGAGGGAGTGGACATGCCTGTTCCTGTTCAGGAGCAGGAAAACGCAGGACTGGAGGCGGCGCAGACCTGGTCAGGTAAGTTTTATTTTTATTTTTATTTTAGTATGGTACATGTTAGCTTATGGGCGCTTAATCTATTGCAAGCAGACATACATTATACTTAATTCTATAACACCATATGTTTATCATTCGGGAACAAGATGGCATATATTTATTTTTGTTCTCCCAACTTCTGGCACCATCAGTGCTCCTGACAAATTATACTCTTGTGTCCTTGAAACCCAGTACAGCTTCTTTACACTCGGACAAACGGCAACACCCACTCTTATCTTGCAGACAAGCTCACCAACTGGTGGTTCTAAGCACACCCGGATCCAGGACATCATCAGAATGCAGACTAAGAAGTGTAAAAAGAAAAAACAAGACAGCAGGCCTTTTTCTATCTACGCACCCAGGATCTTGAACAACATGTCCACATTCATTAAGACCGTTCCAGCATTGCTCCAATTTAGGGAAGAGCTGAAGATGCACCTATTTAAAAAAAAAAACAAGATCGCAGTGCAATAACAATCCACAAACCACTATCACTATCACTCATTGACTTTGTGTTGTACAGTGTTACCCAGCTTTTTGGCTAGGTTTGCAATATAGAAATACCATATACATACATACATACATACATGCATACATGGTGGGAGAGGGAGTATATGCTTCTTCCGGTGGAAGACAAAGCAAATCAGTCATGGAGGCCGAAGAAGACAATGCTCCATGTTGGGTGAGAGTGGGGTCGTACAACATACCTTGTATTCTTCGTCAGGGAGATAGAGAATGAGAGATCTAGTGTTCTTTAGCTAGGGAGGGGAGCAAAGTGAGGTACCCAAGATCCTAGGGAGGGAAAACTATGCAGTCGCTTTGTAGAACTGTGAGGAACTTTGTAAGCAAGATGGGGTTCTCTCTGTCGGCGCAAGCGGAGGAATGGCAACTGAAATGTGTGCTTGGAGCGGGTACAAGTGACACCAGTTACCAGTGTCTGCGAAAGAGGAGGAAAGTTAAAGACAGTAACCACTGACAGGATTGGAGGGCGTAGCTAGACTAGGCTATCCGGAAATAAGGGAGACCCGACAGGAGAAACAAAGCTACACTGCGACTACAGACTAGTCATGTGAGGGACCACGAGTAAAAGAGAAAAGAAAGACTCCGGGTCAGACAGTCAAGCAGAACTGGGGGTGCAAGTGAACCTGGAAACTAGGGCTGTCGCGGAATAGCAAAGCCAAGTGCTCATTCTCCTGAGGATCCCAGGGGTCCTGGTAGAAACCAAATACTCTATCTGGAAAGAGGAGCTTTAGGAAAACTGGTCACTATCTTAAGGAAGTGGAGGGGTTGCATTTAGGGTGACCGCCTCACTCCCGGTCATTACAGATACCGTCTTTAGTCCTGTACTTTCCACCTACAAATCATTGAGTTCAGGTGTGTTAATCTAGGAAGTTTAATGGACGCAAATCACAACTACATCAACCAGAATGCATTAGGTGATGACATGAAAGTTCAGGACTGGAAACAGTGTCTGTAATGACCAGGAAGGAGGAGTTCCTCCTATATATCATAAAAGATCATTAACATTATGCCTAAAACCTAGGTAATGTTTAGTCTGGCTTGTGTCTTGGCTAATCAGTGGAATTAATAAGCCACGACTAGCTCATGCACAGCCTTTCCTTAATTAAGGCCATACACAACTTCTAGCTAATTATGTTTATTCACAATTTCCTGGTATTTGTTTGCATGTCCCTGGTTAATTCGTGCTATGAGCAAAATCCTTCCTGTTTATTTCTAGTATGACGAAGTCCCAATTACTTCATAGACTGCACAAGCCCAGCTAAATCCCACTGCGAGGCATAGCTTAGTGATGCTAAGCCCAGTTCCCAGGCAATGCCTGGGCGGCCTAAATCCTCGTTAATTCACAGAAGTCACTGCTAGCTCAAAGTATGTGAATAACCCGGCTAATGTATGACGTGCATACGTCATGGACAATTGACTGCATTCTGGCTCTACCATGTTCAAATACCGGAGGAAGAGATGGCCTTTAATGGCGCCTGTTACAAGAAAGGTACAACAGTGTAACATGTCTGTCTGGTGATGGCCAGAGGGACCACACGTAGCATGGATGCCACGCTACGAACACCAACGCAGACCACAATCAGAGGTGAACGGGCCACTAATTAACAAGGGGACCCAGGCCAAGGGCCTGGCTTGGCTTCAAAGCCCGTAGACGAGCCAATTCGAGAACATGTTGGCATGTAAATGTGCAACAAAGTTCGGGTTAAAATATGATAAAGTCTCTTTAAAATAAATTTAAAAAAAGTGAATTTGTGTAACCTGCATTAGTGTTTCATTTTAGTACATTAGATTACATCAGTGAGATGCATTTATTAATCGTGATACTTTTTAGAACGTGGAACGTTCACGTCCCCACTGCCCTGATGACTAAGCCATTTGTGAACCAAGAGGTAAGTCAGTGGTCATTCAGATGTCTATGAGGCTCGGAATCCTAGAATACCTAGAGCCAATTTATAGTTCATTAAATACTGAATGGGATCCAATATGTGATAATGAAGAAAAATGAAGCTGGGTGAAATCAAATGTTTACCTAGATCACACAATTTGGTTAAGCGGAGAAGCTTGGATTTATCCAATCTGTTCTAGTTCCACATTATGCGATTCTGCCAATATACTGGTATTTCTCGTTCTCTCTTCTGTTTTACATCACATGTTAATGCTTTTCTAATTCTTGGCTCATGAGGTTAGAGTGTTGGCACCAGACAGAAGATACATGAAAGCTTGGCTCCCTAGGGCTCGAAGGTTCAAGTGGACCTCGAGCTGAGCCACAGCCAGGGCGGTAAAGCAGGCCTCTGGAGAGCAAGGGGGGCTCCTACGTTTCGGAAGTCCCCATTCAGCCTAAAGGCTAAGAATAGCTGGGTGTTATGCAAGTCTCACACCTCTGGTCAGAGCCAGACATTTCCCACCTCCATCCATATTTGCGGCTTTTTGAAGTATGCATTGCAGCAGAATCTTACTGATGAGAGGACACAGCTGGGTGCATGAATATTTCCTTTTACTTCAGAAACTTTATACCCGTTACACTGGAATTGCACAATTCTGCAGCCCCGGCACTTACTGCAGAATTATGGATTTACTAGACTCGCCACATAACCCACCATCTGCTGTATAACTTGCACATTTCAACAAAAAAGAAATGTTTCTATCTCAAATGGATAATACTTACAAAGAGAGTACCATGTGGTGCAGCACAGTGGCAGAACACCGGCAAAGGTTAATTGGCTACGTTTCAGTTGCTGATTGCTCTAATTAAGTGGTAAACGGATACTAATGAGATGAAACGTTTCCCAGTGTTAATGTATGTTTAATTTAGAAAATAGTAAAGTAATAACGCCACAAAATGTGCTGCATTGCACCATATTATTATACTTTTATTGCCGCATAATTTAGGCAACCCTGTCACGTAATTGGAGTCTTTACTGTTTTATAATTCCAGTGACCCTGCTCTTAAATTACACATACAGCATGCCCGATCGCCCCCACGGGAGCAGGATGGATCCCATCCCCAGTTCAAACTCCTTCCACTGACAACCCATACAAGGATTTCACAGCGAGAAGTGTGGCTCAATGGTTAGAGCGGCAGACCCTGATGCAGAGGTCTAGCCCGGGACCAGGGTTCAATTCCCCGCCTCGGCGGGTTTTGGGCTCAAAATTCCACGGACCTGATAATTCTCGCCTTGGTGCCTATTCCAATCATGGGTTCACACTCTGCAACTCTGGGCAATAGCTTGTTTAATTTCCACAACGGCCCCCACAACGCTAAGGATGTCTGGCCTCCACCTTGGGGGTGCCCAGGAGTGGACGCCTCACAGGGAAAGCCAGGATGGGTTCCACAGCGGTATTCGTACAAGTGCATTGAGACCTTGCGGTTGAGTAGTGCGCTATACAATTATCAATAAAACATTTTTTTTTACAGCACCACGCATTACTGAGTTTCATGCCTGAGCAGGGAGATCCAGTCACGTGTACATACAAATATACAGCACAGTATACAGCATTGTTAGATTTTAAACTATTTTCGGTGCTGTGCAGGGCCGGACAATGAACTCAAACCAGCTCTGGCAATTTTGTCACACCACCCCGTGGGGAGGGTGGGGGTCAATCTGCAAGTGCGAAGAACTGCTGCTGCTTTTGTTACTAGGAGCCAATATTGCAGTACAGCTGCAAAACCTGCCCCCAGTAACAAAACATGGCCCCACCCTTCAAGCCTCCTGGGAAAGACGACCGATGCCCGCTACAACCAGTCCGGCCCTGGTGCTGTGCTTGTGATGCCGCAGTTTCGGGTACATACCCTTTACAGCCAGCACTTGGGTTTTGGAAGACTTGAAGAACTCACGAGAGAAACACAAAATGAGGGGGCCAGAGGAGGTTTAAAGACCAGCGAGGGTATGCTCCCCTTACTCCATTAATTGAAAACACAAGAACCCACGGGTCTAAGGGAGAAGTTAAGTTACAGGGGGCAATAATAAGACCTGACAGTCTCCCTCACCCCTTAAAGGTGGCATGCTTCATCATTGGGGAACCTCCTCGCACCAAGAAGCATAGTCATGGTGCAGGCTACAACACCCTCACAGAGAGGGACTTTTTCACTCCAGCCATTAATCCATTGCAGTAATCAAGTCGGGAGAGTATTAAAGCTACCGCGACTGATTTTCTGGCTGCAATGGGGAGGAAATCAAAGAATTTTTTTAAAGATTTAATAAGTCCAAAACAACGTCCAGCAGGGATCCTGACGTGGTCATCGAAAGAGAGGGATGAATCTAATTGCACGCCCAGGTTCCGTGCTGAAGATACCGCACTGGGTGGGGCCTCA
Organism: Lissotriton vulgaris; assembly: GCF_964263255.1. NCBI lineage: Eukaryota > Metazoa > Chordata > Amphibia > Caudata > Salamandridae > Lissotriton > Lissotriton vulgaris. The sequence continues at coordinate 2,005,924,887 of NC_141691.1, read as the reverse complement.
GATCCTATGGGCCACCAGTCTTTCGGGCAGAAAGATAGATCTTTACCCAGCGGTATGATTTCAGTCTTGGCACTATTGCATCTTAAATGGTTTTTATTCAACCACTGAAATACATCAGAGAGGCAATTTTGGAATCGTAAGTCTGCGTCCGTACACTTTTTGTCAATAGTGACGACAAGTTGTGTGTCGTCAGCGTATGACGTGACGAGGATCCCATGAGATTCTATCACAGCGAGAAGGGGAGCCATGTAGATGTTAAAAGAGAGAGGACTTAGTATGGACCCCTGGGGCACTCCTGATGTGATGGGTTTTTCGCTGGATAGATAGGGACCCAAAGACACAGTCTGGGACCTGTTAGATAGGAAAGATTTAACCCATGCCAAGACTGTGTCTGTCACGCCGATCTCTCGCATTCTATTAATCAGGATGACATGCGACTTAGTGTCGAACGCTGCTGTTAGATCAAGCAGGATGAGGACGGCTTGCCTTCCTTCATCCTGCAAGAACTTGATGGAGTCAGCTAGTTAAATCAAGGCTGTTTCGGTAGAATGACCGGGGCGAAATCCCGACTGTTGAGGATGCAGGATGTTATGGGTCTCTACAAATGTTTTTAGCTCTCCATGTACTAAATGTTCCATGATCTTACTAAGGACAGGTAGTAGTGAAATGGGGCGCATGTTGGTGAGATCAGTAGGAGATTTGTTCTGCTTCTTCATCAGGGGCTTCACGATAGCCTTCTTCCAGTCGTTGGGCACTATCCCGGACTCGAGAGATTCATTAATGATGGTATTAATGTGAGGATTTACTGCCTCGATCAGGTGATGCAGGATGCTAGGATGACAAGAGTCGGTGGGGGCTCCTGATTTACATGCCAGAATTGCCTTGCCTGTTTGTTGAAGGGAAACAGGTTTAAAACGGGAAAGTGGGAGGTAGTTATCCGTTACCTCATAGGAGGTGGTCGAAGGAGGAGGGAAGTCTTTCTGGATGTTAACAATTTTATCTACAAAGAAATCTGCGATTTGATTACACAGGCTTTCGGATGGTGGAATTTCGGGCGTGAGAGCTTTAGGATGGATGAAAGACTTAACTATTGTGAAGACAGTTTTTTGTTTTTGGTGGGCTTCATTTATGGCCTTGGTAAAATATTCCCTTTTTGCTATTTTTATGTTGGAAGGATATAATTTCCTCTGTTGGACATAAAGTGCTCTTGCAGCCTCATCATACATTTTTCTCCATTTTCTTTCTAATTTTCGACAAAGAAGATGGCTATCGGATAAGGTCTGGGTGAACCAAGGTGCGTTTGGCTTTCTTTTATGACATTTCGCATGATGGCTTTTAGGTTCGGAATTATCCGAAACAATTGGCGGAGCTAGCCGGCGTCCATGTAAGACGCGCGAGTGCGGAGCTCCTGACCGATAACCCGCCAAACTCCTGTAAACACATCCTGAATCAGCCCTGCCGGCATTAAAACCTGTGGGGGACCCTCGTACGAGCCCTAGGTGGGACGGCGGCCCCTTTGACCGGCGGAGAACAGACGCGGTGCGACTTGGTGCTGCAGTGCACGGAGCGTCGTAGACCCAGGCCGCGATCCCCAGCCTGACCTAGAGGGCTGCCCGGGTTACGTCGCAGTGCGTGCGGCGTGTGTGCCCGAGGCGGTCCCGACCATCCGCAGAGACACCTGGTCGGCTGTTACACTCGCGACCGGCGCTGAGAAGCAGCGGAGAGGACTGACCCCTGTCCGGTGACGACGAGCGGAGGAGGCTGCAAGAGGGTGTACTGAGCGCACATTGCCTGTGGGGAGGCCCTGAGGAGACTTGCTAATTTGGAGGTGAGAAGCACTGTTCGCCGACTCCCGGCGTCTAGCACCACGCGGAGGAAGGACATTGGAGGAGCGGTGAGTGGCCTGATCCCAAGCACCGAGGCAATTTGACCACCCACTGGGCGAACGGACAACGTGGGGTGCTGCCCAGAGACGCGTTCTGCGGAACGGCTGACTCTGCATTCTATTGCAGGAAGCCGCCATCTTGGGCTACGGTCCCGCGACATTCCACCCTAGAAGGGGGAGACCTACACCGCTTCGCCCACCGCTAAGCCGGACCACAAATCACAGGTGGTGGTTCCCACACTTCTGTGCCTGTCGGCTGTATGTCCACTAGAACTGCCATGGGGAAAGGGGACAGGTCGCAGCCCAAGCTATCTTTCGACCAGAGGAAGGCGAAGGGGGCCGAGGGGGCAGCACAATCTTCCCCTCCACGCCCTACGACGTCCGAGAACTCCCTATGCTCCGAAATACGGGACATGTTGGGGACCATGGAAAAAGGTCTACAAGTCAGCATGACGGAGATTAGCACCAAAATCGACGCGCTGACGTACCGGATGGACCGCATGTCCGAGAGGGTGGACAAACATGCGGAGAGGCTGGACATGGCAGAGAGACGGCTCACAGAGGCGGAAGAGGCTCAAACGGAGTGGGATAAGGACCGCAGACAGTTTGGTCGACTGCTCCAAGTCATCCAGGATAAGACAGAGGATTTGGAGGCGCGCTCAAGGCGCTCCAACCTACGCATCACGGGTGTGGCGGAATCCACTAGCACCGGTAAAATGGAGCTGTTTGTGGAGAATCTCCTTCGGACCCTGTTAGGGGAAGATGTCTTCTCCCCTATGTTTATTGTTGAACGGGCCCACCGCACTCTGGGGCCGAAACCACAACCTGGCCTCCCACCACGACCGATCATAGCAAAGCTGCTTAATTATCGGGACAGAGACTTGGCACTGCGACTAGCCAGAGAAAAGGGGAAGCTACAGTTCGAGGGCATGAACATCTCCCTATTCCCGGACTTCACGGCGAGAGTACAGGAGGAAAGGAAGCGCTTTGCCCCCTACAAGAAACAGCTGCAAGGCCTGGGGCTCGACTACGCCATGCTGTACCCTGCGAGGCTTCGCATCAACAGGCAAGGTCACTCACACTTTTTCACCGACCCAGCAGAACTTAAGAAATCCTTAAAGGAATGGGAGAAGGACAACCGCAACAATCAGGGAAGTAGGCGAGAGGACCCAGACGCCTCCTCCCACTTGAGTGACCAGGAGTAGCCGGACGCATAAGAGACGCTGCTGAACTGCTGGCGCTGGGCGGGGCAAAGACTTACACACAATCAGTGTGGACCCACCGAGTCATGTCTTTTGGGTGAGATCTAACTGTTTACTCCCGGACTGGTCGGTTAGCACTGTGGATTGGGTGGGGGGCCGCTCCACTTGCCGGGGGGGGGGTCGAGGGGTAGGCCCCTCCGCATAAGGGACTGGTATTGAGGAACTGTGAAGACTAGAGCTGGCAGGGCTCACTACTTCTGGGCGGGGGGCGGGACGGGAGCCCGCGAGAGGTTACTAGCACTGGTTTCCCAGCTGAGCCGTTTGCTGGCTAGATCCCTCTGCCCCTGCGCTTTTGGCTTCTGGCTCCTTCGGGAGCTATTTGGGGTTCTGTAAAGTTCATAGTTGAGTACGGGGGGGATGCTGGGTGGTGATGATTCCTGTCTGACCGGGTTGGGGATGGTCGGCTGTGGGTGGGGGGGAGGCGGTTCTTTGGTTGTTCGTGTATTATTGCTGTCATGCTGTTTGGGGTTCGGGGTTTGCCGGGTGGGGGGTTTGTTTTTGCCGACTACTGCACTGTGTCTGTCACACTGTCTGCTCTGCGACATTTTACTTTCTAATCTGCCATGTCGACTGCTGACTCACTGAGTGCGGAGAGCTCTCTGGGCTCTTTGCGATTGCTGTCCTGGAACGTAAGGGGGCTTAACGATTTCCGCAAACTCAGGAAGGTCTTGGCCTATTTGCAACGCCATCACATTGACCTTGCTTTATTGCAGGAGACACATTTACCGCTTTCCAGCCCTATGTTGCAGGTGCGGGGCCTTGGCCCCGCTTGTGTCGCTGCGGGGTTCACAACGCATGCTAGAGGCGTGCTCATATGGGCTAATCCCAAATCCCGACTGTCGCTGACCCGGGTGGCAGTGGACCCGGAAGGGAGGTTTGTGGTTGCACGTTGTGTTGGAAAAGATCATGATCTCTTGCTGGTGAATGTGTATGGCCCCAACTACGACTCCCCGGAGTTCTACTCTTCGCTTGCTGACAGCTGCAGGCAGTTTGTGGGCTCTAGAATGCTGTGGGGGGGGGATTTTAACTTGGTGCTGAACCCGGACCTTGACAGATCTGCTGGCCCCCCTAGGTCCCCTGCAGCTTCCGCGTCCCTCCTTTTGTCGGAATGTGTGAAACTTGATTTACTTGATGTGTGGCGACATAGACACTCGGGGCGGGGTGGGTTCACTCACTACTCGGCCTATCACAACATCCACACACGCATAGATTATTGGTTTGTTTCCCGCGTTTTGCTAGATATGGTTAAGGGTTGCACGGTTCTCCCGCGCACGCTGTCTGATCACTCGCCCTTGCTCCTGTTGCTGGTGGCTCCTCCTAGGAGGATTCCCCCCTTCACGTGGAGGTTCCCCCCGTACTCCCTCTTAGATGAGGTTTTCAGAGGGGAACTCGCCGAAGACATAGATACCTATTTCGCAACCAATGTGGGCTCAGTGGACAGCGTTCAAGTTCTCTGGGACGCATTTAAGGTTTACATCAGAGGGATGACTATGGCGAAGCACTCTGGGGTGCTCAAAGCTATCAGGCGACGCCTGCAGTTGCTCGAGACGCAGCTAGTGGGTCTGGATAGTCAGGCGGTGGACTCGGGGGACGCAGCTGACGCGGTCGCGCTCAAGTCCTTGCTAGATGAATTTCAGGAGGAAGCGGACAGGGAAATTAAACATATGGGCAAATACGCGACGGCGCGTGCATATGGGGAACGGGAGCGGCCTGGTGCACTCCTAGCTAAAATTATGCGCAACAGTAGGCCCCCATTGGTTATCGAGGAGTTGGTGACGGCTGCTGGGGCGGTGGTTACGGAGGAGCAGGATACCTTGGCGGAATTTCATGCCTACTACACTGCCCTCTACTCCTCGAGGGATGCACATCTCGAGGAAGAAATCGACGACTATTTGAGCTACCTTCAGATGCCCTTCCTGGCCGACTGGCAGAGGGAGTTTCTTATGGCCCCTATCCAGAAGGAGGAGATAACGGAAGCACTGGAGGGCATGAAATCCGGTAGCGCTCCTGGTGCGGATGGTCTCACGGTAGCCTTCTACAAGGCCTTTCAGGCGCAACTGGTCCCGTACTTGATGCTCTTGTTCGATGACATTTGCCAGCAGGGCAGCATGTCGAAGTCCATGAGAGAGGCGTTGCTTATCACCATCCCTAAACCTGGCAAACCCCTTAATCAGTGTGGCTCCTACCGACCGCTATCGCTGATAAATGTGGACGCGAAACTGTATGCTAAGGTTCTTGCGACTCGTTTGTCGCTGCTGGTCCCGGACCTGGTTGCCCCGGAGCAGGCTGGGTTTGTTCCCTCACGCAATCTCACTTATAATATCCGCACGGTCCTAGGCACGATCCAGCATGTCAAACACGAAAACAAAGCTGTGGCCATCTTCTTGGATATGGAGAAGGCCTTCGATTCTGTTGAGTGGCCGTTCATGCTGAGGGTCCTTCGTAAATTCGGCCTCGGGGAGCCGTTTTTGCAAATGTTGGGTGCCCTATACTACAAACCTACTGCGAGGCTGAAGATAGGTAACCTGGTCACTGCTCCCATCGAAATTGGGAGGGGCACGCGTCAAGGTTGTCCCCTCTCTCCGTTGCTGTATGCCATGGTAGCGGAACCTCTCGCCTGCGCTATACGAGAGTACCATCGGTTTGAAGGGATAAACTTTCCGACGTACCAAATCGGTATCTCCACATATGCGGATGACACTCTGCTATATGTCCGGGACCCGGAGACTAACCTCTCGGCGGTGCTGCGGGAGGTGGTGAGGTTCGGGGCTCTTTCGGGCCTCCGCGTCAACTGGACTAAATCAGTAGCACTGCCCCTGACGCCGGTGACGCTCCCTTTCGACTCGGAGTACCCCTTGCAATGGACCACGGACTCTATTCGCTACTTGGGAATACGCATTCATACAGACCCGGAGGTCCTGATCCGCGAGAATTATGGAGTGGCCTACTCCAAACTGATGGATGATGTCGAAGCGTGGTCTAGGCTCCCGCTTTCACTCATGGGCAGGATTGCGCTCATGAAGATGGTGGTGCTCCCCAGGTTCCTTTTTCTATTCGTGAATATACCAGTAGTCCTTTCCAAAGCCTTTTTCCGGCAACTTAACCAGACCCTTGTCCGCCTGGCGTGGGGGGGGCAAACAGCCGCGGGTGCAGTGGCAAACGCTCACCCTTCCGTACGAACAGGGAGGCCTTGGGGCTCCAGACCTGGAGCGATACTATAGGCTCGCTCAGGGTGCACACCTTCATACGTGGATTCATGGGGATCCAGGCATCCCTCATGTGAAATTGGAGCGGCTCTTTGCAGACCCCGTCCCGCTTCCGGCGACAGTATGTTATCCGCCTGATAGAAGGGTCGGCAATTTGGACTCCATAGCTGCCACGAATCATGCTTGGCATGCTCTGATCGGCTCCCGTGAGTGCACGCTGCTGTATTCCCCTTTGCTCCGTGTAGAATGGGCGGCCTGGTTGGCTCCACTAACGGAGAAGGGCGTCCTGAAGGCGCTACGTGACCTAGGCATTGTTACCGTGGGAGATCTCTTTTCAAAGGGCACTCTGAAAACGCTGCAGCACGTCCTTCATTCCTGTCCCGGGGCAACGCTGCTTCATAGTTTTCAATATCACAGGGTCCGTAGAGCGGCTCTTGCCGTTTTAGGCCCGGACCTAGCGGAACCGCCGGAAGTGCCGGAACTCACTTATGTCATCAAGACCCCCTCAGCTCGCAAACTGATCACGGCTCTTAGGTCACTGGGTGATAGTCAACGGCAATATCCCCCCTCCAAGGCCCGTTTGGCCTGGCAGGCTGACCTCCAATCTCCCATCTCAGACGACATGTGGCGTTATTGTGCGACTAATACTAGGAAAATCTCGCTCAACGGTAGGCACCGTCTGGTGCATTTTAAATTCCTACAGCGTGTCTACTACACGCCTGAGAGGTTGCATAGGTATGGCCTTAGAGCATCAGCGGAGTGTGAGCGTTGCCACTTTCACACAGCAGACTTTCTCCATATGGCCTGGACTTGTCCTGCCATACATAAATACTGGGTAGAGGTCTTTACGGACCTCAGCACTATCCTTGGTGAGGTGATCTTGCCTGACCCGGCGCTCGCCTTACTTGGTTTTTCAAAACCCCTTCCTGTTGCTCTGCGGCGACTTGCGGACATGGCATTGCTTACGGCAAAGCGGCTGATAGCACTATGTTGGATGCGGGGGCCAGTCCCTACTAAAAAACGATGGGAAACAGACTTGCTTTACTGTTGCACGCAATCGGAAGTGTATAGTGAACTCCTACCGCCAAAGAGTAGGCCCAAAAACTTTTGGGGTATGTTTCGGGCGTTTCAGAGTGCGAAAGAGGATGGTGAGTCGGATCCGGAGAGTGTGGAGCTTGATGTGCTACAGGAGGAGGAGGCTGCATCAGCTGTGGAGGAGGAGTGTGTCAGTTGAAGGCCTTAACGTTCTGTCAGTGTGGTGTTTCACGCCTGACTTTTGAGGTTTTTTGCGTTGGGGGTTGCTTGTGACGGCTGTTCTGGTGTGTGGCGACCGCTGTCCCCTTCCCAGAGCGTTATCCCGCCTTAGTGGGCGTTTGCTTATCTCCCTTAGCCTAGCTGAGGGGTTCATGGTTGTGGTGCAGAGTGGGTGGTGGGTGGTGACACGGGTTTAGGTAGTCTGGCTTGTTCTTCTTTGGGGGTGGGTGGGTTTGTTATGGTCTGGGGGATCTCCCCCCCATTATTCTCCTTTCCCTAGGTCCCCGTTGGTGCTGCCCTCGACTCTGGGTTTCTACACCGTTCTTCCCGGATGGCTATTTCGATCCTGCCAATCTGGCACGCCATGTTGCACCTGGGTCTGATTTTGTTGGCGTTGCGGGGTGTGCATCCTGCTTATATGTTGTGGTCATACAATGGTAGCTACTATGATCTATTGCCTCTGCACACTTGTTCCACACCTGCAGTTTCGCCACCAGGCCCTCGGGCTGTTGATCTTTATGGCTGTGTAACTTACCTTTACCCAGGGATTGGGGGGTGTTTTTTTTTTTTCCGATGCCGCCGGCCTCCGGGTTGTAGGCGATGTTGGCTGTGTATGTGACTTGAGGTTGCAATAAAGTATAAATTTAATAAAAAAAAAAAAAATTTATCCGAAACAATTTGAGCCATCCAAGTATGGAAGTTGCGAGAGTCAACTACTACGTCTCCAGTTAATTTTGGGGATTTAGGTAAGGGTTGAGAGTCCAGCTTAATGCGAGATGTCAAGTTTAATTCACAAACCAGGAGCAGGTCAAAAAAAATGTTGCTGGCAGTGGTTGGATTTTTGCCCCGCATAATGTCTTCAACAAATGGACTCTGCCCATTCAGTCCTCTAGATTTTTGCTTTTGAATTCCAGTTTTTGTAGCTTTTACTGTGAGTCTCACTGCCTGAGTCTCAATCGCAGCAAATTCACAGAAAGCGGTCAGAGCATGACAACCGCCAGTGTCTACCTTATAAGATAAGCCAACTGCTGCACAGCAAGGGTAAGAGACTATGAGCCAGTTACACATGGTCAAGTGTGTGCACATGTGCAGGATCTGCATGCGAGACAACATGAAATCTGAACAGGGGTAGCCTGAAGCAGAAGGGAGTCTTCAAGGATTGATGCTGACCTAAGTAAGGCCTTGATTTGCGAGTGGGTGTTCATAGTGCCGGTCTTTGTTGCTTACACGGAGTACACATCATAGGGGAAACATGCACTAAAGTACAGTTTCACTCCACTTAGGCCTTCAAGGTCCAGCAAGGTATCAAACTTGGGTAAAACATGCCCCTGGAGTATGAATTTCTGGTCCCCAACATCCACCTAGACATCTTATGGCACTTTTTGTCTTAATTCCTTGGCTCAGCTCAGAATCAGATTCCAGGCCTTTGTCCCGCCTACTGGGCCAAGTTAATTACTCTGCTTCCTAGCAAAGGGATCAAAAGCCTCCCCACACAAATGAGCAATTAACAGTGCGTGTCACATTTCCTGGGAAAGGAAGGGGTGGGGCTAAAATCTACATCTGACAATTAGATGGTAGCACTTTTATTACACTCGCACACTACTAAATGCTATGCATTAAATTATAAATATACACATCAGGTAGATGAAAATACTTTCGGTGACACCCTCATATCATATTAAGTCCACATTGAGCCCTGAACACTGTAATCACAATACCCACCTCCCCCGCACCAATGGAACGTCACGATATAAGGAGTGTCAGTATATATAAGGCAAGCCTACTGGATTTTTCAAGGAGTCACCACATTAATAACAACAACCGCATGTTATACTTTGTCAGTGTAACTCCACTGGAATTCATGGGAACAATATGAGTATTCATTATAAAAATAAACATTGCACTGTTCATCAGCATTGTAAATAAAGCACTTTCAATTCTAAAACATGTGTCACAGTTGTTCTTCCCATTCCATAGTTCACAAAGTGCAGCAATAGGATCAACTACAAGGGGGCTCCATACTCCAGAGCCCAAGAACAGAAGCTCCAGCTCTGGGAGAGAGTGAATCAAGGGTAAACCTCTTCCAAGAACATGATTGTAGCTCCCTTGGGAGACTTAGGGCAAGTTTGTAAAGAAAAGTCTGGCAGGGGAGAGGAATTGCCCACAATCTACCCCCAACATATATGACACATGTTGGTGGTGCCGCTGGCCTCTATGGGTCCACTATATACAAGCTAAGACGAGATTTCAGTTCCCTCGCAGAGCATTATGGGATACTCCTCGCCCATTTCTTTGAATAGTTTATTAGTGACTCTCTGCACTCTATCTACTTTTTAGGTCTCGCCTGAGCCAGCGTGCATGCGCTGCACTGCGAGGCTCTTAGTAAAACCTGTGCTCGTTACCGGAATGTATACACTTTCTAGCCTTTTGATTTTGAAATGAACTTTAGGGCTGTCGGGGATGAGGACGGGGCGAACCTTCCTCACACTTGGGTCCACAGCGCAAAATAGAAATACCCCCGAAGGGGCCAGGGCGTTGTTGAGTATGAACAATAAAAGCTGCAAATCTTGTATTTGTTTTTTTCCAGAAGGGGGAAATACATTTGGTAAAATACAAAATGTGAGGTCTGTAGGAAATCGGAATCAATGAATGAACGAAAATATTAGTTATCAACTGTGGAAATGTTTTTATAGTATTAGCTGTGGAAAAAATTGTGACGTATTCCATAGCCTATATTGTAAAACCCACATACACACATCACCCTCGATATCTGGACGAAAGTTGCCATTCTGAATTCTTCCCAGAACAAAAAACTGTACTTGTTTTACACCACCGACGGGGACTATAGTATATTTCATTTGTGCGCTGTTTTAGTATCACATTTATTGCGAATTTTATAAAATAAATTACGAAAACTTCCGATACCAACAAATTTCAAAGCTTAAGGTGAAAAACTGTTTGAAGGCGGATACATTCTCAAGGAAAGTCATATACCAGAAAATGTACTAATATGGAATGTGTATTAACACACATTACTATATGTTAGAGCCTTAATACTCTGTCGTTGTGAATCCATATACGCGCATGTTTATGGTCAGTTAAAGATTATTTGTTTTAACCTCATGTGCATTGTGGGTTGCAACGAGTACTGTTTATTATATATTTGCGAGTTTTGTAAAGCCCCACTCTTTATCTTGGCCACTTAAAAACGCCATAATTAATATGAGCAGTAGTTATTAATAGGTGAATATTGTGAACATTAACAATTTTGTGATTATTACACATTTTCAAAGTACGTAAAATTGTGTTGCTTTTCAGTGACGGTTTTAGTTAATCAAGCAGAGGTGTTTCTTTTTCTCGTGAGATCATGATCTGCTTGTGTGCGTGCATTGTGCCTGTGTGTTGTTTCTTTATGTGTGTGTCAGTGTGTGTGGGCACCGTATTGCTTCTGTCTTTGATACACATCTCCACATGATGCTGAGATGCAGGGCCCGGCGCCTGCTCCCCAGTGCTCAAACCCCTGCAGGTGCAAGTGTTTGTGTGAGAGATTGTGTGTGTGTGCGACAGACTTTGTGTGTGCCTTTATGTGAAATTGTATGTGTGTGCACGCTAGAGAGAGACGGGTTGTATGTGTGTGTACGAGAGAGACTGGGTGTGTGTACGATTGCAAGTGTTTGTCAGAAATATTGTGTGCGAGAGAATGTGTGAGTGAGAGACTGTATGTGTGCAAGTGAGAAATGTTGTGTGTGTGTGTGAGAGAGATTATGTGTGCGTTTGTGTGAAATTGTATGTGTGGTGTGCACAATAGAGAGACAGGTTGTGTGCGAGAGAGAAGGACTGTGTGGGTGTGTCGTTCTCTGTGAGCACTAGTGCTTGCGCTGCTGCAGTGCACCTGAGTGTTTGTGTTACATAATTTCTTTTTAGAGGAAGCGGGCCATCAGCAGTCAACACTTATAAGGTCCCAAAGGTGTGACCTATTGGCCATGCCAATGCTTGTTTCTTTTGAGGTGTTTCCCAGTCAAACCCAGGGCCCTCCACGAGAGGCAAGAGGCAGTAGAGGGCTGCAGTGGAAGTCCCAAGGCCCTGCTGGCCCCAGCCGGTTCCCCACGCTGGGCAGCATCTTCATTGTTCTGCTTCTGACCACATTGCTGCCATCGGACAGAAGAAGGGTCCAGCATTTGCTTTTCCCGCCTGTGCTGGCCACAGGTGGGATGCTGAGAGCAGGGTGCCCACTCCCCAGACACGGGCACAAGGGGCGGGTGAAGCACCCTGCAGGTCCTCGTCTGTGACCTGTACCTTCTGTGTCCCAGGGGATATGATCCCTGGGAAGTTGACTTGTGTTGAGCCCCAAGGAATGGGGTCCACTGGGCTGAAAGCTGGCTCAGGGAGGGGCTACATGCTCACACCTTGTCCTTAAGAATAAATAAAGGACACATGTGCCGACCCCCAGGGCCTGGCACAATCCACTGGTAATTTATAGAACTTGCAGCGGAGTGCTACATGCCTATTTTTGTCATTTTTCTTCCTTAAAGAGCAAAGCTTTAAATAGCCATATCTTTACCTTTATGTGGCTAATTTTGATGATCTTTGCTTGTTTTGCTCGTTAGCCTCCAGGAGCTTTTTCTTCCTACCTTCTGGCCCCTAAAGGGGCTTTTTAAAAGGGAGATGTATTTTCAAGAGCTCCAGATCAATCCCCTTCCTGGTTCCTGGGACTCATCTGCTGCTGGTGGAAACATCTGGAGTGGCCCCTCCAAAACCAGCTACCAAAGCACCCTCCTTGCCACACTCCCCCGGTCTAGGATACCTCCCAGATTCTTAAAGGGCGGTGGTGTCAGTGGAGTCCAGGGCCAGTCCACAGATGTTATAGGGGAGTCATCCAGGGTCCTCACAGGTGGTCTGAAGTGTGATTCCATGGTGACACCATTAACTGTAGATGGTTATCCAGCTGTTCAAATAATGTATTGATATTTTTAAGTGACACCTATGAGTGCCATTATTTTGTTTAAACATGTATACCCAGGCCTCATGGATGTATGGGTAGCTCTTGTAGCCTAAGAGACTTGAGAGTCTTAAGGTAGAAGAAGTAATGCCCCTCATCCTTTATAATCTGGGAGAATTAACATACTTCATAATTCGTAAGAGGAGAAATAAAACCCATAATTCTTCCTCGGCCAACAGAGATAAAAACTCTTGTGTTAAGTCCGTAGAAAACAAGCATTTGCAATGCAATAGGTCGCGCATTTGTGAGAGTTTAAGCTACTGGCATTGTGAATGACAATGCCTATTGTTTATATGTTTTGATAATTAACACCATATACACACTAGCTTACATAGCGCCGTGATATCCTACCCCGGATGATTGTTAGCGCTCTACAAGAAACTAAAATAAATAAAAGGCACTCTCATGTACAATGCCAATAGCTCAAACTCTTGTAAATGCTAGACTTATTACAAGAAGCGCCTGCCATTGTCCCCGGCTGCTTAGAAAATGAAAGCCTGCATGGCGTGCTGAATGCTGCAGGAAAGCATGTCGTGCCTGCTGTAGGAAAAACGCATTAAAATAAATAGTACTTACAGACTAAAAAAGACTCACCAAGTAACAACCGAAAATAAAGGGCCAGTCCTCATGGAAGGTAACGAATGAAGACAAGGCGATATTAAGGTGGGACTAATAAGCCTATTAAAGAATCAGAAGCCAGCATTTACGAAGGACAATGACACAAGCCAATGATAAATATGGGCGGAGAGTGGGCGGGGCTTATATTTCGTACTCCAAAACAGCATGTCTCGCAGAGCAGCGCATGCGCTGTTCAGGCTCGACTTAAAAACATCCAAATATTTCCTGTAACCGGGCATAGAATAGGCACCAACACTCTGGTGCCATGTCTATGAGTACTTCTGTGTCATTGACTCGTGAGCTGGATGTACATTCTCACTGCAGAAGAAGAATGCATCATGCTTGCCTAACACTAATTGGAACATTTACATATAATAATCATGACCATCATAGTTACCGTCTCTACCAAACATTGATAGAGACGAAACTCTACATAGTAGTCAGGAACCGCTATCTCTGCCTGGATGGAGGATAATTGTCCCCATCTGGACTCCACTAATTCGGAGATCCTCCTACTAGGTAGAGACTCCCATCTATGGGGCAGCAATTGGTGCCCCCGGAAGATCGGCGCACCCCCTCTTCTGAAAACTGTTGTAAAAACTCTAGGCAACTGAGTCGATAGCGCACTCACCTTTGAAGATCATTGCAAAGTCTGTTACAGGAAATTGTTTCAGCTTGTTGCGGGGCCTCAAACTCGTATTGTTTTTTTTTTACCCCCACACTCGCCAGCTGATTGTTCAAGCCACTGTTCTAGCCAGTACAATACAATAGCTGGTCCCAAAGGACAGTTCATCAATATCAAAATGACAATGATAAAGGAAACAAATAGAGAGCAAACATAAAAATGCTTGGAACGCACTGTTATTTAACCACTCTGAATGCACATCAATACATAGCATCATTAAACAAATATCAAAATAGTGCAGTGCCCAAAAGGGGAAGGAGAATAAAGGTGTGTATTGTGATTCTCGCATCGACCGGACGGTAGTTGTTTCCCGAGCTTATGAGCCAGCGAGAGACCTTGAAACATTGAGCCGTTGCCCTACACTTGAAATCATAAGATTAACACTCCAAGGTGGAGTTGAATAGCCGATCCCCTTGCCAGTTACAAGTATCGGATCCAGTGACTACTTCTCGCTCTCATGTTCTCTGGAGCCTGTGTGCCCACATCCATGAACTAGCCCCAGGCGGAGGTGTTTTTATGGTGCCCCTCCCATTCTTCCCTGTCCTGAGGAAGACCCCCACGTAAGGGATAAATAGCCTCCAACATCTTAGGGGTCGAAACGTCAACAACTTTCAATATCTGCCAGCGTGATCAACAGCGATTATTCACTGTGACTCTTTATTCAAATATGGCTACCCATTCAACTGATTGTATTTCGAACTTTGTGGCTTGAATTATGAGCCTTGTTCTTTTTGTAATAAGTATTTGATTGACACTGTATTCTCTTTACTTATTCCCTTTTTAACCTCACTCCAATCACAATACACACCTTTATTCTCATTCCCCACCTGGGGCACTGCACTATTTTGATATTTGTTTAATGATGCTATGTATTGATGTGCGTTCAGTGTGATTAAATAACACTGCGTTCCAAACATTTTTACGTTTGCTCTCTATTGGTTTCCTTTATCATTGTAATTTTGATATTGATGAACTGGCCTTTGGGACCAGCTATTTTATTGTACTGCTTTATACCCATGTCCAAGGGACGTATATTGGGTTTACCAGTCTTCTGTAACTGTTCTAGCCAGGCTGGACTATTGCAGTGGACCGCTCCTTGGCACCAACAAGTCTGTGACTAAGAGGCGACAGGGCACCCTGAACGCTGCAGCCCGCACGCTCTTTGCCCTCCCTAGGCACTGCTCAGTTTCTGTCCTTCTGCGCCGACTTCGCTGGCTGCCTATAGAACAGAGAATTAAATTTAAAGCACTTTGCCTCACTTGCAAGATTCTCCCAGGCTAAGGTCCAGTGATTTTGAGCGATCAATGCCTTCCCAACACAACGACACGTGATCTACGCTCGCCGACCTCCATCTGGCACAAGTTCCTCGGTTTCACTGAACCAGAGTCGGAGGGCGTTCATTCAAGGTGCTAGCCCCAGCCCTCTGGAATTTCATGCCTCTTTCCATCAGAAGCAGTCCCAACTTCCTGACATTCAGAAGGCTGTTAGTTTCCTCTGGGAAACATCCTTTACGACGCAACTTTTACAACGCAGTGCCTTTACCACGCGGTATTTACAACGAAAACCATTACAACGCATTGCGCTGGGGGGCGCTCTAGGATAGGGAATAAGTTTAATTTACTATCCAACACCTTCCCTAGTGTCCACGGGGACTGGAGTTGGAATAGTAAATTAAACTATTCACTATTCAGCACCCCAAAGCACTATGCGTTGTAAAGGTTTTCGTTGTAAATACCGCGTTGTAAAGGCATGCGTGGTAAAAGTATGCGTTGTAACGTCATACATCCGTTTCCTCTCCCGTCCTCCTTTCTCTGCTTCCAGCACTGTGACTTTCCTTTGCCAGGACAGCCATGCGCTTTACAAATTATTTTAACATAACATATACATCAGAGAATGCCAGCCCATGAGCTACTGTGCCAGAGAAAACCAGCCAATGAGTTACTGTGCCCCAGAATACCAGCCAATGAGTTACTATGCCACGGAATACCAGCCAATCCGTTCCAGTGCTATGAAATACCACCCAATCAGTTACTCTGCCACCAGCCAAATTGTTTCAGTGCCACAGAATACCAGCCCATTGGTTAATTCTGCCATGGAATGCCTCTCCATGTTACTAAGCTGCTCACTGTACATTAGAGTGGAGAGAACTGGACACCGTCAAGCTTCAGAAAAGTGAAACCACAGAGGAGGCTGCAGCAACCAGGGGCCTGAGTCCATGAACATTTGGGGCCTGAGTCCATGAACAAGAAATAAATGTTTCTGTGCGCCAAACAAAGATTGGCCGAATATCTTGAAGGGTGGAATAACGGTGTTTTTAGTAGTTTGGTCTCAAAAGCAGATTTCAGGTTCTTTTCACTGGATGGCTAATTTAGCCTGAGAAAGAGCTATGGTTCACAGAAATCCACATTTCAGTGAAAAGCACACGTTTTTCTTGTTCATCTACAATTGGACTTTGTCATCAGGGTCTCTTCCCTCGGGGAAAAAAGCCCTGCTTCTAGATGATGGTGAGTAGGATTTGCATAGCGCACAAATGCTGCAAGGAGTGTCTCAGCGCTAGTCTTCCACTAATACAATTACAGCTGAGTCTAAAGCCATGTTTTCAAATTCTTTTTGAAGATCTGCTCCGAACTTGCCAGATGGAAGTCCAGGGGAAATGTATTCTACTCAGAGGGACCAAGAACAGAGAAACAGCGCCCACCTGCCCTGGTATGGTGAATTCTTGGGACCGTAGCTAGGGACAGAGCTTCCTAGCTGGACAGCGTAAGTGAAATCTGGTGGTCCGGTATCTTGGGCCTATCCGATGTAAGGTTCTGTAGATCAGAACCCATGTCTTATAATAAAATGTGTTTCCTCACAGGGAGCCAGTGCAGAGCAAACAGGTAAGTATTCTCAGCAGAAGATTACGAAGCAGCCGGGCTGCTGCATCCTAGATCACCTGCAGTCCACGGATAACATAAGGTGCAGAGCGTTGGCATAATCGAGCCTAGAAGTGATTAGGGCCTGAATTACAGTCTTCCTGACTGGAACAAGCAGAAAAAACTAACTTTTTCAACAAATGGAGGACCCCAAAGTTAATGCCCTGACTAAGTTTGGCACCCTTTTGCCTAGGTTCGGTATAGAAGTAACACATAGATATAAGAATTAAGAATATGTGGGTTGATTCTGAACAGCTGAAGCTTGTTCAGAGTGGTGGCAGCACACCGGTGTGTTTAGGTTTCACACAGGGAAGTCACATTGCGCCAGTGGCGGCTGTCAGCAAGGAAAAGGAGTTGGGCAGCCAGAGGGACAATAATAAATCAATTAAAATGAAAACGAACCTGGCGCCACGTTGCCTCTCTGCTCTTCTGCTCCTGACTACAGGCCACCAGAATCCCCTGCGCCAATCTAGGCGCTGCTCCCATGCTGGTAATACTTTTACCCAGCATGAGAGAAATAATGGGATTGGGATAAGCAGGCTGGTTTTACACTCCCAAAGGAACTGGGAGCCTATGCCTGGAGATATCCAAATGCGCATGTCGGTTTGGCCGTCCTAAGACAGCTGGACAAACTGTCATGCCCACTTGCAGTACCCTATGCCCACCACTCCTCCTCCATGCTGCTGACAGAGGATGGCCCCTCCCTCAAGACTCAGTTCCTGATCCGCCATGAAAAATAAAATGATAAAACTGGTTTATCATCATTTTATATTTATACTAGCAGCCCGTCCCGACGTTGTCCGGGTATGAATTGCTGCCGGCCAGTAGTATATTGTTTTGTAGGATTTCGTTTTGATTGCATTTCTTATCTGTGACAGGCCTGTGAAACGCTCCGATTCACAGTGCACTGCTGATGCACTTGAGAGTGCGCGTTCAGTAGTGTGTGAACTCGAGTTTCCCTACTTTATTTTTCCTTGCAATATTATATAGCGCGATATCGACAACATGAGCACAATTTACATTACAGAAGAACACATTCATTTGTGGTAGGCACGGGGAGACAAAGCGATTTGCCTGGAATCACAGGATGTTGAGCTGATGCCGAGATTCGAGCGTAGCTCCCGAGCTCTAAAGTTCGCAATTCTAGAACTTGTGGCGGGAGGTGTGTCTGAAAGTGTATGTCGGTGCTGGCCATCAATGAGAGAGACCTGTGCATTTTTCAAATGGGTGGTGAAAAAATATGAGTATGTTGCTGGAGATGTGGGCCGCAGTGCCAACAGTGTACTTACGGGGGGGGGGGGGGGGGGTAAACACCCATTATTCCGCAACTTTCTTTCCGCATACCATCACTCCGCATACCTTCATTACGAAAGTACCAGGACTCCGCAATGCCATTATAACGCATGGCATTACATTTTATATGCTTTTACCACGCATACATTTACAACAAAATTTGTGAATGGTAAAAGCATGTTTTTAAAAAAATGTTTGGATAAGGTAAGTATGGGTATAGGGGTATATGTTTTGTGGTACTGAGGTATATGTTTTGGGGTGTTTGGGAATTTTAAGGGTTCAGATATAGTTTTGGGTTATGGGGTACAGGGGTCGTTTTAGGGTTTAGGGATAGGTATGGGTTTTGGGGTACAGGGGTATTTCTAGGGTTCAGGGCTAGGTTTGAGTTTTGGGGTATAGGGGTATTTTTAGGGTTCAGGGGTAGGTTTGGGTTTTGGGGTACAGGGGTATTTTAGGGTTCAGGGGTAGGTTTGGGTTTTGGGGTACAGGGTTTTTTAGGGTTCAGGGGAGATTTTGGGGTACAGGGGTGTTTTAAGGGTTCAGGGCTAGATTTGGGTTTTGGGGTACAGGGGTATTTTAGGGTTCAGGGGTAGGTTTGGGTTTTGGGGTACAGGGGTATTTTTAGGGTTCAGGGCTAGGTTTGGGTTCAGGGGTATTTATTTATTTTATTTATTTAAGCTTGTACCGCGCACAGCTACCCACAATGGGTTTCCCGGCGCTAGGGATAGACTGTAGAAGAAAGGAGGGAGTTTCACCTAACTTGAGCCACAGCAGACTATTGGGCACGTTGAGTAAAAAGCAAAGTCTTCAAAGCCTTACGGAAGCGAAGCAAATTGGTCTCTAATTTTAGAGCCAGTGGGAGAGAGTTCCAATATTTGGGGCCCAGTGTAGAAAAGGAGCGACCTCCCATTTTTGTCAGCTTCCATCTTGGCATGGTGAAGTTTCCCA
Organism: Lissotriton vulgaris; assembly: GCF_964263255.1. Lineage (NCBI taxonomy): Eukaryota > Metazoa > Chordata > Amphibia > Caudata > Salamandridae > Lissotriton > Lissotriton vulgaris. The sequence continues at coordinate 2,005,905,822 of NC_141691.1, read as the reverse complement.
TGTCCGATGACCTTAGTGGATGTAGGGGTCTGTAAGGTGTTATCAACCCTTGGAGGTAGGCTGGGGCACTGCCCTGCTTAACCGTGAACATATAGCAGAGTGCCTTGAATTTAATACGTTCAGGGATGCTCAACCAATGAAGGTCACGTAAGGCGGCCTTGGCAGAAGTGCGTCTGGGGATGTTTTTTAACAGGCGCGCAGCCGCATTTTGCACTACCTGCAACACCTGTAAGGTAGCTTCATCTGCGCCCAAGTAAAGAATGTTACCATAGTCCAGGCGTGATGTTACAAGCGCCTGGACTACGGTTCTGCGGGAAGAGAGTGGAAGCATCCACAGGATCTTATGAAGCCACCGCAGCGTTGAAAAGCAGATGGCCGCAACCTTAGTGGCCTGTTGTCTCATAGACATAGGGTTGGAAGAGTCTGCACCCGATTTTTTTATAGGGTTCAGGGCTAGGTTTGGGTTTTGGGGTACAGGGGTATTTTTAGGGTTTAGGGATAGGTTTGGGTTTTGGGGTACATGGTATATTTATAGGGTTAAGATGGGTTAGTGTTTAAGGGTGTTGGGGTATTTTAAGGAGTAAGGGTGGGTTATGATTATGGGGTGCAGGGGTATTTAAAGGGAGCAGGGTGGGGTTCGTTTTTAGAGTGTAAAGGGTAATAAAATAAAATAATAAATAAGAATAATATAAATAATGCAATTTAGAAGAATAAATGTTTTAATGAAATTTAAAAAATGTGTATATATATATATATATATATATATATATATATATATATATATATATATAACCTACTGGCGGTCGCCAGTAGGTATATATAGTTAGGATTTTTTCTCTATGGGATGTTTGAAAATTCTATGTCTAATAACTTTGGCGTTTGTGGACGGAATTGGCTGAAATTTTCAGGAAAATGGAACATTTTGTTTCTGAGCAGCCCCTGACAATTTGGGGGGGTTTCATCAAGGGGGGGGCCGAGAAAAAAGGGGGGGCCCAAAACGCGTTTTTCCCATGTTAATTTCCATAGGGCGGTTGGCCTCACTTTTAGCTCGAACGGCTGAATGGATTTGCACGAAACTTGGCAAAATTGTAGGGACTGTTAGCCCGATGTGCCTTTGCTAGGTCTCAATATATGTGCTCCAGTGGATTTTGAGTAATTTAGGTTAAAAAAAAGATATATATCTGGGCGGAGCCTAACCACACATCTGATCTGATTGGCTGTCTGCACTTCATCCAAGAAGTGTTGGCAGCCATCTTGGGACCAATATACATGATAGCACCTCATTAAAAAGCATTGTAGTTAATAGAGGGTTTTAGGACTTTAGTTACATTATAAATCATTTGTTGATGGCACCATACTCGTTTTAGGAATTGTGGTGGGTTCTAAGGTGATTTTACCATGTGAAAAAACCTTCTGCTGTGATATCATGAATATTGTTTGAAAGAAAACTAATATCTCATGATTTTCCCACAGTGGTTTGGAAGGGGATCTATAAGCTAAACTGAAAGCATATTTTCTGTAAATTCACATTATCTTTCTCAGTCATGTGAAAATGAAGTCTGACATTCTCAGTAAAACATGTACATCCAACAAGGACAGAGACTGTCAGTTGATTCCTTTGTGTTCTACTGCAGCCTCCTAGAGTGTTCTAAAGAACAACTAGAGCGCTAACAGTCCTACTTATTACAAAGGTATGGCACACCTGAAGCCATCTTGATTGGAATAAAGTGGTAACTCTTAAAACATTTAATTTAAAAAGAAACAACATGAGGGGGTATATTTTGCCATAGAAAGTATGATTAGTGCTGCAGAATGAAAAATTAGGGCACATTTTGAGTGACTTCTCAAATCCTTTTCTATTTCATTAAAACATTCTGACAAGCAGTCTCCCAAAATGGCCACCAGAGACAAAAGAGCCCAAATGTAGCCCAAATATCACCCAGATGTAGCCCAAGTATAGCCCAATGACAGAATGTCCCAGAGTGTTCTAAAGAACAACTAGAGCGCTAACAGTCCTACTTATTACAAAGGTATGGCACACCTGAAGCCATCTTGATTGGAATAAAGTGGTAACTCTTAAAACATTTAATTTAAAAAGGAACAAAATGAGGGGGTATATTTTGCCATATGAATTATGATTAGTGCTGCAGAAAGAAAAATTAGGGCACATTTTGAGTGACTTCTCAAACCCTCTTCAATTTCATTAAAAAATTCTGACATACAGTCTCCCAAGATGGCCACCAGAGACAAAAGAGCCTAAATGTAGCCCAAATATCACCCAGATGTACCCCAAGTATAGCCCAATGACAGAATGTCCCAGAGTGTTCTAAAGAACAACTAGAGCGCTAACAGTCTTACTTATGACAAAAGTATGGCACACCAGAAGCCATCTTGATTGGAATGAAGTGGTAAGTCTGAAAACACTCAATTTAAAAAGGAACAACATGAGGGGGTTAATTTTGCCATAGAAAGTATGATTAGTGCTTCAGAAAGAAAAATTAGGGATCATTTTGAGTGACTTCTCAAATCCTCTTCTATTTCATTAAAAAAATTCTGACATGCAGACTGAAACATGCACTTTGAATACCAGCAGCAGACGTCCCTGGTGAGCAGTAGCTTTACTACAGTGATCTAATGTGCAACTAGAGTGCTAACATTCAGAATTTATGGCAAATGTGTGACACATCTGAATGCCTTCTTGATGGAACCAAAGTAAACAAGCATTGAAAATGCAATAGATCTCGCCCTCGTTTAAGTTAAAGCCATTCTGTTTGTAATGAGGTGGCTTTTTAGCTTTGCTTTTATTAGTGTTTTTTCAACTTTCATTTAAATAACATGCATCTGTATGCATATAAGTATATGTATGCATGCATTTATGTTTGTATTTATATAGATATACAGATGATATATGTTTATATATGTATGTATATATATATATTCACTGAAAAAACCATAGGCTATAGACCATATATAGTTAGGAATTAGCATTTACAAAACCTTGAAAATTCACTGAAAAACCATAGGTTATAGACCATATATAGTTAGGAATTAGCATTTACAAAACTTTGAAAATTCACTGAAAAAACCATAGGTTATAGACCATATATAGTTAGGAATTCGCATTTACAAAACCTTATTTTACTCACACAAAACCATTGAAATTCCATATATAGTTAGTTGCACTAACTATATATCGCGCACCCGCAATCCACTGCTGATGATGTCACATATTACATCATTCATGACATGGTCAGTGACATCACTGATGACATCACTGATGACATCTCAAATGACATCACTGATGACATCACTGATGACAACATCCAGTGACTGTATGTTTCTGTAAAGTTAAAATATGTCTTACATATTGAAGAATGAGTGGATGTATAAGTGTCTGGATGAAGGATTTAGTAGGTGCATGACTGACTGTATGATTGAGTGATTAAATGTGTCTCACTGAGTGCATGGGTTAGTGACTAAACTGTCTTAATTTGTGCATCATTATGTCTGTTGTTCTGTAACTGGTTGCATGTGTTGATAAGTAGCTATATGAGTAACTATATGGGTTATTGATTGGTTGCCCAAGTATTTGTATGGGAGACTGAGTGTGTGTGTGGGTGGCTGGGAGGTGTATGACTCTGTGCATAGATATGTGAGCAGTTGATTCACTAGATGTATGGTTTCAAAAGTGCATGTGGAAACAGCTGTATGGGCGGTTGACTGTGTGCATGAGTGTATTGGTGAGTGAATGGATATCTCAGTGCTACATGTCAAAGTAAGTACATATGTAAAACACAGTACATGTGAGAGTTGACATATATAAATAACTGTGCATAAGAGCCAGTGAATGTGTGAGTGGCTGTATGGATCATTGTGAACTTGTATCAGGGATTGTATAAGAGAGTAAATATGTGTTAGTATATGTTTGAATAAGTAAAGCTTGTATAACTGTATAGTTGAGGAAATGGAGGTGTGATTGATTCTTTGCATGACTGACAAGGTGTGTGAGTAACTCCATGGATGAGTGACAGTCTGTGAGTGTCTGTTTACACTGATTGTATCTAAGGTTATATTAGAGTCTGAAGAGGTTCATCGTATTATCACATGAATGATATCATCAGTGATGTGATCAGTAATGTCAAATGAGATGTCATCAGTGATGTCATCAGTGATGTCATTTGAGATGTCATCAGTGATGTCATTTGAGATGTCATCAGTGATGTCATCAGTGATGTCACTGACCATGTCATGAATTATGTAATATGTGACATCATCAGCAGTGGATTGCGGGTGCGCGATATATAGTTAGTGCAACTAACTATATATGGAATTTCAATGGTTTTGTGTGAGTAAAATAAGGTTTTGTAAATGCGAATTCCTAACTATATATGGTCTATAACCTATGGTTTTTTCAGTGAATATATATATATATATATATATATATATATATATATATATATATATATATATACACATATATACAAACATATATTTGATGTTTTAATAATATACTTTTACAATGTATATGACTTTACCACACATGCATTTGCGTTATAATGGCATGCGTGATAAAGTCATATGCGTTGTAAAAGTATTAGAAATGATGTCTTTGCGGAGTGATAGTCCTGCGTTATAAAAATTGCAGAGTGATGGTATGCAGGATGTTGGTTTGCGGAATATCATCACATATTCCCGGGGGAGGGATAGTCCCTTTCCTGCTATTTCCGTGGAGGCGGGCTTTGTGTCCGAATGTGGGTGGCGCGAGGCCTGTGCGCAACAGAAGTGGAAAATATCCAGTGTGCGCTTCAGGCGTCACCGGAAGTTAAGGCAAGATTGCATTTCCTGCACAATGGCCCCTGATTGCGCTCCTTCCTTGGGAAAAGCGCCATGCCTGACCTCCATACAGTAAAGCAGGTGCACGTCACTGGGAGCGCGGGGCAAGCACATCCGGAGCTGGAATCTACAGAACCTGGGAAGAAAAAACAATGAAATATTGGGCTCAACGCTCGCTTTCTTTTTTCCGTAATCCCGCGCCCGCACACGCCCACGCCCCCAGCACACGCCCACAGCATATGAGACATGGCATGAAGGGTGGAACGTACCACATGCCCCCAGCGTTTGTCACACCCCCAGCACACGCCCACAGCACAACGCAGACACGCCCACAAGGGACTACTTTGCTGGCACTGTACTTTTACCTTTTAAATGTATATGGTGGACGTCTGCATAGCCTATGTCCTTCTACTGCAACTGCCCTTTCCAACGCAAAATTGGGTGTTGTGATTGGTGCTGTGGTTCCTGAGATTACCCGCCTCAAAGGTTTGGGCTCTCTCTTTATTATATTAGAATAGATTTTTGCCTATTGGCTGAGTCAGTGGGGCAACATTCCTCCACCTTGCGACTGAGTAACTTCTATATCTAGCTCCATTTGTCTCTTCAATAGCTGGCCTCTGCAGCCCCAGTGGTGCTGTATCTGGTAGTTCATGTGTTGTTTGGCTCACGGCACAGCAGGGAGAGCGGAATGAACCATGGGAGGCAGTGTGCACATTTCTGTTCAATCAATACAAATATTCCAGGCACAGAGCCACATGCCTTTGTGATTGGCTGTAGAATCAGATTGGAAATTCCTGGCACTTTGGAGACTACACATATCTTTTATGTCCCAGTAAGGACACCGTAGTTTAGTAAGTCCATCGTCCTCCCGCCTATCCTGAAGATCTCGTCCTGCTTAGCAGGTCAACTACAGGTCGGACCAGACCTGGCCCTATCTGTCCCAACCAATGATGCCGTGTCTAGGCGACTGTCTACTGGCCTTGCAAGACATGATTAAATGACCCTTTTAAGAGCGTCAGAACACAAGGCGCCACCAGAGACAGCCATGCAAGGCTGCTGGCCGCCTTCCCAGACAGCTCTCAGTGCCATGAACTATTATCACTCATGACCTGTGACCCCCTGGTGCACCAATGAATTCAGACTGTGCAAGTTTATTTTGGCTCATGATGATTGAGAATCGCTTGCATACATATTCAATATAATTTAACATTATTCATGTTTCCCATTGCCTTGCTCGGCAATATTACGGAAAGTCTGCAACAGAGCCTCTGCGTGTGTGCAATCCATGCACCCTTGCTGTTATGTTTTTTACATCCAACAATGTTGTCTCTACTTCACGCACATCTGGCGTTTACTTGAAGGCCACGTTAGCACTGTCTAAATATCAACCAGCACGTGCATTGTGGTCATGAAATTGGCCCCAAAAAATTGTTAAAGTAGGTGTACATTTACTCCTATTAACTCCGTGGTGACAATATTGCAGAGTTGGTATTAATGTCGTGATAAAGTGGTTCAACCGCCTCATGGTCAGCGTTGGATTTGAAAAGACATTGCCCAGGTTTTTCCCCAGTAAAACGCATAAAAATCCCAGATGTAATGATCTTAAGAAGAGAAGCCTCCATTCTAGGGAACTCAGCGCCCTGCCCATGAACTTTGACCTACAGCTCCGCGAAGAGCGCGCGGTCCGCCGCTGACCTACGAAGCGCTCTGATGTGATCGCATGGTTTAGGTTTGCGCTTCAGAATCCAGCCGAACCGCAAAAGTCCCACTGCGGACCTTGTTGGCATTTTACAGGATTCAGGTGACTTCGATCTGATATTGCATCTGAAATATATGCTGGAGCTGATGTTTTAGATATTAAAAAAAACATTGCATCTCTTATGATCCAAGTCAGTTTTAAATTAATGATTGCAAAGCCTGTTGCTGTGGTTGTCTGACTTCTCCCTAGATTACCCTGCAGAGTCTCAGGCAGGCCTGAGGCATTCGTCACATCCGAGTATAATGTTCCTTCCTTGCCCCCACACTCAATACTCTGAGCCTTAGTAGGTGAAGAACTTATTTATTCATAATATGCAAAGCTATCATAGGCATAGAGCGCCGAGCGTCTTATCAGGGTGAGCTCCGGTCGCCAACTGCCGAATCCCCGTTTCGCGCCTTCAATAAAGTGTCCACTGCGCATGCGTGCGCCTTCCGCTCACGTCTACGGCGTGACGCGTCATCGCGTTCACGCTCGTAGACTAGAGCGCACACCACATATCTCCCCCCTTTAACAATAACAAAGATAACAATACCCGTTTCAATTCAAGTGTCCACTCATTCCAAAGTCTCTATATCTGGAGGGCACCATAACTGCAATAACAATACCAGTCTTGTTCTAGTGTCCACTCATTTCAAAGTCTCTATATCTGGAGGGCACAGTAACTGCCCTGCCACTGCGGGTGTACCTTACCGGCATGTTCTCTTCCGCCTCTCTCTCTCCCAGTGATCTCTCACCGTCTCTCTGATCTTCTCTCTGTACTTCGCCGGCAGGTGTATAGTCCCTGTTGGTAGACTCTGTGTTAGGAGTTTCCACTTCCCTGTCATCTCCTTCTCCTTCCCACAGATCGTTTGCGTTATGCACAAAGGGAGGCCTTGTTTCTTCGGACCCCACCTGTATCTCCTCCTCCTCGGACTTGGGCCACGTTACAATCTTGTTGACTCTGGCCATGCGGTCTTGGGACCACACTTTGCCGTCGCTGAGGAGAGCCGCCCTGCCTCGCACTTCTTTGACCTGTAAGGGCTGACTATACTTGCTTTCTCCTTTCTTTTGTAGGGTAGGAAGTTTGACCCTGACCCATTCTCCTTCTTCCAGCTCTGTTTCCTTCGCGTTGCGTCGTTTGTCGTAATGTGCAGCATAAATCTCCTGGGCCTTCTCCAGGTTGTGCTGAACCACTGCAGGGGACCACTTGCTGGTGATGGTTTTCTCCCTCCACACTACGTTGTCCCGGGTGAACGGGAGTCGGCCTCTCAACACTTGGAAGGGGCTGTACCCCACCACCGTGGGTGTGATCCTGTAAGCCCATAGCATGCTCATTACCTCGGTCTCCCAGTCTTTTCCTTGCGAGATGGCTGCTTGTATGGAGCCCATGAGCACGCGGTTGAACCGCTCTACTTGGCCGTTACATGCTGGGTGGTAGATGGCTGTGTGTTTCGATTCAATCCCATTCCTCTTCATGAATCTCGTCCACTTGTCCGAGACGAATTGCGGTCCATTATCACTAAGTATGGATTTGGGTATTCCTTCTCTTAAGAACAAGGACGTTAAAAACTTCAGCACTGTGTCAGTGTCCATGGATTCTTGTATATCGACTTCAGGCCATTTCGAATACTTGTCTATGACTACACACAGGAATTTGTTTACTCCTCTGCTATCCAGGATGGGCCCGAGTAGGTCGATGGCCACGTTCTCCCAGGGGTTTTGTGGGTTTTCGAACTTTCCCAAGGCCGTAGTGAGAGGTCGTAGTATTTTGTCCGCTCCATTGCACTGTCCGCATTCTCTCACTAGCCTTTCTATTTGGGCATCCATGCCTGGCCACCAATACATTTGCTTGACTCGTGCCTTGGTCTTTACGATGCCCAGATGTCCTTCATGTAGTTGTTTCAATAATCTGGGTATCAGGATTTCTGGTGGTACCACCCTTTCTCCTCTGTATAGAAAGACCCCTGAATCACTCAAGGACAGTTCCTCTCTCATCTCGTAGAACTTCCGCGCTCCTTCTGTGAGCTTCTTCTTGTCCGGCCATCCAGACGTGAGGTGTCGTTTTATCTCTACTTTCTCCGCATCTTGTTCGTAGGCAGCCTCCCATTCTTGACGGCTAATCGTCACCTCATGGTCTTCCATGCTGGCTACCATCTCCTCTTTATCCGGGGCCGCCTCCGGCGCTTCCTCCATTGCTGAAGCTCGGCTGAGGTAATCTGCCACCCTGTTTTGAGTTCCTGGCAGATATTCCACGTCATATGTGTAGTCCAGTAGTTTTAGTGTCATTTTTGCAATTCTTGGGGTCGCAGTGTCATGGCCCGAAGAAGTCAGGACCTTGACAAGGGGCTTGTGATCCGTTTGGAGCTTGAACCTAGTTCCCCAAATGAACTGTCGAAATTTGCCCATGGCCCAAGTGACCGCCAGCATCTCTTTTTCAATGACACAGTACCTTTGTTCCGTCGGGGAGAGAGCACGTGAAGCGAAACTGATGGTTTCCACGGATCCATCCTCCCTCTCTTGTGCCAACACTGCCCCTAAGCCTTTGTCGCTTGCATCCGTCGTCAAGATGGTGTTGCCTGAGGGTACGTATCCTTGCAAGGGAACGGCTTGGCTGATGCAGCTCTTTACCATCTCAAATTCGTTTTGCGCTTCCGTGTCCCATTCAAACTTCGACTTGTCTCTGATGAGTTGTCGCATTCTGTACGTTTTGGTGGCAAAGTGTCTCTCGAACTTACTATAGTACTCGGCCATTCCGAGGAATGACCGCACTTCCTTCTTGGTACTCGGGGCTTTGGCATCCTTGATGGCTTTCACGTTTTGTTCCTTCGGGGAAATTCCATGTGTACCAATCTCGTGTCCCAAGTACGTGACTGAGGGCATCCCAATCTTACATTTGCTCCACTCCGCAGTTAAGCCTTTGTTTTGTAACACTTCGAGGACTCTGGTTAGTTTGCTGTCATGATCCCTTTTGGTGGAGCCCATTACCAGAATATCATCCTGGAAATACTGCACACCTGAGATGTCCTTAAACAACCGATGCATCAACTTTTGAAATACCGCCGCTGCGGACGCCAGCCCAAAGGGCATCCTGCGGAATTGATAACACCCGAAGGGCGTGATGAAGGAGGTGTACTTTCGACTCGTTGGATGCAGCTCAATTTGATGGTACGCTGACGTGAGATCTATGGTGGAGAAATGGGTAATACCTTTTGTCCTTGCCAGCATCTCCTCAATCCTTGGCAGGGGAAACTTCTCAACAATGATGCATTTGTTGAGCTCGCGGAGGTCCACGCAGAGACGAACCTTCCCATTAGGTTTCTTGGCCACCACTAAGGGGGACAACCACTCCGAACTGTCCACTGGCTCTATGATGCCTTGTTTCTCCAGTCTCTGAAGTTCCTGTTGCACTGCTTCGCTGGTGGATATGGGGATGTTCCTGACCCTGTGCGTCACTGGTATTGCCCCCTCCTTGAGGACCATTTTGTGGACAAATGTGTCCAGTTTTCCCACTGTACCCTCGAAAACTTTGGGGTAGGCAGATTTCCAATCTTCTTCTTTGGTGAGGGGCCACTCGTCCGTTAAGAGTATCTGTTCTTTCCCACCAGGGTTGAGTATGATCCCTAGATCCCCTGCGTCTCTCCATCCAAGTACCGAAGGGCCCTTCTCTGCAACGTACAGTGTGCAGGTGGCTGACCTCCCTCTAAATTCGAATGTGAAGTCTCGGCAGCCCACCAAGGGAATGGCGTTCTCTGTGTATGAGATGGGCCTGATGTCCGGCGGAAGTAGGTCCGGCCCTACTACAGGTGCGAAATCTTCATCCCATATGGATCTTTGTACTATGGTCCAGGGAGAACCAGAGTCGACTGCCACATGCACCTTCACACCCCCTATGAGCATGTCCGTGCGGGGCTTATCTCTGCGTTTTCCCGTCACCTCCAATACTTGATCCTCTATACACAGTACCATTTCTCCGTCTTCTTGGTCGTCTTCCTCGCTGACTTCCGACGTCGCTGATTCCACACACTTGACAGTAGTTTTCTTTCCCTTCTTGCGGCATACTTTTTCAAAATGGCCGACCAGGCCGCAGAACGCGCATCTGGCGCGAAACGCCGGACAGCGTTTATCCTGGGCAGAGTGCGCTGCGCTGCCACATCTATAACAAGAGAACTTGCTGTCTGTGCTGGGGCGGCCCGTCTGTTTCCCGGTCCATTTGGTCTCCTTCCTCTGTTCTCCGTAAGATCCTTTTTGTTTGTTGGATGTAGAGGCCTCGTCTATCTTGTTAATCATCTGCTTCTGCGTGCTTTCTCTTTTGGCCGCATCTGCGCAGCGTTTCGACATTTCTGCCTTTTTCACCATTGCTATGACTTCCTTAAGTGAGGTCTCATTCTGTGCCCATAGTTTGTCCTGGACGGCCCTGTTGGTGGTATGCATGACTATCTGGTCTTTAATGTACTCATCCTGCAGGACCCCATATTGGCACGTGATGGCGAGACGTCGGAGTGCAGCCACGTAGTCGTCTATGGACTCGCCAGCCTCTTGCTTCCTTTGTTGGAAATTGTAACGGTCTATGGAAACACACACTGCTGGGCGGTAGTGGTTGTCCAGGTCTTCCAGTGCGTTTTTGAAGACATCCGTCTCTGTTGCTCCCCTTTCCTTGGGCACAATGTTTGCGAACACTCTCACCCCCTCCGGGCCTAGATTGTGGAGTAACAATCTCTTTTTCCTTGCTGGGGTGTATTCCTCTCCATTTTCGTCCTCCAGTGCTTCTATGTAGTTCTTAAAGTATTCCCTCCAATCCTCCCATTTTAACTGGGGTTCCCCTGGTCTGGGTAGGAATGGAATGGGGGCCATCAGGGCTGAAGCTTGATTTGCCATCTTGGCCTCGCCTCTGGGATCTACTGCTTGGGCACTGGGTTGGTCGGGCACGCTGGATGCTCCTGCACTCCCTGCCGTGTCACCTTGACCTCTGGGACTACCTGGAGTATTATCCCTTATTGCCTGCGTGGGGTTGTCTGTTTGCGCCCCCTCCTCTGGCTGTGGGATGGTGCCTTTGGTTGCCAGGGTGCTGGTTGTAGGCTCTTTTCCCTTGGGCAGCACTGACCTGATTCCTTGTGGCTCGTATACTGGCACTTGGTGCGGTTGCGCTGCTGCCACGCCCTATGCTTGTGCTGGTTGCTGTTCTGTCCCTCTGGCTGGTGTAGGGCTGTTGGAGGGTGATTGCTCCTTTCCACTGTGCTCGATGGTGTTCGTGTCCCAGCCTCGTCGCCAATATAATGTTCCTTCCTTGCCCCCACACTCAATACTCTGAGCCTTAGTAGGTGAAGAACTTATTTATTCATAATATGCAAAGCTATCATAGGCATAGAGCGCCTAGCGTCTTATCAGGGTGACCTCCGGTCGCCAACTGCCGAATCCCCGTTTCGCGCCTTCAATAAAGTGTCCACTGCGCATGCGTGCGCCTTCCGCTCTCGTCTACGGCGTGACGCGTCATCGCGTTCACGCTCGTAGACTAGAGTGCACACCACACCGAGTCTCTCTGTGAGGGTGGGTGAGACGGTGACCCTGTCCATTGTCTCCATTTTACAATATTTTAACAACACACGCGGTTCCGGGGATGGCCTGGCTGTAGGGGTGGGATGGGCTAGTGATTCCTCCGGCTCGCTTCAGTGTGGCCCTGGCCCTCACTCATGCTCGTTACTTGACTGACCAGGGTCCGGGCCATGGTACGTCACGCTCCTGGTCCTAGTGCACGGCTGGAGAGCGTGCACCCGCCGTTGTGTGTCTGTGCTTGCCCTGGGGGGTGGATTGGCGGGTGGGCGTGCTCCTGGTGCTCAGTTTGTGGCTTTGCATGCCCCTGGTGACGTCACTGGTCTGGTCCTCTGGCTTGGGGTGGTGGCTGGCTCAGTCCTGGCTTGTAGCCCGCCTGGGGTGGGGGTTGCCCCTTTACTGGAGTGCTGGCTGTACGTCTGACGGTTGTGGCAGCCGGTGTTCTCGGGCTGGTGTTTGGACTAGCCACATGCAGACTCAGCAGGAGAGGCTACCCCTTAAGAGGAGGTACTTGTGGGAGGAGTGATAGGGGTTAAGTGGGAGGAGTGATAGGGGTTAAAGGTCACAGGGCCTGCTCTGCTATGAATGAAGCCTAAGAGAAGAAGAGAAGGGGATCTCGGACAGCTCCACTGGGTTGAAGTCTCAGAGGCGAGTGCGCAGAAGCGCGTGTTTTTTTTTTACTTGTCACGGACATAAGCCAGACCGGTCATGCATTATACTTTTATTTTAATGATTTAAGAGCTATGTCCAGTTACACGGGGCCTCGTACCTGCTCTCCTCTCCTCAGGCCCTCCTCTGTTCTCTCGTAGATATAGTGTCCGCTCTGCACGGGCCTGGTACAGTGTCTCATACACAGTGTCTCATACATTCTCCAGTGTCTCCCTCACATGGCCACGTGCATTCTCCAGTGTCCCTTGGATAGTGCCTCATGCATTTTCCAGTCTTCCTCACTGAGCCTTAGATATTTTCCAGTGCCTCACCCAAGCGGCTTCATACATTCTGCAGTGTCTCCCTCACAGACCCTCATACATTCTACACTGTCTCCCTCATGGGGCCCCATACATTCTCCAGTGTTCCTCACCGGGTCTCATGAATTCTCCACTGTTCCTCACAGGGGCTCATACATTCTCCAATGTCTCCCTCACAGGGCCTAATACATCCAGCTGCAAAAACAACAGTTGATGGACAGAATGCAGAACAATGTCATACATTCACCCCAGTACAGAGATCTGGGCCTAAATCCATCGTTTTTTTACTCACCATGCCATTCCAGTTTGAACCCAGCCATATGCAAGTCAGTCTTGACCCTGTGCCCCATGGGAACAGTCCAGCCCGAACTGCCAAGCTAGGTTCACCCTGGACTGGAAACAAGCATCCTAGGACTGGTTTCAGGCTTTCAGCCCTCATCAGCCAGTATAGCTTGATTCCAGTGGCATGAAGAGCACAGGACTCACATCTGAGCAAACCTGTCCCACTCTGGGTGACAAATGCAAAAACAACAGTTGATGGACAGAATGCAGAACAATGTCATACATTCACCCCAGTACAGAGTTCTGGGCCTAAAACTATCGTTTTTTTGCTCACCATGCCATCCCAGTTTGAACCCAGCCATATGTAAATCGGTCTTGACCCTGTGCCCCATAGGAACAGTCCAGCTCGAACTGCCAAACCAGGTCCTCTCTGGACTGGAAACAAGCATCCTAGGACCCATTCATCAGCCAGGACAGCTTGATTCCAGTTGCATGGAGAGCACGGGACTCACATCTGAGCATACCCATCCCGCTCGGTGTGACAAATGCAAAAACAACAGTTGATGGACAGAATGCAGAACAATGTCATACATTCACCCCAGTACAGAGATCTGGACCCAAATCCATTGTTTTTTTGCTCACCATGCCATTCCAGTTTGAACCCAGCCATATGCAAATCAGTCTTGACCCTGTGCCCCAAGGGAACAGTCCAGCCCGAACTGCCAATCCAGGTCCTCCCTGGGCTGGAAACAAGCATCCTAGGACAGGTATCAGGCTTTCAGCCCTCATCAGCCAGGATAGCTTGATTCCAGTGGCATGGAGAGCACGGGACTCGGAGCAAAATAACGATGGATTAAACCCAGATCTGAGACTGGGAGTGAATGTTTTGCCAATGTGCAACATTCCGTCCATTACCTTGTGTGTTTTGCTCTTCGGCCTATGTGGGAAGGGTATGCCCAGACGTGGGTCCCGTGCTCACTACGCCACTGGAGTCAAGCTATCCTGGCTGATGACTGCTGATAGCCAAAAACCGGTCCTAGGATGCTTGATTCCGGTCCAGGGAAGACATGGCTTGGCAGTTCGTGCTGGACTGTTCCCATGAGGCACAGGGTCAGCACTCATTTGCATATGGCCATGTCTTAATTGAGGTGGCGTTGGTGAGCAAAATAACGATGGATTAAACCCAGATCTGTGACTGGGGGTGAATGTTTTGCCAATGTGCAAAATTTCCGTCCATCACCTTGTGTGTTGTCCTGATACATACAGCGCCAGCACTGAGACATGGCGTCCACTGAGGCATGGCGTCCTGCAGCACCGAGGCAGAGCCTGCTACAACAGCAGAACAAGGACAGTCACAACAGCGGCTCTCCAAGGCATGGCCTTCACAATACTCCATGCAGTTTTTAGTATATTTATAACTTATGTTATGTAACTAAAGCCTGCCCTACAGAAACAGTGCCTGTTGATTCTCTGTGCACCCGTTTTGCTGCTCAAATTAAGAGTTTAAATACAAGAGAGAGAGAGACAGAGGGACAGAGAACGAGAGACAGAGAAAGAGAAACAGAGAGTTGGCATCACTGCAGGTGTGGTGACAAAAATGGGAGGTTGAAAGTGAATGAAACCTTCAGTGTTCCCTCCAGGCCCGGGGATCTCACTGAATCACTTCACACAACCCCTGGCGTTGATGACCTCAGTTACGGCTGTCACCCTCACAAGGCCCGGACCAATCCTTGACTCGTCTCCAACCCCAACTCCTGAGGGTCCAGAGAGAGGAGTTCTTGTGTTCACGTTTAGAATGTAACAGATTTTCACCAGTCAGGTGTCTTGTAGTGAAAGTGTGAGACCTCACGTTACTCTTGTGAAAATGTGTGAAATGTCATACAAATTTAAGAGATTATATAAAATTATATTTTTTTAATGAAATTTACTTTGCCGGTATCTCATGTGACTTTTTTAACATGAGCACACACTCTGATGAAAAAAGGATCTACCAAGTTACCGGCAATGGATTGGTTTGAGAAGCAAACATAACTCAGAACATATTTTATGCATAAACCAGTCTCCCGTATGTAAAGATTAAGCAAACGTGCACAATGCAATATTTTAAGAATTCGCAAACATTTTGAGAAATATCTAAAAATACGCAAAATGTAGTCATCCTGCACATTTGGCCGCCAAATTTCACATTTCTCCCAGGCCTACTCGCAGTACAGCTTTACTCAAAGGTAGTACACATTTGTTTTTTCACCCACACCCTGCTCACCATCAGGAAAGACCTGAAAACGGACCTTTCCAGAGCCAATCAGAGACCTCAGGGCCTTCCAACATCTGTGAACCAACTGATGTAAATAACATGTTCTGACAGTTTTCCTAAATTTCAGATAAGCGATGAAGCAGGTCTTTTCAAGCAAGGAGTCCTGCTGCAGTGAGATCTTGCACAGTGGCGGAGTAAAGGGCTTTTTATTTTTTGATGTCGCAAACAGAAAGTAGGCAGGAGGACTGGTTCTCTAGAGATGGGCTGTGTGGCCTCACATAGCACCGTGTGGTATTATACTTAGGACCACGGGTAAATTATGCGGCAGGGAGGGCCAAATTATGTGACAGGGCTGAGTAAATTATGCGCCAAGAAAAGGCAAATTATGCGGCACCTTTTGTAATAGTACTACTTCTTTATTTCGTCATTTTTAAACACTGTCTGGGCATTGTACACGTTTGATACCCAAATATAGCAATACGCTACAGGAAGGTGAACCGTCCAGCTTTGCAAAGGCCTTCCATTGCACAGCATCACCTGTTTGAGGTAGAAACTATTTTTTGGTTTTAGCCGCAGATTATGCGGTGGATGGTGGATTATGTGGCAAATCTATAATTATGCTGACATTGCCGCAGCCGCACAATCGCATAATTCGAGTGGCCTTGATCTTCCTCTGGAAAGAGAGTATGACATGCCTGGCGCAGCAGTTCAGTCTTAGGAGGCAAAGAGGTCTCAGTTAGCACAGTATTGAGGTGACTCGCACAGCAGTGATGAGAGGCCCAGCGCTGTGAAAAGCGATCACGCGGAGGCCGAGAGATGCCCTGCCCATGGAGGGGGAAGTAGGTTTTTGCATAGGTGAGGAGTCTAACACTACAAAGAGACACGCAGATCTTGCAAAGTGAAGCGTCTCGTGCAGCTGCGATGGTTCTGGCACTGTGGATTGGCACAAGAGGTCTCTCACCAAGGGAGATGTCTCAAAGGGTAGTGAAAGGCCTCGTCTGGCACGGAGGGGCCCCACAGAATGACAAGCACACTGGAACTGTGAAGAAGCGCTGACTGTCATCACACACCCGCCTTCCCGTATGGATCCCAGTTTGCGGTACCTTGCAAGTTTCTTTACAAAGTAAAAGCGACAAAAAAGTAAAACGACTGACGTTTTACAGGAGTTTGTATAATAACAACATAACTTCCAAAAAAGACTTCAGGAGGCCACGTTGCAAAGAAGAGGGGGCGACTTCACAACCCCAGATCAAAAGTCCCCTCGGCGCGCTGCCCGGGCACCCCCGGGTGCCAACAAGTTCTCGAACACTTTAAATCGCCCGGCACTAGCGCCTGGAAGCCAATCAGCCGGCAATGAGCGCTACAGAAACTTCTCTCTGAGAAGTGTTGGGATTACGAGACACAGCAACAAGTGTTCCCCCGCCGGCTCCCGGGCCTCCCGCCCCTCCAGTCCCCTGGCCCCTCACCTGGGATCTCCTCCGTCCTTGCAGGGCCCGGCCTCAGCCCGCTCGGTACACGCAGCGCCCCGGAGCTGGGCTCATCCTCCAGGTGTGGCGGCGGCCGACGGCCTGGCGCTTCCTGGTTCGGTTTTTTCTCTCCCTCCCTCCGGCCGGGAGTCGGGTTTCTGATTCCCTGGCACCTCGGCGAGCGAGGCTCCGCCCCGAGGAGGCCGGGCTGGGAGGGCAGGGCCTTCGCCGGGACTGGGAAGATAAATGCACATTCCAGAGGCGGCACTCCCTGCGCCTACCCTCGGGCGGCGCACACGGGGACTCCCGGCTCAGAGTCCTCCCTGGCACACAGGGGCCCTGCTCACAACTGGCACAACACCAGGTCTCCCCCTCCTCCTACACATACAAGGGCAGGGGTGGCACCGAAGGACTGCGCAGGGACTTCAAGAAAAGTACACATAATGAAGCCATGCTGTGCCCAGGGGAACTCCCGGCGCAGAGCCCTCCCTGCAGACGCGGGTTGTGGCTCTGCTCACAACTGGCACAGTACCAGGACTCTCACACACTTATAAGGGCAGGGGTGGCAGACTCGGCCAATACTCCGGGACTGGGAGAAACTTACACACTAGACAGACTGGAGGCAGCTGCACAGGGGAACGCCGGGAGCTGAGTTCTCCCTGGCACACAAGGGCCCTGCTCACAACTGGCACAATACCAGGTCTCCCCCTCCTCCTACACATACAAGGGCAGGGGTGGCACCGAAGGACTGCACAGGAACTTCAAGAAAAGTACACATAATGGAGCCATGCTATGCCCAGGGGAACTCCCGGCGCAGAGCCCTCCCTCCAGACGCGGGTTGTGGCCTTGCTCACAACTGGCACAGCACCAGGCCTCTCACACACATATGGGCAGAGAGGGTGGCAGACTCGGCCAATGCTCCGGGACTGGGAGAAAAGTACACACTTGACTGGAGGCAGCTGCACAGGGGAACGCCGGGAGCCGAGTTCTCCCTGGCACACAAGGGCCCTGCTCGCGACTGGCACAGCCCCGACTCTTACACAGAAACTCAAGGGCAGATGTGGCACCGAAGGCCCGCGCAGGAACTTCAATAAAAGTACACATAATGGAGCCAAGCTGTGCGCACGGGAACTCCCGGCGCAAAGCCCTCCCTGCAGGCGCGGGTTGTGGCCTTGCTCACAACTGGCACAACACCAGGTCTTTCACACACATATGGGCAGAGAAGGTGGCAGACTCAGCCAATGCTCCGGGACTGGGAGAAAAGTACACACTGCAGAGCCGGACGCAGAGTCCTCCCTGGCAGACTGGGGCTGTAGCTCTGCTCACAACAGGCACAGCACCAGCCCCCCCTCCCTATACACACATATACAAGGGCAGGGGTTGCAGAGTAGGCCTGCTCCGGGACTGAGAGAAAAGTGCACTCCAGAGCCAGGCTGTGCCCAGGGGATATTCTCGGGAGCAGAGTCTCTCCTGGCACAGGGGCCATGTCTACAACTGCCACATCTCACCGCTTGTACACTGATTCACGCGGTAGCAGAGCAAAGCACACGATCGACCTTGCATGCCGGGTGGCAGTGCAAGAGGGATCAAAAATTTGCTAGCATTTGCGCCAAGAATTTTCAATTCTATTAAGGACACGGAGGCTTCAGATTATGCTTCTCTTTCATTTACTGTAAACTCACAGCAGCCAATAAACATACAGTTTAGTAAAATTAAACTACATTAACCATGATGCTTGGCCCAAGCCACTCCTCCTTAGCCCTACAAGAGCCCTGGTAACAGTCTCAGCTTCCTTTTTCTTTGCACGAACATGCAGAATAAGTTCGATATCAAAAGTCTTATATAATCTCCAACATGGAATAACACAGAATCACTTCCAACTTCAGAAAATCTCCAACGTGAGATAGTGGGGAACAGTTGTCCAATAGTGGGGAACAGCGGTCCAACTGCAGTCTTCAGTAGAAGAATCATCACTCCTTTTTCTTGTCATTACCTAGAAAGAAATATAAAGAACCCGTAATGTCTGTAGAACCAGAATCAATCATAAACAGCGGGTGGGTAAGCATGATCATAGCATGACATAGCCGGGTGGGATAATCCTCGCCTCCGTGTCCTTAATAGAATTGAAAATTCTTGGCGCGAATGCTAGCTAATTTTTGATTCTATTACAGGACAGGAGGCTTCAGATTATGCTAGTTTAACGTTGAATCAAAAACAACAGAAGTAATATCTCCCACCGGCTTATAGTAGAATTGTTTGAATGTCGACTCAGACGACCAATCAGCACAATGCATAATATCTTGAATATTCGCTCCTAACAAATATGACTTGGAAGCCATAGCACCCCTCACTGAGTGCGCCCCAAACAGTTGAACATCAACACCCGACTCTCATG
The DNA here is from genome assembly GCF_964263255.1 of Lissotriton vulgaris. Classification (NCBI taxonomy): domain Eukaryota; kingdom Metazoa; phylum Chordata; class Amphibia; order Caudata; family Salamandridae; genus Lissotriton; species Lissotriton vulgaris. Next base: position 2,005,886,339 of record NC_141691.1, on the reverse strand, counting down.
ATAAATTTAAGCCATCTGGCAATAGTGGCAGAGGACACGGGTTTAAATGGTTTCTGCACTGCAATCAAAAGTTGCGTAACCCCAGTCGGTCTCAAGGAACGAGTACTCTCCTCGTAAGCTTTCAAGCATTGGACAACACAAAGTTTGGCATTACTATGAAAGGCATTATATTCAATCATTCTAGACATAGTTTTTGTGCGACCTGTAATAGTAAAGGAAAATCCCTCTGGAGTGAATACTCTACCTGTAATATCCAGTGCCCGCACATCCGAAGATCTCCTGCATGCTGACAAACATAAAAGCATAGCGAGCTTGGCTGATAACTGCATCCTAGAAAGCAAGTCATTAGAGGGCCAACTATCCAGAAGTTCGATAACCAGAGAAACATCCCACAGCCCCGAATATTTGGGCTTGGGAGGGTTCGCAACACAAATCCCTTTGAGGAGCTTGCACACCAAGGGGTGAACTCCCACTGGCTTCCCATCAATGTGGGAGTGTCCCGCGGAAATAGCAGACCGGAAGTTGTTCACCGATCTAAAGGCTAAGCCGCTGGCTGCCTTTTCAAACAAAAAAATCACGACATGTGAAAGGCCTGCCCCCACGGGATCCAAGTCCCGTTCCACGCACCAACATAACCATCCCTTCCAGGCGGAAGAATACCTTTTCCTCGTGGAAGGGGCTCCAGCCTGTTTGATGAAGTCATTAGCTGTTCCTGAAACTCCAGGCAAGTTCCACTGTTGCCTGAAAGCCTCCATGCCATCAACATTAGGCGCTGTGACAGGAACAATGGATGTTGTTGCCGCAGAGGTCCCAGGAGAAGGGTCTCCGACCAGGGCAACATCCTGGGAAGGTGCAGCACATCCCGAACAAGGTCGGGAACCAAGGTTGCGACTTCCACAGAGGTGTCACCAGGATCACCTCCGCTTTCTGCTTGAGAATGTAGGACGCCACTCGTGGAATGAGAAGAAAGGGGGGAAACGCATAGTTCACTGCCCCATCCAGTCCTGCAGAAAGGCATCCGTTGCTGCTGCCGCTGGGTCCGGCCTCCAGCTGAAGAATCTGGGCAGCTGGCTGTTCAGCCTGGATGCAAACAAGTCGATCTGGCAAGGACCCCAAAGGTCCTGCAGCCAGTGAAACATCTTGGGAAACAGCTGCCAATCGCTGTAATCCCTCAGGTGTCTCGAGTTCCAGTCCGCTACCACATTGGACTGTCCCGGTATGTATTCTGCTATAACCGTGATCTGACGGTTGAGGCAGTACTGCCAAAATTCCTTGGCTATGTGCACCACCATGGACGATCTCGTCCCTCCCAACTTGTTTATATACCGAACCGCTGAGACGTTGCCCATTCTGAGAAGAATGCAGCACGACGTCTGGTGCGGTGAGAGGGTTTTGATAGCGAAGGATCCTGCTAGAAGTTCCAGGCAATTTATGTGCAACTCTAGCTCTTGAGGAGACCATCGTCCTCCTGTTGAAACAGCGCCACAGCGCGCCCCCCAGCCCCAACGGTTGGCGTCGGATTCTATGACCACCTCGGGAAGGGAACCGAAACACCCGCTTGATTCCTGTTTGAGCTTTATCTAGTGAGGTGAAGGTCCCCACGTATTTGGAGACGTCCTTAACAAAGCGATCTCCAAACAAGTAAACCTCAGCTAAGGGGCCTGGTGTCGCCAATGCCAATTCAGTTAGATTAGAGTCCATTCTCGTAAGCAGTGACTTGCGTCGCTCCGTGGACAGCGCGCAATTGGCATTGCCTAATAAACAAATGGCCCGTTTGGTCCACCCAGCCAGTATATCCGGGTCCACAGGTACATTGGATTCCTTGGCTTGAAGAGCCATTTCGAGGATCTTTGCCAATGGACCTACCACGTCCAGCATTTTATCCTGGCAGCCGCGCCAGGCGCGGTCGATGCCCTTCTTAGGGTCCTTTGTGAATTTTTTCAAAAAGGTTAGAAGGCTAACGTCAATTTCTGGAGTCTCCGCCACCTTGTGGGCGAGATCGGGATGAGGGCATTCAGATCGCAGGCGATTACGCACCTCCTTGTCAAACCCTTTCCTAAGGTTTTACTGCAGGTACTCCGCCACGGCTGTGGCTGGGACCCAATCTGACGATCTAGGGTGAACTATCTCCGTAGGGTTGAACGTAAAGGGTGTATTAGGAGCAGGGACTGATGCCGAAGAGGCACCTTTCTTTGCCTTCTTCTTCGGGGGAGGTTCCTCGTCCGTATCCGCGGTGTCTGTACCAATTGTGGTAGTAGTGTCAGTGTCCACATAGTTTTGTTTGCTCTTGGCTTTGCCACCTGAGGAATATCCATGATCCTGTCCAGATGCCGGTAGGGAATTTAAAGCGTCAGAGTGCAGCCATTGCTCACTGCTGCCTGCCTGCGTAGCTGGTGGAGCTTTCTTTGCGGACTTATCTTCAGTAAAGCCATGGCGTTTTGCAAAGTTCTCTAATTGTTTTGTAATAGGCTTAAGTGCTGCCGCCAATGCTTGTTGCACAGTAGTAGGCACTGTGCTCTCTACAGCCTTGTTTACCGAGGCTGGAACCAAAGCGTCCAAGGCCTCAACAATTTTATCTTCCACTGCAGCAGCAGGCTGCTCTTCATAGGTTTCTTACCCTGCCTCCTCGTCAAAATAAACCCACTCTTCCATATTACAACACACAGTGGGGTAGATAAATAAAAGAATTGAGGCAGGCACAAGAGGAGTAATAAGGGGGGGGTCAGCCCCACTGCACACAAATAGTCACAAGATTCTTTGTACCAGACCCCCTCAGCAAAGCTGTATAATGATTATTGCAGCCCCAGGGGCGTCAGAGGTGAAAAAAATCAATATATGGAGCGTGTGCTCACTCCCCAGAAAGGCAACTATTAATTCCAGCCAGTTAGGCGTCCTCCCCACCAGCTCAAACGAAAACGCGGTGAAAATCAGTGGGAAAACGATCCAAAAACGTGTGCAGCCCACTCGAGTCCAGAATCCTACCAAAAGTAGCCCAATGGACGTGACTGGGGCTGCACGCGTTTGCCGAGTGGTTGTCGGCTCTCTTGAGGCGTCCGGGCGATTAGGGAGAGCCCTGCGCCCTCCTGCGACCGTCAGGAGCGCCAGTCGAGGAGCTGGAAACCCGCAGAGCTGGCCGGTACAGAGCGCACTAAGCGCGAAGGGCAAGGAGCGAGGCTCCGATCACGAGCGCTGCAGCGCTCCTCACACGGCCGCCGCAGCAGACCCGCTAAGGGGTCTCAAAGCGCGAAAACGCGCGAAACAGGATAACCAGAAGCTTGGCAAAACGAAATACAAACTGTGCAGTAAACACCACATAAGGAAAAAACAGCTGTAAATAATCCTTAATAGACATATAAATAAGCGTGATGCTAATTAAGTCAATCGTTATATAATGCAATAGGTTAAGGAGCAAAGCACTTATCTCTTGCTGTGAGCAGCAAAGAAAGAGCAAGCTGGGACTGTTACCAGGGCTCTTGTAGGGCTAAGGAGGCGCGGCTTGGGCCAAGCATCATGGTTAATGTAGTTTAATTTTACTAAAATGTATGTTTATTGGCTGCTGTGAGTTTACAGTAAATGAAAGAGAAGCATAATCTGAAGCCTCTGGTCCTGTAATAGAATCTGGAACGAAGTGCACACTCTTTATAACCCCTGTGCCCCTTCCGCGCCCGTGTGAACTCCTTCCTTTGCACACAAGGTCCCTCACTGGAGCACAGAACCAGCTCTGCCTCAAACACAGGGTGGCATCGCCACCCAGGATTGAGACAGTAGTTCAGACTGCACATGATGACACCCCCAGACATGCACAGCCTTGTACTCTCTTCCCATCATATATATGTATATAGAGATAACTCTAACCACTAGTATATGTAGTAAACCTTTGTACTCACTACCATTCCTATGTGACTCTTAGAGTTTATCCATTTGTATCTAGCCATTTGTATCTTTGTATCGCGCTAGCGGTCGCGTTTGCGGGAGCACCGTCCCTAGCGCCGGAGTCTGGCCTGAGTCAGCCCATCTGCGCCCGTCCGCGTCAGGCGCCAGACCCCCTGCTATTCCGGGGTTGTAACCTGCATGGTAAGATGCGCTACTCCAAGCAAGAGTTACTGAATCTTCAGCATCATACCTGCACTTGTACCAGGCAGAACCCAGCTCATATCCTGCACCCACTGCCACACCCTTCTAAGCTATGTACCCTCACTACATTAAAACCAAAACCCCCTCAATCCACACAGACAACCCTTAGGATGGGACACCTCAATGTCAGATCGATGCAGAAGCATCATCTAGACATACATGATCTCCTAGCTGACTACTCCCTCGATGCCTTGTTTATGACCGAGACGTGGCTCCATGACGACATGGACTCGGTCATCAACCTGGCCACTCCTATGGGGTTTACCACATGTACCGTAAACAGAAATTCAAGAGGGGGCGGACTTGCACTCATAGCTAAATCGCACCTCGCCTGCCAATTAATCAAAGCTGATATTAGGGGCAGCGAAAGTGCTAGATTTTCCCTTAAAGCCAACCCTCAATTTTGCGCAACTGGTCTCTTGATTTACAGACCCCCTGGCGCTGACACTCCATTCATCAACTCGCTCCTACAGTACCTGGGCACTAACATCACTAAAACCTCCAATTTTACGATCATAGGTGACCTTAACCTACACCTTGACCGGGACACGGAGCCCAAAATCTCCTCCTTTCTTGCGGATCTTGCTGCCCTCCAGCTTAATCAACTTGTGAGTGGCCCCACCCACAGAGCGGGACACCTCCTTGATCCCATCTTTTCCAACATCGAGAATGGGACTGCTGGTACACCTATTCCTATGGCGTGGACAGACCACCATTTGGTGATCATGACAGTCCCTTGCAAACCCGCCCCCGCATCTGCACCTACCCCTCAAGTTCTGAAGCGTCCGTGGAGAAAACTCCGCTTGGAGGAGCTTCATAATCTCCTAAGGACTAATCCCCCTCCCCTGAGTGATGACATTGACCTAGGATATGACCAGTTCTGCCACTGGATAACCCAAGCATTGGACTCCCTGATCCCAGCTAAATGGGTCAAGGCCCGTGCCCATGCGGCCAGCCCCTGGTACAATTCAGAATTAGCCACTCTGAAAAAAGAATGTAAAAAGGCGGAAAGAGGATGGAGGAAAAATTATGACACCAACCTCAAGCATAACTATGTTCAATTACAAAAAACCTATCATCGTCATGTCTGTAGAACAAGGGCGGCGTATTATGCCACTGAAATCAACAGTGGCACCAACGCCGCTAAAACTGTTTTTAAAATTCTAAAAGACCTCACTGCAAAAAAAACCACCATTACTGCCGTCACCTCTCCAGACTTATGTAATAACATGGCCAATTTATTTACCAACAAAATAAAGAAAATTTACGAGACCTTCCCCTATTCCCCCCAGATTTCTGTTACTTTAGACCCCAGTAGGCCCTGTCTTTCCTCCCTCCCCACACTAGAACGTGAGAGTTTCCATAAAATCTGTAAAAAAATAAAATCTGGCTCCCCGGCTGACCCCCTAAAACCCGAGACCTTTTGTGCAGCCAATGAGCTTGTCACGGAACCGATACGGAACATCATTAACCTATCTCTCTCTACGGCCAAAATTCCCTCTAAATGGAAGCAGGCATGGGTATCCCCCATCTTGAAAAAGCCCACCCTGGACCCCACCCTTCCTGAAAATTTTCGGCCCATCTCACTTCTCCCCTGGCCAGCTAAAATCATAGAGGCACACGTCAACACCACCCTCACCAACTTCCTCATAACCAATAGCATTCTGGATGACTCCCAACACGGGTTTAGAGCTGGTCACAGCACCGAGACAGCCTTGCTTAGTGTTACAGAGGACCTCCGTACCATTCTTGACACCGGCGGAACGGCAGCACTGATCCTGTTGGATCTCAGTGCTGCCTTCGACACGGTGTCACACGAGGCCCTCTTGATGAGATTGGAGGAAGCTGGAATCACAGGCACGGCCCTGGGATGGTTTAAAGACTTTCTTGCCAACAGATCCTTCAAAGTCTCTACCCCCCCTTACATCTCTAAAGAGCACAACATTGGACAGGGGGTGCCTCAAGGGTCATCACTGAGCCCCTCCCTGTTCAATGTTTACATCCGACCACTAGCAGAAGTGGTTAAACAGAGTGGTCTGACGTTAGTATCTTACGCAGATGATATCCAGTTGGTGGTAGCTCTCAATGGTAACAACGGTCTGGAGGCCCATCACTTCAAGCAGACCCTTACTGACATCACCAACTGGATGACGGCCAATTTCCTCCAGCTCAATGCGGGGAAAACGGAGATACTGCTCTTGGGGAAAAACACCGCATCCTGGGGCGAAAATTGGTGGCCTGATACTTTAGGCCAACCTCCTGAGCCCAAGGAATGTGTAAAAAACTTGGGAGTCTGGGTCGACTCAGCATTGAAATTCACTCACCACACCAAAAAAGTCGCAGCCACCTGCTTCGGCATCCTGCGCAATCTAAGACCTATTCTGAAGTTCTTCAACTGTCACACCCGCCAGGTAATTGTCCAAGCTACCATCCTCTCTAGGCTGGATTATGCCAGCTCCCTCCTATTGGGCGCTAACCTGGCGGAAACTACCAGACTTCAGAGAGTGCAGAATGCTGCCACCAGAGCGTTAGTAGGTCTCCCCCGTCACTCCTCAGTGGTTGGAGCTCTGAAAAAACTACACTGGCTCCCGGTGAGAAAAAGGATTCAGTTCAAGGCACTCTGCCTTGCCTTCAAAATCCTTAAAACCCCCTCCCCCCCGATGCTGCGCCCCCTCCTGACGGAATATATTCCTGGGAGGTCACTTCGTTCAGAAGGACAACATCTGGTGGTCATTCCCCGCACCAATCTAGCCAGAATGGGCGGGCGATCCTTTAGCCTGCTCGCTGCCAAGCTCTGGAACAGCCTCCCGGAAACTATCCGTGGCATGCAGGACCTTCTGGCTTTCAGGAAAGCCATCAAAACTCACCTCTTTCAGTAATCGCACCTCTTCCCTTCTGGTGCTTTCTTCTTTTTCTGTCTTTAGCTTTGCTCGCAGCGCCGGGACGCCCCTTTGCTGGGGCAGCCGAGCGCTATACAAATCCCAATAACATTAACATTAACATCTCTTCCTTGAATGACTTTACAATTTGTACATTGGCAATTTTTTCTATTTGTATCTCTTCCCTGTGTGACTTTACAACTTGTACATTTGCATCGCAACTGGTTCTTTTGTAAAGCGCTCTGACACCTTCGGGTAATGTTCGCGCTATAGAAAATCGCATTAAATAAATACAATAAAAAATCCCTGGGCACAAGGCTCCTCCAAACCTCGCGGGAAAGTAGTGACCTGGTTGGACCCAAACTGACTCAAAACAGTTGGCATTGCCCAGACGTTAATGGAACCAGTGGAGTGGGGGAGAATCAAAATGGCTGCAAATCCCTTGCAGAAGATTAAAGCCAAAGGAAGGAACAATGTGCTTGTGGGCACATAGAATCCCAATTCCGCATGCCTTGTCAAGTGAAACCCTTCTGCAAAACACAAGCACTCGTGCCCATGGTGGAGGAGCACTTTCAGAGCCAAAGATTAAGAAACACAGTTTCGTATGATGTGTAGGAAGGTGGAATCTGACTATATGGTTACCCCAAATTTTTCTCCTGGTGTTTTGCTGGTTTTCGACTTAGTTGGCCTCGGATCCTGCTATTCAGGGCCCCAGACTATCTGCTTTCTCTATAAAATGGACTCCATGTACTTTAGGTACTATTGGTTATTGGGTCACCCTTTTGAGCCCCTGCATAATGTACCATAGGTACCCAGGGCATAGGTGCACCCTAGGCCTACCAGGGGCTGCAGCATGTATTGTGCCACCCCTGGTTTGCCTTCCAAACTGACCCCACAGGTCTGTTCACACAGCCTGGGTAAGGTGGTGTAATCACCCCTTACTTAGATAAGTATACCTATATCTACCCTTATATATAGACACATATACACCTATAAGCCAGTCCTATGGTAGACCTCGACAATCCTAGAGGCAGATTGCTTGGTTTTATGTGAGAGGGTGCCTAGCATGAGCTGAGCCCCTCTGCAGCTTTCGGAACCATCTCCTTATAGCTGTTCTATTATATAGCCATACCATATACTCTTAAGTGCATTATAATCCTCGTCGTTAATGCTAACTTTGGTTTGGCTTTATCAAAACATGTCGTGTAAGGTGCCAAACACTTTGGAATACTACCCCCCACCAATTCTGGCAGCGGGGGTAGCATTCCACCCTTCTAGAGGGAAAAGACATGTATGTTACTGCTTTACCCGGTTATAGTTAAACAGAGCCTCAGCATCACAAAATGGATGCTACTGCCACAGACACGAGTCTGACCTCCTGTTGCTGGGGGAAACTCCAGCAAGGGTGGCCTGGACAATAGGTTTCCTGTCCAGGGAGGTGCGAGCACCCTGACAGGGGATTTGTGTATTAGGGCAGGGAGGGCTGCATTCAGTGAATGCATCTAGACACTGCCTGGGGCACACAAGGTGCTCCATGCATAGCCTGGTTCAAACCAGTTGCTGGGGCACTCCAGCCCTAGCTCTGGCGTGAAACTGGACAACGAGAAAGGGGTGTAACCACCCCCGTCTCAGGTCCACCCGTAGGAGGGACCTAGTCAGGTAAACCAGCCCCCATCCTTAGTATAAGTATAGGAGCTGTGTCTCCAGGACTTCAGATTATCCTGGAACGAAACTTTGATACAGAACTCTTGGACCTTCGACATTCTATTCTGACTAGAAGACGGAAGACATCTCCCTTGTGGTCAAGGAGTGACCAGCCTGTTCAAATAGGCACCATCAGCAACTTTGCCAGTCTGCAGTTTCAAGGCTCCCGCCAGAACCCGAAGACTCTGCGACTCAAGAACTGGACTTCCAGACTTCTCTGACCCTGACCCACGTCCACAGCAAAGTTGAGACCCGTGGCGGACACGAGAGACGTGGGACCGGACATCTTGGACATCCTGCATTTTGCTACCTGCACTCCTTTCCTGAAGCCTCAGTAAGTTGTGCATTGGGGTACGAGAAGCCCCAGCCCGAGCATCATTTGAACCGAAGCTCAGGCCCCCACACTCCGCGAGTGTCCCGTGGGCCTTGCCTTTACATTTGTGCTCGACGCTTCTTCCCGGTTCCTTGCCCATTGGCTAGTGACCCCCCCCTGAAGACATCATCTTGAATATAACTTGCGATCCTGGTTGCTTCAGGCTTGCTCCAGCTTCCCTAAAAAGGAGAAGCGTCACAGACCTTGGTGGTCTGCAACAGAGCCAATCTCAACATCCTGCATGGGTTGTGGTTACCAAGGCTTGTTGGGTTCAATCCGGATACCGACACTGCAGTCATCTAGATCCATCGTGGGACAGCTCAAATCCATCTCCTGGTCATCGTCGATGCCTCCTGGACAAAGAGACAAACTCACTTTCTTCACCTTAAAGCACCCAATATCGCCTGGTTCCTTCCTGGTCACTGGCTAGTGACCCAGACTCTGTTCCCTCTGCTTTCAGGTTCTTCACATCTCCGATCCACCCAGACACTTTTCCTCTGGTCGCCTGCAGCACTTCTTTGCAGAGAAAACAACAACGAAACCCAACATCAAAAGACACCTATGCACCTGCTTCCGTGGGCGAGGTAAGACAAGTACTCTGGTAGTCTCGCGGTTATTTGCCCTCCTAGTGTCTAAGTCTAAAAGGGTTCCGTCCTAGTCCATCCGGAAGTGTACTTAAACTGTAACTTTGTAACTTTTAAGAACTTCGTAGAAAGTCAATGGGAACCCGCGCCTGTGTTTAGACACTGCACGCGGCTCCCGTGCGGCTCCTACTTCTTAACCCTTGGTTGCTTAGGGTAGCCCCAGCGATTCTACACACCCTAAACCTGCTTTCTAACTCTCACGTGGTACTTATACCACTTTCTTAGTATATGGTTAGTGAGGCCCCTGGGGCATAAGTATACTGTGCAACTTATTGTGTATTAACTGTGTGACTTGTATTGTATTTTTTACCACTGACCTCACAAAGAGTGCAGAGGGGTTGTGTTTAGATTAAATACATTTTTAAACCTTTTTTTTAAATACATATATATTTGATATATGCCTTGTGTGGTGTCCTTTCATTTGGTATTCAAGGGATTATATATGGTAAACCAACTTGCTTAACCCGCCTACTGAAGTCTTAGCCTGAAGACTGCTGGTTCATTCTACCTCTAGGATAACTTTCTATAAGGTTGGCTTTACAACCACCACCGATAAGGGTCGATTAGACTGGTGCAAGGTGCCCACTAGAACTAGTGGACATCATATGCCAGGCTAACTTCTCACATTGGTGTGCAGCGGTTGGGATAAGAGCTTGCAATTTGTTTGACCAAATAATCTTGTAATGTCACCTGAAAGATCCTATCAAGGTACCTGTAGGTACCTATAAATCAAGTTTTAGATATACATAAGTACTACTGAACTAAGTAGTTGTAGGTGGTAAGGGCCTAGCACACCCTGACTACAACTCCTAGAGAGGTTCTAGTAGGAAACCATTTAGTGTAGATAGGTGCACACACGACACTTCACTAGAAAATGTCCTTGGAAGCAGGCCCTAGTGGCCTCTTCAAGAAGAAACTCAGAGGGTGCCTTCTAAGTATGACACATTTACTTTTCATGAACTGAGAAGTCTGTGTTCAGTCAGAAGACTGAGACAAGGACAGAGTCCAACCTTTAACCACCTGGTAAATATTTTAGTGGAGTATGATGCAGAAAGGGCATCCAACTCAGGTCACCCAGGTAGTACAGAGGGGGGCCATCCCTCAACAGAAGACCCTACTGGTGAGAACCAAGGGGATTCTGATGATGATGTGGATGCTAACCAGGTAGAGGTCAGGGAACTGACCCAGGTTAACCTAGGACTACATGGGACTGGAGAAGGAAGGATCCAATCCAGACCCCCAAGTAGGCCTAATGGTGAGTACAGAAGACCCAGATCACTTTCCAGTGCATCGGACCATTCTGATTCATCAGTGGGGTCCAATTCCTCTGCTCTGAGGAGAATGCCTTCACCTCAGAGAAGGGAGCATAAAGCTAGGATGAGAGAAGCCAAGCTTAGGATCAAGAGGCAAGAAGTTGCTTTTGCAAAAGAGACCCTAGCTCTTGAGAGAGAAAAAATTGAGTGGGTTAGAACCCACTGGTGGCAGCATAATTCTTAGAGATAGGGAAAGGTCTCATGACCATAGAAACATGAACAAGATTGTCCCTCCCTATCAGGTGGGGGATGACATCCACAAATGGATAACTGCTTTGGAAAGGGCCTGCAAAGTGCAAAAGGTCCCCAAGGAGCAGTGGGCAGCAATCTTGTGGCTCTCCTTTTCAGATAAAGGCAGAGATAGCTCCTAACAGTTAGTGAACAGGATGCTGACAACTACACTGTACTGAAGAGTGCTCTGATAGATGGGTTTGGCTTAACCACTGAGCAGTACAGGTTGCTGTTCAGAGACACCCAGAAGACACAGACTCAGGACTGGACTGATTTTGTAGATTGTGCTACTAAGGCTCTGGAAGGCTGGTTACTGGGTAGTAAAGTAAATGATTATACAGGATTGTACAATTTGATTATGAGCGAGCAGATCCTTAATAATTGTCAAAACCAGCTTTTGCACCAACACTTGGTTGACTCTGATCTGACCTCTCCCCAAGAATTGGGTAAGAAGGCAGACACATGGGTCAGAACCAGGGTGAGGCCTAAAAATCAGGGTGGTGACCAGAATAAAGATTCTACCAAACCACAAGAGAAAGGTGGGGATAAATCTGAGGACAAATCCACTACAGGGCCCCAAACATCCTCTGAGGGGGGTGGGTCCCAAACTCCTTCCTCTACTATTAAGAAACCTTATTGCCATGTATGTAAGCAACCTGGCCACTGGAAAACTGACAGCAGTTGCCCAAAAGCCAGCAATGTGGAAGATATTCCTCCAAGTAATACTCCAACACCTCCTGTTACTACTAGTAGTAATCCTCCAGGTGGTGGGAGTGCCCCCAAAACGTTGGCTGGGTTTACTTGGAGAACTCAGGTGGGCTCTGGCCTAACCAGGTCCCCTACTACAGCAACTCTAGTCTGTGATAATGGCATTGGGTTTGCCAACTTCACTGCTTGTCCCAATACCTTGGGCAAGTACAGACAGGAGCCCCACATCAATGGTCGGACAGCTGTGGCCTATAGGGACACAGGGGTTCGCATCACCATGGTGACTGAGAGACTAGTCCCCTCAGAAAAGCTTTTACCTGGGTTTACATACCAGGTGACCAATATTGATGGAGTCAGGTCAGATCATGCCATGGCAGTAATAAATCTCAGCTGGGGAGGTGTCACTGGCCCAAAGAGAGTGGCAGTGTCTACAAACTTGCCTGTAGATTGTTTACTGGGCAATGATCTTGAGATCTCAGCCTGGGCTGAGGTATTGCAACAGGCCCATTCCAAAATGATAGGCCTTCCTGAAAAAGTTAGTAGGGCTGTGATGGTCACAGCCCAACCCCAAACATATTTTTTGTGTTGTGAATCCTGAAACTATGGATTATTCCACTCAGACAGAGAGCATTGGGGAGGAAGAAAAGTCTCCCTCCTACCAGACATTAGGTGAGGGTCAGCCTCCTCAGGGAACTGACCCTACCCCTTGTGCAGGAACTGCCACGAGGTAGTCAGGCCTGGCCTGGCAGAGCCCCTGATGTCAGTGAACCCTTCCAAGGTGGTACCCAGTCTGGAGCAGGTAACCTGCCCCTCTCTACCCTGCCTCAGTCAGCCCAGGGCTGTAGAGGTCAGGGAGGCCAGTGGACCCCAAAGGGCCCCCTGTCCAGAGGAACCCCCCCATCAGCAGATTAGGGGCACCCAGTCTAGCAGCCCTAGCCAGGTGAAAATTCCTCAAACCTTTTAGGGATCTCCCTTACCCTTGTGTAGGAACCTCCCCCAGATGGACTCTGCTGGACACAGGCAAACCTGGAACCAAGAGGTCCCAAACCTGACCTGTCTCTCCAGTGTTCCAACCAAAGGGACCCAACCTCCAGCTGTAGGTAGCCAAAGGTTGACCCTGAGAGCACAGTGCAACTCAGTCAAGCAAAGAAAGGCATACATGGTGGATAGTGATTGGAGGAAGCTGAGCCCAACATTAGTGGAGCCTCACTTCAGTACTCCATCCCAGAACCAGCCTTTTACTTGCCAAGCACACCATAGGAAGTAAATCCCAATGGTGGAGACCCTCTGAAACCCTTAGGGCGAGGGATTGCTTAGTGGACCATATGATAGGGGGTAACCATGCAAGTGCAGGTACTTCCTTTTATGGCCACTTAGTCAATATAGGCTTACCTGGACAAGGATAACTTTATCTCCTTTCGTTTGGGGGGGGAGGGGGGTTTGTGTAGGAAAGTGGAATCTGAGTATATAGGTTCCCCAACTTTTTCTCCTGGTGTTTTGCTGGTTTTCGACTTAGTTGGCCTGGGACCCTGCTATTCGGGGCCCCAGACTATCTGCTTTCTCTATAAAATGGACTCCATGTACTTTAGGTACATACCAGATTGGTTACTGGGTCCCCCTTTTGAGCACCTGTATAATGTACCATAGGTACCCAGGGCAGAGGTGCACCCTAGGCCCACCAGGAGCTGCAGCATGTATTGTGCCTCCCCTGGTTTACCTTCCAAACTGATCCCACAGGTCTGTTCACACAGCCTGGGTAAGGTGATGTAATCACCCCTTACTTAGATATAGTATACCTATATCTACCCTTATATATAGACACATGTACACCTATAAGCCTCTCCTATGGTAGGCCTCGACAATCCTGGAGGCAGTGTGCTTGGTTTTATGTGAGAGGGTGCCCTAGCATGAGCTGATCCCCCTCTGCAGCTTTCGGAACCATCTCCTTATAGCTGTTCTATGATATAGCCATACCATATACTCTTAAAGGCATTATAATCCTCGGGATTAATGCTAACTTTGGTTTGGCTTTATCAAAACATTTCGTGTAAGGTGTCAAACACTTTGGAATACTACCCACCCCGCCAATTCTGGTGGCGGGGGTAGCATTCCACCCTTCTAGAGGGAAAAGACATGTATGTTACTGCTTTACCCGGTTAAAGTTAAACAGAGCCTCAGCATCACTAATGGATGCTGCTGCCACAGACACAAGTCTGACCTCCTGTTGCTGGGGGAAACTCCAGCAAGGGTGGCCTGGACAATAGGTTTCCTGTCCAGGGAGGTGTCAGCACCTCCCCAGACAGGGGTTTTGTGTATTGGGGCAGGGAGGGCTGCATTCAGTGAATGCATCTAGACACTGCCTGGGGCACACAAGGTGCTCCATGCATAGCCCGGTTCAAACCAGTTGCTGGGGCACTCCAGCCCCAGCTCTGGCGCAAAACTGGACAAAGGGAAAGGGGTGTAACCACCCCCGTCTCAGGTCCACCCATAGGAGGGACCTAGTCAGGTAATCCAGCCCCCATCCTTAGTATAAGTGTAGGAGCTGTGTCCGAAGGACTTCAGATTATCCTGGAACTAAACTTTGATACAGAACTCTTTGACCTTCGACATTCTATGCTTACTGGAAGACGGAAGACATCTCCCTTGTGGTCAAGGAGTGACCACCCTGTTCAAACAGGCACCATCAGCAACTTTGCCGGTCTGCAGTTTCAAGGCTCCCGCCGGAACCTGAAGACTCTGCGTCTCAAGAACTGGACTTCCAGACTTCTCTGACCCGACCCACGTCCACAGCAAAGTTGAGGACACGAGAGACGTGGGACCAGACATCTTGGACATCCGACTTTACATTTGTGGTCGATGCGTCTTCCCGGTTCCTTGCCCGTTGGCTAGTGACCCCCCTGAAGATGCCATCTTGAATCTAACTTGAGATCCTGGTTGCTCCAGGCTTACTCCAGCTTCCCTAAAAAGGAGAAGTGCCACAGACCTTGCTGGTCTGCAACAGAGCCAATCTTGACATCCTGGGTGAGTTGCGGTTGCCAAGGCTTGTTGGGTCCAATCCGGATACCGACGCTGCAGTCATCTAGATCCATTGTGGGGCAGCTCAAATCCAGCTCCTGGTCATCGTCGATACCTCCTGGACCTCGTGGCTGAAGAGACAAACTCACCTTACTCTGGTAGTCTCGAGGGTATTGGCCCTCCTAAGTCTAAAAGGGTTCCGTCCTAGTCCATCCGGAAGTGTCCTTAAAATGTAACTTTGTAACTTTTACGAACTCCATAGAAAGTCAATGGGAACCCGCTCCTGTGTTTAGACACTGCACGCGGCTCCCGTGGGTCTCCTACCTCTTAATCTTTGGTTGCTTAGTGTAGCCCCAGTGATTCTACAAGCCCTAAGTCTGCTTTTTAACTCTCACGTGGTACTTAAACCACTCTCTTAGTATATGGTTAGTGAGGCCCCTATGGCATAACATATACCGTGCAACTTATTGTGTATTAACTGTGTGACTTGTATTGTATTTTTTACCTCTGACCTCATAAAGAGTGCAAAGGGGTTGTGTTTAGATTAAATACATATATATTTTGATATATAACTTGTGTGGTGTCCTTTCATTTGGTATTCAAGGGATTTTATATGGTAAAACAACTTGCTTAACTCACCTACTGAAGTCTTAGCCTGAAGACTGCTGGATCATGCTACCACTAGGATAGCTTTCTATAAGGTTGACTTTACAACCACCATCAATAAGGGTCGATTTGACTGGTGCAAGGTGCCACTAGAACTAGTGGACATCATATGCCAGGCTAACTTCTCACATGATGGATGTAAAAGCCCCCTCCCATCGTGAACCCAGGGATGCCCTATTATGATATATTATAATCAGTGCTTTAAATGGGCCAGTACTGTCCGTTACAGAGTACCAGCACTTTTTTATTTTGAGAGGAAGAGTACCGGCACTTCTTGAGCTTAACGTAATACCTTTAATGGGAGAGTACCGGCACTTCTCCGAAACAAGCAGGCACTCTGGTATAGAGTACCTGCACTTCTATTTTTCAATTTCAAGCACTGATTATAATATATGTTATGTTACTGTGTTGTGTTATGTTATACAGATTTGTAAAGCACACTACCCAGGAGGATAGCCTGGCGCTGAGCAGGTGTGTGTCTAGCCAAACCAAGGACCTAGTGTGACTACTCGAAATGCCAGGTCTTCAACTTCCAGCAGAATTCAAGTGAGGAGGAGGCTCTTATGCGTAGCGGCATGTCATTCCACACTTTACGAGCAATGTAGGTGAAGGTTCGACTGACGAATCTGGTTTTCCGTTTGTGTGGGATTTGTACAAGTAGGAGTCCGGACGAGCAGAGGTATCTGGAGAGTTTGTGAAACCAGATGCGATTGTAGAGGTATGTTGGGCCAATGTTATGTAGTGCCTAGAAAGGGTGAGGGGTTACAATTGTGCTAGTTTGTAAATGAGGACCCATTGGAGCTCCTTCAGGTGTCGTGTGATATGTGTGCAGCCTGGGAGGTTGAAAGAGATTCTAGCGGCCGATTCTGAATGGTCTGGCATTTTTTATTAGATCACGGCATAGAGGGTGTTCCTGTAGTCCAGCTTGTTTGTGACAAGCAAATGTGTGATAGTTTTCCGGGTGCTGATTGGGAGCCATTTGAAATTCTTCCTCAGCATCTTCAGGGTATGGAAGCATGAGGGTTGATGGCGTTGACTTTGGCGGTTATGTCGAGTTTGCTGTCAGTGACGAACCTGAGGTTGCTGGCATGGGTGGTGGTGGGGGGGGGGAGGCCGATCCTAGCTCTGTTGGCCACCAGGTGAAGTCCCATGGTGAAGTGCTCTTTGCAAGGTCACAATTTCGGTCTTGGCTGTGGCCAGCTTCAGATAACTGATCTTCATCAGTCATGGAGGCGTTGAACTTAATGAGGTACTTGGCATCTGCGAGGGAGAGAACAAGTTGTGTGTTGTTGTCATAGGAGAGGACATTGATGTTATGAGAGCGGATGATGCCGGCTAGAGGGATGATGTATTCATTGAAGAGGGTCGAGCTCATGGGGGAGCCTTGCGGAACTCTGCAGATGTCCGAAGTGTCCAGCGCCAGGTTGACTGGCTGGGCCCTTCCAGCCAGGAAGGAGCAGATCCACTAGAATGTGTGTCCTTGGATTTCGATGTCATGTAGGAGTTGGATGGGGTGGGGGACTCCTCCATCTAGAGTTGTGTGGCTCTCATCCCAGTTGGCAATGAGGGCAGTTTCTGTACTGTGGTTGGGTCTGACACCAGAGAGAGTGGTGTTGAGGAGTTGGTGGTCATTTAGGTGGTCAGTGAGGCATCTGTTGATGATATATAGTGAAGATGTTTTATATAGCACAGATCTAGCCTTCGGTTATTAGAGCTCTGTACATGAGCACAAAAATCTATCACACATTTTGTAAGGTATGAGAGATTAAGTGATTTGTCTAGAATCATAGGATGTTCATCTGAGGCCAGATTACCCAATTCCAAGTCAGAAACTGTAACCAAAGGACACATCTCTTAGCATAAAAGATAAGGTCTTAGGTGGGTCCGAACCACTGTTGGCAATGCATAACTTGGCCTCAGGACATCCAGGATATACTCTGGGTGGAGCAGGAGGACTG
This sequence comes from Lissotriton vulgaris, assembly GCF_964263255.1. NCBI lineage: Eukaryota > Metazoa > Chordata > Amphibia > Caudata > Salamandridae > Lissotriton > Lissotriton vulgaris. Next base: position 2,005,868,714 of record NC_141691.1, on the reverse strand, counting down.
TGTTATTGTGGGCTGCTGTAACCAGAATCACTTACAATTTCTGGCGCTAAACAGGAGCCTAGTGCATCAAAAATCAACAGAGAAGACCATTTTGGACATCTGCGAGCGAATCCATTGGTGCAGCTGCATTGCTGTGATAGTGGCATGAGTTGCTGGGCTGACTAACTCTGGAATGCACCTGTGCTCTGGGAGTGGTTAAGAAACCTGAGAAGACTCTGAGCAGCATTGCCAGCACCCCCAAATGTAACTTGTTACTTAAGACTGAAGAAGGCCAAATATCCTGAAACAGGTGTCTAGAAATACATAGCACGGTCTGCAACAACTATAGTGAATACTAAATAGTTTCAACTAAAGTGAGTGTTACCATTCACTGTATTTACCACAATGCATGTGGGCAAATTGTGCACCGGTATGCTAGGCAGTGTGCTCATTTTCCCCTTTTTGTGTATGGGGAGTGTACCATGGTAATCCTAGTGTCATCCAACATCTAACATTGAAATCCAGTTTGAGGCAGTCACTGTACCCATAATAAACTCTGAGACAGAAGTCTGGTAAAACCAAAAGCAGCGGTTTCAGCAACCAGAGTGGATACACAAGAATTGTTTTGGCATCCTGTCTTCGCCCTCCGAAATGCGCCCCAAATCTTATATGTAATACCACAGCAGACCTTTCAAGCAGTAGGTGACATTCAAGCCGGATTTTATACTGTAATGTCAAATTGAGGCCCACTGTGATTTCAAAAATTCCTGGCTGTGGGAACAAATGTCAGCTAACATTTGCCTGTGAGAGGGTAGGCCTCTGAAGTTAATCAAGTTTCTGGGCCCGCCCCCACACCAGCCTTTCAAGAGGGCACAAAACCTGCCAAGAACGAAGGACTTTTTTGCCCCTGCCCTGGGAGCAAGTTCATACATCATCCAGGGGGCTATTCAGCTGCTCAGGAAAATGGGTCTCAGGCGATTTTAGGTAGGGAAAATGTAACTTTCTAAAAGTACCTTTTAAAAAAATATTTAATAAAAATTTGACTGCACCAGTGATTTTTCCTTGTATTTCAAAAAGTCAAAGAATACATTTTGTAGTTATTCCCTAGTCGTAGTTAACATTTTTAAATGTAATAATGTCTCTCAATGCTTTGCCAGATCGCAGCCATGTTGCTGCAGTGAAAATAGCTTTTGGGCCTTTTCACTGTAATTACATGTTTAACATTAAACCTTTACATGTCGTACTTTTAAATATCATGTACCTTGCCTTATGGCCTATTTAGAGGTGACTTATACATATTTAAAAGGAAGGTTTTGACCTATCAAAAGGAATTATTTGGACAGGTCGGACTTGAAATTTAAAACTACAACAGCCAGGGTACAGATGGTAGTCCTGCAGTCAGATTTGCATTGTCACTGTTACAGGTGGCACAAGGGGTGCTGCAGTCCCCTAGTGGCGTTCACCTTATAGGCCCTAGGAACACTTGTACTATATACTAGGGTCTTAGAGTTAGGTTAAGTATGCCAGTTAAGTGTATACCAATTTCATCATGTTGAAAGAGTAGGCTCAACCACTTTACCCCTGGTCAGCAGGAGTAAAATGCACAGAGTTCTACAGACAGCAAAACAGTCAAGGCAAAAATCTGTGTGTACACAGTGCAAAAGGTGGTCATTTCCAACATCCACCATTGGTGATTTTTCCTTAAATCCAGCAGTGAATAGAAAAGAGATGCTGGCAGCCATTACTTAGAAACTGTTAGATAGAAGGCGGAAAAAAAACACATACATGGCACACTAAAACAAGCATTGGCATAGCCAATAGGTCTCGCCTTTGGGACCTTTTAAGTGTTTAGCCATGCAGCAAATGAATACACAGGAGGAAGGACACTGAAACAAACATGCAAATATGCAACAAAAAAACCAAAACATTTAAAACATATATAGATATCTCTTCTCTCGAAGACCAACAGACTTACAGTCAGCCTTGGACTTGGGGAACCTAGTTGAATGTGCGGAGTGCTCTTCACATGTGAAGATGCCTGGAATGTGGAGACATGCTGATGTTCGGATTGAGAGGATGGTATAGTTTGGGCATGGATCGTTGAGCTGGCGAAGTAGCCTGTTTTTTTGGTGTATTAAAAGGAGCTGAGTTAAGGGGGGGCATGATGCTTTGGGAAGGGGATGGGGCGTGACGTCTGGGGCGGCCGACCGTTGGATGGGGGAGCAGTGGTCGGGGTTTGGCCTGTTCTCCCTGTGCTAGCTGGGGCAGTGTAAAAATAGCAGAAAATTGCGGGTGATCTAGCAATGGAGTCCGATTGATTTTTGCTGTGCTGGTGGGATTTATTTGTGTGTTAGTTGGATGCGGCTGAGGGCTTGAGAACTGTAGAGCTGTGTTTAATTTGTGGCATGCTGCCTACGTGCCAAGCCATTGCAAAAAAAACATGAACGTCCGCCCGCAAAAATTAAAGCCACCTAACTAATTGAAACATGATACAGACCTCATTGCTCCCTGCGCGCCGCTGCTCGCTCCTGCAAGGTGGATGCCACCACATGCACGAGTGTCATAAAAGTGCAGACCGATTGCTGGTGGGCATTTTTATGTGTTAGTTGGATGTGGCTGACGGCTTGAGAATTGTGGAGCTGTGTTGAATTTGTGGCATGCTGCCTACGTTCCAGGCCATTGCAAAAAAAACATGACCACATGCCTGCGAAAATGAAAGCGACCAAGCTAATTGAAACATGATACATACCACATGGCGCCCTGTGCGCCACTGCTTGCTCCCGCAAGATGGATGCCGCCGCACGCAAGAGTGTCAGAAAAGTACAGACCGATTCCAAAATGTCATCTCCTAGAGCAGCGCGTAGGCACTGCACTAGACTCGACCTAAAAACGGTACTTAGTAACTGTTTTGATCTGTGAATTAGAGAATGAGCAGAGTCGACAAAAATACACAATTCCTGATTCACAAAGGCATCACGACCGTAAACTCACATTTACATCCGAAATCTGACATTATGCTAGCCAGGAACCCCCAAAAGGAATACTGTTAGGAGTAAACTGATTAATATTGGGTAGCTCTTTCTTCCATGAGTGTGGAGACAATTTCAGTAATAAATCGCACGCAAGGGGGTGACATGGGTGGAACAAAGCCTGGTTAGCTATTTAAGTTTGTGAGAGGCAACAAACTTGTATGTTTATAGGCATTCACAAACTGAAAGCCAACCCTTTCCCACCCTGGAAATGGTAGGAGATTTACAGGGCTGGAGTAATTTACTTTCCAGGATGGGAAGAGTAACAGATCACATGCCAGATTTGAAGGGGTGTGGAAACATTATACCCCTTTCCCCATGAGAATTTTTTTAAAATATATATATATATTTGCACATCAGGCTTCATTACATAACTGTACGCTATGTATGCTTATGCACAGGGTATATGGGAACCCGAGGAATGTGTCACCTGACATTCCCAGTATTACACCTGGATAGCACAATGCCCCGTGCATCAAAACAAACTAATCGCAGTCCATATTGCCAGCTGCGGGGGACACAGAGTAGAACCAGACCATTAGTGGGGAATGGGGAACTGAGATTTTGAGTTAGAGGCCAACGAATAAGTCTCACCATGTTGATTCTGAAACTGTGGTGGGTAAGATTTATGCAAGTTCAAGTTAAAAATTTGTATAGCGCACTACTCACCCAGAGGGTCTCAAGGCGCTTGAGGGAGGGGGTTATCGAATATCCAAGTTTTTAGTTGTTTTCTGAAGGAGAGGTGGTTCTGTGTAAGGCAGAGGTGGGTGGGGAGAGAATTCCAGGTCTTGGCCGCTAAGTAGGAGAAGGATCTTCCCCCCATGGTGGATCTTTGCACGACATGGCTCTCAGTATTCAAATTGCATTAGCCAGACTCCAAACAGAAGTCACTTAAAAAAAAAATATTGATTTTCTGACGAACATTCATAATTCCATACACAGTGGGAGCATACATCATATCAATGCAGTGATATGTACAAAGCTGTGCACAGTGGCGTAGGAAGGGGGTGTGATGGGTGCGGGCCGCCCCAGGTGTCATCTCTTAGGAGGTGACCAAATGGCAACAATATTTGTTTTCAACACATATTTTTGCCATTTTGTAAAGCCGGGGGTATCAAGAAATGTTCTGCACCGGGTACCACCTGACCTTGCTACGCCACTGGCTGTGCAAGCATAATAATTCCACATAATACAGTGTTGCGACACTCCTTTGAGTAACTGAGTAATTCATGCACAATTGCAAGCACAGCGATACATATCAAGAAATATTCCAAACAGCAAACAAGGAAAGTGGGGGGAAACCATAATGTTCATCGTGTATCCATAATGTTTCGAGCTGGTCGTTACGGACCAACGTTGTGCATGCACAGGATGCCCATGCAGCGTACCAGCACAGGCAGAAGTCACTTAACATGCAGTGCAGGATTCAAAATTTTCTGTCCTCCATATATTCAGAAATATACTTATTACGGAGCAAATTTGACAGTATCGCTGTGTGGTTAACTCCTCGTAATTTTCTGTAGATTAGCAAAATGGTGGGTGTTTCGTAATAGTTTTAATTAATCATGCAGTAAAATTCTTATTGAATGGATGGGTGAAAGGATGGTTGAATCGGTATCAGTATGAGGGTGCTGGTCTTCGATGACGAGGGTTTGCCTCACTAGCAGTCCTAGGATGCTCTCTGCAGGTTCTCGGTCCTCTTGCTGCTCAGATGTTCTCGGGTGAGGTCTGGTAGCTGGGCTCAGTGTCCTCGTTCGCTCTCTTGCAATGCCCTCCATGCAGACTTCTATCCGCTGGGCCTTGCTTCTGGGTCTTCCTGGTCAGGGACCTGCTCCTCTCCATACAGGGAGCTTCCAGATTCTAGACCTGGTCCTGGGATGCAGTAACAAGCAGAGTGCTGTCTCTGGCAAATGTCACTCTCTTCTGTACAACTGTCCCCGCAGAGAACACTACTCATATAGCACAATATCCTGAAGCAAACCGTATGAGAGAGCAACCACAAAGAACACATTGGGAATAGGGGTTCGGGAGAGATGCTTTTCTTTCACCCGACTGAAGAGCCCCAATTAGGGCAAAACTGATCTTGGATTGAAGGAGGATCTGGCTGGGCAATTCAGGCTGGATTATTCTATATTGGAGCAGGGTCAAGCCTGATTTGCATATGGTTTTGGTCCAAACTGAAGCGCATGGAGTGCAAAATGAAGATGGATTGGGATGCAGCCTTGAGTAATTATCAGTGCCTGACATTAATTCAAGCATTCCACCCATCACGTTTTGTATACTTCCTTCCACAAAACATTGTTTTCAGGTGTGATAGTCAAGTCGAATTGAACAAAATCAAGCCGACAAGTCCCAGAATGGACCAGTGTGGTTAATGAAATTCTAGGACTGGGAACAAGATACACCAGCTTGATAGCTGTGTCTGAACTTTAAAAGACTCTTAAGTGCTTAACCGTAAACTCTAAGTCAAGGTACCTTGTAAGCCCAACATCTTTCTCCCAAGCGGTTGGTCTTTGCAATGCTCTCGAGTTGCTGGGTTACAGGAGTAGTTCATTCAGTTAAGCTTTTACTTTGTATTCTGGGACTTGGGAGTCCTGTATATCTCATTATAAAAGGAGGACTAATACTACCAGATTGGAAAGAAGAAACCTGGACTGGAAGCGCTACCCATGCACACACCTCTCTGAGCTTTCAAACACAGTTAAAGTGTGACTTGCATTCAGCCCAGATTTCTGCGCTACACTCACCAGGAGAATGAGCAAAATGCTTCTGTTTCACAGGCCCATGATTGAGTAAAACATGAGTCCCTGTTCAGACCGTGGTAGGCTAGAATAGCTGGACAAAAAATGCTAGACGGGGTAGGAGATATAAGGATAATTCTACCTATTCTAATTAACCAATAAAACATGTACAAGCAAGGCAAAAAATGGACATTCACACAAAGTCATTAGAAAATATACTCAATAAACCAGTTTAAGTCGATTACAAAAATAATACTAAAATGTATTACCTCCCAGCATGGGTTACATTCTAAAACATAATAAAAACATTGAGATTTAAAAACCACCAGCGGTGGTAAGGCAGTGAATCTGTTTTTAGTCAAAAATGAACAAAACAGTAAAAAATGAACAAAACAGTCGACGCAGTGTTTCGGTGCTTTCTAGATCTTCACACCTTCTTCAGGACTTTTGCAACATTTTGACTCAATATCTATAAGGTTAAAGAAATTAATTTTTACTCTATGAAGAGATATTTTGAAAAAACCCCAACAACCCTGTATTGCCATTACCTTGCTCATGCTAGTACATGACTACTATCTCAATTAAATACATCATAGACCACCCCTTAGTCTCTAAATAAACATTTCCTCATGGAGAAAAGACAAAATCTTTGTAGAACTAAACTACAACATGTGATACAATTGTTATATAACTTAGAACTGCATTACATTTGGATCATGAAGCTATGTTCCTGGATTTTTGCACATGTATGAATTATTAAGTCATACCTGATTTTATGTGAGAAAGGATTTAAATTTCTTTCCAATTAGATCTGTATTTCTCGTGCGATTGATATTTCGCAGGCTGTTTAAAGATAAACATAGGATACTACTTAATGGTCTATCTTATTATGACAATATCGAATTGTTTATACATTTATGACCATTTATCAGGATTGTTTACCTCAACTGTCAATGGAATAAGCCTCTTTGTGCACGGAGGGGCCACCGTCAATAGCAGGATTAAGTCCTCGTTTTCATTGGACCTAAAAGTATCATATAGATCTTGATTTACTGGGTATGTATGCGTAGAAGCTGTAGTCTGATTTGTACCCATACAGCGACCAAGTCTACTAACCTGTTTGTGATATTAGGTAGATCTTGAGGATATGGTTCAAAGGGTAACAATCTCTTTATCCAAGTCTTCACTTTCTTAATATGATGAAGAGATCTGTACATCAACAAAAGAAATTGTATTGTGAAATACAAAGAAATTGTGAAATAACACATTATTTCATGGACATTTCCTGAAATAGGATATACAGAATAATGACAAGGGTTATTCTAATACGAAATATATGCTAGATCTCTGCCAGTCTAATCAGAACTAAGAACTATAGCTTGTTGTATCACTTCAAGTCGGACGGCATTTACATCTGCATATCTAAGAAATGTCCATGAAATAATGTGTTTAGTATAATACACAATGATGTCCTTATGTATTATATTGTTAGATAAATTTTGTGAATTTGGACTATATATATAGATTTGTAATAGAATTTTTTAAAACATGAAGTTAGATAATACTGTTAGGAAGATTTTCGCCAACATAGATGTAATTTCTATTGAGTATAATTAGAATGTTTCTGTGGGTAAAACTATTGCATTTTTGTATGGTAAACAAATAACATTACAGCGCGTTATTTATGATGTATGCCACATAATGCACCGTGATATGTTTCAAGTCCGACGATATCATGCTTACGGTGATTGAACTTGTTTTGAATTCCAATCTATCCCTATCCAAAATGGCCGCCGTATGAAAAACGGAACTTCCCAATAGGCTATACAGCAATCTTGTGAATTTGACAACTATTAATTTCTATACATTTGTCCAAAAACTCTATCCTCAACCTTAAAAATTTGGTTTATAGCTCACATTTTAAATCGAGTGGCTAGCGTATTGCAGGATTGTATACCAAATACATGCACTTCCGGGTCGAAAACTCGAGCAACGAACAGAATATCGAGATTTTGATATATACATGCTTCTAGATAAACTATGCCATTGGTGTAGTAAGTTTAAGATAATAAGATCATGATTTCGAGTAAAAACCACTTTTAGACAAACTCGAAATATATATTCGACATCTATTACCCCTACTATTTCCGGGTTAACGTAGGAGGCGACAGCATAAAAAGGCCGGCCCAAAACATGCTTAATCTACTTCGAAATCGCCATGAAGATTGAAGCACGGAGGAGCAGGGAGGCCGCATTTTAAACCTAAGGTAGGCAGATGCTCGTAAGAAAGCGGGAAACGATAGCCCCTCTTAAACCCTTAGATACTTGTCAAGGTGAAATGGACCGTCTATAGACCAACAAGACGGGCACTCGGGTCACTCCCATTTGGAGAACTTGAGGTTACCCTCGCCCAACAAAGATGCGTTTTAGGTTTAAATATTGTAACAACCATGAGTTCGGCGTTTTGAATATTAAAAGAGCGCTGATCTTTAAGTATTTTGAGACAGAAATATCCTCCATGGGGAGTAAAATACTTTATGATCTAGAAATGGGCCATATGGTGTATTTGGACAGAGTCAGGTCAATAAGCATATATCTACTAGACGAATTACGGCATTAATGATGAAGCTGTAGTTCTAATACGAACCATATTGTGATTTTAAAGCCCAAAGTGAGATATCATATCATATACTTAGAATAACGGTCTAGAATACTATGATATAACAGCCGAGGGATTCTAAGCACAATACAATTTCTTTTGTTGATGTACAGATCTCTTCATCATATTAACCCCTTAAGTGCTGCTGACGGCCAATGGTCGTGAGCAGCGCTACCTCCCCAGTGCTGCGCACGACCATTGAACGTCCATTCAGCACTAGTTCTAATGGACAGCGCAGCACTGGGGAGAAATGTTTACACGCAGCTAAGGTGTTAAGAAAGTGAAGACTTGGATAAAGAGATTGTTACCCTTTGAACCATATCTTCAAGATCTACCTAATATCACAAACAGGTTAGTAGACTTGGTCGCTGTATGGTTACAAATGAGACTACAGCTTCTACGCATACATACCCAGTAAATCAAGATCTATATGATACTTTTAGGTCCAATGAAAACGAGGACTTAATCCTGCTATTGAGGGTGGCCCCTCCGTGCACACAGAGGCTTATTCCATTGACAGTTGAGGTAAACAATCCTGATAAATGGTCATAAATGTATAAACAATTCGATATTGTCATAATAAGATAGACCATTAAGTAGTATCCTATGTTTATCTTTAAACAGCCTGCGAAATATCAATCGCACGAGAAATACAAATCTAATTGGAAAGAAATGTATATCCTTTCTCACATAAAATCAGGTATGACTTAATAATTCATACATGTGCAAAAATCCAGGAACATAGCTTCATGATCCAAATGTAATGCAGTTCTAAGTTATATAACAATTGTATCACATGTTGTAGTATAGTTCTACAAAGATTTTGTCTTTTCTCCATGAGGAAATGTTTAGTTAGAGACTAAGGGGTGGTGATGTACTTAATTGAGATAGTAGTCATGTACTAGCATGAGCAAGGTAATGGCAATACAGGGTTGTTGGTTTTTTTTCAAAATATCTCTTCATAGAGTAAAAATGTATTTCTTTAACCTTATAGATATTGAGTCGAAATGTTGCAAAAGTCCTGAAGAAGGTGTGAAGATCTAGAAAGCACCGAAACGCTGCGTCAACTGTTTTGTTCATTTTTGAATGTTTTGTTCATTTTTTACTAAATACAGATTCACTGCCTTACCACCGCTGGTGGTTTTTAAATCTCAATGTTTTTATTATGTTTTAGAATGTAACCCATGCTGGGAGGTAATACATTTTAGTATTATTTTTGTAATCGACTTAAACTGGTTTATTGAGTATATTTTCTAATGACTTTGTGTGAATGTCCATTTTTTGCCTTGCTTGTACATGTTTTATTGGTTAATTAGAATAGGGAGAGTTATCCTTATATCTCCTACCCCGTCTAGCATTTTTTGTCCAGCTATTCTAGCCTACCACGGTCTGAACAGGTACTCTTGTTTTGCTGATACTAATACCCCCTTCCCTGTCATACACTACAGGGGTACCTCCTTTCTTTGAATACCATGATTGAGTAACACATCCAGTCCGTGTTTTCTATTTGCACTTGTAATGCCTTTTAGCCTATTATAAAAGTAGGACTAGAAGTCCCAGGATGCAAAATAGTGGTCGGGACTGCAAGAGTTACGCATGGCTGGGCATGTTACTGGAGAGGCCTGAGCTGGTATGAACCAGTGACACTACAGGTTCCAGCATGCTTAGTGCTATTCCAAGAAAGGCCATAACTGATAATTTCCCTGAGTACGTGGAGCCACTAGTCGACATCTACTGACCTTCTGTAGCCCAAACCTACCTGTTTATTTCCCCCTTTTTAGGTCTCGCCTGGCGTTAGCAGCGCGCATGCGTTGCTCGTGCCATGCGAGGGCTTCTTGGAATTGGCACGATTCCAGAAGCTTGCTTTCTGCTCCTCCCATGTTTTGCATTGGCACGCGCCATTTTGCGTGTTATGATTGTCCAGGAGGTTTTTTAGTCCCTCCTGGTTACCACCCTGTCCGCTTTTGGCCCTGGCCACCGGGATTGCATCTTTACCGGCAGCGGGAGACAGTGTCTCCTAATTAGCCGATAAAGCACTTTTTTCTTTTTTTACTGAGCTACTGTATTACCACTTCTATCGTTCTTCCATTTCTTCTTGCTCCTTATCACTAGCGTCAACCTTTCTCCTTCGTGTTCTTTTTCTCTGCCGTTAACCATCTTAATTTCGCCTTACACTCCTCCTTTTTTATAGCATAAGTTGTATTTATTGTTTTTCTTTTCCCATCTCTCATATTCTTTTCTCTTCATCTCTCCTCATGTTTCTTTTAACCTTCCTTTCTAACATACCTTCTAAACTCCCTGTCCCCTTTAGCCCATTTTCCTTCTTACTGCCGTGTTTTTTTGTTTGTTTTTTATGTGCTTTTTTTGCCGCACTCACGCTCTTTTTCCTCTAACTCATGCCGGAATCTCCTCTTAACCTGACTCGTTCTCATTTTTTCGTCCCTCCTACTACATTTTTTCTCACTACGTATTTTTATCTTTCGTCTGCTTTTCTTTTTTCTGTCCTTGTTGAAATGTCTCTCTTTTGTCCTATATTACTTTCCTTTCTCTCCTACTGACCGTCTACCTGTGCTATTTATCTCCAAACAACCCCACTCCTATTTCCCTTTCGCCCTTCATTTCCCACCTGGTCTATCCCCTGCTCTCCATCTACTCCACACCACTGTCTCTCATGTTACTACCGTTTCTCGATTTTCTTTATGTCTTTAGCTCGTTGTTGTCTCCCTTCTATTTCCACCTCTCCCATTTTTAACCGGTATCCCCAAGTTTCCCATCTACGCTGCTTCTTCCTTGCTTCCACTTTTTCATCTTCACTCCTCCACCTCTTACTTGTGTACCTAAATTGCCTTTTTCCTTTATTTTCATTCCCCTTCTCCTTTCAACCCATCTCATCCATTTTCGCCTCTTCCCCATCACTCCTCTATCCTGCTGGTCATTCCTATTTTTCCATTCCCCTCTTTGCTATTTCCTTTCATATTTCTGCCCCCTCTCCCTTCTGCGATTTACGGTTTCTACGTTGTCCTCTTGCCTCTATTTCAGTTACGCACCTCATCCCTCCATCCCCCTGCCTCTCCCATATCCCACCCGTCCTCCCCTCCCCTGCCGTCTCCCCCTTTTCCTCACACCCCCTTCACACTTCATCCTCTGACTGGCCGTGTCCCCATCGCTGCGGGAGCACTCGCTGTCCCTCAGCTCTTTTTCTCAGGCACATCGCCCTGATTTCAGAGAGGCGCTTGATTCCTCCCAGTCCCAGAGGCATCCAGAGCCAGGAACAGAGCGGACGCTCACATCTACATTCACGAAGACCCCACGGGCCTCTGAGCCCAGCTTGATGGCCCCTCCTCTGACGTATCTCGGATTCATGCAGACACTAGTGTTGAGACGAGATGCGCAGAATTCTCTTTATAATTTTTTATTAGAATCTAATCTTTTAATTCAGATTTTGGGTTTTAAAAAGAAAGTCACCATTGCAAAAAAAGAAAAAACAAAATAAATTGCATTTTCAACAAGGGACGGGTTGCCTATTTTGATACTATATTCAGTTTTTTGTAAAATAAAAAGACAAATCCATGTTTTGTATATAATGTAAATACACAGCAGCATTTGTAAGCATATTTGTACGTATTATTTACGTCTCTATTAGCGAATTTTATAGGAGAAACACTCTCTTCTATCCTGGACTTTAAGAGGGATTAAAAAAATGGAGATTTCCTACAAGGGGCATGGCATGTATAATATAGGGCGTGTCTTACACATGTTAACTACATTTCTGTGATTCCCATAGTGTGCCACCCATCTAGCATTTTGGTGCCTTTATGAGCTTTCGGTTATTTCATCCTAGTGTTGTCCTGGGGCGTTTGGCCACAGTGGCACTGCCCGTTGGGTGGCTTGAGTGCAGGACAGGCCATTCCATCACTGTCGCACCCAGCTATATATACACAACAACCAACATACACCTAAAACCAGCCATGACTATTGGCTTTATCAATAATCGTCAGGTGTTTAGGATAAAGCATTGTACAAGTGTAACTGCCACACTGAAAAAAAAAGAAACCAACATTCTAAAAAAAAAAGCCAACATTTTTAGGGAATGCTAAATTAAATAAAACAAGTGAAATATATATCAAATCACTGACGTGGATCACCTTAACAGTTTTTGCATAAATTGTTCAGAAATTGATCTGTGTTTTTACTGGTTAGGGACAGGACAATGGTATAGGGGCCGATAGGGACTTTTTCAATGTCTATTTTTAATTACTGCCACTCCTGAGTCCTGTATGGAACAGGCCCTTTTAAAACCCTGCTACTCTCTATGCATGCACACAAAAACACACAGGGTCTTATTATTAAGCCTCTCACGCCACCGGAACGCCTCTTTTCCCATATTAAAAGTGACGCATTAGCGGCTCAAGGGGCTTGTACCCCTCAGTCTTTCCACGTCTTTCTCTTTTCCTCTCTCACAACATACACACATTTGTGTCTCTATCACAGTCTCACACATACATGCCCTTGCCCGCTTCAATTCCCACAACACACACAGACACATTATCTCCACACACTCGCACAAAGTAATACTCTCTCCCATACATTGGCAGTATGCTTTAAACTACTACTACAATTCTAACAACAAAAAATCACAACATATCAAAAACAAACCCTAATATATACAAATACAAAACAATGCCATTCACAAAGCAAATGCAAATTGCTTTAACTTAAAAAAAGGCGAGACCTGTTGCATTTTCAATGCTTGTTACCTCATGCTATCTCTGCCTACTTTTTTCTCCTGCCCATACGCTCCCGTAAGGCCTCTCTCTCTTTTCTTCGCACTCCACCTCCCTTGGGGACCCTCTCCCTTCCTCCGTCTTGTTTCTTCTACTCACTCCCAGAAGCCTGCGCCTGAGCTCCCATGACCCCTCTCGCTATATCACCCACACGCTGCCAGGCTCACCACGTACAGAACATTTCACCCTCCCCCTCTGCTATTGCCCAAGTCAAGTTCGTTGGCAGACAAACTTTTTTTTAAACCCAACAAGAAGTTCCAAAAGGAAAAGGTCATCTTGCTTGTTGACAGCTAGAGAAATGAGAAATGCCCCGGTTACTTACCGGTAATCTTCATTACTCCGAGTATAGTCTTCCTCGCCACATGATTTACATAGTGAGCTTTAGCTCCACAACAGAACCCTCCAAAGCAAAAGAAAAAACCTCCCACCCCCTCCCAACATGGCCGACCAGTCCCACCTGACCTCTATAAGAGGCGGACCGGCCCCACCAACAGCCTGATCTACCAAGCAAACAATGAAGCCGATAGCCAGACAGGGAGGGGGGGAGGGAACTCATGTGGCGAGGAAGACGTTAATGAAGATTACCGGTAAGTAACCGGGGCATTACCTCCTCGTAAGTCTTCCTCGCCACATGATTTACATAGTGAGCAAATACCCAAGCCAACAAGGCTTCATTGACCACCAGAAGAACCACACCACCCGGTGATGCAGGTAAACCAACATAAGGTTTTAATCAGCATAAAGTAAAGCAAACAGGAATTACAGCAAACCTGAATCTAGACATAACAGAAACACACCTCAAGGAGCCACCGCTCCCGCACTGAGAACGGCCCCCGCGAAGTCCCCATGGACAGAACCACCCAAGACAACGCAATAGTGTTCCATGAACATGTGGGGGGACGACCACGTCGCCGCCCGACAAATCTCCTCCGTGGAGACACCCTTGAAGGAGGCCCAGGACACCGCGACACTCCTCGTGGACCGCCCCTGGACCCCCGCCGGAACCCCCGAACCCAGCGATGCATAGGAAAGGATGATAGCCTGTTTAAGCCAGCGACTCAAGGTGGAGAGAGAGGGCTTGTGGCCTGATCGGACTGGACCGAAAGTTACGAACAGGCTATCACACCGGGCCAGGGGAGATGTGCGTTCAAGGTACACCAACACAGCCCGCCGGACATCCAGCAAAGCCAAGGCAGGATCCATGTTGGGGGGGAAAGAAGGTAAAGACACCTCCCGAGCCCGGTTCACCAGGGAAGGAACCTTGGGTAGGAACCGTGGGTCATGCCGGAGCAGTAACCGGTCCGGCAACACCCGCAAGAAGGGCGGGGAGCGGAGGAACGACCCCAGCTCGCCCATCCGCCCAGCAGACACCACGGCAACCAGGAAAACCACCTTGAAGGTGAGAAACCGCAAAGCCACCGAGGCTAGGGGTTCAAAAGGAGGACCCTGAAGCGCCCGCAGCACGAGAGGCAGATCCCACGGGGGGGACAGGCAGAGTGACCGCGGGCGACGGAGAAAACAACTCCGGAGCAAGCGAGCCACCAGGGGATCCAGCCCGTCGAAATCCGGACTGCGGAAGGCTCGCAAGGCCGCCCAATGGCCCTCAGGGAAGAAGGGGCTAAGCCTAAGGAAAACCCCTCAGCCAGGAAATCCAAGACCCGCAAGGGAACAACGGTGGCGGGGTCAGTACCCCGCAGACCGCACCAGCGTGTGAAAGAAGCCCAGTGCCGGGCATAGGACGACAAGGTGGAAGACCTGCGGGAGCCCTGAAGCAAATCCACTACCTTAGAAGAACACCCCCGAGCCAGCAGCGTCACCCGCTCAAGAGCCAGGCCTGCAGATGGAGCCGGCGCAAAACCGACTCCGGGAGCGGGGGGCCCCTCAACGGAAAGGGCAGATCCGGGATCGGCCAGCAGGCCCGAACCGCCAGATCGCAAAGGAGAGGATACCAGGGGCGGCGGACCCAGCCGGGCACCACCAGGAGCACCCTGGCCTTGTCCACGCGAATCTTGCAGAGGACCCGGGGGATCAGGGGGAACGGGGGAATGCGTACAGCAGACCGGAAGGCCAAGCGAACGACAGGGCATCCACTCGCCATACCCCCGGACCCGGGAGGAGAGAGCAGAATTTGGGCAGAAGGGGCGAGTCCCCGTCCGCAAACAGATCTATCAGAGGAAGACCGAAACGAGACACCAGGCGTTGAAACACCCTCGGGGACAGGGAGAGACACGGAAGCGCAGGAAAGATCCCACTCAGTCGATCCGCCTCCACATTGTCGGACCCCGGGAGATAGACCGCCCGAAGCGACAGGACCGATGTCTCCGCCCATGAGCACAACTCCTGAGTCAGCAACCAGAGGGAGCGAACCCTGCACCCTCCCTGATGGTTGACATAGCATCTCACCACCTGGTTGTCCGTCCGCACCAAGACATGATGACCCAGCAGTGATGGAGCAAAATGATGGCAGGCCAGCAGGACCGCCTTCAACTCCCGATAGTTCGAGGAGCAGTGAGACTGAAGGGGATTCCAACGACCCTGAATCGACTCCATGCCCAAGGTCGCCCCCCAGCCGAGGAGACTGGCATCGGTCGTGAGCACCCTGGAAGGGGATACCAAGAAGGGAAGCCCCTCCGAGAGGTGAGCCCCCACCAACCACCACCCCAACTCCGTCCGGAGCCGAGGGGAGACCGGGACCAGAAGCTCGTAATCCTCCGAGCGGGGGTCCCAGAAGGACAGTAGATGGTTGATCAAAGGATAGAGGTGGAGGCGAGCCCAGGGGAGCACATTGATGGTCGCCGACATGAGGCCCTGAACACGCAACCAAAGGCGAACCGGAGCAGACCCCTGAGCCAGCAGGGACCCCAGATCCCGCCACAAAGTGTCCCGGCGCCCTAGAGGCAAAAACACCTTCCCCAGCACCATGTCCAGACGACCCCCAATGAAGGCCAAGTCCTGAGCGGGCAACAGATGAGACTTCCGCTCGTTGATCAGGAAGCCGTGGGTGGACAGGAGCTCGCAGACCCTTCTGACGTGTAGCATCCCCTTGGAAAAAGAAGAGGCAGAAATTAGCCAATCGTCCAGGTACGGAAACACCCTGATCCCCTCCCGGTGCAGAATACCCACCAGGGGGGCCAGGATCTTAGTAAACACCCGCGGGGCAGATGATAAGCCAAACGGAAGTACCTGGAACTGATAGTGGGAGCCTGCCACGCAGAACCTGAGGAAGGACTGGGAAGACGGATGAACCGGGACATGGAGGTAGGCGTCGAGGAGATCCAGCGAAGCCACCACCTCGCCACGTACCAGAAGAGGCAGAATCTCCTGCAGAGAGATCATTTTGAACTTAGTATGAGGAATATAAGCATTCAACCCCTTCAAATCCAACACAGGGCGGAAATCCCCAGACACCTTCCTTACCAGAAACAGTATGGAGTAGACGCCCAGGCCCCGCTGTGACGGAGGGACCGGGCGGATGGCCTGTTTGGCCAGCAAGTCCTGAACGCCGGCCAGCAATGCCCGTCTCTTGACCAGGGAGGAAGGAAGGGGTGTAGCGCGGAAAAATCCGGTGGAGGGGAGGAGAAGGTGATGGATAATCCTTCCCGCACAATCCGAAGAGCCCAAAGATCCGTGACCGAAGACTCCCATGCCTGGATGAAGTGGCGGAGACGGCCCCCCACCGGGAGCACCCCGGAGGGAGATGGCCGAAAGTCAGGACTTTTGGGCGGCAGAGGAAGCGGCAGCTGCCGGCTGAGACCGGGATTTTCCGAAGTAAGGTGCGCCCCGGCCGCGACCCCTTCCACGAAAGGGCGCGCCGCCCCTACCCCTGGAAGCTGAGGGGAAAACCCGTCCGCGACCCGAGAAGCGGGGCCCAGATGACCTGATGGGAGCCATCAACTTGCGGTCCTCAGCCGACTTCTTAATCATCGCCTCCAGAGGTGGACCAAACAGCTTAGCCCCTGTAAACGGAATTTTCATGAGCAGAGCCTTCTGGGCCGCTTCCGCCTTCCAATGCCGCAGCCAGATCTGTCGCCGGGCCTGAATCGCCGCACCTCCCGCGGCAGCCGCCGCACCCAGGGTGTCAAAGGAAATGTCCGATAGTAGGCGAGTCTGCTGTTCCATCAGGGCTAGCGTGGGCACCACATCAGCCCCTTGATCCAGTAGTTCCCCCAAGGACTGGAAGTCTCGTAACAGAGACTGTACCGTGCACGATAAATATGCCGAGGCCCGGATGGAGAAATTTGCAGCCGCATAAGAGCGCTTCGCGGCAGCCTCTACGCGTTTGTCCACCGGGTCAGAGGGAGAGGCGTCTTCCGAAATGATGGAACCCTGGGAAGACAGCCCCACAACCAGTGAGTCCACCTTCACAGCCGGGGGGAATTCCTTGGTGAACTCCTCCACCGCGTAACGTTTCGTCAGAAAACGCGGAAAAGCCTGTTTATCAATGTCCAGCCACTCCCCCTCGATGACCTTCTTGACGGAGGCATGCAGTGGCAGGGAGTCCGGCGCCTTGCG
This sequence comes from Lissotriton vulgaris, assembly GCF_964263255.1. NCBI lineage: Eukaryota > Metazoa > Chordata > Amphibia > Caudata > Salamandridae > Lissotriton > Lissotriton vulgaris. The sequence continues at coordinate 2,005,851,010 of NC_141691.1, read as the reverse complement.
CTGATATTGGACAAAGAAGTCCTCGGACGCCTCCTCCGTTGCAGGTGGCGGGAAGGCCAAGTTATCCTTAATGTGCGCCAGGACCTCACGCAGTTCCTGGCCCTGTATGTAGCGACCATGGAGATCCTCCTCCTCCCCCTCCGCATCAGAGACAGGGGAGGGGTCCCTGCGTGGCCGTTTCGGCGAGGAAGGACCCTGCGCATCGCGTATCGCCAGGGCATCGGCGACCGCTGACTGGATCATCAGCTGCAAGGCCTGAGCTGAAATGGGCAAAGCAGAACAGGGGCCAGGTCCCTGACCCGCCGTGACATCCTCCTGCTCCATAGCGCCAGAGAAAAACACCACAAACCAAAGCAAGCGGAGAAACTCAATGACCCCCCGGATCAGGGGACCTAAGAACCCGCCCGAGGACACAGCTGCAAGTCCTCAACTCATGCGCTGCACCTGGAGTGAAGCCCCGCCCCCAAAAGGCGGGACGCGACCTCGGCCAATCAGGGCACGGCACTGACTCGCGTGCCGTAGCTGAAGAACACCCTGTCCGGCGGCAGCGTCCAGCGCTGAAATCCGCCGCACCCGCCGGTGTACAGGAGCCCCCGGCGAGTCGACCCGGAAGACCCGGAACCGCCGAGGCAGGAAGCCCGGCCCGACGTACACCGGTAAGCTCAGTCAGGAGGCGAACCCGGAGTCCTCTGCTCCGTAGGCAGTCTTGTAACAGAGACTGCACCGCGCGGCAGCCTCCTTCACCAGCCCCGAGCGGGGAGCGCGGAATCCCGCGAGCGAGACCCCAGGCTCAGGCCAGACGCGGCAGCCCCAGCCACCGCCGAACGGCCCCACGGGGAGACACTCACACGGCGGACGCCTCAATCAGCGACCGGCGCCGCGTCTCCCCACCCCCTAGAGGCAGTGATGGGTCCCAGAGCCCGAGAAACGGGCGAGGGACACCCCAAAACGGTCGGCACAGGGGAAAAAAGGGCGCACCTTAACCCCCCCTCCGCCGCCCCCCCCTCCCTTCCCCCCAAGATCCCAGGTACGCTAGAGCAGCACCTCACCCGTCCATTAGGACGGGGGACGGAGGAGGGGGAGGGGGCAGGGTCCCAGGTCCTAGGGTCCGCTAGGGCAGGACCTCCAACCCAAGAGCCAAGGACCAGCTAGGGCAGGTCCCATGTCTTACCTTACGGCGCTCTGGAGTAGAATGCGCAGAACAAAAAAAACAGGCTGTTGGTGGGGCCGGTCCGCCTCTTATAGAGGTCAGGTGGGACTGGTCGGCCATGTTGGGAGGGGGTGGGAGGTTTTTTCTTTTGCTTTGGAGGGTTCTGTTGTGGAGCTAAAGCTCACTATGTAAATCATGTGGCGAGGAAGACTTACGAGGAGGTAATTCAGGTTTAAAGTGACCCTGTCTTTTCTTTACTATAATATTTAGCACTCGAAATAGGCGATTGGTTGCGTTTTGGGTGAAAGTCTAGTATTTGCGCAGAAACGCTCTTAAGTGCTAACTGCTAACACGCCATTTGGCGTGACCACCTCAATGCATAGCTCTAAAAACGCTGTTTACAGTCCTGGCATTTTCTGTGATAACCTGATGCCTTCTAGGTAATGTAGTCTTAGTGTACATTAGTTGACTAACTCAGACTAACACACCTGATGAAAATTATTTGAAGTGTGAAACCCAGGACTGGAAACAGTGTCAAGGACATGGTGTGAGATGTCACTCAAAAGCCATTCCAATGACAGTCAAAGGCGTTCACGTGGCGAATATGCAATCACTGAATTGTGAGGTTTAGTCCAAGTGTGCACCTGACCTCTGTAAACCGAAAGTAAAGTTGCCACGTGTCCCACTTCCATGCGTGACTAGTTAGGCAAGCCCGAGCTTTTTATTAGCATTTTGAGACTTGTAATCTCATTATGAAACCAGTACTACTGGTCCCAAAATTCTAAGAAAAGTGGGCCTGGAATAATTAATCATGCATGGAGCTGAGAAACGTGGCAGCTGTGAGAAAGCCCAGTAAGAGAAGACAAGCCCCGCTGACATGTTGTGATCTTGCAAACCGGAAAATTACTCAGTGAAGACATGCTACGGCTCCGACAAGTTTCCCAGGTCCGTGTGTGATGTGCTGCTGCAGTCCAGTTTATGCTTTGAATTCTGGGACTTGTAGTCAATTCAATTCAATTGATCTTTATTTCGGCACTACATGGCCATAAAAGATTTACACGGCATACACATTTCATTAATAAAATACATATTAAATCCCATTTTTAAAACAACTGATAGTTAATGCTTATAAAATCAATACAAGTTCAAAAAAACAAGTATGGAACATGGTAACATACCTAGCTTTTGAGCATTAGGACACAGAGCTGAATTTTTTTATCATAATAGTACATACAATCAAACCACTAAACAAATAAAACCAAGTGAACAAGTGGTATACGGTTTTTGTCTTTATAGCTTTAGGCCTTTTTTCCTGTGCACAAAATGGATGGAAAGCAAAAATCTGGTGACGCTAAATACAATTGTTTGAGTTGTATCAGATCTGATCATTCTTAATGCCATCTTACATGACCTTATTCCCAACAGTTTACATAAAGGTTTGATCCATTTTCTTCTGGCCAACACATAGGCTGGGCAGAAGAAAAGGATGTGCTGGTCATCCTCTTTGAGGTTACCCTCGCACATAGTACATGTTTCGCTGGTCGTGGGGTCATCAACAACATTGCCCCTTTTAGACCTGCGTGCCAGGGTTGAATTGGTCAAAGGGTTACCATATCTTAATTTCATAAAAAGGGTTTTAGCTAGCGGGGGCTCAACTTCATCTAGAAAGTTCTCAAAAAAAAGCTCATTCTTGAACCTTAGGAAGTTGTTTACTAAAGTCCCACCACTATTTCCATTAGTCATTTGGTTATTAATAAATCCTCAAAAGGCCATTTTCACAATTTATTTAGGGTTATATGGTAGCCTTTCTGGATTCTCCCAAAGTTGAGATAAACCTATCTTGGTTAACCACAATCTAACATGTTTTAGCCAAATATTGGAATTCGATCCATCCATACCCATTACCTCTTTTAACCCATTTCTGTAGTCAAGCAATTCTGGTGTTTGCCAAAGTCTTACCCTAAACATTAGTGGCCGCACAATAGTATAATGGTCGGTTCTTTTGATATTTAAGTCCAGCTGAAGTGGTACTAAAAGGTGCTTTTTGGGGCCCTTACAAGGCTTCTCATAACTTTGTTCTCCAAAATTGTGAAAACGTCCTTTGGCATTGGCCCCCAAATCTCAGCACCATAAAGGGCTGCCGATTGAACTTTAAATTTAAACAGCTCTAGTGCTGGTGACACAGCTTTGATAATACTTGCACCCTGCTTCTTCAGAATGGGTATAGTGTTCTGAGTGAATATTAACTTGCTTTTCTCAATTTGGGGTCTCCACGTAAAGTTGGAGTCAAGAGTAACCCCCAAATAGGAAAAGTTTTGAACCGATTCCAGTCTTTGGCCATTTAGTGTTAGGTAACCTTTTTCCGGTTTAATAGTGGTTAGGGTCATACATTTGGTTTTTTTGGCATTAATTTCCAAACCTTTCCTATTACAATAGTCACTGGATGAATGTAGTAGTGCCTGTAGGCCTTTTTTAGTTTGGGAGATTAAGATGGTATCATCCGCAAAGAGTAACGCGGGTACCCTTTCCCCATTTAGTTTTGGCGAGTCATTTTTGCAGCCCTCCAAGTGAGCAGGAACATCGTTCACAAAAATGGAATATAAGGTGGGGCCCAGGACGCAGCCTTGGCGGACGCCACGCTCAATGGGTATGTTCTGGGTTAATTCCCCATTGGAGCCCCATCTCACGTTAGCAAAATTCTTGGCGTGCAACCCAATTATCTGAGCCAACAAACAGTTGGGTAGCCCTGCCATATGGAGTGATCTCCATAAAAGATCTCGAGGGATTAGATCGAAAGCTGCTCTGAGATCTACGAAAGCAACATATAAATGTCCCTTTTTAATCTGAACGTATTTCAAATAAAGGCAACAAAATCTAAAAACTTGGTCGATGGTGCTCACTTTGTTCCTAAACCCAGCTTGGAACTTCGTGAGGACCGAATTATCTTCCAACCACAAGTTTACACGGATTAAAATGTGCCTAGAATACATTTTCTGAAAAATGTCCATTAGGCTAATAGGTCGGTAATTAGAGGGTTCCGACCGATCACTGTAGGAAATGGGACCCCCGGCCGGCCAGGGCTTGCGCCCCAGCCAGTCAGAGACCGCCACTCCTATGTCAAGACAACCCCTGCTCACCCTCTAGGTAACGCGTCGCGAGCAGTCAGGCCTATCTCGGAGGACATGTGTGAAGCATTTGCGCACGCACCCACCCACAACAACGTCCAGGGCCTCCCACAAAAGGAACTCCACACAAAGTATATATGAAAATAGTCTTTGTATTAAGAAGGACACATAGGAACACACACTTTACAAGGTGCCAGAGGCACGGGCAGGGTTTACAAGGAAAAAGGTACAGGGCAGGGCCAAGGGGCCCCTGCCAGGGGTATGCACATGATGGATCTGGCATTAGAACACATATCAACTGGGAACTTCCAAGAACTAGCAGTAGAACTCACTCTGACCAGGAATCACATACAGGGGACATCGGGTATTCAGGAGGGAAGGGAGGACAAGGTACATAACATAACAGGAGCACTCTTAGAGGTGCAACACAGAATACTCGCAGGGATCACATAAACCTTCGTAAATAACTGTCAACAGGCCAGCTGGCCTTTCTGGGGCTAGGACGCCCCAAAGTCTCAATGTCAGGAAGGGCTGCAGGTAGCCCGGAACAACCTACACGTGGCAGCTGCCCACGAAGTGCTGGGCAGCTGAGGGACATCGTGGGAGCCTCAGAGGCTCGGGGGAATAATTGCGCCATGAGGGAGCCTCTAGGACTCCAGGACAAAGATGCTGGGCGGAGCCCCGCCGGCTCGAGAAGACCAGGGGCAATGGTGGAGCCTCTCGGGGCTCAGGGACACGTTGGAGCCTCTCGGGGCTCGGGTCAAATGGACTAAGGTGGAGCCTCCCCGGGCTCGAGGAGACAAGGGGCAATGGTGGAGCCTCTCGGGGCTCAGGGGCACGTTGGAGCCTCTCGGGGCTCAGGGATACGTTGGAGCCTCTCGGGCCCGGGTCAAAGGGACTGAGGTGGAGCCTCTCGGGGCTCAGGGGCATCGTTGGAGTCCATCCAGGACTCAAGAACAAAGGGAAGGGCCCTCAGGAACTTCGCAGACACACAGCACTCCCCTGGCAGAGGAGCGACCCGGAGCCCGCCCGCACTCACCGGCTGTCAGAGGCGGCGGCTCCTCGTGGCTTCAGCTCCTTTCGGCTGAGCTCCTCGGCATGACGGTGGTGGGGCTCTCTCCTCGGGGGGAGCCTTGCCCAAGGACAGCACTCGTCCCTCGGCAGGCAGTGCCGGGTTCCCCGACCCGGCGGTAGAGTTTTCAGGACTTCCGGGGCGCGTGGGGAAGCCCTCAGAGTCGGGCCAATCCCTGCGCGGCCCAGCGGTGACGTCACCGGAGTTCCGGCAGCCCGGGCCAATGGGCGTGCGGCAATGCTTTCTCCGGGGCCGCCAATGACAGCGCGGCCCTGGATGGGAAGGCGGGTGCAGCGCCTCACAGGCTAACTCCGGGCTGTGGCGGTGACGATCTCAGGCAATGCCGGGTGGGCACCGGTTTGTGGAATATAGCGCTCCCAGCGCTAGTACATGAATGAAGCGCCCCAAAGCGTTTAGAGGGCAGGAATCAGCGCTTCCAGGCGCGGGGCGGAAGGGACAGCGCTCCCCAAGCGCTGGGGGTCAAAAGAAAGCGCTCCCCAGCGCTAGATGAAAAACAGCAAAGTCCATAGGTAGTCCAGAACCTCAGGTGGAGCACAGCAGCTCCTGGAAGGGAAAAGACCCTCAGCAGTCCAGGATTAGGGCAGGGCCCAGGGAGGCAAGCCAACCCTGAGCCCAAGCAGCAGCAGCCCCTGGTAGATTCAAGTTGAGAACAAGAACATTTCCAGAGTGTCACAACACCCTTTTTACACACACATCCTTGGTCTGAAGGGGCAGGCAGGGAGAGAACCAGCTGGAACTGGTTATGGGGGATTCTTTTCACTGGCCAGGCTAGGGACATCAGACGCACCCCAGGGGGTGGAGCCGGCATTGTGTGGGGAAAGCCCAGCCTCATTCAGGACACTCAAACCAGACAGTCAATCCACAAGCAGACCCAGGCTCACTCCTCCCCTCACATCAGCATGCTAAACACTCCATTCACCACCGGGGCAGACCCTCCCAGATTCTGGGAGCCAGGCTCACCAGCCAGCCTCACCCAATCATACGCCAGGCACACATTCCACAAATATGCCAACTTCTAAAAGGGGGACTTCTACACTAGACACACTCATGCCGCATATACCGTTGCGCAGCATTCAGTCTCACGAGTTCATACATACCAGACTTGACCCTGCACACCCTACGCATCGGGAACTACCAGGGACACATACATTCCCCATGCATTCCTATGGAAGGGCAGGTCTCTCTCTCTTCACACGCACTCAGAGTGGGAATCACCATCCCTAGGTTACATATAACAATAAACTTCAGGGGTGGACCTGCCAGAAGGGCCAAGTCCAACACATGCCCCTCCCAGCCCAAACGCAGGGTAGACCAATCACCACCATGATGGACTTCCCTGCTGTAGGGCGATAGAACACGGACGCGGGCCCGCACTGCAGGGACACCCTCCAGTTCTACGCCACGTTGACCTATAGACACACACAGACTAAAAAAAAAATAAAATAAAAAAAAATAATAATAAAGACATAGGCCCAACCAGGCTACCCCACTGGCACTCCTTAGTTGTACATGACTAGGACCAGGCCCTAGGCCACCCAATTACCACTGGTCCCTGCTAATCCGAAGTGGGGGGTGGTAACCCCTGGCCCACAATAGCCATTCTCCACTCCCTTTCTCAGTGTAGCCACAACTACTACTGTTCCTTCCACCTAGGGTCCGCACCCTCAGGCTTGCCAGAGGTCACAGGCAAGAATGCCCCACCCTACCTCTACTTCTGAGGTTCCGCGCTCTCCCAGGAGAAACACCCTCAGAACACACTCTCCTACCAGTCTTGGAACTTCCTCCCTCCACTGGTCTACCACCTGGGAACTAAGTGTTCAGCTTTCTCCAAGGCAAGCCGCGGCCGAGCCAGCAGGTCTTCCTTGTCCAGGATACAACTTAACATAAATTCAACAAGATGAGCCGCGGCAGCGCCAGCAGGCCCCAGTGTTCAGCTCTCCCCTAAGGCAAGCCGCGGCCGAGCCAGCAGGTCTTCCTTGACCGGGATACAACTTAACATACATTTAATTTTAATTTAATTTAATTTAAAAAGAACTTATAGAGCGCACGTACTCTGAGTCAGTTTCATGGCGCTGGTGAGGTCCCTAAAAGAATAAAATAAACGAGCTAGTGATGATAGGTTAGCTAGGTGCCAAAAGCCTGCTGGAATAAAAATGTTTTTAATGACCTTCGGAACTCCATGTAGGAGGAGGAAAGTCTTAAAGACAGGGGGAGGCCGTTCTGGAAGGTGGGAGCAAGCACAGCAAACTTCTGCCCTCCTGCCCGCTTCTTTTTGAACCGGGGCGTGGTTAGTAAGGCTGAACTAGAGGAGCGGAGGTCTCTAGAAGGAACATAGAGAGAAATAGCCGAATTGATGAAGGCCGGGGCTGTACCTGCTCTTGCTTGAAAAGTCAAGCAACCAAGTTTAAACCTGGCTCGTTCTTTTATCGGGAGCCAATGTAAGCTCTTGAGTAGGGGAGTCGAGTGATGGGACTTAGACAGGCCAAAAACCAGGCGGGCCGCCTGGTTTTGTATTAACTGTAGGCGCTGCAAGGCATACGCAGGGGCTCCATTGTAAATGATGTTTCCATAGTCAATTTTTGACAGGACCATGGCCATCAAGATTAGCTTTAAAGCAGAAGTGGAAAAGAATCTGGCAATTTTCCGGATAAGTCGAAGTGTAAAGAAACAAGAAGAAACCACCGAATTAATGTGTGAGTGAAGGGTTAATTTGTTGTTGAGAATGATCCCAAGGGTCTTAACTGAACAAGAAGGGGAAGGAGGGGGTCCAAGTGAGGAGGGCCAGAAAGAAGAAGACCAGGGATTGGCAGCGCCGCCCGTCGCCACAAGTTCCGTTTTATCAGGATTAAGTTTTAACTGGTTGGTATTCATCCAGTCTCGGATAAATAGCATGACGGACTGGAAACTGCCAACCCCAGAGGGAGAGGAAAGGTCAGAAATGAGTTGGAGATCATCTGCATAGTTATATACAGTGACCTCCATGTTCTGTAAAGCAAAAACCAAGGGAAAGATGTAGAGATTGAAAAGTAAGGGGGAAAGAGCAGAACCCTGAGGGACACCACAGGTGACAGTACGTGGAGAGGCCGAGAAGGTGCAGAGATGGACTGTCTGATTACGATCCTTCAGGAACGACTCGACCCAGGCAAATGCAAGCCCCCCGATCCCGGCCGCCCTGACCCGTGACAACAAGATGTTATGGTCCACGGTGTCAAAGGCGGCGGAGAGGTCCAAAAGGACCAGAATCTTGGGGGTGTTGGCGTTGAGTCCTTCCCTAAGTTGGTCCATGACCGAAATCACCACCTTCTCGGTAGAGTGTCGAGGTCGGAAGCCAGCTTGGCATGGAGCCAGGTAATTGCTGTCCTCAACAAAGGTGCTCAGGATTTGAGACACGTGCGTCTCCGCCACCTTGCCCAAGTAAGGAAGCAGGGATATGGGGCGGTAGTTGACCAGAGAGGTAGGGTCAGCCCCAGGCTTCTTTAAAATGGGGATGATGGTGGCCGATTTAAAAGCAATAGGGACTAGACCTAGGCTGAAGGTATTGTTTAAGACGGTAAGAGCAGGGACGGGACAGGCCAGGCCAAGAACACCTGGGCCAGTATGCGGGCTGGGCACGTGTCAGAAGGAGACCCAGATTTTACACGCTTAAGTAGCGGGGAGAGGGATTCACTGGTTAGCAGCGGAAAAGAAGTCAGGCACTGGGTATTCTGTGGTGGGGAGCAATCTGGTGAAGAGTTAGATGAAGGAGGAATGCGAGCTTTTATTTGCGCAACTTTCTCAATAAAAAACTCGTTCAGTGAATTGCACAGTGACTGGGAAGGTGTAATCGAAGGTGAAGGCCTATCTGATAGGGCTAACTCGTGGACTGTAGCAAAGATTTCACGTGGCTGACATTCTGCTTTCAGAATGCGTTGGGAAAAGTAATCTTTCTTGGCCGCTAGGATCGCTTTTTTGTATTCTGCTAGCAGGGTGGTATAGTGATTTTTGCTAGTAGGGCAATATTTCAGCCTCCAAGCCCGTTCAGCTTGGCGAACAGTCAGCTTGAGTGCTTTAAGGGCAGGAGTGAACCACTTGTTAGCATGATGGTGATGATTGATAGTAACCTTCTTTAACGGGGCCTTTTTATCCCGAAGATGGATTATCCAGCTGTCTAAAGTGGCCAGCTGTTGTTGGGGGGGAATGTCAGTAAAGTCGGGACAGGTGGCAGTTAGGGCCTCACAGAAAGCAGGGGCATCTACACGATTCCAGCTTCGAACCCACAGGGTTTTAGAGCCACGGGGAACATTTTGTGCGCGGAGGTCCAAAGAAAAGGACAGGAGGTGATGATCGGACCACACGCAAGGAGCAATGGACAAATTAGTAGTGGGTAGATTGAGAGTCCATATTTGGTCTAAGGTATGGCCCCGGACATGCGTTGGGGCGCGAACATGCTGGACAAAATTCAAACTTAGTAATAAAGAAGTGAAATCCTTAGATGTGGGGTCTTCTGAGGGGTCGTTGGGCCAGAAATTAAAATCACGAGTACAAGAACAGAAGTATTATTAACTACAAGAGGGGCTAGTAACTCTTGAAAAGCAGAAATGAACTGAGAAAGGGTATGAGGGGGTCGATACACTAGTACGCAGGTCACAGGGGACTTAGGTACAGTAGAGCGTGCAATCAGGCAGTCCGTTGTAGGTAAGGAAGGGGATGCTAAGGTTTGAAACCGCAGGTTGTCGCGAAAAATTAAGGCAACCCCACCACTGGTTTTACCATCCGGTCGGTCAGCTCGTAAGATGGAATAAGAGTGAGGAAGTGCCGCCAAAACACAAGGTTGGGAGTCAGGACGATACCATGTCTCGGTTAAGCATAGTATGTCGGGGCTGTCGCTATCAAGGAGATTGAAAATCTCCTGCTGGTGCGCGACTGCCGATCTAGTGTTTAGTAGGGTGACGGAAATGCCTGAGTGCGTGGAACTGCTAGGGAGTGGGGATAGAGGATTGGGTATCTCAGGTGTAGGGGAGGAACGAGCAATACCTAGGGCCAAGATGCGAGAGGCGGTAGTAGTGTCTATGGGGTAGGTTTTACACAGGGATGATAGATACCTGGATGAATAGCCAATAGGAGATCGGGCATGGTGGCAGGCCCCGGGTCCCGTGCGGTCACGGACGGGCACAGACGGGCTTTCCTTTGGCGCGCCTTCGGCGCGCCGCCGGCGCGCCCGCTGCGCCCGTCCGCTCTGCTCCCGGAAGCACATTGCCTTATGTGCCCTGTCCCACCCGAGCACTGGACCGCTAACTCCGGCCAGGCTCGTGGAACTCCCCCTCCTAAGATGGCGGCCGCCCTCTACTCTCTCGGCACCGAGGCCGGTGAGTGTCAGCAAGGGAAGACCGTGAGGAGTATGGAAGCGCCGGGGCACCTGGACAACAAAAAAAGGTTAGTGCATCAGACAAGCAACAATGAGGTATGACAGGATTAAAAAGTTTGTTAGTTTTAAAAATTATCGCCAAGCGGCGCAATTAGCATCAGTATTCTCATTCAGCTCTCAGGGAAGTATCTCTCCCTGCAGGGGACCTCAAGCACGCCCCAGGCTCTGCCACCGCCTGAAGAACGCAGCGAGCCCCTGTCTGACAAGATGAGCCGCGGCAGCGCCAGCAGGCCCCAGTGTTCAGCTCTCCCCTAAGGCAAGCCGCGGCCGAGCCAGCAGGTCTTCCTTGACCGGGATAAAACTTAACATACATTCAACAAGATGAGCCGCGGCAGCGCCAGCAGGCCCCAGTGTTCAGCTCTCCCCTAAGGCAAGCCGCGGCCGAGCCAGCAGGTCTTCCTTGACCGGGATACAACTTAACATACATTCAGCCAGGGCGACACCTGACGCCTAAAACACATTCAGCGGTGTACAGAACACATGATGCGTCAAACACATTCAGCGTGGTAAGGAGGGACACCTGACGCATAAAACACATTCAGCGGTGTACGGAACACATGATGCATCAAATACATTCAGCGGGGTAGGTAAGGACAGGATTATCGTTGATTCAGCAAGCTCCCCATCCCAGAGAACTTACACTCCATTACTCAGCACACCTCAACATTCATCCACACACCGTCCCCTAGACTGGTAAGACAGTTTTCTACCGCCCCTGATTCCTCAACCTGACCCTTGGGGCACAGGTACCATTACTCTAGGGAAGGGACAAGGACCATACACATTTGAACACAATTACGCAGCCACCACTGGATCCCACCCTTCTGGTGAATCCAGACAACCATATTGCACTAGGGAGATGATTTACCCTCCCAAGCTAGGGACACCTAACTCACAGTGTACACGCACACATTTTTCCACAGAACAGACATTTAAGTAACCTTTAAAACTTTCCACAGAACGGGTATTTCTATTAATCTTTAAACATTTTCACAGAACAGACATTTTTAGCAACCTGACCTGACCCCATGTGGCACAGGTACCATTACTCCAGGGAAGGGACAGGGACCATACACATTGAACACAATTACGCTGCCACCACTGGATCCCACCCTTCTGGTGAATCCAGAAAAACACATTGGAGCGCAGGTGGAGAAGGGATCACTGCACCACGAGTAGGGAGACTTACTTGGTCGCGCGTAACAAATACAAGAAAGCCATCATCGCGGCCAAATCTGCACACATTGCCGAAAGAATCCTCTCTGCACCCATTAAATCTAAGGAAATTTTTAAAGTCATTGGGGAACTAACCACTGACACCAGGACTCTTCCCACCCAGGCCCCCACCCAGGAATCTTGCAATGCCCTTAGTTCCTTTTTTGTGGATAAAATTGTTATGATTAAGGATTCTATCACCGCCTCCTTTCCTGACGCTGTTACTACTCTGGTTTCTCATAATTCTTCCTCACTTTCGCACTTCCCTACCCTTGACTCAGCTATCCTAGCAAAACTAGTCACCCGGGTCAAGTCTGGTTCCCCGGATGACTGTTGCCCCCCGTCTATACTACGAGACATCTGCCTCTCCCTTCCCGAATGCATTCTCCCTTTGTTGAACTCGTCTCTTTCCTCGGGCACGGTGCCTGGCTCTTTTAAGGAGGCCGTTTTAGTCCCTCTCTTGAAGAAGCCGGGGGCCGACCCATCGGTCCCAGCTAATTATCGACCCATCTCCCTCCTTCCCTACCTTTCCAAAATTCTGGAAGCCCATGTTACTGCTAGCTTCTCACAGTTTGTCGAAAATTCGAACTTCCTGGAGACCAACCAGGCCGGATTTCGACCCGGCCACTCTACGGAGGCAGTCATCTTGGCCGTGTTCGACACTCTGAGAGGCAACGCCGACAAGGGCATCCCCCAGGCCCTGGTCTTGTTAGATCTGTCGGCCGCGTTCGACACAGTGGATCATGACATTCTCATCCGCCGTGTCGAACAAGCCGGCCTCCAGGGCCCGGCGTTGGCCTGGATTCACTCCTTTCTGTCTGGCAGGTCCCAGACGGTCAGTCTGGGTACCTTCCGTGGACCCAAAGTATCTTCCACTTGTGGTGTCCCCCAGGGTTCCTCTCTGTCCCCCCTCCTTTTCAATCTCTATCTTCGCCCCCTTCTTCTTTCTCTGAGGCAGTGGGACGTCACCGTCTTCAACTACGCTGACGACCTACAACTCATCTTTCCTCTCTCCACCCCTTCTGCTGTCTCCAATTTTCACTCTGTCATGTCTCATATTCTCCTCTGGATGAGCCAAAATCAGCGTAAGCTGAACCCTGGAAAGACGGAGCTCCTTCTTCTTGGCAGGAGCTCCACCTACTGGGGTCCACACTTTTGGCCCATTGGACTTGGCCCTCCCCCTGCCCCTGTGGCATCCGTGAAGAGCTTGGGTGTCATTATTGACTCCGAACTCTCTCTTAAGGCCCAGGTGGGGGCAGTGGTCTCCTCCTGCATGTACCAGCTCCGCAGGATCAGGAAGGTTGCCTACCTTCTGTCCCCCGAAGTCCTGCTCCAAGTCACTCTGGCCTTAGTCCTCTCCCGCTTGGACTTCTCGAATTCCCTATACCACAGCCTGCCAAAAACCTTGCTCTATAGGCTGCAGGTCGTCCAGAACCAAGCGGCGCGACTTGTATTCAGGATCCCCAAATGGCAGTCGGCCAAGCCTCTTCTTGCCAAATTACACTGGCTCCCAATCAATCTCAGGGCAGCCTTTAAGATCGGCTGCCTAGTATTCAAGTCCCTTACTGGCCCCTCCCCAAGGTTTCTGAAATCCCTCATCACTCCGTACTGCCCCCCTCGCACTCTCAGATCCTCTCATCTCCACCTCCTGGTCATCCCCTCCTTCAAACTTGCGAGGGTTGGAGGTCGAAGTTTCTCATACCTTGCCCCTACAATTTGGAACTCTCTCCCTCTTTCCCTCAAATCTGCTAAATCACTCATCCGCTTCCGTAAGTCTCTTAAAACTTGGCTTTTCCCCCAATCTGGTTAAACTCTAATCTGCCATCTCCAGAATCCCAATCAGCGCCAGGAAACCTACGGTGATAGTGCGCTCTAAAAGAACCTCCTAACATAACATAACATAACATTGCACTAGGGAGTTGATCTACCCTCCCGAGCTAGGGCCACCTAACTCATAGTGTACCAGAACACATTTTTCACAGAACGGACATTTAAGTAACCTCTTAAAAACAATAATCCCCTTTCTTTGCGACGATTTACAATGCAGAGTTTTGTAGGGAGACCAGTTATCGTTGTGGTACTGCGCAAACACAAGTCCGGATCCCACCGCTGCCACCAGTGTAGGAAATGGGACCCCCGGCCGGCCAGGGCTTGCGCCCCAGCCAGTCAGAGACCGCCACTCCTATGTCAAGACAATCCCTGCTCACCCTCTAGGTAACGCGGCGCGAGCAGTCAGGCCTATCTCGGAGGACATGTGTGAAGCATTTGCGCATGCACCCACCCACAACAATGTCCAGGGCCTCCCACAAAAGGAACTCCACACAAAGTATATATGAAAATAGTCTTTGTATTAAGAAGGACACATAGGAACACACACTTTGCCAGGTGCCAGAGGCACGGGCAGGGTTTACAAGGAAAAAGGTACAGGGCAGGGCCAAGGGGCCCCTGCCAGGGGTATGCACATGATGGATCTGGCATTAGAACACATAGCAACTGGGAACTTCCTAGAACTAGCAGTAGAACTCACTCTGACCAGGAATCACATACAGGGGACATCGGGTATTCAGGAGGGAAGGGAGGACAAGGTACATAACATAACAGGAGCACTCTTAGAGGTGCAACACAGAATACTCGCAGGGATCACATAAACCTTCGTAAATAACTGTCAACAGGCCAGCTGGCCTTTCTGGGGCTAGGACGCCCCAAAGTCTCAATGTCAGGAAGGGCTGCAGGTAGCCCGGAACAACCTACACGTGGCAGCTGCCCACGAAGTGCTGGGCAGCTGAGGGACATCGTGGGAGCCTCAGAGGCTCGGGGGAATAATTGCGCCATGAGGGAGCCTCTAGGACTCCAGGACAAAGATGCTGGGCGGAGCCCCGCCGGCTCGAGAAGACCAGGAGCAATGGTGGAGCCTCTCGGGGCTCAGGGACACGTTGGAGCCTCTCGGGGCTCGGGTCAAATGGACTAAGGTGGAGCCTCCCTGGGCTCGAGGAGACAAGGGGCAATGGTGGAGCCTCTCGGGGCTGAGGGGCACGTTGGAGCCTCTCGGGGCTCAGGGATACGTTGGAGCCTCTCGGGGCTCGGGTCAAAGGGACTGAGGTGGAGCCTCTCGGGGCTCAGGGGCATCGTTGGAGTCCATCCAGGACTCAAGAACAAAGGGAAGGGCCCTCGGGAACTTCGCAGACACACGGCACTCCCCTGGCAGAGGAGCGACCCGGAGCCCGCCCGCACTCACCGGCTGTCAGAGGCGACGGCTCCTCGTGGCTTCAGCTCCTTTCGGCTGGGCTCCTCGGCATGACGGTGGGGGGCTCTCTCCTCGGGGGGGGAGCCTTGCCCAAGGACAGCACTCGTCCCTCGGCAGGCAGTGCCGGGTTCCCCGACCCAGCGGTAGCGTTTTCAGGACTTCCGGGGCGCGTGGGGAAGCCCTCAGAGTCGGGCCAATCCCTGCGCGGCCCAGCGGTGACGTCACCGGAGTTCCGGCGGCCCGGGCCAATGGGCGTGCGGCAATGCTCTCTCCGGGGCCGCCAATGACAGCACGGCCCTGGATGGGAAGGCGGGTGCAGCGCCTCACAGGCTAACTCTGGGCTGTGGCGGTGACGATCTCAGGCAATGCCGGGTGGGCACCGGTTTGTGGAATATAGCGCTCCCAGCGCTAGTACATGAATGAAGCGCCCCAAAGCGTTTAGAGGGCAGGAATCAGCGCTTCCAGGCGCGGGGCGGAAGGGACAGCGCTCCCCAAGCGCCGGGGGTCAAAAGAAAGCGCTCCCCAGCGCTAGATGAAAAACAGCAAAGTCCATAGGTAGTCCAGAACCTCAGGTGGAGCACAGCTGCTCCTGGAAGGGAAAAGACCCTTTGCAGTCCAGGAGTAGGGCAGGGCCCAGGGAGGCAAGCCAACCCTGAGCCCAAGCAGCAGCAGCCCCTGGTAGATTCAAGTTGAGAACAAGAACATTTCCAGAGTGTCACAGCACCCTTTTTATACACACATCCTTGGTCTGAAGGGGCAGGCAGGGAAAGAACCAGCTGGAACTGGTTATGGGGGATTCTTTTCACTGGCCAGGCTAGGGACATCAGACGCACCCCAGGGGGTGGAGCCAGCATTGTGTGGGGAAAACCCAGCCTCATTCAGGACACTCAAACCAGACAGTCAATCCACAAGCAGACCCAGGCTCACTCCTCCCCTCACATCAGCATGCTAAACACTCCATTCACCACCGGGGCAGACCCTCCCAGATTCTGGGAGCCAGGCTCACCAGCCAGCCTCACCCAATCATACGCCAGGCACACATTCCACAAATATGCCAACTTCTAAAAGGGGGACTTCTACACTAGACACACTCATGCCGCATATACCGTTGCGCAGCATTCAGTCTCACGAGTTCATACATACCAGACTTGACCCTGCACACCCTAAGCATCGGGAACTACCAGGGACACATACAATCCCCATGCATTCCTATGGAAGGGCAGGTCTCTCTCTCTTCACACGCACTCAGAGTGGGAATCACCATCCCCAGGTTACATATAACAACAAACTTCAGGGGTGGACCTGCCAGAAGGGCCAAGTCCAACAATCACCCTTTTGTTAAAATTAAAACAATCTCAGCTTCCCTCCAGCTTTCTGGGAAATCTACACTACAAGACAGCATATTGCACAAATTACTTATATAAGGTGCCCATACCTTTAGATCGTGCTTGTAGAGGTCCCCAGGAATTTTATCTAAGCCAGGTGCTTTACCATTTTTCACTGCATTAATAGCTGCCTCAGTTTCCTCTATTGTAAAGTCCAGGTTAACGTTAGAAGGTGTGGACCATGGAACCTCCTCACTAGTTACATTAGTAGTGTCATCGTATTTTTTATAAAGAGTAGTAAAATGATTAACCCACGTGAGTTTGTCAAGGTAAACATCTTTAACAACTCTCCCTTCATGGTTCCCATTGGCAACTAGCCTCCAGAAGCCTATATTGTCCTTGGCCTTTGCAGCTGCCAGCATATCCGCCCAATTTTTCTCCTCCCAAGCTTTCCTTGAAGCAACCTACACCTGTTTGTATGCTTTTCTTGCCAACCTAACATAGTCCGTAGATTTGGTTTTAATCACCAATATAAGGCTTTCTTTGTGCTTTCTACATATCTTATCGTACCATGGTTTACAGGTTTTGCAATTTCTGATGTTTCTTTTTTTGGCAATTTTGTGACTAGGAGTTTTAAGGTGTTAAAGAGCTCATTGTGAAGTGCAATGAAGCGACCGGGATTGTCGGCCTCAGGTGGAGAACTTATGAATGCCGACAATGAACTTGCAAATTGTATATGCATTTCTGCAAGGATATCGCCATGTTCCATGATGTAGGACCACTTTAGAGCTCCTCTGTTGTTACTAACGTAAATCTCATCACGTTGACCGCTATATGGATCAGTTATCTTTGCACTCCCAGCCCCCTTTACCAGGCATGCTTCTAGCTGGAACATGGGGGGGTGGTCACTCTCTATCCAGTCCTTCACCTCTAAGTCAATCATATGTTGCCAGATAGTCAAGGAAACAATTACAAAATCTAAATTGCTTTTGCCATTGTTCCTATAGAATGTTGGCTTTTTGGTCGTGTCCGACGGGAGACGTCCATTACAAGCCCTAAGACCATATTCCCCGGACAACTTCACTAATTAGACTGCCAAAACTGTACAATGTACAGGGTCATTATTGTCCAACGAGGGCATGTTATTTGCCTGGTCTTCTTCATCAAAAGCGTCGCTCAGCCCTGGGATTGGTTCATAGTTGCAATTTAGATCACCAGCTATAATAACAGCTTCTTTGTCAACTATTCTACTTAAAAAGGAGTCCAACTTTACTACAGTTAATGATTCCTTGGATGTTTGAGCAGGTCTAGTATAGACATTAATTAGAAAAAGTATTTTACCTTCGCTGGTTGTAATTTTTAGTGCCAGTATATCCAACGAGCTTGTGTCTATAACTTCTACCTTGATCCTTAAGTTACTCTGACCCAGGTGATTAAACCGCCTGATGGCCTTCCCCTTACAGAGGGGATGGCACCTATTCCAAATGACTTATAGCCTACCCTATGAGGCGTATCGAGTGCCCATGATTCTTGAAGAAGGCAAAAATCAACAGAATCAATGTACTTAGCCCAATCGGGATCCCTCAGGTTCTTTGTTACACCAGCTATATTCCATGATATTAGTTTCAGGATCTCATTGTTACTGCTACTCATGGATAGTGACCCCAAATTTGGAGCCCTAATATTTGAAGTGATAACTCCCATAGATAACTCTCCCATTGAGTTCTGTCCTTCCAGGGGTTCAGTTCGCTCTCCCTGTGTGTTTACGCAATTTATATACCCTGATTTATATGTGGATGGGTCCTGTGATCCGTCCCCTGGACACAAGCTACCACGGCTACTCCTTCACTGCTAGTGGCACTAGGGACTTCTGTATGACCTTTCCCTTGGTCGTGTGTGAGCATAGGACTCAGCGTACGGAATCTACCTTTGGAACTCGATGTACCACCCACAATTGGTTTCAGTCAATCTACTGCATCTAAGCAGCTGTATCTATTAAAGGTTGGTGCCCCTACCCATTGGTTTGGATTGGCCAAGCCCCTATCACGGATCCCACTCCGAGCATGATAATTGACCCTAGTCCAACTTCCGCCGCCTTCAGGACGCGTCCTGGGAAGATAGAACAAACATTAGGAATGCATTAGGGTTCGGGTTTGTTTGAGTTAGAGATAATGGCATTGTAAATGGCAATGTGTTTTAGGCATGTGTTTTGGAGTGGAAGCATGTGGTGTCTGTTGGAGATATGTGTGCTGGATTGGAATGTTATCAATGGTGGCATGCTGCACTTTAACGCATGATCTTTAAAAGGTAAAGTGCAGCATAGTGCGATCGGTACAATATTAATTGGTGGATGCGTTATCAATTGGTGTGTGCATTGATGGGTGGTGGATGTGTGTGCCTGTAGGAACTGTGCAGTGATGGCTGTTGGTGTGTGTGTTTGGTGGAAGCGTGTAGTGGTGGCTTGAGGTGTGTATGACTGGTGGTAGCGTGCAGTAAGAGCTGTTACAGAGTGTGGCTGTCAAGCATACAGAGCCGGATGGTAATGCGTGTGGTTGGTGAAAGGGTGCACTGACAGCTATTGATGATTGTGCCAATTGAAAGAGTGGCTGGTGCACTGTCAGCTGTTGGTGTGTGTTTGGTGAAAGTTGCACTGACATTGTTTGTTGTGTGCGTGGGTGTTTTTTGGCACTGACGCATGGTCATGTTTGTTTTCGGTGAAAGCGTACATTGATAGTTGTTGGTGTTTGTGGAGTGGAGAAGTGTGGCTCAATGCTTAGAGCGGCAGACCTTGATGCAGAACGCTGGCCAGGGACCAGGGTTCGATTCCCGCCTCGGCGGGTTCGGGCTTAAATTCCTCTGACTGGATATTCTCGCCTCAGTGCCGATTCTAAGCATGGGTCCCACGCTGCAACTCTGGGCAATAGCTTGCTTAGTCTCCACAAAGGCCCCCTGATACACAAGGGATGCCTGTTTTCACCATGGTATGCCCAGGAGTGGACACCCCACAAGGAAAAGCCAGGAGGGGTTGCCTTGTGGTAGGAGTACAAGCGCCGGGATGCCTCCGGGTCACTGTTCGCGCTATACAAATACGCCACATTTACATTTACATTTGTGCCTGGTGAAAGCATTCATTGACGGCTGGGGGTGTGTTGTTGTGTGTGGTGGTGAGTCTGTGGTGGTGAGTCTGTGGGGGTGAGTGTGTGGTGGTGAGTGTGTTGTGGTGAGTGGTGACGAGTGTGTGGTGTTGAGAGAGTGAGGTGTGTGTGTTATGTGTGTGTGGTGTATGTGTGTGTGGTGTGTGTATGGTGTGTGTGTGTGTGGTATGTATGTGTGTGTGGTGTTTTCTGCACACTCACACACTGCCTCTACACATTCACACACTGCTCACCCGCACACTCCCAATGTCACCCTGCATAGTCACACACTGTTTATCCTGAACACTCATTCTGCACACTCACACAATGTGCACCCTGCACCCTTATACACTGTCTCTGCAGTCACTCTGCACTCACTGTCACTTTACACTCACTCTGCACTCACTGTCACTTTACACTCACTGTCACTCTGCACTCACTGTCACTCTGCACTCACTGTCACTCTCACACTCACTGTCACTCTCGCACTCACTCTGCAATCACTGTCCCTCTGCACTCACTCTGCACTCACTGTCACTCTGCACTCACTCTGCACTCACTGTCACTCTGCACTCACTGTCACTCTGCATTCACTGTCACTCTGCACTCACTCTGCACTCACTGTCACTCTGCACTCACTCTGCACTCACTGTCACTCTGCACTCACTCTGCACTCACTGTCACTCTGCACTCACTGTCACTCTGCACTCACTGTCACTCTCGCACTCACTCTGCACTCACTGTCTCTCTCTCACTCACTCTGCACTCACTGTCACTCTGCACTCACTCTGCACTCACTGTCACTCTGCACTCACTGTCACTCTGCACCCACTGTCACTCTGCACTTACTCTGCACTCACTGTCACTCTGCACTTACTCTGCACTCACTGTCACTCTGCACTCACTGTCACTCTGCACTCACTCTGCACTCACTCTCACTCTGCACTCACTGTCACTCTGCACTCACTGTCACTCTGCACTCACTGCCACTCTTCACTCACTCTGCACTCACTGTCACTCTGCACTCACTGTCACTCTCGCACTCACTCTGCACTCACTTTCACTCTGCACTCTCTGTCACTCTGCACTTACTGTCACTCTCCCACTCACTCTGCACTCACTGTCACTCTGCACTCAGTCTGCACTCACTGTCACTCTGAACTCACTCTGCACTCACTGTCACTCTGCACTCACTCTGCACTCACTGTCACTCTGCACTCACTCTGCACTCACTGTCACTCTGCACTCACTGTCACTCTGCACTCACTGTCACTCTGCACTCACTCTGCACTCACTGCCACTCTGCACTCACTCTGCACTCACTGTCACTCTGCACTCACTGTCACTCTGCACTCACTCTGCACTCACTGTCACTCTGCACTCACTTTGCACTCACTGTCACTCTGCACTCACTCTGCACTCACTGTCACTCTGCACTCACTGTCACTCTGTGGGGCGGAGCTCCGAGCTGTCTTGTTACGATAATTAAATGGATCTGGGCTTCCGTGCTTTTTCTTGTAACAAAAAAAAAGAAAAGCGAAGATGTGGGGAGAAAGCCGTGCGATTTACCTTCCCCATCTCCAGGTCCGCTCACCCACACCCAAGAAATAAAACCGTATTATCAACGCAAAAAACACTGTGCCTTTGTGTGTCAAATGTTCAGTCATTGTCTTTGCAATAAAAGCAATACATGTTTTCCCCCTTAATTTAGTTGGTGTGATGAAAATAAAAATGTATTTCCTATGTGTTTAATAGCTGGCTGAAGTTGTACTGCGTCTATCCCTGTGTGCGCTGCTCAGGTGCCGGCCTCAAGTGGCAGGCATTGCACAGACATAATCTCGGAGTTATGTGAATGTAAAAGTACTTAATCAAGCCCGAACTTCTACCTGAGGGCCACTTGCTGCTATCAGAGGCGGGTCTGAGGCTTATCAGCTGAAAGGAGGCTTCTTGCTGAGCTCAGTGTGTGCGAGTCTGGCGGAAGAAGCCAGGGGAGTGCATGAGAGTGTGTGTGTGTCCGTGTGCGTGAAGTGTGTGCTGGAAATAGTGAACACACGTATTTGCATGTGTGTGCACTGGTGAGTTCCAGTGAAATAGTGTGGGGTGCATGTGATTTTGTGTGTGTGTGTGTATGCTGGAGATAGTGAACACATGTGAGTGTGTGTGCATGCACTGGTGAGTTCCAGTGAATGAGCGAGTGTAACTGGCTACCCCAGGCTGTGTGTGAGTATGAGTGGTGAGTGTACACACACGTGTGCCTGGACACAGCTCGCCCAAATTAAATCCGCCTTTAATGTTGGACACATACCGTTAGAACTTCGTAAAATGTCCCCTGGCGTCCCAGGAGCGGGAGCTGGGAGTCGGCGCGTGGTTCCGGGGTGTTGAAGGCACCCCAATAACTCGTCCGTCCAAGCACGACCCCACCTTGACACTCACACACACTGGGCTCTCACAATCCTTGGGTTTCTTTTTTTTTTTTTTTTAAATCTGTTTTATTGAAACACTTGACGTACAGTTACATTTCTTGTGTGTGTAATTCAAAGGGGAAACAACAATTGGAGTAGCTCGTACAATATCAGAGCGAATGTTGACGACGGTTGAAAATCCAATAAATGCACCTGTTAGTAAATAACACCATCAGTTGTCATGGGGGCAGTCACTGCATTCACCATACTGATCACTTCATCATTATATTACAGCTTAATTCGCAGTGTCGATCTTACCAGAGTGTCTGACCTTACCCGTCAAGGCGGGCAGCCTGATGGCCAGCTGCACCCCTGGTGCCCACAACCCTCTGGCCAGTAATGTAGCGTGTTGTTCCTCAACAGTGTAAATAACCAACCAGGCCCGGTTCCGGGCGACGTATATGGGTGCCGTGGACGACTAGAATGTTCAGTACGTCGTCGCCGTGTGGTAGAGGGTTGCGGCAGTGGCTGTCATGTGTGCTACACTCCCGTGTTTAGTCGCCGTGTGCCAAAAGTAAAAGGTTTGTATGAGAAAGGCAGATCCAGCGTGGTCAACTGGGGGGCGACCTTTGCCGTAGGTGCCACTGACCTAATCGGGGGAAAATAGGAAAGAAAGTGGGGGTGTAATGAATCTTAACTCGGGGAGGGGGGAAGGGGTGCTGCAGTGTGGGTCCTGTCGTGTTAGGTCCGGGTGGAGTGGTCTCGCAGGGTGCTGGCATCTAGTGTTCGCGGGGAGGTGGTTCGGGTGGTGTGTGGTAGCTCCAAGTCCCGGGGTGGGGCTGCATTGTTGGAGTCGGCTGTGTGTGTGGCCCCTTCTGACAAGGGGGGGGGGGGATGGTGGAGAAGTCGGGGGGGGAGGGGGGCGAGAGATGGGCTGCAGGGGCGGTATTTCATGTCTGTATGCGTGCGGCTCTCGTTTCTCCCCTTTCTTGCTACGCAGCTTGCTGCCCAGACGTGCCCCCTCGTTCCACTGGGGGAGAGTGGGGGCGGGCTGGCTATCACCTCACATCACCCCTTTATCGTGGCAGGCCCTGATGAATGTTTGTAGGAAGCCCTCCCAAATCTGGGCTATCGGTATGGCCCTCCGCCCCGCTGTTTCTTCCCTGCGTAGTACCGTGCCCTCTGCGGTCGCCCAGTAAATGAGGGAGGCACTCCAGTGTTTCGTCAGGGGTGGTTCCGCGGCCTTCCAGTGACGTGTTATGAGTCTTTTGGCGGTTATCAGCCCCAGATCCCAGAACCTCATGTGGGCTTTGTTGTGTTTTGTCCTGGTGAGGAGGCCTAGCACACAGGTGTCCCAGTCGTGACGAAGTCCCAATGCCGTCCCTTTCGTCAACAGCGTGTTGACATCGTGCCAGTACGTCCGTAGCTTGGGACATGCCCACAGCATATGTAGGAGATCCGCGTTCAGTAGCGCGCATCGTGGGCAGCTGGAGGTATCCAGGCCAAAGTAGCGGTTAATCTTGTCCAGGGACAGGTATGCCCTGTGTGTGATGTAGAGCTGTATTATTCTGAATCTCGAGTTGCGGGGAATGTGTTGCGGTCCCTCCAGGATCCTTTCCCACTCCTTATCCGACCAGTCCTTCCCCCTGTCAGTTGTCCACCTGTCCCTGAGTGACTGTAGTGAGCTCGTTGTGTGGGACCTCAGCGCCTGTGTTAGCCAGTGTATGACGTGCGACCCTGCCCCCATAACGTGTAGGTATTGTATCAAGAGATGTGTCTTGGGTTCCACGGACATGTCGCCCCAGTGTTTCGTTAGGACCCGTATCATTGATGCATGTAGCAGGAACTGTCCCGCTGGCAGTCCGGGATTCTCTACTAGCCCCTCGAACAGTACCAGGGCCCCATCGTCATATAAATCCGCCATTGTCTCAAGTCCCACCTGCACTCAGTCGTGCAGGCGCGCTGCAGTCACCACTCCCCCAGGCCTGGGCATTCCCTCCAGTGGTAGTGCTGGGGCGTAGGGTGTAGTCTCCTTGGTTAATTTTAGTGCACGCTTGTAGCATCGCAGTGCCACAGCGAGGTGCAGTTGCGTCTCGTGAGTCGTGCCTCTAAGGGGGTGGAACATTGCGAGAGCCTCCGCGTGAGTCAGGGCCGGGGCCACCGAGGCCGTGTCGTGCAGGTTTCTACCCGCGAGCCAGGCCACCACCCACTGGAGCTGCGCGGCGAGGTAGTAATGCTCATGGTTCGGGACCGCAAGTCCCCCCGAGGACGTCGGGGCATACAATTTCTTCAGGGCCACCCTTGGTCTCCCTGCATTCCATATAAGTGTTCGCGCTAGGGTCTCCAGGTCTTTGAAGACCCGAGCAGGGACATACACCGGTATGTTCGAGTAATAGTACAGAAGTCTAGGTAAGACTATCATTTTTGACAGGGTGATTCTGGCCGGGACATTAAGCGGGAGTGTGCCCCAGAAACGAATCTGGGCCCGCAGGTAGGGTGACCAGACGTCCCCGTTTTCCCAGGACGGTCCCCATTTTTGGAGAAGTGACCCCGTGTCCCGACACTTTTCTCCAAGTGACTCAAATGTCCCCGTTTTCTACCAGTGTCCCAGGTAAACACAGAAATGTCCCTGTTTTTCATTGTTCCAGTTGAGCATGCGCGCACATGCTCTCTTTGTTCTGGCATTTGCTAGCCTGTGATGTTTAATTGATTTTTGGCAAATATATGCTGTAGTCCTTAAAAGTGTAAATGTAACAATAAGTACTAATTCTGCTGTGTAAAGGAGGGAGGTGCCAATAAAAGAACTCAGTCTGTAATGCTTCATCTCGGTCTGAAGAGGGAGCTGTTGTTGTTGTCCCTTTTCTATGTCAATGAGCTGTCAAATCCTACTTTTATGTCGATGGTTACTGCAAACCGTAGTCCTACTTCTATGTCTATGACCTGTCCCCGTTTTTTTTTTTTGAGAATCTGGTCACCCTACCCGCAGGGAGTTTATGGCCCGATCCAGGTTGCCATCCAATATATCCGCCGTGTTCCTGTAAATGTGAATGCCCAGGTATTTGAAGGTGCCGGCATACCATGCCAGCATCGTGTCCCCTAGCTGCAATCCTTGGGTTTCTTGAGGGGTCTGGAGGCCTATGGGCCCTCACTCCAGCCCCCTTTCCCATGCAGAGGCCACATGTGCTGGTGTAAAACTGGTGCTCTCTGACGTCACAGGCGCTGGGGTAAAACTGGTGCTCTCTGACGTCACAGGCGCTGTGGTAAAAGGGGCGCTCTCTGACGCCACAGGCGCTGTAGTAAAACTGGCGCTCTTTGACATCACAGGCCAGGTGGTAAAATGGGCGCTTTCTGACGTTACAGGGGCTCTGTTAAAATGGGCACTCTCTGACGTCACAAACACTGGGGTAAAATTGGCTCTATCTGACGTCACAGGCGCTTGGTTAAAACCGGCGCTCACTTTGACGTCACAAAAGTTACCGAACTAAAGGAGGCACAGACTGTGATGTCAGAGGCTGTGCTCTTTATGTACCTCACGGACAGCACCGAGGGCTACAGGTCCGCTTGATGACAACATTGAGTGTATACGTTTTTTTTGAGAGGAGGGGAATATTGCAAAATAATTTTTAAAGAGCAGCAGAACACTTTTTTTATGTAAAGTATTTTATTTTAGCTTTCAATGGTTTCATTATGGCTACAGCATGCAAACACTTCAGCTACGGAGTCTGTACATATATCTTTACATACATTTCTACAATGAAATCCATCTGTTTGCCGTTTTGTTAAGAGAAACGCTGTTTAAATGGAGCCGCACTATCGTGACACCCAGTTCGAGCAGGACATCAAGACACTTTAATAACGCGACATCCATGACCAGTGAAAAGAATTCCGTTTCGTACCTGGACGTTACTGTCTCCAATACAAACGCACTTACATACTTTGTGGGGTAATGAAGACTGTGTGTCTCATTGTCGGGGCACGACCAAGCCAGCTCTTCAAGGCCAACACTTACAGATGAAAGGATGCAGACGAACGCGCGCCCACCAAACTCACTGCAGACTGGTGAACGCGCCCAGAACATGTGGGTTCAATTACCGTGGCACCCTGACAGCTCGTAATTGAAAATGTATTGCACTCCCCTGCGCGTAACCATACAGAATATGCAGGAAGTGCACACACTGAAATCCATATGGCCTATTGCGTGAAGGCTACTAGAAACACAGCACTGCGAGGACCAATTAGCATGCAGATGCCAAAATAAACTACGGAAAAATCTCGCGCACAGAGAAATTTTTACTTGACTATTCTGAGCCCCGTAACAAAACGGCTCGGAGCTCCGCCCCACTTCTGACGAAGTGGTGACGTCGGCCGAGCCCCAAAAACGAAAGAGTTCTAGTTTCAATTGCGGAGTTCCCTCCTTGAGAGTTCCATGAGCATATATGATGCACAGTTCGTGGGTCTTCAAAATTGACTACCACACAATCACCAGTTATTGTTTTTCTTGAGGGCCCTATCCAAGGGACCCTTCGCACCATTAAGATTTTGCTCTTTATGTGTATAGGTAAGGGCCTATTTTCATTTAGCCAATAAGATACTTTATTTTTGAGTGTCCAATAGGATTCTTCATGTTGGATGCCTAGCTCAGGGACCCCTGTCAGTATGATTACATAGGGGCTAACATCTGGTGGAAGATTGATATAACCTCCCCTCGGTTTACTCTCTGTTTGATACCCTTTCTGTTCCTGCTGGTTGGACTTACTAACATTAGTATCCTGCTGGGTTTCTTTAACTGTGACATCAGAGCTTACTTAATTTACTGTACTTGCGTTTTTATTGTTCTTGCTCATTCCCTGGGTCGAGCATTGGGGTATGTTCGTGTCAGGTACTGGTGCTATTAAGGCAGCACCCTCAGTTGGTTTCAAGGGTAGACCAACTACATTGAGACTTGCCAGTGTTATAATGCTTTTTTCAACCTCTAGTAGCTTGTTTTGTATCCGTGTCAATCTGGTTTCCAGTGGGGTTAGGAGTTTTTTTTAAATTTCCCCCATGTTCTTTAGCAGGATTGCAGTCCCCTCATCTGCCAACCCTGCTCTACTGTCTCCCCGCTCATCTCTAACTAGAGATTCCTGTAATTCCTCTGGTATGTCTAGATTAACAACGATTAGGGCGTCATCCTCATTATACCCACTCTGTACTACCTGTGGGGTGACTCCTGATTCCTCCCCCTCTTTGTTCGCTATGTCCCTATTCCCCTGTGCTTTTGTAACTTTTGCTTTTTTGCTAACGTGAGCAGGTGCAGGAGCGGTCGGGCGTTTCCGTTTCGATATAGCACCCTCCCGTCTCCCACGTAGTTGTCTTTTATTGGCCTCATCTTCCTGGACCTCTCGCTCTATGGTTTCAATAATGGTAT
Organism: Lissotriton vulgaris; assembly: GCF_964263255.1. Lineage (NCBI taxonomy): Eukaryota > Metazoa > Chordata > Amphibia > Caudata > Salamandridae > Lissotriton > Lissotriton vulgaris. The sequence continues at coordinate 2,005,823,511 of NC_141691.1, read as the reverse complement.
CACCCACTGCGACTGGCCCTGAGAGGACTATGGGATCATTAAGCAGGTGCATCGGTACTTGTGTAACGGTAGGTACCTGGGGATGTAGGCTAGAAGTGTGGTGCACGTCTGCTAGTAACACAATGGGGGTAGGACAATCAATATGTTCCGGGGTTCTGGTTGATGCTATATGACCCAAGGACGATCTTTTGGTCATTACAGGGTCCTGTGACATTCTTCTGGCTACTGTTAAATCCAGTGACACTCTTTTCTCCATCAAGCTCATGCCCTGGTCTATTACCGAATTAGCTCTGGTAATAAAATTATCAAGGGTACCTGTTAGCTGTCCCCCCCTTTGCTGCCTTGTTCCAACTTTCGCGAGTGGCCACACAAGCGCTCGTAATCAATTGAATAGTGTATAGTACATACAGTTTATAGTCCCGCAGGAGTATAAATGCAAGAGGGGTGGCCCGGTCCGGTCTTGATCGGTCTGGCACGGGCTAGAACGGGCCCGCCCTTGGCCCGGGCTTTGCCCGGCGCCCGCCCGCGCGCGTCCCGCGTGCGCGGGTAAGTCTGGGTCTAAGTAGGAAGATAGGAGAGTGGAGGCGGGAAGAGGACCAGCTGCGGCAGATCAAGCTGCACTGCCCGCTGGTCCTCGCAGTCCCGCTGTGAGCCTGAATGTCGGTGTTGAATTCCGAGGTTCGGCGCTGGTCTGGGAATATCAGGTGAGAACAGCACTCCCTCACTGGAATGGACGCGAGCGGCTCCCGCGAAGCGGGGGCCGCGAGTAGTGGGGAGAAGTCCAAAAAACAATCAAGGGTTCCTTCCGTAGTAAAGGGGCAGGGCTGCAACAACTCTCCCGACTTGTAGTTGTGTTTATTCTGTTATCAAAACAGGACCACATCACGTATGGACCCATATAACTAGGCAGCTATGCATGCATTGGGTCACTGTTGTAAATACATTCTGTATATCTCTTCTCTATGATCGTGGTTCTCTATGTGCTTTCTACATTCCAGAATTAGTATGCCTTGCACTCTGCACTCATGTTCTCTTCTTGGCAGTTTGCAAACTGGTCAGCAGGCGTTGGGTCATTCTTTGCTGTTCTCCTAAATAAACCACTTTACTAAGCTTCTAAGTTGTTGAGCTTATTTACCACATTTATGGCGACGATTGACTGCTGACCAGAGGTATGAAGAGCGCGGTTGCAGTGGAGTTCACGCTGTCAGGAGAGCGCGTGATTTGAAACAGCTGAGAGGACCCATCGCAAAAGAACCCACCTGTATCCACTCGTTCTCACTAGGAAGGTGAAAGGAACTGGCGAGTGTTGCGGCGAAAATCGGATTTATAAAGGAAAAAAAAAGAAGAAAAGTTACCTGGAGCCATTTCTTCGTGAGTAGAGCGTGCGGCTCTTAAACGTCACCTAGCAACACAACTAGACTCTTTGTGTTCGGTGAAGAAGCCATCTCTGTGTGTCCGGATGGTGAAACGAACAGGGCGGAAGTGACGTATCACGCTATGCGTGCAACGTGCGTTGCAAGCCTCGTTTTGATCCGGCGGCCATTTTAAGTATTTATTTGTACTCAGAGAGCTTACATCGTGAATCCAGCAGCAGGCATCTATCGCGTGTGGGCAAAAATTCAAGTGGCCTTGCTCGTGCGTGTTTTGGGGAGATTTTAAAGAATCGGTTTGACGAACGACAGGTAACTTATCCTTACAAATAAGATTTGAAGAAATATTTTGGTTTTCTAGCATTTGACAAACATTGACTGCCTAAGTTCAATACATTCAAACGGTGATTGCCTGTAACCTTCGTTAAGGATCTTTGCCTCTAATTCAAGGAAGAATCTTGTTATTATTTAGCTCATTTTGTCATCAGTTTAAAAAAAAATCTTGGTTTTTGAGTTGTGTTGTCAGAAAATAATCCAAATTGACACAAAAGGTAAATGTTACTCTTCCACCTCCATTTTTAAGTGAGCCTGGAAATCCATCCATTCCTTGGGAGGACTGGTTCATTATCTTTGATAACTATCTATTTGGAGGCACTTGATGGTCAAGAGTTTTCTGCAAAGAGGAAAAAGGCAATACTTTTGAGTACTTTGGGAAAAGAAGGTCAAAGGATCTTTAGATTTTTACCAATTGTGTTTCAAGCTAATGGTCAAGCCATGCCTGACGAATACAAGGAGGCAATTTCAAAGCTAGAGGTCAGATTTTCAAAAGAGGAAAATCTTGTTATGAATCGCTATACATTTTATACCCAGAAACAGAAAACTGAGGAGTCAATTGATGACTTTGTTGCTCAATTGAGAGAACTCTCTATAAAATGTAAGTTTGGGGCAATCAGTGACAAACTCATTAGTGACCATTTGACTGTACAATGGAACAACAGCAAAATTCAAGAAAGATTGTGGGCAGCAAAAAATCCCACATTAAAAATAGTGATAGAGCTTGCAAAAGTTATGGAAGAATCTGAGAAGTGTATAAAAGTTATTAAGAATTCTAAAAAAAGAGTTTGGAACAGGAAGTCACAGAGGTATCGGAGAAAAGCTGTGATTCTGACTGTGGGCATAGTGTAGATGATTCAGTGGCTGTTGTCAAAAACAAATTCAGAACCAACATAAGGAAGAATGCTTCTACAAATAGGTTCTGCACAAGGTGTGGCAGCAACAATCATACTTCGGAGGCTAGATTTTGCTTTGCGGCCAACAAGGAGTGCCTCAAGTGTGGTTGTCTTGGTCATTTCTCAAAGATGTGTAAAACTAAAAACAGACAAAAGGTTGCTGTTGTGGAGGATTACACGGATAACTATCCAACTGTGAGAGATAAACTATTGGTTGTGGATGATGTTGTTGTTGTTAGTGAGGATGACAAAAGACAAAACAGAGCAAAGGCTGTTTTTGGCATAGATGGACATGACGTCTCACTCATGGTGGACACTGGATCACATTACACCATTATTCCCCAATCCACTTTCAAAATGTTGTGGAATAACAAAACATTGTTAAAAAGTGACATTTCTCCTAAAGAGTTCCAAGGGGAGACTATAGACATTGAGGGATATTTTGAGTCAGACATAGATTCTAAAAATAGATCTACCAATGGTAAAGTTTATGTGTCATTTGATGGTCCTTCAATTCTGGGTTGGGTTCACCAGTAGGCTTTGTACATCATCATCAACCCAAGAGCACCTGATCAAATTATGGTTCTGGAAGATTATTCTATTGATTCTATGTTAAATGAGTTCAGTTCTGTGTTCAAAAGTGAGCTGGGTGAACTGAAAGGGTATTCTCACCTCATTAAAGTTAAGGAAAATTGTTTACCTATTCAACATAAATTGAGAAGGATTCCTTTAGCTATTAGGCATGAGGTAAAATCTTATTGGAGGAGATGCTTCCGAGTGGAGTCATTGAGCTGGTGGAGGCATCCTCATGGGTTTCTCCGGTCATGATTTCTAAAAAATCAGATGGAAAGTTAAGATTCTGTGTTGATCTTAGGTCTTTGAACAAATGTGTTATCGCGGATACATTCCCGTTACCCAATATAGTTGAATTGGTGTCCACTCTTGATGGGGGAAAATTCTTCTCGAAGTTGGATCTCAAGAGTGCCTACCACTAAATAAAGTTACATGACAGTTGTAAGCATCTCAGTGCCTTCATCACTACCGAAGGAATTTTCCAATTTAAGCGCCTTCCTTTTGGCCTAATTTCAGCGGCTAGTGTATTCCAGCGCATGGTGGCTGAAATTCTTAAAGGGATAAGGAAGGTGGTATATTTCCGAGACAATATTCTTGTTTTTGGTAATTCAGTCTCTGACCATAACCGTGTACTTAGAGAAGTTCTACATAGGATTTGGGATGCAGGCCTTACTCTACGTAGGGAAAAGTGTGCATTCCTTGTAGAGCAGATCGAGTATCTGGGTCATGAGATTTCAGCCTCTGGAATTAAACCAAAGAAAGATCTTTTGGTAGTGATACATTCAGCCCCATGTCCTATGGATAAGGATCAACTTAGATCATTCATGGGGTTGATAGAGTGCTACTCTAAATTTGTAAAAATCTTTTTGGAGAAGATAATTTGTTTGAGAGCATTATTTAAGAAAGGCTGCAAGTTTGTATTAGGTTCAGAGCAGGATTCCACTTTTAATCAAATTAAAAAAGACATTTGTGAGGCCAATGTTCTTGCACCCTCGCTAAACGTATTTCTATACTGATGGTTGACGCTAGCGCAACAGGTTTAGGTGCGGTGCTTTTACAAAGGCACAGTGAAGGTGAACGCCCAATCGCTTTTGCTTCGATAACAATGTCTGTGTCTGAACAGAATTATAGTGTAATCGAGAAGGAGGCATTGGCAACTGTGTAGGGCACACACTATTTTCGTACCTATCTTTGGGGGACAAACTTTATTCTCAAGACAGATCACAAGCCAATATTTAGAATCTAATCTCCTGGTGGCGCGATCAGAGGATCACCTAGATTGGCAAGATTAGCAGCAAATCTGCAAGATTATCATTTTAAGACACAACATGTCCATGGTTGGCGGAATTTTCAGGCTGACTGCCTTTCTAGACTCTCTATTAATGATGTTAATCCTACAGAGGAGGTTTTAAAATTAGATGTTATGGATGAAAGTGTAGCTTGGATTCAGGATGTTGTCTCTATTGGCAAAGGTTCATTCTCGCAGGATGAATGGTTCAAAGCCATACAAAATGATTATATTTTAAAAGAAGTTATAAGTATGGTTAACGATGGTTCTAGGAGAGAGAGTTGTCTTCAGGTTGTTGTTTGTCCTTATGTTAAGATTTTGGATGAATTGTCTACTTACAGTGACAATGTTTTATTGCGTAATGACAAGATTGTTCCTCCTTTAGATTTTAGGAACAGACTTATTTCTATTGCTCATGAGGGACACCTTGGTCAAACTTTAACACAACAAAGGTTGAAGGCAAATTTTTGGTGGCCAGGGGTAGACTCTCAGGTTTCTTTGTGGGTTGAGAGTTGTAAAATTTGTAAAGATGGTGAAAAAAGGTTGAACGTTGCTGTTGGTACAACTATGGGGAAGATAGTTTCTCCGGACATTACTTGGCATACTATTTTATCGCTTTGCCATTGTATGTCTGGATATTTTCAGCAAATGGCTGGTTGTTGAGTTTGTAAGAGACATTACCACGAAACCACTATCAAATGTTTAAAATTACTTTTTCAGGGAGAATGTTATCCTAATGTTATCATTACTGATAATGGGACACAACTGGTCTCGAAGACAATACGTTCTTTTCTCTCTGAGTGTGGTGTGTCTCGTCATCGTACCTCCCTATATAATCCACAGGGAAATGGACTTTGTGAGAGAGTTATTAGCCCTGTAAAAGGAACAATTCAATTGGCACTTTCAAAGGGGGATAATGTTTAGGACCTTGTACAAGAAATGGTTTGTGCATATCATATTACCATTCATTGTGGGAGAGTTAAATCACCTTTTGAAATGATGCGTGGCAGAGTTCCAGGGACCAAGTTGTATCCGTCTTGGTTGAAAGATCTCCTCACTAAAAACCTTACTGTGAGTACAGAAACTTTGAGCGATAAAACAACTTATAACATTTCTAAAGGTGATTTTGTAAAAGTTAAACCAGGAAGAATTACAAAGGGACTATCCAAGTTTGAGGGTCCTTATTGTGTTAAAGAAGTTTTTTCTCATTATGTTGTTCTTTCCAATGGAGAAAAAAAGAATTTGAGGAGAGTTGCTTTGTATCAAAAAAATAGGTCACTGGGTACTGACATTTGTTTGAAAGATTCTGGTGTTGTTTCTCACAATGGGAAGAATAGTGGTTACATGTTTTCATCTACAGAAGATTGTATTCCATTTTCTTTTCCTTCTGACAGAAGTTGTGATGGGGGAGGTGATGTCACAGATTCTGGTTTTTCAAATGTTCCAAGTACCATCAGTGGTTCCCCTATTCGTCAAGCATCTTCCTCTGATGTCAATCTCAAAATTTCAAGGTATCGTAGACCACCTGCTTACCTTAATGATTATGTTTGTAATTAATGTGTTATGTTTTTTATTTTTGTTGTTTATTTAGTTATACACTGTTGTTTTGCATTTCTTCCAAAGGAGGAAGATGTGTTGTAAATACCTTCTGTATATCTCTTCTCTATGATCTTAGTTCTCTATGTGCTTTCTGCATTCCAGAATTTGTATGCCTTGCACTCTACACTCCATGTTCTCTTGTTGGCAGTTTGCAGACTGGTCAGCAGGTGTTGGGTCATTCTTTGCTGTTCTCCTAAATAAACCACTTTACTAAGCTTCTACGTTGTGGAGCTTATTTACCACAGTCACACGCATGTAACGCTCCCTAGTAACTCCAGAGCTCTTCGGCTGCGCTCAGTCCCTATGTTGACAGACCCCCACTTTACATAGTTGGGCCCTTTCAGACATGGAGAGGTCCCATGTACATGTGCACTAATCAGGACACTTTCACGCAGAACTCTTCAGTCACACAATATCCGGGGTACTACACAACACCCTCAACCAAGAACCCAGCACCGACCTCTCACCCTGAGGTGTGTAAAGTCCTGAGTGAACCCTCGTTGCAAGCCTAACAGGCATGATGCCAAGGGGGAACCTGAGGGCACCTTTTCAACCAGCCATGCGCGATGTAAACAACACATTTTATGGCACAGAATGAAATGACCAACTCTAGAAGACAGAAGATAGAATTCTGAGATGTGTAAAAGGACATACACGTCATGGCGCATGCATTACGAGATAAGAAACTTCAACGTGCACAATCGACTCTAGAATCAACCAATGTGCATAGAAGTGATAGCGAAAACCACTCATTTCTATTAAAAAAAAAACAGGACGTTTACTTCTCAGAAAAAGAAAGCAATTTGAATTCTCTGACAGCAAATAAAGAACCAAGAAAATAGATGAGGCACATAAACCAATGGGCACATGTTCTATGCTACAACACTCTATGTGAAACCTTAAATGTCGAATTACTAATGGATAAAACATATCATTTTCAGGTTAAAACACTCAATGCCCAAGTACACACAGAAGAATTTTATTTTTTTTAAATCGAATAATTACACGATTTATATTAAAAAAAATAGCATGACAAATTATATTTATTTCCAAAACAACTATCACACTTTACTATATTCAGGATCACTGTAATTATGCAATTCTGTAACACTAACACTTCTGTCTTCAGCATACTTATGGATTTACTGCCATTGCCACACAACCCATAATAAGCTACACAATTTGCAGATTTAAATTAAAAACAATGTATTGGATCACACGGACCAAAAAGTTACTAAAAGAGTACCAGAGAAGATGCTGTGCAGAAGCCCTCACTTTCCTAAAGTAATCAGGTCACCTTTCAGTAGATTATTACTGACTGACACTGAAACTAATGAGGTGAAAACTTTGCCCAACTGGTGTTAATGTGTGTGTGATTGTGACAAAATAGTGGAATAACACTGCTTCAGAATGTGCCGCATGAAGGCCAGAAATTAGTGTTTTCTAGTCACCGGTGCTATTCAGGTTAGGTCACCACAGCTGCATAATTCCAGTGGCCATGTTTCTACTACTGTTCACTCTCACTGGAAGAGCATTACACCATCTTGCTGGTGCTCCTTCATTGTTTAACGAGCCTTGACTGATACTGCACAATACCAGCTGTAGATCATTTTCTTTCCTCCTTACTATGAGTTTAATAGACAACCTCATTCAATTCTAGATTTATATTCTGTACACAGCCTCTTTCCTCCTTTGGGCGTATTCTATAGACAATCTTGCACCTTGAGCAGACAGTCTTGTTCCTGTGTATTCTGTATATTGTCTCCGTCCTCCTTAATGTGTATTCAGTAGACAGTTGTCTTTTTCCTTACTTTGTATTTTGTAGATAGTCTCATTCCTTCTTAGAATATATTCTGTACACAGCCTCCTTTCTCCTTAGTATATATTCTGTAGCCAGCCTCCTTTCTCCTTAGTATATATTCAGTAGCCAGCCTCCTTTCTCCTTAGTATATATTCTGTAGCCAGCCTCCTTTCTCCTTAGTATATATTCTGTAGCCAGCCTCCTTTCTCCTTAGTACATATTAAGTAGCCAGCATCCTTTCTCCTTAGTATATATTCAGTAGCCAGCCTCTTTGTCTTTAGTATATATTCAGTAGCCAGCCTCCTTTCTCCTTAGTATATATTCAGTAGCCAGCCTCTTTCTTCTTAGTATATATTCAGTAGCCAGCCTCTTTCTCTTTAGTATATATTCAGTAGCCAGCCTCTTTCTCTTTAGTATATATTCAGTAGCCAGCCTCTTTCTCTTTAGTATATATTTAGTAGCCAGCCTCTTTCTCCTTAGTATATATTCTGTAGCCAGCCTCCTTTCTCCTTAGTATATATTCTGTAGCCAGCCTCCTTTCTCCTTAGTATATATTCAGTAGCCAGCCTCCTTTCTCCTTAGTATATATTCTGTAGCCAGCCTCCTTTCTCCTTAGTATATATTCTGTAGCCAGCCTCCTTTCTCCTTAGTACATATTAAGTAGCCAGCATCCTTTCTCCTTAGTATATATTCAGTAGCCAGCCTCTTTGTCTTTAGTATATATTCATTAGCCAGCCTCCTTTCTCCTTAGTATATATTCAGTAGCCAGCCTCTTTCTACTTAGTATATATTCAGTAGCCAGCCTCTTTCTCTTTAGTATATATTCAGTAGCCAGCCTCTTTCTCTTTAGTATATATTCAGTAGCCAGCCTCTTTCTCTTTAGTATATATTCAGTAGCCAGCCTCTTTCTTCTTAGTATATATTCAGTAGCCAGCCTCTTTCTCTTTAGTATATATTCAGTAGCCAGCCTCTTTCTCTTTAGTATATATTCAGTAAACAGCCTCTTTCTCTTTAGTATATATTCAGTAACCAGCCTCTGTCTCTTTAGTATATATTCAGTAGCCAGCCTCTTTCTCTTTAGTATATATTCAGTAGCCAGCCTCTTTCTCTTTAGTATATATTCAGTAGCCAGCCTCTTTCTCTTTAGTATGTATTCAGTAGCCAGCCTCTTTCTTCTTAGTATATATTCAGTAGCCAGCCTCTTTCTCTTTAGTATATATTCAGTAGCCAACTTCTTTCTCCTTAGTATATATTCAGTAGCCAGCCTCTTTCTCTTTAGTATATATTCAGTAGACAGCCTCTTTCTCTTTAGTATATATTCAGTAGCCAGCCTCTTTCTCCTTAGTATATATTCAGTAGCCAGCCTCTTTCTCCTTAGTATATATTCAGTAAACAGCCTCCTTTCTCCTTAGTATATATTCAGTAGCCAGCCTCTTTCTCTTTAGTATATATTCAGTAGCCAGCCTCTTTCTCCTTAGTATATATTCAGTAAACAGCCTCCTTTCTCTTTAGTATATATTCAGTAGCCAGCCTCTTTCTCCTTAGTATATATTCAGTAGCCAGCCTCTTTCTCCTTAGTATATATTCAGTAAACAGCCTCCTTCCTCTTTAGTATATATTCAGTAGCCAGCCTCTTTCTCCTTAGTATATATTCAGTAGCCAGCCTCCTTTCTCTTTAGTATATATATTCAGTAGCCATCCTCTTTCTCTTTAGTATATATTCAGTAGCCAGCCTCTTTCCTCTTAGTATATATACAGTAGCCAGCCTCTTTCTCTTTAGTATATATTCAGTAAACAGCCTCCTTTCTTTTTAGTATATATTCAGTAGCCAGCCTCTTTCTCCTTAGTATATATTCAGTAACCAGCCTCTTTCTCTTTAGTATATATTCAGTAAACAGCCTCCTTCTCTTTAGTATATATTCAGTAGCCAGCCTCTTTCTCTTTAGTATATATTCAGTAGCCAACTTCTTTCTCCTTAGTATATATTCAGTAGCCAGCCTCTTTCTCCTCAGTATATATTCAGTAGACAGCCTCCATTCTCCCATTTCTCAAAATAATTCCAGTGCTTAGAATAAGGTGCTAATATTGAGGGCTTTCTGGGAGCTTTAATGTCTAAAGCCATCTCCCTAGAATAGCATGGGTGTTGAAGAGCATGCTTTTCAAGGCCAAAGCCGCGATAGCCAGATTTGCTTACTGCTCCTAAAGACTGACTAGGAAGGTAAAGGGGTTCCCGCAGGAGACACGGCTAAAAGGGAGGTATGAGACTTACTGTAACACTCAGAGAGTAGCATGAGAAAGGAGCTAGTCGCCAATATATGGGAGGATTTAAGCCTCTCGTAACTGGAAAACTGCCCCCACTGGAGCCTGTACCTTTGTGAAGACTCTCACGAGGTGGATAGGTTGAAAGGGAGCAAATTCAATCGATAATGCTGATCCGCTAATGCAAATCTCAGAAACTGCTGAGAGAATTGGAACAGGCAAATATGGTCCTGCAATTCCAATCTTACCCAAAAAAATCTCCCTTTGGTATTAGTGGAATTATGCTTTGGAATGTGATCATCTAGAATGAAGTGCAAATGGCAAATTTGTTCGGTGCAGAGTAGAAATATCGCCGCAAAAATATCGTGGGACAGAAATATCGCCGCAAAAATATTGTGGAGAACAAATATCGAGAACAAAAATATAGTTGACAAGAATATCGACTGACAGGTAAGTAATATTGATTACATAAATATCTTTGTAATAAATATTGTTTACAAAAGTATAGTTTACAAAAATATCGATTTATTAATAATTTTATGCATTTTTTTATTTTTAATGGGAATTGTTTATTTTATTATATGTTATAGAGTTTTACTAGTTATTAACTTATTTTAAGTTTAATTCTGCGTTTTTAGTTCCATAGCGGGATGTGGGTTTATACGGGGAATAGGGTGGGAAGTAATTTAATTTTATAAAATGTATTGAATAATTAATGTGTTCATTGATTAATTAATAAAAGTTTAATAATTAGTTGTTAATTAATTTCAATTAGTCAATATAAATAATGAGGTTAATTCCTTAATTAATTTTAGGTGTGTTGTGGTGTTTATATGTGTAAATTGTGTGAAGGGTGGTAATTAATAAAACATTTATTGATTAATTATTAAATACTTTTAAGTTAATTACCATCAATAAATTATTCATTATTATTTGTAATTGTGTAATTAATTTTAGGTGCGTGTTTTGGTGTTAATATGTGTAAATGGTGTGAAACGTGGTAAGTAATTAATTCTTTCATTGATTAATTAATAAATAATAATAAATTAATGTTCATTAATTAATTAATAATTATTTAATTTAATTGTGTAATTAATTGTAGGTGTGTGTTGTGGATTTTATAGTGTTAAATAATGGATAATTCATTTTTTTATTATCTTTGTTAATAATAATATAATTAAATGTATATATTAATTATGTTAATGTAGGAAATTAAATTTAATAAAAATGTTGATGGTTTTATTTTTTATTGTTTTGGGATCCAGCGCTTTCCCTACTGTTGCGCTCATTGGAGTGGGAATAGTAATTTTTACCCCTACGCTATCCAGTGCTTTCCCTAGTGTTACACTCACTGGAATGGGAATTTGTTAATAATATTAATATTTTTAATTAATATATTTTAATTTATGTTATTTTTTAAAGTCAATTTTTACATCTAAGTTTTTTACATCCATATTTTTGAGTCGATATTATTGTACTTACCTGTTTAAGTATAGGAATTCGATATTTTTGTAAACTATATTTCTAAATCGATATTTTTTGCAACGATATTTTTGCAATCAATATTTTAACATGGAACCAATTTGTTCTAACTTTTTAAGTCCAGGACTGGCATGAACCTTCCATCCAACGTAAGGCACAAGAAAGATTGTAGCATATAACCCCAAGTCCTCCCTGTGAGGATTGTGCTAGGTGCATGGTTTCAGCAACAAAGACGACACCCTTTGCAACATGGACTAGCCAAGGGTGTCGGTATCATTTGTTTTCAGGAAACATAGTTATTGACAATACCCCAGTCATTGAAGGCTTCGCCCAACTGCACCGGCCTGCTGGGAAAAGAAGGCTTGGCCGACCCTCTGGGGGATTATGACACTTACATCTACCAGGATTGCGATAAAAGTAATGTTAATAAATGCATCTTGTAAACGGTTGTTGGTTTGCAAGGTATCCCTACTGGTTACAGAAATGAAAGGCGACTACCTAATACTTGTAAATGTCTATATACAATGGGGTTCCCAGGAGGAGTATGAAGCGGAAGTGGGGCATTTTAAGGATGACATGGATGCTTTGTGCAAAAAGTATGAGAATGACTTGATAATTGTATTGGGAGATTTTAATCACAAATTAAATCCAAGAAAACTAGATCCCTGGTTCAAAGAAATACTAAGAACATTTGATATAGAGATAGCAGACTTCCCCAACTGCGCTTCCACTAGAACAAATGTAGCATTGGGGAAGTACTTAGGGTCAAAGGGGTTATTTAGTTTAAATGGCAGGATGGAATCTGACCGCCCAGCCAAACAGACATTCAGGAAATGCTCCCAGCACTGCCCCATTGACTACGTGTTTATACACACCTGGAATTATGCATCAGTAAAAAGGTTCCAGGTAACCCGGTGTAATGACAGTTTTATTAGGGGGGGGCGAATAAGTCACTGTGAAGTAGCCCTCCCCTAACAAATGGAATACCCTAAACGTATGACTACAAAATTAACAGATGAATATGTGGAGAAACTGGCTAGTTTTCAACAAAAATTAAATACGGAATGTGCTAAGGACAAGAAGGTAGCCTGGTTTGTGGAAATGATAAAACAGGTTGTACAATGCCTCAGAGTAGAATTAAAAAGTAAGAAAGTAGGGCCTATGGATAAGCAATCTACACAAGGTAGACAATTAGGGTGGTTCTCTCTGGAGTGCAAGAACAAGAAAAGGTTAATCAGGAGAGAAGAGAGAAAACTGAGGAAAAGGTATGACCCGGGTACTATGTCTAACGTGAATAAATTAAGGAAAAACTATAAAACGCTAATTAGTAATCAGAAGATGATCTTTAAAGAAAAATGTTAGGAAAACCTGCTGGAAACAATTGAAACAAAAAATGTAAAAGGGTTTTGTAAATGGATACAGGCTGTCTCCGGTCGGTCCCCGGGGACCTTGAGCTGCGTAGTGGAAGAAGCAGCTTGGGAGGAGTACTTAGGTGAATTGTATGGGACTAGTGAAGTGCCCATGCTAAGCAGAAAAGCTCACTAGGGAGGGGCTGTTGAAGATCTAAAGACATCCTCTACAGTAGAAAATGTAAAAGATACAATAAGGAAGTTAAATTTAACTTGTGCAGCCGGACCCGACAATTTACCTGCTATTATAATAAAAACACAGTTAAACTGGTGGGCCGAATTCCTGTCCCATGTGTTCTTAGCCATATTAGGCTTTGGTACTAACCCAAAAACTTGGAGGGGGCAGTAATTAGACCTGTACACAAGAAACGTGAAGGGAAGGTCCCAAAAAATTACTGATTGATCAATCTGCTGAATGTTGGTGAGGAGGTTTACGACAAAATAATCCTGGTTAGTTTTAAGGAATGGGTGGAGCAGGGGTCGATAGTCCCGTTGGAACAAGTAGGTTTCAAGGACAGTCACTCTATGATTGACCACTGTTTTGCCCTATGGGCTGCGGCGCAGACGTCTAAAAAGCAGCGAGGTAGGCTATATGGCTGCTCTGTTGATTCCCGCGCAGCCTGGTAAATAGGAAATGTCTTTGGGAGACCCTGAGAAATATGACATCTCAGAAGACCTCCTAGCTGTAATTAAGGAGCTACATAGCCAGAATTGGGCCCAGGTGATTAAGGATTTGGCGGGGGCTAACAGCGGAAAAAGCAATTAATAAGGGCCTAACACAGGGCTGTGCACTGGCCCCGCTACTTTTTGCAATTTTTGTAGCAGATTTTCCATCAATTTAGGCGGGAAATAGAAGTGCTAGTCCTAAAATGAGTGGGAAACAAGTATCCTGTTTACTGTATGTTGATGATTTGGTAATAATCAACCAGACAGAGATGGCCGACAGAGGAAGCTAAATGCTTTCAACATAAATTGTACGGCAAAACGATTAACGGTAAACATGGATAAGACCAAAATCCTGTGTTTCGGCAAGAGACACCAGGCATTCAATTGGTATCTGGGCCCAACCAAACTGGAGATTGTAAATGAGTATAAATACTTGGGGGTCTGGTTTGACAAGTCTCTAAAGTGGTGTATGCATTTGGAGGCACAGAAAGCAAAAGCTCACACGTCCGTGTGTGGGCTGAAAAAATTAAATCGCAGCTATGGTGACATGTCCCACAGACCATTGATAAAGGCCTTCGGTGCTATGATACCCCGCAACTACAGTATGGAGCAGAAATTCTCTGCTTAGGTGGAAAAAGCACCTGGGATATTGAGGCAGGAAAATGCATAAAATCTCTAATGTCTTTGCTGGGCTCATCTATGATCCAGGCAATTAGATGGACATGACCTCATGGAATTCTCAGGTACAAGTGGGCCTATTACGTTTTTGGTAAAGGTTGGGGACAGGAGAAGAGACAAAAGTGTCACAATGGTGTAAGAATGAGATTCAGCATAGTGACCTAAAATGGGCCGAAGAGGTCAGAAAGAAATTGTACACTATTTGTGAAAAATGAGATGTAAGAATTGATCAACAGACTCATCAAATAGACAAAGAGCGAACTCAGAACAACAAGGAAGGAATGGTCTAGGCTAGAAGACATGGAGTACCTGAGAAAGAAAGATTCTGTGAAATGTATGAGGAATAGTTGGGTGAAATTAATTGGTACCACCATTTGGATATTCTACCTAATCAATGGCTCCGATTGGAAATACCAAGGCTAAGAATTGGCATTAATCCTGCTATGTTAAACGATAGAATAAGAACTGAACTGAGGCGAAACAATGGTAACTGCACATACCGATTGGGCACAAAATGCGATAGTTTACATATCATGATGGTCTGTCTAAAATTGTTAGCCCCACTGAGACAGTTTTTACCCCCTATCTTGTTCAAATATGGTACGAGGCTGCGCACACAAGCAATTGAACTTCTCACAGATATGCCAAACCTTGAAATTACAATAGCCATTGAGAAGTTCATGAAGGCTCTAAAAAGGTTTTTCATGGAATAGGAAATTGTCGGCTATAAACCAGATTAGAAATTATGATGGATAGGGATTTTAGGAAATTTTTACTGGTTAATTACCTTTTTATAAACTTGTTAGATTAGGAATTTTACTGCTCTTAAAATTATGTATGTTTACATACAGGTGTGTTTAGGACTTACGCATGGAGTAGCGTGTAAAACTGAGAGGAAGTACTTGGAAGACAGGCGTCTGTAACGATGTTGGTTGATGAATTTGTAATGTTTTTAGAATATTTATACAAAATGTCATGTTTTTATGCTGTTTAAGGACCAACGGTTTAAATAACCTTTACTTTTTACTGGTAACATGGCTTCTCTTTTTTAAATCTGACCTGGGAAACTCATACACTTTGAAAAGTGATAGGGGTGGTTAAAATGCAAATGTTATCACATAACCATCCTTTACCGTGGATAGGGCACCACTTGTCCCTCACCAGATCCTTCCACTGGGGGAAAAACCTTTGATCCTCCCCCAACAGCATCAACCATTCAGTCATGGCTTTGGAATTTGCTGGGTAATACTTGTCTCACAGCACAACCCCCCACCCTCGAGCCCAGCCTGGAAAGAGACATCAACCCTTTTAGACCCCTTGAGATGGCTTTCTCTAATGAAAGGATGTTCTCCCTCATGGTGCTCTGAAGGGCTGAAGCATCTTTCTTTCCTCTGCTGACTTCTGTACGAATCTTTAAGTTCAGGCCCAAACAACTTAGGTCTCAGTAAAGGAACATGATACATCCATGATTTCTGGTTAGGCTTCAACTTCCATAATCTTAACCCATCTTTTGCCGCTGTAGCGGAGGACCACAGCGAATCAAAGGTGGTGTCTGTAAGAAATTCGGCCATTAGTTACATATTCCCAAGGATGGAAGTGGGAAGTATTATAGTGATTAGAACTCTTTTAGTAAAGCTTTGGCATAAGCAGAGTATGCACTAGTTCCTACAGAAACATTAGCCGCGGTGTAATTACTTTTAAGTGAGACATCCACTTTCCTCTCCTCTGCATCAGGAAGTGAGGATTCTTCTGTTGCCAGAGAAGACAAATACACAATGCTTGCCAATATCGAGTTGGCTTTGGGTCTCTGTGCAAATTCATCATCAAAGTTTTCCAACAGATATCTCAAAGGCACAAATATTGGCAACAGTGATGTACCTATATCCTTCCATTCTTTGAGAAGTATATTTTTGATAACATCATGAAAAGGCGCATTCTCCACTGTTGAAGTTGTAGTTTTTGCGGCATGGTAAAGAGGGCAGCGGTTCAGGGTCCCCACCTGCCGTGGGCCCCCCTGGGGAATATTTCTTGCCCGAGGCCACCAAAATCTTGTATTGACACTAGGAAAGGGCTGTCATGGGGCCGAGGCCCCCTCAACATGTTAGGTGTCGGACCGGGTCGAGGAGCCTGGACGAAGAGGGAATTTGACGAATGAGTGAGAATCCACTGTACAGTGATATGAGGAGGGAGTGACGCACCATTGAAGGGTGATATGAGGAGGGAGTGAGGCTCCATTGAAGGGTGATATGAGGAGGGAGGGAGGCTCCATTGAAGGGTGATATGAGGAGGGAGTGAGGCTCCATTGAAGGGTGATATGAGGAGGGAGGGAGGCTCCATTGAAGGGTGATATGAGGAGGGAGTGAGGCTCCATTGAAGGGTGATATGAGGAGGGAGTGACGCACCATTGAAGGGTGATATGAGGAGGGAGTGAGGCTCCATTGAAGGGTGATATGAGGAGGGAGTGATGCTCAAATGAAGGGTGATATGAGGAGTGAGGGACGCACCATTGAAGGGTGATAAGACGAGCGAGTGATGCTTTACTGAAGAGTGATATGAGGAGAGCGTGAAGCTCCATTGAAGTGTGGTGTGAGGAGTACGTGAGGTTCCATTAAAGCGTAGTATGAGGAGTGACTGAGATGGGGTTCCATTGAAGGGTGATATGAGGAGTGAGTGTGGCTCCATTGAAGGGTGGAATAAGGAGTGAGTGAGACTCCATTGAAGGGTGGAATAAGGAGTGAGGCTCCAATGAAGGGTGGTGTGAGGAGTGAGTGTGGCTCCATTGAAGGGTGGAATAAGGAGTGAGTGAGACTCCATTGAAGGGTGGAATAAGGAGTGAGTGAGGCTCCATTGAAGGGTGGAATAAGGAGTGAGGCTCCAATGAAGGGTGGTGTGAGGAGTGAGTGTGGCTCCATTGAAGGGTGGAATAAGGAGTGAGTGAGACTCCATTGAAGGGTGGAATAAGGAGTGAGTGAGGCTCCATTGAAGGGTGGAATAAGGAGTGAGTGAGACTCCATTGAAGGGTGGTGTGAGGAGTGAGTGAGGCTCCATTGAAGGGTGGAATAAGGAGTGAGTGAGACTCCATTGAAGGGTGGAATAAGGAGTGAGGCTCCAATGAAGGGTGGTGTGAGGAGTGAGTGTGGCTCCATTGAAGGGTGGAATAAGGAGTGAGTGAGACTCCATTGAAGGGTGGAATAAGTAGTGAGTGAGGCTCCATTGAAGGGTGGAATAAGGAGTGAGGCTCCAATGAAGGGTGGTGTGAGGAGTGAGTGTGGCTCCATTGAAGGGTGGAATAAGGAGTGAGTGAGACTCCATTGAAGGGTGGAATAAGGAGTGAGTGAGGCTCCATTGAAGGGTGGAATAAGGAGTGAGGCTCCAGTGAAGGGTGGTGTGAGGAGTGAGTGTGGCTCCATTGAAGGGTGGAATAAGGAGTGAGTGAGGCTCCATTGAAGGGTGGAATAAGGAGTGAGTGAGGCTCAATTGAAGGGTGGAATAAGGAGTGAGTGAGACTCCATTGAAGGGTGGTGTGAGGAGTGAGTGAGGCTCCATTGAAGGGTGGAATAAGGAGTGAGGCTCCAATGAAGGGTGGTGTGAGGAGTGAGTGTGGCTCCATTGAAGGGTGGAATAAGTAGTGAGTGAGGCTCCATTAAGGTGACGTGAGGAGCGAGTGAGGCTCCGTTGAAGGGTGATGTGTGAGCAATGTGCGACGTGCCACTGAAGGGTGACGAGGGAATGAGCGAGGCTTTTATCCAGATGTGTGAGGAATGAGTGAGGCCGGCGCCAGTGCCGCGTGCGCGCGAGGCTGTGTATTCAGTGATGCGCACGCGGCTGATGCAGGAGTGAGTAACGCTGCGGGCGGCGCCTGCACTTGCGCCGGGATGTTTTGCAGGTAAGTCAGACACCTGAGACGAGCTGACTCATGGCGTGAAATGAACACCGTGGGCGGGGCTGACACGCTCCTCTTTTCATCTGCGGTCCCCTCAGCCTCTCCCTTCACTCCTGGGGGCGAGGCCTGTGCGGGGCCCTGCTCTGTGAGGCCTCAGCTTGACAGATTCTGCTCTGTGAGGCCTCGGCCTCTCCTCTGTGAGGGCCTCAGCCTCTGCTCTGTGAGGGCCTCATCCCCTCCTCTGTGAGGGCCTCAACCTCTCCTCTGTGAGGGCCTCAGCCTCTCCTCTGTGAGGCCCTCAGCCTCTCCTCTGTGAGGCCCTCAGCCTCTGCTCTGTGGGGGTCTTTATTCTCCTCAATGGGGTCGTCCTTCACCCCTGGATTATGAGGGCCTGGATGCGCCTTGTTCTGTGAGGGCCTCTGCACCCCGTTCAGTGAGGGCCTCAGTCCTGGTGGAGACACTGCCCTCAGCCCGAGTCTCTCCAGCCTCTGACCTATCCTGTGAGGGCCTCCGCTCTGTAGGAGACTCAGTCATCCCTGGTTTGTGTGGGCCCAGCTGTACCCTTATTGTGTGAGGGTCTCTCTCGGTGTCTGCTCTGTGAAGGCCTCTGCCCTGCAGGTGCCTCAGTCAGCCCTGATCTGAGAGGGCGCAATTTGCCCAGCTGTGTGGACCTAGCTGTGTGAGGGTCCCTGTGCCCTGCAGTGTGAGGGTCGCTGTGCCCTGCAGTGTGCGGGTCGCTGTGCCCTGCAGTGTGAGGGTCGCTATGCCCTGCAGTGTGAGGGTCGCTGTGCCCTGCAGTGTGAGGGTCGCTGTGCCCTGCAGTGTGAGGGTCGCTGTGCCCTGCTGTGTGAGGGTCCCTGTGCCCTGCAGTGTGAGGGTCGCTGTGCCCTGCAGTGTGAGGGTCGCTATGCCCTGCAGTGTGAGGGTCGCTGTGCCCTGCTGTGTGAGGGTCCCTGTGCCCTGCAGTGTGAGGGTCGCTGTGCCCTGAAGTGTGAGGATCGCTGTGCCCTGCTGTGTGAGGGTCGCTGTGCCCTGCTGTGTGAGGGTCGCTGTGCCCTGCAGTAAAAAGGTCGCTGTCCCCTGCTGTGTGAGGGTCGCTGTGTGAGGGTCGCCGTGCCCTGCTGTGTGAGGGTCGCTGTGCCTACAGTGTGAGGGTCGCTGTGCCCCGGAGTGTGGGGGTTGCTGTGCCCCGCAGTGTGGAGGTCGCTGTGCCCTGCTGTGTGAGGGTCACTGTGCCTTGCAGTGTGAGGCTCCCGGTGCCCTACTGTGTGAGGGTCGCTGTGCCCTGCAGTGTGAAGGTCGCTGTGCCCTGCTGTGTAAGGGTCGCTGTGCCCTGCAGTGTGAAGGTCGCTGTGCCCTACTGTGTGAGGGTCGCTGTGCCCTGCAGTGTGAAGGTCGCTGTGCCCTGCAGTGTGAGGGTCGCTGTGCCCTGCAGTGTGAGGGTCGCTATGCCCTACTGTGTGAGGGTCGCTGTGCCCTGCAGTGTGAAGGTCGCTGTGCCCTGCTGTGTGAGGGTCATTGTGCCCTGCTGTGTGAGGGTCGCTGTGCCCTGCTGTGTGAGGGTCGCTGTGCCCTGCAGTGTGAGGGTCGCTATGCCCTGCAGTGTGAGGGTCGCTGTGCCCTGCTGTGTAAGGGTCGCTGTGTGAGGGTCGCTGTGCCCTGCAGTGTGAGGGTCGCTATGCCTGCAGTGTGAGGGTCGCTGTGCCCTGCAGTGTGAGGGTCGCTGTGCCCTGCAGTGTGAGGGTCGCTGTGCCCTGCAGTGTGAGGGTCGCTGGAGTGAGGGTCGCTGTGCCCTGCAGTGTGAGGGTCGCTGTGCCCTGCAGTGTGAGGGTCGCTGTGCCCTGCTGTGTGAGGGTCCCTGTGCCCTACGGTGTGAGGGTTGGAGTGCCCTGCGGTGTGAGGGTCACAGTGCCCTGCAGTGTGAGGGTCGCTGTGCCCTACTGTGTGAGGGTCGCTGTGCCCTACTGTGTGAGGGTCGCTGTGCCCTGCAGTGTGAGGGTCGATGTGCCCTGCAGTGTGAGGGTCACTGTGCCTGCTGTGTGAGGGTCGCTGTGCCCTGCTGTGTGAGGGTCGCTGTGCCCTGCAGTGTGAGGGTCGCAGTGCCCTGCTGCGTGAGGGTCCCTGTGACCTGCAGTGTGAGGGTCGCTGTGCCCTGCTGTGTGAGGGTCGCTGTGCCCTGCTGTGTGAGGGTCGCTGTGCCTTGCAGTGTGAGTGTCGCTGTGCCCTGCAGTGTGAGGGTCGCTGTGCCTGCAGTGTGAGGGTCGCTGTGTCCTGCAGTGTGAGGGTTGCTATGCCCTGCTATGCCCTGCTGTGTGAGGGTCCCTGTGCCCTGCAGTGTGAGGGTCCCTATGCCCTGCAGTGTGAGGGTCGCTGTGCCCTGCAGTGTGAGGGTCGCTGTGCCCTGCTGCGTGACAGACCCTGTGCCCTGCAGTGTGAGGGTCGCTGTGCCCTGCTGTGTAAGGGTCGCTGTGTGAGGGTCACTGTGCCCTGCAGTGTGAGGGTCGCTATGCCTGCAGTGTGAGGGTCGCTGTGCCCTGCAGTGTGAGGGTCGCTGTGCCCTGCAGTGTGAGGGTCGCTGTGCCCTGCAGTGTGAGGGTCGCTGGAGTGAGGGTCGCTGTGCCCTGCAGTGTGAGGGTCGCTGTGCCCTGCAGTGTGAGGGTCGCTGTACCCTGCAGTGTGAGGGTCCCTGTGCCCTGCTGTGTGAGGGTCCCTGTGCCCTGCGGTGTGAGGGTCACAGTGCCCTGCAGTGTGAGGGTCGCTGTGCCCTGCTGTGTGAGGGTCGCTGTGCCCTGCAGTGTGAGGGTCACTGTGCCTGCAGTGTGAGGGTCGCTGTGCCCTGCTGCGTGAGGGTCCCTGTGACCTGCAGTGTGAGGGTCGCTGTGCCCTGCAGTGTGAGGGTCACTGTGCCTGCAGTGTGAGGGTCGCAGTACCCTGCTGTGTGAGGGTCGCTGTGCCCTGCAGTGTGAGGGTCGCTGTGCCCTGCTGCGTGAGGGTCCCTGTGAGCTGCAGTGTGAGGGTCGCTGTGCCCTGCTGTGTGAGGGTCGCTGTGCCCTGCTGTGTGAGGGTCGCTGTGCCCTGCAGTGTGAGTGTCGCTGTGCCCTGCAGTATGAGGGTCGCTGTGTCCTGCAGTGTGAGGGTTGCTGTGCCCTGCTATGCCCTGCAGTGTGAGGGTCCCTGTGCCCTGCAGTGTGAGGGTCCCTGTGCCCTGCAGTGTGAGGGTCGCTGTGCCCAGCTGCGTGACAGTCCCTGTGCCCTGCAGTGTGAGGGTCGCTGTGCCCTGCTGTGTGAGGGTCGCTGTGCCCTGCTGCGTGAGGGTCCCTGTGCCCTGCAGTGTGAGGGTCGCTGTGCCCTGCTGTGTGAGGGTCGCTTTGCCCTGCAGTGTGAGTGTCCCTGTGCCCTGCTGTGTGAGGGTCGCTGTGCCCTGCAGTGTGAGGGTCGCTGTGCCCTGCTGTGTGAGGGTCGCTGTGTGAGGGTCGCTGTGTCTGCAGTGTGATGGTCGCTGTGCCCTGCAGTGTGAGGGTCGCTGTGCCCTGCTGTGTGAGGGTCGCTGTGTGAGAGTCGCGGTGCCCTGCTGTGTGAGGGTTGCTGTGCCTGCAGTGTGAGGGTTGCTGTGCCCTGCAGTGTGAGGGTCGCTGTGCCCTGCTGTGTGAGGGTCGCTGTGCCCTGGAGTGTGAGGGTCGCTGTGCCCTGCAGTGTGAGGGTCACTGTGCCTGAAGTGTGAGGGTCGCTGTGCCCTGCTGTGTGAGGTTCGCTGTGCCCTGGAGTGTGAGGGTCGCTGTGCCCTGCAGTGTGAGGGTCGCTGTGCCCTGCTGTGTGAGGGTCGCTGTGCCCTGGAGTGTGAGGGTCGCTGTGCCCTGCAGTGTGAGGGTCGCTGTGCCCTGCTGTGTGAGGGTCGCTGTATGAGGGTCGCTGTGCCTGCAGTGTGAGGGTCGCTGTGCCCTGCAGCGTGAGGGTCGCTGTGCCCTGCTGTGTGAGGGTCGCTGTGTGAGAGTCGCGGTGCCATGCTGTGTGAGGGTTGCTGTGCCCTGCAGTGTGAGGGTCGCTGTGCCCTGCTGTGTGAGGGTCGCTGTGCCCTG
Source organism: Lissotriton vulgaris (assembly GCF_964263255.1). NCBI lineage: Eukaryota > Metazoa > Chordata > Amphibia > Caudata > Salamandridae > Lissotriton > Lissotriton vulgaris. The sequence goes on along the minus strand of NC_141691.1, from coordinate 2,005,801,198 downwards.
CAATGTGAGGGTCGCTGTGCCCTGCAGTGTGAGGGTCGCTGACTCGCTGTGCCCTGCAGTGTGAGGGTCGCTGTGCCCTGCAGTGTGAGGGTCGCTGTGCCCGGCAGTGTGAGGGTCGCTGTGCCCTGCTGTGTGAGGGTCGCTGTGCCCTGCAGTGTGAGGGTCGCTGATTGCAGTGCCCTGCAGTGTGAGGGTCGCTGTGCCCTGCAGTGTGAGGGTCGCTGTGCCCTGCAGTGTGAGGGTCGCTGATTGCAGTGCCCTGCAGTGTGAGGGTCGCTGTGCCCTGCAGTGTGAGGGTCGCTGTGCCCCGCAGTGTGCGGGTCGCTTCCCCAGTCGGGGTTTGCCCTCACCCCCGGTCTGTGAGGCCTCTCTGATCTCTACCTGCTCCGCGAGGGCCTCCCCTTCGCCCCGCCTCCTGCAGGCAGCAGAGGGTTAAGTGTGACGCGGCGGGTGCAGCCTCCCCGCCCCTTCATGAAAGCGCTTTGTTATTAAACATGGCAACGGCCCCGAGGCGCGCGCAGGGTGTGGTCAGGGGGGATGGCTGAGCCAGAAGTGCAGGTGCCGGAGGGCGAGAGGTGAGCCGAGGGGGCGGGGCGGGGGGGATGGGCAGCAGGCTCTGCCAATGGGAGCGCACCTGGCCGCTCAGGCATAGCCAGGCTCATTCCTGCCCAGGAGAACACAGTTCACAGCTGCCTCAGCCTGCTGCCATCAGGAGACTGGGGAGCAGCGGAGAGCCCTGGAAGCCATGCATTAATAATCAATAAGCGTGATTACAAAAACATAAGATGATAGTATCTGTAAATGTACACTCTCCTCGCATGGGAGCGGATTTACGAGCTGTTTTAATACACAAAGCTTTCCACGAGTACAAATACAATGCAGCACACGCGCCCGTAAACCTGCAACAATTACAGGTTTCCAGGAGAGCTGTTCGACGAGTTCTGCGAATTCCTAATTAAAGGTAGGCAGGCTCAGTAGTATGCGCAACGAAATACAACCCACACCGGCTCATGCTCATGGATTTTTTTCCCCACAGGGAAACTATTTTCCTTGTAAATAAATCAATTTTCTTCCCCTGTTAGAGGAGTTACCAATGTGTAATAAACCGTCCTGGCGTAATATCAGTGATAGACAACTTCCTTACGGGTGCAAACTCACTTTTTTGTGAATGAAAAAGTGATTTGCACACAGAAGTTGGATAGATGTGTACATGGCTTTGTGTATCAAGCCCTGACAGGTGGTATTCGTGTTTAACCTCAGTGTAGGTGTGAGCCTTGATCAGACGTAGATCCCTGGTCCCCCAGTCACTGGCACTGCAAGGAACCCTCAACAACACGTGACCTCATTAAGGACAAGCAGAGACAGACTGCATAAAGGCTGGTACAGATAGCCATATATCATATCATATCCACTACATTTAATCGTAATCACACAGAATGTGTGTGCCACCCTGGTGGACCAGCACCTACAGAGTTTGTAAGGACGAGCTTAGAATTTCCCAATCATACGGTGTGACTACTTACAAAATTATGCATAAATATTTAAATGACAATATTTCTTTTCATAGCACACAACATCAACCAGCTCCTTCACACCAGCCTTTGCAGCGCTTATGTGTATTTCTTGGATGTCACAGCCGTTTCGCACTCTCTGGTCTTCCATTATATTGTGAACCTTGTAGTTATATATTCGTCTATCTGACATCATCTTTTTTTAATTGAGTTGCTTAGTATGTTTCTAAGCACTCCCAATGTTGGCAGCTAAAACATCTGAGGCATAGCAATCACACAGTGTGCTCTACAGGCGAGCCAGGAATAGAACACAGGTTGTCCTGGTTCCACGTTATCCCATAGACACACCTTCCATCCATGGACCTCGTTTCCAGTGCTTCTGTGATGACGAGATCAGTGGTAATTACGTAGGTCTGGTGTCTGCCACCTGTTGTCCAATAGCAGGTGGGGTGTTGTGGGAGAATTAGAATAGGGAGATATGAAATACATTTTGGAGCAGTGGACACGTGAGTTTGTTATTTGGATTGAAAAAGGATACTGCAGGGATAGGACAGGGATGGGTTTGCATTTATATAGCGCTTGCTACCCCTGGTAAGGTGCCTGAGTGCTTTGAGGTAGACGTTGTCACAACATCCCTTTCCAGAAGAGAGGGAATTTAGCTAGTGTCAGTCGGGAACAAGCTACGTAGGTCTGAAACTCACAGACCACAGGGTTCTTGGCCAGTTATTAAATGGGAAGAAAAAGACAAAAAATAGTCTGGGGTGAGTTGGGGCTGAGCTGACACTTAAGTAAGCTGCCATGTTATGTTATAAATAGTTTAAATAGCACACATCCAACATTTACTTGAACTTGGGGGGTATTACAAAAAGGTGTATGAAGTGCAGTTTCAGGTTCGCTCAAGAGAGGCCTTCTTTGGTTGGGTCTGAGGACAGACCACGCCCATTATATTATGAGTGGTGTTGTGTTGCTATTTCAATTTCCTCATAGTTGTGTTTCAAAGTGTAGTGCGGTGCTGCCAGGGTGTTAAATGAGCATGTGCTCTCTGGTACTGAGTACCTGCACTTCTTTAATTTGAAAAAAAAGAGTACCTGCACTTCTCAGCATTGATGCAATACATTTAATGGGAGGGTGCAGGCACTTCTCTGGAGCAAACTCTAAATTGTGAGTAACTGAACTTCTGTATTGTCATGATGTGAAGTTTTACCATTTTACCTTTGTCTTTGCGGGGTACATTACAGCGGGGATGAAGCCTTCTGTCCCTTTACCTAACCCCTGTTAGCTCTTGGGTGTAATCCATCCACTTGGTTCTTCTCAGATCTTATGATACACAGTATATAATTTCAGTAGTCGTCTATATTGAGCCTCTTGTCATGCTACTCAGCTGGCAATCGCTACACTACTAAAAGATTGGTTTAATTGTGTTGTCTAGGCTGGTCCCAAGTGGTAACAATCCACGGGTACAACTACATCTTCTACTTACTACATTTATATAGCACCTAATATTGTGGGGTCTCTTGGTCTCAGCTGTAATTTATCAGGGCAATACTGTATTGGTAATCTATCCTGCCCAGTGCCCAATTTCCTTTACCTCCCTGTTGCTGGGTTTGTACCTTGCTCACAAGGAGATGATGGGCAGAGCACTGAAACGTTTCAGACACTCATCCCCAGTCACTATTAAATCTGGGTTGAATCCATCATCATTCTTTAGCTCACTTCACAATCCCAGTTTAGACCCAGCCAAATGAAAATCAGTCTTGCCCCTGTATCTCATGGGAACACTCCAGCCCAAACTGCCAAGCCAGGTCTTCCCTAGACCAGAAACAAGCATCATGGGATCGGTTTTGGTGTATTGCCCCTCATGGGCCAGGCTAGCTTGAATCCAGTGGAACAGTGAGCAAGGGACCCACGTCAGGGCATACCCTGCCAACTTAGGGCGAACAAAGTAAACACAAGGCAATAGTTGATGGAGCGCTGATACTTCTCAGACACTCACCCTCAGTCAAAGATCTGGGCTGAATCCATCATCGTTCTTTAGCTCACTTCGCCACCCTAGTTCAGGCCCAGCCATATGCAAATCAGTCTTGACCCTATTCCTCATGGGAACAGTCCAACGCCGAACCGCCTGCCTCAGATGGCATGGCATCTTCTGTGTCTTGTCATTAGTTTTCCCATGGGCAACTTTCCTTACCACATGAGGCTTGATGGTCGTAGATCACACGCTTTACAACATTTTCAGTTTGACATGCCAGCAGTTTGAAATCCCTCAGGCAGCTTCCCTGACCACAAAGCCGCACTGATAGCGGAGTGTTTCTACTCTCCCTCTGAACGTCCCATGGGATACTAAAGCAATGAGAGTTGAGTGGCTTAAGATTCCATGTTAATGGCAGCAACCATGCGAGGATCCATTCATTTAAACGCATGGCCGGTCCTGCAAATTGCGGTTTAGCCTGCAGTTTTTATACAAACACTTTGGACACCTCTGGTCCCATTATAGTGCCATGCAATATGTTCACATAATGGATCAAGCATTGATTTTATTCAGTTAAGTTTACTGTGACTATACATTTTAATACTCATACCCTTGGACTACCATGGGTACCACCAATACATTGTTCCATCTCATCTCACTACTGGAGTCAACCGTTTACATTGTGCTGCCTTACACTAGTTGTATTACAATGGAGTTCCCACTTGTCCTTCTGTTTATAGGACGTAGATGCCCCCTCGAGTTTGTGCAGAAGTTAAGGCGATACTGATTCCCTTACATTGCGGGTAAGCTTGAACTGTATACATATACATTATGGTTTCACTTACTGATGATGTGATGGATGACAATTTTTCATCCCAAACTCTGCCCACAACAACTCGTTTGGACACCACGTTGTATTTTTGGAGTGAGTGCAATGGTTTAATTGTGCATGATATTTTGACACATTCTCTCTTTCAGGTAATACACCTACCAGTGGAAAACACAGCACAAGGATGGCAGTAAGGGATTAAGTGTTGCACAACCTACCTATACACGTACGTACAAAGTCAAATGCAGTAAAAAAGCTGCCCCCCTCCTAAGTCCGTCTACTGCCACGGATCTTATAATTAGATAAATAGAAAACAAGCATATGGAGAGGCAACAAAGATAGTTGTAAATAGAATGTATCAAAGTGACAAAATATAACACATGTTCTTCAAAATTGTGGAAAAAGTCCAATTTTAATCAGTTTTCTTGACACGATGATAAAGAACAGCCAATATTCTCAATATAAGATGACCAATGAAACAGGCACGAAACAGCCAACGCGTTTAGCCCAATGTGGGCTTCCTACCAGTGGATCCTTGGCTGAGTGGCGATCCACTCCACCTACTGGTGTTGTATATCATTTCTTTATGGTTTAGTATGTTTGCGAGATGGGCCATACTACTCAGCTTTCACTTTGGTCCTGAAGAAAACCACCACACCTCTACAGAGGGTATAAGGCTGAAACATGTCGACCCTCACTGTTCTATGACAGGTTGAATACCCTCCTGTTGTAGGTTTGCTTTTAATCCTGACCTTTGGATGCCCCAATAAAGTTACTAGGAGTTAGTACTCAGATGATCCTGTTGTTTTTTGTTTTTAATTGCTGGAGTGCCTCCTACTGAAACTAGCAGTTCCAAGAATTGGACGAGGTGTGCTCACTCACGTAATGTGACATGCTTCATCATAGGCCACCTTGTCCTACCCTGGTAAGGTGATACTACCAGGGCGGACTCGACCTCAGGTTGTGCTATCCTGAGGGAGTTCTTAGATATCATTTTTTTCTGCACAGCATGGAACCAGTTACTAAACAAAAAATTCCTCAGGTTACATACACCACAAAAGTATACTTTTATTAAGGTGGTACCTTGGGTCTGGTTAAAAAGTACTGTTAGGTAACTGCAGACTTTAGGTGTGGATGCAATGATCCATGCATACCACTGGATTCAACCGACATGTTTCTGCCCTTTACTAAAAGCCTAAATGGTCTTGGGCATTCATCAGGGTTAATATCTACCTCCCCGACCCTACCTTAAAGTGAAGTAAGTCATTTGTTAATAAAAAGAGAGGAGACCTATCTCTCTGTATTTGATACCTTTAGTCAAGTAGATAAAAAAAGGATATATTGCAACAGCCTAGAAAATATCAGGCATATTTCTGGTGTACATTTTCTGGTCATCTTGGCCACACTCCCAGCATATTGTGTGATAATCTGGCTGGAGTGGGTATATGTAAAATTTATTTTCAATAAAAATATTTTAAACTAAAAAAAAAAAAAAACAAGCGACAAGTATATGCATATATGCATTTCTTTTTACAAACATACAATCACAGTGGCACACGTGGGGCAAAAGTAAACACACAAGGGACAAAGACACAGGTGAAAATCAGGAAGGGACCGATGTTTACTTAGAGTATCTCTGTGCAACTATCCCTAGTCACTGGCGGCGTTTTGCCTCATGGTCTGTTGAGGGAAGGCACCTTCTATAGTCACACAGTGAAAGAATGTTGCAAAATAACATAGAAATAGGTTAAAAAGTAAATTGGGTGTCAGGGTACCTGTTTCCAAGAGGGAAGGTTTGGCTATGATCTTACTAAATGCACAAGAAAATATGTCCCAATGTCGTTTTGGGTGCATTTTTATTACAGATTTAAACAAGCTGCATACTGACGAAGGTCTTCAATCCCTTCCATATAGGATTGCAATTGATAAGCAAGCACCTTCGTAGACAGGTCGGATTCAGGAGGGATTCGTGTCCAATAATTGAATGAACACGATCCGCATCTTCTTAGTCAGGTTGGTCTTAGATAAATATTGAGTAAATCCATTAAGATGGAACGAGGAGCTCCTTTTGAGAAAACAGAAGTTCTGAATGTTGAGGAGGAACCTCGTCACTTTCTGTAAATCTTCTGGCTGCTTTGATGGTTTAACACCTTGGCTGCTAGTGGGTTTCCCTTCCGGCGCTGACATTCCATGAATCTCTCTATTCATGACGAGCTCAGCTCGTCATAAGCACAGCTCAACTGTGTCTCATGACGAGCTGAGCTTGTCATGAGCATGGAAGGGGTTAAAGATAGGATGGGTTTGCCATACCACAAAACGATAACAAGCTAACAAGAGCAACATTTGAAAACAGATCTTGGGAGAAGTCTGTGTTAATAAATAGTGGCAATTGTGAACACCGCTTGAGTGCCTCCTCGTAGGGGCATAAAGCCGAGAATAGTCATCAGATTGATAGATGGAGAGATAATATCTGGAAAAATCGATCAAGTAATCTTCTTTTCTTCTCTTTCCATTCCCTGTTTTCTTCGCCTTGATACCCCTTAGTTCATCTCTGCATATTAGGATCGAAACTGATCTTCGAGCAATGTGGTAACATAAAACACAGAAAGTGGATCGCCAGCGCCTGGATACCCTCATAGGTGATTAGCAGCGCTCTACAAATCTGAGTTGATTGATTGATTGAAAGTGTAGGTCTGGTGTTGCTTACTGGATACATTTATGAACTGTCACACTACATAAGAAACATGCCTCCCCGGCTTCAGCTATATTATGTAATGTTTCACAGAGTTTACATGTGCAAGCATGACATTTACTTGGACCCTGACAGCTCTTACATGTAGATACTTTTGAAGTTGCTGTTAGGGCAGACATATCAGGCATAGCATAATGTTTGCTGATGCCTTTGGTTTTCTCTATGGTTCAGTTCACAAGGAAGGTGGCTTTGGCATCCTGCTGACCATACCTATGTGGGCATGTAGTTTTATAGAGTTGCTTCTATCTGTGCATTGCATCAGAGTGGTTAATTCTCAAGTATAATAGGGATCCCAGTAAAGATGCTGATTATAAACTATGTGAAATAGCACATGGAATGGTCTGAAGAAGGTTAGTGAGATGTCTCTGTATTTAATATATTCTAAATGAAAAACTGAGATTGGGGAAGAAAAACATTGCAATGTTGGAGCTCTGGGCTTACACCAGCAGTCTCCATTGTCTTCAGCGGAGCTCTCAATATTTAAATGTTCTAATTTAGCCTCATAGCCCGCTGCCAAGGGCCATACTGACTGCTAAAGGCCCTGAACCTGAGTTATAGTCCTGAGCTGCAGGCAAGTGCTAATAAAGCGGGAGAGAGCCTTTAACAACTGGTGTAGCCTGAGGCATAAGGGCTATAAGCCTAATAGAACATTCCACCCACTGAGTGTACAATGTTCTAAATTAAAAAGGGAGAAACATGAAGACAAACATTGGAATGTTGGAGCTCCGGGCTTACACCAGCCACGATAAGTCCAGAACTACTCCATTATCTTCAGCGGAGCTCTCAATATTTAAATGTTCTACTACATCGCCTCATAGCCCGCTGCCAAGGGCTATACTGGCTGCTAAAGGTCCTGAATCTGAGTTATAGGCCTGAGCCGCAGGCAAGGGTCTATAAAGATGGAGAGGGCCTTTAACAACTGGTATAGCCTGAGTCAGAAGAGCTATAAGCCTATTAGAGCAGTCCACCCATTGAGCGTACAATGTTCTAAATTAAAAAGGAAGAACCTGAAGACAAACATTGGAATGTTGGAGCTCCAGGCTTACACCAGCCATTATAAGCCCGGAGCAACTCCATTGTCTTCATTGGATCTCTCAACATTCCAATATTCTAATTATTATTGTGCTCCATGCACCCAGCCTCCACACATTGGGCGCCAACAATTGTGAGTGAATAGCAGGGCCATAAGCAGGTGGCTCAGGATTCAGATTGGCAGGTACAGACCTCCTGGGAGTCAGATCTTACATTCAATGACTGTGGCAGGTTTAGACCAGTTCTGGTTTAGAATCGGGGAAGTTCACACATTTGCAAGGTTTCTACCTGCCATTCGAAGCAGCACATATAACCAAAGCTCCTGGAATTATGTGACAGAGATTACCAGCTAAGGTAATGCAGATATCTAAATTATGTTGCAAACAAAGACAAATTGTGCATTTTACTTTCTTCTGTGGTTTTCATCAGAATTATGCTAAAATATTCTTAATGCCTTTGATCAAGTCCAGAAATCGCACTGCACTCATTCATTACTTTTTTGGAAACAATTTTACAATAATTAAACACGTTTTTATGCAAACCTATTCGTAAGGGCTGCTGTCTGCTCTAGACACTAAATGCACCTTGACTAAGTTGCTGTTTCTAAAAAATTGTATTTATAAGGCAGGTTTTTAATCCGTAAGGGAGGAAATCAGATTAATGTACTGTTTTATTGTCCTAAGGCACACAGCACTTTCAGTAGGCATTTATATAGATGTTATAAGTAGGCTATTTTTAATCATTATAACTGCATATGTATGAATAGTTACATGTTTGGTCTCTGGTTTTTACCTTGTTCCACAGTTTTTATTTTGTACTTTAATGGCTGTATGCCAGCCGAATAAAGCTGATTTGATTTTGTGCAGTAAAGAACTTTGAATCGTGCTGCATATTATGCGATTGAAATCAAAGTGTGCAGCACATTGTGTGGCAATATTATATAGCTATTTTAACATTTGAATACACTGATCCCTAATGAATGCCTTTCCTATGGAAATACAGTGTTCTACCTTAAGAAACCTATGCATTTTGATAACACTGGATCACAGGAGGTCCTTTTCAGATGTTTTTGAGCGACAAATAGCTTTGTCTTGAATAAAAGTCAAGGGCCATTTTATTAATAGTGACTTTTCACCTCCTTGTGTAAAATAGGCATATATCAGAGACACACACAGTTTGCTTCTATGTTCCTTCTCACACTGTGAGCTCTACCTCTGCCCTCTTGCTGAATCTTCTCAAAATCATGAAAGTTAGACAAGGAGGACGCTTCTTTTGGTTTCAGGAAGCCAAAATCTAAAATTATCTTCTTTAACCTCAATGCTCCTAGATAAATAATTTACCGTTCAGAAAACCATTGCAAACTTTGGTTGTTTACACTTTAAAGTAGTGAGTGTAGGCTTTCAGCAGTTTTTCCCGTTAGAAGAGAAACATAGGGCACCAGGACATCCTCAGAGTATTTGCACACTTCATGCATTGTCAAAAACAAAACCACTATACTCAACAGAAAATAAGCATACATGTACTCACTTCATGTAAAGAAATATGTGCCAAAACTATTTTCTGGATCAAATTTGTGTTTTTAAAGTTGTTGGGAAAGCTTTATTATTCAAGACATTGGAGCTTTGAAAAAGATGCAACATAAAAAGGATTCCTCGAAATCTCTGTACACTCTTGAAATAGCTGCTATTTTGAGAACATTATCTGGGTAAGAGCTCCTTTGAGAACAGTATCCGTGACTTGGTGTAAATAATGAAACAGAACATTTTCTTGGCAAAAATGGAAACATGCTTTCCACCCTGTTTGAATTATATTTGGTTTTTTAAGGTTTGTGTTTCCAGTTTGGTCTTCTCCCAGTCCATCAATCCAGAATGTTACTTTAACTGGGCAAAATGTACATTATTTAAATACCTGAATAAATCACTCCACAGCTGTGAAAGGACCAGATAATTCTTAGAGAGTGCGGCGCAACCCCGGTGAAACAATTTTACTCACATTGGATTTGTCTGAATTAGAAACAGAGGGGCATATTACCAAGGGTATTATCGCCGCTTTAGCGGGAATTTTTCCTGCTAAAGCGGCGATAATTGTATCGCCCTATTACCTAGCTGTCGCTAACACCAGTTAGCGACAGCTAGTAGGAGATAGCGGGCATTTAGGTGCCCACTTTGCATGTCAGCGATAATTATCGCTAATGACATGCAAAGTGGGCGTGCCAAGATGTTAGCGACTGGAAACAGTCGCTAACATCGCTATCTCCTATTACCAACTTTTGGAAATAATCGCGCTAAGCGCGATTATCTCCAAAAGCTAACGCCTGCCCAGAGCAGTTCTTAGCCATGTTATCCAATGGTAGGTGGATAACATGGCTAAGAGCATTTGCTCGGTAATGCATGAATATCGCTGACTTTACAGCGATATTCATGCATTTCGGCCGATTTTTATCGCTTAGGATATAACCCTTGATAATAGCAAGGCTCCTAAGCGATAAAAATCGGCGGATCTTGTCGATATTAATATTGCCGCTAAACCAACATAGCGATAATCATCGCTAGTTGTTGGTAATATTCCCCTCTTTTTTTTTTTTTTAAAGCTAAAATTAACACCTTTGCAGCAGATGGTGAAATAAATAGTGAATTAGGCATATAAAAACTTACGCAGAACAGGCATCAGTGGCAAATTCACATTCTTCAGTGTTTTTAGCTGTGAACCCTCTACCATAGCTTTAACCTCCCTGCACGAGTAAAGGGAGCCATGGCTCTCTGAAGGTTGGCTGTACAGGAGCTGCATGTATTATTCACAATATATTGTTTTTATTTTCAAAGTTTTAGCGTGGACCAGACATGTGAAGGGGTCATGGTGGTGTATTAGCGTCGACATATGTAATATGGAATACAAAGTCTATATAGTCCCCGAATTTACAGAGCCTGTTTTATTTCAGTCATCAGAATATGATGGTTGAAACTGAAAAACAATAGAAGGAGCGAGCATTGTGGGTACAGGAAGTAGGAAACAAAGCAGTCTCTTGTCAACACAGTCTATGCTTACGTCATCCAGAAACAGCTCGAGAAACTACAGAACGTTCAAAACGCTGCAGCCAGACTGGTCCTTAACATCCTGTCAATCTCTCCTCCTGAAACCTCAGATCTTTCGCAAAAAGAGAACGTGTCACTGAGCTTTCTCCGGCTCTGCACCAAAGATCTGGAACTCTCTCCCACCGGTAATACGCAGAATCTCCTCAATGGTTGCCTTCAAATTGGAAGTAAAAAGATTCCTCATGACCAAGTTCCTATCGTAAAGGGTCTTGGAACCTCTGCTCTAATGCTTTGGACCTACTGACGATTGCACTGCTACTATCACCTTCCTTTCCCGCAAATTGTGAAGCGCTCTGATATCCTTCGGGATCATGTTTGCACTATATAAAACTTTCTAACTAAATAAATCCTCCGCCGCAACCACATCACGCAACACCGCCAACAATTCCACTGGCTCCCGGTCAACAAGAGAATCAACTTCAAGTTCCTACGAAGGTCTGGCATACCTGAACCGCCTCACCTTCCACATACCCATCAGACAACTCCGATCTGTCCATCTCGCCCTAGCTTCCGTCCCACAGATTCACAAGATCAGAACCGGTGGAAGATTTTTCTCCTACCATCCTGCCAAGACCTAGAACACCCTGCCCGCCACATCAGGCAGTCTGCATTGCTGACCCAATTTAAGAAGGACCTCAAGACCTGGCTCTTCAAATAATCACCTACCAAAAGTGACCAGCAGCCCCCCCCCCCCGCCAACTGCAGACCCTCACGGGTGAGTAGCTGCTCCTTACAAGCCCTTGATTGATTGATTGAATTAAAAAGTGAAAAGAAACTTACAGGAGAAGTTAAACTACAACAGAGCTAATGGACATGAGAGAAAATAGATACGGGATCAACAGGACAAAAGACAAATTACAATGAAGAATTACGTAATTAGAGGAAGCAAGTAGAAGAGAAACACGGGGTTCTTATTTCTTTCTTCTCTCTTTCTTTCTGTCACTCACCATCTTTCTTTCCTTTCTTGTTGTCGCCGGATGTTTCTGCAAGAGTTTTACCTTGGTTTCCGAGAGCCCAACCATGGATTATGAAACCTTCTTCTCTATTGACATGGAAAGTCCACCACCTCCCTAGAAGCCCACTGTGCAAAATGTCTACCCTAACGTGTCTGTGTATGCCCTAATTGCAGATACCTGCAGAGTGGTGTAGACTGCCAGAAGCAAAGACAGTGCCCTGGGTGGCTCTGTTCATATATTTATTTATTTTTAATTTGTTTTTATAGATTTTACACAACCGTTAGCCAGACATTGTAGAGCGATACATGATCATATAGGTAGATGGCATAGTTACAAATGTTTACAACCAGTTTAGAATAATACACATTGATAGTGCCGAAGATCCATGATGGTCCCTGTACTTCATCGCATAGAGGTCTGAAAATCATTAAATGAGTCTCTAACGGCAAGCCAGTAAGGATAATTCTCAGCATTCTCGCCCACACCAGGAGTCCAGCAAATCATATCATGATTAGTCAAATCTATCAGGACCTATTACATTTATATCAACCTAACAAAAACGTACCTAACCTTCCCTCCTGTGAGAAGTTGGCCTGATATGCAGTGCTCATTATTCTAGTGATCACTATGCATCAGTCCAAACGACCCTTATGGTGATTGGTTGTAAGTCAACCTTAGACCAGCTATCCTAGTAGCGTGGATACGAGCAGTCTTCGGGCTAAACTCTAGAAGGCGTGTTAAGCCAGCTGGTATACCATCACATATACCCCTTGAACACCAAGTGAAAGGACACCACACAAGTGTTATGAAAATAAACAGTGTATTTATTAGAATCACAACAGCCCTGTACTCTTTATGAGGACAGGGTACTAAGCACACAACAAAACTCTTACGAAAATACTTTAAGTTGCACAATTTACACAAATGCCCGAGGGGCACGGAAAACCATATACTATGGAAGTGGAATGCGAAATTACTAGCAGGTAAGTACTATACTAATAGGCTTTGGAATCGCTAGGACTATGTTACTGAACCTTTAGATTACTAGTAGGAGACCTAGGGGACTCGGGTGCAGAGTGTGCACTCTCACGCGGGATGCGGGACAAAGTCTATGGGAGCTAGTAAAGACAAAGTTAGTGTTCTCGGGCGAACCCGATAAGGTAGATCGAAAACGACAGTGGATCCTGACCCTTGGATAGTGAGGCTATGCTGGGGCACCGAAATGCCGAGTTTACCTAGCCCAGGGGCTGCAGCTGCATATGTCTCAAAAGACGTCGGGAATCCTCGTAGACGAACCAGGAGCCTGAAGAAAGAAGTTGCTGGCAGGCGACCAGTGAAGAAAGTTCGAGTTGATCCAAGCCTGGATCGAAGATGGATGACACCTGAAAGCAGAGGGGACCGAGTTCGTGACTACTAGCCAGTAGTCAGGTGGCACCAGGAGGGCACCGGATGGTAGTCACCTCGACTAGGTGAGTGGGCGACGCTGTGCTCTGCAGATCTCACGGACCAGGAGGCGTTGTCGGCGACCAGGATGGAGGTGCGAGCTGTCCCACGATGGATGAAGCTGTCGACGTCGCTGGACCCAGGATTGGGGCAACAAGTCTTGGCAAATTCAAGCCCACGCGGTGGACCTAAAATGGCGTCTGGTGTGGACCAGGAGGATCCGGGGTGCTCCTCTTTTGGAAGGGAGCAAGGGCCAGTCTGGAGCAACCAGACCAGCAGCAGTGATGTCGTCGGGCGTCGTTAAGAAGGCCACAAGCCAGCGGGCTAGTAGCCAAACAACGCGGTGAGCAGCAAAAAGCAGAAGGGCCCCACGCAGATCGTGGAGATGCTGGGAGGCTGGACTTCGGTGCTGGAGCTGCTCAGGGTCGGGGCTTCTCGGACCCCAAAGCACTCACCAGAGGATCCCTCGGCGGTCGTGCTGGATAGAAGTCGTACAGTTCTGATGATGGCCGGTCCCTCGAGGTCTTGTCGCACCTACGGTTCTCAGCTTAGCTGTAGAGGTAGGTAGAGGTCAGAGGTGCCAGGGAAGCCGGGTCTCGTTGTGCTGGTCGGTCGGATTCCTGAGGAAGGACGTGCAGCAAACCGCAGAGTTCTTAGATGGTGCCTGCGGATGCAGGGTGACTACTCCTTAGTCACAAGGGAGAAATCTTGAGAAGAAGTCTTGAGTTCCTTTCGTAGAAAGTAGTTTCAGGATTCAAAGATGATCTAATTTGGAAGGGTCCCCGCTCCTGCCTTTATCCTAAAGAAAGGGGTGGGTACGCGACTAGGTCCTGCCCTAGGGGTGGGACCAGGAAGGGGGGTGGTTACACCCCTCTCCCATGCCGGACTTTCCCCAGGCCAGGGGCTGGTGTGCCCCTGGAACTGGTTCTAGCCGGCAGATGCGTAGTGAGCACCGGGGTGCCACTCAGCAGTCACCTTTCTGTAAAGCCCTGCCTACCCAGGATACACAAAACCCTGTCTGGGATGGTGCAAGCACCGCCCCTGAAAGGAAACCCTTTGTCCAAGCTCTCCTCGCTGGAAGGACTCCCAGCAGCAGGAGGTCAGACTTGTGTCTGTGGTGGCAGCATCCATTTTGTGGAGCTGAGGCTTCAGTTAACTTTAACCGGGGTTCACAGTTACATACATGTCGTGTCCCTCTAGAAGGGTGGAATGCTAACCCCGTCGCCAGAATTGGCGAGGGGTTAGTATTCCAATTCGTATGACACCTTACTCGACATGTTTTGATAAAGCAATACCAGAGATAGCATTTAACCGCGAGGATTATAATGCACTTAAGAGTATATGGTATGCGTTATCATGGAACAGCTATTAGGACTTGGTTCCGCAAGCTGCAAACGGGCTCAGCTCATGCCAGAGCACCATTTCACACGATTCCAAGCACTCTGCCTTCAGGATTGTCAAGGCCTGCCATAGGAGTGACTGATAGGAATCTGTGTGTCCATTTTTAGGGTTAGATATAGGTATACTATATCTAAAGCAAAGGGTGATTACACCACCTTGCCCCAGCTGTTGTGCAGCCAGTTGTGTCAGATTTAGATGGCCATCCAGGGGTGGCATAATACATGCTTCAGCCCCTGGTAGGCCCTTGGTACACCTATGCCCTGAGTTACAGGGTCTGATAAGGTGGCCCAGTACCAATTGGAAATGTACCTAGGGTACATGGAATCCATTTTAGAGAGAGAGCAGTAGGCCTGGGGTCCTGATTGGCAGGGCCCCAGGCCAACTAAGTCGGAAAACCAGCAAAACACCAGGCAAAAAGTTGGGGGCAACCATAGTCAGGTATCCACCTTCCTACACAACCCCCCCCTAAACGAAAGGAGATAAGGCTATCCTTGACCAGGTAAGCCTATATTGCCTGAGTGGCCATATGAGGTGGTACATGCACTGGCATGGTTACCCCCCTATATCATGGTCCACTAGGCAACCCCTCACCCTAAGGGTATCTGAGGGTCTCCACCATAGGGAATCACTACCTGTGGTGTGCTTTGGCAAAGTAAAAGGCTGGTGTGGGAATGGAGTACTGAAGTGAGACTCCACTACTGTTGGGCTCAACTTCCTCCAATCACTATCCACCATATGTGCCTTTCTTTCCAGTACTGAGTTGCTATGAGCTCTCAGGGTCAACCTCTGGCTACCTAAAGCTGGAGGCTGAGTCCCTCTTTTTGGCTTACTGGAGGGACAGGTCAGGTTTGGGGTTTTTAGGCCCCAGGTTTGGCTGTGCCCAGCAGTGTCCAGCTGTGGGAGTTCCCTAACTAAGTTTAAGGGGGATCCCTCAGGAGTGTGTTTTATTTTCACTTGGCTAGGACTACTAGCTTCAGTGATCCTAATCTGCTGATTGGGAAGTTCTTGTGGACAGGGGGCCCTTTGGGGTCCGCCACTGGCCTCCCTGACCTCTACAGCCCTGGGCTGACTGAGGCAGGGTAGAGAGGGGCAGGTTACCTTCTCCAGACTGGGTCCCACCTGGGAAGGTTCCACTGTCATAAGGGGCTCTGCCAGGCTAGGCCTGACTACCTCTGGGGCAGTTCCTTCACCAGGGGTAGAGTCAGTTCCCTGAGGAGGCTGGCTCTCACCTAGTGTCTGGGAGGGGGAAGACTTTTCTTCCTCCTCAATGCTCTCAGTTTGAGTGGAGTGATCCATTGTTTCAGGCTTCACAACACTATTATCTGTCTGAGTTTGAGCTGTGGCCATCACAACTCCACCAACCTTTTTAGGAAGGGACTCAGTTTGGGTTTGGGCTTTGACCATCACAGCCTTGCCAACCTGTTCAGGAAAGGCATTTTTCTGGGATAGGGCTGTGACTGGCACAGCCCTCCTGACCTGTTCAGGGAGGACATCTTGGACTGGGGCTGTGGCTATCACTGCCCCACTAACCTTACCATGGAGGTTTACCATTTTAAAATGGGTTTCTTGCTCTACCTCAGCCCAGGCTGAGGTCTCTAAATCATTCCCCAGTAGGCAATCTACAGGCAAGTTTGGTGACACTGCCACTCTCTTGTGACCAGTGACACCTCCCCAGCTGAGATTTACCACTGCTATGGGATGATCTATCCTTCAAAAGCCTTAGTGGCACAATCAACAAAGTCAGTCCAATCCTGAGACTGAGTTTTTGGGGTATCTCTGAACATCAACCTGTACTGTTCAGTGGTTAAACCAAACCCTTCAACCAGTGTATTCTTCAGGACTTGGTAATTGTTATCATCCTCAGCTCTAGTAGTGAGGAGCTTATCTCTACCTTTGCCTTCAAAGGAGAGCCACAAGATAGCTGCCCACTGACTCTGGGGGACACACTCTACAGTGCAAGCCCTCTCCAAAGCAGTCATCCATTTGTGGATATCATCCCCTTGTTTAAAGGGGGGCACTATCTTACTCAGGTGTCTAGTGTCTAAACTCCTGTCTTTTTCTCTTGGGAGAATGCTGCCACCAGTGGGGTCTGCCCCACACAATTTCTGCTCTCTAGCAAAGGCAAGTCTCTCTTTGGCCAGGGCAAGTTCTTCCCTTTCAATCCTCAGATTGACTTCCCTCACTTTGGCTTCATACACTCTCCTCTGAGGGGATGTCATCCCTCTGTGAGAAGAGGCCTGAGAGCCATTGGTTTGAATGGATCTGTTAGAGCCTCTGGACAGAGACCTAACTCGTCCACCCCCAATGTTAAGTCTGCCTGAGAGTGGCCCTGGGGGTCCCCCAAATCCAATCTCATGCCTACTTAAGTTGGACCTGGAGAGTCTCCTGACTTCTACCTGTCCCTTGTCTGCCTCCTCCCCAGACAACTCATCCTCATCCTCATCCTCAGCATCATCTGCCCCCTGGAGGGGATGGTCATGGTTATCAAAGGGACCCTGTAAGGGGGGCATATCCCCATCTGGATGAGAAGGGTCTGTGTTACCAGCCCTCCTAGCATCATAAGTCTCTAAGAGACCAATCAGAAAAGGAATGGTAGGGTTTGCACCCTGTTTTAGCTTCCTGGATGTACAGATTTGTCTCATCTCCTGGAAGCTAAGTGCTGCATATCTGGACATGACCTGCGGAGGGTCAACTGACGCAAGGGGAGACTCAGAGTTTCCTCCTTTGTCTGACATGCTGCTTCTAGTGTGGTGTAAGTGATGCACCTACCTACACTATATGTTTGCCTACTGATCCCTTGCTAAGAGTTGTAGCCAAGGTGTGCTAAGCCTTGAGGAGCTACTACAGCTGGTTCAGTAGAACTCAGAGTATTCTAAGCTAAGTTATATGTACCTGTAGTACTTATGTGATCTTTCACAAGATATTCTTAGGATACGTGTGGTAAAACAACAGCAAGCTCAAATCCCAACCGCTGCTCACCAATGTGAGATGTTGGCCTGATATGCAGTGCTCACTATTCTAGTGATCACTATGCATCAGTCCAAACGACCCTTATGGTGATTGGTTGTAAGTCAACCTTAGACCAGCTATCCTAGTAGCGTGGATACGAGCAGTCTTCGGGCTAAACTCTAGAGGGCGTGTTAAGCCAGCTGTTATACCATCACATATACCCCTTGAACACCAAGTGAAAGGACACCACACAAGTGTTATGAAAATAAACAGTGTATTTATTAGAATCACAACAGCCCTGTACTCTTTATGAGGACAGGGTACTAAGCACACAACAAAACTCTTACGAAAATACTTTAAGTTGCACAATTTACACAAATGCCCGAGGGGCACGGAAAACCATATACTATGGAAGTGGAATGCGAAATTACTAGCAGGTAAGTACTATACTAATAGGCTTTGGAATCGCTAGGACTACGTTACTGAACCTTCAGATTACTAGTAGGAGACCTAGGGGACTCGGGTGCAGAGTGTGCACTCTCACGCGGGATGTGGGACAAAGTCTATGGGAGCTAGTAAAGACAAAGTTAGTGTTCTCGGGCGAACCCGATAAGGTAGATCGAAAACGACAGTGGATCCTGACCCTTGGATAGTGAGGCTATGCTGCGGCACCAAAATGCCGAGTTTACCTAGCCCAGGGGCTGCAGCTGCATATGTCTCAAAAGACGTCGGGAATCCTCGTAGACGAACCAGGAGCCTGAAGAAAGAAGTTGCTGGCAGGCGACCAGTGAAGAAAGTTCGAGTTGATCCAAGCCTGGATCGAAGATGGATGACACCTGAAAGCAGAGGGGACCAAGTTCGTGACTACTAGCCAGTAGTCAGGTGGCACCAGGAGGGCACCGGATGGTAGTCACTTCGACTAGGTGAGTGGGCGACGCTGTGCTCTGCAGATCTCACGGACCAGGAGGCGTTGTCGGCGACCAGGATGGAGGTGCGAGCTGTCCCACGATGGATGAAGCTGTCGACGTCGCTGGACCCAGGATTGGGGCAACAAGTCTTGGCAAATTCAAGCCCACGCGGTGGACCTAAAATGGCGTCTGGTGTGGACCAGGAGGGTCCGGGGTGCTCCTCTTTTGGAAGGGAGCAAGGGCCAGTCTGGAGCAACCAGACCAGCAGCAGTGATGTCGTCGGGCGTCGTTAAGAAGGCCACAGGCCAGCGGGCTAGTAGCCAAACAACGCGGTGAGCAGCAAAAAGCAGAAGGGCCCCACGCAGATCGTGGAGATGCTGGGAGGCTGGACTTCGGTGCTGGAGCTGCTCAGGGTCGGGGCTTCTCGGACCCCAAAGCACTCACCAGAGGATCCCTCGGCGGTCGTGCTGGATAGAAGTCGTGCAGTTCTGATGATGGCCGGTCCCTCGAGGTCTCGTCGCACCTACGTTTCTCAGCTTAGCTGTAGAGGTAGGTAGAGGTCAGAGGTGCCAGGGAAGCCGGGTCTCGTCGTGCTGGTCGGTCGGATTCCTGAGGAAGGACGTGCAGCAAACCGCAGAGTTCTTAGATGAGGCCTGCGGATGCAGGGTGACTACTCCTTAGTCACAAGGGAGAAATCTTGAGAAGAAGTCTTGAGTTCCTTTCGTAGAAAGTAGTTTCAGGATTCAAAGATGATCTAATTTGGAAGGGTCCCCGCTCCTGCCTTTATCCTAAAGAAAGGGGTGGGTACGCGACTAGGTCCTGCCCTAGGGGTGGGACCAGGATGGGGGGTGGTTACACCCCTCGCCCATGCCGGACTTTCCCCAGGCCAGGGGCTGGTGTGCCCCTGGAACTGGTTCTAGCCGGCAGATGCGTAGTGAGCACCGGGGTGTCACTCAGCAGTCACCTTCCTGTAAAGCCCTGCTTACCCAGGATACACAAAACCCTGTCTGGGATGGTGCTAGCACCGCCCCTGACAGGAAACCCTTTGTCCAAGCTCTCCTCGCTGGAAGGACTCCCAGCAGCAGGAGGTCAGACTTGTGTCTGTGGTGGCAGCATCCATTTTGTGGAGCTGAGGCTTCAGTTAACTTTAACCGGGGTTCACAGTTACATACATGTCGTGTCCCTCTAGAAGGGTGGAATGCTAACCCCGTCGCAAGAATTGGCGAGGGGTTAGTATTCCAATTCGTATGACACATTACTCGACATGTTTTGATAAAGCAATACCAGAGATAGCATTTAACCGCGAGGATTATAATGCACTTAAGAGTATATGGTATGCGTTATTATGGAACAGCTATTAGCACTTGGTTCCGCAAGCTGCAAACGGGCTCAGCTCATGCCAGAGCACCATTTCACACGATTCCAAGCACTCTGCCTTCAGGATTGTCAAGGCCTGCCATAGGAGTGACTGATAGGAATCTGTGTGTCCATTTTTAGGGTTAGATATAGGTATACTATATCTAAAGCAAAGGGTGATTACACCACCTTGCCCCAGCTGTCGTGCAGCCAGTTGTGTCAGATTTAGATGGCCATCCAGGGGTGGCATAATACATGCTTCAGCCCCTGGTAGGCCCTGGGTACACCTATGCCCTGAGTTACAGGGTCTGATAAGGTGGCCCAGTACCAATTGGAAATGTACCTAGGGTACATGGAATCCATTTTAGAGAGAGAGCAGTAGGCCTGGGGTCCTGATTGGCAGGGCCCCAGGCCAACTAAGTCGGAAAACCAGCAAAACACCAGGCAAAAAGTTGGGGGCAACCATAGTCAGGTATCCACCTTCCTACACCTCCCTTCCCAGCATGCTCGGTAATAAGAATCTAATATTAGCATTTGCACATTTTCCATATCTGAATTTGTATGTATCTCGGTTCTATTGTCTGTACTAGATGAACTGTAGAGCCCTGCTTACTTACATAGTAGAGCCCACGGATATTGTAAGGAGCCCATGTGTCCCGTAACCGTGGTCCAAGACCCCAATCGATAGTCACATTAAACCTTAGTAGGATAAAATATCTATTGCAGCATATTCCTCCATCATTGTATTCCTGCTAAACGAAATCAGTGTTTTCCTTAAGCCTCTATATTCCTCCCTTTTTAGTTCAGTCCCCTCTGCCTTGCCCCATCTCATCACTTCCGTATGCCAGTCCTGTAGGGACAGGGCCCTAGTGGCTTTCCATTTTGTGGTTATGGCTCTTTTAGCTAGAAGGAGCGCAAGATTGGCAAACCGAGAGGCGTGATTACCTTTCTTTTCACGGGGCCCTAATTCCAGTATGCAGGATTCCAAGGTGTCGTTCTGGCGCACCAGGGCTATATCCGCCAGTATTTTGCATACCGTCGCCCAGAAGTGTCCCAGTCGAGGACAATCCCATACGATGTGTATCAACCCGCATTGGGTGAGTGGCAGCACAGGCAGCCATCATTTGCCCTCGGAAACATAGTGCGCAGTCTGCGTTGGGTTAAATAAGCTCTGTGTAGCAACATCAATTGAATAAACTTAAATTTAGGATTACGAGAAACCTTCTTGGGGTATCCCAATATAGTGTCCCATTCATTGACTGTAAATTCATGGCCTACATCCCCTTCCCACCTGTCGCGTAACGGTCGTAATAGATCACCGTCTCAGTCGGAATTCCGTGAGTAACCCACTTTGTCAGACGTGTCCCATTTCCTATTAGGTATTGCATGGTAAGTAGTTATTCGTGGTCGGTTCAGTGTCCTCTGGTTACCAAATTATATACACAAATATAAGCACACCATTAAGTTCCTATTCAGTCTTAGCTCTAATTATCGCTTCCTGGGGTATCAGTAAACCCTCTACTGGACAATGAAAACAAGTCAATAACACTATTTCAGAGAATAAAGATCCAGATAGGTCACTCTTCTTGCTGTTCACCAAACCGGACGTCCCCTCCATGTGTAGCTCACATGGAGGGGATGTCCGTTTTTTCTGCCGCCAAACCTTTACTTTCCTGGTACCAACCTACTATGGTTGGACAGCCTCGGGTGGATTAGGCTGCTGGAAATTTAGCAACGAGCATTTTACACAGCAATTTGAAACTGATACATGGTGTTGAGGACGTATAATATACGTTTTTGAGGTCTCTACTCGTATAGGAGCGGGGCCAGAATGTTTATACTGACTGAGTGACCGCCCTAGACCCACTAGAATGTCACAGACCTGTAATAAATTGATACTTAAATACCTTGTGCAGAATTATACAGATGTCCTTTGGCCAGCTGATATAAAATACCCAGTTGGTGCTCTGTGCGGACACACTGATGTTTTGTTCGGAATAAACAAGGACCCTGTAGGGAAATCATTTTTATGACATTGGGAAATTGTTTTGGGAACACGCAGCGGTACTTTGACGAATCTGGCTCTGTACATACAGAAGTCTTTTGATGATCCCATTGTTCTAGTGGATATCGGGGCACCTGTTACCAGTGCTCATGCCTTGAGAAAGTCTTAGAAAAAGACGAAACACGTGTCGGCGAACCGTGTGCTGGGAGTTTTTTTTACATTTTCTATATATAAATAAAGGATTGGTGAGCAGCAAGAAGATTGACCTATCTGGATCTTTATTCTCTGAATTAGTGTTATTGACTTGTATCACATCATTGTCCGAAGCATTGGAGGGATCACTGCCGAATGTGAGCTGCATTTCGCCATCCGCAACCGCATCCGCTTGTTTGATTTTGGTACGTCCCATCGCGCCACGTCGTCCGCCCGTTCGTCTCAGCTCCAGGATGGTCACTTGGGGGGCCAACAGGGAACCACACTTTGCAGTTTTATATCTAGAGGTAGGCTCAGGTCCTTGGCGCACACAAACTACGCCTGCAGACACGAGCCCAGGGTCACGGGTCTTTAGTCCCAGTCATGCGCTGGCTTCACACTCCCCGTGTTCACTGTCAGGAATGCCGGTCACTGCACCACCAACAAGCATTAGATCAGTCCCAGCAGTAATAACATCAGTGCGTAGAACATTACAATGCAACCCCATGCAGAGCATGGCCTTCCGTAGTCAGCGGGGAAGCAGTGATGCCCAGCACAGGATCAGGGGCACCCCCACACAGGCTCACGTACCCTTTCCTCTCAGTTTAGGCTCACCTTGGAATCGTCGGTATATGTCCCAATAAGGGGGGGTAAAGCGCCCGCAGTCCCCACACTCCGCAATGCCAAGATCCTCTTCAGCTATTCGTACACTCACCAGGGCGCCTCTCACCATCACCCTCACTTGCGCCGGTCATGTTCGCGGCCGACCGCATCCGCCATCTTGCTTTCTGCGGTCTTTGGTGTGGCGCAGCAAACCAGATACTTAAACGCTATATTCTCAAAGGCAATGGGTTTTGTATCGACAGGGACTACTTGCGCTCTACTTAAGTTACTGACAATTTGTTAGGTTAACAACATTAGCAATGGTGCCACAGGAAAAGGGAAACCCTCTGAACCCTTTGCACGGTGTCGAAAACAACACCTGGACTAAATATAACACAATTTCCTATGCACACAACTTATCAATTTAGGTACAATTATATCTTGAGCAAACATCCAGTGTGTTTTAGTCCTAGAAAATAATATTCCACTTCTTCTGTTTGAGCAAATGTTGTTGTTTTATTGCCCAAAAGACCTTACGCCAGCCGACACGTGTTTCGTCAGAGTACAGATTGCTCTGACTCTTCAGGGCTTTCTTGCAATGGTGGCGTATATTGTAATTCCACTTTACCGGTGATACTTCCAACCCGGTAAGGGTATCGTGTACTTTCAATGGATGTAGCTATTCTTCCCGTGTATCTTCAATAACTTCACCAATCCGTGTTTAGTGAACAGGTAGCTGTATCTGAAAGGCGTGCAGGCAAACACGATAAATATGGTAAGATCCACTCGACTCTGTTAATGGCGGCGTGATCCAATGTAGGCGAGAGGATCGTCTGTAAGCGTGTGTACCTTGCAGTATCAAGTCCGTATGTCCCTGGACCTTAGTAATCGGTTAATCCGCGAATCCGGCGTTCTACCTTCCCAGAGTCATTGTGGAATACGGAAGTGGAAAAACTTAAACGCTCACCGCAGCTTCTCCTCGCATCACCGTCCTCACGTCGATATCGCCCATAGTCGCTGGAGGCACGGTAGGAGTTGCGATTTCCAGCGGGACGCCACGGCGCCATCCAGAGGCAACACAGAATTGGCCAGGATCCATCGGGTTATCAGCGCCCAAAACACAGCCACTTGGTCCAGACGTGGTCCCCTGCATAAGGATGGGTGACCCAGCGTTGCAGGTCCAGTTAGATGCAGTATATTCCGCTAATTGTCAGGGTAGGGAACGGAGCTCTTTCAGCTCACGTCTTCCATACCTGACAGTTGGCCACGCCCCGGCTCTGTTCATTTACATGGAATCAGAACACTGGAATGTTGAGAGCTCCATTGAAGACAATAGGGTGACTCCGTGCTCATTAGAACACTGGAATGTTGAGAGCTCCATTGAAGACAAAGGCTTCAGGCTTATAATGGCCGGGAGAAGCCAGAGCATGAACATTTCAATGTTTATCTTCATGTTTCTCCCTTTTTAATTTAGAACATTCTACCCACGATGGTTGGAATGTTCTAAGTGATTAAGCCCACACTTTCTCTACATCTAATAGCATTACTACACTGCGTCCACTCACCCTCTTGTGAATATGTTAAGGTTTATAAAGAAATCCTCACAGAGGGGAAAAATGGGTGAGGAGCAGGAGAAAGTGTTACACTACCCTGCAGGTTGATTGTCAAGTACCCGGACTGGATTGGCCATGGCACTGTGTTTTTGGCCACAAGACAGGAATCCACTTATTGGTAAGAAAATCTAAGCCAGTGAAGAACTAAAAACAAAGGTGAGATGAATACAAAGATACTTGTGGTGAAAGTCAGGATTTACCTGATGCCAGCAGAAAGCAGGCTGTAACTAGTCCCCAGACCTACGACGCAACCCTCTCAGGAACCGAATTAAAATGGAGCACCACTGCAGCACGGCAAGGAGAGCGTGTAGGAGACAGGAGTCACACTGATAAACGATAAGATGGGCTGGTAATAGGAAACCAGACAAATTCAAGGAATGGAGGAACTAAAGGGACTGAGGAGGGAGAAAACACAAAAGTTGAGTGAGTGGAATGGGCTGGGTGAGAACTATAGAGACAAGGGAAAGGGCCACAATAACCAATATTGCCAGAAAATGTGTCCTTGCACAGGTGAGCACTTATATACCCTGTCTGTGTGGTAAACTACTTCTCTATTATTCCTCACGGTACTGCCCTGTTGGAATGTTCATGACATCATAGAATGAATGACTGCCTATCTGTGGCTTCTCAGGCTGAGCTGCTGGGAGCTTGCTCCTGGTGGGGCTGCACTTATATCTTCTATCTTCTCCTTCTCTCCTATCCTGGAACCAAGTTACAATAAAGGATTACTTAACTATACAGCTGGACCCATGTATCTTCCTTTACTACAGTCTGCCCCTAGTGAACCAGAATTGTAATGCCCCAGACCTGTTAGCGACAGCCATATTGTGACTGAGGCAGTGTAGCTGACTAGAAAGTGTCCTATTTTGTTTATGTAGTTCTCTGTTCTCTGTAGCCCTGTTGTCCACCTTCTCTGTGTCTTCTGTTTTCAAGATCTCTTATGTCCTAACCTGGCCTGTGACCCAACAGAAACGGCAACGTCAAATCAAAGAAAAGGAAACCACACAAATTGAATAACTAGAAAGCTGACAATGGTGCAGCGTTCAGGGCGTACTCTTGCAAAGTTTTGTGAATTCCAAAATGCTGGCTATCTACAACCATATGAGGTCATAGACCTATATGTGTATGTTTACAACATTGTTTCTGAACCATGTTCACAAGGTTCTTCATTCCTTCACTACCCCACAGGTAAATCTCTCTCAGCACCCTCTGGGGCTCTGATGGGCCCCATTGGGAGTGTTCCAAGGAAGCCTTTGAAGGCTTTAATTGCAGCACCCCTTTGGTACCCAAGACACCAATAGTGGATGCATGGTGAAGAGCTGGGGATACACCACCCCATAAAGGCCAACAGAATATTTCTGAATCCTGAAACTACCACTGCACCCAAATGTTTTACCAGTATTATCCAGCACCAAGATGAATAGTTAGGGGCAGTTTTACAAGCCCCTTGCGCCTCTTTTACACCGCCGTTGCGTCACTTTTTTGACGCAGCGGCACCGCAAAGCCAGCGCCATGGTGCGGGGTACTTACAACGTGACACATCTGGGAGATGCGTCACGTTGTAAAGCCCTGCGCCACATGTAGGCGTTCCGGCGCAGGAACGCCTCCTAAAAGTGGCTGAGTGAAATCTACAAGATTTCACACAGTCACTTTTAGGGCCATGCTGCATCAAAACCCTGCGCCTGCTTGAAGCAGGTGTAAGGATTGACGCAGCATGTTAGAGATAGGGCACCCCCGAGCCTTGTTGGAGCTGCATCGCGCTTGCAACGCAACTCCAGCAATGCGCTGTCTTTACGGCAGCAGATGCGTCATGCATCTGTCCATTTTTGCCCCGTGGTGCGCCGCATTGGAAATGCGGCGCATCCATGGTGGCAGAGCCGTGACGCACAATAACTGGTGCATCCCTGCTGATATGCAGGGATGTGCCAGTTATTGTAAATCTGCCCTCGAATGTTCTGTAAAATGCTTGAGCCACTTCCTTTCCGGAAGTGAATCGAGCCCCTGCTGATAGATGGCATTGAAGGTGGACCAGAGATGCTTTCATCATGGCCCTGTAGGTCACACATCATATGCTAATTTGTGATTCAAGAAACAGCCGCATATATGGAAACAAAATGCAGCTCTCGTTAAACATGGCTGTTAGGTTTGGGCACTGAAAATTAGACAACTATGTGCTCGGACAGCAGTGTGTAATTTACACTCCTGTCTGTGAATGGACAAGTGATCTCTGACTGGAAGGCACTCGCGTATCTATTGTGCGCCTAGCTCTTGCTGCAGCAATGGCGTAAAGTCAAAGACATAAGGGGAAAATACAATTAACGTATGTTGCACTTTAAAAATGTGCTAATATGTACAATTCATTAGTGTGCAACTGTGATGGTGTCTTGTTATATATCCAAGAGCTTTGTAAGGGGGCTAGCAGGAGCAGACTAACCTTTGACGCTCTGAGCCCTCAAGCCAGACAGTGACAGCCTCGAGAGTGAAGATTTCAGAAATAGGTAGCTGAAGCACTCTAGGTTCACCCTGTCCTAAGGGAGCAGTACAAAACAACAACAAAAAATAGTTTCTTATCGGAATACACCTTATTTGCTATTGGGTACATTCCCAGATACAGTTTTATTGGACTACTTCACAAGTTTCACTTCATAATTCCCCATACATCGTATTACCTTTGATGCGCAGGTTTCAAAACTATGTGAAACCACTGTTTCACACCACTTGTGGGAACTCCCACAAACTACATTCTCTTTCTCTCTACTCCACCCACTGCCTAAGAAAAACATGTGCATAGATGTCTGGGCTACTCTGTTTAAAAAGAGTTGGAAGTAAAATATCTTCCAATGATGGCTTGGGCGCTGCTATCCAGCAGCCCAGCCTAGCCGCTAGTCCCTAGTATATGGTATCTTAGGTACCTAGGGCATAGGTACGCCAGAGGCATACCAGGGGCTGCAGCATGTATTTTTCCAGCCCTGGGTAGCGTTCCAAAATGACACCACAGGGCTGCTACTGCAGCCTGGGTAAGGTGGTGCGTGCATGAGATATAGGTTACCTATATCTACCTTAAATCACTGCACATAGAAACCTATCAGTCACCCCTATGGCAGGCCTTATCAATCCTGAAGGCAGGGTACTGGGTTTTGTGTGAAAGGGTGCCCATGCATGAGCAGGGCCCCTCTTCAGCCTTCGGAATCTATTTTCTGGGGCTGTTCTGTGATGCAGCCAGACCATATACTCTTAAGTGCATTATAACCTCGCAGTACTTGCTAACTTTGGAATGGCTGCAAGAAAACATGTCGTGTTTGTGTCAAACACTTTGGAATCCTCCCCCCATCAGTACTGGTGGCAGGGGTAGGATTTCACCCTTCTAGAGGGAGAGACATGTACACACCGGTATACCCGGTACCAGTTTAAAAGAGCCCTGGAATCATAAAATGGATGCTGCAGCCACAGACACGGGTCTGGCCTCCTGCTACTGGACGACACTCTGGCAGGGGAGGCCTGGACAATGGGTTTCCTGTCACAGGGAGGTGTCACCACCTCCCAGATAGGCTTTAGTGTATTGGGGCTGGGCGGGTGCACTCCAAGAGTGCTTTGAAGTCTGTACTGGGGGCACATTTGGTGTCCCTGTGCATAGCCCAGTTCAAACCAATTGCAGGGGCTACCAGCCCCTGCTCTGGTGTGAAACTGGACAAAGGAAATGTGTGTAGCCACCCCTCTTTCCAAACCCTCCCATAGGTGGGTCCCCAGCGTGTGTCCCACCCCTTCCTTGGGTATAAGATTGGAACCCCTGGCAACAGGACTTTAGATTACACCTAGACGAAAATCTGATACTGAATCCTGGAACTTCAATGATCTGCACGACGCTGGATGACTGAAAAATCTCCCTTGGAGTAAAGGAGTTACTCCCCTGCTCAGCAGGCACCAAAGACGCATCTGACCGGTTTACATCTCTGAAGCTCCTGCTGGCCTCCGAAGTATTTGCAACACAGGATGTGGGTTTCCAGACTTCCCCGAGGCCACCCTGAGTCCCCAGCAAAGCTGAGACCTGCAGTCCTCGTGGGTACCGTGGAACCGGAACACCTGGACACAGTGCACATTTGCAAGTGCATGAGCTTCTCGACGTTCCTTGAGGCTGTGCATTGGGTTACTTGTAGCCCAGACCCTGAGCACCTGTTCCACCGAAGATTGCTGGCCTACACTCCACGAGTGTTCCGTGAGCCGGCCCTTTGTGTTTTTGCTTGAGGTACCTTCGCGATCCCTGGTCCGTTGACTGGTGAGCCCCTGAGGAGGCAACTTTGACTTTCCTTGGGCGTTCCTGGTTGCTCCAGATGTGCCC
This sequence comes from Lissotriton vulgaris, assembly GCF_964263255.1. NCBI lineage: Eukaryota > Metazoa > Chordata > Amphibia > Caudata > Salamandridae > Lissotriton > Lissotriton vulgaris. The sequence goes on along the minus strand of NC_141691.1, from coordinate 2,005,772,251 downwards.
TGACTCGCCACCACTTGGTGAGTCCCCTGGACCTTACCTGTCCACACCGAAGCATCTTTTCTCTTTCTGCGTGGGTTGCTGTTGCCAAGGCTGTTGGCTCCAATTCGGGCACCAACTCCGCAGCACTCGACATCCTTCGTGGGACAGGTCGAATCCAGCTACTGGTCATCATTGACGCCTCCTGGTCCTCATGGCTGCAGAGTCAAGCTTCACCTCTTCAACCTGAAATCACCCGACATCGGTGGGCATTTGTCTATTGTGACCCAAACTCTGTCCCCTCTGCTTTCAGGTTCTTCTCATCTTCAATCCAGGCTTGGATCACACCGGACACTTTCCACTTCGACGGCAACAGCACTTTGCAGCAGATCGCCATTGAAATCAATGACGATTCCCGACACCAAAAGACACCTATGCACCCGGCTTCCCTGGGTGAGGTAACTCGAGTACTCCGGCGCTTCCGTGGGTGTTGGCCCTAGAACCCCTTACGTCTAGAGGGATTTGCTTAAAGTGTCCTTAATTTCCAACAGCAACTTTCCCCATAGAAGCTAACGCCGTCTCGCGGCTGTGTTCTCACACTGCACGCGTTCCCCTGTGGGTCCCCTGTGTCACTACCTTGGGTGGTTCCTTGTGGTCCCAGCGATTCTACAGGCTCTAGGCTTTGTGTCTAATCAAGTCGTGGTTCTTATACCATTTTCTTAATATATGGTTTGGTACGCCCCATGGCTCAAATTATATTGTGCTATTTACTGAAGTTCTATTGCATTGAAATTGTGTACTTTGCTCTGTAATCTCATAAAGAGATTACTATATAGTGTTTTGTAATAAATACATATATTTTATATATATATACCTTGTGTGGTTCTCCTTTCATTTAGACATTCAAGAGGTTATAATCTGGTAAACCAAGCTACTTTACACTCCTACAATCAATCAGTGTACTTGTAGAGCGCACTACATACCCGTGAGGGTCTCAAGGCGCTGAGGGCCTTAGCCTGAAGGCTGCTCTCCTTAGCTTCTCTCCTTAGCTACCAATAGGATAGCTTTCAATGAAGGTTGTCTTCAAACCTATCATCAATAAGGGTTGTTTGGACTGGTGCAAGGTGCCCACTAGAATAGTGGACAGCATATGCCAGGCCAACTTCTCACAGCGACCGCGCTATGTTTAATTTGTAACATGATCCACGACAAGGGAGGAATTCAGTTGGCAGCCTGCGCGCCACTGCCCGCTCCCGACAGCTGGAGGCCGTGGGAGTGAACATTAAGAGAAAAGATGGGACATGCACTGCCTTTGGCCAATTGGGTGCTTTCATTTTTAAAAGCCACACGCAAAGGCCAATAGAAGATGTGGAAGTTGAAAAACCACACGGAGAAGTTTCGGGGAAGTCTAGAATGATTCCAAGAGGCCTCCCCATTAAGCAGCACATACGCGCTGCACTAGGCTCGACCTAAAAAGTAGCTAGGTGGATTGCAAACTGCTGGCTTAAACTAAATGGGGCAAAGACAGAGTTGATGATTCTGGGGAATAGACCCTACCCTCAACCATCTCTAGAATGGCCAGAGTGTCTGGGGCCTGGCAATCCGACAATCCCTTCCTCCCCAATAAAAAGCTTAGGAATGTGGCCTGACCGTTCCCTCTCTATTGATGCACTAGCAAAAAAACTCACAGCAACCTTGCTTTGGCATCCTTAGAACTCTCAGAAAAATCTCAACTCTACTACCCATCTCCTCTGGAAGAATTGTGGTCCAATCTCCGATTCTCTCTTGTCTGGAAAATGGGAACTCCCTATACGTAGGTTCCCCAAAAAACATAATCAGATGACTACAGGTCTTTCAAAACGCAGCTACAAGGACTCTGTCTCTACGCAAACCACACCTTGCCTAAAAATGGCCTGGCCTCCCCCCATTGCTCCCCGTTAAGGAAAGGATACAATTCAAAGCAATATGTCTAGCACACAGAGGGCTGGACTCCAAAGGACCCTCCTTGATTAGGGCCCTATTGATACCACACACCCCTAGCAGGGCACACAGATCTTTTTCTGCCCGACTCCTGAAGGTGCCTCAATTTTCATAGAACTAGATGGGGCAGAAGATCCTTCTCCCATCTCATCCCCAAACTTTGGAACTCACTGTCCTTAGAATTAAGAATCCTAGACAAGGACACAGCTCAAATTCTGTCTCTTTCCCTCCTTCTTTAGACCTCTTCGCTTGGTCGCCTGTCAGTTCATGCACAACTTTACGGTTCAACCAGTGGTGGGAAACCTTCAGGGTAGCCATGCGTATAGAGGTTAGAATAAAATAAAATAAGTCCATGCTAAGGGCCCTCAGCAGAGCTTGATTACAAGTACATCCCCACATGACGTGGAAGGATGTTACATCTAAGGGATATCCCCTCGAGCAGGACCTGTTGCAGTTAAGCTCTCTAGCATGCAGTAAGGCAGGCGACCTTGGAATGGCGATGTGCTGATGATCGTTGGTCAGTCGTTGTGAGGTGACATTATTCCACATACGGGCTGCTCTTGCCAAGGCAGGGTGCTGTTCTGTGTGCTGATGTCTTTCGCTCTGCCCTATACTTGGATGATTCTCAGAGTGCACTTGCCTGGGGCTGCAACTTGTATGAACTCCTTCACAAAAGTCTCCACTTCTGCGTAGGACCAGTTGTAGGGGACAGCACCCACTTATTATGCCCATCCAAGGCACCTCTACTTAGGTCACAGGAAGACACGGGCCATCACGAAGCCTGTGGGGCTTTCAAAGGGTGCTTCTCACACCGTGGCGCCCCAAGAGTCATCTTAGGGAGGTGGTGAAGTCATGCATGCCGTTGCCACCTCCCTCTTCGCCCAGTCCATCTTCGACAGATGAAGTTGGAGATCATCCGTGTGATGTCCTTGGCTGTTCTTGGTTGCTTGTTCTTGAGTTCTGGCCACGTGGTGCTAGAACATCTTGTTTGAGACTGGATTGTGTGACATAAAGACTGTCTCCTAAATATCGACTACTACTATATACTTGCACAGGAGTAACTAAAAGAAAACCTACACTCATGGGATGAGGTGTTTTTAAACTATACTTAGGACACAATGTTTACATCAGTCAATGTTTCTGGTAGGTGACATTCCCACATAAAATCCCACTGGAGGGTCTCGTTCACTTTCCCTTTGATTGTCAGCTTCCGGAGGCGTGAGTCCCAGCTTCCGGGTTATGTTTGCCAGACGTTTGTACCTTGCACACAAAGAGATAGTAGGGTTGAACTTGTGCGCGGCTGCATCACAGTGTTAATGAGTCCCATGGAAGGACATCTGACGTCATTTCCTTCCTCCTGGCCTACTGGTGACAGGAAGTGGCTGTGCTGTGCTAAGGGAGTGGAGGAGGTCGCGTGAACGGTAGTGTGACAGGGATGAGATGAGATTGCAGACCTACACCAGTCTCAGGTATTGCAGATTATGAAAAAATGAAATTATTAATAGTTATTAATGCGTCTGGAGGTGGAAAAACGCAGAAAGGGCGGGAAGTAGAGGTCGGTGCGTGTTGGACTTCAGGCCAGGGCATTCACAAGGAACAAATGATTTTTCACGTGATTAACAACAGCTCATGCATATTTTAGCCCTTTGACGGCGACACACAAAGACGAGCTGTTAAGATGTAGGGCCTTTTGTGAGGCGAGGGCATGCCCTGTTGTCTTCACACCTGAGGGTGTCTGACATATGATATCTGAGCCTGCCATCCTTTACAAAGCCGAGCGCTCTCCTCAGATGACGGCGAGTGATACAGCAGCCATGATGCCAGTCCCAGTGTGGGTGCTGGGAGAAATCTTCAGGCACCAGAGGCTAGGTCCATGTGTGGAGGCCCAGAATGTGTACATTGGGCTGGTGTCACCAGCGGGATCTGCGCATGTGGCCATGTACTGTGCAGCGGATAGGATCAGATTGGAGGCCCAGGACGTCTTCAGAATCTGTTTGCCAATGTTTTGAATGTCTGGGTTCATAATGTGGCCATTTTCTGCCCTCAGGGCACTGACAAGTTCTGTGCATGGTATTTGTTCGGGTTCGACTTCTTTGGCGCGCTCAGAATGAGTTTTGTGGTCAGAATATGGCCTGGTTTTGTGCTCTGCACTGGGCCAGGGTCTGTGCAACGCAAGTGGCCAGGTTATGTGTTCTGCATGGGGGAGGAGCTCTGCTCTGGAAGTGGCCAGGTTCTCTGATCTGCAGTCAGCCATACTCTGTGCTCTTAATGTCAGGTTCTGTGCCGGTACATGCAGCAAGGCTCTGTGCTCTGCATGGTTCCGGGTTCTGTGCCCTTAATGCCGTCAGTCTCTGTGCTCCGGATAGGGCCAGGCGCTGTGCTTTAGATGTGGCCTGGTGCTGTGCCCCGCATAGTGCCGGGTTCGGTGCTCTTAATGCAGTCAGTCTCTGTGCTCCAGATAAGATCAGGCACTGTGCTTTAGATGTGGCCCGGTGCCGTGCTCTGCCTGGTTCCGGGTTGGGTGCTCTTAATGCAGTCAGTCTCTGTGCTCCGGACATGGTCAGGCTCTGTACTTTAGATGTGGTCCCTTGCAATGCCCCCCTTGGCGCCGGGTTCTGTGCTCCTAATGCAGCCAGTCTCTGTGCTCCAGACAAGTTCAGGCTCTGTGTTTTAGATGTGGTCCGGTGCCTTGAACCGCATGGCACCAGGTTCTGCACTCTTATTGCAGTCAGTCTCTGTGCTCTGGACATGGTCAGGCTCTGTGCTTTAGATGTGTTCCTGTGCCGCCGGGTTGTGTGCTCTTAATGCAGTCAGTCTCTGTTCTCCGGAGAAGGGCAGGCTCTGTGCTTTAGATGTGGTCAGGTGCAGTGCCCCACATGGCGGCGGGTTTGGTGCTCTCAATGCAGTCCGTCTCTGTGCTCCGGACAAGGTCAGGCTCTGTGCTTTGCTCTTAATGCAGTCAGTCTCTGTGCTCACACACACGCACACACACACTCTTAGTTGTGCTTTGGGTTTTCCAAAAGTGGTAATAATTTCCTTGTCCTGCATGAATGCCTATGTGGCTTTCCGAGGTGGGTGGAGAAAACATTTCTGGTTACATCCCCCATGAAGTGGACATCTTTGTACATCAGTATGCTGACAATACCTGGCTATACTTAAAAAAGGCGTCTTCAGAAGATAAACACAAAGGTGATATTTGGGAACCTTGCAAAAAGTCACAGAACTGGCAATTGCTTGGGCCACATTGGAAACAACTGTTTTTGCACTCTCTGGCCCTTTAGACCAGTGCTTAGGTTCTAAAATAGTAAGTGTAAGGGTCCTCGTCAGGAGACCCCTGCAACTTGCAACTTCGATTGCCCCTACCAGCACTTCCAATGACAGCCCCAACATAACTACTAACCATCACACTCCTACAAGTGTGACGATTCAGACTAATCCAGACCCGCAACGCTATGAGAATGGCTTTAGTGGCAGTTATTAGTTATTTTTAATGTGCATTGATTACTAAAAAACTGTTGTATGCTCATCTCTAAACTAGACAAACAGCACCACCATGTGGAACACTGACATAAGGGCCAGTGTTGGTAATTAAGTGCTGGTGCTGAGCACCAGAAACCACCGGCTCAAATTAAGCACTGCTTCAGACTGAGATCAACCATATGCAAATTAACCTTCGTCCTCCTCAAAATAGGAAATGTGAAGCTTGAGCAACCAAACCCAGCCCCCTCTGAAGGGGAATACACAGAAAGTCAGACCAGTCTCGGCCTACGTAGGCCTCGTCAATGAGGTATAGCTTGAGTCCTGGTGCACAGTGCGGAAGGGACCTATGTCTGGGCATACACTTCGCACTATGGGCATTGCACTCAGAAAAACACAACAAGGATGGGTGGAATGCTTATCAAAAGCCTCAGCCACTGACAATCACTCAAGGTCGTCTCTATACCAGTTCATCATTTTTGTGCATTGTGGCACTCTGTGGACAGCCTTGTTCCTCCTCCAACAGGAACAGTCAATCCTGAACTGCCATGACAGGTCCCTTCAGAAAGGGAACACTAGCACAATGAGGAAGTGATCCGTGCCTGGGCCTGCCCTTCGTGCTTTAGGCATCGCACCAAGAAAAAGCACTATGCCACTCCAGAGAGAGGCCAGTTAAAAACAAATCCGCATTTGTCCTCCTGATCCAATGGAAGCAGTCCAGCTCAAACTGCATTGTGAAATGCTTCTTTGCCGATTTTCAGTCAAGCATTTTCGTTGCAAATGTACAGTGCAGCCAGCCTGCCATATAACAATGACAACTTGGTGGGAGCAGTCAGCAAATTATTTTTTTATTTAACAAACTAGACTCAGGGCATTTGTTTTTGAAAAACAAAAACCATTTGGGTCCACCAATGGATCCTCAGAGGTTAAACACCACCAAAGCAGGTGGATGATTCATGAGGAAGGTGAAAGGAAAACCTTCCAGTCTTTGGAGGATGCCTTGAAAACATGTCCTCTAAATGACCCCCTTAATGTATTAGTGTCTTTCAAGTGAAACCCTGGTCATATCTTAGTATAAATGTAAACCCTACATACATAACTGTGAGCTTTGCTCTGCTTCCTATTACAGTACATATGTCCTAATGGCTTACACAGGAAGCCGGAGATAGGAGCAGGACAGAAGCTTTGTAACCTGCCACTACCAATGTTCAAATGATTAATTCTAAGACTAGATTGGAGTTCAGGAAAAAGACAAAAATCAAACAGTTCAAATAAAAATGTACTGAGTGTGGCAAGAGGTTTGCTAAACATTCTTTGGGGCATCTGTGGAAATGTGCTTTTCAATGAGCACACCGGTGCAGGGGTCACCCTTCTCTGTCCACGGGTCCTTAGACCATCAAAATAGAGATTGGCACTGAAGCTGGAATTCAAAGAACACGTTTATTAATCACTCATGAGTGGGACTACATCCACACAGCACTCTTGAGTGCTGCCTGAGGTAGTACATTGAAGTCACAGAACACAGGCCTTATATACAGCTTTTTCTGCACTGGTAAGCATATGGATACAAATAGAAGGTACATGCCTACACTGGAATAGTTACAGACAAACATGGGCAGATGGGAAATCACTTTTAGTCAGCAAAGTAGGAGGGGGAGCAGTCGTGCTTATGGCAGCAGAAAGGGATTGACAGTTGAGTCTGAGACCAGGTGTTCATATTGCTTTTAGCTGAGTCAGGAAGTCAACTAAAATAGACAGCACAGGCAGGGGAAAATAGAGCAGCAGAGGATGGGAGAATTACAAAGCCAACAAAATGGATGCCATAACCAAGATGGTTTCAGCTTATGCTTACAGAGATTATTTTCGAGTTCCACACATCTACACACAGGTGAGTAAACATGTGGGGTTGCACCAGTATGCCAACAGTGTGCCAGCTGGCACATATGATGAACAGAGAGACTCACTCCCACACATTACTTATTGATAAAAGCATGCTTCACATAAACGCATACACTTCAGACAGGGCGCCAATTCCCCACCCTTCAAATTCACCCAGATATTCAATCAGTTTATTGCTAAAGAGTGTCCTTGAACCTAGGTCACATCTCTGCTAAAAACAATAGGTTGTATTAAGTATTCTGTACTTCACTCTTGCTTTTATCATCAACAAGGGCTGCTCCTTCAGGACACACATCAAAAAGAAAACTCAAGTAGCCTGATACCTAGTATTGAATACACAACCACGCCATTCTCACTGTGATGGTCTGGCCTCTGCTGCTTCTGCCGGCCTACGTAAACTCCAACACCTGCAATTTCACGTACAAACAACAACTAACACACCACTCTGTTTGACATAAAAACTTCCTATCTCTAAGCCTCAAAACCGCCAGCCTTCAAATCAAAAACTATAAAAAGACAAAAAAACAGAAGGGCGTGGCAGCTTGTCTGTTGGGGCCCTAGGGCTCTGGCACTGCATCTTGATGGTTAGCCACAGTGTACAAATTGTTGTATTTTATTGTTTTTTTTACTTCCATGTGTGCTCCCCTATGCTTCCAAACAAATCTCTTGCATCACAGGGTGGGGCAGGGTGCAGCGCTTTCACTCACACCATGGATGGGTCTAGGCATGACCTCGCGTTGTAATGGCATGCGATGTAACGTGGCATATTCGTCATGTGCATGTATTTGCCGTTATACATTTCCATTTTGTAGGGATTTACTATTTTGTAGCACTGAAACACTTGTGACCCTCGCAAGCATTAACTTTCGTTAGAATTGCCATTTTAGGATATGGTGCTCAGTCCTACACATAGCGCCGAGCCGAGTGTGTATTATTAACTCTGAAAATAAAAGTAAAGCATTGAAAATTTGTGGGCTGAATAGGATCATATAAGATCAAGACATTAAATGAAACATAAATCATTAATTACCTCATTGCTTTAACATAGAATTTGCACTAAAAACAACAGGGCTCCTACATTTCAATTTGGCCAAGGCACAGTGGAGATTATTATATTTTAGGATGGAATATTTTAGCAGTGTCGCATAATGATTGCCCGTGTTGTGGTAATCTTTCCACCCTGCACAGCCTGTCATTTTGTGCAGGCGCTCAGGGGCGGTTGATTACCATCCACTAGAGCCAGCCTATCCCAGCCAAGCCAATCCCAAAGCTACTCTCATGCTCTTTATCACAATAGAGGGCGGGCAGGATTGACAGGGCAGGTGAACCCATTGATCCTTAAGAGACATGGGAACTGTGCTTTTGTTCCCACTGTCTGCATGACGCATGACATGAGCATGGCTAAAGTGCCCTGAGTGCACTGAGGAATATGCCACATTACATCGCATACTTTTTTAACGCATGCCATTACAACGACCGCGTTGTAACAACGCATGTCATTACAACGCAAGTCGGAACGGCGACTCGCTCTGGGGGGAGGGGTGGAGGGGGCTGGATGTTGGAATAGTATAATTTACTATTCCAACTCCAGCCTGTGCAACAGTAGGGAAGGTGTTGAATTTTAAATTCAACACCTTCTGACCCGTAGAGCAAGTCATTCCGATTTGCGTTGTAATGGCATGCGTTGTAACAACGCGGTCGTTGTAACAACCGCGTTGTAATGGCATGCCTTGTTCCGTATTTGTGGTAAACGATGTTTACCGCACATCATCATCACAACAAGTCAGAAAAGCACAAACAAGATGTTTTATATACTTCAAAGGCAGACTTTTAATCTATGACGAATGTCAGTGAGTTAATGTACGTCATTATTATTTCTCCCAACCTCTAACATCTCTTGTTGTTTGGGGAATGAAGGTTCTGAAAAAAATCACAGCTCTACAACAAGCAAAGTGTCCTGCGAAGTCAATGCAACCATTCATTTTTCCTATCTGAAATTTCAATAGTGAGCGAGGTAGAAAGTCTTAAAACACTTACATTGCCCTGCAAGTGGGTGAGAGATAACACAGAGGACCCCCAGAGCTAGTGGACAGCAAGGTTGCTGGCAGTTGCAATCAGTGGAGGGCTGAGTGAATCTTCTGAACCTGGGTAATAATTTACTGCTGGAAGAGATAAATACACTCTATCAAGTTTTCAAATATTTCAAGAAACCCCATTTAGAACTGCCTTTTAAATCTGCTTTCCAATCAAAATTTGCTATAAAACACACTATTTTGCCCTCTATTTTTCAAAATATTCTCAGGGGTAAACCTGCCCCCAAACTCTCCTCTTTTGTGCTAGTTTACTATGTGCATCTGGTCAATAATTTTTATGTCCACCGCTTTCAAAGGTTACCAGCCACCACTGCCAGAAAGGAGGCCTTGCCAAAGTTTGCAGTCCTCATTGCACCAAAGATCATGCTTGCTCCACCTTGAGACACTTCCAAATCCGTTAAAAACCTAAGGGCAAAGGTAAGTGTGTAGACCAAGATCCTCTCAGTCAATAACCACACTGCTCATGGTTAGCCAAGCAAATTACTTGTTTACTGAACTTAATTGTTTTGGCACTAATCCCAAGTTCTCAGTTGCTATGATTTTCACTATCCCAAACAATCGTTAAGTAGCTCCACAATTTCCTCCTCTGTAGTTTACACGTGTTGACTCTCTTTTCTGATTCTGCCTCAATCCCGGTACCAATGAATGCTGCATGAAGGTCACCAACAGGATTCTTAAATTTAAGTTTATGATCTATTTATTTAATGAAATGTATATATCACTTGGCGGAATGCAGCAGTTATGACAGCACTTTAAGCAGAAAGCAGATATATAAATTATTTATGAGCAAATCCAGCACTACAATAGCACCAACATCACAGTAGTATTTCATTGAGAAAAACAGGTTTAGGTAACTTGAAAATTATTTAGAGGATATAATATTTTTTTTTATAACTCTTTTTTATTAAACCTTACAGTTCACGACATTATACAGTCACATACATTGACATTTCACAGTTCTATAGACATGTTAGTTGCGTATCACTGTTTACCTTTTGATGGGACATGGTAGGTTTCAGTAATTATGGTGAGGTTGGTTCATCATGGAGGGGGAGGACAGGTGGTTCACAGATGTGACCACGATAAGCGTTACATTTGTTCCATATGGCAGTCCATTTTTGGGGGCAGCCACATGCAACGTATACTGTTTTTTCCCTGACCATACACCAGTCCATGTCAGCCTTCCAGGCCTCAAGTTTTGGCGACATTTCTGCCCCCCACAATTGTGCGATGTTTCTTTTTGCTACCATTTAACTCAGGGTGGCCCACAATTTGTCTTTTTCTGTTGAGATCAGTGGGTTCCATACATTCAAGAGACACCTTTTTGTTTCAGGCCTAATCACAGTATCTAATACTTAATGCAGATAAGACAGAGGTGCTGTTTTTCAACCAGAAAAATCCTATCCCTTCCTCACGGTGGTGGCCCACGGCACTCGATCCCGCTCCCTCTCCCGTTCACTCTGCTCGCAACCTGGGATTTCAGTTCGACGACTCTCTCTCATGTAAAACTCAGGTTAATAAAGTTACATCTGCCTGCTTCCTGAAGCTGCGCATGATCAAAAAGATACTTCCCTATCTCCCCCTGGACTCCCGCCGTACGGTTACCCATGCTCTCATTACGTCCCACCTGGACTATGCCAACAGCCTCTATGCTGGTGCACCTCAATATCTGATCGACCGGCTTCAGATTGTCCAGAACGCGGCTGCCAGACTGATTGGAAACATCCCCTACCGTCAGTCAGTCACCTCCTATCGCAAAGAGCTTCACTGGCTCCCCGTCGCCAGCCGCATCCAGTTCAAGATCCTTACTCTTGCTTACCGAGCTGTCAATGACCTCGGACCCAATTACCTGAAAAAACGAGTATCAATATCTCACTCCATCAGATCTCTTAGATCCAACGACCTCCGCCTTCTGATCTCTCCCCGTTTTAGACTCACCAGAATGGGCGGCAGAGGATTCAGTGTTATCGCGGCCAAATTGTGGAACGCTCTGCCAATCGATCTCAGATTCTGCCCTTCTGAATCCATTTTTCGGGTTAGACTCAAAACTTGGCTATTTTCTGGACTTTGATACTCACACTGCTGACTTCCTCCCTGCTTTTTTCCCCCAGAGGTTCAGGTTCTAGTGCCGGGACACCCCTTCGGGGGTAGCTGCGCGCTCTACAAACTGCATAAATAAATAAATAAATAAATAATACCTCGCTCATGCAGTCATGCACCCTCTTCCAATATTTCTGAATATCTCCACATTCCCATAATATGCATAAACGAGCCTTCTTGACCACACAGTCTCTTGCACTTTCCATTAGTCGCCCTACCCATTTGCGCTAGTCTGGGTGTAGAGATATAGATTTTATGTAAAATTTGTAGTTGGACGAGGCGTAGTCTGGAGGAAATCGCAACCTCCCATGGGGAGGCCGCTGCCGTCCTGCCACTCCTCATCATCTAGCTCCAACCTATCCCTCTCCCAGCGCTCTCGTATCGGTCCAAGTAGATCTGCAGTGTTATTATTTTTTTGTAGGTAATGGAGATGGCTGGCAGGTAACCATCCAGTATTATCTGAATACAGAATACCCAAGCTACACCAACATCAATATTCTCACATGGAAGGGCGCATAGATATTGTTACACACAGATCAATGATTTTTCAACGCCCTGTATCCACAAAGTCCATAAGAATCTCAATAGAACCAATTAAATAGTCCAGTCAAAGCTTCTGTCTTGAAGTCTGTTTTTTAATTTCCACAAGTTTAACAGCCGACGCGCGTTTCGCCCACAGGGCTTTCTCAAGGCTTAATCTTGTCTATTACGACCTGGAAGTAGTGGAAATAGTTCCCTTAGTTATTGGGTCCCTTAGTAATGTAGAATAATCCAATTTTGTGCAAATAATGGGGCACATTCGTAGGTCAGTATTAACTGTTCAGGCTTCAAATAATATTCTGTGATATTCGGAAAAACATTTGTCGTGATGTCAAATAGTGAAATCCATTCAGGCTTCTTGGCCGGACTTCATCATGGTGGCAACAAATTCAATAGGATTGTGATAGATCCCAAAGTCTTATATTTCTCAGTTGTTGCCCATGGTCTGTTCCCGGTCAGTTCGAACTGACCGGGAACAGACCATGGGCAACAACTGAGAAATATAAGACTTTGGGATCTATCACAATCCTATTGAATTTGTTGCCACCATGATGAAGTCCGGCCAAGAAGCCTGAATGGATTTCACTATTTGACATCACGACAAATGTTTTTCCGAATATCACAGAATATTATTTGAAGCCTGAACAGTTAATACTGACCTACGAATGTGCCCCATTATTTGCGCAAAATTGGATTATTCTACATTACTAAGGGACACAATAACTAAGGGAACTATTTCCACTACTTCCAGGTCGTAATAGACAAGATTAAGCCTTGAGAAAGCCCTGTGGGCGAAACGCGCGTCGGCTGTTACTTGGATTATCGTGGACTTGTGGAAATTAAAAAACAGACTTCAAGACAGAAGCTTTGACTGGACTATTTAATTGGTTCTATTGAGATTCTTATGGACTTTGTGGATACAGGGCGCTGAAAAATCATTGATCTGTGTGTAACAATATCTATGCGCCCTTCCATGTGAGAATATTGATGTTGGTGTAGCTTGGGTATTCTGTATTCTCTTATGTGACCTGGATTCGGCTGAATCCAAGGACTAACTGACACTTTGGTGGGTAGGTGTCACATACCCTTTAAGCACCCTGGCCTTGGTTGCCGTGGATACTATCAGACTATCTCAGCATAACTGGCATCACTTTGGAGAAGTGCGGTTCAATTTAAGCAAACCCATAATCTTTGTGTATACAATCCAGTATTATCTGTCTTCCAATGGAGAGGATTCCGGTGGGTAGGTCCCCACTGTCAGATTCGACCTAAGGGCGTGTCGGACCTGCAGGTATCTAAAATATTCTGAGTCTGCCAGCTGGTGTTTAAGCTGGAGTGATGCAAACGTGACCACCTCACCTGCCTCAACTAGGTCCCTGATCTGTGATAGCCCGGAGACATCCCAGTTATCGAATCCCTTAGAGGATATAATATTGATCCACCAACGTTCAATGTAAAAACGTTTCTCAGAAATATATCTCCATGCATCATGGCTTGTTCCCAAAACAATTCTTTCAGTTCAATGTTTTAAAATAGAAAATACTTTGCACTTCAATGATCACACAGTGAAGCAAACTTTGAATGACAAATGTGTGTAAGAAATTGAATAATATAAGAATGTCCTATAAATTTGTAGAAACAAATTAATTTTCAGACATTACTTAAGGATCATCATGATGACAAGAGACTTTTGTAGAGCACAACATGACTCTCTACAGAGGTGCAACTGAATTTGACATCTGATCACTATGTTACTAATATTTAAACGAAGACAGCAGCCTAGGCTAGATTCAATCTACATAGCCATGTGGAAGAGTAGTAACCATCAACGTTAGTTGTATGTAGCAATATCACGTTAGCCCCCAAAACTTATGTAAATTAGTCATCCTACAAAAATATTGTAACCATCATGATAAAAAAAATAGTATGCCAACATATCGAACACCAATATCTATAATGTAAGGAACAAAAATATCAACAATGATATTGACAGTAAAAACATAGTACATACACAAATATTGGCTACAATAATCACGCCAACAAGAATAGAGTATATAAAAATGAAAGCATACTTGATCAAACTATCGATTTCAATAACATAGTATAAAGAAAAGTATTTTAAAAAGGTTATAAATCCTGCTACAATAAACTGTATAAGTAAATTATTTGCTTTTTAGAACATTATAGCAATATAAGCACTCTGCGGTACTGACACGAAGTTTCATGTCGGTGCCACTGCATGCTTATATTGGTACACTTTGCAGGACCTCCTTGGGAGTGACTTATCTATCAACCGCTTTATTATTCTGGTCCACTATAGTCCAATAAGAGAATACAAGATATTACAAACCCTGACAAAGTCTGTTTCAGGACGAAACGCGTTGGCTGGGCTAGATTGCGATGTTTGAAGAACAAAAATAAAATTATTTTGGATACCATATTATAGCTTCCACCTCGTGATAAACGGAAAGAAGAAAATTGATTGTTTATTGGACAACAGGGAAAAAGGTGATCTTATGAACCTTTAGTAAACTCCTTGGACTTATTGAGCGTTCACTTTTTGGTATGGTTTTCTGTGAATGATCAGGTCTTTGATACGTGATAACCAGCTGGGTTTTTGCTCTACAGAACATCTTGTAATCATCTACGAACACTGGCACGTGTCATCTAGTCTACAAATACCCTGTAGAATAGTTGTGGGGAGATCACCATAGACATAGTTGAATTTTGGAATTGTGTTCATTTTATCAATTTGAACCTTCCCCATGGGAGAGACTGAGTTTCGCCCATTTCTGGAAATCCTGATGCATTTGAGTAGGAATGGGAAGGACATTATCCTTGGCTGATATAGATACAGAGGTATTTAAAATTGCATGAAGCCACGCAAACGGTGCACCACCCAGTGTGGTCTTCATGGTGGTTGTTGTAAGTGGCATGGCCTCACATTTAGACCATTTAATGTTATGGCCCGAAAATTGGGATAATGTGTCTAGTTGATGTATCAGTGCAGCAATGGATTCAGAAGGATTCGATCATTTCAGCAGTATATCATCCGCATAGCAGAACACTTTCATTCAATTCGACTGCGGGTGTGTGAACCCCACGAATTTTTCAATGGCATGGATTGCAACTGGTAGGGGTTCCAGGGCAATAAGGAACAGCAGAGGGGACAGAGGACATCCCTGTCATGTTTCTCTACTTATCCGGAAGTAAGGGGAGTCATGGCTTCTACAATGTACCAATGCAGTGGGCTCATGGTAAACACCGGTATTGAGCATGAGGAATTTCCGATCAATGCCCATTCTCTCCAAGGTGCGGGAAAGATATCCTCATTCCACCCCTTTGGAATGCCTTCTCAGCATCCAAAGTAAGTAGAACCCTATCGTCGAGACCATCCATCACCTGCCATTGGACGTGAGAAAGCATTCAAAGGTGGATGGAGGAAGAGTGACCCAGGACAAACCCACCTCGCATGATGGATCAGTTGGTTAATAACTCTCTTAGGGTTATCTGGCGCTAGAATCTTTATGCCTGCATTTATGAGGAGCGTGGACCTGTAACTATTGCAATCTAAAGGGTCCCAACCTGGCTTGGGAATGATTTATATTTTGGCCAGAGGAAGGTCAATATGCAAGAAACCTCCCCTTAGGGCTTCTTTGAACATGGAGAGTTGCAGGGGAACAATCAAGTGCTTGGTCTTCTTATAAAATTCCATCGGGAAGCCGCCTTCCCCCGGCGCTATTCCCAAGTCCATGATATGAATCACTTAAATTATCTCATATGCAATTATGTCACTTTCCAACATATCGGCTTAGTCTTGTGTCAGTTTAGGCATGTTCAACCGTTCGAAGAATATATTGTCTCGGTCTCCCTGTGGGTAGGACATAGAGATGTAAAAAGTTTTATAGTACCTGTGAAACATAGATGTAATATTCCGTGGGTTCATAAGAAGGTCACCATGGGCAGTACCCAGGGCAGGTATTACCCTTGAGGAATCTGTCTGTCGGAGTTTACATCCCAACAGTTTGCTTTCACCCCCTTCTCATAATGTCACTGATGAGCTTGGAAAAGAGACTTATTTTATTTTTTATTTTAGCGATTTGTACAGCGCCTGGTGACCCGAGGGCATCCCCGCGCTAAAATCTTGAAGGCGAACCTGAGGGCAGAAGAAGGGGGAGTTTTTATTTAGGAAACAATATCGTTTTCAATTTCTTCCTGAACCGCAGGTGATTGGATTCCAGTCGGAGGGTACGGGGGAGAGCGTTCCATCTCGTGGATGCATTAATCGAGAAACGGCGTCCACCCGAACGTGTCTTCTTATGTCTAGGGACGTTGGCCAGATTCTCATTCTCCGAGCGGAGGGACCTGGAGACTTTGTAAGGAGTAACCAGGTCTCTTAAGATGTTTGGGCCGGAACCGTTAAGCAGCTTATGTGCAGTGCAGAGGGTCTTGAAATCGACCCTTTGGCGGATTGGAAGCCAGTGGAGATCCTGGATTGCAGGCCTGGCTGATGCTCTGGAGGGGAGATTCCAGAGTAGCCGGGCGGCTGCGTTCTGCGTTCGCTGGAGTTTGGACAGGGTAGATTCTGGTGCTCCGAGGTATATCATGTTACAATAGTCCAGCCTTGCGAGCACCAGGCCCTGTTGACTTTGTTGATGCAGAGGTCTAGTGTGCATTAAGGGAGGATTTAATATTGAGCAAGTTCTAAAGGTGTTAGGAATCGGAGAGTAGGAGGATTGCACAGTTGGCCTACACTTTGCGTATCGTAACTTTCCATGCCCCCTTTTCATGTCTGTGCTTAGGTCACCGATTCCTCATTATCTTTAAGGAATTGTTTGACGTGGGAACATACATGCCCTTTGTCCATCGGGTCTTTGTAGTATTTGTATTTGTATTTGGTGGATTTATAAAGCGCAAATTGTTGCCCGTGGGCGTCCAAGCAATAAGGAACCAGCTGAGGGAAACCTTGGAGGAGGTCTGGACTGCATAGAATTACAGAGGGGAGTGGAATAGGAATGTTTTTAGCTGTTTACGAAAGGATGAAAGGTTGGGTTCAGCTCTGAGATGGAGGGGGAGGGAATTCCAAGTCCTTGCGGCATTATAGGCGAACGTCTTTCCGCCAGATCTAGCTTTTTTTATTCTGGGAGTCGAGGGGTAGTGTGAGAGGTTCATTCGCCAAGAGCCCTTTGGTGGTGGATCAAGGTGCACCTCAGCATGTAGCATGACCAGATCATTGCCTGCAATCCAACATTGGTACTATGAGGGCATCTACCAGGTGCTGTAGAAAATTGTGTCTCACCAGAATATAATTAAAATGTATTCATAATGTTATGAGGGCAGGAGATGAAAGTGTAATCTGCTGACACAGGAGAGAAATCCAAACTTTTCTCCAAATGCATCATATATAAATCCCACTACTAAGCAAGTATCGTGAATACGGAGTTTAGCAGAAATATTCCCACCCTCAGCGTCTGTCCAGGTCAGTAGCAACTTGAAGGGCAGGGATTTGTGTATCAAGATTGCTACTTCCCTCTTCCTAGAAATATGTGCCCCCCTTCCTGCCCAGAGGATGTCATGGTGAGAGTTAAGCCAGCATGGATTACCTTACCCACCCAGTCTCTCCGAAGTGTGTAGCATTCTTCTATGGTGAGATGGGTTTCCTGTAAAAGTGCAATATCCGATTTAGCATTATGCAGGAAGGACAATATTTTCTGCTGCTACATAAAATATGTCAGGCCTTTATCATTAAAGGTAAGTGGAACAAGAGCGTTCCACTGTGATATATGGTAGGGAACGTGGTGTATAGGGTGTCTGATTCACGGATTTTGTGGAGCCAGAGCTAACTGTTACAGTACTATGATATACAATCCTGACACCTACTCTGTATATCTTTACAGACTCACTGTTCCCAGTCCCTGTCCTGAAGAGAACCTATAACACCCAGGTTCGAAACGCGTCGACACTTCCACCCTGTGGCAATCTCAAAGGGTGCCTCTAGGATAGAATTCATCTCATTTCTTTGGATCCTAGTTGTGCAACCCGATACAAATATTCAACCACGGGTTTTGGTAGACAGGCAGGCACTTTATTCCACCTACTCCGCCTGTCCCTTGGTTTCATAGTCCTATGGACTGGTCACACATTTGTTTCATGCACTAATTTTGCACTGTATATAATTGCAATTTATTTTGATCACTGGAAATTTGTTTCATTGTTTTTGGTGTGTCATGCTTACTTGTTTTGCTTGATTCTGTGTTGTAAGTAGTGTACATTTGTAAACTTGTATATTTGTAGATATTGTACACATGAATCCACTGCCGTAATAGTTTTTTGTTCGTGCTTGTGTGTTTGAAACTTTGATAACTTCAGTCATAAAGAAAATAAATTCATTTTGGGATTCAAACCCTGTGGTCACGTGGTACATATTGACTGCGTGGCTGGAAATTGTTCTGGTAATTTTCCTGTCCAGCCACCTTGTTCTGTTTTCCCTGATTCACGGAGAGGGCAGTACGTGTACGAAAACAGGGAAAGGCCAGGCCAGTGGCCCCTGTCCAAGGTGGTGTAGGTCACTCAGAGTGGTCTCTGTGAGGAGGAAGAGGTAAACAGGTGGTTAGGGAGGCGACCATGTACAGTGTACTCATTTATGACATGTTGATGAACAATAAGGAGGTCTGCACAAGGGTGTTATTGTACCAATACCATAACCTTTGTTCTAGAGGTTAGCAGAGGTACCTCAAGCGGCATGCATGGATACTTGTGATCCTAGTAAGGAGTAAATCATCAATGTCAGGCCCGCCTGTAAAATGGTGGTGGGGGGATCTACAATGTGAAAATGCGTAAGTAGCCAATGTTAGGATCAACGAAGTGAGATAACAACTGAGATAACCCAAAATCGACAGGTAGGGGACTTACCATTACATTCTATCCGCAGTCCAGTGTCACAACCACCCACCTCAAGAACCACATAAGATGAGGAAAGAGAGGGATTGTGAACAGATACGGGGTAGAAATAAGGATAATGAACAGCGGCCATGGAATGTCCAACAAAATCAGTTCTTGAGAGGAGGTCTGGATTTGTCATGTTGTGTAGAAGATTTCCAGGGTCATTGTTTAGGGCATTAGACTCATTTATGGGTCACAGTCTACTAGCGTTTACATTCCTTTTTGTCCTCAGAGCTATCCAGAGGTGGGTCTTGAGGTTCAACAGAATCCAGGTTATCAGCAGAGGTGTCTGAAGTCTCCAATTCGTCCAGGATGGACTCCAGCAAGCCAGGGTCTGTGTATTCCATGGTCTGGCTTCGGACTGTAGTAGCATCGTCTAAAGGCCCAAGAGGCCGTATTTAATGTCTCTCTTGTGCAAATGTGGGCGCAGCGCCAGGGATTATTTCCATTTTGTGTTAGAATATGCTGAGATGTCTGCTGGGATCATTATTATGCTGATATGGGTCATGTTTCTTAATTTCTTTTAGAACATTAGAATGTGGAGCACTCCATTGAATACAATGGAGTGCTCTGGGCTTCTACGGGCCGGTAGAAGCCAGCAGAGCAACATTCCAATGTTGTTTTTGTTCACAGCTGCTGCTGTGAACAAAGGCCTCTCGGAGCCCGAGGGGAATTAAACCCCCTCGGACTGTAAGAGGCCTTTGTTTTTAGAAATTAGATCGTTCTACCCTCGAGGGGTGGAATGTTCTAATAGCCTTAGAGCCCTCCTAGCGGGCTCTAATGGCCATTAAAGACCCGCTCCCTTGTTAAACGATGGAGCTGGCCTTTAATGGCTGGTAGAGCCCGCTAGGAGGGCTCTAAGACTATATTACAGCATTAGAATATTGGGAGCTCTATTTAAGACAATGGAGTGCTCAGGGCTTCTAATGGCCGGTAGAAGCCCGGAGCTCCAACATTACAATGTTTGACTTTGTTTACAGCTGCTGCTGTGAACAAAAGGCCTCACAAAGCCCGAGGGGACTTATGCCCCCTTGAGCTCCATGAGACGTTTGTTTTTACTAATTACAAAATTCTGCAGAATGTTCTAATAGCATTAGAGCCCTCCGTAGCCTTTGGCTCAGTCCTTTAACTCTGGAGCGGACCTTTAATGGCCACGCCAAGGCTATATTAAAATCTGCAGAGCTTGCTAGTGCCGTAGATAGCAGGCTAAGATGTGTCATGGTAGGATATTGAGAGAAGACATGCAGGAGCTAACACAGTAAGTCCTCTTGAAATCCAACGGTGGATCAAAAGTGATGTGCAGTAGTTAGGGAAGTAGTGCACTTAAAAAGGTGACCATATCGTCCTTCTCCGCCTGTTCCAGTGCTCCTATAATCCGAACATTGTCTCTATGGCTCCTGTCCTCCAAATCAATGTTCTTTTGATGGAGTTGTCATACGTCTCGTCCCCATGCAGTTAGGTTATCCTGACATTATTCAACATCAGTGACGCAGACATTTATGGACGTAAATTGTGTTCAAAATGAGGAGATGTCTTCATGCCAGGGCTGGACTGGGAACTCAAACCAGTGCTAGCAGTTGACCCGGACCGGCACCCAGTGCCAAAAACGACCCCCACCTCGGCGGCCAATCGGGGAAACGCCGGGTGTCCGCTACGGCCAGTCTGGCCCCGCTTCACGCAGAGATTGTAATTCCGAGTTAGTTGCAGTCACTGTTGAGGGCATCGTGCCTATGGAGTCAGCCAGTTCCCTCAGAAGAACCTCCAGGGCCAAGTCTGGTACTTACACCGTGTACAACCTGTCGTAAATCAGCTGCTTTGCAAGTACACTGTTGGCAATAGCTTCTGAAAAGAACAGTTGTCTGGTGGTCTTTTCACATGAGGCAGTGTCAAGCTGTCAGCAGACTTGTTGAAGCTTCAGCATGAGAGGAGGCAGGGACAGTAGAGCAGCTAGTACAGGCCATGCATCGGGTTCTGTGTTTAAAGTAGATACTCACCATGAAAGAAGATTCCTGAGTCCCCCTGGATGTGCCGAAGATAGGCAGGGAGAATGATCCAAATGTGGTGCGGGCAATCGAGGATATGCCCTTGTGCATTTAGCAGTAGAAAGTTGTGAAGAAGTATGGCCCACAAAGCAGCCCAAGCTAAGATGGCCACCCCCAAACTGTGACCGTCTCGACGCTGTTGATAGCGGTCGCTCCCCAAGCTCCCTGCTCGGGCTGGTATCGTTGTGCTGCGCTCCTCAACTAGACCTGCTGTCTCTTAAATCTGCTTTATCGTGATCAGCTTTGCCTACATTAAAACGGAATCTCAGGGCGTTTTGCCAACTTTAGCACGATAATTTATTCTGACGCTGCTGTAACGCTAATTATTTGATTTTGCCTCACTTGATCAGCAAATAGTTCATAGTAGCGCTTTTGCATACATTGTCTCCTCATTGCATTGATCTTTGTGGCTGTGTTTACTTTACTTTCCTATCCGCTGCCATTTTGTTGTTGTTGTGCCTGCAAGCCCGTCCTCTAGAGCCCGCCCCGCCTCCCAGCTGAGCCTCCCTCGCCCCTCCCCCCCCACTACCCATTTATGACAGATGTGTTTGCGCGCAGCATTCACGCACAGCGGTCGCGCCTAATGCGCGCCGAAGGTGCGCCAAAGGTAAGCCCGTCTACGCCCGTCCGCGCCTGGACCGCGCCCAGCGCCAGACCCCCTGGTCCTCGTAAAACCCACTCCACCCGCTTAACGTATGATGTCGCTACCCTCTTTGCCCTTAACCCCGGACGCACTCCACAATGCGGCGAAGCTACCCCTGGACGCACCCACGGTCCTTTCGCCTGTCGCTCCTGCAAGTTCACCTGCTCCAGGACCCATACCAAATCCACTTCCTCCAAACACAGCTCCGTCTCTAACCACCTGAAGTGCATCCTGCTGAACACCCGCTCGGTCCACAGACACGCCACTGAACTCTGGGACCTACTCGACACTGCGTCACCGGACATCACCTTCCTTACAGAAACATGGATGAACGCATCATCAGCACCATCGCCATAGCCATCCCGGACGCTTACAAAATCATCCGAAAGGACGGCACCAATCAAACAGGAGGAGGCATCGCCATCGTCCATAGGGACACCATCAAAATCACGAACAGCTCCGACGGTAATCTTGCAACCGCCGAACATCTCCACTTCCAGATCCACACCGACCCTAGGACCACACTTAGAGGCACCCTCATCTACAGGCCTCCAGGAACCCGTACACAATTCAGCGATGACATCACTGACTTCATCAGTCCACATGCCCTCACCTCCGAGAACTACATTCTACTAGGAGACCTCAACTTCCCCCTTGAAAACAAATACGACTGCAACACCACCACCCTTCTGGACAACCTGGCCAACCTCGGACTCAAACAACTTGTTGACACCCCCACCCACTTAGCCGGACACACGCTCGACCCTATCTTCACCTCCAGCAAGCACATTTCCTTTGATTGCACCACAGCTCTCCATTGGACGGACCACAGTTGTGTTCACTTCAGCTACAAAACCACCTTGACCCACAACCCCCCAAAACCTAGTCCTCGGAGAAACTGGAACAAAATCACCTCCGACCAACTCCTCATATCACTCAACCAAAACCCTCCCACCCTCTCATTGGACCCAAACCAAGCAGCCACCAATCTCAAGCAATGGATCACCCACAGCGCTGACGAATTAGCACCCCTGAAAAACCACCAGATCAAATCAGGCAGCAAAAAGGCTCCCTGGTTCAATGAGAACCTTAAAAAATCCAAGAAACTATGCCGTACCCTAGAGAAAACATGGAGAAAAAACCCAACCACCGACAACATGGCCACCCTCAAGGCAGCCACCCGCAAACACCACCAACTGATTCGATCCACCAAGAAATCAGCACTCAAGGATCGACTCAACAACAACGCCCATAACAGCAAGGAACTTTTCAACATCGTCAAAGAATTCACCAACCCCACCGCAGCATCTAACAACATCACTCCCTCCCAAGACCTCTGCGATGCATTATCCTCCTTCTTCTACAACAAAATTGCCGACATTCACAACAGCTTCGAGAACACTCCCTGCGAACAACCCTCGCCACCCCCCTCAGAACATACACCGCCATCTAACAACCTCAGCGCCTGGAACCCAATCACCACTGAAGACACCATCCGCCTAATGAACTCAATCCACTCTGGCTCACCAACCGACCCCTGCCCCCACCACATCTTCAACAAAGCTGACTCCATCATCGCACCCCACCTCCGTGATGTCATCAACTGCTCCTTAAACTCTGCTACCTTCCCAGAAAGCTGGAAACACGCCGAACTCAGCGCCCTCCTGAAGAAACCCACAGCAGACCCCTCTGAACTTAAAAACTACCGACCCATATCCCTCCTCCCATTCCCCGCCAAAGTCATTGCGAAAGCCATCAACAGCCAGCTCGCCTCCTTCCTTGAATCCAACAACTCCCTCGACCCCTCTCAGTCCGGATTTCGAGCCAAACACAGCACCAAAACCGCCCTCATTGCAGCGACAGACGACATCCGAACACTACTGGATAACGGAGAAACAGTGGCCCTCATCCTACTTGACCTCTCCGCCGCTTTAGACACAGTCTGTCACAGCACCCTTATACAACGCCTCAGCAACATCGGCATACAAGGAAAAGCCTTGGACTGGATCATCTCTTTCCTCGCCGGGAGAACTCAAAGAGTCTGTCTCCCCCCATTCAACTCAGAGGCCACTGAAGTCATCTGTGGCGTACCACAAGGATCATCACTCAGTCCCACCCTCTTCAACGTTTACATGAGCCCACTCGCATCCGTCACGCGCCAACACAACCTTAACATCATCTCCTATGCCGACGACACCCAATTAATCCTTTCCCTCACCAAAGACCCTAACACCGCCAAAACCAATCTTCACGAAGGCATGAAAGAAGTAGCTGAATGGATGAAACACAGCCGCCTAAAACTCAACTCAGACAAAACGGAGGTGCTTATCCTAGGATCTTCCCCCTCTGCCTGGGACGACTCTTGGTGGCCTTCCGCTCTGGGCACAGCACCCATACCCACAGACCACGCACGTAACCTTGGCTTCATCCTAGACTCCTCTCTCTCAATGTCCAGACAAGTCAACGCAGTCTCATCCTCCTGCTTCAATGTACTTCGTACTCTCAAAAAGATCTTCCGCTGGATCCCCCCCGAGACAAGAAAGACTGTAACCCACGCACTGGTCACGAGTCGACTGGATTATGGTAACACACTATACGCCGGAATCACAGCAAAATTACAGAAAAAACTCCAACGCATCCAAAACACATCAGCGAGACTCATATTGGACATCCCTCGCCAAGATCACATTACCGGACACCTGAAAGACCTCCACTGGCTTCCCGTCAACAAGAGAATTACGTTCCGTCTCCTCACCCACGCGCACAAGGCCCTCTACAAACTAGGACCCGAATGCCTCAACACTCGACTGTCCTACACACCCACCCGCCAACTAAGATCCTCCAATCAAGCCCTCGCCGCAGTACCGCGCATCCGAAAATCCACCATGGGTGGCAGATCCTTCTCCTTCCTGGCGGCCAAGACCTGGAACTCACTCCCCACTCACCTCCGCCTCACCCAGAACCACATCTCCTTCAGAAAAGAACTTAAAACCTGGCTATTTGACAAAAAATAAACCCACCCTCCCCAAGCCCCTTGAGACTTTCTGGGTGAGTAGTGCGCTATACAAATCTCTGAACTTGAACTTGAACTGTGTAGTATCATGTAACAATGTCTCAATGGGCATCAATAGAAAGGGCACAAATTAGGAATAAGTACGTTATAGAAGAAACAACAACACAAAGCCACATTTTTTGTATATGCAATTATATTTTTCAAGAAAGGCAAAAGACTGCTTCAAGAGTTATAAAGCAGCATCAGCAATGATTAGGACTTGTGTGGTGTGTTAGACTTTGGTTTCTGTGAGTGCTCCCTGTCGATTCTGGAGTTTGTGGATTAATCATTGGCTACTCTGGTTCTCTCTTATGATCCCTGCGTGGCTTGGAACTTGACAGATTATAACATGGATGTTTTGGCTTCCTGTTCTACTGCATGCTGAATATGGAGTGTGTGGTATCCCGCCATGGCCACTCTAACTACTGCAATTGTGGAAAGCTGTTATTTAGTCTTGTGTCTTCTCTTATGCTCAATGCTTTTATTGGTAGTTGCGCCTGGTCGCTGTGACTTCCTCTTGTAGTCCTTGCTGTGTACATAGTGTGAGGTGTCGGACCATGGCCACTCTAAAGTATTTTGGTGCTCCTGGTTGAGTCTTTAGTTGTGGTTTACATTTTGGGCACTCTAGTTTCCTCTTATGCTCCCTGCTGGTCTTGGGGCTTGAGGTATTTGATCCATGTTACTTTGGCTTTCTTTTGTACTGCCTGCTGTCCACAGAGTGGGTGGTTAGACCATTGTTCTCTGAATTATGAGAATGCTCCAGACTTGTGATTTACGTCGTAGGCAATCTAGTTTTCTCTTGCACTCCCAGATGGTATAGACGCTGAAATCGGTAGGTTCCACATTGTCTTTGCTTCCTTTTGCATGGAGTTCAGGGCATCAGCCCTCAGAAACTCTTGCATTTGCAAGTACTCTAGTTGGGCTTAGAACTTGGGGATTTAGTTTTTGTTCTGGTTTTCCGTTGTGCTATCTGGGAGGATAGATAGTTTGGTTCAGGTCTAGACTAGACTTACTTCCGTTTACACTCCATTCTAGGTTTGGAACTTGCAGGTCAGATCTTGGTCACGTTGGTTCTATTATACTGTATGCGGAGTTTGGAGATAATGGATTAGATCTTAAACTCTTGGTTTTTCTTCTATTTGTCTTTATCAGAAATGTGAGTTGGGTCTGGACCATTCTGGTGTATGCTAATGCTTCCTGCTAGTTCCAGAGCTGATCAATGAGGTCTTTATTGCTCTAACAACCTATAGTTTTCCTTGCTGGTCTTGGAGTTTGGAAGTTAAGGAAGTTTATGGAGAAAAGGCTCAACCACACTAACATGTAGTATGTACGTCCTCGATAATGGCTTTGGAGCTTTTTGGTTTCAATCCTGGTTCAATTAGCCTTTTTTGGGGCCATGGATTGGTTCCTTTTGGGGTTGTAGCTTGGTATGTTTTAGGTAGTGTTTTACTTCCCAGAACCGGTGTTCAGTAAGATTCATAAGTTGATTGGTGCTGGTCATACTTTTTCATTTTCTATTTTCATTCTTGAAATAGTTTTTGCTTTTTTTAACTGTTATTTAGACTTCTTTGCCTGAGAGAAGTGATGCAGAAGCAGAATAATTTTGCCTTCTGATTGGCTATCTCTGCTGTGCAGTTGAATGATTGGATCATAGATCACTTAGGGTCTGATTCCGATCTTGGTCGGTAGGGCACTGAATCAGGTTCGGCATTAGCGGATCCGATTCGGAGGCTGAATTTCCGTCCGAGTCGTACACGGGTCCGGACGTCGAAGTACAATGCGAACAAGCACGAAATCTCCGTCCGAATCGTTTCCAGGTACGAACCGCTCCGTACGACTCAGTCACAAGCAAACCCTGGCGTGCAATGGAGACGTTTCACGACCGAGCTAGTACGATGCTCAATTCGGACAGCCGGATCGAGTCAGAGCATCCGGATCGCAATAGCTCCCGGAGTTGGACTTCAGGGGTCCGCGTCGGACCCCCTGTTAGCCACAGCCTTATGACTCGGACACAGGGGGGGACCCATGGGTCTCCCCAACACAGGCACGTATGGTGCGGATGGCACCGATGCATACCCACTGTAGGGGGCGTACTTGTCCGCAACGTACCCATTCAGTCAATGGGATCCCATGTAAGCGTCGTACGACCGGCTCCCATTGACTTCTATGGGAGTCCGACCGAACCAAATATGACAGCATACAGCCGCATCATACTCACTCGGTTGGACTGCAGGAGTCCGGGTTGGTCGGAAAACACCCCGGATCCGGCTCAGTCGGAGAGCTTCCCGACCCAGATCGAAATCAACCCCTAAGTTTATCTTATCTGTTGCTGAAGATGATCCACTACTGTGCTGTGAGAAGACTCTCTTGGTGGGGCTTTAGCTCCTTGATCAGTGCTCTCCACTTATTGTCTAATATTAACCTCCTATTCCTGGTGGTTTTTGGTATTTTTTGGGATATTATCTTGTATTTGACCATAGTTCCCTTCGGTATCGCTGGCTATCCTAAAGGTGGGTTGGATGTTGTTTCTATCTTATAATAGCTTTTTATTGACTCATGCAGACCCTTCATTCAGTTCCAGTCTTGGGCTAATTTTCTGGGTTTCTGCTTCTCAGATTTTGGGGCTGGTGGTTTCTCTGGTTTGCCTCATACAGCATGTATTTTAGTTCAAGTGTCTGTTTTCTAGTCTTCTGGGTATGCAGTGTTATTGGGTTCTACAACATGTGTCCTTCCGACATTACCTTTGGTGATGCTATTTTGTCATGAGGTAGTTAATATTTGGCAGCGATCGGGTCTTGAGGTTACTACTCTGGTATATTCTCAGTGGTTTTGTGTGTGCATGCTGCAGTAAAAAGAGGATAACTCAAACAAGCATTTGCAAAACCAGAAGTTCGCACCTTAGGGACCTATTGCTTAGCTAATGGTTCTAGCCATGCTGCATAGCGTTCTAGATGCTGTGCAGTATGGCTAAAGAATAAAAGGTGAGAAAGCAATTGGGGGAAGTTCACAAGAGGGAGTGCAACATGGAGGGTGGTGGGAGAGTCATGCAGATTATAGAGAGCATCCTGGAATGTAGATGCAAAAAAGCATACGGGGAAGACAGCTGGGAAATAACTAAGTATGGGCTGAAAATTCAATGCAATTCAATGCAATTACGCAATCCGTGAATCGTGCGAAATTGCAAATCAATTCGCCATTCATGAGTTGGCGAATTTTTTTTGCTTGTTTGCGCTTCAAAAATACAATCTCGCGCGTGCGGCGTTGACTTACCGTGATTCTGAGTTCGCCGAGTTGTCTTCCTCCCGGTTTGCGTGTGCTGCGTCATTTTGGATCTGGATGCGTGATCGCACAAGACTTTTCGACCGCGAGTATGTCATAAAGTCCCGCCATCTTGCACTGCAAGACTTTGAGAACGCGAATACGTCATAAGGGCCCGCAATCACATATCGCGAGAGTAAACAATAGCTAATACGCAGATGCTACGCGCAGCTGACATCCGGCGGGAGATTTGAACAGCTCGCTTTCCCGAAGTCGCAAAAATTGCAATTCTGCACAAGAAATCTATCGCTGGCAGCATAAACCTTCTGAAAATTATGATTTGGATCAGAATAACTCCTCAGATTGACATTTGGCTGCACTTTTTTTGCAAGGAGTCCATTTTTGGGGGGTGGGAGGAAGGAAGTGCCCCAGAGTCTCTAACTTCCTGTTCCTGTCCAGCAGGCTCCTCCCAGTGGTTTGTCCATGTCCTGGTCACTTTTCATTTGGATCTGGAGCTGGAAGGATTACTCTTTGTGGCTGCTGCTGGATATTTGTATTTGAGGACTTTTTGTTTGGATCACTTTTGGATTTGAGATTTTGCAAGTAAGTTGGTGTTGTTTGTTTGGGGCATTGCAGTTGCTGCAACTACAATTTATAAACTTTTTCACAACTTAAAAAAATATATATTGTGGGTAGCCACAGTATCCAGTAGGCCCAGGGTTAGTCATGGGTGCATGATACAACTGTTTCTGTGAGTTTTGTTGAACTTAAATATAATTTACAAGCCGGCATGGATGTCATGGAATTGAATACCTCACTGTTATATGTGGAAGTTTTTTTTAAATTTTGGGGTGCGTGTTAAAGCCACACTAGCCAGTAGGCCCAGGGGGAGTCAGTGGTGCATGGACCAAGTGTTTCTGTGGGGTCTCTTGAATTTAAACATCATTTAGGGCATGGATGGCATTGGATTGAGGTGATTTTTGTGTGCATTTTGATTTTTTGGGTGTTGTTGGGGCCTGGTCCAGGGCCTGGCTATGTGGGTAGGATAGGATAGGATGTGCATTTGTATAGCGCGAATTGCTGCCCGGAGGCGTCCAAGCGCTAGGAGAGCCGAATACCTACAGCAGGCTTAGAAGGAGAATTAGGGAAAGGTTAGCTAGATTGAGTGAAATAAATAGGTCTTTAATTGTCTGCGGAAGGTTGAGAGGTTAGAATTAGCTCTAAGGTGCAGTGGGAGGGCGTTCCAGGCTCTAGCACCATTGAAGGAGAAGGTCCTGCCTCCGGATCTAGATCTTTTTATTTTGGGGGTTTTTGCAAGAAATATTTGACTGGAGCGGAGGCTTCTGTTGGGCACATAATGGGTAATTAAGTCTTGGGTAATTTTAGGGCCAGTGTTCCAGAAGGCCTGGTGCGCAGTGCACATGGCTTTAAACAGGACCCTCTGTCGCACCGGAAGCCAGTGGAGGGTAGTCAGGCCTGCTCTCACCGACTGTCTGCGGGGAAGGTCTAATAGAATGCGTGCTGCGCAGTTTTGAACTATCTGGAGCCTTCTGAGGGTGGATTCGGGGGCACCAAGATAAAGTATGTTGTTGAAATCGAGTCGCGATTGAATTAAGCCTTGTATGGCAGTTTGTTTGGCATCCCAGGGAAGGAGGGGGAGGATTCTTTTCAGCATTTTCATAATGCCAAAACAGGTGGCAGAAAGTTTTGTGGACTGCGTGTTAAAGGACAGGGATCTGTCCAGCCACACTCCAAGGCTTTTGATGCTGTTTTTGGGAGTAGGTGGGGGGCCCAGACTGGGTGGCCATAAAGAGGGGGGAATGCTGGGGTCTGGGGAGCCCAGGATCATCAGCTCCGTTTTGTCCCCATTCAGTTTTAACGAAGAAAGGGACATCCAGGTCTTCACTTCCTCAAGGCACTCTCTAAGCCCGCCTGGAGCCGATGGAGTGGCTTCCTGAGTCATGGAGACCACCAGCTGTGTATCGTCCGCGTAGGAAATGATCTTAATCCCATACGGACGGACGACGTCAGCCAGTGGCCTCATGTACAAGTTAAAAAGTGCAGGGCTTAGAGATGATCCCTGAGGGACTCCACAATTCAAAGGTCTGCTGGCAGAGACAGAGTCGTCTTCAAACACACAGAAGGATCTGTCTTGGAGGAAAGATTTGAACCAGGACAAGGCTTTGTCTTCAATCCCAACCTGGGACATGCGATATAGCAGAGTGTTATGGCTAACCGTGTCAAAGGCTGCGCTGAGATCAAGGAGGATCACTGCCACTGATCCTCCTTGATCCAAGATCTTTCTCGCTTCCTCAGTGACCATAAGGAGTGCGGTCTCGGTCCCATGCTTGGGTCTGAAGCCCGTCTGGGTCGGGTCCAGTAGTTGGTGATCTTCCAGAAAAGTGATTAGTTGGTTATTGATATATTTTTCCAGAATCTTACTGATCCATGGGAGCAGGGATATGGGGCGATAATTACTCAGATCATTAGGGTCCAAGTTGGGCTTCTTCACTAGAGCTCTGACCATAGCCTGCTTCCAGGCAGTCGGGACCACACTAGATGAAATGGAGGCGTTTAGGATGTCCTTAATTATAGGCAGAGTAGTTTGAGATGCTGCCATTATTATGTCTGGAGGTGCTGGGTCGTTGGGGGAACCAGATTTAACACTCCGTGCTAGGGGCTCAAGAGTAGCTAGCTCTAGTGGGGGGAAATGTGTTAATGTAGGTGAGCGAAGAGTGGGAGTCATGGGGGGACAAGTAGGAATTGAGAGGATGAGGTTGTTTGGTGGGAAAGCAGAGTAAATGGTATTTATTTTCTGGTGAAAGAATTCAGTGACGTCGTTACAATGGGTGGTGGACTTATCTGCCTGATCACAGGAGGACTGTTTGGTCAGTTTTTTTATGATCTTAAAAATTTCCTTAGGTTTGGATTTAGCAAGGGAGATTTTCTCCGAAAAGTAAGCAGCTTGGGTCGATTTTATCAACATTTTGTATTCCCTGATGGCTTCATGATAGAGATTTTTCTTTCCTAAGGAATAATCAGCTCGCCAGCTTCTTTCAGACTGCCTACAGCAGCGTTTCTTGGCTCTGAGATCTTCAGTATACCATGGGGCAGTTTTTTGAAGTCGTTTTAGTGTGATTTTTTTTTTGGGGAGAACTACGTCTAGAGACTGAGTGATCCAATTAGAATAAGCCAGATTAGCAAGGTTAGGGTTATCTTTGATTAGGGGGGGGTTCTCAGCAAGTAAATCAGTCCATTTGTCAATTGCGAGGTTTGACCAAGCTCTAGTGAGTCTTGTGGTCGGTGTCAATTTAGAGGGTTTCAGTGCAGACCAACTGATAGGGATCAAAAAATGATCGGTCCAAGGCAAGTGGATGGGTGATCCTGTTGTGAGGCCGATGCAGTTGCTAAAAACCGGGTCCTGCAGATGACCCTTAACATGGGTGGGGGAGGTAACTTTTTGGGTCAATTGTAGGGCTGCGAGGTCTTCTGTTAGAATAGTGGCTATGTGGTCCAAATCCGAGTCGAAATGGAAATTAAAATCACCTAAAACGGTAAAGTTAGATGAGGGATTAAGGCGTTCGGCTATGTTTGAGGGTAAGCAGACGTGGAACTGATTCGGGGGGCCGGGAGGTCGGTAAATAAGCGTGCCGGAAAGACAATTGTTAGGTGAGAGTTCCACATGAAAAGTGATACTCTCGCAGTCCGGGATGGATTCGGCTGCTACACGGCAGCGAAATTGATCATTATAAATTATCGCTAGACCTCCTCCTCTCCCTTTAGGCCGGTCTTGGTGAGAGATTTGAAAGCCTGAGGGGAGGGCTTCCAGAACCGCTGGCTCAGCGTCAGGAGTTAGCCAGGTTTCTGTTAAAAACAGTATGTCAGGTGAAAGTTCCTCTATTAAGAGAGAAATTTCAACCCTATGTTTTGGGAGGGAGCGGCAGTTCAACAGGTACATGCGGTAGTCATATAGCAGTTCAGGTGTAGTTTTGGGCTTAAGGTGGAGGTTGCAATTGGGGCAGGTAGGGGGTAGGGCATCAGCTTGAAATCTGTGTAGGCATCCCTCGCTAGTGGATGTCCTAAAACTATGCAAAGTGTCAGGGCTATACTGCAGGGGTACTGAGGGGTAAGGAGTAGGGGGGCTGGCCCTAGGCCCGGACTCGGCGCGGACGAGCGCAGACGAGCTTGCCTTATGCGCGCCTTTGGCGCGCATTCGTCGCGCCCGCTGCGCTCGTCCGCTGCGCCTCCGGTATATACACATTATTATAGGTCAGAGGGAGGGGGGTGTGTCCGCAAAGTGGGCGTGTCCCTCGTTCCGTCGGGCTGATGGCGCCTACGAAGCCTCCCACGAGCTCTCCCTCTCAGCGTGTCAACCGCTGCTGGGTAAGCTTTCCAAGTGGAATACAGGCAGGTAGAGCGTGCGCTTTTAAAAACAATTACGTGCAATTTTTAAAATTATTTCCTTCTGAATTGTACAACATCTATCTCCCGGCTGTGCCTCAGGAGGTTACGGCTATCAGTGGACGCGCTGATACCAGCGTTCTATTTACGTGCTTGCAAGGGGGCGTGTCCGCAAAGTGGGCGTGTCCCTCGTTCCGTCGGGCTGATGGCGCCTACGAAGCCTCCCACGAGCTCTCCCTCTCAGCGTGTCAACCGCTGCTGGGTAAGCTTTCCAAGTGGAATACAGGCAGGTAGAGCGTGCGCTTTTAAAAACAATTACGTGCAATTTTTAAAATTATTTCCTTCTGAATTCTACAACATCTATCTCCCGGCTGTGCCTCAGGAGGTTACGGCTATCAGTGGACGCGCTGATACCAGCGTTCTATTTACGTGCTTGCAAGGGGGCGTGTCCGCAAAGTGGGCGTGTCCCTCGTTCCGTCGGGCTGATGGCGCCTACGAAGCCTCCCACGAGCTCTCCCTCTCAGCGTGTCAACCGCTGCTGGGTAAGCTTTCCAAGTGGAATACAGGCAGGTAGAGCGTGCGCTTTTAAAAACAATTACGTGCAATTTTTAAAATTATTTCCTTCTGAATTCTACAACATCTATCTCCCGGCTGTGCCTCAGGAGGTTACGGCTATCAGTGGACGCGCTGATACCAGCGTTCTATTTACGTGCTTGCAAGGGGGCGTGTCCGCAAAGTGGGCGTGTCCCTCGTTCCGTCAGGCTGATGGCGCCTACGAAGCCTCCCACGAGCTCTCCCTCTCAGCGTGTCAACCGCTGCTGGGTAAGCTTTCCAAGTGGAATACAGGCAGGTAGAGCGTGCGCTTTTAAAAACAATTACGTGCAATTTTTAAAATTATTTCCTTCTGAATTCTACAACATCTATCTCCCGGCTGTGCCTCAGGAGGTTACGGCTATCAGTGGACGCGCTGATACCAGCGTTCTATTTACGTGCTTGCAAGGGGGCGTGTCCGCAAAGTGGGCGTGTCCCTCGTTCCGTCGGGCTGATGGCGCCTACGAAGCCTCCCACGAGCTCTCCCTCTCAGCGTGTCAACCGCTGCTGGGTAAGCT
This sequence comes from Lissotriton vulgaris, assembly GCF_964263255.1. Lineage (NCBI taxonomy): Eukaryota > Metazoa > Chordata > Amphibia > Caudata > Salamandridae > Lissotriton > Lissotriton vulgaris. Next base: position 2,005,738,739 of record NC_141691.1, on the reverse strand, counting down.
TTCCAAGTGGAATACAGGCAGGTAGAGCGTGCGCTTTTAAAAACAATTACGTGCAATTTTTAAAATTATTTCCTTCTGAATTCTACAACATCTATCTCCCGGCTGTGCCTCAGGAGGTTACGGCTATCAGTGGACGCGCTGATACAAGCGTTCTATTTACGTGCTTGCAAGGGGGCGTGTCCGCAAAGTGGGCGTGTCCCTCGTTCCGTCGGGCTGATGGCGCCTACGAAGCCTCCCACGAGCTCTCCCTCTCAGCGTGTCAACCGCTGCTGGGTAAGCTTTCCAAGTGGAATACAGGCAGGTAGAGCGTGCGCTTTTAAAAACAATTACGTGCAATTTTTAAAATTATTTCCTTCTGAATTCTACAACATCTATCTCCCGGCTGTGCCTCAGGAGGTTACGGCTATCAGTAGGAACCATTTTGAGGCTTGGGGCCTGGTCCACGGCCATGGCATGTCGTAGGGTTCCATTTTGAGGCCTGGTCCAGGGCCTGGCCATGTGGGTGGGGGTCTAGGGGCCATTTTGAAGCCAGGCAGTGTGCATTATGCCATAGGCCTGCACCCAGTCTGCCTTGCTTTCATCCATTATGCCCAGGGGTAGTCAGTGGTGCATGAACCAAGTCTTTCTGTGGGGTCTCTTGAATTTTAACATCATTTAGGGCATGGATGGCATTGGATTGAGGTGATTTTTGTGTGTATTTCGATTTTTTGGGTGTTGTTGGGGTATGGTCCAGGGCCTGGCCAGGTGAGTGGAGACCATTTTGAGGCCTGGTCCAGAGCCTGGCCATGTGGGTGTGGGTCTAGGGGCCATTTTGAAGCCAGGCAGTGTGCTTTGTGCCATAGGCCTGCACCCAGTCTGCCTTGCTTTCATCCATTATGCCCAGGGGTACTCAGTGGTGCATGGACCAAGTCTTTCTGTGGGGTCTCTTGAATTTAACCATCATTTAGGGCATGGATGGCATTGGATTGAGGTGATTTTTGTGTATATTTCGATTTTTTGGGTATTGTTGTGGCTTGGTCCAGGGCCTGGCCATGTGGGTGGGGGGGCATATTGAGGCCAGTCAGTTTTTGCCAAAGGCCGGCAAGCTTGCGGGCCAGTAGGCCTAGGGTTATGATTGGGTGCATAAAACAACCCTCTCTGTGTGGTCTCTCTTCTATTAATTTAAACATCCATTTTTGAATAGAATTGCAATTTTTATTTTGGGTCTTTCCGTTTTTGGGCGTGTTGTGTTAATAATAATAAATGCCTAGTTGCAATAGTATCAATTGAAGCACGACATATGAAACATTTATTCAACTGATGTTCCTCTGGCTTCTTTGCTTTTAGGTGCACAAAGACTGAGAACCAGGACTCATCCTTATCATCATCACTTGTTGTAGTGCCAAGAAGAAGTCCTGCTGCGCTGTGTGCACAACGTCACATGACGTCACGTGTGGCCACAGACAACTCTACAACTCGAGCAACTGCGTCCTGCTGTTCTGACATCTGAAGAAGATGGGCCCAAAGAAAGGTAGCCGTAGCTCTTCTACCAAGAAAGTTGCCATTGCCACTGCCAGTAAGAAGGAGCAGAAGATGCAAGTGGCGCCACTTACCAAGGAGACTGGTGTGCTGACCACCACTTTTTTGGGGAAAAAAAACCTATGCCTGCAGCAGCGGTGTCCGCCGGGGACCAAGATGGGAGCAGCACCTCCGCTTCATTGGTCTAGTGCCACCACGCCAAGTTAGGCCCAAGCCCATGAGTGCCGCAGAGGCAGCCACTTTAATTGCTCTTTCACCATCGACCAGTGATGTTGGCGTTGACTCATCGCAAACTAGCATCCAATCAACGCAGGATGTAACTCATCTGACGAGTGTTCAACCACAGCTGCAACGACAACCACAGGTGCAACAAGGAGAGGCGCAAGGAGAAGCGCAAGGAGAGGCGCAAGGAGAGGCGCAAGGAGAGGCACAAGGAGAGGCACAAGGAGAGGCACAACTGCCCACAATACTTGTTCCTCCAGAAGTAGCGGCACATCAGGAAATCAAGATTCATGCGGAGGTATCAGCCGAGCAAGCCACTCCTGATGATCCATTGTCTTCCAGATCCCCAGCAAGGAAAAGGAGGGCTAGTACAACTTCTTCTTCAAGCCCCCTTCCTTCTGATGATCTAGATCTTGATTGGCACCCACCAATTCAGTCTGAGAGGGAGGCACGCCATGAGCCGACAAAGCTAGGTAAAAGGAAGGTTCCCGCAAGGCTTTCAGTTATGGGTGATGACAAAGAAGAAGTAGAAATGGTGTATTCGGCTGCTGATGAAGACTCTGACGATGACGACCCAGTCATCACAGTCGTCACTCCAGCCCCAGCGGGCATGTAGCAGACAGACATTTTTACCCTATCCCGAAATGCTGAGTTGGATGTGGGCGGCGTGGTACTGGTACCACCACCAACACAGGTAACTACTACACCAACACGACCAACAGCTTCCATATTTTCTCTTCAGAAGGGCCGGCAGGGACCTCCATCCAGCTCAACCTCGATCACCTCAAGTAGTGGTGCTGTAAGTGAACAACACAGTTAAATTCCGCCACGCCCATCCTCCACTTCATCTGGCATTGAAAGTGGCATCTCCACCACCACCAGAAATCTCAGCTCCCCAGTTTGGGACTTCTTTAGTATTAGCAAAAAGGCGGAAAACCAAGTTATTTGTTCGATTTGTAAACAAGTAGTTAGTCGGGGTAAGCTTGGTACCAACTATGGTACCGGAGGTCAGAGAGGCCATCTCCAAAAACACCACAGCATCCAGTGGGAGGCGCACCTAAGTAACATCCGGAAAGCCAAAAGTAGAAATCCAAATGTAGCCATTGATATTGCATCTGATGACGAGGAGCTGATTGTGCAGGGGGGAGGGTGAAGAAATGAGAGACATTTTTTCTGGTACACACAGTACCCCTGGCAGCAGCACTGCAGTGGTAGCGCCCACACCCTCTACTCCAGCAACATCTAGGTGGCACAGTAAGAGTCTGGTAGAGACACCAATGTGAAAAAGTACACCTATGAGCTTAACTGGGTTGAAGAAGTCTGGATCATCATCACATATGAAAACGGTCCAGACCACCATTAAAAGCATGTTTTGGTCGGAGGCGCCATTGGAGCACAACCACCCAACGGCACGTCTGTATAATGCAATGCTGGCTAGAATGTTAGCGCTGGACCTCCTCCCTTTTTGCTTTCCTGGAAGGGGTGGGTTTACTAGAATTTGTGGCAACAGTCTGCCCTAAATGGAAGTTCCTAGCCGGTCCTATTTTGCCAGAGTTGCGGTTCCAGCACTACATCAAGATATGCTGGACGTGAGTGGAGCAGCTTTGCAGAAGAGTGCTGTTCACACTATCCACCTGACAACAGACATGGGGACCAGTTGCCAAGCCGTTGATTACATGTGCCTCACTGCACAACGGGTCTCTTTTGCAGGGTTTAGAGAGAAGATAGCTGCAGGTGTTGACAGTGTCACAATTTTTCAAGCTACTCGGAAACATGCAACAGTAGCCTTGTTTGCCATGGAGAAATCTCATACTGCAGTAAATGTTTTGGAGGAGTTTAAAAGTAAGTTCTTTGAATGGCTGCAGCCAAGAAGGCGCATGATTTGTCATGTTTCCACGGATAATGGCAGCTATATAGTTAAGGCCATGGCTGATGTTGGCTATTTCAGAGTGCCGTGTTTGGCGCACAGCATTAACATTATTGTTCAAGATTTCTTGAAAAAAGAAAACACAGTCAGAAAGTTACTGACCACCTCCCGAAGAATCTGCACACATTTCAGCCATTCTTTTAAGGCCCGGAAGCAGCAGAGGATCATTCAACGTGACCATAGAGTGCCAGTTAGAGGACTCATCCAGGAGTTGGCAACACGTTGGAACTCAACCTTCTACATGCTTGAGCATCTTTTTGAGCAGTTCTTGGTAATCAATGAGTATGTCTTTCACGCACGGGGTGCTTCTATGAAAGACATGAGGCTAGAAGTGGAGGAATGGGACCTAGTTAAAAGCCTGACAGACATGCTTCGTCCTTTTGAGGTCTTCACGCGTCAAGTCAGCAGGGAGGGCTGTACTTTGGGCAAAGCTATCCCATGCTAGAGCACCAACTGAAGGCGGTGTCTTCAATGTTCCGAGTTGATGCTGAAAAATAAGACGCATATCAGTTGGCGGAGAGCTTATTAAGCCGCCTAGTTGACAATGCAATGCAATGCTTAAAGCAATACATTCAGAACAACATTACATTTGTGCCACTATTCTGGATCCACGGTACAAAAAGGCACTGGCCAGCAATACATTCATTCCTTTTTCTGAAGCAGATGTTTTCAAGTACAAACATTGGCTAGCTCTGTCAGCCACTCGGTTAAAAAAAGAGCGGCAGGAAATTGAAGGAACCACCACAAGTACTACTGAAGCAGCAGGCCATCCGGCGTCAAGGTCCACTTCTGTGGCCGAAGGCAGTCACATTCCCTCAGAGCCGTTACCGACACCAGCAACCGTATCATCATCACCTGCACCAGGCCCAGCCATAATATTGTCGGAAGCAGGTTGGATAACTCATCAAGGGTTTGCTTGTTCCAGTGTTGATGCAAGGCAACAGATGGTACGCAAAGTGGAGCACCCTTGGAGGACCTTGAGTTGATGGTGCAGGCCTATCTGGATGACCCAACAGAGTTCTTCTTTGATCAGAACCCATTGGTGTATTGGTATGGGAAAAGGCCTCAATGGCCACTGATCACCAAGCTGGGTATAAATTATTTGGCTTTCCCACTCGCAAGCGTGCATCTGAACATGTTTTCAGTGCTGCTGGTGCCATTGTAACTTCAAAAAGGACCCGCCTCTCGCCCAGAAATGTGGAGAGGTTAACAATGATCAAGATGAATCAGCACTTCATACCACCAGATTACAAAATACGTGAATCCACGCAGGAAGAAGAGGACACTGACTTAGGTGATGGAAGTTCTTCTCTGTTAGCTGACCTACTCCCGGTTCAATTCACAGAGTTTGAGGACGAGCTTTACTTCCCTGACACCTAGGCTTGAAATACTTATTTTTTTTCCGTTCTTATTCACTTTTATTTCTGTGTGTCTTTCTTTGTTTTGCAACTTTTAGCACAACAAAACTTTAATCACAACAAATCCATCAGCAGCACTGTCTTTGTCTTATTTCCATATTGAAGGTGCCCCTGTCTGCATTCATGAAGTTCACAAGTTCACAACTCAGTCATGCTCCTCTATCCTCCTCCTCCAGACTCACCCTATCCATTTCCCTCAAGGCAGATGGCCGGATTACGCAGAATCAAGAAACTGTCGCTTTGTAGACGAGTCCCCTCAAAAGAAGTGGGACTGGAATGACTGACTATGCTGACTGTTACTTCTGAAATTGACACTAGAGGATTCCCTGTGGCCCTTCACTTAAGAATAAGATGCTGACAAAAAGTGGAACAGGTAATGAATGATGAGAAGGCATTCAGTGGACAACACTGGCTGTCTGGCTCTGATTAAAGCAATTGCTGTTTGTTTGTTGTACATGAAATGAATCCTATGTGTTCTGTTATTCTTTAATCTTTTACACACTAAATGTAACTCAAGACTACTCTGTTTACCTTGTTTAATACAAATTGTACTTCTACTGCAGGGGCCACTACGTTGAATTTTTTAATATGGAAAATGTTCTTGGACTCACTGTGTGTAGACTGTGACTTCATGAACAACATTGAGTTTGCCACAATACCATGATGATGATGATGAGTCTTGATGATCAAAGTTACATAATATCTTTACAGTCACTCACTGGGATGGATGGATCATCATCGTCAGTTTACAGAAGAACTATGGCCAATTTGTGAGTGGCAAACAGATAAACAAGTCAACAACAACCACAGCAGTACTACATGTCTGTCTAGTCATGGTATGGAGTGGTCGAGCCAGTATAGTGCTGCCAGAGTCCAGACAGCAGTTCATGTAAAATTGTGGCTATGTGGCTTGCTGTATAAAGTTAGAACTGCTTTGTCTGTCTGTGTCAAAGAGGTATGCTACATGGAAGTTGGTTCACTCAGTGGTGCCTGCCTTGACCGTCTGCATGGCCCTGGCCTGCTGTGTGCTAATTATTATCCTTGAAAAGGAGACTCAGAGTACGCACTTTAGAAATGATGCTTGTATGTAATACTGTCGCCTCTGAAAGTGGAAGTGTTATTTTTGCACTACACACCGTACCTTATATTTTTCCTCCGGGGTGTTTTAATATCCCTTCCTGTTTTTCCATCGACAATTACAGGCCGGCTTTTACCCTGTGCGATGGGAAAAACATTAACTCAGGCTTACCATAGCAATCTGTAATTCCACATCCGCCAGGCAGGCAGTGGACATTGTGGTCACCAAGATTGATCAACGGAGTGTCAGATCGAATGGAGGAGTACTGCGAATAAGAGGAGAGGCTGGATGCATGCAACTTCCAAAATTGAACAGGACAACTACAACATATAGTTACAGTATCCTCTTCACTTCTCCTTATCTTTTAAAGAATGCTATTGTTGTGAATTTCTATGAGTGCGACTCTGTGCGTTTGCTCTACTTCAAATTCATCCCTACAGCTATTTGATAAGTTTCTTTGCTATTTTTAAAACTAATTTAATGTACTAATAAGTGTTTATTCTCTCTGAGGGCAGATAGGCAAGTGAAATTGCGTAATTACTGCAGCCCTGTACTGTCTAATTGTTTTGTATTAGTTAGTAAGTTGTAGTAATTACTACTTTTCAGTACCCTAACCATCCATTTAGCAAACAACTTCATGCATGCACTTCCTTTATGTCCCTTAAAAGATTTATGGATATCTTCGTATCCAAAGATTTGTTTTTCTTCATTTGTTGTTTGTCCATGCGTACTTTTTTTTTTATTCTCTCCAAAAAACGTTCCCAAAAAACCCCATTCCCATCCATTTTTCAAACCCTAACCCTCTTTCCCCGGGCTGTGTGGCTTTCATTGAGGTGTGACTAAATGACACCAATAAATCCACACGCTTGCTGGGGAGGATAAGGTCAAAAGCAACAGAAAATCAATTTCAAGGCAGGTCAGAGAATCTGAGGATATATTTTTATTCTGCTTGACACACACCCATGAGTATTTGCAAATCAATTCAGAATTTCATGTCCGCCATCGAGTGGATTAATCATCAACAACATCCTCCTACACATGACTAAAGCTTACGCTGCTGTGTCCTTCAGTACTAGTTCTTGTAGTAGCCATAATCTACGCAACTAGTAGTTAACTTTTGATTGAATACTTTAGCATTGCTTAGGCTACAATTTATGGCACTGTTCTTGTGTACTGTACTATCGTACTGTTCTAATGCTCCTCTCAGGCCACTTAATGTCTCATTTCCTTTTTTTTCATATGCTGCTACTGCCAGTGTGTACCACTACTACTACCACCACAACGATGCCATTTCATCCTTCCAGGATTCCATAGCCAACCTTAATCGCCATTTGCCATGCAGCCAGCCCTGTGCCTAGCCCTATTCTCAAACACGAATCACAGGTAAGATAAGCATTTTGGGGGAGGAAGAATAATGGAGTTGGAGGAGAGGAGAGACTGACGGTAGTACTTGTAAAGTAGTAGGACAATTGAATTCACGAACTCTGTCAGTGGCACTTTTGTACAAATTTAGGCGATTACTTGAATTTGAATCAACCAGCCAGTTAAGTTTCAGGTAAACAAACGTACAGTTAGCCCCCCTGCCTCCACCACAAAACAGTCAAAACAGTCAAAACGCGTATGCTATGTTTAAGTGGAAAATAAATAATTATTTAGACCCCAACAAAAATAAATTATCCCACAAGACCCAACCCACCCCCCTCTCTAACCCCAACCAATGTCCATGAAATAAATGTCCCCAAAAGTTCAAAAACCCAACGCCCAATTCTCAACCCCCCCAAAAGTCTTTAAAAAAGGGGCCAGGGACAGTCTCTACTTTGGCCGGCGGTGTCCCGTGGCCAGGTGGTCCCGCAGCTTTCTCCGGAGGGCCTTGAGAAGGACTTTCTGCCTCTCCACCTCCTGCTCAAGGTAGGCCATTCGCAGGGTTAGGCGATGCACACGTGCCTTGCAGGTACTGTGGGGGGCAGCTGTTGGTTGGGCTGCTCGGCGGCGGCGGGTGGCTGCCGGACCACGGCGCCGTACCGCTGGAGGATTGCGCTGGCTGGATGACCCAGGGGCAGTGGAGGAGGATGTAGCTGTTGTTGTACTTGACTCCTCCTCCTCCTGAGCCACCAGCCCCCGATAATCGGCGACAACTGCCTCCAGCTTTCGGCGCCTGGCCCGGATAGCCAACTCCTTCCTCGATGGTTTAGAAGGAGTATCTATATGAATAAAGAAAAAAATACTGTAACCAATACTCTTTAAGATTAACACAAAATAATTCAACAGAAAGGTGTGTCACAGTAGTACTAGCAACTTGCAAGCACAGTACATAACATTTGTGGCATGTATCTATCTCACCTCCCACTTCGTCGGCCTCTGCTCTAACATTAGTGGGAGTTTCAGGAATTCTACTAGCACTATGGACTCACAACATTATACTCAGACAGTACACCAGTTTTCTTCTTCTCTCTTGTTTAGAAAAATGAGTACGTAAACTTGTGGAAGCCGGCATAATGCCAGCGCAGTCAGCTTACACCCAAGAAAAACAGAAGCAAGCCATGATGACGCAGACTCGCGTTACAGTTACCTGTACATGCAGGTGAGGAAGCTCTTACTTTTCTATTACGGGTGGCACTGGCCATAATCTGTTACAACAAGGGCTACTGCTCAATTAATTTAAGTTTCACCCTGCCCTGCCCCTCACTGCTACAAAAGGAAAATGAAGAAGATAATATGATCATCTATCCCTTCACATGATATTGGCTTATATAAGGGATGACTTTAGGTGCTTTGTTTTTATTAATTGAGTGACCACCGATAGGCCACACATGAATGACAGAGTTGAACAAAAATTATTAACATAGGTAATGAGTGGTCCCCGTAATCGCCGGAGGAAGGCACTTGTGACTTGACTTGATAATGTGAACTATACAATATAGATACACAATATATGCTGTGCTTGCAAACTACTGTTAGTCAAGGGAGTATTCTGAAAAATTACAACTTCTACTTTCCTCGGGTTTGCTATGCTGGCACGGATGTGTGGTGTTACATGCTCTTCAAACTAACACTCTTCATCCAGTGACCGTCTACTCTGTCTACTCTACATACACCTATGCTATTGTTAGCGGGATCAAGGGACTCTCAGAAGCAGGTAGTGATTTTAAACCGGGCTTTATTGGTTTTAACAGTCTCTTTAGTCTAGGACTGCTTCTGTAGTAAGGTAATGAGGATTCAGGGTTTTTGTCTGGAGATGGATGTCCTTTCAGAAAGGTCCGTCCTTTCTTCCTCCACTCCAGGATGTTCCCGGGACAGCCGCCGATCCGGAATGCCAAAGAAAACGTAAAGAAAAGAAAATAGACTTGGATTCAGTCTAGGAGCTCGCCTCGCTCAGTGATAGGGACGGGTAGTGAGGAAACACACTGTGCACGTTATACAAACAAGAAACCAGACAACCTGAAAGGGGTTGCGGTGTGCCGATAGTGCTCAGGGGTTGGGGATTGTGGAGGGATATTGCCAGAATGTGATTTACGGGAGTTTAAATCCCTTTCTCCCAGCCCATTCTGAGACACGCGCCCGTACCTGGGTGAGCCACACGTCTCCAGATGAGTGGCTGGGCAGAACGTTGAGACATTGGCCTCCTGGCTCTGCTACATGCCGAAGGGACTCTTCTCCTCGGGATTTATTTATTATTTATTTTAGAGTTTTATATAGCGCGAACAAGATCTTTGCAGATATCAGAGCGCTTTACAGAAACAGTAGGTAGGAAAACAAACTTTTGAAAACAGTGTAATATACGGTAGAGAGTGAGTTGCAAAGTAGGGTAGTACTTGCACAAGAGTATGCACACTAATAACAATCTAGAAGCAATGATATTGAAGCCGTGCAATGACGATTCGAGTAAGATTATAGCACCCCAGAGGGTGAGTAAACACACTATTGAGAACGGAATAATAGGCAGTAGTGAATGGATTGCAAGTTAGTAGGGCACTCAGGTCACAGTGTACATCCCTAGTAAAACACTCTGGAAACAAATATTAAGGCATCCGTGCTATGATTTTAGTCCAGTAGCAGTCGTATAAGAGTCTAATATAGATAAGCAATCAGGTAGCCGGTAGACTGTACTGTCATTGATCCAGTAGCAATAGGGTTCAGGTGAACTTAGCCATAAGGATGGCTTTTACCTCTTTCTTGAAAAGTACAGAGGAGGGGATAAGCCTAGTTTCTGGCGGGAGTGCATTCCAGATCCTGGGTGCCATTCCTGAGAAGGGATTCCTCCGGGGGTTCTTCTACGCCTTGTTCCTCCGCTTCTCCGTACTCTCATTCTCCTTCTGTACGTGGAGACGCCTCCTTCTCTTCTCTTCCACACTTTGGAGCCTCTGACCCCGTGACGTTGTAGAGGGCGGAGTTTTCTGCAAACTCGGCCAAATTAAAGAAACAGGGTCCAGCTTCTTCTTGCATTCTGAAGAGTGTCGATTCCGCGGGGTTCCAGGTTTCAGGTTGCTGTAGATAAAGAGGCGAGACGTGTACAGTTCCAGAAAAGGATTCACAGTTCTCCAGGGTCTCGGACTGTTCGTCCCCGTGACAGCTATCTATGAGGAAGATAGCATCCAGGCATCCATCCATTCAAAGTTAATGTCAATCATTCTTCTTAATGTCTCAACTGGACAAACCTTACTTTTTCTCAATGACAAACACCCTTTTAATTTTATTTTGTAAACCACCACCCATGCATCCGTGCTTGACTTGCATTTGAATTTGACCCAAAGGATATATTGCGCACACATACAGTTTCTGTTTCACCCACGCAGGCAGTCATCTTTTCTTTTTCCTTCCATCTATCCTTGCTTCATTAATTTAACTCGCTCGTCCTTCCTCCTTCCTTACACCGATCTTTCCCTTTTCGTTCATCCCATCCATCAAGTTAATCTCAGATCTGACTTGGCTTCTCGATAAAACTTTCACAGCTGAGTTGAAGTCAAATTTAGAGGAGGCCATTGGTTACTCGTCAACTCCCGCCGCTAATGCTATTGCTAATGCGAAGTCAAGGATGACTGTCTTCTGCCTGGTTGACAAAAACGTAGTTCTAAATTTGTAAGTCTTCTTAACAGTAAAGTGTACTTGTACTGTACAACATACACCCCTGCAGCGAGCCTACTCTGCAATCTCAATAAGGAATATAATAGCTTACCACTGGCCGCCACTACCGAGGCATCCCCCACAGCAGTTCCTGCTGGCACTGGTGGCACCACATCCGCCCCTGGAGTGACCACCTCCGTGCTGGCCCCGGCACTGATGGTTGTCTCCTGTGCCGATGGTGTTCCACCTAGAAAAAACATTTCATATTTTTAGATGCCATATACACCACTCCCTATTTTGTCTAGGAATGAAAAAAAATGCTACCACATAAACAAATTTAATTATTTGTGACTATCTAGTCTAAACTAAAAGTTCACCTTTCGGAAGGAGAGGGTGTTTTTATTTATGCTTAGCCATAACATGCTACACATTTTGGCACAACTGATGAATGCTTGCTTTTTAACGCGCATCATTTTTCTCATAACAGACAGAAGATTCCCTTCTACGAACAAGAGCAATATGTTATTCATCATCATCACCACCAGTACTTTAAGTACCAACCAGTTGAGGGGTCTCCCACAATTAATGTGTAAATCAGCCACTGTTCAGTTTTCATGAGTTTATCGTTTCTCTTCTATGAAGTTGATTTTAATAAATGTTTTTATATAATGCAAAATTGAAAATTAATATACAGAGTACACACAGAGCTAGTTGCTTTACTTTTAATAAAACTTTAAAACTTACATAGACTCTGTGGTTTTTGGTCATGAGTGAGTGAGCGAAAGAGTTTGCAATTTGCAAGCATGATTCCGTGACTCTGAGAGGTCGGGACTCTGACTCCGTAGACTTATGTTCTGGGTTGTATAATCATTGGGGATCATCGCTGCATTCGGTAGCTAAATAATGACTCTGATACACTAGCTAGTCAGTAAGGAGATTGGGGGTTCAACTTCTGTTATGACTGAGGTATGTGGAAAGTCTAACTGCGCCTATTATCACCAATGCCCCATGACTTGTCCATAGTTCTGTATGTGCAAAATAGTCCCTGCAACAGTAGTAGTATGTCCTCCTATCCAATCAAAAAGTAAACTTATATCTTATTCTTGGTGGCCATTGACATTTTATTGTTGGTGATGGAGCGAGCAGATGAATGTAATTTCGTTCAAACTCGCAAAGTTAAACTTCCATAACAAACGTAATTGTACTAACAAGCATGTGTGTTGAAATGATTAATCAACATTAGTTTTAAATGCATACATACAGAAAAACATGAGGGACTAATTTATATGCTCTATGTTGCAATCGCAAGTGTGTGAAAATAATAAACTAACCCTGTCTATTGTTTTGTCAGTATTAAAAGCGGCTGTTTAATTAATGGCATGTGCTTATTTGTGTGTGCATATGCTCTGTTATGTCTTTTCTGTGGCAAAAGCTCGTGGAGAATCCTGGTGACCTAAAAGAAGAAGAATATAAATGTTGCTATGTGTACTTAGCTAGGTAACATAAATTAGCGGCGTAATAATTAGCAAAGGGGGTGGGTAACAGAATGGGTCTCAATTCTCTAATTAATTACTGTTTTGTGTTTGTTTATATATTAGTTTCCGTGAGAGGCCTTTAGGCCTACAAAAGATGGGGTTTCGAATCCTGTCCAGAGAGGAGCCTTGCACACACGAGAAGTGGAAAGTTTTACCACGTTGACAATTTTGTCAGAAAATACTGTTGAATAAGTTGTGCATAATGTGCTCATGGAGAGATTGTCCAAGGACAGGAAGCGGCAGGTTTGCCAAGGCAAGGAAGTCACAAACTGTAGCTCGAACTTGGTTACATTTTCGAGGAAGCAAAATTACTCGAAAGCCGAGGAGGACAATAGGGCTAAAGAAAAGCCAGTTCTCGGTCTGGAGATGGATATGTCACGCTGGTGGACTGACATGGCTCAGCCAATGACGAGTCCGAAATTGTGAAGAAGAATGCAGAATTTAGTTACTTTAGCTAGTTAAAAAGGTATAAAACCTGGCTCATGGGGAGGAGGGAATCTCTGCTTGTTTTTCTGATTCCTGAAGGGCGAGACGTGCTCTTGGACTCTTTGGCGCACGTAAGGACAGCAGACTTTATGATTCTTTTTGGGTGAAGAGAGTTTTAGTCAGGGAGATAGAATTTAGGGAATGGAAACTTATATTTTGTTTAAAATTCATGCTAACTGATTTGTCTTTAATATGTCAGTCTAAAAGTCTTTTCCTTAAAATGATGCTTTCACCTTGATAAAAAAATAAGATTCTCTAATAAAAAATGCTCTTTCTTTGAATTAAAGTTAATAAAAATTAGATTTTGAAATGACAAGCTGGTCTTGTTTATTCATGGTCTACTTATCATTAAGTTGATCCATTCGCCATTCGCCTTTGTGACTTAAATAAATGACATATGTTTTTAAAACAATGGTAAGAATGATAAACTGCAGTTGAATATAAATTTGTAAATAGTTTGTGAATAGTTCTTAGATCACATGATTCAGTCACTCAAAATTGTCTCGTTGGTTATGGGCCTTGGTAAAGTGATTTATGATTAATGGTGAGTATTGTGGAGATAGGTAGCGTTGGTGAGACAGTTTTTCATTAGGAGCGCTGGATCATTGGGAATTCTCAAAGCATAAACATTAAGAAGACTTAAATAGACATTATGGACAACCCAGAGGACTGCACTCAGTGCCTAGAGCTATTGCTGAATATGAGTTTTGTTTAACACCTTTTTCCAACTGTGCAAGCTTAGCTAGTTACACAGACAGACTAATAATAATAAATAGTAGTAGCACAGAGAGTCATAGTAGAGGCAGGATATGAATTTAGAAAAAGTCTACAAGAAGATCAAAGACGACTTAGGAAAAAATAGAATTATGATGAACGTTTGGAATAAATAGGTGCTGTAAAAGTTAGGGAAGTATAATTATTAATATTAACAGGAAACTTACTGGGGCCAGCAGAAGAGCCCTCGGTGGACCGATCCTGGCCTTCCTTCTCTGCCGGCGCTGCTACCTCTGTCCTCTTGCCCCTGGGAGGTGCTGAATGTACATGAAAGAAAGACACAAACATGGATGATTGTTGTCAACGAAATCAAACATTTAAAAAACCAATAACAAATTATTTCGGGGAAATAAACAACAATTGCACTAAATGTATGGACCTATCTGATGTGGTCTACTAGGATATTAGTATGGCTGGATTCGCGGACCGTCTACTTGGAAAGTCATGTAACTCACTAAACCAACTACTGTAGAAAATTAGAAATATTGATGTACATAAGCAACGTTCATTTCCCTTTTCCCACTCCTCTCCCTGCATGCACCATGAATACCGTAAAGCATTGACTGCATCACTCTGTCAGCAAAGGCCTGTACCCATGTGTACATGACAGCCATTTTAGGCACCCTAGCCTTTTGCCCGCCTAAGATTTGAAACACCGGCTTCCTCTCTGCGCGTATTTGAAACCCCCCCCCTCTCTCTCACATGCATAAACCATGAAACCCTCTCCCTCTGCGCGACCCTGCCCTGAAAGGCAGCCCTTCTGCTTGACCCACGCAAGCCCCCATTCCCTCTTGAAGAGGCCACCTTCGCCCCAGCTGACATAGCCCTCCCCAGCTGCACCTGACTATCACCGCTCCCTCATGCAGGAGTCATAAGACCTCTCTCTCTGTGCGAATCTGTCCCTGTGTACACCCTGGCTCCCCCTTCCCCTTCTCCCTCACACGGGCAAGTCATAAACCTTCTTCTGCAAGACCCTGTCCTTGGAAGTCACGGCCGCGCCTGACCAACACCTCCTTTCCTTCCATGAATGCCCCTCTGTTGACAAGCCCTCCCTCCGCACTCGATTGTCCACGCGGCATGAATACCACTCCTTTGATGACCCCTTCCCCCGAGTCTGACTGACCACACATGTCCGAGGCCATCGCCTAAGTCAGGAGATACCATTTACGGCCCTTTTTTTTGTATGAAGTCACTCCTCTTCAAAGGACCCACTATTGATCCTGGCCACCCCACCCCCTGGGCTATGATCAGGCGCACACATCCTAAACAGTTGACGGAACACTCAGCTGCGTGATTGCCCTCCCCTCTTATCAGCAGGTCAAGGGTCCCTATTGTGAACACATGTGGGGTAGGATTGACACGAGGATTATGGGGATGTCTTTTCTTTGTTTCACAATGCTGTGATTGTAATGCCAAGTGTTTTGTAAAAGTATAAAAGACGGAGTCTCAGCTCACTTGTTAGAGCACCTCCCGATGACACCTTGTTTCGTGTCTGAAATGACAGGCTCTCCTCATGAGAAATAAACTCTGTTCTTGTGATTCCTGCTCCCAGCGCCCGTCTCTTTATTTGGTAACTATTCAGAATGGGAACTAAGAGGCGTCTTGCGCCGGCCATCCGGGCATCGATACTGGTATGGAAACCCACATTTCTACAATTGGCGCCCAACGCGGGGCCCATCAGTGACATAAGGTCCAATGAGAGAGATCCAGACGATGAGGTGAACATCTAAATGATCGGAGTATACCTGCCTTGAGAGGGCCCTCGTCCGGCTGCCGATTGAATGAACTTCACCAATTCTGAACGGACCTCTCTCGAGTGACCCACTGTCCTGACTGGAATCCCACAGGACTGCCGCGGTAAAATCATGGAGTAAGAGAACGATCGGGCGCTGGAAGGAGGAAGGCGAAGAACTGCCCACACGGTCCGGTCCGGGTAAGGTCGCGTAAATGCGACAAATTGTGAGATAATTGTTTGGTTTGGATAATACTAGTATTACGCTTTGTTGGTACCTCTGGAGATTCACCGTCTGCAAACGGAGAAACAACAGGCTCTCCCTTTGCAAGCAGTGAAGGATAGGTAACGCAGACTTTTGTCCCCGTTGTAATCCGTCGTGCCTATCTTCCTCCCCCACTGTTGTCCCGAACTGTCGTTCGTGGATTATTGTCTGGAGATTCTTTGTCTGCAAACAGGGAAGAACAAGGTCTCTCTTTGCAGGTAGAGAAAGAGTGGGTAACGCAAACTTTTCGTACCTACTTATTCTCCCCACTGATTGTTTGATTGACCGTACATTAAGTGTTCGGTATTGGTTCTTTTGAGGTATTCACCGCCTGCAAACAACGGAGAATAGAAATATTCTGTCTAGTCTTTGCCCGCCGTGATAAGATAGGTAGTGCAGACTTTTGTCCCCGTTGTAATCCGTCATGCCTATCTTCTCCCCACTGATTGGTAGCCTGTTTGGCCCGGACCGCTTATTAGAGTTGAACCATCCAGCTCCACTGGAGGGCACACCTAATAAGGACCTGTTCATTAAGTGTGGACTAGTCGCTATAGCTCATAATAGGCTATGGCATAAAAATACAAGAAAAGGAGTTGAGCGAAATCAGTAGGCCACTGAGGAGTTATCAACTTCGCTAAAAATAAAATAAGAAACGTTAGAAATAACCCGTAATAAGAAACAGAAAAATGGCGAGGGAAGACAAGCTTGACACCAAGGCAAGCCACGAGGTAGCTAGGTTCCGTTGCCTATTCCTGCCCTAAACATGTCTGCCTCATTGCCCACCACGCCCAAATAACGGTCACATGAAATAGATACAAATCAATAGGTACCTACCCCCATTCCGGAAACTCCCGAAGTGCCACAGGTCCGCGGTTACGCCCATCCGGTAGGCGAGGCCTCGAGACATGCGGGGCTCGCCTGGCCGCAGTCGGAAGGGGAGGCTGTGGGGCGGACGGCCCAGAAAACCGTGATGGCCTCTCCTTCTCTCCTCTTCTGCTGCCCTGCAGGCCACGGGGGGGGGCTGTCTTGCCTCAGCCACCGACCACCCCCCCCTCTGTCTCTCGCCTGGTCCGGCCCGCGAAGAAGGCCGAAGCCAAAGCGAGAACGGCGGCGCTGACAGGTAGTCCCGCCACATGTCAAATTCCTGGATAGTTACAGGTAGTCCGGCCACATGTCGACGCCTGGACAAGCGCAGGTAGTCCCGCCACATGCCGACGCCTGGATAGTTTCAAGTAGTCCCGCCACATGTCAACCCCTGGAGAGTTGGAGGTAGTCCCGCCACATGTCAAAAAGGGGGGGGCTGTCTTGCCTCAGCCACCGACCCCCCCCCCATCTTCAATAGCCGGCACGGCCAATATCGAAACGGCGGAGCCGAGGATCGGCGAGGGGTCGCTGGAAGGGGGAGGTGGCGCGAACGAGCCTCCCCCACCTCCCTCCAGGTGGAGGCTTCCAGCGACACCCCAACGCTCTTACTTAAAGAGGGTCCACATCGAAAAGCGGTCTTTTGCCCGGGGCGGGCACACGCCCCATGCCTTCTCTCCTCAACTTTGAAGATTCTATGAGAGCCGGGGGGGCCCCCCGACCCCTCTGCATGGGTGCCCCCGTCCCCCTCACTGGGACCCGCGACATCGACACACTCCTGCCGGCGCCAGCCTCAGTTTGGAAGTGGCTAAAACACAGCCAAGGTACAGACTTGTTCAGTTCCGGTGGAACACCAGAATGACCCGGTGGGAAAATTGTTGTTGCCCTCCCCACTCTTTGACTGATGGTCCATTTGTTAGACTGTTACCACATTGCGAAAAACTTTTTGAATTGCCAACGGAAGGTTCTGGTCCAACCATGAGTCATTGGAGACATTCTGACTATACCGGAACCTGCCTGACCTCGCCCAAAATGGCGCCGATACACGAAACGAAAACTTTCGAACTCCCTGTTCACCTGGATTGCTCGAATAGTGTTGCTCTAAGATATGTATGCATTTTTGGACAATGAAAGTCGATAAGATGGATAGTGATAATGTGCTTAGAGAAGAAAGCAGTACAGATATTGATCATGTGTTTGGACAGTGAACTGATTTAGGGTGGGTACTTATTATGAATGGGAACAATGAATTGGTGTAATTTAGACAGTGAACGAGCATCTGGATAATGAATTAATGAATTAATTGAAAACTAAATCCTTGACATGCATCATGCTTGCTCTGTAGTAAAGTTTTATACGATTTTATTTCACTGCCGCACTTTATGCAATGAACTGCCATCAACTTCGTTCTTCTTATGTACAGTTCCAATCTGCTCCGTGGCCGGTCCACTGGGTTATAGGCCTGTATTTATACACCAGTACTTTTTATTAAAGGTATTTTTGAAAACGAAAGCATAGTTGTAGCGGTTGCATTAATGAGTTTTGAATGTATTACTACTGTGAGCAACGAGAAAGTATGATGAAGGCTGAAGGCTAAAAAGGACCCGATATTTAGCAGCTACATTATGTGTCACAGGCAGCCGGAAAAGTGTTTTAGAAGCCTTAAAGCGACACCACAGAGATGCCACCTGACCGCCACCCTTGCACCCGACCAAAAGGGGTTACGACCAAGTAACTCATGTAGATACGCAGATCGTCAGTGATTATCTGTCTGACATTTCTGGTCCCTCTAGGCTTAAACGCTGAGATGGCAAAGAAATGCACTACGTGGAGATAGGTCGAGTATGTGGTAGGTAAAAACATTTCCGGATTACTGCATGCTGATGTGGTTTGAATGCTGCCCCCCACCCCCTTCTTTCTCCTCCC
Source organism: Lissotriton vulgaris (assembly GCF_964263255.1). Lineage (NCBI taxonomy): Eukaryota > Metazoa > Chordata > Amphibia > Caudata > Salamandridae > Lissotriton > Lissotriton vulgaris. The sequence continues at coordinate 2,005,719,936 of NC_141691.1, read as the reverse complement.
TTCTGCAGGTCACGTCGGAACCTCGGCTGAAGTATGGGAGGACGATGACCGAACCACCGACGAGAAAGGGAAGAAGGGAATATGAGCATGGTCCTTATGACAATAAGTTTTTAAAAGACGTAGACTTGTAATGACTGTTCCTCCTTAGAACATAGCGCCTGGGAGGATGGACTGACATAGAGACTTGACGGGTACTGTATGACGAAAAATTGGCTCGAAATAACACGTTAGAGAATGTAACTAGACGTTTGACTAGGTAGGGAAAGGACAAAATAAAAGTGCACGGGTAAGGGTTACCAAGACTGCACCCATCTGGGAAGTTAGAAATGTTGCTGATGTTCAAAATGTACTGCCCCCCTTCTCACACTCTTATAGACCTAGCCAAGCTGTCCGACTGTTCTCCCGATCAATACTTGCCGTTGCCTCAGCCTGAAGAACTTCCCACCAAAGGAAGAAACTGGAGAATGGTTTAAAATCCAACCATGGGTAAATAGCGCGACCAGGTTCATTTCTGATAGACTAACCAAGGTGTGAGTATTGGCCATTGAGAGCGCTCGGAGAGATAACAAGCGAGAGGGAAAAGGAGGGAAAAGGAGGGAAAGGTAGACAGAGCTAAGCACGTAGGTAAATAGGATGGTAAAAGATAAATAGGATATAAAAAAAAAAAAAATATATAGATCTTGTTGGCCAACTATTGCTTTCTGTTTTGTTGTGAATGTCTTATATATGTAATACATGTACTGTCTTCCTTCATCTGAGTTTGCGTGTGTGTGTACTGTAGGGGTTTGTGTTCTTTCTTTGTTTACGTCTCTCCGTTACCTGACCCCCCTACTGTTCTGTGTTATGAACGCACTAAAAGACCTATTTTTGTACATGTCTCTCCCTCTCTCTCTCTCTCTCTTTCTCTCTCTCTCTCTCTCTCTCTCTCTCTCTCTTTCTCTCTCTCTCTCTCTCTCTTTCTCTCTTTCTCTCTATCTCTCTCTCTCTCTCTCTCTCTACATGTCATGCGTGTACCAAATGGCTCATTTAGATTGCGGACGACTCTCGATATATGAGAGTCTCCTTATTTCTTCTTCCTTTTTATGGTAAAATCGTGCCTCGCAGGCACCAGTCTGATTGGATAATTATTGAACGCGAAGGCGTTCAGCGAAATTGACCGAAAACTAAAATGATTGTATATCGCCATATTACTACCTCTCCTTTCTGCAAAATGAATGAACTAGAATTGGCTGAGAAGGAAAGGACAGGTCAGACGACTAAGGTCCCCCAATTTGGCCTTTATAGGGGAACTGTATGTCAATGGCACCTTATTTTCCTGTTCATCAGAGACGAACGCCAACGTCCAGATTGACCCCCAATGCCCAGATTGCCCCACCCCCCTTTCTTTTTGCACCCAAGCGCGAGCGCCCGAAGCATCCCCGCCCCATTTGATAGACCCCAGCTGCTGTCCCGGATATAAACATGATGACCATGAGTAACTGTCGTCCCTCGAGAAAAACATGTTTTACCTGACTCTCGATGATAGCGCCCCCGCCCTGTTTGGAAGGGTTAGCCAGCCTTGAAGGGAAATGTTAGACTGATAAAGGCATGGGTTTGAAAGGCAAGTCTACACGGGAAGTTCCAAAATGTTGAAATTGGTGAAATGCGCAGTTGATGGGAATATTATTTCTATAAATTTATGTCATGAATAGACGATGAATACCCTTGGCATGAACACAGTAGGAATGTTGACATATGCACTGCTTGGTAATAGACCTCTGACTGTGACCGATGAGCGTATCTCCCAAGTGCGCAGGATTGAGGGAGGAATTCACCTGCATAAATGACTTCTTCTGTCAGTTCTCTAAAAACTTGTTTTGTACCTATTCAAAGATTTGCGATCACCGGAGGAGAAGGGTCGGACGTGCCTGGCTGCAGATCTTGAGATACTTGCGACCTCGACCAAAGGTGGAGCTGCAGAGCGACAAGATACGGGACGAGACAGCAATTTCAAACGTGGAAATTGAAAAATGACGGGCTGCCCTGAAGCCCTCCGTCTGCTAAACCCACGTGTGCCTGGAGTCTCCATCCCCCTTCTTTGGGCCCGATTGATGGGCCTGCCTGCTTGTTATCCTTTGCTCCCCTGGTCCCTTTTGTGTGTCCCAGGAACTCTGACCCAACTCCACTCTCTCTCCTATCGACTATTTGAACGACACACACCCTCTTTCCCCCGTGACTTGTTGCCAAAAGGAAGAACTGCATTCAAATGGGAATAGGGTGTTGCCACGGAAATATAGGTGCCGAGCATAAGGCGCCGCCAAACGGATTGTTTAGGAAACAGGACTGTGGTCTAACAGCAGAGGACTGACCGCACCCTGCAACGTGTAAGGATAAATCCGAGCTGGACCTAAAGCTCCACCGCCGGTGCTCAACAGCGCCAACAAAAGGACACGGACTAGAGCCTACCAGTGATGGCTCACTACTAAAAAGACACTGTGACGGAGAGATCTTGTGTATTGAACTGAATTCCGCCCTCAACTACTTGGTCAAAATGTTCATTGGTCACATTTTTAAGTCAGAAACATTTATGCTATGTAGTGCTTTGAAATGACAGGAACTCGACAAATGCAATATCCTATGTGCTGCATTCTGCCAAACACATCAACTGTCCATGATTATATGCCATATGTTAGTATTAACAAATGCTAATCCTTCGACCGCACCTGTTTATATGTACCCTCATCGATTACGAAAATGAACTTTGCTATGTAAAAAGGGGCGACTGTAGAAAATTAGAAATATTGATGTACATAAGCAACGTTCATTTCCCTTTTCCCACTCCTCTCCCTGCATGCACCATGAATACCGTAAAGCATTGACTGCATCACTCTGTCAGCAAAGGCCTGTACCCATGTGTACATGACAGCCATTTTAGGCACCCTAGCCTTTTGCCCGCCTAAGATTAGAAACACCGGCTTCCTCTCTGCGCGTATTTGAAACCCCCCCCCCCTCTCTCTCACATGCATAAACCATGAAACCCTCTCCCTCTGCGCGACCCTGCCCTGAAAGGCAGCCCTTCTGCTTGACCCACGCAAGCCCCCATTCCCTCTTGAAGAGGCCACCTTCGCCCCAGCTGACATAGCCCTCCCCAGCTGCACCTGACTATCACCGCTCCCTCATGCAGGAGTCATAAGACCTCTCTCTCTGTGCGACTCTGTCCCTGTGTACACCCTGGCTCCCCCTTCCCCTTCTCCCTCACACGGGCAAGTCATAAACCTTCTTCTGCAAGACCCTGTCCTTGGAAGTCACGGCCGCGCCTGACCAACACCTCCTTTCCTTCCATGAATGCCCCTCTGTTGACAAGCCCTCCCTCCGCACTCGATTGTCCACGCGGCATGAATACCACTCCTTTGATGACCCCTTCCCCCGAGTCTGACTGACCACACATGTCCGAGGCCATCGCCTAAGTCAGGAGATACCATTTACTGCCCTTTTTTTTGTATGAAGTCACTCCTCTTCAAAGGACCCACTATTGATCCTGGCCACCCCACCCCCTGGGCTATGATCAGGCGCACACATCCTAAACAGTTGACGGAACACTCAGCTGCATGATTGCCCTCCCCTCTTATCAGCAGGTCAAGGGTCCCTATTGTGAACACATGTGGGGTAGGATTGACACGAGGATTATGGGGATGTCTTTTCTTTGTTTCACAATGCTGTGATTGTAATGCCAAGTGTTTTGTAAAAGTATAAAAGACGGAGTCTCAGCTCACTTGTTAGAGCACCTCCCGATGACACCTTGTTTCGTGTCTGAAATGACAGGCTCTCCTCATGAGAAATAAACTCTGTTCTTGTGATTCCTGCTCCCAGCGCCCGTCTCTTTATTTGGTAACTATTCAGAATGGGAACTAAGAGGCGTCTTGCGCCGGCCATCCGGGCATCGATACTGGTATGGAAACCCACATTTCTACACTACAAAAAGGTTCTACCAGGACTGGCAGCACTCAGCAGCACGCAAAGTGAGAGACACAGTCCGTCATGATTGCAGACCACTAAAATATTTCCTACTAAATAACAAGTCATAATATACTCAACCTATCAATCCACCATCACTATCTCTTCTTAGTGACAGGAGTACAAAGGAAGGACTGGACTTGAGTGTCTAGTCTCTAGTATTACGCAGTTCTGTAAAGTACACTCATACATAATCACTCAGGCCAAATGAGCACAAAATTGAAAACAAGTAAGCATAGTAGCACTGCCACTGAGCAGGCGAGCACCTGCAATCACAGAAGATTTTGAAACATAATTTACCTGCAATGTAATCGGCAGCATTCTTGCTCTTCGGAAAAAACATATATTTGCAATATAACACAGAGCAAAAGAAAACAAAGTAGTTATTACATAGCTACTAGTACTCACCAAGCCCAGGGATCTCGAGGCCAAGCAGTTTGAGCAGCTCTTGTTCCCGGTCCAGTATGTCAGACCACCGGTGCGTCACCTGGTTGTAGGTGCGCCGGACCCTTGACTCCCGATACATGGCCCGGCACACCTTACCCCATAGCTGGCGACGCTCCCGGAGGCCAAACCCGGTACCGGGCCTGCCGCCTGCTGCGATGGTCTTGGGGAGGTGGCGCTGCACAAAGAAGACAAGTGCGGCCACCTCCACCACGCTGAAGATCTCCCTGGGACTTACAGACGCCCCCCCTTAAATGCCCGCAAGGGAGCCAGCTGCGGGGTGCAGGACTCTTCCCCTTCGAGTTCTTGCCGTCTCCCTTTGCCATGGTCCTGGGTTAAAGGAAAAATAAATAGGAAAGAATAGGGAAAAAGTAAATAAAAGAAAAGTAGTTATTAAAGTAACGAAAAGTAGAAAAAAAACACAAAATATAGATGTACAACAATAGAGAGATAATGAGTAGAAAAATGTTTTAAAAAAGTTCAAACAAACAAAGGATTATAAAGATTGAAGCAGGATAGAAAAGGCATGCCCAGAACCATAGCAATGAATGAAAAACAAGATGGCCACGCCCGTTGCAACCGCGTGGGTAAGTTTGCGCGCTATTTTCCTTGCGAGCACTCAAAAACGGACGCGAACACGCAGCTGCGACCCGGAACAGGAATTGTGCAACGCGAGCATGCAACTCGCGGCCGGAAACGGAAATACGCAATGCGAACAGTGGAAAACAAGATGACCCCGCCCATATACGACCGCATGGGTAACTTCGCGGTAGCCGTGGTGAAAAAAATCCTGCAAACTCGCAAAATAAAAAAATCCTCAATCTCACGAAAGTTCGCGTGTTTTGCGAGTACCCTTTTGCGCGAATTAGCGTACCGCGAATACGAAAAAAATCACCCATACTTACATATAAAATACACTCATGAAGTGCTTAACCAAAAAGAAAAAAGTAGTGCATGAAAAGCAAGCTGTGGAAGCATAGAAACTAGCTAATCAAAAGTGATGGTAAAGAGGCAATGCTTCACAGGACAGACAAACACAAGACTGACAAGTTGGGACACGAATAAGAAACAGGCTAATGAGAGTGACAGGAAAGTCCCTCTATGTTCTTGGTAAACCCACAATATGTCTTGCAACAGATAGAGCATCTGCTATCCAGTAGACAAGACCTAAAAACGATTGCTTTATTTACAGAGTGCAAGTACTACTTGAAGAGTTTAATGTGTGATGATTCAGTGTACTTTTGAGATGTAGAAGTATCCCATATACATTGCAAAATTAACATTTGATAGGCTGTGTAATGATACATTAAACAGCTGATATCATACATTATGAGTGAGAGACTTCTTTTGAGGCAGAGCTAATGTCAACATGATGTATAGTTTAAAGAATTGGTAATTATAGATTGAGCAGGGAGCTTCTTCATCAAGCCAGACCTAAAAGCAACCTCTGCAGCCTCATGAACCAGCCCATGAAAAACCCAACCTCCCCTGCCCCCAGAATCCCAACGCATCCAACAGCATAAGTACAAGTGCCTTCAAAAGAGTGTAGACATGAATAATTCTGAGTAGAAAAAAAACCAGGAGACATAATACAGTTCAGGTTTTCCTCCATGCCACTACCTTTCTGCTAGAAATACACCCCTGATCCAGGCCAGATGCTTGGCTCTTGCTGTTCCCTTTCTGCCTCTGATCTACAGCCACCAGTGTCTTTCTTCCATTTTCTTCACTTCTGTGTGTCTCATGTTGTGGTGTGTTTTCTGTATGGCCATTCATTATATTCCCTATGTTGGCCTGACTGTGCCCAGCCTACCAACACCTATTTCCCCTTTGTCTCACTGTCTGGGAGCAATACACAAAGACCAACTGCAAGCAACACCTATTCATGGGACCCAGATACAGGCTGCAGGCACCAAATGGTTGGGATAGAAAAAGCCAGCTTTCTAAAAGTGGCATTTTCAGAATTATGACTTTAAATCTGACTTTACCATTAAAGAGGGTTCTAAATTACAATCGTTTAGACAAAAAAACTTTACATTTCTACTTGTTCCCAATTGAAAGTTATCACTTGCTCGATGTAATAAGTTAACCAAATATTATCCTATGGGAGAGGCAGGCCTTGCAGGAGTGAAAACGAATTTGAGTTTTTCACTACCAAGACATGTGAAAGTTTAAAGTAAACATCCAACTTTTTTAATGCACTGCACTCTTCCCTTGAAGCTGTTTAGACCCTACCCTAAGGGTGACTGATATGCGTTAAAAGGAAGGTTTAGGCCTGACAAAAGGTTTATTTCCCTTCTCACTTTGCCACTGGACTCAAGCTAGCCTGGCTGATGACGGCTGATTAGCCAGAAACCGGTTCCAGGATGCTTGTTTCCGGTCCAGGGAAGACATGGCTTGGCAGTTTGGACTGGACTCTTCCCATGAGGCACAGGTTCAGACTGATTTGCATATGGCCATGTCTGAACTGGGGTGGCGGAATGAGCTAAAGACTGATGATGAATTAAACCCAGATCAGTTGACTGGGGGTGAGTGCTTGCAATGTTCAACACTCCATCCATCATCCCCTTTGGTTTTGCTTTGTTCGCCGTAAGTTGGCTGGGTATGCCCAGACGTGGGTCCCTTTCTCATTTTGACACTGGACTAAAGCTAGCCTGGCTGACGACGGCTGGTTAGCCAGAAACCGGTCCCAGGATGCTTTTTTCCGGTCCAGGGAAGACATGGCTTGACAGTTCGGGCTGGACCAATCCCATAAGGCCCAAGGTCAGACTGATTTGCATATGGCCATGTCTGAACTGGGGTGGCGGAGTGAGCTAAAGAATGATGATGGATTAAACCCAGATCATTTGCCTGGAGGTGAGTGTTTGCAATGTTCAACACTCTGTCCATCATCCCCTTGGGTTTTGTTAAAAGGTTTATTTTGCCAGGTCGAAATGGCAGTTTAGAACTGCACTGAAAGGCTACAATTGCAGGCCTAAGACATGTTTAAAGGCTGATTAAGTGGGCGGCACAAAAGGTGCCCCAGGTCCACTAGTAGCATTTAATTTACAGGCCATGGGTATCTTTAGTACCACTTTACTAGAGATTTACAAGTAAATTAATGGTGCCAATTGGGTGAAAGCCAATTTTGCCATGTTTAGAGGAGAGAGCAATTTGGCACTCGTTAGCAGTGGTAAAGTGTGCAGGGTTCTAAAAGCCAACAACATGGATTCAGAAAATAGGAAAGTGTAGGCACAACATTTGGGAATGACCCTGCAGAGAGAGAGGCAAGTCCATCAATCAGTTTGCCCATTTCCAGAGGGGTCTAATTTGTGCCACGTGGTATGCAAAATTGGACTCAAGCATTTTTAGTGCCCACTTTTCAGCTGGTGCTGTTTTAGAGCTGTAAGGACATTTTGCATGTTCACATTATTCATGGTGCCCCTGCCATGCACAGTTTTGTCATCAAAGATGTCATGAGTGATGTAATGTGGGAGGTAATTATCAGTGCATGGCGAGAGTGCGAGTTATAGTTACTTTAGGGCATGAGTTATAGGAACGTGCGATAACTACAACGGTTGAATTTCACTGGTTTTGGTTGTTTAAAACGGTATGTTTTAACTAGGTACCCATTTTCACCTAACTATAACGCCCCTCTAAGCTTTGTTTTTACAGTAAATTTCTAAGGTTTAAAAAAAATATCTAACCATCACTGTCACTTTAACCATCATTTTTCTTCAGTAGATTGCTATATTTTTTTTATGAAAAGTAAGATTTCCATTGCCATGTGGCCAGGCACTGTGTCTAATCCTACCTCCCTCCCTCCCTCAGTCCCCTGGGCAAGGCCGGCTATGTTATGTGACAATATAAAAGGTGTAATTTTAGGTAAGGCAGACCTACTAGGTTTGTCTAAGGATCAAAAACCCTTAAAATAATAGTGACAGGGCTAAAAACTGACCTTTTGACTTTTTTAAAATGTCACTCACATCCATATTCAAAATGTAAATTTCATTAATTTACATACTGAAATGCTTAACAATAGTGATTGCGTTAGAATTTGTTAGTTAAAGCCCTTTTAAAAAACATATTAACTTGTGTGATTAAGTTTTTTTTTTTTTTCCAGGAAACAAAGTACAACGATGAAACTAACCACTTGAAGTCTCTGCACACTAGCTGAAGAGCACATTGCTCCAGCTCTGAGTGCTTTAAAAACAGATGGTACGCTTTCCTGGGTTTATGGATTCAATGACCCAGGAGACTTAGGGGCTCATTAGGATGGCGGACGGAAGTGCCTCCGCAGCCCCGGAGTATGCGGAACATGCCTATTCTGCGTCCGCCCATCGCGGACACTTGTCCGCCAGATCAGGATAGGAAAGATGGGCCAAAATCCGTGCGCGACGGAAGAACACGCTCCGCCGCCCAACTACACCGACCACGCGGCGGACCTAACCAATCCAGAGACTCCGCCGTACGGACTGACGTCTAGGACCGTCCTCCAAATCAAGATGGCGGAAAATACACATAAAAGCGCTGCCGAAAAACAACCTGCCTGAACACTGCGGATGCCCCACAGCGAACATACCCACCACGAGCCGCTCGCTGACACGGACCCAGCACTACACACTTACCCGATACTCTTCGCGATTCACCACGTCCTAGTCTTGGCCCACTATCGAGGATGACGCAGGTAGGCTACAAACCATTCGCTGTCTGGAGAGGAGTACCTGCAAGGGTCGTGACGTAGGGAGGGGGAGTGACATGTATCTGAACCCACTGATTCGTGTGGAGGGGAGCACCTGCAAGGGTCGTGACGTAGGGAGGGGGGAGTGTCATGTATCTGAACCCACTGACTTGAAGCAAATACAAATACAAATAAAACAACCGCAAAGGTGCACCACAAAAAAGCAAGACAATAAGTGCAAATGGTATTTGAGCACAATGAAGAAATATTTCTCAGAGAGATGTTGATAGTCTTCTCTTAATCTTTATTTGCAGTTTGCAGTAAAACATACAGCCGACGCGTTTCGTCCCAAGCTGGGACTTCTTCAGGGCTGTCGGTAAAAACATATACATCCAATCAATATTTTATGTACAAAGATCAACACCTAATCTAACAACATGTACAACAACAAACAATTAAAAAACACAATTTAAAAACACTACAACGATAGACATGGAGCTTGTGCATTCATTTATCTTAGGGTGTCAGACCACAGACAATCTATTAGCAGGGGATTACATATAGGCGCAGGGATATGTACAAATGTATAAACACTATTTACAGTTACAAGGAGTAATTCCATAGGCTATTTACATTTGAAACACGCGATTTCATCAAGTGGTTGGTGTGTATGTACAAAAGGCCTACGGTGTATGCTAAGCCTTTGTTTGTACATGTGGCCCAGGAAAGGACCGGGAAAGAAGGAAACAGGGAGGAATGGGGAAAGTACAACAAGAGAAAATCCGTTTAGAGAGTTGGCTAATTACATCTTGGAGGCTTGTTATTGTTATTGATGGCTACTGATGCAGACTCGGTCATATGTTTAAAAGAGGGGGGCTGGAGAAATTAGGATCCAACTACGCCTCTGGGTAAAGAGGCCACTAGCATTGAATACCATTGTTTCACAAAGCTCAATACTCATTTACCTTTAAGTTTATGATCCGTCGCTTGTGGAGAGAATGTGAGAGGAACCGGGGTCCAAGGGGCGCCTTCCCGGACACTGTGAACCTGATGTACGAACCGGAATGTGTATTATTTCATTCCAATGCCGAATTAACAGGGTTAGACCTTAGTAGGGACAGGAAAGTGAAAAATATCAGTCTTGAGGTATAACATTGTATTATTGGGTGACAAGGTTAGCAGTGCTTAATTATAACTTCGCGGCGGGCGAAGGGGGGCGTTAGGAACCCTGTCATAAGGTCTAACGGTCCTTTGCTTCCATCTACTTACTGTAAGCATGCTAATGGACGATGAGGGCAGTGCTTTGCAGGGTTCCTGGGCAGTGTAAACGGTCTTGTCACCTTAGTTTGTGTCTGTCTTAAACCATATACTGAAAGACATTAAAAAGGGAAAGCAGGGTCATCCCCTATGCGAGGGCTTATTGATTCGAAGGGTGAAGAAATTAAAAAAAAAATTAAAATAAGAGGAGAGAGAAAGGAGATGAATTATTTGACATGCTGTTTACCTGAGTAATTTGTAGAAATAGTAGTGGACAGGTGGTCCTATTAGTCCAAGGGAGGAGGGTGTGGGCACTGTGTTCCAGCAGGCCTGCCAAGTGGAAAGCAGGTAGGTGAGATGCTGTCTTATACTACATAATTTTTTGGGGTAGGTACATTGATGATGTGATAGTGATCTGGGATGGACCTACCCCGTATCTTTTGGATTATTTTGGCTACCTTAATGATAATCCGTTCAATGTCCGCTTCACGATGACACACAATCAGAAAGCAATCGACTTTCTTGATGTCAAACACTTTGTAGAGAATAACAAGATCCAAAGCTGCACTCATCGCAAGGCGACTGCCTGCAACAGTATTCTACACTATGAGAGCGCACATCCCCGACATGTAATCGAGAACATCCCTTATGGGGAAATGATCCGGATGCGCCGGAATTGCAGCACGGAGGATTCTTTCCTTCACAATATTCAAGAAACTGAAAAACGGTTCCTGGAGAGGGGCTATCCCAGAAAGACTCTTGAAAAAGCCAACAAAAAAGTTCAAAATATAACAAGACAAAGCACTTTAGCACCCACAACTAGACCAACAGACACTAGCAGACCTCTTTCATTTAATACACAGTACTCTGACCAAAGTAGCAAAGTCTTTAACATCTTAAGAAAACACTGGCATTTGATTGCAGACATACCGAGCCTACAGGATTCGATCACCAGGACACCTAAAATATGCTACAGGAGAGGAAAAAACCTCCGTAACATTCTCTGCCCAAGCTACATAGAATCCAAAAAGCGGACCAACTGGCTAACCTCTCCTGCTAAAGGCTTTTTCACATGTAGTGACTGCAACATGTGTGTTCTAGGTAAAAATAGAACCAAGGAATTCTGTTTCAATACCAACAAAACCTACACCATAGATCATCTGATCAATTGCAACACCAAATATGTTGTCTATATTTTGGGGTGCAGCTGTAATAAGATCTATGTTGGAAGCACCAAGAGAGCTTTAAAGATCCGCATCCAGGAACACGTCCGTGCAAGACGCAATGGTGACATGAGGTATCCTATGACCTTCCATATGCAGGAATGCCATAAAGACACGGATAACATGTGGTTTATGGGCATTGACCATCAACCTATCCACCCAAGAGGAGGAGATAGGGAACTTGCATTAAGACAACGGGAGGCGGGTTGGATTTGTAGACTACGATGCATAGAACTTGGTCACAACACCGAAGATGAGCTACATTATTTCCTTGTTTAGCCCACTGAATCTGATCCCCCTTATCCTGTCTGCGCATGTTCACCATACAGATCACGCCTCTGCCTGTGCATTTAAACAAATTGAAGGAGCACACGTCCCTACACTCTTAAAGAAGATTAAAACAATGGTCTGCAAACCTGTAAATAGCGAACCCGCAAATAGCCTTTTCCTTTCTGGAAGTATACTTGTAAATAGCCCCTCTTGTAACAATGATGTACTCTGTTTCCCCTCTCACTTATCTTGGTTGTCATTCCACATGTTTCAAACAAAGAATTGTTTTACTTCTCTCTGTTCATATTGTTGCACATTACTACTTCATTTCTGTCCTTCTGCACCTTGCTGCCCTCTATTGCTTTCCTCCTTCACGAATTGGATGCTCCTAAATTACCCGGGTTATATGGCTGGAGACAGAAACTTGGGCAGATATCCTCATATTGGACCCAATGCAACGTCGCTTCTTGACCTTAATATTTTCTTAATCCTAGCATATCTATCAAGGATTAAGGGGGTTTCACAACATACGTCCTTTTGTTTCCCCTTAGGGTACTTTACCATCTGTGTATTGTATTCCCACAGTAATACTCGCCTATAACATCACGAGTGAGAACACTGGCAAAGATGGCCGCCGCAATTTCGTTGTATCTTTCATTCATCGCATACATGGCAAACGTTACCTTCTTACAACATGCCACTTTTCTTTTCTATAATAAACTAGACCCCTCGTTCCTCCACTGTAAACAAGTTTATTATCTAGCATCACGCTCGTTCGTATCCTAGACTTGTTTTATAAATATTCACTTGCCGGTTCTTCATCACGAGTGGGAACACAGGCAAAGATGGCCGCCGTTATTTCGTTGTATTTCTCATTCTTTGCACATATGGCATACGTTACCACCTTACAACCTGCCACTTTTCCTTTCCACAATAAAACATACTTCCCGTTCCTCCACTCTATACAAGTTCACTATCTAGCATCTAGCTCGTTCGTATTCAACATTTGCTCGATAAATATTCCCTTGCCGGTTTTTCTCGTTAATGCTTTTATAATATAGATGGCATCCCGACAGGAATTATTTAGTAATCTCGGGCGCCCCGAAGGGCGGACATCCCCAAATACGGGCACTAGGTAATGAAGGTGTGTACACAAGCACGTTTTCTTTAGCCACTCTAATATGGCCGCCACCTCTACACATGCAGTAACCGCGCATTTCCAATACTCAGCGTATCCGCTGTTTTGGCGCGTTACCGTCAGGTGTAGGTTCTTAGCGTAATTGACCACGCTATATAACAGACAAGAGGTGTTCACAATGTTCGAACACGACGTCGCTGTAGGTGTTTCGGCGGGACGAGGGCTGTGGATGGGCGCCGGCTGTTTTACCAGGAACGGTAAGGTTGGTTACATAATTTGTAACATGGTCATCCCCTCTGTTATATTCCCTGCAGTAGTGGTCCCTATTCAAGGGCCTTTCCTGTATTAAGCTTTTATTAGGCTTTGTTTTTGTTTTAAACTAAGGGAGCTACTGCCTATTAATCAAGTCCCACCCAGAGATTTTGCACTTCACAACAAGTTCCCCTATACTTTGGAACCTCTCATACTGACAAGGATCCTTATCTAACACACTAAATAGGCTTCTTCATCATTGTTCTCCAATAGTGTTCACGCAATTGGACAAACGCCCTAGGGCAGATTACACTCACAATGGTCCACATCACTAATAATAGACCGTGGGACCTTCCTTGTGTTAATATTTCCGAATATGTACACAGGTCACATATATTTTTGGAAATTTATGTAGAAACGCAATTCTATGTGTCATATTAGTTGTGCTTAAGTATAAGACAGCATCTCACCTACCTGCTTTCCACTTGGCAGGCCTGCTGGAACACAGTGCCCACACCCTCCTCCCTTGGACTAATAGGACCACCTGTCCACTACTATTTCTACAAATTACTCAGGTAAACAGCATGTCAAATAATTCATCTCCTTTCTCTCTCCTCTTATTTTAAGTTTTTTTTTTAATTTCTTCACCCTTCGAATCAATAAGCCCTCGCATAGGGGATGACCCTGCTTTCCCTTTTTAATGTCTTTCAGTATATGGTTTAAGACAGACACAAACTAAGGTGACAAGACCGTTTACACTGCCCAGGAACCCTGCAAAGCACTGCCCTCATCGTCCATTAGCATGCTTACAGTAAGTAGATGGAAGCAAAGGACCGTTAGACCTTATGACAGGGTTCCTAACGCCCCCCTTCGCCCGCCGCGAAGTTATAATTAAGCACTGCTAACCTTGTCACCCAATAATACAATGTTATACCTCAAGACTGATATTTTTCACTTTCCTGTCCCTACTAAGGTCTAACCCTGTTAATTCGGCATTGGAATGAAATAATACACATTCCGGTTCGTACATCAGGTTCACAGTGTCCGGGAAGGCGCCCCTTGGACCCCGGTTCCTCTCACATTCTCTCCACAAGCGACGGATCATAAACTTAAAGGTAAATGAGTATTGAGCTTTGTGAAACAATGGTATTCAATGCTAGTGGCCTCTTTACCCAGAGGCGTAGTTGGATCCTAATTTCTCCAGCCCCCCTCTTTTAAACATATGACCGAGTCTGCATCAGTAGCCATCAATAACAATAACAAGCCTCCAAGATGTAATTAGCCAACTCTCTAAACGGATTTTCTCTTGTTGTACTTTCCCCATTCCTCCCTGTTTTCTTCTTTCCCGGTCCTTTCCTGGGCCACATGTACAAACAAAGGCTTAGCATACACCGTAGGCCTTTTGTACATACACACCAACCACTTGATGAAATTGCGTGTTTCAAATGTAAATAGCCTATGGAATTACTCCTTGTAACTGTAAATAGTGTTTATACATTTGTACATATCCCTGCGCCTATATGTAATCCCCTGCTAATAGATTGTCTGTGGTCTGACACCCTAAGATAAATGAATGCACAAGCTCCATGTCTATCGTTGTAGTGTTTTTAAATTGTGTTTTTTAATTGTTTGTTGTTGTACATGTTGTTAGATTAGGTGTTGATCTTTGTACATAAAATATTGATTGGATGTATATGTTTTTACCGACAGCCCTGAAGAAGTCCCAGCTTGGGACGAAACGCGTCGGCTGTATGTTTTACTGCAAACTGCAAATAAAGATTAAGAGAAGACTATCAACATCTCTCTGAGAAATATTTCTTCATTGTGCTCAAATACCATTTGCACTTATTGTCTTGCTTTTTTGTGGTGCACCTTTGCGGTTGTTTTATTTGCATTGAAATTCCCTAGGGAATAGGCACAGTTATGATGGGTGCCATCCAGTGTGCATACATTCCCCTTCATTAACTCAAGGGTCAAAGAATATCACGGGGAGAAAGTTAGTCAGGTGCTGACAGTAGGAAGGGTCCATCATTATATTTTGTTTCTTACTTTAGTTCACCCTCACTAGCACTGACACACCCCATATCTAGATCATATATTCATATCTTTATTCAAGTGAGACTCCTGTAAAAAGATTGTCTCAAGCATGACCAGCTTCAAAGATAGACGCCAGGAGCTTGCCCAGGATTTATTCACACCTGGGGCCAAATCAATTGGCACAACAATTCCTAAAGAAGATGGCCTAAAAGCCAAATTCAAAAAATTGGAAAAATTAAAGATGAATGAGATGTCCCGCTGGTGGGATGGCACCACCTTGGGAAAATACTTAGAGAATGAGAAAATCCCACGTGGGTTGAGGATACTTATCTTCCCCACGTTTGAAGACTTAGATACTGACCAACTGGAAGACTGGGAAAATAACTTACGGAACGCCTCTTTCACAATGATGCGCATCCTAATCAAAAATGCTGAAAAGAAGGGAGCAAAGGCTCAGCAAGAAATAGAAGAACTGGAAAAGGAGATAGCACAATCTGAACTAAAAGATGTGATAAAGAAAAATTATGCTATACTAGACGGGGTGCTAGAAAAACATCAGATCTACTTAAGAGACAAAAAACTGAGGAAAATCAAGAGGGACGACAAGGATTATAGTGATGGGAGGGTATATACTTTTTCCCAAAAATACGACAAGGTGAAAGTCCCGGGAGAGGGCAAAAGACAGAGAGTTGAGACCCCCGAATTGAGTTCTGCAAGCAGCATCACATCACTCTCCTCAGCCGCAAGTTTGGCTTCTATAACTGAACCAATAAGTTCTAATGCAACTGACATAAGGCCCAATAATTTTTTATTGGAGATGGAGAGGTGGAGGCTCGGGGCACGACCGGCACACAAAGAACCTCTAAGACAAGAAGGGGAGGGAGGCACTGGCAGAAACGTAAACAGAAACTCGAAAAAACCAAACCTAGAATCAGTGGAGAGAATAACAAGATCCAAAAAGAAGGGGAATCCGCAATAATAGCTAGAACTGAGAATGATAACACAGTAAGATCCATTGTTGTAAACCTATCAAAGAGAGAACTAAAGGAAGATGAGATTTCTGTCCTCAACAAGGGTTTAGGATTTTGCCCCAACCAAAAGGGTGGAGATGTTGATTTATTTGTGGATCTAATGAAATTTGTTCGATTGGTTAAGCTTAAAGATCACTTTGCACGTAATCCAACTAATCATGTTAACTTGAACAATGTCAATAATGTCACGGATTATACTGTTAATGAAATAAACACCATTCAAGCAATGATTTCTGTGGAACTCGATACATCTATTGACATTGAAAATGTGAGAGATGAATTGAATATTGTTGAAGTTGTATATATTGAAAGTGGATTAAAACCAAGATCCAAATTCATTCCCACAGGTACTCATCCAAATATTGAAATTTTTCGCGAAAAAGTTAGCCAATCTTTCTACCAAATGCTTGAAAATCCTAAACGTGTTCCCCCTTCTAAATATAATCTCACACGTATAGAGTCTGAAGCCCTAAAAAGACTCCAGTCAGACGATAATATTGTTATCCGAGAGGCGGATAAAGGGGGAAACGTAATTATCATGAACAAAGAGGATTACATGAATGAAATTTCCCGTCAACTTTCTGATTCCACCTGTTACACCAGACTTGGTTATAACCCTATTGAAGCACTCACATCCCATATAAACATGAGACTTACAGAATGGCGAGAGATAGGCTTACTTAGTGTTGAGGAGTGTCAATACCTTACAGTAACAACCCCTTCTTTTCCTTGTATTTATATACTCCCCAAAATTCATAAGGGAGGCCCCTTTCCACCAGGCCGCCCCATTATTTCCAGAGTCAACTCGCCCACGGAAAGACTATCAGAGTATGTGGACACTTTCATCCAGCCCATGGTACAAAATCTTCCGGCCTACTTGAGGGACACTAAAGACATACTGGGCAAACTGGAGGGTTTTACTTGGACAGATACCCTTCACTTCGTCACCCTCGATGTAGTTGGGCTTTACACCTGTATCAAAAAGGAATTTGGGTTAAGGGCCCTAGAAACCTTTCTGAACAAACGATCAGCAGACCACATGTCACATAATGGTGTCCTTCTTTGAGATGACAGAAATCATACTGTCAAAAAACTTCTTCTTGCACGACTCGACATGGTACCACCAAACGCAAGGGACTGCAATGGGTTCCAAATTTGCTCCCGCTTACGCTGGCCTTTTCATGGGCTGGTTTGAGCGGGAGCATGCATGGGGTCGCCACGCAGCCAATTGGATGAACAACATAATTTTCTGGGGTAGGTACATTGATGATGTGATAGTGATCTGGGATGGACCTACCCCGGATCTTTTGGATTATTTTGGCTACCTTAATGATAATCCGTTCAATGTCCGCTTCACGATGACACACAATCAGAAAGCAATCGACTTTCTTGATGTCAAACTCTTTGTAGAGAATAACAAGATCCAAAGCTGCACTCATCGCAAGGCGACTGCCTGCAACAGTATTCTACACTATGAGAGCGCACATCCCGACATGTAATCGAGAACATTCCTTATGGGGAAATGATCCGGATGCGCCGGAATTGCAGTACGGAGGATTCTTTCCTTCACAATATTCAAGAAACTGAAAAACGGTTCCTGGAGAGGGGCTATCCCAGAAAGACTCTTGAAAAAGCCAACAAAAAAGTTCAAAATATAACAAGACAAAGCACTTTAGCACCCAAAACTAGACCAACAGACACTAGCAGACCTCTTTCATTTAATACACAGTACTCTGACCAAAGTAGCAAAGTCTTTAACATCTTAAGAAAACACTGGCATTTGATTGCAGACATACCGAGCCTACAGGATTCGATCACCAGGACACCTAAAATATGCTACAGGAGAGGAAAAAACCTCCGTAACATTCTCTGCCCAAGCTACATAGAATCCAAAAAGCGGACCAACTGGCTAACCTCTCCCGCTAAAGGCTTTTTCACATGTAGTGACTGCAACATGTGTGTTCTAGGTAAAAATAGAACCAAGGAATTCTGTTTCAATACCAACAAAACCTACACCATAGATCATCTGATCAATTGCAACACCAAATATGTTGTCTATATTTTGGGGTGCGGCTGTAATAAGATCTATGTTGGAAGCACCAAGAGAGCTTTAAAGATCCGCATCCAGGAACACGTCCGTGCAAGACGCAATGGTGACATGAGGTATCCTATGACCTTCCATATGCAGGAATGCCATAAAGCCACGGATAACATGTGGTTTATGGGCATTGACCATCAACCTATCCACCCAAGAGGAGGAGATAGGGAACTTGCATTAAGACAACGGGAGGCGGGTTGGAGTTGTAGACTACGATGCATAGAACTTGGTCACAACACCGAAGATGAGCTACATTATTTCCTTGTTTAGCCCACTGAATCTGATCCCCCTTATCCTGTCTGCGCATGTTCACCATACAGATCACGCCTCTGCCTGTGCATTTAAACAAATTGAAGGATCACACGTCCCTACACTCTTAAAGAAGATTAAAACAATGGTCTGCAAACCTGTAAATAGCGAACCCGCAAATAGCCTTTTCCTTTCTGGAAGTATACTTGTAAATAGCCCCTCTTGTAACAATGATGTACTCTGTTTCCCCTCTCACTTATCTTGGTTGTCATTCCACATGTTTCAAACAAAGAATTGTTTTACTTCTCTCTGTTCATATTGTTGCACATTACTACTTCATTTCTGTCCTTCTGCACCTTGCTGCCCTCTATTGCTTTCCTCCTTCACGAATTGGATGCTCCTAAATTACCCGGGTTATATGGCTGGAGACAGAAACTTGGGCAGATATCCTCATATTGGACCCAATGCAACGTCGCTTCTTGACCTTAATATTTTCTTAATCCTAGCATATCTATCAAGGATTAAGGGGGTTTCACAACATACGTCCTTTTGTTTCCCCTTAGGGTACTTTACCATCTGTGTATTGTATTCCCACAGTAATACTCGCCTATAACATCACGAGTGAGAACACTGGCAAAGATGGCCGCCGCAATTTCGTTGTATCTTTCATTCATCGCATACATGGCAAACGTTACCTTCTTACAACATGCCACTTTTCTTTTCTATAATAAACTAGACCCCTCGTTCCTCCACTGTAAACAAGTTTATTATCTAGCATCACGCTCGTTCGTATCCTAGACTTGTTTTATAAATATTCACTTGCCGGTTCTTCATCACGAGTGGGAACACAGGCAAAGATGGCCGCCGTTATTTCGTTGTATTTCTCATTCTTTGCACATATGGCATACGTTACCTCCTTACAACCTGCCACTTTTCCTTTCCACAATAAAACATACTTCCCGTTCCTCCACTCTATACAAGTTCACTATCTAGCATCTAGCTCGTTCGTATTCAACATTTGCTCGATAAATATTCCCTTGCCGGTTTTTCTCGTTAATGCTTTTATAATATAGATGGCATCCCGACAGGAATTATTTAGTAATCTCGGGCGCCCCGAAGGGCGGACATCCCCAAATACGGGCACTAGGTAATGAAGGTGTGTACACAAGCACGTTTTCTTTAGCCACTCTAATATGGCCGCCACCTCTACACATGCAGTAACCGCGCATTTCCAATACTCAGCGTATCCGCTGTTTTGGCGCGTTACCGTCAGGTGTAGGTTCTTAGCGTAATTGACCACGCTATATAACAGACAAGAGGTGTTCACAATGTTCGAACACAACGTCGCTGTAGGTGTTTCGGCGGGACGAGGGCTGTGGATGGGCGCCGGCTGTTTTACCAGGAACGGTAAGGTTGGTTACATAATTTGTAACATGGTCATCCCCTATGTTATATTCCCTGCAGTAGTGGTCCCTATTCAAGGGCCTTTCCTGTATTAAGCTTTTATTAGGCTTTGTTTTGGTTTTAAACTAAGGGAGCTACTGCCTATTAATCAAGTCCCACCCAGAGATTTTGCACTTCACAACAAGTTCCCCTATACTTTGGAACCTCTCATACTGACAAGGATCCTTATCTAACACACTAAATAGGCTTCTTCATCATTGTTCTCCAATAGTGTTCACGCAATTGGACAAACGCCCAAGGGCAGATTACACTCACAATGGTCCACATCACTAATAATAGACAGTGGGACCTTCCTTGTGTTAATATTTCCGAATATGTACACAGGTCACATATATTTTTGGAAATTTATGTAGAAACGCAATTCTATGTGTCATATTAGTTGTGCTTAAGTATAAGACAGCATCTCACCTACCTGCTTTCCACTTGGCAGGCCTGCTGGAACACAGTGCCCACACCCTCCTCCCTTGGACTAATAGGACCACCTGTCCACTACTATTTCTACAAATTACTCAGGTAAACAGCATGTCAAATAATTCATCTCTTTCTCTCTCCTCTTATTTTAATTTTTTTTTTTAATTTCTTCACCCTTCGAATCAATAAGCCCTCGCATAGGGGATGACCCTGCTTTCCCTTTTTAATGTCTTTCAGTATATGGTTTAAGACAGACACAAACTAAGGTGACAAGACCGTTTACACTGCCCAGGAACCCTGCAAAGCACTGCCCTCATCGTCCATTAGCATGCTTACAGTAAGTAGATGGAAGCAAAGGACCGTTAGACCTTATGACAGGGTTCCTAACGCCCCCCTTCGCCCGCCGCGAAGTTATAATTAAGCACTGCTAACCTTGTCACCCAATAATACAATGTTATACCTCAAGACTGATATTTTTCACTTTCCTGTCCCTACTAAGGTCTAACCCTGTTAATTCGGCATTGGAATGAAATAATACACATTCCGGTTCGTACATCAGGTTCACAGTGTCCGGGAAGGCGCTCCTTGGACCCCGGTTCCTCTCACATTCTCTCCACAAGCGACGGATCATAAACTTAAAGGTAAATGAGTATTGAGCTTTGTGAAACAATGGTATTCAATGTTAGTGGCCTCTTTACCCAGAGGCGTAGTTGGATCCTAATTTCTCCAGCCCCCCTCTTTTAAACATATGACCGAGTCTGCATCAGTAGCCATCAATAACAATAACAAGCCTCCAAGATGTAATTAGCCAACTCTCTAAACGGATTTTCTCTTGTTGTACTTTCCCCATTCCTCCCTGTTTCCTTCTTTCCCGGTCCTTTCCTGGGCCACATGTACAAACAAAGGCTTAGCATACACCGTAGGCCTTTTGTACATACACACCAACCACTTGATGAAATCGTGTGTTTCAAATGTAAATAGCCTATGGAATTACTCCTTGTAACTGTAAATAGTGTTTATACATTTGTACATATCCCTGCGCCTATATGTAATCCCCTGCTAATAGATTGTCTGTGGTCTGACACCCTAAGATAAATGAATGCACAAGCTCCATGTCTATCGTTGTAGTGTTTTTAAATTGTGTTTTTTAATTGTTTGTTGTTGTACATGTTGTTAGATTAGGTGTTGATCTTTGTACATAAAATATTGATTGGATGTATATGTTTTTACCGACAGCCCTGAAGAAGTCCCAGCTTGGGACGAAACGCGTCGGCTGTATGTTTTACTGCAAACTGCAAATAAAGATTAAGAGAAGACTATCAACATCTCTCTGAGAAATATTTCTTCATTGTGCTCAAATACCATTTGCACTTATTGTCTTGCTTTTTTGTGGTGCACCTTTGCGGTTGTTTTATTTGCATTGAAATTCCCTAGGGAATAGGCACAGTTATGATGGGTGCCATCCAGTGTGCACACATTCCCCTTCATTAACTCAATGGTCAAAGAATATCACGGGGAGAAAGTTAGTCAGGTGCTGACAGTAGGAAGGGTCCATCATTATATTTTGTCAAATACAAATACACACCTGCATCACACACGCAGGAATGACTCCGACAAACCACGACACATGATTGACTAGTTTATTTACACATAATCGGGGTAACATCACAGTGTAGGCTTGAGCATGGCATAGTGGACACCAGAGTAGGTACATCAGAGGCAGCACATGAGAGGGCAGACAGCATTATCAGACCAGCAACAGGGTATTGTGGACACCAGAGCAGGTACATCAGAGGCAGCACATGAGAGGGCAGACAGCATTATCAGAACAGCAACAGGGCCTTGTGGACACCAGAGCAGGTACATCAGAGGCAGCACATGAGAGGGCACAATGCAGTATCAGAACAGCAACAGGGCATTGTGGACACCAGAGCAGGTACATCAGAGGCAGCACATGAGAGGGCAGACAGCATTATCAGAACAGCAACAGGGCATTGTGGACACCAGAGCAGGTACATCAGAGGCAGCACATGAGAGGGCACAATGCATTATCAGAACAGCAACAGGGCATTGTGGACACCAGAGCAGGTACATCAGAGGCAGCACATGAGAGGGGCTAAGTGCACCAACAGTCCATTGCACTGAAAAGGTCCATCAGAGGCAGCACATGAGAGGGCAGACAGCATTATCAGACCAGCAACAGGGCATTGTGGACACCAGAGCAGGTACATCAGAGGCAGCACATGAGAGGGCAGACAGCATTATCAGACCAGCAACAGGGCATTGTGGACACCAGAGCAGGTACATCAGAGGCAGCACATTAGAGGGCACAATGCATTATCAGAACAGCAACAGGGCATTGTGGACGCCAGAGCAGGTACATCAGAGGCAGCACATGAGAGGGGCTAAGTGCACCAACAGTCCATTGCACTGAAAAGGTCCATCAGAGGCAGCACATGAGAGGGTACAATGCAGTATCAGAACAGCAACAGGGCATTGTGGACACCAGAGCAGGTACATCAGAGGCAGCACATGAGAGGGCAGACAGCATTATCAGAACAGCAACAGGGCATTGTGGACACCAGAGCAGGTACATCAGAGGCAGCACATGAGAGGGGCTAAGTGCATCAACAGTCCATTGCACTGAAAAGGTCCATCAGAGGCAGCACATGAGAGGGGCTACGTGCATCAACAGTCCATGGCAAGGCACAGGTCCATCAGAGGCAGCACATGAGAGGGCAGACAGCAGTATCAGAACAGCAACAAGGCATTGTGGACACCAGAGCAGGTACATCAGAGGCAGCACATGAGAGGGGCTAAGTGCATCAACAGTCCATTGCACTAAAAAGGTCCATCAGAGGCAGCACACAAGAGGGGCTACGTGCATCAACAGTCCATTGCACTGAAAAGGTCCATCAGAGGCAGCACATGAGAGGGCACAATGCAGTATCAGAACAGCAACAGGGCATTGTGGACACCAGAGCAGGTACATCAGAGGCAGCACATGAGAGGGCAGACAGCATTATCAGAACAGCAACAGGGCATTGTGGACACCAGAGCAGGTACATCAGAGGCAGCACATAAGAGGGCACAATGCATTATCAGAACAGCAACAGTGCATTGTGGACACCAGAGCAGGTACGTCAGAGGCTGCACATGAGAGGGGCTAAGTGCACCACCAGTCCATTGCACTGAAAAGGTCCATCAGAGGCAGCACATGAGAGGGGCTACGTGCATCAACAGTCCATTGCACTGAAAAGGTCCATCAGAGGCAGCACATGAGAGGGCACAATGCAGTATCAGAACAGCAACAGGGCATTGTGGACACCAGAGCAGGTACATCAGAGGCAGCACATGAGAGGGCAGACAGCAGTATCAGAACAGCAACAGGGCATTGTGGACACCAGAGCAGGTACATCAGAGGCAGCACAAGTACGAATCACAATGAACCCGTCCCAAGGACCACAGCAGTGGAAGACTGTTTACAATGGACAATGTACACACCATGTCCAATGACATGTGAGTGAAGTGAACAGCACCTCACATCACACTATCAGGTGGATTGCGTGAAGTACCTGCATCGGACAGACTGGCAGCACCAGAAACTGGAGTGTGAGACACAGCCACGGCTCGAGTGACTGACACACTGCCAGCACCACAAACAGGAGTGTGACACATAGCCACAGATGTAGTGACTGACACGTGAGCCGCAGACCCAGACACACTGCCAGCACCTGATACAGGAGTGTGAGACACAGCCACAGCCCGAGTGACTGACACATGGGCCACAGACCCAGATACACTGCCAGCACCACAAACAGGAGTGTGAGACACAGCCACAGCCCGAGTGACTGACACATGGGCCACAGACCCAGATACACTGCCAGCACCACAAACAGGAGTGTGAGACACAGCCACAGCCCGAGTGACTGACACATGGGCCACAGACCCAGATACACTGCCAGCACCTGATACAGGAGTGTAAGACACAGCCACAGCTCGAGTGACTGACACATGCGCCACAGACCCAGATACACTGCCAGCACCTGATACAGGAGTGTGAGACACAGCCACAGCTCGAGTGACTGACACATGGGCCATAGACCCAGACACACTGCCAGCACCACAAACAGGAGAGGGCACAACTGATACATTGCTACTACATGATGCATGACAGCAAACAACAGACACAGTGCCACTATCTGACACATGCGAGTCAACTGCAGCTGCGCCAATGGGACCACTGAAATGATGAGCCACAGGGCTGTATGGGCCAGGAGGCAGGGTGGCTCTGGGAGTGGGGGATAGTTGCACTTGACCGACATCGGGGTGGGCATGTGTCAATGGTGTGTGTCTACGTTTCTTGGGGATATGTGACTGCACCCTGGACAGGACAGGACTGGCAAGTGGGTCGGATTGAAAAGAAATATCACCCACCATGGGTGGTGCATCTGCTGCCGGGGGAATGCTCTCTGGGGACGTGCTGGAGCCTGCTTGTCGTTTGCTGTGTGGCTGCCTTCTGGCCTCTGCAACATGTGTCATGGGGTACGCTACTACAGGGTCCACCTTCCTCTGCTCCTGACGGGCCCTGATGGGAGTGGAGGTAAGGGGTGACATCACTGCGGAGACATCTGTATTCCGTTCCCTCAACAACAGCAGCCTCAGTGCATCAAGGGGTGATGTATGCCTGTCCTTGATAGCGCCACTGTCCATGGGAGATGCCTTGTCCCTTGGATGTTCCATTTCCGTAGGAGGAATGTTGTCTGTGGACCTTCCCTGTTCCCTGGATGGTGCCCTGTTCCTGGCAGCAGACTTGTCGTCTGTGGTGTACCTATCCCCAGAACACACCTTCTCCCTGTGTGTGTCCCTGCCCTTGGGAGTGTCCGTGCTCTTCTTAGGTGCCTTTGTCTTTTGACTGTCCTTGTCACTGCCCTTGGGAGTGGCTCCTTCCTTCCTAGTGTCCCTGCCCTTGGGACTGGCTCCTTCCTTCCTAGTGTCCCTGCCCTTGGGACTGGCTCCTTCCTTCCTAGTGTCCCTGCCCTTGGGAGTGGCTCCTTCCTTCCTAGTGTCCCTGTCCTTGGGACTAGCTCCTTCCTTCCTAGTGTCCCTGCCCCTGGGAGTGGCTCCTTCCTTCCTAGTGTCCCTGTCCTTGGGAGTGCCTCCTTCCTTCCTAGTGTCCCTGCCCTTGGGAGTGGCTCCTTCCTTCCTAGTGTCCCTGTCCTTGGGAGTGCCTCCTTCCTTCCTAGTGTCCATGTCCTTGGGACTGGCTCCTTCCTTCCTAGTGTCCCTGCCCTTGGGACTGGCTCCTTCCTTCCTAGTGTCCCTGTCCTTGGGAGTGCCTCCTGCCTTACTAGTGTCCCTGTCCCTGGGAGTGTCCCTGCTCTCATGAGGTGCCTTCGTCTTCTGACTGTCCTTGTCCAAGGTAGTGTCCATGGAACTGGGAGTAACCCTTGCCTTGGGAGTACCTTTTGTGTGGGATGCCTGTGTAGCATGTGAAGGCATTTCACCCAACCCCTCTTGTGGATCCCGTGTGTGTACTCCAGTGTATCTGACGTTGTCTTTGTGAACAGATTTTGCTGACCTAGGGGATGGTGTCTGAGCCCTCCGTGCCTTGACGTGCTGGCTGACGCTGCTTCTAGTGCAATAACCTGTATTTGAGTCCTGGTCAGAATATTCACTCCCCCCTGAGACATCCAGTGTTGTAGATGGGGGAACAGAAGTAGCACCCAGTCCATGCGACTGTACAATGGCAGACGACACACTGGTAGCCAATGACTGAACTGTCCTGTGTAGACCAGCAAGATCGCCATGCATCCCTTCCATGAATGCCACCACCTGCCCCAACTTCCTATCGTGGTCTTGGAAAGCATTTATCATATTGGTCTGCCCCACACACAGCTGTCGCAGAAGATCAACAGCCTCAGCACAAAGAGCATTTTGGCTCACCGAGGCTGGGGCAGCGGTGCCGACACCGAACGCCACTCTGCTCCCCCTACTCCTGCGTGCACGAACAGTACATGGTGCAGTTGGCGGCAGGGTGGGCCCTGTGTGCTGTGTCCCGACCGAAGGTGTTGATTGCCCACTCCCAGTCTGTGACAACAGTGCTGACTCACCAACACTGTCGGAAGATGAGGACGATGTTGTCTCCACATGCGAGTCCTCAGGGACGGTCCTGTCCCCCTCTCCGGCGCTGGCCTCTTCTGTGTCAGTCTGCGTGTGCGCGACGTCTGATCCGGATGCATTGCCTCCAATCATCTCCTCCGTCTGTGGCTGAGTGCCCTCTGCCAAAGCTGAAACGCACATAAAATTGGTGTAAGTCATGGGCACACTCACGTACAGTACTGCAACGGAATCCCTAATGCCATTGATGACAAAGTACATCGATCCCCCAACCTGCACACGGGCCACCCCGACCAGTCATCCTCACATGAAATAAGTGGTGTTGGCCGTGCAACATGTACAGCATGCGGACAGGGCATGAGCACGTACATCTGCACACCAGTCTTGCCATGGGGTGACGGACCACTACAGCATGTGCATCAACACTCAACTGCTTAGCGAGTGGCGTGTCAACATGCCGGACCTGGACGTGACATTTGACTCCGCCAATGTCACCAACATGCCATTGCAATGAGACATACGTTACACGGAAGTCACTAATGTGTGTGGGCAACAATACATGCATTGCACTCACAAGAAACATACACTGACAGTATGCTTACCGCTACTTTGCTGTTGATCCACACGCAGCCGCTCGGACAGGTCAGGATGCGTCACAGCAATGATACGGTGCATGAGAGGGGTCATTCAGCATCGGGCCAGACGTGGCGTTCTTGGAATCATCCCTAGTGTCACTTCCGCTACATTCTTGCTCAGCCTGAAATGTCGTCCCAGCGTTTGTGGCAGTGTGTATGTCGTCTATTGGACACCCCCACTGCCCGTACATCACATGCAATGCTCCTCCACACGTCCTTGCGAAGGTGCAGCTTGACCTACCATGATGGGAGACAAAAGGGTGCAAGTCAGTGGACAGTTGGCCAGTCACACAGATAGGGGCAACACGTATCTCTCAGCAGCCATGCACATTTCCACTAATGTGTTGGGCCCACAGCACATCGCCAAGATTTCAGAGGCCAGGTGTAATGGACCACCTCATGCACACCAACATGTCCCCCACTGCACTTACCACCTGTCCGGGTGCGCCGTACAGCCGTCCGAAGTTGCGGAGCACACCGTCCACGAGGACATCCAGCTCCGCGGCGGTGAAGGGACGAGACCGGATCTCTTTGACTCTCGACATGGCAAGTTCACGGAGTATGGCACTAGAGCAGCAGTCGGTGGTCAGCTCCGCAGCAGCAGGTGGAGGTGATGGTCACAGGCAGCAGTCGGTGGTCAGCTCCGCAGCAGCAGGTGGAGGTGATGGTCACAGGCAGCAGTCGGTGGTCAGCTCGGCAGCAGCAGGTGGAGGTGATGGTCACAGGCAGCAGTCGGTGGTCAGCCCCGCAGCAGCACGTGGAGGTGATGGTCACAGGCAGCAGTCGGTGGTCAGCCCCGCAGCAGCAGGTGGAGGTGATGGTCACAGGCAGCAGTCGGTGGTCATCGTAGAATGTGTGCTTTTGCACATCACACATATATAGGGCCCTGAGGCCATGTCAGTGGCATACGGCGCCAGCCATTGGTCAGCCCTGGATGCGTGTTTGGAAATGGGCCAATGACTGGCCCTGGTGATGCGGTGTACAGCATACGTTACATTCGATTGGGCATACGCGGGCCTTGTTCACACTTCCCATTGGCTGCACGTGCACAGACCGTCACGGTCACACACCGGCACCCGCATGTGGAAGCTTCTGGGACGGATGCTTCTCTTGCTACAATGTTCAATCACTGGCGCCAACATGGCGGGGCACGTATTCGGCGAGGGAGGTGCAGGCCAACTCATCCTTTAGCTGATGTCAATGGACATGGCAGGTCATGACCCCCCTCACAGTCACATTGCATCATCCACCGTACACCGGCCGGCCCAGCCCGGCCCAGGACCGCCGTGCCGGCCATGTCAACCACCGCCGTGCCTGGCCCCGTCCACTACCGCCGTGCCAGGGCCGGCCCAGGACTGCCGTGCCGGCCATGTCAACCACCGCCGTGCCAGGCCACGTCCACTACCGCCATGCCAGGGCCGGCCCAGGACCGCCGTGCCAGCCATGTCAACCACCGCCGTGCCAGGCCATGTCAACCACTGCCGTGCCAGGCCACGTCCACTACCGCCGTGCCAGGGCCGGCCCATGGCCGGCCCAGGACCGCCGTGCCGGCCATGTCAACCACCGCCGTGCCAGGCCACGTCCACTACCGCCGTGCCAGGGCCGGCCCAGGACCCCCGTGCCGGCCATGTCAACCACCGCCGTGCCAGGCCACGTCCACTACCGCCGTGCCAGGGCTGGCACGGCGGTAGTGGACGGGGCCTGGCACGGCGGTAGTGGACGGGGCCTGGCACGGCGGTGGTTGACATGGCCGGCACGGCGGTCCTGGGCCGGCCCTGGCACGGCGGTGGTTGACATGGCCGGCACGGCGGTCCTGGGCTGGCCCTGGCACGGGGGTAGTGGACGGGGCCTGACACGGCGGTGGTTGACATGGCCGGCACGGCGGTCCTGGGCCGGCCCTGGCACGGCGGTAGTGGACGGGGCCTGGCACGGCGGTGGTTGACATGGCCGGCACGGCGGTCCTGGGATGTGTTGGCCTGCACCTCCCCCGCCGAATACGTGCCCCGCCATGTTGGCGCCAGTGATTGAACATTGTTGCAAGTGAAGCATCCGTCCCGGAGGCTAGCACATGCGGTTGCCGGTGTGTGACCGTGACGGACCGTGCACATGCAGCCAATGGGAAGAGGGAACGTGGGCCGCGTATGCCCATTCGTAAACAGCGGAAGCAGTGCACCGCCATGGCGGCGCCAATGATTGTATCTTTTCTGACGATGCACCGCGTTCTATTGTCTGCAGCTGCGTGATGACGGTTGTGTGCGTGATTGCGTGACTTCACATGTCATGCTCTATCCCATGTATGTCCATACTATGCCCATCGGTGTGCAAACAATGTGCATCACATGTGCATGTCGACGTCGGGTATTTCCCTACACAAGTTTCTAGTACCTCACATCTACACAGTACATCCCGGATGTATCGGCACATTCTGATTCAGTTGTCAGTGTGTGGTATATGTGAGCTAATGACTATGGTGGGGGTACACATGTGTTCAGTGCATGTGTGTTGCCTATTGTGTCACCATGCATGTGATGTATGTATGCCCACCATTATTGGTGTTGCCATTGGTGCATGATGAAATGGTGTGTGTGTATCTTTCGTTTGTGTGCATGCACTTGCATGTGTGTATGTGATGTGGCACCTACACATTTGGGTCATGTCACATGTCTTGTTGGGAGTAATGTTGACCTGAGACTAAGTAGCATTGCACATGTTGAGACACATCATGTTGCTAGTGGCTGCACATTGTTGCTACGTCAATCCATGTTGTAGTGACAATCAGAGATGTCACACATATGACAATTATACACTACATTTTACTTGTTGGTAGAGTTCGTTGGCATGTGAGTGAGTTGCACAGACATGCGTTGTATGTGAATTGACTTCCATTCCATCTACTCCCACACAGGAGGGCTCCAAATGTCCATCGCCCATACACTGTGCTGGAGGATATGGTTGAGGAGGAGGTGATCAGGAAATTCCGGCTGGATCGACGTCGATTGATGGAGCTTGTACACCAATTGTCTCCTCACCTGCAGCCGCGAAGAACCTATCCAGGTTCCATTACACCCACAGCAAAGGTGATGGCGGAACTACACTTTTTTGCTACAGGCACCTTTCAGTACACAGTTGGACATGCCGGGGGGATGTCACAGTCCATGTTCAGCATGGTACTTCGGGATGTACTGAGAGCCATGATGCTGTACAAGGATGACTACATTCATTTCCCACAGGCGGCAGAGTTGGCAGCGGTCAAAGCAGACTTCTATGCATTGGGTCGGATACCACACGTTGTGGGTTCCATTGATGGCACGCATATCGCTATCATTCCACCACGGGCACGTGAGCAGGTGTATAGGAATCGGAAGCACTTCCATTCCCTCAACGTGCAGGTGGTGTGCCAGGCCGACAACATAATATCCCATGTGTGTGCAAGATTTCCAGGCTCTGCACATGACGCCCACATCATGCGGAGCAGCATTGTCCCCCAAATGATGGCAAATTTGCGTCCGGCACAAGCGTGGCTTGTTGGTGAGTATGCTGTGGTGACAGGAGTGATATCTGTGTGGCATGGTGTGCCCACCAATTCTGGTTGTGATGTTTCTGTCTCTCTCTTCCCCCAACATAGGCGACTCGGCTTACCCAAACAGGCCTTGGCTGCTGAGTCCCATACGCAATCCAACTACAGCGGGAGAAATGCGATACAATGATGCCCATGGAAGGACACGTCGAGTGATAGAACGTACTTTTGGCCTGCTGAAGTCTAGGTTTCGGTGCCTGGATAAGACCGGAGGGGCCCTGCCTTACTCACCAGGCAAAGTATGCAGGATAGTGATTGCCTGCTGCATGCTCCACAACCTGGCTGTGCGCAATAACATTGAACTGCTCTTGGACCCTGATGAACAGCAAGTTCCTCGCCCTCCCAACCCACCCATGTCGACTGATGAGGATAGTGGTGAGGAGGAAGGTGTGGACCAGAGGCGCCAGCTCATTGATCGCTACTTCCCTTGAATGTGAGTGTGCACCTCTTGTGCTGGTTGTGTATGCCCTGTGTATGTTTGCTGGTGTTGTGTCATTGTGGTGTGCATCATGTGTGTGTTCTGCTATGTGATGTATGCATGTGTGTGTGTGTGTTTATTTATTTGGACATGCAAGTCTCCATGATGTGTGTCCTCTCATCCAATCATTTTGTGATGAGTGTGGTTTGTGGAATGTTGCACTGCAGTGTGTTGTGATGAGTGTGATTCTGTTTCCTGATGTGTCTTTGCGGTTTCTGTTTTTCCCTAGGTCACTCCCGCTGCGGCATGATTATGTACGACTTGGATCCCTGAACCTGGTAACGTCTGTTTCTGATGCAATCATGTGAATAAACATGGAGGCAACACATCATTGAGTGAGTAAGTGGTATTTATTTACAGATTGTGCATTGGTGTTGGTGCATATTTACAAATGAGTGAAGGGGTGGGGGAGTGTGAGTTAAAGGTAATGGCAGATGAAATGTCCATGCTGACACCACATTGGGTGGTGTCTGCCTAGTCCAGCAGACCTGTGCCAATGATTGGCTAGGTGGGACAGGATAGATTGCTGGGTGAATGGCAGGCTCTGGCAGTGTCTCAGTCATGTACGGCCCCTCTTGGAGTGTGTGGAAGGAGCATCCACACTGCTCTCGCCCACTTCCAGCCTCGGATGGCCCCTCCGTCTTTGAGGTGGGACGGAGTCAGCTGGGAGCGCAGGCTGCTCTGGTTCCACATCCGTCGCCAGGGGCGCAGGTGGCGGTGGCGGTGGTGTTGCTGCCCGTGGCGTTGGTTGAGGGGGGGTGGGGGGGGCTGGGGTGTTTCGGGCATTCCATCCCCTCCACATGGTTGTGTTCTGGGACATGATGTCTACAATTTGGCCAAGCCGGCTCTCAATGGCCTGCAACATTTCGGTGTTCTCAACTGAGTCCTGGTGGGCACGATCTGCCTGTGCCTGGCCACGTTCGTAGTTTTCCTGGACCCTGGCTAGGGCTTCCAATGACTGTGCCACGGGATTGGGTGGGTGTCCTTCCTCTACACGTCGTTGTGTTGTGCTCCTGCCTGCCTGATGTGGCCTCGCCTCTCTGGTTTGCCGCATACTCTCCCTGCATGGCTGGGATGGCGCAGGCCCGGCGTCGTGCGGTGGGTTTGGCAGGGTGGCAGGGGCAGGAGTGGTGGTACTGGTGGTGGAGGTGGTGGTGTTGGTGGTGGCTGTGCAGGTCACAGTGGCTGGTGTGGTGGGAATAGCAGAGGCCGTAGTAGTCGGTGCTGGAATCACCTGGGAGCCAGATCGCCCTGGCTGCCTGCTTGTGCCCGCACCATCCTCCGCACCGGAGCTGGCTGTGGGATCGTCCCCAGAGAGTCCTGAGTGAGGCGAGTCTGGAGGCCGGACGGTGGTTCCACCTGTGAGATTGCGATCACCTGTAAAACAAAATTGTGAAGATAAGTACTGTGGGCATTACGTGTTATTTTCACATTGATGACTTTTCAGTGTCCACTCGCACTCACCCCACCCACCACCACCGCCCTCCCTATGGACATGGGGGCCTGTTGGGAGTTGGACTAGTGACTTCTCACACACCACACCCACCACCACCGCCATCCCTATGGACATGGGGGCCTGTTGGGAGTTGGACTAGTGACCTCTCACACACCCCACCCACCACCACCGCCATCCCTATGGACATGGGAGCCTGTTGGGAGTTGTAGTGCCGTCCTCTCACACACCCCACCCACCACCACCGCCATCCCTATGGACATGGGGGCCTGTTGGGAGTTGGACTAGTGACCTCTCACACACCCCACCCACCACCACCGCCATCCCTATGGACATGGGGGCCTGTTGGGAGTTGTAGTGCCGTCCTCTCACACACCCCACCCACCACCACCTCCATCCCTATGGACATGGGGGCCTGTTGGGAGTTGTAGTGCCGTCCTCTCACACACCCCACACACCACCACCGCCATCCCTATGGACATGGGGGCCTGTTGGGAGTTGTAGTGCCGTCCTCTCACACACCCCACCTACCACCACCGCCATCCCTATGGACATGGGGGCCTGTTGGGAGTTGGACTAGTGACCTCTCACACACCCCACCCACCACCACCGCCATCCCTATGGACATGGGGACCTGTTGGGAGTTGTAGTGCCGTCCTCTCACACACCCCATCCACCACCACCGCCATCCCTATGGACATGGGGGCCTGTTGGGACTTGTAGTGCCATCCTCTCACACACCCCACCCACCACCACCGCCATCCCTATGGACATGGGGGCCTGTTGGGAGGTGGATAAGTGACCTCTCACACCCCCCACCCACCACCACCGCCATCCCTATGGACATGGGGGCCTGTTTGGAGTTGGACTAGTGACCTCTCACACACCCCACCCACCACCACCGCCCTCCCTATGGACATGGGAGCCTGTTGGGAGTTGTAGTGCCGTCCTCTCACACACCCCACCCACCACAACCGCCATCCCTATGGACATGGGGGCCTGTTGGGAGTTGTACTAGTGACCTCTCACACACCCCACCCACCACCACCGCCATCCCTATGGACATGGGGGCCTGTTGGGAGTTGGACTAGTGACCTCTCACACACCCCACCCACCACCACCACCATCCCTATGGACATGGGGGCCTGTTGGGAGTTGTACTAGTGACCTCTCACACACCCCACCCACCACCACCACCATCCCTATGGACATGGGGGCCTGTTGGGAGTTGGACTAGTGACCTCTCACACCCCCCACCCACCACCACCACCATCCCTATGGACATGGGGGCCTGTTGGGAGTTGGACTAGTGACCTCTCACACACCCCACCCACCACCACCGCCCTCCCTATGGACATGGGGGCCTGTTGGGAGTTGTAGTGCCGTCCTCTCACACACCCCACCCACCACCACCGCCATCCCTATGGACATGGGGGCCTGTTGGAGTGGTTTAGACGTTGGTGAGTATGTGGACTGCATGCATGGGTTGGGGTCTGGGAGATGTGTCTTCTGAGTAGTGTGAGGCACACCATGTCGTTGTGCTCGTGGTGCTTGGTTTGTACTTACCAGCCTCTTCTCCTTCCTCAATTCCTTCAAGGGTCTCTGGGTGCAGGATGCTCAGCACCTTGTCCTCCCAGTCGGTGTAGGGTAAGGGCTCCGGGGGGGTTCCACCGCCAGTGTGATGTGCCCGGGGATGGTTTTTGGCACGGATTGCTTTAACACGGGTTTTGAGGTCATGCCACCGCCCCTGAATCTCCTGCTTGGTCCTCGGCACGGTCCCAGACGCATTCACCCTGGTGACTATCCTGTCCCACATGTGGTTTTTCCTGGCTACGCTGGTCTGCTGCACTAGGGCCCCGAATAAGTGGGGTTCGACACGGATGATTTCATCCACCATTACCTTTAACTCAGTGTCTGTGAATTTGGGGTTCTTTTTTGGTGCCATGGTGTGTGGTGCTAGGGGTGTGGGTTTGAGTGAGTTGGGAGGTGCAGGTGTGTGGTGTGTAGGAATGGTGTGGTGGGTCTTTGTGTTGTGGGTGTGTTTGGATGGTGGTTATGTGTATTCTATCGGTGTGTGCTGTATGTTCTCTTGTGTCTCTTGCTAGCAGCTATGCTGTGATGCAGAGGATTTCGGGAGTGGGTGGGAGTTATTTTATAGTCTGTGTCTTGGTCCTGTCTCAATGGTTATTGGCAGTCAGGTGCTAGGTGGGTGTCTTGACTGGTGTGCATTATGTGGTACTTGGGGGTGGGTCATTGTGTCTTGTGATTGGTTTTGATGTTTGAGGTGGGTGGTAGTTCAGTTTCCTGTGTTTGATATTAACTTCCGTCGCACTGTTTGGCATTGGTTTGACGGTAGGGATGTTGTTCGTGTTGGCCTTCCGCTGTGAAGCACGGTTTCTCGTTGCATTGTTACCGCAGCGGACGTGGATTGCGGTGCCTACCGGGGTACTTGCCGAGTTATCCTAATCGCGGACACGGACACTACGCAGGTATAGCGGGAGATGTGGATGTTCTCGCGGTCATGTGCGTACGCGGCGGCCGGTGTTTCTTCGGTTCCGTCCGCTTGCGGCGGTCTCAGGTGTACTCCGACCGCCGCGGACGGAGTTTGGTGTGCTCCGTCCGCCGCAATAGGTGTTTCGTTCATATATTATCCTAATCGCTATAGCGGTTTATCCGCGGACCGGTCCGGAGTATCTTGCCACCTTCCTCGGCAGACGGAACACGTTTACGTCCGCGATCCTAATCGACCCCTTAATGTGTTTTCCTAATGTTGTTGAGGAGGTGCTGGACTCCCTGCAGCACCCCACTATATTATTAAGATGCTTGGTTGTGCCCCTAACCCTTCTAGCGACACCTCCAGCAAGAAAATATACATTTTTTAAATGCTCTAAGGCATTATGGGGTGATCCTTGCTGGAGCAGTGAATAATAAATGAGCTGCTTCGGTCACTCATTTATTACTCTTATTTTTTTTAATACATTTTGGGTTTTGTTGCGTAGGGAGCCGCAGGCCCCTTGTAGCCCCTTCCGCAGCACTTTTTTAGTTAAGTGGGTGCTCTGGTGTCTACCCGGGGCACCCACAGCTCCATTTGTGTTGGGGACCGCAGGGGAGCCCCAGAGCCCCCATGGCACCAGCTGACATCTCTAGCAGAGCCTGCTACTTCAATTTTTGGTGGGTGCCCACCCGGGACATTCACAGTCCTTGCTTTGTTGGGGCTGCAAGGGGCACCCCAAGGCCCATGCTGTCCCAGCCAGCACCATATTGGGTGTCAGCAGGAGCTGGTACTATTTCTTTGCTACCACTCATGTGGAAGCAGCATTTTATCCTGCTCCCATCAGGCGGAAGGAAATTTCTATTTAATGCCCAGGAGAGTGCAGGTAGGAAACAACAGTGTCCTGAGGGAAGGGGTCCCCGGGACACCGCTAAGATCTGGTCCTGTAGACTGGAGTTCCAAGGGCTGGACATAAGCTTGGGGATGGGCACCCCTCCTCATTTTATTAATTGCGGCCCTGGAGGATGGGGTCCCTGGAGCTTCACAAAGGCTCAGAAAGAGGAACTGCCCACCCCAAACTGGAAATATTTTAATAGACGTAGAGAGACCGAATTTTGTTTTAATTGGTGCAGCGGATTCACTGCGCCAATTTAAAAAGAAATGCTGTCTTTGGCACCCTGAAGCCTCGGGGACAGGGTCTCCCTACCCTGCCCCGTATATCCTTTTTTACATTTTATTTCCAGGACAAGGGACTCATTCCCCGAGTCTTAAAATGGCTGCCATTACATCTTTGTAGATATGTTGCCAGCCAATCAGATGTCATCTTGGTATCTGTTGCTTTGAGATTCTCATCAGTGTGAAAGATCTATATTTTTAAAACCTTAATTTCTCTGAAACTACTGAATGGCATTAAACCAAATTACAAAAAGCACCCTTTCTGGATCAAGATCTTACTTTCAGCCAAATTTTGTGTAAATCCGTTCAGCCATTTGAGTTGCAGCTGTGACTTATTTACTGTGGAAAAATAAATGGGGAAAACGTGTGTTGGATACCCCCTTTTTCTAGGCCCCTGCTTGACGGATCACGCCAGAACCTTTCAGGAAGGAGCTGAAGTGGAATACATTTTTTTTATATATCTAGATATGTATATGTATATGTATATATCTATATCTATATGAATCTATACATGCATACATATTTACTGAAAAAGCCAAAGGTTAAAGTATAATTAGGTGAAATGTAAGGTAACTATAACTTGTGCCTTCGCCATGCACTGTTAAGTACCCCACGTATTACATCACTCTTGACATCTTCAATTACATCATTGATAATGTCACTGCAACATTTGCAATGAAATTTATGATGAGAAAACTGTGCATGGCAGGGTTGTGAGTTATGGTTACTTTAGGACATGAGATATAGTTACTTGAAATAACTATAATTTGTGAATTTATGTGGCTTCTAGAGTTAAAACATGATGATGTAACTGAACATTTCACTTAACTATAACATTACTAAAACCTGGGTAGTTTTTCAGTGAATCTATCTGTCTATCTATCTATCTATCAATCTATCTATCTTTATCAATTCTGCAACTGCCAGTAGGCACCCAATCGCCGGCGGTGCACCCAATCGCCGGCCGTGCTCGGTGTAGTACCTGGCCGCTACTGAATGTAAATTCTCCTATTAAAATAAAAAAATAATGAGAGACCAGCACTTGGGAAGGTTACAGATTTGCCACTACATTTTGCACCAGTCACGGTCAACAACTTCAGCCATTACAGACTGATCATTATACTCTCAAGACTAACATATTGGACGGTTCTCTGCCATCATATACACTAGTTTTCACACTCATGAAGCAACACTAATGTCATGACTAACTACGTAAATTCTTTTACATGAAAAGTGTTGGAAAGTGGATTATTAGTGGTGGCAGATATGCATTTACCACTGACAATAATTCCACTGACAGAATATAGGGCTCAGAATAGATGTTAGAAAATTATTCCCATGGTCAACCCTTGGTAGCTTGGCTGCAAGCAGGCAGGCTTAACTTCACAGACAGGTATGTAAAGCATTTAAAAACACCAATTCAGTAAATAATTCAGATACAACACACAATAATAATCCAACACCAATTTATAAAAATAGGAAATATTTGTATCTTTTAAATGACACCAAAACGAAAATAATTCACTGTAGGGAACCAGAAATATGTATTGTTAAACATTAGTCACTTTCTAGTGCCTAGAAACCAACAGTGCCACTTTTGGACATTTCGTTGCCTCTGCCAGGGACACACTCACATTTAGCAATTGCTCTGGAGGATCTCTCACCAGCCCCTTGCAGCCCCCTCCAGCAGGCTAGATCCGGTTAAAAATCCGTCCTGAAGTTTATCCTTCGGGTCCCAGAGTGTCCAACACACAATCCAAGGTTCTGGAATCTCCAAGAGGGTCCTTGAAAGTGTGAGACTTCAATTCCTACAATCCACTTGGACAAAACCCTTACAAATCGACTGGTAGTACTCCAGGCTGGGGAGTCTTTGTGGTGATGGTCCAGGTGAGCTCTGTTAACCTGTAGCTTGCAGGGAATCCACTTTTTAATCCTTTTGAAGCAGGTTTGATCCACAAGGCTGTAGTTTCAGATGGTGCAAAAGGTGCAATCTTCAGAGTACAGGCCTGGTGAATGCACATCATACGCTTCAGCGTGGGCCCTTCTGTTTCTCTTGGGTTTCAAAAGCAGATCTGAGAGGCACTGCCCCTCTCAGTTACTTATTCAGTGTTCTCTGAGGTCAAGCAGGAGGGCACTCCTTTCTTAAGACTTGCAACTGCCTTGGTACAAAGAGGAGAGTTGGGAATAAATCCGATGTCTTTAGCTTTTCTCCCCCTTCCCTTGAAGAGCATTATTTACTATTCTTCCCCCTGGCATTCCTATTCCCAGCAACCTCTCCTCCCCGGGAGGCTTCCTAACCCCATGGGTCATTTATCTCCTCTTTAAAGCAGCCAGGCTCACCCACTTATCTCTGACTCATCAAGGCAGAGCAAAGGAGGGCTGAATTTTGTCTTACAGACAAGAAAGTCTTATAATTTTAGAATAATTTCAACAATACCATATTGTTGGATTTATCATTACCATTCTACTGAGTCCTTTAATCCTAGTTTATGGCTTTTGTTTCTCCAGTTATTAACTAATAACATATTCCAATGTTAACCTATGGACTGGGGATCTGCAATGGAAAAATGAACTGTACAATGTCTCCAATACTAGGGTCTAGAAAACAGGTTTTATAAGGAGCCTGCTTGTCCCTACAGGTCTCCCACCCCTGGAATACCTAGGAAAGACTTTAGTGGTTCTGGATATATAAAATATTGCAGATCCTCCCTCCACAGTGCTCCTAGCACAAAAGTCGATTTTGGGAAGCAATTTACTATAATGTGGTGAGTGAAATATTCAATTTCACTAGCCCCAGGGCATATAAAAACCTTTTTATAAGGATTCTCCTAATACGTACCTGTACCTACCCCTGGGGCACCTAGGGTAGACCCTGGGGTACCTACCATGCCCAAACATTTAAGTGCCCCAAACATCAAAGGGCGAGTTTGGGCACAGTTTACATTTTAGAAGCAGTCCTGCAACACAGGGCTTATTTTGAACTTACATCAGGCTTCAGCATTGCACACATGAAAGTGCAGAAAAGTGCTGCTGGCCTTTAAACTACCCTGCACTATTCTATACTAGGAACTTAAAGGTAGTTTCAATCCGCCTGCCCTATATGTACAATAGCCTTATAGGGGAGGTCATGCCAATAACAGGGGTACCCTAACCCCTAGTGTACCCATGTTTATGTAGCTGTGTTCACTGTATTCTACGTGTGTGTTCAGCATAACACTGGCCCTGGGCCTGGTCCTGGTCAGGCAGAGCCCAGGGCCAGTCAGAGTCAGTTACCACTAATACCAGTCGGATTTATGATAGTACAACGCGATCATTTTGATCGCGGTATTTTACATCGCGGATTTTACAACGCAAGTCGTTACAACGACTTGCGTTGGAGGGCGCGGATTGAGGATTATTATAATTTGTTCTTCTAACACCAGTCCACATAACAGTAGGGAAGGTGTTGGAATAGAAAATTACAATATTCCTTAACCAACAGCACCATCCAGCGCAAGTCGTAGTAACGACTTGCGTTGTAATGGCAGCGTGGTAAAGGTTGTGCGGTGTAAACACTGCGTTGTAAACGACGTTTCCCATACCAGTCAGCAAAAAGGGTGGAGGGTGCCAAGGTCACAGGATGACTTTGCAACAAAAAGTGATTAAATATTTATATGAACAAAAAACAATTAGCTATTCATCCTAATTAGACTTATGTTTAAATGTACACTGGTATACTATTTACCATCATACTCCATTGGGCTTGTTAGAAAATGATCACATTGAAGATGCTTCCCACTTCATGAATTATATCACAGATCTAAATCAATCACTGTGGGCGTGATTCTCAGAGGTAAACTTACACTTTTGTGTAAGTTTATGATTGTTTGTTATTCACAAAGGGATTTACGAGTAGCATCTTTACAAGTGCAGAGTCTCTATCTTTTTATATGCAGAGACTCTACATTTGTAAAGATACTAAGCGTAATTCCCTTTGTGATTAGCAAACAATTGTAAACTTACACAAAAGTGTAAGTTTACCTCTGTGAATCAAAAGTGTAAGTGTATCTTTATGAACCAGGCCCACATTATGTAAATTCTCATCATGTTCTGTATGCCTACCATCTTGTCCAAGGGGGTCTTGCCTGAGAATGTATCACAGCTTTGTTTTCAGTTGTTCAGTCAACAATATATGCATTATACTGTTAAAACCCATTGTGTTGTTCAAAATAATGCAACATATTATTTAATGGAGCCTCCTATTTAGACAATAACCACTGAGACATGGGGTAAGAAAACATTTCAGAAAAGGAACATGTTTACAGACAACATCCCATAAGGAACTGGGATGAGTAATGAGCACGAGCCGGGGCTGATAGCACAAAGTAGGATAGCGAATTTACAATTGGTACAGTTGGAGAAACTCTCTGAGAGTTAAAAAATATATGGATATGGGCAGAGTCCCATGACGACTACAGAACAAGATAATGCCACGCTATAAAATCTGCATCCAGATCTAATAGGAGAATGGACTGAGCACAATGCGGCAAGTTCACCGCTTATTATTAATATTTTAATAAAGTGTTCTGACATGGACAGAGAAAGGATAGTAGCTCAAATGAAAGACCCTAATGAAACAATCAAAAAGATTGGGAACAAAGAAGGAGTGAGCAAATACAGATGATGGTCATGAGAGCATGATGAGCTGTTTCTTTTTTATGTTACTGGTGGGGGGAGCACGTATGAAAATATACCATGTACCAATGGTGTCTCATTTTGTAAGCAAGGCTGCTATGGCTGAAACGTTTTGAGGGTGACTCGTGCATCCCCAGTGCAAAATAAAGCTTCAAATCTGCAGCCGTCTCGCTTGGGTGCCTATCTCTCTCGCTGTCTCTCACTTTGTCTCTCTCTCTCTCTCTCACAAAGGTTAAAGTAACTTTATAGTTAGAAGTGAAACAAAAATATATATATATTTTTTTTTTAAACCAAGCTTAGAAATTCACTGAAAAGACCCAAAGGTTAAAATAGCATTATAGTTTGGTGAATTTGTCATTGGAATTTCTTGGCTTGGGGAGAGGGGCCGTGCATTCCCCCTTCACATAAACATTGCTTTTGGACCCAGGATGGAGTCCCCGTGCCTCTGGAGGCTCAGGGTTGGGACCATGCAGCCCCCCTCCAGTTTATGACCACAACACTGGGGGTAGGCTTCCCAGAGCTTATACTAAATAAATGCGACCCAGCCGGCATATTGTTTTCTATCCCGCAAGAGTCTTGCGTGTTCGCAAACTTTTTCTCCGTTTTTTTTTACTTTTTTGGTTCGGGGCAGGGCCTAGAGGGGGCAAGTATAATCTTTATTTA
Source organism: Lissotriton vulgaris (assembly GCF_964263255.1). Lineage (NCBI taxonomy): Eukaryota > Metazoa > Chordata > Amphibia > Caudata > Salamandridae > Lissotriton > Lissotriton vulgaris. The sequence continues at coordinate 2,005,678,145 of NC_141691.1, read as the reverse complement.
TTTTTATAACTTCAGAATTGGGGACTTGGGCCCCTAGGTACGAACGCATTTTGCATTTGCCAAGTGTGCAAATCAATGTTTTGGGCCGTTAGAAAATGCAAAATGCCACGTTGGAATATATGAAAGGCGTTTGTGGTGGTGCAAAATGCTATTCCTACCTATTAGAAGTCACATTTTAGTAATTGCAAGATAGGAACTCACAAATAACGAGTTCAAAAATGCAAATCACAAACCGCATGTACCGCACATTTCCTAATTACGACTAGTCGCAAAATGGCCATTTAGGAAATGCAATTACAATTGAATCAGATCAGGTGGTAACTAGGTGAAAACTATAACAAGAATGTGCAATGCAAAAGGTCTCGCATTTACGTGAGTTTGAGCTATTGGCATTGTAAATGACAATGCCTTTTATTTATGTGTTGTTTTTAAAATAGATAAATAAAAGCCATTGTCATTTACAATGCCAACAGCTTAAACTCTTGCAAATGCGAGACCTATTGCATTGAAAATGCGTTTGTGATATAAATTTGTTTTTAAAAAAGCATTAGGAGAGAGCGTGTCCTGCCTGCTTCAGCAGTCAGGACAAAGCTATTTGTTAAATTAGTGCTCGGAGGCAGTTATTTAAGCCTACTGAGTAACAACACATGTAACAGGGGTTGTTGCCATGGGAGGTTAGAAAAGTGAGAAAAGGCGGTACTAAGGACTACTAAGCCTATTGACCAATGAACAGCCACAGTTTTCAGTGGACAATGACACAAGCCAATGAAAAATATGAGCAGAGAGTGGGCGGAGCTTCAAGTTCCTACCTGAATACAGCATGCCTCGAAGAGCAGTGCATGTGCTACCAGGCTCAACCTAAAAAGGCACCCAAAATTCATCAGGCTCTTTCACAATGGTGGTTTTGTACGTTCTGGCAAGGAGGATGAAGATTTTGGCTGGAAATGGACAGAAGGAGTAGAGGATGTTTAGGGTGAGGGTCACCCAGTTTGACAGACAGAGGAGGAGATTCATGAGAGGTACAGACAATAGCCAGGTGATATTTGATTTAAATTAGGTTACAACCTCAGCTATAGGCCCCAACAGCAACGCACTCCCACCACATGTACATGTATTGTGTTGCCTACACCTCTTAGCCTCTGGCAGTTACCAAGGGGTCACCATCAGTGGTAGGGGCGTCGTCACAAAGTGCCCTGTCCAGGTTCATTCTGTAACGTCCTGATCGTCTCAGGATCGTAAACAGACATGAAATGAGGACGCAACCACTTGTGTACGTTTCAGTTATTTAATAAAGGTAAAATAATACAAATAAGGAAACGAAAGTTAGTTTTACTGGAATCCTCCAGTCTTTCTACTTTACCAACCCACAGCTCAGTTGTTCCTAACCATCCTCTGCAATTACGCCGGTCCCGGCGTAAGCCAACAGAGGGCAGAGACGAATTGGCCGAAAATGCCAATCCGAATGCTGTGAGGGGTAAGCAGAGGGATGTAGTGCAGAGGAGACAGGGAAACACCCAGCCGGGGTCTCTACCTGAAGGGAGCAGCCGCTCGACCTCTTCCTCGTATGCACCGGGATCGAGAGCAGCCGCTCGATCGATCCTCTGGACTTTCTCTACCGTAACGCGGAAAACACCTCCTGGTGTGCGTTACAGGTAGTAGTCCTGGATTACGGTTCGTGCTGGGAGCAACGGCTCCAACCAACACACAGATCAAGACACCTAGACTCAGCCGAGCCAGGGCTATGCTCAATGGTATCCGGTAGAGCTTCCTGGACAAGAACAGGGTAAACCAGGCAAGACACGGCCAGGGAGTAACGACTCAACCTACCTCGATCAAGCCTGACGGGATCACCTCTTCGGGACGCTGCTCTCCACGAAGCAGGTACGTCGGTGTAAACACAATATCCGACAGTGTTCTTCTGTTGAGTTCCTCCTTTTATAGGGCGTGTTCACTGGAAGTTATGTAACGGGACTTTTGTTTACATAACCTTACCCGCTAAGCCCCCTGGGACTTGTAGTCTGTATCTTCCAGATGCCGGATTCCTTTTCCGACGGGAATTCTTGACACATTCACAGGTTTCGGACATCATGGTGAGCACACACAACCAATATATATATCATTCCCTAGTACCCCCAATCATTTCAACAAACAAAACTGATGGTCTACCGGGTAGCACAGTTCCCCAGTGTCATTAGCTGTGTTGATGGCACACATATTAACCATATGTCCCCCCTTCGTAAATGAATACATATACAGGAACAGAAAAAGCTCACACTCACTCAATGTGCAGGTAGTGTGTGATGCCTTCTGTATCATAACAGAACTTGTGGCTAGATTCCCAGGCTGTAATCATGACTCATTCTTGTCCTGGCAGAGTGGAATACATTACCAACTGGCACAGGGTGAATTTGGCAATGGTTTCTGTGATATTCTGTATATTAGTTATATGTGTTAGTGTTTTCCTTTAAGCTCAGTGACATCATTCATGTGTGGCTCCAAGCTATTCTGTTGCCATGGTACAGGAATGTTAGGATTCAATTGGGACAGAGCAGTTGTTTGGTTTGGATGTGGTATTGGAAGGGTTCATCTTAATTTGCAATAAACTTGAAAAAATACTCTCAACTTCAAACCTGCCTTCCTCTTAATTTCCATTTGGAGGATATTACATTGGCGTAGTCGGCAGGATTGGATACTTTAATGGGCTAATTGAGTATAAGGGGCCCTACGCTTCTGGGAAGATTTATGTTTCACTTAAGGGTGATAGCATAATTAGTTGGTTCCATCAAGGCGATTTAGGGGTAATGTTAGATCCGAGTAGCGATTCTCCTATTAAACTCAAAGAAGTTATTCAAACTGCTACTGTATCCTCTGATAGTTTGCTGGAAGCGAAAGTCAAAGTAAAGTTTCCTCATGTGTTCAGGAATGTGTTGGGTTGTCTCAAAGGATTTAAACTTAAAATACCTTTGCGGTCAGGCTCTCAGCCATTTTCTTGCAAGGCGAGAAATGTTCCATTAGCTGTGAGGGAAGAAATGAGAATGGAGTTGTGCAAGTTGCAAGAGGGTAGTATCATTGAGGAGGTAACGGCAACAGATTGGGTTTCTCCAGTTGTAGCTGCCCGGAAATCGGATGGCTCACTTGGTCTATGTGTGGACTTGAGACAACTGAATAAGTGTGTTATTGTGGATAGATTCCCTTTACCAAATATCTCAGAATTACTCACATTGTTGGATGGTGCTAAGGTGCACCATTGATTTGACCTCGGCTTACCATCAGGTCGAATTGGATGAGGCTTCCAGGGACTTCACTTCATTCATCACCCCGTTTTGTTCTTTCAGGTTTGTTCGTATGCCTTTTGGGCTTGTCTCGGCTGCTGCTGTTTTTCAGCGCATGATGGAGAAGGTTTTGAAGTGTTGTAAAGGATGCTGTGTGTATCAAGAAGACATTTTGATTTTTGCAAAAAATCAAGTTGAGCATGGTAAATTGGGTGAAGCCAACCTCACTATTAAATCTGAGAAATGTAAGTTTGGTATGTCATCAATCCATTATCTGGGACATACGATTTCGCAGAGTGGATTTTCTCCAAAGTCCAGTCTTATTGATGCTATTACTCAAATGCCACCACCTTCTTGCAAGGATGAGTTGGCAACATTTTTTGGTATGGTTGAGTACTGCAATAAATTTGTTGAGGGTTTTGCAAGTTTAACGGCCAATATGAGGAGTTTATTAAAGAAAGGCTATGAGTTTAGGTGGAGTTTTGAGTGTAATGAGGAGTTAAATCTTATTAAGGATAAATTAAAATCTCCACCGGTCTTGACACGTTTTGATTCTTGTACGACTTCGGTTGTTACTACAGATGCAAGTCTAAAGGGTCTAGGTGCAGTTCTACAACAAGAAGGTAAAGAGGGAATGTCCACTGTCATGTTTGCATCACGTGGTTTGAGAGATCCTGAGTCCAGATACTCTGTTATTGAACGTGAAGCTCTGGCGGTCTTTTGGGCTGTCAGAAAATTAAAAAAAAAATTGTGGGAGACCAAGTTCATAGTGAAGACAGATCATAAACCTTTGTGTGAGGTTAATTCGAAAAGAGGAATTGATCTTATTTGAAGCAGAATTACTAAATGGGTCATTGCTCTACAAGAATATGATTTTGAGAATAGATATATAGTGTAGCAGACACACTTTCTAGATTAGTGAAGGTTGGGCATGAAGAGATGCAGTTAGATGAATGGGATGATCCCGAGATGCATGTCTGTTTGTTGATGAAGAAATTGTGAGCAGAGACAAGTGGAGAGATCTGTTGTCCTCAGATTCTATTCTTGTTGAAGTGATTTCTTTATTACACAAAGGTTGGGTGAGCAAAAAAGGTTGTTCTGATGAAGCTTCAAAGTTTTGGGGTGTTAGGGACGAGTTGGCATTTTGTGATGGATTTTTATTGCGTGGTACTAAATTTTTGCCTCCCTCTGAGGTTCGAAGGAAGTTAATTGATTTAGCTCATGAGTCACAGTCAGGCATATCAAAAACAAAGGAAAGGTTACGTGCATGTTATTGGTGGCCGGGAATGGATATTTCCATTGAGAGAGTTATCAGGGAGTGTCTGGTGTGTACTGATAGTGGGAAATTTAAGATTGTGAGAGTCCAGCCTATGGTGGTGAGGGATCTTCCCAAGAAACCGTGGAGTGAGGTTGCTTTTGATATTGTTGGTCCTGTTTATCCCAATGGTCAACAGACGTTTATCATGGTTCTGTTTGACTTATATTCGAGATGGCCTGAAATCTACTTCTCACAGAGTATTGAAACTTCTCAAGTCATAATGTTTTTAGATATGCTTATAGCCAGGGAAGGATTTCTGGATTCCATACTCACGGATAATGGTGTTCAATTGGTTTCAAAGCAGATGGAAAGTTACTTGAGGAATAGGGGCATTCTTCATAAGAAATGCTCATTATATCATCCAGAAACGAACGGAATGATTGAGAGATTTAACAAAGTATTGAAGGAGACCATATCTTGGGCCAAGTCCTCTGGTCTTAATTGGAAAGAAGAGGTGTTAAAGAAAGTGGAGTTATACAGGGTGACTCCGCACTCATCAACTGGAAAATCTCCGTTTTTTCTGTCTAAAGGGAGGATTCCAAGTAGACTGTTGAACCATCATGGGTGAGGGATGTTGGTGAGTCTGTTAGCAAGTCCTTGCCTAAAGAACCTGACTGGCGTTTTAAAGAAAAGTATTTGTGTCAAAAAAGAAAGGAAAAGTTTGATCTTAGGAAAGCTACTAAGAATACTGGGGTTAGTGTTGGAGATTTTGTAGTAATTAAACTTCCGGGTTCTAAGGTTAAATTTTCCAGTCCTATAAAAGTGATTAAAGTGTTTAAAAATGCTGTCAGAACTCAAGATCATAGGGTGTGGAACCTCAATAGGATCTCTGTGGTTCCAAACCCTGAGACAGGTATTTCTGGTGCTCAAGATGTTCCTAAAGAGTGTAATAACTCCATTCCAGATGAGTTACGTGCATCCTCTAGGAATGTAAGAAGACCAGCATATTTGAATGATTATGTTTCTTAAAAATTGTGTTTGTTTTTTGGGGGGGGGCGAAGATGTGTGATATTCTGTATATTAGTTATATGTTTTAGTGTTTTCCTTTAAGCTCAGTGACATCATTCATGTGTGGCTCCAAGCTATTCTGTTGCCATGGTGCAGGAATGTTAGGATTCAATTGGGACAGAGCAGTTGTTTGGTTTTGATGTGGTATTGGATGGGTTCATCTTCATTTGCAATAAACTTGAAAATAACCTTCAACTTCAAACCTGCCTTCCTCTTAATTTCCATATGGAGGATTTTACATTTTCCAACTAGGAAAGCGAAATTCAGGCTCAATACAGACAGTCCCAGGATGGTGTGTGTGATGTGACCTAATGGTGAACATTCTTAGGCTCTTAAGGTGGCAGTACACATGCATTGCACACCTGGATACTCACATTGTACCTGACTCCAAGAACAAGAAGAGAAATACAGTACAACAGGGCACACAGGACACACACTTCATCATAGAGAGGACTTTTGGTATCCTGAAGTCCCGGTTTCACTGCCTCCACAGACCTGATACATGTTGCAAGATCATCGCAACCTGTGCCTTACTGCACAATATGACAATGAGGAAGGGTCTGCATGACTTCTCCATAGAGCCTGAGTCAGACTCTGATGACGAAGTACCACCACTACAGGTGGAGCAGGAGGGTGCACTTACATCAGAGAGAAGTGCACAATGCACAGAGATAACCAACAACTATTTCTGAGATAAGAGATTTTCAACCGTCCTAAAAATGAGACATCACACATGATGGTAATGCTGCATTTTCTGAGTAACCATTTTCTTTTCAGGTGGTTACAACTTTGTTGCAAGCAAGGATCAGCTGCATCTTTGTGGATGATGCATTGTTAAAAGAATAACAACAAAGTAAATGATGGCAAACAAAACAAAGGCAATTAATTCCACTGAGTGTATGGAGAGTCCCTTTTTACAGTCTCTTGGGTATAGTGCTTTGTCAGCAACACTGGGTTTTGAGACTGTTGATATGTAATTGCCAGACGTGTGCGGCATGAACGCCTGTTACAGCATGCCTCCAGAAGGGATATGCCACAGAGGCTAGAGCCCTTTTCACTCTCAGGTGGGGCCAGGATGTTGGGGATGCTTAGGTTGTGGGTCTGGATATTCTCTAGTGCTGTGGTAACTTGCACTAGTCCATGTGCAACGTCCTGACTGCAGTGCACCGTGTCGGTTTAAATATTTACAGTTCACCGTGCCAGCATTGTTCTTGTAACTGTCAGCCGGTTGATGGACCGGGTGAAGGCATCAGACCTTGCTAGGTACTGCCTGTGGCACTCTCTGCACCCAGTGCTCCCTCATTCCTGCCTTTTCTCCATATTCTGCAGTGACTTAGACATATGTTACAGTTGCGTACTAACAGTGCGTATCTGTTTGTCTGCAGGTACTGTGTGGAGATGGTTGTCCTCTTCAGGCCACCATACAAAGAATGTGCATCCGACATGTCGTCTGACACAGTCTCTGGATGAACTGCTGAGGCTTGGCCTCTACTCTGCCTCTGTTTCCTGGTCTTGGATGTTGTGGGCTCCCTGCTCTGCGACTGTCCCTCATCACTGTCCTCAAACTCTGGCAGTGGTGAGATGGCGGCTCTCCTGCCAGATGGTGTGATGGTCTTAGGGGATGGTGGTGGGACCTCAATGACCACCTCCCTGTCAGTAGCTCCTTCGGCTGCCATGGTTCCATACACATCTAGGCTGTGATCTGTGAAAATGCATGCATATAGTTTTTGTAAACAAATGGTTAATGTTTGACCTCAATGTTGGTTGTGACTCTGCTTCATGTTTTTGTTACATACTTATGTTGCAGAGATATGTATGATGTGGTCATCAGTACAGAGTACAGCAAGCAAATGATGTGTACTACAACTCCCATGATGCATTGCCTGGCTGGGCCAAGCACCTAAATGGAGTTATTCATGCTGTGACGTATGATATTTGGATTAGCCAAAATTATGTTACTTTAGATACATAAACGGAAGATGACTTACTCTGGCTGGTGCCTGCTGGATTGGAGGTCAGCTTATACCGCCACACTCTCAGGCTCCAGGGTCCCTTCAATGAGTATCTCCATGGGAGATGGAGGAGGGTGATTTGGAGGTCCTCTGCCTGTTCCCGTGTCCCTCAGCCATTTCCTTCTTCTTACAGGACCTCTGGGATGGTCCTCTGTGTGACTTCTAGGGAGTTGACCTTCTCCATGATGCTGGTCCAGATTCATGTTTTTGTATACTCAGGTACTCTGAAGGAGGCATTCCCGAACAGTTGGTCCATATGGGAGACAGATTCCTCTGTCAGGCCCTCCAGCTCCTTTTGAGAGAATTTGATCTTTCTTTTTCTGCTCCCTGAGTCCTTGTTACCCTCTTTTGTAGCAATGGTCTTCTTTGGGAATGGTGTGATGAACTGGCACCAGTGTTGCAGGGGCACTCCTTGTTTCCAGTCGCTACCTAGGCCTCTGGCTTGTGGCCACACCCTGTATTTGTAATCTTCCTGGTCTGACATCATCGTTCTCATTACAGCAAGCTCTGTTTCCTAATTTAGATTTCCTATAAGAAAATGACAATTTAGCAATTTCCTAATTTGTCATTTCCTAGTTGCAAATGCAAATTCGTAGGAATCGCTTTTTGTGGAATCAGCGATTGCATACATACCAATTTACGACTCCCAAATAGCTATTTCTATGGATTTGCAATTTAGAAATCGCAAATTCTGAATATTGTACAGATGCCTCTGAGCATGTTTTGATAAAGCCAAACCAAAGTCAGCATTAACCGCAAGGGTTATAATGCACTTCAGAGTATATGGTATGGCTATATCATAGAACAGCTATAAGGACATGATTCCGAAAGCTGCAGACAGGCTCAGCTCATGCTAGAGCACCATCTCACATAAAGCCAAGCACTCTGCCTTCAGGATTGTCAAGGCCTGCCATAGGAGTGACTTATAGGTGTATATGTGTCTATATGTAATGGTAGGTATAGGGATACTATACCTAAGCAAGGGGTGATTACACAACCTTGCCCCAGCTGTTTGATCAGCCAGTTGTGTCAATGTGGATGGCCAGCCAGGGGTGGCATAATACATGCAGCCCCTGGTTGGCCTTGGATGCACCTATGCCCTGGGTAGCTATGGCACACTATACAGGGGCTCACAAGGTGACCCAATATCCAATTGCAGATGTACCGAAAGAATATGGAGTCCATTTTACAGAGAGAGCAGATAGCCTGGGGCCCTGATTAGCAGGATCCCAGGCCAACTAAGTCAAAAACCAGCTAAACACTCGGTAAAAAGTTGGGGTAACCATATAGTCAGATATCCATCTTCCTACATCTGGGTCCTGTAATAGCTGCCAGAAACTTTTGTCCCGTGCTGCTGGCAGCCAATCAGGGCGCTCTCTCTCGAGGAAGTCTGACTCCGGCGGCAGCAAGATGGCCCAAGAGAAATATAGTTCCCTGGGCCAATCAGAACTCTCTATTTTTAAATTGGCACTCCCAGGAGAGTCTCTACCCACCTGCCAAAATATACAATAATTTTTTCCTCTACATTTCTCAATAACTAGTGGACGGATATACACCAAATCATGATAAGCACCATCTGTGGACCAAGATCGAGCTTCCTGCTGAATTTGGTGTAATTCCCTTTTTTGCTGTAGCCTTGTCCAAAGAACTGTATGGAAAACGCATGGGGATTTTGCGTTTTGGCCCCCCTTTTTCCCTTCAGCTCCCGCTTGACAGATCATCCCGAAACTTTCCAGGAAAGAGCTGAGGTGGATGAACTTTTTTTTTAAAGGTTTGTGAAGATTCTTCAAATGGGACAAAGTTGATTGCAAACCAAAAAAATCTCCTTTTATGGAAAAGCAGACCTAACTATAACTACCTAGTGCCAACCGCCACTAAGATATATATATGTATATATATATATATATACATATATATATATATATATATATATATATATATATATATATATATATATATATATTACAGCTCCAATAAACCTCCCACTTTGTCAGGAAGTAAGGCAGCACTCGCGGGGTGATTCAAAACAGCATTTAATCAGAGATAAGACAAACGCGTTTCGGAGAATACTCCTTCGTCAGTGTCAAGGCGGCAAATACGCGCGGCACCATTTTAAAAAACAATCATTGTACATTTCATTGAGATAGAAAGGGGACTGGCGTGCTAAAGTCATAGCGCCCGCCATTTTGGAAGTATTTCATACTGGATGTAAACACATTTAATTCAGTATACACTGTCAGTTAAGCCCTATTTCACACTTTACCCTTTATAGGGGCATTGTTGCACAAATATCTTGGCATTAACATAACTGTTAAACTATGTCTGTGGATCGGCATACAGCAACCGTTTAAGGCTTGCTCACAGCTCACACTAATCTCATTTTCACCTGTACACGATTTTACATGCCGTTGGTTAATGCTTTCCCCATTAAAACCAGCAATACATTTAATTGACTCAAATGTGAGGTAGTGTATCGATAATTCAGACCCAGCAAGTTAAAAACAAAATGAGTCTGCGGTGGTTCACTTCTAAACCACCTTCAAATATACCTGCCATTCTCCTTAGCGAAAAGACCTACCATTACATCACACCCTATGTTTGATCAATGATAGTTTTCAACTACACTTTTTTCTGGACATAAGAACGGTTAATGGTTTACCATATTCACATTACCTTTGATCAATAGTGCCTAGAACATTTTTGGCGCAAATCGGCTTGTGTTGGATTTGGCATACAGAAATGGGTACACTTTTTCACCTCATTGTCATTTTTCAGTTTTTGGGACTTAATCTCAGATACAGAGGCTACCTAGAGAGTAGCAACAAAGAATAAAAACGATTACTATACAATATGCTACTAGGTTCCTAAGTGCACCGCCAATTCTTCCCTGCTATTTAACCCTCCTGGTGATTTTGTCTGCAGGTCAACTATGTATCTGGACTCTAGCCTTCTCAGTTTCAACACTCTATCATCCCCTCTGGGGCTGCTGGGTACGCAATCCAGACAGAAATATTCTAACAGATCCCTGTTACTTTTGTTCTGATTGCGAAATGGCGAGCCACAGGATACGAGAAATCTTTTTTCACTATGGCTCTCATGTGTTCTAAGATTCTAAGTTTGACGCAGTTGATAGTGCTGCCAATATATCTCAGTCCACAAGGACATTTCAAACAGTACACTGCAAAAGTTGTCTGACAAGTGAGGAATTTATTAATCCTTCTACCCTCTCTTAAACCTTCCACTTCATATGAGAGTGTCCTTTTCCTAAAGGCACAAGCCTTGCATTTTCCACATGGAAAAAACCCTCTCATTTCTCGTAATGTGTTTTGTTTAACTTGAACTGGGTCCAAAAAACTATGTACCAGGTCGTCCAGTAAGGATCTAGCCTTTGTAATAGTGATTAAGGGGGTCGCTGGTACGTCTCTTCCTATTATGATGTCAGTTTTTAACACATGCCAGTGTTTTCCCATAATCTTTCTTAGAGTTCCCGCATCCTGCGAGTAGATGGTTATCATCCGAAATCCACCCTCTTCAGTATTCTTTCTCGTCTGTTTAGGTCTTAAGAGGTCTTCTCTGGACATACATTCAACCTTCTTAAGAGTATCATTTAGGAGGCCCATTCTATACCCTCTTGCTGCAAATCTATTAATGCTATGGGTTGCTGCTAGGTCAAAATCTATTTTGTTGGTGCAGTTACGTTTTATCCGTAGCAGTTCCCCATAGGGGATGCTGTTTTTAAGTTTTGCTGGATGCATGTAGAGTACTATTGTCAGCTGTTGGTTTTCTAAACAGTGCTGTGGTAATTTTGCCATCCTGTTTTTAAATTTGGAGGTCCAGGTAGTTCGCTGCCACCAAACTTATCTGGCCAGTAAACTTCAGATTCACTTGGTTATCATTAAGTACTGCCAATACTGCTCTGCCTCAACCAATGATCCGTCCCAAACTAAGAAAAGATCGTCGATGTATCTATACCAGGATATGATTTTTTTAGACCATTCCTCTTTGTCCGGTGCCCAAGCTACCTGCTCCTCCCACCAGCCCACGAATAAATTCGCGTAGCTGGGGGCAAAGCAGGTGCCCATCGCTGTCCCGGATGTCTGTTGCAACAGGTTTCACTGGAAAATGAAGATGTTATTGAAAAGGCAGTATTTGGCTAATTCTAGCAGCATCTGATTATGTAGGGCTAGTTTCAATTGAAGCTTGTTCAAGAAATACTCTACTGCCTCTAACCCTTGCGCATGATCAATGCATGTATAGAGACGAGTAATGTCCGAGACAATTAAACAGTATGTTGATTGCCAATTCACTTTATCGATGCGGTTAATAAAGTCAGTAGTGTCCCTGATATAGGATTTTAAGCCCAAAACAAAGTCAAATAGATAGTGGTCCAGGAATCTAGAGAGGTTTTTGGTTAGGCTCCCCATAGAGGAGACTATAGGACGTCCCAGTGGGTATACTTTATCCTTGTGGACCTTAGGTAGGTGATAAAATGTGGGTATGATTGGATTAGTTGTCCTCAGAAACAAGTATTCGTCCAGGTCAAGCATTTGTTTTTCATGCCACTTCTTGAGCATCAAGTGGAGTTGGAGAATGCTTTCATTGTATTTCTCCATGGTAGTTGTTTCATAGCAGCTAATGTCCATCAATTGTCGCATTGCCTCTTTTATTTAACAGTTATGTTAATGCAAAGATATTTGTGCAACAATGCCCCTATAAAGGGTAAGGTGTGAAATAGGGCTTAACTGATAGTGTATACTGAATTAAATGTGTTTACATCCAGTACGAAATACTTACAAAATGGCGGGCGCTATAACTTTAGCATGCCAGTCCCCTTTCTATCTCAATGAAATGTACAATGATTGCTTTTTAAAATGGTGGCACGCGTATATGCCGCTTTGACACTGACGAAGGAGTATTCTCCGAAACGCGTTTGTTTAATCTCTGATTAAAATGCAGTTTTGAATCACCCCGCGAGTACTCCCTTACTTCCTGACAAAGTGGGAGGTTTTTTGGAGCTGTAATATTTGCGCGAGGCACCAACGCGCATCGGCAACCGCATAAGAGAGTGACTCGAGAACGGTGCGAGTGGAGCGAGAATAAGTACACAAGTGCACCGCTGCAGTAGAACCGAGGAGAAGCTAAGAAGCGAGGAGAAGGTATCGTGAAGGCATCGTGAAGTCAACACAAGGGCGGAACCGGGGCTATCGGGTAAGCCCAGTAATTGACTGTGCCTTGAAATGTGGTCCTGCAGGTAGGCGAGGGGTAGAGAGAATAAACTGCACCATAACAGAGCGTGGAGAACGCAAGATGGGCGCACACCGCTGGCCTCTCCACCGGATCGCCCCTCAGCATTCTGGGAGTGGTAGTGCGAGTAGCAAAAGAAACCGGAAAGTTCAAAGTGTATCACCTTGGATGGTGCAAATCAGTTCTTGAAAGTTCGGTAATCTCTAGACCCGAGACATGGCCCGGGTTTCGGGATTTGTATCCCTCATCAGTAGAGATAAAGTTCAGGGGTGGTGAAGAAAGCCGCCGTAGATCCGTCAAGGGCTTTGTTGCCTGCTCGGCACGCAGGTGTGTTTCCCAAAAAGCCCGTCGGCTTTGGAGGCTCGCAAAAGCCCTTAAGTAGAACGCAAGATGGGTGCACACCGCTGGCCTCTCCACCGGATCGCCCCTCAGCATTCTGGGAGTGGTAGTGCGAGTAGCAAAAGAAACCGGAAAGTTCAAAGTGTATCACCTTGGATGGTGCAAATCAGTTCTTGAAAGTTCGGTAATCTCTAGACCCGAGACATGGCCCGGGTTTCGGGATTTGTATCCCTCATCGGTAGAGATAAAGTTCAGGGGTGGTGAAGAAAGCCGCCGTAGATCCGTCAAGGGCTTTGTTGCCTGCTCGGCACGCAGGTGCATTTCCCAAAAAGCCCGTCGGCTTTGGAGGCTCGCAAAAGCCCTTAAGTAGAACGCAAGATGGGCGCACACTGCTGGCCTCTCCACCGGATCGCCCCTCAGCATTCTGGGTGTGGTAGTGCGAGTAGCAAAAGAAACCGGAAAGTTCAAAGTGTATCACATTGGATGGTGCAAATCAGTTCTTGAAAGTTCGGTAATCTCTAGACCCGAGACATGGCCCGGGTTTCGGGATTTGTATCCCTCGTCAGTAGAGATAAAGGTCAGGGGTGGTGAAGAAAGCCGCCGTAGATCCGTCAAGGGCTTTGTTGCCTGCTCGGCACGCAGGTGCGTTTCCCAAAAAGCCTGTCGGCTTTGGAGGCTCGCAAAAGCCCTTATGTAGAGCGCAAGATGGGCGCACACCGCTGGCCTCTCCACCGGATCGCCCCTCAGCATTCTGGGAGTGGTAGTGCGAGTAGCAAAAGAAACCGGAAAGTTCAAAGTGTATCACCTTGGATGGTGCAAATCAGTTCTTGAAAGTTCGATAATCTCTAGACCCAAGACATGGCCCGGGTTTCGGGATTTGTATCCCTCATCAGTAGAGATAAAGTTCAGGGGTGGTGAAGAAAGCCGCCGTAGATCCGTCAAGGGCTTTGTTGCCTGCTCGGCACGCAGGTGCGTTTCCCAAAAAGCCTGTCGGCTTTGGAGGCTCGCAAAAGCCCTTAAGTAGAACGCAAGATGGGCGCACACCGCTGGCCTCTCCACCGGATCGCCCCTCAGCATTCTGGGAGTGGTAGTGCGAGTAGCAAAAGAAACCGGAAAGTTCAAAGTGTATCACCTTGGATGGTGCAAATCAGTTCTTGAAAGTTCGGTAATCTCTAGACCCGAGACATGGCCCAGGTTTCGGGATTTGTATCCCTCATCAGTAGAGATAAAGTTCAGGGGTGGTGAAGAAAGCCGCCGTAGATCCGTCAAGGGCTTTGTTGCCTGCTCGGCACGCAGGTGCATTTCCCAAAAAGCCCGTCGGCTTTGGAGGCTCGCAAAAGCCCTTAAGTAGAACGCAAGATGTGCGCACACTGCTGGCCTCTCCACCGGATTGCCCCTCAGCATTCTGGGAGTGGTAGTGTGAGTAGCAAAAGAAACCGGAAAGTTCAAAGTGTATCACCTTGGATGGTGCAAATCAGTTCTTGAAAGTTCGGTAATCTCTAGACCCGAGACATGGCCCGGGTTTCGGGATTTGTATCCCTCATCAGTAGAGATAAAGTTCAGGGGTGGTGAAGAAAGCCGCCGTAGATCCGTCAAGGGCTTTGTTGCCTGCTCGGCACGCAGGTGCGTTTCCCAAAAAGCCTGTCGGCTTTGGAGGCTCGCAAAAGCCCTTAAGTAGAACGCAAGATGGGCGCACACCGCTGGCCTCTCCACCGGATCGCCCCTCAGCATTCTGGGAGTGGTAGTGCGAGTAGCAAAAGAAACCGGAAAGTTCAAAGTGTATCACCTTGGATGGTGCAAATCAGTTCTTGAAAGTTCGGTAATCTCTAGACCCGAGACATGGCCCGGGTTTCGGGATTTGTATCCCTCATCAGTAGAGATAAAGTTCAGGGATGGTGAAGAAAGCCGCCGTAGATCCGTCAAGGGCTTTGTTGCCTGCTCGGCACGCAGGTGCGTTTCCCAAAAAGCCCGTCGGCTTTGGAGGCTCGCAAAAGCCCTTAAGTAGAACGCAAGATGGGCGCACACCGCTGGCCTCTCCACCGGATCGCCCCTCAGCATTCTGGGAGTGGTAGTGCGAGTAGCAAAAGAAACCGGAAATTTCAAAGTGTATCACCTTGGATGGTGCAAATCAGTTCTTGAAAGTTCGGTAATCTCTAGACCCGAGACATGGCCCGGGTTTTGGGATTTGTATCCCTCATCAGTAGAGATAAAGTTCAGGGGTGGTGAAGAAAGCCGCCGTAGATCCGTCAAGGGCTTTGTTGCCTGCTCGGCACGCAGGTGCGTTTCCCAAAAAGCCCGTCGGCTTTGGAGGCTCGCAAAAGCCCTTAAGTAGAACGCAAGATAGGCGCACACCGCTGGCCTCTCCACCGGATCGCCCCTCAGCATTCCGGGAGTGGTAGTGCGAGTAGCAAAAGAAACCGGAAAGTTCAAAGTGTATCACCTTGGATGGTGCAAATCAGTTCTTGAAAGTTCGGTAATCTCTAGACCCGAGACATGGCCCGGGGGGTCGGGATTTGTATCCCTCATCAGTAGAGATAAAGTTCAGGGGTGGTGAAGAAAGCCGCCGTAGATCCGTCAAGGGCTTTGTTGCCTGCTCGGCACGCAGGTGCGTTTCCCAAAAAGCCCGTCGGCTTTGGAGGCTCGCAAAAGCCCTTAAGTAGAACGCAAGATGGGCGCACACCGCTGGCCTCTCCACCGGATCGCCCCTCAGCATTCTGGGAGTGGTAGTGCGAGTAGCAAAAGAAACCGTAAAGTTCAAAGTGTATCACCTTGGATGGTGCAAATCAGTTCTTGAAAGTTCGGTAATCTCTAGACCCGAGACATGGCCCGGGTTTCGGGATTTGTATCCCTCATCAGTAGAGATAAAGTTCAGGGGTGGTGAAGAAAGCCGCCGTAGATCCGTCAAGGGCTTTGTTGCCTGCTCGGCACGCAGGTGCGTTTCCCAAAAAGCCCGTCGGCTTTGGAGGCTCGCAAAAGCCCTTAAGTAGAACGCAAGATGGGCGCACACCGCTGGCCTCTCCACCGGATCGCCCCTCAGCATTCTGGGAGTGGTAGTGCGAGTAGCAAAAGAAACCGGAAAGTTCAAAGTGTATCACCTTGGATGGTGCAAATCAGTTCTTGAAAGTTCGGTAATCTCTAGACCCGAGACATGGCCCGGGGTTCGGGATTTGTATCCCTCATCAGTAGAGATAAAGTTCAGGGGTGGTGAAGAAAGCCGCCGTAGATCCGTCAAGGGCTTTGTTGCCTGCTCGGCACGCAGGTGCGTTTCCCAAAAAGCCCGTCGGCTTTGGAGGCTCGCAAAAGCCCTTAAGTAGAACGCAAGATGGGCGCACACCGCTGGCCTCTCCACCGGATCGCCCCTCAGCATTCTGGAAGTGGTAGTGCGAGTAGCAAAAGAAACCGGAAAGTTCAAAGTGTATCACCTTGGATGGTGCAAATCAGTTCTTGAAAGTTCGGTAATCTCTAGACCCGAGACATGGCCCGGGTTTCGGGATTTGTATCCCTCATCAGTAGAGATAAAGTTCAGGGGTGGTGAAGAAAGCCGCCGTAGATCCGTCAAGGGCTTTGTTGCCTGCTCGGCACGCAGGTGCGTTTCCCAAAAAGCCCGTCGGCTTTGGAGGCTCGCAAAAGCCCTTAAGTAGAACGCAAGATGGGCGCACACCGCTGGCCTCTCCACTGGATCGCCCCTCAGCATTCTGGGAGTGGTAGTGCGAGTAGCAAAAGAAACCGGAAAGTTCAAAGTGTATCACCTTGGATGGTGCAAATCAGTTCTTGAAAGTTCGGTAATCTCTAGACCCGAGACATGGCCCGGGTTTCGGGATTTGTATCCCTCATCAGTAGAGATAAAGTTCAGGGGTGGTGAAGAAAGCCGCCGTAGATCCATCAAGGGCTTTGTTGCCTGCTCGGCACGCAGGTGCGTTTCCCAAAAAGCCTGTCGGCTTTGGAGGCTCGCAAAAGCCTTAAGTAGAACGCAAGATGGGCGCACACCGCTGGCCTCTCCACCGGATCGCCCCTCAGCATTCTGGGAGTGGTAGTGCGAGTAGCAAAAGAAACCGGAAAGTTCAAAGTGTATCACCTTGGATGGTGCAAATCAGTTCTTGAAAGTTCGGTAATCTCTAGACCCGAGACATGTCGTGGAACCCGGGAGCGGTGCACCACGAGAAGGAAATAAACATGTTTAACATGACAGAACGAAGAGAAGCGGCGGCCGGCATGTTTAAGAACAAGAACCCGGATATCATGCTTCCCATTAACAGCAAACAGACAACACGAGACAACTCCAATGCACTTGTCACACAATTCAACAAACTGGAGAAGTTATACGAAAGGGCTATACGCAAGTGGTGGGAAGGCACATCGTTACAGAGCTATATAGAAGTGCAGAGAGTACCCCGAGGCTTGCGCATATATACTGTTCCAGCGTATGAAAACCCTGACCCATTATTGCTGGAGGCATGGGCGACACACACGGCACTATCATGCAAAGGCATGCTTGAAATACTGGTGCAATTCGCATGGAGTGACAGGGACAATACTTTAAAAGAGATCGAACTATTGGAGGAAGAACTGTTGAAGGACACGGACAAAGAACAGCAAGATCAGCTCAGAGAGGCAATGAAAAAACGGCTAAGTAAATATGAGACAAAAATAAAAAATCGGAAACAAGAAAAATATGATCGGGATGAAAGGGATTACGCAATGGGACGTGTGTTAACTTTTGCTAAAAAATACAAGCAATCACGTTAATAACTTGTTGGAAAAAATAAGACACCAACAGTACCACCCTCAAGAGTCGAGACCTCTGAATCAGATTTAACAGAGGAAGATTTATCGGGAGAAGAAATAGCGACTACCTCCGGGAGACCATCGAAGACCCCTTTTCAGCAGGAGTTCAACATTATACGTCAAACCTGGCTGAAAAGGGGCAAGAGCAAACCACCAGAGGAAGAAGACAAACAAGAAGACAAACAAGGAGGGGCGGCTGGAAGGGGAAGAGCAAAGCGCAATCCAAATCTAAATCAAAGACTAAGGGTCACACGGAGCAAACGTGTAGGCAGATGGTAGCAAAAGAGGACGAATTAACAGTCATCAGCCTTTTCTCGAAAATCCTGACACCAATAGAGGAATCAGTGTTAAAACTAGGACTCACATTTTGTCCAACTAACCGCATGGAATATACACAAACGCGTATCGACTTTATTTGCAAATTGAAACTGCACACATTTTATAAAATCAAACCTACCAACAAGGAAGCGAAGCTTCTAAAACAAACCCGGAGAGACGCTGATTTACTAACGGTCAATGATCTTACGGCATTGGAAATCCTGGAAGACTTAGGTCAGGAGAACATCACAGGAGACTTGACACAAGAAGCTACATCAACCTAAAGGATAACGAAATCCGAGGTTGAACAAGTATCACCCAGCAGTGGTTTAAAATTACCATCACAATTCTTACCACAAATGCCCTCGCATACCATTGATACCTTTTCGGATCTAATAATCAAAGATCTAATTTCCATTAGAAGAAACAGAACTGTCTCCAGAGAACCTGATAATCTAACCAAATCAAAAAGAATGGCGATAAAAACCTTAGAAGAGGACAAATCAGTGATCTACAAGCCCTCGGATAAGGGGGAAATATAGTCTTACTCTCACGGGAATACTACATAAAAGAGGCAATGCGGCAATTGATGGACATTAGCTGCTATGAAACAACTACCATGGAGAAATACAATGAAAGCATTCTCCAACTCCATTTGATGCTCAAGAAGTGGCATGAAAAACAAATGCTTGACCTGGACAAATACTTGTTTCTGAGGACAACTAATCCAATCCTACCCACCTTTTATCACCTACCTAAGGTCCACAAGGACAAAGCATACCCACCGGGACGTCCTATAGTCTCCTCTATGGGGAGCCTAACCGAAAACCTCTCTAGATTCCTGGACTACTATCTATTTGACTTTGTTTTGGGCCTAAAATCCTATATCAGTGACACTACTGACTTTATGAACCTCATTAATTAAGTGAATTGGCAATCAACATACTGTTTGATTGTCTTGGACATTACTAAAATCTATAAATGCATTGATCATGCGCAAGGGTTAGAGGAAGTAGAGTATTTCTTGAACAAGCGTCAATTGAAACTAGCCCTACATATTCAGATGCTGCTAGAATGAGTCAAATACTGCCTTTTTAATAACATCTTCATTTTCCAGGGAAACCTGTTTCGACAGATATCCGGGACAGCGATGGGCACCTGCTTTGCTCCCAGCTACGCGAATTTATACGTGGGCTGGTGGGAGGAGCAGGTGGCCTGGGCACCGGACAAAGAGGAATGATCTAAAAAAATCATATCCTGGTATAGATACGTCGACGATCTTTTCTTAGTTTGGGACGGATCATTGGTTGAGGCAGAGCAGTATGTGGCAGTACTTAATGATAACCAAGTGAATCTGACGTTTACTAGCCAGATAAGTTCGGTGGCAGCGAACTACCTGGACCTCCAAATTGAAATACAGGATGGCAAAATTACCACAGAACTGTTTAGAAAACCAACAGCTGGCAATAGTACTCTATATGCGTCCAGCAGCCATCCAGCAAAACTTAAGAACAGCATCCCCTATGGGGAACTGCTACGGGTAAAACGTAACTGCACCAACAAAAACGATTTTGACCCAGCAGCAACCTAGCAGCTACCCATAGCATTGATAGATTTGCAGCAAGAGGGTATAGAATGGGCCTCCTAAATGATACTCTTAAGAAGGTTGAATGTATGTCCAGAGAAGACCTCTTAAGACCTAAACAGATGAGAAAGAATACTGAAGAGGGTGGATTTCGGATGATAACCACCTACTCGCAGGATGCGGGAACTCTAAGAAAGATTATGGGAAAACACTGGCATGTGTTAAAAACTGATATACTAATAGGAAGAGACGTAGCAGCGACCCCCTTAATCACTTTTAAAAAGGCTAGATCCTTAAGAGACAACCCGGTACATAGTTTTTTGGACCCAGTTCAAGTTAAACAAAACACATTACGAGAAATGAGAGGGTTTTTTCCATGTGGAAAATGCAAGGCCTGTTCCTTTAGCAAAAGGACATTCTCATATGAAGTGGAAGATTTAAGAGAGGGTAGAAGGATTAATAAATTCCTCACTTGTGAGACACCTTTTGCAGTGTACTGTTTGAAATGTCCATGTGGACTGAGATATATTGGCAGCACTATCAACTGCGTCAAACTTAGAATCTTAGAACACATGAGAGCCATAGCGAAAAAAGATTTCTCGTATCCTACGACTCGCCATTTCGCAATCAGACACAAAAGTAACAGGGATCTGTTAGAATATTTCTGTCTGGATTGCGTACCTAACAGCCCCAGAGGGGGTGATAGAGTGTTGAAACTGAGAAGGCTAGAGTCCAGATACATAGTGGACCTGCAGACAAAATCACCAGGAGGGTTAAATAGCAGGGAAGAATTGGCGGTGCACTGAGGAACCTAGTAGCATATTGTATATGAGCGAGAATATATATATACTGGCGGTTGCCAGTAGGTAGTTATACTAGGGACCTTGTTTCTATTCAAAAAGCATTAATTATTTTCCCAATAACTTTGGCGCCGGTTGACGAATCTTCGCAACATTGTCAAAGCTCGTGGGGCGCTCCAGTCAGCTCCTATCCTGAAAGTTTCAGGGAGATTCGGCAAGCAAGGGCTGAGAAAAAAGGGGGGTCTCAAAATGTGTTTTCTCCATGTTAGTTCCCACAGGAAACTTTAGACACGGCTACAGCCCGAACTGTTTAATGGAATTACACCAAATCTGGCAAAAAGGTAGCCCTTGTTTCAGAAAGAACTCTTTTTCTTAAATGGTGTAAATCCGTTCAGTAGTTCCTGAGAAATAAAAAAATAGAGGTTGAAAAATCCATTTTCCATAGGAAACTTTAGACAAGGCTACAGCTCGAACTGCTGACCGGAATTACACCAAATTTGACATAAAGGTAGCCCTTGTTTAAGAAAGAACTCTTTTTCTTAAATGGTGAACATTTATTTTTATTTATTTATTTTATTTGAAAGGTTTTACATAGTGCTGTCTAGACCTGGAGGTATCAGAGCGCTTTACATGAGTATCAGACAATAGTTGCAGGCTACATTGTTACAAAGGTTACACAGTCATAAGAACTTAGCTACATAGTTACATATTAGGTCGAGATAAACAATAAGGACATATGAGTAGGGAAAATGCAGGTAAGGGGAGACATTAAGGGGAGAGGGGGTAGGAGCAGGGGAAGTGTATAGCAAATGAAGGAGGGAAAGAGGGGGGAGGGTGAGAGACACAGCACGAAAGAAGAGGGGGAGGGTGACGGGACACAAACCGGTAGACGAGTAATAGTTACGTTCAAAGTCCAGTAAGCAGTGATCCCAGGGGAAGTTGTATCATTTCCCCAACTCCGTTGCGCCAGGTTCACTTTACGCAGTGAACTCTCTCAGAGAGGTCTCTGAGATTCCAAGGCCTACCTACTGGATCATTCCCCTAAAGGGGGAGAGAGATTGTTTTGGCAAGGGGCGCCATACCATACCTCAACTGTGAGTGGCTCCCTTGGCACTGTGGACTCTCTCAGGAGGATTACTAAGACCCCAGAGTAAAATAATTAGATCTTTTCCTAACAAGGGGAGAAGGAGTGCTTGGTTAAAGGGCACAGGGGGCTACACGGCATAGCAGGCAAGGGGAGAGATTCAGGGGACAGGGGATAAGAGCAGAGGGAGTAGACAAAGAATGAAATAGGGAAAGCTGTGGGAGAAGTTGAGAGACAGAGCATTGTCCTTATCTCTGCTAGTTCTTCAGGTTTTGCTCCTTCCGTTGGGTTTGCCATTGATTCCTCCGTCTTGTGTCTAAGCCAGATCCCGCCACCTGATCGCAGCTGGTCGCTGGGTCAGGCAGTGGCAGTCCCAGGAGTTCCATCGCTTCCTTTAGGTCTGTGACGTGTCGAGCTTTGTTACTGAAATCAAACGTGAGGACGAAAGGGTATGTCCATCTATGCCTAATGTATTCCGCTTTTAGTTTTACGGTCACAGTCCTGAATTGCTGGCATCGCTGTAGGGTAGCCTGTGCTATGTCTTGATATGTCTTGCCCCCACACAGTGTCCAATGTGTCCTACTTTTCTGGTGTTGTGGCCGTCATTTTTGGGTCAGGTATCCTCGCTTGCCAGCCTTATTGCATTTCCCCCTGTCTTTACTTATGGTGCACTTCCAGTGTATAGTGTATAGCCTTTGTTTCTGCCGCTCCACCTCTGCTATCGAGCCACAACCTTTCCCCCAGCGTCAGTCTCTGTTGCCCGCTGTTCTAGATTAGCACCTCGCAGCTGCACCTCCGCATCCCTTTCGCTCCCCACCGCCTGCTGGTATAAGTTCTCCTTAAGCCCATCTAGTTGCAGATCTAGCGCATCAAATCTGGTGTCCAGTGCGTTGAATCCCGAGCGCAGTTCCAGCATCAGTGCAGAATTGTCTGGTGGATTTGAGCCTCCCGCTGCACCAGTCACTGGCTCAGCCTCCACGCCCGCCATTTGTTGTTCTCCCTGCGTCTTCAGCGCTTCAAATGGCAACTTCGTCTGCGGGGGATCTGTATATACCATTCCCCTGAGGTGCCAGTGTGTCACGCGGCTGAGGGAGTGGTTATCAAGGTCATGTGAGTAGTCATCAGCAGCCGAGGAGGAGAAGGGTTCGCCGCGATGCACCCTGTTTCAGTTAGGCAATCGAGAGACTCCAGCAACGTAAATGTACGTTAGGGGTGCAGGAAGCAATCCACGGGTCAGGGGAGCACTTCAGTATTTGCACCTCCTTTCACCACTGCTGCACACTCATGCTCCCTGGTCTATATGCTCCCATGCTTCTGTACTGGGCACCACAATCCATCTGTGTCATTAGCTGGAGGGGTGTTAAAACAAATCCCCAGGTATGTGGTTGGAAGGCGGTTGCACGTTTTACAATGGAGAATTAATTCCCCTTCAAAACTGGGGGTCCCTGGGGGCCGACTAGCCCGCCAGGTACCTCTAGTAAGCGCCACAGGGCTACGTTGCAGAGAGGTGGTGCAGGCCATGCCCCTTTTTACACCTCTCGGCAACACAGCTCTGTGGCGCTTACTGGAGGTACCTGGGGTGCTACTTGGACCCCAGGGATCCTCAGTATTCAAGGGGACTTAATCCCCCAACTTAAAAAGCTCCACGGGGCACGTTTGCACAGTGGTGAAGGGAGGGGGGGCCTGAGGTGGCATGTGTGCAAACACGCCCTGTGGCACGTTTTACGTTCGGGAATTAATTCCCCTTCAATCCTGAGGGCCCCTGGGGCCAACTAGCCCACCAGGTACCTCCAGTAAGCGCCACAGGCCTGCGTTGCATAGAGGTAGTCCAAGCCATGCCCCTTTTTACACCTCTCGACAACGCAGCTCTGTGGCGCTTACTGGAGGTACCTCGTGGGCTAGTTGAACCCCAGGGACCATAAGGATTCAAGGGGACTTAATCACCCAATTTACAACGCGCCAGGGGGGAGCGTTTGCAGAGTGGTGGAGAAAGGGGGCATGGCCTTTGTCTACCTCTCACCAATCCCACTGCCTGGGGCTTACTGGAGGTCAAATGTAGACTAGTTGGCCCCTGAAGGACCCCCAGCAGTGAAGGGGACTTCAATCCCCATCCAAGAGTGTGCCAGGGAGTGCATTTGTGAAGTGGTGGGCAAAGTGGGCATGGCCTGGTACAAGTACCTACCAATGCTGCTGTGTGGGACTAACTGGAGGTAATAGTTTGGGAAGTTGGCCCCCAAGGATGGATGATCTATACATTAAAATCAAAGAGCTGGAAGATCAAATCCTAACACTGGGGGAAAGTGAGGATTCAGTCAAAAATCTACAAGTAATCATGGATAAAAACTTAGACAAGCATGACAATGAGATCCAGGAGAGGAAACAACGTCAGTTTAGACGTGACCAGGCGGATTTTGAAAACGGGACAATCTTCACCTTCGCTAAAAGGTTTGAAATTTTTAAAAAACAAGAACAAACAATGCCACAAAATACAGAGAGTGGAACATCACAAAGTGAGCCAGAATCTGAGGTCAGTGATGGCGAACAGACATCGGTGGGTCTAAAGAAGTTTTCTTTTTTAGAGGAAATGCAAATGCTCTACAAGGACCAACAAAATCCAAAACCAAGTGGAAGAGGCAGAGGAAATCCGAGATTAGGAGGAGGAGGAGGAGGAGGGGGACAGACTGTGAATCTAGGCCAAGGAGGAAAACCAGGAGAAGCCGCAAGTCGAAGATATCTGCTGCGCAACAGGGCAGCGCCGAAAAAGCAGTAACAACTAAAGCATCTAATAGGGACCCCATGGTAATTGTCAACTTATCGGACTACCAACTAACTGAAAAAGAAAAAACTGTCCTAAGTAAAGGGCTATCATTCTGCCCTGATAAACATCAGGATGATGTTGAAACCAGAATTGACGTATATAAATATATACGAAAATTAAAATTAAAAGTTTTTTGCAAAAAAGAAAAAAGATGAAGTGGCCTATCCTATAACTGGTGAAACGATGCAACAACCTGAAGCAGAACACTTCACAGTGGCGGATGCCGGAAGTTTAGAAACTGCCTATCTACTCACACATGAAATGGATGAAACAGGCCAAACAAATACTCAAATAATAACAGAGATGGGGATCCCGATTGCTTCACTTTCAAAAACCGACTTCAAAGGGAACTCAAAGTTCTGTCCGGCGATATATCCTGGAAATCGCATAGACACGTACCATGATCTTGTGGTAGCAGAACTTGAAACCATGAGCAATGTAACAAACAGCAAAGAAAACGTAACCAAACAGGAACGAGCAGCATTAAAAGCCCTCCAATCAAACCCCTTGATTGAAGTAAAGCCAGCTGACAAAGGGGGCAACATAGTCATTCAGAATAAATCTGACTATGTAAAATAAGCTACCAGGCAATTAAATGATGTAACAAAGTACAAGTTGCTACAAAAGAATCCAATTGCAGTCATGATGCAAATGCTGCATAACAAAATCAGTGAATGGCATGAGAAGGGAGTGATTAGCAAGGATGAAAAAAACTTCCTGACAATACTTCACCCAATAACACCCACAATTTATTTTCTGCCAAAGATTCACAAGACATTACACAATCCACCAGCCCGACCAATAATATCTAGTTGTGGTTCATTATGTGAAGCAGTAGCATCATATGTAGATTATTTTTTAGCACCCATTGTCCCAACGTTAAGTTCATTCATTAAAGACACTGGGGACTTTTTGAGAAATAATATGAATACGGAGTGGCATTCTGATTACTGGTTGGTAACAATAGACGTTGTGTCGTTGTACACTTCGATACAACAAGATGTGGGGCTAACAGCGATAAATTATTTTCTGAAACAGAGACCGATTTCAGAATTGAGACATACGAACATGCTGATCGATATGATTACCTTTTGCCTTACTAATAACGTTTTCTTATTTAACAAAAACATGTATGCTCAAACATGTGGCTGTGCAATGGGTGTGTCTTTCTCCCCAAGCTATGCCAATCTCACCATGGGATGGTGGGAGAAAAGCATAGCTTGGGGAGATCAAAATTATCATTATACTAAGGATGTGGTATTATGGCTTAGGTTTATTGATGACCTTTTCCTCCTCTGGAAGGGTCCTAAACAACAACTAATCAAATACATTGATATTTTGAATGAAAACCAAGTGGGTCTCAAATTTACCTACAATATCCAAAAAAAGGAAATAGACTTTTTAGACACCAAGGTCTATATAAAAAACAACAGACGAAAGACAACAGTCTTCCGGAAAAAATCGTCAACAAACAGTGTATTGTATGGAAGTAGTTTTCATCCCACCTCACTTAAGCAAAGCATTCCATACAGAGAATTTTTGCGTATGTGACAAAATTGTTCTGAAGAAGAGGAGATGGAAAAGAAATTTAAGGAAACCAGAGATCGCTTCACCGCCGAGGATACAAACATTCAGACATTTTGAGAGGTGAACAAAGAGCCACAAGAGCAGAAACACTCATACCCAGGGAGGAGACATTAAAAACAGATGATGACAAACCTCGAATGATTCTAACGTATTCAAAAGAAAGCTACAAAACACGGCAAATCTTGACCAAGTACTGGAGTGTTCTGAAAAAAGATACTGAAATAGGCACCTTAATTGGAGAAAGACCATTAATAACATTCCGCAGAGCACCATCAATACGGGATACCTTGGTCAACAGTCACTTCAGAACAACCAAATCAGTCACATGGTTGGACAAACGACAGTATGGCTTTGCCAAATTCCAATCATGTAAGGCTTGTAAAATCGGTCAAAACCTCAAAAGTTTAAAAGACTCCAAAGGACGAAACTTTGAGATTAAAGAAAAAATAACATGTGAGTCACAGTTTGTGGTTTATCAATTACAATGCTTCTGTGGATTGAAATATATCGGCTCAACAACCTGCCCTCTCAAAAAAAGGATTCTAGAACATATAAGATCTATCCAAAACAGTGACTACAGCTATGCAATTGCAAAACATCTCAAAACTCACCCTGGTAAAACCTGGATGGATGTCAAATATGCAGGCATAGCAATAGTAAATGAAAATGAAAGAGGCGGTGATTGAACCACCAAACTAAGGCATCTCGAATCCAAACTAATAATTAGATTTAAAACCAGAGCCCTGATGGGCCTGAATGGGGATGAAGAGATGAGTGTACATTTATGAACAATCCTACATTCTTGACTGTAATTGATAGCAAGATGAAGAAACTAATGTTGCGATAACTTATGAAACGATTTGAATATCAGTAGATGAAAGTACAGTACTTTTGTTTCGGCTAGAGTGTATACATAAAAAAATGCATGTGATGGTAAGCGTATCCTAAATAAAATTATATTATGGTTTATCTCTGAGTGGGAGGGCTGTGAGATTGACGCAAGCAGATTCAGGAATTATCAATTTGGGCACTAAGCCATAATTGACATTATGACACTCAGTCAGAATTGTTGGAGTGTGAATCCAATATTAAACGCATAGCATTAATTGGACATTGACCCACTTAACGCCAACACATGCACTCTACTGTGGGGGGTCCCCATTAGTAAATACCCCGAGGAACTGCAAAGCGCCAAGCACTGGCCCGACTGACACAGAGATAATGCTAATAATAACAGCAAAGAGAAGATTTTCCTACTGTTCCCACAATGCATCATAATGTGCCAAGTGGAGCAAACAGTATAAATATGTAACATAAAGAAAGGACTAATGTTTGTACACCGTGACCAGGGACTGGGATAGTCCGAAACGCGTAGGTGGGGAAAACCTACAGGAGAATAAAGAAACCAAGCCAAGCTTAAAGTGGTGTGCGGCGTCTTCTTAAGTGAAGAAACTTTTGCTTTTGCAATATATATATATATATATATATATATATATATATATATATATATATATATATATATATATATATATATATATAATTCCCCATTTTTACAGATGACGTAACCACTGTGAGATTGATTAGTGGTGACTAATGTCGGGCACTTAATCTCGTGCATCATTACATTATTGGGTCAATAGTTATTTCCCTGTCCTTTTAACCTAAACCTTTTCCTTGAGTGCTGTCACTTATTTTACCCATGACTCTTACTTTTAACCCTTTATACGTATCAGCACCCTTCACAATTTTTCTTATCCAATGTTTTATTTTACTGTATATTTTGTCCTATTATGTATCTTGGAAAAAAGCATGCAGCAAGTTAAAAGAACAGCTAAAATGCGGTGCCCAACAAGGGGTTAAAAACGGAAGCACCAGAACATTGATGGTCGTGTGGGTGAGCTTTTACTACCTGAACCTGCGGCGCCTCTTCTCTGACGAAGCTCACAGTGGTGAGCGAAATGCATTAGAGCAACAAGAAAATGCCGCTTTTAAAATAAACACACTTTTAAACCGGATGGAGGTTGCGACTCAATTCCCTTTTCGTGTGAAGAGGTTTGTTCAAATATTCATGTGGCCAAGGTCCGGCCCAAGAGAAACGCACCGCCCGCTAAGAGCGCCATTCACACCCGAATTTGGACCATGTTGTGGAACGTGCAAAACACGAAGGGTGTGAGGTGCCCCCATAGACTGGACTATGGTTAGGGTCCCAGAAGATGTTGAAAAGGACATTCTCAAGGGTTTCCGGCTGGCATAGGAGGCGAAAATCCAAATGCAGCACGCACTGAAGGCTACAGCGAACTACAAGACCCAGCATGCAGCAAGTTAAAAGAACAGCTGAAATGCGGTGCCCAACAAGGGGTTAAAAACGGAAGCACCAGAACATTGATGGTCGTGTGGGTGAGCTTTTACTACCTGAACCTGCGGCGCCTCTTCTCTGACGAAGCTCACAGTGGTGAGCGAAATGCATTAGAGCAACAAGAAAATGCCGCTTTTAAAATAAACACACTTTTAAACCGGATGGAGGTTGCGACTCAATTCCCTTTTCGTGTGAAGAGGTTTGTTCAAATATTCATGTGGCCAAGGTCCGGCCCAAGAGAAACGCACCGCCCGCTAAGAGCGCCATTCACACCCGAATTTGGACCATGTTGTGGAACGTGCAAAACACGAAGGGTGTGAGGTGCCCCCATAGACTGGACTATGGTTAGGGTCCCAGAAGATGTTGAAAAGGACATTCTCAAGGGTTTCCGGCTGGCATAGGAGGCGAAAATCCAAATGCAGCACGCACTGAAGGCTACAGCGAACTACAAGACCCAGCATGCAGCAAGTTAAAAGAACAGCTGAAATGCGGTGCCCAACAAGGGGTTAAAAACGGAAGCACCAGAACATTGATGGTCGTGTGGGTGAGCTGTTACTACCTGAACCTGCGGCGCCTCTTCTCTGACGAAGCTCACAGTGGTGAGCGAAATGCATTAGAGCAACAAGAAAATGCCGCTTTTGAAATAAACACACTTTTAAACCGGATGGAGGTTGCGACTCAATTCCCTTTTCGTGTGAAGAGGTTTGTTCAAATATTCATGTGGCCAAGGTCCGGCCCAAGAGAAACGCACCGCCCGCTAAGAGCGCCATTCACACCCGAATTTGGACAATGTTGTGGAACGTGCAAAACACGAAGGGTGTGAGGTGCCCCCATAGAGTGGACTATGGTTAGGGTCCCAGAAGATGTTGAAAAGGACATTCTCAAGGGTTTCCGGCTGGCATAGGAGGCGAAAATCCAAATGCAGCACGCACTGAAGGCTACAGCGAACTACAAGACCCAGCATGCAGCAAGTTAAAAGAACAGCTGAAATGCGGTGCCCAACAAGGGGTTAAAAACGGAAGCACCAGAACATTGATGGTCGTGTGGGTGAGCTGTTACTACCTGAACCTGCGGCGCCTCTTCTCTGACGAAGCTCACAGTGGTGAGCGAAATGCATTAGAGCAACAAGAAAATGCCGCTTTTGAAATAAACACACTTTTAAACCGGATGGAGGTTGCGACTCAATTCCCTTTTCGTGTGAAGAGGTTTGTTCAAATATTCATGTGGCCAAGGTCCGGCCCAAGAGAAACGCACCGCCCGCTAAGAGCGCCATTCACACCCGAATTTGGACCATGTTGTGGAACGTGCAAAACACGAAGGGTGTGAGGTGCCCCCATAGACTGGACTATGGTTAGAGTCCCAGAAGATGTTGAAAAGGACATTCTCAAGGGTTTCCGGCTGGCATAGGAGGCGAAAATCCAAATGCAGCACGCACTGAAGGCTACAGCGAACTACAAGACCCAGCATGCAGCAAGTTAAAAGAACAGCTGAAATGCGGTGCCCAACAAGGGGTTAAAAACGGAAGCACCAGAACATTGATGGTCGTGTGGGTGAGCTGTTACTACCTGAACCTGCGGCGCCTCTTCTCTGACGAAGCTCACAGTGGTGAGCGAAATGCATCAGAGCAACAAGAAAATGCCGCTTTTGAAATAAACACACTTTTAAACCGGATGGACGTTGCGACTCAATTCCCTTTTCGTGTGAAGAGGTTTGTTCAAATATATATATATATATATATGTATATATATATATATATATATATATATATATATATATATATATAATTCCCCATTTTTACAGATGACGTAACCACTGTGAGATTGATTAGTGGTGACTAATGTCGGGCACTTAATCTCGTGCATCATTACATTATTGGCTCAATAGTTATTTCCCTGTCCTTTTAACCTAAACCTTTTCCTTGAGTGCTGTCACTTATTTTACCCATGACTCTTACTTTTAACCCTTTATACGTATCAGCACCCTTCACAATTTTTCTTATCCAATGTTTTATTTTACTGTATATTTTGTCCTATTATGTATCTTGGAAAAAAGGTGTTATCCGTTAATGTATCAGATTCCACATACAGACGTTTTTTCTTTGCCTGAACTGGTAATTCTTTCAAACCCTTTGAATTTGTGCAACACTTATTTGTATTTTAGTTCATCTGACTTCTTTTTTTATAGACAAGAAAGGTGTTGAGTATTGCTGCACACCTAATTTTGTGTAATAAACCTTACTTTTGTATATTCTCTATAGTTAAGTATATGTGTGCGTGCTACCGTTGTTTGGAGTGAGTAGACCCTAATCACTCGAACTGTATACAATGTGAAGAAGGCTCTGGACTCCCAGAGTCTAAACAGGGTGCACTGCTTGAAGGACAACTCACTGTTGTCTCCTAATTATTTACAATGTGTTAGAACAATAAACCAAATGGACTCAATTGTCATTCAGAACTTAATTCATTATTTATATGATGATTTCAACAAAGCAATCTGATTCTTGCAAAAGGTAGTGATAAACATAATCAACAATTTCAACAAAAAGCATATCTAAAGTACTGCATACTCTCTTTGGAGTATTATGAACAACTGTACAATGAGATGAAAGCTAATTTAACAAAAACAGAAAACCAAGTCCCAATGCACTTCGGGTTCCTATGTCTGAACCCTTCGTCAGGGGAAAACAATGTATAAACAAACAAAAAATGAACATCAGCAAAATCCTCCAATCGTTATCATCATCCGCAGGAAGCCTACAACACAAAAAATGACTACTGTCAATTCTACATGGTAAGTACATTCATACCCTAAACAAACTTCGTCTTTTACAGAGTGATACCATAGAATGTGCACCCATGTGGAGAGTAAAACATGCTAGGAAATAAAGTGAAAAAGAGAAAATAGATGAAGAGTGCGAGAAGACATAAAACTGGGAGGTCCCCAGAGGGGTAAAAGTTAGGGATGGTGATACTCGTGAATTGTATCCTGTGCAAAATAATATGGATATAATGAATTGTATAATCCATGCTGTGAATCACGATTATAAGGAAAGTGAATGCTCTACCTGGGTGCCAGCTCATGTAAGTAAACTTGTATTCTTACCCGTGTTTAGAAGCAATAATACAGAAGAAGAAGAATTCAACGCTGGGTAGTTTAAATGCACGTCGATAAAGACGTGTGACGGTTCTTTCTACAGGATAGAAAATCATTTACATGTTTCTGGCTACTAAATGAGCGTTAGGCTATGGGTAAGGTTATAAAGGTAGGTCGCTTACCGGAAATTAGTGCGTGAATGAAAATAGTAATCTTCTAGTTTATGTCCATCTCGGGAGTGTGCCTCAAAGTCTAAGCCAAAAAATGTGAAACTGACGTAAATATTGTGCGAAAAGCTCAATTGCCACAATATATACGAAGCGGTAACAGAAAGTTACCTGTAATCACAGGTCCGTGCTTGAATGCTCCGTCTGCGCTTCCGCATTCGAAAGAAGCTATCCCAAAATCCCTTGCAGTTTTAAAGGGATATGATCACCGGTAATCGGAGATGTGAGCAGGGTTCGATTCCCGCGATTACGAAAATGTGACTGACTCCGTAATGTCAAGGAAAAATTAATATGATTATGAAATGTATACATGGATAAACTGAGTGGTATTTATGTGTAAATAAAAAGTGTAATATCCTAATATGTGTATGGGTAATTTGCGATGAACAATGTGTTGTGAATGCATATATGATCGCCCAAATGAGGGTCAATTGCAGTTAAATAAAAAGGTGTGTGTATAAGTGTTTCGCGTTTGACAATGTGTTGTGAATACATATATAACCACACAGATGAGGGTCAATTACAGTATAAGAGTTAGGGGAATTATAACACTAGTAAATGTGGTTATGACCTGTTGATAATACTGTGAAGACTGAAAACAAAAAGAGGGATGCACTCTTATAAAAGAAGGTACATGAAGAAGAAGTGAAGCATGGGTGCAAACTCTGTACAATGATTTTAGCTTATATCAAAAATTCACAGATAACATAGCATTTCATAATGGTCATTTAAACCTGCTGGCGCCACTGTTCCTAACTTTTTGATCCAAAATGTTTCTCTGCGTGCTAGAGCTGTGTGTGTATCTATTCCAGAATGTATGTTTATGCGTTCTAGCACTGTGAATCTTAGCTGTGGTATGGTGTGACATGCCTGAGTCCAATGCACTGCCAGTGGTGAGGTGGTATTCTGATTTCGTATCCGGCTCTTATGCTCTACAATTCTGGTCTTGATTTTGTGACTGGTTCTTCCTACGTATACCAAGCCACAGGGGCATTTTATAGCATAGATAACCTGTTCAGTGTTGCAATCAGATGTGTGATATAGTTTAATTATCTTGCCAGTTTGCGGATGTGCAAAAGTGTTGCCCTGAATTACATTGCCGCACTGTCCGCAATTGTAACATTTCCTCATGCCTTTGTGTGTAACAGGTTTGGGAGGAGTGGTTTTTAACAACTCCCTTAGATTCCTAGGTCTGGTGTGGGCAAAAAGTGGGGGACCTTGAAACAAGTCTTTAAAGTCTGGTTCATTCTCGATGATGTCCCATCTGTTTCTTAAGATATTTTTGATTTTTGTGGCTTCTACAAAGTGTTTCAATACAAACACTTCACGTTTTTGCATAGATCTAGGTTGCGGTTTTAACAATTCATCTCTTGATTTTTCTTAGATAAGAGATACTGCTCTACTCACACAACATACAGAAACAGTGCATCCACTTTCTAGACATAGAAATAAAAAAAACGGAATCAGGACTGGTGACTTCGGTTTTTCGTAAACCCACGGATGTCAATAACGCCCTACATTTTTCCAGTGCACATCCCATGACGTTGAAACAACATCTGCCGCTATCTCAACTAACGAGAATCAAGAGAATCACCTCGAAAAGCAGTACGTGTGACGAGTATGTGTCAATTGAGCTTCTCGCACATTATTTACGTCAGTTTCACATTTTTTGGCTTAGACTTTGAGGCACACTCCCGAGATGGACATAAACTAGAAGATTACTATTTTCGTTCAGGCACTAATTTTCGGTAAGCGACCTACCTTTATAACCTTACCCATAGCCTAATGCTCATATAGTAGCCAGAAACATGTAAATGATTTTCTATCCTGTAGAAAGAACCGTCACACGTCTTTATCGACGTGCATTTAAACTACCCAGAGTTGAATTCTTCTTCTTCTGTATTATTGCTTCTAAACACGGGTAAGAATACAAGTTTTCTTACATGAGCTGGGACCCAGGTAGAGCATTCACTTTCCTTATAATCGTGATTCACAGCATGGATTATACAATTCAGTATATCCATATTATTTTGCACAGGATACAATTCACGAGTATCACCATCCCTAACTTTTACCCCTCTGGCGACCTCCCAGTTTTATGTCTTCTCGCACTCTTCATCTATTTTCTCTATTTCACTTTATTTGCTAGCATGTTTTACTCTCCACATGGGTGCAAATTCTATGGTATCACTCTGTAAAAGACGAAGTTTGTTTAGGGTATGAATGTACTTACCATGTAGAATTGACAGTAGTCAATTTTTGTGTTGTAGGTTTCCTGCGGATGATGATAACGATTGGAGGATTTTGCTGATGTTCATTTTTTGTTTGTTTATACATTATTTTCCCCTGACGAAGGGTTCAGACATAGGAACCCGAAATGCATTGGGACTTGGTTTTCTGTTTTCGTTAAATTAGCTTTCACCTCATTGTACAGTTGTTCATAATATTCCAAAGAGAGTATGCAGTACTTCAGATATGCTTTTTGTTGAAATTGTTGATTATGTTTATCACTACTTTTTGCAAGAATCAGATTGCTTTGTTGAAATCATCATATAAATAATGATTTAAGTTCTGAATGACAATTGAGTCCATTTGGTTTATTGTTCTAACACATTGTAAATAATTAGGAGACAACAGTGAGTTGTCCTTCAAGCAGTGCACCGTGTTTAGACTCTGGGAGTCCAGAGCCTTCTTCACATTGTATACAGTTCGAGTGATTAGGGTCTACTCACTCCAAACAACGGTAGCACTCACACATATACTTAACTATAGAGAATATACAAAAGTAAGGTTTACTACACAAAATTAGGTGTGCAGCAATACTCATCCCCTTTCTTGTGTATCAATTACTACAGACCCTAGAGTAACTAGCACCCACTGATTACCATGTCCTGGAAAGATATTGCAGACTTAACCACCAACCAAGCAGACACAAAAGCCTACACTGCAGATGAAGCAGAATCAATATACACACTTGTTAAAGAAGTACGCGATTATGGCACATCTTCAGGAAAAACAACACAACAACTCAGACAATTAGAATACTTATTGAAAAGTCACCACCAGACAAGAGTCCGGCTGCACCAGAAGTCGTACCCAAAGGGGAAAGACAAATCCAAAAAAAACCCGAAGGCAGACCAGCGAGACACGTGAAGAAATAGGATCTTTGGTTATGAATATCTCAAAAAGAACATTAAATAAACAAGAAATCAAAGTATTAGATAAAGGCACTTCCTTTGTGCCCACCTACTCATCAAACGACTTAGAGACTGAGGTATCTCTATTCAAATTTACACGCAAACTTCGACTTAAGTGGTTTTTCTCCACACTTCCTGAGGGTGAAGTAACAGACAAAGAATCACAACAGTTCCGCCCCAAAAGCCGATTCATGTCTCCAGTAACACACAAATCTTTAGACATGTTTGAACACTTAGTCAAGAAAGACTTACAACGTATCAGATACCATGCTAAGACAAATTCGAATTCGACCAGAAAAGAATTACAACTTCTGAATTCATTACGACAAGATGACACCATCGTTTTCCAACCAGCAGACAAAGGGGGAGCCCTTGTGGTCATGGATAAAGACTTTTACGAAGCAAATGTTGATTAACATGTCAACGATCAAGATACTTATATTCAATTGGATAAAGACCCTACCAGTGAGCTACTTGTGGCACTAAGGCAAATTATCAATAGAGCAGTGGAAAATGAAATTATCGATGTGAAAACAGCTAAGTTTTTGATGACTGAAACACCCAAGATTCCACGGATCTATATCATCCCTAAAATGCACAAGAATAGTCAACGCCCACCATTCAGACCAATTGTAGCTGGGTGTAATTCAATTCATGAAGCAGTGGGGTATTATCTGGATTATTATCTACAACCTCTGGTGCAATCTTGGATAACCCATGTCAAAGACACTACTGACTCTTTACACAAACTGGAGAACATCAAACAGGTTTTTAATGAAGACATCTTATTGTGCACTATCAATGTCATAGCTCTTTACACGTCCATAACTCATGCGGAAGGATTGGAGGCGGTTGAATGGAGACTTTTAAATTCTGTAATAAGTATTGAACACTCAACCTTTCTACTGGAACTTCTCCATTTTGCATTATTTCACAGTTTCTTTGAATGGAAGGATCATTTTTATTTACAGCGTACCGGAACTTCCATGGGCTTTCCGGGAGCCCCATCATATGCTAACATCTTTATGGCTTTTTTTGAACATCACCACATCTTAACTGATCCTAATTGGCAAACACATGCAACAGCTTTTTTTCGATATATCGACGACATTCTGGTCATCTGGAAAGGTAACCAAGCACAGTTGGAAGAAAGAATTGAACAGCTCAACACACGGAATCCAATAATGCAATTCACACACAACATACAGAAACAGTGCATCCATGTTCTAGACATAGAAATAAAAAAAACGGAATCAGGACTGGTGACTTCGGTTTTTCGTAAACCCACGGATGTCAATAACGCCCTACATTTTTCCAGTGCACATCCCATGACGTTGAAACAACATCTGCCGCTATCTCAACTAATGAGAATCAAGAGAATCACCTCGAAAAGCAGTACGTGTGACCAGGAGATACAAGCACAATGTCTAAGATTCTCAAACAGAGGATACCCTCAAGCTACCCTGGATAGAGCAGTATCTCTTATCCAAGAAAAATCAAGAGATGAACTGTTAAAACCGCAACCTAGATCTATGCAAAAACGTGAAGTGTTTGTATTGAAACACTCTGTAGAAGCCACAAAAATCAAAAATATCTTAAGAAACAGATGGGACATCATCGAGAATGAACCAGACTTTAAAGACTTGTTTCAAGGTCCCCCACTTTGTGCCCACACCAGACCTAGGAATCTACGGGAGTTGTTAAAAACCACTCCTCCCAAACCTGTTACACACAAAGGCATGAGGAAATGTTACAATTGCGGACAGTGCGGCAATGTAATTCAGGGCAACACTTTTGCACATCCTCAAACTTGCAAGATAATTAAACTATATCACACATCTGATTGCAACACTGAACAGGTTATCTATGCTATAAAATGCCCCTGTGGCTTGGTATACGTAGGAAGAGCCAGTCGCAAAATCAAGACCAGAATTGTAGAGCATAAGAGCCGGATACGAAATCAGAATACCACCTCACCACTGGCAGTGCATTGGACTCAGGCATGTCACACCATACCACAGCTAAGATTCACAGTGCTAGAACGCATAAACATACATTCTGGAATAGACACACACACAGCTCTAGCACGCAGAGAAACATTTTGGATCAAAAAGTTAGGAACAGTGGAGCCAGCAGGTTTAAATGACCATTATGAAATGCTATGTTATCTGTGAATTTTTGATATAAGCTAAAATCATTGTACAGAATTTGCACCCATGCCTCACTTCTTCTTCATGTACCTTCTTTTATAAGAGTGCATCCCTCTTTTTGTTTTCAGTCTTCACAGTATTATCAACAGGTCATAACCACATTTACTAGTGTTATAATTCCCCTAACTCTTATACTGTAATTGACCCTCTGTGTGGTTATATATGTATTCACAACACATTGTCAAACGCGAAACACTTATACACACACCTTTTTATTTAACTGCAATTGACCCTCATTTGGGCGATCATATATGCATTCACAACACATTGTTCATCGCAAATTACCCATACACATATTAGGATATTACACTTTTTATTTACACATAAATACCACTCAGTTTATCCATGTATACATTTCATAAACATAATAATTTTTCCTTGAGATTACGGAGTCAGTCACATTTTCGTAATCGAGGGAATCAAACCCTGCTCACATCTCCGATTACCGGTGATCATATCCCTTTAAAACTGCAAGGGATTTTGGGATAGCTTCTTTCGAATGCGGAAGCGCAGACGGAGCATTCAAGCACGGACCTGTGATTACAGGTAAATTTCTGTTACCGCTTCGTATATATTGTGGCAATTGAGCTTCTCGCACAGTATTTACGTCAGTTTCACATTTTATTGGCTTAGACTTTGAGGCACACTCCCGAGATGGACATACACTAGAAGATTACTATTTTCGTTCAGGCACTAATTTCCGGTAAGCGACCTACCTTTATAACCTTACCCATAGCCTAACGCTCATATAGTAGCCAGAAACATGTAAATGATTTTCTATCCTGTAGAAAGAACCGTCACACGTCTTTATCGACATGCATTTAAACTACCCAGAGTTGAATTCTTCTTCTTCTGTATTATTGCTTCTAAACACGGGTAAGAATACAAGTTTACTTACCTGAGCTGGGACCCAGGTAGAGCATTCACTTTCCTTATAATCGTGATTCACAGCATGGATTATACAATTCATTATATCCATATTATTTTGCACAGGATACAATTCACGAGTATCACCATCCCTAACTTTTACCCCTCTGGGGACCTCCCAGTTTTATGTCTTCTCGCACTCTTCATCTATTTTTTCTATTTCACTTTATTTGCTAGCATGTTTTACTCTCCACATGGGTGCAAATTCTATGGTATCACTCTGTAAAAGACGAAGTTTGTTTAGGGTATGAATGTACATACCATGTAGAATTGACAGTAATCAATTTTTGTGTTGTAGGCTTCCTGCGGATGATGATAACGATTGGAGGATTTTGCTGATGTTCATTTTTTGTTTGTTTATACATTATTTTCCCCTGACGAAGGGTTCAGACATAGGAACCCGAAATGCATTGGGACTTGGTTTTCTGTTTTTGTTAAATTAGCTTTCATCTCATTGTACAGTTGTTCATAATACTCCAAAGAGAGTGTGCAGTACTTCAGATATGCTTTTTGTTGAAATTGTTGATTATGTTTATCACTACCTTTTGCAAGAATCAGATTGCTTTGTTGAAATCATCATATAAATAATGAATTAAGTTCTGAATGACAATTGAGTCCATTTGGTTTATTGTTCTAACACATTGTAAATAATTAGGAGACAACAGTGAGTTGTCCTTCAAGCAGTGCACCCTGTTTAGACTCTGGGAGTCCAGAGCCTTCTTCACATTCTTTTTTTATAGGACATAAACATTGCTTGTGAGAGCTAGGGTGCTTTACAATCGGAAAACAAAATGTACCACATAAACTACTCACACCGAGGTTAAGCAAGCTGGAGAAAACACAGCAGTACCAGAGAACACCCCAAGCAGAGACAACAAGTTGGTTACAAGCAGGAGAAAACACATCACCATTACCAGAAAACACCCCAAGCAGAGACAACAAGTGGGTTACATGCAGGAGAAAACACATCACCATTACCAGAAAACACCCCAAGTAGAGACAACAAATGGATTATAAGCAGGAGAAAACACAGCAGAACCAGAGAGCACCCCAAGCAGAGACAACAAGTGGGTTACAAGCAGGAGAAAACACACCACCATTACCAGAAAACACCCCAAGCAGAGACAACAAGTGGGTTACAAGCAGGCGAAAACATATCACCATTACCAGAAAACACCCCAAGCAGAGAGAACAAGTGAGTCACAAGCAGAAGAAAACACATTACCATTACCAGAAAACACCACAAGTAGAGACAACAAATGGGTTACAAGCAGGTGAAAACATAGCAGTACCAGAGAACACACCAAGCAGAGACAAGTGGGTTACAAGCTGGAGAAAAAACATCACCATTACCAGAAAACACCCCAAGCAGAGACAACAAGTGGGTTACAAGCAGGAGAAAACACATCACCATTACCAGAAAACACCTCAAGCAGAAACAAAAAATGGGTTATAAGCAGGAGAAAACACATCAGTACCAGAGAACACCCCAAGCAGAGACAACACTTGTGTTACAAGCAGGAGAAAACACATCACAATTACCAGAAAACACTCCAAGCAGAGACAACAAATGGGTTACAAGCACGAGAAAATACACCACCATTACCAGAAAACACCCCAAGCAGAGACAACAAGTGGGTTACAATCATGAGAAAACACATCACCATTACCTGAAAACTCCCCAAGCAGAGACAACAAGTTGGTTACAAGCTGGCTAAAACACAGCAGTACCAGAGAACACACCAAGCAGAGACGACAAGTTGCTTACAAGCAGGAGAAAACACAGCAGTACCAGAAAACACCCCAATCAGAGACAACTAGTGGGTTACAAGCAGGAGAAAATACAGCAGTACCAGAGAATACACCAAGCAGAGACAACAAGTGGGTTACAGGCAGGAGAAAACACATCACCATCACCAGAAAACACCGCAGACAGAGAGACAACAATTGGGTAAGGCCACAGGAGGGCAAGGGCTCCCCAGTTAACCCGCCGAAATCCACTTTTTGCTCTTCTCTCACTCCCAAGCTAGCCAAGATAGGTTCCTTTGAACGGATGTTCTGGTAGATTTAGTGGCTCGATCCAGGTTTCAGGGCACAGCATCTCCTTGTTTGGCTTAGCATCAGCATTCCCGGAGTATGTCTGAGGCTTCTCTTCAAGGCAGATTGACCCCAAGTGCTGAGCCTTTA
Source organism: Lissotriton vulgaris (assembly GCF_964263255.1). Taxonomy (NCBI): domain Eukaryota; kingdom Metazoa; phylum Chordata; class Amphibia; order Caudata; family Salamandridae; genus Lissotriton; species Lissotriton vulgaris. The sequence goes on along the minus strand of NC_141691.1, from coordinate 2,005,637,778 downwards.
CTAGTGGTGATTTAGGGCTTCAGCACTCAGTCTTTTTTCTATCTCAGTCAAAGCCTATCCTGCCTTGCAAAGGAGGACATCAGCAGATCCCTGCCCTTTATTGAATCATTTTTCCAACCCTGTGCAAGGAGCCCCACTTGAAATAAAATGTGATATCCTGGCTTCCAGGTCTAGCTCATACCAAAAGGCAATCCCAGTTGGTGCAAAGCAAAGCAGCCCTCAGAACTTGTGCCACACTTGAAACTTTGATATGGGGCAACCAAACCCAATTGTATCTTTCTTGTAGATCCCAGACCCATTGTACCGAGGCATATCGTAATATGCATAGTGTGTCAGAATCCCCGCCACGTCTGGTGGAGGTGCAACCCTGCGAGTGCCGCCTTGCTGGATATACCAGTGAACTGTAGCCCGCATCCTTTGCCCTGTCCTATACAATTTGAGTACTTGATGCCCTTCCCACGTGAACTGAGTCCTGCACCGCAAACCATGTGAGTTAATGCGAGTCCACTTCTCTGTGCATTCACAACCCCACGCAAAAGAGTGGTTAGTGCCTGGCACTCTGAAATCTGCATGTAGGCAGTGTAACAGTTTGTCCCTGAAGCCCTCAACGCACACCTCCGACACATGTCAGTCTTCCCCGCCGCATGTTGTGATGTGCATCATCTATCACCTTCACCTTTCACAAACGTCAGCACTTTTATGCCCTGAAAACATGAACTAACAGCTTCTACTTCTCTCGTTTACTCTCTGATCACTCCCTAGCCCGCGTCTACACTTGCCTCCATCACTTACAGGCAGCCCGGATCTAGCGGGTGGGCCGGGTGGACCAGGCCCACCCAAACATGAGCCTGGCCCACCCAAACATGTGCCTGGGCCCTCACAGTGAATCTGCCAACGATGCACAACGATAAAAACAATGTACTAATAACTCTGGTGATTTATGGTCCTGTTGGAGATCAATCATTTTGTCTGTTGGTAGTTTTTACATGCAGACAAATTGAATTTTATGTGGCTAGCTCAGTGGGTTACTGCCTTTGTCACAGAGATCCTTGTGCTACTTGCAGTTCAGAAATTACAATCCTAAAATAGAGATAAAGGACGGCCCAGAAACAGGCCTGGCTAGACATATAAGCGACAAATCGGGCCCGCAGTGGCCCACCCGAATGCACCCTTGGCCCACCCAAATAAAAATTCCTGGAACCTGGCCTGCTTACAGGTAACCTCTGGTGATACCCCCTCTTCTAAATCTCTTGAGAAATTCAAAAGTAAGGCTGATCTAGGATTTTGTTGCTGTCAAACACTGTTCTCATCACTAATATCACCTTAAACACTGACTTATCCCAACCCATCTAGTCACTACTGTCTTTAATCACTTACTGCTAATCTCAACTCCCAGCGGATAACTTTGCTGTGTCCTTTCAGTCTAAAATCTAGAAGGTAGGGGGCGCTCTCTCCACCCTACAGACCTCTCCAACTACTTACCACCTCACATCCTTCCTGTGCATACCCCCAGAGGAGCTCAGGTGTGCTACCTCACCTCCATGAGCTGTGGTACAAGTCTAGATGTCTCTCCAATATACATAAAACCTTATCTCACATAGAATTGTGACCTAGTAATTCTCTAGTATGTGTTTGCCTTATGAAAATGTATTTCATAATCATCTTTATTGATGTTTTTATGTAAAGCGCTCTGATATTTATAAATACATAAATAAATATTGCAGTTGGAACGGGCCAGACATGGAAATGGTCCCTGTTTATCGAAGGAACCGGCTGAACTGAACAACTTGTAGCGTGTGGGTGTAACTGGAAGCATGTAACAAGCTGTTCCTTTCTCTTTCCTTGTTGCAAAGCTGAAATGGAAAACAACCGTGTCTAAACTGTGGCAAGAATGTGTAATAAACAGGTCTGACTGCCCAACTCCCATGAAAACTCAGCTCCCGAGCAGGAGCTTGTAAGCACGTGCAGAAGGCTTAGTCGGGAGATGGTGAGTTTTTGGGAGCTGAGCAGTCGAGACTTGTTTTACTGTTTAAAATGCCACTGTGGTTTCCTGTATGTGCTGGAGCTCACCTTTAAGGCTGCATATGAGTGAATAAAAGTGAAATTTGAAATGAAGTAAAAATAAATCTCATGTTCCTTGACATTTTCGATAAGTGATACATACAGTATTACAAATATGTTATAAGAATTTGTAAAGCGCCTGGCTGCACAACCACCAGGGCGTCCTAGTGCTAGCCTCAGAAGAACCGACTGCAGAAGGAAAACAAACTGAAAGGGCCACAGGTGCGTTTAAAAAGAAAATATTCAGGTCTTCCACGCTTTCCTGAAGGACCAATGATTCCGGATGCTCCTGGTAGATAGAGGAAGTGTGTTCCAAAGAGTAGGCGTTTGGCGCAGAAAGTGTGGCCGCCTAAAAATACAGGGGCAGATTTACAAGCTCTTTGCAACACTTTTGCGCCGCCGTTGCGTCACTTTTGAGACGCAGCGGCGGCGTAAACCATGCGCCATGTTGCGCCTTATTTACAACGTGACGCATATAGGGAGATGCGTCACGATGTAATGCCCTGTGCCACATGAAACCTGCATCAGGTTTCATGTGGGTGTTCCGGTGCAGGGAGGGCGTTCCGTCGCCGGAACGCCACGTAAAAGTGACACAGTGAAATCTATAAGATTTCACGGAGTCACTTTTACAGCCATATTGCGTCAAAACCCTGCGCCTGCTTGAAGAAGGCATAAGGAGTGTGGCTCACCATGTTGTGGATAGGCCAGGTTGGAACAGTGCTAGAATTGCGTTGCGCCCGCGACACAACTCCAGCACTGCGCCAACCTTACGCCGGCAGATGAGACACACATCTGTTTATCCATGCGCCATGATGCTCCGCATTGTAAATGCAGCGCATCTGTGGTGGTGCAAGGGTAAACTTTCCTCATGCATTTTTTCTGGCGCATCCTTGCTGATTTGCAGGGATGTGCCAGGAAACGTAAATCTGCCCCTGGGTACCTTGGAGAGATGGCTGAAATAAATGTGAGGTTATTGGATTAAATCACTGAACAGTATCCAGCTCAGAGGTCTTAATGAAGACTAGGACTGCCGTTGTTTTCTGTTATTAAGGTCTTTTCGAGTGCCTTAAGGACACATTATCAAATATTTTGTCTTAAAGAGGTACTGTTTATCAAATGCAGAATTTCCGGCACATTGTGAAATTGTCAATAAGTTTTGGAAAAAGAAGAACAACGGTGGAGGATTCCCAACAGAACAGCAACTGGTCAAATATTCTCCCAAAATTATTTTAGACCCACACTATAATACATGGGACAATATGTGTGCACACTTCAAAAACACCCACCGTTACAATGTTGGTTCAAAACATGAACTATGAAATACTTTAAACAAGGTCAAGGTGCACCACTTCAGAATTTACAAGAACTGATAACTGTGATGAGGTTAACAGCAATAATCACATTAGTTGTTACTTGTGTTCTTTAAGAGTTCTTTTATTGAGTTCAGTTGTAAGTAAAAAATCACACACAGGAGCTACAGCCGACGCGTTTCGTCCTCTTGGGACTTCTTCAGGGCTGTTTACAGAAAAATGACAATATACAAAGACATACAGTTAAAATTTACATTAAAAACAAAAGCAATTCTGCTTCTATAGACAAAGCCAGGCTTAAAAAAACCAGTACATTGCAGGATTAAAGACTAGTGCAAGGATTATATATAATTTGCCAACAATAGTAAGAGTAGAAGATTTTGAAAAATTAAAAGACAACATTTTAGAATTTTTCAAAAGCGGTCAGCATGTTCTAGGTTGTTGCATATTGTTCACCATAAAGGTCTATCCCTCTTATGTCTGTAATCCACCTCAGAAAGCCATAGGGCATTCTATATATCTGTAAAGAAATGGGAACCCCAGCATCCAGAGGTAACATGGAGGAGTAATCAACAACTTTTCAGCAGAAATAAGTAGCGCTTAAGTAAAGAACATACCGAAGTAAAAGATAGGATAGTGTCCTTATATCTTCTCCCGTGACTATCAGGGTGCGTGGAAATGTCTGTAATGATTTATTATGCTCGAAAGGGCATCTAAAAAATGATTGATGAGAAAACATTAGTGAATGGTCAAATGTCAGACGTATTCGATCAGAGGACACTCTAAGAAACTCGAAAGCTTCTAATAACTCTCGATAGTAGCGAGTAAAGACTATGACCTACCCTGTTGAACAAAAAGTTCTCTGTGGAGGAATCTCGTCTGTCCGAGCCGTTCTTATTATTAGGCGATATATATCTATTTGTAGTCTGTACAGCCAAAATTCTCTTGGAAGGGTATTTCAATATTGTACATGTAAATATCCTATAGGGCAAACAGAGTGTTTTAGAAACTCTCCTCAAAGACAGCTCCACAACAATAATGCTTTTTCGATTAATAGGAAAGAAAAACTAATTACATATTGTACATGTAAATATCCTATAGGGCAAACAGAGTGTTTTAGAAATTCACCTCAAAGACAGCTCCTCAACAAAAAAGCGTTTGCGATTAGTAAGGAAGAAAAGCTAAATCGATGAGCTAAAGGCAATGGACATGAACACTTCCATGGGGCTTTTTTCATAGTGGTCATCCACAACCATTAGGGTAGCCAGGTATTTACATATACGAAATGAACAGACGGCCACTCACTTACATCAAAAATATGGATGATGGTCCAAAAAGAGCTGGAACCAGGGTAGTAGAAAATGTAGGTTCAGTCTGGCTATCTACAACAAGACAAGGAGGGAGGATGGGGATAAGAATTGTTAGAAACTAAGCGTGCACAACATTGAAAAGGGAATCCTTCCCATGGCTATTCCTATCTATAGAGTCTTTGTTAAGCAAAGCATTTTTAGTATACAAATTTATTTATTTATTTATATGACTGCTCATTGCTAACTAAGGAGCCAATGTAGGCAGAACCTTATACAATGTACGTCCTCTAAACATCAAAATATGTGCTTGTTAATATATCTTACCTATTGTTGTTGATTTGTTATAAGGAAAGGGGTATTAATCCTTCTGCTTAGGCACTCTAAATAGAATGTAGAGGAAGGAGAGGGATACATACAGTATTACAAATATGTTATAAGAATGTGTAAAGCGCCTGGCTGCACAACCACCAGGGCGTCCCAGTGCTAGCCTCAGAAGAACCGACTGCAGAAGGAAAACAAACTGAAAGGGGCCACAGGTGCGTTTAAAAAGAAAATATTCAGGTCTTCCACGCTTTCCTGAAGGACCAATGATTCCGGATGCTCCTGGTAGATAGAGGAAGTGTGTTCCAAAGAGTAGGCGTTTGGCGCAGAAAGTGTGGCCGCCTAAAAATACAGGGGCAGATTTACAAGCTCTTTGCAACACTTTTGCGCCGCCGTTGCGTCACTTTTGAGACGCAGCGGCGGCGTAAACCATGCGCCATGTTGCGCCTTATTTACAACGTGACGCATATAGGGAGATGCGTCACGATGTAATGCCCTGTGCCACATGAAACCTGCATCAGGTTTCATGTGGGTGTTCCGGTGCAGGGAGGGCGTTCCGTCGCCGGAACGCCACGTAAAAGTGACACAGTGAAATCTATAAGATTTCACGGAGTCACTTTTACAGCCATATTGCGTCAAAACCCTGCGCCTGCTTGGAGAAGGCATAAGGAGTGACGCACCATGTTGTGGATAGGCCAGGTTGGAACAGTGCTAGAATTGCGTTGCGCCCGCGACACAACTCCAGCACTGCGCCAACCTTACGCCGGCAGATGAGACACACATCTGTTTATCCATGCGCCATGATGCTCCGCATTGTAAATGCAGCGCATCTGTGGTGGTGCAAGGGTAAACTTTCCTCATGCATTTTTTCTGGCGCATCCTTGCTGATTTGCAGGGATGTGCCAGGAAACGTAAATCTGCCCCTGGGTACCTTGGAGAGATGGCTGAAATAAATGTGAGGTTATTGGATTAAATCACTGAACAGTATCCAGCTCAGAGGTCTTAATGAAGACTAGGACTGCCGTTGTTTTCTGTTATTAAGGTCTTTTCGAGTGCCTTAAGGACACATTATCAAATATTTTGTCTTAAAGAGGTACTGTTTATCAAATGCAGAATTTCCGGCACATTGTGAAATTGTCAGTTGGCTGTTTTTTCAACACAATAAATATTTCAAAATACAATGTTCAATATTTTTTGACAGTTGTAAATGCATTAGAAGAATGTGCAAAATAGATTTTCTTTTTTAAAGAATTGCAATTTTTTATTTTTGTTCCTTTAGTTATTTTATGTCTAGTTTATTTTTGTTCCGTTTGATATTTCCATGTCTATACTGTAGACATTAAATGAATGATAAGGGTGTTCCATTAAGTGGTTGGATGAAAAGTTAATTGGGAATTATCAGTTGTTTAGAATTTCTTCACCAGAACATGAGCTCTGCCCAAAACACACAATGTGCTTATACTTGGGACTTTTGCTTCCAACTTTTACAAATGCAGAGACACCATGGTAATGCTTCAGACTTCGGCCTACCTGGCCAACAGATTTTTATATTTATTACATGTAAGAGATGATAAATTAGGCAGTGTGGGTTTCCTTAATAATGCTTCCTGCAGTCTCTTGATGACGATCACCCGAGCACCTGACCATACTGACATTGCCTATCAAGGTTCCAGTTTTCTATTACATTTAAAAGATAGCAAATATGGGTCATAATATGGGTAGCCTCTGGCATAAGGCACCTGCTGCTCTGTTTTAGAATGTGCTTATACCTATGACATGCTAGAATCATCCCTTTATGTCCGCGACTGATTGTTTGCAGCATAAAACATGGATTTGGCTATTTTTAAACTTGCAGGACGTTTGCATAGCAGTACATTTTGCCTCTTTTTTTGCATCCTGTTCATCTTAATAAGAGAATGTACTGACTTAAATGTCCTACTGGAATGTTTAGATGTGTTCGCATCTCTGTGCTTCCCCCTGCCCTGGAGCAAAAACTGCAGCCATGGTGCAAGGATGCCTGCGTCATTGGGAGATTGTTTTTGTGCAGGAAGGGACACCTTCCTGCACAAAAACAATCACTACAGGCATTTTCACCTTTCAATGCGTGCTGCAGAATGCAGCACACATTGAAAGAGGAAAAAACGAGGAGAAATGAAAACATTTATCCTGGTTGCGCCTCCCTACCCCTCCCCTCGGGAGGCGTAGCATTCACACGCATTTCCAGATTTGCAAATCCTCGTAAATCTGGAAATGTGTCTGATTCCATGGGTGTTGTGTGGGCACACCCACAGCAACACCCAGGGAACGTTCCTTCCACGCAAAGTGCTGCATGTAAAGGGGCCATATTTACAAGAACAGGAAAAGTCACGCAGGGTGGCTTTTCCTGTCCTTGTAAATATGGAGCAGTAAAATGCGTCACCACTACTTCACAAAAAGTGACGTACTGGTGGCACAGGGGGCTTGTAAATCTGCCCCTCTATGTTTCAGAGATGGCAAAAATAATCACATGCATGCTAACTCAAGTGAGGGGACAATTCCATGATCCTTGGGTTTGTGTCAAAAGAGGATAAACAGCCTCCAAAGTGACTGAAGGAATATAAGATGTATTATCTGTCATCTTTATTTACACACCCTGGAATGTTTCTTACTGTATATAATAATCTTTAAATTGCTGTGTTTTTGTTTGTTCTTCATGTATTTATATTAGGGAGGAGATGTGTTGCACCCTGTTTATTTTAGTTGGGGAATTTTGTGCCAACAGCCTGGTTCTATTGGAATGTTTAGATGTGTTCAGGAGACTGTTGATAATCTGGTTGGCAGGCTCCCTCCCTGTATCTGAGAGAGAGTGTGATTTTGGAGACTTGAGCGGCACAATTACAGGGTGGCAGTGAGGGAATCTGTGGCGGAGCTGGGTTGTTGAATACCAAGGCTCTCTATTCGATTTCAGCTCTTGGCTCTTTCATCCACAAACATACTCTCTCTCCACATTATCTCACTCTTGCAGGTTCTTTCTCATGTTTCTTTCTCCATTTTCACTGCTTTCCATATTTCTTCCTTCTGCCTACACCCCTTGATGCCTTTTTCTTTCTTGCTCTGTTTTAGTCTGATGGTCTTAAACGTACCAGTCTCTGAAAAAGAATGCAGTTGGGCCCCACCTGCAGCCACCAGCTTATATTAAGCATCGTTAGCTTCCCCATGGTGTAGCACAGAAACATTGCATATGACTAAAAATAAGGGCCATAGGATCAACCTCAGCTCAGAGTCCCACCCCCTTTCTACCCAAAACAGTCTCCCAAGTTAACTGTTCTTACTCAGCACAATTGACTCTGGCGTTAATCCGAGCCCATTTTAATATATCTTCTCCTATCCTTGTTACTTCTGCTGGGGTACTTACATTACTATTTCCATCAGAGTGAATGCTGCTTCAGAGCATCACCAGCTACTGGCCTCTTGTCAGCAATGGTCGGAGGGTTCCACTACTAAAGAATGTTTGCAAACTGCACTGTGTACAGCTACTGCTGTTTCTCATTCATGCCTCCCCCCACGTACCCTCCCCCGGTATGCAAGAATATAGAGCCTCCACAGGCAGCACCTGTTGCTTGTACTCCATACCATCATATTCGCATTGACGGTATTTGTAAAGTGCACACGTAGTTGAAAGGCAATGGAGTGCTGTACATGGTCAAAGGCAGAGATCCAACCAGAAAGGGAATCTGGGTGGGAGATCCTGGGTTCCTCAATGGGAGATGGACTCTTTACTGTGTTGTGTTGTAATGTAGTGTTCTTTAGAGACATGCATCTTCAGCTCCTTCCTAACTTGGAGCATCTCTGGCATGGTCCTGGTGCATACAGGGATGTAATTACAGACCATGAGTGTGTGGATGGGCAAGGCCTGTTTCCTTGTTGTTTTATTGGTTCTTGCATGTCTTTGTTCCTCTGAATGATGGTGTCTGAATATGTCACTGATTGGACCGTTGATAATTTTGCATTGTTTTTTAGATGAGATCCTGCATGCCACCCAATCGGGCTTTTGTCCCCATCTCAGCACAGAGACAGCGCTCCTGGAGGTTTCGGAAACCATTAAAGGGGTTCTGGACTCTGGGGGCAAAGTCATGCTGGTGATGTTAGACTTGTCGGCGGCGTTCGACACCGTTCCCCATGATGGTCTTCTCGCTAGACTCTTCGAGATAGGCCTACGGGGGACGGTGTTCGACTGGTTTTCCTCCTTTCTAGCCGGCCGCCGGCAAACGATCTGGGCCCCGCCTGATTCCGCCGTGATGCCGCCTCTGGGAGTCGGGGTCCCTCAGGGCTCTATTTTGAGCCCGACCCTCTTCAACATCATTATGACCCCGTTGGCGGCGTTGGTGGCGTCGCATGGTGCCCAGATCGTATCCTACGCGGATGACACCCAGCTCCTCTTCTCTTGTAAGAGAGGAGGTGACTTTGATGGGGAGAGTATTCGGGATTGCCTTGGGGCTGTTTTTCATTGGTTCCATCTGAACAGCCTTAAGTGCAATTCCGATAAGTCCGAAGTACTTTTCTTTGGGTGTGACACAGAGCCAGATTGGCAGACTTGGTGGCCAATGAATATGTTCCCTCCGTCTTGCTCCTCTCAGGTTGCTAAGAATCTGGGGGTGAAGATGGATAACAGGCTAACCTTGAAATCCCAGATCCTGGGGGTGTCGGGCATTTGCTTTGGCATCCTTAGGATGCTGCGGAGGTCCCTTCCTCTGCTATCCGTGGATCATAGGACGCTGACAGTCCAGGCTCTGATTGGGTCCAGGTTGGATTATTCCAACATTCTTTACCTGGGCCTTCCAGAGTACTTGCTGCAGCGGCTTCAAGTGGTGCAGAACGCCGCTGCCAGGGCAATTTTCGGTCTTAGTAGGCGCTCCAGTGCCTCGGGCCTGTTGGCAACTTTGCATTGGCTTCCCATCCGCAAGAGGATCGCCTTTAAGGCGCTGACCTTGGCCTATAAAGCTCTTCACAAGGGGGGAGCTAAGTACCTCCAAAAGAGACTGGTCTTTTATCAACCGACCCGGTCTCTGAGGTCGGAATCCCTGCACCTTGCTGTTGTCCCTCGGGTAAAGAAAGCGCGCCTCGGAGGCCGCTCTTTTGGATTGCTGGCATCACAGCTGTGGAACTCTTTGCCACTGGCTCTGCGGGGAGCCACTAGCTTGCTGGCTTTTAGGAAAGGCCTTAAAACTTGGCTGTTCACTCAGTAGCCGGTCTCTCGTGAATCTTTGGCTCACACTTCTTTTATTCTTTTATCTGGTGTTATGTTAGTATGTCGCAGTTTCTTTCTCTTTCTCCAATAAAGCGCCGGGACACTCTTTTTGAGTAGCCGAGCGCTATAGAAATGAATAATTAACATAACATAACATAACATAACATGTGACCTGTATGACTGAGCCCAATACTGCAGACGAGGCCTCACCAGTGTTGTGTACAGAACTTACAACTTTCTGCTGAGTTTGCACCTTGATATGAAATCCAGAAGTATTCAAACTGGCCCCACGTTGTTGATAAGTGAATTCCACAGATTGCATTCTTTGAGAGTCATCATCCCTCTGTCATCATGGACCCAGATTCTTGTCCACTTGGAGCTTGAAAATTTAAAGTCACTTTGCTGAAAATCTAATTTGTACAGTCTTCAAAAGCATAGTTTTTCATTGAAAGCCCACATGAGTGTGCCTAATTCAAGAAGACCCACAGCTGTCACAGACAAACACAAAGAGGAAGCACAGAGGGCATGTGGTGCGGAAGCGCTTGGCACACATTTTATCAAGAAGATGCCCTAGTAGGCCTAGGGTTTCTAAAGGTGGACGAGGTGCCAACCGGAGCAGTGGGGTTATGAGGGCTACTCACATTTCAATTGTTGATGGAATACTGTGAGTAAATCTCTTGCACTTTTTGTGAATCGCAAACACAAAAACAGGCCTAAGTGGGAAAATTACGTTTTAAATTGGAAAAATTGTCAGGCCATTAATAGTACAGACTTGATAATGGGGCAACTTGGTTTACACTTGGAGTGCCTGGAAAAAGGGCCACAATATTTCTATTCGGGTTCAGATTGGCACTCCCTGAGTACTCGTGGCTTACCTTTGATGATATTATGGAGTCCTCTGGTAACATTAGAGACACAGTGGTCAAGTCATGGGCTTTCCCTTTTCCTTACATTGCCCTCAGGTGTGTTAGTCCACTTGGTTAAACTGATGTAATGCAAGAATACATATCCCAGAAGGCATAACTGTGCTTAAGGAAAGTCAGGGACTGCAAAATAGTGTTTTTTTCTGATTCGGTGTCATCTGGTACCTTTATTAGGCTTCATTTGTGAAGTTGGAAGGCACAGGGAAAGCGTCCTATGCAGTCCGTGATTCCTAATTTTGAGCCCCAACTCTCACCTGAGCCAACTGTAATCTGTGACTGCTGCGCTTAACCCCACAGTCAGGCTCTGATGATACTTCAGTTTGTGAGGCCTCGACATTCAGAACACAATAAACAGTGGTCGAAGTGGGGGAAACAAGTTGGAGAACTGTGGGCCGGAGAATCAGAGGGCAAGAATAACCTGAGATTTGGGTGTGTGGGCGGAGTCAGAGGTGTGACCAGAAAGAGCAAAACTTCCCTATTATTAGCATTTGTTTGGCATTTCACTGACCAGTTACAGCGTATTACATTATTTAATTCAACCAATAGATACACGTGTTTATTTAAGGTTTAATATGAGTTATTAACATTAAAATATATTCACAGAGTGGGATATGTTTCCAATCACAGGATGTGCAAAATACACTTAAAATGAAATCACAAGCCATTTGTCTCCGAACCATGCAGTTTCTGTCATCAGCACTTTTCCTCCCTTTTTCCACAAGAGCGGTTCAAACATGAATGGCAAAATATCCTACTTTGAAAATGTTTTCCACTTAATTATGGCTGTACCATATTTGCTACATAATACATCATCTGCTGCATAATTAACAATTTCAACAAAAAAATTGTTTGTAGCTCAAACTGATCAAAAAATACAAAAATAATGTGACTTATGTTGCTGCGAAGTGGAGGGCCCTTTGCAAAGGTTGACTGGTTCCCTTTCTCACTGCTGCATTTGTATAATACACAGGTATTACTGAGGCAAAATCTTTGCAGAGGCTGTTAGTATGTATAAGAATGTCAAAATAAAGTATCATAAAATGTACCGCATTGCGCTGCAGCCTTTTTTTTTGCTTCACAATTCAGTCAACACTGCAACATCATTTTGTCCTTCATTGCTGCACAATTCCAGTGGCCCGAAAGCAGGCAGCACATGTTAAAAAAGCAAGTGCGTGAAGCAGAGAGTCCTTTAAGTTTGCAAACTTAGTTTGGTGTGCATACAAGCCAATCCTGCATTGCTGATCCGTGGTGAGTTGCAGCTACTGCTGAAACAAGGCCAATAGCGATACCAATGGGTGAGGCAGACTGGCTTCAAAGAGTCTTGTAAGTTCGGTGACAGAGTCAGTGTCGCTCTAGGGTGTGCTGCTTCAAAGGCCTGCCCGCAAGACTGGAGGTGAACTTCAGCATGGATTATGGTGGACAGACCTTCAAGGTTAACCTACACTTGCCACAGCTAGGGTCCACGTTCTGGTGCTAAGACACCAGGGCTTCTAAGGTCTACCAGGCCTTCTTAGGTGTAGCAGGGAAATGCGCTCCGTCAGGAGAGTGGTCTGGTGGACTGGTCATGAAAGCTGAACCTGGTTCCCCAATTCCAAATTCTGCAGCTCTGGCCAGAGTGCCACATCCTCTCCCCCACTGAACACGTTACTGCCCCACTGTGAGAAACTCGCACTCCCTTCAGCTTGAACCCAATTGTGCAACAACTCAATTCAAATTATGCACTAGACAAGAGTAATATCCTGCCTGAAAAAAAATTAGTAACATCCTGGAAAAGCAAACACTTATAGGGAATGCAAGGATAAGTAAAGCATGTGAAATGTAAGGAGGAATAACATTGTTACCTTAACGCTTTTACACTCATTATCCAGAAATCAGTGAGTGATTTTGCCTGATAAGTTCAGGACACGACTACAGGACCGGTACGAGACCCATTTCAATGTCCATTGCTTATATCCTTACAAAACGTAAACAGTAGGACTTAAAAAGACCACATCCCTGAACACAGAGCCACAGTACACATTTTATACGCTAAAATACTTAAATCAGGTGAAAAGGATCACATTAAATGTTTTCCACTTCATCCACCAACCAGGTATTGGAGTCCCTCCTGGAATGGTGCACTTCCCCACCCTGGGAAAACAATGTTGTTCAAAGAAAAAAGATAAAAAGAAAGTAGCGCTTCACTGAAAAACTTTATAAAGTGGTGCTAATGTGTTTGGGTCTGAATAACACCAATCTAGCCTGTCTGTGACTACTCTGCATTTAATCAATTTTTCTCTCCATCCCGATGTTGCACTTTGGAATAGAAAAAGGTCAGAAAATGAGGAAATTTGCAGTCAAACTGTTTCATTCTTTTTTAGATCCATTTCACAGTGGAGAAAATAAAGGAGAGGAGAGGGTAAGAGCTGTCTCTTGAAATCACACAAGTGAGGAGAAGTGAGACAGAGACAGAAAGAGTGGGAGGAATAAAGAGAGAGAGAGGGGACGAGGGCAGCTGCCAGCGGCAGAGCAGGAGAAGTGGACACTGCCCATGCCTTCTCTGGGCAGGAAGGAAAAGAGACAGAGTTTGTTCCTTCTCTGCCCGTCCCAAATGGTCGAGCCTTATCTATATGCCTTGTCTATTTCTGCCATCCTGGGACGCATTTTTTTTTAAATAGGAGAACAGATTATATTAAATTTAAAAAGTAGGGGCATGCTGTGCCCTGCCGATCCCTCACGCCCACTTTGATCACTGGTGGGATGAGGAGGATAAAGTGGAGCATAGGCAAAGAGCCGGCACTTGGATTATGAAAACCATCCATTACTGTTGTTTTGCGCCTGTGACGCAACAGGCGCACAGCATAAAGGTCATGTGACATCAAGTTAATAAAGTGGGTACAAGCGTACGTACGCCAGTAAGGCTTCGCAGGCGAGACCCGAAAGCACCCTTACAGCCGTCTCCTATGCATTATTTAATAGTGTAGGACCCGTAACATCTGCCCCCTCAGTGTTGGTGCCAGCACCTCACCCAGGGCCAGCACCGGACACAACAACTGGCGAAGAGGGTGGGCGTGCCCTCGCATCGGATGGAATGGCGGCCACGAACATTTCCATCGGCTCGCGACGCTCATGCTCCGGAGTGCGGCGCATTTGTCTCAGCGCGCGGCGGCTTGATCGGAGCGCTGGAGGTCCCGTGTTGCTGCAGAGGTGGCCCGAAGTGTTCAAAGGGGCCGCAGGAGGTGAGGAAGTGCGACCCTGCACCCTGCCCTGCTGCCGGCCGCGAGTGCGGTCTTGGCCAGCCACGTGGAGACGCACCCCGTGTGGGCGTGCGAGACCCGGCTGCAGCCCTCTCTCGTTGTGGGGCGCCCCCAGCCCGAGTGAATCGCTAGGCGGGCTCTGAAGTCTATCCCCCCTATGTCCATCAGCACTGCTGGGAGGGGGTGAGGAAAATCCCTGCTGGAGAAGAGATTCCCTACTATACGGGGGATAAAAAAGAAAGGCCTTGCTACAGGCCAAACAGAGGGCTGCGTGTATTGGCTGCCTGGAGGGTTGATAGGAGGTGGCACAAGCGTCACCATCCCAAAGCAGGACAGCATAGGAGAGAGAGAGAAAAGACACCCAACGCAGTACAACAGGGAGCAAGCCTTACCACGCCCTGGTGGCAGACAGGCCAAGCGCAAGAAGCAGAGAGAGTCCACGCTGACAGTCCAGCACAGCTGCGACCAGAAGGGACATTGAGCACGTGAGGGAGCCTTCGGAGACAGTAGACACAGGGACAAAGGCGACAAACATGTCCACGATACCCCCAATAGAGCCTTTCATAGTGGAAGGGTCACCCTCATCACTCGCACCAAAGTGGAAAGACTGGGTGGACCACCTACTTATTTTCTTTGAGGCCACTAAGGTCCACAAGGACCAGAAGAGAGCCATGTTACTCCATCTAGGGGGCAAAGACATCCACAACATCGCTAAGACACTTGTAGAGGCCACGCCAAAGAATCACCACACATTGATAAATGCCCTCAATGGGCATTTCGAACCGATGGCCAATCAAGACTACAAGAGGTTCATATTTAGGCAAGCACGTCAACATCCCAAAGAATCGCTGGACACCTATCATGCCAGACTCAAAAATCTAGCGTCCACGTGCGGTTTTCCCCGATGAAACGGAGGAGATTAGGGGACAAGTAATTCAGGGTTGCGCGTCTGCCAAGCTCCGTGAACGGATACTGGAATTTGTCAGGAAAGTCCCTTTCTGACATACTGACCCTGGGGCGCACCAAGGAAGTGTCTAAGTCTCGGGCCGCACACATGAAGGCAGCCCTCCAGTCTCCTGTGAAGGCTGAACCGGTGAACGCCGTGACAACCAAACCCATGACGAGGTGGGTCAAGAAGGGATCCGGAACGTCGACCTCAGGGCAAGCTAAAACATGTGGATACTGCGGAGGGCCACCCCACCAGGCGGCCGAGTGCCCCGCTAAAGGCAAGCGATTCTCTGGATGTGTACGATTCAATCACTTTGAGAAGGTCAGCAGGTCCAAGAGATATCGCCCCAACAAGTGGTCAATGCACCGCCAGAAGGAGAAAGAGGGCCAAGCGACATAGATGATAATGAGGAGGAAGAGCAGGTAGCGCACAAAGTACACATGATCGGCACCACAACCCGGAAGGCGCACCGTCTACCCCAGTGCAGCATTTGTGTGGGACCACAAGACGTCATGGCGGTAGTTGACACTGGCGCCACCATCAATATCATGGCCTCTGCCCTCCACCGAACCATGAATCCAACGCCCACTCTCTACCCCTCTGCAATCACGGTATTCGCCTATGGTCAAGACACACCGCTGAAAATACGAGGTCGTTTTAGAACTTCCATATCACATGGTGCCCATTCCATCACCACCAACGTTTATGTCACCGAAGAGGGACAAGGCATGCTACTAGGGTGTCGGGCTACAGAAGATCTAGGAGTGGTGAGGTTTGCCTTTGGAGTGCACCAGGAGTCAATCCAACATTTTCTGGCAGAATTCTCTGAGGTCTACGAAGGAATTGGAAGATTTAAAGGTAAACAGATCCATCTCCACATCGACCCAACTGTCCAACGGTGGCTGTGCGGCATCGGCGAATAGCCTTTCACCTGCGCCCCCTGGTGGATAACTCAAGAAGCTGGAGGCTGCTGGCATCATCGAGAAAGTGACTGGTCCCACTCCATGGGTCTCTCCGAATGTCGTTACCAGAAAGCCCAAACAGCCCGGCACGTTGAGGATCTGTGTATACATGAGGTTACCCAATGCCGCCATTAGGAGGGAGCGCCACATCACCCCAACAATTGATGACCTCATTGGGGAAATGGCCGGAGCCTGTTGGTTTTCCAAGTTCGACCTGAGGTCCGGCTACCATCAGCTGGTGCCAGATGAGGTGTCCCGAAACATCATAACCTTCTCGACTCATGTGAGGCTCCAAAGATATATTGCCTGAGTTTTGGGATATCCAGTGCGGCTGAAGACTTTCAGAAAATCATACAGGAACTGATCATGGACATCCCTGGAGTTATCAACGTCAGTGACGACATCATGGTACACGTAAAAACCATCCCGGAACACAATGCTCGCCTCACTCAAGTGCTTTGTCGACTCCGAGATGCTGGACTTATTCTTCACCGGGAGAAATGCACATTCCTAAAGAAGAAGTTACAAGTCTTCGGCTACACGTTCTCCATGGAAGGAGTCAATTCAGACCCTGAAAAAGTCTGAGATATCAAAGAGGCTGTGGCCCCCACCAATATTACCGAGGTCCAAAGTGTCCTCTGTATGGTGAACTATTGTGGGAGGTTCATTCAAAACCTCGCCAACCTGACTCTACCGTTGAGGGAACTCACCAAAGACTCTACACCTTGGAAGTGGGGCCCAGACCAAGCCAAAGCCTTTACAGAAATCAAAGATGCGCTTTCAGAGGCGACCACGCTCGCCTTCTTTGATCTGAGAAAGCTAAAACTGGTAGCGGTGGATGCTGGTCCCATGGGATTAGGGGCCGGTCTATTGCAGAGACGATACCAGCTTGAGGATTGGGCCCTGGTAGCGTTTGCCAGCCGGTCTCTCACCGAAACGGAACAGCGTTATTTCCAAATCAAGGAGGAAACGATTGCCATCCACTGGGGGTGCCGCCACTTTCACCTCTATGTCTATGGGAAGTCTTTTGTGGTAGTGATGGATCACAAGCCCCTTGTAGCTCTATTTTCTAGGACATCTACCAAACCACCACCCCAGATCGAGAAGTGGATGTTGCAGCTCCAAAATTACAACTGTAAGGTGGAATACCAACCCAGTTCCCGGAACCTGGCCGACTACCTGTCTCAGCACCCCAGATCAGCCACGGTACAGGAGATGAAAGATGCGGCAGATACCGAAGAATATGTCAGATGCATCGCGGCTCGTTCCTGCCCTCTTCCCCTCTCCATGGAGAATCTAAGAGAAGCCACGATCAAAGATGACTGTCTAAAACTGGCCAAGGTAGCTCTACAGAGTGGTAACTGGCACAAGACTAAAGAAGAATGGAAGATTCTAATGACAAATGCCCAGCGCATCATGGACAGCTTGTACCACGTCCTAGATGAACTCACTGAGGACACCACAGGGTGCCTGCTAAGAGGACACCGGCTGGTGATTCCGACATCGTTAACCGCTCAAGTCATTCAGCTTGCCCACATCAGGCACCAAAGCATGCTCCAGACCAAGTCCCGACTGAGAACCAAAGTGTGGTTCCCACTGATGGACGAACTTGTGGAGGCCACTGTTCGGTCATGCTCTGCCTGTCAAGTAACGGGGGAAGCGCCCGACACGCTCCGATCATTGTGGAGCCAAGGCCGAGATCTCCGTGGTCCTGTGTTAGCCTAGACTTTGGAAGTCTTCCTGACGACCGTCACACGTTTGTGGCTATCGATGATCACTCCAAGTACCCGGGGGTTGGATTCATATCAGCACCTAGTGCCACAGAGGTGATCCCAAAGCTTGAAAAAATCATGGCAACTCACGGTCTAATACAGGAGCTGAGGAAAGACAACGGACCTCCCTTCCAAGGGCAGGAGCTAGCCACATACCTAAACGCTCTTGGTATCCACCACCGAAGAATCACACTCCGGTGGCCACAAGCCAATGGGGAAGTGGAGAGATTTATGCAGTCCTTAAATAAGGTGATACGCATTGCTCACGACAAGGGACAGTCAATAGAGTTAGCCATCTTTACCTTTCTAGGAAGCTACCGCCAGACGCCCCACACCATCACGGGTGTAGCACCAGCACATCTTCTCATGAGCCAAGTTGTCACGGACTCGATTCCTCACCACCCCCAGTGGCGCCCGGAGGTACCTGATGACACCCGACTTGATGCCAGGCGTCGCACGGCGCATGCTCAAGTTAGTCACCGTAGGGCCAAAACTTTGCAATTTGAAAAAGGGGACATTGTGTTGCTCAAAAATCGCATTACCAGCGGCAAGTTTTGGTTGCCCTACGAAAAAGAGCCTTGGACAGTGGTCAACGTCAAAGGACCCCGGATCATTTCAGCTCGAGGAGGAGAAACTGTAACCCGAAATGTGTCACACTTCAAGATGTACCAGTCGGAGGTGTCAGCGTCCTCACTGACCCGGCCTGAGACTGGTTCCAGTGCCATGTCATTGGCAGATGTCAGCCCGAACGGGATGAAGGAGATGTTTCCCCTGGAGGATAGCAGTGAGTTCCATGTCCCCATGCCGGCTCAGCGAGAAGGAGCTGTGAGTGAAATGCTGGAGGACAGTTGTGGTCACTCAGAGACTGGGCGAGGCGAAACAACATCTGAAGCCTGAGCCTGAGACACCCAGAGCCGGGGCCTCTCTCAACACCGACTGCGGGGGAATCCAGCGCCTTCTTGCCGCCTGAAGGACTACTTCACGTAAGACTGTTCTTAATTGAATCTAAAGAAGATTTTGTTTGTGAAAGGCCAGTTAAAGTCAGGCATGATAGATAGCTGTTAATGTTGCTTTGATGTTTGTTGGGGAGGAATGTTGTGTTGCGCCTGTGACGCAACAGGCGCCCAGCATAAAGGTCATCTGACCTCAAGTTAATAAAGTGGGTACGCACGTACGTTCGCCAGTAAAGCTACGCAGGCGAGACCCGAAAGCACCCTTACAGCCGTCTCTTGTGCATTATTTAATAGTGTAGGCCCCGTAACATCTGCCCCCTCAGTGTTGGTGCCAGACCCTCACCCAGGGCCAGCACCGGACACAACAATTACCATGAGGACATTAAAAGCATAGACAATGCCGAAAAATATCAACAGATATAGGAGAAATTAAAATGCTAGGGAAGCGATAGGTTGCCAGTTAAAGGGCTTGGAAGGCTACCAGAGCTCGCTGCATGAGTAGTAAAGGAGGGCCTAGGCCAATAATGTATTCCCAATCACCAAACCTTCCTCAAGATAGGGTATTGCTGAGATGGGGCAGTTGTAACAAAAGGAGGGAACGAGGTGGCGGACAATTTTTACCGGGGTCCAATGTACATGTCCTGTAACAAGAGGTTCAACAAAAATGTGTACAGAGTTCCCCAAGGGAGGTGGGCTTAAATGGCTAAAGCAATCCTATCTCTTTGTGGGCAAAGAAAAGGGGCATAAGGTGGTCCCTTGACGGAATTTGAGGATGCCTCACACAATGCACCGGTCGGACGACTGTTGCCATCCCACCCGATGATCGTATCGTGTCATCATTGGCTTCCTGCTCCCACGGCAGGCTGGCGGTGCAATGCCTGTCGGGTAGCACAGGGTGCTACACTTTTGCGGAGTTCTTTTATTCCTTAAGCCAATGGGTGCATGCGTGTGAGGGGCAAAAAAAGGAAGAAGGTATATAGTAGATAGTAGTGAGCGTGAGTGAGATTTAAAAAAGGTCAGCAAAGTCCATTTAGGAAACCTTTAATAGCATGGCTCACTGCCTTATTAAAATGAGTGAGAATGAGGGGTACTGAGGTGCAACAGTTAGGGATGATATGGCCTCATTCAACCCTCAATTGTTGTCTGGTCGACATGTTTCATGCCACTAGGGCAATTCATCAGGACCTTAAAGCTCATCAACTTTTTCCCGCTCCCCCTAATATTTAGTGGAAGCGAATATACGACCTGGGGCGTGTCGTGAGATCAATTCCTATGTGGATTCCCCTAAAAGGAGACAAAGGAAAACAAATTTCAATCAATATTATTACTGTGTGAATTCCATGTAGGTACATCATGCTAACAGAGTTGAAATTAGGTTTGCATTACCCCTGTGAGATAATAGTGCTTAGCTGAGAGACGGATTGCTTTGTCAAGTGAAGGAAGGAGTGTATGGGTAAGGCAAAGTAAAGCCTGTTTAGCACAGCACGCATGACATTAGTGGTAGAGGATGCCCTATTCTTGTACATCCATAGCATACTACATCACGTCAAAATACAAGTGTGTGTCATGTAGGCAAACATGTGTGCGTGATTTAACACGCGGTCGAAATTCGGTAGAGCCACCATTGGAGAAATACGGTGATTGTAAATCTCTGATGGAAACATCAGGGTTCTAAAATTAGTGTTCTAAAATAACTTAACATCCGCACTGGGCAATGGGCAAGGGAAATCGTCATAGACACCCCCTTATTAATGGGCAAGGGCAGTGGGTGGCAGCGAGCGTGTAAGTGAAATCTTACCGGCGGGCACTGCTTGAGGGCCCCCTCGTGCTGTCCTTATGGGGCCAGAAAAAAGGTGGATGACACCTGTTGGGGATAGAGATCGCTCTTGATTAGAGGTCAGGATTGGTTACACGGTGCGATCATAGGAGAGGCCGTATTACTCGCACACGGCATGCGGCTGCCAATGCACGGCCCTCTCAGTAATCGGCAGCCGGGAGCCGTGTGCGCGCTCACCGCAGATTAGCGCTTCTTACCTCGAAGAACTGGCATGTGGGCTCGTACACCTACCCCACCGTCGGCGATGTGCTCGCAGGACAGCCGGTCATAACAAAATGTGACCGAGCAAGTTAAGTAACTGATTCCCGTGAGCGCCGTGGCGGGCGTGATCACGAGACGTTGCTAGGCAACGCCACGCTACGTGGTGTGGACAGCGAAGATTCACATCAAACTGGGATGTGTGATTGGTGGGCGCCATCTTGGAACGGGGTTAGGGAACACTGGTGCATTTGGACGGGGTAGTGAGTAATATTCAAGTCAGGGAGGGATGACTTATGGTTTTAACTGGCTTTTGGATTTAACTGGCTAGCATATTCCACGGCACCGCATCATTCAGACTGTGTTCGTCTGCACGCAGACGATGTATCCATCTCTGCTCCATTCTGAAGAGTGCCGGTTGGTTGATTGCAGGGTGGCATTCTAAGATGGTCCATTGTAAGTTTTCTGCCATATGTTCTAGTTCTTTGCAATGGTCATACAATCTTGTGTGCGTCTTTTTGCAACGAATGTTGCTATTGTGTTCCATTATACGTTGTTTCACAGGGCGCATTGTCATCCCTATATAGATCAACTTGCAGGGGCATATAAGCACATAGATGCATCTAGAGCTGTTACAATTAGTGTGCTTGTTTATGGTCCACGTGAAGTTCCTTGGGATTTCTACAGTTTTCCCTTGGATGGTTTGAGGGCAGACGACGCAAGATCCACAGCGGTAGTGACCTGTCACCGGTGGTAGGTCCCAAAGAGTATTAATTGGGCGGGTGCTTGTCTTCTTGGGACGGGTATGGATTAATGAGTCCTTGAGGTTTGCTGTCCTCTTGAAGGCAAACCGTGGGCGAGGTAATTCCATACCTGCTGCATTAAGGATCCCCCAATGTGAGTTGATCGTTTTCTTAATGAACGGGGAATTCCTGGTGTAGGAAGTTACACAGGTAATTGCGTCTTCTTTTTCTTTGGTATGGACCTCCAGTAGCGAGTCTCTGTTATTATTGAGGGCCCGTTTGGCTGACGTCTTTAGAAGTCGAGTGGGGTATCCCCTGTCCAAAAGCTTATGTTGCAAGATGCAGGCTTCTTGTCTGAAGTCTGAGACAGTGGAACAGTTTCTGCGGAGTCTCAGAAACTGCCCGAAAGGCAGATTGTCCCTTAGTGATCTCGTATGATGACTGTTATACATCAGTAGGCTGTTCCTGTCAGTCTCCTTTTTGAACAGGGTAGTGGTGATCGTTGTAGACTCTAACCGGATAGTCAGGTCTAGGAAGGGTATCGCTGTCTCAGAGATTGTCCCCGTGAATTTGAGAAAGGGATCTTGCTGGTTGATCCATTTGCAAAAAGCTTCGCAACTAGTACGATCCCCTTTCCAGAAAATCAAGATATCATCGATGTATCAACGCCAGAGTGTGAGGTTATCTCGAAAGGGATTCTGTTCTGGGGGGTAGATGTGAGTCTGTTCAAACGAGGCCATATAGATACAGGCCAGGCTAGGTGCAAATGTCGAACCCATAGAAGTTCCCCGGATCTGGTGGTAGAGTTGCGCTTCATATCGAAAGAAATTTTCGGGCAGGGCTATATGGGCTAGCTCCATGATAAAGGCTATAGGGGTGGGGGAGGTCCATTCTTCCTGTCAAAGCAAAGAGTCCACCGCTTCCAGTGTTGCCTGTTGCGGGATGTTGGTGTACAACGCCTCTACGTCAAGGGTCAGGAGTAGGTCAACGTCTTCTCTCCCATCAACATCATTAATCAGACGAAGAACGTCTCTGTTGTCTTGTAAGTATGACGGAATCTGCTTAACCAAGGGTTGAAAGAAGGCATCGCAAAATTGGGAAAGTGGTTCCAAGAGTGACCCGATACCAGACACTATAGGTCTCCCTGGGACAGGGGTCATCCCCTTATGGATCTTGGGGGGGGTATAAACGTAGGGAGTAACTGGGTCTGTGGTGGTCAGGAACTCAGCTTCCTTTTTGCTGATCCCCTCGTTAGTTTCTGCTTCAATGATGAGGCTCATGATGGTTGTAGTGAGCCGTTTTGCGGGATCCTCCATCAGGGGTCTATAATGCGTGGTGTTAGATAATTGTCGTTTGCACTCACGGTCATAGTCCTCAAAGTTTTGTAAGACTCCTTTGTCTGCCTGTTTGATGACAATAGAAGTGTCCTTTCCCAGGTCCAAGGTAGCTTGTCTTTCTGTGGAGGTTAAATTGTAGAAAGGTTTGACGTAAGGTTTATTCCGTAGGCTAGTCAAGACTGCTCGTTCAAAGGTAAGAACGTCTGGTGGAACCATTCCGTCAGTTGGTGTAAAGGTAGACGGTTTTCTCAGGCCAGTGTCTGTACTGGTGGGTTCAGGTTGGTTGTTGAAGTAAGATCGAAGTCTTACCTTCCTAAAGAGTTGTTTAATCTCAATCATCTCCTGGAAACTGTCAGGGGTCGGGGTAGGGACAAACCCTAGGCCTTTTTCCAGGATATTCTTTTCCGTTGGTGAGAGGATTTTGTTAGAGAGGTTCACAATCAGACTCTTCTCCCCCTGGATGCTGTGCTCCTGGTCTCCATTGTTGTTGACGCTGGCGGCTGGTCTTGCCATTGTACTCCTTTCTGCCCGCCTCGCTTTCGCCCTCTTCCTCTGCCCCAACCTCTGCCTTGAAAAGGTGGCGGATTGAGGGGGTAAAATTGCGGGGGGCCTTTGAGAAAAATGGGTACTGCCATGGTGGTGTCATATGAGATGTCATATGCGGTGGGCCATGGAACATGGGTCCTTGTTGATAGCCTTGTTGCCATGTGCGTGGTGGTACTCGTTGGTTCCTCGCAGGATGACCTCCACTGGAATCGCTGCTTGTCGAGCCGCGTCTGGAGTTATTGTCTGAGTTATCGTCAGATGAGTAATTGTTCTTTTTCCCTTTGTAGCCGTCTTTCAGATAAGGGTAGACTTTCTCTTTCTCAAACTTAGCGATGTCTTTTTCAAGTTTGGCTGTTTTTTGTTTGAGTAGATATTCGTGGTGGTCTGACATCTCTTGATTGATTTCGGCTAGTTTAGTGGTGAAAGCCATCTTGTTATTCTTCGAGATGGTACTCTTCATGGTGGCCTCAAGTGCTGAAATCTTCTCTAATAGTGCATCAGACAGACGTTTTGCTGTCTGAGAGATCAGGAATAACAGATCCTTTGTACATTTCCAGGATACCTGGCACCAATCCACTTTGAATCGATTGTCCTCTAGAAAGAGTCTCGGGATTATGTTGACGATGAGACCTTGTGGGGCTATGTTGTTCCTTAAGTATTCCGTCATCATGATCCCGTGGATTGTGATTCTTATGAGTTCTTTCTTCATTTCAGTGAGAGTAGTCCATTCATCAGAAGTAGTCCCTGATGTAGAACCGGTAGGGTTGGTCAATATCGATGGCGTTGTCCTTAAGGCCTCGGCTATGGTGTTCTCGTCAAAGCTGAGGCCAGGTACATCCTCCATGTTGGTCGTCAGAGCTGCAATGCACTGAAAAAGTGGGGTGCGTGGAGATATGCCAGCCAGGCCTGTGCGGATGTAGAAGAGGGGGGAATTTAGTCGGTCGTTGCTGACTAAAGGTGGCCCAAAGTTGGTGAAAGAGTCTTCACCCTTGGTAACCTTGAGAAGTTCCCGTGGAAAGTCCACGCTGGAAATTGTAACAAAAGGAGGGAACGAGGTGGCGGACAATTTTTACCGGGGTCTAATGTACATGTCCTGTAACAAGAGGTTCAACAAAAATGTGTACAGAGTTCCCCAAGGGAGGTGGGCTTAAATGGCTAAAGCAATCCTATCTCTTTGTGGGCAAAGAAAAGGGGCATAAGGTGGTCCCTTGACGGAATTTGAGGATGCCTCACACAATGCACCGGTCGGACGACTGTTGCCATCCCACCCGATGATCGTATCGTGTCATCATTGGCTTCCTGCTCCCACGGCAGGCTGGCGGTGCAATGCCTGTCGGGTAGCACAGGGTGCTACACTTTTGCGGAGTTCTTTTATTCCTTAAGCCAATGGGTGCATGCGTGTGAGGGGCAAAAAAAGGAAGAAGGTATATAGTAGATAGTAGTGAGCGTGAGTGAGATTTTAAAAAGGTCAGCAAAGTCCATTTAGGAAACCTTTAATAGCATGGCTCACTGCCTTATTAAAATGAGTGAGAATAAGGGGTACTGAGGTGCAACAGTTAGGGATGATATGGCCTCATTCAACCCTCAATTGTGGTCTGGTCGACATGTTTCATGCCACTAGGGCAATTCATCAGGACCTTAAAGCTCATCAACTTTTTCCCGCTCCCCCTAATATTTAGTGGAAGCGAATATACGACCTGGGGCGTGTCGTGAGATCAATTCCTATGTGGATTCCCCTAAAAGGAGACAAAGGAAAACAAATTTCAATCAATATTATTACTGTGTGAATTCCATGTAGGTACATCATGCTAACAGAGTTGAAATTAGGTTTGCATGACCCCTGTGAGATAATAGTGCTTAGCTGAGAGACGGATTGCTTTGTCAAGTGAAGGAAGGAGTGTATGGGTAAGGCAAACTAAAGCCTGTTTAGCACAGCACGCATGACATTAGTGGTAGACGATGCCCTATTCTTGTACATCCATAGCATACTACATCACGTCAAAATACAAGTGTGTGTCATGTAGGCAAACATGTGTGCGTGATTTAACACGCGGTCGAAATTCGGTAGACCCACCATTGGAGAAATACGGTGATTGTAAATCTCTGATGGAAACATCAGGGTTCTAAAATTAGTGTTCTAAAATAACTTAACATCCGCACTGGGCAATGGGCAAGGGAAATCGTCATAGACGCCCCCTTATTAATGGGCAAGGGCAGTGGGTGGCAGCGAGCGTGTAAGTGAAATCTTACCGGCGGGCACTGCTTGAGGGCCCCTCAAATTCCGTCAAGGGACCACCTTATGCCCCTTTTCTTTGCCCACAAAGAGATAGGATTGCTTTAGCCATTTAAGCCCACCTCCCTTGGGGAACTCTGTACACATTTTTTGTTGAACCTCCTGAGATGGGGCAGTGTCAGACATCAATCAACAGTACACAGACTTCAGAAAGCTGTGGCAGCGAGGTGAGAAAGAATTCCTGTGACTACAAGTTGAGGAACCTAAGAAACTAAGTACTTAAAAAGACTTCAAATTCAGACTACTAAAGGTAACGCCCAGCTGACCCCACCAGTCTCCTATCACACCTGGACAGCCTGCACCCTGGGCGTGTGTTTTTACTTTAGTATCTGTTCCTGTATAGTCACCCTACAACCTTGCGTTTGTTGTTTTGGCTGTCTCTGCTGTCTTCTGGAAATTCTTTTGTGGGAAGAAGCGGGCGTTTGGGCATCACTGTTGTGCCCTACAATTTGTGGAAAGGCATCGGTCTAGTGTGTGACTTCATCTCTACTTAACTAGCTTGACAGCTCTAGTCCAGGTGAGCGCATCCGTGGACTGGCGCTATTGCTGGTGGAGACTCTGAACTGTGCCTTACACTTTGGAGGTGAGTCCATTCAAGGTCCAGTGTCATGCGAGAAGCCTTTTTCGTGTATTGTGCAACGAGTCTGAACAACCTCTGCAACAGACACTGGGCAGTCACTCTGGCTGTGACTGCGTGGCTTGGAAAAGTACTTTAAGGCATGGCGCATGTTGGATTTCCGTGCCGCATAGCTGTTTGGTCTTAAGATTCAGCGTGACCCGTACTTTTTAAATATCTGCTTTCATGCCACAGCGCGCGCATGCTTTTAGCTGCCTCAGCTTTCGATGCCTTTTCAACCTCATGTACTCACCGTCTTGGATGTCCATTGGTCGACGGTTGGCCAGCAGAGATCTTCCCTTCTTCCCTCCTGCCGTCTGTCTGATGACGTCTATGGAATCCTTCGGGGAGTTGGTGAAACGAGTTTCTCCTCACGTTCTTTGCTCCTGTGACGCCTGTTTCGTCTTTCTTTGGAGACACGTCCCTCACGCCTCTTACGTCACTACCACCGACGTGGCGGCCATTTTGTGTTTTGTTTGGTTGCCACAACAACCGCTTGCTCTGTGCGCTTCCTGGTTGCTGTTCGGCGCGCCTGTGGGCAGCTGTTCAGTTCTTCGTCGGAGTTCTCGTCTGCCAACGTTTCATGAGGCATTTGTCTGCAACGTTTCTTCTTGCCTCAGCACACAGACGACATTTGAGTCAATTTTGATCGGATTTCTGACGCTATGCGTGAACTGTCATCACTATTGGGAAACCGGCGAGGCCCGCATCTTCCTTCTGTGGTTGGATGAGCGTTTGTGGGTTGTGGGTAGTCAATTTTTATCCATATCTTTAAGGTTGGTTTCCTCAATTGTACCCTAGGTGGTCTATGTGTGGGTAGTCAATGCCCGATGTTTTTTTTTTGGGTTCTTTGAGTCTGCGTCTTATGTTTGGTGGTAGTCCGTGCCCCATTTGTTCCCAGGAATATACTCCTGCGGTGTACCCTACTTAGGGGAGGTTGTGTGTTTGAGTGGGTAGTCAATGCCATTTCTATTTGTTTCCTGTGGTAGTGGTCTGTGTGGGTAGTCCATGCCCCATTTTGGTTCCCAGGTATTGTCCTGTGGTGTACTCTACATAGGGGAGGTTGTCTGTGTGGGTAGTCCATGCCCCATTATGGTTCCCAGGTATTATCCTGTGGTGTATCCTACATAGGGGAGGTTGTCTGTGTGGGTAGTCCATGTCCCATTTTGGTTCCCAGGTATTGTCCTGCGGTGTACCCTACATAGGGGAGGTTGTGTCTGTGGGTAGTCAAAGCCCATTTCTTTTAGCTTTTTGTGGTAGTGGTGTGTGCGTGTAGCCCATGCCCCATGTCCCAGGTTCACTACCCTGCGGTGTACCCTTTTGAGGGGAGGTTGTTGATTTGTGGGTAGTCAATGCCCTATTTCAGTTCCCAGGTTGACTTTCCTGCGGTGTACCCTACTTTGGGGAGGTTGTGATTTTTAAGTATTAGTACCCCGTGTTCCCTATTTTTGGTGGAGATTGTTTAACATCGTTGCTTTTTGACACTCTGCTTCCGTCAAAGTCTACCTGCCTGAGATTCGTGGCCAAGGGTTTCATGTCGGTGGGACTTTGGGTGAGGAGTTTTTATTTTTCTCTGTCAGATTGTTTTGTTAGGGGAGCTTGTAAAGGGTCTGTGTCTACGCTCGCCTTTGTTTTTTTTTTTTCAGGGGAGTTTTCTCTCTGGTGTACCCAGTTGTGAGCGTGACCATCTTTCTTTGCTACTCTGCTCTTTATTCATCTATGCCATGCTTTTACTCTAAGGGAAGGGGATGTGGCATATAGTAGCATTTAGTGGTTTCTTTCCATCTAAAATTCAGCATGTTATTCTATTTCTGCTCATACTTATGATTATAGTATTTCTGTTCATGCTAATCATACCTCATGCAGTACTTGTTGTACATTATTTATTTGTGTACTTCATTTTTGTACTTTTATGCAAATGTCACACTTGAGGTATCTTTGTCTATGATTTCTTCTTTCTTCACTCATTCTCTAAGGAGAGAGGATGTGTAGTAAACTACTTCTCTGTGGTGCTCTACTGATTAGAATGTTGATGACATCATAGAATGCCTGGGGTGACTCTCTGGCTCTTAACGTCAGTTGGTCTACTCAGGCTGAGCTGATGAGAGCTGGCTCCTGGTGGGGTTATATCTTTACTTCTTATGTTCTACTTCTGTACTTGTCATCTTGGAAGGAACTTACAATAAAAGAACCTATATCTACAGTGGACTCTTCATCTTTCCTTTACTACATGCAGCATAACAAAGGGCAGAGGGTGGGTGCCTCTGTGACTGGAGGCAGGTCACAGGTCAAGTGCAGGGCCATTATAGGAAGCGCTTTCACATGCTAACGGCCCTGTGAATCACAGAAGGGAGAGGGGAAATTCTTTTGTTCCCTCGTCCTCCAACCCTTGTACCCCCACTCCAAACTTTGGAGGGATATATCTCCTGTGCCCCCACACTTCCTACACCCGTGTTAAGGAGTCTTCGTGCAACGTCTTCACTGTGTAGGCTTCTTGGGGCCTGGATGCAGTCTTTTGTCACGCCTATCCTTCTATAGCCTCGTCTTCCTGCAAAGGTATCCACTGCTTCCTTCCACAGGACCCTCACATGTGTTATACTGTCCTTGGTTCTCGGGTCGAGCCCACTCTAGTGGGTTCTGTCTCTGCCCCTGTTTGGGGAAGCCGACAGCCTAACTGCTGTGCGTTGGTGGGGGGTGTGGTCAACGCCACCACTGCCTCTGATCAGGCCCCATAAACCGACTACTTGGGTGTCTATGGATTCCTCACTGTTATCATAACAAACAATGTATTTACATAAGTGTATGTGTGCATTCTCACACTCTACGCAGCACTTCATGCTTATGCGCAGCAATACCGCTGCACCACGTTTACTGCACATCTCCAAACTTCATACACCTAACCCGATACTTCTCTGGTTAGACAACCTACGCCTAAAAAGCTCTGCGTGACCTTGTCAGGAGGTGGAAGCCCTATATCAAACTATAATGCAATACAATACACACACAAGCATGCATGTATCCGCACACACACGCACAAATACACACACACTCAAAGTCATGAAAACCTACACTCAAACATTCACACACATGCATGCATGATGCACACATACGCACTCATGGTCACAGGCACATAAGCACACATACACGCACTGACTAATGCACTTACTCTGCCATAATATCACATTTGCAGGGTGGGACCATCAGCAAAGCAGGGGCCCCTTTGATTGACTGCACAATAGGGGTTTCCAGGGAATTTGCAGCCACTGTGGCCCCAGAGATCTGAGTTTACACATCCATGCCAGAGAGGCGTAACTGCGCCAGGGTCGTTGGAAAGCAGGATGGCAAAGAACCAAAGCATGAAAAAATCATGTATTAAAGGGGTCTACAAAGTGCACACAGGCCGCAGCACCTTAGTCCAGCTCAGGGGGCGCTATGGGTTGCTGGGGAGATTAAGCGAGCATAACCCAGAGTCACATGATGCTGAGCTGAGCTGCCACATGGGATCGTCCCGGGAGCCCTGCACTCCATCTTTCTGTCAATAACCAATAGTAGGTGTTCTAGCATGCAAGTTTGATGACATCAGTGCAGGTTTTGCGTTGGTTTGTGAAGTCATCTACTGCATTGCCTCTTGTTTTTAGCAATGGTTCAGCTGACTTCCGTTGGTTTGTGGGGGCTGGCAGCAGTGGCGGCTGGCACGGATCTTGGGTGGCAGGGCAGACAGAGGAGTGTTGGGGGGAAGGAGGGAAAGAAAATAAAAATAAAACTTACCTCCTCGTTTTCCCTCTGCTCCGGCCAGAACAGGAAGCACCCAGGCTCCCTTAAGCCAATCACAACGCTTTGATTGGTCTGAGCGCCGTGGTTCGTTGCTCAGCCATAGAATGGGAGCCGGGGCATGTTCACCACTCAGGCTGTTATGCAGCCTGGGTGAAGAACATGCAAAGTGCGCATGAATGTTTGACTGCCTGAGACAGCCGGCCAAAGTGTCATGCACACTTTACAGAGAGCCCACCACTCCTCCCGCTGCTCTGAGAGGAAGATTAAGCGAGCTATTGTCCAGAGTCACATGATGCTCGGCAGACCCCTGCCACCAGAGCCGGGGATCAAACCGTGATCCCCAGCGTCAGTCGCCCTGGCCGCTGCGCCATACCTCTTCCACACAGCAGAGAAGCCACCACTAGCTGGCAGTAAATGCGCCAATGCACCCCATTGTCAGGGACTGCTTCCAAACTCCTCTCCAGGGAACAAGGCGCTCTGTGTGAAGAAGCTGCTTAAAGGAGGGCCTTGTAACGCTCCGCTGTGCATTTATCACCGGTTCCTGGAAGGAGAGATCAGAGGCCGCCAGGAACGCCCTGTCACCCGGTAATGGGATGTGGTCGTGAGTTGCGGCTGCCTCAGAGCACTTTCCACAAAATACTGAACTCTTAATTTGTATTTACACTTTCCTTCTTAAATAGACTTTCAGACTAACACACTAAATTATCCCTTAGCTCCGACCTCGGTCCTATGTAATTTAGTTTCAAGGCTTACAAAGTAACTGATAACAAGTGTTTTGAATGCCAGAGTATGAGTGTGAGAGCTTAAGGGGGGTTTGTAGCTTTTGGATGTGATGTTAGACACTGAACTCCCCTGAGCTGTGCTAACTGCAGGATTCACCCTATTGAGTCAGATGGAGAGTGATCTTCTGCATCTTAATGTGTTATTGTTAGTTATATGGTGTTTAATGTGTATTCTTGTGCTGTTGCACAGACTTATTTTCAGTCAGTTTGATGATATATATATTGCTTGTTATGACTTGGATTTATAAAGGAAATGGAAATAAACTGTAATATTCACATGAATGCCCAAAGCATTCCAACATCTCCATAAACTCCTGTACATCAGGGTTCTTCAACCACCTCCCCGGGCCAATCACAAAATCCCATAACAGGCGGCCCTCTAGGTATCAACAGGTACAAGTATTATTTACGAGGCTTCCCATTGGATCTACCATTATCTTCAGCACTCGTTGACAAATATCTTAACTCTCAAGTCCCTCTCTGTAAACTGCTGTTTCTCAAGTCTATTTCTGTGACCTGCGGTTTCTCAAGTCCATCGCTGTGACCCAGTTTCTCAAGTCCATCTCTGTGACCCGCTGTTTCTCAAGTCCATCTCTGTGTTCCGCTGTTTCTCAAGTCCATTTCTGTGTTCCGCTGTTTCTAAAGTCTATCTCTGTGGACCTCTGTTTCTCAAGTCCATCTCTGTGACCCGCTATGTCTCAAGTCAATCTCTGTGGCCCACTGTTTCTCAAATCCATCTCTGTGTTCCGCTGTTTCTCAAGTCCATCTCTGTGTTCTGCTGTTTCTCAAGTCCATCTCTGTGTTCCGCTGTTTCTCAAGTTCATCTCTGTGTTCCACTGTTTCTCAAGTCCATCTCTGTGACCTGCTGTTTCTCAAGTCCATCTCTGTTACCTGCTGTTTCTCAAGTCCATCTTTGTGACCTGCTGTTTCTCAAGTCCATTTCTGTGTTCCGCTGTTTCTCAAGTTCATCTCTGTGTTCTGCTGTTTCTCAAGTCCATCTCTGTGTTCCACTGTTTCTCAAGTCCATCTCTGTGACCTGCTGTTTCTCAAGTCCATCTTTGTGACCTGCTGTTTCTCAAGTCCATTTCTGTGTTCCTCTGTTTCTCAAGTTCATCTCGGTGTTCTGCTGTTTCTCAACTCCATCTCTGTGTTCCACTGTTTCTCAAGTCCATCTCTGTGACCTGTTGTTTCTCAAGTCCATCTCTGTGTTCCGCTGTTTCTCAAGTCCACCTCTGTGACCTGCTGTTTCTCAAGTCCATCTCTGTTTTCCGCTGTTTCTCAAGTCCATCTCTATGTCCCGCTGTTTCTCAAGTTCATCTCTTTGTTCCGCTGTTTCTCAAGTTCATCTCTGTGTTCTGCTGTTTCTCAAGTTCCTCTCTGTGTTCCGCTGTTTCTTAAGTTCATCTCTGTGTTCCACTGTTTCTCAAGTCCATCTCTGTGACCCAATAGAAAAACACAAAGTCGGATCAATTTTTTTTTTTTTGCTGAAGTATGCAATAAGTCGGTTTGTGCTTGAATGTTCTTTTATTTATTTCATTTTTTCTCAAAAACAGACAGACATGCAGCCAACGCGTTTCTCGCAATACATGGGTTTTTTCAATGCAGTGTGATTCTACTAGCAATAGTTGTACATCAGATGAATGACCGCGTCGCACAGAGTTTTAAGTCTTTTGTTCCACACTAGTCGCTAAACCCTGGAAGCTAGACAAATTCAGTAAATATTGAGCGTCCCAAAGTCACGGTTCCTTAAAAAAGATCCTTCTTTCCAATGTTTTTGGGATTTGTGAATTTACGAATGGCTATGTTCTGAGGGGTATGTTTTCTCTATCTGTTAGTTTTTCTTTCTTCTTGCTACCTGAAAATCAATAAAAAGAAAGTGAAATGCCGTGTTCGGCTCTAGAGTTAAACCCACTGCGTCCGTGTCCCTGTGTGATGATATTTCTTCAGGCCCTGGATGAGAGGTGGTGGGCTGTGTAGGATGTCCTTAAAGGGTTCAGTGGGGAAGTTGATAGGACAGGGAGTAGGGCTTTACCACTGACCACATGCAGGAGCAATACAGTTTAACTTTCATTAGAAGGAAGAGCTGGTGCCTGGCAATCTGTGCTTTTTTGCCAATGTTTTCCTGAGGGTGTGGTTGGTGTTTACAGTGAATTTAAGAGACTTTGCATTCATTGAAAGTTTAGGTTTGAAAACCTTGGCGACAAGAATTCCAAGGATAGTGGTCTGGCCATCTTTCCTCTTTTTAATTATAAAGATTCCAATGTATGATTTCCTGGCACTAATCATATTCTAAGCAATAGTGCTTCGAAACCCGCTATCAGGTTTATTGCACAGCCTCACTTATGAACACAATTGTGAAGAAGTTCATCATTATTTACTGGAATTATTTTTTACTCCAAATTAATAGCCTTACCCTTTCTGCTAGGACGGCAACTATAGCATGCTTATGGTTTCATAGATAAATAACATCACAAACCCATGCATAATTTATAAATGGAACTCCTCCCCTCCAGCACTGCATCCCATTATGGCCATGGTTCCCTCAGTTGAGCAGTAATGTGGATCAACACATTCAATTCTCCAGATTTACATCCGTAACGCAGCATCCAAGGCTGAGCGCCACCTTCTGCAGAGGTTGATCTAGGACTTCCATCTCCCAAGGAACCCTAATATAAAACCCTCCTGTGTTGATCTGATCAGTATTCTGCTGGCAACACTAGAAATAAATTCTCTAGTATTTTGCAGAATGTGTGAGGACAAAGCAACACACCTGATTATTGTCTCCTACCAAACTGCATTCCTCCACCTAAATTCACAGATATTTAGTGGAACCACCTCACTCCAGGTCCTTACGGGCACTGTCTCCAGTTTTGAACTTTTCACCTATAAACCATTGATTTCGGGACTGTGCCGAACGGATGTATGATGTTACAACGCATGCTTTTACTACTCATGCCTTTACAACGCGTTTTTTACAACGCATGGCTTTACAATGCAAAGTGCTTTGTGGCGCTGGATAGTGAAGAGTTTAATTTACTATTCCAACTCCAGTCCCCGTGGATAGTAGGAAAGGTGTTGGATAGTAAATTAAACCTATTCCCTATCCTAGAGCGCCCCCCAGCGCAATGCGTTGTAGTGGTTCGCGTTGTAAAAGTTGCGTCGTAAAGGCACTGCGTGGTAAAAGTTGCGTTGTAAAGGTTGTTTCCCGTGCCGAACAGGTAATCCAGTCCAGCCTTGAAAGTACCATGGATGGGAGGATCAGGTCGAAAAACATCTCTGCTGTCCAAAATGAACAGTGTGCCAGCAAAAACATACACCCAACTATAATACACTTTCAGAAACTTTCACTCAATACCGACAAATCTCATTATTTGCATCCGTCGTAGCAACAGTGGAGGACACTCCATCTCCTACCTCAACACAAAGTCTTGGAGTGACCTCCCAGTTCACCTCGGGACCTCATAGTTTCTGCTAAAATCCAGGAAAGGACTCCAGACCTGGCTGTTCAACTGATCCCTCTCCTGCAGCAGTGCTCTCAGTGCCTGGATACCCTCATGTGTGATTAGCCGTGCTTTACAAATCCTGACTGATTATGCAACACACCTTCAAGCAGCTGAAACACAACAGAATATTCGTGGGAGTGCAGAGCCGCAGCTGAAGAAAGCTCGGTCTCCGTGCTTGAGGCAACATTCTTATTTTTCAAAAAGCCCTGAAAACTGAACTATTCCGAACTCCGCTTTTTGTTGAATTTCTGGTAAATAGATTAGGGAATTGAAGAATGTTGTATTGGAATCCTCCAAGCACCGATTGGATGTAAATTTCTAATCGTGGGCAAAATTTAAATTACAATATCATAATGCACGTTATTTTGGGAATTCTGTGTTACAATTGTTATGCAAAATATATGAAATTATGCCACGTTTTGTAATTACGTTGTGCTCATAGCAAAATTACAGTGCGAGAACAATGTGAATGACCAGAATTTGAGCAGCTGTTGTTTAAGGCACTTGTGTCCCTGGTGCAATATATTTGCATGACATCCGTCCCCTCCAATAGGATACATTTTAGAATAAATGACTGTGCTAAGTGCCACATTGCATTTCATGTCTTTACGCGTAATTTTGTGTAGGAGTCCCAAGATTTTGCATAATGACTCAAAAGTAAATGTGAGAAGTTGGCCTGATATATAATGTTCACTATTCTAGTGAACACTCTGTATCAGTCCAAACAACCCTTATTGATGATTGGTTGTAAGTCAACCTTATAGACCAGCTATCCTAGTAGCATGGATACGAGCAGTCTTCGGGCTAAACTCTAGAGGGCGTGTTAAGCCAGCTGTTATACCATCACGTATACCCCTTGAACACCAAGTGAAAGGACACCACACAAGTGTTATGAAAATAAACAGTGTATTTATTTAGATCACAACAGCCCTGTACTCTTTATGAGGACAGGGTACTAAGCACACAACAAAACTCCTACGAAAATACTTTAAGTTGCACAATTTACACAAATGCCCGAGGGGCACGAAAAACCATATACTCTAAAAGTGGAATGCGAAATTACTAGCAGGTAAGTACTAATCTCATAGGGTTTGGAATCGCTAGGACTGGACTACTGAACCTTCAGATTACTAGCAGGAGGCCTAGGGGACTCGGGTGCAGAGTGTGCACTCTCACGCGGGATGCGGGACAAAGTCTATGGATACTAGTAAATGCAAAAGTTAGTGTTCTCGGGCGAACCCGACTAGGTAGGTCAAAAACGAAAGTGGATCTAGGCACTTAGAGAGTTGTTCTACGCTGGAGCACCGGGGTACTCGGTTTACCTAGCCCAGGGGCTGCGGCTGCATAGGGTTCAAGTGTCGTCGGAAACCCTCGTTGACGAACCAGGAGCCTGAAAGAAGAAGTTGCTGGCAGGCGACCAGTGAAGAGATTCGGATGGATCCAAGCCTGGATCGGAGATGGAAGACACCTGTAAGCAGAGGGGACCAAGTTCTGAATCACTAGCCAGTGATTAGATGGGCACCAGGATGGCACCAGCTGGAGTCACCTCGACCAGGTGAATGGGCGACGCTGGGCTCTGCAGTCTCACGGACCAGGAGGCGTTGTCGGCGACCAGGATGAAGGTGCGAGCTGTCCCACAATGGTATCTGCTGTCGACGTCGCTGGACCCAGGATTGGGGCAACAAGTCTTGGCAAATGCAAGCCCACGCGGTGGACTCAAAATGGCGTCTGGAGTGGACCAGGAGGGTCCGGGGTGCTCCTCTTTTGGAGGGGAGCAAGGGCCAGTCTGGAGCAACCAGACCAGCAGTGTTGATGTCGTCGTTCGTTGTCGGGAAGGCCACAAGCCAGCGGGCTAGTAGCCAGACAACGCGGTGAGCAGCAAAGAGCAGAAGGGCCCCACACAGATCTGGTGGATGCTGGAGGGCTGAACTTCGGTGCTAGAGCTGCTCAGGGTTGGGGCTTCTCGGACCCCAAAGCACTTACTCGAGGATCCCTCGGCGGTCGTGCTGGGCAAGCGTCGTGCAGTCTTGAAGATGGCCGGTCCCTCGAGGTCACGTCGCACCCACGGATCTCAGCTGAGCTGATGATGAGGGTAGAGGTCAGAGGTGCCAGGGAAGCTGGGTCTCGTCATGCTGGTCAGTCGGATTCCGGAGGAAGGACGTGCAGCAAACCGCAGTGTTCTTGGATGGTGCCTGCGGGTGCAGGGTGACTACTCCTTAGTCACAAGGGAGAAATCTTGAGAAGAAGTCGAGAGTTCCTTTCGTAGAAAGTAGTTTCAGGATTCAAAGATGATCTAATTTGGAAGGGGTCCCCGCTCCCACCTTTATACTAAAGAAAGGGGCTGGTACGGGACTAGGTCCTGCCCATGGGTGGGAGCAGGAAGGGGGGTGGTTACACCCCTCTCCCATGCCGGACTTTCCCCAGCTCAGGGGCTGGTGTGCCCAGGGAACTGGTTCTAGCCGGCAGATGCGTAGTGAGCACCGGGGTGCCACTTGCAGTCACCTTCCTCTAAAGCCCTGCCTACCCAGGATACACAAAACCCTGTCTGTGATGGTGCTAGCACTGCCCCTGACAGGAAACCCTTTGTCCAAGCTCCCCTCGCTGGAAGGACTCCCAGCTGCAGGAGGTCAGACTTGTGTCTGTGGTGGAAGCCTCCATTTTGTGATGCTGAGGCTCGAGTTAACTTTAACTGGGGTTCACAGTTACATACATGTCGTGTCCCTCTAGAGGGGTGGAATGCTAACCCCGTCACCAGAATTGGCGAGGAGTTAGTATTCCAATTCGTATGACACCTTACTCGACATGTTTTGATAAAGCGATACCAAAGATAGCAAATAACCGCGAGGATTATAATGCATTTAAGAGTATATGGTACGCGTTATCATAGAACAGCTATTAGGACTTGGTTCCGCAAGCTGCAGACGGGCTCAGCTCATGCCAGAGCACCATCTCACATAATTCCAAGCACTCTGCCTTCAGGATTGTTAAGGCCTGCCATAGGAGTGACTGATAGGAATACATGTGTCTATTTTAGGGTTAGATATAGGTATACTATATCTACAGCAAAGGGTGATTACACCACTTTTCCCCAGCTGTCGTGCAGCCAGTTGTGTCAGATTTAGATGGCCAGCCAGGGGTGGCATAATACATGCTGCAGCCCCTGGTAGGCCCTGGGTACACCTATGCCCTGAGTTACAGGGTCTGATAAGGTGGCCCAGTACCAATTAGATATGTACCTAAGGTACATGGAATCCATTTTAGAGAGAGAGCAGTAGGCCTGGGGCCCTGAATAGCAGGGTCCCAGGTCAACTAAGTCGAAAAACGAGCAAAACACCTCTCAAAAAGTTGGGGGTAACCATAGTCAGGTATCCACCTTCCTACACAACCCCCCCCAAACGAAAGGAGATAAGGCTATCCTTGACCAGGTAAGCCTATATTGCCTGAGTGGCCATGTGAGGTGGTACATGCACTGGCATGGTTACCCCATGTATCATGGTCCACTAAGCAATCCCTCACCCTAAGGGTATCTGAGGGTCTCCACCATAGGGAATCACTACCTGTGGGGTGTTTTGGCAAAGTAAAAGGCTGGTGCTGGAATGGAGTACTGAAGTGAGGCTCCACAAGTTTTGGGCTCAACTTCCTCCAATCACTACTCACCAAATTTGCCTTTCTTTCCATGACTGAGTTGCTATGAGCTCTCAGGGTCAACCTCTGGCTACCTAAAGCTGGAGGCTGAGTCCCTCTGTTTGGCTTACTGGAGGGACAGGTCAGGTTTGGGGTTTTTAGGCCCCAGGTTTGGCTGTGCCCAACAGTGTCCAGTTGTGGGAGGTCCCTAGCTAATTTTAAGGGGGATCCCTCAGGAGTCTGTTTTATTTTCACTTGGCTAGGACTACTAGCTTCAGTGACCCGAATCTGCTGATTGGGGAGTTCTTTTGGACAGGAGGCCCTGACCTCTAGAGTCCTGGGCTGACTGAGGCAGGATAGAGAGGGGCAGGTTACCTGCTCCAGACTGGGTCCCACCTTGGAAGGGTCCACTGACATCAGGAGCTCTGCCAGGCTAGGCCTGACTACCTCTGGGGCAGTTCCTTCACAAAGGGTCAGATCAGTTCCCTGAGGAGGCTGATCCTTTCCTAAAGTCTGGTGGGAGGGAGATTTCTCTTCCTCCTCAATGCTCTCTCTCTGAGTGGAGTGATCCATAGTTTCAGGCTTCACAACACTATCATCTGTCTGAGTTTGAGCTGTGGCCATCACAACTCCGCCAACCTTTTCAGGAAGGGACTCGGTTTGGGGCTGGGCTGTGACCATCACAGCCTTTCCAACCTGTTCAGGAAAGGCATCTTTCTGGGATAGGGCTGTGACGGGCACAGCCCTCCTGACCTGTTCAGGGAGGACATCTTGGACTGGGGCTGTGGCTATCACTGCCCCACTAACCTTACCATGGAGGTTTACCATTTTAAAATGGGTTTCTTGCTCTACCTCAGCCCAGGCTGAGATCTCTAAATCATTCCCCAGTAGGCAATCTACAGGCAAGTTTGGTGACACTGCCACTCTCTTGTGGCCAGTGACACCTGCCCAGCTGAGATTTACCACTGCTATGGGATGATCTCTCTGCACTCCATCAATGTTCACCACCTGGTATGTGGCACCAGGTATAATTTGCCTTGAGGGGACTAGGCTCTCAGCCACCATGGTGATGCTAGCCCCTGTGTCTCTGTAGGCCTCAACTTTTGAACCATTGATGAGGGGCTCCTGTCTGTACCTGCCCAAAGTGTTGGGACAGGCTGTGAAGTTGGCAAACCCAATGCCAGTCTCACAGACAAGAGTATCTAAGTCAGGGGACCTGGTTAGGCCAGAGTCCCCAGGCACTCCCAAAGAAAATGCACCCAGATTCTTGGGGGCACTCCCACCACCTGGGGGATTACTACTAGTAGTAACAGGAGGCTGGGAAGCTTTATTTGGGGGTATTTTCTCCTTATTGTTGTTGGCCTTTGGGCAACTACTGTCACTTTTATAATGGCCTACATGTTTGCAGGTATGACAATAAGGTTTCTTTTGGGTAGGGGGAGAAGTTTGGGACCTACCATTTTCAGAGGATTTTTGGGGCCCTGTGGTTTGATCAGAAGATTTATTCCCACCCTTCTCTTGAGGCTTGGTTGATTCCTTCTTTTGGTCACCACCCTGGTTCTTAGGCCTGACCCTGGTTCTGACCCATTTGTCTGCCCTCTTACCCAATTCTTGTGGAGAGGTCAGATCAGAGTCTACCAGGTGCTGGTGTAATAACTGGTTCTGACAATTACTTAAGATTTGCTCTCTCATAATTAGATTATACAATCCTTTGAAATCAGTAACCTTACTTCCCAGTACCCAGCCTTCAAAAGCCTTAGTGGCACAATCAACAAAGTCAGTCCAATCCTGAGACTGAGTTTTCTGGGTGTCTCTGAACATCAACCTGTAGTGTTCAGTTGTTAAGCCAAACCCATCAACCAGTGTATTCTTCAGGACTTGGTAATTGTTAGCATCCTCAGCTCTAGTAGTGAGGAGTTTGTCTCTACCTTTGCCTTCAAAGGAGAGCCACAAGATAGCTGCCCACTGACTCTGGGGGACACACTGTACAGTGCAGGCCCTCTCCAAAGCAGTCATCCATTTGTGGATATCATCCCCTTGTTTAAAGGGGGGCACTATCTTACTCAGGTGTCTAGTGTCTAAACTCCTGTCCTTTTCTCTAGGTAAAATTCTGCCACCAGTGGGATCTACCCCACTCAATTTCTGCTCTCTAGCAAAGGCAAGCCTCTCTTTGGCCAGGGCAAGTTCTTCCCTTTCAATCCTCAGATGGTCTCCCTCATCTTTGCTTCATGCTCTCTCCTCTTAGGGGATGACATCCCTCTTCGAGAAGAGGTCTGAGAGCCATTGGTTCGAATGGATCTGTTAGAGCCTCTGGATAGAGACCTAACTTGTCCATTCCCAATGTTAAGTCTGCCTGAGAGTGGTCCTGGGGGTCCCCCAAATCCATTCTCATGACTACTTAAGTTGGTCCTGGTGAGTCTACTGACTTCTGTCTGACCTTTGTCTGCCTCCTCCTCTGACAAGTCCTGATCCTCCTCCTCACCTTCACTAACTGTTCCATTGTTTTGGAGGTCAGGGTCCCAAAGGGTTCCTTCTAAGGGGGGCATATCCCCATCTGGATGAGAAGGATCTGTTTTGGCAGTCCTCCTGGCATCATAAGCCTCTAAGAGACCAATCAGAAAGGGAATGGTACGGTTAGAACCCTGTTTTAGCTTCCTGGATGTACAGATTTGTCTCATCTCCTGGAAGCTAAGAGCAGCATATCGTGAAGTGACCTGTGGAGGGTCCACTAACATAAGGGGGGCTTCTGAGTTCCCTCCTTTGTCCGACATGCTTCTAGTGTGGTGTAAGTGATGCACCTACCTACACTATTTGTTTGCCTACTGATCCCTTGCTAAGAGTTGTAGTCAGGGTGTGCTAGGCCCTGTTGAACTACAACAGCTGGTTCAGTAGAACTCAGAGTATTCTAAGCTAAGTTATATGTACCTGGGTACTTATGTGATCTTTCACAATGATATTCTTAGGATACGTGTGGTAAAACAACAGCAAGCTCAAATCCCAACCGCTGCTCACCAATGTGAGAAGTTGGCCTGATATATAATGTTCACTATTCTAGTGAACACTCTGTATCAGTCCAAACAACCCTTGTTGATGATTGGTTGTAAGTCAACCTTATAGACCAGCTATCCTAGTAGCATAGATACGAGCGGTCTTCGGGCTAAACTCTAGAGGGCGTGTTAAGCCAGCTGTTATACCATCACATATACCCCTTGAACACCAAGTGAAAGGACACCGCACAAGTGTTATGAAAATAAACAGTGTATTTATTTAGATCACAACAGCCCTGTACTCTTTATGAGGACAGGGTACTAAGCACACAACAAAACTCTTACGAAAATACTTTAAGTTGCACAATTTACACAAATGCCCGACGGGCACGAAAAACCATATACTCTAAAAGTGTAATGCGAAATTACTAGCAGGTAAGTACTAATCTCATAGGGTTTGGAATCGCTAGGACTGGACTACTGAACCTTCAGATTACTAGCAGGAGGCCTAGGGGACTCGGGTGCAGAGTGTGCACTCTCACGCGGGATGCGGGACAAAGTCTATGGATACTAGTAAATGCAAAAGTTAGTGTTCTCGGGCGAACCCGAATAGGTAGGTCAAAAACGAAAGTGGATCTAGGCACTTAGAGAGTTGTTCTACACTGGAGCACCGGGGTACTCGGTTTACCTAGCCCAGGGGCTGCGGCTGCATAGGGTTCAAGTACCGTCGGAAACCCTCGTTGACGAACCAGAAGCCTGAAAGAAGAAGTTGCTGGCAGGCGACCAGTGAAGAGATTCGGATGGATCCAAGCCTGGATCGGAGATGGTAGACACCTGTAAGCAGAGGGGACCAAGTTCTGAATCACTAGCCAGTGATTAGATGGGCACCAGGATGGCACCGGCTGGAGTCACCTCGACCAGGTGAGTGGGCGACGCTGGGCTCTGCAGTCTCACGGACCAGGAGGCGTTGTCGGTGACCAGGATGGAGGTGCGAGCTGTCCCACGATGGTATCTGCTGTCGACGTTGCTGGACCCAGGATTGGGGCAACAAGTCTTGGCAAATGCAAGCCCACGCGGTGGACTCAAAATGGCGTCTGGAGTAGACCAGGAGGGTCCGGGGTGCTCCTCTTTTGGAGGGGAGCAAGGGCCAGTCGGGAGCAACCAGACCAGCAGTGTTGATGTCGTCGTTCGTCGTCGGGAAGGCCACAAGCCAGCGGGCTAGTAGCCAGACAACGGGTGAGCAGCAAAGAGCAGAAGGGCCCCACGCAGATCTGGTGGATGCTGGAGGGCTGAACTTCGGTGCTGGAGCTGCTCAGGGTTGGGGCTTCTCGGACCCCAAAGCACTTACTCGAGGATCCCTCGGCGGTCGTGCTGGGCAAGCGTCGTGCAGTCTTGAAGATGGCCGGTCCCTCTAGGTCTCGTCGCACCCACGGATCTCAGCTGAGCTGACGATGTGGGTAGAGGTCAGAGGTGCCAGGGAAGCCGGGTCTCGTCATGCTGGTCAGTCGGATTCTGGAGGAAGGACGTGCAGCAAACCGCAGTGTTCTTGGATGGTGCCTGCGGGTGCAGGGTGACTACTCCTTAGTCACAAGGGAGAAATCTTGAGAAGAAGTCGAGAGTTCCTTTCGTAGAAAGTAGTTTCAGGATTCAAAGATGATCTAATTTGGAAGGGGTCCCCGCTCTCCCACCTTTATACTAAAGAAAGGAGCTGGTACGGGACTAGGTCCTGCCTATGGGTGGGACCAGGAAGGGGGATGGTTACACCCCTCTCCCATGCCGGACTTTCCCCAGCTATGGGGCTGGTGTGCCCCTGGAACTGGTTCTAGCCGGCAGATGCGTAGTGAGCACCGGGGTGCCACTTGCAGTCACCTTCCTCTAAAGCCCTGCCTACCCAGGATACACAAAACCCTGTCTGGGATGGTGCTAGCACCGCCCTTGACAGGAAACCCTTTGTCCAAGCTCCCCTCGCTGGAAGGACTCCCAGCTGCAGGAGGTCAGACTTGTGTCTGTGGTGGCAGCATCCATTTTGTGATGCTGAGGCTCGAGTTAACTTTAACCGGGGTTCACAGTTACATACATGTCGTGTCCCTCTAGAAGGGCGGAATGCTAACCCCGTCGCCAGAATTGGCGAGGGGTTAGTATTTCAATTCGTATGACACCTTACTCGACATGTTTTGATAAAGCGATACCAAAGATAGCAAATAACCGTGAGGATTATAATGCATTTAAGAGTATATGGTACGCGTTATCATAGAACAGCTATTAGGACTTGGTTCCGCAAGCTGCAGACGGGCTCAGCTCATGCCAGAGCACCATCTCACATAATTCCAAGCACTCTGCCTTCAGGATTGTTAAGGCCTGCCATAGGAGTGACTGATAGGAATACATGTGTCTATTTTAGGGTTAGATATAGGTATACTATATCTACAGCAAAGGGTGATTACACCACTTTGCCCCAGCTGTCATGCAGCCAGTTGTGTCAGATTTAGATGGCCAGCCAGGGGTGGCATAATACATGCTGCAACCCCTGGTAGGCCCTGGGTACACCTATGCCCTGAGTTACAGGGTCTGATAAGGTGGCCCAGTACCAATTAGATATGTACCTAAGGTACATGGAATCCATTTTAGAGAGAGAGCAGTAGGCCTGGGGCCCTGAATAGCAGGGTCCCAGGTCAACTAAGTCGAAAAACCAGCAAAACACCAGGCAAAAAGTTGGGGGTAACCATAGTCAGGTATCCACCTTCCTACATAGGAGTCCCAAGATTTTGCATAATGACTCAAAAGTAAAGTATGTAAATTTTGCAAACGACTAATAATTTCTCTGTCTCTAAGCCAAGTTCCATCAGTCCTTTCTTCTTGACCGCATGGTTGGCCATTCCTCCACTAAAGGCCTTTTTTCACTTCACGCATGCCCATCTAGGCAGAATGACATTTTTGGTTTGAGTTTCTATTCTCTTTATTGCAAAATACAAATCTTTTCTCAAGGCCTTCAAGGCCCACCAGTTTTGGTAGTTTACCCTGGATGGTCTCTTTTTTGCTGGGGCAGACCTAGCGTCAAGACGCCATTTGTGAAAAGTTGGTCTGATAAATACCTACTCACTCACTTCCTATGTGAAATTTCTACTTTATATAGATAAATGAATTAATTAAAAAAAGAGTCTGCCAATAGTATGGGGTTGGCCAGCCGCTGCAGGTAAGAGTGCTGGGGCCAGGTGAGGGGGGATTTCGAGAGACAACCATGAGGGAAAATGTATTATGTATTTAATTTTCTCTCGTGGACGTCTCTCGAAATCCCCCCTCACCTGGCCCTATCGCACCACCGCTCTTACCTGCAGCGGCCGTGGCTGGGGTTGGCACCTCTTAGTGCATGCTTTCCAAACTCATCCCTCCCTCTTTCTTAGTCCTATCCAGTTACATTTAGTAGAGACAAATGGGAACAGTCACACACATACATACATATGCACACACACTCTCTCTGAATGGAGTGGTCACTATGCATAATGTCACTTAGGGTAAGCTTTTTTTTGTGGAGTGTTATATAGCGGAAACTGGACCCGAAGGTATCAGAGTGCTTTACACAAGCACCAGTTACATTACAGACGGACACATTCATTTTTGTTAGGCACAGGAAGATTAAGTGATTTGTCCAG
This sequence comes from Lissotriton vulgaris, assembly GCF_964263255.1. Lineage (NCBI taxonomy): Eukaryota > Metazoa > Chordata > Amphibia > Caudata > Salamandridae > Lissotriton > Lissotriton vulgaris. The sequence goes on along the minus strand of NC_141691.1, from coordinate 2,005,592,864 downwards.
AATTACAGAATGTTGAGCGCCCCTACAGAGACTAGAACCCAGTTCCCCAGCTCCGAGGTCGACCGCCCTAGCCCTTAGGCCACATTCTCTCCCCAGGCCTGTATCTCCTATTTAGTTTAAGAACTATTTGAGAAAGACAATACTCATTTATATCTATTATTGCTAGCTATATGTTTTTTCAAATTGCAATTGATCAAACGTTCAAACTCTGTGCATACTTCCACATTCTCAAAGACAGTGGCCAAGGTGCCCTTGACAATGCTCGGTCTCAGTCACTGACCACACATCTCGCCTAAAGTAACACATACCACACAATACGTGTCAAAAACCCCTCTCGACCACCACCCAAAAAATGTCTTTCCAAAAGATGAAAAAAATATACGTTTCTTAAAATTTTAGTCATATTTGGCCACATGTATCAAATAATTTTGCTTTCGCAAATGGTGTGAATCAGTTATTTTGCCCATTTGCAAATGCAAAATAGCCTTTCAAGATGTATGAAAGGCTTTGTAGTCACAATTTTAGTTATTTGCAAAAATAGAAATTACCTACAATTGCAACTATGAATAGGGAATCGCATTTTGCGATTCTCTTAGCACATATACCAAGCATTTTCTAAATGCAAACTGTGTATTTAGAAAAATGCTATTCCTATTGACTTCAATTCCATGGTAACCATGTACAAATTTTGAAAAATGCATTTTTCAAAGTGCCATGTGCATATTTTTATTTTTAGGGGTGTTTCATGGGGCCATTAGGCCCCCAGGTACCCTTGGCTTTGCAGCACCTAAGTTGCAGTTAACAATTAGAAAATCGCAAATTAGCTAATGCGAAACCATTCGCACCTATGCGCCTTACGGACCATAGCAACGAATGGAGTAATATTACTTAATATCTATTACCTATTTAGTGAATCGTTATTTGGTAATAATAAGGAACCTAAAAATCTTTGGTGATTCCTTACATACATAACATTTTACGATTACCAAATGTGGCCCATTGTACTTTTGTGTTCTCTCTGTTTTAACACTTCCTGTGGTTTTTCTCACATTTCCAATTCAGAATGGGCATTTCAGATAATAAGCACAAAACTCAGAGTAGCTTGTACAAACAGATTTAATTAAGTCTACTGTCCTGTTGTAGGATGACCTTCAGACTTGTCTTTTATAAAGTCCTGAAATGCATTGAGTTGCGCTATTACATACGTTGGCTAAGTGGCACACAAATGATAAATTAAAGCAAATAAAATATGGAGGTTCAGTTTAACTGCTTGATTCAAATACATTAATTGAAGAAAATTAATTTATTGAAGAAAAGCTGATATTGAATGTATGCTTTATTACTCTGCCTGGAGTGTGTGTCGGATCTAGAATAAGGACACTCTGAGCAATTTTAATTTCTCATTTGCTACCCTGGCCAAGCAGGCACATTAGTAGGACCAATAACGAAAAGAATGTCATAAAAATAGGTATAATATGTATGTAAGGAGTGTTGGCTCTAATCGCCTATTACTGGATGTATAATGTTACACCGCTGTTTTACAACGCAAGTCGTTACAAAGACTTGCGCTGTGGGGTGCTGGATTTAGGAATGGTATGATTTACTATTCCAACTCCAGCCTACGTACAGTAGGGAAGGTGTTGGAATAGTAAATCACACTATTCCTTAATCTAGCGTGATTTATAGGCAGGGCAAGCTTTACCGCTGATGGCACCCTGTGCGACGATCTTATATTGTGCTTCCTCAATGCCCTCCTTCTTCATGGATTCTCGCACTACCACCCTCCAACAGTGCCCCTCATCTCTCCATAGCCTCGCTGTAACATACATTTTAAAAAAATGTAAGCGCTACTCATAGTTCACTCACACTTAATTCTGTGATCTACATGGTACACATTCTTTACAGCAGCCCCATTAACCCTCCGCGCTACTCAAAAAGGAGTCTAAACTGCCACTAAACAAAATTTCACTCTCCCATAACAGTAGTAACATTAATCACCAAAGTTATCTTGACATTTTTATTGTTGTCTTAAAACTGCTGGATGCACAAGGAAGTTTACTCCTTTCTAAACAAAAACCTATTTTTAAACACAGGTTCCCCCACCAAAGTCAGCGGCGGGTGTGGCTGCACCAGTCACACCTCCCTGTAACCAGCCCTGCTTATAGGTTTCAGAAGGTCTCATGGCGAGACAGCCAATGGGGAGAATATCCTGAGTGGAAGAGAGCTGCTGAAGTCACTGCCATTAGTGCTGATATAGCCAACCTCCCCCCGCAAGAAGAACATAGCATACAATAAACACACAAGATGTGTGTGTTGGAAAACATTTTGCTGTATGTTTATTTCATACAAGAAATATAGGCCAATGTGAAGAGTTAACTGTCTAGCTCCTTTTCCCTTCTTGTTCTTCCTCCATAGGTTTGGCTCCCTGGTTTGCTTTGGACTTGGCACTCGTAACTTTTGGACTGGAACTTGTGTGCGCTCCGCCATTTTGGGACCGTCTCCTGTTGTCGCTCTTGTCCTTGGTCTGCCATCTTGCTGAACAGCAGACATTCTACTGCCTTCCCTTGGTGCTGTGACTGCGTCCCCCCTCCGACCCCACTTAATGGAACTCTGCTCTCATGGTTTTTGGGTCCTGACCTGGGTGCATCTTGCCATTTTGAGATGGTTTCCATCGATGCCCACGACCTGGGTCCGACATCTTGTTGATTCTTGTGCTTTTCTTTGGTTCGCTGGATTCCAACCTGCCGACCTTCAGTCATTTCTCTTTTGCTGGACTGCCTTATCTCTTTCTACCCCTCAGGGCCCCCTCTCTCCTCTCACCAATCTCAGCCTCCGACTCTTCTCCCCCACCTACCGCACTCTAGCCCTTTTTAGGTCGAGCGTAGCGATGGACCTCAATGTATACTTTAGTATACATATATGGGGACACGAGTCGGAGGCGCGCATTTTCCGTCTCGGATTTGTCCGTGTGAGCGCGCTTCTGAGACGTGCTTGTTTAATGTATCTTTAAAAACGTGTAAAATGATCATAGCGGATATTTAAAAGAGCCACAAGGTGGAGCTGTGACACTAAACAAAGAAACAAAGTTAATGGCCGATCTCAGGGATAGGAGTCTCTTGCATCGCTGCCGCCACTCCCTTCCCTCATGCAGTCCTACAAAGTTAATGGCCGATCTCAGGGATAGGAGTCTCTTGCATCGCTGCCGCCACTCCCTTCCCTCATGCAGTCGCTCATTAATGCATACGCTGCCACTCGTCGTTTTTAGGGCTAGACTGTCTGTTGTCTTGTCTTCATTAGAAAGCACACCTAAACGAAGAAGTAGCGAGGCGTAGGACTGTGTACAAGAACAGGGCTCTTCTAAGAAGTGCGCGTGCCAATCCTGCAGCCCGCGCGCCGCCGCGCGCCAGCTCCTACATCTTACATTTAGCACGGCAGGCACATTTGTTTTGGTGCCTATCAGTTCATTGCAATGTGTCAGTTTGCGCTGATTAATTCCAAGTATTCACTATAGATACAAAATGGACCCCACACGCCCCCATAAATCTGGCCCCCCTCCCCTCCAAAATGCCTCCCTCTGGATATTAATGCGTGTTTTGTTTGTGTATTTCTGTGGACATTGTTCATTTCCCGCATCTCGGAGTGAGTAATGGGCGTTCGCTTTACGACTCCTACTCCTGTGGCTGGACACATGCTCTTCAGACAGATTTTCCATTACTCGACCGAATTACCGCGGATGATAGACAGAAGAGACAGGGCAGGGGCGCGGGTTCCTTCTCTGCCATCTATTCCACAGTGCCTGGCCCTGCACTTGCAGCCAAGAGGCAATAAATACAATGGGCCTTATTCACAGTTAGGTGGATGGGATATTCCGCCACATAACGCGGCGGAAGCCCCATCGGCCATTATAGAAGTGCATTATAGCCAGGGCCACTGGAATTACCCGGCAGGGGAGGGTCAAATTATGCGGCAGGGTTGAGTAAATTATGCATCAAGAAAAGGAAAATTATGCGGCTTTATGTGGCACATTTTGTGATAGTATTACTTTATTATTTTATCATTTTTAATTTTTTTGTTGTACCTCATTAGTAATAGTTAAACACCCAAATACAGCAATAAGTTACAGAAAAGTGACCAGTCAACCTCTGTGAAGGGCCTTCCAACTGCGCGGCAACACGTGTCACTGCATTCTTACTGACCTTTGAACCATTTGAGCTAACACCATCGCATCACTCGGGAACACCACCACATAAATCAGGAACACCACCACATCACTAAGGGGCACCTCCACATTACTCCGAGACATAACCACATCACTCAGGGACACCACCACATCATTCAGGAACACCACCACATCACTCAGGGAGACCACCACATCACTCAGGAACACCACCACATCACTCAGGGGCACCACCACATCACTCGGGGGCACCACCACATCACTCGGGGACACCACCACATCACTCGGGGACACCACCACATCACTCGGGGACACCACCACATCACTCGGGGACACCACCACATCACTCTGGGACACCAACACATCACTCAGGGAGACCACCACATCACTCAGGTACACCACCACATCACTCAGGGACACCACCACATCACTCGGGGGCACCACCACATCACTCTGGGGCACCACCACATCACTCTGGGGCACCACCACATCACTCTGGGGCACCACCACATCACTCGGGGGCACCACCACATCACTCGGGGACACCACCACATCACTCGGGGGCACCACCACATCACTCGGGGACACCACCACATCACTCGGGGACACCACCACATCACTCGGGGACACCACCACATCACTCACCACCACATCACTCGGGGGCACCACCACATCACTCGGGGACACCACCACATCACTCGGGGGCACCACCACATCACTCGGGGACACCACCACATCACTCGGGGACACCACCACATCACTCGGGGACACCACCACATCACTCGGGGACCCCACCACATCACTCGGGGACCCCACCACATCACTCGGGGACCCCACCACATCACTCTGGGACACCACCACATCACCACATCACTCTGGGACACCAACACATCACTCTGGGACACCACCACATCACTCTAACACACTACCACATCACTCTAATACGCTACCACATCACTCTGGGACACCACCACATCACTCTATTACATCACCACATCACTCAGCCCAACCACATCATCACTCAGCACCACAACAGCACTGTCCTTGCTTGCTACCAACAAGCATTGCCATAGCCAATAGTACTCACATAAGGAAAGTGTAAGCTATTGGCTTTGTGAATAACAATGCTATTAATTTATATATTTTCAAAGCCAACACATATTAAAAATATTTGTCATTTCCACTAACAATAGCTCACACTTTCCTAATGCGAGACCTATTGCATTGCAAATGCTTGTTCTTTTTCTTTCTCTTTTTGCTTTGTAAATATGTGATATATACTTGTCCAAGCCTAATTGCTGGTAAAATGTAATCCTTAGCAAATCTATTTGTATATATATGTATATAGAGATAACTCTAACCACTAGTATATGTAGTAGAGCCTTTGTACTCACTACCATTCCAATGTTATTCCTAGAGTTTATCCATTTGTATCTCTTCCTCGAGTGACTTTACAACTTGTACAGTTGCAATTTTTCTGTTTTTATCTCTTCCTTGTGTGACTTTACAACTTGTACATTTCCAAGTTTTTTCTGTTTGTATATTTTATGTAACTCATGTAATCCTAAATCCTTATGTATCGCAACTGGTTCTTATGTAAAGCGCTCTGACACCTTCGGGTAATGTGTACGCTATATAAAATCGCATATTTCTCGTTTCAGTCTGGGACCAGAGAGTCCCCTTGCCACCTGACTGAAGCTTTATTCAGCAAAAATATTAGGTAAGATTACCGCAATCCAACTCTGTGTGCACTTCGCTTTGTAAGCTTAACATCCTTTGTGTGCCACTTTATAACTAAACACTGCATCGAATCCACTGCCCTGCATGTATTGAGCGACATAGCCTCGAATTCCACACTGAGCTATTAAATACATGTCAGGCTTTTTGCAAAAACTAACTAAAATCCTCCTTAAGAAGCCATTAGCACCACGTTTTTCCTCAGAGCGCTATACCAGTTCTCTTTTAAAATTTTGGCTTTCACTAAATTAAAGCTAACCCTCCACAAAATGGTGAGATTTTTCCTGTAAGCTATATATGCACCCACAAGACTTAATTCCTAATATAGAATTATCTCTTTCTTCCCCTTCTTTTCAGAAAAATCCCTGAAAAGGCGAGAATTCTACATACATTATTACTACACAAATGGTGCAAGTAATTTTCATTATCTGTTGTTTGTATTGTACTTGTCCTGACGAATGCTCCGTAGACCCGGCTGGGCAACATGGAGCAGAAACATGTTGACGCTATAGTTAAAAGGTATAAAGAGATCCATTAACCCGACCTCCCATTATACCGCAACTAATTTTATTAGCAATACTTCACCTCTTTTAATAAAATTCTCACCGGTGTAGTATTAGCTTTTTATCTTACTTTTTGGGTGCCCTACCTCCCCCTACCCTTATCTCTGGACACTGCCACTAACGCCAGAGGTTGCCTCGGGTTGAGGCTTGGCATACAGCACGTTATTGGAACACTCGATGATAAATGCCATAACGCGTGTGAGGGGCGGAAGAAAGACATACACCGCACAAGCAACACCGCGTTTATGAGAGTGTCCAACCTTAACCAATGGTTAAAGTGGTAACAAGTGGCCATTCTTCTTTTGATTATAAAACGTAGAGCCTTTGTACTCACTACCATTCCAATGTTATTCCTAGAGTTTATCCATTTGTATCTCTTCCTCGAGTGACTTTACAACTTGTACAGTTGCAATTTTTCTGTTTTTATCTCTTCCTTGTGTGACTTTACAACTTGTACATTTCCAAGTTTTTTCTGTTTGTATATTTTATGTAACTCATGTAATCCTAAATCCTTATGTTTCGCAACTGGTTCTTATGTAAAGCGCTCTGACACCTTCGGGTAATGTGTACGCTATATAAAATCGCATAAAATAAAATAAATAAACTAACCTAAGCTGCCCTGTCCTGCCCACTTGATGAGCCAACTGCACCGTTGCCAACCAAATTGGTGCTACCGTTTTGTGGGGATTATCCCCTTTAAATACCGAGGAACACCAGTCAATCCCTATACTCATGCCTTATTAGGGGCCGAGCATGTCAATGCAACCCCCCGGTTGCTCAGGCTTACAACCGCCCGAAGGACTAGCGTGGCGCTTCGTTTTCCTCTAGGGTCTTGCCGTAAAAACTCCAGGGGTTGTTTGGCATCTGCACAGCTATTGTGCTCCTGAATGGGGTACCCCTATGTACTATTCAGCCTGTGGATCGTCCTGTAACTCCGCCAAAGGCCTGGATGTGGCTGCTGTCATATCCGGGCCTCCCTTCCTCCCCCACCATGGCAGCCTCAATAACCTCCTGCAACCTGCAAATACCAGTCCTTCCAGCTGGACCCATTCACTATCAACCCGGGCAGGGGTGCCCCATCTCTATCGGGGTACCATGTTGTGTTTGCGCTGAAGAGGCCATGCCTAATTTACCAAGCCCATCTCATTTTATTTGATTTTGAATTTGGGTTAAACCAAGCCCTCGTGCTTGAAGGTCTTGTACTTGCCTTAATTTACCCTTCTGTAGAAAAGTTCATTGGCCTCCCCGGAAGTTGGGAACTACTGTTCTCCTCTTTAACCATTGTTCCAAGATATGTCCCTCTGGTGCCCTCTGTGCTAATGGGCCGTCCGATTAAGAGTTGGCGGGTGCCTGTATTTACCCCTACTGCCCTGGCCCCGACTTCAGGATTCGCTGGTAAACGTAGATGTGCCCACCTTCAAGGCCACAAATATGTTTGTTTAAATAAGTTATTGTTGTGGCCACCACAATACCCTTATCTTTATCCGCTGTACTCCATTTGTGTAGGATAACACTGGCCAGGAATAGGACCCCTTGGGGATATAAAACAGCTCTCTTCTTAACCACAGTTCTGTGGGATACAAATCATTGTGCACTGTGTGCAAATTTGTTCATTTTCATTGGGAGTTAACTAAGCCCTTGCCCCCATTACTTGGATGATGCCAATTATCAGGGTTCAGACTGATTACCATATGACGCACCAGCAAGTGAACATGTAGACTTGGATTGAATTTAAGCTGTGTCATGTCGTTACGAGGGTGTCCGGTAAGCTTCCTCACCTAAACCAAGACAAAGGTGGGTTTAACCACAGGGGGAAATGCCCAACGTCCCCTAATGGTACTCCTAATATTCTGCTACATTTCATGTCATTACCTGCAAAACCCATCAGTCTGACTGCGATCCTGGATGCTGTGTCACCATGCTGATGTTCCCCACCCTAGCATATGTAGCCCATAAACACCTTACCAGTATACCAGAGTGCCAAAAAGGTTAGCCAATGCTTTTGGATTTGAGGACATTTAGTAAAACATGAGCAAATCTACCTGCATCTTCTTAAATGTGAATGGCAAATGTACTGGTAATTGTCAGCATTTGTGCTTCAACCCCGATTTTTCAACACTGTTGTAGTAACAGCACACTTTTTAGAATGACAACCGGATTCAACCCACCTGGCTGAAACACAACAGAATATTCGTGGGAGTGCAGAGCCGCAGCTGAAGAAAGCTCGGTCTCCGTGCTTGAGGCAGCATTCTTATTTTTCAAAAAGCCGTGAAAACTGAACTGTTCCGAACTCCGCTTTTTGTTGAATTTCTGGTAATAGTATATGGAATTGAAGAATGTTGTATTGGAATCCTCCAAGCACCGATTGGATGTAAATTTCTAACTGTGGGCAAAGTTTAAATTACAATATCATAATGCACGTTATTTTGGGAATTCTGTGTTACAATTGTTATGCAAAATATATGAAATTATGCCACGTTTTGTAATTACGTTGTGCTCATAGCAAAATTATAGTGCGAGAACAATGTGAATGACCAGAATTCGAGCAGCTGTTGTTTAAGGCACTTGTGTCCTTGGTTCAATTTATTTGCATGACATCCGTCCCCTACAATAGGATACATTTTGGAATAAAATATTGTGCTAAGTGGCACATTTGCATTTCACGTATTTACGCGTACTTTTGTGTAGGAGTCCCAAGATTTTGCATAATGACTCAAAAGTAAAGTATGTAAATTTTGCAAACGACTAATAATTTCTCTGGCTCCCAAAATTCAGCATTTACTCAGCTGCAGATCTCTCAGGTGTCTACAAGGCCACAGAGAGTGTATTCAAGACAAGTTCCACAGGCCCTTCTTCTTGACCGCATGGGTTGGCCATCCCTTGACTGAAGGCCTTTTTCACTTCACGCGTGCCCATCTAGGCAGAAAGACATTTTTGGTTCTAGTTTTTATTCTCTTTATTGTTAAATACAAATCTTTTCCCAAGGCCTTCAAGGCCCACCAGTTTTGGTAGTTTACCCTGGACGGTCTCTTTTTTGCTGGGGTAGACCTAGCGTCAAGATGCCATTCACGAAAAGTTGGGCTGATAAATACCTACTCACTCACTTCCTATGTGAAATTTCTACTTTAAATAGATAAATGAATTAATAAAAAAAAGAGTCTGCCAACATCATGGGGTTGGCCAGCCCGGGCCGCTGCAGGTGAGAGCGGTGGGGCCAGGTGATGAGGGATTTCCAGAAACAACTACGAGGGAAAATGTATTATTTATTTAATTTTCCCTCGTTGTCAGCCCCCCCATCATCTGGCCCTACCACCAACCGCTCTTACCTGCAGCGGCCGCGGCTGGGGTTGGCACCTCGAAGTGCATACTTTCCAAACTCCCTCCCTCTTTCTTAGCCCTATCCAATTACATTTAGTGGAGAGAAATGGGAACCGTCACACACATGCACACCCACACTCTCTGCATGGAGAGGTCCCAATGCATAATGTCATTCATGGTAGGCTTTTTTGGGTGGAGTTTTATACAGCGCAAACTAGACCCAAAGGTATCTGAGCGCTTTACACGTAAACCAGTTACATTATAGATGGATACATTCATTGTTGTTAGGCAGAGGAAGATTAAGTGATTTGCCCAGAATCACAGAATGGTGAGCATCCCTGCCGAGACTCAAACCTGGTTCCCCAGCTCCGAGGTCAACCGCCCTAGCCCTTAGGCCACATTCTCTCCCCATGCTTGTATCTCCTATTTAGTGTAAGAACTATTTGAGAAAGACAATATTCATTTATATCTATTATTGCTCGCTATATAATATGTACTTTCAAATTGCAACTTTCAAACTCTGTGTATACTTCCGTATTCTCAAAGGCAGTGGCAAAGGTGCCCGTGACAATGCTCGGTCTCAGTCTCCCCTAAAGTAACACATTCCACACACAATACGTGTCAAAAACCCCTCTCGACCACCACCCAAAAAATGTCTTTCCAAAAGATGAACAAAATGTACATTTCTTAAAACTTTAGTCATATTTGGCCACATGCATCAAATAATTTTGCATTTGCAAATGGTGTGAATCAGTTATTTCACCCATTTGGAAATGGATAATAGCCTTTCAAGATGTATGAAAGGCTTTGTTGTCGCAATTTTAGTTAGTTGCAAAAATAGAAATTACCTACAATTGCAACTATGAATAGGGGATCACAATTTGCGATTCCCTTAGCACATGTTCCAAGCATTTTCTATATGCAAACTGTGTATTTAGAAAAAATCCTATTCCAATCAACTTCAATTCGATGGTAACCATGTGTAAATTTTGAAAAATGCATTTTTCAAAGTGCCATGTGCACATTTTTATATTTTTGGGGTGCTTCAGGGGGGCATTAGGCCCCCAGGCACCCTTAGCTTTGCATCGCCTACATTGAAATTGCCAATTAGATAATCGCAAATTAGCTAATGCAAAACCATTCGCACCTAGGTGCTTTAAGGACAATAGCAACGAATGGAGTGATGCTACTTAATAGCTATTACCTATTTAGTGAATCGCTATTTGGTAATAATAAGGAATCACAAAATCTTTGGCGATTACTTACATACATAACATTTTGTAATTATCAAATAGCGATTTGGTAAACATCACGCAAAATGCTTTTTCGATATATGTGGCCCATTGTTCTTTTGTGTTCTCTCTGTTTTAACACTTCCTGTAGTTTTTCTCACATTTCCAATTCAGAATGGGCATTTCAGATAAGGAGCACAAAACTCAGAGTCGCTTGTACAAACAGATTTAATTAAGTCTTATGTCCTGTTGTAGGATGACGTTCAGACTCGTCTTTTATAAAGTCCAGCAATGCATTGAGTTGCTCTATTACATACGTTGGCTAAGTGGCACACAAATGATAAATTACAGCAAATAAAATATGAAGGTTCAGTTTAACTGCTTGATTCAAATACATTAATTGAAGAAAATTAATTTATTGAAGAACAGTTGATATTGAATTTATGCTTTATTACTCTGCCTGGAGTATGTGTCGAACCTAGAATAAGTAATAACAACACAACAATAGATTAGGACCCAGGGGAATGTTTAAAGACCAAACTCTGGGAACAGCCCCCAAAGATACAGAACAACACAAGAGTACCAGAGGGTCTAAGAAAGAAAAGGGGGATCTGTAGTGTGCGAAACTCAAACAAACAACAAAGGGCCCCTGTCCTAACCTATAGAAACGGTATTCAATGACATCCTAGTAGATGGTCAAAGATACCCATCAGTCACCACTCTGAACCTCCCTTCATCATCTGGGAGTCTTACAAAACCATCCACATAGATGTATTCTTTTCAAGCAGAAAGAGACCGAGATGTGGGATAGAACTCTTCTACTGAAAGAGCAGTGGTATGGTATACCACTTCTCAAGGCCAATAAGTGGTGGAGTGTGGTGTGACTGGGGGAGTGCAGTGCAAGGAAAATAAAGTGCAAATAATGTAGAAAAAGTGTATAAAATTGGATGAGGGAGTATAGAACAGGATTTATTCAGGTGATACTCACTCCACCAATATTAAAAATCTTGTGTTCAGACAGTTTAAGAAATGCGCTGTCTATATGTGGAACCAGGTCGACATGTTTCAGCAATATGTGGACATAGGCGTCCTTGCTTTCTTCAGGACCTTACAACAAAGAAATGCTACTGCTTATATAAAAGAAATAATAACAAGTGAAAGCTAAGAAACACAGTTCTCAGACAGGTACTTAAGTCACCTGCAGTTTCTAGGTGAAGAGTCTTGTCTGGTTTCTTACAGCTATGTCGTTCACTAGAAGGGGTTAGAACAAACAGGGTCAGAATGTTAGAGAAGCTGACTTCGCACACACAAATACACCAAATTGCTAGGTCTAATGCATATAGACCTTAGACTAAGCCCGACTCTCAGTGCTGGCTTCAGACACTCACATCCGTAGTGCAAACATTTAGCCGTATCAGGATATAGAAATTATATGCCCCAATGAAGAAGATCTTACCAAAGCTTGTAAGATGTGAAGACCTCACACCACCTGGCAGCGGCTCAGGAGAAGAGTGAAGCGCCGCTCTGAAGGACAAGTAAACAAAACGAAAACAAGTTTCTCCTCTGTGTACATAGACCAACACCCAGACAGTTCCCTCGATAGAACAAAAGCGTGTCAAGAACTCAATCGATGTTAAAACTAACAGTGCGAGAGCAATAGAATCACATTGATCAATACTGCGTTTGTATTTGAGAGTAAATTAAACCAGTAATGCATAGCTCCGGCTTTAAATAAGGCTCGTATTGCGATCTCGCATTTCACGATGGTATTAAGCGTCAAAATCTATCCCAAAAAGTCCCACACTTTGCGACCATAGATCATATTGGGCTTACCTATCCGTCGGTGCTTCAACGCCGGCATCTGAACCGACTGGGGAGGCACCGAAGGATCGTCTAGCCTCACTTTTTAAGCTTGCTTCTGATTGGACGTGAGTATCACGTGATGCTAGATAGCGGCCACTCATTGGCTCTCTGGTGTGCATTAATGTTAGAACACTTCTCGTTGGTAGACTGCCGCTTTTCATTGGTCGACCACCGCTACCTTGGAAACTGAAGCTTGTTTATATTTATAGTTTATATTCTAGCCTACCCGCCCGCCGAGACTTTGTGTAAGCCTTAGCAGAATGTAGCGAGAGTCCTACGCCCAACCCTATGTCTTCATTGCAGGCCAACCTGATATGCCCTCAGTCCATTGCGCCCTCGCTAGGGAAACAACTATGAGCCTGAGAGTAAGTGGCGTGTTATGTGGTCAGATGGGCAGTGTTATGTAAACAGAGGTCTCGGGAGAGTGTAACTAGACCTTATTTTGTCCCAAGTAGAAACGTGGACGTGTTGATTGCAATCTATCATTAATAATGGATCGTAAGGGATGTAGTCACTAAACTAGTATTAAGAGTCAAAGCATAATTGTTTAGAGTGCTTAAAAAAGAGGGTCCATCGTATTTAATTGTTGCACCCATTATAACTACACGAATGGTGTAAAGTGTGAAAACACAGTAGTTCGGAGTGCTTAAGGAAGGTGGTCCAGGGGATTACATTATTAGACCCAGTATAGCTACACAGTTAAGTCCCACATGAAATGGTGAATATGTCTTATTCATATTGACAGTTGTGCATAATGGCAGGTTGTTACTTTCAGAAGCTGGACCATGGGATTTCGTCAATCAGCCCCCTATGGTGAGTGTCAAGCTTGAGAACCCATTTCTGTTCCTTCAGAAGGAGGAATTTTGTCACATCCGCAATGTGAGAAGGAATGAATGGTTGTTCCAACACTGTCCATTGGAATGCATTTGAGGGGTGGTTTGCTTCTAAAAAGTGTGTGGTCAGTTTGGTAGCCTGCCTTTTGCACCGGATGGTACTCTTGTGTTCAGATATCCTAACACGTATTTTGCGTGAAGTCATACCTACGTACTTATAACCGCAAGGGCATGTAATAAGGTAGACTAAACGTTCACTATTGCAATTGGTGAATTTGATTTGTTTCCAAGGTCTTGAAGTTCCAATATCTATCTCATTTGTTTTTTTAGTTTGTGGGCACGCCTGGCAGGAGCCACACGGGTGGTGTCCAGTAACGGGAGGAAGGTCCCATAGCGATCCCACAGCTCTGGGTTGTTCCTCACGGGGTCTAGTGTGGACCATCCTATCTCGCAAGTTAGGACACCTCTTGAATGAAAACAAAGGCGTTTGTAGGGTCGAATGTCCAGAGTTAAGAATTGACAATGTTTTTTGATCGATTTTTGGATTTTGTTGGAAAGTGTCCCAAAAGTATGAACAAATGTCAGTCTCTCCAATGGGGCTTTAGGTGTAGAAGGTTCCAATAATGCTGATCGATTGTTGTTCATGGCCCTTTTCATTGATTGACGTACCAGCATGGGTGGATAGTTGCGTGAAATTAACTGATTGCACAGTGTGGTAGAATGTTCTTTATAAGCTTGAGGAGTGGAACAGTTCCTTTGAACCCGCGTGTTACACCTGTTGCCCAATATTGATTTTGATAACACTGCAGATCTCTTGATCTCTTTCGATGTTGAGGCACTTTATACCTCTATCCCACAAGATGAGACACTGGAAGTTATTCATGCTTTGCTGGACTCTAAGGACTTGGACAGTATTACACCGGTCCACTTCATCATGGCTTGCGCCACCTTAGCCATGAAGCAGAACTTCTTTAGATTTGAAGAGGACATTTAGCTGCAGGTGTCTGGCACTAGTATGGGGAGCGTTTACCCCCCAGTCTAGCGAACCTATATGTTCATTCCTTTGAACAGCAACATATCTTCAATGATAATAACCCTTACATCGATAACCTGAAAACCTGGAAAAGGTATATCGATGATGTGCTGGTGGTCTGGCGGGGTTCAAGTGAACATTCCCTTGAATTCCTTGAATGGCTAAATAGCAGGAATTCCTTTCTCAAATTCACCATCGAGATAGGAGGTCACAAACTGGCTTTCCTTGATCTATTAATTGTAGCCACACCTAATGGCCTACAATCAGAACTTTATAGAAAACCCATGTCAAGGAACTCACTCCTGTTGTTCGACAGCCATCACCCTAGGTCCCTAAGGGAAAATCTCCCCTTCGGACAATTTTTGCGGGTTCAAAGGAACTGTTCCACTCCTCAAACTTATAAAGAACATTCTAAAACACTGTGCAATCAGTTAATTTCACGCAACTATCCACCCAAGCTGGTAAGTCAATCAATGAAAAGGGCCATGAACAACAATCGATCAGCATTATTGGAACCTTCTACACCTAAAGCCCCAATAGAGAGACTGACATTTGTTCATACTTTTGGGACACTTTCCAACAAAATCCAAAAATCGATCAAAAAACATTGGCCAATTCTTAACTCTGGACATTCGACCCTACAAACGCCTTTGTTTTCATTCAAGAGGGGTCCTAACTTGCGAGATAGGATGGTCCACACTAGACCCCGTGAGGAACAACCCAGAGCTGTGGGATCGCTATGGGACCTCCCTCCCGTTACTGGACACCACCCGTGTGGCTCCTGCCAGGCATGCCCACAAACTAAAAAAACAACTGAGATAGATATTGGAACTTCAAGACCTTGGAAACAAATCAAATTCACCAATTGCAATAGTGAACGTTTAGTCTACCTTATTACGCGCCCTTGCGGGTATAAGTACGTAGGTATGACTACACGCAAAATACGTTCACAGTTCAGCGAGGGGTTATTCGTATTCAGAATAGAATGGCGCACAACATGTAGTGGTTGAGTGGTCACACAAAAGTAGTTTTAGTTGGTGCTGCTTGTACAGAGAGAACACTAAAACACTGAAACCAAAGGGTGTAGAAACTACCCTTATGTAAAGTACAACAGCCAGTCAAGCGCACACAACAATTGTAAGGGTATGGGTAATTATGGTAAGGCGTTCAAGGATAAAGTCACACACAATGTTCTTTCCGTCTTAGTTTTTAATTGGTATATGATTGGTCCTCCTGTCCAGGAGACACCAACGAGAAAGAAAAACCAGCCGACACGTGTTTCGTCAGTGAGGGCAGTTAACCCAATGACTCTTCAGGGCTGGAGATAATACAAAAGGAGGGGGGTTGGGATTGATAACAATAAGAATGCGAAAGAACACATAGCTAATTGGATATCACCCTTTCCCAGTCCTGCTCCTAGTCCCTCGTGGGATCTTTCTCGTTGGTGTCTCCTGGACAGGAGGACCAATCATATACCAATTAAAAACTAAGACGGAAAGAACATCGTGTGTGACCTTATCCTTGAACGCCTTACCATAATTACCCATACCCTTACAATTGTTGTGTGCGCTTGACTGGCTGTTGTACACGCAAAATACGTGTTAGGATATCTGAACACAAGAGTACCATCACGTGCAAAAGGCAGGCTACCAAACTGACCACACACTTTTTAGAAGCAAACCACCCCTCAACTGCATTCCAATGGACAGTGTTGGAACAACCATTCATTCCTTCTCACATTGCGGATGTGGCAAAAATCCTCCTTCTGAAGGAACAGAAATGGGTTCCCAAGCTTGACACTCACCATGGGAGGCTGAATGACGAAATCCCATGGTCCAGCTTCTGAAAGTAACAACCTGCCATTATGCACAACTGTCAATATGAATAAGACATATTCACCATTTCATGTGGGACTTAACTGTGTAGCTATACTGGGTCTAATAATGTAATCCCCTGGACCACCTTCCTTAAGCACTCCGAACTACTGTGTTTTCACACTTTACACCATTTGTGTAGTTATAATGGGTGCAACAATTAAATACGATGGACCCTCTTTTTTAAGCACTCTAAACAATTATGCTTTCACTCTTAATACTAGTTTAGTGACTACATCCCTTACGGTCCATTATTAATGATAGATTGCAATCAACACGTCCACGTTTCTACTTGGGACAAAACAAGGTCTAGTTACACTCTACAGAGACCTCTGTTTATATAACACTGCCCATCTGACCACATAACACGCCACTTACTCTCAGGCTCATAGTTGTTTCCCTAGCGAGGGCGCAATGGACTGAGGGCATATCAGGTTGGCCTGCAATGAAGACATAGGGTTGGGCGTAGGACTCTCGCTACATTCTGCTAAGGCTTACACAAAGTCTCGGCGGGCGGGTAGGCTAGAATATAAACTATAAATATAAACAAGCTTCAGTTTCCAAGGTAGCGGTGGTCGACCAATGAAAAGCGGCAGTCTCCCAACGAGAAGTGTTCTAACATTAATGCACACCAGAGAGCCAATGAGTGGCCGCTATCTAGCATCACGTGATACTCACGTCCAATCGGAAGCAAGCTTAAAAAGTGAGGCTAGACGATCCTTCGGTGCCTCCCCAGTCGGTTCAGATGCCGGCGTTGAAGCACCGACGGATAGGTAAGCCCAATATGATCTGTGGTCGCAAAGTGTGGGACTTTTTGGGATAGATTTTGACGCTTAATACCATCGTGAAATGCGAGATCGCAATACGAGCCTTATTTAAAGCCGGAGCTATGCACTACTGGTTTAATTTATTCTCAAATACAAATGCAGTATTGATCAATGTGATTCTATTGCTCTCGCACTGTTAGTTTTAACATCGATTGAGTTCTTGACACGCTTTTGTTCTATCGAGGGAACTGTCTGGGTGTTGGTCTGTGTACACAGAGAAGTGAGTTGTTTTCGTTTTGTTTACTTGTCCTTCAAAGCGGTGCTTCACTCTTCTCCTGAGCCGCTGCCAGGTGGGGGGAGGTCTTCACATCTTACAAGCTTTGGTAAGATCTTCTTCATAGGGGCATATAATTTCTATATCCCGATATGGCTAAATGTTTGTACTACGGATGTGAGTGTCTGAAGCCAGCACTGAGAGTCGGGCTTAGTCTAAGGTCTATATGCATTAGACCTAGCAATTTGGTGTATTTGTGTGTGCGAAGTCAGCCTCTTTAACATTCTGACCCTGTTTGTTCTAACCCCTTCTAGTGAACGACATAGCTGTAAGAAACCAGACAAGACTCTTCACCTAGAAACTGCAGGTGACTTAAGTACTTGTCTGAGAACTGTGTTTCTTAGCTTTCACTTATTATTATTTCTTTTATATAAGCAGTAGCATTTCTTTGTTGTAAGGTCCTGAAGAAAGCAAGGACGCCTATGTCCACATATTGCTGAAACATGTCGACCTGGCTCCACATCTAGACAGCGCATTTCTTAAACTGTCTGAACACAAGATTTTCAATATTGGTGGAGTGAGTATCACCTGAATAAATCCTGTTCTATACTCCCTCATCCAATTTTATACACTTTTTCTACATTATTTGCACTTTATTTTCCCTGCACTGCACTCCCCCAGTCACACCACACTCCACCACTTATTGGCCTTGAGAAGTGTATACCATACCACTGCTCTTTCAGTAGAAGAGATCTATCCCACATGTCGGTCTCTTTCTGCTTGAAAAGAATACATCTATGTGGATGGTTTTGTAAGACTCCCAGATGATGAACGGAGGTTCCGAGTGGTGACTGATGGGTATCTCTGACCATCTACTAGGATGTCATTGAATACCGTTTCTATAGGTTAGGACAGGGGCCCTTTGTTGTTTGTTTGAGTTTCGCACACTACAGATCCCCCTTTTCTTTCTTAGACCCTCTTGTACTCTTGTGTTGTTCTGAACCTAGAATAAGGACACTCTGAGCAATTTCAATTTCTCATATGCTACCATGGCCGAACAGACACATTGGTAAGACCAATAACAAACATAATTTAATAAAAATAGATATAATATGTATGTAAGGAGTGTTGGCTCTAATCGCCTATTACTTGTTGTGTGAGTTAAGTGGCTTAGGTAGTCCTTTGGTTGCCCATGGCAGCCATGGCCTTTGCCACCCGCGGTGGGTAGAAAGAGAGGTGGTGGAGGGTGCTCAGCGGATTCCCACGATGGTGGGGCAGAAGGGGCTTGCGATTCTTGTGCATCTCGTCTCCTGCTCCGCGATGGCTTCGAGTACGAGCAGAGGGGAGGCCGTCGCCCACAAACTTATATCACCTAGGTGGTCTGCCACCTCTTGCTACACCACTGTGTGAGTGTAATGTGAAAGACCTTACCAGCTATGATGAAGGTTGTTTTGTTTGAATTATAGGCAGTGCCAGCTTTACCGCTGATGGCGCCCTGTACGACGATCTTTTATTGTGCTTACCCAATGCCCTCCTTCTCCATGGATTCCCACACTACCACCCTCCAACAGTGCCCCTCTTCTCTCCATAGCCCCTCTGTAACATACATTAAAAAATGTTTAAGCGCTACTCATAGTACACTCACACTTAATTCTGTGATCTACATGGTACACATTCTTTGCAGAAGCCCCATTAACCCTCCACGCTATTTAAAAATGAGTCTAAACTGCCACTAGACAAAATTTCACTCTCCCATAAGAGTAGTAACATTAATCACCAAAGTTATCTTGAAATTTTTATTGTTGCCTTTAAACTGCTGGATGCACAAGGAAATTTACGTGCTTCTTAACCAAAACCCATTTTTAAACCCTGCGTCCCCCACCAAAGTCAGCGGCAGGTGCGGCTGCACCAGTCACTCCCTTGTTTTCCCCCATTTCTTGTATGATCCCAATTATCAGGGTTCAGACTGATTATCATATGCCACACCAGCAAGTGAACATGAAGACTTGGATCAAATTTAAGCTGTGTCATGTCCTTACGAGGGCGTCCGGTAAGCCTTCTCACCTAAACCAAGACAAAGGTGGGTCTAACCTGAGGGGGAAAGGCCTGAGGTCCCCTTATGATACTCCTAATATTCTGCTACATTTCATGTCCTTTTTACCTGCAAAACCCATCAGTCTGACTGCGATCACAGTTGCTGTGTTGCCATGCCGGTGTCCCCCACCCCAGCATATCTAGCCCATAAACAGCTTTTACTAAAGGTATACCAGAGTGCCAAAAAGGTTAGCCAGTGCTTTTGGATTTGAGGACATGGAGTAAAACATGAGCAAATCTACCTGCACCTTCTTATATATGAATGCCAAATGTACTGGTAATTGTCAGCATTTGTGCTCCAACCCCTATTTTTCAACACTGTTGTAGTAATAGCATTCTTTTTAGAATGACAACCGGATTCACCCCACCTGGCTGAAGGGCAGCGGGGGTTATAACAAAATGCAGAAACCCCACACTTACACTCTCCTCTACTAGAGTATTGGGCTTCATTTCATGTAATCATAGCCTGCAGCCCATCACTGTCTGACTGCGATCTTTAGATGCTGATGTCCGCACCCTCGGGCGAGTAGCCCGTGCCAGACTTCTGCTAATGCATACCAGAATGCAGACAAGTGGATGGAGAAGCTACTGGGATGGTGAGAACAATAAGTACAGTTCCCCTGTCCTTTCTTAAATTGGGGTGATGCCGAATGTCCAATGAATTATAGCCTTTGTGCTGTATTGAAGGACTGAGTTTTTGCTAAGACCCAGCGGTGCCAGGGATAACACCTAAAACCTTCGTGGGTAACCTGTTCCGGCGTACAAATGACAGAGACACGGGACACTTCCTTCGGCGTCAAAGATTTGAGGTTTATTACTGCAGGGAACACAGAAGTCACAAGAAGTACAACATGTGTAGGTTCGAGGAGACTGCTTCAAATTGTATCTGTGGATCGCTCCTCTTATACAGTTTTCGAGCATAGGATAACATGGTGCACAAAGGTTTACAACTTGGTTCCCATCGTAAAAGTCATAAGGGGTCGCTTTCATGTATTCAGGGTCCGGAACATAACTACAGTAACATTTGGCGGTTCCCAACTGTAAAAGTACATCTTCCCACCATTTGTTCATTCCAATCGGCAGTAAACGAATCAAGGAAGAGACAGAAACAGGTGCAGGGTAAGACGGAAACAGCAAACAGATCGAAAAGGGTGTAAAAGGGGTGGCGTCAAGAAACACGAGTTGCAGGCATCAAAGGGGACATGCTTAATGAATGCACAACTGAGACAATAGAGCGGCACGGCAAGATGAGCCTCGAGCGGGGCCATCTGCCTTACAGTGTCATCCCCCTCATCATAAAGACACCTTCAAAGGAAACGTGTCTTCCGCAAGAGTTTGGGAATCCCAGGGTCGCGAAGCGGACAGCGTCCGTTCGCTGGCTACTTGAGGGCAAGAAACAAAATGGATGCCGTATCTAAGATGGAACCCGTGGGCTCAGATGAAGAAACCCACGAAACAAACGAACGGTTCAGGTTAGCACAGCGTAAACGCGTACACCCACTAAACTCGTCATTCGCGGTTCATAGATACCAGACTCGACCATATTCGTGCGAGTCGAAAACACCACTTACAATTGTCACGGAACCTCAGACGCTCCTTTTGCCCTCATGTAGGCAAGCACTAGTCGGAATCATAATCTATCTCGATATTCATCAGACCATCTAGATGCTGCTGCAACATAATTCTATCCATCAGAGTTCCTTTGGTAACAGGCGGCTGCCTTATACACGTCGTAGCACAGAGGCCACATAAAGCAGGACCACACTGCACACAAAGGCAACACGTGAACAGGAATGCTACAACAACCCCGATGATCATCAGAATCTTCCAACCCCAAGTCGACATCAGGCCCCAAAACCATCCGAGTAGCGTCCTATCCCCTACGTCCACGTGTATGGACTCAGAGATCTTATGCAACTTCGAGATGGCTTGATAGACAGTCGGAGCGTTGTCTGGAATGAATACACAACAACTCGAATGGATCACTCTACATACTCCACCCCGATCTGCTAAGACAACGTCTAAAACCATACGATTTTGCAACGTCATCAACCTATCCGCCTGAAGCTCTGCTGTGATATTACCAAGGGCACTGGCAGTGATGTTAGCTGTCGATTCCACCACTCGAGTCAACTGTCTCAGGTTCCTACTATTGATCATAGGCCCCCAAAACGGCAAGAAACCCTTGAAAAAGTCTCCTGCCTCTTGACCGGCAGTGTCCTCTTTGCTAATCACGCCCCTCACAACTCTGGTCTTGTGGTAATCGGAGGCGACTGTAAAAGTCGGTGGCAACAAATTCGCAATATAACAGGTGCCCGCAAAGTCAAGGGGCAACCATGTATATGCACGGTCGTAACAGACAAAGTACGTACCCTTGGCAGTCAGGAGAACAGGGGAAGAGAGCATTGGTAAGACATACGTCTCAGAGCAAGCACTCTCTCCAAGGTGAGCCCTCTGATTTCAACCACGGCCTTTCAGACAGAAATTACCAAGGTGGGGTACGACCCATATTGGAGACGAGCTCCTAAGCTGTCTTTCGCCCACGAGCGCACTATACTCAACCTCACTGAGATCCCTATAGGCTCGCACCTCTTCCTCTGGGATGAGCGACGGCTCATAGATATCCCTATCTAAATCTGCAATCGCTATTGCCAAAGGCTTATGGTACGGACCAGGACCAAAGTGTGGAGAACGTGGCTCTCGTTTGGGGTAAGGATCTAGTGCACTTCGAAACATTGTTTGCAATGCTCGAGCTGAACCCTGGGAACTATAAGGAAGGACCAAGTACGGAATTCCCTTATCGGTGGTATGTGGCATTAACCCACACACCCAACAATTGGTAGTATTCATCACCAACTGATGTTGATGAAGGAGTTGGATGAAGGAATTATTCATGAATTCCGCATGTCTAGCCTGCTCGTGTTGGGGTAAGATGTGGAAGGAATGAGGAGAAACAGTGGTAGTAAGTTTAGGTTCAGGAGAAGGGGTAGGTGAGGCAGAAGGCAACAATGACTGTATCATGTAATACACCCCACCCACCAATAACGAAGAAACAGTTAAGAATAGAAGGAACACCTGAAACATGAAGCATTTTGTGTGTGCGATTCTGCGCAACTCGAGTCTTTTAGCCTGAGCTTTTTCCATGTCCGACAGCTTCGAGAAAGCCATCCTCTAAAACCGTCCGCTACGTTCTTGACGCACTTCGTTCTGTGTAGCAATAGTCAATCCCCAGGAGTTCCTAGGAATCGACGGTCTCTGACCTAGTGTCAAGACCTACTAACCAGAAGGAAGTACCCGCGCGGCCCTACGGTCCACCCGGATGTAAGGTATCTTTAATCAATAATATATACAAAATCTGCTAGCTGTGGAGGCAAAAACACATATATGGAAAAAGACTAAAAATGTTCAAAATTTACAATTTAGCAAGTGTGTTCAAAACTAGACAGTGGCAATGGGGCAACGTGAATGTCAGGGGAGAAAGCAAATATTCTTGTTTTATTAGTCTCTAGTACTGGATCGAAGAAAATATCGGCTTTTCCCAGGACGTGTCTGCTCGTCAAACAATTGGTCCGATGATGAGACAGAGTTCTGTTGACCAGTCAATTGTTCAGATCTTGAGTTTTGTGATGACAAATGTTCAACAATATCGTTCTGCTGCACTGAGGTATCTCTGACAGGCTGAGCGTCGCTAAAAGGGACAAAGTTCGGAGCAGCTTCGGTTTCAGACGATGCAATGCCCTTCTTCACCCACGAGTCTGCTGGCAAAGGTATAGGTACCTTTTTAGTATGGGTGGCATGCACCCAATTCTTGCGCCCTTCCAAACGAACAGCAGTCCTCGTGGCAAGGAGAACTTGGTAGGGTCCAGTAAAACGAGGCTCAAGGCTGTGCTTCCGGCTGAAATTCCTCGTCACAACCCAGTCTCCAGGCTGGAGCTGGTGGCCTGGACCCTCCGTCTGCGTCGGCAGTGCTTCAAAGACCTGTTGGTGAATTAACCTCTGTTTAGCAGTCAGATCATGAAGATAATCGATCAACATTGGGTACTCAAGATCAGAGAACACACTGGGTCTAGGGACCCCCCAAACATTTGCAGGGCGGCCAAACACAATCTCATAGGGACTGAGCCCTACTCGGGAGTGTACAGTCGCCCTGGTTGACAGAAGAGCTAAGGGCAAAGCGTCAGGCCACGAGAGACCAGTCGTAGCCTGAATCTTCGCTAATTTCAGTTTAAGGGTGCCATTATACCCTTCAACCAAACCTGCTGACTGGGGATGATTGGCGCTGTGGAATTTTTGTGTAATTCCAAGGCCCTTACACACATTCTTCATCACACTCCCTACAAACTCACTTCCGTTATCAGACCATACAATTCGTGGCATTCCATACCGAGGAAAGTATTCCTTCAGTAGGATTTTTGCAGTGGACAGAGCAGTGTTGTCTTTGAGAGGGTAGGCTTCGATCCATCGGGAGAATGCGCAAACCACCACTAAAACGTACTTCAGGTTATTGCATCGCTCCATATGGATGACGTCTAACTGAATCACCTCAAAAGGACATGAAGGGGGAGCAAAATGGCCAGGGGGTGTAGGAGTTCCCTTACCAGGATTGTACAGCATACATATCATACAATTCTTAACCAATCTCTCAGCACACTTAGTAATACCATCATTCTTCCACACAGAGGACAACAACTTGCAGATACCTTTTGCACTAATATGTGCCAAGCCGTGTGCCATCGTCACAACAGCCAGCACATACGCATCCGGCAACATCCACCTCTTATGTTCCGACAAATCAATCCAGCAACCATTCGCATCCAACTTTCCCGTACTCTCTTTCCACTTCGTCTTTTCAGTCTCAGTGGCCTCGTTCTGAATCACTTTCACACTCTCAATAGTGTCCTCACACATACCAGTTTCTGCAGGCCACCTTACCGAACTCGTCACATACATTCTAGTGCTAAGGTTCCGGGCAGTCTCCTTAGCAATCTCATCCGCAAACGCATTGCCACGACCAACGTCATCCGTCACCTTACGGTGTGCACTACATTTAATAATCGCCAACAGCTTGGGCAATGTAAGTGCATCCAAAAGATCATTCACAAGCTGTCCGTGCTGAATCTTTGTACCATGCGATGTCATGAAACCTCTCTCTCTCCACAAACGTCCAAAACTATGCGCAACACCAAACGCATATTGACTATCAGTAAACACATTCACCCGTTTCCCTTTAAACAACACGCACGCTCTAATCAAAGCAATCAGCTCTGCCGCCTGTGCAGAATTCTGATTCAATCTCGCAGTCTCCACAACCGTACTCAACGTCACCACAGCATACGCAGTCGTCACATCACCATTCGGCAACTTAAAACACGACCCATCCACATACAGGGTCCCATCGGGATCTTCCAATGGAGTATTTTTCAAATCAACACGACCTTTTGTTTCCTCCTCAGTTCGTAAGTAGCAGTCGTGAGGCGCTACTTCGTCTGACTCCATACTAATCGGCAACAACGTCGCCGGATTCAGGACATTACAGCGCTTTATCTGAATGTGACTTGCCAAAAGCGTCAACTCGTACCCAGACAACCTTGCACTCGTCAGGTGTTGGGTTTTCGTACGATTCAAGAGAGTGTCAACTGCATGCGGAACCATCACCGTAAGCATATTATCCATGACCAATCCTGCAGATTGTCGGATGGACACCGCAGCTGCCGCTGTTGCTCTCAAACAACTCGGCAATGCTCTAGCTACTGGGTCCAAGGTCGAGGAAAAATATGCACATGGACGTTGCTTACCGCCGAATTGTTGCGTTAAAACACTCAACGCACAACCTTCCCTCTCGTGAACGTATAGTGTAAACGGCTTACTGTAGTCAGGGGTACCTAACACAGGGGCCGAACACAACGCGTCACGCAGTTCAGAAAAACTTTTCTGACATTCTTCCGTCCATGGTAAAGGAGTTGGAACATCCTTGCATGTAAGAGCTACCAATGGTTTCGCTAGCAATGAAAAATTTGGAATCCATTGCCTGCAGTATGACGTGATACCTAAAAAGGCACGCACATCTCTCTGAGTTGTTGGCACAGTCATACGAGCAATCGCTGCAATTCTCTCTGGGGTCAACCTTCTTCCCTCCTTTGACAATAAGTGACCTAGATAGGTTACTTCTTGACAACAATATTGCAGTTTAGAAGGTGACACCTTGTGATGTAAGTCACAGAGATGCTGCAACAATGACACCGTAGCAATTCTGCAAATGTCCTGAGTATCTGCAGCCACCAATAAGTCATCGACGTATTGGATCAAGGCCGCACCAGCCGGCAACATAAACGCATCAAGTTGGCTCTTCAAGGCTTGGCTGTATATCGATGGACTCTCACAGTAGCCCTGAGGAGCGCGTTTAAACCTAAAGCTGCGACCACCAAGAGAGAAACCGAAAAGGTCCCTACTCTCTTCAGCAATCGGAATGCTGAAGAAAGCATTCTTCAGATCGATCACTGAGAACCAAGACGCAGAGGCTGGAATCAGAGTCAGTAGAGCCGTAATGTCAGGCACCACAGGGAACTGAGGAATCACAATTTTATTCACCTCCCGTAAATCAATGACAAAACGATAAACAGGGGGTTTCGATGGATCAGTGCGTTTCAGAATGGGCAGCACAGGGCTATTGCACACGTTTCCCCGAGTCTCTTCAATAACATCTTTCTCAATCAAATCGTAGGTGATTGCTAACAGCGCTCGCTCACCATCAAGAGAGATACGATACTGGGGAATACGCTGCAAACGCACATTAGATTTCAGATGAACAACATAAGGGGAGATATCAAGCAGGCCCACGTCATCGGGGCCTGTTGCCCACAAAGATGCAGGAAGAGAACTCAGTTCCGGTGGGAGCTTGTCGATGGACAAATACATAGAAGAGATAACTTTCTCACCCAATGTAAGCTTAACTCCTGCAGGAGAACAATACAAAGTCGCATACAGACGTTTCAGCAAATCCAGGCCCAAAAGATTCTCACCACAACCAGTAGTCAAAATCAAAGGAGCTTTCAGCTCACGCGGCCCAATTGCAAGGGGCAAAGGGCACGAAACCGGATTGCTAACAGGGGTGCCAGAGAATCCAACGGAAACATTTGTTAAGCCAGACAAAGGTGCGCCAGGGAGTTTCGAATGCATGATGGAACTTTTCGCTGCACCAGTGTCCAACAGAAAAGGCTCAACGACGCCCGAGGTGGCAACTGCGACGTAAGGCCCTCTCTGATCAACCGGAACTGATACTACTCCCTCTCCTCGTCTATGGCTGTCCTAGTAATTACCGTCGTCAGTGTTCTGATTGACGTAATAATCGTCAACATTGTACTGAGCAGATCTATTTTGCGATGACCCACGCTGATCGAAACAATTATTAGAATCGGAAGAATTATTGGAACGATCACTTTGAGCACCGCGACCTCTACCACGTGATGCTTGTTGGGGACCACTACGACCTCCTCTAGATGAATTACCACTATTAGGCTCACTCAAAACTGGACAATCGAATTTCAAATGACCCTCGTTCCTACAATAGGTGCACTGATTGTACCCCAACGTAGATCTCTGCGAAGAGGAGTCATTTCGTGTTTGCGACCTATTCGGCTGAGACTGCGATCGATTCCGCTGTTGCGAATCATTCTCATTCGACCGTGGAGGATACGCTTGTTGCAACAACACCTTCGTTTTGAGCTCTTTTGTCTTTTTATCGGCACGATCATTCTCCTCTTTCTCTCTATTCTCATAATATTGGGCCGTGGCCAATATCTGAGCAGAAGTGGAAACAGCCCACACACTTTCCGAATTCCGTAATTTGTTGCTTAAGTCCGGCAACAAATTTGATACAAACTTGTCCACAAACAACCTCTGACCTCCTTCAGTGCCCATATCCTGACCACTATGATCAATGAATGCCTCCTCAAATCTCGTAGAGAAATCTGAGACACTCTCGTCCTTTTTCTGTTTGCAAGCGGACAACTTGTCCCAATTCACCTTCATAGCTGGCATAAGCGTTTCCATAAGAGTGATTATTCTCTGAGGGAGATTAGCAATCAGCTGTTCGGGCTTAGCCCCACCAACTTGCAAAGCATCTGCGGCAAGAAGTGCAGCCCAGTCACCGCCTAATTCTGCTGCATGGTCTTGCTGACGAATCTTTGCCCATACCGGTTGCGGTACGACATTGCCAAACAACATATCAATGTCGGCAAGATTCATTATCGTAGCATCCACAAGCTGCGATAATTCTTTATAGTACCCTGCAGGATTTTTGCGAGGGTCAGGCAAAGATTGCTTTACCTGTAAAACTTCCGATCGTTTCCACGGAAGATGTATCCACACTCTCTGGAAATGTGGCAAGATCGGTGGAACTTGAGCAGCATCACCCGGCATCCACACTAGTGGAACTTCGCGCATGGGATACTGACCAGGCGCTGCTGGCGATCCCTCCATATCTTCTACAAACAATGCTCGAGGCATTATACAAGGACGGAAAGATAGCAACTGCTCGACAGCACGTCGAACATTGCTACCCACTATCATTCCGCTCGCAAACTGAAGCTGAAGATTAGTGAGAGCAGTCAATGTATCGTCAGACGCATCCACCGATATTTGATCACGCAAAAGCTTGCACATCTCCTCAAAGACAAACCTCTGTGTCGGTACGTTGAACTGAGAGAACGTATCAAGCACCACACGTGGAGGATTCCTAAGGGGATATTTCATCCAAGCCATTGCCATATCATATAGACAGTCACGTTCCCTACTACCGGGAAGCTGACTTCGTCTTTGGGGACCATCAGAACCAGCGGACTCAAGAATCGGTCCAAGAGAATTGAAAAAGTTAGCAGCAACAGAAGGAACACGACGTCCAGTAGATGGGGTATTAGGGTAACACAACGGGATAACAAGAGAAGTATCAGAAACAGAAGGAACAGCAGGAGTAACCAGAACAGTAGGGGTAGCGGGAACAGGAGTATGAGGGAGTACAAGTGGAGGAGCAGTAGGGACAGAAGTAGGCAGAGGAGCAGGGACAGTTGGAGGTACAGGAACAGGAGCAGGTTGGGGAACAGGTACAGGAACAGGAACAGGGGGAACCACAGGAACTGCGGTACCCTGCGCATACGGAGGTGGCGATTTCAAGAGATAGGACAACAAGGGGTCCTCTGCTACTTCCTCCTTCTTATCCGTACCCGTCGGTAAAGCGGGGTAACACTTATCTATAGTCATGCGCTGCAATCTATCGAAAACTTCCTTTTCCTTATCCTCCTTATCTCGCTGGAACTGCTCTGCGTTTCTTACCGTAGTAACAATACCTTCTCTCTTATTACGTTTAATCTGTTTGATTTCTTTCTGCTTGGCTTCTTTACGCCACAACCGAAAGGAATCAAACATGGCCGGCCTTGCTTTTCTTTGGAACAATTTAGCTTCAAGATTATCTAAAATTGGAGTCTCAAAACTACCATGAGGTGGCCAACTAAGGACACCGTCTTTCTTAGTGTATCGAACCCAACACTCATTGAACGTAATTGGACCTAAACCGTGTCGACTGTACAACTCATAAATTGGAGTTCCAATCGGAGGTATCGGACACGAGTCCTCCAATCGGGAATCCGTACCACAACTTCTAAAGCAACTGAACAAAGTACTACGGCCAGGCATCGCGCACACTAACCGAGTTTCACAAACGTCAAGGGTTATAGGATTACAATATCCCTACAAAGAGCAAAACCCTCGGTTTTTGGCGACTGCAGACGTCAAATATCACAACAAAGAACAAAGTACCAAGAACCACAAATGCAATGGAACCATGCAACAACTAAGCACCCACAACAAAGGACTCTGGGAGCGACCCACAAATACTTAACTCAAAGATCAATGGCGTCACCAGGAAGGCCCGTCAATCGTCTCGCTGTACCAAGGTCTACGCCAGGCGCCAAAACAGGTCTACAGTCAGGGCAGCAGTCCGTTGCAGCCGTCAGGAGGCGGGGATCTTCGCAGGAAAAGTCGTCGGGCCACTTGTTTCGACCACAGGATCGATGAAGCGGGGTGCACCTTCCCTCGGAGATTTCACACGAAGTTCCTCACGATCGTCGGGCTTGGACCGGTACCACTGATGCAGCCTCACGTTGGGCGCCAACTGAAGGACTGGGTTTTTGCTAAGACCCAGCGGTGCCAGGGATAACACCTAAAACCTTCGTGGGTAACCTGTTCCGGCGTACAAATGACAGAGACACGGGACACTTCCTTCGGCGTCAAAGATTCGAGGTTTATTACTGCAGGGAACACAGAAGTCACAAGAAGTATGTTGTAATAAAAGAAAATATGAATCCAGAGGAAGCCAGGTAGTTTATCCAAGATGTAGGTTTATTCGAAGATCAGTACATGTTCCAGGTAAGTCTTAAGTAGATAATAGATAGTAAGTAGATAGTAAGTTAGTCAGTC
The DNA here is from genome assembly GCF_964263255.1 of Lissotriton vulgaris. Classification (NCBI taxonomy): domain Eukaryota; kingdom Metazoa; phylum Chordata; class Amphibia; order Caudata; family Salamandridae; genus Lissotriton; species Lissotriton vulgaris. Next base: position 2,005,562,629 of record NC_141691.1, on the reverse strand, counting down.
CCACCAGGAGCAAGATGTTAGTAGCTCAGCCCACACAGCTCAACTGTCATTCCACAGACACACAGGCACTCTCACATTCTAAACTCACTGACATCACGCAGACACCACACTCACACTGGCTTGAGCAACTAGAAAGGAGGAGAAACCAGGTACAACATATCCCCTTTTCTTCACAGGAAATAAACAGAATAACCAACAACTAAGCAAACATAAAGTGAAAGATAAACTTGCAAAGAAGCAGACAGATCAAAAGGAAAGGGAGAGAGAAAAAGGTGAAAAGATAAAGGAAGATAAAGAAACAAAGTAAAAGGATAAACCATAAAACATGGCACACATCCCCTTTTCTTCACAAAAAAAACAAGAAATAAACAATGCGAACTTGAAAAGACTTAAAGTGCAAAAACATAGAGTAGAAACCTTAGTGCATTATACATATAATGGGAATGCACAGCTTTAACAAAGTAAACTCAATACTTAAGCTTATCAATAATAACGCTAAGGCGTATTCATACCTACACTTCCTTAATAATAACGCTAACGCATTTTGAAACGTGTACTTTAAACCTGTACTTATCAAATTAAAGAATAACGCATTTTAATACCTGTAATGCACCATATACTTGCACCGTATAACACTTAGAGAAATTGAAGCATAACGCGCTTTAACAGCTGTATTGCACCATAAACTTGTGCCGTATAACACTTGGAGAAATTGAAGCATAACGCGTTTTAACACCTGTATTGCACCATATACTCGTGCCGTATAACACTTAAAGAAATTGAAGCATAACGCGTTTTAACACCTGTATTGCACCATATACTCGTGCCGTATAATAATTAGAAAAATTGAAGAATAACGTGTTTTAATACTTGTTAAAGAGTGTGCGCACCACTCTCACTGAATAAATAAATAAGAGCAAGAAGACCAGCTTCTTCCTAACACTATCCTACGAATAAAGATGGTATTTGTGCTCAAGAATAATAAATACAGTACCTGACCACTTTATGAGAAGACTTAAAGAAGCAGTGAATAATATAACATTCAGCTAGAAGGAAAATTGTGTTATATTAAAAAAAACAGTTTTCGTCAGATAAGGTTATGCATGCTCAGAATTAATGTAGAATAATAAATATCAATAATAAATAAACAATGTATATCACAACACCGGTGAGCGAACCCTCTCACCCGAGTTGACAACTGTCTCTGCATTCAGTTAATTTCCAGAATCTGTTAATGTCTGTGTAGCTTATTCATCACACAGCCAAACACAGTATATCGCTGTCTGCGTAGGATAAAACTTTCACTCATGTAGAAGCGAGGATTTCAGGCATCAAGTATCCTCTTTTCACGACAGTCTCACCGATATTTGAGTGAACTTCACTTTTAAAGATGATGGCACGTCTCGTGACGGTGGCTCTGGGTACGTCTTTGATGATCATTTTGTAGCTGCTGTACAGCCTAAATTCAGTATTTAGTTAGACGGAGGATGAATAAAACTCCGGAAAAGAACAGCTGTCAATTCAACTTTATTGCCAGACGCAGAAGAACACCCGTGCTTGGCAAATGCAGTATAGCTGTGAGATAGCGTGACGTGACTCCAGTAAACACAATATGGCGACACGTTTTTTACGTAATGCTGGATGGCTCTGGGAACACAGCTGCCCCAAACGTCACAAAGAGCTGAAGGAAGGTAGGCATCAGGCGCTCCTCGCGCACTTCCCTTTTAAAATCATGGTGACAGTTATGCATTGCGCAGATCGGCTGAGAAAGTTAATGTATTTGTGGCGCATTTCTATTTGTAATCACGCACACACCATCAGCATGACCTCGCTCAGGGTGTTCCAAAAACACATCAGCAGCGTGTAATTCCCTCCACACACGATGCAACAGCCCGACAATTTCAAGATGCATCTTTCCTCACACTTCCGAATTGTGTGACACCTCATCAATTTGTAAAAATGTAGAAAGAAACCTTCGTGTCATGCCAAATAACTGCACAGAAAGATCCACCAGATGGCGCTTGTTCACTACACTTCTGCTTGAACACGAATAGGCAACATCTTCTAATGATACTTATTCATCACACAGCCAAACACAGTATATCGCTGTTTGAATATAGAAAGGCGATCACATCCACCGCATGCTTGAATACAGGAAGCTTCACAGTTAAAACGATTTGAAACACTGTAATCCACGGTTTGACTTGCTCCTCACACAGTCACGCTTTCAGTCACAATAATAAAGTAATTTAGATCAAAACCCTGGGTTAGTAGGGCTGTCCGTAGGAAAGGGACACTGGTGGGGACTTACCAGGGTTGTTGTCTTGTTTATTTTTCCGTTTCAGTTTAAAAGTTGCAGTTTCTTTACTTTGTCAACGTCCTTGCACGCTGTAATTTCTTAATACATTTCAAAAACGTCGCCAAAATGTTGTAGTAAAAGAAGTTATAAATCCGGAGGAAGCCAGGTAGTTTATCCAAGATATAGGTTTATTAGAAGATCAGTACATGTTCCAGGTAAGTCTTAAGTAGATAATAGATAGTAAGTAGATAGTAAGTTAGTCAGTCCTGATGGAGCAGATTTCATCTGCAGTCAGGCATTGTTTTATTTTTTGTGCTTCAGACAGACTGCATTCAAATTGCCACGCACCTTTTGGTGCAAGTTAAAACCATGGCACATGAAAAATATGAAAGTGAGGCCAATTCAGTCTGACATGCTTTTTCTGAATTAACATGTGTTTTTACAATGTAGAGAAAAGTGGCCTTTTTAGCTTTGAAGATTAATAGAATATGTTTCTCTCTTCCCAGCTCATCCCATGCAATCTACATTCACTATTTCTGTCTTAAGAGACTTTGACTTGTTGCATATTTTGATAAACATTTTCAGTTAATAACACCTCTTTTTATAATGTGTGTGTATTAGTATGAAGTTTGGAAACATAATGGGCTGATTCACATGACATTAATATTATCTTTTTGTTTGTTTTATTTTCGGGCCTACCATTAAATGGCTGCCTGTGAAACCAGCACTATGGCTTGCTTTGAAAGAGAAGAGAGCATGCGCAGACTGTGGCAGCTTGACTCAAACTGCGGAAGGGGTCAAGGACAGCTTGAACTATACATCCTTGTGATTCTGCCAAATGTACCAGTGTTAGTTAAAAGTGTCCATCTGACTGCGCTTTGGCAGGAAGGGAGGAAGACTATTGAAACATTTTCCCTAGCAATTGTTGCAAACTTATAAAATGTATTTATTATGTATGCTTCTTTTGTTAAAAACTGGCATGGTCAGGTTTTTAGAATGAGTCAGGAAAGAGACGTCATGCCATCATGACTGACCAATCAGTACAGGTTTTCCTGAAAGTTGAAACATTTTGTGTAGTCTGCCAAAATTTTGTGTATAAAACTGACCTCTCCGGAGGAGGGGGTGGCTTTCTCAGCTCAGCTGGCTTTTAGGCTCATTAGGGGGTGTGTGAGCTCTTGAAGAGAAGGAACAGATTAGGCCAGACAGCCTATGGGTTAGGTACGAGAACGTCCCGGGAGATTGCTGAAGGGAGGGTTTGCGTCCGAGGAGTGTCAGGGGGAGGTTTCTTGCTTCCACGTCATATCTTGGCCACATTCCCTTGAGGTCTGGTGAAGGAGGGGCTGTCTCACTCCCTGCTTGCTCTTTAGACACAGACAGACAGAGAGTGCAGCTGATTAAATAGAATTAGATGCTAAACTTCAGTTATGCTTTGACTAATTAATTAGGTCTGAAAAGATTTTTTTTTGACTTATGCATTTATTTCTCTTAATGGGAGAGTTTTGCAAACTATTTGATTTTTGATTAGCCTTGCAAGTCTATATTTTTCTTAGAAACTCTTTAAGAATTTTGAATGACATTTTGCGCCACATTTCTATATGTAATGCTTATATGCAGACTGTAAAATGTTCTGTATTAATGCTATTTTTTCTGTTTTCCAAATTCTGTAACCTGATTGATACTTTACTAATGAATAAAGGGTCAGAGAAAAATTAACTTTTTTACTAGAAAATAAAACCCTTTAAAAACTCAACAACTCTCTTTATTGGCTTAAAATAATAATTGCATTTTTGACTGTTCATCTTTATTTAAAGTCTTATGAAGGTAATACATGGTGTGAAGGGCCCAACACCTTTTGAGCGGTAAATTAGAGGTAGCATGAGGGTTTTGCATTGAGAAATTACCAGAAGAAATTACCGCTCCATCAGTTTCACCAGGAGCAAGATGTTAGTAGCTCAGCCCACACAGCTCAACTGTCATTCCACAGACACACAGGTACTCTCACATTCTAAACTCACTGACATAACGCACTCCAACATTCCACGCAGACACCACACTCACACTGGCTTGAGCAACTAGAAAGGAGGAGAAACCAGGTACAACAAAGTACAACATGTGTAGGTTCGAGGAGACTGCTTCAAATTGTATCTGTGGATCGCTCCTCTTATACAGTTTTCGAGCATAGGATAACATGGTGCACAAAGGTTTACAACTTGGTTCCCATCGTAAAAGTCATAAGGGGTCGCTTTCATGTATTCAGGGTCCGGAACATAACTACAGTAACATTTGGCGGTTCCCAACTGTAAAAGTACATCTTCCCACCATTAGTACATTCCAATCGGCAGTAAACGAATCAAGGAAGAGACAGAAACAGGTGCAGGGGAAGACGGAAACAGCAAACAGATCGAAAAGGGTGTAAAAGGGGTGGCGTCAAGAAACACGAGTTGCAGGCATCAAAGGGGACGTGCTTAATGAATGCACAACTGAGACAATAGAGCGGCACGGCAAGATGAGCCTCGAGCGGGGCCATCTGCCTTACAGTGTCATCCCCCTCATCATAAAGACACCTTCAAAGGAAACGTGTCTTCCGCAAGAGTTTGGGAATCCCAGGGTCGCGAAGCGGACAGCGTCCGTTCGCTGGCTACTTGAGGGCAAGAAACAAAATGGATGCCGTATCTAAGATGGAACCCGTGGGCTCAGATGAAGAAACCCACGAAACAAACGAACGGTTCAGGTTAGCACAGCGTAAACGCATACACCCACTAAACTCGTCATTTGCGGTTCATAGATACCAGACTCGACCATATTCGTGCGAGTCGAAAACACCACTTACAATTGTCACGGAACCTCAGTATCCCAGTGTTTTCCAAAAACTTTGGAACTCTAACACACTTTTTTACTGACAAAGTTATGCAACCCGCCAAGCTACACGACGATAAGGCGGGCGAACTTGGCTAATCTACTATTTCTGTTGAAATGACTAATACATTTGCACGGACAGTTTTCTTGATAAAACTATGGCGAACAAATTAATAATGTGTCAAAACCGGTTTCAGTGAATGTTTGTCTTATGTATTTTATTGTATTGTAATTGCATTTGTATAGCGATTACTACCCCTGACGAGGTGCCGATGTGCATCTGCGAGTACAATCGGCTTATTGTGCACGGGTTGTCAACGTTGCCGGGCAGTAGTGCAATACCTTTGTCCAAGCAACTCCTGACAAGATATGCCATTGCAGGTAGACGTAAAGGTGAAATCCAGCCCACCTTACTTCCTGTCTTCTCGTTACCTGTGTATAATGCTTGTTGGAGCATAACATAATTGTTTAGTTGTGAATTGTATGTGCTCCCCGTAGGCATGTTGGCAGTGAATAACAAATATATGTTACCCCACACACTGAAAATATGTACAGATTAGTTGCCCTTTCTTAAATTGTGGGAAAGCTGAATGTGTTCTTATATTTGTGGCCTTACTGCTCGAACCCAGAGTTTCTCCAAAACTTTGGAACCGCAGCATACTTTTATGATGTCAAGCTTCTGTAACCCGCCTAGCTGCAAAGGCAGTAAGGCGGACAATGTGTCAATCCAGTCTCAGTGAATGTTTGCCCATTATGCATCTGCCAGTAAGTAAGTACCTTGATTTGTTTGACTGTGTTTAAATTGTTGCTAGTGATTGGATGGCCTTGAGCCTTATTAAAGCCTTCCTGCAGAACTGCTTGTTCGAGGAGGTACATCTTGTGCAATGTGAAACCATAATTGTGGGGTTTGTCATAGCTTCCCTGCTTGACCGGCGTCTAAGACCGGCATCTATCCCAATGACTGGAAATGCGCAAAAGTCAGACCCCTGCTCAAGATGCCCTCAGCAGATCCCAAGGACCTTAAGAACTACCGACCCATCTTCCTCCTCCCGTTTGCAGCCAAAGTAACTAAGAAGACTGTCAATGCCCAGCTGAGAAGATTGATCGAAAAAAACTCCATCCTCAACCCCTCCCAATCCAGATTCTTCCACAACCACAGCGCCAAGACCGCTCTACTCGCTGCCTCAGACAACATCTGCACCCTCCTCGACCAAGGACACACCGCGGCCCTGATCCTACTCGACCTCACTGCAGCTTTCAACACCGTCTCCCACCGCACACTCTCTGCCAAGACTCCGTGAGGAGGGAATACAGGCAACCGCCCTCGACTGGATCTGCTCATTCCTCACTGGCAGAACCCAAAGAATCAGGCTGCCACCCTTCCTCTCTGAACCAACCGAAATCAACTGCAGAGTACCCCAAGGATCGTCACTCAGCCCCACGCCCTTCAACATCTGCATGGTCCCCCTCGCCGCCATCGTCAGACAGCACAGACTCAGCATATTATCCAATGCCGACAATACCCAGCTTATCCTCTCCCTTACCAAGAACCCCTTCACACCAGGCTGAACTTCCAGGAAGAAATGAAGGACGTCGTATCCTAGATGAGCAGCAGCTGCCTGAAGCTCAACTCGGAGAAGACAGAGCTCCTCGTGCTCCGACCCTCTCCCTCTGCATGGGACAACACCTGGTGACCCACTGTCCTCGGCAGCCCTCTCACCCCCACAGGCCACACCCATAACATTGGCATCGTACTTGACTCCTCCCTCTCCATGCCCCGACAGGTCAATGCCGTCACTAGTAGCTGTTTCAATACCCTCTGCATCCTCCGAAAGACCTTCAAATGGATCCCCCCACCCTGAATCAAGGAAGACCATCACCCATGCACTCATAACCAGCAGACTGGACTACGGAAACACCCTCTACACCGGGATCAACAAGTCCCTGCTTTGCAAACTCCAGACAATGAAGAACATCGCAGCCAGACTCGTCCTCGGCAACCCTCGACATGAGCACATCACCCAGCACATGCAGAACCTCCATTGGCTCCCCATAGAAAAGAGAATCACCTTCAAGATACTCACCCACACCTACAAATGCCTTCACAACACCAGACCCAAATATCTAAACCAGAAAATCTCCTTCCACACACCCAAGCGAAACCTCAGATCCATCAACCTCGCCCTTGCCGTAATCTGGCGATTCGCAGAGCCAGAACAGGGGGAAGAGCCTTCTCGTATATCATGGCCGAGACATGGAACAAACTCCCAATCGACATCAGGCATGCCCCCTCCCTGAACACCTTCAGGAAGTCACTCAAGACCTGGCTCTTCGGATCTGCTAAACCCCCTCTTCCTGCCCCCCCCCCACAGCACCTTGAGACCCTCACCGGTGAGTAGTGCGCTTACAAGTCATTTACTTTTACCTTCATTTGACATAAGGGCACCTTGACATAAATGTGGTCAAGATATACGCTGTATGAAGCTCTCTATAGTGTTTGAATTATTAAACTATAATGTTGTAAATCTATCATAACAACTACAAACCCAGAGGGTTCCTTGTGTTAACTAACTATCCAGGGAGGAACGCTTGTTGATGAAGTAAACTTTAAAATTAAGAAGAGACTGTATATTCGTACGATTGTTGAGAGATTGTTATGAATGCCAGTAATGCCCTTACCAGGAGTACTTCTCTATGTGTTCGCCGCTGATTCCGTTAAAACCCCAGTTTTTGAATTACAACAAAGCGTGTTTTACCTAGTGCATCAGACCATGCTAAATCATCTCAGCGCTGGGATTGGCATATGCAACTCTCTGTATGCATTGCTGTCCTTAACCCTAACGAGGAAAGGTGGCCAAACAGGGGAGCTAGTGACAAGCCTACAAGTATTACGGATGGCTGTGCCAATCATAACATGTGTTTGTGCACAGATCACCTGAAGGGTATCTTGGCACTGAATACCGATGGTCCTTGAGACCAAACTCAATGGTGCTGATTTTATCGACCTCAGAAGGAAGAAAGGCCTGCCTTTATGTGAGCAGGCTGCATAGATTGTCCCTTCCGATCCCTGTTTTAAGCCAATATTGAAGCATAAACTTATAAGGCATTTGCCGAAAGAAACCTCTGGATTTAAACCAGGAAGCAGTACGGTGCCTTTATGAGAACCTGGGAAGAGCAACAAATAGGGGACTATTGGGCGCTTTACTACGTCTCTGGGGACTTTGTGATGTGATTTTGTTGACTTATGTTATTTGAAATTAATGAGGGTCTGATAACCAGTCCTTCCACCTCATGATCACAAGTCAAAACCCCAACTGTGAGAAAGATTAACCCCTGCTCGCCAGGCAATCCTGGCCACAGCAGATGCACGTTTTGCTCCATCCGTACAGTGGCAAGACAAAGTGTGACCACTCATGGTGGCAAAAAAAATTAGTTGTCCAAGCAGCAGAGTATCCGGTCAACAGAATTAAATAAACCGCATTCCCCCTCTCACGGCACGCTGCCCCCGCGGCATGCGGCATGAGAGTTTGTACCTGTACATTCGTATGCCCCATTATTAATTCAAGTCAAAGGGAATGGGATGCAGCTGCAGTTTGCCTGTGGACTAAATGTACATTGGCTCTAAGACACACCTATATATGTCTGAGCCCACCCAGCTAGTGTTGTCGCACAGGGCCCACCATCCACACAATGCCATGTCTAAATCACTCTCAAGTCACCTCCCCAGGTACAGTATTGCTCAAGTTACAGAAGCTGCTTGGACCCAAGTGAAAACAAGCATTGGAAATGCAATAGGTCTCGCATTAGAAAAGTAGGAGCTATTGGTCTTGTAAATGGTTTTTTTTATTTGCGTTGATTTTTGAAATAGCTAAATTGATAGCTTTGTCATTTACGACGCCAATAGTTTTAACTTTTGTGAATGTGACACCTATAGCATTTGGAATGCAACATGATTTGTATTTATGTGACTTTGATGGCAGCTTTTGTTGTTATGCCACATCTCTAGAGAGCAGGAGAGTGCAGCAGGGGAGAGAAGCACAGCCTTGCAAGCTGAGCGTCCTCCCATCGCACACCCATCTGTGGTTTGAGTGGTGTGAGGGTGAGGGGTATGAGGGTGAGGGATGTGAGGGTGAGGGGTGTGAGCGTGAGGGGTGTGAGGGTGAGGGGGTGTGAGGGTGAGGGGTTGTGAGTGTGTGTGATGGTGAGGTTGAGTGAGGGGGTGTGAGGTTGAGTGTGTGTGACGGTGTGTGATGGTGAGGGTGTGTGAGGGTGAGTGAGGGTGTTTGATGTTGACTGAGGGAGTGTGAATGTGTGGGTGTGTGACGGTGTGAGGGTGAGGATGTGTGAGGGTGAGTTAGGGAGTGTGAGGGTGTGTGAGTGGGTGAGTCTGAGAGTTAGGGGTGTGAGGGTGAGTGAGGGTGAATGAGGGTGAGGGGATGAGGGTAAGGGTGTGTGAGGGTGAGGGGTGTTGATGGTGAGAGGTTGCGAGGCTGAGGGTGGCTGAGTGTGTGTGAGGGTGTTTGAGGGTGAGGGTGTGAGGTGTAGTGAGGGTTAGAGTGTTGTGAGGGGTGTGAGGGTCTGAGGGGAGTGAGGGTGTGTGAGTGTGAGGGTGTGTGAGGGTGAGGGTGAGTAAGGGGGTGTGTGGCTGAGAGTGTGTGAGGTGTAGTGAGTGTGAGAGTGTTGTGAGGGGTGTGAGGGGAGCGAGGGTGTGTGAGGGTGAGGGGGTGTGAGGGTGAGGTGTGTGTGTGTGAGGGTGAGGGTGAGTGAGGGGGTGTGAGGCTTAGGGTGTGTGACGGTGCGTGAGGGTGAGGGTGTGTGAGGGTGAGTGAGGGTGAGAGAGGGGTTGTTAGACAGAGCGTGTGTGACGGTGTGTGAGGGTGAGGGTGTGTGAAGGTGAGTGTGAGTGAGTGTGAGTGAGTGTGAGTGAGTGTGAGTGAGGGTGAGTGAGGGGGTGTGAGGGTGTGGGTGTGTGACGTTGTGTGAGTGTGAGGGTGTGTGAGGGTGACTGAGGGAGTGTGAGGGTGTGTGAGTGGTAAGGGTGAGAGTTAGGGTTTGTGAGGGTGAGGGTGTGAGGGTGACTGAGGGTGTGTGAGGGTGAGGGTATGAGGGTAAGGGTGTGTGAGGCTGAGTGGTGTTGATGGTGAGAGGGTGTGAGGGTGAGGGGGGTCAGTGTGTGAGGTGTAGTTTGTGCGAGATTGTTGTGAGGGGTGTGAGGGTGTGAGGGGAGCTAGGGTGTGTGAGGCTGAGGGAGTGTGAGGGTGAGGGGGTGTGAGTGTGTGTGAGGGTGAGGGTGAGTGAGGGTGTGTGAGGCTGAGGGTGTGTGAGGGTATTTGAGGGTGAGTGGGGTTGAGTGAGGGCGTCTTAGGCTGAGGGTGTTTGACGGTGTGTGAGGGTGAGTGAGGGTGAGTGAGGGTGACTGAGGGTGAGTGATTGTGAGTGAGGGTGAGTGAGGGGGTGTGAGGGTGTGGGTGTGTGACGGTGTGTGATTGTGAGGGTGTGTGAGTGTGATTGAGGGAGTTTGGAAAGGGGCGACCACTCGGTCCCCCCGAACGTATGGTTGGGGGCCCGGATCCCCCCGGGAAACCATTTTGGGCGGGGGGCGTGTCACAGCTGGTATGCCCGAAGCGGCATAGCCGGGGCGCGCCTTCTTCCCGCCCAGGAGGGGTTGTCCTAGACACCTACACCGATGGCCACGCCCAGGAGGCGTACCAGCAGAGGGTTCACGCCCTCCCGAAGACGGATAAAGAGAGCGGGAATCCGAAGAAGCATCCTCTTGTTCCTGTGCTTGGAAGCTGCACCCACTCGTTGCACGTGAGCCCTCGACGGAACAAGGAGCAATTTTGAGAACTGGTAATTCTTGTGTTTCTCTTTCAGCGACTTCGAGGCTCAGGGTTCAGGACCGTATTGATCGACGTAGATCGGACACTCGATAATAATGCCTGGCAAGAAGGCAGGAAAGAAGTCCGGAACCGACCAGATGCTTCGCATGCTGGTAAGAGATAGGGCGAACATGAAGAAGCAGATGGCTGCGATGAACAATCCGGGTAGACCGAAGAAGGTAATAGGCCCGGCATTGCTGAAAGTTGCCCCCGAGGGTAGGGGGAAGCGGGTTAGGAATAGGCCGGCAGGGGGCGGAGGTTCCGGTACCCGAGGTTCCTCCGGCGACCCCGGCCAGTCCGGTCGAGGCTCCAGTACCAATCCCAGACGCGGGTCAACCGATTCCGGTTGTTGTTACGCCCGTCAACGAGGAGGATATGCCTCCGGAATTAGCCGCTCAGCTGGCCGCATGGCTCGGCAAAAAGTCAGGGGGTGCTACGGCGCCTGAAGACACGGCCGAAGAGGCCAAGTTACTAATGCAGCAGTTACGGCAGTCTAGAGCTGCCGCAAAGGCGAATCTCCCTCTTGTCCCCCCCACAGGTGACCTCGGAAGGACCGGCACCAGACGTAGAGAAAACGGCGGGAACAACGATTAAGCCGGGTAAGCAGGCATTGCCAATGGCGGGGGAGGGGTCGTTGCCCTCAAGACGGGAGAAGGTGGTTCAACACATACCGTTGGCCACGAAAGAATTGATATGGGCTGATAAGTATGTAAATATGTTTTCCCTGCTGACTGACCATCACGAAATGGAGTATATTAAGACACAGAAAGATTTGTGGCACCCGAGTGTATGGCGAGCCAAAATGGCGGGATTCAGGTTGGATGAGACAATCACAAATTGGGCCAAGGCCTTTGCAATGTTTACCGCAATCATGGGTTCCGAGGTTCTGTCCGAATTGTCTTGCTATCAAACACGAATACTGGATTTATATGAAACGTCTGAGGGCAATGAATGGATGGGGTACGATATGAAGTTCCGTAAGGCCAAAGAGCACGATTCATCTCTGGCGTGGGATTGTCTCGACTCAATTTCTTGGCAGAATCAGCTACTGCCGGGCGCGACGAAGTCGTCCTCGCTAGGTGGTAATGGGTCGGAGCCTCCCCGCTACCAGTCCCCGGTGCCCTTTCGAGCGGGCCCCGGTGGCGACCGCCAAGCAAGGACTGGTGGGAAGGGGGGTAAGAAAGGGGTCTGTTGGAATTTTAACAGGGGCAATTGCAGCAGGCCACAAGGGACATGTAGATTCAGACATGCATGTGCAGGGTGCGGGAACTCCTCACACCCCGAGAGTTCTTGCAGATCCAGGAATAGTGGGACGGCAGGTAGCGGAGGGTCCAAACAAGATTGAAGGGGGCCATTTTGTACCGCTACCTACCCCCGTTGATATCATGGCAATGATCCCTTGGCTAAACGAATACCCTGATCATGTCTCCGCCGGGGTGTTGAGGATTGGCTTCCTATATGGCTTCCACATCCCGGCGGGGGATTTTCGTGGGGAGCCTCTTTGTAGGAACCAACTGTCGGCTCAGCATAATCCAGTGGTTGTGGAGGGGGAGATTGCAAAAGAGGTTGCCCTTGGCCGGGTTGCTGGCCCATATAGGCACCCGCCAGTAACGGATTTCATCTGTTCCCCGTTAGGAGTGGTTCCCAAGAAGGACCCGGGTGAGTTTAGGTTAATCCATAACTTGTCCGCTCCAAGGGGTCTCTCGGTGAACGATGCGATTGACCCGGGAGTTTGTTCGGTGCGGTACGCATCTTTCGATGATGCCGTCACTATGTTAAATCGCCGGTGGCCCGGAGCGCTGATGGCGAAGTCAGATATCGAGTCGGCGTTCCGGTTGCTCCCGGTACACCCACAGGATCACCGTTTGTTAGGCTTTGTGTTCCAAGGACGTTATTACATGGACAGATGTATGCCAATGGGTTGCTCCATCTCTTGTGCTTATTTTGAGAAATTCAGCTGTTTTTTGGAATGGGCATTTATCACAGCCACTGGCCATAGCCATGTTATGCATTACTTAGATGATTTTTTGTTCTTGGGGGCAGCCGGCGACACAAACTGTGCGCGGGCGCTGCAGGATTTTTGCTCCCTCATGAAGGGATTCGGAGTGCCATTGGCACCAGGTAAGACGATTGGACCTTCCACTTCACTCGAGTTTCTGGGAATTGAGCTCGATTCTGTGGAGGGATGTTTCCGTTTGCCAGTAGGGAAAGTAGCGAAATTCAGGGCTTCCCTCGAACTGTGCCTGAGCAAGGAGAAAGTTACACTCCATCAGTTACAACAAGCAGTTGGTCAACTCAATTTTGCCCTAAGAGTGATACCAATGGCCCGCCCCTTTTCCCGCTCTATAGCACAAGCGATGGTTGGTCTCAAGGAAAGACACCACCGCACGAGACTGTCTGCAGAGGTTCACCAGGACATGCGCATATGGTTGGCATTTCTGGCGGATTTCAACGGTCGAGTGGTGTGGAACAAACCGCCAGCGTCTTCGGATGAGCTGGGGTTGTGGACCGACTCGACGGGAAGCGTGGGATTTGGCGCCATCTTTGGTAATCGATGGTCGGCGCAAACATGGCCGGCGTGGTGGCACACCAGCGGTCTCACAGGTAACATTGGGTTCCTCGAGTTATTCCCCATTTTGGTGGCTCTGATGGCATGGCCAGAAGAGTTCAGAGATCGATCTGTGGTATTTTGGTCCGACAATATGACTGTCGTTGAATGTATAAATAATCAGGCAGCACGCTGCAAGTGGCTATTGAGATTACTGAAAGAAATTGTACTACTGTGCATGAGATTGAATGCGCAATTCAGGGCGAAACATGTGCCGGGTGTACTGAATCAGGCTGCTGATGCACTCTCTCGTTCACACATGCAGGCTTTCAGGGGTTATCTACCTTCCGCGGATCTAACGGCGGCACCATTTCCCGAAGCACTCTGGTTACTCGGTGCCCCGGATTACAAGACCTCGTGGCAGCAAGCTTAGCCCCCAGGACGAGGAAGGCATACGAAGGAGCGTTTCGTTCCTATTGTGCATTTTTGGGTCCGGCGGGGGAGGACACATGGGGTCATGAGGATTGCTTCCTAAGGTTTCTAGTAGCATTACACAGGGAAGGCCGATCAGTAGCAACGGCCAATAGGCACCGGGCCGCCATTTCATTCATGGCGCAGGCACATGGTATCAAGGACCCGACATCGTCCTTTTTGGTAAGGAAAGCCCTGCGTGGTTGGCAACGCATGGAAGGTCGTTCAGTAGACGAGAGGCGCCCGATTGGGTTAGAAAGGTTGTCCCTGCTCATTTTGGCTCTACCTAGGACATGTTCCTCCCATTTCGAGACAGTTCTGTTCCAGGCCGCTTTCGCATTAGCATTCCACGGGGCTATGCGGGTGAGCGAACTGGTTGCAAAGAATAAAAAAGATGTGGGGGGAGGCCTATGTCGGGATCACATCCTGATTAGGGGTGATTCAATGGTAGTCACAATAGCCAAATCCAAGACTGATCAAAGGGCTATGGGAGACAGTATTGTTGTCCAGCGCATGCGAGGGTCCCCCATGTGCCCGGTAAGGTGCGTTGAAGAATATTTGGCACGAAGGGCGGATACGTGGGGGGGAGCCTGCTGAGACACATTGATGCCACCCCACTGACGAGGTTTCAGTTTCAGAGGGTGTTAGCACTGGCAATCGCAGCAGCGGGCATGGACCTGTGCGATTTTGGGACCCACTCCTTTAGGATTGGGGCTGCTACGGAGGCTACAGCCAGGGGTCAGAGTGCTGAAGAGGTGAAACAGTTAGGACGATGGTCCTCGAATTGTTTTAAAAGGTACGTGCGATTGCACATGTTGTGAAGTCAAGTTACATACACTCACGCTTCTTGTCTTCTGTTTGGTTTACAGTTTCGCGAGCATGCTATGCGGGGCGGAATTTTCAGTCGACTTGGCACCAGGGGACCAGCGGTCAGAGATCACCGGCTGAGGAGAGAGTGGTGTGGGTCGTGGGCCACTCAGACGTGAGGCAGGCCGGGGACGTATTCAAAGCAGGTGACGCGATTCACGCAGCTGGGGAATACGGGTGCAGAGTGACCTTCCACGGAAGGGGCGGGCTCTGTATTGACCAGTTTGAATCCTTTTTCGAGGAAGTCTTAGGGCGGCAGAGGTCACCGCCATCTGTAATCATAGTACACCTGGGGGGCAATGACATGGTGACACTCGGGAGGCGAGTACTACTCGAGCGAGTTTTGTCTACTGTTAGTTGGCTTGCGAGAAGGATCCCGGGGTGCACGATAGCATGGTCCCACATGATTCCCAGGAAGGTGTGGCGGGGGGGCCTTTCGGTTTCAGCTCTGAACCAATCGGTAAAGAAGGTCAACAACAAACTTGGTAGGTTGTTTCGCTCAGCGCAGTTGCACAGTATTCCTCATGGATGCATTCGGGGGGATCACATGTACCTAGAGGATGGGGTTCACTTGTCCCGGGAGGGGAATGTGTTACTCATAGGAGACTTCATAGCTTGGCTAAGGGGCTTGAAGAAGCATGACCTTTAGGAGGAGTGTGGGGGGGCCGGATAGCCGGTCAACTATCCAGCCTGTGGCGGTAAGGTCATGATCGGTGAGCAGTAATTTCAAGGTCCCTAGAGAGGGGCGCCACCCAATATGGATGGGAGCGCCCGGGGGGAGGTGGCCATTGGCCCCTCCCACGGGGAGGCGGCACCCACGAAGTATGGGTCGCCTAGGGGAAGACGGCCATAGGCCCCTTCCAGGGGAGGAGGGGGCTATATGCACCTGCTACGAATTTCCTGGGACCGGATATCCGCGACGGCGGATATGATAGACAATGTGGGGTGGGAGGGGGAGTCCACGCTGCCTTCTTACAGTCACCTCACACGGGTCCTCGGACGACCTCTAAGATGGCGTCGAGTTAAATGGGGGGCCCCGCACTACAAGGGAAATTGGAGTTGGCACAGAGGGTACAGTCCTCGGTGCGGCCGCCACTCACACCGTAAGGGCGAGAGTTTTGGTAGTAGGGATCTGACACCGGTTGCGACCTTGCCGTTGGCCCGTAATGCTAGGATGTACAATTTTAATTTAGAAAGTATGCATTGGCATTATGTTAGACTCGGCTAGGAAAACCTCTGTACTAGAGATTTGTTAAGGTTAGCCAATAAACATGTCTTCATCGAAATGTAATAAATGAAAATTGTACATGATATGAAACGTTTATTTTAATGTTTTAATTTTGTTTCATATTTTAATAAATACGGCCGGGAGGGTGACTCCCTCCCGCCTTCCAAAAGTTTAGAACTGCGTCCGTCTTCCCATCCTTGGGGATTTGTGTTGGGAGGGGGTAACAGGCATCCCGGCCATATGGAAAGGGGCGACCACTCGGTCCCCCCGAACGTATGGTTGGGGGCCCGGATCCCCCCGGGAAACCATTTTGGGCAGGGGGCGTGTCACGGCTGGTATGCCCGAAGCGGCGTAGCCGGGGCGCGCCTTCTTCCCGCCCAGGAGGGGTTGTCCTAGACACCTACACCGATGGCCACGCCCAGGAGGCGTACCAGCAGAGGGTTCACGCCCTCCCGAAGACGGATAAAGAGAGCGGGAATCCGAAGAAGCATCCTCTTGTTCCTTTGCTTGGAAGCTGCACCCACTCGTTGCACGTGAGCCCTCGACGGAACAAGGAGCAATTTTGACCCACCCACCAGCCCCTATAGCAATGCTAGTACTGCAATAAAGTAATTCTCTTCTTGATAACATCCTCTCCCCTTGGTTTAGCAGGATATGAAGGTCCAGTTTAGTGCTATGATGAATGTCGGAATGTACTGTTTTTTCGTAGCATTGACAAATATTGCAATTAAACAGCATAATTTTCTCCTTCGTAGGTAATCAAATGTCGTATTTATTTTTTGGTCGGGCGGTAAGGTCATGATCGGTGAGCAGTAATTTCAAGGTCCCTAGAGAGGGGCGCCACCCAATATGGATGGGAGCACCCGGGGGGAGGTGGCCATTGGCCCCTCCCACGGGGAGGCGGCACCCACGAAGTATGGGTCGCCTAGGGGAAGACGGCCATAGGCCCCTTCCAGGGGAGGAGGGGGCTATATGCACCTCCTACGAATTTCCTGGGGCCCGGATATCCGCGACGGCGGATATGATAGACAGTGTGGGGTGGGAGGGGGAGTCCACGCTGCCTTCTTACAGTCACCTCACACGGGTCCTCGGACGACCTCTAAGATGGCGTCGAGTTAAATTGGGGGCCCCGCACTACAAAGGAAATTGGAGTTGGCACAGAGGGTACAGTCCTCGGTGCGGCCGCCACTCACACTGTGAGGGCGAGAGTTTTGGTAGTAGGGATCTGACACCGGTTGCGACCTTGCCGTTGACCCGTAATGCTAGGATGTACAATTTTAATTTAGAAAGTATGCATTGGCAGGATGTTAGACTCGGCTAGGAAAACCTCTGTACTAGAGATTTGTTAAGGTTAGCCAATAAACATGTCTTCATCGAAATGTAATAAATGAAAATTGTACATGATATGAAACGTTTATTTTAATGTTTTAATTTTGTTTCATATTTTAATAAATACGGCCGGGAGGGTGACTCCCTCCCGCCTTCCAAAAGTTCAGAACTGCGTCCGTCTTCCCATCCTTGGGGATTTGTGTTGGGAGGGGGTAACAGGCATCCCGGCCATATGAGGGTGTGTGAGTGTGTGAGGGTGAGATTTAGGGTGTGTGAGGGTGTGAGGGTGACTGAGGGTGTGTGAGGGTGAGGCTTTGAGGGTAAGGGTGTGATAGGGTAAGGGCTGTTGATGGTGAGAGGGTGCGGCGGTGAGGGGGTGAGTGTGTGTGAGGGTGTGTGAGGGTCAGGGTGTGAGGTGTAGTGAGTGTGAGAGGGTTGTGACGGGTGTGAGGGGAGCGAGGGTGTGTGAGGGTGAAGGGGTGTGAGGCTATTGGTTTGTGAGTGTGTGTGAGGGTGAGTGAGAGGGTTTGAAGCTGAGGGCGTGTGATGTTGTGTGAGGGTGAGGGTGAGTGAGGGGGTATGAGGTTGTGGGTGTGTGACGGTGTGTGAGGGTGATGTTGTGTGAGGGTGATTGAGGGTGTGTGAAGGTGTGTGAGATTTTTGGGGTGTGAGGGTGAGGGTATGAGGGTGTATATGTTTAAAAGTAATGCACATTTTTTTTTTCAATATGTGTTGTATTAAATAAAATGTGATAGAGCTTCCCTTTGTAATTGTCCTGCCTTATGTGTATCTTTTTATGTAATTAAACTGTGTGTGTGTTTTTATTAATATGTGTAGTGTTATGTGTGTTTTTGTGTCTGTGGACTCCCGTATTAATTGTATTAATTTTAAAATGGCCGACGCAATGCGGCACCTTGACGCTACCTACGTCAGCGTTCTACTTTATTTTGTGCTGTCACTGTTTAGGTTTGATTGACGTTTATTTGTAGCCAATCGGAGCGCTACGTTTTTGACGTAGCGTTCCGATTTGCTTACGTCGACGGTGGAATTCCCCAGAAGATCGCGATTCGTGGTGTGCGGAAGACGTGTGCTTGTCCGTGTGCTGTTGCAGCGTCGTTTGACAGGTAAGATTTAATTTCTACGTTTTTTTAAATCTATTTTAATGTAGTATCTATAGTATGTAGAAATTAATGCATGTTTATGAGTGTATTTATGTAAATCGTGACATTTTTTGTTAGCGATTGTACTATTTGTTACTTTTTTGTTTTAAGAAAATGTAAATCATTTTTTAGCATTGATATGTAATGTATATGTTAGCGCCAACTGTAATTTCATGTTTTTTAGCTGTTGTTTGTTATTTGACGTACATGAACTGTTTTTTGAACTTCTAAGGGCTATTTCGTTTTGAGTATATTTATGTATGCGTTTTATTTTCTTTATTTGTTGGAAAACTTAAATGCATTGTTTAGATTACTTTTGTTACTTTGAGTGGAAGGCTTTGTTGTAGTTTTGGAAGAATTTCAATTAGGCTGTGAAGTGTTGTGCTTTTGTGATTACGCACTTTGTTTGTGTTTTTGAATTTTCCTTGCATTGTTTAATGGTTTACTTTCCCTTACTTTAGTAAGTGCTTTATGTTGTGAATTTTTTTCCTTTAGCTCGCTTTGTCCACTTGTAAATTGTTGTATTATTTGCTGTGTATTCAGATGTTTGCTTATTTTGTGTGCATTTATGATCTTTGTGAAAGAAATGTTTTATTTTACAATCCCTTTCTTCATTTGTGTGTATTAATTTCTGCACTGTCCTTGCGTTGCATTAAGTTTCAATTTTTGAATAGCTACAAGTGTGTAACCCTATTTTTACGTATTAAAATAAATGTTGCCTAACGCTATTTGTGTGTGGAGTTGGAGGGTGGAGTTGTAGTTGGAGGGTAGAGTTGTAGGGTGGTATTGTAGTTATAGGGTGTAGTTGGAGGGTGGACTTGGACGGTGTGAGTGTGAGGTTGAGTGGATGTGAGTGTCTGGGTTTTTGAGGGTGTGTGATGGTGTGTGAGAGTGATTGAGGGTGACTGTTTTAGTATGAGTGAGGGTGTGAGTGTTGTGAGTGTGTGTGTGAGGATGAGGGGGTGAGGGTAAATGTTGGCTAACGCTATTTATGTGTGGAGTTGGAGGGTGGAGTTGTAGTTGGAGGGTAGAGTTGTAGGGTTGTATTGTAGTTATAGGGTGTAGTTGGAGGGTGGACTTGGACGGTGTGAGTGTGAGGGTGAGTGGATGTGAGTGTCTGGAGTTTTGAGGGTGTGTGATGGTGTGTGAGAGTGATTGAGGGTGACTGTTTTAGTATGAGTGAGGGTGTGAGTTTTGTGAGTGTGTCTTTAATTGTATTTGTAGACAAGTATGTTTAATGAAAGCCAGCACCCCCTCCTATGACTGTAAGTAGTTTTTTTTTGTGCTTGCGGTGTTTCAAAGTTTTATAATGTAAGCATAGAGCCTAGAGTCTGAAAGTATCAAATGTATGTTGGTAAATGGGATTGAGGCTGTATGTACCCTAAGAGAACGTAAGTAGTAACTTGTAAGCTTAAAGTCTGTGTGCAAAATGTGAACTATAGGAGTTTTGTTAAAAAAACGTCACGTTTCCAGTGTTTGTTTTTTCTTTCAGTGGGATGTGCCTTTTTTTTGTTTTGTTGGGGTTCTAGGGCTAACAACCGACTCGCATCCGGCTGTTCAAATTAGCATATCCCAAAAGCAACTTGAGAACTGATTAGAATCTTGACGACGGCGCTTAAAGTACTCTAGCATCCTGTAGTTTTGTTTACGAAAGCCTTGGAGTCTGTGGCCTGTGTGTTTATGTAAATGGAATTGAAGAGTGGTCCGAGCGGTACAGACATATTGGTGGGTGTTGGGGGGGTTGGGTGGAGTGTTTAGTCAAGTGGATGGGAGAGAGGCTCTGTGTTTGTTTCGTTCGTAAAAAGCAATCCCCCTTATCACCCAACAGACATACTGTAAATGTTTGCATGTATTTATTGTTCCCAAGCATTGTAAATGTTATAATAACGTTATTCCAATGATGGCAACATAGTAAATGTTTATTAGGTGCAAGCCTAGAGATACAATCCCCAAAATTTCCGTAGCACGCTGTAGAGGGAGGGGGGGGAAATAGTAGGCCTGCTGAATGGGGGTGAGTCTGTGTCTTTTATTAAATTTGTACACAAGTATGTTTAAAGTAAAGCTAGCCATCCCTCCGTGACTCGAACTTGCTCTCAATTTTCTGTTTGTGGTGTGGCGAAGTGGTATGAGCTGATGTATGCTGCTGAAGGGAACAGAGGCTGGATGAATAGGATTTAAAATAATGTATCCAATATATGATGTTGAATGAGAGAGATGCTGGATGATTTGTGTGTAAATACCGAAATCTAGACACAGGTGTGGCGAAATAGTATGAGCTGATGTATCCTGCTGAATGGGACAGAGGCTGTATGATTAAGATTGTAAATAATGTATCCAATATATGATGTTGAATGAGAGAGATGGTGATTTATTTGTGTGTAAATAACAAAATGTATACAAAGGTGTTGGTAAATGGTATGAACAGATGTATGCTGCTCAATGGGAGAGAGGCTGGCTGATGATGAATTAAAGGATCCAATGTATGCTGAGAGGAGGCCAGGAGGGGAGAGACGGCCCGGCGGCGATTTCAGTTTGAATTCATTTGTTTTAGTGGACTGTATGAGCGTGCTAGAAAGAAAGGGGAGAGGGGGCCAGGAGGGTAGAGACGGACCGGCGGCGATTTCAGACAGGAGTTTGCACGTCTTCTTTTAATTCTTTAGGCTGAATGTATCTAATGTATGCTGATCAATGGGAGAGCAGGTGTGGCGAATTGGTATGAGCTGATGTATGCTGCTGAATGGGACAGAGGCTGGATGATTGGGATTAAAAATAATGTATGCAATATATGATGTTGAATGAGAGAGATGCTGGTTGATTTGTGTGTAAATAGTGAAATTTATAAAAAAGGTGTGGCGAAATGGTATGAGCAGATGTATGCTGCTCAATGGGAGAGAGGCTGACTGAAGAGGAATTAAAGGAGTTAGCACGTCTTCTTTCATTTCTTTGGGCTGTATATTTGAGTGTATGCTGCTCAATGGTAGAGAGGCTGGCTGATGAGGAATTAAAGGAGTTTGCACGTCTTCTTTTAATTCTTTAGGCTGTATGTTTGAGGCTAGAGTCTGAATGTATCCAATGTATGCTGATGAATGGGAGAGAGGATGGTTGATTTCTGTTGAAAGACGTAAAGGTTGTCAAAGTTGTGGCGAAATGGTATGAGCTGATGTATGCAGCTGAATGTGAGCACGGCTGTATTGCAGTGCCTGTTTGTACACAAGTATTTTGTACTGAAAGTTATACACCCCTAGAGTGACTCGAAGTTGTGATGCGAGCCTAGAGTATGAATGTATCCAATGTATGCTGAGAGGTGGCCAGGAGGGGATAGACGGCCCGGCGGCGATTTCATTTTGAAGTCGTTTGTGAAGTCGTTTGTTTTTGTGGACTGTATGAGCGTGCTAGAAAGAAAGGGGAGAGGGACCAGGAGGGGAGAGATGGACCGGCGGCGATTTCAGTTTCAAGTCTTTTGTTTATTGTGGACTGTATGAGCGTGCTAGAGAAAGGGGAGAGGGGGCCAGGAGGGGAGAGATGGACCGGCGCCCGTCAAAGCGAAAGCCGTGGAAGTCGTTTGTTTATTGTTGTGGACTGTATGAGCGTGCTAGAGAAAGGGGAGAGGGGGCATGCTAGAGAAAGGGGAGAGGGGGCCAGGAGGGGAGAGACGGACCGGCGCCCGTCAAAGCGAAAGCCGTGGCAGTGAATAAATTAGGGGAGGAGAAATGCCTGAGGCACAGCGCATGCTGGGGATAGCCGTGGGAGGGAGCCTTGACGCTTTCATGTGCACGCGCTTTTAATGTCAATGCGCTTGCGCATTGAGGTTAAATTTGACGGGCACTGCAAGGAATCGCCATGAAATCGCAAGTTAGTTAAAGTCTGTTTAAGCCCCCATAGTCTCGCAAGCTCAATGCGCATGCGCATTGACAGGCGAGACCTGAAAATGTGACAAACATCCCAATGAAGGTTTGCCCATAACAGCAGCACCATTACCCCAAAACTCGAGCTTTTATCACGAAACCGCTGTTCTCCAGATGGCACAATACTCAGTCCATTAGTAAGCATGTGGCGAACTTATTACAATAAAGGGGCCATAAAAGCATGCCAGTCCACTCTCATGTGCCAGAGACAAAACATCACTTCAAAGGATAAACTACTGGGAATTCAGCCACTCGTCCCGCCTAACTGCAACAAGCTGGGCATGACCGAGTACCAACTCAAAAGGGGTACTAAATCAGATACTAGGCAACTTGTCCCTTCTATCTTAAACTAGACAGTCATTAACAGAACAACAAGCCAAGAGACGTAAAAGAGCAGTATCAACTGTAACGCTTCAACACGGTGCAAAGGCTTTTACTTTAAGACGGAACATCAAATAAGGCACATTCTTTACATGGCCTGGCATCCTGCAGTCATGGAACCTTTAGAGGAAAATGAGCTGGCTGCCACTGCCAGGACTTGAAGCCTCGCTTTATTAACTGTCCAAGTACTGTCTGCAGTGAGCCTGAAGCTCCTCGCTATCACAGGACCACCTAAAGACACCGGTGCCCCAGGTACTAAATCGAAAGTGGGGGGCTACAATATCTCAGTGCCCACTTGGGCATGCAGCCACCTGCACCCCCTGCAAGTCTCATCCACTTTGTTTCTGTAACAAACTTCGGGCCCTTGCACCCCCTACCCTTCATCTGGTTAAAATCCGCAAGCATTTAAAAACATTGAGAAAATTAGCTACACAAAGATGGTAGAGAGCTATACCTGAGCACCAGTTAAACTGCATATTCAACGCGACGAGATTAAGTACTTGCCCAGAAACACGGTCCTGATAAACAATTAAAAGTTCAGGTAATCCGCCACTCCCTGCCCCTCTGTGGCCGAGGCGGGGAAACAAAGCAAACAATAAACATAAACGGAAAACAAAACCCCTGAAACTGTTGCTGTGCAGGCTAATAAAGTGAAAGACCACTCAGCCGAGACACTTCTCAAAAGCTTATCGCTCTTACAGACTGCAGTCATGGAGTCAATCTACACCTTTTAGGGGTACCAGAGCATGTTGAAAAATTGCTACTTAGTACCCTTCCTTAATGCCTTTATGCCTCTGATGCATAAGGATGCTTTGACCACCCTTGGAATTGTGAATGGTCCAATACGCCTACTGCGATGCCCGTCCTAGACACGTTCTTATTTTTTAGGTTTCGCCTGGCGTAGCACTGCGCAGCAGTGCTCGCGCAGGCGAAATCTTATGTTTACCAGTATGGGGCTTTGTCCCGCCTCTCTCTTCCATTGGCCAGCCCCATAAATGGAAGCTAGCCATTGGAAGAGAGATCTGTCCGTCATTGTCGGAGCAGATTCGTGGGCGTTCCGGCGATTTTTTCGCTCTCCGCCCCTTTTAGAACGTCATTGCGGCGGTGGGCGGATGTTATATATATTTTTTTTAAAGGTTTGTTTTGGTCATTTCTTTGAAGATGGCGCCCGGGCAGTAGCTTACTTGAGAAGCTCTGCCGTGCCATCTTGTTTAAGTTTTTGTTGAAATTCACTGAGCATGTTTTGTTTATTTTCGGGACGCGCTTGTTTTCTGGGCTATCACTATCCCCGGCAGAGCTTGCAATGCTGTGTGTAGTAGGTGTCACTCGAGGGCAGCGGGAGGAGGGGGCACAGACAGACATCCACATTCACCGCCTGCTCGGGAGTTTAGCTGTGCAAGGATGGGCCCGCCTGCCTGATTAACCTTGAGCTGAATGGAAGGCATGCCTGCTCCCTGCCCCTCCGCCCCTCCCCCTACCGCACAGCTTGAGACTTACAAGACAGCAGAGTCCAGAGCCGCTGGAAGCGGATCTGACAAGAAGGGCTGGCCTGGGAAGGGCCCAGCAGCTCGGGAGCCTAGTCCAGGACTGGGAGACGGTGAGAGCCGACCCGGGAGAGCTTAGCCGGCTCCGGGCAGGGATGAAGAGATAACTGATAAGTACAGACCCGGGGAGCTGTGCTGAGCATAGACTGACTGTGACACCCGGGCTGGAGGAATGCCTGACGCCGGCCGCTAGGCTCCAGGGCCCCGAGAAATGACTAGACTGTTCCCCGGGAGTCTCTTCCCCTGGGGACTGCGGACCGGACTCCTCCATCTGTCCTGACCGGGGAGGGTGGAAGTGATACCCGGGCTCTGAGCTGGCACAGCCTGGGGCCCCCTGGTTCGCCGGCCTGGCTCCCAAGTGGGTATTAAGGGTGCAGAGAGAGGCTTAGACCCCCCAGCAGGGGTCCTTGCTGACGCTCGTGCCGGCTGCCCCCCTCCAAGGAGAAACCATCAGGTGACACTGGGGATTACCTGGTGGCAGAGGAGAACAGTCTAATCCCCCTCGCCCTGCACCACGTCATTCTCCGACCCCCCCTTACTTAATCCTTGTCCGTCTCTCTTTGCCTTGAAGCCCATAGGATTCAATTCAAATACCGTTTCGGTATTTACCGAATCGGTAAATACCGAATTTGTCAAGGGTGCAGCGGGTGTCACTTTGACACCCTCTAGCACCCCCAAAACGGGCATGTGTGCAATGTGGCACACAGACATGCCCTAAGGGCACGTCTGTCTGTCACATGGCACATGTGTACATGCACAGATGTGCATGTACACAGGAATCGGTATTTTACCATGGATTTGTATTCCATGGTAAAATACCGATTCTGAAAGCCATGTGCCAATGGAAAATTGGCTACCCACATTTCAATCTTGCATTTTCGGTAAAATTACCGAAAATGCAACATTTAAGGGCCCCTACATGCCAATGGCCATTTACCGGTTGGTAACGGCCGAATTCGGCCATTACCGATCGGTAAATTGCTATTTTCGGCCACCTACATCTGGCCCCAAGTGGATAGCAGTACCTGGGATACGAAACAAGCTGGTGGAATCATGTATATTGAATTATGAAGTGAGTGGGCCTAAAACATGTACATGCTGTATGTGTTATCAAATCTTCAGATCTAAAAAGATATACAATAATACTACACGCAAGGTGTAAACAACGTTGGGAGTGATGGTGAAGAAATGGAGATTGACTAAAAGCAGACGGATCTAGATGAAACCATGAGCGAATATAATGAGTTAATTTCATATACGTAACATGAACAGTAATCATCAACGGCGAAGCTAATGCAATGTGCCTTATGTGTCCCAGCAGTAGAGTTTGCTCAGACCTTAGAAACAAAAAGTAAGTATATATAGGAACCAATAAGATGTGCTTCTCTTGTTGTATCTCTCCACAGATAAGTGAGAGATTGGATATAGATTCAAAAAAGGTTTATGCCACTTCGTCGGCGTTAACAAAGATGATAAACGCCTGTCCCATGTAATCTACATCGGGGGTAGAAGAGAAACGAATAATGATACTCGATATAATAAACTCAGGCATATAAATTACATATACATCTTGGTATTGATAACTACATATATGGGGGTGGTCGCCTCCTCTGATTGTCTCGCCCCATGAAGGATATGCTGAACATCTCTTCCTGTTTGTCTTCATCCTCCTGTTGGCTAGCATTGGTGCTGTTCTTCAGTGAGTGTTTGGCTGTTTTTTCCATCCTCCAGCGACAACTGGCTAATGCGATTCCAAAACTTTATTCGATTAAAAAGATAATCATAAAAGCACATAAAAAAGATTTATAAAATTGCAATCCTTAAAATTATATTCTGGTACAGTTATCAAGGAGAAGGAAAGACAGGCTAGGGGCGTGGCTTGGAAGCCGATCGGGATGGCGGCGTGAGCTTGCAGCTCCGCGCAGGGTTCCGCTATTTCTCCTGAAAACGATACCCGGGGAGACCCCTGATCGGCACAACTGGCCTGCGAGGTGTTGGGGACCCACTGGAGAGTGGCTGAGAGTACTTGGGGGACGGCTAGTGTCACTGAGACCTTGAGAGAAGACACCCGAGGTGTTGCCCGGAGTGCGAAGAAAATGGCGGCGGAGAGGGTCGATGGTCTCTGAACCGAAACTGAGGAGGATTGGCGTCGACCTACAGGGTGGCCCACCTTCGACGAGATTGGAGTTGCGGGGGCGTGCTGGCATAGACCTGTGGGGCAAGCTTGGAGGCCAGCGTTGGACTGGTGTACTAGTTGTACGCACTCGTTTATTCATCCACCCTCCCCCCTCCCCCAGGTCCTGACGACAGTGGAGCTGGCGGCCCTGGTAATCCTGGTTCTTTGAGTTGCCGGTACGGGGGAGGTACTCTACCACGATAACTGCTGGTGCGCAAGTCTCCCGGGCAGGGGTTACCGGGCACTGGTGAAGATCGGACGTGTCCGTGCGACGACGACAGAGGCCTAAGATGGCGGCTGCGGGAGGAGCAGCCATTACGGAGCAGGCCCGGGAGGACTCGACCGCGCTATCCCAGGTCGACGAGGCCTCCCCGCTGATGATGGACCAGGAGCAGAGACTGAACCGACGCCTGGATACTATCTTGGAGGCCATCACCTCGACCAAGGAGGCATTGCAGCAGGACATTGCGCAGGTCACCACGGGGCTGGGGCTCCTGAGGGCGGATCATGCCAAGCTGGCGGACAAAGTAAAGGATCATGAGCAGCTACTTCTAGACCTGAAACCGGCGGTGGTGACCGCGGAACATAAGATTACGGACATCCTCAACCGTTTGGACACGCTGGAGAGACGTGCGGAGGATGCTGAAAGCCGTAATCGGCGGAACAACGTGCGGGTCGTAGGCCTGCCGGAGAGAATTGAAGGGGATGATGCGGTGGCCTACATGGAGAATGGTTCCGGACGGTGGTGGCACCGGAGGGCCTCACTTCCTTCTTCACGTTGGAACGAGCACACAGGGTGCCGGCTCGCCCACCGGCGCTCGGCCGCCCCCCTAGACCGATGGTGGTGAAGCTCCTCCATTATAAGGATCGGGACCTGTTGATCCAGAAAGCTCGAGCATCGGGTCCATTTGAGGTGGAAAATAGTCGAGTCACGATTATCCCGGATTATACACAGGCGGTCCAGAAGAACAGAGCGTACTTCCTGGCGGTGAAAAAGGAGCTGAGGGAGGAGGGCATACAATACTCATTGCTCTTCCCGGCTAAGCTGCGAGTAATCCTGGATGGGAACACTCAATTTTTCCAAACTCCTGATGAAGCGTGGTCATGGTTAGAATTGTATCGTGCCGGCACGGACAGGACTGGCAAAAGTCAGCGAGAGAGGCCTAAACTGCTCCAGGTCCGGAAATCCCAACGGATCTGCTCCCGCAACAAGCTTCAGAGAGCGAAAAGGGAGGCTCAAATGGCTGCAGACAAAAGAGGGGCGCTGGCAGCGACGGCGAGCATCACACGGTCGCAACAGGAGAGTGACCTGGCTGTATCGGACTCTGGCGAGGACGGCGCCAGGACTGGAGAGGAATTATCGGAGGCGGAGAGCTCGAAGGGCCCGGTGGTCACCCCACAGACTTCCGACGAGATTTTTCATGGTTGACTCATGTATGGGACTTGTGACATTGTATTTCTCGCAGGGAACTGTTCTGTTGGTGCTAGAAGGGCTGCCAGGTAGGGTGTGGCATCGGCACTGCGGGATGGAAGGCGCGGGGCACGGGCTCCGCCTGCCCGGGGTCGGCGATAACTCACCCCCTCGGGGCCCTTAAGGCCTTCTGTGGTGGCGACCACAGATTAGTCGGATGTGTGTTTTGTTTAAGGTTTGGATCTGGGCTGAAACTGGGGTTGTAGGCTCTGTCCTGGGGAGTGGGGTTTGGGGAGTTTTTTCTATCGTTCTTTTGGGGGGGGGGGCAACTGCTACGATGTGGGCAATGAATGGCTACACCTGAACTGGATCGTTATGCTTTGGCATGGGGACGTTACCTAACTTGAAATGCCTAACATGGAATGTCCGAGGACTGCGAACTATGGTCAAACGCCACAAAGTACATGCGTATTTGGTGAGGCGGGGGGTCCAGATTGCCATGTTGCAGGAGACTCATTTAACTAAACAGGAATGCACTGCGTTGCAAAAGAGATGGCGAGGGCAGGTCTTTGGAACCACTTATTCCGCGTTTGCTAGAGGGGTACTGATATGGGTACGGCCGGGCGTACCGTTCCAGGTGTTGAATCAGCTGGTGGATCCTGAGGGTGGATATGTGGCAGTGGAGGGGAGGTTATATGGCCGGGATGTGGTCTTGTGCTGTGTATATGCTCCGAATGTTGACCAGGCTTGCTTTTTTGATGGCTAATCCTGCTCACTGGCCTCTTTCTTGGCTGGTCCTGTGCTTCTGGGAGGGGACTTTAACTCGATCACGGATGTGGTTCTGGATAGGTCTCACCCACCACTGGTCGATTCCCCAGTGCGTAGACTAGCTGCACACAGTAAAGATTGGCAGGAAAGATGGGGTCTTTTGGATGTATGGCGGGAGCAACACCAGGGTGGTAGGGACTATTCCTTTTTCTCTGCCCTCCATGCTCTACATGTTAGGATCGACTCGGTCCTGTGCAGTGGGTCCCTAGCTACATTGGTTACTCATACGGAGTACCTGGCCAGGACCATCTCGGATCATAATCCTTTGCTGGTGCACGTACAAGGGCAGCGTGCGAGACCTGCGATCCCAACATGGCGGCTTCGGCCCGACACCTTGGAGGACTCGGTGTTTAGTGCCGCGGTCCAACAGGGCATAGACCAATACTTTGATGAGAACGAGGGGACAGCTACTTGTAGGTCCACTGAATGGGACGGGATGAAAGTGGTGGTGAGAGGAGTGTGCATGGGTAGATTTTCGAATGCTCGAACATCGGTGTTGAATGCGCTTGCTAGGGCGGAAGAGAAGTTGAGGGAACTGGAACAACGCAGACCGGACTGACCGGACTTACAAGCCCGGCTACTGGAAGCCAAGGAGGTGGTGGCTACCGAAACGGAACGGCTGCGGAGTTATGATTATAGACAATATGCCATTAAAGCACATGCTGAAAGGGATAAGGTAGGCACGTTACTGGCCCGGCTCGCTAATCCTGAACTCAGAGGCTGCCCAATCTTGAGCATAAAAAATACGCTGGGGGAGATGGTTTATTCACAGATAGCGGTGATGGAATGTTTTCGGACCTATTATGCTGAGTTGTATGAGAGTCAACTGGGGATGGAGGCCTGGGAGATCAGTGAATACTTAGAATCAATGCAGCTTCCGGCGCTGGATGACGACGATGCGAAGGACTTGGGGGGACCTATCACGCTCGCCGAGCTCAGGGCGGCCGTTAAACATATGGCGAGGAATAAAACGCCCGGGGTAGATGGCCTGCCGATCGAATTTTACCAGAAATATGTAGATAGCTTGGCGCCTAGATTACTGGTGGTGTATGGGGAGGCTCACAGGCTGGGGAGTCTGTCCAGATCGATGAGGGAGGCGCTGATAGTGCCATTGTTGAAACCCGGTGTTGGGTCAAGCCCTGATCTCTTGACTGGGTGAGAGTATTCTGCTTAATTCAGAAACTCTGTCCATCACCACCCCCTGTTGTTTAATTATTTTGTCCACCATAAGTGTGGAAGGGTATACTCAGACGTGAGTCCCTTGCTCATTGCACCATCAGGATTCAAGCAAGCCGGGCCGAAGAAGGCTGTAATGCCAGAAACCGGTCCCCGGAAGCTTGTTTCCTTCCCAGTGAAAGAATTGGCTTGGTAGTTTGGTCTGCCCTGTTCCCATGATGCACTGGGCCAGGGACAGACTAATTTGCATATAGCCAGGTTCTGAGCTGGGATGGTGCAGTGAGCTAAAAAACGGTGTTGGGTCAAGCCCTGATCTCTTGACTGGGTGAGAGTATTCTGCTTAATTCAGAAACTCTGTCCATCACCACCCCCTGTTGTTTAATTATTTTGTCCACCATAAGCGTGGAAGGGTATACTCAGACGTGAGTCCCTTGCTCATTGCACCATCAGGATTCAAGCAAGCCGGGCCGAAGAAGGCTGTAATGCCAGAAACCGGTCCCCGGAAGCTTGTTTCCTTCCCAGTGAAAGAATTGGCTTGGTAGTTTGGTCTGCCCTGTTCCCATGATGCACTGGGCCAGGGACAGACTAATTTTCATATAGCCAGGTTCTGAGCTGGGATGGTGCAGTGAGCTAAAAAACGGTGTTGGGTCAAGCCCTGATCTCTTGACTGGGTGAGAGTATTCTGCTTAATTCAGAAACTCTGTCCATCACCACCCCCTGTTGTTTAATTATTTTGTCCACCATAAGCGTGGAAGGGTATACTCAGACGTGAGTCCCTTGCTCATTGCACCATCAGGATTCAAGCAAGCCGGGCCGAAGAAGGCTGTAATGCCAGAAACCGGTCCCCGGAAGCTTGTTTCCTTCCCAGTGAAAGAATTGGCTTGGTAGTTTGGTCTGCCCTGTTCCCATGATGCACTGGGCCAGGGACAGACTAATTTGCATATAGCCAGGTTCTGAGCTGGGATGGTGCAGTGAGCTAAAAAACGGTGTTGGGTCAAGCCCTGATCTCTTGACTGGGTGAGAGTATTCTGCTTAATTCAGAAACTCTGTCCATCACCACCCCCTGTTGTTTAATTATTTTGTCCACCATAAGCGTGGAAGGGTATACTCAGACGTGAGTCCCTTGCTCATTGCACCATCAGGATTCAAGCAAGCCGGCCGAAGAAGGCTGTAATGCCAGAAACCGGTCCCCGGAAGCTTGTTTCCTTCCCAGTGAAAGAATTGGCTTGGTAGTTTGGTCTGCTCTGTTCCCATGATGCACTGGGCCAGGGACAGACTAATTTGCATATAGCCAGGTTCTGAGCTGGGATGGTGCAGTGAGCTAAAAAACGGTGTTGGGTCAAGCCCTGATCTCTTGACTGGGTGAGAGTATTCTGCTTAATTCAGAAACTCTGTCCATCACCACCACCTGTTGTTTAATTATTTTGTCCACCATAAGCGTGGAAGGGTATACTCAGACGTGAGTCCCTTGCTCATTGCACCATCAGGATTCAAGCAAGCCGGGCCGAAGAAGGCTGTAATGCCAGAAACCGGTCCCCGGAAGCTTGTTTCCTTCCCAGTGAAAGAATTGGCTTGGTAGTTTGGTCTGCCCTGTTCCCATGATGCACTGGGCCAGGGACAGACTAATTTGCATATAGCCAGGTTCTGAGCTGGGATGGTGCAGTGAGCTAAAAAACGGTGTTGGGTCAAGCCCTGATCTCTTGACTGGGTGAGAGTATTCTGCTTAATTCAGAAACTCTGTCCATCACCACCCCCTGTTGTTTAATTATTTTGTCCACCATAAGCGTGGAAGGGTATACTCAGACGTGAGTCCCTTGCTCATTGCACCATCAGGATTCAAGCAAGCCGGGCCGAAGAAGGCTGTAATGCCAGAAACCGGTCCCCGGAAGCTTGTTTCCTTCCCAGTGAAAGAATTGGCTTGGTAGTTTGGTCTGCCCTGTTCCCATGATGCACTGGGCCAGGGGCAGACTAATTTGCATATAGCCAGGTTCTGAGCTGGGATGGTGCAGTGAGCTAAAAAACGGTGTTGGGTCAAGCCCTGATCTCTTGACTGGGTGAGAGTATTCTGCTTAATTCAGAAACTCTGTCCATCACCACCCCCTGTTGTTTAATTATTGTTGAAACCCGGCAGAGAGGCAACTGATGTAAGATCATATAGGCCGTTGTCCATGTTGACAGTGGACTACAAGATATTGAGCCGTATTTTGGCCACCAGGTTGGCCCCGCATATGACAAGGTTGGTGCACAGGGACCAAGCGGGGTTTATCCCTACGAGGAACACGGCGCTTAATATTCGTCGTCTGATTGGGATATTGGACGGCGCAACGGAAGCGGGCGGCGAACCGGCGTTGTTATCTCTGGATATTGAGAAAGCCTTTGATAGCCTGGAGTGGGTCTACTTAGATGAAGTCCTAGTGAAGTTTGGCATTGGCGAGGGGTTTCGTAGATGGACGAAGGTGTTGTATTCCTCGGCTACAGCGCGGGTACGCCTGGGCACTCTGGTATCCGCGGCTTATCCAGTTTGTAGAGGGACGAGACAGGGGTGTTTGCTCTCCCCACTGCTGTTCGCACTGGCGATGGAACCATTAGCGGCGCACGCCAGGTCGGGAGTCATGTACACGGGGATCGACGGAGGCGGGCAGTCGCACTATATATCACTGTATGCGGACGATTTGCTGCTGTACATGGCGGACGCGGTGCGGGCTCTGGAGGGGGCGATGGATATGCTGTCCGAGTTTGGTCGGTTGTCGGGCCTCAAGGTTAACTGGACGAAGACTTGCGTCTTTCCGCTCAGGGCAGACGCGCCGTGTCCCGTTCGTGATATAGGGGTGGTCTGGGAGCCATCTTGCTTCACTTATTTGGGAGTCCGAATCTACCACGAGGTCGCGAACTTATTGGAGGGTAATATTGGGCGATGTATAAGAGCACTGAGAGGCTGTATGTCCTTTTGGGCCTCCCTCCCTTTGTCAGTGTTGGGTAGAGTAGCGCTACTGAAGATGGTTGCGCTCCCGCGGCTACTGTACTACTTTCGCACGCTGCCCATTTGGATCCCTCAGAGGATCTTTAAGGACCTGCGGACAATGATAATCGATTTTCTTTGGGGGCACGGTCGCCGTAGGGTGGCATTGAACACTTTGCTTCAACCCAAGCTTGAGGGGGGGATGGCGGTCCCCGACTTTGAGTTGTACTACTTGGCCGCGCAGCTTCAGGTCCTCACACAGCACGTGGCTAGGGTATTCAGAGGGCCAGAACGCGAGCGAGAGCATGGTATACAACGTCATGTCTCGGCTTACATTATCATGCAGCAGAGACTGGAGTTACGAGGCCTCACAATGGAGGAGAAGACGCTCAGGTTGTGTTGGCAAAGGAGTTTGAGGAGAGCGAAGGCGTCCCGACCGTATGCGCCGTAGATACCGTTGGGAATGTTGACTGCGCTGCCACATGGGGGCGATTGGTCTCCGCTACTGGAGTGGGAGGAGCTGGGATTGCAGGTGGTGGGGGATCTGTATCTTGATGGGACGTTGGTCCCCTTCCAGACGCTGCAGGAACAGTTTGGGCTGCCGGAGGGGAGCTTCCTCTTGCATGCGGCGGTGGTGGCGGCCATGCAGAAGCACTGGAAACGGGGGCTCATTGAACCAGAGACGACTATGGCTTGCCAGTATGTTGTGATGGCCGCTGGTACCTTTAAAGCGGTGACCTGCCTCCATAATAGGATGCTGCATGAGGGGTTGGATCCGCTCATGGGCCTGAAATCGAAGTGGGAACTTAGCATAGGTAGGCCCATTCCGGATACGGTGTGGGGTCATATCCTTAAACGCACGTGGAAGGGTACAAGGAACGCACGCTTTCAGCAGGTCCATTTTTATGTGTTGCACAGGGCCTACCTGACCCCGGAGAAGATTAAATGGTATTTCCAGGTGCAGGAGGCGAGATGTCCGAGATGCCTGGCACAGGAGGCTGATCTAGATCACTTGTTATGGGGCTGCCCGAAGCTGGAGGTTTACTGGGCGGAGGTTGGGGAACTCCTAAATGCAGTGACCGATCGGGAGGTGGATTTTGACATGGCGACGTGTTTGTTGCTCTGGTTCCCACACACGAAGAATACTAAGGTGACGAGCAAATTTATTGATCTGGGGCTGATACTGGCACAGAGGGAAATCACTTGGCACTGGAAGTCTAAGGAGGGACCGTCTGTGAGGAGATGGGTGAATGAACTGCTGAGGTGGTCTGAATGTGAGAGTGTGCTCCGTATGAGACAGGCAGTCAAGCTTGACAATGAAAAGAGCCTGGAAGCAGCGCGAGCGTGGGAGATGATAGTCCAGGCGTTGCGTGACTCCATGGTGGAGGACGAAGACTGAATTGATTGTGTATGAGGACTCCATGAGGCTTATGAGCATGGAGGTATCACTTGATCTGTAGCGGGACCCATAGTGGCGTTAGTAGCATGGCCCACATCATTAGCGGTTGCTAGGGGGGGGGGGGTGTTTTGCGATTGTTGGGGGGGTGGGTTAGGCACCGGGACCCAGGCCGGGAGGCAGCGGTGATCCCCTGGTTGGAACTGTCCTAGTGTGACGTGAGTACTTGGCTAGATGGCGGGGTAGAGTCAGGGACACATGGAACTGTTATGATAGGGGCCCACCACCGGATGACCTGGGGGTTAGGATTGTAATATCACCTGTGTGACTGGACTGTTAGGATATGCTAGACGGGGTTGGGGAGGGTTAGGTGTTTAGGGGGGTAAAATGCAGATACACGAAGCGATCATTGACCTATTGTCCCGCAGGGATGCTCACTGTGATGTTCTTGCTGGAAATTTGGGTTACTGTGCCGCCCGGCCTCCGGGATACGGGCTGAATGGCTGTGTACGATCTATGGTTTACTTGATCCATGCGGGGGGACACCATGAGTGTGCTGGTTGATTTATTATATGCAATGGTTTCTAATTCTGCAATAAAAACAAATTAAAAAAAAAAAAAGGAAAGACAGGCTAAAAGTAGGCGTTGAGAGAAATCAATGCATATCCATGTAGAGTAAACAACAAGTGTATGTTAAAAAACCATGCTTTTCCTTGCGGCTATTGATTTCAGAATGTAGGTGGCCGTAAAAAAACATATATCTGGCTCTTCTAAAGAGAACAAGAGGCTCATAGCAGATTTGATAGTTGTTACTGCAATGTAATGCTCATGATTCACCTTCCTTTTGCAAAGTGATCAAGGCAGCTGCACTTGAGGCATGGATTTCCTTGTGCTGGACACCCTCTTGGTGGATGGTGTACAGTTCCACAGTTTCCGCACCCCTTCTTTGTAATGGATATCCCGCGGGGTCTCACTGGATGCCGCTGTATTGCCTCCCACGCTCCTCCTTGATCTTTACAGCTTGTGTTTTTAGGGGACCCATTAAATGCAAGGACAGACTCCTTTTCCTCAGGTCTACTATCAGCCAGTTCGTGGGCGCGGGCGAGTATCAGGATGTCATTCAATTCTATTCCAGGCTGCCTCAAAATGAGGTTGCAGACGTTGGATGAGAGGAACCCTTGAACCAACTGCGCCCTAATTTCGTCCAGCCTGTGTGCGCATGCTTGCCAACTTGCGCAGCCACTCGAAGAATGTCCACTGACTTCCCTTCTACCTGTCGTACTTGCTGAAGCTGAAACCTTTCATTATCAGGGTTTAGTTGGGGGGGATGAAACGTCTATTCAGAGCCGCTACGGCGGAGTCAAGATCATCATCCCGCCCAGTGTTAGGTAAGTTCTCAAATAAATCATACAGCTCATCACCTATGTGCACAGCTCATCACCTATGTGCACAGCTCATCACCTATGTGTAACATCACTTACCTCTTGACCACGTCGTTTGTCTTGCGGGTGGTGCGTACATAATGCTACAATCATCCGATCCACTGATGCCAACGCGGTGTGGCTGTTGCAGAGTCTGGCAGCTGACTAAATGGCGGTAAAGCTGTGATTGGAGGATGTGTACACTGCTGTTGTGCAGAGGGTGCTACCGCTTGAGGAGGTGCTGAATCACTTACTGTGAGCCTGTGCTGATTGAGAGCCTTGGTGCTAGCTCCTGGCTTGCCTGTTGGCTGTAAACACCGCGTGGTCTCTGCTCCACCACACTTTGACCCGTTGTTGTTAAATTCACCTGCCTTTGTGTGGGTAAGGCACTCTCTGATCTCCCTCACCCGGCCTTGCCTTGGCTTTGCAGGAATTTCTTGCTCAGTCTTTTATTCTCAACCGGGGATACTTCTGGGCGCTGCAATGGGAGATTGTTGTCACGCCTTCCCACAGAATAGTACCTTCAATGACGCCTTTCCATCGTGGACATGCGTTATTAGGAATGTGCATTCACTTCCTATTTCACTCAGCCTTGAGGTTGATGATGTGCGGTTTAGGAGACAACTTAAAACCTGGCTGTTCTCCCTAGCGTACAATTAGATGCATCCTGCTTGCTCTTCTCTCTGCTTAGACTCCCTAGCGCCAAGAGACCTGTCGGTGGACGTGCGCTTTAACAAATTCCCATTTAACATAACATAACATAACATAACAGAACATACCATAACATAACA
Source organism: Lissotriton vulgaris (assembly GCF_964263255.1). NCBI lineage: Eukaryota > Metazoa > Chordata > Amphibia > Caudata > Salamandridae > Lissotriton > Lissotriton vulgaris. The sequence continues at coordinate 2,005,526,004 of NC_141691.1, read as the reverse complement.
TAACACACTCATCTCTGGGGTGGTTTACTAAACACACTTTAGTTCCACAGCTTACAAGCAGCCCTCATTTGGAGAGTCCAAACAGCATTTTAATACCATTGTTAATCATGTAATGACTTTGCCCCTGCTGGAATCCTCCCAGTTCAATGCATTTCAAAAGAGACAGCAAACTGAACCAGCATTTTACTAGATGCAGCAAGAGTTCACTCCAGTGCACAGCTGACTGGTGTAGCCAATCAGCGCTTACCATCATATAATGTTCACTGAAGCTCCACCTCCCATCACATTCTGCAATGTTCTGGAACACACTTACCTACATGGCATGTTCCACTGCTCAGTTGATGTGCAATGGGACCTCCAGCATCCCACATGGTTGTGTATTCCCCATTGGGACATACCAACACATCTCTTGCCTACCCTTCTAAAGTGGAGCTGCACCACAACCACTGCAGGAGTGTGGGAGATAGGGAAGCTGCTTGCGTTGCACCACTGTTGGCTTCATGAGTCAACTATACTGTGGGACTATTTACATTTTGACTATCCCTGGCATAACAGCAATCCATCCATGGCATATTGCGAGTATTCTTGACATTATTCTGGCTATTGTTGGCATAATGGTCATGGAAAACACTATATTATGGTAGACATCTATAGCATTTCATGATAAAAAGTCATAAAAGTCAGGCTTTGTATTCACACAAAATTAGCACATGATAGCGTCTGTTGAAAACCTCAAACAGGTATTTGGGACCAAACATGTTTTTACTAAAAAAACAGAACTGATATTTCAGTACAGAATGTGTCAAACTCACAGAGTTTGAGTGATAACCTATGCTACATTGTGTAGCTTATTGCTGATCTTAGATCCTTGGTTCCAGAGAGCACGTACACATTTGACTGTTATGTTTTGACATGTACATAGGCTTGGTCATCGATATTGATGCTTCTTTTTATTGTATCATCACTACTGCTTTCTGCTCCTGCTTCTCTGTAAGAAATTGAGTTATTTGTTGAAGGAGGTGGAAGCCCCACACAAATAATAAACATAATACTTGTCAGGATGAACCACAAAAGTCACTAAATAAACATGCGCCTGGTCCTCTGGTGGCTTGAAACAAAAGTAGTCAGGATTAACTTAGAGACAACGTGTCAAGCATTTATGCAGTACTCAAACAGTAATAAAGTGAAAACAACACAAGACAAATCCCAAATCAATTTAGAAAAATAGAATAACATTTAATAAATATATTGACACCAAAACAACAATAATTCAATAGGTAGCAATGGAGTTATTCATTTTTAAAGCACAAGGTGAAAATAGTACTGAAAAACACAAAGCGCCTCTTGTGGTTTTCTGGTTACGCTAGACGAGGTCAAAGTGACAAATTCAGGCTGACTGCAATGGAGTGCGGATCGCATACAAGGACCATGTTCATCCTGGTAAAGAGTTTACCTTCTCAATGTCCAAATCCATGCGCAGACCCTCAGCTGGAGCTTTGCGATGGGAGGAGATGCAGGAGGTTGCTGTTTAGTGCAAATAGCAGGTTGCCATTGGAACTTCTCGTATAGGGGGAGATGCAGTGACTGTTGCTGATGCAAGGAGCTGCTTGCCGTTGAGAGGAGTCATCAACTTCTGAATTTTCACCTGGAGTGCAGGTTTTCTTAGATTTGAAAGAGTATGAGTACACTCTGATGTCAGCCAAGGTTCAAAGGCCTAGAGGGAACCTCTTGGGGCTAAAGATGCACTTCAGCAGAAGCCAGCAGCAAGGCTCAGGTGGGTACAGGTAGTACTGGTCAGCAATGCAGTTGCAGGGAAGCCTCTGAAAGCTTATTGTGTCCCTGTAGCTCAAACAGGAGGTCAGCCAATTCACCCTTAGAGTCTCTTATGGACATCCTGGGTTCAAGGCAAGCTGGTCCAGTCTTCCTTCTTCAGACCGCATGGTAGTCCTTCTTCTGAATCTCCGACAGTTCCAGGCATGTCCTGATGAGAGGTTCTGAAGTTGCTACATGTATATCTAGGGCCAGTCCTGGCCTCCTCCCCAAATGGTTCTGGTCAATTCTTCTCCTTCCCCATGGGTTGGCTCTATACTGTATAGGGTGGCAAAGGCAAGGACTGGCCGGGTGTCTGGTGTGTGCAGCTGGCAGTCTCATTTGGACTGCAATCAAGAAAGGGCAGAATTCGACTGCAGCTATCCTGTCAGGAAGACCCACTCCCTCCACACCCAGGCTCCTTCTGTCCCCATGTCTAGAAGGAATACACAAAGCACCACAGGAGAGCAATTCACAGACATGTGACACTGGACACTGGCAGCAAGGTACATTTGGTTTAGGCAGGAAAATGCCAGTTTTCTAAAATTCACACAGTTGATGGATGGAATGCAGAGCAAATCAAACATTCCCCCCAGTCACAAGCTCTGGGTTAAATACATCATTCATTTGCTCACCGCGCCACCCCAGTTTAGGCCCAACCATATGACCTGACTTGGCAGTTCGGGCTGGACAGTTCCCATGAGGCATAGGATCAAGACTGATTTCCATACAGCTGGATCTGAACTGAGGTGGCGAAGTGAGCTAAAGAACGTTGATGGATTCAACCAAGATCTGTGATTGGGTGTCTGAAAGGTTTCAGTGCTTCATCCATCGTCTGCTTGTGTTAACTGTCTAAAAATCCGATTTGACCATTAAAAGAGGATTTAAAATTGCAATTCAAATTAGTGGAAGAAGCATTTCTCTATCTGCTCACAAACTGATATTATTATGTATTGGGTGTAATAATGTAACTTAGTGGTATTCAATGGTAGAGATAGCCTTTCCACAGTTAAAAAGAACTTTAGGAATTTTTAATCTCTGGAACATATAAAACGTAAGCACACATGTCACACTTTTTAAATACTATGCACCCTGCTCTGTGACTTGCAAGTATAAAAAAATGAAGATTTTGGTCTGACAAAAGGGTCTATTTTGCCAGGTAAAAATGTCTGTTTAAAACTGCACTGCAGGCTACCGTGTAAGGCCAGAGATGTGGCACAAGCTTCTTTAGTGGGTGGCACAATGAATGCTGCAGCCCAATTGTAGCATTTAATTTACAGACCCCGGGTACATATAGCACTGATGGAGTGTGACGGTGCTCTTTCATTTGTAGGGGTGCATCATAATCATGAGTAGTCTACACCTACATTTACTCTTTTGTTGTGTAAACATTTGGTCATTAAAATGTACTTGGAAATAACACGTGAAAGTGAAATGTTAGAATTATTATGTGCCATGTAAAGAAATAACGTGACAGTTGTGTTTTGGATAATGTAGCCTTTAGCATTATTTGTAATCGATTAACAAAATTGCTCATTCATAATGTAATGCATAGAGTTAAACGTGCATAAAATTTAAGTTGTCCATGGATGTGTTAATTGAGCTATAAAATTTCACATTTCATAGGCTGCGCATAATGATTTGTGCATTGAGGTGATTATATACATGATGATTTAAAAATGCTTAAGTAAAATGTTCATTTATATGTATTCTCGTAGGGACTATGATGGCCGATTTCTGTAGGCCTGAAATGTACTCTCCCTGGCGGCTCTTGTAGTGGGGTAAAGAGATGAATTTTATGTCTATGCTCGATTTGTTCTGTTCTCAACATTTCTGTTGCAGGTGTAGAAAGTCGTCTGTGTTAGTTAGAATAACGTCTTTTGTTTTAGGAGTTAGGCTCAGGGAGGAGAGGATACTTTTATGCAAAGAATGCTGATAATTGGGAGACAGTGTTCTTTCTCAATGAAGAAGGCCTGGGAATCAAGGTCATAGAGCCAGGAGCTGGTAGTATCGAAACTAAATGGAAATTCACCAATGAGAAGTGCCCGCAGGATGAGGTGATAAAGATGCAAGCAGTGGGCGTGTTTTGCGTTTGAATTAGGGACAGTGTGCCGGAGGTTTGAGTCAGGAGAGGAGGTGAGGAGATCGATGGAGAGGGAAGGAGTATCTTAGAACGAACTCTGTAGCTTTGGCTACTTGACCCATACAATGTGAGTGCACTTCTTAAGAAGTCTTCATGTGCTGACACCTTTTCCTGATCTTGCCTGGGGAATGCTTAGTAGGGATGTAACGGTAGTAGTAGCGTAGGGATAGACTAATGCGTTTCACTTATTCACCCCAAATGAAGACAGATCTCGACGTGGGCGCAATCTTTGCCTGAGTTTTGGTACTGGAATTTGTCATTCTTTTTATGATTCAGCATTTCCACGTTGCTCCTTGATTTGGACATATATTAGTTCCAATGTATTTCTACAACCTCGTCTTGAGGTGTCTGTGTGTCCAGTTATTTTTGGCTTTGTAATAAACCCACTGAGTCTGTGATTCTTCAGAGTCATGGTTCTTTAAAGTTGTTGAGTTTGCCTTAATTAGTTATTTCTCCCCTCTACACTTCTCAGTAGGCAACAAAGATTCATTGACCAAGGGTTCCAGAGTAAACTTGTAGAGAGGTACCCAGCCCCATGAGCACCATATTCTAGGACTTATAAGTAAATTAAATAATCCCCAATCAGGTGTAGGCAATTTTACCATGTTTAGTGAGAGCACACACACTTTATCACTGGTTGGCAAGAGTAAAGTGTGCAGAGAACCAAAAGTCAACAAAAACGGGTACAGCAAAAGAATGTAAGAACCTGGGGTGACGCTGTAGAAATGCCTGGGTTCAACAGTCTCTGTAACATTGATGCATGAACCTATATTAGCTGTCTCGTTCTGATTGTCTGTGGCTTGAGATTGTGAGTTTTGTTTAATGTTTGGGTTCCTCATCCTGGGCATTTCAAGTATATTCTTAGCCATGTTTATATGACTTAGAGTCTTCTTGCCCTTATAAGCATATGTGTCATGGTGGATTAGGTTGCATGCGGAAGTGAAGAAAGATGACATACACATTTTGAAAAATGAGAAGCTATGTGAAATTGCCTTCCCGCATTTTTTTCATTGGCTGTAATATGCCTGCCTCTGAAGCCAAAAATGCACAGCAATATTTTCACAAAATGTTCCCAAAGCTTTCTTGGAGAATGTGCACCCCTAACAACTGCCTGGAGGACAAAGCATGTACTGGAATATTTTATTAGTGCTCCTTCAGAACCAACCTATGTAGAAATTATGCTGCAAAATGCACAGGCTGGTCCTGTTGTTTTCCAAGCCTGAGAAACAACTGGTGTAATAAATGACAGATATTTACTCCCCAACACATTCAATGATTCCCTGTCGACACCACCAACCACTGGTAATTTCTGTAGGCACACAGGCACCAGCATCTGTCTGGACACACATTATCAGAATCACTTGCCCTCACAGAGACATAGGGCCAGGTGTATCAAGATTAGGAACTGCAATTTTTAAATTGTGATTCTTACTGAATCCAATTGGAAATTGCAGTTCCTAATGTATTAAAGTTTTATTTTTCAAAATATTGATTCCTAGTGAGTTGTAAATCAAACTTCCTCATGAATATTAATAAGATAGGTTGCAATTTTCGACCCATTAGAAATCACAGCCATCACAATGATGGTGGTCAGGGACGTCGCTTGGGGGGGCGAGGGGGGATTGGGGTGATACACCCCCCAAATAAATGCATTCTTGGCCTGAGAATTGGGTGTGGGGGTCCTGAGTTGAGTCGCTGCAGGCTTTATTTGTTTTTCTCTTTGTCCTTATTTGATAAAAAAGGTTTTAACGTGTTAATGTGTTTCATCATGAACTTAGACAGAGGCCCACCTAATACAAATCAGTATTCAAGTCATAAGTCAAGTCATAAAATTTGTATAGCGCACTACATACCCAGAGGGTTTCAAGGCGCTTAGGAAGGGGAGGAGGATTATTTATCAAATATCCACGTTTTAAGCTGCTTTCTGAACGCTAGGTGGTTCTGGGTGAGGCGAAGGTAAGCGGGGAGTGAGTTCCATGTTTTAGCAGCCAGGTATGAAAAGGATCTGCCTCCCATGGTGGTCTTGTTGATGCGAGGTACAGTGGCGAGGGCTTGGCTGGAAGAACGTAGTTGGCGGGAGGGGGTGTAGAAGGACAGTCGAGAGTTGAGGCAATCTGGGCCGATGTCGTAGAGTGATTTGTGTGCGTGGGTAAGCAGTCGGAAAGTGATCCTCTTATTGACGGGTAGCCAGTGGAGGTCTTTAAGGTGACCAGAGATGTGTTCGTTGCGTGGGATGTCTAGTATGAGCCTGGCTGAGGCGTTTTGGATTTGTTGGAGTTTCTTCTGGAGTTTAGCGGTGGTACCTGCGTAGAGGGTGTTTCCGTAGTCCAGTCGGCTCGTGACCAGAGCGTGGGTGACTGTTTTCCTTGTTTCGGAGGGGATCCAGTGAAATGTTTTTCTGAGCATGCGAAGAATGTTGAAGCAGGAAGAGGATACGGCGTTGACTTGTCTGTTCATTGAGAGTGAAGAATCCAGGATGACGCCAAGGTTCCGTGCGTGGTCTGTCGGGATGGGTGCTTTTCCGAGGGCTTCCGGCCACCAGGAGTCGTCCCAAGCAGAGGGGGATGTACCTAAGATGAGGACTTCTGTTTTGTCTGAGTTCAGTTTCAGACGGCTTTGTTTCATCCATTCGGCAACTTCTTTCATTCCTTCGTGTAGGTTAGTTTTGGCGGTGTTGGGGTCTTTGGTGAGTGATAGGATCAGTTGGGTGTCATCCGCGTAGGAGATGATGTTGAGGTTGTGTTGGCGTGCGATGGCCGCGAGGGGGCTCATGTATACGTTGAAGAGGGTGGGACTGAGTGAGGATCCTTGTGGTACGCCACAGATGACTTCAGTGGCCTCGGACTTGAATGGTGGGAGGCGGACTCTCTGTGTTCTTCCGGAGAGGAAGGAGGTGATCCATTCAAGTGCTTTTCCTTGTATTCCGATGTTTCTGAGGCGCTGTAGAAGGGTGCTGTGGCAGACTGTATCGAATGCTGCAGAGAGGTCGAGGAGGATGAGGGCGACTGTGTCTCCATTGTCCAGTAGAGTTCGAATGTCGTCTGTTGCTGCGATGAGGGCGGTCTCAGTGCTGTGTTTTGCTCGGAAGCCAGATTGTGAGGGGTCGAGGGATTTGTTGGCTTCGAGGAAGGCGGCGAGCTGGTTGTTGACCGCTTTCTCGATGACTTTGGCCGGGAATGGAAGAAGCGAGATGGGGCGGTAATTTTTGAGTTCGGTGGGGTCCGCTGTTGGTTTTTTCAGAAGGGCGGTGAGTTCAGCGTGTTTCCAGTCTTCTGGGAAGGTAGCGGAGTTGAAGGAGCAGTTGATGACGTCTCGGAGGTGCGGTGCTATGACGGAGTCTGCTTTGTTGAAGATGTGGTGAGGGCATGGGTCTGTGGGGGATCCTGAGTGGATGGAATTCATCAGTCGGATGGTGTCCTCAGTGGAGATTGGGTTCCAGGCGTTAAGGGTGTTCACGGGGGGAGGATGGTCAGCAGATGGTAGGGTGGGTTGGTTTCCGGGTTGGTTGTCAAAGCTGTTGTGGATGTCTACAATCTTGTTGTGGAAAAAAGAGGCTAGGGAGTCGCAGAGGGTTTGAGAGGGGGTGATGTCGTTGGAGTTGGCCGAGGGATTGGAAAATTCCTTGACAATGTTGAAAAGTTCCTTGATGTTGTGGGCGTTGTTGTCAAGTTGATCCTTGAATGCTGTTTTCTTGGCTTTTCGGATCAGTTGGTGGTGAGTGCGGGTGGCGCTTTTGAAGGCGTCTTTGGTGCTGGTGGTTGGGTCTTTTTTCCAGGCCTTTTCAAGGGAGCGGCAGAGTTTCTTGGACTTCTTGAGATCATCGTTGAACCATGAGGCTTTCTTGCTGCCAGGTTTGCTTTGACGTTTTTTCAGTGGTGCTAAGGTGTCGGCGGTGTTGGATAACCATAGGGTGAGGTTGGCGGCGGCTTCGTTGGCGTTAGAAGAGAGGGCTGGGGAGTTTCGAAGGAGCGATGCGGAGATTTGGTCCGTGGTGATTTTGTTCCAGTTTCTTTGCAGGGTAGGTTGGGAGTGGTTGATGGGTTTCGGCTTGTTGTAGGTGAAGTGAACGCAGCTGTGGTCGGTCCATAGGAGATCCGTAGTGTGGCTGAAGGAGACATGTTTGCTGGAGGTGAAGATAGGGTCGAGTGTGTGACCTGCGATGTGGGTGGGGGAAGTGACTAGTTGTTTAAGTCCGAGGTTGGCGAGGTTGTCCACGAGGGTGGCGGTGTTGTGGTCGTTTATCTTTTCAAGGTGAAAGTTGAGGTCTCCCAGAAGAATATAGTCTTTGGAGGGGAGCGCGTGTGGAGAGATGAAGTCCGTGATGTCTTCACTGAATTTTGCGCGGGGTCCTGGTGGTCTGTAGAGGAGAGTGCCTCTGAGTGTTGTTTTGGGGTCGATGTGGATCTGGAAGTGAAGGTGTTCGGAGTTGGCGAGGTTGACGTCAGAGCTGGTTGAGATGCGGATAGATTTCTTATGGACGATAGCGATTCCTCCTCCTGTGTGGCTGGTACGGTCTTTGCGGGTGATCTTATAGTCTTCAGGGATGGCAATGGTGATGTCTGGTGCGGAGGAAGCATTCATCCATGTTTCCGTAAGGAAGGCGACGTCTGGAGAGAAGGTGTCTAGTAAGTTCCATAGGTCAATGGCGTGCCTGTGCACCGATCGGGTGTTGAGAAGGATGCATTGTAGGTGGTTGGGGTCGGGAATCTGTGGTGTGGTCGTAGCGGAGATGTTGTCGGTGCCGCTGAATTTGCAGGAGTAGCAGGAGAAAGGTCCATGGGTGTGTCCAGGAGCGGCTTGGACGCAGTTGGGGGCGCGGCCGGGGTTAAGGGCTAGGAGGGTGGTGGCATCGTAGGTAATGCGGGAGGGCTGGGGAGCACGAGGGGCAGGGGGTCTGGCGCTGGGCGCGGTCCAGGCGCGGACGGGCGTAGACGGGCTTACCTTTGGCGCACCTTCGGCGCGACCGGGGCGTGGACGCTGCACGTGGGCGCTACGCGCGATAGCATCTGTCATATGCGGATGGTGGATGGTGGAGGGGCGAGGGAGGGGCCGCAGGGAGGTGTGTTCGGGTTGGGGGGCGGGCTGGCAGGCACAACAACCTGTTCCTTGTGGGAACAGTGTATCCCAAGCCTTGGCCACGAAGCTTGTGATTGCTTTTTAAGAAAACAATATTTTTTTCGATTAAATGCAGCATGCTTTCCTTAAAGGAAAACAGGATGTGTTTTAAATAGCCTACTGCCTGCTCTTAAAAAATATTTGTGTTACATTCTCAAACATGAAGGGGGGTTCCATTCAGATCCCTTCCCATTTATGAATGAATACATGGTTACATATTATTGATTTGAGACCGGAATTCGGCCGCAAAACATCAATACATTCCACTGCAAATCGGTATTTACAAGGATACTCTATAAACGCCCCTTCCAAATACAGGAATGCAAACCCAAACTACTATTCAGAAACAAGTTATCGAATTGCAATTTGGCTTCTGTACTTTAAAATTTTTTTTTTTAGGATGCAAACAGCCGATTCTGCGAATCAGGCCATTTGCGACTTTCAAAAAAGCGGTGTACATTTGGTCCTTAATGAAACAGCAGGACATCACATATGACTGAGCATTACTTTTCAGATAGTATAGCCCTCTATAAATACCATGACATCTATATGCAGCACCTACAGACAGGTTTCCCTCATGCAAGTTCTGATTTCTAAGCCTGGCATACAATACATGCCTAGTGACGTGTGTGATCAGGTATGCACACTTCAGTCTCTCTGAGATTTCAAAGTAAGCAGAGACTACTGTGCTGCTGAGGCAACTTCCCTGTTTTGTGTTTAAACACACCTAAGAGTGCAGCCACACCTGGGTGTTCCCTGTACTTCCAAGCCATTCACAGGTGAAGTACTGGGAACTGAGCCAAGTCAGTGAGTGGCCAGGAGCGGGCCGGATGTAGGTTTCCATGGCTCTAGCTGTGTCATCTGCAACCAGTCCGGACTCTGTGGTAGCGCCGGGGCACATTGCCAAGCCTGGCACTGCAGCAAGGAGAGACGCCCTTGTGCCACAATAAGCAATGGAGGTGAATTGTGGATAGATGTGTCAGCACATTCTGAGGTTTGTCAATCTGCTGGGCCTTCCCTGCTGAGGGGAAGCAGGGCACAGAGCCCAGGTGCATTTTGGGTAGATGACTGGTGTCTTCCTTGGAAGCTGTCAAATAGATAGATAGATCTAGGTATCCTGTTTTAGGAAAGGGAACACGCCCAATGTTTGGAAAAGAACACCCACAAGTTATCCAACCATATACAACATGCCACTGGCAGAGGCAGACTCAACCAGGTGAATGCTGGTTGGGCCGGGGTGTATAAAAGGCTTTGGGGCTGGTCCTGGGCTGGATGAGGACTGTTCACTACATGTAGTCACATTCTTTCTTTTTTTTTATTTAATACATTTTTATTGATAAAAAAAAATATAAGTGGAATATACATTTGATTTCTTGTATACAGTCCATTTGTGCTCGCTTTTTCTTGGCTTCCCCCGGGTAAGAGGGGGGGGGGGGGAGAAAGAGAGAGAAAAAAGAGAAAAAAGGGGGGGGACATGAGCTGTGCAAAGGCACCTCTGCACAGCTCATGTTCACATTAATGTTTAATGTTTAATGTTTAGGGATTTCTAAAGCGCATGGCTGCCCGTAAGCAGGGCTTTACACTGGACATCCAGCCGGGCCAGTCGAGGCTCCACAGTCCACGCTTGACTCCTGGGGTGTACACTGTGATGCCATTTTAAATATAGACTGCAGAAGAAGCCCATACTTGGCTCTCCATGTCACTTTTCTCGTTTTTTAGGTCTCCCATGCACAGAGCTGGGTTTGCGAAATCTCTTGTGAAGAAAAATCTTAAAAGGAGCTTAAAAACCACCCGTTACTTCACTTTACTTACCATTGATTGGCTCCCCACGTCACTCTTACTTCCTTCTTTACTTACCATTGGCTGGCCCCCACATCACTCAAATTTTGTTGCTTCCTATTGGTCTGCGCCTCCTCCTCTCCACCAGCTTCCTCCTGGGCTTCAGACTTTATCCCCGCAGTGGAGCGTTCCACTGGCCAGGGTCCTTCCACTGGCTGCAGGCGCCTACAGGTAGTCTTTTTCACTTTTCGGCACCCCCTCACTGTTCTTCTTTTTAACTCATCCGCCCTGCCACCTACCTCTACACATCCTCTCTATCTCCTCTCCCCTTCTTGTTCCTTTTTTTTTGTATGTTGATATAGCGCAAACTCGACCCGAAGGTATATGAGCCCTTTACATGAGTACCATTTATTTTACACTGTTTTTTTACACAATTTTTTTGAAAGATGTTACACCGCGGCGCTGGCTGCTGTGCAACATGCCTTAAAATAAACAAAAAAGCTTTGTAGCGCCGCCAACGCTGGCCATGTCATAGCGCTTTGTTTTTGCTTGTATTAAGCCATGTTGTACAGCCCCCGCTGCTGTGCAACAGCTTTAAAAAAAACATTGACAAAGCCAATAGGTTCGCATAGGCGAAACCTATTTACTTTGTCAATGCTTGTTAGTTTTGCTGTTCTAGTCACAGCCTCTCTTTTCCAAATCCATCATTGTGTATAATTGTTCTCTACTACTTTGTTCCAATTTCTTCATAAGTAGTCATCCAAGACTACAATTCCCAGAGTACACTAATGTATTCAATGAAAACCAAGGACTGAAAATATGGAGCTCTGGTGACACTAATTATCTAGTCAGTCTAAGAAAGCTTAAGCAATTGGGGAGGGTTCTGGCTGTTGCATGCAGCCACTGCATAAAATGGAAGCAGTCTCCCTCCTCTCACTTTAGCAGTAGAACATAGTCTACCTTTTCGATTTTTATATATTTTTTTCTTTCTTTTTGGGGGTATTTTTCTTGGACATATGTATGAGCGCCCCCTTACAAGGGGTGTCAAGGTTCTATAGACAGTATCATCCTAAGAATTTTGGGGTCTTGGGCAAGACCGGTTTCGTAGGCCCCTTTTCAGTACAACTTTGAACTTTATTACCCATTTCCTTCTAACCCAAGCCCATATGGTGCCAAAAAGTACAACATTTTATGTTAAACTTTCAGAAACTTTCAAAAGCAGGTGAAATATGTTGTACGTGGGGACCCAAACATTATTCAGGTGACAAAGGGGAGAGAGAATCAGAGGCAGGGAGAGAAGCTTACACTGATAAACAGAAGAGACGGGGGTCAAATAATGATAAGATACATCTTCTCTGGAGGTGTGGGGGGTGCTGGGCAATTACCCATGCCTTAAAACGTCTTTGTCTATAGAGGGACTTTGCCATACCTCTGATATCTGTGGATTGAATTCACATCAAACCATCAAATCAAATTAAATCAAGACTGATTTCCACACATTATCATTTGTGGTCTTATAGTTTTATCAGTAACACTGTTTGTTCACATTTTACCATTCAGTGTCAATGTGCCATCTGTAAATGACAATACACTACCACATGATGCCTTAGTTACATTCAAAAATTGCCTCTTGCCCATTAAAGGTAGGGGTCGCGAAGGTTTGTTGTTCTAAAAATTAGGTCCAGGTTCTAAAAGAGTTTGGGAAGCGCTGCTCTGCTCAATATTGCGTACCCCCACTCACTTGATTTGCTGGCCCCTTATCAGCTCCCGGGCCTGTGATTTTTGGTTCTGCGTGAATGGATTTAAGATCAATAGTCTCAATTTTATGTGTCATCATAACATGTGCAATGTTTTAGTAATAAATGTAGTGCTTAAAATCATAGTTTTAGCCATTTGTAATCTCTATAATCAACCATTATTAACAGAATTTGCTTGTTCAAAAGGTTGTGCTGACCTTGCTGACCACACCAGGTGCCAACAGTGGGCGGTAAATTCGCTGATCCATCATGCCAGCAAAAAAAGTTTGGGAGTTTCTTTCATTGTTATAGCAAGTTGCCACTGTCAGCAGTTCTAGCTAAATGAAAGATAACCAAATGTATTGTTATCTTAATTTATTTATTTATTTATAAAGTTTCATATAGTGCGAATTTGATCCCGAAGGATATCAGAGCGCTTTACAATTTGAGGCAATTAAATAACTTCCCACCCTATTCCCCTATAAACCCACATCCCACTATGTCTCGGGGTGCCCCACTATGCATCAAAGAGCCCCACACACCGGGGCTCCTTCACAAGGTAAAGTTTGAAATCTCGTGCTTCTGAGATATCAGTTTTTTCCCACATTCACAACTGCAAATAATCCCTTCCATAGGACTTGTGCAGGGATAACTGCTGTCGATCTGAAGTTTACAACCTGCTCAGCGCTGAGGCTTAACGATTTCCTGCTCCAAACAGGACCAATAATATAAACAGACAGTGGTCCGCGACCCAATATTTTAGAAAATGAAAGATCAGGATTTGAGTCATTCAAGGTGTATACTGAATTCACCACCTTAACACAATTAATGAAAAGCAAAAGAATAGGCAACAGCGACAACCTCAGACTCTTTCATAGCATTTAATCCATCATTAGAAACAAGATTCAATGTACAAATATTTTACATATTTTATATACAATGCCCCGTATCTAGAGCGTGCAGTAAAGAAAAAGGAAGGTGTTGAAAGGGCGTGATCGTGAAAAAGGTGAAAAGGAGAGGTTTCACACAGAGTATACGAAAAGTTATTCTATATTTATTCAAGCAAACACCAGTCTAAAAAAGAACTGGGACAGTGAATCCTGGCCACTTAAATAAATCAGTATGTAGTCCTTCTAATTATTCAAGGGACATCAGATGAGTCAATGTCTGCACAAGGGGGGGGAATAACATTAGTGGTCCAGGTATTATTGGATGTCGACGTTTCGACTCGTCTTGCGGCCTTCCGGTTAGTTATGCCTGGGCCATGCGAGTCTTCCTCAGGACAGGTGCAACGGGGCAAGGGATCTGGCAGATGACCCCTTCACAGGATGGAGTGGGCGTAATGTCTTCCAAAATAACTCGGTCCAAATAATTCAAATGAGGGTATTGAAAGGATCCTCTTGTTCTATGCGTTGGGGGGTCCTATCAAGATAATGAGGCCATATGACACTATATGTCACTTCAAGCACAATCCATAGTTAATTATGCAGTATAGAGAAATCTTCTTGTTCCTGATTGAGCCTGAGTTTGTGCTGATAGTCACAGTTTCATACTGAAGGAAAAATCCCTCGCCGATCAACAAACTTAAACCGGCAGTATTCTATGTGAATCCGGATCCTTCAAAATAAGCGCGCGTCGGTGCCCCCTGGACCGGGTCCAGGGGTCCAGGGGGTACCTGGACCACTAATGTTATTCCCCCCCCTTGTGCAGACATTGACTCATCTGATGTCCCTTGAATAATTAGAAGGACTACATACTGATTTATTTAAGTGGCCAGGATTCACTGTCCCAGTTCTTTTTTAGACTGGTGTTTGCTTGAATAAATATAGAATAACTTTTCGTATACTCTGTGTGAAACCTCTCCTTTTCACCTTTTTCACGATCACGCCCTTTCAACACCTTCCTTTTTCTTTACTGCACGCTCTAGATACGGGGCATTGTATATAAAATATGTAAAATATTTGTACATTGAATCTTGTTTCTAATGATGGATTAAATGCTATGAAAGAGTCTGAGGTTGTCGCTGTTGCCTATTCTTTTGCTTTTCATTAATTGTGTTAAGGTGGTGAATTCAGTATACACCTTGAATGACTCAAATCCTGATCTTTCATTTTCTAAAATATTGGGTCGCGGACCACTGTCTGTTTATATTACTGATTACCCAGGTCCAGTACCTCTAGGGTTACCCCATTACTATAATGGTGGCCAAACAGGACCAAAGCAGAGCCGATAATAGGTGCAGCAAAATCATTTTAGAAGTTGTAGTATCCGAGATATACAAATCTGGAAATCTGATAACGGAGTTTTTGCATAAATGTCGAGAGCCCTGTTGAGCTATAGTCCTTTGCCCTCACTTAACAGGAAAGGTGCCCATTCTGAATCACTTTCACTGAAACAGCACTGCCTTTTCATCACCTCCTCAGACTGTCTTTTCACTTTTGTAACACAACCTAAAAAATCAAATAATATAATTGTGTCCTCTGTATAACTTGTGGTGCTGGGCCGGAGATTTTATTTTAAATGAACTGTAATATTTGTTGAGGCTTTATTTTTTGCCCGAATTAAGCATTAGCGGCCACTGAAGCTTAAATTTCGTCCAGTGAGCAAATGACCATTCGGCAGAAATAAATGTAGAATTTACCACCTGAGGGAAAAATACAACAGATAAAATGCATTTAAATTTCATGAGAAAGGGACATGACATTAACATGCATAAAAATAATACCACAACTCGTACTATTGATATGCAGTATTACCCATGGATCACAAGTTGATTCCCAATATGCCCAATTGGGATGAAGCAGATCATGGAGGAATAAAGTCCTCTGGCTTTTACCTGGACGATTTATCAATATAGAATTGATATTATTGAATGGTGTATTATCCCAGGTGTTGGATAATGCTGTGGGTGGAAACTCATGTTTTGGTCGAAATGGTGTATAAACGGGTAATTATAATGAGGGGTAGCTCTTTAATCGCAGGAAAATCACAAAAGTGAGGAGAAGGAAGGGAAAGAAGTGAAAATCCAGGCAAAAGAATACACAACATTTTTTACTGGTTAAACCCTGGAACCTGATGTCTTTCTCATTGTTAGTACATCCCTCTTCTGCCATTCTTGGTAAAAATTCCTCGCTAAAGTTTCAGGCTCCCTAGAACTGTTGGTGACAAGACGCAGGGTAGTTCCCTCTTCAGGGGTGAAAATCAATTTTCCCTACTGTATCTTTCAAATATTCCTTTACTGTATTTAGCCCAGAGGGTTGAATACGAATGAAAAAGCGTCACATTCTGATTTTACTGAAAGCCATCGGTTGTAAATATGGACATTAGCTTCTTAGAAGTGTAAAACACAGGAGAAAATCATACCTGGTGCCCGAACAAAGAAGATTAACGTTATTTATTTACATATATCTATAGACATCCACGACAAATTTGTATACAGATACTTTACATCTAAACAAGTGTGCTATACAGTTACATGTTATAAGATAGATTTAATGGTTAAAATCCAGATTGTGAAATCTCCTGTGAGACAGGTATGTAATAAAGCTAGGATGCTGGGAAAAGTCATTCATATTCTAGTGAGCAAGGAAGGGAGTGAGTGGTAAGGGTTATTAGTGTTAAGAGCAGCCTGTGTGCTTGAACCAATGGAACTTGAGTTCATAAGAATGGGCTGGATGCAACTGGAGAAAGAAACCAAAGACATGACAGCGCAGAAGCTTTAGCGGGTGCTTGGCGCCCAGACCGCAATGGTGCATGTTATAATAAATATAATATTGTCGTTACAAAATGGGCTTCTAACTTCGTCGTGCAGGTGTACACAGCTGTACCATTACTTTGAATAGTCAAGCATCAAATGTAGCATTGCTAGTTAGATACAGGGTTAAATTTAAATCACTGTCAACAAAAATCGTGTCCTTCTCGTTCATCTGTACAATTGCTCCTTTTCCCAAGATGCTCTATATCTCTTCCTCCACCATGGATTGCTGTTCTTTGTTCAAAACTAACTCTCTTTGTTGTTTGAACTGAATGGATATCTGTGAATTCTATTCTTAAACCCTGAATAGTCTCCAATATCCATGGGTCGAGCATTATATTCTCTAATACGTTGGTGAAATATTTTAGTTGACCACCTACATTTTCTTGGGAAGAACCATAAGTAATCACTGTACTCACCTTGGAACACAGAACCTCCCTGGCCTAGATTTCTGTTTACTCTTCCTTTTCGATATCCACCACTCTGAGGAAAAAAGGATGCTCCAGCTTGGTAGCCTCTTCCACCACCTCTTTGTCTAGAATAGGAGTGGGACCTCTGAAATCCTTGTCTAGCAGAAAGTCCCCTTCTGTCAGCCCTTCCAGATCCACTTAACACTTAACACTCTCCTCAAATTATTATGAACTTTATTTAAGGCTGCGAAGGTAGAGATGTACTTGTTTAAGCTCTTAACTCACTCCCCCCTAAATAGTAATCCTTTAGGATTTACACTCACCACTATTCCCACTAAGTATTCTAATTTCGGATTCATTTTAATCAAAACAGCTTTTCTTTTCTCTGCATTAAGGCCAGAATTTCCATTCTCCAAAGATACTAGAGCTCTCTGGCTCCATCCCCTCCGGTGATCCAATCTAATGGAAGATCTTTTAGATAAACTTCCTCTGTCATGTCTATAATCCATGCCAACAGACCTACAACAGCCAGGAGTTTTTCCTGGCAATGTTTTGAGGATTTTTCCTAACCTTTATGGGGATTTTTGCCCATTTTAAACAAACAAGTTATTAACTCTGGATCCAGATTTGGCGTGAGGCAGACCTAATCTTCAATTACTGGCCTTGAGCACTCAGTTCTCAAAATGTTCCCTGTTTCTTTTTCTAAAGCATTCCTTATCAATTTTGTTTATAAAACTTCCAACATGCTCGAAAGACCACCATTCTGCACGTTAGATGTTTTATATTATAAGGTGAAAACATCTCTTCCCCATAAGGGATCATAGTACTATCCTTAGAAGTGGAGGGTGACCCCAAATAAATCCATTCAGGTTTTAAAATTTCCTAAAGCTCGGGCGACCTGGAATTGTGCAAAATGTCAGCTTCTGTAAGTAATGCTGCCACAGTAATGCAGACACTGGCATTTGGAGGAGCTGTGGTTAATGCCAGCTGCAGTGGCAGACCTCTGGCCCTAGGACTTTTATTTGTACAAATGAAACTGGGGTCTCTGCAATAGTTATGATGCAAATTAAAAGCTTCAAAGTATGATGTTCACAATAACCAACATCCTCACATAAGAACATGCTTAAAACGATCCCTACAAATGAAAAGTGATTGTAAGATAACTGATCGATAATATGCTTTTTTGGCATAATTCCAGCCAGAGGAACACAGTGTTTGGGTGAAAGAGTGGTAATTTCACTGCTTTTAGCAAAATTGAAATATCACAGTTTTTCTATTTTATGCAAACAGAAAGGCAGGCATAATTAACAGCAAGATTGATGCCTGGCGAGAATGACTCAGCGCAGATTGGAGTGACCAAAGGCCTCGTTAATATAGGTTTCCTTTAAATACACTTGGAAACTGATTGCATCACTAAAGTGCACATTTTCCGAGCATTCGTCATAGCGTCAGATGACATCTCAAACTGTACACAGGGTGGCCTTTGATAAAGATCTCTGTTAACTGAGATCTGATAGTGGATACAAAAATGTTCTCGAACAATGACGAAGCAAATACTGCAGAAAAACCTACAGGCCTCTCGGCCTCTCCACAGGTTGCTATGCCATGGTGGTCACCTTCAGAGTGGAGGGAAGTTGTAATTAGTTGATAAATGAAGGATTTTGTTGCATGTGCTCTACTCACCCATTCTTGTGTAGTGTAGTGAAGATTCTAATAGGCAGTAGTGTTCTCCACGCAACTACTTCCAATCGGATATCGGGCCAAATAGCCTGAGCCGGTTATTCCGCTCTGGGAAATAATCTGAATTTTTAAACATTTTAAATTATTCCACGAAATCGTGTGTTTGTCTGTATTCTAACTTTACTATAGTACTAGGGCCAACTCTACATGATGAATCCGAGTGGGTACAAGGAGGAACAGTGATCACAGAAAGTCTCTCCTTTGTTGCAGTAAGCACAGGTTTGAGAAGAGCCCAGCTTGTTTTGTTGTGATTTCCATCCTGTGCCCTCAGCTCTTACCCTTGTGCCCTCAGCTCTTACCCTTGTGCCTGCAACTCTTACCCCTGTGGTGTGCCCTCAACTCTTACCTGTGCCCTCAGCTCTTACCTGTGCCCTTAGCTCTTACCCCTTTGCCCTCAGCTCTTACCCCTTTGCCCTCAGCTCTTACCTGTGCCTCCAGCTCTCACCCCTGTGCCGCAGCTCTCACCCCTGTGCCCTCAGCTCTTACCCATGTGCCCTCAGCTCTTACACCCATGCTCTCAGCTCTTACCTGTGCCCTCAGCTCTTACCCCTCTGCCCTCAGCTCTTACCCCTCTACCCTCAGCTCTTACCCCTCTGCCCTCAGCTCTTACCCTGCCCTGTGCCCTCAGCTCTTCCTAGGCCCTCGCTTCTGACTCCTGTGCCCTCAGCTCTTACCTGTGCCCTCAGCTCTTACCCCTGTGCCCTCAGCTCTCACCCCTCTGCCCTCAGCTCTTACCCCTGTGACCTCTGCCCTCACCCGTGCCCTCAGCTCTGACACCTGTGCCCTGTGACCCTCGCCGGTGACCATGGCCAGCACGGCGGGGTAGATCGTGGTGATTGAGCGGACTTTCAGAATTATTTCTGAATGATTGTTCGTGACAAATGAAACTCTCATGATTTTTATTTTTACTAATGTGGCTTGCATGATTTGCACGTTTACTGACTCAACCTAGAATAGTATGCACCAACACCAACATGCGGGTTTAATCATTTGTGCTCTTGTTTAGTTCGTCATTTTGCTTTGAATAATATATTTACTTTGACTTTTATTTTGTCATATATTAACTGCGGCTGTTTAAAAATAATAGCATGTGCATTCTTTGAAATGTGCTTCTGTTTATGTTTTGTCGTCTCTTGTGTCAGTGTTTGTTTATTTGTTTGTATGCAAAACTAGGTAATATAGTTAATGGGTTAATTTTAGTAAAGGGGGTGGGTAACAGAATAATTATCAGTTCTCGAATTAATTATTGTCTTGTGTTTCCTTGCATACTAGACTCACGCTAAAAGGCCTGTTGCCTATTTCTAAAATGGATGTCCGAAAAAGCTTTACCAAAAAGTGGGCCTTGCACAGCTACGTTGGAATGTGAAAATGTGTTTCTACGTTAATTCCTGGAGAATGGCTTGCAAACAAGGCTGTGTGGAAGCTTAGGACATTTGGTTCAGATTTCTTCATGGTCAAGGCAGTATATGTCGTCCAGTGGCGGAAAAGCTTGAGCGGACGAAGGAAACAATATTGACTTTTGTCAAATGTAACCACCTTCGGAAGCTGCTAGTGACATTAAAAAATGAACAATGTCGCTCTTGAAAGAACTTGGCTCTGGCTATGCGAGAGTCGGATGACCGCATCAGGAGACATCCCTTGACCAATCATGTTTTGTCTTGCTCGAATATTTGTATTCTTTTAGTTAGTTTTAGATAGGAAAATACTATAAGAATTGCCCCCTTGCTAAGAGCACCGTTCATTCGTTCCTGTGCTCCAGGGACGCTGCCAGATTTTCCTTTCACGTAAGATCTTTAGAGACTTTACTTTTTCTTTTCAGGTTTTCTTCAGCTAAGTTAGGGAAATAGAGAAATAGGCTATGGAGAAATAAATAATATGTTTGAGCACTTACTCATGCTGATTTTGGTTTGAACTTACTTAAATTGTTGTGCCTATAATGAATTAATCTGCTAAATAAAATTGCTAATAAAAGAATTTTCTAAAATGCATTTGCTTTAAAAATAATTTAATAAATAGAATTTGAAATGACAAGCTGGTCTTGTTTGTTTCCTTGAGTTACCATTAGTTAATCCATTGCCTATATATGTGACTTAATTAAAGTGATTTGCTATGTCAGAATAATTAAGTCATAAGATTCAGTTGGTCATAATAATGTCTCAGTCAAATATGGGCCTAGTGTTATATTTTAAATAAAGGTGAGTAGTGTGGTGTAGAGTTGTACATATGACACTGAATTTCTTCAGACCCGCTGGATCAAATTCCTGGTAGCAGAGTTCTGTTACTATGGTAACATACATGTTACATGGTAATTACATAGGATATATGTTTAACACATGTTAAGTTTTGTTTAGTTGTTATCTGTTGTTGAAAGGTTTTTCCAGCAGTGTGAAAAGCCTATGTGCCGGCAGAGTAGTGTGACAGGTGAAGTTACACAGTTTATTTGTTCTGTTTCAAATTAGTGGTACAGAAATATCCCTAAGTGTTGTGGTCGTACAACACAAGTTTAGGGATTTAGGTATGACAGTTTGCATGAATAGTGAGGATTGACTATGAAATCGTAACTTTGAGTATAGGGACTAGGAGCCAGTTTTAAAACTCACTGTGAAAAAAGTAATAGGATTTTTCCGAACTTGTGTGAAGGGTGAGATAGCTTTGTCTATTCTTACTAGCGTAACAGGAATTCTATTGGTTGGTTAAAGTCCTACTGAAGAATTCATGTATGTATGGATAGGTTTCTCTTTGTAGAAAGCTGAAAAATTGTTTTTATAAAAATAGCGTTGTCTATTTCATGCGAGTGAAATTCTTGAATGTTTGATAAACTTATTACTTTATTTAGCGAAACGGACAAATGGTTTGTTTTTATGTAGTTATTAACTGAGATTCTTCGAAAAGAATTGTTTAAAATGGCGCTGTGAAAATATTTTTGTGAAGGAGGGGTGAGTTTACGGAGTGACACTGACAAGCGCAGCTTCGCTGCAGCGGCAGTGTACGTCACAGGGTTCGCGCTGTGATTGGTTAACATACGTCACAGCAAGCGCGCTGATTGGCTCACGTGATCAAATCGAGCTGTTAGTTGATTGGTCATTTCTGAAAACTGGTTTCTCATTGGTTGAGCAAGGTGGTGATGTAGCTTAACCTGATTGGTTTATTGGTGAGTTTCGCGCACGGATTGGTCAGAGCAGCGGAACAACAGAAAATTATTTACAATCTTTCCTAAGTTTTAGGATTTGATTTAAAAACATGGATTATTGGTATAAAGAAGAGAATAAACCTTCATGGTTTC
The DNA here is from genome assembly GCF_964263255.1 of Lissotriton vulgaris. NCBI lineage: Eukaryota > Metazoa > Chordata > Amphibia > Caudata > Salamandridae > Lissotriton > Lissotriton vulgaris. Next base: position 2,005,504,235 of record NC_141691.1, on the reverse strand, counting down.
AAAAAATTAAAAATGTATTTAATCCTGACAAGAAAATTAAAGCACGCGTTTGAAAATTACTTCATAAGTATAAAACACCCGCGGCATATATGGAAGGAGAATACGGATATCATACTGTTCTCTGGTTTGAAAATTGGATGCAATACACTAGGGGAGATGGTGTTTTAGCCTGGCCGGAGGATGGGTCATTTGATGTTAAAGTTTTAAGAAACTTAAGAGATAAAATGATGGCTCTTTCACCAAGACCCAGACCCACTCAATTTGAAGCTTTAGTTGAATGGGAAATCTAAATGATGGAGCTTGAGCGAGAAAATTGGGGAACATCAAGAAGTTTATATAAAGAAACTCATCAGGATAAAGTACGTTGTTGGAGGAAAGGTGACATGCAGGAAGGATTATATCCAGTATTAGAAATGGTTGTAGAAACAGGTCAAAAGAATTCTCAGGAGAAAGGTGAATTAGATCAAGAATTTGATGCAGTTTTAGAGGATATGTTAAACAGTCCTCCGCCGTATCAACCAGGTTGTTCACATTCTACTCCAAGAAGTTTTTCAGGTGTTTCTCCTTCTGCACCTAGGGAAGTGAGGATTCACCCAGGTTTATGAGATTACGTGATAGAGAGAGGTCACGAAGTAAAACAAAATACCCAAGAGAAAATTCTAATTCTAGAAATAATTTCCCGAAAAACGATAAAAAGACACTGCCTGATATTCCGAATATAACATATTATTTTAAAGCGAAGGGAGAATTAATTCAACAATTGACAAAAGGCACGGAAGCAGTGACAGTTCCAGTTACAATTGGTCCTGTTGTACCGGTTTTCGATCAATGTGAGAAAAGGCAGTCAATGATAGCAAATCCTTTAAATGCAGAAATTCAGAAAGTGGCTGAGAAATTTTATTCAGAGTTAACAGAGATTCATAATGATAAAACAATGCCAAATTTAACTTTAAATCAAGGATTGTCAAATGCCACACCGTCAGTTGCAGAATCAGATTCTAGCTCTGTAAATAGAACAGAATTAACACAAATTGCTGAATCGAAACAGCTTGATGTTGCTAAATTAAAAGCAGATTTAGAGGAATTGATTATTGGCACAATTGGTACTGATTGTTTGAAACAATATCAGGATGATTAACTGCTTTTTATTTGCAAGAGTATTCAGTGGAAAACCAAGAATAAATATGAACAGTTTGAAGAGGTGGCTGCTGAATTGGAAATAGATTTAACTCGCCAGAAGCAATTACAAAAACATTACAGAGTGGATTTTCCTGAAAGAGACATAGAAAATCTTAATACTACAGGCAGAATAACTCACATAAAAGAATTAATTGTGTTCTTGAAAAGATTAGGTGATTTAAGCAAATGGAGAGTTAAATGGACAAAAAAGAGAGAAGAAGAAAAGAGAGACAGGGGAGAAGTTTTTGGTGAATTTCCAATGAGAGAGATAGCTGGTGGGGGTTATGTTCATGTTCCCTGGACAAGACAAGATATATTACTATTTACGAATGATTTTCCACGACTCAGAGAAAAGCCAGTGGAATGGTATAGACAGGTAGACAGATTTATTAAAGTTTCTAAAGTTCTGTGGATTGATCTTGATGGTTTCTTTGACATTGTTGTCCCGTCAGATCTTTGGACAGAATGCAAAATTTCTGTGGGTTGGCCAAAGGAGGAACCACAACAGCATAGAGTAACAGGTGCTCCTTCAGACACTGTCATGGATTTCTATGACAAAGTAATTGTCTGGCTGAAAGACAAAATTCCTGCAAAAGAAGTGGATTGGGTTAAAATTGACAGAACTAATCAGGAACCAAAAGAATCAGTTCATTCTTATTATGAAAGATTTCTCCTGGTTTTTAAACAATATAGTGGCTATGAAAAATTAAGTGAGAGTGACATGAGCCACTTCATTTACAGGTTTGTTTATGGCCTGAGACCTGAAATAGGGGACATGATTAGGACTGGAATTGTAGGTTGATTAACAACCACAGGGGCTGTCCACAAACCCCGAACCCGGGACAAATGCTAATTATATCAAACAAAAAGGCTCAGGGGGAAAGAAAAATTATTATTAAAACATTGGAAGAGTATCCAATATGATAGTCAGAGAAGCCCAATAGTATCAAAATTTGTACATTTATTTATTTTACAAATTGAAAAAGTTTTTAGTTTTTTAACATATAAATAATCTCATGCAAGAAAGACGTTGGTATACAAAAAAGCAATACATATAAACCAGACAGGTGGTAACAACAATACATATCACAAAACAAAAAAAGGAAGAAAAAAAAGGGGGAAACAAAAAAAAGGAAAAAAAAGAAAAAAAAAAGGAATGGTGTTCCTTTTTTTGTTTTGTGATATGTATTGTTGTTGCCAAATTGATTGCATGAATACACAATATCGCAAAGAGTAAATGTGTCAAATGTCTCTCAACAATTTTGGGTAAAGGAAAACGAGAGCAGTGATTCAGAGGATTACTCATGACGGTGCCTGAGGGGGGAAGAAGAGTGTGTACTTGGAGCCACTCTTGAGGTAGATCAGTCAGGTCCATTTGTAAATGGTAAGGTGAATGACAAAGATATCACTTTTCTTGTGGACACTGGTGCTACCCGTTCTACTGTTAGGTCAGTGGAAATTGAAAATCTTCCTCTCTCGGGTGATTCAATCCAGGTTGTTGGTGTAGCTAATCAGCATATTAAAACAAATCTGACAAAATCTGTTGATGTAGAAATAGGAAATTACAAAGACAAACACAGATTTGTTGTCTGTAACAAGCAGTCCTTTTAACCTATTAGGTCGGGATCTGTTGTGTAAGATGAACTGTAAAATGTACTGTTCACCTGAAGGTATTGAGCTTCAAACCTTAGAAGAAGATGGGTTGTACAAATTGACATTGTTAATGGTTGATGAAGAAAACAAAATGTTTCCTGCTTTTGATAAAAACAATTTACCAGAAGAACTGAAAGAAACAGTGAATCCAAAAATTTGGGATTTGACAGGTGATGAAATGGGTTTAATGAAACATGTAGACCCAGTTAAAATTTCTGTAAGGCAGGGAATAGATTTTCCAAATGTTCCTCAGTACAAAATGAAACCTGAAACAATTGAAGGTGTAATTCCTGTTATTGAAAAATGTATTAAGCAAGGAGTTTTGAAAGAAATTGAGAGTAGCCCATGTAATTCACCGATTATGGGTATTAAAAAGCCAAACGGAACGTACAGAATAGTTCAGGACCTGAGAAGGATTAATAAGATAGTTGTTCCTTGTTGTCCAGTAGTACCAAATCCAGCAGTAATTTTATATCAGATTCCACATGATGCAGAATGGTACACGGTCATTGACCTGTGTAATGCCTTCTTTACAGTTCCATTACATCCAGATAGCCAGCAAATTTTTGCATTTCGGTTCCAGGATCGCATATTAGCATGGTGTCGTATCCCTCAAGGGTATACTGAGAGTCCATCTATTTTTAATCAGTTGCTGAAAAAGTCTCTGGAAGATCTAAAGTTGCCTGGAGAGTCAACATTAGTCCAGTATATTGATGATCTCCTGATTGCAGGGAAAACAAGAGAACATTGTGTGACTGACACTATTACACTTTTGAATCGCTTGGCAGATGAAGGGCATAAAGTGTCGCCTGCAAAACTACAGTTTTGCAAACAAGAGGTTAAATACCTTGGTCACAGAATTGCAAAAGGAATCAGACAAGTGAAAATTGAGAGAATAAAAATGATTCGAGCAATACAGCCACCAACAACTCAGAGACAGATCAGGATGTTTCTAGGAATGGTTGGTTATTGTTGCCAATGGATTTGTGGGTTTACAGTTATTGCAAAATCCTTACAAAGATTAACAAAAGCAGACATTAAAGATCCATTTGTTTTGACAAAAACAGAATTGGAGGCTTTTGAAAAGCTAAAAAGAAGCCTCTGTGAAGCACCAGTATTGGGTATGCCAGATTATGATAAGGAATTTGAACTGTATTGCAGTGAAAGAGAAGGATGTGCTTTGTCAGTTCTAATTCAGAAACATGGAAACATGAGAAAACCTATAGCTTACTTTTCTGCTGTCCTTGAGCCTGTTGCAAAAGCATTGCCAGGTTGCTTAAAAGCAGTGGCTGCAACAAGTGTGAGTCTTGAGCAAAGTGAAGGAATCATAATGGGGTTTCCTGTAAAGGTATATGTACCTCATTCAGTACAAACACTTCTTGCCAGAAGTAAGACACAACACCTGTCTAGCAATAGATTGACGAAATATGAGAAAGTTATTCTGGGATCAGATAATGTGTCTATTGCAAGATGTCTGAATCTTAATCCAGCTACACTTTTGCCAGATAATGTGACTCCTGATGATAATGATGATGATGTGGAACATGAGTGTCTGGATGTTTTAGAATACTGCACAAAACCCATGAAGGACATTAAAGATGTTCCTTTACCAGAGTCAGATATTCAATCAATCAATCAATCAAAGCATTTATATAGCGCACTACTCACCCGGAGGGTCTCAAGGCGCTAGGGGAGGGGGGGTCCGCTACTGCTCGAACAGCCAGGTCTTGAGCTGCTTCCTGAAGGCAAGGTGATCCTGGGTCAGGCGGAGGTGGGTCGGGAGGGAGTTCCAAGTCTTGGCGGCCAGGTAGGAGAAGGACCTTCCTCCTGTGGTGGCTCTTAGGATGCGGAGGACGGCGGCGAGGGCGTGGTCGGTTGATCGAAGCTGGCGTGTGGGAGCGTAGAAGTTGAGGCGGCTGTTGAGGTATCCTGGGCCTTGGTTGTGTAGGGCTTAGTGTGCGTGGGTGAGAAGACGGAAGGTGATTCTCTTGTTGACCGGGAGCCAGTGTAGATCTCTCAGGTGTCCGGAGATGTGGCTGCGACGGGGGATGTCCAGGATGAGTCGTGCTGAGGGGTTCTGAATCCGCTGGAGTCTCTTCTGGAGTTTGGCGGTGGTTTCGGCCTAGAGGGAGTTGCGGTAGTCCAGACGGCTGTTGACGAGGGCCTTGAGGTAATAGAAATTTTCAGGTAGCCAAAGTGTCCCCCAACTCGCACCCTATCCATGCACCCATGTTCCTTGTATGTCGTGTAACTCCTGTTCCGTTCATGCTAGAGAGATGTATATGGATTTACGTCCATCCTTAACATGTCAGCTATCCAGCCATGCATAAATATCCAGTTCATTAGGCTTCTAAACTTATGGTGCCAACGTCTTTACATGGGACACTCTTGAATAAAGCACACATTTTTCTTCATGTTTCCTGGCTCAGTCGAGCTAGGCCCTTAATGAGTCTCCAAGTTCATTTTTGTCTCTGAAAGCTGCAGTTTAGGTATGCATCCCTGACCTCTGCCTTACATCCTGCACAGACGAGCGGTGCCCGGCTCGGCCTGCCTGCCTGCCAAAACGTTATTTTTCCTATAGTTATCTGTTCAGCCTCCGCGAAAACACATTCCAGTCTAGTGAAATAGGTAAACATATTCCCGGCTACAGAGCAAAGGGCCCTGCCTTCCTGTCTCCATGCAAGTAATTTACTGCTCCCGTTACCATGGTAGGCCCATGGCCCCCGCACTCTACATGAAGATTCATATGCACGCATTAGCATTCAGTATTGAACGGCCTCTGCCCGAGAGACCTTTTTGCTTCAGATACTACATCCTCCAAACATGAGATACCAGATATGCTATAGGTACAGGTCGTTCTGACACCCCAGACATCAGTCTCCTCTACTCGTGCAAAAGTCAAAGCCCCCAGTTCTTCCCAGTTACACGTCATGCTCAGTTGCGCGCGCATCTAGGTCAAGAGTTTCTGCTGATCCTGCAAACTTTCACTATGCATCCACCCACTTATGACGTTTCATGTTACGTTTTCTCTAACATGTCATGTACACGCCCATGTGTACGCCTTCTTACACGCCTCCTGTTACGCACATGTGTTCTTATCTCTCTCTTTTCACCTGTTACGCCTACTACATTGGAATCAAGCATACTGTTTTACTATATATAATGTGTACTGTTAATAAAACGTTGAATGTCCCTTCCTGAACCTGAGTGGTGATGGAACCCGATTTCCCATGCTTCGAAGCATTCCATTAAAGCCCGTATGACTCAGATACCACGGACTCTGCCTCTCATTTTGATTGAGCTATCCTTATGTCTTGTTAATTATATGGAAAAAACTATACGGTAAAATATATTTACCACATAATTTGGCGCCCGAACAGGTACCCCCTCCTTCCCCACTCGCCGGAGATGTCCCGCAGGCCTTGACCCCTTCTGCGGCAGCGACGGAACCAGTGCACTTCTGTGGGTTTTCCTGCTATTCTCCCTCGGGCCTACGGAGGAGACGGTGACTGCGGCCCAGCATCCAGACGAGGCGGTGAGGAATGCGGAGGATCCCGACCAGAACCCCTAGTTGAGAGAGCAAGGTCCGAGGTATCCAGAGGCCCACCTGTTCCGAAGCGCATGCGTAGGAGAATCGTCACCTGACGCAGTCCAGTCCAGTCCAGTTTCCGAGGCCTTCAGTTTCTGCTTCCCGGTGAGTACCGTTATTGGGAACGCATCTAGACGGGTACATTAATTTGTGCCCGGTAAAGACAGGTCTGGGTACACAGACCTGGTCCGGACGTGTTTATGTAGGTAAATACGACAACACGTGTCTCTTTATGGGACCGGTCTGTGCTGTTCTAGCAGTGCATCTAGTAATCCAGTGCATCCAGTGTGCATCCAGTGTTCTAGTTATCCAGTGTTCTAGAATCTCAAGAATCATCTAGTATTGTGCTTTCATGTACCTAGTAACTGTTCAGAAAATGTTTTTAATATGTTTCATGTCGTGGTATGAATGATTGTTTGCAATTCATTACTGTGTTTATTGTGTTCACGTTTAAATCAGTCCCAATATGCCACTGTTCTCGAAATTACGTCAGATAGGAACTAGGAAAGGGATACTCGAAGAAGCAGTTCCCGTCCCGCCTAGGGACACTCCTGGACATTTTATGTATAATAAGCATGGCTTAGATGCCATACTGTACCTAGATTTGTGGGTGGACTACACCAAGGGTCTGGAAGAAAAGCATAGATGGCCTGTCTCAGGGACATGGGATGCTGAATGCATCATGAAAGTAGAAGAAGCATTATGGAAAAAGAAAGCCAGACAATCCCAGAAAAATGCCATAGAATTATGGCGTAAAGAAGCGCATAGACGAAATGAAAAGGAAATCAGGAAAGCAGAGAGAAGTAGAGAAGAATCCGAAAGAGCTAGAGAAAAAGAGTTATTAGAAGAAGGAGAACGAGTAAGAATAGAACAACAAGACAGACAAAGAAACGCCCTTATTACAGGACTGTATCCAGTTCTAGCCGAAGGTCTGCCCAAGGCGACCCCGGAAGTAACACGTAACTTGCCATCACCATTGGTCCTGACTAAACTCCGTCATAAACAAACCGCAGCAGATATATTCCTTTCTAGCTATTTAGATGATGTTGCTCCAGCATATACTCATGTACCCGTACCACCCGTTAATAATGCACAGCAGCCTGCTCCGTCTGTTCAACCCACTGTTCAAGCCACGACCCCTCCACGTTCTCAAGTCACGCTTCCTGCGCCTGTTATTTCCCCTACTGCTACTGCCACTGTTCCCGTCCCGCCTACTGTCGGCCCTCATAATCCCTTCGCGACAGATGTGGCCCAGAATCCACCTCCATTACATATGCCACCTATACCCGCTATGACATCAGCAGTCCCTGCTCAGTCAATTCACGCCCTCGCTTCCGCTTCAGGAGGCGCAGTAGGAGGACATCTCCACACCCCGCCACAAACAAAACGAATAACACTTAGAGATCTAGCATTACAGCGTACACCTAGACCAGCAACATTCGAAACCCTTAGACAATGCTTGACAGATTGTAGATATGACCCAGTACCCGGTAAGGGGGACATGATATTATCTTCGCTACGCCTACGACGTGTTACGGATTATTTGATGCTTTTTCCCGAAATGGTTAACCATTTAGACAATATATATCATTTTATTAGAACAGGGGAGAGACCTGAATGTATTCGTGAGGCCATGGCACATCAGAAGGTTGAGACGCAAAGTATGATTTTACGATTTCTGATAAATTGTTTGATAAGGGAACGAGATCGACCCGGTACCAGCCAAGAAGAGAAGGCCAAGTTGGTAAATTGGAGTAATAACATATCTGATGGTAAACATGATAAACAAAATTGCATAGACACCATGTACAGAAAGATCCGCAAATAAATAGTAATAATACACGAAAGAGAGAAAGAAGCTAGGGGAACCGAGAAAGAGAGTGAAACCGAGGAAGAAGAGGATGGGTTAGAAGAGTCAGTTGACCGCCAAGAGATGATAGCATACGTAGGTAGAGCAAGCCCTTTTGACAGACCCATACGCCTAGAAAACAAGAAACGTTTCCTTTCTCCCATACCAGAACAATGTTCTCTTGAACATTTATTCCAAGCCACTGATAAAATCCTGAAAGAAAGAATAGGTTACAACGAACTTAGTACAATGCGTGAACAGGAATTAGCACGATCCGCAGTACAGTGGGCTGATAATAACAGTGTATATAAAGATGATTCAGTAGCGCAAACATTTTTGAGTCTTACTCCAACTGAACAGCGTTTAGCTGGTATGTACATGATCCAGCATCTCATTATGTTATATGAGAGTCAGCATTCTGATCCAGGTCCCCTATACAAAATATTAGATGAATTACTCCTAAAAAGATGGAGAGGTCTAGGTACCGATTTAATTAATACCATTCTAGAACAACGTCATAAATACAGAACGTTTTTGACTCCACATTTTGTTCCCGTTCCACCTCCAATAAGGAAACCCTTTTACATAGACAGACAAAATCCCTTACGAGAAGTTCATCCCGTCCAGACTCCAGGGGGTGAGCTACAACGCGTATTCGTATATACACCCTTAAGTAAAATGGAATTATTGGAAATGAAGAAAATAGTGCCTTGCCATGATAAAGATCCAGCAGGGTTTCACCGTGAATTAAAAGACATGTTACTAATGGGAGACTACACATATCCCGATATTATGAAAATGTTGAAAGTACTACTACCGGCCGGTATTTACGAGAAACTCAAAGAAAAAGAATGGGAGGTGGGAGATAAAAAGATTAATTGGACTGAATTAGAAAACGAAGAAAATACACGAATTCCAGGTACTGGTCTTGGGGACAAAACTAAAGCATTACAGGGTTATTAGTACAGGTCTTGCCGAGGTTATTGGCAACCAAGAATGAAGACTGGGATGCAATCAAGAGGGTCCCTATGTACATAGTCAGGTATTAGGGAAAGACAGAAAATTCTTGATTGACACAGGGGCAAGTAGAACGACCATCAGTCATGACGAGGTTCCAGGGGCACCCCTCTCAGGCTCACAGAATGTATCCCTGGGTTTTTCAGGAAAGCCTATTGTTAATGAAGTGTCAAAGCCAGTTACTCTTGAAGTTGGTCCATTATCACGCACTACAGACCTGTTACTTACGAAAGCATGTCCTGAAAATCTGCTTGGTATTAAAACGTTGAAAGCATTAGGAGCTGTGATATGTTGTTCTCCGGAAGGAGAGAGACTGTTCCTACGTGACTTTAAAGGTCACTATGTGTTACGAGATTTTGACCCTAGATTACAAAATGTACCAGCACATTTATGGGCGCAAGGCCCAACTGATGTAGGTTGTATGCACATTACCCCTTATCGTGTCACTCTCAAGCAAGGTGTTGTACTGCCCCGAATCCGACAATACAAATTGCCCCCCGAGGCTGTAGTAGCCTTATTAAAAATTATTGACGAATTGATTGCCCAAGGAGTAGTTATAGAAACTGACTCTAATGTATGTAATTCTCCAATCATTCCGATTCTCAAACGAACTGACCCAAATGCACCACCAGTCTACAGATTGGTGATCGATCTTCGAGAATTGAATAAATGCATTGTTCCCCAGTATCCAGTAGTGCCAGACATATCATCCTTGTTGACTGCCATTGATTCCGAAGCTGCGTTCTTTACTGTAATTGACCTCAAGAACGCCTTCTTTAGTGTCCCCATTCATCCGGAAAGCCAATTTTTATTCGGATTCTCATTAAATGGCCGAAGTTTTACATTTGCACGTGCACCTCAAGGGTTCACGGAAAGTCCTAGTATTTACAGTCAAGCCCTGAAAAGACAACTAGACAGTATTCACATGCCTGCTGACACTGCTCTGCTCCAGTATGTAGATGACTTGTTAATCACTGCACGGACCGAACGTGACTGCGAGCACGCGTCACTGACTGTCCTATGTTTCTTGGCCGAAAAGGGGCATAAAGTGTCCCCTTCGAAGCTACAATTCTGTGCCCAGCAAGTGGTATACCTTGGGCACTTGCTGTCCAAATGGGGGAGACAGCTGACACCAGAAAGAATCCAGTTAATTGCACATCTGCCACAACCCAAGACACAAAAGGAGGTACAGGCTTTTATTGGCCTCACCTCGTACTGCAGACAATGGATCCCTCAGTATGCATATCTTGCCAAACCACTCATACAGTTGACAACACAGGAGGCAGCGACTTCGACTGTCCTCCCTTGGACTCAGGAACACACACAAGCTTTTGACGAGTTAAAGAAAGCCTTATGTCAAGCACCTGTTTTAGCGACACCATGTTATAGCAAACCTTTTACACTTTTTGTTACTGAACGCGACGGCACAGCATTGTCTGTGCTCACCCAAGATCAAGCAGGAAAACACAAGCCTTGTGCTTATTTTTCTAGTACATTGGATCCAGTGACCCAGGCTCTGCCTGCGTGCCTCAAATCAGTTGCAGCAACAGCTCTAGCAATCAGACAAAGCGACTCAATAGTGTTAGGACATTCCCTGACAGCACAAGTTCCACACTCAGTGGAAGTTCTTCTGAACCGAACCCAGACTCAACATCTGACCATAGCAAGACTGACTGGATACGAATTGACATTGTTTCAGCCACACATAGAGATCAGACGTTGCAATACATTAAATCCTGCCACATTGTTACCCTCGAGCACAATTGACCCGACACCACATGACTGCGTAGAATTCATCAATACTGTAACAAAGCCTAGACAAGACTTGACAGACATTGCATTGCTCGATCCAGACCTGACACTTTACGTGGATGGTTCATGTATGAGAACAAGTACAGGAGAGTTAGTGGCCGCCTATGCAGTGACCACTGAAACTGAAGTCTTAGAAACACATCGCATTGATACACTGTCTGCCCAAGCAGCGGAGCTCGTCGCTCTGACCCAAGCCTGCATTCGAGCCAAGAACCTGAAAGTAAACATATACACAGATTCACAGTATGCATTCGGAGTTGTTCACGACTTCGGTATCCTATGGCAAGAAAGAGGTTTTTTAACTTCTCATGGAGCCAAGATACAGCATGGTCCTCTCATTCAAGCTTTGTTAGAAGCAATACACCTACCTGCATCCATTTCCATCATGAAGTGCAAAGCACATACGAAAGTCACAGATACTATTTCCCAGGGTAACGACCTGGCAGACCGAACAGCTAAACTTACAGCTCAGACTCAGACAAACCCGACAAAGACTATAGTACCAACACAGACATTTTGTATGACAGTGAAGGATCCCATCACAGACATACTCGACATACAGGCACATGCCACACCAGACGAAATCAAGAAATGGACAGAACAAGAAGGGATCCAAACAGATCAGGGATGGATGACGAAGGGAAGAGCCACATGGTTCCTCCCCGACTCTATGGTTCAAGCTATCATTAACACAGCACATAGTCCAGCACACTTAGGAGAAAAAGCCATGTTAGACAGCATTCAGAATATATGGTTCAATAAGCATTTACGAGCAGCAGCAAAGCAGAAAGTGCGTACCTGCATGTTCTGTTGTCAGTTCAATCCAGGCAAAGGTGTTCCCGTGGAACAAGGTGGTTTCCACCCTCCTGATCATCCTTTTGAAGTCCTTCAGATGGATTATATCCAGATGGACCGATGTAGAGGATTCAAATATGTCCTTGTAGTTGTATGTGCCCTTTCCAGATGGACAGAAGCATATCCAGACCCAGATTACACTGCCGCAACCACTGCCAAGCAACTGGTTCGTGAATTTTTCCCGCGATACGGCTTGCCCCGTGTCGTACATTCAGATAACGGACAGCCATTCTCGTCCGAGCTTATGAAACAGGTATCACTCCTGTTAGGTTACCAGTGGAAATTTCACTGTGTACGACATCCCGAAGCAGCTGGTTTGGTCGAAAGACACAACCAGACCCTGAAAACACGATTAGCTAAAATATGTGCAGAAAAAGGTGTAGACTGGATCGTAGCACTGCCAGTTGCACTCTTCTATATGCGTATGGTAGCTCACTCCAGAACAGGACTGTCACCTTATGAACTAGTTTTTGGACGGCCTCCCAATATGTGGGGTACGCCTATGCCTAAAAAGATTATCGATGTTGATAGTACTATGTTAACAGATTACCTAGCTTCCTTGATGTCTGCACTACAATCATGTCGTTCACAGGTGGCGGCTGCCTTCCCGGACAACACCCAAGTAAAATCGCATGAAGTTGTTCCGGGTGATCTGGTGTTTGTGAAAAATTTCGATCGAGCAAGTCCGCTGGAGCCGAGGTGGAAGCAGCCTAAACTGGTGTTGATGACGACGAGGACCGCGGTCAAGCTGGAAGGCCGGAAGGGGTGGTTGCACTCCAGCCATATAAAGAAATTTCATGGACTGTGTCCAGACACTCTGATCAAAGACTGCCCCCTTTCGGACACTGATTCTAAACTTCCCCTGATAGAAAAAACTCCTCAACAGGAGTACTGTTCAAAGCTAAGGTCTAGTAAGTCAGACAGCGTTTAATTGTTTAAGTCCCCCTCGGGTGAAGCGGTTAGACAGGTTTCTGACATGTATGAGATAGACCCAAGTAGTCAGAGAGATAGGCGTATCAAAAAGAGAGAACAATACTGTAAGAACTTGCATAGTCGTTGTGTTATAACATTAATTTTCATGTTTATTCTGAGCATTTTGATAATATGTGTGAGCTTCTTATTACATGATTCCTTACCTCCTTTCAATTCACATGTACATACTTTCTCTAATGATTCTGTAGAGCACACTTTCAGTGACCTGCCTCCACACGAATTATCTTATCGATTAGCAATGCGCAACAATACATTCATTCGTATGTTACATCATACCCACCAGACCAGCAATGCCACGAATTGCTGGATATGTGGCCGACTCCCGCCCTATCAGAAATACAAGGGAGCTCTGCCCCTTTTTCCTTACCCGTTCACACATAATGGTTCATGTGGTGCATGGTTTGCTTTAATGTCTTCCTTAGATAATAAGTCCAAGGTTTCCCAAGGCAATTGGATTTGGGGGAACCTGAATACAGTTATGACTAAAGCATGTTTCCCGGACACAGACGGTCTTCCTCAAAGGATAGGGACCGATCTAGAAAATGAAGTATATGCACTAGGTAATTATTCCCTCAATCTCATGATTCTGAACGTCCAGTCCGAGACTAAGTCGAACTTGCCGTTTATAACAGTTTTGCCAGTGAAAGGTGAATTATGTGTCAGAAAGAATGGTTCAGTACATCTAGGACACAGTGATTGTAATACTGTGGTCGAATTCAGTGATAAAGGAAAGTCTACTTTCAAAGCCTCACGCCATTCTTATTTTATATGTGGTCATACAGCTTATGTCCATCTGCCTCCTGATTGGGATGGGACGTGTTATATTGCGTTCCTATTGCCACCTGTTTTCCTAGCTCCGCCTGATTATCATCGAAATTCACATCTTGTACATATAAGACATAGTAGGGAGATCAAGTCACCGATTGTCGATCAAACTGAGACAACACTGGAACAATATACCGATTTCAATAAAGGATTCTTTTTCTTCATAGGCCCCATTCAGAACAGTAAATTGATACGTAGATTAACAAGAACTCTTGAAGCGGTAGTGAACGAAACTACTTCTGCTTTAGGTAATCTAACCGAAGAACAATCTGCCATGAGACTCGTAGTTCTTCAAAATCACCTTGTCCTTGACGTCATACTGGCCAATAGGGGCGGGGCTTGTAGAGTCATCGGATCCAGTTGTTGTGTTTTTATTCCAAATAACGCGCCATCCGTGTATAAGGCCATAACAAGGCTTCACGAAATAGCTCACCTGATACACCAGAATCCAGGCACCTGGACTTGGTCCGGTTGGCTCTGGAGTGTGATATCTGCCTGGGGATGGAAATTGCTATCATTCCTGGGAATAATACTGCTTATTCTATTCAGTTGTTGTTTATGTCTGCAATGTGGGCCGGCGATTTGCGGCTTGTGCGCCACAGCTTGTATTCCCCGTCCAAGTCCACGTTTCCGTTCCCGAGTAAAAAGAGATGAGCAGATGATGTTATATGAACAGATAGATGGCTTAATGAATATAGATATATCCTAAAGGGTGAAGTAGGGGCCAAGGAGGGAATGAGGTAATAGAAATTTTCAGGTAGCCAAAGTGTCCCCCAACTCGCACCCTATCCATGCACCCATGTTCCTTGTATGTCGTGTAACTCCTGTTCCGTTCATGCTAGAGAGATGTATATGGATTCGCGTCCATCCTTAACATGTCAGCTATCCAGCCATGCATAAATATCCAGTTCATTAGGCTTCTAAACTTATGGTGCCAACGTCTTTACATGGTACACTCTTGAATAAAGCACACATTTTTCTTCATGTTTCCTGGCTCAGTCGAGCTAGGCCCTTAATGAGTCTCCAAGTTCATTTTTGTCTCTGAAAGCTGCAGTTTAGGTATGCATCCCTGACCTCTGCCTTACATCCTGCACAGACGAGCGGTGCCCGGCTCGGCCTGCCTGCCTGCCAAAACGTTATTTTTCCTATAGTTATCTGTTCAGCCTCCGCGAAAACACATTCCAGTCTAGTGAAATAGGTAAACATATTCCCGGCTACAGAGCAAAGGGCCCTGCCTTCCTGTCTCCATGCAAGTAATTTACTGCTCCCGTTACCATGGTAGGCCCATGGCCCCCGCACTCTACATGAAGATTCATATGCACGCATTAGCATCCAGTATTGAACGGCCTCTGCCCGAGAGACCTTTTTGCTTCAGATACTACATCCTCCAAACATGAGATACCAGATATGCTATAGGTACAGGTCGTTCTGACACCCCAGACATCAGTCTCCTCTACTCGTGCAAAAGTCAAAGCCCCCAGTTCTTCCCAGTTACACGTCATGCTCAGTTGCGCGCGCATCTAGGTCAAGAGTTTCTGCTGATCCTGCAAACTTTCACTATGCATCCACCCACTTATGACGTTTCATGTTACGTTTTCTCTAACATGTCATGTACACGCCCATGTGTACGCCTTCTTACACGCCTCCTGTTACGCACATGTGTTCTTATCTCTCTCTTTTCACCTGTTACGCCTACTACATTGGAATCAAGCATACTGTTTTACTATATATAATGTGTACTGTTAATAAAACGTTGAATGTCCCTTCCTGAACCTGAGTGGTGATGGAACCCGATGTCCCATGCTTCGAAGCATTCCATTAAAGCCCGTATGACTCAGATACCACGGACTCTGCCTCTCATTTTGATTGAGCTATCCTTATGTCTTGTTAATTATATGGAAAAAACTATACGGTAAAATATATTTACCACAGCCTGGGTGACCGTCTTCCTGGTCTCGGTGGGGATCCACTGGAAGATGTTACGTAGCATGCGCAGGATGTTGAAGCACGACGAGGAGACAGCGTTGACTTGTCTGGTCATGGAGAGGGAGGAGTCCAGTATGAAGCCCAGGTTGCATGCGTGGTCTGTTGGTTTGTGTGCGCTGCCCAGGGCGGGGGGCCACCAGGAGTCGTCCCAGGCGGAGGGTGAAGATCCCAGGATGAGGACTTCCGTCTTGTCCGAGTTCAGTTTCAGGCGGCTGTTCATCATCCACTTGGCTACGTCTGTCATCCCTTCGTGTAGGTTGGCTCTGGCGGTGGTGGGGTCGTCACTGCCACCGCCGGAGCCATGGCTCTTGTTTAAGAACAGATGAGGGCATTTTGAGAGCAGCATATGCAATATGCACAGTTTCTGAAATAGTTGAAGGTTAAACTCTTGAAGGAATTCGTTCGGCACAAATAGCAGAATTGGTTGCTTTAATTCGTGCCTGTGAGAGAGCTGCAGGGAAAAAAGTTACCATAGTGACTGACAGTCAGTATGGATATGGAGTGGTCCATGATTACGGGCAGCTCTGGTCTCAAAGAGGTTATTTAACCTCTGCAGGGACTCCAATCAGAAATGCGAAATTGATCAAAAGACTGATTGATGGTATTCAATTACCAGAAAAAATAGCAGTAGTTAAATGTGGTGCACACAAAAAAAGTCAAGATTACATTACTAAAGGAAATGCTTTTGCAGATGAAACTGCACGTTACTGTGCAAAGAACAATCTTTCACTTAATCGGGAGAGGGACAATGAACATGTAATGAACTCTCTCATGCTAATATCTGTGGTAGAAACATGGCAGGGAGTAAAAGACTTACAAGATGAGGCTGAGGATGAGGAGAAAGATACATGGCTCAAGGAGGATTGTAGACAGCGAGAGGAAGATGGAATTTGGGTTTACAAAGATGGAAGACCGGTTATGCCTAATTGCATGATTGCTGACATGGCACGGATGTACTATGGACCAGGTCACTTAGGAAGAGACACAATGATCAGACAGTTCAGGGAGACTTGGTATAATCCAAAATTTAGGGTTATTGCAGAATCACTTTGCCAACGTTGTTTGATCTGCCAGCAAATCAATCCAAACAGAAAAACAGTGGTAAGCATGGGAACCATAGGTCGGGAGGGTGGTCCATTTACCAGATTACAAATGGATTTCATTGACATGCCACAACACAATAAGCTCAGCTATGTTCTTGTAATTGTCTGCTTGTTTTCAAGATGGGTCGAAGCTTTCCCAACTCGTCATAATGATTCAATCACTGTGGCAAAATTGCTTTTAAGGGAGATCATACCTAGATATGGTTTTCCAGTAACTATTGAAAGTGATCGCGGCAGACATTTTGAAAACAGACTGATTGAACTAATTTGTGAAGCATTTGGAATTAAACAGAAACTGCATTGTGCATACAGACTAGATGCATCAGGTGTTGTAGAATAGATAAATGGGACAATCAAATACAGAATTTCAAAAATGTGTCTAGCTACAGGAATAAAGTGGACAGATGCTCTTCCGCTTGTTTTGATGTCTTTGAGAAGTACTCCAGACAAGAAAACAGGTCTAAGTCCTCATGACATTCTTATGGGAAGAGTAATGAGACAGGCTCATATTCCAGTTGGAAAGTTGCTAGCAATAAATGACAGTGCAATTTTAGACTACTGTAAGCAACTCTCTGATGTAGTAACCTCTGTATTCCATCAGGTGGGAACAGATGTGATTTCAAAGGAAAAGGAGCAAGCTCATGATCTTTTGCCAGGAGATTGGGTCAGAACAAAGGTTCATCGGAGAAGGAACTGTTTGGTACCCAGGTGGCAGAAAGCAAGGCAAGTGATTTTAGTCACAACTAATGCTGTCAAGTGCAGGGGCTTGAAAAGGTGGGTGCATGCAAGTCATACCCTTCGTGTACCTGCACCAGATAACCCTGACAAAGAAAGTGACGAAACTACAACAGATTCAGATTCTGAGGAAGAAGAGGATCCTGAAAATTCAGATTCTGAAGATCGACAGAGAGGTCGACATCTGGTAAAACCGAAAGCAAATCAAGCATCAAATGAAAAAGAACTAGACATCATTGTTGTTGATTCAGAAAATGATGAAGATGTTCTAGAAAAAAGAACTGAAAAAGAAACTGTGTCAGAAGAGATTCAAGATCAGGAGAGTATTGAAAAGCAGATCGAAAACTCTGAAAGCAGGAACGGGAGATCTGAAACTGGGAAGTTAGAAGTATTTCCAGAAGAAGAAGACGAATTGCCAAGTACCAGCTACAGAGACGTTGTTCCTAACGGAGTGAAGCTGCAGAGTAAAAAAGTTCCTAGCTACAGTATTGAAATCTCTGAAACGGACTCAGATGAAAGTGATGAAGAGTCTGAAATAAGAAAATTCAGAAAAAGAGCTTGGAAAGCTGAATGTAATGAAATTGAGCCTAAGAAGAAACTCTTAAGAAAAGGTGATGTCTGGCCAAAAGAAGATTTGAAATTCAAATTGGTCAACAAATCAAAAGAACAAATCAATAAGATAACTAGTCAGAAAAGTGAAGCAGACAAAAAGGGACAAGTCAGAAAGAAAATTGAAGTTATAAACAAAAAAAGTAAAAGACCATTGAAGCCTAATCAAAAGTATAAATCTCCAGAGTGGGCCTATTTGATAATCCCACCAATAGTTGAAGTGAGCAGCAGTAGCCAAGAAGATTTGGAAGAAAATAGTGACAATGATTGGACGGCAAAGTCTACAACGCGAGGTCGCGGTCTGAGCTGCCGCACGGGCCCACACACGCGGCCTGCCGGCGGACGGACTCTGCCTCAGCGCCTGCCGAAAACGGGACCGGGAGACCCTCCGGCAGCCCTGAGTTGATGCCCATGATGATTCGGAGAGGTAGTGGAAAGACAGAAAGCCTAATTTGAACACCGAAGGCCGGATCGGCTGCAATCGCCCGCTGCGAGTGAAGGGGGCGGCGGAGGAGCTGCCGCCCAACTACCAACTGCCGTGACCGTCGGCGACGCGGCCTCCCAGGCAAGTCATACCCTTCGTGTACCTGCACCTGATAACCCTGACGAAGAAAGTGACGAAACTACAACAGATTCAGATTCTGAGGAAGAAGAGGGTCCTGAAAATTCAGATTCTGAAGATCGACAGAGAGGTCGACATCTGGTAAAACCGAAAGCAAATCAAGCATCAAATGAAAAAGAACTAGACATCATTGTTGTTGATTCAGAAAATGATGAAGATGTTCTAGAAAAAAAAACTGAAAAAGAAACTGTGTCAGAAGAGATTCAAGATCAGGAGAGTATTGAAAAGCAAATCGAAAACTCTGAAAGCAGGAACGGGAGATCTGAAACTGGGAAGTTAGAAGTATTTCCAGAAGAAGAAGACGAATTGCCAAGTACCAGCTATAGAGACGTTGTTCCTAACGGAGTGAAGCTGCCGAGTAAAGAAGTTCCTCGCTACAGTATCGAAATCTCTGAAACGGACTCAGATGAAAGTGATGAAGAGTCTGAAATAAGAAAATTCAGAAAAAGAGCTTGGAAAGCTGATTGTAATGAAATTGAGCCTAAGAAGAAACTCTTAAGAAAAGGTGATGTCTGGCCAAAAGAAGATTTGAAATTCAAATTGGTCAACAAATCAAAAGAACAAATCAATAAGATAACTAGTCAGAAAAGTGAAGCAGACAAAAAGGGACAAGTCGGAAAGAAAATTGAAGTTATAAACAAAAAAAGTAAAAGACCATTGAAGCCTAATCAAAAGTATAAATCTCCAGAGTGGGCCTATTTGATAATCCCACCAATAGTTGAAGTGAGCAGCAGTAGCCAAGAAGATTTGGAAGAAAATAGTGACAATGATTGAGGTTTAGTTGCAGTTAGGGTTGGTTTCCTTTTTGGCATAAGGCTGAAGAAATTGTGTTAGGTGACACAAGGTCGAAGAAATTGTGTTAGCTGAATACTTTTATGGACGCAAGGTCGAAGAAAAGCTGTTAGAAGGTTAAAAAAAAAAATAGAGAGGAGGATGTGTGTTTATATTAATTTAATATTAATTTAGTAAAATTTCGAGTTTAAAATTTTGTTTGTTTAGGTTGAGCAAAAATGCCTAACAGTGATAATTCTAGGTGTGCAATTCTTAAAAGATGTTGCAAAATGTCTTCAATTTGTGTTATTTTAATTATTTTAGTTTGGTTAGTTTTAGTAGTTATTTTCCCTTTTGGTATAGATAAGGAGCATTATAAAATAAATATGACAAGCAATGCTGATATAAAACAAGCTGATCATGATGTTGCAGGCAAAACTAACAGAATCATTGAACATAAACCAGATGTCCATCAAGACAAATCAGTTGGAGATTTTTCTACTAATTCTTTTTCCAGACTTCTTTCAGAGTATGTTAGAGTCATGGATGTTAAGGATTGTTATGTATGTGTTAAAGCTTCCTACTTCAGTTTCTGAAGGGGTCAAGTATAATATGCTTCCCCTTACTTATGGAATAACATGCAGTGTTATATCAAGCTTATTCTATCAAACTGGTTGCCTGGAATACTACTATTCTGATTTCGATGAGATTTTTGCTAATTTGAAAGTTGTGAACAGTCTTAACAAAGTCAAGCCTGTCAAGCAGATGAGGGAATTTTTCCTGGTAACAAATGAACTAACATACGGGGCGTGGCTAGGCACGCAATGGCGGCAGTCGCACTAGGGTAGAGCTCCGCACCGAGCTCCCCTTCCCTGGGCTGATTCTCCGTCATTTCTCCAGGCAGCCGCCCGAAATCGCAGGCGGCGCATTGTACAGCCACAACTGACCCACCGGCCGAATTCCAAACGGAGGGACCGAACCGGTCAGCACCGACCTTTCCTGGAGGCCTCCTGCGGGGCTCCCTGCAGCTTGGACGGCAGAGTCTACAACGCGAGGTCGCGGTCTGAGCTGCCGCACGGGCCCACACACGCGGTCTGCCGGCAGACGGACTCGGCCTCAGCGCCTGCCGAAAACGGGACCGGGAGACCCTCCGGCAGCCCTGACTTGATGCCCATGATGATTCGGAGAGGTAGTGGAAAGACAGAAAGCCTAATTTGAACACCGAAGGCCGGATCGGCTGCCATCACCCGCTGCGAGTGAAGGGGACGGCCGGAGGAGCTGCCGCCCAACTACCAACTGCCGTGACCGGCAGCGACGCGGCCTCCCAGGCCACTACCTGAAGCGAATCAACGGGACTGCAGCACCGGAGGGGGGGTGGGCTTCCCATTGGAACTCGCCAGACACACGCGAACATGCGGCAAGGACTACCAGCACTCGCTGATGCAGCCGCTGCGTCGGGGGGCCCTGCGGAGACACTGATACGGGGGCAAATGCCCGAACTGAGACGGCACTAGAAACTCACGTGGGAAACGCTGCAGAAGTGAGGCACGAACTTTGCCAGCGGGGACACTGCCTGAGACCAATCTACACGGGCCCCCCCTCCGGGACCTTTCATGACCGGCAGCCGGAAGGAAACACTTTCAAGGGTTACCGTTGTGGGACTGGAATTGTGGAGACTACATGGGGCGCAGCGAGTAGGCACCGGACCCGGGGGGCACAAAGTGCCTGGAGAAGCCGCAGCACCGCTGGGACACCATCCCTGAACCAGGTGAGAGTCAGGCCCCCCTTGAGGTGCTTCGAGGAGAGGAGACAACAGAGGCCCGACGCGGATCCCCCGCCCACCACAGTTACTCCGTAACCAAAGGACCTGCTGCTGGCCGAAACGCATGCTGAGGCAGAGCTGACAAATGGCGCCTGCTGCCTAACGCCGCCACACCTGCCTGCTTAGAAGAGTGATACCGTCGACACGTGTGCCACCGATTGGCTGACTGCGTTGGGGCTATCTCGCACCCCATCGCCCCGCTGACCTCGGACATCGCCAAAACCCCACAAGATCACGAGCCGAACGCCAACTCATCCTCCTGAGAACCCGGCGGGACTCATAGCCAAGCAGCCCTACCCATGTCCGGAGGGGTCAGGACGCGCACCGGGACTGGAGGTGCCCCGCCGAAAGGAAAGACTGATAAGACGCTAAAGAAGATGGATGCCGACCAGGTGACCACGAGACTGGACAGTGTGCTCGCTGCCATGGAGCGCCTGAAAGAGTCGCTCCAATCGATCAGAACTTCGCTGGAGACTAAAATCGACAGCGTCGCCATAGATCTCACCCACCTGCGGGATGATCACAAGAAACTGGCGGACTGGACCAAGACTCTAGAGGGAACTGTGGCGGAACTTGAACCCCGAGTCACCCAAACAGATAAACAAGTGCAGGACCTCCAGAACAGGGTGGAGTTCCTGGAAGACCGCGCCGAGGGTGCGGAAGGGCGGGCACGACGAAACAACATAAGACTTGTGGGGATCCCGGAAAAATGGGAGGGTAACAACCCAGCCCAACATGTAGAAGACTGGCTAAGAGACATACTGCCAGAAGACACACTTTCGCCTTACTTCGTGGTGAAACAGGTGCACCGCGTACCCACAAGACCACTTCCCACAGGCTCTAACCCAAGACCGCTGCTCCTCAGGATACTGAACTATCGGGACAGAGATGCGGTCCTGCGGGAAGCCAGAAGGCTTCGAGAGATTCGCATAGACAATGCCACAGTGATGTTCTTCCCAGACTACACCATCCAGGTGCAACGTCAAAGGCACTCTTTCCTGGAGGTAAAGCGAAGGCTCCGCACAGCATGACTCAAATATTCCCTCCTCTTCCTCGCGAAGCTACGGGTGGTGGCACAGGACAAGACCTACTTCTTTAATAACCCTGAAGAAGCAAGCGCCTGGCTTGAAGGTGGCACGGATAAGGCACCCAGGCAAGCACAGGGCTACGAGACGAGGCCGCGGGCACGTGGATCGAGACGTCGTCGTAAGAACAGGGATCAGCAGGCCCGTCGCCCGGAAGAATCAGCACCCCGCTCTCCGCCAGCAGATCAAATTCTTCAGGAACAAAGAGACACACTCCGAAGGGTCTCACAGCTAAGCAGTTCACCGACGTCGGACGTCGCACAGGGCACCAGCCCGCGGATTGTCCCAAGCGACGATGAAGCCATATACGGAATACCGGACTCTCAGCTTTCGGTGGACTTGCCGGATATCACACCACAGACAGCTGACCTGCTTCATTGAACTTACACAAGGAGTCCTAGCAGGAACTGCTGTGACGGCGGAGTCAGTGGGGGGGGGGGCAGATGGATGCTGAGATGCCGCCGGAGCTTGGTGGCGCCAGGAGCGTCTCCCCCCCGCCCCTAAGATGGACGGAGGAGCACTGACGCAGTGAGTATTGCCCTGATTGCATGGACGCTGAATAGGCGCTGTAATGGTGGGGTCGCCCTGCGGCCCTCCCCCCTCGCTCCCCGCTGCCTGCTGGCCCTAACACACAGGGAACTAACTATGCCTGAGGCTTGGGAGGTGAGACCTACTTTACTTTCCCCTTACATGGCGGGCCGGACTGAGACCCCTGCACGGCGGACAGCGCCATTTCCCTGCGCAACGACTTTGGCTGCAAGACGCATATATCATATAGCCCGGGGAGGGACATCGATTTCCTTCTTTATCCAAATAAACAAACTGCCAAGACTGTGACTAGCACATGATACCCCCTTGACTTGAACGGTTGTCCCTCTCAATTGAGAGTTTGGACGGTGGCACGTTTCGCTACTGCCCTTTTGGCATTCAAATATGGTTCACCTGCAGTTGGTTACCTTTGTTAACTGTTTATCCCCCCTTTTATGTATTCCTGGGTTGTGTTGAGTGTATCAATGGAAATGGTCATGGTCATACTTGGTGGGGAGATGCGATGAACCCGGGACTGGCTGCTATGTATGGAGAGGGGGGGGAGGCTGCTCGAATTGATAAAATGTCTGCAATAAAAATCTGCACCTGGAACATTAGGGGCATGCACAGGCCAGCGCGCCGTTACCAAATATTCACCTACTTGAAAAGACACCAGATTCAAATTGCACTCTTACAGGAAACGCACCTGAACAAGGCAGAGGTAGCCGCGCTGTGCCGCAGGTGAAGGGGGCAACTGCATGCCACCGAGTACTCCTCATATGCCCGAGGGACACTACTGTGGGTGAAACCGGGCACTCCCTTCACAATGACACACTCCCACATTGACCCGGAGGGTAGGTATGTGCTGGTAAACGGCCGCATTGATGGGCAGCCCGTGGTCCTGGCATCCATCTACTCTTCCAACACGGATCAGGGGGGCTTCCTGGCACACCTTTCAGAGAAACTGGCACCTTGGCATGGAGTCCCCTGGATTCTCGGGGGTGACTATAATACAGTGTTAGATGTTACACTAGACTGCTTGGCCCCACCCCGGCCTGATGCAACATCTTTGGGAGCAATAAGATCACTCCTCCAATGGGCAACACAGTGGGACTTACAGGATGCATGGCGCGCCCGTAATCCCGTCACCAAAGTATACTCCTATTATTCGGGGGCACACACATTGCATGTACGCCTAGACAGATACATGATGTCGTCGGAACTACTGCCACATATCACGGACTCTCAGTACCTTGGCCGAACACACTCAGACCACAACCCACACACGCTGGAAATAGCTTGGGAACGCCCACACCCGCCCATCCCCACATGGCGTTTACAACCTGCCCTGTTACTAGATGCTCCCTTCAGAGACTCCCTACAAGCTTGCGTAGCACAATACTTCACAGACAACTCAGGCACAGCGTCCTCCCCACAGATTGAATGGGACGCATTCAATGTTGTAGTCAGGGGACACTGCCTGGGCACACAGGGGAACATGCGGAAAAAACTGGAGGTTGACATACGTCGGGTAGAAACTGACTTGCTCCGCCGGGAACAGGATGCTGTGGCATGAGCAGATGACCAACTGCGCGAAGCCCGTGAAGAACACACGGCACTGCTGGAGCGCTTACGCCATCTTAATTTTGCAGCCCACTCGGCGCGTGTGCATCAATATAGTGACAAACCCGGGAAATTACTGGCCTGGCTAGTCAAACAAGAGAACCGTACAGCACCAGTGTCTGCCATCCGAACGACTGAGGGGGAGGTAGTGTACATCAAGCCTTTGTGCAACACTACCAAGTGCTGTACAGGTCGCAGCTGGGAGTCATATTCGAAACTATCGCAGACTATCTCACAAATATTCAGCTGCCATCCCTCGCTAATGCTCGACAGGGGGACCTAGAGGCGCCGTTCACACCAGAAGAGATGCGCGAAGCTATCTTCGCCCTTTCTAACGGCAAATCACCCGGCCCAGATGGCCTACCCGCCAAATTTTTCAAAACGTGCTCAGAAACCCTGGTTCCTGAACTGCTCAAAATGTACAATGCCGCAATAGATGACTCGGCACTCCTGGCCACACTCAATGAAGCCACCCTGGTCTTGCTCCTGAAACCCGATAGGGAAGAAACATGTATGGGCTCCTACAGGCCTTTAGCCATGCTCAACACCGATTATAAAATGTTCACCTCTCTATTAGCCCGGCGTTTAGCTACTGTGGTCCCAGCTCTGGTCCATAGTGACCAAAATGGCTTTGTACCTGCGCGAAGCACCTCTCGCAACATTCACCGCCTCTTCCGAGTACAGGAAGCCGCCGCGTCGCCCTGGCCGAGATCGGGATGTCTGATTCTGGACCTCGAGAAAGCCTTTGACTCCGTGGAATGGCCCTACCTCAGGGCGGCACTAGAAAAATTCGAACTGGGTGATGCGTATATTGACATGGTTGGGTTACTCTATCAAAGGCCCAGCGTGAGAGTGCGAACGGGTGGACTGCTCTCGGAGACAGTGCAGGTGCGCAGAGGGACTCGACAGGGCTGCCCCCTGTCGCCCCTTCTGTTTTCACAAGCCATGGAGCCCCTAGCGGCGCTGTTGCGTACGAGAGGAATGGAATGGCGGATCCCGCTGGCTGACGGCATGCATATAGTCTCACTTTACGCGGACGACCTACTTCTGTATATACGTGACCTCGCTGATGTGCCGGGCTCATTGTCGGACATCTTCCAGACGTTCGAAGAGGTGTCGGGACTCAGGGTCAACTGGGCCAAGTCCGGAGTGTACTCGCTCAGTTCGGACACACAGGAATGCGACGTGCACCTCGGGGGCGTCAGACTTACCTGGTATCCCACCACATTTAAATACCTCGGGATGCACATCTATAGGGATACACAGAGCATACTGGAGGGCAACCTGATGCGCGCCATTTCCTCACTGCATGCTCAGATGGCCTTCTGGAAGACGCTGCCCCTGAACGTACCCAGTAGAATAGCGCTATCCAAAATGATAGTATTACCGAGACTGCTCTATCACTTCTCCAACATCCCACTATATGTCCCCACCAGGGTATTCCGCGACCTAGAATCGATGATCCGGAACCTGATTTGGAACACTGGGCGCCCTCGAGTAGCACTAGCAAAACTTTATTCCCCAACTGCAGAAGGAGGGTTAGCGGTCCCCAACCTCGAGCTATACTATCTGGCGGCACAGCTACAATGGGTGACGCACTGGCTGAGCGGCACACACTTAGACGACACAGCTACTGCCGTCTCCATATGGACTCACACACATATATGTGCACTGTTTCACCTCTTGACTAAGGGACCTCGCCCGTTACCATTACATGTGGCAGTGGCCCGCAAATGCTTCATTCGTAGCTTAAAACTGACCCGAGAAATAACACCTTATGCCCCTGCGCTTCCCCTGCTGGGTACCCCCAAAAGGAGCGGAATGGTGACACTACGCATGCTGGAAAGCTGGACCGCAGCAGGGGTGGAAACCATGGGTGACCTTTATGCGGATGGAGGCATGCTCCCATTTGCAGGACTGGTGGAAGACACGGGTCTGCCAGCCAGGCAGTTCCTGCTCCATGCGTCCATTCTACGTGCATACACGGAGACCTGGGGCGACGTACAGGAGGAACTGCCTACACCCCATCTAGTGCAATACCTGCATGTCATGGGCAACGGCTCCCATATCATCCAATGGCTGGTGCAGGCCCTCCTCCTACATACACAGTGGTCCACACAGCCACTGCGAGATAAATGGGCGGTCCTCCGGGGGAGGGACTGGACGGACAAGGAATGGACCATGATCCTAGCTTGCCCCGTGAATATCCCGCGCAACTCCCGTTTCAAAACGATACAATTCTACATACTGCATCAAGCATACCTATCGCCAGATAAAATCAATAGGTATTTCAAGGTCAGCACCACTACCTGTCCCCGGTGCGACCTGCTAGGCGCTGACATGCTACACATGATCTGGCATTGCCCCTTTCTTGCCACATATTGGACGGAGGTGACATCCCTTTTAAAGCACAGCGCTGGCTCAGGACTGCCACACACATGGGAGGCTTGCATTCTGGGGTTATATAAAAGAAACAAGTTGAATAGAATACAAGCCAGGTTCTAGGACTTAGGACTTATCACTGCCAAGCGGTTGCTCACTAAACACTGGAAAAAGAAGGAGCCACCGCTCATTAAATATAGGTATATATCCTTCACTGACTGGGCTAGGGCGGAAAGTGTTGCATTACACCGAGAGGAAATAGCAGGCTTACGTAAATTCCCAATTGCACAACTCTGGGATGACACATTGGGCTCCCTCCAACGGGAAGGCGCGACTAGAGGGTACACTTAGAGGCCACCATATACGGGGAGACACATGCAGAGAAGGCGTGGAGACACTACGGTCTCAGACAACAATGTCCCCACATGACGCCCACCAGAACAAGACACTGGCGGCATGGTGCATACAGATCAGAAGAAGCTTGACCCCCCTGCCACATCGATTAACGACTGTGACAAACTACCGACGCGCTAGCCACGGGCCCAGGCCCTCACCCACGCGACGATCCAACAGTACATGACAAGACGTAATAATTTCCAGGCTCTCCTCACAACCCCACTCCCTCATACACACTCTTCCCCCCCCTTGCTCTTCCTCATAACACTCCCCCGTTTATTTCCTTGTTTCCCCTGTTTTATTTTTCAAATATAGTTTTTCTTCCTTAATCGTTTCACTCGGGACGCACAAACAGGCGCCAGACACACCCGCCATGTTACTTAATGGAAGATTACCCCTTTTTCTGGCTTCTTTGTCCCCCGATTGGATCTGGTTTAGGACATGGCGATGGCAGATTAAGGCTACCGCACAAGCTACGATGTGAAATGTAACATTCTAGGGGTCTAGACACACACCCTGCTCGGAACCCCGGACTATGCGGCATATTGAACGATACCACGCCATGTCAGCGAGACATGAGGTGGACACATGCAGGGGACGAAACCACATGCCACCTCCCATAGGACGCCAAAACACAATCTCTTGAGGACACATAACCCTACAAGCGGGGACACAAAAGACCAGAACAATGCTGCATTACCGCGGAGCAAAACTGCTCAAGCCTCATTGCCATAAATCCTGATGTAAGCCGAGTTTCCTCAGTATACCAATAGGCTATACTTCATCTATGACACAATATACCTACTGCATTGGTAATCAGTGAAAATTCACCGCTATATGTAGGCGATATACATCACTGTACGGCTAGAAAGAACACGTGTAACAACGAATTCTATCCACATGACACACTTATGAGGTCTGTCCATGACAATCACGAGCACCAGTACAGCAGATTCCAAATGCTACCCCGATGGTACAGCGAACTTTAGGTGACAAAAGGATAAGGACTGTTGAGCTTACCGAGTTCATTTATTTAGTTAGTTAAAAAATGATAAAACAAGACGTCATTTAACTGTACAACCGAAATGTGAGCAAGCATGTTGCCTATACCACGATCTATGCCAACTGCTCTGATGTTGTGGACGGAAGAGCTATGTATGTTCATTACTTTCTCCTTTTCCATTCTCTCAATACTTTTTCTTTTCCTGCTTTTCTTTCCTATGCATTGAAGAATTGCAGCCGGCCCGTAGGGTTGTAGGCTCAGCATTGTGTACTGCTCTATACCACTAATAAACGTCTTACAAAAAAAATAAAAAAATAAAAAATGAACTAACATACAAGTATGCGTACAAGAATGATTTAACTTGTAAAATGAGGGATGAAGAGAGATCTTTCCTTGATCAGGTTGAGGAGAGAAGAGCAGTTTATAAGAGGAATGAAATGCTGAAACAAACTAAATCTAAGTTTTGGCAGATTGAGGATGAGAAACTTAATGGTGAAAACAGATTTGCTGCTATTCATATAGATGAACCATTTAGTGGAAAACTTTGCATTAGAAGAGATAATACGCTTTATGACAATTATTTTGTTGGTGCTAGCCAATGTGAGGACACTTACCGAATTATAGGGGGTTGGGGATTTAAAGGTGGAAAGGACCCAATTTTCCCAGGAATTTATTTTGTTTGTGGGAATAAAGCATATTTCAGTCTTCCTGACCATTGGTATGGTACATGTTACCTTGGTCTTGTCTTTCCTAAAATTTTCCATGTTGACAGAAATGGAGAAAGATCATTTGAAATTGGCAAACACCTGAATAGGTTCAAAAGAGAAAGTTTTTCAGAAATCATGGGAGATATTTTTGGTGCAATAATTCCTATGGTGGGAATTACCCTGAATGCAATTAAAATCAGAAAAGTTTCCACAATTGTTGACAGATTGTCCACTGATACTGCAAGTGGTTTCCAGTTGGTAAATACAGAGCTCATTGCTACCAGAAGCATGGTTATGCAAAACCGGCTTGCTTTAGACATTCTTTTGGGTAAAGAGGGAGGAGTCTGTGGGATTTTGCATGTTCAGCATTGCTGTACATATATCCCAGATAAAAGTCGGAATATTGAATTGTTAATTAAGAATATTACAGAATTTTATTCCGAAATAGAACCCATGGAAGATGACATTTTTTCTGAACGTTTGGCAAAAAGATTTGGGGCAATCAAGGAGTGGTTTGCTGACATTGGCAGTTCAATCATTGGCAAAGTGCTTTACCCTGTTATAGTTATTGTTATAGTGACACTCTTGTTAAAAATCAGTTGCATGATTCACAAAAGAAAGAGGCATGTGAGGGAAAAGAAGAGGATTTATAAACTCAGAAAAGCCCAGCAGAAGGAGATAGAAATGGATGAGTGTCGTAGGGCTCAACATGAAAGTTCCAGACAGAGACAGATTGATGAAACAGGAGTTTAGATTTACTAATTCTGAGAGAGATCATTATATGTCATTTCTAAAAGTAAAATTTAAATTTAGTATACATTTTTGGATTTTGTTTGGTGATTTTTAAATCACCAGATGAGGGAGTTGATGGAGCGGACTTATTTTGTCATATATTTACTGCGGCTGTTTAAAAATAATAGCATGTGCATTCTTTGAAATGTGCTTCTGTTTATGTTTTGTCGTCTCTTGTGTCAGTGTTTGTTTATTTGTTTGTATGCAAAACTAGGTAATATAGTTAATGGGTTAATTTTAGTAAAGGGGGTGGGTAACAGAATAATTATCATTTCTCGAATTAATTATTGTCTTGTGTTTCCTTACATACTAGACTCACGCTAAAAGGCCTGTGGCCTATTTCTAAAATGGATGCCCGAAAAAGCTTTACCAAAAAGTGGGCCTTGCACAGCTACGTTGGAATGTGAAAATGTTTTTCTACGTTAATTCCTGGAGAATGGCTTGCAAACAAGGCTGTGTGGAAGCTTAGGACATTTGGTACAGATTTCTTCATGGTCAAGGCCATATTTGTCGTCCAGTGGCGGAAAAGCTTGAGCGGACGAAGGAAACGATATTGACTTTTGTCAAATGTAACCACCTTCGGAAGCTGCTAGTGACATTAAATAATGAACAATGCTGCTCTTGAAAGAACATGACTCTGGCTATGCGAGAGTCGGATGACCGCATCAGGAGACATCCCTTGACCAATCATGTTTTGTCTTGCTCGAATATTTGTATTCTTTTAGTTAGTTTTAGATAGGAAAATACTATAAGAATTGCCCCCTTGCTAAGAGCACCGTTCGTTCGTTCCTGTGCTCCAGAGACGCTGCCAGATTTTCCTTTCACGTAAGATCTTTAGAGACTTTACTTTTTCTTTTCAGGTTTTCTTCAGCGAAGTTAGGGAAATGGGGAAATAGGCTATGGAGAAATAAATAATATGTTTGAGCACTTACTCATGCTGATTTTGGTTTGAACTTACTTGTGCCTATAATGAATTAATCTGCTAAATAAAATTGCTAATAAAAGAATTTTCTAAAATGCATTTGCTTTAAAAATAAAGTTAATAAATAGAATTTGAAATGACAAGCTGGTCTTGTTTGTTTCCTTGAGTTACCATTAGTTAATCCATTGCCTATATATGTGACTTAATTAAAGTGATTTGCTATGTCAGAATAATTAAGTCATAAGATTCAGTTGGTCATAATTCATGTCTCAGTCAAATATGGGCCTAGTGTTATATTTTAAATAAAGGTGAGTATTGTGGTGTAGAGTTGTACATATGAGACTGAATTTCTTCAGACCCGCTGGATCAGAGGCCTTCCTGCTGGCCCTGTCGGGCTGGGTGCTGGTCTGCTCCACTCTGCCCACCGACTACTGGAAGGTGTCGAACATCGACGGCACGGTTATCACCACGGCCACCCTCTGGTCCAACTTGTGGAAGACCTACATCACCGACTCCACCGGCATCTCCAACTGCAAGGACTTCCCGTCCATGCTGGTCCTGGAGGGAGCGTCCCGACGGGGGGAGGAGGAGGGGGCTGTGTATGTCTGTGGCTCTGTGAATGTGTGTGTGTGGCTCTGCGTGTAGCTCTGCAGGTATGTATGTGTGTGGGACTCTGTGTGGGTCTGTGTGTTTGTGTGTGGCATTTGCGAGAGATTAAGCTATTGGCATTGTAAATGACAGTGCCATTTATTTATCTGTTTTGAAAAGCAACACATAAATAAAAATGTTGTCACTTACAATGCCAATAGCTCTAACTTTTTCAAAGGCGAAACCGTTGCATTGTAAATGCTTGTTCTGAATGCCTCCGGACTCAGAGAGTCATGACAGTGCCAGTCTCAGTGAGATTGTCACACTCACGCTCATAGGCGGGTGGCGGTATTTCCAGTTCGTTTTTGCTGCTGCAGTGTGTGTGTGTGTGGGCACGCTGGCTGTGCAGCTGAGCAAGTCGCTCGCACCCCCACAGCGGCGGCGTGGCTCCACCTGGACCCGACCCTTCCAGCGCCAGAGGTAACTGACTCGCCATTGTGATGGTCACACGCTTGCCACATCGGTGAAGCAGAGAAATTAAAACATCAAAGTACACAAAAACAGCACATATTATGGTAACATGTTTTTTTCTTCCAAACTTCCTTAAAGAAAAGCCCAAAACAGTATCTCAAGAATCCTTCTATACACAAACTATACCTTACAGTAATATTACCCAAGCACACAAGTATACATCATCGTTTCCATAAACTGGAACGCTTCAACACCTGACATAATCTTTTAACTCCTCTCATCAGTCTTAAATGCATCGAGATGAAAAGTGCTACGTATCCGTCTCCGGAGCAGCATTTAAAAGAGGAGAATCATTCCAGGAGGGGTCTACTTATGTGTGAAAGAAGATTCTTATCCTAGACTGTTAGTGGTTTTGTGATGTAATGCGTTCTAGTGCTGCAGGAGTGGCATTAAAAAGATGTATGCATAATGATAGCCTACGGTCTTGTAATGACATTAAGAACAGGCAGCCTTTGCATCCAGCGGCCCAGCATGCAGCATTGCCTATGTACACGTTTGGGCCCCAGCTCTATTTTTATTTTTACAAATGAAGCAAGACCGCTCCTCCTCACCTCAAGATGTTGATGCTGTGGCTACTGCTAAGGCAGTGGAGTTCAAACCAAATGGCCAAGTTTCATCTTGTTCACGACACATCTCATCTACAACTTTTGCTTTCAGGGAAAGTGCCGGGTTTCTCAATTAGCAATGCAGCGGAGACCACCACTTTCTCCGTTATGGCTCACATCTTGTTGACGGCGAGACACTGGAGCTACATCCAGTGCTTAATTTGAGACTGTGGTTTCCGGTGCTCACGCACAGCACTTGATTGCCGGCACTGGCACTTATGACAGCTGCCATATGGTGGCGCTGTTTGTGCAATTTAAAGATGAGCAGGAAAACTGTTATTTGCTCATTTAATATACATTAAAAACAACTAATACCTGCCACCCAGGACTTTCTTAAAGCTTTTGCGTCCTCAGTTAGAATTGTCACACGTGTAGCAGCGTCAGGATTAGTAGCTGTGTTAGTACAGAGGCAATGTGTGGTGCAAATTGCGCTGCGGTGGCCTCCTGAAGATGGCCCTGGTACTTATTTTTTTTACAAATTAAGCACTGGCTACACCACTTGATCCTCTGATGGCTACGGCATACTCTTAGCTGGTCTGCTAGGCGCCTTTGATCTTGGAGAGTTTTGAAGATGCCCTGCTAGCCTTTGGAAGATCTAATGTGTAAGGAGTGGTTGTATGTGCCATAACGTGTAAACCCTGGCTTATAATACAATATTATGGTTTTAATATCCGCCTGACAGAATATCATATCCATGAAACTTACAACCAACATATCTTCCCGGTAAGTACATATAAGGTAAGTACATATAATGAAGTATAGATTTTCTATTGTCAAATAGTTCTCTTTGTCAAATTTGTCCCTCTAACAATCTCCAACATAGGCATTCTAGAATGTTTGTTTATCTGGTCACGTCCATGCTGCTCTCAAGATGCACAGATCTCAGGCGGTGCTGTGGGCTGCACTGTGCACATTATGCCGCGGGAGCCATAGTATGGAACTGTGGTAGTAGCTAATGCCCCGGTTACTTACCGGTAATGTTCATTACTCTAAGTCCATGTCTTCCTCGCCACAGTATTCACATATGAGCCTCCGGCTCCACACAGAACTCCAAGCATAAAAATTTCGCTCTAGCTCTAGCCAATCCCAGTTCTGTGTGGAGCTGGAGGATCATGTGTGAATACTGTGGTGAGGAAGACGGACGAGGAGGTAATGGGAGCCATGTTCCATTCTTTGATGTATTCTGTATTCTGGATCACTGACAAAATTTCGATCTCCAAAATATCGACCTACAGAAATATCGAGTCTAAAATATCGAGGGCAAGATTATCGACATCCTATCTACAACATGGTAAGTACAAAATTATCGAAAAAATAATATAGATGTTAAAAATATCGATGTTAATAATATCGTTTTTTTTTCTTTTAAAATATAATTGTAAAATAAATTAAATAACACTAATAAATATAATATACATAGTTATAAGTATCTAATAATGTTTAAAATTAATAAATAATACATATATAATAATAATACATTAATTAAATATATACTGTAAATATATAATATATATGTTCTGAACAATATGTTGTAATAATTATTTTACTAACTTATAAATTATTAAAATATATTCTAATTTACAAATACATTTACAAACATAAAACAATAACATAAATAAAATGTACAAAACATAAAAAATTAAATATACTTTTAATATTTTTACAATTAATTATATAAAATGTTGGATAGCGTAGGGGTAAAAATTACTATTCCCACTCCAGAGAGTGCAACAGTAAGGAAAGCTTTGGATAGCGTAGAGGTAAAAATTACTATTCCCACTACACAGAGTGCAACAGTAGGGAAAGCGTTGGATAGCGTAGGAATATAAATTACTATTCCCACTCCACAGAGTGCAACAGTAGGGAAAGCATTGGATAGCGTAGGAGTAAAAATTACTATTCCCACTCCAGAGAGTGCAACAGTAGGGAAAGCATTGGATAGCGTAGGGGTTAAAAATTACTATTCCCACTCCAGAGAGTGCAACAGTAGGGAAAGCGTTGGATAGCGTAGGAGTAAAACTTACTATTCCCACTCCAGAGAGTGCATCAGTAGGGAAAGAGTTGGATAGCGTAGGAGTAAAAAATACTATTCCCACTCCAGAGAGTGCAACAGTAGGGAAAGCATTGGATAGCGTAGGGGTAAAAATTACTATTCCAACTCCAGAGAGTGCAACAGTAGGGAAAGCATTGGATAGCGTAGGAGTAAAAATTACTATTCCCACTACTGAGAGTGCAACAGTAGGGAAAGCGTTGGATAGCATAGGGGTTAAAATTACTATTCCCACTCCAGAGAGTGCAACAGTAGGGAAAGCGTTGCATAGCGTAGGAGTAAAAATTACTATTCCTACTCCAGAGAGTGCAACAGTAGGGAAAGCGTTGGATAGCGTAGGGGTAACAATTACTATTCCTACTCCAGAGAGTGCAACAGTAGGGAAAGCGTTGGATAGCGTTGGAGTAAAAATTACTATTCCCACTCCAGAGAGTGCAACAGTAGGGAAAGCGTTGGATAGCGTAGGGGTAAAAATTACTATTCCCACTCCAGAGAGTGCAACAGTAGGGAAAGCGTTGGATAGCGTAGGAGTATAAATTACTATTCCCACTCCACAGAGTGCAACAGTAGGGAAAGCGTTGGATAGCGTAGGAGTAAAAATTACTATTCCCACTCTAGAGAGTGCAATAGTAGGGAAAGTGTTGGATAGCGTAGGGGTATAAACTACTATTCCCACTCCGGAGAGTACAACAGTAGGGAAAGTGTTGGATAGCGTAGGGGTAACAATTACTATTCCAACTCCAGAGAATGCAACAGTAGGGAAAATGTTGGATAGCGTAGGGGTTAAAATAACATACTTATAAATAAAAGC
This sequence comes from Lissotriton vulgaris, assembly GCF_964263255.1. Classification (NCBI taxonomy): domain Eukaryota; kingdom Metazoa; phylum Chordata; class Amphibia; order Caudata; family Salamandridae; genus Lissotriton; species Lissotriton vulgaris. Next base: position 2,005,468,792 of record NC_141691.1, on the reverse strand, counting down.
TTTTTATTTAAAAAATGATATAAAGTATTAAAAAAATGTAAACCATATACAATACCTATACATAATTATAAAAAACATGATTACCTAAATATATTTAACCAAAAATAAATATTAAAAAATACCATTTTATAATATTTAATTACCAATTAATAATTATTTAACAATTATATTATTTACAAAACAATCATTTTAAAAAATGTATTACTTAATTACATTTACATTACTTCCCACCATATTCCCCTACAAACCCACTACCCACAACAGAACACATTTATCTATTTATGAATTAATTAAAATTATTTACCAATCAATTAAAATTAATTACCAATTAATTAAAATATTTACCAATTATTTAAAATTAATTTATAATTCCTACGAATTAATAATTAATTATACATAATTCAATAACTTCCCACCCTATTCCCCTATAAACCCACAACCCGCTACAGAACATATATATCAATTAATCAATTATTTATAATGAAATAACCATTAATTGCATTTATTTACCAATTATTTAAAATTATTTGATAATAACTACAAATAATTTTTTAATTTTACATAATTAAATTACTACCCACCCTATTCCCCTATAAACCCACAACCCGCTATAGTACATATTTATCAATTAATCAATTAATTAAAATGATTTACCAATTAATTAAATTTAAATACCAATAATTTAAAATTAATTAATATTAACTACTAATTATCAATTAATTTAACATATTTATATTACTTCCCACCCTATTTCCCTAAAAACCCATAACCCGCTACAGAACATATTTATCAATTAATCAATTAATTAAAATTATTTTCCAATTAATTAAAAATAATTACCAATTAATTACAATTTATTAATAAACCCTACTAATTAATAATCAATTTAACATAATTAAATTACTTCCCACCCTATTCCCCTATAAACCCACAACCCGCTCCGGTACTAAAACATATAATTTACTTATAAATAATTTTATTAATATATAAATGTAATACACATATAATATTAATTATTTTAATTACTTAATTAAAACATATAACACATACATAATAAAAAACATAAGAAATAATACAAATATCGATATTAGTGTAATCGAAATTAGTAACATCGATATATATGCTATCGATATTACTAACTTCGATATTACTTACATCGATATTAAGTATTTCGATATTACTTACCTTAGGGTCGATATTCTGTCCAACGATATTCTTGTCTTCGATATTCTGCACCTTCGAAATTACTGACACGATATTTTGGTACATCGATATTTCAAACTCGATATTTTGACTGTGTACCCTGTATTCTATGTTCCTAAGCAAGTTTACTACTTACCTTATTTATTGTTATTATGGTTTGTTCCCATTGGATGATCTTTGTTATGTCCACATTCTAAGTTCTAGTCTGGTCGTGTTCAAGTCAGTTTGGTACCGGACCAGCTTGGAAGTGGATGCTCCAATAAAGTCTGGATATTTACAAATGACTCCGTGTGTCATTACTTCTGGAACTTTTGTGGTGTTCCTACTGCGCCCTTCTTTGAGGCATGCTTTTGAAGCCTTCTTTTATTGGGAATGTCCTGAATGCACAATAAACCGATAACGACAGAGACCGGTGGGCAGTCAGCCGAGGCCCAGGAGGATCTTATCACCGCTTCCGCAGTGAGAAGACACCAGAACTCTCCCATCACATGAATGAACTGTGCGGGACCATGGCCATGTCAGTCGTGGCAGGAGCTGGCTTATATCTTTGGCCGCCCCTGGGGTTCCTATGTATCCCGTCTTTTTGGAATCCCAGGGCTGTAGGTAACAGGATGAAACTATCTTAATGGCGACTCTGTTCCTCGGAAAGCATTGGCCTGGCCTAGCCTCTTGATCGATATAAAGAAGTGGAGTACTGTCGCCATCTAGTGGCAGGAGCGCATACCGCTTCGTCGAGTGCTCAGGAGTTCTTTCACTACCAGGGAACAGTCTCACATGTGTTGTATATTTGTATTATTTATTTATTTAAAAAGTTTTATTTAGCGCAAACAAGATCCCGAGGGATATCAGAGCGCTTTACAATAGGATGGGAGGAAGGGCATATATGCAAAATCGACATCAAGTAGGCGTACAAAAAACAGGACTGATCGCATATTCAGGGACAGTTGTACAACAAAGAACCATAACCAATATTAGTCCAATGGAAGTATCGCATATTCAGGGACAGAAGTACAACAAAGAACCATAACAAATGATTGTCCAATGGAAGTATCGCGTATTCAGGGACAGTTGCACAACAAAGAACCATAACAAATGTTAGTCCAATGGAAGTATGAGCGATGTCTTCGAGCAGGTTCGCCTAGCCCAATTAGGGTAAGAATTTATTCATAAAGAATTTTTTGGATTCCAATTTGAATGCCGTTGTTGAAGAGATTCGGCATACTTCCAGTGGAAGAAAGTTCAATAGCTTTGGGACAGCACCGGAAAAGGCTCTGTGACAAGTTCTCTTTTTCCTAAAGATGAGTGGTTTCAAGAGGAAAGTCTTGGCGCTTCTTGAGGCTCTTACACTACAAGAGAGCTCCAGTTTTTGCGCCAGGTACCTGGGAGTATTGAAGTGACCAGCTTTGTGCACCAGAACAACAGTCTTTAACTGAATACTGAATTTTCTCCAACTAAATGCCACCAAGTTCGAGATAATGCTTTTTGGCGAGGCCACTTTGCTATGATCTCCTATGTGGTGGCCGGAGGAACTGGGCCCCACCCCTTGCCCTAAATCATTGGTGAAAAACCTTGGAGTTGGACCAAAAACTCACCTTGAGAGAACATGTCTCCACTACCATCGGAGCCTGCTTCCACAACCTCAGCATGCTCAGAAGAGTATTCCCTTTCTTACCTCTGTCTTCTAGGAAAACCTTGATCCAGGCATTAATTTTAAGCCGCTTAGACTACCGTAATGCGCTGTTGATCTCAGCCAATGAAAAGGACATAAATAGATTACAGGTAGTCCAAAACACCGCGGCTCGCATGGTGGCGGATGTCCCCCCTAGAACATTTTCCCTTCCTTTACTTAAGAAGCTACATTGGCTACCTATAAGTAAGAGGATTCATTTCAAGATCTGCTGTATGGCCTATAACGCTGTATACAGTTTAGGCCCTAGCTATCTCAGTGATAAGGTTGTTAACTATGTGCCTCCTAGACCACTCCATTCAGGAGATAAAGCCTTGATTTCCGTTCCACGCATCAGAAAATCTCGACAAGGAGGAAAGGCCTTTTTCCATCTTGGCCCGCGCTTATGGAACGATCTTCCCATTCACTTACGGCAGTGCACAGATTATCTGGCCCTTAGAAAACTACTGAAAACCTTGCTTTTTTAACCTGTCTCCTGGGTTCTATGGTGGTGTCCAAAGCGCGGAGATACCCTTATGGGGTGATTCAGGCGCTCTATAAATAAATAAATAAATATGTGCTTCATAAGGCAACCATTTGAGAGATTTTAGGACTGGGGAAATGTGCTTCTTTCGCTTAGTGCCTGTAACCAGTGTGAGAAGTTGGCCTGGCATATGATGTCCACTATTCTTAAGGTCATTGAAAACAATGGGGTAAACCCAAGAAATCAATAGGACCTGGGTAACTGTATATATATAAAGAAAATGGTCCTAGATACAAATTTTTAAACACAATTAATGATGTGAATGTTATTTCTTCACAGTCAACACAAAGTCAGACTAAATCTGAACATACAAATACATGGAGATGTATTGTTAGCTTAATTCAGCTCAAAAATACAGGAGACCCAACACAACAATATATACAACATTTTCTACTGCACTTTATTTACAATTTCATAAAATTTCAACAAAAAGAGAAAAGAAAGGAAAAGGAAATGGTGCTCAAGTGAAGGAGGGTGTAAATATAGATTTAGAAGCAATTTAGTGCAACAGAGAAATTATATGTACATTGCACATATGAAGCCTACCCATTCACAATCTATATACAATATTATACAAGGGGACAGGAAGGGGCAGGTGTAGGCTTTAAGGGAGTAACGGGGGGGGGGATCGTCGACGTTTCGACCCTGGCGCAATTAGGGAAAGTCACGACCTCTGCTGCGGGTCTTCTTCAGGACGGTAGTAGGGGCAGGGGGCGGGGAAGCACCAATTAAAAATGGAAAGGTGTCGCAATTTCCAGATCAGTTGGGCGATGCACCTCAAGATGAGAATTTCTGCTCAGAGTAGGGAGTCAATCCAAAACTATTAGGTACACAACGGGCAGTCGTAATCAATCGTGCCTAGTCCAGTAACACGGGGGACATGATACCGATGGTCAAAAGCGAGAATGGAACTGATTTAAGTTCAGGTGAATCTTGAATTAACAGCGTTAACCCCAAACGTGCAGAGACGGGGGGCGGCCAAACCGCAGTTCGCAAAGGAGTTCGAAGTGTATTCAGGCAGCTTCCGCGACCGGCTGGAACCACGACATATTTACACCCTCCTTCACTTGAGCACCATTTCCTTTTCCTTTCTTTTCTCTTTTTGTTGAAATTTTATGAAATTGTAAATAAAGTGCAGTAGAAAATGTTGTATATATTGTTGTGTTGGGTCTCCTGTATTTTTGAGCTGAATTAAGCTAACAATACATCTCCATGTATTTGTATGTTCAGATTTAGTCTGACTTTGTGTTGACTGTGAAGAAATAACATTCACATCATTAATTGTGTTTAAAAATTTGTATCTAGGACCATTTTCTTTATATATACACTATTCTTAAGGGGCACCTTGCACCAGTCCAAAAGACCCTTATTGATGGTAGGTTTAAGACAACCTTTATAGAAAGCTATCCTAGTGGTAGCTGTGGAGAGCAGCCTTCAGGCTAAGTCTTGAAGGAATGTAAAGCAGCTTGTTTTACTAGTCTATATTCTCTTGAATGATCAACTGTTGACATGTGCGATTCAGGTACTTGTAGCTTTGATTTTCCCATTGTAGAAGGAGGACTACAAATCCAGAATGGAAATAAACAAATACATACATAAATATATTTAAACAGAATGGATGGATCACTGAAAGAATATCGGCGGACAGAATATCGACCTACACAAATATCGACGCTGGAATATCAAACGCAAGTATATCGACACCCTATCTACAACATTGTAAGTACAAAAATATCAAGAAAAAAATATCGATGTTAAAAATAATTAAAAATATAGTTTTTTTCTGTAAAAAAAAAAAGTGAAATAAAGTAAATAATACTTATAAATAAAATAAACATATTTAAACATATTTAACAATGTTTAAAATGTATAAATAATACATATTTAATAATAAAACATTAATTAAAAATATACATACAATATATAACATATACTTACTTAATAATAATTTTTAATAATTATTTTAATTACTTATAAATTATTAAAACATACTATAAATTACAAATACATCTACACACATAAAATAAAACATAAATAAAAAGAAATAATTATATTTAATACATTAAAAAAATTAAATATACTTTCAATATTTTTAAAGTTCATTAAATACAACATTATCTAAAAAAAATACAGAAAATATTAAAAATACATAAACAAATAAAACTACTATTAAAAGTCCCCAAAAAACTACAGTTGGATAGCTTAGAACATAAAATTACTATTCCCACTCCAAACAATTCAACAGTAGGGAAAGTGTTAAATAGCGTAGGGGTAAAAATTACTATTCCCACTCCAGAGAGTGCAACAGTAGAAAAAACGTTGGATAGCGTAGGGGTAAAAATTACTATTCCCACTCCAGTGAGTGCAACAGTAGGGAAAGCATTGGATAGCGTAGGGGTAAAAATTACTATTCCCACTCCAGAGAGTGCAACAGTAGGGAAAGCGTTGGATTGCGTAGGGGTAAAAATTACTATTCCCACTCCAGAGAATGCAACAGTAGGGAAAGCATTGGATAGCGTAGGAGTAAAAATTACTATTCCCACTCCAGAGAGTGCAACAGTAGGGAGAGCGTTGGAATGCATAGGGGCAAAAATTACTATTACCACTCCAGTGAGTGTAACAGTAGAGAAAGCTTTGGTTTGCGTAGGGGTAAAAATTACTATTTCCACTCCAGTGAGTGCAACAGTAGGGAAAGCATTGGATAGCATAGGGGCAAAAATTACTATTCCCACTCCAGTGAGTGCAACAGTAGGGAAAGCGTTGGATAGCGTAGGGATAAAATAAATACTTCATATATTAATAAAAAATAAATTAAATATTAATACCAATTACAAATTAATTAAAAGTAATTACCAATTTAATATAATATAATAATTAATCAATTAAAAATACAAATAAAAATTAATTAATGAACATAATTACCTATTAATACAAATGAATAACCAATTAACAATTAATTACTTAACAATTAATTCAAAATAAATACCAATAAATAAATTACAAATTTTAATTAATTACAATTAAATTACTTCCCACCCTATTCCCCTATAAACCCACAACCCGCGACAGAAAATAAATTAATAAAATTAACATAATTATCAATTAATCAATTAATAAAAATTAATTACAATTCTATTTTAATTAATTACCAATTAAAAATGTATTAACAATTAATTATAAATACCAATAAATAAATACAAATATTTAATTAATTATAATTATATTACTTCCCACCCTATTCCCCTATAAACCCACAACCCGCTACAGAATTATATTATGCAAAAATTAAATACCATAAAATTAATTACTTAAAATAAATTATAAAAGAAATATACACTTTTCACACATACACTAACATAAAAAACACTTACAAAATTAGATATCAATGTAGGTGCGAAATTATATTCTAAAATTCTTGCGAACCGGCTGATTCAGGTCGTACCAGCACTAGTTTCTGATCAACAACATGGCTTTCTTCCTGGTCGCGGTACGATCAACCATATACACCGCGTTATCGCAGTTTTAGATTATGCTGCGGTAACTCACGAGAATGTTAGATTGGTGTTTTTAGATGCAGATAAAGCGCTTGATCGCGTTGCATGGGCATTTTTATGGGCAATTATGGTTAAAATGGGGTTTGGATCCAGTTTTATACACGCTATACAAGTTATGTATAGACGCCCCAGGGCTAAGATCTGCTTGTCAGGCCAGGAATCTACATTTGTTAATATTACTCGGGGTACACGGCAGGGCTGCCCATGCTCGCCATTACTGTTCGCTATTTATATCTAACCACTTTTACAGATGCTGGCGACCTCTCAGCATATACAATCGATGGTGTTGCCTGGGGGCAGTATTCGTGTGCTAGCTTACACTGATGACGTTGCCATTATATCATCTGATCCTGAATCAGCATTACTCGAGATTGAAAATTTAACACAAGAGTTTGGTAATGTGTCGGGGTGCAAACTTAATACACTGAAAACCCAGGTCATCTGTTCTACAGGACTTTGCCATAATGATTGTCGTGTTACTCCTGAGGCTAAATGTCTTGGCATTAAAATCAGGCTGTCGCTTCAAGAGTTGGTTATGGTGAATTGGACAGATATACTGCAATCTGTTAAAAAACAGCTAGAAAAACTTGAATGTTTACACTTGTCGCTGGTTGGGAGACGCAATGTCCTATAAATGTCTATTTTGCCTAAAGTGCGGTACTATTTTCGGTCGGTACCATTGGAGCTATCTGCCATACAACTGAGGAAATTCCAATCTATAGTCGATAGGTTTCTATGGGGGTGGAAATCTCAGCGTAGGGCTTCTAAATTTATGACACTCCCACTTTTGCGCGGTGGGTGGGGTGTTCTTAACTTGCATTATATTATCTGGCCTGTCTTTTGCAAAATATTAAATACTCAGTGACTGGGAGGACCCCACCCGTATTTGAGAGCCCAGATATTTTTTCTCTTCTACTTGGTCCTCAATCACAACAAACGCTGCTTCATTTTTTAGAACCTAGCTATTATAAAAGAACCAGATTCAAATTAGTACTAGCAGCTTTTAAAGGATGGCGCTCAACTCGCAAAACTATCTGTTTGGGAAGTATTAATTTCTATACTCCATGTGACTCCACAGAATAATTTCCTCCTATATTTTGGGATCGTACGATGCGTATATGGGGGGAGAAAGCCATTATGTCTCTTGGTTCTATGTTTAAAGATGGTATAATGGCCTCATTTCATGAGTTAAAAGACAAATATACTGTTTCTCAGCAGAACTTTTTAAAGTATTTACAATTACGCGATTTCATTTTTAAACACCAAAGTATTCTACCTCTATGTCCTTATGATTTTATGGAAATCCTAAAAAAGCCGTCACGGATAGGGACTTTGTATAATTATCTGTTGAATACACTACAGGACGATATGGGGTTACAGGAGTCTAAATGGTGCATTAGATTGGGTATTCCTGTAGCACCCTTTCAAGATTCTATTAATAAGGCTGCTAAAATCATTTTGTCTGCCAATTTACGATCGCAGCATTACAAAACCTTATTTAATCTCTATCATACACCTGTTAAAATGCTGAAATGGGCCAATGCCTATAATGGGAAATGCTTTAGGTGCCAATCGGACATGGCAGATATTGTACATATTTTTTCTGATTGCTCAGTGTTAAAACCTTTTTTTACATCCATTGAAAAATTTCTGTCACATATTCTAAACTGTGATGTGGTAATCTCTAGAGAGTTGATTATGTTTGGTTTATCTAATGACACTGAATTTTTTTAGGATATTATAAAAATAGATATCTTATATTTATGGCCATGGCCGTAGCTCGCCTATGCATTTCCTCAATGTGGTTGAAACTGGAAGCACCGGTATATGAGATGTGGCAGGCAAAATTCTATAATGTTTTTTATTTAGAATTAGAATATAACCTATATCGTATTAAATCCCATAGGAAAATGCAAAGGGGGATTAAAATTTGGCAGGTAATGATTGATCATTTAGGCCCGTTAGAATGACTATCTGACTGATTGTTTATGATGGTATTCTATTTTTTTGCTTATTTGTATAATAAGTTTTAATATATTGACGTCCCTTTGTGCTCTATCGTATTCTGTACTTGGCTTTGAACTGAACTAATAAAAAAACTTTAAAAAATGTTTTTTTTGATAATATTAAAAAATCGATATATTTAATACCTATATTATATACTTCCATATTTTGACTTTCTATATTTATGTAAATCGATAATAGCTTACTTACCTCAAATTCAATCTTTTTGTTCACTATATTCTGTCCTTTCGATATTTTGTCCATTCTATATTTTGAATTCGATATTACTGCAATTCAATTCGATATTTTTGTTGACTATATTCTGTCCATTCGATATTTTGTCCATTCTATATTTTTAATTCAATATTACTGCAATTCTATATTTTTGACTCGATATTTTGACTGTGTACCAGCATGAATGAGCCACTCACTCCTGGCGTGGAACAACTTATGAATGGGAAGTTTTAAATGGGCAGGCACTGCTTGGAACTGAGTACCCGCACTTCTTTAATTTGAAAGGGAGAGCACCAGCATTTCTCATCACTGCTGCCATACATTTAAAGGGAGAGTACTGGCCCTTCCAGTGGTGGCTAACAGGGAACGGTGCCCGGGAGGGGGAGAGATGTTTTGAAAAAAAACAGAAGACTTAACCTGCTCGTCAACGATCGCCAGCCGCTGCCTCTACTCCATCCTCTGCTTTTCCTCAATCCCTGCAGCACCAAGTCTTCCAGACTCCCCATAGATAAACCGGACGCTGCTGTCACCATGACAGCAGCATCCTGATTGGTCTGAGCGCCGAACAGAATAGGAGCCAGTGCATGTTCTCCACCAAGGCTATGTATTACGGGCTCCACGGGGCTGGTGGAGAACATGCTAAGTGCGCATGACGGTCTGGTCGGCCCAACGCAGCCGGCAAACCATTAAGAGCACTTAGGCGCACCACCCACCCTAACCCGGCTCCAGTCTGTTGTAGTAAAAAAATGATAACGTTCAGTTATTATCATTTTATTTTTCCTTTACTCTGCTCATAGACCAATGGAGCGAAGCTCCTCCACCTTTGCAGAGGAGCTGCCACTGGGCACTTCTCTGGAGCAAATAGGTACTCTAACTAGTGAGTACCTGCACTTCCATACTTTCATGTAAAGCACTGCTTTTTGATCTCTGTACAATTCATATCTGAGGAACCATGACATTTTCAAAGACGTTTACAACAATTTTATATATACAAACACTTTTTGTGTATATATTTAACTTCTTGAAATAAAAGGTAAATACCTGAAGAAGCATCTATAACTGACGTTCTATCTAAAAAAATAAAGGCTAATTGATAATGCAAAGACACCTTTATTCGTTGTTTCTTAAAAAATATGTTAACCTGTAACCATTTAATCATTGCATATATATGTGCACACATCATTTTACATTTAGATTTAGAGAAATTAGTGATTTGTATTATTTAGTTTTATTGTAGTCATCTTAAAGTTGACACGAGGGGGCCAAAGTGTCTCACTTCATTTTGAAATTATTATTGTAGTTCTGTTCGTTGTGCATAACACTTTTTCTGTTTCAAGCAGAAGAGTCATCGTGTTCAGAAACGTTTTTTGAGATGTGAGGAGAGGAGGTGAATACTAATTTTCGAGAAACAGTGAAACTTGCATTTATTGTTTATTTATATGTGAGAAGGAGGCCGATACCAAGTACTGAGAGAACACGGGTACCTTAAGAATATATTGTTTTGGTGAAATGTTATGGTTTAACTGTGTGAAGCTTGTTAGTCAGGCAGATCACTTGTGTCAGCGCACAAACCTATGTCTCATTTCTTAATGATCACTAATGGATTGGACTGGAGAGGTGTAGCCCATATAGGACTTTGGTTCTCCCCGATGCACTTATTTTTACTTGATATAAATTTCATGTATTAACATTATGGGGTCCATTAGGATGGTGGGCGGGCTTTGGCCCCCCGCCACCCTAACGGAGAAGTGGACCGCCCGCTAACAGTGTGGGGGTCCCGACAATTGTATTAGGATGCGCCCGCCACACAGGCGGGCGCATCCTGTATGTCTACCATTGCGGCGGGCGGAGCAGGAATCTCCGCCCGCCGCAATGGTAAAAGTGCACGTTTCACCAGTCAACTCGCAACATGACAGGCACCGCGCGGTGCCTGCCATGTTGCACTCTGAAATGTGGGGGGTACCATAGGTACCCCCCATGTGCACCCCCCAAGCCACGGACTCCCAGGGGGCCCGCAAGAGGCCCCCGCAGGGAGTCTCCGCATGCCTTTGTGAAATGCACATTGTAATATGGCGGGCGGTGTCTACAAGACACCGCCACCATGTTACAGGTTTTCCGCCCCGGCCGCTAGGCGACCAGGGCGGAAAACAGGTGGGCGGTGTTTCCCACCGCTGCGGTCCCCTCCGCCATCGTAATATGGCGGGGGGGAATGCAGGGAAGGATGTCGGGCGGATTGCCTCCGCCAGGGTGGCGGTGGCCACCGCTACCCTGGCGGAGGCAATCAGCCTGACATCCTAATGGGCCCCTAAGTTGTAAGAATTTCCAATAAGAATGAAAGACAAGTAGTAAAGGTAAAATGTTACTCAAAGAATATCAGTACAGGAATGTATACGCTGGACCCTCTATCAATTAGTATATAAGTATACAATTCATAAAAAATACAGAAAGGACTCAGTAAAGTTCTACTGGAAATACAGCATAGATTCACCTTCTTAGGAAGGGACAGGTGAGGCACTACCTTGTGAAATCACATATTTATATAGGAGTTTAGACAAAGAGCTTCATACATTTACTACACAAACACAAGGCTCACAGGGTATGCACCACTGGGGAACAAGCAAGAAGAAACACTGTACTACAAAATACATTACAAGATTCTCTCACCATTCTTTTACATTAGACTTGGATATTCCCAGAGTCTATTCAGGTGACATGACTTGCTACATAGTATGTTATTCAGTCAAAGACAGTTAAGTTGTCCTTGAATAGAAACATTTTGTTCAGTGTGACTAGAAATGTCTTAATCTCGCTTCATTGCAAAGCCTACAACTCTTTAATACAGTGAAAATAATAACAATGAAAAGGATTATGTGATATGCTACAATGTCACATCCAAAATAGAAGAAAACACAAAGTTGTCCTAAATTAATCTAAGCTTGGTTTCTCAAATGTTAAATACTACAGTTTAGGAAAAGCAGATCCCATAAGTGGACGTCTTTCACTTTTCTTAAGACCGATGCTCCTTATTTCCCTGCTCTTAGAGGTACTTTTGAGAGATGGCACATTCATTTTGATTCTATTGGAACATTTATTTTGTTCTTCTTTCAATACTATATTTTCTGACACCTGCTGCATCTGAATTTCCGGATCTGCTCACAACTTTAGTTAGTACTAGAGTGTTTATGTGTGAGTTTGTGCCCCAACCGACCCCCTCCCTGCTAAAAGTACAAGCCACCACTGACGGAAAATAGTAAACACTGCTAACCACTGATTAGGTTAAGCATGTTAAACTGTACATGTGCTATTTGGTGCAATGTATATTAAGGCTCAAGCACACAGAAGGGCTTGGAGCCCTCCCATTTCCTACTATTGGTTGGGTTTTAATGTCAGTCTAATTATCCTGCTTCTTATTCCTGTCCTAGCCAATCTTGTGTTTTTCCCTCTCATCAATCCCTTTACAATCTCACTGATTGGCTGGCATCGCTGCTTACAATTGCTTGTTTTGCAAGTGCTACTTTTTTCTTTTATGTGGAGCTATCTGTTAGAGTGCATGAGTTTTCAAGCCGTCTCCCTCATCTACGTCTCTTCCTCTTCTTCATGCCGCAACACAATTTGCTATTGGCGCAGCGCTGCTCCAAAAATTCTTCATAAACCATCACCTTAACCCAAGGAGCTCACAAATGGGCCCATGACTTCTACCATTCATTCATTCACACATTTATTCTGCTCCGAGGATTTCGTGAAGACCAAAGAAGAGCCGCAGGGCTATAGCAGAGTGCCTAAACTTAAGTAAGTTTTATACATTATTTACACCTGCAGTTTTAATTCTAATTCCATGGTTTTTCTAAAGGAAAGATTTAAAACACCCTACTATACATTTTCAATGGGTCAGCTAGTAAAAGTTAACTAAAGGGCAACAAGACCTACTTAATTCTCCATTTATTTAATTTTTATTTAGAGATTTAATCTCCTAGCATGATCTCTAAGTTTTACTTTGAAAGAAAAATTCAGTTATGCATTAATAATCCTGAAAGAAAAGTTACATTCAAAAACATTCATTTATTAGCATGACAGTTTAGAAAATAAGTAAGGACCATATTACCAAGATGGAGAGACGCAGACATCAGCAATAAGACAGAATAGTTCCCAAAGAACACCTCTCTATCTCTGTCGATGTTCCCCTCTCATAGGACTTCGCACCCATTCAAAAGTCCAGAAATATGTCAAAGTCCTTGCGCCGTAAGAAAATTGCGCAGACCGACAGTATCTCAGGGTTGAAAGATTAAGTCGAAAAGCAAGCTTTTTTCTTTGTCCCAAAGGTCCTCTTTAATACCCTTTTTCACTAACTTATCTATCTAAATTCGTAACTCTTATGTCCTAGAATGTCCGTGACTGGTCAATTTAGAGGTGGATGAGCATCACCTCATCGCCTTACTGTTCAATTTATGCAGAGTCATCATTATGATTGAAAAAATAGTGGTGCCATTGTTCATGTTTTACTTCCTTCGAAGTGTCCTTTACATTTTTATTCAATACCCAATTCTCATTGGTCATCTTGCTGACTTTCATAAACTAGGCATCTACTCCATGTGTCAGGCCACGCTGTCCTTGACCCATACTGCACAGACACAGGCAGCTTGCGCTTCCAGTCGGCGCATGCATACTTAGAACGACAACTTGGAGTCACAGTCAGCTTTCATTTTCTTTTGGTCACATAGGCCTCAATTTAGGAACTATTATAGAAACAAACACAATTTAAACGTAAATTTATTAAATAAAACCCTTCTGTTTACCTCCCACTTCTAATAATATCCCAGTTAGTATTTACCTAGCTTTAAGCATGCGTGAATTTACTTACCGATCTTCATGATTTATGCCACAAATAAACAGACAAAAAGCACATTCATGCAATTTCCAATTAGATTATGATAAATGCGTAAATTTTATGACGTGATACATGACGAATTAGTAAATTATGCATGGCAATTTCATGCAAATTAATATCCCATGTGTGTTTGTGTGCGTGCATTTTAATCTATGTTGGTTAATTTCAAAACCACACGTTTAGTACATATTACTGTTATGGAAAGTTATTTTCACAAGGGGTATACAAACATTTGTTTCCACCTTGCTCCATCAACTTCCTCCTTTGGTAATTTTATCACCAAATATCTCCCAAAATGTAATAAATTCTATCTCAACATGTTTCAAATTCTTCTAATTAGTACGTGTTATAGTTCTGTTTTTTTTACTTTCTTTCTATCTTTATAAAGCTTCTCTTTAAACTCTTCCATCTTAATATCTCCTTTTTCTCTTTCCCTGTCTTGTTTTCCTTCAATCACCTTCTTCAAAGACCTTTTGACATGTCTTCTCTGTCTACATTGCCAACTAAGGGGTCGATTATGATTGTGGTGAATCCGCATCCTCCGGGCCGGTGGAAGCCACCGCCGGCCCGGCGGATGCAGATTCACGGCCGCGGACCTCGAAAACATCCCCGCCAGATCATGATGGTGGTGGGATCAACGGTGGACGGCAGGTCCGTCCACCGCTGATCCACGGGGTGTTGACCGCAATTTGGTGGCGGTGTCTGGCCCACATGCATATTTAACTTTGCGGCGGGTGCTGCTTAAAGCAGCACCTGTCGCAATGTTAAATATACGGGATGTGATCGCCAGGGTGGCGGTCACATACTAATTCAGATGGAGTGAACGCCGCTGCCCCTGTGGACGGTCCCTCCACCTCGGGGTAGCGGACGGACGCAAGTTTGTCCGCCATCCTAATCGACATCTTAATCTCAAAATTAGGATCACTATTATTATTATAGTCCCTGGTATTAGTATTTTCCCTAGAATATATCTACTTATTTCATAAAACCAATTTTTAACTGCTGATAAACTTCTACTAAGTTTCTCAAGGACACCTTCAACTTCCAGTGGTTCCATTTCTTTATGCAATTGTGTAATAGTTGTAATATATCTCTCGATGTTCTGACTTTTATCAGGAATGTAGGTACAACAGTTTTGCACCTTTAAAATTCCACAAACTCCTCCTTTTGTGGCAAAATTATATCTAAAGCAAGTCGATTTTGCATGACCATACTTCTCATAGCAAACATTTCGGCCCTGTTAACCATTAAAAATCCTCAAAGCTGTGTCTGTTGACAATCGGTCTACTATTGTTGACAATTTTCTAATTTGGTTTGCATTAAATGATATGCCTACTGCTGGTATTAGTGCTCCAAAAACACCCTTAATATTTCAATTACACTTTCCCTTCTCCTTCGACTTAATAGTTTACCTATTTCATGAATTCCATTAGTACCTCTATCTACATGAAAGATTTTAGAAAGACCAAGCCAATATAACATGAGCCATACCAGTAATCTGGTAATCTGTAATAAGCTTTGTTCCCACACAAAAAGTATATTCCCGGGAAAACTGGGTTACTTTCACCTTTAAATACCCATACCCCTTTGATAATATAAGTATCTTCACATTGATTTGCACCCACAAAATAATTGTCATACACAGTGTTATCACTTTGAATACATCATTTCCCTAATATTGGTGTATCTGTATTTATGTCCTTCAATATTATCATTTAAAAATGCCCACTTTGTAGATATAGTCTGTTTCACTTTTTCCCGCCGCTTATATTGTTGTCTTCTTTCCTCAACCATATTCAGAAAAACTTTCCCTTCATTTCTCATTTTACAAGTCAAATTATGTTTAACGGCTTAACCATGTGTTAATTCTTGTGTTTCTAAGAAATATTCGCCAAACATTTTTGCAGGATTAATCTGATTTAGTTCAGCGACAATTTTCAATTTTGCAAATATATCATCATAGTCAGAATAATAATATTCTAATTTTCCAGTTCTATAAAATAAACTTCTTATTACACTACAGGTTACTCCATATGTTAATGGTAAATGATGATAATTCACGCCCTCAGAAACAGATGCTGGTAATTTCACACAGGCATAACAGTCACTGGCATCCATTGTTCTTACGTATTCAGATAATAATCTTGAAAAAGTATTTTTAGAAAAGTCACTGAGCGACTTATCTTGATGAATTTTAGGTCTATATACATGTAATTTTTCATTTTTCAGATCATCATTTTTATCTTTCAAACTCTCATTTGCTTTCAGTTTTTCAAAATCAGGTCTAAAAGAAATGATAATAACAAGAATTAACCAAACTAACATTAATATTCCAGTGCAAAGTAACCACATTCTACGCCATTTTCTAAAAATAGAACACTTAGATGTAATCACTTCATTAGTATTAAAACAACAAATTTCCTTTTCTAAAGTTTTTTTCGAGGATGGAAAATCCTGGCAAGTCGCTAAACTGTATAGCGACCTACCCTTCAGTGTGAAGAAAGTCTTTGCGCAGGTTACCAAATTTACAAAACTCTTTGTAACAATTATTAACAGGGGCACATTATCACACATGAGCTTAAAATTTCAATTATTTATTAAAGGTCTTGCTAAAATATCAGTGCAGTACTGGAATCATATTATGCATCATTTAAAAACAATTAGTCACAATTATAAAAACATCTTTAGTGAAAAAAACATTCAAATTCACAATTTATTGCTAAAAAAAACATTTTGTTTTCCTTGGTCACACTACAGTTAATAGTAAACAAACAAATTGTCGATGTGGCGTTTCCCTGATCTACACAATCTTGCATCTTCTTCAGGACATTGTTCATTACAAGCACATCTATTGTGTCTCCGCAGGACCTCCAATAGTCTGTGCGATTAAAAACTCGGCAGGTCTCAAATAAATCAAGCTAGGGATTATTTCCTTCCTGGCAAGTTATTTGGATGTCCAAGTGCGTTATCTTCCTGTCTTTGGTTGCTTAAGAGAAGGTCTTGAAAACTTCTTCTCTGTTATTTATGAAGAAGCGGTCTACTTTCTGCTGATAGTTTTTTTCAAGGTTGTAGGGAGGAGTGAGGACGTCTTTCTATTAAAAGATCCTGGACTACCACTTGTGAATCTTGGCTATATCCCAAAAGGTTTTATTTGCCCTTATTGGTCCTCTTTGTTATGCTTTGGCAGAACCACTGATTTGGAATTTTTAAATTGTTCCAAATTGTAAAATAGGTGATTTCAGCTCGACAACCTCCCTTCTCAGCTTCCTTTCTGCAAGTCAATCCTTTTCCAGCAAAAGGGTACCTCCCTCCATACTTGGATCACTTCATTAGTAGCCATTTTGTTTTTTACACAGCAGTTTTCACAATCTTTTCACCCTTAAATTGTCTCTCTCTTAACCTTGTTTTCACTTACAATGTCCCCTTCAAGGTCAGTTACAGCCTTTTTTTTTTTTTATATATACATATAGATATATATATATATTTTCAATTCACGGTTATTCCAAACCTCTTGAGAATCCTTTTTCTTTCTTTGTGTCACAGTTTACTCACTTTCTTTTTCAACACCTGGACAATGCAAGTTCTCCTGGCTGCTATTTACTTCTCTTATCGGAGGCAGCACAATGTAGGTCCACTCTGGTGATTTATATTTTTGATTTGGTCTTCTCACTCTTTTTGGCCTTTGCACAACCTCTATTTTCTTTCCCAACAACTCCTTTTGACTGGTTATTTCATTTACTTGATCCTCTTGTACTTTTGCTTTGTTAAAGTTTAATTTTCAGTCCATCAATTTCTTTAGGCCAATTATCTCCTTTTCGAACTCTTTTTATTTCAGGTTCAGTAGTGTTTCGCTCCACCCTCCAAGTTCTTTTTCTTGAACTTCTCCTCAATTGAGTTTCATCATCACTGTCATCTGTCTCTGTTTCAGATCTTTCCATAGTTTCCTTTGTAACAAATTTTTTAGGATCTGATTCTTTTTCGGAGCTTAAATTCTCTTCGGTTAGATCTTTCACTCTGTTAGGAACTTCTCCATAACTGGAACTTGGAAGCTCATCCTTATCGTGAGTTATTTCCCTTTCACCAGTTTCAAGATTTCGTTTCCTGCTTCCAGAGCTTTCAGACTGTCCTTCAATTTCTCCTGAATTACCAGTTTTATTTTCACTTAGCTCAGTGTCCTTACTGGTATCAGTTTCTACCGAATCTCGACTTACAGGTCGATCTTCAAAATTTGGTATTTCAACAATTTCATTTTCTCCTTCTGATGCAGAGCTAGTATCTGATATCTCCATATGTCGACGAACATTTTGAGCTTCAGTATCTGGATCTTTTTCTGGTTCACCCTCAGAGTCTGAGTCAGAGGTGCTTTCACTTTTCTCCTGCAGATTTTCAGGCTCCGGCACACGAATAGTGTGGCTGGCGTGCACACACCTTTTGACTCCAGCACATTTAACTGCAGTGGTACTGACCAGAATAACTTGTCGAGGTTTTTGCCAGCGAGGCACTAGACAATTTCTTCTCCTGTGAACCTTTATCCGAACCCAATCTCCAGGGACTACATCATGAGCTGGATGTTTCTCTTTCGTTTGTGCCTCAGTTCCCACCTGATGGAACACAGAAGTTACTACGTCAGACAGATTTTTGCAGTAATCCAGTATGATATCATCCTTTATGCTCAACAGTTTATCAACTGGTACAAATACTTGTCTCATTACTCTTCCCACAAAATCTCATGGGGACTTAATCCAGTTCTTTTGTCAGGAGTACTCCTCATGGTCATTAGAACAAGTGGCAGTGCATCGGGCCATTTTAGTCCTGTGGCCGAACACATTTTTGCAATTCTGTTTTTTATTGTTCCATTTACTTGTTCAACCACCACTGACGCTTCTGGTCTGTAAGCACAGTGCAACTTTTGACGAATGTCCAGTGCTTCACAAATCATTTTCATTAGTTCATTGTGAAAATGAGTTCCACGATCTGTTTCAATTGTTACTGGGAAACCGTAGCGTGGTATTATCTCACGTAACAGGAGTTTGGCAACAGTCACTCCATCATTCCTCCTAGTGGGGAATGCTTCAACCCGACGTGAAAATAAACAAATGATCACAAGTACATATCTAAGTCTGTTACATGGTGGTAGTTCAATAAAATCCAGTGGCATTCTTGTGAATGGACCTCCCTCCCGTCCAATGGTTCCCAAACTCACAACAGTTTTCCTTCTTGGGTTCAATTGCTGACATACGAGACACATCTGACAGAGACTCTCTGGAATCATCCTAAACTTAGGATTGTACCATGTCTGTCTAAACATCCTAATCATAGCGTCTCTTCCAAGGTGTGCTTGGCCATGATACATTCGGGCCATATTTGAGATCATGTTATCAGGCATTACTGGTCTTTCATTTTTATAAACCGAAATGTCATCTTCTTCTCTTTGTCTACATCCTACTTTTAACCAATTATATCTTTCTTCTTCACTAGCTTCTTCCTGCATTTGTTTTATCTCCTGCCATGTCTCAACTACTGTTGTTAGCATCAAAGGACTTGAAACATGTTCAGTTTGCCTAGCTCAATTCATGGATGCAAGATTTTTGGTACAGTATTTTGCAATTGAATCTACATATTTATTACCACGAGTGATGTAATCATCTCCTTTTTTATGAGCTGCACATTTTACAACAGCTATCTTGTCTGGTAATTGAATGGCATCAATTAACAGTTTCACAAATTCAGCATTTCTAATGGGGGATCCTGCCGAAGTCATATAACCTCTTTGGAACCATAGTTGACCATAATCAAGGACAACCCCAAATCCATACTGACTGTCAGTCACTATGGTGATCCTTATTTCTTTTCCCAACTCGCATGCTCCAATCAAAGCACTCAATTCCGCAATTTGAGCTGAACGGATTCCTTTCAGACAGGACACTTCCAAGACATCTGCTACTGTACAAACAGCATACGCAGCGCTCCGTACACCTTCATCTGTCCTCAAACAGGATCCATCAACAAACAACACATAATCAGATTCAGGTAAAGGTACATCTTTGATATCAGGCCTTTGTTTAGTGCAGAATTCTAGAACATCCACACATTTGTGATCCACTTCATCTCTTACTTCCACATTCATGGCATGAGGTAATAATGTAGATGGATTCACATTTACACATCTTGAGATTGTTACGTTGATTGCACCTAGAATCGTTTTCTCATATTTTGCAATTCTATTATTGGTAAGGTACTGTGTCTTGGTTCTAGTGAGGAAAATCTCCACCGAATGAGGTACATACACGCTCAAAGAAAATCCCATCACTATACCTTCACTTTGTTCAAGACTCATACTTGTAGCAGCTACTGCTTTTAAGCATCCCGGTAACGCCTTTGCAACGGGATCTAAAACAGCAGAAAAGTATGCAATTGGCTTTCTCAGTTTTCCATGCCTCTGTATTAAAACTGACAATGCACATCCTTCTCTCTCACTGCAATATAATTCAAATTATTTTTCATAATCTGGCATTCCCAATGCTGATGCTTCACATAGACTTGTGTTTAGCTGCTCAAAAGCTTCCAGTTCTGCCTTATTCAGTATTATTGGATCTTTTACATCTGCTTTTGTCAATCTTTGTAATGGTTTAGCTATTAGTGAAAATCCACTAATCCATTATCGACAGTATCCAACTATTCCAAGAAACATTCTCACCTGTCATTTTAATTATTTCTATTGTGACTTGTCTAATTCCCTTAGCAATCTTGTGACCCAAATATTGTACCTCTTTCTGACAAAATTGTAGCTTCGATGGTGACACGTTATCTCCTTCTTCTGCGAAATGATTCAACAATGCAACAGTATCTGAAACACATGCATCTTTTGTTTTTGACGCCACCAACAAATCGTCAATGTACTGCACTAGAACTGACTCTCCGGGTAGACTTACATTTCTAATGATTTCTTTAACAATTGATTAAAGATAGAGGGACTTTCAGTATACCCCTGAGGAATTCGGCACCATGCCAAAATACGGTCTCTGAATTGGAACACAAATATTGGCTGGCTTTCAGGGTGTAATGGAACATTGAAGAACGCATTACATAGATCAATGACTGTATGCCATTCTGTATCATGTGGAATTTGGTATAGAATTACTGCTGGATTTGGCACTATTGGACAACATGGAACAACTATCCTATTTACCCTTCTCAAATCCTGTACTATTCTAAATGTTCCGTTAGGCTTTTTCAATCCCAATATAGGCGAATTACAAGGACTGCTTTCTATTTCTCTCAAAATCCCTTGCTCAATCATTTTATTTATTACTGGTGTTATTCCTTCAATTGTTTCCGCTGTCATTTTGTATTGAGGAATGTTCGGATAACTTATTCCTTCTTTCACAGAAACTTTCTCGGGATCTACGTTTTTCATCAAGCCAATATCTTCTCCTGTGAAATCCCACACCTGCTCTTTGACTACCTCTTTCAATTCATCAGGGATTTTCTCTCGATCAAACACTGAAACATACTATTCTTTTCTGCTTCTATTAGTGGCATTGTCATTTTATACAAACTATCCTCGTCTGGAGTTTGAAGCTCAATGCCATCTGGTGAAAATTAAATGGCACAGTTCATTTTGCACAGTATATCCCTTCTAAGAACAGGACTACTGTCACACACCACAAATCGATGCATGTCTTTGAAATTTCCAATCTCTATTTCAATTGGTTTTGTTTAGAACGTTTTAATCTGCTGACTAGCCACACCTACAACTTGAATGTGTTCACCCGAGAGAGGAAGATTTTGAATTTCCACTGATCTAACAGTAGAACGGTTAGCACCTGTGTCCACTAGGAAAGTCACATCTACATCACTCACCTTCCCATTCACATATGGCCCAGACTGATCTACCTCTAGAGCAGCGCCAAGTACGCACTCTTCTCCCTCTCTCAGGCACCGTCAGAAACTGTCATCCGACTCACTTCCGTCTTCTTTCAGCCAATATTGCGGACTCACATGCACTCTGGGATTTCTTATTACCTGATCTCCTGCGCAGAACCCTGTCTCTGTAATATATCTCTATAGGTTTACATTGTGAGGAAGTTGGGGCTGTTGCACCTGACACTGTGGATTAACTACCTGTTGCTGTAGCGATGGTTGTTGAATTACCTCATTCTGCACCTGCAGATTCAATTATGTATTTTCTGAATTAACTTTTGGTGGAAACGTACACTCTTATCTCCAATGCCCCATCCTACTGCAATTATGACATGGATATTTCTTCTTTAATTCTTCTATATTTCCAGTTAATTTTGGCTTATTGAAATTTCCGTTTACTCTATTTTGGTTCCCTTCTGTAGTTTTATTTTCTAGTTGAGCTACTTGATGCTCTGCAACCTTTACTTGTGCCCACATTGCTTTCTCCTTAAGTTTCCTTTGTTTTACTTCAATTTCATCACTACAGTATTTTGCATGTCTCAAGACTTCGTCCACAGAACATGACTGCCATCCCTTTAAATTATGCCTAATCATATCCCCTATTTCTGGTCTCAATCCGAACACAAAGCGATATACAAAATGACTCATATCCTTTTCATTCAGTTCCTCATATCCACTATACTGTTTAAACACTAATAACAGTCTCTCATAAAATGCATGAACTGACTCTTTGGCTTCTTGTATTGTCCTGTCTATTTTTACCCAATCTGTCTCTTTTGGTGGAATTTTGTTTTTCAGAAACAATATCACTTGCTCATATTTTCACATTACTTCAGGTCCAGGAGCACCTGTCACTTTATGTTGTGGATATTCAGCATATCCACTGTAATCTTAAACTCTGACCAGAGATCGGCTGGTGCTAGTATGTCAAATAACCCATCTAAGTCTTCCCACAAAACTTTTTAAACTTTCACAAATCGATCTACTTGCCTACACTGGTTTTTCACTCAATCTGGGAAAATCATTGGTGAATGATAAAATATCTTGTCTACTCCAAGGTACATGCACATATCCTCCTCCTGGTATTTCTCTCATAGGAAATTCTTTAACCACTTCTTCCTTTTCTCTTACTGGGAACGCTAAAGTGGATTTGTCACTGCTTTCCTCTCTTTTCTTTGTCCAAATCATTTTCCACTTATCAATGTCTCCCCATTTTCTCAATAACACAATTAACTCTTTTATTTGAGTAATTCTCCCTGCTGTATTCATATTTTCTATATCTTTGTCAGTAAAATCCACTCTATAAGGTTTCTGCAATACTTGATATTTCGAAAATCTACATCGATTTCACTTGCTAACCCTTCAAACCGATCATGCATACTTTTGGTTTTCCAAGTAATACTCTTACACATGAATGTGATCTCATCATCCTGATAATTTTTCTATCTATCTGTACCAATTGTTCCAATTATTAGTTCCTCCATATCAACTTTTAGTCTTGCTATATCTAAGAATTTTGGTTCCGTTCTTTCAGTTTTAAAGTTTTAATCCAATCACTTAATTCCTGCCCTGTTGGCCCTACTGGAGTTTGTTTTAAATCAATTTTCTCTACACTTTTCTCAGGAGTTATAGAACCAGACTCCGCTCCTGTAGGAAATTTATACAGGAGACTCTGATTAAAAGTCAAATCCGGCGCTGTCATTTGATTAGTATGTTTAATTTCTGACAAGTCTGGGTAAACCTTTTCATTTACTTTTTATAAACTCTGATTTAAAGGAATAGTTAAAGATGGTTCTTTTATTTTCTGGTTTTCAAACACTGGGATTACAGGACCTATTGTTACTGGAACAGTTACTGCTTCTATTTGTTCATTAAGTTCCTGTATCTTTTCAGCCAATTCATTTGTTGAACGTATATATTCAGAAGTACTCTGTTGTGTGTCAATTTGTTGTTCTGTTCTATTTCCGATTTTCTCTTTTCCATCCCCTTGTTTAGGTGTCCCAGTGTATCTAGTTCCTAATAATGGAACATCCGAATCATATTGTAGCGTTCTAATCTAGGACCCTGATCGATAATGTGACCTTATGCCCCTGTACGGCTATAAATCCATTTTATTCCCTATATTGGCATAACCGTTCAAGTGCAATATTCAGAAACACGTCTCTGGCCTCACACGAACAGAGCCACATTTCAGAATCGCTTACTCTGCCACTTCCTTTGCAACCAATTAGTGCAATGACAGAGCAGAAGTTACTATCTAAGATTCCTAGATTAACACTCCGAGTTCTTCAACAAGATAAAACTCAGCAACCTGGGAAATCCCCGCTTGCTATGTTTTGATTAGTAATAGAACTCTAATGAGCACTGATAGACGATCACTTCCTAGTGACATCTTTATTGACGTCTTATGTCCAAAAACCTACGTCAAACAAGGCACCTTTCAGGTATAAATATTACCAATGTTGCCTTAAGCAAACGCTGATGTTGCTGTTTTCGCTGAAGCTAGCTGCCTCAATGCCATCGCTGCTGAAGAAGCTGCTGTTATGCTGATGATACCATAGCTGCTATTGCTACTGCTATCACTGCTAACTAGCGAACGATGGTGTGGTGAACTTAGGAGCTGAACAGCCGTCCCCTGCAAGAGCCCAGCAGATGCAAGCTGCCCGCGGACGCTGCCCTCCTCTTCCTCGATGCGCTGAGAGAGATGCTGTCTTTTCTCCTGCAGAGAAATCCAGCTCCGGCGTTTTCAAGCCACTCTTGCGAGTGACTGGGATATCGACCCCCTGAAGGAGATACCAGACCTCCATCATTCTATTCCAGAGGTATGGTGTTGACTAAACCCTTAGAGAGAATTCTTGAAGCAAACCTTGGCAAAACGAACTTAACTTAAAGCTACTTACTTACTCCCTCCCAAGTATTAGGCTTAGGTCAGGTACACTGGGGTAGGCGTAGTTAGAAGCACCAGTTGAGTATTTTAGCCTAATGTATATATGAATGTATATATGTTTTATTCATTTTAAACCATTGTATGGCTAAGAAACCATATCAATGCTTTTACAGTATTATTTCGCAATACTCATCTTACTGTACGTACTTTTTATAATAACAAGTCTTGCAATTGTGGCAATTCATTTCTCTTGTACGAGAAGAGAGACTGTTCAATAAATGTTACCCTTTATTGAAAACGCCCGTCTCTCTATTCTCTACATATTGTGAAAGTAAACTGCACAACCACTGACTGAGTAAAATAACTGTCTATTGTTCACACGACTCTAGAGATTGACTCTTATCTGAGGAGCAAAGTTGTCATGTTGCACGGTTGTTGGAAAACTGAATCCCTTCTTGTCTGTACCAGGGAAGCTGATCACTTCCTATTCAGAGAAGAAAGTTTCCAGTGACCTCTGAGCTAGTTGGTAACAAACCCAATTAAGTTTAGCATAGTCAGTGGAGGCCTGGAAGATCCGCACTTCTACGTCGATACTACTGTTTATGTTATTCCAATGCGCAGGGCCTATTGGGAAAATAGGAACTACACTACATGGCGCCCAACGTTTGGTAAGGCGATAAACTAACGCAAGACGTTAGAGTAACTCAGTCGTGCATTTTTCACACAGACCCCTTTCTCCCGTAAATACTCCAATAGACGTCTGGAGTGGGTGAAAGGTTAAAATCCGCCCGACCTTAGTAGGAAGAGATTCCTATGTAAAGCTCTGGTTTATTCAACATTGAAGGATACAGTGTTCCAAAATATTGTGCACCTAATCTTTGTCTCCTTGGAGACCAACTCTGCAAACCTGCATTTATAGAATGCCAGGAGAGAACGGGACCGTTGAAACCACAGTAGATGCAAATCAACGGGACGCCGGTACTACAGTGCTGGGTGCAATAATCATCCCGGCACATTTAAGAAAATCTATAACGTTAAAACTTATAGAAAATGGACTGACCACACAAGGTGGCACAGTCGTCTTCGTGATAGAGGCACACGAATATCGGCAGACAGAGGTATTCTATTCATGGATAAAATTTCCAGCGGCAAACGCCGCAACACACGAGTTCTACTACTATACAGTAGAGGATCCACCGGGAGAGTACGCTCCTTTCGAGGAGATCGAAATCCCATTAAAATTCCAAGAGCACCTGCTCTGGTTTAATGGCGCCCTAAAACATAATGATCATATTACCAGGCTCGGTCCACTAGATAGACCAGGAGCAACGTGGCCGGTTCTAGCCAGCTAAGCACCACATCCGGACATTGCAAAAATATCAAAAGAAGAGCTGTTAGTACAGCTAGAAACATTAAGAAAAATACATAGGTAATTAGTCCAATATGTAATGCGGACTGCAACAGCCCAACCAGCTGTTAATGTACCACAGCTGACCCCTCACCAGGGGAACACTAATAAAATCACACCACAGAACATACAATCATGTCTTGGTAAAACACCCATAAAACGGGAACAAATTCCTTTCTGGTTAGCGCAAAAAATCACTCAAATAGAGGGTGTATTTCCGGATACCACCCCTATCGAGAAACACAGAATCTTGACCATCTGCCTTCCTATGGGAATCGCACCACACGTGGAGGACTGTGATACTTGGGGTACAGTCTTTGCTTCCATTTACACAAAAACACATGGTGTTCCGTCTATGGCGGTAATACCAGAAGTGCTCAAACAGATTCAGAATGAATACGGTCCAGAGCCCGCTTTAACTATTGGTATGAAATTACTGAAAGACTTCAAGCAGGTCTCGGCTATATTATTAGCCAACATAAAGGGAGAAGCAGCATCTGTGGCGATCCGCCAGAAGTTGAGGGAAACAGCTATAACAGATCAGCCAATTGAGCTTGCCAGAATCATAGAGAAATGCTATGAAGAACTAGGTAGAGACAGCTTGGGTGGAAAACCAGTTAAGCCCCAACTGCTCGAAAATCCTGAAAAATTATTTATTAAAAATAATTCAAACACTCCTAAAAAGAGCTGGGATGGAAATAAACAATCCACTCCCAAGGAAAAAAAATTCCAGTCCAGAGGAATGTCTCCTAGACGGAGGGAAAGAACTCCGACTCGAGAATACCAGTCTCCCCAGCGGGAGCCCTCTGAGAAAATATATCACCTTAAAAATAGGGATAATTTGAAAAAACCGGATAGATATCAAAGTATTGATACACGTCCCTCTCGATCTTTTTCGCAGAAATCGGAAAGAAGAGGACGATCAGACCCAGGAGAGCACACCAAGTCCAAAGACAAGGAACCTGCTCAGAGTAAAAAATCTCAATTTCCGAAAAAGAAGGTAGCCAGTATTAGAGTAATCGAACATGCCGAGAATACTGAGGACACAGTTGAAAAACGGGGAGTGGGCACAGACAATGTTAGACAGTGCAGCAGAAATCAGTATAGCCCGCAAGATCCTGATGAGTCATCTGGAGACAGTGGACACGAATGAATACATTCATGTTGAAACTGCCGACACCAGACTTAGCGAGCCCCATAAAATATATGAAATAACACTTCGTATAGAGGGTGATAAGACTAGGAAAATAAGGGGTCTATTTTGGGATAAACTCTCAAAAGGCTATGATATTCTGTTAGCTGAAAAAGATTGGCCCCCAGAGTTTGTCAGGGAGTGCCCTTGTGGCGAAGAAATGATTATACCTGCCTTCTCGAATCACATTCCGATTGACAAAAAATATACTTATGCAAGGAAATGGGCAGTAGCCCAGGCACCAGCATTATATAAAAATCATGTAGGATGGGATGAGGACTCACCTCCTCACAAAATCCAATTAAAAAGTGAACCAACTGCACAAAGGCAGTATCCCATTAAGCAAGAAGCTAAAAAACAAGTCAGGGAGATCTTAGATCAACTTGAATACCAGGGGGTGATTGAAACATGCACCTCTCAAATGAACAATCCTTTGTTTCCTGTCTCCAAGCCAGACAATTCATATCGTCTAGTTTTGGACTACAGACACCTGAATGCATGTTGCAAAACATTTGCAGTACAAAACTCGCATAGTGCAGCCCAAATGAATAACATAGTTAGGAAAAAATATAAAACGACATTAGACATATCTAATGGTTTCTTTTGTCAAAACATTGCACCAGAAAGCAGATACTTGACCGCTTTCTCCGTAATGGGGTCTCAGAAAAATTTCTGTAGGCTCCCACAGGGGTTCAAGAACAGCCCAGGACTATTCTCAGCTAGAGTAACAGAGTTACTACAAATATATGATGATGATGAGGCATTATCTTATGTCGATGACATCTATCTAACAGATGACGACTTGGATACTCACTTGAAAAGAGTGAACACCATTATACTTGGGTTCGCAGCAAAGGGTTACAAATTCAACTTTAAAAAGTCTCGAATTGCCCATCTGACAGTATTATTTTTAGGATACGAATTATCAAGTGAAGGAAAAAGCCTAGCGGACAACTTCTTAGAGAAGTGCGCTGTACTCCAAGCTCCAAAAACGCTGAAGAATTTACAATCGATTCTAGGCTTTCTGAATTTCGGTAGAACATACATTCTAAATTATGCAGAGAGGGTTAAACCTCTCTACGAACGAATTAAACCTGATTTTAAACAAATCACCTGGACTCAAAAACACACAGAAATTTTGAGATCACTGCAAACAGATATGTTAGCAAAAACTAAATTAGATACACGTGACAACACACGCGATCTTGTAATCCGAGTCATCCCAGGAAGATGCGGATTCACGTACCTAACCTCTAATGAGGGAGAAAAGGTACCAATTTCAATTAAATCTCACTTGTACACACAAGCAGAAAAAACATTTAGTCACACAGAAAATACTGTGAAAGCAGTGAAAATTGCATTAGCAAATGAACGAGAATTAGCACATGGTAAAAGGATTAATATCCTCACAGCGGAATCCGCCTTCGAGGCGCTATTCAGCCCAGTAAACCTGCCTACAGTGTCACTGGATCTGAAATGGATACAGTATGTAGATTCTCTAGGAGCGGAAGATGTGAAATACTATTTCGCCCCGCAATTCGAAGAACTGAATGATTTAGAATATGAAGAAGAATATCCTCTGCCAATCGAACTTCTGCCTCTCCCACAGTAGGCCTGTATAATCTATACAGATAGATTTGTACAGCATTTTAAAGTAGAGAGCAAATCCTACGATGCAGCATGTGCGATTATTAAAGTTTGTTGGCTGTGCGGTAAATTCAGACCGAAAATAACAAAAACTGAATCAGTAAAGTACTGTTCGGCACAGAGAGCTGAAATCAGATGTTTAAAGATGGCGCTCGAAAATGCAGAACGTGAATTCCCGACACTAATCGTGTGTGATTCTCATTTATGCGTCAACTCTTACAACAATAAGTTGCAGAGCTGGATTGAAAACGATTACAAAGATGACACAGGTGCCACAATAAAGCATAAATTGCTATGGAAACAGGTAGCTCTTTTACAGAAAGAACTACAAAAGACTCACTTGATACACGCACAGAGTCTTCAACGTGATGGCGTTCACGTTGCAGGGAATTCATTGGCTAATACAGCCACAGCGGAAGCAACTAAACCGGCTTCCGTAGCCACAAAAAAGCGTTCAGAAAAATACATAGACGGGGAAACCATGCTGGCAGTGAAAACGACCGTAAAAGGCGACTGTGCAGCACTACCCGTGACCTATCCACTCAATTATGCATACGTAATTGATGCAAACTCCGTTCCTTTTGCTCGAATCCCTGGAGTGGGGGATAGGGTAATTCCAAACATGAACAGGAGAATATTTTTAATAGCAGACGCAAACATGGGTTTGGGTCCTAGACACAGAACGATCAAGGAATCCCTGACTGAATTACAATCGGTATACTGGTGGCCGGGAATGAGTGTGCAACACCAAATATATGCAAACAACTGTGAAAACTGCAACAGGGATCGCAGTAGTGAACGATGCTACCGGCTACCAATCAGGAACAGCGTAACACTGTCTACATCCCATCCTGCGTCCTATTAATCATTAAGGCTAAACACACTTAAAAAATGTGGCCCCAGCGCTCGGCTGACACCAGAACGGTTATAAAAGATCTGCAAGTCTTTATCGGCACATACGCAATTGCCATGTTCCATTCTGACCAGGGTCCTGCTTTTAGCTCTCGAGCTTATAAGGAGGCCATGGCCAGCATGGGAGTTGGGTTGCGGTATTCTTGTCCGTCACACCCCGAAGGGAATAGTGTGGTAGAAAGAAAAAACAGAGACATAAAGCGATCTATAACAACGAAGGTATTAGGTTCGGGTGCTGGGTGGGTCAAACATTTAATAAGTGTCCAGATCAGTCTTAATAATTTGCCAAGAAATTCTCTAAAAGGTTTCAGCCCATACGAACTATTGTTCGGAACTAGAATGAGAGTTCAGGACCTCGATAGTCAGATATCAGTGGTACAAGAAAAAACAACAGACTTTGATATAAAAGATCGTTTGCCTGTTTTACAGGACTTGAATGAAACAAGAAAATCCTTAAGCAACATAAAGCTAAAGCAACAGCCAGATACCACTGACACAGCAAGGCCTGTCTGGATTCCAAAGATTGGGGATCTAGTCAGAGAAAAAATAGCGGTGAAGAAGGAATTTGGGCCTTCTTACAGAAAAGCAGTACCTATCTTGGCAGTCACCGGAACAAGATCAGTAGTACTACCGCCCCTTGCTGGTAAAAAGGAGAACAGAGTTGTATCAATCGACCTGGTAAAACCACAAGCATGTGGCCTATAATCAACAGTAGGCCCAGTGGACTCCCGAGAAACAACAGAATACCCAAACTTGCAACAATCCAAGAGGTTCAAACTGAAAGACTAATCACATTCGATCAGCCTGCAGTGCACAGAGAAGGACTATGCAATAATGCCCTGGAACTCGTGCCTCTTGAGACACAGATTGAAACAGTTTGTCAAGAAACACCAGTCTACAATGATGTGGCATCTGAATGTGCTACAGAAAGACAAATTGAAAGAACACTTCCAACAATTGACAGAACTGCCTCTGGTTATTTCATCAACTTTGACAACTTCTCTGAAGATCAAAATGACCCCGAAGTGATGCCAGAAATAAAAAAGACTTTTAAAGAAAAAGCAACAGAACTCTTTCATCAACTGAAGGATATCTACCTTATTTCCCCTTGGTTAGAGTTCTGGTTCGGTCTAGGTGTATTTTTTCTCCTGCTTTGGCTCATCATGGTACTTTGTTTGGGAAAATTCATTGAGGGAAAATACAATACAATGTACACAGCAAGTCAGAACATCAACTTAGTCCTCAAACAACACAGATCATCCCACGTGAAGAAAAGAGAACTGTCAACAGTAAATGTCACAGCCATTCCAATACCCGGTGGGGTACTATGGGAGAAAACTGACTATGAGATCTATGGTCCGGTCGAGATCCTGACGTATCCTCATCAACTAAAGGTTTCCTTGAGTGACTTTGTAAAACCTAGTACATTCTCTGATGATTGGGATTTTGATAGTATTAATGACATGATGTCTGATTTAGTAATGTCAGCTAGATTCACAGATCATGATTATTTACAAGGTTCGTCTAGTTATGAACAGATGTTCTGTTTTACACATGATGGCGATCATTATTTGCATAAATCTGCACAGCCTAGAAATGTTTTTAAGTATAATCAATGGGAACATTGTGCTACACCACCTAAAAGCAGTTCTAAAACATTCTTTGAGAAATTCAAGTACTTCTCAGGGTTTAACACCAGTGATGCAGAAACATTTTATTACAAACTGTTAGATAAAACAGGAATGAAAACAATGCTGACAAACACTAAATTGATATATTCAGAAGCATTTTATGAAAAAATGATGACATTTGGTTTTGATTATTGGAAAAATAACATTGAAACAAAAACTATCTGGGGTACGAAAGATTGGCAGGTACAAGGCCTAGAAGCACTATTCAGAACCTGCATGATACCAGAACAAATGATGTTTTTAAATGACACAATTCACCAAACATCCTGTCTTGGTCTAGCTAAGATCAAAGACCTAAACAAACCGTCTATACCAAAACCAATACCTGAAAATGTAACAACAGATATTGAGATAGACGTAACTAAAATTTTACATTTTAACAGAACACATCCTGATTGGAAAAAGTGGTTAATCTGGCCTACTGACACAAACAACTGTCAAGATAGATTCCTGAACAAAACACAGGGGTTGAAAATGACCAGACAAGTCCCTAGATACTCCCAGAGACAACATCCAGGGATAGTAACAACATACAGTGTAGGGAAACTCTGCCTCGAATGGCTAGGAACATCCACACTGGCTGAAATTAAGCAACACTTATCTTTACTTAAAGATGGTGCTGATTTGCGCGATTTTCTTATGGGACCACGCAAACAGCGTCAAAGGCGTTTCATAGCGACCAGCATCTATGCTGCGTACAACGAGGCTTGGAAAGTCACACAAATTGAAACAGCAGAAAAAATACGAGAAATTGATCGTATTCATTTGGAAAAATCACTTTCTGTAGTGGACAATGGGCTAATGACTCTGTCCTCCAGAATATATTCGTTGGACAATATTGTATCCTCTGCCTTTGATATAATAGACAGAGACTTGCTAATGTTACAGCATGGCCAGTCGCAATTACGTTCTATTTAAGCATGGGCGAATTTTGCGAATCTCGCGTTCGCAAATTTTGCGGATTTGCGAACTTGCAATCCGCAAAAATCCACGAATTCTCACGAATTTGCGGATTTTTTTTTTGTGTTTGCGCGGGTTTCTGGCAGTTTGCGAGGGTTTTGTACAATTTCGCAAACGCAAACTTAATTGTCGGGTCGCAAGTTTTGCGAACTTGTTGTTTCTATGTGTCCAGCCTGTTTGGGACACTCTTCTTCATCACTGCCACCCTCTGTCACCACTGCCACTCTCCGAATACTCATGCCACCCTCTGGCCCACCCATGCCACCCTCTGTTTCATCACAGCACCCTCTGGTTGTCCAGTGTACATTATTGTGGCAAAGCAAAGCACACCTTCCCTGCCTCAAGTGACCTGAATTAATTTGGGGCTGATTAATGTGTCACAGAATATTGTTTTAGCTGGCACCTGCTTCCTTAGTGCTTCCTGATTAGTGATCTTTTGCACTTGCTAAGTGCTTTCATTGTTGCAAAATTAGTTACAACACCTGCCCTGCCCCAACTGACAATAATGAATTAGGGGCTGATTAATGTGTCACTGTTGGATTTGAACTTCCAGCCTGGCTCCTGCTTGTCTCCCTTAGCTGTAATTCAGGACCTTTGTGGCATATGTGCAACTATTCTGAGGGTCATAGCAGGGTCACATAATAGTTGCAAGTAGGCAACTTTCCGATTTAAAAAGTGCCTTGAATACATACCTACTGGCCAGTATGAACGATTGGGTAAAGGTTATGTTAAGTTAGCATGGAAATTACCATACACACATTCATGCTACAGTGACAGCGACAAAAATGTATTTTTTAGTGGTGAAAACTGTAAACGTTCACTAAGCGGTATACTTTTGTGCCAGGGTATTAATTTACATGGAGCTTGTGAAGGTAATTCTAACAACCTTTCATGCCACCAGCTTGTCACACCAGCAACGCAGATAGAGCCTTTCTTTATGCAACTCGCAAATGGGAGTTACATTCTAAGAACGGATCACAGATGTTGTGGCCTTTTGCCAGGGAAAAGTTATCTCGTAAGCGTAACTTCCATGGTCAAATGCTGTATGCAAGCATTGTTCCCGAGCGGGCCTGGAGACATAGAGACTCCCATCTGGCCTCGTCTGCACTTCTCTTCTATACGAATTAATACTTTAAGCAAAATGAAATCTGTGCTTTTACAGACAACAGTGCCCATAACGTCATCAAAAGAGACGTATGATCTCCTAGTTGCAAGGACAGCTACGGAGGTTCATGACCTTTTATCAACAAATTGCCCCGTGCATTTCGTAGAAATGTTGAGCCAACTCCTTAACATGTCTAGTGCCACAGGCATCCCAGGCATATTTAAGACGATTTTTACGGGACTGCTAACACCATTTCAAGCAATTCTGGGAATCGTTCCAAATTTTGTCCACTCTGTTTTTGGCGGCATACCCCTATTTTGGGGACTTGTAGCAGGCAGACTCCTATGGGAATGGAGGAGACAATCCTAGCAATGCGCTACCGGGACAGAATAACTAGAGTCCTTGGATTGGCCAGGCTGAGAGATCTAAACATGACCTGGTTCCTTTCATTCAGACCTATATGGCAATCCTGCATCTTACCTCTGCTACGATGTATGCTATGCGGGGATGAATGCGTGTTGGACACCTGTCTTGCACTTCCATCAGCAGTACCAATGGATGTCAATACTTTGCTCAGTCCAATAACGGCTCACGCATTGTGTTGTTCCCAGCGGCTACCAATCCTGATGACGGCATTTGTGGAGACTCCTGTGCTACGACTAGGTGGTAACAGTGGAGCGAGTGACAAAAGCAACATCATCCAGGTACGACCTACTGTGAGCATTGCTGATCCTGCCTTTGATGACAGCAATCATTTTCACACCTGCCAAGTTACAGCGCTATCTAATTTGGTTGAACTGTCACCTGATTTTGTAGACCAATTCTTTGAGAGCCTGTCTGATATGATGTTCTCGCCCGAACAGAAACAATAACTTTAGAGAAGCATTCCGACACACAGCGTTCCCGTGAACTCTGAATTCGGCCTTCAGTTTTGAACAACATAAACTGCTAAAAGCGTTGGAACCCTAATTTTCCCGTTCAGCAAAAATTCTTTTGAATTGAACACTTTTTAATATTCACCTTTTTTATGGCACGAAAAATTCTTTGCTTAAGGTAGAACTATTCATAGAGAACAGAAGCCTCTACTTCTATTTCTATATACATCTAGAGACATAATAACTTTACACCAACCTCTAGCACATTTTACTGCAATGCATTTATATGTGATGAAATTATCTCACCCTTCTTCTGTATTCAGAGATATTTCATGTGTAATTCTTTTTGCATAATCGATCATTGATTTCATATACTATCATTTTTGAATGATTTCTATGCTTCACAAACGTACAGTACCTAAATTTTCACGTATTACAAATACGCCTATTTCAAATGCATATATGTATTTTGGGGTGGGCAATGTTACAGATGCATCTTATTGCTCTAGTTTTAGTAATTTGATGGACATGAATTCGTGGAGTGGGTGTAGCGTTCTAATCTAGGACCCTGATCGATAATGTGACCTTATGCCCCTATACGGCTATAAATCCATTTTATTCCCTATATTGGCATAACCGTTCAAGTGCAATATTCAGAAACTCGTCTCTGGCCTCACACGAACAGAATCGCTTACTCTGCCACTTCCTTTGCAACCAATTAGTGCAATGACAGAGCAGAAATTACTATCTAAGATTCCTAGATTAACACTCCGAGTTCTTCAACAAGATAAAACTCAGCAACCTGGGAAATCCCCGCTTGCTATGTTTTGATTAGTAATAGAACTCTAATGAGCACTGATAGACGATCACTTCCTAGTGACATCTTTATTGACGTCTTATGTCCAAAAACCTACGTCAAACAAGGCACCTTTCAGGTATAAATATTACCAACGTTGCCTTAAGCAAACGCTGATGTTGCTGTTTTCGCTGAAGCTAGCTGCCTCAATGCCATCGCTGCTGAAGAAGCTGCTGTTATGCTGATGATACCATAGCTGCTATCGCTACTGCTATCGCTGCTAACTAGCGAACAATGGTGTGGTGAACTTAGGAGCTGAACAGCCGTCCCCTGCAAGAGCCCAGCAGATGCAAGCTGCCCGCGGACGCTGCCCCTCCTCTTCCTCGACGCGCTGAGAGAGACGCTGTCTTTTCTCCTGCAGAGAAATCCAGCTCCGGCGTTTCCAAGCCACTCTTGCGAGTGACTGGGATATCGACCCCCTGAAGGAGATACCAGACCTAAATCATTCTATTACAGAGGTATGGTGTTGACTAAACCCTTAGAGAGAATTCTTGAAGCAAACCTTGGCAAAACCAACTTAACTTAAAGCTACTTACTTACTCCCTCCCAAGTATTAGGCTTAGGTCAGGTACACTGGGGTAGGCGTAGTTAGAAGCACCAGTTGAGTATTTTAGCCTAATGTATATATGTTTTATTCATTTTAAACCATTGTATTGCTAAGAAACCATATCAATGCTTTTACAGTATTATTTCGCAATACTCATCTTACTGTACGTACTTTATAATAACAAGTCTTGCAATTGTGGCAATTCATTTCTCTTGTACGAGAAGAAAGACTGTTCAATAAATGTTACCCTTTATTGAAAACTCCCGTCTCTCTATTCCTTACATATTGTGAAAGTAAACTGCACAACCACTGACTGAGTAAAATAACTGTCTATTGTTCACACGACTCTAGAGATTGACTCTTATCTGAGGAGCAAAGTTGTTATGTTGCACGGTTGTTGGAAAACTGAATCCCTTCTTGTCTGTACCAGGGAAGCTGATCACTTCCTATTCAGAGAAGAAAGTTTCCAGTGACCTCTGAGCTAGTTGGTAGCAAACCCAATTAAGTTTAGCATAGTCAGTGGAGGCCTGGAAGATCCGCACTTCTACGTCGATACTACTGTTTATGTTATTCCAATGCGCAGGGCCTATTGGGAAAATAGGAACTACACTACAATATCTCATTTCTACTCTCTCCGAAACATCTCTGAAGTTTGACAATTGTTTTGGAGTTTTTGCTAGTTTATCCTCTGACTGTGGAGCACTTGGAGTTGTACCCATAGAATGTGCTTGGTATGGCGGTGGTCTCCTATTTAGGATCTCCTCCAGCACTGCATCCTCGGACTCACAATCCTCATAACTTCTTTTTCCTGTTTCTATATTATTCTCTTTTCTGTACATTTTCACCCTTTTTCCTCATCAACCAATCTAACGGATACATTCCTTCACACATGTTAGCTTTTTCCACCTTCACATTCTTCTCTCATGTGTCTCTCTCCAAAATCCACAACCTCTATTCCTTGGTCCCATGTAATCTTCAAACCTTTCTTGATCTAAATCATGCATTTCATCTTCCCACTCAGCAAAAGCTTCAAACTGAGTTTGTCTAGTTCTTGGTTCAAGCTTCATCATATTTTCTCTCAGATTTCTGAGAACTGCAAGACTGAAAGATCCTACTTCTGGGAAAGCTAATGCACCATAATTTTTGGTATACCTTGCCCAATTTTCTAACCATATACATGTATGGTAGCCATATTTCGTCATCATGTATGATGCAGGCGTTTTCCGGCGGAGGAATTCATTTTCCCTCCCTCGTTTCAATTACTTTATCCTTTTTAAACATATTTTTTAATTTTTGAAACCATGAAGATATTTCTCTCTCCATTCCGTAATAAAATTCCATTTTGCTATTAATCTCCTGTCTTTTCAGAAGATAGCACACTCTTCCGTAAACTGGTTCGTAACACCAGCCTCTCGCAGCGCGGTTCACACTAACGCACCAATTAGAACAAGGTACCTTTCATTAGTGCTCAACCAATTATTTCGCTGCTTTTACTGATGCACCAATCAGCCATTATTCTGTCTTAGTCACACGGACCAATCCCAGCGCGACACCTTTGACGACAGCCATGCTCTGGCTTCTGCTGCTTCGACTGAACCCTCCTTTACAAAATGTATTGGCACTCTGTATTTACACTTTTATACAACTAAAATCAGTTAGTAACCACATAAAACAACTCCATTGGTCTGTTTTGCTAAAACCAAAGTGATAGTTTCCTCAATCACGCAAGAATTTGTATTTCCAGTAGACAGCGCTTACCTCTAATTCTACCACAGAATTTTTACTTTTGTCGATAAAGTAGCACTTCCCTCTACCTTACCCTTCTCTCAAACTTAAGTTAAACTTTATTACTCTCTCCGGGTAGAGTTTTAGACAGAATACGCAATGATCCCTATGCTCAGACCCAAGATTTCACAGGTTGCCCTCGCTATACATTCACCACTTTTACATATTAAGGTCCCTAAACTTGTAACATACGACGATGTCACCACTTTGAAACAGACTATGTGAAGTGTGACTTGACTTGCCACATTTCCTCTGCCTGCAGAAAGAGTGACCAGCTTCCCACACTTTCCGGAAGCCTTTTCCAGACTACATATAACGCAATACAAACTCAACAGATGTTAGTCCAAAAATTCTGTACATCAAATTCTATATATTCTACCATACACATCATATATCCTAGTCAACCTATAGCAACCAATGCTCTGCTACCAAGTTTTACAGGTGCAGGGCGGCTCCAAAATTCTTCATAAACCATCACCTTAACCCAAGGAGCTATTCACTAATTTCTCACAAATGGGCCCATAACTTCTACCATTCATTCATTCACACATTTATTCTGCTCCGAGGATTCAGTGAAGACCAAAGGAGAGCCTCGGGGCTCTAGCGGAGTGCCTAAACTTAAGTTTTATACATTATTTACACCTGCAGTTTTAATTCTAATACCATGGTTTTTCTAAAGGAAAGATTTAAAACACCCCACTATTCATTTTCGATGGATCAGCTAGTAAAGAACTGCTTAATTCTCCATTTATTGAATTTTTATTTAGAGATTTAATCTCCTAGCACAATCGCTACATTTTACTTTGAAAGAAAAATTCAGTTATGCATTAATAATCCTGAGAGAAAAGTTAAATTCAAAAACATTCATTTATTAGCATGACAGTTTAGAAAATAAGTAAGGACCATATTACCAAGATGGAGAGACGCAGACATCAGCAATAAGAGAGAATAGTTCCTCTCTATCTCTCTCGATGTTCGCACCCATTCAAAAGTTAAAGTCCAGAAAAATGTCAAAGTCCTTGCGCCATAGGAAAATTGTGCAGACCGACAGTATCTCGGGGTGCAAAGATTAAGTCGAAAAGCAAGCTTTTTTCTTTGTCCCAAATGTCCTCTTTTCTACCCCTTTTCACTAACTTATCTATCTAAATTCGTAACTCTTATGTCCTAGAATGACCTTGATTGGTCAATTTAGAGGTGGATGAGCATCACCTCATCGCCTTACTGTTCAATTTATGCGGAGTCATCATTATGATTGAAAAAATTAGTGGTGTCATTGTTCATGTTTTACTTCCTTTGAAGTGTCATTTAAATTGTTCTTCAATGCCCCATTCCCACGGGTCATCTTGCTGACTTTCATAAAACTTGGCATCTACTCCATGTGTCAGGCCACGTTGTCCTTGACCCATACTGCACAGACACAGGCAGCTCGCGCTTCCAGTCGGCGCATGCGTACTTAGACTGCCACCATGGAGTCACAGTCAGCTTTCATTTTCTTTTGGTCACATAGGCCTCAATTTAGGAACTATTATAGAAACAAACACAATTTAAACGTAAATTTATTAAATAAACCCCTTTTGTTTACCTCCCCCCTTCTAATAATATCCCAGTTAGTATTTATCTAGCTTTAAGCAACACATATGCGTGAATTTACTTACCGATCTTTATGATTTATGCCACTAATAAACAGACAAAAAGTACATTCATGTAATTTCCAATTAGATTATGACAAATGCGTACCTTTTATGACGTGATACATGACAAATTAGTAAATTATGCTGGGCAATTTCATGCAAATTAATATCCCACGTGTGTTTGTGTGCGTGCCTTCTATTCTATGTTGGTTAATTTCAAAACCACACGTTTAGTACTTATTACTGTTATGGAAAGTTATTTTCACAAGGGGTATACAAAAATGTTTGTTTCCACCTTGCTCTATCACTATCAACATGGACACTCTGTCTTACAGTATGAATATCAGTTCATTAGCATACTTCTCCATAATGACTATGTAGAGCAGGAATAGTCACACCAAAATATGTATGATGGCCTACCTAAACAAGAATCTGTTTTAATTTGCATTTATTGCCAATAACAATGCTATGATCATCTAGATATAATTATATTACTGGGATCATATTCATGTATGCTGCATTCAGGTGTATCTCAATTTATGTCTAATTGATTGATTACAATTGTAACCTTACTAATTTGCTAATAAACCTTTAGTATACATGCCAATCGACCGATTCAGATGAGAGAATGGTTTTTTTAAAGCAAAAGATGGCTTTATTTTGGCTGCATCCCGTCTGAAATTGCCTCTGCCTCACTAGAAGTCAATGGGGTAAATAAATTCTCCTGATTATTATTATTTTTTTAACTCTCCCACTACCTCTTGTATAATGATGGCAAACATACTTTAGGGTTTGCAAATGTATTCTTTTCTGTTGTTACAAGTTGGGAATACTGATTCACTGTCATTGTAATGTTACTGAATGATTAATTGTAGCCTTATTTTGAGAAAAAGCTCCATCCTGGTGGACATAGCCCAGTTGCGTCAAGTTAGTGAGGCTCAAATCACACTGCATAAGCACAGGAATGACCAGTAAAATGGCATCCATGAAAGCACATTCTTTCAAGTGTAGTGCGTTAGTCGTTCAAAAGAAATCCAAATGTACCTCAAACTAGTGAGAAATAAAAAGTTTGCAAACATTTGTGACAAGATTTTTCAATTCTATTAAGGACACAGAGGCAAGGATTATGCTTCTCATTTCTTAACTATTTATTCACATTAGCCAAAGAAAGAAACGTTTTATAAACACTACATTACCCATGAACACTCTTATGAACATGACCAACCATAGTGTAACAGTGTCCTCTTTCTTTGAGTAACCATCCAACAGTTAAGTCAGTTAAACCAAGAACTTGATCACGTAGATCCAGCCTTCACTAGAGAACTCCTCATGAGCCCTGACCCTGCTTCAGGGCCCGTCGCTTCACACTCTGCGCGGACCCCCGTGAGTGTGCCCAAGGCCCGCTACCGCCACAAGCTCGCCGCCCCCTGCAGCAGAGGATTCTGGGCCCGGTAGTCCTTGTCTGCGCTGACCGTTAGTCGCCGCTGCTCCTGCAGCAGAGGATTACTGGTTTGTTTCTGCTGTGCCTGTAGAATATTGTCATTATTGTTGTAATTCTGTTTCTGCTGCCCGTGACTGCTTTTAACGCGATTACTGCCCCTGTTTATTATTGTCATTATTGTTGTACTTCTGTTCTGCTGCCCGTGACTGTTTTTTTTGCGTGACCTCTGCCCCCTCGCCTCCATCTTCCCGCTCTTCCCCCCCGCTCCCCGCCGCTGCTCTCCTGCGGCCCCGCCCCTTTGCTTTCTGTAACCCTCCCCATTTGCCGCCCCACTCCCGCCTCCCAGCTGCTCCTCACTCCCACTTGGCCATTTATGGGGGAGTCCGCGCAGTGGTGAGCTGTGACCCCTGACCCTGCTTCAGGGCCGGTCGCTCCACACACTGCGCGGACCCCTGTGAGTGTGCCCAAGGCCCCGCTACCGCCACGAGCTCACCGCTGCCTGCAGTAGAGGATTCTGGGCCCGGTAGTCCTTGTCTGCGCTGACCGTTAGTCGCCGCTGCTCCTACAGCAGAGGATTACTGGTTTGTTTCTGCTGTGCCTGTAGATTATTGTCATTATTGTTGAAATTCTGTTTCTGCCTCCCGTGACTGTTTTTAATGCGATTACTGCCCCTGTTTATTATTGTCATTATTTTTGTACTTCTGTTCTGCTGCCCGTGGCTGTTTTTTTCACGTGATCTCTGCCCCCTCGCCTCCGTCTTCCCGTTCTCCCCCCCCGCTCCTCACCGCTGCTCCCCTGCGGCCCTGCCCCTTTGCTTTCTGTAACCCTCCCCATTTGCCGCCCCGCTCCCGCCTCCCAGCTGCTCCTCCCTCCCACTTCGCCATTTATGGGGAAGCCCACGCGTATGCGCAGCGGACGAGCGCAGCGGGCGCGCCGATTGTGCACCGAAGGCATGCCAAAGGCAAGCCCGTCTATGCCCGTCTGCGCCTAAACTGCGCCCAGCGCCAGAAACCCTGGCCCCCGATGACACCAGTCCACACGACGGACATACGACGCCGCCACCCTCCACACACTCAACGCCTGCCTGCACCCCGCCTGCTACCAAGCCACCCCGAAACACACCCTGGACCCTTCAGCTGCCAAACCTGCAAGTTCACCTGCATCCGGACCTGCACCGCAACCGACAAACCAAGCACCGGCAAAAACCACCTCAAGTGCATCCTGCTCAACACCCGCTCCGTCCACAGACACGCTGTCGAACTCTGGAACCTGCTCGACACAACATCACCAGATGTCGCCTTCCTTACAGAAACCTGGATGAACGCCTCCTCAGCGCCTGACGTCGCCATTGCCATCCCGGACTGATACAAGATCACCCGGAAGGACCGCGTCAACCAGACTGGAGGAGGCATCGCCATCGTACACAAGAACACCATCCACATCACGACTAACCCCGACGACACCTTCACCGCCGCCGAAAACCTCCACTTCCAGATACACACCGACCCCAAGACCACCCTCAGAGGCACCCTCATCTACAGACCCCCGGTACCACGCACAGAATTCAGCGAAGACATCTCAGACTTCATCAGCCCGTACGCACTCCCCTCCGCGGACTACATCCTCCTAGGGGACCTCAACTTCCACCTGGAGAACAACAAAGACAGCAACACCACCACCCTACTAGACAACCTCTCCAACCTCGGACTCAAGCAACTGGTGAACACCCCCACCCACTTCGCCGGCCGCACGCTCGACCCCGTCTTCTCCTCCAGCAAGCACATCTCCTTCAGCCACTCCACCGGACTCCACTGGACTGACCACAGCTGCGTCCACTTCAGCTTCAGAAGAACAATGACCCACCACCACCCGCAACAGATTTCTCGCATAAGCTGGAACAAGATCACCACCGAGCAGCTCACCACCTCCCTCAGCCAGAGCCCTCCCGCCAGCATGACGGACCCCAACGAAGCAACCAGCAACCTCACACAGTGCTCACCAACTGCGCAAATGACCTCGCACCACTGAAGAACCCTTCCAGCAGACCCGGCAGCAGGAAAGCCTCCTGGTTCACCGACGAACTCAAGAACTCCAAGAAGAACTAACGCACCCTCGAGAAAGCCTGGCGCCACGACCAGACCACAGACAACATGACGGCCCTCAAGCACGCCACCCGCAAACACCACCGGCTGATCCGCACCACCAAGAAGACAGCATTCACAGAACGACTGGACAACAACTCCCACAACAGCAAGGAACTCTTCAGCATCGTCAAAGAGTTCTCCAACCCCAGCGCCGGAAACAACGACATCACCCCCTCGCAAGACCTCTGCAACTCACTCGCCTCGTTCTTCCACCGCAAGATCGCCGATATACACAACAGCTTAGGCGCACCAACCACGCACCCAACCACCGAACCAACGCCCCTCACCACCACTCTCTGCGCCTGGACCCCGGTCAGCACCGAAGACATCACCCGCACGATGAACACCATCCACTTCGGATCCCCAACCGACCCCTGCCCCCACCACGTCTTCAACAAGGCCGGCTCCATCATTGCACCCCAACTCCGAGACGTCATCAACACCTCCTTCAGCACCGCCACCTTCCCGGAGACCTGGAAGCACGCTGAGCTCAGCGCCCTCCTGAAGAAATAACCTGCAGCCCCACCGACCTCAAGAACTACCGCCCCATCTCGCTCCTCCCTTTTCCTGCCAAAGTCATTGAGAAGACCGTCAACAGACATCTGGCCGCCTTCCTCGAGACAAACAGATCCCTCAACCCTTCGCAGTCCGGCTTCCGAGCCAACCACAGCACCGAGACCGCCCTCATCGCAGCCACTGACGACATCAGATCCTTGCTCGCCAACAGGGAAACGGCGGCCCTCATCCTCCTGGACCTCTCTGCAGCATTTGATACTGTCTGCCAACGCACCCTAGTGCAGCGCCTCAGCAACACCGGAGTGCAAGAGAAGGCACTGGAGTGGATCATCTCGTTCCTTGCCGGAAGAACCCAGAGAGTCTGCCTCCCCCCGGTCAGATCCGAGGCCACCGAAGTCATCTGCGGCGTACCACAAGGATCATCACTCAGCCCAACCCTCTTCAACGTCTACATGAGCCCTCTCGCAACCATCGCACGCAAACACAACCTCAACATAATCTCCTACACCGACGACACCCAGCTGATCCTCTCCCTCACCAACGACCCCGCCACCGCCAGAACCAGCCTGCACGAAGGGATGAAAGACGTCGCCGAGTGGATGAAGAACAGCCGCCTGAAACTGAACTCAGACAAGACGGAAGTCGACATCCTGGGATCATCACCCTCCGCCTGGAACGACTCCTGGCGACCCCCTACCCTGGACACCACTCCCAAACCAACGGACCACTCACACAACCTGGGTTTCGTCCTGGACTCCTCCCTCTCGATGACCAGACAAGTCAACGCCGTCTCATCATCATGCTTCAACACCCTGCGCATGCTCCGCAAGATCTTCCGATGGATCCCCACCGAAAACAGGAGGACGTTCACCCAGGCACTCGTCACCAGCCGACTGGACTACGGAAACACCCTCTACGCCGGAACCACAGCCAAACTTCAGAAAAGACTCCAGCGCAACCAGAATGCCTCCGCACGACTCGTCCTGGACGTCCCCCAACACAGCCACATCTCTGACCACCTGAGAGACCTGCACTGGCTCCCCGTCAGCAAGAGGATCACGTTTAGGCTCCTCACCCACGCACACAAGGCCCTCCACGACCTGGGCCCCAACTACCTCAACAACCGCCTGACCTTCTACGCACCCACCCGCCAGCTACGATCAACCAGCCTCGCCCTCGCCGCCGTACCGCGCATCCGCAAGGTCACCGCCGGAGGAAGATCCTTCTCTACCTAGCAGCCAAGACATGGAACTCCCTCCCCATCCACCTTCGGCTGACCCAGGATCACCTCTCCTTCAGGAAGCTCCTCAAGACCTGGCTCTT
The DNA here is from genome assembly GCF_964263255.1 of Lissotriton vulgaris. Taxonomy (NCBI): domain Eukaryota; kingdom Metazoa; phylum Chordata; class Amphibia; order Caudata; family Salamandridae; genus Lissotriton; species Lissotriton vulgaris. The sequence goes on along the minus strand of NC_141691.1, from coordinate 2,005,423,859 downwards.
CGAGCAGTAGCGGACCCCTCCCCCCCCCAGCGCCTTGAGACCCTTCCGGGTGAGTAGCGCGCTATACAAATTTCCATGATTGATTGATGAAGAGTCAACTTGGGGCCCAATGGGGCCCAACTCATGATCCTGCGCTTGGACGACCAAAGTCTGCTAATCTCTTTGAGCATAGGCGACGTTTTCCTACAACAAACTGCAGATTGAGGGCATCTCAAGGTTGTAAATCATTATGCTTTACTTGCTATCTGTGCCTGAAATCGCAAAAGGATAAACCCATAACTCTGGTCTCAATATCTGATTCAGCAATCATAACAATCAGAAAGGGGAGGGAGAATATAATAACAAATCTTATGCAGTATTCCAATACAATGCAAAGCCATTTAATTTGGGTGGGATAATCCTCACCTCCATCTCCTTATTAGAATTGAAAATTGTCACAAATATTTGCACATTTTTTATTCTACGTCAGGACCGGAGGCATGATTATGCTTGTTCAAAGCTTAGCCACCACCACAGATGCCACATCAACAATAGGTTTATAATAGAACAATTTGTTCTCTGTTGATCAATCAGCCGCATTCATAATGTTTGCAAGGCTGACCCCCAAGGAGAAAGATTTTGAGGCCATAGCCCCTCAAGCCGAGTGGGCTCCAAATTTAGACATATCAATGCCTGCTTCGCCCATGAGCAAGCGCACCCATATCAACAGGGTGGTCGGGGTTACTGTGTGGAAAGGCTTTTGCAGAGCAATTAATAACTGACCTCTCATGTCTGAACAACTTTCAGCAGTACTCACCTCATACTCCTTTAAGCATTGCACAACACACAGCTTAGGATTATCCGGAAAAGCTGGATATGATACGGAAGAGGTATTGCATTTAGTTGGTTTTGTGATGGAAAAAGTAACTCCTTCAGGCGACAACCGGCGTCTCGCTAAATCTAAAGCACGGATATCTGGCACTTGTTTACATGCAATCAAACACAGCGACATGGTCAACTTAGCAGATAGTTGCTTTCTTGATAAATACTTATTGGAAGATCATGACTCCAAGAATCTCAGGACAATGGACACATCCCATAAAACAGAATAAGCAGCTTGAACACTAAGAGATGCGTCCCACCGGTTTGCCATCCACCAGGTATGGCCTGCCGAGATGGCGGACCGGAAATTATTTACAGTCATGTAAGCCATGCCAGATGAAGCGATGGAGGACAAAAAATTGACAATCAAAGAGAAATGTGTATTAACGGGATCAACTTCCCGTTGAGAGCACCAGCCACACCATTGTTTCCAAGCTGATGAGTATCGCTTGTGGGAATTAGCTGACCAGGCTCAACTGATAAATCTGTCAGCGTCTTTTAAAAGCCCAGGGACCTTCCATCTGTCCTTGAAACCCACCAGGCCACCAGAGAGAGTTGCTCTGATTCTATCAATGGATGTTGATATCCCAGAGGCTCGAGCAACAGGTTCCACCGATGTGGGAGAAGGATCGGAGATGAACATGGTATTTCCAGAATACTGGGAACCATGCTTGAGCTCGTGAGAGAAAGTTATAGCTAGAAAATGTTCTTAGACAAATTCTATCCTAAAGAATACCCTTTTGTGTCTAAGATATAGACTTATATAAGACAAGCACTCTACAATAGCATGATAGTGTTAGACCCGGCCTTGTGGCGTGGTCCTCCCTGACCCGTAGCAACTCCCTTCCGAGCTTCCACCACAACAGACCCCTGAGTCCCCCGCCTAACCAACCCTTCCCTTCACGTAAGTCCTGACCCTTCCCGGACTTCCCAGCCCGTGCCTCCATCTTCCCGCCCCGTAGGCCCTGTGTGCCCACTTTTCGGCACCTAAGATGGCCGCCCGAGCCAGCGCGGCCTAGGCCGAGAGGCGCCACCCTGGCGGGAGGACAGAGCGCTCCCAGCGAGTGAGAAAGGGAGGAGCAGTATACTTCACACCTCCGACCTCTCCTCGAGAAGTGGGTTTCGATCGCCCCTCCGGCTGCCCGGAGTGCTGGCTCCACGCCTGCTGTGTGTCTGGGACTCCTCCCGAAACCAACCTGTATGGATCAAAGGGCAGGAAAGCCCAACAAGCCGCCCTCAGGTGCCAAGTCCCCTGCCGACCAGACTCCGGAGATCAAATAGGAGCAGTCCTATGAATGGGGGTGCTCCGGGACTATCGGCAGATTCGATTCTGGAACAACGAGAGCCCTGCTGACGTGGTCGCGGCTCGTTTGGCAGAGAAGGACTTCTGCTGGAACCACCTGAGCCCTGCTGAGCGACTCGCGGCTCCCCTGCAACCTTGGAACATCTGAGCCCCGCTGAGTGAATCGCGGCTCTCCTAAAGATCGTAAGAACTCCGACATCGTGCTTGAGCCCTGCTGAGTGACTCGCGGCTCTCCTGCAACCTTGGAACATCTGAGCCTGCTGAGTGACTCGCGGCTCCCCTGAAGATCGTAAGACCTCCGACATCTTGCTTGAGCCCTGCTGAGTGACTCGCGGCTCCCTGATTCTCCCGGTCCGGCTGGACCCTGAAAGATCGCCCCGTATCCCCCGGCTCGAGGATTGAGAGCTGTGCGCCGGATACGCAACGACATTGACACTTGTCCTCTAAGACTGTCCGGCTACCCCTACCCTGACCAAGACTCTTGGAGCTCTGCTCTACTTGTAATTACTAGCTTTCTCTGATCATAAAGATCCCTTGAATCACGAGATAAAGAAACATTCTTAAGAAGCTACGGGGGTACATCCTAGGACTCCTGATGAAATCAAGCAACCGTCTCATATGGCTTAATTATGAATAGAGATAAGGGATGCTCCTCAGATGGGAGTCCCAGATAGACCGCGGAGCCAGCTACAGAAGTTTATGCAACGAGTCGACTTCAAGCGATCAAATGTCGTTATCTGAGTCCTTGCCTGCTGACAATCTTCTCTATGACTTTTGTCGGGAACAGGAGCAGGGAGATGGGCCGGAAGTTCTTGAGGTCTTTTGGGTCTGCCTTGGGTTTCTTGAGTAGGATGTTGATCTTGGCGTTTTTCCAGCTTTCTGGGAAAGTGGCGGTCACGAAGGAGCTGCTGAGGATCTTCCAGAGTTTGGGTCCGATGATGGAGCTCGCTTTGTTGAAGATGTGGTGAGGGCAAGGGTCAAACGGTGAGCCAGAGTGGATGGTGCTCATGATTTTGATGGTGTCGTTGTCGTGGTTCCCGGAGAGCAGGAGGCCAGTGTGGCTGGGGGGCAGTGAGTCTGAGGTGTCGGCGGCTGTCTGGGTGGTATGGGTGTTGAAGTTGTCATGAATGTCTGCGATCTTGCGGTGGAAGAAGGTGGCTAGAGAGTCGCAGAGGTCTTGTGACGGCGGGATGTCATTAGAGCTGGAGCTTGGCTTGGAGAGTTCCTTCACAATGTTGAAAAGCTCTTGCTGTTGTGTGCATTGCTGTTGATGCATTCCTTGAAAGAGGTCCTTTTGGCGGTTCGAATGAGTTGGTGGTGCCTGCGGCTGGCATTCTTAAGGTCTGCGTATTGTCCAAGTGCCTGTTTGGGGCACCACTTCTTCTCGTCTTTGCAAGTCTGGTTAGATGCCTGGAGGTCGGTGGTGAATCAAATGGCCCTTCTGTCGGTTCATCTGTTTGAGGGTTTCTTGATTGGACCGAGAGTGTTAGCACAGTCGTCAATCCATTGCCTGAGGGTGCGGGCGGCGGTGTCGGTTGGTGGGTCTCAGGCGAGGGTGGTGATTAGCTGGTCTTCGGTGACCTTGTTCCAGCTGCAGTGGGGGATTCATTGCAGTGGTTGTGTGTGGTGTGTTTCTCGAAGGAGAAGTGGATGCAGCGGACGTCAGTCCAGTGGAGTTCAGTGGTGTAGCTGAAGGTGACGTGGTTGCTGGCGGAAAAGATGGGGTCGAGCGTGTGTCCAGCGGAGTGGGTGGGTGTCATGACGAGCTGTTTGGGTCCATGGTTGGTGAGGTTGTTGAGCAGGGTGGTGGAGTTGCTGTCGTTGGCGTTCTTGAGGTGGAAGTTCAGGTCTCCGAGAAGAATGTAGTCTGTGGATGGGAAGGTGTGTGTGCTAATGACATCAGTGATGGAGTCGCTGAACTGTGGCCGGAGTCCGGGGGGCCTGTAGACGAGGGTTCCTCTGAGGGTGGTGTTGGGATTGATGTGGATCTGGAAGTGCAGGTGTTTGGCAGCGCCATAGTGTCTTCGGTGCTGGTCAAAATTCTGAGGGTATTACTGTGGACGATGGCAATTCCTCCTCCTGGTCTGTTGGTGCGTTCCCTCGGGTGATCTTGTAGCGTCCAGGATGACTATGGCAATGTCGGGCACCGAGAAGAGGATCATCCTGGTCTCCGTCAGGAAGGCAACGTCCGAGGTGGATGAGTCGAGTAGGTCCCAGAGTTCGATGGCGTGCTTATGGACGGAGAGAGGGTTGAGTAGTATGCATCTGAGAAGGTTGCGACCTGCCCTGGTGGGAGGGGTAGGATGTGCAGGTGTTCGGTGGCTGGTGAAGCTGCAGCTTTGGCAGGAGAAGGGTCCGTGGGTGAGCTTTGGGTGGCCTGAAAGTAGGTGAATGATCGTCCGGTTTTGAGTTCGTGGAAGATGTTGGTGTCGTAGCAGCGTCAGGTTTCGTGGCGCTCGCGGGGCCGGGGGCTCTGGCAGTGGGCGCAGAGAGGCCTTGCTTAGGCGTGCCCTCGGCATTCCAGCGGCGCAGCCGCACAGCGGCCGCCATTAAGAAGGGGAGGTGGGCGAGAGGAGCAGCTGGGAGGTGGGTGCAGGAGCGAATGGGCGAGTGAGAGGGGCGGGGCCACAGGGGACGCAGCGGCGAGAAGGTGAAGTGGCAGAAGGCCAAAAGAAAAAGAGAGAGCTACAGGGACAAAAAGAGCAGAAATGGGCAAAAAGAGTAGAAAAACAGCAGACAGCAGAAACAGGCAGTCAGGGAAAAAAACAGAGAGAGCAATACTTTGAATTCTTTGAAGTGCCCGCTAGTGAAAGGGGCCTGGGGAGATCGCTTGTATCGAAGAGGCCAGAAGACCAACCACTCTGGCTACTGATCTCAATGATACAATCAACTTTTTCAAAATCAATCTCAACTCTCTCTTGATTGATCTGACCTTCTTCACTGGGTGGAGTAGCTGGCAGAGATGGGAATCGATCTGAAATCCTAAAAACTTCATTTATTTATTTTATTTATTTGCAAACTTGTACCGCGCTGGGAATCGACTCCCTGGGGAGTATCTCCGCGCCTTTGGCGTCATCAGAAAGCAAATAGCCCTGTCATGTGCCAAAAATGTTCAACCAGACTCAATAGTTAAACAGGAAAGTTTTTAATTTTTTCCTGAAGGGAAAATGTTCCCTACATGCTCTGATTTCGAATGGAAGTTCATTCCAAAGTTTCGGGCCTGCCACTGACAAAGCTCTTCCACCTTGTCGTGTCTTCCGGAATCTGGGGACACATAATAATTCATGGTCTCCAGATCTCAGGGGTCTTGCTGGGATATATGGGATGAATTTTTTAGTTAAATCATCCGGACCTCTACCGGAAAGGCACTTGTGGATGATGCAACAAGTTTTAAACATCACTCTTTGTTTTACCGTGAGCCAATGGAGTTTTTTGCGAAGTGGCTTTGAAGGAGTCCGGGCCGGGGCATTGAGAACAAGGCGTGCAGCCGTGTTCTGCACAACTTGAAGTCTGGCAATGACCCCCTCATTGGCGTCTAGCAGCAAACCATTACAGTAGTCCAGTCTACTCAGCACGAGCGACTGAACTAAAGTTTTCCTAGTGGTGTCAGGTAACAAGGGGAACACCCTTCGGAGAAGCCCAATAACATGGAAACAGGAGCTTACTACTTGAGTAGCGTGATGTTTTAAGGTGAGCTCCTGATCCAGTTTGACTCCTAGGTCTTTCACTACCATTTTTGGCTCAGGGACTGGGCCAAGATCACAAGGCCACAAGTCCGGAGTCCACAGACGTTTGGCTTCCCCCAAGAGCATCACCTCCGTCTTGGAGACGTTACACTGAAGGAAGCTTGCTGCCATCCAATGTGCCACTTCTTTCATCCCTTGGGCAAAGGAGTGACGCACTTCAGGAGTCATGATTTTAAACGGAAAGAGGAGTTGTGTATCGTCTGCATACGATACAGGGATAAACCCGTGGGATCTCATGATGTTAGCTAGGGGTGCCACATAGATGTTAAATAACGTTGGGCTCAAGCAGGAGCCCTGTGGCACCCCCTTTGAGATCTCCACCTCCTCTGACTGGTAGGAACCAAGTATGACTCTCTGAGTGCGTTTGGTGCAAAAGCTCCTTAACCATGCCAGCGCCTTGCCTCCCAGACCGATGTCAACTAGTCTGGTGGTCATGATCTCATGTGACACAGTGTCAAACGCCGCTGACAAATCTAATAACACCAGGACAACGGAGTACCCCTTATCCTGAAGCATATGAAGATTGTCAGCGACGGACAGCAAGGCGGTCTCGGTGCTGTGCCTAGGTCTGAAACCCATTTGGGAGGGGTCTAGTCCCCCTGCACTCTCGATGTAATTGGATAAGTGCCGGTTAACAAACTTGTCGGCAAGCTTCCCTAAAAAAGGGAGGAGAGAGATGGGTCTCAGGTTAGTGAGGTCAGTCCATGGAATGGAGTTGTTCTTCCGTAGAGGCCTCACCAAAGCACGCTTCCAATCAGGAGGAACTTCTCCTGATCCTAAGGATAGATTAAGCACCCACTGAATCCCCGCTCCTAGATCATCCCTCAAAAGTGACATGATCCGAGCTGGAACGATATCCGAAGGGCATCCACTCTTAGTTTGATTAATTAGAGTGTCAATGTCCTCCATTGATATAGGGGGAAATTCAACAAGCTTGCTAGCATTGTTTTCTGCTGTGCTGAGGTGTGACGGAGCCATACTATCAACAGTTCTCAAGGTGTTAGAGGTAGATTTTGAGGCTAAGATCTTAGCATAAATGCCTTCTATTTTCCTTACAAAGAACTGCGAGATGTTATTACAGAGTTCCTGGGACTCAATCCCCTCTGTTTCACAAGCTGCAGGCTTGACAAAGGTCTGTAAGATCTGGTAAAGGGCTTTAGCATTTTTACCCGCTGTTGATATTTGGGCTGCTATGTGATGTTTCCGGGCAGATCGAATGGCTTTATATAATTTTTCTGGGAAATCCTATAAATGTCTTTATCCTCAGCCTTACGTGTGACTCTCCATCGTTTTTCAGATTTCCGTGCAGTGATTTTTAGTTGCCTGAGATCGTCTGTGTACCAGACTTCTTGTTTTGGGGCAGGTCGTGGTTTATATGTTCTAAAAGGAACAACGTGATTAATGGAGATGATTACCGCTTCATTGAAAACGGCTAGTGCCGCGGTGACGTTGTCGCCACATTCAGCCCAGTTAGGTTCGGTAAATTTCTCCCTAAAGCTCTCAGGCGTTAATTTATTCCAGGGTCTTCTGACATCAGTAAAACAAGAAGTTTTTCCCTATGGGAGGTATTATTTCCTGCTCCTAAATCAGGACTCAAACTATCAAACACAATCCACAACATTCATTTTATCTTGCATCTTGTTGAATGGGAGAACACTTACCAGAAAGGAACACAAACAATCTATTAAAAAAGTATACAATTTATTATAAATAAAAATACATAGATATCAATGAATAGTCAATTAAAAAACATAAAATACACAAATAAAACCACCTAATGTGGGTGTGGAGAAAATTATCGAAAAAGACACTGCTATCTGTCTTAGTTATGTCATTTCGGGCCCTCGTTTGGCAACAATGGGGGAATAATATTCCTTTAGACCAAATTGTTTGTTGGCAACGCCGAATATGACTTGGAAAAATTGCGTTGACGCGTTTCGGAAGCTTAAATTGATAATGGCTTCCTTCCTCAGGACAGTCTCTATGTGTTTTCTCCACAGAATTATGTCATACCTAATGCACAAATAAAATACAACTATTAGATCCTGACTTTATAATGACTAATTGCACATTTTTTCATATCCTAAAAGCGACTGTATCCACTTCCATCTATGAATTTATTCTCAAATGTAAATTCAATGAAGCGTCGCCATTTTTTGAGAACATCTCATTATGGCGGCGCTTCATTGATGACATCTTCTTCATTTGGGAAGGAGAAATGGAGACCCTGGAGGAATTCTTAGAGTGGTTAAATTTGGGAGATGAGAACCTCCGATTCTCAGCAGTATATGACAGAGAATCAGTAAACTTTCTAGATATCACTATAAAAAATATTGAGGGCAGGTTGGAGGTGGAATTATATTCCAAACCCACAGATAAAAACACCTTACTGCACTATAGCAGCTATCACCCTCGTTCCCAAAGAGACAATGTCCCATTTGGACAATTCCTTCGACTCCGAAGGAATTGTTCCAATTTGGAAGACTATTCAAAACATGCAAATAAACTGAGCGAGAAATTACAAGACAGGGGATACCCCAAAAAACTCATTAGGAATTCATGCAAAAGGGCACGATTCTATAACCGAGACAGCATGATACATCCAGACTCTGTTTCAAAGAAGCAATCTGTGACTGACTCAAAACTAGTCTTTGTAAGCCAATTTTCAAACATTAGCAACAAGCTGAAAAATGTAATTCACTCTAGTTGGCATATTTTAAATGATGGCAAAGAGGTCAAACTTTTAAAACCTATTTTTGCGTTTAGACGCAATGAAAACATCCGTCAGAATTTAATCCATACATACAGAGAGCAGAACCAAAATAATCAGCTCACAATTAATGGTAACAAGGCAGTAGGAAACCACAAGTGCAGTAATTGCTCAATATGCGAAAACTGCATTGTTGGAAAATCCCTGACCTATAATAACTACACCATGACTTCCAAAACTTTGAACAACTGCAGGAGCAGCAATCTTGTGTCCCTGCCAACTAGCCTATGTAGGAGAGACTGGCAGAGAAATGAGACTGCGTCTTCTGGAACACAGATCCGCACTTAAGACTAATAAAGAGAACGCCCCCATGGTTGAACATTTCAACAAATTACAACACAAACATACAGAATTCTCATGGTTTGTGATAGAGAAAATCACGGCCTCAAGAAGAGGAGGCAATCTCGACATAAAACGGAAAAACAGGGAACAGTGGTATATTTCTACGCTGGACACTGTTAGTCGAGGCCTGAACACGAAAGAGGACTGGATGAGAATAGTGTCATAGAACTGTCCACTAGATGAAATAGACATAGCACTTGAGCAAACTACCTGAATAAAATTGATATGTAGCATATGTGATATGGACCCATAAGTACTGAATAGCTCAGAACTCAGGCTTCAAGACCTCCCTGATATTTTAGATAGGAAGGCCGACACATTAGAAATAAATAGGCGATTTCTCTGGGACTCGACCATAATTTCAGGTCTAAAATTGTATGATTTTTTTACTCTCCATCAACAATTTTTAATTCGAGGCTGCTGTTATTTACTATATCCTTGCATTGGGCACGAAAATGCAGCATAGCCCCACCTAAATAGTGTATACATCAACATAAAAAACCTTCCCGTCACCATCAGGGGTTTAGTTAGGGAATGCCTTTTAGAAAGTGAGCAATAAAGTTTTCTGTTTGCCTCTCTGAACTTACAATAAACAAAACAGGAAGCATAACAAACAGAGCATACGCGATATAGGGAATGCCTTTTAGAAAGTAAGCAATAAAGTTTTTTGTTTGCCTCCTTGAATGCCTTTTAGAAAGTGAGCAATAAAGTTTTCTGTTTGCCTCTCTGAACTTACAATAAACAAAACAGGAAGCATAACAAACAGAGCATACACGATATAGGGAATGCCTTTTAGAAAGTAAGCAATAAAGTTTTTTGTTTGCCTCCTTGAACTTAAAATAAACAAAACAGAAAGCACAGTAAACATAGCTTACGTGGTATAGGTAAAACTTAAAACCACGTGACCGCATGACGGGCTTTAAAAGCGACTATTGGAGCTCGGTGAGCTGACAAAATATTACGCGAGCGGTGACCGCATAGACGCCACGTTTAGCAGCTCCGGGAAAGAAAGCCGTGTGCACACAATAGGTAAGAAGAACTCCCGATTAGCAATAACTAACCATGCGGGGGGAGCGGTAAAATTGGTAACTTGGAACTCGCCGACATGGATAGAGGGTTGGGGCCAGTATTTGACCAAGCTAAGACCTCGCAGCTAGCCAGTACTATTTGTAATATTCTGCAACTAAAACTATAGACATAGTTACACCGGTTTTACATTTTTTACCCAGCCACGTGCACGAAATTACCCGGCTGCGCAAAAGGACCCCGTTTCTCAAATCTGACCCGCAACTCTCGGTAAGGAACAAATTTTAAAACAAATGTAGTTTGGCTATAATGAAAGCTTATGTCTCCCGCCAAATGAGTAAAAGGCTCCTTTTAAATCTCATTGCAGTACTAATACAGCACAAAGATTCGCTTGGAGGCATCAAAATAATTACGCCCTTTGTGAATCACGCAAGGTAATCCTTTTGTGATAAAAACCTGATAATAGGTTCATTGTTTTGTGTCAATAATAACTAAACGTATTATGGAAATAACTAACCAGCATTCTGTAATTTATGCAGGAATGTGACGACAAGATCACAACTGAACAAGTTTTTATATAGATATGAGTTGAGATAAAAGCGCCCTCTTATACACTGAGGTAAATAAACAAAATGCCCCTCAAATAATAATGTCAGGGTACGCCAATATCCAACACTTAATGTTGTATCTTTCCCTATTGCATATAGGACTGTGGGAGCCTGTGACCATTAGAGGCGATCACCATAGAAATACTACACAATCTGTAGATTTCTTCTGGAAATATAACCACAATGGTTAGTAACAATAATAATATATTGTATGATGGGTGTATGAATGTATTGTATGATTGTCGGCAGAACGCGGACAACACTAACCAGAAGGTTCAGAATTCATGTACAATGTTTTTAGAGCGATGGGAAAACCATTGATATACATAGACGGTTACCTAATTGGAAATATATGTCTTTTTAGTACTTTTTGAGATTTATGTTGAATATCTTTTGAGATGTAGGTGTTTTCAGAATTGCAATGTATTAAATAAGTGTATATTTAGAAAGATGTGAAAGGATCATGTATAACTGTTTGATGCTAACTCTTTATAACTCTTTATGACTAAAACGTGGACATTGTGGAGAAATGTATAATAACACAAAGGATTGGCCATTACATATAGACCCTCTGTGATTACAAATAGGCCCTTTACTTGTTTTTATAACCATTTCCCACATTTACATTTGAGAATAAATTCATAGATGGAAGTGGATACAGTCGCTTTTAGGATATGAAAAAATTTGCAATTAGTCATTATAAAGTCAGGATCTAATAGTTGTATTTTATTTGTGCATTAGGTATGACATAATTCTGTGGAGAAAACACATAGAGACTGTCCTGAGGAAGGAAGCCATTATCAATTTAAGCTTCCGAAACGCGTCGACGCAGTTTTTCCAAGTCATATTCGGCGTTGCCAACAAACAATTTGGTCTAAAGGAATATTATTCCCCCATTGCTGCCAAACGAGGGCCCGAAAGGACATAACTAAGACAGATAGCAGTGTCTTTTTCGATAATTTTCTCCACACCCACATTAGGTGGTTTTATTTGTGTATTTTATGTTTTTTAATTGACTATTCATTGATATCTATGTATTTTTATTTATAATAAATTGTATACTTTTTTAATAGATTGTTTGTGTTCCTTTCTGGTAAGTGTTCTCCCATTCAACAAGATGCAAGATAAAATGAATGTTGTGGATTGTGTTTGTTAGTTTGAGTCCTGATTTAGGAGCAGGAAATAATACCTCCCATAGGGAAAAACTTCTTGTTTTACTTTTCAGTATATTGGTGCTCCATTTCCCTATGGGTTATTACGAGCCCCTCTCTTCTATTTATACATATCTTCTGACATCAGCCAGGGTCTTCTGTACCCCCTTAGCCTCATGATTAGACCGAGTATAGAATTCAATAATGGAGTGGTCAGTCCAATCCACTTGACAGGGAGGCAGACATTTTATAGAGGAGGAGTTATATAGCACAAGGTCCAAGGTGTGACCGGCTAAGTGTGTGGGTCCCTGATTAACTTGATGCAGACCAAGGGTAGTTAGATCAGCCAAGAGTGTCTGTGCCTCCACACAGGAGGTAAGTTCACTATGAACATTGAAATCCCCTACCAAGATGAAATCAGAATTCACCTGTATATGTGGGGCCAGTATTTCAACAATTTGCAGAGAGAAATTCCCAGGCGGTCCTGGAGGTCGATAGACTAATGCTCCCTTCCTTGTTTCCCTAGAATTAGGGTTGATAGTGAAAATGAGGAGCTCCATTTGCGAGTTACATACGGTCTCAGTGACCACTACCTCGATTTCTTGTTTGAAAACAATGGCTAATCCCCCTCCAATTTTAATTGGCCTGTCCATCCTTACTAATTTGTATCCTTGTGGTACCCCCATGGTAATGGCCGGAACAGAGTGGGGCTTCAACCACGTCTCCGTTAAAAAGCATAAATGTGGCTTTTCTGATGTTATAAGATCCCAGACCTGGGTGGAATGGGTAACTAAAGAGCGGACATTACACAAGAGGTTTTTGCAGGTAAGAGTTGAGTCATTAGGAGGACTGTCAATCGGCTTTGGCTGACAGTTAGTAGACCTTAGCTGACAAGGAGTGATTACAGCACTACTAGTAAATTGTGTACAACAAACCCTGCAGGAGAACGGTCCCTCCAGACTCCCCTGTACTTTATGTGAACACAGTGTGGTGGCATACCTGTTTAAGGCCAGTAGGGATTGACTGGTGTACGAGAGGCCATGGCGATGGAGAGGATCGAGGGTGGAAGTGGAATCCGCCATAGCCACCTGCCCCTGGCCCCGTCCAGTCGCGGACGGGCGCAGACGGGCTGGTATTTGGCTCGTCTTAGGCGCAGGATTAGGCGCCACACTGCGCGTCAACACTGCGCGTTGAGCCGACGAGTTGCTTTATAGCCCTCGAGTCTGGGAGAGCTAGAGCGCTAACCGCTCGCCTCCCCGGATGTTCCTGGCTCTGCCCCGCCTTCCGCACCCGTGATTGGCTGGAGGGTCAGACTGGGCGTGCAGGCACAGGTCGAGCAACACAGGAGCTGGTCCCTCAGTGCGTGTGGGTATGCGGATTGTTTTTTACAGAGTGCAACTAGCAAAATCAGTTACAACACAGCAACAATTCTAACCCCTTTTTAAAACGCTATTCCTGAATAGCAAGTTGTGTTTAAAATTTTCACAAGCTTTAGGCAAGTTCAACAAAATAAAACAATTGAGAGCAGAGTGCTCTGAGAATGGCGCCAAGCGGGTGAGGAGAAGCTGCCACCGTCCCCCTTACCGCACAATCGGTTGCCTCCTCGCTATCTTTATAGCCCTCGAGTCTGAGAGAGCTAGAGCGCTAACCGCTCGCCTCCCCGGATGTTCCTGGCTCTGCCCCGCCTTCCGGACCCGTGATTGGCTGGAGGGTCGGACTGGGCGTGGAGGCACAGGTCGAGCAACACAGGAGCTGGTCCCTCAGTGCGTGTGGGTATGCGAATTGTTTTTTACAGAGTGCAACTAGCAAAATCAGTTACAACACAGCAACAATTCTAACCCCTTTTTAAAACGCTATTCCTGAATAGCAAGTTGTGTTTAAAATTTTCACAAGCTTTAGGCAAGTTTAACAAAATAAAACAATTGAGAGCAGAGTGCTCTGAGAATGGCGCCAAGCGGGGTGAGGAGAAGCTGCCACCGTCCCCCTTACCGCACAATCGGTTGCCTCCTCGCTATCTTTATAGCCCTCGAGTCTAGGAGAGCTAGAGCGCTAACCGCTCGCCTCCCCGGATGTTCCTGGCTCTTCCCCGCCTTCCGCACCCGTGATTGGCTGGAGGGTCGGACTGGGCGTGCAGGCACAGGTCGAGCAACACAGGAGCTGGTCCCTCAGTGCGTGTGGGTATGCGGATTGTTTTTTACAGAGTGCAACTAGCAAAATCAGTTACAACACAGCAACAATTCTAATCCCTTTTTAAAACGCTATTCCTGAATAGCAAGTTGTGTTTAAAATTTTCACAAGCTTTAGGCAAGTTCAACAAAATAAAACAATTGAGAGCAGAGTGCTCTGAGAATGGCGCCAAGCGGGGTGAGGAGAAGCTGCCACCGTCCCCCTTACCGCCATTGACTGCGTCAGAGTCAGAGTCGACTTCTGTGAGTTCAAAATGAACCTCAGACTCTGCAAGAGGCTGATCGCCCAGTCGAGATGGGTCACTACTAGTTGTGGGCAACGTGTCATGATAATGATGTCATCTAAATAGATGATTCGACGAACTCCGCGAGCTCTCAATGACTCTGATGGAGCAAGGATTTGCACGTAAAGCGACTTGCTCGCACTCATGAACCACGCCTAACGTATAATCATATTAATCCAACTGTCCGTCTTTTGTTGAGCGTTTTTCCCAACACGCGGGTGTCCATGAGAGGCTTGCCTGTGTGTCTTTTCATCCTCACAATGCTTGCACTAAGGAAATGGCTGCTTCGCAGAAATCCAGTCTGCGCATGCGTCGGTCATACCCATGTGATGTGACGCACTCGCATTTTGGAGGGATTGTGTTGCTCATGCGCACTGATGCAAAGATGGCCGCTTGTCTCTCATCACGCTCTCTGCTTGCTACCGCTGCTTTTGCCTATCTGTCTTTTCGCACTAAACTTTAATACTATAGATGTTATAAAATACGGGGTGTGTTAAGTTCTATCACGGTATACAGTGTGATCATTTTATGTATGATTCTAATTTGTTCTCGCTTACTTTTCATGTATTGCGTCTCTGGGGGGCCGGTAACACATGAGCTACGCCATGATGAAGCTCCTCTGAGAACTGTCATGTGACCTGAGAGAAACCTCACTGCGCAGAAGCTAAAACAAGCCAGCTGGCTCCTGAAGCCCAATGCGCCTGGGAACTCTCTCCAGGAGATCGAATCCTACCTTGAGCGAAGAGACACTGTTGCTATTTGCCATGCACTTGTATTGTTTTTCTGTATTCCTATGATGGGAACGTGAACTCAAGGGGCGGATGTGCAAATTTTCATATTCATGATGGGAACACTGAATTCTAGGAGGTGACAAAGACCATATCACCTCTCCTGACCAATCACAATGTGGGAAACTGTCACTTGCAACATTAGTGGGTGGTCTAAGGGACCCCAAACAGTATAATTGTCCTAGTACAGCTTAGGAAAATTGTCCGACTTGTCCGAGTAGCAGACCTGTCACTGACCCTTCGAACTCTATAGGTGCTCAATCTCAGAGTGCTGCGGAGCACTCTGTCCATACTTTCCACAATCTCCTAGGGGTGGAAATAGTCTTAAGTGCTGGCAAAGCACTTTGCTGGGGAAATTCGAAAATCCAATCGGGGTTACTGGCGGATTACTTGCAGAGAGGGGTAACGCAGGCGTTGCATCCGAAGCTGTGGGTGTTGGTCGTACCTTGGGAAGCCCAGCCCTGACCCAAACCTGAGGGGTATCCTGTCCTGACTGTCCGTGAGCTGTACCTGCTCGCATTCTGGTATTCCATTCCTTGAGGGTCCTTGTCCCCGTCTTCCAAACTGACCCGTGGCCAGGGTTAGTCCTCATTCCTACTTAGGTAAATATCGAACAGTGGGTTTACGTCTTTTCTCTCTCTCTCTCTCTCTTTCTCTCTCTCCTTTCTTAATAAAGCACTCTTGCCTGTGATACTGCTCTATTGCTTTGTTAGCAACGTATATGCAATTGTTTTATTAGAATTGTTCCACTTTCTCCCCTACCCATAGGTCATTATTAAAATTGTCATATTATAATAATATGTTCCATTTTTCCCCTTTTCCATTAGCAAGTTTGCAGTGAGTTTCAGTAAGAATAGAATAACTAGCCTAGTTAAATACTCATATTAGGCCCTGTTTTATGTCTCTTGCCCTAGTTTAAGTTTGCGGTGAATAGCCTATTGCTTATCAGTGTTCTCAACTTTCTCAAATGATACTTACCCTAATCCATAGTTACTTTATGGTATTGATTTTTACTCTAGATGTTTTATTGTGTATTTGGCTTGTCCTTTTGGCATATTCATTCTGAAATCTTTTGATAAACGTTAAAAAACTCATCAGGTGTCTGTGGTCATTTACAAAAACGTGTGGATAAACGTACTTGATATATGTAAAGTTTTGCTCCCTTTTAGGAAACCTGTCACCTATCCACTGCTAGCTCGTGATCCATCAGGAGTAATGTGCCTGTGGTAAGTCAGGTACATGAATAGTAAGTGGTGTCAGAGGCACCCCCTGAATTACTCATAGTGGCATGCAAGAAATCACCTGGTTCACGCAAACTCAGTACTCGTTTTACTCGCGCCAGGGGCCCAGTGCGTGGGGAATAATTGGTAAAATCGTGACCCGGGTGACCTGCGCGCTCTATCAGTAATTTTCTGGTAGCAGAGCGATGGTTAGGACTAGTTAAGATAGGTAGATAGGATAGTTGATAAACAAACCGTGAAAATAAAATGTGCTGCTGATTTTTTTCTATTGCATTGATTCAAGAATTTTGCCATGTTTAAGGTTTTTATGTAAATGTTTATGATTTTTGCATTGCTGCTATAAGTGTTATATGTCGTATTAACAAAGAACTGTTTGTAAGCGTTCAGTGTAGTCCGAATCCCCGGGGAAGTATATAGCTAACGGTGAGTAGAATCCGGTTAGCTGACAAGGTCACTTGTCTAGAATCATTAGTGCAGGGTTAGGAATAACTGGAAGCACTAATTAGGATCTTTCATCTGTATAATTGATAGCCGCGAGTCCTTTGTATAAAACTTCCCTTGTGATATCACCTAGTAAGGGTCACATGTGGGAGGAGTAATAGGGTCTGGTGAAATCCTGGCTCAGTAGATATCCCGGAAAGAAGTGGATGAGTCAGGAGAATAACGGGGTCTGTATTACTCGTGTGAGAGGGTAGGCAAGGAAGTCTATCCGGAGTGAATGAAAAGTAGACAGAAGTGGTTTACTTGTAGTGAAAGGAAATTTTTCTCTCTATTTAGGACACTCAGACACAGTGGCAATCGTTGTGTGTTGTTGACTAAGATTTGCATTCGCACTTTAGGAAAAGTTAAAAGTTTCCGTTACCTTGCGAAGGAGGGAGTCGGTCGGAAGACTGCTCTGACGTCACTCCGTGCCGCGCTGGTATTGGTCAAGACAGCGGGTGTGTAGTGAAGCTGAATTTGTAAGGGAGGGGTGAGTGCCGGAGCGTGAGACCTGGTCTCGCGAAAGGCCGCGCACCCATTGGACTAGAAATTTTGTATCCGCAGTGTTGATTGGTTTCTACAAAATAAAAGTCGCGCTAGCATTGGAAGTACAAAAGTAAACAAGATTAATCAGGCCGAGTTAGAAGTGAGCCTGGAAAGGCATATGTGGTATCCTGAATTCTTACCTAACCCACAAAACTCAGGCTTCTATAAGGAACAGATTATACGAGGTAGACCGCACATGATGTATGGAATAAAGAGAAAAATGTCATTTTCCGACAAGGTAAAGAATTTCTTCAAAACAGATAAGCCCATTAGAACGAGGGAGGGTGTGATCATTCCTCCGCCGAATACTCCTGCTTCCTTCATGATGTTTGAAAAGGGGTATCATACCTGTGTATGGCTAGAGAATTGGGCCAAGTATACTGCAGATGACGGAGTCCTAGCGTTTCCTATTGATGGTACGTTTAATGGTAGGATTCTGTTTAACTTGAGGACCCGCATGAATGAACTACATCCCAGACCCAGATTAACTCAGTACGAGGCTCTAGAAGAATGGGAAATTGAGGCTTTGGAGAGAGATAGACCCCGGATGGACAAGGGAGTGAGCAAATGGTATCTGAGGGTCCATAGAGAAACCAAAGAGCAGAAAATGAAACATTGGAGACAAAGCATGATGGTGGAGGGTTTGTTTCCAATGATGGGGGTATTAGAACAAGGGAAAGGAAAAAGTAAAGAGAAAACCCATCACTTAATGCCTGTAGGGGACTCAGAAGATGAGCACCTAGAAGATTTGTTGATGAAAAACCCACCTCCCTATGTAGCAGAGTCCGAGCCTTTAAGTTCACCAAACCCGTTTGCCAAATATCCCAGATGTCGGAGGGATAGTGAGACAGATGGAACGGGTACGGATAGCAAGACCAGTGAAGGGGATGGGTTTTGCAGACCTAAATCCACGGTCCCGAATTATTAGCCGTTTGGAGAAGGCCCACCTCGATTGATTACTCCGACTGCCCCAAGTATTTACCCTCCCTTGGTACCCCAAGTATTGCATGACAAATCCGCAGAAAGGGCTTTGCGAGAACAAGAGAAGGAAGCCCTGGTTAGACAGCGAGATGATTTGGTCCGGACCATAGCCCAGATACATCCTCATCCAGATTTCCTGACTATCCCAGTAACTATTGGACCCGCCATTCCTCTTTATAGGGATAACCTGGCTAGTCCTCGTCCTCCCGTCATGACCCCAAACATGCCAACTCCCAGCATTCCTCCCCCGAGAAAAGAAGTGCTCATAGATGATGACCAAGAAAGTGAGTGCGAATCAGTGGTCCTGATGGATATGCCCATTAGGGAACCTAGAACTAGCATGTCGGGGGCAAGAAGTCAGAGTAGGGCAAAAGAGGTTCTGATTGAAAGTACGTCTGGGGTTAGGAGTATCACGGTGGTATCCCCAGAAGAATTAGACAGATGGACCAAAGAATTAGAGAAAGAGACCACTCCCCAACCCAAACCATTAGAAATCTATAAGCTAAGAATAGAAATAGAAGAGATGATGGCTGGAAATGTAGGATTAGACCGTTTAAACTCCTTCAGCGAAGAAGAGTTACTGTTCATCAGTAAAAACCTTACCCGAAACGCTAGATTGCTCCATGAGAGACTGATGGACACAGCCACGGAAATGGGAATAGATGTCAGTCGCTCCAAAATCCTTCAGAAACCCTACAGAGTAGATTTTTCGGACAAAGACTTAGAAAGCTTGAATGTGGTAGGAAAACAGATCCAGATAAAAGAATTATTAAAACTCTTACAGAAATGGGGGGATGTAGGGAAATGGAGAACCCGGTGGGCAAAGAAAAAGGAAGACAGCAGGGCAAAATCCCAGGCTTCAGAATATGTGCTGAAAGAAGTAACTCCCGCAGAAAAATTGTGTCCCATAAGAGAGGTCCCGGGGGGAAAATATGTCCATGTCCCTTGGTCCCGACAGGATATTGTGTCATTTACTAATGACTTCCCGAAATTACGGGAGAAACCAGTCGACTGGTACAGACAGGTTGAACGTTTCATAAAAGTTCAGAAATGCCTATTGAAAGACCTGGATGGGTTTTTCGACATTGTGGTGCCGGTAGATTTATGGACCGAGTGCAAAATAGAGATTGATTGGCCCAGTGAGGAATATGCAAGGGACGAGAAAACAGGAGCTCCCTCGCCTGAAGTAATGAGGAAGTATGATCAAGTCATACAGTACCTCAAGAAAAAGGTGCCCGCAAAAGAAACCGATTGGACCAGAATAGATAGAACTACCCAAGAACGCGATGAAACTGTCCATTCCTTTTATGAAAGATTACTGCAAGTGTTTAAAACTTACAGTGGAATCGATAATAAGGACATGAAGGACATGACCCATTTCAGCTACAGATTTGTGCTAGGATTAAGGCCTGAAATATCCCAATGGATTTGAGATAATAAAATAAGTTGGCAGGGAAAGCCCATAGACGATGTCCTGAAATACGCAAAATACTGCGAAGATGAAATCGAGAATAAAAAGAAGGCCCTCAAGGAGAAGGTTATGTGGGCCCAGGTGAAATTGGCTGAACAACAAGAAAAACAGTTAAGTAAATTAAATTCCAATAATAATGCTCAGAATGCCACTGCTGGGGGAGGAGGGAAGCCTCAGGCAAAAATGAGTCGGGAAGAGGCTATGAAGAAGTTCCCCTGCCACGGGTGCGGCCAATTAGGGCATTGGAGAGACGAGTGTCCACACCTGCAGGCCGGTAATGCCCCTATAAATGGTTTAAATCCACAGGTGCAGAAAGAGGGGACAAGAAAGAATCAGCCACAGGTAAAGCTACCTCCAGTACCTCGCGCTCCTAGACAGAATTATAACAATCAGGGCCAGCAGAATGAAAGGGCGGAGATATGGGAAGGAGAGAATGGAAGCAATGCAGCGATTCCACAATACCTATTAAATGATTCTTTCCTCTGTGATGAACAAGATTGACGGGGCCTGAGGGGGGAGGACAAGGAGTGCGTACTTGGCGCCTCCTTACCGGTAGACCAGACTGGACCATACATTGAAGGAAAGGTTGAGGGAAAAGACGTCACCTTTCTGTTGGACACTGGTGCTACCCGGTCCACTGTGAGAACAGTGGATGTTCCAAACCTACCCCTCTCAGGAGAAGAAATCCAAGTAGTGGGTGTCTCCAATCAAATAATAAGTACTCCAGTAACAGAACCTATGGAAATCTCCATAGGAAACTTTAAAGAAATGCACAGATTTGTGGTCTGTGATTCCAGTCCTGTGAACCTGCTAGGACGTGATTTGTTGTGCAAAATGCGCTGCACCATCTTTTGCACACCAAAAGGTGTCGAAATTCAGACCCCCGATGAAGATGGTTTGTATAAACTGATGTTAGTAAGACCCGACACTGACATTAAAACCTTGTCCATTGAAGACTTACCTGAAGAACTTCAGTTAAGAGTGGTGCCTGAAGTGTGGGATTTCACGGGAAAAGATGTAGGCTTAATGGCAAACGTGGACCCAGTTAAAATCGCAATAAAAGCAAATGCAGTATACCCCAAAACAAGGCAGTACAAAATGAGTGCAGAAGTAAAAGCAGGAGTCGCAATTGAAATTACCAGGTTGCTTGAAGCAGAAATCATAGAAGAAGTAATGAGCAGTCCCTGCAATTCACCCATCATTGGGATTAAAAAGCCTAGTGGAAAGTACAGAGTAGTGCAGGACCTGCGCAAGGTAAACCAAATTGTTGTACCTTGCTGTCCCATTGTGCCCAACCCTGCAGTGATCCTATATCAGATTCCTTGGAATGCGGAATGGTTCACTGTCATTGACTTGTGTCATGCATTCTTTTCCATCCCATTGCATCCGGAAAGCAAGTTTCTTTTTAGTTTTGAATTTGACAGCCATATCTATGTCTGGAATCGCGTCCCTCAAGGGTACACTGAAAGTCCATCGATTTTCAACCAGATACTAAAGAAATGCCTTGAATCTCTAGTCCTGCCAAGAGAGTCTGTTTTGGTGCAGTACATAGATGACCTTTTAGTGGCATCTAAAACTCAAACTGACTGTGTCACTGACACCATCGCCTTGCTAAATCACCTAGGAAAAGGAGGACATAAAGTTTCCCCTGACAAATTACAGTTTTGCAAGAATTCAGTAAAATATCTGGGGCACCAGATAGAGAAAGGGATCCGAAAAGTCACCACAGAAAGGATCAAAATAATTAAAGCAATGGACCTACCCCGAACTCAGAAAGAAGTGAGAATGTTTTTAGGAGTTGTGGGGTACTGCAGGCAATGGATTGTGGGATTCGCAACTCTAGCCAAACCTTTGATAAAAATGACCAAGAAGGGAGTGGAAGACCCAGTCAGTTGGGACAGTGAAAGCATGCACGCGTGGGTAACATTGAGAAATTGTCTATGTACTGCTCCTGCATTAGGTATGCCAGATTACTCCAAGCGTTTTGAACTGTTCTGTGACACCAGAGAAAATTGTGCGCTCTCGGTCCTGACCCAGGAGCATGGGCTGGTCAGACGTCCTGTAGCCTATTTCTCAGCCACTCTAGATCCGGTGGCTGCTGGATTGCCCGGATGCTTGAAAGCAGTAGCTGCTACTTGCGTCAGTCTAGAACAGAGTGAGAATATTGTCTGGGACATCCTGTCACTGTGTATGTTCCACATTCTGTTGTAATTTTGCTGACCAGAACCAAGACCCAGTATCTCACACCTGGTCGGCTGACTAAGTATGAGAGAATTCTGATTGGTGCTGAGAATGTAACCATTTCTCGGTGCAATGTCTTAAACCCAGCAACTCTATTACCTGTTCCTCTGGAAATAGACGACGAGGATGAAACGGAACATAACTGCATTGATCTGACAGAATTCAGCACTAAGCTCCGTCCTGACATCCGAGAAGTAGCATTGCTTGATGGGGATCTTACCGTGTTTGTTGACGGCTCATGTTTAAGACATGAGAGTGGAGGTCTGTGTGCTGCCTATGCTGTAGTCACACTGACCAACACCATAGAAGCCTCTTACCTATGCGAGGTGAAATCTGCACAAGTAGCAGAGCTCATCGCATTGACGAGAGCCTGTAGGAGAGGAAAAAACAAAAGAATAACTGTTTATACTGACAGTCAGTACTGTTACGGGGTTGTTCATGACTTCGGCCAGCTATGGTTACAAAGAGAATTCATGACTTCCTCAGGTACCCCTATCAGAAACGGAAAGGTGGTACAAGAATTACTGGAAGCTATTCAATTGCCCAAAGAATTGGCTGTGGTCAAGTGTGCGGCTCACAGATCCGGAAATGATGATGTGACAGCCGGGAATAGGTACGCTGACCAAATCGCACAGTTTTGTGCCCGATACCAAATGTCCCTCCAAATTGGGTTATGGGGTGGACACAGCTGCCAACTGATGTTGTTTGATAATGTGTCAACGTGGGATGAGTTGAAAGACCTACAACAGTTAACAGACAGGGAAGAAAAAGGCAGGTGGAGTGAGAATGAATGCAAAGTGAGGAATGACGGTGTGGTGGTAAACAAAACTGGAGTGCCTGTGCTGCCCGACAGCCTGATAGATCCCATGGTCAGGATGATACATGAACCTACACATATGGGAAGGGACGCCATGTGCCGTGTGTTTGACAAAGTGCTCTACAATTCAAGGTTCAGGAACCAGGCGGAAAGGTTTTGCCAGAGGTGCCTAGTGTGTCAGCAATTCAATGCAGGAAAGAGGACTGTAGTAGAGCAAAGTACCATCGGAAAGGCAGTAGGTCCTTTTGTTAGGATGCAGGCGGACTTTATAACCATGCCAAAATGCAAGGGATATAGGTATGTCCTGGTCATAGTGTGCCTATTTTCCCGGTGGGTGGAGGCTTACCCAGCAAAGAAAAAAGATGCCTTAACTGTAGCAAAATTATTGCTCAGGGAGTTGATACCTAGGTTCGGCATTCCTGAGACGATTGAAACAGACCAAGGTGGGCATTTTGCCAACGATGTCCTAGAAGAGCTCTGTAAGGCCTTTAAGATGAAGCAAAGACTGCACTGTGCCTACCATCCCGAGGCGTCAGGGGTGGTTGAACAGATAAATGGCACGATAAAGTCCAGGTTGGCGAAGATGTGTGATTCCACCAAAATGAACTGGACAGAAGCTTTGCCCCTTGTGCTGATGAGTCTGAGAAGTATTCCAAATCGAAAAACAGGCTTGAGCCCCCATGAGGTACTAATGGGGAGAGTGATGCGACAAGCATGGGTACCTGGACAAAAACTGCTAAGCATTACTGATGATTTGGTGCTAGAATACTGCAAGCAACTGGGTGACCAAGTGCGTTCTATCTCCCACCAGATTGGAGAGACAGCTGACGACTGGCCCAAGACTCCAGCGCATAAGCTTCAACCAGGTGATTGGGTGGTGTTAAAGAAACACACCCGGAAGAGTTGCCTTCGACCAAAGTGGGGAAAGCCAAGACAAGTGATCCTTGTCACCACTACTGCTGTAAAGTGTGCTGGTGTGCCGAAGTGGATCCATGCCAGCCACACAAAGCGGGTGACCGGAGAAAACGCGACTGAAGCTGAAGGCAGCCCTGCTGAGGAGACTCCCGAAGAGAGTCCGGATCTCGCTGACATCGAACTGCCGAGCACAAGTCGAGACGTTGAGTGGTACCCTGCCGACGACCCGGTTCATGATCCAATACGATCCAGGAAATATTCCTACCTAGACAGTGAGTGGGATAGTCCAGGTGAGACAGAACTAGTGGACGAAGGTCAGGACAACGAGACTCACATCACACCTGATCAGGAATTAGGCCAAGTAGGGACAGATCAAGACATCGACACTCCTCCCGAGACTCCGGAGTCTGGAAAGGGACAGATAGTGGTCAAAGTAGATGTTCATGCGGAAGAAAATGAAGGGAACGAAGTGCATGAACCAGAGCAGATAAAAATAGACGAAGTTGTTCAGGATTCAGAATCCAGTTCACCTGAGAGCAAAGAAAACATACAAAACGAACCTGAACAGGGCAAGTTTGAGGACCAGGCAGAAAAAATAGATGAAAGACCTGGAACTAGTCAGACAGGAAGGGAAATAGACTCTGTCAAACGCAAAGAAAAAATAAAAAGAGTGCACGAGGAAGGCCAAGTGTCCTCGACCACTGAAAGTCACAGAAGCAAAAGTACACCCAGGTACGTCAAAAGGCTAAGACTCCGAATAAAAACAGTCGAGGAAAAACTGAAAGACCGTAAGAGGGCTGAGAGTGAAAGAAAAGCAGCCCGAGGCAAGTCTCTGAGAAAGAGCGACAGAGTGAAAAAACAGAACAGACTGTATCGGAGCCCCGAATGGACATACTTGGTGTTGGAAGAAATTGATGAGCCCAGTCACAGTGGCAAAAGTGACGAAGAGTCCGTTACTGATCGGAGCTCTGACGAAGACCCCCCTTGAGACGAAACCGAGTGAAGCCTTGGTGTAAAGAGACAAAGAGGGGTTGCAAAAGCCACCTGTAAGCTAAAAATGTCTGATTCAAGCGTAGCAGGAAGGTCCAGATTTGGGTGTTGTAGAACTTGCTGTAAAATATGCTTATGTAGTGTAGCTATGTTGATAGTCATGTGGATAGGACTGACAGTTTTTATCCCTTTTATGATAAGTAAAGATCCTAACTTGTCCCCTACTGAACCGGAAGTGATAGACACAGACGTTGTACAGACTGCAGAAACACCACGAAGCTTAGAACGACGTGACAACTCAAAAAGTCTAAGACACACAAGACCAAAATTAGAAGCATCAGATGAGGGTGGACTACATTTTCACAACATGAAAAACAGAACACATTTAAATGTTTTCGCTAACCTATTAGTGCACTATGTAGAAGCTATGGAAATAGAAGATTGTTATGTCTGCATGAAGCTACCCACTTCTGTAGCTGAAGGCGTGACATATCACCACTTACCCCTAACCTATGGAATCTCCTGTAGCATATTGGCAAGCTTGTTTTATAGAAGCACTCTACAGTACTACTATTCAAATGCTGACGTAGTCTTTTCTGAACTCCCGATTAGGGGACACCTGAACCTTGTACATATTAGAAGTGAGGTGACCAGGTATATGGGAGAATATTTCCTGACTATAGGTGACATAGACTTAAATGAAGCACGACAGGCTAATCTGACCTGTTCCTTGCAAGAACAGGAAAAGATGTTCATAAAAATGGCAGACAGAAGGAGGGAAAAGTTTCAGAAAAAGGCAAATGACGAAAAGGATAGAGTCCCTAGGTGGGCAGAACATATGGATAACACCTCGCAAGGCGAAGCCAATCCTGCTTTGTTGCTGGATTTTGAACGGAAAGGAAAACTTTGTCTCCATAGAGAAAGGACAGAATATTATAACAATGTATTCATTGGTTCCAGCGAGTGTGAACATAATTATAAGGTAAATGGAGGTTGGGGTTTCAAAAATGGGTCAGAACCTGTGTTTCCCCGAATATATTATATATGTGGGAACAAGGCTTAATTTAAATTGCCGGATCACTGGTATGGAAGCTGCTACTTTGGCATTGTTTTCCCGAAAATATACCATGTGAATAATGCAGCTGGAAGCAATGATGAAGATACTAATGGCTTAGTGCGTAGTAAACGTGAGAGTGTAGGAGAAATAATAGGTGATATTTTCAGTGCACTGATACCTGGAATGGGGGTAGTTCTGAACACACACAGAATTTGCAAACTGTCTACAGTAGTGGATCGGTTATCTACTGACACTGCTGCTGGATTCCTACTGGTCAATACTGAAATGGTTGCGATCAGATCAATGGTTTTGCAGAATCGCCTTGCTCTTGACACCTTATTGGCAAAAGAGGGCGGAGTCTGTAGAATGCTGAAGGCGCAACATTGTTGCACCTACATACCTGATAAAAGTATTGAACTTAAAAGATATGTAAGAAATATAACTAATTTGGAAAAAGAGCTCAAACCATTGGAGGTTGACAGTGCCTGGACGAGACTGACTGGAGGTCTCTCCTCAATAGGTAGTTGGTTTTCTAACTTAGGTAGAAACCTTCTGTGGAAAATACTGATGCCAATAATCGGAATAGGTGTGGTTGTTCTGATCATATTCATCTGCTGTAAATGCCAAAAATGTAAAAAGAAGTACACAGTAAATAAGAGAGGGGTGAAAAGAAACATTGATGAGTTAGAATTCGAAGAACTAAGGAATCAAATCTATAAAAAGGTAAAGAATCACCACTCTCATAGAGAAGCTGAAAGAAAAATAAATAATAAATTTGTTGAGATTGAGATGCATGATATGGAAGAATGAAAGCTGGCATCTGTTTCCTTTGTAGTGATGATAGTAAATATCATCAAAGAGGGGATTGATGGAGCAAGGATTCGCACGTAAAGCGACTTGCTCGCACTCATGAACCTCGCCTAACGTATAATCATATTAATCCAACTGTCCGTCTTTTGTTGAGCGTTTTTCCGAACACGCGGGTGTCCCTGAGAGGCTTGCCTGTGTGTCTTTTCATCCTCAAAATGCTTGCACTAAGGAAATGGCTGCTTCGCAGAAATCCAGTCTGCGCATGCGTCGGTCATACCCATGTGATGTGACGCACTTGCATTTTGGAGGGATTGTGTTGCTCATGCGCACTGATGCAAAGATGGCCGCTTGTCTCTCATCACGCTCTCTGCTTGCTACCGCTGCTTTTGCCTATCTGTCTTTTCGCACTAAACTTTAATACTATAGATGTTATAAAATACGGGGTGTGTTAAGTTCTATCACGGTATACAGTGTGATCATTTTATGTATGATTCTAATTTGTTCTCGCTTACTTTTCATGTATCGCGTCTCCGGGGGGCCGGTAACACATGAGCTACGCCATGATGAAGCTTCTCTGAGAACTGTCATGTGACCTGAGAGAAACCTCACTGCGCAGAAGCTAAAACAAGCCAGCTGGCTCCTGAAGCCCAATGCGCCTGGGAACTCTCTCCAGGAGATCGAATCCTACCTTGAGCGAAGAGACACTGTTGCTATTTGCCATGCACTTGTATTGTTTTTCTGTATTCCTATGATGGGAACGTGAACTCAAGGGGCGCATGTGCAAATTTTCATATTTATGATGGGAACACTGAATTCTAGGAGGTGACAAAGACCAGGTCACCTCTCCTGACCAATCACAATGTGGGAAACTGTCACTTGCAACATTAGTGGGTGGTCTAAGGGACCCCAAACAGTATAATTGTCCTAGTATAGCTTAGGAAAATTGTCCGACTTGTCCGAGTAGCAGACCTGTCACTGACCCTACGAACTCTATAGGTGCTCAATCTCAGAGTGCTGCGGAGCACTCTGTCCATACTTTCCTCAATCTCCTAGGGGTGGAAATAGTCTTAAGTGCTGGCGAAGCACTTTGCTGGGGAAATTCGAAAATCCAATCGGGGTTACTGGCGGATTACTTGCAGAGAGGGGTAACGCAGGCGTTGCATCCGAAGCTGTGGGTGTTGGTCGTACCTTGGGAAGCCCAGCCCTGACCCAAACCTGAGGGGTATCCTGTCCTGACTGTCCGTGAGCTGTACCTGCTCGCATTCTGGTATTCCATTCCTTGAGGGTCCTTGTCCCTGTCTTCCAAACTGACCCGTGGCCAGGGTTAGTCCTCATTCCTACTTAGGTAAATATCGAACAGTGGGTTTACGTCTTTTCTCTCTCTCTCTCTCTCTCTTTCTCTCTCTCCTTTCTTAATAAAGCACTCTTGCCTGTGATACTGCTTTATTGTTTTGTTAGCAACGTATATGCAATTGTTTTATTAGAATTGTTCCACTTTCTCCCCTACCCATAGGTCATTATTAAAATTGTCATATTATAATAATATGTTCCATTTTTCCCCTTTTCCCTTAGCAAGTTTGCAGTGAGTTTCAGTAAGAATAGAATAACGAGCCTAGTTAAATACTCATATTAGGCCCTGTTTTATGTCTCTTGCCCTAGTTTAAGTTTGCGGTGAATAGCCTATTGCTTATCAGTGTTCTCAACTTTCTCAAATGATACTTACCCTAATCCATAGTTACTTTATGGTATTGATTTTTACTCTAGATGTTTTATTGTGTATTTGGCTTGTCCTTTTGGCATATTCATTCTGAAATCTTTTGATAAACGTTAAAAAACTCATCAGGTGTCTGTGGTCATTTACAAAAACGTGTGGATAAACGTACTTGATATATGTAAAGTTTTGCTCCCTTTTAGGAAACCTGTCACCTATCCACTGCTAGCTCCTGATCCATCAGGAGTAATGTGCCTGTGGTAAGTCAGGTACATGAATAGTAAGTGGTGTCAGAGGCACCCCCTGAATTACTCATAGTGGCGTGCAAGAAATCACCCGGTTCACGCAAACTCAGTACTCGTTTTACTCGCGCCAGGGGCCCAGTGCGTGGGGAATAATTGGTAAAATCGTGGCCCGGGTGACCTGCGCGCTCTATCAGTAATTTTCTGGTAGCAGAGCGATGGTTAGGACTAGTTAAGATAGGTAGATAGGATAGTTGATAAACAAACCGTGAAAATAAAATGTGCTGCTGATTTTTTTCTATTGCATTGATTCAAGAATTTTGCCATGTTTAAGGTTTTTATGTAAATGTTTATGATTTTTGCATTGCTGCTATAAGTGTTATATGTCGTATTAACAAAGAACTGTTTGTAAGCGTTCAGTGTAGTCCGAATCCCCGGGGAAGTATATAGCTAACGGTGAGTAGAATCCGGTTAGCTGACAAGGTCACTTGTCTAGAGTCATTAGTGCAGGGTTAGGAATAACTGGAAGCACTAATTAGGATTTTTTTTCATCTGTATAATTGATAGCCGCGAGTCCTTTGTATAAAACTTCCCTTGTGATATCACCTAGTAAGGGTCACATGTGGGAGGAGTAATAGGGTCTCTGAGGCTTGACTGGTAAGTAACATAGTCCGCTGGTGAAATCCTGGCTCAGTAGATATCCCGGAAAGAAGTGGATGAGTCAGGAGAATAACGGGGTCTGTATTACTCGTGTGAGAGGGTAGGCAAGGAAGTCTATCCGGAGTGAATGAAAAGTAGACAGAAGTGGTTTACTTGTAGTGAAAGGAAATTTTTCTCTCTATTTAGGACACTCAGACACAGTGGCAATCGTTGTGTGTTGTTGACTAAGATTTGCATTCGCACTTTAGGAAAAGTTAAAAGTTTCCGTTACCTTGTGAAGGAGGGAGTCGGTCGGAAGACTGCTCTGACGTCACTCCGTGCTGCGCTGGTATTGGTCAAGACAGCGGGTGTGTAGTGAAGCTGAATTTGTAAGGGAGGGGTGAGTGCCGGAGCGTGAGACCTGGTCTCGCGAAAGGCCGCGCACCCATTGGACTAGAAATTTTGTATCCGCAGTGTTGATTGGTTTCTACAAAATAAAAGTCGCGCTAGCATTGGAAGTACAAAAGTAAACAAGATTAATCAGGCCGAGTGAGAAGTGAGCCTGGAAAGGCATATGTGGTATCCTGAGTTCTTACTAACCCACAAAACTCAGGCTTCTATAAGGAACAGATTATACGAGGTAGACCGCACATGATGTATGGAATAAAGAGAAAAATGTCATTTTCCGACAAGGTAAAGAATTTCTTCAAAACAGATAAGCCCATTAGAACGAGGGAGGGTGTGATCATTCCTCCGCCGAATACTCCTGCTTCCTTCGTGATGTTTGAAAAGGGGTATCATACCTGTGTATGGCTAGAGAATTGGGCCAAGTATACTGCAGATGACGGAGTCCTAGCGTTTCCTATTGATGGTACGTTTAATGATAGGATTCTGTTTAACTTGAGGACCCGCATGAATGAACTACATCCCAGACCCAGATTAACTCAGTACGAGGCTCTAGAAGAATGGGAAATTGAGGCTTTGGAGAGAGATAGACCCCGGATGGACAAGGGAGGGAGCAAATGGTATCTGAGGGTCCATAGAGAAACCAAAGAGCAGAAAATGAAACATTGGAGACAAAGCATGATGGTGGAGGGTTTGTTTCCAATGATGGGGGTATTAGAACAAGGGAAAGGAAAAAGTAAAGAGAAAACCCATCACTTAATGCCTGTAGGGGACTCAGAAGATGAGCACCTAGAAGATTTGTTGATGAAAAACCCACCTCCCTATGTAGCAGAGTCCGAGCCTTTAAGTTCACCAAACCCGTTTGCCAAATATCCCAGATGTCGGAGGGATAGTGAGACAGATGGAACGGGTACGGATAGCAAGACCAGTGAAGGGGATGGGTTTTGCAGACCTAAATCCACGGTCCCGAATTATCAGCCGTTTGGAGAAGGCCCACCTCGATTGATTACTCCGACTGCCCCAAGTATTTACCCTCCCTTGGTACCCCAAGTATTGCATGACAAATCTGCAGAAATGGCTTTGCGAGAACAAGAGAAGGAAGCCCTGGTTAGACAGCGAGATGATTTGGTCCGGACCATAGCCCAGATACATCCTCATCCAGATTCCCTGACTATCCCAGTAACTATTGGACCCGCCATTCCTCTTTATAGGGATAACCTGGCTAGTCCTCGTCCTCCCGTCATGACCCCAAACATGCCAACTCCCAGCATTCCTCCCCCGAGAAAAGAAGTGCTCATAGATGATGACCAAGAAAGTGAGTGCGAATCAGTGGTCCTGATGGATATGCCCATTAGGGAACCTAGAACTAGCATGTCGGGGGCAAGAAGTCAGAGTAGGGCAAAAGAGGTTCTGATTGAAAGTACGTCTGGGGTTAGGAGTGCCACGGTGGTATCCCCAGAAGAATTAGACAGATGGACCAAAGAATTAGAGAAAGAGACCACTCCCCAAATCAAACCATTAGAAATCTATAAGCTAAGAATAGAAATAGAAGAGATGATGGCTGGAAATGTAGGATTAGACCGTTTAAACTCCTTCAGCGAAGAAGAGTTACTGTTCATCAGTAAAAACCTTACCCGAAACGCTAGATTGCTCCATGAGAGACTGATGGACACAGCCACGGAAATGGGAATAGATGTCAGTCGCTCCAAAATCCTTCAGAAACCCTACAGAGTAGATTTTTCGGACAAAGACTTAGAAAGCTTGAATGTGGTAGGAAAACAGATCCAGATAAAAGAATTATTAAAACTCTTACAGAAATGGGGGGATGTAGGGAAATGGAGAACCCGGTGGGCAAAGAAAAAGGAAGACAGCAGGGCAAAATCCCAGGCTTCAGAATATGTGCTGAAAGAAGTAACTCCCGCAGAAAAATTGTGTCCCATAAGAGAGGTCCCGGGGGGAAAATATGTCCATGTCCCTTGGTCCCGACAGGATATTGTGTCATTTACTAATGACTTCCCGAAATTACGGGAGAAACCAGTCGACTGGTACAGACAGGTTGAACGTTTCATAAAAGTTCAGAAATGCCTATTGAAAGACCTGGATGGGTTTTTCGACATTGTGGTGCCGGTAGATTTATGGACCGAGTGCAAAATAGAGATTGATTGGCCCAGTGAGGAATATGCAAGGGACGAGAAAACAGGAGCTCCCTCGCCTGAAGTAATGAGGAAGTATGATCAAGTCATACAGTACCTCAAGAAAAAGGTGCCCGCAAAAGAAACCGATTGGACCAGAATAGATAGAACTACCCAAGAACGCGGTGAAACTGTCCATTCCTTTTATGAAAGATTACTGCAAGTGTTTAAAACTTACAGTGGAATCGATAATAAGGACATGAAGGACATGACCCATTTCAGCTACAGATTTGTGCTAGGATTAAGGCCTGAAATATCCCAATGGATTCGAGATAATAAAATAAGTTGGCAGGGAAAGCCCATAGATGATGTCCTGAAATACGCAAAATACTGCGAAGATGAAATCGAGAATAAAAAGAAGGCCCTCAAGGAGAAGGTTATGTGGGCCCAGGTGAAATTGGCTGAACAACAAGAAAAACAGTTAAGTAAATTAAATTCCAATAATAATGCTCAGAATGCCACTGCTGGGGGAGGAGGGAAGCCTCAGGCAAAAATGAGTCGGGAAGAGGCTATGAAGAAGTTCCCCTGCCACGGGTGCGGCCAATTAGGGCATTGGAGAGACGAGTGTCCACACCTGCAGGCCGGTAATGCCCCTATAAATGGTTTAAATCCACAGGTGCAGAAAGAGGGGACAAGAAAGAATCAGCCACAGGTAAAGCTACCTCCAGTACCTCGCGCTCCTAGACAGAATTATAACAATCAGGGCCAGCAGAATGAAAGGGCGGAGATATTGGAAGGAGAGAATGGAAGCAATGCAGCGATTCCACAATACCTATTAAATGATTCTTTCCTCTGTGATGAACAAGATTGACGGGGCCTGAGGGGGGAGGACAAGGAGTGCGTACTTGGCGCCTCCTTACCGGTAGACCAGACTGGACCATACATTGAAGGAAAGGTTGAGGGAAAAGACGTCACCTTTCTGTTGGACACTGGTGCTACCCGGTCCACTGTGAGAACAGTGGATGTTCCAAACCTACCCTTCTCAGGAGAAGAAATCCAAGTAGTGGGTGTCTCCAATCAAATAATAAGTACTCCAGTAACAGAACCTATGGAAATCTCCATAGGAAACTTTAAAGAAATGCACAGATTTGTGGTCTGTGATTCCAGTCCTGTGAACCTGCTAGGACGTGATTTGTTGTGCAAAATGCGCTGCACCATCTTTTGCACACCAAAAGGTGTCGAAATTCAGACCCCCGATGAAGATGGTTTGTATAAACTGATGTTAGTAAGACCCGACACTGACATTAAAACCTTGTCCATTGAAGACTTACCTGAAGAACTTCAGTTAAGAGTGGTGCCTGAAGTGTGGGATTTCACGGGAAAAGATGTAGGCTTAATGGCAAACGTGGACCCAGTTAAAATCGCAATAAAAGCAAATGCAGTATACCCCAAAACAAGGCAGTACAAAATGAGTGCAGAAGTAAAAGCAGGAGTCGCAATTGAAATTACCAGGTTGCTTGAAGCAGAAATCATAGAAGAAGTAATGAGCAGTCCCTGCAATTCACCCATCATTGGGATTAAAAAGCCTAGTGGAAAGTACAGAGTAGTGCAGGACCTGCGCAAGGTAAACCAAATTGTTGTACCTTGCTGTCCCATTGTGCCCAACCCTGCAGTGATCCTATATCAGATTCCTTGGAATGCGGAATGGTTCACTGTCATTGACTTGTGTCATGCATTCTTTTCCATCCCATTGCATCCGGAAAGCAAGTTTCTTTTTAGTTTTGAATTTGACAGCCATATCTATGTCTGGAATCGCGTCCCTCAAGGGTACACTGAAAGTCCATCGATTTTCAACCAGATACTAAAGAAATGCCTTGAATCTCTAGTCCTGCCAAGAGAGTCTGTTTTGGTGCAGTACATAGATGACCTTTTAGTGGCATCTAAAACTCAAACTGACTGTGTCACTGACACCATCGCCTTGCTAAATCACCTAGGAAAAGGAGGACATAAAGTTTCCCCTGACAAATTACAGTTTTGCAAGAATTCAGTAAAATATCTGGGGCACCAGATAGAGAAAGGGATCCGAAAAGTCACCACAGAAAGGATCAAAATAATTAAAGCAATGGACCTACCCCGAACTCAGAAAGAAGTGAGAATGTTTTTAGGAGTTGTGGGGTACTGCAGGCAATGGATTGTGGGATTCGCAACTCTAGCCAAACCTTTGATAAAAATGACCAAGAAGGGAGTGGAAGACCCAGTCAGTTGGGACAGTGAAAGCATGCACGCGTGGGTAACATTGAGAAATTGTCTATGTACTGCTCCTGCATTAGGTATGCCAGATTACTCCAAGCGTTTTGAACTGTTCTGTGACACCAGAGAAAATTGTGCGCTCTCGGTCCTGACCCAGGAGCATGGGCTGGTCAGACGTCCTGTAGCCTATTTCTCAGCCACTCTAGATCCGGTGGCTGCTGGATTGCCCGGATGCTTGAAAGCAGTAGCTGCTACTTGCGTCAGTCTAGAACAGAGTGAGAATATTGTCTGGGACATCCTGTCACTGTGTATGTTCCACATTCTGTTGTAATTTTGCTGACCAGAACCAAGACCCAGTATCTCACACCTAGTCGGCTGACTAAGTATGAGAGAATTCTGATTGGTGCTGAGAATGTAACCATTTCTCGGTGCAATGTCTTAAACCCAGCAACTCTATTACCTGTTCCTCTGGAAATAGACGACGAGGATGAAACGGAACATAACTGCATTGATCTGACAGAATTCAGCACTAAGCTCCGTCCTGACATCCGAGAAGTAGCATTGCTTGATGGGGATCTTACCGTGTTTGTTGACGGCTCATGTTTAAGACATGAGAGTGGAGGTCTGTGTGCTGCCTATGCTGTAGTCACACTGACCAACACCATAGAAGCCTCTTACCTATGCGAGGTAAAATCTGCACAAGTAGCAGAGCTCATCGCATTGACGAGAGCCTGTAGGAGAGGAAAAAACAAAAGAATAACTGTTTATACTGACAGTCAGTACTGTTACGGGGTTGTTCATGACTTCGGCCAGCTATGGTTACAAAGAGAATTCATGACTTCCTCAGGTACCCCTATCAGAAACGGAAAGGTGGTACAAGAATTACTGGAAGCTATTCAATTGCCCAAAGAATTGGCTGTGGTCAAGTGTGCGGCTCACAGATCCGGAAATGATGATGTGACAGCCGGGAATAGGTACGCTGACCAAATCGCACAGTTTTGTGCCCGATACCAAATGTCCCTCCAAATTGGGTTATGGGGTGGACACAGCTGCCAACTGATGTTGTTTGATAATGTGTCAACGTGGGATGAGTTGAAAGACCTACAACAGTTAACAGACAGGGAAGAAAAAGGCAGGTGGAGTGAGAATGAATGCAGAGTGAGGAATGACGGTGTGGTGGTAAACAAAACTGGAGTGCCTGTGCTGCCCGACAGCCTGATAGATCCCATGGTCAGGATGATACATGAACCTACACATATGGGAAGGGACGCCATGTGCCGTGTGTTTGACAAAGTGTTCTACAATTCAAGGTTCAGGAACCAGGCGGAAAGGTTTTGCCAGAGGGGCCTAGTGTGTCAGCAATTCAATGCAGGAAAGAGGACTGTAGTAGAGCAAAGTACCATCGGAAAGGCAGTAGGTCCTTTTGTTAGGATGCAGGCGGACTTTATAACCATGCCAAAATGCAAGGGATATAGGTATGTCCTGGTCATAGTGTGCCTATTTTCCCGGTGGGTGGAGGCTTACCCAGCAAAGAAAAATGATGCCTTAACTGTAGCAAAATTATTGCTCAGGGAGTTGATACCTAGGTTCGGCATTCCTGAGACGATTGAAACAGACCAAGGTGGGCATTTTGCCAACGATGTCCTAGAAGAGCTCTGTTAGGCCTTTAAGATGAAGCAAAGACTGCACTGTGCCTACCATCCCGAGGAGTCAGGGGTGGTTGAACAGATAAATGGCACGATAAAGTCCAGGTTGGCGAAGATGTGTGATTCCACCAAAATGAACTGGACAGAAGCTTTGCCCCTTGTGCTGATGAGTCTGAGAAGTATTCCAAATCGAAAAACAGGCTTGAGCCCCCATGAGGTACTAATGGGGAGAGTGATGCGACAAGCATGGGTACCTGGACACAAACTGCTAAGCATTACTGATGATTTGGTGCTAGAATACTGCAAGCAACTGGGTGACCAAGTGCGTTCTATCCCCCACCAGATTGGAGAGACAGCTGACGACTGGCCCAAGACTCCAGCGCATAAGCTTCAACCTGGTGATTGGGTGGTGTTAAAGAAACACACCCGGAAGAGTTGCCTTGGACCAAAGTGGGGAAAGCCAAGACAAGTGATCCTTGTCACCACTACTGCTGTAAAGTGTGCTGGTGTGCCGAAGTGGATCCATGCCAGCCACACAAAGCGGGTGACCGGAGAAAACGCGACTGAAGCTGAAGGCAGCCCTGCTGAGGAGACTCCCGAAGAGAGTCCGGATCTCGCTGACATCGAACTGCCGAGCACAAGTCGAGACGTTGAGTGGTACCCTGCCGACGACCCGGTTCATGATCCAATACGATCCAGGAAATATTCCTACCTAGACAGTGAGTGGGATAGTCCAGGTGAGACAGAACTAGTGGACGAAGATCAGGACAACGAGACTCACATCACACCTGATCAGGAATTAGGCCAAGTAGGGACAGATCAAGACATCGACACTCCTCCCGAGACTCCGGAGTCTGGAAAGGGACAGATAGTGGTCAAAGTAGATGTTCATGCGGAAGAAAATGAAGGGAACAAAGTGCACGAACCAGAGCAGATAAAAATAGACGAAGTTGTTCAGGATTCAGAATCCAGTTCACCTGAGAGCAAAGAAAACATACAAAACGAACCTGAACAGGGCAAGTTTGAGGACCAGGCAGAAGAAATAGATGAAAGACCTGGAACTAGTCAGACAGGAAGGGAAATAGACTCTGTCAAACGCAAAGAAAAAATAAAAAGAGTGCACGAGGAAGGCCAAGTGTCCTCGACCACTGAAAGTCACAGAAGCAAAAGTACACCCAGGTACGTCAAAAGACTAAGACTCCGAATAAAAACAGTCGAGGAAAAACTGAAAGACCGTAAGAGGGCTGAGAGTGAAAGAAAAGCAGCCCGAGGCAAGTCTCTGAGAAAGAGCGACAGAGTGAAAAAACAGAACAGACTGTATCGGAGCCCCGAATGGACATACTTGGTGTTGGAAGAAATTGATGAGCCCAGTCACAGTGGCAAAAGTGACGAAGAGTCCGTTACTGATCGGAGCTCTGACGAAGACCCCCCTTGAGACGAAACCGAGTGAAGCCTCGGTGTAAAGAGACAAAGAGGGGTTGCAAAAGCCACCTGTAAGCTAAAAATGTCTGATTCAAGCGTAGCAGGAAGGTCCAGATTTGGGTGTTGTAAAACTTGCTGTAAAATATGCTTATGTAGTGTAGCTATGTTGAAAGTCATGTGGATAGGACTGACAGTTTTTATCCCTTTTATGATAAGTAAAGATCCTAACTTGTCCCCTACTGAACCGGAAGTGATAGACACAGACGTTGTACAGACTGCAGAAACACCACGAAGCTTAGAACGACGTGACAACTCAAAAAGTCTAAGACACACAAGACCAAAATTAGAAGCATCAGATGAGGGTGGACTACATTTTCACAACATGAAAAACAGAACACATTTAAATGTTTTCGCTAACCTATTAGTGCACTATGTAGAAGCTATGGAAATAGAAGATTGTTATGTCTGCATGAAGCTACCCACTTCTGTAGCTGAAGGCGTGACATATCACCACTTACCCCTAACCTATGGAATCTCCTGTAGCATATTGGCAAGCTTGTTTTATAGAAGCACTCTACAGTACTACTATTCAAATGCTGACGTAGTCTTTTCTGAACTCCCGATTAGGGGACACCTGAACCTTGTACATATTAGAAGTGAGGTGACCAGGTATATGGGAGAATATTTCCTGACTATAGGTGACATAGACTTAAATGAAGCACGACAGGCTAATCTGACCTGTTCCTTGCAAGAACAGGAAAAGATGTTCATAAAAATGGCAGACAGAAGGAGGGAAAAGTTTCAGAAAAAGGCAAATGACGAAAAGGATAGAGTCCCTAGGTGGGCAGAACATATGGATAACACCTCGCAAGGCGAAGCCAATCCTGCTTTGTTGCTGGATTTTGAACGGAAAGGAAAACTTTGTCTCCATAGAGAAAGGACAGAATATTATAACAATGTATTCATTGGTTCCAGCGAGTGTGAACATAATTATAAGGTAAATGGAGGTTGGGGTTTCAAAAATGGGTCAGAACCTGTGTTTCCCCGAATATATTATATATGTGGGAACAAGGCTTAATTTAAATTGCCGGATCACTGGTATGGAAGCTGCTACTTTGGCATTGTTTTCCCGAAAATATACCATGTGAATAATGCAGCTGGAAGCAATGATGAAGATACTAATACAGTAATGTTGGTGGTAGCGTTTCTCAATGAGAGAAAACGTCCGCACCTTCTGTTTAAGACTATTTCCTCTGAGCGCCCAGCAGTGGAGATCTGTGCTATACAAGCTCAACGAACAAGACTTATCAAGGTCTACGGGACTCCAAACTTCATGAACATAAAGAACTGATCTCCACAAAGTGACTTACGCGATCCCTTTGACAACCAAACTGGAACTTACACCAATATCAGCGTAACTGTCAGCAGCTTAACTAATAGGATTGTTAACATTGCCACATCATACCTGCTTCGCCCATTTGACAAGAACCTTTCGAAAATAAGACCTGCCCATCCACATCCAGATTGCCTTGAAAAAGCCCCCAGAGGGCGAAACACGTGTCGGCAGTGCAAAGCTGGAAAATTTTAATGTGTTTGAAATAAAGATCTTGAAAGAAATACATACGGTTTTGGATCCATGCTTTGAAGCTTCCCTATTACTTATGAACTGATTGTTGAAACCGGTGAAAAAGAACTATAATATTAATATTGTATTTGGAAACAAAAAAGAATGTTTGCTCCTTGACATTGGACTTCCAAGAGGGTGCTTAGTGTAACTTGGTCTTCTTCTGAGTAATGATGAAGATACTAATGGCTTAGTGCGTAGTAAACGTGAGAGTGTAGGAGAAATAATAGGTGATATTTTCAGTGCACTGATACCTGGAATGGGGGTAGTTCTGAACACACACAGAATTTGCAAACTGTCTACAGTAGTGGATCGGTTATCTACTGACACTGCTGCTGGATTCCTACTGGTCAATACTGAAATGGTTGCGATCAGATCAATGGTTTTGCAGAATCGCCTTGCTCTTGACACCTTATTGGCAAAAGAGGGCGGAGTCTGTAGAATGCTGAAGGCGCAACATTGTTGCACCTACATACCTGATAAAAGTATTGAACTTAAAAGATATGTAAGAAATATAACTAATTTGGAAAAAGAGCTCAAACCATTGGAGGTTGACAGTGCCTGGACGAGACTGACTGGAGGTCTCTCCTCAATAGGTAGTTGGTTTTCTAACTTAGGTAGAAACCTTCTGTGGAAAATACTGATGCCAATAATCGGAATAGGTGTGGTTGTTCTGATCATATTCATCTGCTGTAAATGCCAAAAATGTAAAAAGAAGTACACAGTAAATAAGAGAGGGGTGAAAAGAAACATTGATGAGTTAGAATTAGAAGAACTAAGGAATCAAATCTATAAAAAGGTAAAGAATCACCACTCTCATAGAGAAGCTGAAAGAAAAATAAATAATAAATTTGTTGAGATTGAGATGCATGATATGGAAGAATGAAAGCTGGCATCTGTTTCCTTTGTAGTGATGATAGTAAATATCATCAAAGAGGGGATTGATGGAGCAAGGATTCGCACGTAAAGCGACTTGCTCGCACTCATGAACCTCGCCTAACGTATAATCATATTAATCCAACTGTCCGTCTTTTGTTGAGCGTTTTTCCGAACACGCGGGTGTCCCTGAGAGGCTTGCCTGTGTGTCTTTTCATCCTCACAATGCTTGCACTAAGGAAATGGCTGCTTCGCAGAAATCCAGTCTGCGCATGCGTCGGTCATACCCATGTGATGTGACGCACTCGCATTTTGGAGGGATTGTGTTGCTCATGCGCACTGATGCAAAGATGGCCGCTTGTCTCTCATCACGCTCTCTGCTTGCTACCGCTGCTTTTGCCTATCTGTCTTTTCGCACTAAACTTTAATACTATAGATGTTATAAAATACGGGGTGTGTTAAGTTCTATCACGGTATACAGTGTGATCATTTTATGTCTGATTCTAATTTGTTCTCGCTTACTTTTCATGTATCGCGTCTCTGGGGGGCCGGTAACACATGAGCTACGCCATGATGAAGCTTCTCTGAGAACTGTCATGTGACCTGAGAGAAACCTCACTGCGCAGAAGCTAAAACAAGCCAGCTGGCTCCTGAAGCCCAATGCGCCTGGGAACTCTCTCCAGGAGATCGAATCCTACCTTGAGCGAAGAGACACTGTTGCTATTTGCCATGCACTTGTATTGTTTTTCTGTATTCCTATGATGGGAACGTGAACTCAAGGGGCGGATGTGCAAATTTTCATATTTATGATGGGAACACTGAATTCTAGGAGGTGACAAAGACCAGGTCACCTCTCCTGACCAATCACAATGTGGGAAACTGTCACTTGCAACATTAGTGGGTGGTCTAAGGGACCCCAAACAGTATAATTGTCCTAGTATTGCTTAGGAAAATTGTCCGACTTGTCCGAGTAGCAGACCTGTCACTGACCCTACGAACTCTATAGGTGCTCAATCTCAGAGTGCTGCGGAGCACTCTGTCCATACTTTCCTCAATCTCCTAGGGGTGGAAATAGTCTTAAGTGCTGGCGAAGCACTTTGCTGGGGAAATTCGAAAATCCAATCGGGGTTACTGGCGGATTACTTGCAGAGAGGGGTAACGCAGGCGTTGCATCCGAAGCTATGGGTGTTGGTCGTACCTTGGGAAGCCCAGCCCTGACCCAAACCTGAGGGGTATCCTGTCCTGACTGTCCGTGAGCTGTACCTGCTCGCATTCTGGTATTCCATTCCTTGAGGGTCCTTTTCCCCGTCTTCCAAACTGACCCGTGGCCAGGGTTAGTCCTCATTCCTACTTAGGTAAATATCGAACAGTGGGTTTACGTCTTTTCTCTCTCTCTCTCTCTTTCTCTCTCTCCTTTCTTAATAAAGCACTCTTGCCTGTGATACTGCTTTATTGCTTTGTTAGCAACGTATATGCAATTGTTTTATTAGAATTGTTCCACTTTCTCCCCTACCCATAGGTCATTATTAAAATTGTCATATTATAATAATATGTTCCATTTTTCCCCTTTTCCCTTAGCAAGTTTGCAGTGAGTTTCAGTAAGAATAGAATAACTAGCCTAGTTAAATACTCATATTAGGCCCTGTTTTATGTCTCTGCCCTAGTTTAAGTTTGCGGTGAATAGCCTATTGCTTATCAGTGTTCTCAACTTTCTCAAATGATACTTACCCTAATCCATAGTTACTTTATGGTATTGATTTTTACTCTAGATGTTTTATTGTGTATTTGGCTTGTCCTTTTGGCATATTCATTCTGAAATCTTTTGATAAACGTTAAAAAACTCATCAGGTGTCTGTGGTCATTTACAAAAACGTGTGGATAAACGTACTTGATATATGTAAAGTTTTGCTCCCTTTTAGGAAACCTGTCACCTATCCACTGCTAGCTCCTGATCCATCAGGAGTAATGTGCCTGTGGTAAGTCAGGTACATGAATAGTAAGTGGTGTCAGAGGCACCCCCTGAATTACTCATAGTGGCGTGCAAGAAATCACCCGGTTCACGCAAACTCAGTACTCGTTTTACTCGCGCCAGGGGCCCAGTGCGTGGGGAATAATTGGTAAAATCGTGGCCCGGGTGACCTGCGCGCTCTATCAGTAATTTTCTGGTAGCAGAGCGATGGTTAGGACTAGTTAAGATAGGTAGATAGGATAGTTGATAAACAAACCGTGAAAATAAAATGTGCTGCTGATTTTTTTCTATTGCATTGATTCAAGAATTTTGCCATGTTTAAGGTTTTTATGTAAATGTTTATGATTTTTGCATTGCTGCTATAAGTGTTATATGTCGTATTAACAAAGAACTGTTTGTAAGCGTTCAGTGTAGTCCGAATCCCCGGGGAAGTATATAGCTAACGGTGAGTAGAATCCGGTTAGCTGACAAGGTCACTTGTCTAGAGTCATTAGTGCAGGGTTAGGAATAACTGGAAGCACTAATTAGGATTTTTTTTCATCTGTATAATTGATAGCCGCGAGTCCTTTGTATAAAACTTCCCTTGTGATATCACCTAGTAAGGGTCACATGTGGGAGGAGTAATAGGGTCTCTGAGGCTTGACTGGTAAGTAACATAGTCCGCTGGTGAAATCCTGGCTCAGTAGATATCCCGGAAAGAAGTGGATGAGTCAGGAGAATAACGGGGTCTGTATTACTCGTGTGAGAGGGTAGGCAAGGAAGTCTATCCGGAGTGAATGAAAAGTAGACAGAAGTGGTTTACTTGTAGTGAAAGGAAATTTTTCTCTCTATTTAGGACACTCAGACACAGTGGCAATCGTTGTGTGTTGTTGACTAAGATTTGCATTCGCACTTTAGGAAAAGTTAAAAGTTTCCGTTACCTTGTGAAGGAGGGAGTCGGTCGGAAGACTGCTCTGACGTCACTCCGTGCCGCGCTGGTATTGGTCAAGACAGCGGGTGTGTAGTGAAGCTGAATTCGTAAGGGAGGGGTGAGTGCCGGAGCGTGAGACCTGGTCTCGCGAAACGCCGCGCACCCATTGGACTAGAAATTTTGTATCCGCAGTGTTGATTGGTTTCTACAAAATAAAAGTCGCGCTAGCATTGGAAGTACAAAAGTAAACAAGATTAATCAGGCCGAGTTAGAAGTGAGCCTGGAAAGGCATATGTGGTATCCTGAGTTCTTACCTAACCCACAAAACTCAGGCTTCTATAAGGAACAGATTATACGAGGTAGACCGCACATGATGTATGGAATAAAGAGAAAAATGTCATTTTCCGACAAGGTAAAGAATTTCTTCAAAAACGATAAGCCCATTAGAACGAGGGAGGGTGTGATCATTCCTCCGCCGAATACTCCTGCTTCCTTCATGATGTTTGAAAAGGGGTATCATACCTGTGTATGGCTAGAGAATTGGGCCAAGTATACTGCAGATGACGGAGTCCTAGCGTTTCCTATTGATGGTACGTTTAATGGTAGGATTCTGTTTAACTTGAGGACCCGCATGAATGAACTACATCCCAGACCCAGATTAACTCAGTACGAGGCTCTAGAAGAATGGGAAATTGAGGCTTTGGAGAGAGATAGACCCCGGATGGACAAGGGAGTGAGCAAATGGTATCTGAGGGTCCATAGAGAAACCAAAGAGCAGAAAATGAAACATTGGAGACAAAGCATGATGGTGGAGGGTTTGTTTCCAATGATGGGGGTATTAGAACAAGGGAAAGGAAAAAGTAAAGAGAAAACCCATCACTTAATGCCTGTAGGGGACTCAGAAGATGAGCACCTAGAAGATTTGTTGATGAAAAACCCACCTCCCTATGTAGCAGAGTCCGAGCCTTTAAGTTCACCAAACCCGTTTGCCAAATATCCCAGATGTCGGAGGGATAGTGAGACAGATGGAACGGGTACGGATAGCAAGACCAGTGAAGGGGATGGGTTTTGCAGACCTAAATCCACGGTCCCGAATTATCAGCCGTTTGGAGAAGGCCCACCTCGATTGATTACTCCGACTGCCCCAAGTATTTACCCTCCCTTGGTACCCCAAGTATTGCATGACAAATCCGCAGAAAGGGCTTTGCGAGAACAAGAGAAGGAAGCCCTGGTTAGACAGCGAGATGATTTGGTCCGGACCATAGCCCAGATACATCCTCATCCAGATTCCCTGACTATCCCAGTAACTATTGGACCCGCCATTCCTCTTTATAGGGATAACCTGGCTAGTCCTCGTCCTCCCGTCATGACCCCAAACATGCCAACTCCCAGCATTCCTCCCCCGAGAAAAGAAGTGCTCATAGATGATGACCAAGAAAGTGAGTGCGAATCAGTGGTCCTGATGGATATGCCCATTAGGGAACCTAGAACTAGCATGTCGG
This sequence comes from Lissotriton vulgaris, assembly GCF_964263255.1. Taxonomy (NCBI): domain Eukaryota; kingdom Metazoa; phylum Chordata; class Amphibia; order Caudata; family Salamandridae; genus Lissotriton; species Lissotriton vulgaris. Next base: position 2,005,379,917 of record NC_141691.1, on the reverse strand, counting down.
GGGCAAGAAGTCAGAGTAGGGCAAAAGAGGTTCTGATTGAAAGTACGTCTGGGGTTAGGAGTGCCACGGTGGTATCCCCAGAAGAATTAGACAGATGGACCAAAGAATTAGAGAAAGAGACCACTCCCCAACCCAAACCATTAGAAATCTATAAGCTAAGAATAGAAATAGAAGAGATGATGGCTGGAAATGTAGGATTAGACCGTTTAAACTCCTTCAGCGAAGAAGAGTTACTGTTCATCAGTAAAAACCTTACCCGAAACGCTAGATTGCTCCATGAGAGACTGATGGACACAGCCACGGAAATGGGAATAGATGTCAGTCGCTCCAAAATCCTTCAGAAACCCTACAGAGTAGATTTTTCGGACAAAGACTTAGAAAGCTTGAATGTGGTAGGAAAACAGATCCAGATAAAAGAATTATTAAAACTCTTACAGAAATGGGGGGATGTAGGGAAATGGAGAACCCGGTGGGCAAAGAAAAAGGAAGACAGCAGGGCAAAATCCCAGGCTTCAGAATATGTGCTGAAAGAAGTAACTCCCGCAGAAAAATTGTGTCCCATAAGAGAGGTCCCGGGGGGAAAATATGTCCATGTCCCTTGGTCCCGACAGGATATTGTGTCATTTACTAATGACTTCCCGAAATTACGGGAGAAACCAGTCGACTGGTACAGACAGGTTGAACGTTTCATAAAAGTTCAGAAATGCCTATTGAAAGACCTGGATGGGTTTTTCGACATTGTGGTGCCGGTAGATTTATGGACCGAGTGCAAAATAGAGATTGATTGGCCCAGTGAGGAATATGCAAGGGACGAGAAAACAGGAGCTCCCTCGCCTGAAGTAATGAGGAAGTATGATCAAGTCATACAGTACCTCAAGAAAAAGGTGCCCGCAAAAGAAACCGATTGGACCAGAATAGATAGAACTACCCAAGAACGCGATGAAACTGTCCATTCCTTTTATGAAAGATTACTGCAAGTGTTTAAAACTTACAGTGGAATCGATAATAAGGACATGAAGGACATGACCCATTTCAGCTACAGATTTGTGCTAGGATTAAGGCCTGAAATATCCCAATGGATTCGAGATAATAAAATAAGTTGGCAGGGAAAGCCCATAGATGATGTCCTGAAATACGCAAAATACTGCGAAGATGAAATCGAGAATAAAAAGAAGGCCCTCAAGGAGAAGGTTATGTGGGCCCAGGTGAAATTGGCTGAACAACAAGAAAAACAGTTAAGTAAATTAAATTCCAATAATAATGCTCAGAATGCCACTGCTGGGGGAGGAGGGAAGCCTCAGGCAAAAATGAGTCGGGAAGAGGCTATGAAGAAGTTCCCCTGCCACGGGTGCGGCCAATTAGGGCATTGGAGAGACGAGTGTCCACACCTGCAGGCCGGTAATGCCCCTATAAATGGTTTAAATCCACAGGTGCAGAAAGAGGGGACAAGAAAGAATCAGCCACAGGTAAAGCTACCTCCAGTACCTCGCGCTCCTAGACAGAATTATAACAATCAGGGCCAGCAGAATGAAAGGGCGGAGATATGGGAAGGAGAGAATGGAAGCAATGCAGCGATTCCACAATACCTATTAAATGATTCTTTCCTCTGTGATGAACAAGATTGACGGGGCCTGAGGGGGGAGGACAAGGAGTGCGTACTTGGCGCCTCCTTACCGGTAGACCAGACTGGACCATACATTGAAGGAAAGGTAGAGGGAAAAGACGTCACCTTTCTGTTGGACACTGGTGCTACCCGGTCCACTGTGAGAACAGTGGATGTTCCAAACCTACCCCTCTCAGGAGAAGAAATCCAAGTAGTGGGTGTCTCCAACCAAATAATAAGTACTCCAGTAACAGAACCTATGGAAATCTCCATAGGAAACTTTAAAGAAATGCACAGATTTGTGGTCTGTGATTCCAGTCCTGTGAACCTGCTAGGACGTGATTTGTTGTGCAAAATGCGCTGCACCATCTTTTGCACACCAAAAGGTGTCGAAATTCAGACCCCCGATGAAGATGGTTTGTATAAACTGATGTTAGTAAGACCCGACACTGACATTAAAACCTTGTCCATTGAAGACTTACCTGAAGAACTTCAGTTAAGAGTGGTGCCTGAAGTGTGGGATTTCACGGGAAAAGATGTAGGCTTAATGGCAAACGTGGACCCAGTTAAAATCGCAATAAAAGCAAATGCAGTATACCCCAAAATAAGGCAGTACAAAATGAGTGCAGAAGTAAAAGCAGGAGTCGCAATTGAAATTACCAGGTTGCTTGAAGCAGAAATCATAGAAGAAGTAATGAGCAGTCCCTGCAATTCACCCATCATTGGGATTAAAAAGCCTAGTGGAAAGTACAGAGTAGTGCAGGACCTGCGCAAGGTAAACCAAATTGTTGTACCTTGCTGTCCCATTGTGCCCAACCCTGCAGTGATCCTATATCAGATTCCTTGGAATGCGGAATGGTTCACTGTCATTGACTTGTGTCATGCATTCTTTTCCATCCCATTGCATCCGGAAAGCAAGTTTCTTTTTAGTTTTGAATTTGACAGCCATATCTATGTCTGGAATCGCGTCCCTCAAGGGTACACTGAAAGTCCATCGATTTTCAACCAGATACTAAAGAAATGCCTTGAATCTCTAGTCCTGCCAAGAGAATCTGTTTTGGTGCAGTACATAGATGACCTTTTAGTGGCATCTAAAACTCAAACTGACTGTGTCACTGACACCATCGCCTTGCTAAATCACCCAGGAAAAGGAGGACATAAAGTTTCCTCTGACAAATTACAGTTTTGCAAGAATTCAGTAAAATATCTGGGGCACTAGATAGAGAAAGGGATCCGAAAAGTCACCACAGAAAGGATCAAAATAATTAAAGCAATGGACCTACCCCGAACTCAGAAAGAAGTGAGAATGTTTTTAGGAGTTGTGGGGTACTGCAGGCAATGGATTGTGGGATTCGCAACTCTAGCCAAACCTTTGATAAAAATGACCAAGAAGGGAGGGGAAGACCCAGTCAGTTGGGACAGTGAAAGCATGCACGTGTGGGTAACATTGAGAAATTGTCTATGTACTGCTCCTGCATTAGGTATGCCAGATTACTCCAAGCGTTTTGAACTGTTCTGTGACACCAGAGAAAATTGTGCGCTCTCGGTCCTGACCCAGGAGCATGGGCTGGTCAGACGTCCTGTAGCCTATTTCTCAGCCACTCTAGATCCGGTGGCTGCTGGATTGCCCGGATGCTTGAAAGCAGTAGCTGCTACTTGCGTCAGTCTAGAACAGAGTGAGAATATTGTCTGGGACATCCTGTCACTGTGTATGTTCCACATTCTGTTGTAATTTTGCTGACCAGAACCAAGACCCAGTATCTCACACCTAGTCGGCTGACTAAGTATGAGAGAATTCTGATTGGTGCTGAGAATGTAACCATTTCTCGGTGCAATGTCTTAAACCCAGCAACTCTATTACCTGTTCCTCTGGAAATAGACGACGAGGATGAAACGGAACATAACTGCATTGATCTGACAGAATTCAGCACTAAGCTCCGTCCTGACATCCGAGAAGTAGCATTGCTTGATGGGGATCTTACCGTGTTTGTTGACGGCTCATGTTTAAGACATGAGAGTGGAGGTCTGTGTGCTGCCTATGCTGTAGTCACACTGACCAACACCATAGAAGCCTCTTACCTATGCGAGGTGAAATCTGCACAAGTAGCAGAGCTCATCGCATTGACGAGAGCCTGTAGGAGAGGAAAAAACAAAAGAATAACTGTTTATACTGACAGTCAGTACTGTTACGGGGTTGTTCATGACTTCGGCCAGCTATGGTTACAAAGAGAATTCATGACTTCCTCAGGTACCCCTATCAGAAACGGAAAGGTGGTACAAGAATTACTGGAAGCTATTCAATTGCCCAAAGAATTGGCTGTGGTCAAGTGTGCGGCTCACAGATCCGGAAATGATGATGTGACAGCCGGGAATAGGTACGCTGACCAAATCGCACAGTTTTGTGCCCGATACCAAATGTCCCTCCAAATTGGGTTATGGGGTGGACACAGCTGCCAACTGATGTTGTTTGATAATGTGTCAACGTGGGATGAGTTGAAAGACCTACAACAGTTAACAGACAGGGAAGAAAAAGGCAGGTGGAGTGAGAATGAATGCAGAGTGAGGAATGACGGTGTGGTGGTAAACAAAACTGGAGTGCCTGTGCTGCCCGACAGCCTGATAGATCCCATGGTCAGGATGATACATGAACCTACACATATGGGAAGGGACGCCATGTGCCGTGTGTTTGACAAAGTGTTCTACAATTCAAGGTTCAGGAACCAGGCGGAAAGGTTTTGCTAGAGGTGCCTAGTGTGTCAGCAATTCAATGCAGGAAAGAGGACTGTAGTAGAGCAAAGTACCATCGGAAAGGCAGTAGGTCCTTTTGTTAGGATGCAGGCGGACTTTATAACCATGCCAAAATGCAAGGGATATAGGTATGTCCTGGTCATAGTGTGCCTATTTTCCCGGTGGGTGGAGGCTTACCCAGCAAAGAAAAATGATGCCTTGACTGTAGCAAAATTATTGCTCAGGGAGTTGATACCTAGGTTCGGCATTCCTGAGACGATTGAAACAGACCAAGGTGGGCATTTTGCCAACGATGTCCTAGAAGAGCTCTGTAAGGCCTTTAAGATGAAGCAAAGACTGCACTGTGCCTACCATCCCGAGGCGTCAGGGGTGGTTGAACAGATAAATGGCACGATAAAGTCCAGGTTGGCGAAGATGTGTGATTCCACCAAAATGAACTGGACAGATGCTTTGCCCCTTGTGCTGATGAGTCTGAGAAGTATTCCAAATCGAAAAACAGGCTTGAGCCCCCATGAGGTACTAATGGGGAGAGTGATGCGACAAGCATGGGTACCTGGACACAAACTGCTAAGCATTACTGATGATTTGGTGCTAGAATACTGCAAGCAACTGGGTGACCAAGTGCGTTCTATCTCCCACCAGATTGGAGAGACAGCTGACGACTGGCCCAAGACTCCAGCGCATAAGCTTCAACCAGGTGATTGGGTGGTGTTAAAGAAACACACCCGGAAGAGTTGCCTTGGACCAAAGTGGGGAAAGCCAAGACAAGTGATCCTTGTCACCACTACTGCTGTAAAGTGTGCTGGTGTGCCGAAGTGGATCCATGCCAGCCACACAAAGCGGGTGACCGGAGAAAACGCGACTGAAGCTGAAGGCAGCCCTGCTGAGGAGACTCCCGAAGAGAGTCCGGATCTCGCTGACATCGAACTGCCGAGCACAAGTCGAGACGTTGAGTGGTACCCTGCCGACGACCCGGTTCATGATCCAATACGAACTAGGAAATATTCCTACCTAGACAGTGAGTGGGATAGTCCAGGTGAGACAGAACTAGTGGACGAAGGTCAGGACAACGAGACTCACATCACACCTGATCAGGAATTAGGCCAAGTAGGGACAGATCAAGACATCGACACTCCTCCCGAGACTCCGGAGTCTGGAAAGCGACAGATAGTGGTCAAAGTAGATGTTCATGCGGAAGAAAATGAAGGGAACGAAGTGCATGAACCAGAGCAGATAAAAATAGACGAAGTTGTTCAGGATTCAGAATCCAGTTCACCTGAGAGCAAAGAAAACATACAAAACGAACCTGAACAGGGCAAGTTTGAGGACCAGGCAGAAGAAATAGATGAAAGACCTGGAACTAGTCAGACAGGAAGGGAAATAGACTCTGTCAAACGCAAAGAAAAAATAAAAAGAGTGCACGAGGAAGGCCAAGTGTCCTCGACCACTGAAAGTCACAGAAGCAAAAGTACACCCAGGTACGTCAAAAGACTAAGACTCCGAATAAAAACAGTCGAGGAAAAACTGAAAGACCGTAAGAGGGCTGAGAGTGAAAGAAAAGCAGCCCGAGGCAAGTCTCTGAGAAAGAGCGACAGAGTGAAAAAACAGAACAGACTGTATCGGAGCCCCGAATGGACATACTTGGTGTTGGAAGAAATTGATGAGCCCAGTCACAGTGGCAAAAGACCCCCCTTGAGACGAAACCGAGTGAAGCCTTGGTGTAAAGAGACAAAGAGGGGTTGCAAAAGCCACCTGTAAGCTAAAAATGTCTGATTCAAGCGTATCAGGAAGGTCCAGATTTGGGTGTTGTAAAACTTGCTGTAAAATATGCTTATGTAGTGTAGCTATGTTGATAGTCATGTGGATAGGACTGACAGTTTTTATCCCTTTTATGATAAGTAAAGATCCTAACTTGTCCCCTACTGAACCGGAAGTGATAGACACAGACGTTGTACAGACTGCAGAAACACCACGAAGCTTAGAACGACGTGACAACTCAAAAAGTCTAAGACACACAAGACCAAAATTAGAAGCATCAGATGAGGGTGGACTACATTTTCACAACATGAAAAACAGAACACATTTAAATGTTTTCGCTAACCTATTAGTGCACTATGTAGAAGCTATGGAAATAGAAGATTGTTATGTCTGCATGAAGCTACCCACTTCTGTAGCTGAAGGCGTGACATATCACCACTTACCCCTAACCTATGGAATCTCCTGTAGCATATTGGCAAGCTTGTTTTATAGAAGCACTCTACAGTACTACTATTCAAATGCTGACGTAGTCTTTTCTGAACTCCCGATTAGGGGACACCTGAACCTTGTACATATTAGAAGTGAGGTGACCAGGTATATGGGAGAATATTTCCTGACTATAGGTGACATAGACTTAAATGAAGCACGACAGGCTAATCTGACCTGTTCCTTGCAAGAACAGGAAAAGATGTTCATAAAAATGGCAGACAGAAGGAGGGAAAAGTTTCAGAAAAAGGCAAATGACGAAAAGGATAGAGTCCCTAGGTGGGCAGAACATATGGATAACACCTCGCAAGGCGAAGCCAATCCTGCTTTGTTGCTGGATTTTGAACGGAAAGGAAAACTTTGTCTCCATAGAGAAAGGACAGAATATTATAACAATGTATTCATTGGTTCCAGCGAGTGTGAACATAATTATAAGGTAATTGGAGGTTGGGGTTTCAAAAATGGGTCAGAACCTGTGTTTCCCCGAATATATTATATATGTGGGAACAAGGCTTACTTTAAATTGCCGGATCACTGGTATGGAAGCTGCTACTTTGGCATTGTTTTCCCGAAAATATACCATGTGAATAATGCAGCTGGAAGCAATGATGAAGATACTAATGGCTTAGTGCGTAGTAAACGTGAGAGTGTAGGAGAAATAATAGGTGATATTTTCAGTGCACTGATACCTGGAATGGGGGTAGTTCTGAACACACACAGAATTTGCAAACTGTCTACAGTAGTGGATCGGTTATCTACTGACACTGCTGCTGGATTCCTACTGGTCAATACTGAAATGGTTGCGATCAGATCAATGGTTTTGCAGAATCGCCTTGCTCTTGACACCTTATTGGCAAAAGAGGGCGGAGTCTGTAGAATGCTGAAGGCGCAACATTGTTGCACCTACATACCTGATAAAAGTATTGAACTTAAAAGATATGTAAGAAATATAACTAATTTGGAAAAAGAGCTCAAACCATTGGAGGTTGACAGTGCCTGGACGAGACTGACTGGAGGTCTCTCCTCAATAGGTAGTTGGTTTTCTAACTTAGGTAGAAACCTTCTGTGGAAAATACTGATGCCAATAATCGGAATAGGTGTGGTTGTTCTGATCATATTCATCTGCTGTAAATGCCAAAAATGTAAAAAGAAGTACACAGTAAATAAGAGAGGGGTGAAAAGAAACATTGATGAGTTAGAATTAGAAGAACTAAGGAATCAAATCTATAAAAAGGTAAAGAATCACCACTCTCATAGAGAAGCTGAAAGAAAAATAAATAATAAATTTGTTGAGATTGAGATGCATGATATGGAAGAATGAAAGCTGGCATCTGTTTCCTTTGTAGTGATGATAGTAAATATCATCAAAGAGGGGATTGATGGAGCAAGGATTCGCACGTAAAGCGACTTGCTCGCACTCATGAACCTCGCCTAACGTATAATCATATTAATCCAACTGTCCGTCTTTTGTTGAGCGTTTTTCCGAACACGCGGGTGTCCCTGAGAGGCTTGCCTGTGTGTCTTTCTATCCTCACAATGCTTGCACTAAGGAAATGGCTGCTTCGCAGAAATCCAGTCTGCGCATGCGTCGGTCATACCCATGTGATGTGACGCACTCGCATTTTGGAGGGATTGTGTTGCTCATGCGCACTGATGCAAAGATGGCCGCTTGTCTCTCATCACGCTCTCTGCTTGCTACCGCTGCTTTTGCCTATCTGTCTTTTCGCACTAAACTTTAATACTATAGATGTTATAAAATACGGGGTGTGTTAAGTTCTATCACGGTATACAGTGTGATCATTTTATGTATGATTCTAATTTGTTCTTGCTTACTTTTCATGTATCGCGTCTCTGGGGGGCCGGTAACACATGAGCTACGCCATGATGAAGCTCCTCTGAGAACTGTCATGTGACCTGAGAGAAACCTCACTGCGCAGAAGCTAAAACAAGCCAGCTGGCTCCTGAAGCCCAATGCGCCTGGGAACTCTCTCCAGGAGATCGAATCCTACCTTGAGCGAAGAGACACTGTTGCTATTTGCCATGCACTTGTATTGTTTTTCTGTATTCCTATGATGGGAACGTGAACTCAAGGGGCGGATGTGCAAATTTTCATATTTATGATGGGAACACTGAATTCTAGGAGGTGACAAAGACCAGGTCACCTCTCCTGACCAATCACAATGTGGGAAACTGTCACTTGCAACATTAGTGGGTGGTCTAAGGGACCCCAAACAGTATAATTGTCCTAGTATTGCTTAGGAAAATTGTCCGACTTGTCCGAGTAGCAGACCTGTCACTGACCCTACGAACTCTATAGGTGCTCAATCTCAGAGTGCTGCGGAGCACTCTGTCCATACTTTCCTCAATCTCCTAGGGGTGGAAATAGTCTTAAGTGCTGGCGAAGCACTTTGCTGGGGAAATTCGAAAATCCAATCGGGGTTACTGGCGGATTACTTGCAGAGAGGGGTAACGCAGGCGTTGCATCCGAAGCTGTGGGTGTTGGTCGTACCTTGGGAAGCCCAGCCCTGACCCAAACCTGAGGGGTATCCTGTCCTGACTGTCCGTGAGCTGTACCTGCTCGCATTCTGGTATTCCATTCCTTGAGGGTCCTTGTCCCCGTCTTCCAAACTGACCCGTCATATTATAATAATATGTTCCATTTTTTCCCTTTTCCCTTAGCAAGTTTGCAGTGAGTTTCAGTAAGAATAGAATAACTAGCCTAGTTAAATACTCATATTAGGCCCTGTTTTATGTCTCTTGCCCTAGTTTAAGTTTGCGGTGAATAGCCTATTGCTTATCAGTGTTCTCAACTTTCTCAAATGATACTTACCCTAATCCATAGTTACTTTATGGTATTGATTTTTACTCTAGATGTTTTATTGTGTATTTGGCTTGTCCTTTTGGCATATTCATTCTGAAATCTTTTGATAAACGTTAAAAAACTCATCAGGTGTCTGTGGTCATTTACAAAAACGTGTGGATAAACGTACTTGATATATGTAAAGTTTTGCTCCCTTTTAGGAAACCTGTCACCTATCCACTGCTAGCTCCTGATCCATCAGGAGTAATGTGCCTGTGGTAAGTCAGGTACATGATTAGTAAGTGGTGTCAGAGGCACCCCCTGAATTACTCATAGTGGCGTGCAAGAAATCACCCGGTTCACGCAAACTCAGTACCAGGGGCCCAGTGCGTGGGGAATAATTGGTAAAATCGTGGCCCGGGTGACCTGCGCGCTCTATCAACTCTACCACTGGGCGAAGGAGTTTTTTGAAGCACCATGGTGCCGATGAAAGATCGAAGGGGAGAACCTTGTATTTGTAGAAAACTCCTTGCAAGCTAAACTGTAGGAAGCGCCGCTGTGGCGTGAAGATGTGGACGGACAAGTATGCATCCTTCAGGCCCAAATGGACCATCCAATCCCCTTCTTGGAGAAGATTGTGAAGAAGATGGATACCCTTCATCTTGAAATAACGATCAACTACACATCCATTGAAGTCCTTGAGGTTTAACACAAGTCTGGATACACCCCCTATCTTCTCCACTAAGAAGATGGTGCTGATAAACCCTCTGGGGTGAGGGTCTGTGTAGTAGGTAACTTATGTATGTTTAATTATTTGCTTGTACTTCTTTAAAGAATGTTTTCTGTGTAATGGTCTATATGACTTATGTGATTCTAGAATTGAAGGTAACACTTGTCATTCTTGCCTGAGACCTCTGCTGTACCGGTCGTGGGTCCACAACTTGGAATAAAACTTAATTTACTGCAGAACATATTTGATGGATTATTATTCAATGCGTTATGTTTCCATTCTTGTGAGTGCGGAGATCCCTACTACATTGTATGGCGACGATCGTGTTTAGCGGATTTCACTTTTAATACGTTGGAACCACAGTGAAAATTGGACCCACCGACAAGTAAGAAATATTTCGTGAACTTTGCCAGAGGAGTTCTTTTGATTTCAATATATGAAAATCTGGAAAATGTGAGTTATTTGTTTCAATGACTATCTGTACTGAAAGTTAACCGTCAAGTCAAAAACCAGCTTACCTGCATTCTTTAAACGAGAGCTCCATTCTGTGCGCATGCAACTCCCGTTTATATGCGTGAGTGCTTCTTTCTACAATAACGTATGACGTTGCGTTTGTTGCGTCGTAATCGGCGTAAAACGTGTGATCTCGTCATCACGTTGGCGGCCATTTTAACTCTGTGGGCTTGTCTGCATTGATTTACTAGTACAGTAAGCAATTTCAGTTAAAGCACTTTCTTTCTTCTAACATCGGTTTTATAATCCGGACAGCTGCATCGGACATTGTCATTTGAATAAACAAGTAAGAATAATATTACTTTATATTATTATTTATTAGAAAACATGGCAAATTCAAATTCAAACAATAGCATTGTTGCACCACCTTCGTTTTTAAATATACCTGGAAAACCATCCACTTCTTGGCGTAAGTGGCTTCGTGTATTCACTAACTATTTAGAGGCAATTGATGCGTTGGATTACTCATCATCAAGAAAAAGAGCTATTTTATTCAATCATCTATGTGACGCGGGCCAACAACTTTTTGACAATTTACAAGTGGTTCAAAATCCTACCGATGATGAATCTTGGAATGTGTACAGTGAAGCATTAACACGTTTAGGTAAACAATATAAGGATGAACCATCAGTCATGGTTGAGCGTCATGTTTTTTTTCAAAAGAAAGCGGTCACAAGAAGAATCAATTGAGGATTATTTGGCAACTTTGCGTGTTTTAGCTTCAAAATGTGAATTTGGATCTTACATTGACACAGCTCTTCGTGACCAACTTGTCTTCAATTTCTACAATAAAAGGATTCAAGAACGAATTTTGACTTGCAAAAATCAGAATTTAGAGGAAGTAATGGTTATAGCTAAAAGTATTGAATGTTCAGTTTGCTCTTCAAAAATTCTAGCTGAATCAACACCTATCACTACTTCTTCTACTGTTACAAACATTACACAAGGAGATGATACTGATTGCAACATTAATGCTGTTTCTTCATGTTATAAAGATAAGAAAGCATTTGAACGTACACCTAATATTTTCTGTTTTAGGTGTGGGTCTAGATTTCATGTCGGCAACAATCCAAAATGTCCTGCACAAGGTAAAAGGTGTACCAATTGTAAAAGAATTGGACATTTCTATAGTATTTGTCATGCACCTAAGGATAAGACAAAAGTTAATATGATATATACCGAAGATGGATTGTGTGATGCCCTTAATGTTTCATCTTTGTCTATTCAAATAAGTGCTCTTGATGATCACAGAGTTAAAGGTCCTATTTGTAGTGTTTTAATTGGGAATATCAGAATGGAAGTTATGGCAGATTCCGGTTCGCCCATCACTATTTTGGATGAGAACATTTTTTTTAGTTTGTGGCTAAATACTGAACTATTTCCTACTGATGTCAACCCAAAAGCTTTTGGTGGTTATGACATTATAACGCGTGGTTATTTTTCAGACTCTATTAATTTTAAAGGCAGAATCATTCATACTAAAGTGTATGTGGCACTTAATGGCAGAAACATATTAGGTTGGATTGATCAGGCTAGTTTCGGCATATATTTAAAACCTGGTCATCCTGAGCCTGTAGTATTAGGTGAATTACCTGTTTTGGCTGTTCAGGAGAATGTCTCACAAGATCCTGTTTTGTCTAAGAGTTTTAATAAGTATAAAAATGTTTTTCGTGAGGAAATTGGGTTTGTCAAAAATTTTGAACACACAATAAAATTAAAAGAAAAGGTATTTCCTGTAGTTCAAAAAGTAAGGCCAGAACCACTATCTGTACGACAAGATCTTAAAAAACACATTGATCTATTGGTAGCTCAAGATATTGTTTGTCCTGTGGACTCGTCTGAATGGGTTTCGGCAGCAGTAGTCGCAAGTAAACCTTCAGGCGAGATTCGTTTGAGTGCTGATTTAAGAGTATTGAATCGTAATATAGTTGTAGATGCACATCCATTACCTAAAATTCATGATATGTTAGCTAATATAGGTTCAAGTAAGTTTTTTTCTACCATAGACTTACGCTCTGCGTACCACCAAATTCTTTTGGCTAAAAAATCTCAGTATCTGACTACTTTTGTTACACCATTTGGTGTATACATGTACAAAAGACTTCCCTTAGGTCTTGCTTCCGCAGCCAGTATATTTCAAAGGCTGATGGATACTATTTTTGACAATTGTCCTGGTATTCAAGCATTTCAGGACGATATTTTGATCCTTTCTGTATCATTAGATCAACATTACATATTGATTGAGGAAGTTTTGAACAAATTACAAGATCAAGGTCTCTCTATCAATATCAAGAAATGTAATTTTTTAGCCAATGATGTTGCTATTTGGGTCACAATTTGTCTGGTGCAGGTATTAAACCCAAGAGCTCCTTGCTGGATGCTATTAAGAATGCCCCTTGTCCTACTGACAAGGATTCTTTAAGGGCATTTCTGGGTTTAAGTGAATACTGTGCGAGATTTGTGAGGGTGTATGCTTTTGTTGTTCAACCTCTTAGGAATATTTTAAAGAAACACGTTAGATTCCTGTGGTCTTCTCAAAACTCAAACAACTTTTATTAAGACAAAAACATAGGGGGAGGGAACAGGAGGTTAGGGTTACATACATTCAAGTGAAGAAGTTGAGCATGATACTATGAGTGCGATGGTGGACTAGTCCGCTGTGGAAAAGGAAACAACGGCAAATGAGAAAGGCTAAATATAAGCAACACCTTCAATCTGAGCATAATCAACACCATCAGTCTGAGCAGAAAAAGAAAAGCAATAACACAAAGAAAACCAACCCACCATCCCCTAGAACCCCCCCGAACACCCCAACTCACCCCAACTCCCCCCCCCACCCCCGTCCAATGTTCCGCTAATAACACTACCTGCCCTCCCACTACGCCCCCCCCCCACCATGAGCCCAGCCCTTATGCCCCCCTAGTCAGCTGAAATCACCGGTGGTGTCAATCTTAGAAGCCTGAGGTACCTCGGACAGGTGAGTTCCCTAAATTCCGTAGTTAAAAGCGCGTGAAAGGGTTGCCATAGCTCATCAAATTGGTCCACATCCCCCGCTACCATGAGTGATAATTTTTCCATACCCAGCACATGCCAGAGCCTGTGCAACCAGCCTGTGATGGAGGGGACCGTGGTGGTGCGCCAGTGGATCAGGATGTTCTGAACCGCTGAGCCCAGCGCTATCGCGATTTGCCTGCCCCTGCGGGACTTCAGCGGGTACATCAGACCATTTGGAAGGCCCAGCAATACATACGCCGGGAAGCGCAGTAATTCGATTTCAAAATGCACATCAATCTCATCAAGAACTTCCTTCCAATAAGCTGCCAACAAGGGACAATCCCAAAGAATATGTGAAAGGGTCCCCACCTGACCACAACCTCTCCAGCACTCCCTCTCGATATGCCTGTTCATCTTGTGCAGTCTCTCCGGGGTGTAGTACCAATATGTGGACACCTTGGTGAATGTTTCGGTGAGGCCAGTGTGATATGCCGAGTGTCTCGCACGGTGTGCAATTTGGTCCCACTCCTTATGGCTAAGTGTCCTACCCAATTCCCTGTTCCATCGTTCCCTGCCTGGGTTATAGTAGTGAAACGGAGGGGCCTGCAAGAACTTATATAGATCGGTGATCAGTTTAGCATCGGAGGCGCGGGTCACCAACCACCGCTCATATGGTGTTATCTGACGATCAGCGGTGTCCCGCACCTGGGGTTGAAGCGCCCAGTGCCGGACATGCATATATCGCAGTCTATCTGACTCCGGCAGTTGGAACTCCTGTTGAAGTTGCTGAAAGGGGACCACTCCCTCCGACCCATAAATCTGAAAGAGCGCTCGGCAGCCCGCCGCCCTCCAGTGGGAAAAAGGGCCTGGCTCCATCCCAGGGGAGAAATCAGGGTTATCTGCTATCGGCGTAAAAGGCGAGGGGAACGTGGTGAGTTCCCGAACCTCACAAACTGTGTCCCACACCCTCAGGGGAACCCGCGTGACAAAGGAAGCATAGAGGTTGGGGGGGCGGTGAACCCGACGCAAGAATGGAACCTCCTGGAGGGTACGCCCCGCCACCGCCTGGTCTTGAAAGAGCCAGTGCTTATCGGATTCCCACCTGCTCCACTCCACAAGGTAGCGCAACTGCGCCGCCTGAAAATTTTTCCAGAGGTCCGGGATACCGAGGCCCCCCGCCTCCGGGGCGAGCGTGGAGAGAACCCTCTTCATCCGCGGCTTGCGGCCTTGCCAGACAAAGCGTGCGATGTCAGCTTGCGTCTGCCTGATCCAACCCACTGGAGGCTGGAGCGGCAAGGCTCGGAAAAGGTATAGAATCTAGGGCAGAACCGTCATCTTGACCGCTGCAATCCTGCCGAGCCAGGACAACAGGCTTTTGCTCCAGCGGCCAAGCTCCTCCTTGATCTTCTTGCTAAGAGAGGCGTAATTGGCCGTTACCATCTCTGGCAACGTCGGCGCCAGTAGAATCCCCAGGTATGGCACCAGGGATGATGACCACTGCATGGGAAAGAGCCGCTGGAGGTCCCGTCTAGTATCCGCGGCCAGAGACACATCTAGAGCCACCGACTTGCCCATGTTCATTTTAAAACCGGCCACTCGCGAAAAAGCGTCCAGCTCGTGAATACAGGCGGGAAGGGACCTCCTGGGATCGTCCAGGGTCAACAGGACATCATCCGCATAAAGACTGACCGTGTGGACATACTGCCCCATCTTGATCCCGATCGCATCCGGGTTTTGGCGGATCCTCTGGGCAAACGGCTCCATGTAAAGAGCAAAGAGGAGTGGGGAAAGTGGGCACCCCTGCCTAGTGCCCCGTTCGATTGCAAAACTACGGGAGCTGCACCCATTGACTCTCACCGTCGCCGAAGGGTACTTGTAGCAATTGAAGACCATCGAGCAGAATTTGTCACCGATGCCCAGTTTCCTGAGCACCTGCTCGAGGTAAGGCCAGTGAACCCTGTCGAAAGCTTTCTCAGCATCCACCGCCAGCAGCATCCGCTCGCCCGGGATCCGCGAAGCCTTCTCCAGAATGTGCGCCACTCATTTAGTATTGTCGACAGTTTGTCTACCAGGCACAAAGCCAGCTTGGTCGGCCTCAACCAGACCCGGGAGGTGCAGGGCCAGCCTGGACGCCAGAATCCCGTGTACAATTTGAGGTCGACATTCAGGAGCGAGATGGGACTATATGAGCCGCATAAGGCCCGGTCCTTCCCAGGCTTCGGGATCACTGAGACCTTTGCTCTCAGGAGGTCTGGTGGGATGGCTCCTGATTCGGAGAAGGAGTTAAACAGCCGGGCGAGGATAGGGGCCACAACCAGGCAGAAGGTTTTATAAAACAGGGACGTGTAACCGTCCGGGCCCGGAGCTTTCCCGTGCTTGAGTCTGGCTATCGCGGAAATCACCTCCTCAACGTGGATGTCGCGCTCAAGGTATTCCGCCTGAGCGGGGTCCAGCGCTGGAAGGGTCACGGACTCCAGATATTCCGTGGCATCCCGCGACGAAGGGGGCTCCCGGGCATATAGCGCTTCATAGAAACTACAAAAAGTTTCCGCAACCGCCGCATCACCAGAAACCGCCACCCCGTCAGCACCCAAGAGTTCCTTCACCACGTTACGCTGGTGCGCGACACGAAGCCTATGTGCCAAGAGTTTGCCACACCTATCCCCCCCTGTGTAGAATGCATGTTTCAGACGCAACGCTGCGTATTCCGCCCTGTCCATGTCCAGCGCCGACAGGAGCTTCCTGGCAGCCTTCAACTGCCTCCACACCCTTGGAGCTCCCGTACGGCGGTGGACCTGCTCCAGTTCCCGGACCTGGGAAGTCAGCTCCTCCCTCTTGCGCTGCCGCTCCCTATTTTCTGCCGAGGAGATGGAGATGAACTCCCCCCTGAGAACCGCCTTCAGCGCCGCCCACTGTGTCGCCAGTGAAGTGTCCGAGTTATCGTTGTGTGCCTGGTATTCCCGGATCGCCTCCTCAATATGCTTTACAACCGTTTTTTTGTGCAGAAGGGTGTCCCCAAGGCGCCCCCGAGAGGGGGAGGTTGTCGGCCACGCAAACGTGCCCACGACCGGCGCATGATCAGACAGTGTCAGGACCCCAATGTCCGCTGCCGTAGCAGCGGCACGCATCGGTCCACTAACCAAAAAGTAGTCCAACCTTGCGTAGGTCCGGTGCGCATGCGAGTAATAGGAATAATCCCTATCTGTAGGGTGGAGGGTGCGCCAAAGATCATGCAAATCCATGTCAGTGATTCGGGCCTTCCCGGCCTGGGAAAGTTCCCCAGTCTGCGGGAATCGCTGCGCTGATCTATCTAATGCAGAATCAAAGACTATATTTAAGTCACCCCCTAGTATGACATGACGATCAGGGGAGGCAGTCACGTCCACCAGCACCGAATCTAGAAAGCGTTCTTGATGGTCATTTGGGCTATATAAGGAGCCAATGGTAAACGACGTGTCCCCCAGGCGGAGGCGGTATGCCAAAAGCCTCCCTTTCTGTTTGGCAAATTTGTACAACACCTCCCCCCTGAAGGAGCTCGACAGCAGAATAGCCACCCCCGCGGTCTTGGACGTAGCAGAGGAGAAAAACTGAGTTGGAAACTTGGCAGAGCGCATTCTGTAACAATCACGGGACAACAAGTGGGTTTCTTGCAGGAGGCATATATCAGCTTGTGTCCCCTCCAGCAGAGACAAAATCGCCCTGCGCTTCACAGGGTTATTCAGACCCTTAACATTAAGGGTCACCACCTTCAGGGACGACATACCTCCCAGGGTCCGGAGACGCTATGCCGCGGGCAGGCAACTAGCGGGGGAGGGGCGCAGGGCAGCAGCGCAGGACAAGCAAAATAGGACCAAGCGTTAACATATGAAATACCGGACGGTTCCTTCCCAACCCCTGAACAACTCCCAACCCCACCCCAAACTAACCAGTGGCAACTAGCCAAATTCCTACTCATACACAAACAACCCATTGTCCCAGTCAAGTCCCAAAACGGACAAGTCTGCAGAAAGTACCAAAAGTGGACGTCCGGCCACTCGCTCTCCCCGCCCTCCCCCGGCCCTCCCTCCGACCCCCAAACCTGACACCGAAGAAGCTATGTCCATCTCCCCCTGGAGTGAGTCTACGCCGTCAAGGCCACACCGTTCGTGGCGGCCGAGTCCCTGGCCGAGTCCTTCTCTCAGAGCGCTGGCCATGTCCGCTCTAATGGTGGGCGAGTCAGGTCGCCCAGCGCTCGCCGCCGATCTCCTCCTCGCTGACCGCCGTCGTCCTCCTCTATCCGAGCGCCTCCAGGTCGGTGTTGCTCCATCCTCTTCTGTAGCCGTGAGACCCAAGACGCCGCAGACATCCTGCAAGGAGCGCAGCTGGTGCAGTACCCCGTTCCAATGGAATATCAAATGAAAGGGATGCCCCCAGGAGTACGGTGTCTCGTGCTCTCGCAGGAAATCGGTTGCAATCCTGAAGGACCTACGCTTCTGTAGCGTGATGGCAGACAGGTCCTGATACAGCGCCACGGAATGTCAATGGCTGTTTTCTGCGGGCCTTGGACATGATGCGCTCCTTCACCGGGAAGTCAGGGAGGTAGGCCAAGATGTCCGGCGGAGGTGCCGCCAACTGTCGCTGTCGGCCGACTCTGTGGGCCCTGTCGATGCGGATCGGGAAGTCCGCGGGCTCTCCCAGAATCTCCCGGAACAAGTCCTGCAGGTAGCCCACCAGGTCTGTCCCCTCATCTGCGGACGGCACACCTCGTACTCGTATGTTATTCCTCCTCAACCTGTTCTCCAGGTCCTCGTTATGGGCTTGGAGTTCAACATGTTGCTCCCTGAGACGGAGAACGTCCTGTTGCAAATGGACAATCTCGTCGTCCCGACGTTGGGCCGCCGCCTCCACCGTCTCCATCCGTTCGCCGAGGCCCTCCACCTCCCTGCGGACCTCGTGTACTTCACTGGCCACCTCCTGCTTCAGCGTCTGGAAGTCAGCCTTAAGCGAGCTGAACAGTTCCTCCATGAAGGACCTCGTGACGGGGGGCTCACCCCCGGTCGGGTCCGCAGCAGCCCGGGAAGAGCTCGGAGGCGGTTGCGCCCTGTCTCGCTGTTGTTGGGCCCTGCTAAGCATGTCCGGCAGGGTGCGATCCCCCTTCCTCGATCCTCGGTTTCCGGACATTCGTGCCCCGTAAGCCCCCGCACTCAACTGAGTCAGGAACACTGGCTCCGGCCACCAGCAGTAGGCTCGGCCCTCGATGAGTCTCTAACGTTCGGCAGAGCACCTCCAGGGTGAACGCCCGCTAAGGTAGGGACACCAGGGGCCCTGCGCCACAGATGACAAAATGGCGGGCCAGTCCAGTCGCAGAGGGCCGTTCGGTGCCCAGCCAAAGTTCCAACATAGGCCCCCGCAGGGGGAACCCAGGCTGCCGCGTCCCGCAGGAAAGAAGAGCTGTGCAAGGGTAGAGGTGCAGGAGACGACCCCAGGCGACACTGGAGGAGGGCTGCGTCACCGTCGCCGTGAAGACAAGATGGCGGTTGGGCGGGGCCGGGCAGATCGTCCAGACCCGGCGATGCCACCAGGACCACTCTAAGAGTCAGGTATACAGAGGAAAGTTCTATCCAGGGCCGTCCAGCCAGAGAGGAGAAACAGTAGACCTGGCTCCAATCCTAAGCACTGTCGCCAACTGGCGACGGGGCCGGGGCCCGCACAACGTGAGAGGCCACCACCGCAAGACCAAGCACCACCACGATCACACAGCAGGGTCCTCGCTCAGCGATGTCACACGGCAGTCGTCCCACTGACGATCCCCGTCGAGTACCGGGCGGGCTCCACTCCAGA
Source organism: Lissotriton vulgaris (assembly GCF_964263255.1). Lineage (NCBI taxonomy): Eukaryota > Metazoa > Chordata > Amphibia > Caudata > Salamandridae > Lissotriton > Lissotriton vulgaris. Next base: position 2,005,360,465 of record NC_141691.1, on the reverse strand, counting down.
TCGCTAGACATCAGCACCAGGCCCCAGCCGAGGCTCCCGGACAGCGCCCCGCTCTGCTCCGCCTCCAAGGCGCTCCACCGTCCGGCTATCGGTCTCTTAGCGTGCTTCCGCCGGAGCGATCGGGGCCAAAGTAGCATCAATGTGTGCCCCAGGGTCTCCGCCGCCCGTCCCTCAGCCGCTGAGTTTCAGCGGGGGGAGAGAAGCTAACGAAAAAGGGCTCGGGCCGAGTCGTGTCGGAGGAGCTGCGGGAAGAAGCATCCGCTCACCCCGCCATCTTGGCCACGCCCCCCTCAAACAACTTTTGAGGATATTAAGAATATGATTGTTACAGAGATCCCTACTACAGTCTGTGACTACTATGGCCCCTTTCTTCAGTAGAGATAGTAGCGGAGATGAAGTCCTGCTCTTGTCGGTAAAAAGACATCTGGGGATGAGAACTCTGGCTGGGGGATCTCCCTGAGAACCCAAGCATCATGTGAGATTGTGCGCCATACGTGCAGAAAGGACTGTATCCTGCCCCCCAACATTACTACTGAACATCGGATCAGTCTCACCTCTGTTTCCAGCATCCTGGTTTCCATCCTGGTTTCCTCTGTATCTGCCCTTCCGAAAGCGATTTCTGGAGCGCCGAGTTGGGTAAAAGCTGGAATTGCTGTTGTTGGTGTCCTGGTAGTCCCCGCGTTGCTTGTGGTATTGACTGCTTGGGGAGCCCTGATTATAAACCTCGGCCGAACAATCGCCCTACGTATCATCCGGCCCTGATGAAAACCGGTTGGAAGTCTTAGGGATCCCTGTGCCTTATCCAGCCCGATGAATGTGGTGACAAACTTGGTCAGCTCCTTGACGAAGGGCTGACCAAATGGAGGGCCCTGAGCTAAGGGTCAAGATTCTGAAGAAGAAAGTTCAGCCAACTTAGGGTCCAGCTTCAGCAGAATAGGGTGTCTTCTCTCACTGAACATTGTGCAATTTCCGTTTCCTAACTGGCAAACCGCCCGTACAGCCCACCCAATTAGCTCCTCAGGATCGATAGCCACAGCGGACTCCTGAAAGCCCAACTCCAAAATCTTGGTCACAGGACCCGTCATATCTAGAAGTTTGTCTTTGCATGGTCGTCATGCTTGGCCTGTGCCCTTCTTCAGATCTTTAGAATACTTTTTTAAATATGTCATTATAGAGGGATCCACCTCTGGAGTCTCTGCCACCTTACCCAGCCGTGCCCTGACATCCTTGTCGAACGCTTGTTGAAGGTGGGATTGGACATAATCTGTCTCCTAATGAGGTGGTAGCCAAGCAATGGAATTGTGGTGGACAATCTCTGTCGGTTCGAACGTGAGCAGTTTGGCCTGGGGAGGGATGTCTACGTGGTGCTCCTTTTTTGAGCTCTTAGAGCACGGGTACTCATAGTACGGCCCGCAGGCCGCCAGCGGCCCGGCAAGCTTTCCTTGGCGGCCCGCGGACCTTGTAGACATCATACCTGTGTTTTTTTTTTAAGTGTCAGCAAACACAGGTTTGCAGCAGGGCGGACTCCGAGACACTCACTCTATGGGGGCTGGGCGATTCCAATGATAGTAAGAGTGATGATGCAGGGGCGCTAAGAAGAGGTGAAAAACAACAAAGCCTCATTACCATGTAAATGGTTTTTTAAAGACCTGTGAAGTACTCTGGGGCGGCTGTGTGTGCCCGGGAAGCTGTCTCACCCGGGATGCAACACACATGAGGGGGAAGAGGGGTGGGTTTTCTGAAGCCATTTCAGTCCAATGGGCGTTGCGCGCCTGGGTCTGGGCTGGCGTGGGTGCCCACTTACAAGTGCAGGAATGCCAAAAATGATTCCTCAAACCGTGACCCGGGCTGCATAAATTTGCATGCCACGAACACCTCATTGAAATAGCTCACCCCACAGAGCAAGCACGTGTACATGCACGTTCACAATTGTAAATTTTTTATAATTTGAATAAAGAGGCGCACAAAGCACAACAAATTTTAGGTGGTCACAATTCAATTCATCATGAGAAGAAGGCAGCAGGAGCGTGCCGTGGGAGGCACACATACGTATCCGGGTGGCTAAATCAGGAATATTGTGCAACGTCAGTGAGGCTGCTTTGTGTTATTGCTCCGTCAGGGGAGCTCCTCAACCTAAAAATTAATGTTGCTGAACACTTGGTAAGATAACACACAGCCCTACTAAGTATTTTCAATTAGTCGACGACGTTTCAATTTGTGTGATATTCTAATCGTACGTGGCAAGTATTTTTTTTTTATTGAGCCAAATTATGATTTTGACAGCACCGTTTTCACATGCATAAGCCCACAATGTACATAGATATTGAAGGGGAACCCTAAATATCCCTGTACTTTCATGGTTCACAACCAAGCATGCCTCTCCCCAGGACTGTTGCTGCTTTGTAAAAATCACCAGTGTTAAGTGATAACAGACAGGGCTACATGGGTTTGATTGGCAGACGAGGTGGATTATACTTCACAGGTTTTGTGGGTCCCAGCCATTAATAAGTGGACGGTGACAAGAGGCAGGTTTGATAACCCGGTGGAACTTTGCTTGTCCAAAATGGCACTTGTGATTTCATTGTATCGCCTTAACAATTGCAACAGTAGATCGTAGCACTATATAGGTTTGTGATATGAGATCCATAGACTTTGTCCATCTTTAAGGATATTGAATATAGGCATTTTATATATAAATATATATATATATATTCGTGCTTCGTGACAGCTTGTAAAAGTGTTTGGTGTAGTATTGAAAATACAGCGCGACGCCCCCCTGACAGAAAAGAACATCTACTGAGATCGCAATTACTGTTGGGGAGAGAGGTACCTTCACGGATTGGTAAAAGGTGTGTTTTTAATGGACTTACCATCTATGCCTCCTAAAGCAACTGTCCCGCGAGTTTTTGGGTCCGTGGCTAGTAATGTGGAACACCACATGGTGTTCGGGAGCCTAATCACTGTATGTAGGCTCCTGCAGCGGTGTCTGGAAAACCCGGCTGGGACAGGATTTGGGACCTGCGCTTTCCATAGCCTGGGGCAGTGAGAACAAATGGGCGTGACAACTAACTCGGAAGGGAGTGGACTACCGAGTACTTAACCAGGCTCCCAGGTGTATGTGCAGCGTGGACAGTGAAACCGGCACTGAAGAAAGGCGAATGCCTGAAACGCGTCGGCCTAGCGTTTCGCTGCTGTAATCATCGTTGTTGTGCGCAGATGGAATTTGGCAACATTAAAGTCCATTAACCACACCGAGCATGTGTCGGCCCCTTCTGTCTTTTGAAGTGAATTGGTTTGGATATATATATATATGTATATATATAAAACACCCTTCTTCACGAAGGAATGAGTCGAACACCATCACGATAAAACCGGCAGGTTTATTTTGTTTTCAAAAAGTGCTGGAATTGTCTTTTCTCCCTGATGCAGTTTGGTCTATCTCAGACCTTTTTCAAAGGGTACGCCAGATTCTTCAAAGGGGGCTGGAACCAAACAAAAAACCAATCAGATGCATTTTATAATGTACGCCCTCTCGTATATTTATTTATACTACATTTGGGAGGAAAAGTTTTCCATGTGACAGTATTGCCCTTCTTCTTATACGTGTCTCTATGTATCATTTTCTTTAGCGACAGTGTTCAATTACTTTCACTGCCTCCTTCCACCAGATGTACAATAATATCTTATTTGTAATTTCCTTTACTGACAGCTTCCTAAAGTAAAGTACTTTTAAAATACAAACACTGGTCGACACTGACAACCAAGCAATTAGTTTCACATCGAATAACGTGGATCGTAGCCCCCTTTGGAAATTGTGAAATCCTTTTTAGAGCATTAGTCTCCGTCTGTTCCCAGCAGGCTTTAAGATCGAGATCTCCGATCTCAGAACCGTAGAGGGCCATGGGAGGGATCTTGTCAGCAAAGGCAGTGAGCAGGTGTAGCAATGAATACCCTCTATGAATATTAACTTTTAATAGGGCCCCAACAGAAACTGCTGTGCTAATTCTCAAGGTTTTGAGATTATAATTCCAACATTAACTCCTAGAAAAAAGTGGCCCTAGATATCTGTATGTTGTAACGTCCTCCACCTTTCGTTATTTAAAAACTATTTGTACTTCACTTTTTTTTTTACCAAACACCATTATTTTTTCCATGTTTATGTTGAGAAAGCTATTACAACATTGCCCCAAAGTCTCCAATTTCATTTGTACACCTATTTCTTTGTAATCAAATATGGTCAGGCAGTCTGCATTCAAGTGGCACAGTATATAGACCACACATTTTAGGGGGGAACGAGTATGTTTTTCTCACAAACACAGATGGGTTAGAAATATAAAGACCAAAAAGAGGGTGCATGGACACATCCTTGCCGTAATCAATTTAGTATCTATATTCTAATGGGCAAATTCCCAGACAAATCTTATTATACATTGCCCAATTTGAGGTGCGTAATTGACTAAGTGCCAATTGGGCCAGATGATATTACCCAGGTGAATATTTTTTTCTCCCACTGAAAACCCCTGGCCACCGTCTGTAATGCTGTATGAAAGTCTACAAAGCAACAACATCATTTTTGGTTTATTCAATACACTTTTGACCAATGACCTGGTCAACTGTAGTATTCCCTTCTCAAAATGCTCCCTGTTCTAATGGCATTAAGTTGTTCCCAACAGTCCACTCTATTGGTGTGCCAAGTAATTTTGCAAATATTTTGGAGCCATCTGTTAGACCCATGGTACTCATAGTGCGGCCCGGCAGGCCTACGTTGGCGGCCCGCGGACCTTGCAAGTAATTAACCCATGGCCCCCCAGAAACCCAATTTTACCAGTGACAGAAAAGGGTGGAGGAAGAGAGTGGATAGAGAGAGTGGAGAGAGAGAGAGAGAGAGAGAGAGAGTGGAGAGAGACTGACTGACTGAGAGAGAGAGACTTACTGACTAAGAGAGAGTGACTGACTGACAGAGAGAGAATGACTGACTGACAGAGAGAGAGTGACTGACAGAGAGAGAGTGACTGACAGAGAGAGAGACTGAGTGAGAGTGACTGACTAAGTGAGAGTGACTGACTAAAAGAGAGAGACTGACTGACAGAGAGATAGACTGACTGTGAGAGAGACTGACTGACAGAGGCTTACTTACTTACTGACTGAGAAAGAGAGAGAGAGACTGACTGACTGAGAGAGACTGAATGACTGAGTGAGAATGAGAGAGACTGACTGACTGGGAGAGACAGAGACTGACTGACTGCGAGAGACAGAGAGAGAGACTGGCCTCAGCAGTCATGGAGTTTGCTCCAGGAATAAAAGGTAAACACTTGGGAGTCCTCTTGACTTTCTTCAGTTTTTGATCTTTGCCTTTCCGCCATTGCATTTGCAAGACATTGCAGGCTATTGCAGGGTTAAGGGTAGGCCAAAAGTAACCCTGTGATGGAATTAAGGTCAAAGTGTGTATGAAGCCATGCAATGCCTCTTAAGAATGCTATTCTGTGCTAATAAAAATGTATTATCAAAATGTGCTCTTTGTAGTTACACTTGCTTTTAAAATACAGCATTGTGGCATTGTCTAATTTTTCTAACAGGTTTGACTTTTTTTCTCTGGTCCAGCCCACTCACTGATCCCGCCCCCCACTGACCCCACCCATACCGGTGCAGCCCTCGGACACAAACTACACTGTAATTTTGGCCCCCGACACAAAGTTTGTGAGTACCCATGTTTTAGAGGGTCTAGGGGCCTCCTCTTGGTCTGACACATGCCATGAGGAGGTTTCCACATCATCATGGTGAGATTCAGTAGGCGCCGCCCTTGGAGGGGTAGCTTTAATATCATGGTCACTTGACATAGTTTGGCAAAATCTGCAGCGTGGGGGGTTTTGGTACCTTTCCCAATGGGTCTGGCTCGAATGCCGGGGTGGGGAGCCAGCCTTGCTGTTGGACATAACCACACAGGTGTAATTTTAAAGGCTCTATGGCTCTCACCAAGGCTTTATTTACAGAATGCTGTACCCCTGCATCAAGTGCCTCCAAAAGGACTAGTTCCAAGGACCCAGAGGGTCCCTCATCAAAATATTCCTCCTCATAAAAGTATTCAGCCATAATGATACACTGCAGTGTAGCTGTCTATCCCACCAGAGGAATACAGACCTAAGCACAAGGAGTAAACCCAATCAGGGACAATTATATATAGATATATATAATATTCATGGGGGGCTGGAGCAAACCCAAGCAAGCCAAATCAATAGCAATATATTATTATTAGGTAGGGGGAGTGTAGGAAGGTGGATACCTGACTATGGTTGCCCCAACTTTTTGCCTAGTGTTTAGCTGGTTTTCGACTTAGTTGGCCTGGGATCCTGCTATTCAGGACCCCAGGCTATCTGCTCTCTCTCTGTAAAATGGACTCCATGTACTCTAGGTACATCCACAATTGGGAATTGGTTCACCTTGTCAGCCCCTGTAGAAGTGTACTATAGGTACTCAGGGCATAGGTGTAACCAAGGCCTACCCGGGGCTGCAGCATGTATTATGCCACCCCCTGGCTGGCCACTCAAATAGACACAACTGGCTAATCACTCAGCTGGGGCAAGGTCGTGTAATCACCCCTTGCTTAGGTGTAGTATTCCTATACCTTCTTACATATAGACACATAATAACCTATAAGTCACTCCTATGGCAGGCCTTAACAATACTGAAGGCAGAGTGCTTGGTTATGTGTGAGATGGTGCTCTAGCATGAGCTGAGCCTGTCTGCAGCTTTCGGAACCATGTCCTTATAGCTGTTCTATGATATTTCCATACCATATACTCTTAAGTGCATTATAATCCTTGCGGTTAATGCTAACTTTGGTTTGGCTTTATCAAAACCTGTCGTGTAAGGTGTCATACGCTTTGGAATACTACCCCCTCGCCAATTCTGGCAACGGGGGTAGCATTTCACCCTTCTAGAGGGAGAAGACATGTTAGTTCTGACTATCCTGGTTAAAGTTAACCAGAGCCTCAGCATCACAAAATGGATGCTGCTGCCACAGACACAAGTCTGACCTCCTGCTGCTGGGAGTCCTTCCAATCACGGAGGTTTGGACAATAGGTTTCCTGCTTAGGAGGTGCGAGCAACACCCCAGACAGGAGGATGTGTATTGGGACAGGGAGGGCTGAATAGATTGAGACACTGCCTGAGGCACACTAGGTGCTTCATGCATACCCCAGTTCAAACCGGTTGCTGGGGCACTCCAGCCCCAGCTCTGGCGCGAAACTGCACAAAGGAAAGGGGGTGTAACCACCCCCCTTCCTGGTCCCACCCATAAGAGGGACCTAGTGAGAAACCCAGCCCCCTTTAGTTGGATAAAGGTAGGAGCTGACCCATGAGAAGGTAGATTAATCCTGGAATCGACTGAAGACGAAACTCTGGACCCTTCGACATTCATCCAAGCTGAAGACTGAAGAATCTCCCTTGTGGCCAAGGAGTGACCACCCTGGGAAACATTTGGTGTCTTGATTAACGTTATTGTGGACAAATGGGCGGCTGCCCATGGTAATACAATAGAGAATTTTATAGTCATATCGCTACTAAGTGGTGTTGGGTACTATGTCCTTGAGTGGGGTTGTTGTAATATGCGCAATGTTTTCAATATAGGACTCCAAATATACGAGTCAGCCTCATTAAAATACAATTTGTAGATTCTTCGTGCCGGTTGCCTGACCTCTAGGCTTAGATCTATGGATAGTCAGGCAGCTTCTATGGTCCCAAAATGGAGGATGTATTACGTTGAATGTACGCTCACGTGATCGCGACTGTATACTTAGAATGCTGGGTAAACACCAGCAGCGACGGGCGTTTTGCTGTCTAACGTGGATGATATTGAGGCGATTCACTCGCATACAACAAGTAAGTTCTGGATGTACAAAATGTTTAGTTTGGATGATGAGAAAGGCCGTTATAGATAGATAGTTGACTAATGGAACTTCGTTGTTCTGTTTTGATACAGACTCGAAGAGGAAGATTGACTATACCTCTATGACTGCTCACTAACTGTAAGTAACAAAGCTGATTGGTGCAGGGGTTCTATGCACAAATGAGGGACATATGAGCAGGTGACCTTATGTAGGAACTGGGGTCACCAGTTCCCCGGGGGTAGCCTGGCACGAGCAGGTAGGCACCCGAAAGCTTAGGTGTTAAGTGACTACACAGCACACACCCACCGAGACAATAAAAGGCACGCAATGACTGACGCCACTCCAGTGTTTTTGATTAAAAATCAAATAACTTTTATATAAGATTAAGGTTCAGGAGGGGAAAATCACAGTATCAATTACTCATCAAAGCAGTTCATAGGAGGGGAGAAAAGGGTGCAGTTCAATAATCAATGTAGCATATGGCGAAAACCATTTCATGAAGGTATTAGCATTTCATTAGTTAACCATAAACTTTTCATGAAAGAATTAGCTTGGACAACCAGCTCATCATGCAAGGATGAGCAATCCTATAGCAAGAGTCCACAGGTCTTCAGGTAAGTAACCTGTTCAGTAGACAAATCAATTAACTTCTCACCAAGCAAGGGTGAACATTTCAGTAAACTCCTTGGCAGGAACAACCTGGACATTAGATAGGAATGAAAACTTTTCATCGGGTGAGAATAAGAACATTTTGTTAGGGTGAAAACCACACATTACCTGCTGCATGAATAAGCAGAGCAGCACCCCTATTAATCAAGAACATTTCATGGGGTAAAACGAAAAACATTCATCATCAATGCAGCACCTTGCAGTAATCCTGTCAGGAAAGAAATAACGTTTCTTTACACCGCAGTGAACATTTCAGTAGGTGACTGTAGGCTTCCTTTAGTATCTCATTAACCTGGAATAAACCATGCCCAAGGTGGGAAGGAGCATTTCGTTAGGTAAAATTAACACTTCCACTAGGCAAGAATACCAATTCATCACGCCAGAATAATCATGGTGTTAGGTCATTTGAGGCAAGTATGAATAAACGTTCACCTCAAGCAGGGATTCACCCTTCCATTAAATATATATATAAACTTTGTGCCTAAGAACCCGTAAGGCAATGCTACATGAGCAGGAATTCTCAGGTTGGAACAACAGTGCCCTACTCTTTAGAGATAAGGCAACATCTCCTTATATCAATAGAAACATTTATTTTAATAGTAATGACCCGTTAAACGTTTCATCAAGGATCAAGCCACCTTTAGAGAAAACAGTAACAGACCCCTATGCAGGGTTAAATATTTCAACAGGCAAGCATAAGCATTTCATGTCGCAAGAATGAGCTTATAGGACTGGGCTTGCACGTATGAAACCTTTCAGTAGGGAAGGGCTACCATTCCAGTAGTTAACTGTAGACATTCAGGACATGCAGCACAAAACAGGAGCCTACAACATTTCATTAACAATCAGAATATGCGGTGTTGGACTTGGCCATTTTCACTGAAATGTTTCGCTTTTTGCTTCCCCTTATTCCAGATGTCCCCCCTTGTACTGTAATTGTATAGGCCCTGTGAGGTTAAAATGCCCTGGGTTATATTAAAACCCATGCTAGATGCAGGTGCTTGACTTCCCCCAACATGGCTGCCACTGACCCCTGCTACTGCAGCGTGGTCTGTATAGGCGCACTCTAGTAGCCAGGAGCTGGCTGGAACCCTTACACAATGTTGCCATACCAGCCTGCCAGCCTGCCCATAGCTAGAATGAGGGAAGCTCCTGGAACCTTCCAGAATAGGGGAGGCACCAACTCCCACTGCCAACTGCCAACTGACATTATATAAGGAAAAGGAGGGAAACTTTCTAGTCAGTTGGGGCATCACTGACCTGGGGAACCCACACAGGAGTTTAGGCGGGAGGGCCTAGTGAGAACGTGTTTATCAAAACGAGGGAAGAGGAATGATTTTCCTATCAGTTCCCCGGAACAGACATAGGTTAATCAAAGAGGATAAGACACTTGTAACCACTTTGCCAGGAGATATATATTGTAAAACCCTCATAAACGCCGTGTTATTCGAAGTAGCGGTTTATCTTTTTCTCCGCCCCACACAAGCGTTATGGCAGTAGTCATTGGGTTAGACAACTCGTGCTTTTGCCAGCCTCGCCCGAGGCAATCTCTGGTGTATCGTGGCAGTATCCAGAGAAAAAAAAGTTTGTAACCCACTGGTAAGATAGAAGTTAAAAATAGTCTCCAATCAACGAATTGGACTTTAATAATTTCGCTGGATAACTATAATAAAAAATTGTAATGGGTATGCTATAGGGACTGAGTTAAGGGTCCTCAGCATATCACTTTAATGGAGTACGTCAACATGTTTCAGCTCACTGGGCCCGTAGGTCTATGGAGCTTTCGTCAGGACACAAAAAAACACATACAATACACAAAATATATAAAGTATTTTCACTATTTGTGAAATGATACGGGTGACTAAAATTTGATAGTCTTACCACTCAGGTTCAGCATTCACCACCTCTATTTAGGGTGAGTAGTTCTAAACCTAGAGTTCGTATGAATTTTACTCCCTCAGAGGGATTGGATTTATAGTCCCAGGCCGCGTGGGAAACTGATTCCGCGTCTGTGCTGGCGCTGCCCTCTGGACCGCCAGCGCCAGGTCCAGAGGGCAGCGCCAGCACAGACGCGGAATCAGTTTCCCACGCGTCCTGGGACTATAAGTCCCTTCGAATAACACGGCGTTTATGAGGGTTTTACAATATATATCTCCTGGCAAAGTGGTTACAAGTGTCCTATCCTCTTTGATTAACCTATGGGCCTAGTGAGAAACCTATGCTACTGGGAGTGACAGGATTTAGGTGCTGCCTCTTAAGCTGGGTGAGGTATCCTGAGCTAGCCCCCCTGATCTGGCCCAGTGGTAGGGAAACCCAGAGACCATCTGCAGTGACTGAAGAGAAATTCTTCAGGCCTTCAACTCATCACCCCCCCCCCCCAGTAACTTCAAGAAACGAGCAACCAAGGGCACAGAGCCATCCAAGCACCAAGAAGACTGCTTTCTGGGACCAGGTACTGGACTGTGCTGCCCTGCGCATCCCCTGCCTACAATTGGGCCATCCTGTATGTCCCTGACTGTACTGTGGGCCAAGCGCTGTGAAGTAATTGACTCTGCCAAGCGCTGTGAAGTAATTGCCCTTGTCAAGCGCTGTGAAGTAATTGCCCTTGCCAAGCGCTGTGAAGTAATTGACTCTGCCAAGCGCTGTGAAGTAATTGCCCTTGTCAAGCGCTGTGAAGTAATTGCCCTTGTCAAGCGCTGTGAAGTACTTGACTCTGCCAAGCGCTGTGAAGTAATTGCCCTTGTCAAGCGCTGTGAAGTAGTTGACTCCGCCAAGGCTGTGAAGTAATTGCCCTTGTCAAGCGCTGTGAAGAACTTGACTCTGCCAAGCGCTGTGAAGTAATTGCCCTTGTCAAGCGCTGTGAAGTATTTGACTCTGCCAAGCGCTGTGAAGCAATTGCCCTTGTCAAGCGCTGTGAAGTAATTGCCCTTGTCAAGCGCTGCGAAGTAATTGACTCTGCCAAGCGCTGTGAAGTACTTGACCCTGCGAAGCGCTGTGAAGTAATTGCCCCCGTAAAGTGCTGTGAAGAAATTGACTCTGTGAATTGCTGCGAAGTAATTGACCCTGTGAAGCGCTGCCTGCAGTCATCGTGCTGTGGCCAGAAGCGCTAATTTCCCAGGCCAACTCACCGCTGCACCGAGTGCACCAGGCCGCGCTAGGCCCGAAGCCAGCCTCCCCTCATTACGTGACGGGGACGCGAGCCGCGACATTGGCCGCGCCCCCGCCTGAGCCGCGCAGCAATTGGCTGCCGTCCCCGTGTCTCTGTTTCAATCGGGGAAGCCCGGGAACGTCGCGGAGGGGGGCCGTGGAGCCTGAGAGCCCCCTTCCGTTTGCCCCGCATCACGGAACCGCCTTGCCCCAGCGCTGGTGCCTGCATCCCCTGAGCACCGCGCCTGGCGGCGAGAGGTCCCCCCAGCCGGCGGAAGCTTCTCCCGCCGACTTCAGCTGACGCAAGGGCCCCGGAGGGCTGAAGGTACCAGGTAACCCCCGGGGAGGAGGGCGGTAGGCCGAGTGTGGCCCGAGGTCGCCCCTCCCCCGGGGTGGACTGAGACTGGGCCCTGTTGGCCCCTTTCTGAATGTGCCTCCTGAGTTTGAAGGTTGGAGGGTTAAACAGGTTCTCCCCTACCATATTTACAAGCTTGAAATGTTTCTAGTGTACCATATTTACAAGCTGAAATGTTCATGGTGCACCGTATGTACAAGCCTGAAATGAGAGGGAGATTCACTTCAATATACTGAATTTTCTTGCAGAGGTGGGCTTCCTTAGTATTCTGATGATCTAATCTAGGTTGCAAGCCAACCGGAATTCACAAGAAGAAAAGCTTGTCACAAATCACTAAAGGTTGTGTTCTTTGGAGTTCCTTGTTAGACTGATAAGTACTTGCCGATATGTTTTAGTACCTTGAGGGAAAAGCATCCATGAGAGGTTTGATGTGATATTTAAACGCATTACTATAGTCGCTTCTTGTAGGATCCTCCAGGTTACTACAGTTACCCCGTTGCCTGTCAGAAAGGTTGATACGACAGGCGGGGACAACTGGTGTTTCACTGCTAGATGAGCTGGTTATGATTGTAATGAAATGTTTACCCATTTATGGGAAATGTAACCTGAATGCGATTCATGAAATGTCTCAATGAAATTCTGAAGAGTTAATAATGCAACGCTCTATTTGAAAGCCTATATAAAAGATCTTGATTCTTTCAAATACAACTACTGGTGTGGTCTCCATTATTGCGCCACTGTGTCTTACATTGGATGTGTGCGTTAAGTAGCTGCTTTACACACAAGCCCCTGGCTGCCTTGCTTCTCGTGCCATGCTACCCCCTTGAGAGCTGGTGACCTCAGGTCTCACACGCGGCTCACTGGAAGTCAGGCAGGAATGGCATTTCATGGCTCCAGGATAAACAGATCATTAATAATCAGCCAAGGTGGAACAGTACTTCCCTATGTAGTACCAGACCCCTAGCCAGGGGTTAACTCTTATTAAGTGATGCCCCCACGGTGTCTTTTGGGGTTCTGACCCAGGTTCAGTGCTGACAGGGGGGGTCAAATAGGGCCAACAGAGCCCAACCTCTACTTTGCCCCGGGGAGGGGAGGAGCGGCCACGGGGCGCCCACTTGACTCTTCGGGGGGCCCGCTCCTCCTTTTGGCCTCCCGCACGCCTCCCCGGGGAGTTACCTCAATCTTCGGGCCTGGACGGCCCCTTGCGAGGGTTTCCGGTGTGGGGAGGGCCCTGGCTTCTTTCGGGGCCCTCCGGCGATGGTGCTGGAAGGGAGGGGCTCTCGGGTTCCTCCGAGCCCTCCCCGTCGACGACAAGCTGTTCCCGGGCCTGCAGTGGGTTCCCCGGCCTGGGAACCAATCAGGAGGCAGGAGAGGAGGGACCAGGCCATGGCTGCCAATGGCAGGTCAGCTCCTGAGAGTGCGGCTGCAGCAGCCAATCGCTGCGCGGCGATTGACGGGGGCGTGGCCGTCGACGCGGCCAGCACCCCCTTCACGTGGGGCTGGTGGTTGGCTTCTTCTGGCCTAGCGCGGCCCACTTCATATTCCGGCGGCCCTCTCCTCACACCGGGGGCCGCCGAGGGGGGTGACAAAAGCGGCACCAGCGCCAACAAGAGAGCGCCGGGCCGCAGCGGCAAGCACAAGGCCTCGAGAGCCCCGGGGCTGCGTCGGTGATCTCGTTCCTCGGCGAAGCGGCGGCGGCCATCTCCTGGCACCGAGGGCCGCCGAGGGGGGCACAAGACGGCGCCGAGGCTCCCGCAAAACAGCGGTAAGTCGGCCGGCGCTTTTGGGGCACAGCGCGCACTGCAGTTTTAGCAACAGCGCTTCAGGAGCAACACAGCGCTTCAGGCCACAGAGCAAGCAGGGCAGGAATAAGGCTGTCAGCGCTTTTGAAGGGGGCAATTACCACAGCGCTCTTTTGGCAATAGCGCCCAGCAGATCGGCAGTCCCCCCAGCGCTACTCAGGTAGTCCACTTTACTTCAGGTTTCGGCCCGTTAACAGTCCAGGCGAAGCAGGACAGCAGAGGGGATGATACAGGACAGTGCAGCGGCCCAGGTCCAGACAAAAGGGGGCGCAGGTGCAGCACAGTCCAGTACCTGGTCAGCGCAGTTAGACATCTTCTTCTTGGCCCTTGATGGTTCCTGCACCCTTGTAAATAGCAGTTTCTGGTTTCTTGATTATTGAAGGGGGGTTGAGTTGGGGGCTTGTCAGCAGGTCACTGTAGATGGTCCTTGGGTTCCCCTCCCGCCGGGCCAGATCAGTGGGTTAGTTCAGGGCACCTCACTCAACTTAAGAGGCAGCACCTGAGCCCTGTCGCTCTCAGTGGCATAAGTCCCTGACTAGGCCCTACCGCCTAAATCTCCTGCGTGGGTTCCCCAGGTCAGTAATGCCCCAACTGACTGGAAAGTTTCCCTCCCTCTACTTATATAGGCCCAGGTCAGGTGACCACCCTCTAAGGCGGCAAAACTAAGCTCCGCCCCTATGCTAGAGGGTGCCAGGAGCTTCCCTACTCTAACTGTGGGCAGGCAAGGCAGGCTGGAATGGAAACAATGTTTGGGGTCCCTGCCAGCTCCTGGCAACTAGAATGCGCCTTAACAAGACCACGCTGCAGTAACAGGGGTCAGTGGCAGCCATGTTGAGGGTAGAGGGCACCTGCACCTAGCATTGATTTTAACATTACCCAGGGCATTTTAACCTCACAGGGCCCATACAATTTTATTACAAGGGGGGACTTCCAGAATTAGGGGAGCGAAAAGCAAAAAAATTCCGGGAAATGGGCCAAGTCCAACACCTTATATATCCATACATTCCATTTTTTGTTTAGAAATAATAATACAAAGAGGCAGAAGGTAAGATAAAGTTGATTTGAAATCTCATAATGACTAAACAGCGAGTTTATACATGGTGATTATGCATCACCATGTATAAAACAGGAATAGTGCTGATACAAGCAGCTAACAGAGAACTCGAGGAATTTGAGATAACCTTCCGAACTTTAAAGGAATCCATAGAAGATCTAAGCTACCAACGACACTTGACCCCACCAGAGGTCAACCCTGTCAACAATGGCCCGACCACTAGAGACACCAATCAAACAGACGGCCAGAATAATCAAACCGCTAATTCCAGAGAGATAACTGAACTCGCAATGGCAATATCGGAGAATGTGATAGAAAGGATAGCGAAGTCTACTAACCTTGGAAATAAAGAGAAGACTCTGGCCCCAAGGGAGGAGCCGATGCCACTATCTCAAAATCCCACTTCGCCTGAAGAGGGTACCTCAGCTCCTAGCGAATCCACCTATGAAGATAACCACATAATGAACAAGGAAGAGGGTATCCACCTTCCTCAACCACATGTGAATGCGAGACTTGAATCCCATGGATCCCTACCCACAATTACACTCCCAACATCACTCAACATAGGGAACAAGGGGGGCACCTCTAATAGAGTCAGGAATGACAATAAAAGGAAGGATAAAAAAGAAAGATCTGTGGCAATGAGAACAGATCAATCACGGAGAAATACAAAATGTAGAACACAGACAGTCAGGTCTATACCCCATAAGAAATCATCCAGAACGGAGAAAGAAGTCAAGGAGCTCCAGAAACTGGTAAGCGACCTGACACAAGTCTCGATGAAAGTCTCACAGACAATTGGAAAAATTTGGGAGACGACGATAAGTACGCACACTAAAGTCTCACACATCCAAAATCTTGTACTCAGGCCCAACAGACCAAACAGGACCAATCCCTTGGCAAAGGAAGAAACATTGGCCTTACTCCAATCGTATGAACAACCGGACCGGGGAAAGAGGAGAATATCAAAACAGTACCTATTGACTCTAATAGAACGTCCAGAAAGAATGACAGGAAAGCAATCCACCACAACTTACGTCATATCCAGGTAATCGCAACCAATCCCGATAATGGAAATCTCTCTAACTCACTGAAACCCCTAAAGTGCCTACTACTTAACTGTTGTTCGGCAATAAAACATGCATCAGACATAGCTGCTCTCATCATTAACAAGGAAATCGACTTGGCCATCTTCACGGAAACATGGCTCAGTGAATCATCATCCCCTAACATCGATCTCTTAGTACCACCACAATATAATATCGTTAGGTTAGACAGACCAAGGAAAGTGGGAGGAGGTATAGCTTGCATTCACCGGTCAGAGATCGAAGTCAGTCAATTCCAATCTGACCCCCTAGAATCTTGTGAATACCTTGGTCTTAATATAAGAGCAACAACTAATCAAAGATGCAATATACATGCGTTCTACCACCCACCGGGAGAGAACGCAAAGTTCACGGAGCAACTAATAGAGATCATAACGGCCAACACTAACTCGGATGCCAATAATATATTCCTAGGCGACTTCAACCTCCACTGGGACGACGACAATGACAAACTGGTTAACTCGCTTAAAGACTTCCTGATTGAGCTAAACCTTACACAAGCCTGCACCCAACCTACTCACTCACAAGGAGCGACATTAGACTGGATTATTTCAAGAAATAAAGAGGCATCAATCCTCGCTATAGACCCGTGTGACTGGTCGGACCATCACGCTATAACATTCACGATACCTACAATGAAAAAGGGCAGGACCATACAACCCCGCAAGTTCAAAAAACTGATCCGAGATACAAAAGAGGCCAATATTGAACGATTGGTTGAAAGATGCGAGAAAGACCTGAAACCACCTAACAACAGTCAGAATGTTAATGAGTTGACGGATCACTACATAACCTCAATAGGAAACATTGTCAATGACACCATGCCACAAAAAAATGAAAAGAGTCTCAGAGAAGCCAAAAAATCCTTGGTTTAGCGAATCACTGAACGAAGATCGGCGCAAACTGAGAATGGCCGAAAGGAAATGGAGGCAACATCCCTCCTCTCCCGAGCTGAAAGCCCTCAGAAATACCAGAAATCAATACAACAAAAAGATAATCAATTCCAAAAAAGAATTTATAAGAGCGGAACTGGACAATGCCACAAACAGACTGAGATTCTAAAACAACAGTCAAATAAACTAACCAAAACGGTTCAAGAGAACGCAAGAACTCCCATAGGTTGCGAAGAATTCTCCAAATTTTTCACGGAGAAAACCAAACTGCTAGAAACTGAGCTCACAAGTGCCGCGGCCAACCTCCGGACCCTTCCTTCTCCTGATAATGAGGCCATTGTGACAACAGTGGGTCCCCAAACAAAAAATAAGGCAAATTGGGACACTTTTGAATTATACGACCAGGAAAAGATCGCCAAAACGCTAGCGGAGCTCAGACCAAACAACCATTACCAAGACCCTCTACCGGCAAAGTGCGTAAGAGAAATCAGCCACACCCTAGTTCCGATCTGGACTGAGATAATAAATGCTTCACTAGCACAAGGGATCCTCCCTGACTGCCTAAAAACTGGTCAGGTTGTGCCCATCATCAAAAAACCGACAGCGGATGCAACAGACCCGAACAACTACAGACCAGTGACCAACATCCCTTTACTGGCCAAACTTATTGAGAAGTGCGTGCAGGGCCAACTGAGTCAACACATTGCGAAGTTCTCATTATTAGATGATTGCCAATCTGGATTCAGAACAGGGCATAGTACGGAAACTGCGATCCTGCATATTGTTGATGACGCCTTACAAGCCCTAGATCGAAATCAAGCATGCCTACTGATTCTCCTAGACCTGTCATCCGCATTTGACACGGTAAATCACGAAATGCTGATGACCAGGCTACATGACAGGATGGGTTTGTCCGGAAACGTGCTGAAATGGTTCAATTCTTTCCTGCAGAATAGGACTCAACGATTCCTGGTCAACCAAGCAATCTCCTCCCCGCGCCCTAACGCAATTGGGGTCCCACAAGGTTCAACGTTATCCCCTGACCTATGCAACTTGTACGTGGAACCTCTCACGGAAATTCTTCGAAAATCACAGATATCCTATCACATGTATGCAGACGACACGCAAATATACATAAAGATCGCCTCCCTTGATGACATTGACCTAATGAACGAGACACTAAAGAGAGCTCTGCAATGGTTAACCTCTAATCATCTAAAACTAAATGCCCATAAAACAGAATTCCTACTAATTTCACCAACAAAGAGCCTACCCGAGGTAAAGGAATGGACTAAACTGGTGACCGCGCTGAATTGCACCCCGACCCTAGTTAATTCAGCTAAATCACTAGGAATTACGTTAGATGAGAACCTCGACATGAAAGACCACATTAACTCAATGGCCAAGAGCGCCCGTTTCCACTTGAGCTACCTAAGAAAACTGAAGCCATTTATCTCAGAGGCGGATCTAAAATTGGCTACCCAATCCCTAGTTATCTCGAGGATTGAATACGGCTGCACCACGTTAGCTGGCCTACCAAAAACATCCACTGCACCACTAAAAGCCTGTCTCAACGCAGCTGCAAGACTCATCAAGGGATCGAAGAAATTCGATCACATATCTCCTCACCTGAAAGCACTAAACTGGCTACCTTACGAGGCCAGAATTCAAATGAAGATGGCTTGTATAACTCACAAAGCGGTTCACTTCAACACGCCGAGATACCTAGCCAAGAAAATTATGCTATCCGGAGGTAACAGACCAACTAGAAGCGTTAAGGAGTTACTACTGAGCCCAGCCTTTTTCCGTAAGAAAAGGACCTATGACCGAGCGTTCTCTGGAGCTGCCCCTAGAGTCTGGAACTCACTACCACCAAACATCAGGAAGATTCAAAATACAGTAACATTCAAACGGGAACTGAAGAGCCACATGATGAATAAATACCTTACATAGAGAAGCATATTGATCACTGATATGAACATCTACGCCAAAAAGGCGGATGGCCTTGTCAAGAATTTTCTGAAGATCAATATGCGACAAATTACTTTACTACTACTTCACATCTATGTGATCTGATAACTGTATCCTATAACCAAAACTATATAACCTCTACCTCATTTTGGCTTATCTCTGTGATCCTGGATACAAGCTAAGCCTTATTCAACTCTTAATGCTAATTGCACACGTGATTGCACTGGTAATGCTATATAACCCTACCTCACTGAGCCTGGCTTTATGCCTAAGACTCAAGTTAATACTTATTCAACTCGTAATGCTAACTGCACAGGCTTAAGAATATATATATCTAATCACCCTTATAGCCTATCGCCTTCTACCTCATATATGTTTGTTGTTATATTCGCTACTATAATGTCTATTTGTAATCTACATTCTATGTTAAGCGCTCTGATACCCACGGGTCTTGTCCGCGCTATACAAAACACTATAAATAAATAAAATAAATTAAAAAAAATTGTCTCATGTAGGAATAGATATGTCACACTGTTGTAAGTATCTTGTTGTATATGTTGCACATTGCCACTCGAGGTGTGGGTGCATGTCATTTTGGGGCATGACCACAGGCTGTACATGTATATATAGGTGTAAATATAGGTTTTTAATTCCTTGGCACAATGGTTGAGACACCAGATAAGATTAATTATTTTGGTGTGGGCAAACGATTCAGATTATGTTCTCGAGAGTGTGTATATACATAATTCTGACTGGATGTATATTATTTTGTGATAGGTTCATGGTGCAACACGTGTCCTGATGATGGTCTCGATGAATTGTACTATATGAGACTGAAACGTCGACGATACGACACTTCTTTGCAAATAGCATCACTGAATTTGAATTTTTATATAGTTGTTGAACGATGTATATATGGTAGATATGTAAATACTATCCATATTTTGTACAAAAAGTGTCAGTAAGTACTGTACATGTCAAAGAACTGAGTAACAGTACATCTTTTGTGTTGCTGTATTTGGAATGACATATGATTTACACGTATGCAAATGAAATAGAATATGACATAATGCAATAAAATAACTAATGAATTGTATGTATGTCTCTCGAGTACTATGAAATTCGTGTTCACTGTTGTGACAAAATTTTAAAAATTGTAAAAGTAATATTGAATGACTCCTTTAGGAACATTTTTCTATTGTGTTATTGATTATACCCAGTTCCTTGGGAATATTGGGTTACCCTATTAGTTTTTGCACCCTGGGAAACCAGGCACCATCCAGCAACTCGACGGCTTGCTTTGTCCCCGTTCCCGCCGGAACCCGAGCACAGAGCCTGACAAGACACCAACACCTGGATCCCTCTGACCCCACTGCACGACTCCAGCACAGCTGAGCCCCGTGGAAGGCGTCGGGACCCGTGGAAGCAGGTATCTTGAAAAGTCGACAACTTGCTAACAGCGCAGCTCCTGAGGCCTCCTCGAAGCTGTGCCCTGGGGACTGAGACACCCCAACACTGAGCTCCCCCTGCATCGAAGACCAGCCCTCCACACTCCACGAGATCTGCGTGGGGCCCTTCTGCCTGTGTTCTGCTAGACGCGTTGTCCGGTTGCTGGCCCGTTGGCTAGTAGCCCCTGGCGACGATGCTTTTTGAAACTCCATCGCTGGTCTGGTTGCTCCAGACTGGCCCTTGCTTCCCTGCAAAGGTGAAGTACCTCAGACCCTCCTGGTCTGCACCAGAAGCTCCTTGTGTATCCTGCGTGGGTTGCCTTTGCTTAGGCTTGTTGGCTCCGATCTTGAAGCCGACCCCTCCATCTGTGAGAACCTTCGTGGGACAGCTTCTCTCCAGCACCTGGTCATCTTCGACGCCTCCTGGTCCGCGTGGCTGCAACGACAAGCTTCACCCCAGCACCTGATTGCTCCTCGACAACGTCTGGTTCCTTCCCTGGTTCCACCCGGTCACTGGCTAGTGACCTAGACTCTGTCCCCTCTGCTTTCAGGTCCTCTTCATCCTCGATCCACCCTTGGATCCACCCGGACATCTTCCTCCTGGTCGCCTGCAGCATCTTTCTTCACAGGCTCCATAGACTTCAACGGCGAAACCCGACACATCTTCACACATATGCACCCGCTTCCTGAGGGTGAGGTAACGCGAGTACTTCGGTGCTCTCAAGGGTATTGACTATGCAAGTGTCTAGGTTTTTATTTGTATCCTTCTAGCTAGACCGGAAGTGTCCTAAATCTTCGTTTACTTACCTTTTACGTTCCTATTGACTTTCTATTGACTCTCGCGTGAGAGTATTGACTCTGCACGCGCCGCCTCTGGGCCTCCTAATCCTAACCTAAGGGTCAGATAGTGTAGCCCCAGCGATTCCCTAGGCCCTAGGCCTTCTCCTATCCCAAATCGTGGTTCTCATACCACTTACTTAGTATATGGTTTGACGCCCCCCTAGGGCCTAACTGTAAATCGTACTATTTAAAGTATTTCTGAGTATAACTTGTTATGTGCTTTTGCCTCTGATCTCATAAAGAGTTCAGAGGAGTGTGTTAGTAAATAAATACATATATATTTTATATATATCCTGTGTGGTGTCCTTTCATTTGGTATTCAAAGGGTTACATGTGGTAAACCAGCTGGCTTTACACGTCCTCAAGAGTCTTTTAGCCTAAGACTGTTCTGTCCACGCTACCTCTAGGATAGCTGGTCTATAAGGTTGACTTTACAACCATCACCAGAAAGGTTGTTTGGACTGGTGCAAGGTGTTCACTAGAATAGTGAACATCATATATCAGGCCAACTTCTCACAGGGAGGGCTTGCTAACACCCACGCTAGGCAATGCCCATGCAAATTATCCATCCCCGCAGATCACACTTGCCGGGCGTCACTGGGAGGAAATCCAACAGACAAGAGCAAACCGGGATACACGAGCAGTAAAACGCTGCTCCCGAGCTCGTTTAAGCGTTCTCAATCAGAGGAAAGCATCCAAAATGGCCACCGCGCATGCTCGATGCGTGCCGCTCGTGAAGATATCAAAAGAGGACTACGCGTCTACCCGCTGCACGTCCTTGCTCTCTTCTCCCACTCCACCGGCCACTGACGCGGACCACTGATGGCTGATTGCTGCGCTAGCTGCAGCAAAGAGCGTTCATGATTGGTATAGCTGCAGGGCCGGCGTTCACATGACCTGGTGTATCATGTGATTGCAACAACTGGAGTAGCCATAACTCTCTGAGCGCATGGAGGGAGACCGGCAGGCATGTGTTTTTGTTTGCTGGGCCATCACGCCACAGTCATTATGTTCACTACAGATGCCTCCTGGATCCGGTTGTCACTGGTCAGTGATGCGGGCCCCACAGTCACAGCAGAGGCAGGAGCAGATGATTGTTACAAGAGGTCTGGTTTGGGTAGCTGAGGTGTCGAGTTCGCCACCTCTCACACCACCGCGGCTGCCTCAGCCTCTCCGAGGTCAACCAGCGCGCCAGTCTTGGCGGCTGCTGACTCTCCATTGTGGTCTTGCTGCCGCCCTGAAACAGAGAGAGCTGCTGCTCACCATTCAACAGACTTGGGCCCGACGCTACCGGTGCCGCTGGGCTACTGCCTGCAGTTGTGAGAGTCAACATCAGTCTCCTTCTGGGATTATTCCCCCACCCCCATCCCCAACCCACTATTGTAGTCATTATTTTATTCTACTCGAGGCGAGCACGTGGCAGGCACACTGCACTGGTTTTCAAAACAAATAGTCTGACCCTACTACAATAACTGGCTTTGCTGAAGTTTACAGAAACATTCTTTTGTTTGCAGTGGCGAGGCACGCACTATTAATGAGATAGATGCAGATCTGACTCCTTGTTTTATTTTTAGCAGTGCGATCAGCTAAGAAGGGAATTATGTGATTCCATTTCTGGTGCTTTCCAGCAGTTTTTAAGACCTGCGTGCAATTGCTGATATTTATGTTTTCCTAGTCTTCATAGCTTGATTTTGCTTCCGAAAAAGTGTCACTCATGGTGGTTAAAATGTCAATCATAATTACTAAAATTATGAAACCGTCACACATAGCAATCTGAAACCTTGGTATCTATGAGAATGCACTTAACTGGCTGCGGAAAGAAAGAGGACACTGCGTCTGCGTCTTGTTTTCGTCTGTCAGATTCCTTCTGGCAGTGGTGAGTTTTGGGATACCGAGGCAGTAGCCTCATTACTCCACATTGATTTCGAATTTTTTTTAGTCGCTGTTAGTGATGGACACTCATAGCTGCCAAGGTTTCAGACTGCTATGTGTGACATTTTTATAATTTCAGTGTAATTATGAGTGACATTTTAATGACTATGAGTGACACTATCTCCGTCACCACTGACCAGTGTCACCCGACCATCACCGGCGTGGCGCAAACATAGCTGACAAGTTTTCAGTACACACGAGTAACATATCTATGTTTTCAAATCGGGTATAAGTGATTTTCACATCTCCTGTGCAACACCTTCAGTGATACTTTATAAGGAGCAGTGGTTTACGAAAATGGATGGTACAAAACGAAAATCTTTTTTTTTAGTAAGTGCAGTTTCGTAACTGGATTAAATACACGACTCACACCTGATGTGATTTGTGAAGTTGCCCTGCACCCTTTCCTACCATACCATACCTTCATGTAATATTTTTTAGTAGCATTTAATAAAATTCAGCTGGTAATCTATACCAAATAACAGCTGTCTTATCTCAGTGTCCGCCTGTATATACCCTTTGTTCTGTAAATTAGAAATTAATTTTGTTGTAAAAAAAAGTTACACAAGTTTGATATTTCCGTTTTTTGCAATTGATATGCATTACCTAAATTAATGACAGCTGTTTTTCGATCTCTGAAAAACTTAGCTGCCATCTGCCAGTTGAGCGCGATGCACATTTTGCCCATCCAAATTGTTGCTGCTGGCTGGCCACATCCTCACGCAGGGTTGGGTTGTCTCCCAGGTTTACAGTACACATGTCCCAAGCCTCGACTGGGGCTGTTGACAGCTTGCAATGTGCCCCCGTTCCTGAAACTATGTGATCTGAGGGCAAGAGCTGCAAAGCATTTTTTTACAACAATCGGAGGTAAGTAATCTGTGGGGGCTTAGGAAGGCATGCAAACACCCTCGACCATGACCCTCCCCACAACACTCTAAGGGTCGGGTCAGACGGTCCAGAAAACCTGCTGATGGCGGCGCTAAAAAGAAAAACAAAGATGCCGCCCTGCGTCATTCTGTCTATCTTGGGGCGGGCCAATTTGAGAAGTGTGTGACGCTGGTGGTAGGTAATACTGACAAAGAGGATGGCAAATGTGGCTGAAACAATTGTCTACTTACAGTGAACGTTTTCAGCCAGAAGCGTGAGTGGCACGTCGGTGATTCGTACTGCAAGTGGGCTCATGTCACGAGTGAGATACCCCTGCCTTAGACTTCGGTCCAGGCTGCTGCTGTCCTCACGGAGTCCTGGCAGCCCGGCCGGCGCTGTAACCACAGTGATGCAGGTCAGTCAGGGCTCTTCATTAACCCGTCCACTGCACCTATTCCCTCTGCCGGCATTGTAACTAAAGAAGAAATGCTGCGGTGGCCCTGATGATTGATAATGGCCTTCGGCAGAGTGTGGCCGGTCGAGCAACAGCGCAGCTGCCTCATAACTATTTGTGGCCCCCTTGGCGCCTTACGTTCCTGAAGATAAAACTCCCGCTCTTGGAGCCAGCAGGGCCAGGATGTCATGTGACATACTCCCGTGGAGCCCAGCTATTGAGCAACAGACGTCACGTGAGGTCAGGCAGACTGACTCTAAAGCGCGTGGCACCGCGGGTGTTACCTTGTGGCAGAGAGCCTGGGACTGGCAGGCCATAGCTAGCTGGGGAATCACTGCCTCAAGACCACGGAAGAAGCGCTGCACGCCGGCACAGGCAGAGACCACAGGCTGTGCCTGCAGCTAGCTGCCACACGGACATATGCAGCCACCAGTAAACATACACCTCAGACTGCCATTATGCGTGACAATGCATTTCAGTGCGGTGATGCGGAGCACCACACTGAAATGCGCTAGTGTCACGCCTGATGCGTGACACTTGGCAGAACTGGACTGTTACTTTGGTCAGAGCTTATATAGGGCTCTACTCAATGGTTGGTCATGTGTCATAAGCGTGTTCATGAGTAATGTAGAGTTTATAAAACTTTTCTTTCATTGGCTGCTGTGAATAAACAGTAAAGAAAGGAGAGGCATAATTAGAGCCTTTGGAACTGACATAGAATTTTATCGCAAATGTTTCTAAGAGTAACACCACCGAAACTATGCCATTAAATTTGAAAAACGTCAACAACAAAAAGTAATATTATATTTCGCTGAAAAAGAGTTACATATATATTAACAGAATTCGGGTATGAACACGGCGCGTTTTATTATTGGTAACATTATGAGATTCATATTTTTTTGTCAATATATATCGAAAATAATTGACTGATTTAAGTTTCCTATGGTGACTGCGAAGTTACTTGTAGGAAGCATTACAGTTCCAAGATGGCCACCAGCTTCTTGAAAGCCGATTATGTCAGTTAGTACCAATTGGACGCGTTTTCTTTCAGACATGGCTTCCGCTTGTACAATAGAGCAGCCCACTTTGTCCTTCGTTTGTTTCTATTGTTGCCACTCGCTTGCAGGAACTGACTCGTCTGCGCGCGGTTCCTGGACTGGGTGGACACCGAGTACTCGTGTTGCTTCCGGTTTGCAGTACTTCCGCCCTGCTGAGTTGCTAGGAGACGGCTGGTGCTGGTGGCCCGCGAGACAAGTAACTTAAGCATTTTGCCAACAGGCAGGGAAGAAAGGAGAGGCCAGGGTCTGGCAGGTGAGGACCCAGCAGTGTTGGGAGGGAGAGGCGGAAAGAACGATGCAAGCCATCCTGATGAAGGGGCCAAAAATCAGCTTAATTTGGAAACGACCCACGAGCCTCTGTTTGAATTAAGCCAAAATGTCACCTCGTGAATGGAAGCATAGACGTGCATGTACTCCCTATGTAGAGTACCTGTTTGCTCCGAGAAGTTCTGGTACTTTCTCATTAAATATATTGACTCAGTGCTGAGAAGTGCAGGGACTCTCCCTTTCAAATTAAAAAGTGCAGATAGTCAGTACCGGACACTACCTGCCCATTGAAAACATTAATTAAGGTCCATTTGAAGAGTGAACTCTTCTAGGACTGCCTCCTTGGAACACGTTCCTTCCTGAAATTCGCTCTCTGCGTCCTTCATAGAACACTTCTTTACAAGAAATGTTCACTTTGGACTGTCACTGTAAGAAGCGACATTTCTCAAGGATCAGCCGTTGTGTTGAAAAATGTTTCGTCGGAAAATGCCAATGTAGGGGAAAAAATACAAGTCGCGTAAAATGTCTATTCAATAAGTTAACTAAAGGCAGTGAGACTCAAACGCCCGGGAGACGCTTGTGTGCATCCTCACCTTGAAATGCAGCTCCCCGGTCAACAGCAACACTGGGCTACTGTGTACTTGACTGAGCACTAATATTCAGAAAACGTTTAAATAAAGTGGCAAACACTTATCAATAGTTTAACTGAAGTTAAAAAAATGAAGTAACTAAGGTGTCCTGCACCACTTTACTTTAGGAACACCTTCATTGTTAAAGACCTCTTGCTACAAACGTGTACAAATATGACAAATACCCAAAATGTATTTCATTAACCCAGCAGACGTTTCACTTTAGTACATCAGATTATATCAGTGCATTGAAAAGTATTTTTTTAAAGTGATAATTTTCGAGCATGAGTTTATATACATCATGCTTTCTTCCAAGCTGACAACAATGTCAGTTGTGAACAAAGAGGCAAGTCAGTACTTTCGCTTACCCTTTGGGTGGTCTGAGTTTCTGTTCTACATGGACAACATTTCATTTTATTAAATCAAAGTCAAGAAGAGTTTGTACAGGGCACATCCTGAAGTCTTGTATTTTGATGCCCTCTTATATGTGATAATTAAAAGGAGGCAAAATGAAATAAAACAATTGCCTAGAGTCGCACAATTTGGTCATGTGGGGATGCCAAGATGTATCCTACTTTTGTGCTATCATGTTGTACTATTCAGACACTAGATATACATGCTTCTCTTTTCCTACATCCACCTTTTACACTTTTCTCTCCCCTGCACCCCTCCGACTGCCACCCTGCTGACATCAGGGCAGCTCTTGGTCACACCACAGAGAAGAGGTTTTGGCCCTTGGGTAAATATTTACAACTACCCATTCTTTAACGCATTTGTCCTAAAAAATATCAGTTTTGAGAGATGCTGCTTCTCAAAACAAATCTTTGATAAATAACATCATAATTAATCTGTAGATGATGCTTAAGAAAATATTAATGTAAGGTGTGTCTAAGAAAGCTTCCGTTTACAAAATGCCTCATCAAAAAACCTTATCTGAAAAAGTTATTATCCCTACGTCTTCGTCCCAGTCGTTTACTTGTGAGCTGATCCCACCTCATTCACAGGACTGAAACCAGGAAGTAGTAGTGGAAATGACATTAGGAGTAGTATATTTTATATCCAGGCCCACCACTCTTCCTAAACTACCAAGCCGCCTGACTCTAGACCACCTGCAGCCCGTGCAGGTAAGGGCGGTGGGGCTTAGTGAGATGGGTAAATTTCGACAGACGAAAACAGAAAATGAATTATTTAATTTCCCCTCATGATCGTCTGTCGAGTCACCCCCCCCCCTTCCCAACCAGGCCCCACCTCTCTTACCTGCAAGGGCCACAGCTGTCCCAGACGCTCAAGGGAGGTATAGTGGGTAGTATAGTCTGTGATGAGGATACCACGACTAAGGATTCTTTTTTTTTAAACAAACTTTATTGGGTTTTTTATTTAGTAATACAACAAATAATTTCTTCACTGTTATACATGTTATATAATGAACATTTGCGTATTACGCCGCTCTCTATGGTACAGTGTCATTCCAGCCGCATAGTCTAGTACAAAAAAACTTCAATATTATACACAGTATTGCGGTCCAACACCTCTATTACGTAACTGATAACAGTGCAATTGCAACCAGATTAACTCCCCTCCCCCCTATATACTACCCTCCCCGTGGGCCCCAAGTACAAGAATTCTGGACTTGTGTTCGCGTCTCTTCTATCAACTTAAGTGGGGTTTACCCATACCGCATGAAGAGATTCCCACTTCCTCGTGTTAAGTACTAATGAAGTGCGGTGTGCGTTCACTCATTGCGATTGTGGAACATCCAATACACCCTCTGAGTTACTACCTTTTGAAGGCCTCCAATATGACGTCCTACTCCAACGATATTGGGTTTTTCCAGAGCCCCCTGGATTCCTCCCTGCGCAGGAATGCACTTTCCACTCCCGGTCATCTAACCATTTCGTTATGCCACGTATGTAATGAAGGAGCCATGGTCAATTTCCAACACATGGTGATGGATCTTTTGCTAGCAACAACGCCAAATCCACTTTTTTTTATAGTGAAAGAGAAAAAGTAAGAAACAAGGAAATTATAAATTGTATTCAGTCATCACTGATTCCGAAACTTTGTGACCAATATTTCATATATTTATTTTTAATCAAGTAGGTCACATATTTTTTTTATAAAGCCACATTTTGCCAACTTGTACACAATAATTTTACTTATCAGCAGTCCCAGCTAACACATTGTTATCCTTTGGTTTATATGTCACTGTCATTGTATCCAACACTCTACAAATTTTTATTTGGTGTTTGAAAGGTATTTTTTGTATAAAACATGAAATAGGTCTAAGAAAAAAAGGTAGTTGCAGTGAGGTTCACTAAGTCCCTAAATTCTTTCCTGTTAATCCCCAGGATGTCACATTTCGTTATGTCGGTAGTGTCAAGGAATGTTGGACTAGTCATTTAAAAAAAAAAGGGACAACTTTTTACTGCCCCATTGACATAATTTGTACTTAAATAAAATGTTGTGGTGGAGGTATCTGGGGTTGTTGATTTTGGTTCGCTGAAAAGTATAGTAAGGGAGTAGGTAGAGAAATAATTCTGTGAGTAAATTAGGTACTGTAATAATAGCGTCCGATATTATTCTTGCAGGCTTAACGGGGAACGCATAGAGATGTGGGCTGACTGGAGTTTGGCCTTTAGATAAAAAAAACACTGGAAAGCTTTGGGAATAAATAACACAGCTAGAAAAGTAGCTTCTGAATTGGGTTGGATAGTAGCATTGAGCAATTCTTGATACTTGATGAAGGAGGGGAAACAGAGCATGTTAGAAGAATGTCAGAATGTAATCAGTGCTAAGATTGGCAGGGATTGATCACAAGATTGTTCTTAAGGACAACACTTGTTCTAAAATTAAGAAAGCAAGGAGTGCTTCCATATCAATTAGAGGCATGGTCTGTGAGCACACTAGAGAAGTTAGAGGCAGATGTCATGGACCCTAGAGAATAATCTGGCAGGATCATCTGGTTATTGCATGGCAGACCAATGACAAAATCTGTCTCTGTGTAGACCTTCACTATTTGATTACAAATATTTTTATCAACAGGTTGTCTTGAGAAAGATCTAAGAGATCTTAGTGTTAGTCAAGGGTATTAATTGGTTTTAAACTATTAACCACTCAGCAGCATATCATCAAACAGCCCTTCCCAAGTAAAGCCAAAGATGCACTGTGTTTAATATCCCAGACTGGTGTTTAAAATGTTTTGGGGTTAAAATGTGCAATGGTTTTTCATAGACTAATGTTCAGTGTTCTTGGCAAGCAGAAAGGTATCTTGTTTTCTTGAGGCAGTATACTCATTATGAAGAAAGATAAATTAGCACTATTCTAAAATAGAGGAAGTTCTAGGAATTTTAAACAAAATGGTATGACTGTTTAGAATACAAAGTGCAACTTTTCCCAGTGAAGTGTTACTTTGTCTAGGAAATTAGATTAGTGGAGAGGGGATCAACCAAACACAAACTTGATTGAATCAGTAAAGATGGCACTTACACCTCAAAGGAATGACAGTGTTCAATCTTACTTTGGTTTGGCCGAATTCTATGCCAAAATTGAACATAGATTTCAGAGTAAGACACTCATATCAGACAATTCCTCAAGGGAACATACAAACATGTATGGTCCGATTGGGAGACCACACAAATTAACTAAAATTGTCACAGATGATGCAAGCAGTGGAAATGTGTGTGTGTTTTATCAGAAAGAGATGTTCATCATAAGGAACCCTTGATCACCTTTGCCTCTTGAGCCCTGTCACATATAGAATAAAGACATTCAGTTATTGAATGTGAAGCCCGAGCTTGTGTGTGGGCTCTTGAGTACTTCAGAGTGTTCGTTTAGGGAAAATAGTTCATTGTGAGCTGCTGTCAAAAACCTTTGACAAAGATTTTGACTACTGAAGACTTGTTGAACACGTCAGATCGAATGACATGGCTGTCTGTTAGTTTGGAAGACTTTGTGTATAAGGTTGAGTATATGCCCGAGGAAAAAAATGTGGCAGGTTTTCTGTTTGAAATGTTCATGCCCTATGCTGGAAAATACTGAAGAGTGGATTCATGATGTCCTTGTGGACACATGTTGTAGTAGGCTGTGCACAGTCCAGAAGGATGAAAGGGATGAGCAGTGTGTGAAAAAAAGAGTGTTAGCAAAACATCAAGTGTTACCCGATTCAAGAGTGGCCAAGTAAAAGTAATGTTTTGAAGTGTGAGACAATTTTTGGAGCTAAATGGTTATTAGGAGGTGATATTACCTTCTGAATCTTTGAAAGGTATGATCATCACCCGGTGGCATGAGGGGCATTATGGTCCTGTTAAAATAAAAAGAGGTGTAGAAAGTATATGTTGGTGGGCGGGCATCACTATGGATATAGAATTGTCTGGGAACTTCTCCAGCAGTACCACTTTAGATTAAAGCGTTGAAAAGGTGTAAAGAGGAGCTTCCCAAGGCTCCATGGGAAAGTGTTGCCGTGGACATTATAGGTATAGGGCCTGTTAGTGAGCAGCACAAACACATAATTGTTCTGTTACATGTATCCTCTAAGTGGCCGTGTATATGTGTGATAGATACATCAGACACAGAGATTGTGTTGCTGTTTTTTATTGATATTTTCCAAAATGATGGTGTACCACCTTTTCTGCTGGGTGGCAACAGCATACAGTTTTCGCCAGTCAAAGCCCAAAAATAAATTTTGGATGCAGGAATTGGGCATACCCCAAATCTTTTTCTCATTGTATGATTTCAGTAGTGACACCATTGTTATGTTATGTTAAAATCCTTTCTAAAGCGCACTTACACCAAACGGTTTCATGGCGCTATGAGCGGGGGAGAAACAGAAAGTCAACAGTGAAGGTTAATGGGCAGATAATACGTTACTCATAGGCCTGGCAGAACAATAAAGTTTTCAGGCGGGATCTCAAGTGGGTGTAGGGAGTGATTGATCTAAGTTCCAAAGGAAGTGAGTTCCAGGAGGAGGGGGCAAGAAAAGAAAATCTGAGGCCACCGTGTTTCTTACGGATAAAAGTAGGGGTTGTGAGTAGAGCCAGGTGAGAGGAACGAAGATTATGAGAAGGAAGATAGCGATGAAGCAGGGAAGAAATAAAGGCTGGACCGAGGCCGGCCAGTGCTTTAAAAATGATACAGCCTGGTTTAAATTCACAGCGTTTGGCCACAGGGAGCCAGTGAAGGCTTTAAAGTAAGGGGCGGACATGATGGTGTCTTGGTTGATGAAAAATTAGTCTAGCAGCCTGGTTTTGTACCAGCTGCAGACGGCGAAGCTGGTAAGCGGGGATGCCAACATAGAGAGAGTTGGCATAATCGATACGGGAGATGACTAGAGCCCGAAGGGCCAGAGTTAAAGCCTCCGTAGTTAAAAATCTGGAGATCTTACGAATTCTGCGGAGGTGGAAGAAGCAGGAGGATAACACTGCGCTAATCTGGGACTTCATGGAAAGATCTTTACAAATTATGACCCCCTTGGCTTTTTGCCGAATCAGCCGGACAGGGAGGGGCACCAAGGCGGGGGGACCAAAAGTTAGAATTCCATGGGTTGGAAGTACCTCCGGTCTAGATCAACTCAGTCTTATCAGGGTTGAGTTTTAGATGATTGGCCTCCATCCAATTACTAATGAGGCACATAGTGGACTGGAAATTATGGATTGAGTGGTCTGAGGAATCGATGTCGAAAACCAGCTGAATGTCATCTGCATAGTTAAAAGCAGTGACATTGCTTCCACGTAGGGACCGAATGAGGGGAGTCAGATACAAGTTAAAAATAAGGGGGGAAAGGGAGGATCCCTGGGGGACACCACAAGTCAGCTTAACTTTTTCTGCAGAAAAGTTGGAGAGGCGGACGGCCTGGTGTCGGTTGCTGAGGAAAGAGGAAATCCACCTAAGGGACGGCCCCTGGATGCCGGCGTCGCAGACAGTTGATGAGGATGTTATGGACGGCCGTGTCGAAGGCGGCCAACGAATCCAGGAGCACTAAGGCCTGGCTGGTCTTAAGATCTGCTCCCCTCCTGAGTTCATCCATAACTGAGAGGATGACTAACTCAGTAGAATGAGCTGGCCTAAAGCCAGCTTATTGTGGGTCAAGGAACTGAGAGCCTTCAATGAATTAACTAAAGAAGTTAGTGACATGGGCCTCGAGCACCTTACGGAGTTAAGAGAGCAACGAGATGGGACGAAAGTTGCTCATTAAGGAAGGGTCAGCTTTAGGTTTCTTCAAAATGGGAACAAATTCAGCTATCTTAAAGGAATCCGGGACCAAGCATAGTCTGAGAGAGTTATTGAGGAGTGCCAGAGGGGCTTTGGGGCAAATGGTGAAAGCTTCTTGTAAAATGTGAGGAGGACAACAATCTGTGGGGGAGCCAGAGCCTACCTTTTTAGGTCTCGGCTAAACGCGCGGAAGCGCGTCTCGCCGAGATCTTTTGTTAGCGAGTGTGCTTCCCAGGAGACAGTTTCGGCTGCGCGCATCCTTGGAGCCGATTTCAAACGGGAACGCGCGCTGTGGCCAGGCGCTGTCTCCTGGGAAGCATACACGCATGCGCATACACACACACAAGCGCCCACGCACATACATACAGAGACACCCACCCCCCTCCGCAGACATACACAAACGCGCGCGCGTGTGCACACACACACACACACACACACACACACACACCAGTGCACCCCCCCTCTCCCCTGCCGTCGCACACATGCATACACACACGAGAGAACCGAGCCCCCCCCCCCCAGCCATTTGTAAGTTACCAGCTCAATGTTGAGGGACTCCGCTCTCCTTCTGGCGTCGCGAGACGCTTTCACTCCGCCTTCTCTTCCGGTTACGTACGCAGCCCCGCCCCCGTCACAGGCGACTTTGCCTGACTTCCCGTGTGCGTAGCTTCTTTGAATTAATAACTAGCAAAATAACTGCCTGTGTTCAGAAACCAAATATGTTAACACTTTCACAAAGAAAGGAACTGTACTTTGACCCCCCCAAATCAATTATAAATAATCTAACGAAAATTCTTCAAGTTGGACATGAAGACCCACTTCAATTATTCCTTTTTTTTTTTTAAACTACAAAGCTGGTAAAGGTGCTTACCAACAGTACTCTTTAAATGTTTACTCTTCTTCTGCAAGGATACAAAAGCCTCCCTGTGCTAGAGTAAGCTGGGTAGCTATTCCTTCTTCAATGTGATATTTTCATTGACGTTCACGAAAAGTGGAACGCAACAAGTGTACCTCTTAACTTTGAAGACCAGTAAAACAGAATCGGAAAAGAGTATATAACCGATTTAAGTCACAAAACTGCACAGGGAAGGCTTACCTAACCCTCTTAAGCAATCTGCTACTACATCAAAACAGTAATGTTTCGAAAATCAGTGGCTCGATTTCTAAGATGCTACCCAGCAAATGTGAAGAGTGAACCCTTTTCCACGAGTAAAGAAAGTTTCCCTCTCGAGGAGTTACATTTTTCATCCAGTACTGGTTTGCTGGATTTTTAATAAGTGCAGATAAAGCCAAATAATTGCTTTACTACGTCAACTGCTCATAGCACTTAGCCTTCTAAAGTACAGTGACCCTTCTGCTGCAGAGGTCCGACTCGGGTGAGAGGGAGATAAGGAACAGTTCTTAGGTGGAAAACTATGAATTGCTTTTTAAAACAAAGCTGCACCTAATATCTACTGGATTGTAAACGCATTATGAAATATGCTGGTGTTCACACATTTGTTCGAAATGTGAGTTCATTAGCTTGCGTTGAAAAGATAATGTTTATCTGACAAGGCAGACCAGAATTAAAAATCAATACAAAATCCTTTCTGCATTTATTTTTAAATACCGAAAATGGTTCTTCTTTTGAATGCTTCTAAATGTGGTAAATCATGGCTATCCGGTGATTCACTATACAGGCTGACCGATCGGAAAGTTAAAGGAGAAAGTTTCCTAATGAACTTTAAATAGGTTCAGGTGTGACTCTACTTAAGCTGTTCTATAATGCTCATGTTTCTTTGATGAGCGTGTTGTATTGTATACGACTTCATATAGTGCTAAAAACTGTTAGGCATTGACAAATAAAGGTACATTTATTGGCTAAATAAATGTGGACACAAAAAAAAATGCCATTTGCAATGCCAATAGCTCTAACTTAACAAAAGCCGAGACCATTGCAGTGCAGAGTAGTGAGTGCAGAGTAGTGAGTGTGCAGAGTAGTGAGTGTGCAGAGTAGTGAGTGTGCAGAGTAGTGAGTGTGCAGAGTAGTGAGTGTGCAGAGTAGTGAGTGTGCAGAGTAGTGAGTGTGCAGAGTAGTGAGTGTGCAGAGTAGTGAGTGTGCAGAGTAGTGAGTGTGCAGAGTAGTGAGTGTGCAGAGTAGTGAGTGTGCAGAGTAGTGAGTGTGCAGAGTAGTGAGTGTGCAGAGTAGTGAGTGTGCAGAGTAGTGAGTGTGCAGAGTAGTGAGTGTGCAGAGTAGTGAGTGTGCAGAGTAGTGAGTGTGCAGAGTAGTGAGTGTGCAGAGTAGTGAGTGTGCAGAGTAGTGAGTGTGCAGAGTAGTGAGTGTGCAGAGTAGTGAGTGTGCAGAGTAGTGAGTGTGCAGAGTAGTGAGTGTGCAGAGTAGTGAGTGTGCAGAGTAGTGAGTGTGCAGAGTAGTGAGTGTGCAGAGTAGTGAGTGTGCAGAGTAGTGAGTGTGCAGAGTAGTGAGTGTGCAGAGTAGTGAGTGTGCAGAGTAGTGAGTGTGCAGAGTAGTGAGTGTGCAGAGTAGTGAGTGTGCAGAGTAGTGAGTGTGCAGAGTAGTGAGTGTGCAGAGTAGTGAGTGTGCAGAGTAGTGAGTGTGCAGAGTAGTGAGTGTGCAGAGTAGTGAGTGTGCAGAGTAGTGAGTGTGCAGAGTAGTGAGTGTGCAGAGTAGTGAGTGTGCAGAGTAGTGAGTCCAGAGTAGTGAGTCCAGAGTAGTGAGTCCAGAGTAGTGAGTCCAGAGTAGTGAGTCCAGAGTAGTGAGTGCAGAGTAGTGAGTGCAGAGTAGTGAGTGCAGAGTAGTGAGTGCAGAATGCAGAGTAGTGAGTGCAGAGTGAGTGTGCAGAGCAGTGAGTGCAGGTGCAGAGTGGTGTGTGCTGTTGAGTGCAGAGTGCTGTTATTTATGATTTAAGGAAAAAAAAGAAATGTCATGAGCAATGCCAATAGCTCTACTTTTAATGATGCCGAGACCATTGCATTGTAAATGCTTGTTTAGAAGAGCGAAGAACTCTCCCTCGGATATCAGGGGTATCTGGTCCACTATATAGGAGTTTCTAGTGGTAGGTATGGGAAAAAATGGTGGTGTGGAAGAAGAGATGCTACCTTTAATCTTAGCAATCTTATCCATAAAGAAAGAGTTGAGGGAGTCACAAAGAGTTTGAGAGGGGAGGGGCTTGATGGTCACTCTATCGGGGTGTGAAAGCTCCTCAACTATGGAAAATATATCTTTGGTCTTCGTAGCAGAGTCAATAATCTTCAGGGAGAAATATGAAGCCTGGGGAATAGCTAGTTTATAGTCTTTAAGCCGTGCCATGAATAAAGTTTTTTTAGCAGGGGCATAGTCTCGCCTCCAACTACGTTCAGCCTGCCTAGGTGTAAGTTTCTTGTCTTTTAATCCGAGAACCATCTCTGAGCGTCATTGGGGCGTTTTAGTTTAATTCGCCTAAATGGTGCAACAATATCACTGGCTGATTCAAGCCAGTGTTTAATACTGATGGCCTGACTATCTAAGGAGTCTTGCTCAACGGGGGAGTAGGCACTAAGTAAGGTGTATAGCTCTTTAAGATTGGCCCTGTTCCAGTTTCTAGCCATGTGATTCCCAGTGAGGGGCTCTTTTGTATGGGGAGCACAGGCTAGAGAGAACGTAATAATATAGTGATCTGACCATCCATGGGCACGGACAGATGAGAGGTTGAGTAATGTCCAGATTGGACGTCCAAACTTGATCTAGGACGTGTCCTTTGACATGCGTGGCAGACTGTATATGTTGGATGCAGTTCATACCGGATAAAAGATCAGTGAAGTCAGAGGAGCTAGAACTTGAGAGGTAAAGAACCACACTTGTGAAGGGCACTGGCAGCTCTACTTACTTTTGAATTCAGGAGAGGCAGGAAACTTTGCTCAAAGTGTTCCCCTGAAAGGCTTATAAAAACCAAAAGCTTTTTAAGTGGTTGTCTGGGCCTGTGAGCGATAGCATACACAAGGTTCATAAGGACTATATAAAGTCCTTTAACTAGAATTAGAACATTGGAATGTTGGGCAATGGAGTGATCCATGCTTCTACGAGCCGGTAAAGGCCCGAAGAGAAACATTACAATGTTTTACAAGGCCTCTTGGATTTAAATCCCCTCGAGCTTCGAGAGGCCATTGTTTTTTTTTTTTTTTTGGAACATTCTGCCCTCTAGTGGCAGAATGTTCTTATAGCCCTTTGTAGCAGGGCTATACTGGCTATTAAAGTCCCGGCCCCTTGTTAAAGTCCCTCGCCTTCGGCTCGGGCCTTAAACGCAGGAGCGGGCCTTTAATAGCTGGTATAGCCCGTCACGGCGTGCTATAATATGGCACCTGCACCAAGTAGGTAAGGGTTGGACAATGGGTTAGAGTGAAGGAATCAGCAAAAAAAAAATCTTACGTTGGAAAGTGAGTTTTATGAACCCTTCGAAGAACACTGAATTTATAAAAAAATTCTGTGCGTTTAAGTGATGGAAAGTGTTAGCATTTGAGTAGTGTAGTTTTCAAGTGATCAGTTTGATATTAGCTGGGTCCAATCCTCGAACAATTTTGTTGAAGACTGTGACAAAAATCACATTGGATCCAGTGGCTATGGTGTAATTAGTTATAATATTGACCATGAGGAAGCTAGCGGTGAGGTTAGGAAACAAGGTTTGGTGGAGAGCGAAGCTGAAAATTCCCAGGTAGCAAATGATCCTAGAGAACGTAGGGATTTTATGTGTGTTGAGCATTCTCCGTCCAAAGATGCGATGCTGGAAGAAGTACTATTTGTTTGGAAGAAAAAACACACTTCTTCTAAGGATGAGGGAGGACGGAGCTTGAGTACAAAGGTGGATGAT
Source organism: Lissotriton vulgaris (assembly GCF_964263255.1). Taxonomy (NCBI): domain Eukaryota; kingdom Metazoa; phylum Chordata; class Amphibia; order Caudata; family Salamandridae; genus Lissotriton; species Lissotriton vulgaris. Next base: position 2,005,323,039 of record NC_141691.1, on the reverse strand, counting down.
TAGACCTCTTAAGAAATATGAAGTTTATATTTGTGAATAGTTGCTTCAAGTGTATTCATGTTTGCGTGTGTGTGTATGTATGTATGTATACGTGTGTGTCTGTGTGTATATATATATATATATATATATATATATATATATATATATTTTATGTGTTTGTGTATATACATACACTCCACTCGGTGGTTGCCACTGGGTGGTTCTAGTAGTTAGGTCTGCGTTTCCATAGGAAAAGCATTTTTTGGTGTGCTAATAACTTTTTTGCCATTTGATGAACATTCACAACATTTTCCAAAACAAAAGTTCATCCACCAGGGTGATCCATGAAGTGGGGGTCGAGAAAAAAAGGAGGCTCTCAAAACCAATTTTCCCCATAGACTTTTTTTTGGAAGAAGATACTGCACAGACTGCGTAACGGAAGTATACCAAATTTGTCCGCAAGCTAGATATTGAAACAGAACGCGTGCTTTTTGTGATTTGGTGTAAATCTGTTCAGTAGTTATTAAGAAATGAAGGTAAATAAAATATTTGTATATCTAGTATTCTAATTGGCCATGTTTTTTTTTTCTCCTTGGGCCATCTCGTTCCCACAGTTGTGAGAGACTTGCAGGAGTGAGCATTCTAATTGGCTGGCTCTAACATGAACAAAAATGTTGCAGCGGCCATTAAAGGAATCTGCAGACTTAGTCCCCTGTCCTGAAAATGTAAAAAAATATATATATAAGGGGCAGAGTAGGGATACCCCTAGCTCTGGAGCTAGAATTGAAAAAATAATTGGAGTTTTTGCAACAATTTTTTTATTTTATTTATTTTTTCTTCTTTAAATCAGCAACACCCCTGGGTTAGGACAGGGTCCGGAGGTCAATATGTATTATGATTTTGAAGGGGGAGGGTAGGCATGCATGGGACCATCCTCCCCAATCATGCTGCCTTCCACACAAGCCTTCAACAGGAACAACTTCACTCAGTGCTAAATCAATAAATTTGAGGATTGAGCATGCAAATCCCCCCGCAGCCTCATTCCTTTACTGACCCGGAATCACATAAGTCTGGAAAATCCTGTAACACAGTACATGCGCAGTAAGTGCATGTGCCTTTAATTGCTGTGATTCCCCGACTCTCCCCTGGCGCTGAATTATAAAAGAGGAGATGGGCGCTCCCCCGGCCCCCTGCAAGTCTTTTCGGGCCCCAGGTACCCCAGCACCCAGGGCTGAAATTATTATTTAAAAAAAGGGGGATGGGAGGATTGTTCCGCTCTGTGCCGGTATCTGCCTCGGTGTCGCCATTTCCCAGGGTCTGATACTGTATAGCAGCCTGGAGATCCCGGAGGGAACAGTTAAAAATGCTGCTCCCGTCTGGGTGGGAGTAAAGAGAAAGGTCTAACTACCTCCAGCACCTAATATGGTGGTAGCTAGGGAGCTTGCTGGGGCTGTGGGGAGCCAGGGTGGTCCCCCAGCATTGGCAGCAGTGTAGGTGCCCGGCTAGGCATTAGGCGCCCATCACCAAGGCTGAAGGCCGTGCACACTTGGGGTTGTCTGCCAGCGAGGGGTTGGATGCAGGGTTTCGCTGCAGGCCAACCCCACGCCATGCGTGGCTTCGAGTTGGAGTTATATATGGCATTGAAATATTAATAATAAAGTATTTAAACATTACTTTATGTGAAAAAACCCTAAGAATTCACTGAAAGAAATGAAGCTTAAAGACAAACATTAAATTGACATTTTAGTTAAGTAAAAATTTCAGACAACGTACCGTTTTAAACTCAATATTACATTGAAGGCACTCATGACATTGTCTATTGCATCACTTATAACATAACCTAAAATGACATAATTGGTGACAAGAATGTGCATGGTGGGGGTGAGTTATAGTAGTTACTTTTGAGTTATAGGGACTTGAGATAGCTATCTACCTATCGTTCCTGTTTGTTGTGTGGCTTCGGGGGGAGCTGACCACAATTCCCTGCCTGCACTGCAGCTCTGGCCCTGCCAACATGGAAATCGATGTGCCCGCAGGCGTATAAAGCTTTGCCAGGGCTCCTGCAGCACGGGCGTGCCCGGACAAAACCCAGGCCAAGGGCAGGTCTGTCTGTGGCTGGTCGAAGCCAGGCTGGGCCCACTCTCTCGGCTTGTGGCTTCAGCGAGGTCCCACATGGTGTGCGTATTGTACAAGCAATGAACCGGGAGTATTTCTATTGTACTGTGGACCTAAAACGTACCGGGAAGCCAGAAGGTAGCTGTACTTTAGGCTTTTTGGAGCCCTGCATAGATGTGATAAATCCCCAGTGGAAGGGTATTGGGCAGTTTTCATCTTTCCTGCACTCCTCAGAAGCCCAGCTGAAGTGGGACGTTGACTGACTAGACCAATGCAAGGTACTTTCTTTTTTCAGTCTTGTCCGTCTTTGGATTTACTATTGTTAACCTATTATTATGGAGAAACGGAAAGCAGCTTAGGGTGGTTTGGGTGAAGTTAAAACCGAGGAAGACCAAAAACACAGGAACGTAGCAGATAACCCCAATTCTGCTTCCTTCTAACCTAACACCTTGTGTTAATATGGCCATATCGCTTTCAAATGACTTCCTTTGCAGTAATAAGTTCACTTTGCTGCAGGTCCAGGTTGAGGTACCGGGTTTTTAGGGACCCGGCGGTGCCAGGGGAAACACCCAGAGACCTCTTGAGTTCTTCCTGTTTTGGACCACAGAAACACAGAGTCTTCTAGGTGATGTCAAGGATCGAGTTTTATTGGCTGCAACCAAGTAACAAGCGTCCTAAAAGTACAACAGCACGGGGTGTATATTCTCGGGAGACCGTTCATTTTTACAGAGCCAGCCTTCTCTTCTTATACACAATATTACACTTCAGGCAAGAATTCTTCGTTTTACAATTCGACCATAAACATATTTCCACAATAAAGAAAAAGCAGAGTCATGATGACAAGCCCATATTTTCGTTTGTCCAGTTCGTGATGGATTACCCAGCAAGGCCCAGAACTCCCATCAGATATCGATGAACCCCCAATAAAATCGGGCACCTCCTCCTTGTAAAACTAGTCATAAAGAAGAAACAGGGACAGGTGTGTGTGAGATTAGCGTAGCTCGTATGTGGTGAACGGTTTATGACATGTTGTGCTTTGATGCTAATCTCGCACGGCCATTGGGATGGGGACTGCCCGAACTGGTTTGGCTGGAGGCAGTGGAGTCAGCTCGCCCAGGTCACAGAGGAGTCAGCAAAGGTGTACGTGTCCTCTCAGATCGAATTCGGCCTTGGTCAATTGACTATGTAAGGGCAACCACAAAATGGATGACGCTCACAAAATGGAACCCGAGTGTTCGGGACGAAAACTATGATTTAAGGGTGATTTCGTCACTCAATCATGACGCAAATGCACAGGTATAATGTCTTGATCATTACCGTTCTGCCGATACCAAATTCGTCATGGTACGATGATATTTTCTGACACGAGTGTAGAGCTTCGGTACCATACAATAGCAGGGTCCAGAATTTTCAGTAACACAGGCCCTCCTTTTGCCCTTATATAGGCAATAACCTATACACGTGCTAATCTGAGTCCAGGTCTGTGTGCATAAAGTCATTTATATGCTGCTGTAGCATCATCCTGTTACTTAGTTCATCTCTTGATACAGGCTTCTTTACATATGATGTAGCACAGAGGCCACACATTGCAGGAGCGCACTGTACACACAGACAGAACATAAACAGAATGGCTAAGACCATCCCAACGACTATCAGAACCTTCCATCCCCAAGCAGATATCCGTTTCCAGAACCACCCCATTAAGGACCAGTCCCCTTTGTCCACATGAATGGACTCGGAGATCTTATGCAATTTGGAGATGGCCTGGTATACTGTCGGAGCGTTATCGGGGCTGAAAATTCAGCAACTAGATTGGATCACTTTACATACCCCACCACGGTCTGCAAGTATGACATCTAGGGCAACCCTGTTCTGAAGTCATAAGGCGGTCCGACTGGAGCTCCGCTGTCAAGTTACTAAGGGCACCAGCCGTTTCAATCACGGCGGATTCAACTAGCCTCGTCAATTGGCGAATGTTCCTGCTGTTCACCATAGGCCCCCAAAACGGCAGAAAACCTTTTGCGAAATCCCCAAACTCCTGTTCCGCAGTGTCGTCTTTACTCACAACACCCCTAACTGTCCGTGTCCGGTGGTAATCTGCCTCGGCCGTGTAGGTGGGTGGCAGCAGGAACGAGATAAAACATGTGCCTGAAAAGTCAGGGGGCAACCATGTGTATGCTCTATCATGGCAGACGAAGTAGGTACCCTTAGCTGCCAAGAACGAAGGGGAGGTCTGAGACGAGAGAACGTAGGTCTCAGTACAGACACTCTTCCCTAGCTGAGCTCTGGGATTTTTGCCATTTCCCTGCAGACATAGGTGACCTTGGTGGGGTACTATCCAGATTGGGGATGATTTCTTTGCTCGCTGGCTCTCACTCAAGGAAATTCCATATTTTGTGATATTCCATCTACTGTAAGGCGTCAATTCATCTTTGGGGATCGTTTTATACGTATCGATATCCCTACTCATATTTCTAATTCCTGCCACTAGTGTCTTGTTGCTCGAATTTCTTCCTGGGAAATATGGTTCGAGGGCAAACAGGAACATTGTTTGAAATGCCCACAGAGAACCATGGTAGCTAAATGGCAGGACAAAATAAGGGATGCCCTTATCTGTCGTGTGTGGCATAAGTCCACATACCCAACAATTTGTTGTGTTCATTACAACCTGGTGCTGGTGTAAGAGCTGGACGAATGAGTTATTTATGAATTCTAATCTTCTGGCAGACTCGTGTTCAGGCAGAGGGTGAAAAGATTGTGGGGAAACAGTAGGAGGAGGTGTGGTCTGTGTGGTATGTGCAAATGAGACTCGAAAAGTGAACAAAGCATAACCAACCAAAAACATCATTATGCTACACAACATGAAAATGCATATTATTAAAAATCGTGTCTTTGCCATCACAGTGCATATTCTCGTTTCAAAGTTCGTTGATCTGGCAGGTCTCTCCATCTTGGGAAACTCCATCCTCTAAGTTGCTGCCCGCGGTGGGAGATTGATTCTGCTAAGGAGTGCTTCTGTCAGTTTAGGGCAACTCCCTTAGACCAACCAGAACTGTCGACCTAACCGTCTCCAGCTGCACTCCATAGACTTTGGCAACCGCGACCCTAGCAGCAGAACCGAATGGCGGTTCGCAAATCAAAAAATGAGCAAGTTTCCTGGATGAGAGAGCTGCACAATTAAAAAGGAAAAACAACTTTTTATTTGTCCTTAGTCTTAGGTCTTGGCCTCAAGTTATAGCGATTTCGACCAGGTGCTGTGTGGTCTTGGAACAGGAGTTCAGGCTTAGTAGTGTCCAATTGCATTGACGGTGGCACAGATCCTTGTAGAATGTTATCGCTTTCCCTTTCAGAAGTAGTTCCTTTCAAACGTGCATCACTGAAGGGTAAGAAGCGAGGCTCAGTCTCAGAGTCAGCAATTCCCTCCTGGACCCACCGGTCATAAGGAAGGGGTAACTGGACCCTCTTGCAGTGGGCGCCGTGCACCCAGTTCTTCTTGCCGTGGACACGTACTGCAGAGCGGGTAGCCAGTAACACTTGGAAGGGTCCGGACCAGCGAGGCTGCTCGTTCTTAGTTCGCTGGAAGTTGCGCACCAGGACCCACGCGCCAGGTTCAATTGCTTGGCCTGGATCATCAGGCGCTGGCGGGGAAGAACTGTGGAACTGTTGGTGTAAAACACGCAATTTAGTCGTCAATTCGTACAAATAGTCAAGCAGTACAGGATGCTCTAGCTCACTAAACCTGGTAGGCCTCGGCACTCCCCATATGTTGGCCGGGCGGCCGAACACAATCTCATGCGGACTAAGTCCCATTCTGGAATGAACAGTCATTCTTGTGGATAGGAGTGCCAAAGGCAGAGCGTCAGGCCATTTAAGACCTGTGCTTGCTTGAATCTTGGCCAATTTCAACTTTAACGTGCCGTTGTAGCACTATACTAGTCCAGCTGATTGGGGGTGATTTGCAGCGTGGAACTTCTGGTGTATGCATAGCCCTTCACACACTCTCTTAATCACTCGTCCCACAAATTCACTCCCATTATCACTCCAGACCATTCTAGGCATTCCAAATCTAGGGAAGAACTCTTTGACAAGGGTCTTAGCTGTGGACAAGGCAGTATTGTCCTTAAGGGGATACGCCTCCACCCACCTGGAAAAGGCACAAACAACAACGAGTACGTATTTCAGATTGTTGCACCTTTCCATGTGGATGAAATCTAGCTGCAAAACCTCGAACGGATACGTTGGAGGCGCAAAATGACCAGCTGGAGTTGGGGTTCAGTTCTTGACCACATTCTCTGCACATTTAGGGATTCCATTATTCTGCCATACTGGAGCCAACAACTTACAGATCCCTTTCACACTGATGTGAGCCATTCCATGGGCCATTGTCACCACTGCAAGCACGTACGCATCTGGTAACAGCCATCTCTGATGCTCTGACAATTCGACCCAACAACCATTCGCATCCAATTTACCCTTGCTCTCTCTCCATTCATTCACCTCTTTCTCTGTGGCTTCGGATTGGATAGACTTCACACTCTCGATTGTATCTGCTCACATACCAACATCACCAATCCATCTCGCAGGGCCTGCAACATACATTCGACTCATTACATTCCTCGCAGTTTCTTTTGCAACTTCATCTGCAAACGCGTTTCCACGACCAACATCATCCGTCACCTTTTTGTGTGCACTGCATTTCACAATCGCAACTTGTAGTGGCAAGTTCAGTGACTCGAGAAGCTCATTTACTAACTGACCATGTTGTATTTTTGTACCATGCGAAGCCAGGAACACATGTTCACGCCACAATCGTCCAACACTGTGAGCCACGCCAAAGGCGTATTGGCTGTCCATGTACACATTCACTTGTTTTCCTTTTCCCAACACACATGCTCTGGTGAGTGCAATCAACTCTGCTGCTTGCGCAGAATTGTGTGGGATACGTGCAGCTTCAACAATCGTGTGTAATGTTGTCACAGCATATGCTGCAGTCGTATCACCATTCGGCAACTTGGAACACGAACCATCAACCCATAAAGTATCATTATATTCAGAAAGAGGAGTATCCTGCAAGTCTACTCTCCCTTTTGTCTCTTCTTCTGTCCTAAAACAGCAGTCATGTTGTTCGACCTCATCTGTCTCAACTGGAATGGGCAATAACGTGGCTGGGTTGAGTGTGTTACACCTCTTAATGTGTATGTGACTCGCTAGCAGTGTCAGCTCATAACTTGACAGTCGAGCACTAGTTAAATGCTGTGTCCTTGTTCTGTTTAGCAAAATGCCTACTGCATGTGGGACCATAACGACTAGTGTATTATTCATTACTAACCCAGCAGACTGTCGAATACAGACAGCTGCTGCCGCAGTGGCCCTCAAGCAACTTGGCAATGCCTTAGCTACCGGGTCTAAACTCGCTGAAAAGTACGCACATGGACGCTGTTTGCCGCCAAAAGGCTGTGTGAGAACTGATAATGCACAACCTTCCTTCTCGTGGACATATAACGTAAAAGGCTTACTGTAGTCAGGAGTACCCAACACAGGAGCCGAACACAATGCATCACGCAATTCGTGAAAACTTTTCTGACACTCTTTAGACCAAGGCACAGGATTGGGTGTATCTTTACATGTTAATGCCACCAATGGTTTGGCCAGTAAAGAAAAATTTGGAATCCACTGTCTACAGTACGATGTAATGCCCAAGAAAGCATGCACTTCTCTCTGTGTTTTTGGGACACTCAGTTTTGCAATTGCCTGTATTCTTTCTGGGGTCAACTTCCTTCCCTCCTTCGATAAGATGTGACCTAAGTAGGTCACTTCTTGTCGACAATATTGTAATTTCGAAAGAGAGACTTTGTGCTTCATATCACATAAATGACGCAACAATGACAAAGTGCCTTTCTTGCAAATCTCCTCAGTATCTGCAGCGACTAGCAAATCATTGACATACTGAATAAGGGTCGCACCATCAGGTAGAACAATCGTGTCAAGCTAGGATTTCAGAGCCTGACTGAATATTGATGGACTTTCACAGTAGCCCTGAGGAGCGCGTTTGAAGCAGAAACTTCGGCCTCCTAAATTGAAGCCAAAAATATCCCTTCTCTCCTCGGCAATCGGGATGCTGAAGAAAGCATTCTTCAAGTCAATCACCGAGAACCAAGTGGCTGACGCTGGAACCATAGTCAATAAGGCAGTGATATCAGGAACGACTGGAAACTGTGGTACAACAATCTTGTTCACTTCTCTAAGATCAATCCCGAATCTATACACAGGTGGCTGGGAAGGATCAGTACCCTTCAAAACCGGCAGAACAGGACTATTACAAACATTGCCTGTTGTCTCTTCAATGACATCTTGGTAAGTGCGAGGCCACGCCCACACGTTAGGCCACGCCCACCCCCTAGCCTATGAATAGCGCTGACTGATAGCGAGTTCATTGAAACTATAGACCTCTGAGGCGGAAGCCGGAGGTGTTGTGACTCGCTTTTTTTAAAAACTGTTTAATTTGTGTTTGAATCATATTTTAAAACTTCTGCATCTTACCCAGAGCTCTTCTCTGTGTTCACCGCCTAGCAGGCTCCCCACAAACAGCGGATCTAGCGCTGCTCCGTGGGAAAGATCACACGGCCGCCATCGCTGCTAAGCGCGAGGCCACGCCCACACGTTAGGCCACGCCCACCCCCTAGCCTATGAATAGCGCTGACTGATAGCGCGTTCATTGAAACTAGACCTCTGAGGCGGAAGCCGGAGGTGTTGTGACTCGCTTTTTTTAAAAACTGTTTAATTTGTGTTTGAATCATATTTTAAAACTTCTGCATCTTACCCAGAGCTCTTCTCTGTGTTCACCGCCTAGCAGGCTCCCCACAAACAGCGGATCTAGCGCTGCTCTGTGGGAAAGATCACACGGCCGACATCGCTGCTAAGCGTGAGGCCACGCCCACACGTTAGGCCACGCCCACCCCCTCTCTCCCTAAATGTGCTTCCCTCGCAAGCGCAGGGGGAGCGCTGTCCGCGCCTGGCCCGTGCCTAGGGCCAGCCCCCCTGCCTGTCCGGCTGTCTCTGGTCGCACGTGCTGGACTAGATCCCAGCTTCTCCTTCTAAAGCCCACTACTTGTCCTTCCACCACTCGCTGTAGTCCCAATCACTTGGAGGATGCCTCTTTCAACTGCCCTCAATGTAATTTTACGCTCCCGCCTTGGAGCCTTCGCCCCGCTCCCTGCCTCAGCCTGCCGAAACACCTGTCCCACCCCCTGAAGCTGAAAGCAGGTCTGATTAACTGCCGTTCATTGCCCCGCCACACCAACGAGATATGGACGTCAATAATCTCTGACGCCTGGGATATCCTGTTCCTCACCAAGTCTTGGCTCACAGATACCTCCACTCCCGATATCCATCTTGCTACCCCTCCGGGTTACCTCTTAAAGGGCATCAATCGTGAAGGGGGCAAATCAGGAGGTGGTCTTGCCATCATCCTAAAATCCCACCTCAATTTGTCTATTACCAAATTAACAAACATCGGGATGATTGAAGCTTTGCACTTCACTATCTCGGATACCGCGGCAGTAGTATTGGCTGGCACACTAGTTTAAAACCCTCCTACTGCCTCAACTCTCTCTTTAATGGCACTCACCCACCTGTTGGCGGATCTCTCCCTCAAACACCAACATTTTTTGGTGCTAGGAGATTTCAACCTCCACGTGGACAACTCTCTGCTCGAAAGCTAACAACCTGCTAGAAACAATGCAGTGCCTGAACTTACTTCAGTTAGTCAAGGGCCCTACACACACAGCTGGGCACATTCTGGATTTAATCTTTGCTAATTTCTCTAATATCAGTCTTTCCTTCCCTCCCGCTCACCTGGTCTGATCATCATCGTGTCCCTTTTAACCTAGAGCTAAGTTCGAGACCCGCCCCCACTGTCCTCAGGAAAGAGCTAGGGAGAAAATGGCACAAAGTCACCTGTGCTACCTTAGACCCCCTATTCAACTTTCAGCCAGACCCTCTATCCAGTGACATTGATGGAAACGTTTCTAGACTCAATTCTGCATTGCTCCTTGCCATCGAGTCCATCGCCCCCCTCAAACCCATCTCCTCTGCTAGGACCCGCCCCTCTGCCTCTTGGTTCTCTACAACCCTCCGTGAGGAAAAAAGCAGATGCAAACTACTTGAACGCAAGTGGCGGCAGAACTACGACCCTGAATCCAAAGCTATTTACAAAACCGCTCTGAAAAAATTTCTGAAACTAAAAAAAACCACCATGAGAGACTACTTCTCATTACACATCTACAACGCTAAGAATTCCTCAAAAACCCTCTTTAATATTGTCAAAGAATTTGTGAACCCCCCGCCAGGGCCACGCAGAACCCCTCCAGCCAGGCACTTTGCGATGGACTCTCGGACTTTTTCCTTGAAAAAATTGAAAAAATTTGTACCTCATTCCCTGAGGTACGTCCCCCCCCCCCCCCCCCCGACCCCCCCCATGTGATGGCCCTGGAATCCGCCTCCTTGCAGTCTTACAACGAGCTGTCTCTTAAGTCCGCACTCAGGCTATTCACCCAATGCAGATCTGGTTCCCCTTCCGACCCAATTCCTGCCAAGACCATGGGTGACCTAGCCCCCTCACTGGCCAACTCTTTTCTTTCTATCTGGAACGCCTCCCTCCATCATGGCATCTTCCCAACTACGTGGAAGGAAGCTCTGCTGGTCCCCATTCTGAAAAAACCGGACGCCGATCCTACTAAATTTTCCAATTACCGCCCCATCTCCCTCCTCCCCAAACCCGCAAAAAGTTTGGAAAAGGCTGTGCAGCTGCAACTAACAGAGTATCTGGAAGATAACTCCCTGCTGCACGACTCCCAATCCGGATTCAGAGCAGGTTTAAGCACTGAGACTGCTCTTCTGGAAGTGGCTGAGACTATCCGTGAATGCGTGGATAGGGGCGAGGAGGCCATGCTGGTCCTCCTCGACCTATCCGCCGCTTTTGATACGGTCTCTCACAAAATCCTACTAAACCGACTAAAGCAGGTCGGAATCGGTGGCTCTGCTCTTGCCTGGATTGAATCCTTCCTCACTGGCAGAACTCAGAAGGTGGTGCTCAGGCCTTTCAAATCAGAGGGTAAACCCCTGCTGTGTGGTGTTCCGCAGGGCTCTGCCCTGAGCCCTCTGTTTTTTAACGTTTATCTCGCACCCTTGGCCCCAGTGGTGGAGTCTTGTGAGTCAGAGTAGTCTCTTACGCTGATGATACTGAGCTGATATTTTCCTTTAGAGACCACTCAGACTCCACCTTTGCCAACTTCCGCCAATGTCTGAACAACATCTGTGACTGGATGACCAACAATCACCTAAGACTGAATGCTGACAAGACAGAAGTCCTGTTTTTTAACCAAAAACACCTATTTCCCCCAGCCTGTGGTGGCCCTCAGCACTTGACCCTGCGCCCACCCCTGTCCAATCAGCACGTAACCTGGGCTTCCAGTTCGATAACTCACTCTCGTGCAAAGCACAAGTCAACAAGGTCACCTCTGCCTGCTTCGCGAAGCTGCGCATGATTAAGAAGATCTTTCCTTACCTTCCCTTGGACGCCCGACGAACAATCACTCAGGCCCTCACCACTTCTCACCTAGACTACGCCAACAGCTTATATGCCGGTGCTCCTCAATATCTGATCGATCGGCTTCAGATCGTTCAGAATGCGGCAGCCAGACTGATCGGAAATATCCCCTACCGTCAGTCGGTTGCCGCCTATCGCAAAGAGCTCCACTGGCTTCCCATTGCAAGCCGCATTCAATTTAAGATCCTCACCCTCGCCTTTCGAGCTATCAACGGCCTGGGACCTAGCTACCTGAAAAAGCGAGTGTCAATTTCTCAATCTGTCAGATCACTGAGATCTAACAACTTACGCCTCTTGATTGCACCTCGCTTTCGACGTTCCAGAATGGGCGGCAGAGGGTTCAGCGTAATCACTGCCAAACTATGGAACTGCCTCCCTCTCGACCTCAGGTTCTGCCCGTCTGAATCCATCTTCCGTGCTAAATTAAAAACCTGGCTGTTCTCCAGATTATGATTCCTGTCTTGTAAGAAGCTTGTTCCACCCCTCCCTCCCTTAGGTTCTGTTTTTAGCGCCGGGACACCCCTCCGGGGGTAGCTGCGCGCTGTATAAGCTACTTAAATAAATAAATAAATAAATCTTTCTCAATCAGATCGTAAATGATTGCTAACAACGCCTTTTCACCTTCACTAGAGATCTTGTATTGGGGAATACGTGGCAACCTTACATTGGCTTTCAATGTTATAACATATGGCGCTATTTCCAAAAGACCCACATCATTGGATCCAGTAGCCCAAAGTATATCTGGAAGCGAAGACAATTCTGTTGGAATATTTTCCCTTGACAAATACATTGGAGAAACCACTTTCTTACCTAGGGTAAGTTGTACTCCCGAAGGAGAGCAGTACAAAGTCGCATATAATCTCTTTAGCAGATCCAATCCCAACAGATTTTCAGCACAACCTGTTGTAAGAATGAGGGGTGCTTTTAATTCACATGGCCCATCAGAAAGAGACATAGGACTAGAGATCGGGTTCCTAACCAGGGCGCCAGAAAAACCTACTGAAAAATTCATTTCGCCAGACAAAGGTGCGCCAGGGAGCTTTGAGTGCATAATAGAACTTTTTGTAGCACCAGTATCCAGCAGAAACAGCTCTGACACACCTGATGTAGTCACCTCAACATAAGGTCCATTCTGATCTACTGGAACTGAAACAACTCCCTCTCTCTGTCCATGGCTGTCCTAGCAATCATTACCCTCATTCTCGTTCTCTGCATAGTAATCATCAGCATAGTACTGAGCTGTCCTAGAAAATGCATTATTCTGTTGGTCAAAGCTGTTCATAGAATTCTGAGGCGGAAAGGGACGAGCGTTCTGGGGGAAATTTCCACGGCCCCTACCTCTAGGGGCTTGTTGAACACCTCTACCTCTTGCACCAGAAACACCATTCATACGTCGTGACAAAGCCGGACAACTATTCTTGAAATGACCCTCTTCTTTACAATACGCACACTGATTTGGGCCATACTGTAAACGCTGTGAAGAAGACTCGTTTCTTTGCGAGTTCCTCGAATACTGCTGGGGTTGCTGATAATTGTGCTGACTAGCTGTACGAGGTGGATAAGCTTGCTGGAGAAGGACTTTAGTTTTCAATTCTTTAGTCTTTTTATTTGCCTTCTCTAGTTCGTCTTTGCGTCTATTCTCGTAGTACTGGGCTGTGGCTAAAATCTGCGCCGATGTGGAAACAGCCCAAGCACCCTCAGAAGCCTTCAACTTATTACACAGTTTAGGAAGCAAATTATGTACAAATTTGTCTACAAACAATCTCTGGCCATCCTCAGTAGCCATATCCTGACCACTATGATCGCCGAAAGTCTCTTCAAACCGCGTGAAAAAGTCATACACATTCTCATCCTTCTTCTGTTTGCATGCAGACAACCTATCCCAATTCACACGCAATTCGGGCATTAAAGTCTTCATGTACGCGATAATTCTACCAGGAAGTTCTGCTACCAATGGCTCTGGCTTAGAGCCACCAACTTGTCTAGCATCGGCAGCAGCAATATTAACCCATGTATCACCTAACTCTTGGTCATGATCTGCATGACGAATCTTTCCCCATAAAGGCTGTGGAACAACATTTCCAAACAACATGTCTACATCAGCTAAATTCATGATACAGGAGCTGGCGGTCTGTGATAACTCCTTATAATACCCAGCAGGATTTTTGCGGGGATCAGGCAATGTCTGCTTTAAAGCCAAAACCTCAGATCTTTTCCAAGGGACATGTACCCATACACGCTGAAAATGTGGCGGAATTGCTGGATTCGCATTTACATCACCTTCCCTCCAAACTGGAGGAACCTCTCTCATGGGATACTGTCGCGCCTTTTTCCTACCTGGCATGTCATGCTCATACAGTGATCGAGAATTGCTTCCCTTACTCCTATAAGACAACAACATCTCAATCGCTTGTTCAACATCGGCACCCACAATCATGCCTTCTCCGAACTTGAACCGCATACGGAATAATTTAGACATGTCGTACTCTGGATCATTTCCCTTCAAATCTTCACAGAGGAAGATACACATTTGTTAAAAAACATATCTTTGTGTAGATGCTTCCCTCTGGCGGAAGACTTCCATGACAGACTGAACGTCATATTTTACAGTATTGGTAACTCAGTTACGCGCTAACTCATTCAACACTTCTCTCTCTTGATAGTCAGGCAGTTGACTCCGCAACTGTCTGCGTTCCGTTTTAGGGGTCATTTTAGGCGACCCAAAGAAAGGTGAGAAAAGACCGGTGACGGTGTTTGCTACTCTCTGTCGAACAGAAGAAGCTGACGGAAAGGTAGAGGCGTCAGAAAAGACAGGCTGATGTAAAGCAGAAGTCGAGGCAGTAGCAGAAAGAGTATTAGGATAGGCAGTTGGAGCAGTAGGCGAAGTCGTAGAAAAAGTAGATGGAGTATGTAGCAAAGGCGGCGGCCCTGGAGAGGGCTGCGCCGGAGAAGTAGAAACCAGCTGAAGAGGAGCTGGTGCTTGTGGAAGAACTGGTGTTCGTGCAGCGGGGCGTGGTATAACAAAGCGTTGCGGGGGTGCAGTAGCATTTTGTGCATAGGGGGGTGGTGAACTCAGTAAATGGGACATTAAAGGATCGCTATCGAGTTTCTCCGTTGATCCTTGTCCTTTACGTGGCAGAACTGGGTAGCATTTGTCTACCGCTAATTTCCTACTTCAAAGCATTTGTTCACTCTCTTGCTCTTACTCGTTATCCCTGAATGCAATGGCAGCTTGTACCATTGACATACCTCGTTTATTCTTCTTTGCTAATTTTATTTCTTTGTTTGGCTTCTTTGCGCCATAGGCGAAAAGAGTCAAACATCGCCGGCCGGGCTTTCTTCTTGAAAAGTTTAACCTCTAGATTATCTAAGATTTCCGTGTCAAAGCTACCATATTGGGGCCATTTTAAAACACCGTCGTTCCTGGTGTATCGGATCCACACTCCATTATATGTGATAGGGCCTACGCCATGCTTCACGTAAAGCTCATATGTTGGAGTTCCAATCGGAGGAACCGGACACGAGTCCTCCAATTGGGAGTCCCTACTACAACCAAGACAAAACAAATTTCCAAGTCTGCTAAGACCAGGCATCTTCGCTCTCTAGTCTAGCTTCAAACTTCAAAGGATTATCGATTACGATATTTCTCGTGAATACACGAGTCCTTCGGCTTTGGCCCTTGCAAGTTCCAAATCAAAGCGTATCTCAAGGATACCAAAAACTAAGAGTCAAACTAAGGACTGGGAGACGCTCCACTTGTACTTAACTGAAGTATTGATGATCGATGACGTCACTAGAAGACTCGTCTATCATTTCGCTCTACCAAGCATCAAGGGGTCCAAAACAGGGCGATAGTCAGGGCAGCAGTCCTTCGTAGCCGTCGGGACGCGGGGAACCTCGCAGCAAAGACCTTCGGAACCACGTCGACATACAGGGGTCGCTGAAGTGGCTGGCCGTCCTCTGGAATTTTCACACGAAGCTCCTCACGAACATCTGGCTTGGACCGACACCGCTTGATACCGCCCAACGTTGGGCGCCAACTGAGGTACCGGGTTTTTAGGGACCCGGCGGTGCCAGGGGAAACACCCAGAGACCTCTTGAGTTCTTCCTGTTTTGGACCACAGAAACAGTCTTCTAGGTGATGTCAAGGATAGAGTTTTATTGGCTGCAACCAATTAACAAGCGTCCTAGAAGTATAACAGCACGGGGTGTATATTCTCAGGAGACTGTTCGTTTTTACAGAGCCAGCCTTCTCTTCTTATACACAATATTACACTTCAGGCAAGAATTCTTCGTTTTACAATTCGACCATAAACCTATTTCCACAATAAAGAAAAAGCAGAGTCATGATGACAAGCCCATATTTTCGTTTGTCCAGTTCGTGATGGATTACCCAGCAAGGCCCAGAACTCCCATCAGATATCGATGAACCCCCAATAAAATCGGGCACCTCCTCCTTGTAAAACTAGTCATAAAGAAGAAACCGGGACAGGTGTGTGTGAGATTAGCGTAGCTCGTATGTGGTGAACGGTTTATGACATGTTGTGCTTTGATGCTAATCTCGCTCGGCCATTGGGATGGGGACTGCCCGAACAGGTTTGGCTGGAGGCAGTGGAGTCAGCTCGCCCAGGTCACAGAGGAGTCAGCATAGGTGTACGTGTCCTCTCAGATCGAATTCGGCCTTGGTCAATTGACTATGTAAGGGCAACCACAAAATGGATGACGCTCACAAAATGGAACCCGAGTGTTCGGGACGAAAACTATGATTTAAGGGTGATTTCGTCACTCAATCATGACGCAAATGCACAGGTATAATGTCTTGATCATTACCGTTCTACCGATACCAAATTCGTCATGGTACGATGATATTTTCTGACACGAGTGTAGAGCTTCGGTACCATACAATAGCAGGGTCCAGAATTTTCAGTACCACAAGGTTCACCCTACTCCTAAGGTCACCTTGAATAGCCCGGTTGGCCCTGTAACTGACAAGAGCAATGAGATTGGCTTGCTTCCCGAAAATTTTGTACAAAGCCTGGGCATTAACTCCCCCAGCTATGCATCTAGATTGAGTTAAGCCTATTAGGCCTCCGACATGGGCTCAAACTGGCTAATAACCTATTTGTAAGCCCCGCAAGCTGCAGATACTTGATCTGGTGCAGGAAGTCAGGGATCTAAAAACTCTTATTAATAGTCTTTCTAACTCTTTGTCCATGGCTCTTTTTGAGATTCACCTCCTGAAAAAACAAATGAGCACACCTCCCGCCAGCGTAGCAATAGACCCTGGTGGAGCAAACTGTGTGAAGCAGGCAGATGTGCTGATGGAGGGGTCCTCAGGGGTACAACAAGACTTGGCAGGGAGGAGGAGGGGGACCTCATTCGGTGTTGCGAAATCATAATGACCCCATGAAACAAATTCATGCGAGTAGGCCTGCAAATAGGGGAGCTGGCCTACGACAGTGCCCTAATTTTGACATCGCCCTGCCCCCCCTGACTGGTCTGACCGCTCTGACTGCTTCCCCTACCTCTATGGTCAAAGCACCCTACACAACACAAACTACAGCTAGGGCTTATAACAAGGGAAAGGTGGTTTACTTAACAGGTGTTCCCAAACTTTCACTGAACTCTGGGAGAGAAGACGAGGCCTCTTTAATTAACAAAAGCATCCAATGGATCCGTCAAGTAAGAGGCTATCGGTCGATCATTAGGGAAGATGTAAAAAGGGGTTAGTAGATGCCCAATAATGGGGGGTCCCCGGGATGCTATCTCACTTACTTTCCACCGCCAAGATTTAGTTGAAAACTTGGTGGCATTTGATTTACGTACCCACCATCTATCAAAGTCAAATATTTGCACCAAGCACTCACCCCCTGAAGCAACACCGGTGCCTTTCCTGCTGACGCTACATTTTCACCACAAAGGGAAATAGACTGACAACCACTCTCTCCTCTTGCATAGTAATACAGGCCCTTCTGTTGGCCTGACAGTGAACCACATCACCGAGCCAACAAGTACAACTCTTGACCTCGAGCCAACTAGTACATTTCCTGAGTGGAGCACCACAAGACCCTCTGTAGGGAAATCCGTTAACGGGACTGGTATCCCACTTGCATCTTCCCATGTATTACATCAAACATCTCTCTTGTCTTGGAACATCGCAGGGCACAGGTAGAATAGAAATAGATTTATTGAGCGCGGTTGCTGCCCGGGGGCGTCCAAGCGCTGAAGTGAGACGGAGAGACGAGGCGGAGCGCCGGGTTTATAGGTCCAAGACTATCTCCGGAAACTGTAACACCTTTATCGAACAACATGATGTGTGTCTATTTCAGGAAACGTGGTCAGTTGTCCCAGTTTTCTGCCCAGGTTATCTAAATTTCTATGCCCCGGCCATCACTGGATGCTAGCGTCATCCATCTAGGGGGTTAACTATTTGGATTCGTCAAAGTATCGGTCTCACGATCCAGGAGCTCCCGACAGGGAGCCCTGACATCCTTGCCTTTTGACTGATGAACAGTCCTTTCGGTAATGTTAATATATATAACATATGGGAAGAAATCAGACACGGTAGCGACCCTAGATGGGCTCTTGGGCAATAGGATAGGTGAATCCCCAGTTATAATAGCAGGTGACTTTAACACTTTTGCCACAGCCCTAATTCTGCCGCGGCTCGGTGGGGCTAGGGAGTGGGCGTGGCGCTCCCTTACTCATGACTGCTCCACGCCGTCATGACTAATGGGCTGAGTGAGCTCATGACGTCGTGGAGCCGTCATGACCCCGCCCACTCACTAATTCGCCCGCACAGGCGGGGAATTAGTGCCGTGTATGCGGACCGTGGATGACCGGAAGTTGCACGACGGCTCCACGCCGCCATGAGCGCACAGCGCCCGTGGCTCATGACAGCGTGGAGCCGTCATGAGTATGGAAAGAGTTAATGTAACTTTTGAGCTGTTGGATAGTGAGGACAGTGACCTTTCAGCGGACGAAGATGCCACTTGGAATATACCCAAACTGGGTTAACTCCAATAAAACGATGGTCTGAAACAGGGATACAATTGAAAGCATTCTGTCTAGAAATCAGGGCGGCTAATGGCAGAACTGCCTCTGACAGAAAAGGAGCTAGCACATTTGACAATGGTCACCACTCCAGTCATATCGACTACCTCCTTATTGGCATAAAACTATGGCACACTCTCATTGATATGTCTGTTCTAGATCGAGTGGAGAGTGACCACAACCCACTCTCATCTTCCATCTGCCTCCTGCAATAGGAAGAACTATTTCACCCCCGACTTAGAATCTAATAGATATTTACTGGTCAATAATGACATGCGGTTGCTTAAATGGTCTAAAATAGTCAGCGATCCTGAGTCGCTGTCTGCCATTAGCAGGGAGGAGTATGATGCAGTCACTGCGATGGAGTCCCTTAGCGCCAGTACCCAACCAGTTGGCCTGATAACTCTTCATATTTCTACATAGAATACAGTCTAGCTCTTAAAACCCTTGGGGGAGCCATCAGAACTAATCATCCGAATACTATAAGGGATGCCAGGAAGGCTTATAAAACCGGCCAGGCAAAAGGAAAAAGAGCGGTACGAGGGAAGGTGTCCGGAACTAAAATTGGCATGTGCAAGAGGCAATTTGCAACACTTCTGGGCCCTTATAAAATGGGTCAGGGGTGCACATCCCCCTCCTCCAGAAAATCACGTTTCCCCAGACTCATGGGTAAAATGCTTCTCCCTTCAGTACTGCATTAGTGCTAGTGAGATGTATGAACCACTAGTATTGGCCCCTAGCCAGCCTTCGGGCTTATTATTTGAGCCATTATACGTAATGGTTGCTCTCAATGCAATTAAAGGGGGAGAGCCCTGGGCATTGACAGCATTCCTGCAGATGTCCTCTCATATGACAGAGAAGTGGTGAGAAGGAATACCGCTGTTAGCAAACGGCCTCTTCCAGGACGCCTCAATCCCAGACTCGTGGAAGGGGGCAGAGATCATTCCAGTCCATAAGAAAGTGGACAGATCATGGCCCGAGAACTACTGGCCCATAGTATTATTGACTCTATCCAAAAAGTGGTGGCACGCCTCGCCTTAGGTAAGGTCCAATAATGGATAGAAGATAACCGCATTCTAATCCCTCAGGGTTCCGTGCGCACATCAGCACAATAGATCAGGTTTTTAGATTTATTATATATTTTAGATATATTGGCGAACAGTGGAAGGTATGCAGCATTTGTCGACCTAAAATCGGCGCTTGATCTAGTGTCCCACAATAAGTTATGGGTGGTGTTACGGGACCATGGTATGTCGGCGGACCTGTTAACTTTTTAAGTGCGTCTTCATGAGAACAACTTTGCTCGCATACGCTGGGGCTCACAAGGGAACATTACTGATTCCTTTCTGGTCGAAAGGGGTGCATTCTGGCACCCACGTTGTTCGCCCTTTTCATTAGTGAGGTTGCTAAATTCTTATCCCCCACACCCACTGATGCCCAGACCCTAACTGGCTCCAAGGTCCCTATCCTAACGTTTGCCGATGACACGCTTATTACCTCAAAAACACCTAGTGGATTACAGCGTGCATTTTCTCAGTTCTGCAAGCTTAGACGGCTAGTGATAAGTGCAGATAAAACCAACATTTATTTTTTGTTTAAATCTTTTTATTAGGGTTTTACATTTCAGATTCCCATGTGGGACATCAGATCGATCACAGGTCAGTTATTACACGTATGATGGTTACACATTATCTACAAACATAATACATCTTTAGCATTTGAGTTCCGTTCCATCAAGTATGATTACACTTCATCGCCCATGGACTTGCTGCTAGGTCAGCTCGTTACATGAAGTTGTGTCTCGCTGTGGTTGGTCCCTAGGGCTGTATGAGGGCGAAGACTGGTGTGGGTGTCTCCCCTCTGCTTGTATATGTGACCCCTTGCTATGTAGTCAATCATTAATATTCTGTAGATGAGTCGGTATCCGAACCGCCGACTGAAACTTAACTAGAAACTGTGGGGAAAGACTTCTTCAAAAAGAGAGAGGAAGGGGGAGTGCAAAGGGCGGGCGAGGGTAAGTGGCTATGGCGGGAGAAGTGTGTGCTGGCCATTGGTCCGAGGGGTGGGGTCTCAAGGGTTCCTGTGGGGGAAAGGAAGCAATCTGTCACAGGAGTAGATGATATTCCCAGTGGTGTTGGCCGCCCGTCCCATGTCATCTCCCACCGGGGGTTTCACTCTCCCAATATCGGGTCCTGCGGGCTGGGGTGTTGGGAGGGGCTGCGGGGTTGGGGCGGGGACGGCACCGGTGTCTCCTCTGCTGTTGTCTCTTGTTTAAATTGCATTAACAGTTGCACCCCTTCCAGAGAGATTGGGTGCTTGCTTGTACCTTACACCTCTTCCTCCCTCAAGGTCTCTTCTTCTGCTGCCCCCCACTTGTTTACCACTCCTATCCAGGCTGCTTCTGGTGGGCCCGTGGGGGCTCTCCAGTGCACAGCTATAGTTCTCTTTGCTAGGAGGAGTGCGAGGGATGCGAACCGCCACTGCAGTTTTTCAGATTTTTTCTTTCTGTAGGGACCCAGGGCACAGGCCTCCCATGTGTCGATGTGTAACAGATTAACTATTGTGAGGAGTGTTTGGTGTATCTTGGTCCAGTATTGCTGCAGCGATGGGCGCAGATAAAACCAAACTTATGATTTTTAACAAACATCGATCATATAAGGGAAAAATTATCATGGAGGGTGTTCCACTAGAGGAAGTGGACGCCTTCACATATTTAGGTATCACCCTGGAGAAAAGAATGAAATGGAGGCCCCACATTGAAAAAATGGCTTTAAAACTGACACCTAGCGGGATCTCTTAGGCAAAGAATTCCGCTTATTCCTGACTGAACGAGTATGCCCCATGTTCCAGATTTATAATGCAAAGGTTGTTAGCTCAGTTTTGTATTGCCCAGAGCTTTGGGGGTATGGAAATCCAGCACAGCTAACTTTTTCTGAAAATGAATTCCTACACACAATCACTAGCCTCCCCAAAAGCACTCCTGCTCTCCCACTGCTCATGAGAAGGTATTCATTGGTAGATCTAGCGATGCATTGCTCCATACTATACTGGCGCAGAATATGGAGCTCCTCCGAACTGTCACCCTATGCAAGTGGTCTTAGGGATGTTTTAGAGGCTGACCGCTTCCACAAAATAGGCTTGCTCAGCGTCATCGAAGGAGCACTGATCGCAATGGGCCTGACCAATTTGTGGGACAATCCATATAATTTGCAGTCTCTACTGCAAGCACTGAAATAAATATATTGGGAAATGATGTGGTTTAATAGTATAAGAGCAAGAGACAGTACCACGCTGACAAGGAGGTTTTTATTAGTCAAACCATGTCCCAGTCTTTAATCATGTTGAGACACTATATCTAAGCCCCTTGATCGCAAGTACTACTTCCAATTCAGAGTGGGTACCATGCCCTTAAAATCTTTCACTGCAAAATGTACACCATTGGGAGACAGTAAGTGCCCACATTGTGCTGAACAAGCTGAAACTTACTTGCATATTCTCTTTATGTGGCCTGCTTATGCTGCTCCTCGAAATATCCGGCTATTGCCTACATGTAAGATTTGGGCACTAGGCAAAGTAGAGAAGCGCTAAGAATCTTGATGATAGACCCCTCACCTCACTATGCAATTCCCTTAGCCAAATTTCTATGGTGGGTGTAGTGCATCACATCAAAATCCACAACAACTGAAAATAATTCAACCCCTTCACTAGTCGTTTTTTCCGCTGATGGGACATTGATTTGACCTTCATACAGGATACCATCTAATCTTTATTGTATAGAGTATCCGTCTGTTTGCACTTTTTTAACTCTTTATTTATTATTGGCGTTTTAAATATATTTGTATGATTTTTATTCTAATCTGATGCCCTGTATTAATATGGCCAGGCTTATGCCTCGCGGACTGCCCTACTTTGAATTGAGGCTCCTAATATATCTGAAAACGATGATATCATTTTACATTGTGCAATTGTTATGTCTTAGTGTTTTATTATCGATTTGATTTCTGATTTTTAATCTTGATGAATTTTTAACACTTGAATATATAAGCCTGAAGGATTAATCCTTTCGATAAATTTGTGTTTTATGCTGTATCTGCTTTCATGACATTACTGTCTAAATAAGGCTTTATGAACTGAACTGAACGATCTACTGATGGGGCATTTCTGCACGCAGTGCTTAGCTCTTTTTTGACATTTGGTGTACTTTGCCCTTAATAAAACTTTTTTCCAAATAAGTTATCAAAGCCAAATGTAGGTCCTTTATTTCCAGTATCCTAGGGATTTGAAAGATACGGAGGGCACCAAAAAGATAGCCAAATCATAGCTCAGTTTTGGGTTTTACGCAAAACTCCCTAAAATGCAACCTGGATACATCACATTTTACCCAGCAAAATCTGTTTTTAAAAACAATACTTGGTTAGCTATGGGATTTGGACCCGATCCCCCAAACACAAATTGGACAGTCTTTCTGCTCTACTTGGGGTAGCACGGAAGGTCAATAGCCCCCAATCTGGGGACGAGAAAAAGCCCTTACGTCAGTGGTGGGGGCTGACCACCCCCCTAAACACAAATTGGACAGTCTCCCCCCCCCCCGCCCCCATTATTACCCCCATCTTGCCCCAAGGGGGGGGGGGCAGAAAGCCCACTAGACACCAGTGTTTTTTGAAAAATTCTAAAATAGTGGGGGCTGCCCACAATAGGCAAGCCCCCACCCAAATGAATTAGTGAAGAAAGTCTTCCTGCCCCACCCCATTGGGTGCGGCAGAAAGCCCAGTGGGCACCGGGGATTATGTTTATTCTTTTATACATATTGGTGGGGACTGCCCAAACAATAAGGGACAGTCTTTCTACCCCCCGCCCCTCCTGGGGGGCACAGTGATGTTATCCCCACCTGATCTGACTCACAGGGGTGAGGGAAAGCCAACTAGTCACTGTGATTTTGGGAAAAAAAATTATTTTATAAATGAGGGGTGGGATTACCACCAATGGGAATGGCCATGGGTCAACCCCCACATACATGAGTACCATTGTCTTTCTGCCTCCACGTGGGAGCAGGTGGGAGCAGGTGATGTAATAGCCCCCAATCTGCCCTCCCTCTAACCCTCCCTCCAATGCTCGAGAGGGGGGGGGGGGCAGAAAGTCCACTAGGCACCAGGGATAATTTTTCTCGTTGTGTATGGGTGAAGAATGGACATGCCCATGCCTCCCCTCTGAAAAACAATGGACATAGTGTTTCTGCCTCGCCTGGGGGGCAGTTGTTGGTTAACACACCGGATCTGCCCCCTCCCCTGAGAGAGGGGGACAGAAAGACAACTTTGGCTGTTTCAGCAATATTTTTAGGCTCATCTGCCCAAGAGCGAAGGAGAAAACCACTAGAAATCAGGGAAAGTTTGTGTGTGTGTGTGTGAGAACTGGAGTTTGGCTGACTGTTTGCATGTACTGGTCTTTGGCAGACATTTTGCTTGCGCTGTGTGTGGACTTGCACTTAGCTGATGTTGTGTGGACTCGTGCTTGATGACGGCATGCGTAGACTGGCGCTTGGCTGTGGCGGTGTGCGCGGATGGCACTTGGCTGGTGGTGTGCGTGGATGGCACTTGGCTGGCGGTGTGCGCAGATGGCACCTGGCTGGCGTTGTGCGCGGTTGGCAGCTGGCTGGCAGTGTGCGAGGATGGCACTTGGCTGGCAGTGTGCGCGGATGGCACTTGGCTGGCGGTGTGCGTGGATGGCGCTTGGCTTGCAGTGTGCATGGACGGTGCGTTGCGTGGACTGGCTCTTGGCTGGCTGTGTATGTGGACTTTCGCTTGGCTTGCATGGATCTTTCCGCGTTTTCTTCCCCAGAATCCCCTGCAAACCTCAAATTTACCTAAAAAGTCATATTTTCCTCACATTTCTGTGTGGGAAAGTTATAGGATCACCATGTCGGCACAAATGTCCTACCACCCAGCGCTTCCCTCGGTCTCCGGATAAAAATGATACCTCACTTGTGTGGTTGCCCAAAGCAGCGATAGCCGAAACACGTATAATCATACTTCCCTTTTGGACCTGCTTTTGTTTCCCCCTCAATCTCTACACGTTTTTGGCCCTTCCTTGCCACAGGTACTAGGCCCATCCACACAAGTGTGGTATCATTTTTATCGGGGAGAAAGGGGAACATTGAGTGGTAGGAAAGTTGTGCCGGTGTGGTGATCCCACAACTTTCCCACAAAGAAAAGTGAGCAAAATGTGACATTTTAGCTAAATTTGAGGTTTGCAGCGGATTCTGGGTAAGAAAACGGGGGATTCACGCAAGCCACTCCGTCTTGGACTCCCCTGGGTGTCTACTTTTCAGAAATGTCTGGATTTGTAGGCTTCCCTCGATGGCTGCTGAGCCCAGGACCTCAAACGAGGTTATTTTGTGATCGATAATTCTGATGTCTCCACGATACGTTTTGGGCCCTTCCCTGTCGCGGGTACTTGGCCCACCCACACAAGTGAGGTAGCATTTTTATTGGGAGATCTTGGGGAACCCTGGGTGGTAACAAATGTGTGCTGGCCTGGTGATCCCACAACTTTCCCACAGAGTAATGTGATGAAAATGTGATTTGTTTTTTTATAAACTATATTTGAGGTTTGCAGGGGATTCTAGGTAGGAATACTTTGGGTGATCCACACCTCCCCGGTGTCTAGTTTTCAGAAATGTTTGGGTTTGGTGAGCATCTTAAGATGACCCCTGAGCCCGGGACGAAAAACACAAGTGACTTTCTCGCAAAACCAAGTCTTTTTTGTGATCAATAATTTTGAAGTCTCAACAGTACGTTTTGGGTCATTTCCTGTCACAGGCCCTACGCCTAACCACACAAGTGAGGTACCATTTTTATCGGGAGACTTGGGTGAATGCTGGGTGGGTGGAAGTTTGTGGCTCCCCGCAGATTCTAGAACTTTCCATCACAAAAATGTGAGGAAAATGTGTTTGACAAAGTTTGAGGTTTGCAAGGGATTATGGATAACAACATAGTGAATGCCACACAAGTCACCCCATCCTGGATTCCCCTGGGTGTCTAGTTTTCAAACATTTACCGGTTTGCTAAGTTTCTACAGGTACCGGTGGAGCTAGGGTCCAAAATCCACAGCTAGGCACAAAGCACACCGGGTCAGATTTCACTGGAAAAACATGCTGTGTCCACATTGCATTTTGAGACCTTTCCTGTCGCTGGTGCTAGGTCTACCCACACAAGTTAGGTACCACTTTTATCGGGAGACTCAGGGGAAAACAGAATAGTAGAACAAGTGTTATTACCAATTGACTTTCTATGCATTTCTGCCTTCCAAATGTAAGACCATGTGTAAAAAAGTCATTTTGAAAAATGCCCTCTAATTCACATGCAATAATGGGTACCCACAAATTCAGAGATGTGCAAATAACCCCTGCTTCTAAACTCCATATGGATTCCATATCGGAAACACATAGGTTTCCTTGATACCTATTTTTTCACTCTTTATACTTTACCTAATGAACTGCTGTATATCCAGTACACAATGAAAAGCTGTTGAAAGGTGCAGCTCAGTTATTGGCCCTGGGTACCTTGAGTTTTTGGTGAACCTAAAAACCCTATATAGCCCCACAACCAGAATGGTCCAGCGGCGTAACGGTATATTGCTTTAAAATATCTGCCATACTTAGAAGTTGTTACAGGTGAAAAACGTAGGCACAAATGGCTGTTTTTTCCAACTCATTTTCAATATTATTTTTATTTCAACTGCTAGTTTCTATAGGGAAACCTTGAAGGATCTACACAAATTACCCCTTGCTGAATTCAGAATATCGTGATACCAAAGGGGATGATGGACTGGGCGTTTGAGCAAATCAAACACTCCCACCCCCCGTCAACTGATCCAGGTTTAATCCATCATCATTCTTTAGCTCACGCCACCACCCCAGTTCAGACATGGCCATATGCAAATCAGTCTGACCCTGTGCCTCATGGGAACAGTCCAGCCCGAACTGCCAAGCCATGTCTTCCCTGTACCGGAAACAAGCATCCTGGGACCGGTTTCTGGCTAGTCCGCTTTCATCAGCCAGGCTAGCTTGAATCCAGTGGCAAAGTGAGCAAGGGACCCACGTCTGTGCAAACCCTGCCAACTTAGGACGAACAAAGCGATACCAAAGGGGTTGATGGATGGAGCTTTTAAGCAAATTAAACTCCCCCCCCCCCCCCCCCCCTCCCCCCACTCCCCAGTCAACTGATCTGGGTTTAATCCATCATCATTCTTTAGCTCACGCCACCACCCCAGTTTAGACATGGCCATATGCAAATCAGTCTGACCCTGTGCCTCATGGGGAACAGTCCAGCCCGAACTGCCAAGCCATGTCTTCCCTGGACCGGAAACAAGCATCCTGGGACCGGTTTCTGGCTAATCAGCCGTCATCAATAGTTAAAGGTCTATAGCTTGTTGCAATGAAACCATCAAAGAGATACCTGTAGACAGTCTCCACTAGTACAGAAAAAGGGCACTAACGTATCTCAAAAAAATATATTTCATTTTATTCTTCAAAACAGACTAATATATTAAATTTTGAAAAATGTCTTTGTTTTTTCCTCAATATATAAAATATTTCATTCATTACATATAATCAAGAAAACATATAAATCAATAAATGGATACGATAGACGTAAAGTTGATGGGGGGCAATGCGGTAGATGTAGACTACGCGCGTTTCGGCATTGCTGCCTTCATCAGGTGACCGTCCATTGCACTACAATTATGTGTGATACTCGGGGTACTTATATGTAGTGTAGGGTACAGTAGCCTCCATACATGAATAGAATATAAGGGCTCAATATTAAAAAGAAATGTCCAACGTCCTCATGAGGTGGTCCATTTATACTAATATAAAAATGAAGGAGGCCCCCTTAACTGTCAGTTCCGGGACAGGGGAGAATGGGTCAACAAACAAAGAGGTCCCACAATTGACCCTGATTGGGTAATACCTTATTATAGGTGCCCAACGTTATGTCTTTGCAAATACCAATCACACATTGTTGTACTTGAAGCTTAAGGCTCTATAAGTCTATAAGTTGGCAAACACTTAGATATAGACAGTAATTATCTGTAGGCTTTGTCAGGATTTAGAGAAGGACAAGACATTCAGGTTTTAGGAAAATATAACAATGTATATTTATTTCAGAGTAAAAAAGTCATTCGCAGATCACAGGTAAATAAAAACAATTGATACAGTAGCTAGTTTAAAAACATGGTTAAAAACATTCAGTGATATCAGCAGCAAACAAATAGTTCATACATTAGATTCATAAACACAACAGGTTTATCAAAAAGTGTTTTACAAGAACAGGGGTCGACGCAGCGTTTCGGTTTTGGGAAACGATTGGAAACCTTCTTCAGGACCAAGTTCTAGGAAGAAACATAAAATTACTTCTTTTGCGTATGACAGATATTAAGTGCAAATACATAGCAATTCCTCTTTTTTACAACAACCTTCTCTACCTAAAGCATATCCTGGCAGTTATGGAAACGAAACACATAGTTTCTATTCGTAGTAGGCCATAACCTGTGTTACTGGCTCAAGTACAGATATTGGTATTTGTAAAGAACGTATTGACTTCAAAGCGGGGCATGTCACTGGTGGGTATCAGAGATAGATGTAATTTATCTCTGCAGTAAGGTTAACAGTGATTACCTTGATGTCAGTTAAACTCATTAGGTAATTCTGACATATCATGATGAACTACACATAAGCAACTTCTTATTAGTCAGATATTGGGTAGTAGATGTCTCTAACTTCATATAGATTGTTATTTAATAAGGCTGAATTACCTTAGGTGTATAGTAACTTTGCTCCCAGTCACTCAGGGGAGATTTGCTGCCCAAATATATTATTGGGTTTCAACTGGGTTGCATATTGCCAGATATACATATAATGCGTATTTCCTATGAAAAGATGGTGATAAGAATGTTCACGTTAGATACCAACCATATATAGTGTGTCTAGGGTACAGGTATATGTATTTAATTACAACTACCTTGTAATATCTCTCTGGAAGTTCTTACGATAGAGGTAGGAGCCACCGATATGTGTAATTCATAGGGCTGAAAAACAAGTTAATAGGAAGTGCTGAGTAGCAATCTTATGGGCTTATCACACTATTGCCAATAAACAGAAGTATGGGGTATTTAACTTACCCAGATTTTTAATTACTGGATCCCCAATCCAACACAACCTTTTCGTATGGTGCTGTGTTGATGAGCGCTGCTTTATAATACTGCGCTGCTCCTTGTTCTGAGGGCGAACAAGAGAGAGCGGAGGGTTGTAAATTAATACATCAAGTCTGTAGTCTATGGTTTTATACTCCTATTTAATAAGCATATGTTGTTCTTATTCGTAATTTGGCATATAGCTACAGCAAGGAAAATACTATTTATCTGCATTTCGTCATTAACTTTATTCCTGTAAACCCATGATCTTTTGTGTAATGGGGGGCGATTATGTTGCTAATATAATATGCATTGGTACAGCATTGAGCGAATTTTCATCAAATTGCATGACCAGATGGCAGGGCGAGCATCCTTATGTATTTACATAGCACTGCCTTGATCATTTGTTCGATATGTGGTATTTCATTCACAAATTAAAAATGCTATAGTGCAACCTTAGGTGTAATTCAAATGGATATACCTGGCCTAGTGCTAAAAACGGGCACCCATCTAGGCGCAGACGAAAGAGATCGAATGAGAGTTCCTACACAGCAGTCCCCATGTCATTTGCCTTACATAACCTCAAATAGCGGTACGGATTAGTGGCTAACGGGACGCGAGGGTATTTAACGTAGTCCCGGGGAGCGGAATGAGCAGAGCATGCTGGCTTACCTTTGTCTTAGGATTCGGCCTCCCTGCTCCTACCGCTAGCGTCCTTCCGTGGTCTGTAATAGACGGATGTGTGGAGGTGGGGGCCGTCTCCGTCCGTTTTATGCCCCGGCGCTTGTGATTGGGCGGCAGATAGCTGCAATATGGTTGGTTCTGCGGCGGTCACGTGTGCGCCGTGTTTATGTTGTGTTTTTTTTATTTATTTATTTATTGAACTGCCGACATTCGTACAGTACAACACGACCCTCGGTACAGTGCGCACGGGTGAAATGGACATATTTTTGTCTAGTAATAGACCAGAAGGTCCATTCATTGTACAAGGCCATTGTTACTCATAGTAATACAACGTGTGATTTTATGCACACAGGCCCACATTGATTGAGGTCCTATGTTTATCGGGCTGTCGCATATCCTGCATGATGTTGAGATTGCAATCAATAGCGCAGATATTAAAAGCTAGTACGCGTTATGTGATAAACAGAGGATTAAATTTTAATGTTGGTAAGGCATATAATATGATGTGCTGCACCCTATGTTGCTTTCATTAAGGGGATAAACTAATGAATATCAGAAATCGAAAATTAAATATCTATAAAATATATGTAACATTTGTTAGACTTGGAAGGCTCGACATAAACTGGCAACTGGATGCCAGTGTTTTTAATGTAAATTAAGAATCTGTTATTGTCTATTGGGGGCTATTTGTACATCTGGCTTTAATATCTATATCTAAAGCCAGATGTACAAATAGCCCCCAATAGACAATAACAGATTCTTAATTTACATTAAAAACGCTGGCATCCAGTTGCCAGTTTATGTCGAGCCTTCCAAGTCTAACAAATGTTACATATATTTTATAGATATTTAATTTTCGATTTCTGATATTCATTAGTTTATCCCCTTAATGAAAGCAACATAGGGTGCAGCACATCATATTATATGCCTTACCAACATTAAAATTTAATCCTCTGTTTATCACATAACGCGTACTAGCTTTTAATATCTGCGCTATTGATTGCAATCTCAACATCATGCAGGATATGCGACAGCCCGATAAACATAGGACCTCAATCAATGTGGGCCTGTGTGCATAAAATCACACGTTGTATTACTATGAGTAACAATGGCCTTGTACAATGAATGGACCTTCTGGTCTATTACTAGACAAAAATATGTCCATTTCACCCGTGCGCACTGTACCGAGGGTCGTGTTGTACTGTACGAATGTCGGCAGTTCAATAAATAAATAAATAAAAAAAACACAACATAAACACGGCGCACACGTGACCGCCGCAGAACCAACCATATTGCAGCTATCTGCCGCCCAATCACAAGCGCCGGGGCATAAAACGGACGGAGACGGCCCCCACCTCCACACATCCGTCTATTACAGACCACGGAAGGACGCTAGCGGTAGGAGCAGGGAGGCCGAATCCTAAGACAAAGGTAAGCCAGCATGCTCTGCTCATTCCGCTCCCCGGGACTACGTTAAATACCCTCGCGTCCCGTTAGCCACTAATCCGTACCGCTATTTGAGGTTATGTAAGGCAAATGACATGGGGACTGCTGTGTAGGAACTCTCATTCGATCTCTTTCGTCTGCGCCTAGATGGGTGCCCGTTTTTAGCACTAGGCCAGGTATATCCATTTGAATTACACCTAAGGTTGCACTATAGCATTTTTAATTTGTGAATGAAATACCACATATCGAACAAATGATCAAGGCAGTGCTATGTAAATACATAAGGATGCTCGCCCTGCCATCTGGTCATGCAATTTGATGAAAATTCGCTCAATGCTGTACCAATGCATATTATATTAGCAACATAATCGCCCCCCATTACACAAAAGATCATGGGTTTACAGGAATAAAGTTAATGACGAAATGCAGATAAATAGTATTTTCCTTGCTGTAGCTATATGCCAAATTACGAATAAGAACAACATATGCTTATTAAATAGGAGTATAAAACCATAGACTACAGACTTGATGTATTAATTTACAACCCTCCGCTCTCTCTTGTTCGCCCTCAGAACAAGGAGCAGCGCAGTATTATAAAGCAGCGCTCATCAACACAGCACCATACGAAAAGGTTGTGTTGGATTGGGGATCCAGTAATTAAAAATCTGGGTAAGTTAAATACCCCATACTTCTGTTTATTGGCAATAGTGTGATAAGCCCATAAGATTGCTACTCAGCACTTCCTATTAACTTGTTTTTCAGCCCTATGAATTACACATATCGGTGGCTCCTACCTCTATCGTAAGAACTTCCAGAGAGATATTACAAGGTAGTTGTAATTAAATACATATACCTGTACCCTAGACACACTATATATGGTTGGTATCTAACGTGAACATTCTTATCACCATCTTTTCATAGGAAATACGCATTATATGTATATCTGGCAATATGCAACCCAGTTGAAACCCAATAATATATTTGGGCAGCAAATCTCCCCTGAGTGACTGGGAGCAAAGTTACTATACACCTAAGGTAATTCAGCCTTATTAAATAACAATCTATATGAAGTTAGAGACATCTACTACCCAATATCTGACTAATAAGAAGTTGCTTATGTGTAGTTCATCATGATATGTCAGAATTACCTAATGAGTTTAACTGACATCAAGGTAATCACTGTTAACCTTACTGCAGAGATAAATTACATCTATCTCTGATACCCACCAGTGACATGCCCCGCTTTGAAGTCAATACGTTCTTTACAAATACCAATATCTGTACTTGAGCCAGTAACACAGGTTATGGCCTACTACGAATAGAAACTATGTGTTTCGTTTCCATAACTGCCAGGATATGCTTTAGGTAGAGAAGGTTGTTGTAAAAAAGAGGAATTGCTATGTATTTGCACTTAATATCTGTCATACGCAAAAGAAGTAATTTTATGTTTCTTCCTAGAACTTGGTCCTGAAAAAGGTTTCCAATCGTTTCCCAAAACCGAAACGCTGCGTCGACCCCTGTTCTTGTAAAACACTTTTTGATAAACCTGTTGTGTTTATGAATCTAATGTATGAACTATTTGTTTGCTGCTGATATCACTGAATGTTTTTAACCATGTTTTTAACCCCTTAAGTGCTGCTGACGGCCAATGGTCGTCAGCAGCGCTACCTCCCCAGTGCTGCGCACGACCATTGAACGTCCATTCAGCACTAGTTCTAATGGACAGCGCAGCACTGGGGAGAAATGTTTACACGCAGCTAAAGTGTTAAACTAGCTACTGTATCAATTGTTTTTATTTACCTGTGATCTGCGAATGACTTTTTTACTCTGAAATAAATATACATTGTTATATTTTCCTAAAACCTGAATGTCTTGTCCTTCTCTAAATCCTGACAAAGCCTACAGATAATTACTGTCTATATCTAAGTGTTTGCCAACTTATAGACTTATAGAGCCTTAAGCTTCAAGTACAACAATGTGTGATTGGTATTTGCAAAGACATAACGTTGGGCACCTATAATAAGGTATTACCCAATCAGGGTCAATTGTGGGACCTCTTTGTTTGTTGGTCCATTTATACTACCATCCGGATCTATGTAGGTGGTTAAAAACGGCGGGTATCCAAATAGCCGATGTCACATCCTAGTCGACACAATGTCGCAGTATCTAAAATCACGACCACTCCTCTACCAACCAATTTTAAACGTCTGATCGAGAGGCAAGTTGCTTATTGATATATATTACGCCATCTCTGATTCTGTAGGGAAGCCATTGGACCACATTGCGGGCGTGCCCGATCTCCATAAAACGATGATTCCGTAATGCGATCAGCTGTCATCAGCCAGGCTAGCTTGAATCCAGTGGCAAAGTGAGCAAGGGACCCACGTCTGGCAATACCCTGCCAACTTAGGGCAAACAAAGCGATAACCAAGGGGGATGATGGACTGAGCGTTTGACAAATCAGAATATCGTTAACTTTTCAGAAGTGTATAGGTTTCCGGGGTCCGTTATTGGTTTCACATCCATTTCTGCCACTAATTGGAAGGAGGGTGAAAACAAAAAAAATAGGAAAAATAGGCTATGTCCTAATTAAATGCCAAAACTGTGAGGAAAATGTGGGTTTTCTGACAAAAGTCTGTCTGTTCTTAAAAGCTAGAAAGATGGTGATTTTAGTACGGCAAACCCTTCATTGATACCATTCGCAGGGAATAAAACGGACGCTTTCTTCTGCAGCACTTTTTTTCCAATTTCCCCCCAAAAACCAAAATGTAGCTGTATTTTAGCTAATTTCTCAGTCCCCTCCAGGGGAATCCACAAACACCATTTACCTTTAGAATCCTCAGGATGTTTGAAGAAAAGGTCGCACATTTTGTTTGGATACCTTATGTGGACGAAAAGTTCCGGGGGCCTAATTGCAAACTTCCCCAAATAACCCCAAAACAATTCTTAGCACAGGGTAGAGGGGGGAGGCCTAGCAACAAAGGGATTAACATGTCATGAGTGAAGTAATACATGAGTTCATTAGCGGTACATTGCGGGGCCGCAAGTTATAGTTAGATTAGTAAACTGTAACGGGTGAATTTCAATATTTTTTAGGGGGAGTTAAATATGAGTTTTCAACATATAACTAGAACATCACTGTAACTGTTGTTTTTTTCAATGATTATTCTCAGGTTTTTTTTTTTGTAAAGGAATATATAATTACCATACCATACCGAACTATAACATTACTTTAATCAGTGGGTTTTTTCCCCCAGTGAATTACAGTTTTTTTAATTTATTTTTTTATATCCATATTCAGCCAACTCCCCCTGCAGCCTGGTCATGCACCCAGACACCCTGCTGGTGGCTAACCCTGAGGAAGCTTGCACAGTACAATAATACCAGGGGAGTGAAGCTTGAGCAGTGGCTCCCGCGAGACCTCACGGGAGGGCCGTGCTGGGGTCTGTGGGAGTACTGCGGTACCTGCTGCATCAACATTTTAAATTATGTTTTAATTGGTATTATTTTTTACTTTTGACCTGGAAGGGGCCCCTCTTGGCTCGCCAGACAAGTGCCAGGAGGTTATTGTGTCCCTACGCTGCCCCGTTATACTCACATTTTTCTTCTTTTTATTTTCAGCACACAGGGATTGAATCCTGTATTGGCTGCAGCAGTTGTCTGTGGGTTGTGGCCAGCCAATCCAATAGTTCAGTACCTTTGCATCGGTATGGGTCCCGTGATACTGAAAGGCCTGTTTGGAGTAAAATCAGAGGGACCACCCATTCAGCTATACCTAAATTTTTAACTGTTTCAAGCCCAACCTTGAACACCTCCTTTAACACAAATTTGTGTGTGTATATATATTATTACTACTGGCGGTCGCCAGTAGAAAGTTATAGTTAGGACCTGGTTTCCATAGGAAATCCGCAACATTCTATTTGGAATAACTTTGGTGCCGGTGGACGAATCTTCGCGAATTTCTCCAAGAAAATGGCCTGCTCCGCTCCTTCCCTGAAAGTTTGGGGGCGATTCGTGAAGCAGGGGCCGAGAAAAAAGGGGGTTCCCAAAACGTGTTTTCCCCATGCAATTTTCCATAGGACGTTTAGCCTGGGCTACAGCCCGAACGGCTGAACGGAATTGCACCAAATTTGGCGAAAAGGTAGAGTTCGGTTCGCAGATCACGCTTTTTGTTAAATGGCGTACGTAAGCGGACCTTCCCGAGCACGATCTGCATGCTAATTGGCTGGCAACTGCCTGTGAACACTCCAAACTAGAAAGTGTTGGCACCCATCTTGTGCCTCGGTAGACTGAGGCACAAGAAAGCAGTGAAACAAGTGTGCAAAACACGCAAAGGGGGCAGGGTAGAAACACCCAGACCCCCTAGGCCTGCCCAGGGGGTCCCACAAGGACCCCCAAGGCCCCAAAATGTTTTTCCCGGAAAAATCACGGGGTCCGCGTATGGGTCCGCGTACGTACGCGCACGTACGCGTACCTTTCCGAGCATGAGCTGCATGCTGATTGGCTGTGAACACACCAAACCAGGAAGTGTTGGAAACCATCTTGTGCTCGGTAGACCGAGGTACAAAAAAGCTGAAAAACAAACGTGTAGAACGCAAAAAGGGGGCAGGGTAGAAACACCCTGACCCCCTAGGCCTGCTCAGGTGGTCCCACAAGGACCCGCAAGGCCCAAAAAAAAATGTTTTTAAACCCGGTCTGCTTTTTTTCAAATTACCCCCCGGGGGACCAAATGCCGGGGGCTTAGTGAAAAAGAAGTGGGGGGGGGTGCAATCCCCCCCCCCCCCCCCCCCCCCCACACTGCAACGGGGACCGTCACCCCCCGGTCAAAGCAACGCAGCCCCCTGGCGCATACTGGAGGTTCCTGGTGGGCTAGTTGTCCCCCAGGGACCCCCAGTATGCAAGGGGAATTAGTTCCCCCTCTGCTAACGTGCCCGTGGGCTGTGTTGTAGAGAGTTGTAAAAAGGGGCGTGGCCTCATTACACCTCTCTGCAATGCAGCCCCCAGGCGCATACTGGAGGTTCCAGGTGGGCTAGTTAGCCCCAATGGACCCCCAGTATGCAAGGGGAATTAGTTCCCACTCTGCAAAAGCGCCCGGGGGCTGCGTTGCAGAGAGGTGTAAAAAGGGGCGTGGCCTCATTACACCTCTCTGCAATGCATCCCCCTGGCGTATACTGGAGATTCCTGGTGGTCTAGTTGGCCCCTAGGGACCCCCAGTATGCAAGGGGAATTAGTTCCCCCTCTGCAAACACGCCCGGGGGCTGCGTTGCAGATAGGTGTAAAAAGGGGCGTGGCCTCAT
Source organism: Lissotriton vulgaris (assembly GCF_964263255.1). Classification (NCBI taxonomy): domain Eukaryota; kingdom Metazoa; phylum Chordata; class Amphibia; order Caudata; family Salamandridae; genus Lissotriton; species Lissotriton vulgaris. The sequence goes on along the minus strand of NC_141691.1, from coordinate 2,005,286,670 downwards.
TACATCTCTCTGCAACGCAGCCTTCTGGTGCATACTGAAGGTTCCAGGTGGGCTAGTTGACCTTCAGGGACCCCCAGTATGCAAGGGGACTTAATTCCCCAACTTAGAACTCTCTAAAGGGCGCGTTTGCACAGTGGTGAAGGTAGGGGGCGGGGCTTGAGGGGATGTGAGTGCAAACATGCCCTGAGGCGCGTTTTAAGTTGGGGAATTGATTCCTGTTCAATCCAGAGGGTACCTAGGGGGCAACTAGTCCAACAGGTATCTCAAACAGGTATCTCCAGAGCTGTGTTGCAGAGTGTTGTAAAAAGGGGGCGTGCACTTTGAACACCTCTCTGCAACATAGCTGCCTGACGCATACTGTAGGTACCTGGTGGGCTAGTTGTCTCACAGGGGACATCAGGATTGAAGAGGAATTAATTCCCCAATCTAGCTCACTACTATTCCTGAAAAGTAAATTTAACTGTACTTACCAGCAACTTGAATTTCCTTCCATAGGATATCATTGCCTGATATATCAAATATATATTAATTAAAAAAAAATATTGAATAAAAAAAATATTACAATTTCAATATTTTTAAAAACTTTTTTTCCAATTTATATTAAAAATATGTAATGTAATTTAAAAAAATAAAATATCTTTAAAAAAAATTTAAAAAAATTTAGTAAATCGGTATAAAAAATATAACAATTAATACATTTAAAAATGATCATTTACAAAACCTTTGAAATTCACTGAAAAAACCATAGGTTTCAGCCACGTTATAGTTAGGAATTAGCATTTAAAAAACCTTAGAATGAGTACATATGATGATTGAGTATATGTATGATCAGTGACTCTATAGAACTGTTAGTGAATGACTGGATGTGTATGTAGATTTTGGAATTACTGAATAGGTTGTTCTAACTGGTATTGGTATCTCCATTTTTTTGAAAATTTTAGTTTCTATTTTTGAATATGTGTATCAAGGGTTATCTTACGCTGAGAGGTCTGCCACTCTTTCACAAGGATGATGTCAGTGATGTCATTTGAGATGTCATCAGTGATGTCACTGACCATGTCATGAGTGATGTAATATGTGACGTCATCAGCAGTGCATTGCGGGCGCGCGAGTTATAGTTAGCTGAACTAACTATAACGGGGGAATTTCAATAGTTTTGTATGAGTGAAATGTCCAGCTAACTATAACAAGTGTGAAACCTATAGTTTTTTAGTGAATTTCTAAGGTTTTTTAAATGCTAATTCCTAACTATAACGTGTGTGAAACCTATGGTTGTTTCAGTGAATCTATCTCTCTATCTCTATATCTCTCTATCACAGAATAACTCCCTTAAGATCAATGCAGAGAAAACTGAGGTCCTAGTTTTTGGTCCACAGACCTCAATCTGGTTGAATGCCTGGTGGTCGGTAAACTACAGTCCCCTTCTTGCTCCGGCTAAGACGGTCAAAAACCTGGGGGTCATTTTTGATGTGGCCCTGACCTTCGAGTCTCGGGTCAGCCAGACTGTCTGCACTGGCTCTTATATTTTTAAAAGTCTCACAAAGGTGCTCCCGTATATTCCAGTAGCACTGCATCGACCCACCATCATTGCACTAGTCACCTCCCGGCTTGAGTACTGCAATGCCTTGTATCTGAATATCAGCACAGCCTCCCTGAACAGACTTCAGGTTGTACAAAATGCAGCTGCCAGGCTGATCCTTAACATCTCTAAATGTCAGTCCGCAAAGGAGGGGCTTTATACTCTGCATTGGCTCCCTATTAGGAAGCAAATCTCTTTCAAAGTCCTGTATACGGTTCACAAAGCCTTACATAACAAAGGCTCACAGCAGCTAAAAGCCATGTTTCAATGGTATATGCCTAGGAGGGCCTTGATATCTTCCTCCCACAAAAAACTGATCACCCCTAGAGTACGCAAAGCCAGATGGGGGCAGTCGTTCCTTCTCTGTGGGGGCCTCAAAACTTTGGAATACCCCACCTTCTTCGATCTCCCATGCAGAATAGCTCCTGGTGTTCAAAAAGCTGCTGAAGACCTGGCTTTTTCATTTTAGTCGGCAGCTCTGCCCTCTCCTCTCTCTTCTCTACCGCCCAGCGCCACGGCACCTATGGGAAAATGGACAGCTGCATAACCCATTTGAATGGAATTATTGGTTTGTTTGTTTTCCATCTAGATATGTAATAACGGCTTTAACCCACCAAAATATGGCTTGTGTTACAAAAGCAAAAGAACCATTATTGTAAGATTGAGGAGATCTATAAATTTCTCACATCCGTCTAATTTACTAACATTTTGCTAGTATATTCCTTCAGGAAGGAGCTAATCTGCAGTCACTATAATGCACCTTGTTTTTGACTTGTTTCCATTTATTTACAGTTTTAAAATCGTTCTTCATTTTTTAATACTTTGAGGCTGTTCAAATTCTTATCATACACAACAAGCTGTGCTTAATGATGCTTATAATGTCTCACTATACAGATTGGAGTATCTTCAGTATAGTTTCATCCATCTACCACCTGCCAAGACCTCACTAACTCAAGGTAAAAATAACGACTGTTAAACCCTACAAAGAATCCATGTTACAAGTGATAAATGCAAGTATATGCGAGTGGCATATCAAGTCCTCTTTCTGAGCAGGTATAACAAGACTTTTTATATGTATTAAATAAAAATCCTTCTTATAATTAGTCGTATTGCATAGCCAGTGTTCCTTTTTATCAGTATTTTATAATCAGTTTTTGGGTATAGTTTGAATTTTAGCAATCTATTTAAAAATTTCCATGTTTGTACAAGTGCTTTTATTTGTACCGCCTCCCACCTCTGGGAGTGCACCTTTTTTATTGTTTTAGTCGGATGCCTGGTAAAAGCCCATTCCTTGGTCACTGAGGAGCCTTTTAATGCCCAAAAGAAATTATGCCAAGAAAATACACCAACACTGACTGAAGTGCTGGATGGTTTCTTTCTGCTGTTTATCTTCCATACAAACAAATGTTTGGTTGAAGTTACTTGTAAGCCTAGGCGAAGGCCTCACTGATGCAACTGGAATGTTCTGTCATGGATCTGATTCTACTGAGGATTTTAGTTATGTAGAATTTATGCTGCACATAACTTTTTCACGAATATGCCTCTTTATGCTGCATGTTACAACGACCGCGTTGTAATGACCCATACCATTACCCCACAATTCGTAAGAACGACTTGCGGATGGGGGCGTTGGATGCTGGAAAAGTATAATTTACTATTCCACCTCCAGTTTGTGAGGACAATAGGGAGGGTGTTGGATTTTAAATACAACACCTTCTCCCCCCTCCGCAAGTCATTGTAACGCCTTGCGGGGTAATGGTATGTGTTGTTACAACGCGGTCGTTGTAACGACCTCAATGTAACAACATGCGGGTTGCCGGTTTCGTAAGTGCTGTTTACCCTTTTTCACTTCTGCCAGATATGCAATATATCTCTACTTCAACACCACTCCGTAATACCTTGATGCCAGTCTATTGTTGGCTATGGTGTACAATATGTGGAAGGCGCAGCGACCAGGGCAACTGTCCGTGGATGCTGGGGATCACGGTTCGATCCCCGGCTCCGGCGGCAGGGGTCTGCCCAGCACCATGTGACTCTGGGCAATTAGCTCGCTTAATCTTCCCGACGGCTCCAGCGCCTTGACACCTTTGGGTAATTGTTCGCGCTTTACAAATACTGGACATTTACATTTACATTACGTAATATTTAATATACCCCTGATTTGAACATTGTAGTACACCTGATGTCAAAGCAACACTCCAGACTTGGCTATCCTTGCAGCTGACACGTGAATTTTGTTATGTTTGCTCATGGCTACCAAATGAACCAACAGAGGAGTTGAAGGGATTCAACTCTTCCGTAGGCCATACAAACAGTTCTTTGGGTTACCAATCATACACTGACACTGAGCATATTCATTTTCAGCTTCCTCTTCTGCTGAGAAATGCATTGGCTTAAAGGTAAATTATAAGGGCACACAATAAAACTTTTATTTATAAGTTTAATAGTAGAGGTGGCACAAGCCCCCCCTTTTTGTAAAGAAGTTTTTGATTTATTCTCTTCTCAGACAGTGGGCCAAACTAATGCCACATACCTCCATCCATTTTACCATATGTTAAAGGAAATCCTCTACAGAAAGAAGTCATGTGAGGGAATGGTTGATATTGGTTCAATATTCGTAGGTAGCGGAAATTGAGTAGCTGGAACATCAAATAGGGGTGAGTACACCCTGTTGTAAGAAACTATTGGCAGAATAACGTGTTGGAAACTAAGGGAGAATTTCCAGTACAAGATCATGAGCAGAGAACTTGTATCAAAGGGACCAGAATGGGTTTGGTCACACGTGGAGAAGTGTGGCTCAATGATTGGAGCGGCAGACCCTGATGCAGAGGTCTAGCCCAGGACCAGGGTTCAATTCCCCGCCTCGGTGGGTCTTGGGCTCAAAATTCCACGGACCTGATAATTCTCGCCTCGGTGCCTATTCCAATCATGGAGTCCCACTCTGCAACTCTGGGCAATAGCTTGCCTAATCTCCACAACGGCCCCACAACGCTAAGGATGCCTGGCTTCCACCTTGGGGGTGCCCAGGAGTGGACGCCTCGAAGGGAAAGCCAGGATGGGTTCCACAGCGGTATTCGTACAAGCGCCTTGAGACCCTTGCGGGTGAGTAGTGCGCTATACAAGTATCAATTTACATTACACACGTGAAAGTCTCATTGGTGGTATGATTTAATTATGATGTCTTGAGCAGTGCATCATGGAGAGTTAAAGTTCTTAAATAACCTTAACTCTCAATTTATTTTAAGTTTGATGTTGTAATGTTGCCATCTCTTCAACTGAGATTCAATTAGGGCATTTCTTTTTTTTTTTAAACTCTTTTTATTAACTTGAGGCAGTGAATAAAATACCGTCACACCACTATCTTGCACATTATTGCAATAAGTCATTACATCAAAGCACAGAACAGTTCTTAGACCTATTTGACTTCAATAAAAGATCATCCCACGTGTATCCCCTCTGGGGCCCGGTCTTTTCTTTCTCCTCATAGGCCAGGAATTGCAACTTTCTAGCCCCCTGTATACATTGCATTTGTTCCACACCCTTTCCCACTTCAGGGGGCATCCTCTTCTCACACAGGCTGTTTTCTGCTACCATACACCAATCCATGTCCCTCTTCCAGTCCAGGATGGTTGGTGTAGCTACCCCCACCCCCCCCCCCCCCTCAAAATGGCGAGGTATGTTAAGCTTCGCAATCATCAGGCCTAAGGTTACCCAGGTCTGATCAACTCGTCCAAAGTCTGTGGGTTCCCAAACATTCAGTAGATGCCATTTGGCCGAAAGTGATAGGTTCTCTCCCCAGATCCCCGCCATACAGGATACCGCCAAGTCCCAGTAGGATTTAATTTTTGGACAGGTCCACAGAATGTGGTAAAATGTTCCCTCCTACCCACAATGCCTGCGACAAAGTGGATTTGTCCTCTTGCCCATTTTTCCCATCGTGTTGCAGGAGGTGTAGGCCCTATGTAGTATTTTGAGCTGAATCTGCCGGAAACTTGTCCTGATGGACACTTCCTTGGGAGGTGTTAGGACTTCTGGCCAGTCATCTTCGTGCAAGTCTGTTATGTAGACGTGAAAGAGTATCAGGGGAATTGTTAATACGTTTTTGATATGCAAGTGAAATCGCCCTGCGGGTTATTTGTTCTTCTACGAGTCTACTTTCTAGTGGTGACGCCTCTGGCAGGGCCTACCCCCGGGGCAGCCGCCTGTAGGGCATGACGAGCCTGCAAATAACGTAAGGTCTCGGTAGGAGCTAGGTCGTAGTCTGTTTGTAACTATGCAAAGGGTACCACTTCCGTCCCGGAATAGAGATCGCCCAACTGTGAGAGCCCAATCTGGTCCCATTTGTCAAATCCCTTTCTCGTACCCGTTGCACCCAGAAGGTTGGAGTCCCACAAGGGTGTAGCCTGAGTAATTTTATTTCTCCACCCCAGCTTGGTGAGTATCGAGAGTCCTCGATCCCTCCAGGGTGAGGCGGGACCGATTGACGTAGAGTGCTCGATTGACGTAGAGTGCCTTGTTTGTGGAACCAGACTTTCCATTCAGTAAGCATGTACAGTTAGAGGTTGATGAACCCACCGGTTAATAGTTGTCAACTGCCCTGCTGTATAATATGTTTGGATGTCTGGCAAGGCAATCCCTCCCTCACACCAACCGTGTGTCAATTTACTAAAAGCAGTTTGTGGGGAGCCTCCATCCCATATGGGAGTCCTGATCTCACCCTCTATAGTTTTGAAGTATGTATCGGGTACGGGAAATGGGGTATTCTGTAGTATATAGAGAAATCTTGGTAGTTCCATCATTTTAAATAATGCTGCTCTCCCCAGCAAGGAGAGAGGGAATGAGAGGGGGAATGATCACCAGTGTAGAACATCGCTCTTAAGTCGGGTCAGGGGGCATTGTAGATTATGAACATGGAAGAGATCCGGGCTGGTGGTAACAAAGATTCAGAGACAACGGAACCCATCCACCACTAGATTTGTGCTCCACAATTTTCTGTTAGTTGTGGCGCCGGTCCATTAAGTACATACACCATCGATTTGGACCAATTAATTGTATATCCAGAGTATCTTCCAAAGTTAGTAAAGATGCTCAGTATTCTGGGAATAGAGGACTGAGGAGCCACCACATAGAGAAGAACATCATTGGCGTACAGCGATATTCTGTCTTCCCAGTCCTCCGACCAGCAGAGGCCTCGAATCAGCAGATCTCCTCTGATCCAGGCTTCCAATGGGTCGGGTATTAAAGCGAATATGATGGGCTATAGGGGGCAGCCCTGTCTGGTCCCTCCTTTTAGGGGGAATACTTGGGAACCAATCTGGAGATAAACGGGATGAGCTGAAGGGCTAAAAGTTTGGCGAGGATCCTCGCTTCCCCATTTAGCAATGAGATAGGCCAATAGGAGGCACACTGCACCACCGCCCTTTACTTCTTTGTGGATAACAACTATGGAGGCGAGTCTTATCTCTGGGAAGCCTCCCCTGCCGCCTGATCTTCAACTGATGTGGTGCCATGAGGATGCTGTGAGTTTGTATAGTTCTATTGACAGACCATTGGGTCCCAATGCTTTGCCCAAATTTATGACTAATTGCTTGTGCAACTTCATCTTCCTTAAGTTCGCTATCTAAAAGCCGTACTTCTTCAGGTGTAAGGGACAGGAGCAGTTGGCGTGCCAGGAGCTCGAGAGTATTGCTTAGTGGACGCAGACTTTGGAATAAATATGTGAATAATAGGTAGCAAAGGTGTTAGCGATCGGTTGGGGGTCTTGGAGATGCTCCCCATCATTCGAGCATATGCTTGCGACTTACTGATTTGCCCACTCACGTTTATTAAGCCATGCAAGCAGTTTCCGTCTTGTCCCCAATCTCATTCACCCTGTGCCCTGTCGCCCTAGACACGGCCTTAGCAGACTTCATCACCTCTTCCCTATAGTCTTGTTTGAGGCTTAATGTGGGTTAGGATTGAGTGTTCTCCAAATATCAATCGGGCACAATGCGGAGAGGAACTCCACCAACTTTGTCTGCGAAGTGACTGGCCGCCTTGGTTGCAAACGATCTCTATTAGCACTCAGTGCCATATTAAAATCTCCTAACAAGAGCCTCTTCATCGGGAATTCGAGCATCAGAGCTCCCAAGTCGGCCCGAGTTGTGTTCCGCAGAGGGGGAGTGGGCCTATACAGCGAGAGGATGTTGACTGTCTTCCCTTCCCATGTACCCGAGAGGGCACATGGGAACCCAGTTTGTCTGAACATATCCTGTCACCAGTGAAGGGGAACCATTTCTTGAGGAGTATCCCCGTTCCCCTGGAACCAGCTGTGTAACCCATTTTGTATCCCCCAACTGTCTAGGGGTTTGAAAGTATTACCCATAAGATGGGTCTCTGCAATATGATAATGTCAGGGAACTGCCTTTTAATAAATTGGAGTACTATCCTGCGTTTAATCCTTTCCCCCAAGCCATTTACATTCCATGGCATTCATCAAATTTCTGGAATGAATCCGGATTTCTAATGCATTTCTAATATATTTTGTTTACATAGGTTGGTGTTTCTTTTAATAAGGGCAATCTACACACTCTTGCCTTCAGTGTGTGTGTTTCATCGATTTTTAAAATGGTGTATCATAAGACGTACCTAAATATCTCTGTGAAACACAGATTCCTATCTTTGGCTCAGGTCCATATAGGCTTATATGAGCATAGTAAGCCACACTATATCAAATGCATCACCTCGTGGAGCACACCTTCTCCACTACTACATTACAGGGCATTATATTATTTAAGCTAATTATTTTAATTAGATTTCGGCTTAGAGTTTATTAAAAATATAATTAAATTACATAAGCTATGGGCAATGTTAAAAATTAAATGTAGACTGAATGGGTTTAGGGATATAGGCCTTTTAAACATATATAGTTAATAAAAAAATATAATGGTTAATTAATTCAATATAATTCGAAATTATAAAGGGATTCTGAATCCTACACCTCAATGAAAAATATTATAATTGATGTACCATATTTTTGATATTTACAGAAAACATTATTTAATGTAAATGTTCTAAAATTCTGACACTAAAAAGCCAAATTTAGAAAATGGACTAAATAATATAAAATAATGGATATGTTAATGAAATGTTAGGGTTGCTTCATGGGTTAGCTTTAGAAATAGTAAAATATTTTAAAAGTAGTTAAAATGCAATAAAAAGGTAAATATTAGGGAAAGATAAACAAAGGAGCAGTAAGCCCCACTATCAAAATGGCACCAGCAAAAGCAATTAAGGAAATTTACAAAAAAACTCCTTCTGGTACCAGAACTCTTTTAATCAGAAGTCCAGTTGTGTAGCACCACAGTAGACAGTCAAAGCACACATGAGTAGGCTATACACATAGCAGATCTGAAGCAGGTAAGAGGCTTTAGGAAAATGTTAAGACATCCCATGAAATTAAGTATACTTGTAGAAAATCTTGTAATAGTGTACTCATTTGTATAATCTACCCAGTTAAATCGGTGTCAGATTTGCAAATCAGTTAACCAGTGACTAATTTCTACCTCAAACACCAATTTCTCGGCGAAAGAAATCTGGCTGGCGTCTCAATACCGTATTTATCAATGGGGGAACAAATCCAGCAAGATGTTACACAGACTGTCAAGCTAGACAGGTCCCTGCCACAGTTCCTACAATTCAGGGTAGAAATAGTGCCTTATTTACATCCCCTGGAGAGGTGGTGGAGGAGTTTGCTCATCACTTTGCTGCAATGTATGCTCGGACCGAACAGGTTTCGGAGGATCAGGTTGCGGAGTTCCTTCGAGATATGCCCCCTTGGAGGTTATCAGATCAGATGCAAGATCAGTTTGACGACCCCATTACCGTAGACAAGTTGACGGCAGCGTTGTCCGTGATGCTACCGGGGTGGTCCCCGGGTCCCAATTGGGTTCCCTATGGAGTTCCTCCGCTTCAATATGGTCACACTGGGTCCTCACTTGCTGGGAGCAATACATGAATCCCTTGAGAAGCAACTTTTGGCCTCGGATTGGCGCCAGACTGAAAATGTTCTCTTTCTAAAGCCAGGCCTCCCGCCTGAAGAACTGTCCTCCTACCGCCCTATCTCCATAATCAATTTAGAATACAAGTTTAGAGAAGGTTTTGGCAAACGGCCTGCAGGCCTGCATCCAAGATTTAGTCCATCCGGACCAATCCGGCTTTGTCACACCGGGCTACCCGCCATAACATCAGTCGGGCCCATAATGCTATGGCCTTGGCTTGGGAGCTAGGACGTGCCGCGTCCCTGCTCCTAGCCGATCTAGACAAGTGCTTTGACTCCCTTAGTTGGGAGTACTTATTCCAGCTATTGGAGGCTATCAATTTCAGTCCACGCTTCTTGGCTTGCGTACGCCTTCTTTATACTAAATCAATGGCCTCGGTACATATTGCGGGTCATCAATCACCCCTCTTCCCCATCAGCAGTGGCACGCGACAGGGTTGTCCCCTGTCCCCCCTTCTTTTCGCCTTGGCGGTGGTGCCCCTGGGGGCATGGGTCCTTGGGGATCCGGTTCTTAGAGGCTTTGACTGGCCACACTCACAACCAGACCGTATTGTATTATTTGCTGACGATGTCTTGGTTTTTATGACAGACCCATGGATCTCTGGTCCGCGTATCTTGCTGAACCTCCGGGTCTTTGGACAAACGACCGGGCTCCACACTAACCCCTCTAAATCAGTACTGTTCCTGGTGTACGGTCAACAGGGTAGAGTTACGTGGGCATCTCAGCTCAAACATGCTACGGAAGGGTTTCAATATCTCGGAGTGTTCGTGGGCGCACAACATAAACCTACTCCTTGCTAGTCTCTGTGAAAACACTACTATCTGGTCCTCCTTACCCCTCTCGCTGTATGGCCGTTCGGCCATCTTCAAGATGGTCGTGCTCACCAGACTGCTCTATAGACTCCAAAACTTTCCATATCATATACCACGAGCGTGGTTCCCCCTCATTAACGCTATACATAATAAGTTCTTATGGGGCAGGGCGATTAAGTTAGCGCTGCAGACCTGTGCGCAATCCACCTACTGTGGCGGCATCGCTGCCGCTGAAGTTTACTCCTACTATGTAGCTGCCCACCATTTAGTCATCAATGATTAGTGGTATAACTCACCCGCAGACCCTGCCTCAGGAACACGCTGCCATGGAAAGGGACCCCCTCCTAGGGTTGCTATATAGTGCACAGAATCTGGACTTTCTACCACACACTACCTGTACGACAATCCGACTTCGGCGGTACACCGTCTGCCGAATGGGGTGGCACATGAGGTTGACACGGACGCCCCTGTGGCCTGTGATCTATCTGCGCCAGGTGGCCACATTGAAGGGGTTCCGCCAGTGGGACCAGATTGGCATTTCCACACTAGGAGAAGTTATGCGGGGCACCACCCTAAAATCCTTTCAGCAACTGCAGGTTGACTTCCATCTTCATAAAACTCAGTTTCACAGATACCTCCAGCTCTGCCATGCTCTGACCCCCTCATTTATAAACTTACATGACGTCCCTGAATTTCATCCGTTGAAAGGGCCGACGCCTTTTGGGTGATCAAGGCGCACACAATATCCGCCAAATCGACTAAACATTGACCACACATTCCATCACAACTCTTCACAAAACAAGGAGGGCGTGGCAGGACGACCTCCCGTACCTGACGGAGGATGACTGGGCGGAGGCGATAGCTAGCCCCCGGGGCCCCGCGGTAGCCTCCAGCTACCATCTTGTTCAGTTCAAGTATGTCCACCATGCATATTATACCCTTCTCTGGAGGATGGGATTCATTGCATCTCCTCAATATCTATGCTGCAACAGGGAGGAGGGCTCATTTCTCCATACTGCGTGGAGTTGCACTGCCTTACAGCCCTTCTGGGACCTCCCATATGACCCACGTCTATTCATAACACCGAGGTGTATGGGTGGGAATTTCTATAAGCAGCACTTACTTTTCCTCGCTCTCACGATCGCTGAACGTTCCATTGCTCAGTTATGGAAGGGTACCTTCTCTTCCAGGGGATATTCATTAATAGTCATAAGCACTGAATTATCTCCGCCCATGAGCGGGGACCCGGAACACATAAACAATATACATATATATGTGTAAATATAACCAAAAGTACATAGTACTAAGTAATTATACACATATACATGTATAATAACCATAATATGCAGCCTAACATTAACACATAGGCTAATCAAACCAAACCTTACACGTTCTGAAGCATGAAAATATGCTGTATATAAATGCAATAAACAGGCATGAGCCTAAAATGCATTTCATAGCCATGAAAAACCTTTTATTTTCATCAAAGAACCTGTTGTAAACAGTTATTAGCCTAAAAAGGCTGCATATGAAAAAATGTCTGTGTACAGAAAATCAGACTGGCACCCTGCCTTTAAGGCCCCGGAGAATCTGCACACTTTGCCTTTAAGGCCTCCAGGAGAACTCTGTTCCCATCATGTCCCACAGGTGACAGTTAGGTCAGTTATTTTTTCCGGCTTGTTCTGTGAGGAACCTGGAACTTGAGCTCTGCTCATTTGAAGTATTTTCTGTCAGAACTTGGTTTTTCTTGCCATTTTTTGACAAAATATAGCTTTGGTGGTGGTTTGTTATCCTTTTCTGACTAAGCTGTTGGTGTTTTTTACTCAGAATGCCACCTTTATTTTACAAATGTCCTTCCTGTGGGAAGAAGATGTTGAAAACTGACCCACACTCTGTTTGTGTGGTGTGTCTTCCAGCTTCTCATAAGGTGGAAGATTGTTATCACTGCCTCAACCTTTCAAATAGAACTTTAAAAGAAAGGGAGAAAATGACGTTGCTCGGCCTTCTGGAGAGAGAAAACCGTGGTGAGAAGAGTTCTAAAGGCCTATTATCATCTGCTAAGCCATCTTCTCAGCCTAAACGTCGAAGATCAGCATCTCCAGAAGGTAGAACTAAGAAACATCGACTCCAGGGAGCGTCGCCGTCAAAAAAGGTGCGCTCGACGTCGAGAACCAGATCGCCGTCGCCGTCGAAGAGAGCTCCATCGACGTCGAGGACTTCGCCGGTGAGGCAAGGTTCAGCGGCTCAACAGTGGCCGTCGAAATCCATTTCGACGTCGAGGCAATTGGTGTCAATTGCAGTGAGGACGACGTCGGGAGTGCAACGCTCGATGTCGAAGGATCGTGTGAGGTCGACGTCGAGGGACGAGAGATGTCCGACGTCGAAGGATCGTGTGTCGACGTCTAAGGGTCGACGTCGAGAAAGAGTCATTGGTCGACGTCGAAGGATAGACCAAGGTCGAGAGGGAGACATACGTCGTCGTCGAGGAAAAGGTCGACGTCAAGAGAAAGAATGACGTCGAAGGATTCGACGCCGAGACCTAAAAAGAGAAGGTCAAGGTCTCCATCGCGACGTAGGTCGACGTCGAAGCATGCTTCGGGCTCGAAGCATGGAGTGTCTAGGTCTCCCCCACCTGAACATAGGTCGGCGTCGAGACTATCAAGACCAGCCTCTCGGACCTCAATTAGGTCTTTGTCGAGGTAAGAAATAAGTCCCAAACCTAGAGTGGAGACTTCCCCGCATGATCAGCAAGACAACAGATCTGCAGTGGGCCAAGAGAGAGTGCACCAGGACTCTTCTGTGGTGGCTCATTCGGGCTCAACCTCAGGGCAGGTGTCAGATGACAGACAGTTGGTGCCCAGACAGCGGACGTCTGGTTCATTGGTTTCTGAACACAGTGCAGCTTCTAGAGCTTCCAAGTCTTCCGCGGAGCTGAATATTGTGCAGGTGTCATCTGAAGCTTCACCTGAGCATACAGAGCGGCCTGTTAACTTGTCACCGAGGTGGTTGGAAAGTTTAAGGCATTGGAAGATGCATCCGATAATGGGGGAGAGAGCTCGGACGGAGCTACATAGAAGATCACGCTCAAGATCCTTAGTGAGAGAGAAATCTCGTTCAAGGGAGCGTAGGAGGCAGCGATCGGCAACTCCTCAGAGAAGACGTAGAACTCCTACTCCATCTTCTACATCGTCTTCGTCTTCTTCAAGATCTTCATATGGAGACTATTCTCCAACTATATCTTCTACTCCTCCTTCCAGAGTGTCTCCAGTAGACGATTTAAGCACATTTAATGATGTATTATGTCGTGGAGCGAGTAAATTCAGCATCAAAATGGCAGTTCCCCAGGTAGCAACGTCAGTCATCTTCGAAACCCTGCATCACAAGACGACTGGCAGGCCTCTTCTGCCGTTAGTGCCCGGGTTGATAGAACCAGCAATGAGGACATTCCTAACTCCGGCCACGGTGGGTTCAGGTCCTTCTAGGATTGCGAAGAAGTACAAGGCTCCAGAAGAAGACCCAATGTTTTTGCGGTCTGACCCACCACCAGACTCCCTGATTGTAGCGGCAGTCAGAAAGGCGCATTCGGCAGCATCTACCTCTTCTGCTCCACCTGAAAAGGATAATAAGAGTATGGATTCCTTGGGGCGAAGAATGTGCAATACCTCAGGATCGGTCATGCGAGTGGCCAGTGCTGCTGCTCTATTGGGCCGCTATGACCGTTTGCTCTGGGACTCAGTGGCTCGTTTTGCAGATAAACTCCCTAAGGAGGATCAGAAAGACTTCCTGGAAATAGTGGAGGATGGATGATTGGTGGCTAACCAGAGCATTAGCGGGGCTGCTGATGCGGCGGACTTGTCTGCTCATGGTTATGCACACGGTGTTTGCGCAAGACGTACAGCTTGGCTTCGCCTTACGGGGCTAAAGCCGGAGGCACAGAGGAAAATGGTAAATTTACCTTTTAATGGTTCGACTCTGCTTGGATCTCATGCAGACGACGAGATGTCTAAAATGAAGGTGGAGTTGGACACTCTTAAGGCCGTAGGCCTTGAGAAGAAAAAATAATTTAAACGTCGGGGTACTTTTCGTCCCTATGACGAGATCTTTTCAGCAAAGGAGCCAACAGATGAATTGGTCTTCACAAAATCAAGGCCAGAATAAACAAAGGTCGCAATTCCAGCAGCGGCGGCCTGGACGAGGCAGAGGCAATGGAAATAGGCAGCAATCATCTGCTGCCAAGCAGCCTCAGAAACAATGAACGGATGCTTCCTCTACAACCATGTCCCAATCCGGTTGGAGGAAGTATTGTGCATTATCTGGACGAGTGGAAACAGATCACGAAGGACAGATGGGTGCTGGGTGTCATTCAGAACGGGTACCTTTTGAGATTCAAGAAGCCACCCCTTGCCATGCGTCCTCTAAAGATGGCACAGTGGAATATAAAGCGCTTGCAACAGGAGGCGAACGTCCTCTTGAAGAAGAAGGCCATAGAACCAGTTCCTTTCCAGAAGAGAGGTCAAGGCCTGTACTCTCGATTCTTTCTCGTACAGAAAAAAGGTCCAGTTAAGAGTTCAGACCCATTCCGGATTTGAGGCGACTGAACAAATTCATTCGGAAGGAAAGGTTTCGAATGCTGGCTCTTCACCAGATCTTCCCTCAATTACACCAAGGGGATTGGATGTGCTCCATCGATCTAAAGGACGCTTATTTTCATATTCCGGTATCCAGAAAACATCGCAAGTTTCTCAGGTTTCAAGTGGCGGCTCGTCGTCATCAGTACGCAGTGCTCCTTTTTGGCCTGAGATCAGCTTCCAGGACATTTTCAAAATGTATGGCTGTAGTGGCGGCTTGTCTACGAAAGAGGCGGATTTTCATATATCCGTACTTAGACGACTGGCTTCTGAAGAGTTCATCCCCATCGCTTCTAGAAGAACATCTGTCGATATGTCTTCAACTCATGTACAAGTTGGGTCTGCAAGTCAACTACAAGAAGTCCATAATGAACCCCACCCAGAAGATCCACTACCTGGGTGCTCAGTTGAACACAGAAGTAGAAAACGTGTGTCCTTCGGAGGAGAGGTGGTCATCCATCAGGGCGAAGTGTCTACTTCTCCTTCAAACTGCACGTCCGACAGTTCGGCAAGTGTCCTCTCTCCTGGGGTCCATGGCGTCGTGCATTTTCATCGTGCCAAACGCACGTTTGCAGATGCGTCCTCTACAACAGTGTCTGGAAGATCAGTGGAAACAGAGGACGGGATGCTGGGAGGACCGGATTTATCTCCAACAATCTGCAAGAGATTCCATCCGGTGGTGGACGAAGAAGGTGCACGTGATGAAGGGAGTCCCTTTTCATCAGGACCCACCAACGCAGTCTCTGATAACAGATGCTTCTCTCCAAGGCTGGGGGGCGCATATGGGCCCTCTGCAGGTACAAGGGCTATGGTCAGACTTCGAGAAAGGATATCACATCAATCTACTCTAACTCAGAGCGGTCCATCTTGCTCTCAAGTCCCTGGCTCCATCTCTACAGACTCGGTCCCTCCCGGTGCAAACAGACAATACAACTACAATGTATTACTTAAACAAGCAGGGGGGTACCAGATCCAGGACTCTTTCCATAGAAGCCCAGACCATCTGGCATTGGTTACTTGCACGAGACCTGTCCATAACAGCAATTCACCTACCGGGGAGTCTCAACTCACAGGCGAACGACCTCGGCAGAGACTTCGTCGAAGCGCACAACTGGGTTCTCAACGAAGACGTCGCACACAGCATTTTCTAGGATTGGGGAACACCAGACCTAGATCTGTTCGCAGACGCGGCAAACGCAAAATGCCCCGTCTTCGCGTCCAGGTTCTACCAGAAAGGGTCTCAAGGGAATGCCCTTTTGATAGATTGGTGTAAAAATTTGCTGTACGCCTTTCCACCGACACCGTTGATACCAGCAGTGATCAATCGGCTGTACAAGACTCACTCCAGAATGATACTGATTAGCCCAGAATGGCCACGCCAGTGGTGGTTCCCAGATCTCCTCCAGTTGTCAATAACACCGCACAGGAGATTGCCGTGTCGCCCAGATCATCTGTCCAAGCAGAAGGGGCAAGTGTTTCATCCCAATCTGCCCTCCCTGCGCTTGGCAGCATGGCTCCTGAAGTCATCCAGTACAGGCACTTACAGCTGAATCCGGAGTGTATGAACATCCTTAAGGAGGCAAAGCGGCCTTCTACGAGACAATCCTACGGATTTAAGTGGAAACTCTTTTACCTTTGGTGTCAGAGTAAGGGTCTTGACCCTATTCATGGTCAAGAAAAGGTGATCTTGCCTTATCTTCTTTACCTTGCTGAATCTGGTTTGCAGTTTAATTCCATCAAAGTCCATCTTGCTGCAATAACTGCTTATAGAAAATCGCCAACACAGATATCTTTCTTTCGAATGCCTGTGGTGAAGGATTTTCTGGAAGGGTTAAGAAAGGTGTATCCTCCAGTCAGGTCTCCTTCTCCACCTTGGGAGCTTAATGTGGTATTGACTAAGTTAATGGGTCCCCCATTTGAGCCTATACATAAAGCGTCTTTGCAACACTTGTCTTGGAAAGTAGCGTTCCTGGTGGCCATCACTTCTGCTCGTAGGGTGAGCGAAATCCAGGCTTTGTGTTGAAATGAACTGTACACAGATTTTCATGGGAACAGAGTGGTGCTCAGGACTCATCCTGCATTCCTACCTAAGGTGGTGTCGGATTTTCATATTAACCAATCCATAACATTGCCTACTTTGTTTCCGAACCCTTCAAGTCCGGCAGAACGGACTTTACATTCATTAGATCTAAAAAGGGTTTTGAAATTTTACTTAGATAAAACAAAGTCTTTGAGACAGACGGACCGTCTGTTTGTGATTTATGGTCCTACAAATGCTGGTTTGGCAGCATCCAAGAGATCCATTTCTAGGTGGATAGTGTCATGTATCTTACTGGCTTATCAGCTAGCCCACAAGTCTTTATCAGGTAGACCTAGGGCTCATTCGAACGAGGGGAAAGGCTTCTACCACAGCTCTCCTTAGGAATGTGGCTATGTCAGAGATATGTAAAGCAGCTACTTGGCGTTCAGTGCGTACGTTTACACGCCATTACTGTTTGGATTCTGATGCGCAGACTGATGCTCAAGTGGGACAAGCATCACTCAGAAAGTTGTTTGCTAATTCTAGTTAAACACTGTGATTTTAAAGTATGGCTATGCTTTTATCTGTTCGCCCGCTTCTGGTGGGTATGAGCTTGCTACTCTATTCAGTGCTTATGACTATTAATGAGTATCCCCTGGAAGAGAAGGATTAGTAACTTACCTGTAATCCTAGTTCTCTTCCAGGGGTATACTCATTAAAGTCATAAGCACCCTCCCGCCTCCCCGGGCGAGCAGTAGCATTGAGGTTTAACGTTTTCAATATAGTTTTAAGTGCAGATTCCTGCTAAAGTTTACTGTACCGTACAAAAGAACTGACCTAACTGTCACCTGTGGTTCATGATGGGAACAGAGTTTTCCTGGAGGCCTTAAAGGCAAAGTGTGCAGATTCTCTGGGGCCTTAAAGGCAGGGTGCCAGTCTGATTTTCTGTACACAGACATTTTTTCATATGCAGCCTTTTTAGGCTAATAACTGTTTACAACAGGTTCTTTGATGAAAATAAAAGGTTTTTCATGGCTATGAAATGCATTTTAGGCTCATGCCTGTTTATTGCATTTATATACAGCATATTTTCATGCTTCAGAACGTGTAAGGTTTGGTTTGATTAGCCTATGTGTTAATGTTAGGCTGCATATTATGGTTATTATACAATGTATATTTGTATAATTACTTAGTACTATGTACTTTTAGTTATATTTACACATATATATGTATATTGTTTATGTGTTCCGGGTCCCCGCTCATGGGCGGAGATAATTCAGTGCTTATGACTTTAATGAGTATACCCCTGGAAGAGAACTAGGATTACAGGTAAGTAACTAATCCTTACCACCAACGATGGGAAAGTGGCGACATGAGCTGGGCAAATGTATGGGCGCCGAGATAGCAGTGTTTCAGGCGTGGAGCTGCCTCCAAAAGCATAGAAAGATATGGGCTAGATGGGCGGAGTACAGGGGTATAGACTCCCCCTTCTTCCTTCACAATCCCATGAACATTTTCATGGACTGCCTGTGGACCATAATGTATGAGGGATCGATTTTTTTCCTTGGTTATTCGTATGTATCGCAATCTTCTTGCCACTGTGGGTAGGGCGGGAGGGTCTGCGAAAAGTACTGTTTCTTGTTGTTGGTTTCATATAAGAATGGTACTCATGGATGTCCCCAGGTCTTGTAACATGCTCATATATTGTTTTCAATTGGATTATGTAAGGCGATCGCCCAAATGGTACTATATAAATGCAGTAAAATATGTTTTAAAAAAAATAAATTCTCTACATTCATGGTATGCTTTTGCACACCTCGGTGTCCGAGCAAGAAATTATTGTGCCTACCATACGCTCGTGCTCAGTTTTTAGGTCTCGTGGCGTAACAGCGCGTTAGCGCTGTGTCCGCCAGGAGATCTTTTGTTACTGAGTGTGCTTCCCAGGAGACAGCACCTGGCCGCTCGCATTGCCTCTTCAAGGAGGCGATTTCAGCGGGCCACGCGCTCAGCTGCTGTCTCCTGGGAAGCACCAACACCACACACGCATTCGCAGAAACAGACACACACACACACGAGCGCCCATGCACGCACCCACACATACAGAGAACCCACCTCCGCCGTCGCATACATACACACACACACACGCACGCACACACACACAAGTGCACCGAGCGCCCGCCCACTTACCGCCACTCCGGAATTCAGCCGCCACCGCGGGGCTCTCTCTAGGGCATGGGAGCCCCGCGTTACCAGCACTGCTTCTCTCCGTGGGCGCGGCTTCTCTCCGTGGGCGCGTGCGCGGGCTTCCGAAGCCGGAAGTCCCGCCCCACGGAAAGTTTCGATTTGTTTTTAGCTGAAGTGTGACACACTGCACCGAACTGCAAGGAGAAAAGTATTTAAGGTAAATAAGTAACTGGTGTCCCGCCATTGCTATGAAGGAGGGGAGCAACCGAGGATCACAAGTTCCAGCACTGAATGTTAACAGCGTGGGGTGGGTGACCTAGGTTCATGACATCATTTCCTTATATTTGGCATGGTGTTGGCTGCCAACGTTTGTTTTTTGGTTTTCTATGAAACTGTTCAAGGGGGCTTGTGTGTAAGTGCACATTGAGCAAGAGCAGAATGATCACTCACTGAGGTAAGCCAGTGGCTGAGTGGTTGACTTGTGCCCCATGCTGCATTTTGGGGTGGGTGAAACAAAAATGTGAATGTCCGTCAGATAGATCAAAGGGGTAAATATATCAATTGTTTGATTAAAATCAAACCGTCTTGGCTAACTCCAGATCTTAAAACGGTCTGGGTAACCAGAAATAGCGGTTCCGCCGCAAGCACATATGTAAAATATAGTTCTGAACTCATTCACATTTAGCAAGGCAGCATAGTGATTTATGGTGCTGTATTGTTGTTATTACCATTTCTAACAGATGGAAGTGGGTGCAGATGTTTGCCATATGGTCGGACTTGTGTCGGGATAGTAAAATACTGGAGGGAGGTCACCGACAGATTAAGGGTGGTATCGGGGATCTGAGCAGAGATAGGGATTAAGCACGGTCTCCTATGAGTGGTCCTTCTCCCCCCAAAATAAAAGGAAGAGGAGCCGTTTTGTGTTGTTGGGGTTTCTGCTTCCCATGAGGAGGATAGCCATACAGGGGTTTGCAAATACTAGACCCTCTGTGTAGGCCTGGGTCAGAGATACAGATGTATGGGTGCTAGCCGAGGAAAGGCATATGAGTGAAGAGCATACAGACAAGAAAGTACAGGATGATTGTATGATATGGGGTGACCTTTTGTGTCCGCTAGTGAGACCTACACTTGCTGAAGGGCTTCAGCGACTTAAGGTACTATTGATACACTCTCTTCCCCATAAATGCCACGGGTGGAACACAGTAAAGCAGGAGAACATTTTGCAGTGCATGCCATTGGATGACTAATGGGCCATAAGTATTTCCTTACAAGTGAATGTGTTGCCTTGTGAAGAACACCATGTACTTTCTGATTGCAATATGGATTTCACGTAAATATGCCCACAACTAAAGCAAATGTTTCAAAGAAGAAGTGATGTTTTTCGTGCTTGCAATCTGGCTGGCTAAGGGTTGAGGGCATTTGTTACGCCAAAAAGATTTTTGTGCTGTTTATGGAAAAAAATTAAAATAAATATTACCTTACTTATGGATTTAAATAACCGGTACCTTCCCTCTTTGTCTACCTTCCTGAAAAGATGCAAACACTACGTTATTGGGAGCCCGGAAGACAAACACTTCCTGTTCAGGAAATTAAAATGCCTCCTTTTTTAGGTCTCGTGCGAGCATTGGAGAATAAGACACCATTGTACACTGGAACAAGAGACGGTGACCGCTAGGACAGGAGTCGCATGCAGTACACTGGGACATTGGAAACGGACAGAATGGAGATGAGACACTGACATGTTCAATTAGGGAGACACTTATGTGCATTAGGATGGCAAGGCATTGAGTCAAGTGGCCGACATTCACTTACACTTGGGCACGGAAGACTGACTACACTCTAGGAGAGGAGACAGCACACTATAGGGAGACAGCACACTATAGGGAGACAGCACACTATAGGGAGACAGCACACTATAGGGAGACAGCACACTACAGGGAGACAGCACACTACAGGGAGACAGCACACTGCAGGGAAGACAGCACACTGCAGGGAAGACAGCACACTGCAGGGAGACAGCACACTGCAGGGAGACAGCACACTGCAGGGAGACAGCACACTGCAGGGAGACAGCACACTACGGAGACAGCACACTACAGGGAGTCAGCACACTACAGGGAGTCGGGAGACAGCACACTATAGGGAGACCCTGCTGTGACTATTTCATGCTTTTTGTCCTAACGAGCTGAAACTGGGCAATGAGACACTGACAGTGCAATGATGGGTATCAAGGACAGCACTGTCTGAAGGAGACACTGTCACAGGGAGTTTAACAGGCACGAGCACAGAACAGTGTGACAAAGTATTAACAGGCAACACTGAAATTGTACTGGGGCAGGAAGAGATAGGCTCATTCAGAGACCGTAGATAGCGACACAGGAGACTCTAACGGACACTCGTGTTGATATACCGACATGCTCTGGCAGACGCAAAGACACCCTGATATACGTACAGGGAGGATGGAACAGGGGCACAGTGACAGCGCACGGTAATGGGTCCGCCATCACAGCTTGCTCTAGAGTCAGAAAACACTAACACTAACTCGCATAAGCAACAGCTAACCATTCACAAACAATGTTTATATACCAATTGAAAATTAATGAAAAAAAAATTATGCAAAGCATTGTCATTTACAATGCCAGTAACTCAAACTTTAATGCTGCGAGACCTATTGCATTGCAAATGCTTGTTTGGTCTCGTAGCGTTACAGCGCGTAAGCGCTGTCTCGCCGAGATCTTTTGTCACTGGGTGTGCTTCCCAGGAGACAGCATCTGGCCGTTCGCATTGCCTCTTCAAGGAGGCGATTCGAGCGGGCCACGCGCTCGGAACGCGCTCAGCTGCTGTCTCCTGGGAAGCACCAACACCACACACTCATGCGCATAAACAAAGACACACACACACACGAGCGCCCATGCATGCACGCACCCACACATACAACGAACCCACCCCCGCCGTCGCACACACACACACACACACACACACACACACAGACACACGTGCACCGAGCGCCCGCCCACTTACCGCCACTCCGGACTTCAGCCGCCACCGCGGGGCTCTCTAGGGCATGGGAGCCCCGCGTCACCAGCACTGCTTCTCTCCGTGGGCGCGGCTTCTCTCCGTGGGCGCGTGCGCGGGCTTCCGAAGCCGGAAGTCCCGCCCCACGGAAAGTTTTGATTTCGCTCTCTGCCTTAAACGAGCACGTCCCCGCTGACACTCATTTCTCCTATTTCCCTATGTTTTGCACACCACTGATGCTGGTATTAGGACCATGAATGCTTATCAGCGTGCTTCAGCGCTCATTCCATCCCTCTCAGTTAATATTGGTTGCTGGAGAATAAAAAAGGATCTCTAAATAACAATGTGGATCGAGGGAGACAGGTTATACGGATTACCAATGCAGAATCATTAAACCATATAAAGAGATTGCAGACCAGTGTCATTGTTTCCTTTTCCTCCCAAGGGTCTGTATTTCTCGCAGTTCCCCTCGCCCTCCTTCCCCCGACCCCCCCACCTTCCAATATCTTTAATATAACTTTTTGTGGCTGGCTCTGCTTACTTTTAATTCTACTGATAATTACTTGACCACGCCACACTTTTGGATTTTTAAAAAAATGTTTTCATAGCAAAGGCACAGCGTGCATCCTGTTTAAAAGTATTCTTAACAGATGGTGAATTTAAGTGATGACATGCGTACGCTAGAGCGGAATTGCTGAAGAACGACAATAGCAAGATGCAATCACGTGTGTGGACAGTTACGTGTTCAGATTTAAATGTCTATAACTACAGACAACATTGAGTCAACTGTTCGCTGTTTTTGTAAAAGAAGCTTTATCGTATCATACACATGACAACCACACAAGACGTCTTTAGCAACACACATGCACCTTAGGAAGTAGAAGTCGCCCACTTTTGTGAAGTCCCAGTGATGCCATTCCTTCCTGTGGTCGAGGGCTGCAGTTGTGGTCTCGGCATGTTGTGAAATCTTTTTGTGGCCTAGGTTTGGAGAGCCGTACAGGAGCACGGTCTTTCACAGAGGGAGGATGGGCTTCTCACTCTTTCTACGACTGCTGGACTCCAGAATCCTTCTCCTGTGCCACATCCTGGTAGTGCTGATGTCAGCCTCCAAAATTCCCTAACTTTTAAATTCACAAGCGCAATTTGGGGAGGGATTGACGTTCGTAGAAATGCAAGGAAATACATGATTGTCATTGTCCTCAGAATGGTTCCACACTGACTCTGCCTGTAGTAAAATGTACCGGATGTACTGTTCACTGCTGTATGTTTGTTAACTCAAAATCTGACAAATGAAGTTTATTTTTTTTTTTTTAATTTCAATTCACACATTGGTAGAATACTCATTATCTGAGTAATGAATACTCACTCGCTGGAAGCTGATTTTTCCCTATTGCTGTTCCATCTCAACCTCTTTACCAGACATGCCTCTGTCTACCTGCTACTGTGACTTCTTGCAGCTCCTAGATACACTTCTTTTTTCCAAGGTGTACATACTGTTGCTACCCCTCATCCGAACCTTTTTGTTTTTTTATTTTTTTTATTCTTGATTTAATTTGACCTATCATAAAATGTTATTGTCTCCACATGCTGTCATTTATCTGTTCTGCACCATAGACCCTCTCCACTGACAAAGACCACTTTGAGAATATTCCTCATTGTTACACTGTTGCCTCTATTGAAGATAGAGGCATACTCTCTTTTGTGTGTAAGAGCAGTGTAGGGCATTGCCGTTGTTTGTGCATACCTGTTTTATGCCGCGATCTGCACTCTTCCGATTGTGTGTGCCACTGCCATGTCATTTGTTTATCCGGGATCAAGGAGCCAGTAGCTTCGAAACGCTTTGGCAGTTGTTGCAGCACTTATTTGAATAAACACTCTCTGTGCAAGTTTTAGCCGCTGCGTGTTTCCTTCATTTCGGCGGTATTAGGCGACTGAATAAGAAGGTGTGTCACAGTGCAGTAGAAATCAGGGCTGTGAGCACTCTGGCCGGAGCCATGACTATTATATGCACCGCAAACTGCCTTTTAGCTCGTGAAATAAACTCCCCGCGCGCGCTCTGGCAGCAGGATGTGACGTCTCCTCCTAATGGCGTCATGCTGGTAGTGAGAGCCGCACAGATTGGAAGCACACGATACATTTTAGCAGTTGAGTAAGCCTGTCCGCAAACATAGCTCTACTGCAAGCCCTTGCCTGCTGCAGCAAGGGGAAGCCACGGGTGGCGCGCTGCCACAGACACAGTTTTATCAGCGATTTTAGTGACAGCTGACACAATTTTAGTGACAGCTGACATACAGAGATATGCGTGACAATGCATTTCAGTGCGGTAATGCGGATTACCACACTGAAATGCACTAGTGTCCACCCCAGACATAACTCTTGGACACTGGCAACAGTGTACTAAGTGGCGCCACACACACCTATTATTTGCCAGGTCCGTTCACGGCAGTCAGCACATTCTGGGAAACAAGCAGAAAGACATATGTCGAAAGGTAATGGGATATCGTGCTAAGCGGAGTTAACTGCTCTACAGGGCGGCACCCTGCCTATGGCAGAAATACCAGCTGCTACATACAGATCATTCTCAACATCCTAAACATGCACATATTAGAGAAATTACAAGTGACGCAGCTAACCAATAAAGCAAGCATTTTGCTAGTGATACATGCAATGGCGTGTGATAGTGCATAGGCCCTAATTCAAGAAAGGTGAATGAGTTTAGTGCACCCCTGCTGGTAAACAAGAGACCTATGTTCGACACCCCAAAAGGGCACTGAGGCCACTGCACATTTCTTACTACCTTTCAGGCACAAACACGTATTTATAAAAAATGTGCACTCTCTTCCTGTCTGGTGATCTCACTATGTGCTGCCTGGTGTCAACAATGAGACAGCATACATTCTCTCTCTTGCCAATAATGTACTATAATTGCTCTTGTTCACTATAACAATCCTATCCAGGCCCTTACATGACCATGATAACATTAAACTTTAACCAAACAAATATACAATATTTACATATTTATTTACAAACAACAAAATAGGCACTTGCAAATCATCCTCATGCGCCAATACATAGTGTGTAAAAAAATTAATGCAACACATTGTCATATACAATGCCAATAACTCAAACTTGAATGCTGCGAGACCTATTGCATTGCAAATGCTTGTTTGCAACTCTATTTGCGAAAGCAAAATATTTTAGTATTATCCAACTTGAAATTTAAATCTGAGATAGCAGAAAAAATATTAACATATTTCTACATGTTGCTTTGTAAAAGAACATCTGAACAGACTTGCACCTTTCACGTGATCCCCCTTCTAGGGCTCCAACGCTTCAGTCCTAGCAAAAGGTAGGTGCATGACTGTGGGATATAATACTTGTTTAGTAAGATTATCGCAGCAGCCATCTTGATTAAATTCTTCAAATACAGCACGTCTAGCCTGTCACCCCATCCCAAACTATTATCTTCAAATCCTTTCATCTAACACATCCAAAATATCTTGTTGACCGTTTCATATTTCACAGTACTTGTTAAGATCAAATGATACAAATTTTTTACAAATCCCCCCTTTTAGGATGAAGACTAGAGGAGGAAGATCCGTTCCATGCCAGGAGCTAAAGCCTGTTCTCAGTTCCCTCTCTCTTTGAGATTAGCTGAAAATTAGGCAGTCTTCAGAAAACACCTTAAAACATGGCTATTCTCCATCCACCTTATCATCCTTGGTGACATGAGTATCGAGGTTGATGATCTCTCAAATACCTATGTCCAAACCCTAAGAAGTCAAGGACTCCCATATCTGTGTAGATCAGGGAAACAACACTCTCCAATGTCTCCGAAATCAGTCGCCGCACCAAACGTCTATTATGGTCAGATCATCCCCTCATGCCAGTGGCTTTCTGCAAGCAGAACCATAACACAAGTGTGCATGTTCGTGGCACAGTCACAGCTACAAACAGCCAGAAGTCTTCACTCGGACACTAGATGACATCCCAGATCCTCTGCTGTATCATTCAGATGACATTCTGAAACAACCAACCTCTAAGGTCACAGTGGCTCTCGACTCCCTAACCCCTCCATAACAAAGTTACTTCGTTCCACAAAATCAAACAGTCAGTATCCAGACAACTCTGTTTATTAAAATGGCAAGTTAGAGCCTGGAACAAAACCAAACTTTCATCCGACCACTTCGGCTGTCAGCACTTGCTAAAGGGTACAACGCGGTAGGCACAAGGGTAAAAATAAGAACATCACACATCTGCCAATTCCACAAAAGAGTTTTTCTGAATCTTCAAATGAGGTGATCTTCAGTAGTGAACCAAAAATCCCCCTGTCCCGTCTCCAAAACTCTGCAATAATCTCCTAACATTTTTCAACAATTCATTTGACTGCCTCAGGGCTCGTATTACTCTCTTGTGAAATACTCATCATAAGAATCTCAGTTCTCCAGAGATCTATCTGCAGCCCCCTCCATCCCTTCTACCCAAAGTTGTTACAGTAGTAGAGTTTGCACTAGTGTTTGAGACGGAATTAGGAAAAAGGTCGTCCTTCAAGAAGTACTCTAGATCACATGACATAACTAATACCAATGTCTTCAGCTTGGGCCAACCTATGCTTGAACCGATTATTACCAGCCATGTAAACGGCTCCTTAGCTAATGGGGTGGTCTCCCAAGGCCTTAAATATGCAATCATTACTCACATTCCAAATAAATCCCAGTATTGTGAAGAATTGTAGTATACTCTCTGGCCTCCTCTGCATTGCCAAAGCGGTCTCCCTACAACTCTCCCATCATTTTGAGACCAGCAGGTACCTCCTTGAAACCTAATCAGGATTTAGGCCATGTAGAAGAACCCAAAACTGCCCTACTAAACATAAAGAATGAACTCTGCATAGCCTTTGACAAAGACCACTCTTAGGCCTGATACTACTAGATCTCTCTGCTGCTTTTGATACTGTAGACCAGTGGTTCCCAAACTTTTGACTCCTGAGGACCCCCACTGAATCACTACTGGAAGCCGAAGGCCCCCAAGCAATTTGTACAATTTTAAATTTCTTTTTAAAAACACCTTTTGAAGCAGAGGCAATTTCAAGAGGGAGACAGCCTGAATTGTGTCTATTGGCATGGACATGTATGCATACAGCAGTGTATTATTTAGTGGTAAAAGTCTCCTGCTCTCAGCCATAGTAGCACCTCTACATTATCATTCCAGAACCTTGGAGTGGTGACCCTTCCTTACAGCAACAGGTTGAATGATTGTGAATTATTTGCGTTTTTACCTATTCACAGTTTAAGAAGGTCTAAAATATTATTCAATTATGAAGCATTTTATAATAAAGACATGCCCCAAGGAGCAACGAATATTGTGAAAATTCTAACAAGATAGTGCACAATGCGATGAGTCCAGTGTACAGAGCAAATTCAAGGTCTATATTAGGAGTTCATCATGGAAGTGCAAGAGATGGCAGGAAGGTATCTGCACAGGAGGCATATTGTTTCAGCGAGATCATGGAACAATGCTATGCCAATTACCATAAACCCCTGTTAGACATAATCTTTAGTCACAGACAGCAGAACTACATTTTACCACCAAGGGGCGGAGCAGTGCAGTTAAGGCATATTTCAGAAAGGCCTCGTGTGGCACCTGACATGACCCTCTCCTGTTAGGATGCCCACTGCCCTGTCCCTTGCCAACAACAAACTGCAAAGGCTACATAGAATAAGAGCTTGATATGTCTGAATATGAAAGCTTGACAGCACACGTGATTCACCCAAGGGCTTGTGGAAAGTGAGCAATCAGACAGCAGCACGAAAATCCTACTGCTGATCCTGGCTGCATCTTTTTTTACCTGCCTGCCAAGTAACGGTAACCTATACACATGTGCCTTTCAACGCTTTATTGCTTTTATTGCCTGTATTTTCATTGTTGTCTGTGACTGCTGTTGTCTGTCTCCCCCCGCTGCTTGTACGTGGTCCGTGCCCCTTTTTCTTCCCTCTGTTCCCCTCGCTGTCCCCGTGCTCTCCGCCCGGTCTTTCCCTTCTGTACCCCTCGCTGCCCCATGTCTCTGCCCGGTTTTCCCTTCAGTTCCCCTCGCTGCCCCCGTGCCTCACTGCCCGTTCTGCCTTCTGCCCCTATATTTCTGTATTTTGCCTCTGTGCCACTTGTTTTTTGTGCCCGTCTGCCCTCTGTGCCACTCGTTTTTCCCTCGTTTTTGTGCCCCTTTTGCCTTCTGTTTCACTCGTTTTCCCTCGTTTTTTGTGCTTTTCTGCCCTCTGTTCCACTCGTTTTTTGTGCCTTTCTACCCTCTGTTCCACTAGTTTTTCCCTCATTTTTTGTGCCTTTCCTCCCTCTGTGCCATTCGTTTTTCCCTCGTTTTTTGTGCCTTTCTGCCTTCTGTTCCACTCGTTTTTCCCTCGTTTTTGTGCCCTTCTGCCCTCTGTTCCACTCGTTTTTTGTGCCTTTCTGTGCTTTCTATATACACGTGATTGCTATCTGAAAAATGCTCTATAAAATTGTAAATATTTGCCCTTTGGCTCTAGAGATGTTAACACTTAAACCACCAGCTGCCTAAATGATACAGTGCACTTTGACTATTGAAGAAAAAGAAGATATTAAGGCTCACCTGAAGGCGTACTGATCTTCAACAAGTCTTCTATCTGACATGAGCAGATTCCATAGTTGGACCACCTGAACTAAGAAGGCTTATTTCTTTTTGTATCATTTACTACATTTGGGATTGGATAGTAGTTTGTGACAGTCCTTTTCCATTGCTCTTCGTCCTGAATCGAGTTATAGTATGTAATACACTCCTTTGACCCTAGCATGATGTACAGTGATTTAAACTTTACCCTCTCTCTGCTATGCAAGGAGTGCAATGTTTGTTGAGCCGGTGAGACATGTTCCCAGCCTCCAAGCCTGCACTGATCTACTTAGCAGCTTTCTGTATATGCTGTTGGTTTTTCAGCATAATCTGTTGCATACTTTAAAGAGCATTGTTAGTAGGGTTGAAATTGTTTACACCGAAATATTTGATCAGTTTTAATAAGCAGAAGCAAGTACCTTTTGCTGCAGTGCCTCTTCTTTCTCGCAACACTGAGCAGTGATCTGAATTCTTACATGGAATGAACCCTGTGATCCTTTTTGGAATCTTTACAGGACAAAATAACTTTAATGAACAAAACTGGAGAAGAAAACTTGCTGCTTG
Organism: Lissotriton vulgaris; assembly: GCF_964263255.1. Lineage (NCBI taxonomy): Eukaryota > Metazoa > Chordata > Amphibia > Caudata > Salamandridae > Lissotriton > Lissotriton vulgaris. The sequence continues at coordinate 2,005,257,189 of NC_141691.1, read as the reverse complement.
GAGAGTGCAGAACTCACTGTGCATTTATACATTCATAGAAATGACTATGTTTTTTAAATGGTTGCAACCACAAAAAAAGCCCAGATAAGTAAGAACTAAGTGTTACATTTCTATTGCTTCCCCCAAGTTATTATTACTCCTGATTACCCATGGTGGCTACAGCCTGCACCCACTCGGTATAAAACACAGCAGAGCCAGTGCACATATATATAGTGTTTCATGGTACCCCTCTGTTTGCACACACGAGGGCAAAAAACTTACGGGAGTTTTTGAAACCTACAAAAAAACCCAGCAGAGTGAGAGAGAAGGGTATGATGAAGTGGTACAATTGCGGACAATGTGGTAATGTTATCACTGGTAATCAATTCATGCACCCTCATACAGGTCAGAGTATAAAACTCAAATATAATGCAGACTGTACCACTGAAGGAGTAGTATATGCAATCAAATGTCCCTGTGGACTCGTGTACGTGGGCAGAACAAGTAGAAAAGTCAAGACACGAATAGTGGAGCATAAAAGTCGCATTAGAAACCAGAACACTCATTCCTCACTTGCTAGACACTGGGTAGAAGCGAAACACACTATTCCCCAATTAAGGTACACGGTTTTGGAACGAATTGAACAAATTCCTGGGTTGAACATTCATACTCTCCTAGCTAGGAGGGAAACATACTGGATAAAGACTTTAGGAACTGTTATTCCAGGGGGTTTAAATGACCATTATGAACTTTTATGTTTTCTATGAAGGTATATTTTCATGATATAGATTGTACGGGAGCACACTGGAATTTCCTTCACATTCTTCTTTTTTACACATTTAATAGAGCATTAGTGTATTCACAAAGTCCTCAAACACCTGGTTGATTTACTTTTCCATTGTTTATATTTGAGTATTTACTCGTTCTTTGTACCTACTTGATAGCACATATGCACATTCTTCTTATTTAGTATGGTGATGTTTTATGAGGAGAGTTGCATGCCGAGTGGAGCCTTCCCTACCTTGTTAATTTTGGGTGACGGCGATAACTAAATCGACAGACCTACACGGGTCTTTTTTCTTTCATGAACCTCCTTAATAGTTGGGTTGCAGTCTGTTTTTCATTTTTAGTTTCTTTGCTTAAACTTCGGCGAGTTCCGCACCACGTGATCTGATGGGCAGACTCGCGTTGAACATCGAAGTTAGTGAGGCGGCGTTTTGCCTAAGTGAGTACGTTCACAAAACTTTTCTTTTTTCACACGATTGAAAGGTGGCCGCAGTGTAATTAAGACTTGTTACACTCATGTATTTACAGGCTCCCCGTTTCTTGGGCTTTTGGAGCATTAGCTCATACAGCGTTGTTGCCGGTAAGCGTTGTCTTGAGTGTGCATGACAGTTTATTTACAGTGTCTTCGTCACTCGAGCGTTCCAGACATTATTTGCTCTTTATTTTATAGGGATTTCGGGTACACATTGTGAGAGTTTCATTCAAAGAGAGAAGAACCTTTGCATTCTGCGCTTTAAGCGCCTTTTCCTCAGTGAGTGGAATGTAATGTATTTTTGTGTATCAGTGCACCGGGTGATTTACACGTGGGATAATATATATATTTTTTCCTTTCTTTCTTCTGACCTTTTGATGGTATGGGACCTAGGTTATTCTTCTTCTGTTTCTTTTCGCGTTTTTGGCACACCGGTAAAGGGCAGGGACCAGCATGTTCATTTGACACACGCATGGGCATGTTTTGAATGGTGTTCTAGTTTAAATCTCTTCATATCTTTAACCTCCGCACTAGTGTAGGCTTTTCTTAAGCGGCACTCCCCAGCCAATTCTTAATCTTTTGTGCATTGTGTAACTAATATAAGAGTCGGATACAATTTTGTATGTTGCTGTTTTTTAGATCCCGTAGAGACTTCACTTCAGGACGCCGTTACTTCAAGATTGTTTATACCATATCTTCAAATTGCAAATCCCCTGATGAAGGGTTCAGTTTGAACCCGAAATGCATTGGGACTTTGGACGACTATGAATTGTTTACACATATTTTGTTTTTTCATGAGTGCAATGCTGGAGGTTATAACATGTAATATGATCATGTGCTCTTTGAACATTTTTCAGTTGAATGTAGAAACCTTTGTATGATTACAATACAAAATACGGATAATGAATTGATATTAATGTATCAGATATGTTTTTTTCATGAGTATGCATAATACTGTCAATTAAATGGCATTTGTTTACATATCTGGTACTATTGATTTTTTAATTCCAAAGGCTGACCAGCCTCTACTATTTGTTCAAGACGAGGTGGAGAAAGCCTTGAAGGCAGTACCCAGGGGGAGAGTACAAGGACAGGATCGTATCCCCGCAGATCTGTTTGTTCATGATCAAGAGAACTGGGTACAATATATTCTTTGGCTATCAAATGCTATTGCAAATGGTGCCCCATTCCAAAATCTTGGCGAGGTGCTGAAATCCTCCCAATTTATAAAAAAGGGGACTGATCCTGTCCTAGCAAGTACAGACCGATTAGTCTTATTGATGCCATACAAAAGATTATTGCAAGGCTAGTGTTGAGCAGAATACAGGATTGGATTGAAACCAAAGATATACTGTCTCCCCTTCAGGCAGGCTTTCGCACGAACATGAGCACCGTCGACCAAATTTTCCGGTTTTGATTAATTTACTGGGGTGGCGTTGTAATAGCAAGAGGTACCAACTATGCAGCCTTTGTTGACCTTAAATCCGCTTTTGATATGGTCCTGCACACAAAGCTATGGGAAGTATTGCAGCACCTTGGGATGCCAGCGGAACTTTTATCTATGGTTGTTAGACTGCACAAAGATAACTTCGCACAAGTCCGATGGGGTACCCAGGGAGAAGTTACCCCACGGTTTCCAGTCACCAAAGGGGTGCACCAAGGGTGTGTCCTAGCCCCAACTTTATTTTCCCTATTTATTAACGGGGTAGTAAATTATTTTCGAACATACCTGACGGACGCTCCTTCCCTTGCTGGAACCAAAATACAGCTACTTATGTTTGCGGATGATACTCTGATTGTATCAAAGACGCAAGTAGGATTGGATAGGGCACTCAGGCACTTTGAGGTATTTTGCCACGATCACAAGTTGGTGATCAATGTAGACCAGACAAAATGTATGGTCCTGCATAAGCAGCATGCAAAAAAGAGAGAATAGCCATGAATGGGAAGTTATTAGAACAGACAGATTTGTTCACATACTTAGGGGTTACCATGAGTAGCAAACTAAACTGGAAACATCATATAGACCTTATGGCCCTCAAACATAGCCAACTAGCAGGGATTTTATTAAAAGAATATCCTCTCTTGCATACCAAGCCTATAGGCCCGGCAATCAAGATTTACAACACCAAGGTCAGGTCCTCCATAATGTATGGTGCGGAGCTCTGAGGTTTCAACAATCTTGCTCCCCTGATATTAGCCCAGAACAAAGTTGTGAGAGCTTCAACTGGGTTACCACTAAGCACTCCATTAACTCCTTTGCTATCTGATTTGGCTGTCATCTGTTGGTGGAGGAAGTACGATTTAGACCCATAGCATTTTGGCGTCGACGATGGTCAACCCTGCAGCTTATCCTTTACGCAATGGCAGTGAAGGACGTAGTGAAGGCTGATAAATCCTGTAAGGTTGTCTGGCTCCAGAAGGTTAAAATCATGTTGGCGGATATGGGCATGGGTTACTTGGTAACCAGTTCCCATCCAAAAAAGAATTCAAGGAGGCATACTGGTCGATGGTAAAGGCAGAGCACATATATTCTACTAAGACTAATTCTTTGACTGGTATATTTTTGGAGCCCAAGATTGCTCCCAAATTTGAAAATTTGGGGGATTTTATAGCTATACCCAGCGATAGATTATATTTCCAGTTTAGGGTAGGCAGTCTTCCAGTTAACTTTTACACCCGAAAATAGTCAACCACGTGTAAATGTAAATGTTTGTACTGTAAAGATCAGGATGAAACGATACTACATATTTTGTCTGCCCAATATAATAAAATTCCTCGTAAAATATGGCTAAAACAAATCTGTTTCCAAATGGGCACACGGTCGAGTGCTATAGCCCTGCACATTCTCATGAACAACATAAATGAGTTATTTGTCATAGCTATTGCAAAATCCTTAAGTTGGTCTTGGAGAATTTGTGCAAAGCTTGTTAAATATCTGACCACTGGGGTCAGAGCGAATGCCATGGACGACCTATCCCCTGTTAGTGATTTAGTATGACCAAATCCAGGGAAGTCATTTTTGATATATTATGAAGTTTGTGTAATGACTAAAAGGAATAGTTGATTTTTATATATATATACATATAAATATATATTTTTATTGATTTTAACCGCCAATCTTTTTATCGATTTTTATATTTTCCCGCTTATTATAAATTTGTACAGTGTTATCAAATCATGAATTGGAAATCTATATACAGGAATTGTTGATGACAAACAAAAAATGTTTTCATATAACTATTTGGTAACATTGGCCAGTGTATTTTATGGTAATTGGCTTTTATGATTGACTTAATCGAAATAAAGCTTAAATTGAATAAATAATGTTGTCCTTTCTTGATTGATTTGCATGAAATTTGAAAATAAGGCACTTCAAGTGTCTGCCAAGTTTTGTTAAGATATGTAAAAAAAAAAAAAGTCAAGTCATCAAGATTATTTACTATGGAATTCTCAACCGTAACAACTGAGTCCATGCTGCAGAATCTGTAGGACACACTCTTTCTCTCACGTTCGGATTCACACATTTACTCATTGCAAGCATACCAACAGGCCCCTAATCTGAGGCCCCGGATATCCATTAACCTGTGCTTTTTGGAGAAAGATAACGGCAGATTTAAGTCTGTTCTACATCAGTCAATACACCAGTTTTCCCACTACCATTTAGTGCCTCAAAATCCACTAGAAGGGCCATAACTGCATACTAATCTTTACTTATGAATGTGTAATTCTGCGGTCAGGCTGCTATTAGATTCCTACACATGCATGAAGCATTAGTCTTTGTTCTTTTCAACTTTGGGCACATTTCTTGGGCCATATATCCCTAATAAAATATTTGTATGCCTCACAGTGAAGCAAAGTATATGAATGGATACATATATAGCACACCTTCACATAGTTAGTTGCCACTAGGTGCGGGATGCCCAGGTGTTCATAAATGTTTGGACGTAAGGTCATTGAAACAATATGATGGTGGTTCTTTAACAAATTAGGTATGCGGAAATTTTTCTGCATACATGTTTCTTAAAGCTTATCCAAAATTCAAATTGTGATGGAAGCATGGCAGAGTGAGAGACAGATTGCTCCACTCTCACCTCACTGTGTGGTGTCTCTGTTTATCTATTTTGTTTTAGCAGGTTTTGTTCTGGAGACCTATTCATTGATAAATCATAAAACCTGACTGACTGATATTCTCTTGTGCATCTTCACCAACGAGGCATCTGAATATCAGGTTTTCATCTTTCAAAATTATCCAGTCACAAGCTGACGCGCATTTTGGCTTGTCCCTACTTGGTTATGATGTTGGAGTAGCGGCCACATTCTCCCAAGATCTTGGGAGTCCCATGACCATCAGCACAAGATAGTCAGCTGGACTCTGACTTTAAATTGTTTTAATCTTCTGTTCCCCCTGAAAAGGAAGGCAAGAAGTTTGATTCTGTGGGAAATATGGTTATTCCTCCACCACATCAATGCAGTTTGTGAGTGCTGCTTTGCAAGGCTGGTGTGATAAACTCCATATGAGACATTGAGGAAATTTCCAGTGACAAGAAAAAGATTTTGAAAAAGTACTGAAATGAAGGATGTCAGGCTGCAAAATAGTAGCTTCAGGTAACAGTTCTGATCCAAAAATGTATAGCAATTTCTATGGATTGTCTCTGATATATCATCCTGGCTTTGCCTCAGAGACCTGCAGCCTGATGCACAGCAGAAGTTACTCAACTCATCATATTCTGGCACATTTCATTTCAGCAGTCTTTTTGGATGATGAGCTAAATCACATGAATTCTGAGGCAGAGGCATTGAAACCTTTGGGATTAGGAATGTGTAAACATAACACCTCTCATGAGAAGATCCCATCTGTTCTTATCAAACTGTTTATAATGCAAAGCCGGAATGATTGTAACCGCTCCAGAATGACTGCATCAATGTTGGTTTATGGGCCAACTTCACATGTCTGATATGCTACAAAAGAGGTGGCCTAGTGGACCGTCTCTCCAGCCCATCCACTAAATACATGCAGTGTGGGCTTCCAAATGTGTTACCGGATGGCATGGACATACCTGCAGAAGTGGAGTGTCCTGATTTTCCTACAATCTCAAAAGAAAAAGGTTCCTTCACTGGTGCCTACAGCAAAAATAGCAAGCTGATTGAATGCCTAGAAGAAGCAGTTCACTTTGTTCTTGAGTTTGTCAAGTCATGTTTATATTTTTCAGCCGTTAAGAAAATTGTAATTACATTTGCATGTTACTCAAGAAGTATCTCTCTGTTATCTTTTTCCATATCCCCATGAGTAAGCATTTTGCAGAAGGCATTAAGGTCTTCCCTCCAGACAGAAGGCCTACACCTTCATGGAAACTCACTGTAGTCCTTTCAAAGGAATGAACCAGGGAATCCCAGAGTTAATAAGATCGCGACGTAAGCGCATCAGCAAGTGAGGTGGTGTATGTACTAAAAGCCCCTCTAACTTGGACCTCATAACTTGGACACAAAACTAGAAATCTGGGGTTCCGGATTGAACCATTCAAGAATATACGGCAGTTGGGAAACGGACATTATTCAAGTCCGTTTAAGAAGGCGGCCCAATTAATAAACCATTCTTTGAGTCTGCAAAAGAAGTACAAGAATAAGTGCAAATATCAACTCCCTTTCATTCAGGGTATAACAATCAAATATACCACAATGAAAAATGAACATAATGACTGTCTTGATAAAGATGAAATAACCAGATACCCATCGAAAGACGTCGACGCATTTCTATACATTATCCTGAGGACAAGTTGGACCTGTAGATACAAAACAGAGTATATGTATCAAGGCAAATCTTGCTAAAATTATTCCCAGGGAATTGTGGAGCTAAAAGACAAAGCATACTGTCTATCATTGTTCGTCCTCCCTATTTTTTAGGGTTCTCTGTGATAAGTGTCATAAGATGTTATGTTCTGTCCTGATCTGATGAATTGGATTGTTTTTAATTATGCTGAAATGATGCATTGTGTTTTATTATAGGTGTTTTTTTTATAATATTTGTGTTTTAATCATATTTACATGTACAAAAGAAATAAATTGATTTATTTGCACTGCATGTTATATTAGAATCATTGTTTGTGTTTCAGGGACTTTGAGTGAGATATTTTTTTAGTTTGCGTTTTATAAGAATTAAGAATTTCACTATTGATTGGGGGTTCTTGTTGATTGAATGAATCAAGGGATAATTTGTTTTAGTATTTTCAAAGTGAGTCAGGCAAATGGTCTAAAAAAACACTCATGACACATTGCTGTGAAATCTTAATACTGTGGATGGCACACAGAGAGTGCAATAACCACAGCGTAAACACTAGTGGAGAATATATGATCCCATTCCGCATTCCAAAATCCTGCATATAATGACTCCGCATTATTTACAACGCAGAGCCATTACTCCGTAGTACAATCACTCCGCAAAATTTAACCCCGCATATAACTCTACAACGCATGCCTTTACAACGCAAAGGCATGTGTGGTGAAGTTATATGTGGGGAAAAGTTAGAAAATTTATTTACACTATATATATATATATATATATATATATATATATATATATATATATATATATATATATATATATATATATATATATATATATATATATATATATATATATATATATATATATTCACTGAAAAAACCATAGGTTTCACACCAGTTATAGTTAAGGATTAGCATTTAAAAAACCAATTAAATTCAATGAAAAAACCATAGGTTTCACACCAGTTATAGTTAGCTGGAAATTTTACTGACATAAAACCATAAAAATTCCAACGTTATAGTTAGTTGGACTCACTATAACAAGCGCGCCTGCAATGCACTGCTGATGACGTCACATATTACATCACTCATGACATCGTCAGTGACATCACTCATGACATCACTGATGACACCAGCCAGTGAATGTGTGTCTTTCTTTAAAACTAGTATGTTTAATGAGATTGTAAGAGTTCCTGTTTAAATAAGTATATGTTTATATAAATGATTGTTTAAGAGAGTAAGTATGTGTGAGTTTCCTTAGAAGTAAAGAGGTAGTGTGTGTATAGTTTTATATGCAAATAAATGGATGTTCAATAATTTATTTGCATGTGTGAGTAACTTTTGGATGACTGTCGGTATATAACAGGATGTATAGATGTATCACTACATATGATGAGTGAGTATATGTATGAGTGACTATATAGAACTGTTGGTAAATGAGTGGGTGTGTATATAGATGGTGGAATTACTGAATTGGTTGTTGTAACTGGCATGGGTATCTCCATTTTTTTGAAAATGTTAGTTTCTATTTTTGAATATCAATTTCAAGGATAACATTACAATAAAAGTAGGTCTGTCACTCTGTCACAAGGATGGTGTCATCAGTGATGTCATGAGTGATGTCACTGACGATGTCATGAGTGATGTAATATGTGACGTCATCAGCAATGCATTGCGGGCGCTCTTGTTATAGTGAGTCCAACTAACTATAACGTTGGAATTTCTATGGTTTTATGTCAGTAAAATTTCCAGCTAACTATAACTGGTGTGAAACCTATGGTTTTTTCATTGAATTTAATAGGTTTTTTTAAATGCTAATTCCTAACTATATATAGGGCCTCAAACCTATGAAATGTAATATTTTTTATAATGAATCCTATATTGTATATTTATATAATACTATTTTTTTGTATTCTTTTTTTAAAAAAAATTTTGCCCTGGTGCGCTCCCGGTGCGCGCACTGGAAAGCGCATTTTTTCAGAGCTCCCCGGGTCGCGCACCGGTGAGTGTCCCGTTCGTGCTATTGCCGCAAACGAAAACATCATGACTTATCGCATAGCCGCGTCCGCGTGATACGCACGGCGTAAGCGCACCCGGAAATACTCGAACGAATACGATCGCGCAACGTAATCATCTGACGTGCTTACGCGACGCGCCCCGTGGCGCGCTCCCGGGGGCGCGTCGCATAAGCGCGTCTGGTCATGTGACCTAAAAATAACACTTTTTATTGTTGCAGAACAGTTTTGGTTTCTAAATGATGAAAGACCCCACCTTTTTTCCTTATTCTGACTTTGTCCTTTGACTGAGGAAGACCTGTTTGGAGATCTAACAAAAATATTTTGTACTTTAAAATGGCTACTGTAGCAGCAGCAGCTGGAGCATCTGCACCACCACCACCACCACCACCAAGAGGACCACCACAACATTACATTGGTGGTCAAGAAGAGGAGGAGGAGGAGGGGGAGGAGGAGGAGGAGGAGGGGAGAAGGTGGCTGCCAGAAGACAATACCCCATACAAGCCAAGGCAGCACATTGTATGGGAGTTTTTTTCTATCCCAGAGGGCAAGAAGAAAGTCAATGCGCCCAAGGTGACTTGCCAAATCTGTGGCATGGAACGTTCAAGGGGGAACCCTAACAAAAAATAGTCATTTGGTAATAATACCATGATTAGACACATGCAGCGCAAGCATCCGAACAACTATGCTGCCGCAGAGGTGAGAGAACTGGCCAGTAACCCTCCCCAATCTTCAACCACCACCTCCAAAAGAAAGCAACCCACTCCATCGGGACCAGAGACAAGGGAGACGATCTCTTGCATACAACCACGGTTTGGGGAATTCAGGATCACATGTATTTTTTGTGGTAAGACCATCTCCTATGGTGAGAAGAGCATAAAGCACATCCTCCTTGCTGGGGACAACCACAATTGCCCCAAAAAACCCATTTTTTTTTTGCTCCAGTTGAGCCATTTTCAATTCAGTTTTTTGTTTCTCCCCATAAAAATAACAAAAAAATATACAATAGTTCATAAAAGCCAAAAAAAGTACAAAATGTTCAAAAAACATTAAAAAAATATAAAACAACAAAAAGAAGAAAAAAAACTGTTCTTTTTAGAACTACCACCAATTTTTAAAAAAAGGCTAAATTTTTTAAAAACTCTACCATTCTTTTTATGGTACGCTCCCCGGTGCGCGTACCGGGCGCTCACCCCGCGCAAATCAAAAAAAAAGATTTTTTTTTTTTTACCCGCGGGGCCCTTTTATAGCCCCCACATCAAACCTAGGGGGTCAAGGGGGGTCTACTCTGCCCCCTTATGGTCATTTCCCCCTTTGTTTTTGCCACCTCTTGTGTCTCGATCCTACTGAGACACAAGATGGCGGCTGCTCCGGACTGTTTGGAATATTGACAGACACCCGAGAGCCAATCAGCTTTCCGCGCGCGAACTTGCGTAGCGCCCTGGTTAGCGCCCTGGTACGCGTACAGTGGAGCGCTTATAGATATATATAATTTTTTTGAACCTAAATTACTCAAAATCCACTAGAGCACATATCTTGAGACATAGCAAAGGCACATCGGGCTACCAGTCCCTACAATTTTGCCAAGTTTGTTAGAAACCATTCAGCCGTTCAGGCTAAAAGTGAGGTTGACCGCCCTATAGAAATTAACATGGGGAAAACACGTTTTGGGACCCCCCTTTTATCTCGGCCCCTGCTTGACAAATCCCCCCCAAACTTTCAGGGAAGGACCGGGGCGCCACGAGGCAAATGTGAGGAAATTTTCAGGCAGATTCCTCAACCGGCGCCAAAGTTATTCACAATAGAATGTTGAGACTTTTTATTGAAAATCCTAACTATAACAACCTACTGGCGACCGCCAGTAGGTAATATATATCTATATCTATATATATATATATATATATATATATATATATATATATATAGATATATCTATTGCGAATCACAAGGACCTACGCGTTAAAACACTCCTTCCTCACGGGCCTTTTGTGTTTCACTCCGAAACGCGTAGCTCCTTGTGATTCTCATTAAACTGCACTTTTGAATCGTGGCCACGGCTCCTGTGTGGTTTCTTCCCGGGAGTGGAGGAGGGAACCTGCTGGTTAAATCGTGTTAGTTTACGGGGGTGGCTACCCCTGCCGTGTGCCCGCCGAACAAGAGGCTTGGGGAATAGCCATAACTATGTGTTTATATATAGATATATATATATATATATATATATCTATATATCTATATATATATATATATATATTTACACATATAAATATATAAAAAATAAACCAAATAAAGCATATGTATATAAGTAAATAAATATTTTACATTTATATTTGTTTTAACATAATTAAAAAAAAAAAATATATATATATATATATATATATATATATATATATATAACTAATACCGCCCTACTCCCTTAAAATACCCCAGCACCCCAAAATCCAAACACACCCTTACTTCTTAAAATACCCCAACACCCTTAAACACTAACCCATCTTAAGCCTATAAATATACCCTGTACTCTAAAACCCAAACCTACCCCTGAACCCTAAAAATACCCCTGTACCCCAAAACCCAAACCTACCCCTGAACCCTAAAAATACCCCTGTACCCTACCCCAAAACCCAAACCTACCCCTGAACCCTAAAAATACCCCTGTACCCCAAAACCCAAACCTACCCCTAAACCCTAAAAATACCCCTGTACCCCAAAACCCAAACATACCCCTGAACCCTAAAAATACCCCTGTACCCCAAAACTCAAACCTACCCTTGAACCCTAAAAATACCCCTGTACCCCAAAACCCAAACATACCCCATAACCCTAAAAATACCCCTGTACCCCAAAACCCATACCTATCCCTTAACCCTTAAATACCCCTGCACCCTATAACCCAAACCCACCCTTAAAATACCCCTGAACCCCAAAAACATATACTCCAACACCCCCAAACTAAAACCATATACTTACCATACACTTAGATATAAAAAACATATGCTTTTACCAATCATGCTTTTACAACGAATTTCGTTGTAAAAGCATGCGTGGTAAAAGCATATAATATATAATGGCATGCGCTGTAAATTTTTGCGGAGTAACGGTACCTCCGTTATCATGGTATGAGGAGTAATGGTGTGCGGAGTAAAAATGCGGAGTGACGGTGTTTTACCCTAGTCGAACAGCGTGTTACAAGTGCTCTTCCAAGATAGCAGGCAAGCCACCATCAGAGACAATGGGTGAGATTACATCTGAGATTTTTTAAAAAGAGGATACGGATTTCATCTGTTTCTTGCCTTTTTTTTAGTTGCCATGTTATAAAAGATGACAACCTCTTTGTTTAGACGTGCCTATAAAGTAACCAGGTTTTAAGAATTGTATGCATCAGATGACACTTGGTTTATGTGATAGTGATACCTTGTGGCGTGCCTGACCTAACTGTGGCGACTACGGTGGACATTCCCATTCCCACTAGTGAGATGTAGTCTTTCATGTCCTCCGGCAGCAGGCTGCACATACTTTTAGCAGGGGGTAGGTGGGGCTGCGCGAGGCTGGAGCGCCGAGTGAACGGGAGCTGTTTTGTACTGCCTGCCTGCCTGCCTGCCTGCCTGCCTGCCTTCCTTAGTAAAGAAGGCTGGGACTGCGCTGTGCTAAAGGGAGCGAGAGAGAGCAGCTGGTATGGCTTTGAACCTTCACAGCCAGCACTAAGACAACGGTGGCTTTGCATTCATTCATGCTGACAGGGGAGCGAGTGAAAACACGAGCGCGGGTGAAAAGCTCTGTTAAAGAAAAAAGTAGTCTCAAACATTTTTTAAATGGGACTATCGTAAGGCTACAAGTAATGGGGCGGTGCTCCATGAGAGGGACCAACCAATGCTTTTTAAAGGAATCTCGAAGAAACAAATGGAAAGGAATGGGCAGGCTGTAAGCACACAAAGTATATACAGCACGTTTCGAAGAGACCGTGCAAGCGCTGCCTATCTCCGACCTAACAAATAACTAAAACGTTCTGCCAGTAAATCGGCATCATTTAAATTAAATCCGTTTTGTGCTGCTATGTACTTAAGCTGCTAAAATATATAGCACCATATAATTGTTTGCGCTGCAGAACGCAAATGCTTAACTATTAAGTGTCTGTGCACTGTATCACACTAGTGAGTAGTCTAAACACATTTCCAGCCTTTCTCCCTTAATTGTAGTTTCTCCTAGCATCCCAAAGCCTTTCTGCAACTATTACACACCATGTCCCAGCAGGAGGACAGTGGCCCCTACTAATTAATGTACCTTGTGTCCTTAAAACATAAGATCAGGCACTCGAGAAAGGCCTCCAGCCAATCAGCAGGCTGTTAACCAAAGTCAGGCCCTCCTTGTTCTCCCTTCACTGTGACTTTGTGAAAGTATTTAGTCTAGGCCAGGAATTGATGCACCCCGCTCACAATTGTTCAAAATATGTGCAAATCTGCATCGCCCATGCCTTTGATGGTTCCCAGCTGACGGATATGAGTGTGTATGTCTTTCTCCTACGTTCATGTTTCATACTGAATAGTCACTAATCATATTCACACTACAGATGTAAGAGGAGGCTATCAATAAGTGGGTTAAGTGCAAGCACTGGACTACTTTTAGATTTGCATTATGACATAAGCAGCAGCACAGTGTTGTGCGATCACAGTGAGCCTCTGGCATGAGTGCAAGGCAGGCTATTGGGTGCCAGGAACAGTAGGTAATAAGGGGCAGGAGCAATGGCATTGTCCATTAACCCCAGCTAGTATACTTCTTTCAGCGCGGTCTGTTACGATAATGCTCTGAGATCCCGCACACGGACAAGAATGTTTATTGTCAGCCTTCAATGAACATTACCATGACGAAAGACTAAAAACAAAAACTTTATTTTTTCCCATAATCACCTTTGCCATATAAATCATGAGCATTTCCTCATTAATGAGATTGTAATCTCTGTCAAAAGTCTCAGTGACAACGAAGATCTATGATAAAACAACACCAGATCATATACTGACTTGAACAAAGGCATTTTTAAATAAAACTTTAATGCTGACTGAACATTGGCATTTCATGTGTGTTTTTTGGACGCTAGCTATCCCCCCACACCCCAACACACACACACAGACACACACACACACACACACACACAGACACACCCAGACACACACACACACACACAGATACTGCATCATAACATCTAGAAACCCTAGAGATTAGAGAAAAGACTTGACAGTTTGTAGTAATTGAGTCCCACGCAGTAGATGATGTTTAGATGTTTATTTAACCCCTTGCATGCTGATGACGGAGCGGTTCCGTCATCAGCTACGGGTGAGCTGTGCTGATGACGGAACCGTTCCGTCATGACTCCGCCCGCGCAAGGCGGAGTCAGCATGGGCGGGGAATTCCCGCCGCACGCAAGGGGTTAAGGATAAGTAGATAAGATGATACAGCAGCACCACCAGGAGCATCTAGCATGATGCTCAGCCCAACGTCAACTGTAGACCTCAGCCCACAGAGTACCAACATTCTCTTGTGAATCATAGCTGCGCCATTCTACTAGCTGGACTGATAGAGGAGAAAGCATGTACAACATAAACAAGATGTAAGAATACTACATCATCCCCTCTCTTGCACAATGAAAACAAAAAGGAAAGAACGCTGGTCAGAAAGAACCAAAAACAGAAAGGAGAGAACGCAGGTCAGAAAGAACGAAAGAAAAGAATACTACATTATCCCCTCACTCACTGGTCAGGAAGAACCAAAGAATGAAAAACACACAGAAGAACATACCCCATCCTCCTTTCCATAAATAACAAGAGAAAAACAAGAACCGAACAAAAGGAAACAACAAAGAGGAAAACTAAGCTTGAAAATACCGATGACTAACCGACAGACACACCTACTGGCCAGACAGGCATGCAAGAAGGAAAGACATGGTACAAAAACCAATGCACAAAATAGTTCAACTCTAAGAGATATATAGTAATATACCACATCACGAGAGTGTGAACAATTTAAAAAAAAGCATGAGAAAACTGATAAAATTACAACAACAAAAGATGTCAAAATTACCCATCTTCCCATCAGAAGTATAATAAACCAAATAGATAGGAACATTTCCATGTAAGAACAAAGATAATGGGACTAAGACCCAAATCATACCTCAAATACAAGGGACTCTAACCCAAATACTGACACTAAAAACAAGAGACGCTGAAAGTGAAAATGAGAAAATGAGGATAATGGGACTTTAACCCAAAACCTAAAAAAACAAGCATTTACAATGCAACAGTTTCGCCTTTGTAAAAGTTAGAGCTATTGGCATTGTAAATGACAAATGTTTTATTTATGTGTTGGTTTTGAAAACAGATAAATAAATGGCATTGTCATTTACAATGCCAATAGCGTAATCTCTCGCAAATGCGAGACCTATTGCATTTGCACCCACACGCACACACACAGAGAGCCACGCACACGCACAGAGAGCCACCCACACACACACACACAGAGCCACCACACACAGAGCCACCCACACACAGAGCCACCTACAAAAAAGGCGAAACCTAAAAACAGTTAAGGGGGGCTTCTAAGTGTTGAGAAAAGAGCCTTTGCGTTCAAAAGAGAACGCAAAGGCCTGGCTCTTCCTGCGGAGTGATGACGCGCTGTTGTTCTGCCTTCTGATTGGTGGGTTTTCTCTCAGCCTTAAAGTTCTGGGATGGGCTGAGCTCAGACTTGTTCAGTTCACATCAGAGGTCCCCCCCCCGCTCTGCATCAAATCCTCCATTTCTGGGAAATCAGCTCCTCTCCTGTCATCGAGGCGCTATCCGTCCGCTGGAGGCGCTAGAGCACCGCAGGGGAAGCCAAAGCATTCATCTTCCCAGAGCAGCAGGGTGTTTCCAGATCCTTAAGTCCGTCACTTCAGAGGCTTCTAAGCACTAACAGAGCTGCCGCAAGAGAAGGCGGAAAATCAGTTTTGTTTGCAGTTTTATTGGGCGCAAAATTGACCCCAGGAAGCCCTTTCCACGAGCACCGGTCACATTACACAAGCCACAAGGACACATGCATATATCGGACACGGGGAGGTGAAGTGATCTGCGCAGAATCACAGGGTGCTGAGCGGACGCTGGGACTCGAACCTGGCCCCCAGTTCCAAGGTCGGCAGCTCTGGCCATAACGACACATCCTCTCCTCAACCAATAATACAGCGAGGGCTTCTAAGCGCTTTTAAAGTCAGACTACAGGCAGCGCCCATCAAAGCAACAGAAACACAGGGAGCGAAACAAACAAATAAAGAGGGGGTGACACCCCTGGACAGACGCTTCACTGGTCTGCACCAGGACGGGCACCGAGGGCTTCGAAGCACTGTGGATCAGGACAGGAAACAACACTGTGGGCTCCTCTTTGCTTTCACTTCGTCTACAGGTGTGATAAAAGAGAGGCGGCACATCAGTAATATAGCGCCAACCCGACCCGAGGGCGCTTGATGCTGGCACCAGTCACATTCATACCGGGACATTGAGTGATCTGCCCAGGGTCACAGAGTGTGGAGCCGACGCCGACCTTTAAAACACTGAATATAACCCGGGACAGTCTCCAGTTTACCGGAAATGTCCCTGCAAAAAGGAGACAGTTCGCAACTATCCGGTACAAATGGCCTAGGTGGTGTTGCACATGTTGGAAAATTAAAGTCAAATTTATTGACTTAATCAATGCTTGTTGCTGAGGTTGGAAGGTTCCCAGAAAGGTACTGAGCAGTTCTTCTAATACTGCACTGCTTTACAAGGCTGTTTGATAAATAAAAGGCCTTAGGTGTATTCCGATAAAACAAAACGAAACAGCTACGTACTGTACAAAACATACAGCATGCTTGAAGCAGTACGATGCACCTGAAGCGTGATGCGTTGTCCCCCCCCCCCCTCCTCCCCTCTCTGGCTCTACTCCTGCCATGCTCGGGGGTCTTTGGAGATCTCTTTTTGGAAACTTCCTCGCACTGCGCCATTCTCACATGACCCACACTCAAGCCATCACTCAGGATCATGGAAATGAGCGTAATTCAGCTCAACATTTACACCAGTCTCAACCGGCGCCCCTTACTTTTCTATATTCTCATAGTAATATCTGTCTGGCTGCAGTGTACAGTACTACAGGCTACAGTACTTTTTGAAGTCCCGGAGTGGAGAGAGCCTGCATCCCGAGACATAAGTCACACAGCAAGCATTTACTAAATTGTTTTCCTTGGGCAACGCCAGTGATATGATTATTTTTGGTGTCAGTGAGCGGAGCGCCGGGGCCTAATTTGTTTAATAATGCTGCCGGCTGTCAGTGACATGTATGCCTCAGTGGCGTAGTGCTACTTCTTGCCAAATCGGAAGCCTGTGTGTGGCATAGTCCACGAGTCAGCACTCTTAATTTTAAATTTAGTCAGCTCATCTCTTAATTTTAAATTTAGTCAGCTCATCTTTTAAATTTAGTCAGCTCATCTCTTAATTTTAAATTTAGGCAGCTCTGTGCCTGCAGCCTGCGTGTCCCTTAGGGGTGTGAGAGGCGCAGTAAGGCAGAGAGAGTGCCTCAGAACCCAAGGAGGGCTAGAGTTCCCGGTTGGCACTGGTGTGTTTAAGAGGCAGAGTAGCACACACATTCACACATGTAGCATGATTCTCCATGAGTTCTATATGTGTGTCTGTCGCCTCGGTGTGCCCTTAGGAGTGTGAGAGGCATAATAGGGCAGAGGGAGCGCCTCCGAACTCAGGAAGGGGTGGAGATGCCAGGGACCAGTGCCTTGACGTGCTTAGAAGCAGAACCCCTCTCACATTTACACCAAAGGCACAAGCTGCACCTGCTCTCTGTGCTTGCAGCCTGGGTGTCCTCTTAGGAGTGTGAAAGGCATGATAGGGCGGACGGTGCCCCCCAGAACTCGGGGAGGGCTGGAACTCCTGGGGGTCAGTGGCATGAGGTGCTCAGAAGCAGAGCGCTTCGCACATTCCCATCTACTTCTGTTGCTTTAATGCAGTTTTAAAGTATTCTTGGACTGTCTCGTTGCTTCAATGGGTGTAATGTCTGATATTTATATCTTTGCTCATCTCTGTTGCTTGATTTTGATCGCGAGAAAGTGTCACTCATAGTCATTTAAATGTCACTCATAATTGCAATGAAATGATAAAAATGTCACACATAGCAATCTGAAACCTTGACAGCTATGCGTTGAAAACGCTGCAAACACAGCATATGTTTCGATACAAGTACGCAGAGGCATTAAACTGATAGTTGAGAGCCAGAGCAGTACATACCTCGTGATTTTTAAACACATTTCTGAAATGTAAATGTAAATGTAAATGTATAGGCATTTATATAGCGCACTACTTACCCGTAGGGTCCCAAGGCGCTTCGACCGCTGCGAAACCCTTCCTGGCTTCCCTGAGAGATGGTCCCTTAATGGGTATCTCCAGGGTGAGACCAGGCATCCCCGGCGGTCTGGTGGGGCCGTTAGTGAAGATGAGGCAAGCTAATGCCCAGAGTTGCCGAGTGTGATCACTGATCAGAGAGGGCACCGAGGCGAGAATTATCGAGTCCGCTGACCTTGGTCCAGAAACCTGCCGCGCCGGGAATCGAACCCTGGTCCCGGGCCGTCCTCTGCTCTCGGGTCTGCCGCCTCTAACCAGTGAGCCACACTACTTCACAAATAGCCTTCCACTTCTCCCATGAACTTGGCTTTAGGGAAGAAAGACATGATTTCGATTCGGGTTCCTTATCATTTAGACAAACGGGGATTAATGGCGACCCTAGAAGCATGCATTGCTAAGAAATGCGTTAACCCTAAAGAAATGCCCACACGGTACCTGACCTGGAGTAAAATGACCCATAAAATTGAAGTTAAAAAGGAAACCGTGGACGGAAACGAGTGATTAAACATCCCTGCTCTACGGCAGTCTAGTCTATGGAAAATAAGCTCCGCCCATCGTGTGCTAAGAGACAGAAGCAGCAGATGCCGGATTTTACCGAGCGCGTTCGTGTTACACACGAGCAGCCTTTTCATTAATTTATGCACTGCTGTTTGCGCATGCTCGGAACTGCTGTTCCTTAGCATTTGAAGACATGACAATGCCTGCGTTTCATTATATTTTTTACACTGTTCACATCAAAATGAGACACCACAGAAATGCTTTATATTGTTATTTATTTACGAGGCTTGAATTATAACGTTGCCAACTGGCCGCTTTTTTTTTTTACCTACATCACCCCTAGGGTCGGATTGGGATTGAAAATCGGCCCGGGCACACAAAAAACAAGTCTGCAACAGGTTGTTTCGGGATTCGGGGGCGTGTTTGTGTGCTCTCCCCTTCCCATTGGCTGGAAGGTAAAATTCCAGCCAATGGGAAGAGGAGAGGGCGGGACTTAAAAAAGACCCAGAAACGCCCCCGAATCGCGTTCTGACTGGGAAAGACTGATTGACAACGATGTCTTCCAATGGCTAGCCTCCATTTATGGAGCTAGCCAATGGAAGAAGGGGCGGATTCAAGTCCCCCATACTGTAAACAAAAGTTTTCGCTTGGGCGTAGCACTGCTTCGCAGTGCTACGGCCAGGTCGAAACCTAAAAATAAGGATATTGGGACTCTCACCCAAATCCTGCCTCTCAAACAAGAGACCGTGAAAGTGAGACTGAGGATAAAGGGACTGTAACCCAAATCCTGCCCCTTAAAAAAAAAAGTGGGACGGTAAGTGCAACACAAAGAATAATGGGACTTTTACCCAAATCCTGCCCCTAAAATGTGGGACGGTAAGTGCAAAACAAAGGATAATGGGACTTTAACCCAAATCCTGCCCCAAACGAGGGACGATGAACATACTCCCCATGTAAAGAAACTCAATATAAAACTGAGTATATAGGACTAAAACCCATACAAGAAACGTAGGTGGGACTAACACCCCCTAAACATTGAAAATATGGGACTAACACCCAATACTAATTGCATAGGTGGGACTGAAACCCCCTAAATACACACAAATGAGTGTTTTGGACTTGGGACTACAACCCTAATCCTATGCTAACAAAACACCTAAAAGCTCTATTAGCATACTGTAGAAGTACACATAAAATACATAAACTGCAGTTCCCTGCGAAAAAAAACACATTTTTGCGTTAAAAACTAGTACATCTACACCACAAACTTGTACTCTGAAAATGACAATGGTGTGCCTGCCACCGCAATGAGGGAGACAGGCGCTCAAATAATTTAAAATAAGCACTGTAATTCTCAAACATGCATGTTGATTGACAAGGTGAAGGAAAGTACTCTGCAACAAATATAATGCCAAAATGAACAGAGTACTTGGCAGCAGACAAAGTGCACTGCAGCAGGAAACATGCCCATAGAAGATGTAGAAGAAACACTTCAAATGCTTCAAGGTACTTTAACGCATCTCAAAATGCTGGGAAGCAGACATCCTGCCCACCGAAAATGAAAACAAGTCAGGGCAAGCAGACAATAAAATAAACTCACGTTAAAGCTGAAAAGAAACTGGTGTAGAATGTCCGTTTTCCTGAAAAGAAACAAAGAATTTTGGCACTGTTCAATAACAGGAAAGGAAAGACTTACTTCCCAAACGTTGAAGCTGAAGTGAGCTTGGTATAGAATGTCAGTTTTTCTGAAGTGAAAAATACCTTGCTCAAACTATGTTTTTTTTTTAAATGCTCGATGGAAACAAAGACTGTCGTCAGTGACTTGGGTTGAATACCCGAACAATGCATTGAAGAGATGGAGACCCGCAAAAATGTTCAGACGCTGGAGAAATAACTTTATTGAGTGAACAGTGGTTGGCATAATGCTGGAGGGCACTGTCAGCAGACCAAAAATAAACTCAAAGTAAAATCCTTGAATCCGCCAATACCAATATGGCAGGACGTACTGTAGACGCAAACCGGGTGGCTCACGGCACGCTCCTGCTCCTAAACGTCCTAAAACAGCATCAACCAGCACGAAGCCAGAAGACGTCACAGCAGGTTGAAGAAAGGCTCAGCGCGGCACTGCGTTCAAAGTAAGTTGCACGAGCCACATTTGAATTTTTAAACAATGCTCAACCGTCTAGGCAAGTGACTCTGCAACCAACTTAACCCCATGGCTGCTAGGCGTTTTCCCGTCCTGCGCTGGGTTTTATTATTTTCATTGTTTTATGACGAGCTGGCCTTGTCATCCGCGCACGGCAGGTAAGCGCCATGACGAGGCCAGCTCGTCATTAGCCTCGAAGGGGTTAAAAGAAAAATAAAATTAGTCTTTAAATCTCTCTATGGTCACAGTGCAAGCGACCCCTTCAACTTGCAGAGACACAGTGAGTTAAACCGTAATAACAGTCAAAGCTCCAGAATAAAAACAAACTGGCAGTGGCACAAATGACTCACACATAGGTTCTGCGCTATCACGATGGGGCATTTGAAAATAGATTGAAATCCAACATCCAATTGAATTCAGTGACAAAAAACATCGCACTTGTTCTCAAAACACAGGCAGTCACCAATTACCTTGTTTACTGAGGCACATTGACCATTAGTAGTGGTAGCCTTGACATTGGTTTTTGCGCCGTGTACCTTCTTTGAGAAATTGAGTCTCTGACGAACATAGACAGCTTTGACGTTGTTTTTCTGGATGTTGATGACCTGAGATGACAAAACAGCATGCCTGGTCTAGGGCTGTCCGATTTTGTTGACACTGGTGGGGCATACAGGCGTGACCTCTCTCTTTTGCTTGTCAGGTTACTCTTTATTTAATTACGCTTTTCTTTTTCAGTAGGTTTCTTGCTTGAGAGGAATCTTTTGCTTACTTGCTTTAGAGTAGTTGCACTTCATCTGTAAAAGTGGTAGGTTCGTTGATCCATCGTCGCCATAAATAATGTAGTAATTGAGTCCCACGCAGTAGATGATGTTTAGATATTTATTTAAGGATAAGTAGATAAGATGATACAGCAGCACCACCAGGAGCATCTAGCATGATGCTCAGCCCAACGTCAACCGTAGACCTCAGCCCACAGAGTACCAACATTCTCTTGTGAATCATAGCTGCAACATTCTACAAGCTGGACTGATAGAGGAGAAAGCATGTACAACATAAACAAGATGTAAGAATACTACACAGTTATGCATCAGTTGTGGGCTAGACCAAAGGTACAGAAGGTCTAGGACTGGCTATAGTTTTAAAAGGGTGAATAAAGGCGTAATAGAGTGCAATTATTCATCTTTCTACTTGTTGGGTTCAAAACATAGGGCACAGTGTTCTTAGCTACTGCACAGGTTTTATATTTACATCTAAATAGTATTGTTGGCAAACCATATCAAATTATTTTTCACCAGGAATGTCAAAGCGTAACGCTTAAAGTTAATTTTTATGCCACAGAAACTGTGATACTATTTGTTATTGGCCTGGTCCGTATTTATCTGCTTAGAAAAGGTATTCCTAAAATGCAATTTGTGTTTGTGATTTAAAACATTTTTTTTTGTTTATTCCTTTCTGTTAAGAGTTTGGGTAATGCCAGAACCAGGTTTGTCAGCATCTGTATTCTATATCGTGCAAAGGGCATTTTATAGAAACCAGTACTTGGAGAGTGATTAATGAGTTTGGATTGACTGAAAGCAGACTGCTCTGTCGAGCAGGTTTATAAGCTCAACTATACTTGGTTGGTAAAAACCTCTCGATGGTATGAAGAATATATTGGGAATACATGTTTAACTGTAAAACCTCTATCTGTCACCCCGCTCATCTAAGGGTGGCAAATTTCCCTCCGCTTGTTAGATCGTCCCCATAAGAGTGTGTTTAATTAAAGGAAAGGTAGGTGTCTTTTGCTGGTCTTGTGACATAATTATTTCGTTGGCTGGTAAGCATTCATTTAAGCAATCTTCTTTCGAATTTACTTATTTTTGACAAATTGTTTAGGAAAATGAGTGGGCAAAAAACGGCTGGAAAGTCTGCAGCTCAGAAGACGACAAAGGCATCTCAGGCGAAGAAGCCAAATGCTGCTTCAACAGGAAATAAAGGTAGAATTTGTCTCTGTGAAGCATGTGTGGTACTGTGCATTTGAGTGGGATGGGGGCTGATATTCACATATCAGTAGTTTACAGGACAAGTAGTCGGTGTGCCATTATTTTTATAGATTTGTAGAGTGAAATGTATGAAGTTAATTTTTGAACATTTATTAGACACGTTCTCAGGTCAAATTTGCAGTGGTGCAAATGCTCAAAAATGCTGAATTTGGAAATTAAGGTTTTGAATTTTATGCCGGTATATCTAGCTATATGGCACGATAAAAGCATGTAAATACCACCGCATTCTTGGTCTACTGGAAACATTCAGTGTAAGTTGCGTTTCAGTACACTTAAGGAGGGGGCTCATGTTTGAACAGGGTTATTTATGTCAATCCCAGGCTTGTTGTACGTGGTTAATTAATACAAATTTCATTTATTAATGATTAAAAGCACTTCACTAACGTATTTTTCATGAATATCGGAAAATACTTAAAAATCTACTGAAAGTGACATAACTTGGATGTTACCATTTTATAAAGGGTCAGCACATCGAATGTCAATTCAGGCTAGGAAACAAAACAATACTTCAAGGTCACAGACGGAGATAGCTGTTCTCATTTCAAAGGTGATGTAGAGAGGTTTGCTGTATGATTTGAAAGAAGATTGCTGACCATATAAATTAATGTATATCATTGAAAAATTGTGAGAAGATTACTACACAACTGGTTTTGCATAACCTTTTGTGTAACAGTGAAAATGAAAGCATGATTAAAAATACTTTGAAACAGATAAGGCATGCATCATTTCCTTAAGATGTGACGCAGTGTAAACCAAGCATACCCAAATCCTCCTTACTAGAACCCTCCGAGTTCAAAACAGGAGAAGCACAAAATAGAATATTTACCAGTGCAGCAAAAAGCTGATGGACTCTCTCTCAGCTTAGCTAAGACTGCAACCAGACTGCTGTCCCTACGAAAAAGCATGCATACTATTCTGTTCATGCAGTACTTAAACTAAACACTTATTAAAAATGCAAAACCAGATTTCAGTTGCCTCCTTCCCCCATAATTTTCCCACCCCATCTGCTTATTCTCTTTAACAACCACACATTCACTCACTACCACAACCGGTAATTTCATGTTTCACAGTTACATGCTAAACATATCTTCTACGTCTCATTGTTAAAATGTGAAAAATTGTAAAATAAATTAATAAGTTCGAGATTCCTAGCTATTAAGAGCATACATGAACTATGTGGGGTTGTGCGGCAATTACACGTTAACACAAAAGGATGGGGAGTAAGAGCAACTGGACTATTTTCTATTTAGAAAAGGATTCTCCAGAATGCACCCCAAGCAGTTGAAAGAAATTGAGAATTAGTTTCTTCACTGGCATGCAATGCCTTTATTCAACTATAGATAGGATGGAGCTGATGTGTTTAAAGGGTCATCCTTTATAGTAGAAGTACCTAAAGACATGCTAGATTTGAAACCTGCTGATCACATCAAGGTCATGGAGTGAGTGCGGCTGGAAAGAAGACTGGTGGGACTGTTCAATTTCCATGTCTCCATACCAATCACCTGATATGTGCTCCATAAGAGCTTAGCGCCCAGCTGGTAGTGGATGCGAATGCTGATTCTGCTAAGCTGCTCTTTCGTCTTCCAGGATTTCATGAGGTAGTCAACCATTGATTTTTGTGACACCCCTCCCTCCATCCCCCTGCTTCAGATCACTGAGGAGTATTGTTAGTAAGGTGGAATCAACCAGTTTACCTTCAAAAAGAGTTGTACACTGGATTCAACACAGCAAAATGCCTTAGGTTCTTGTCTACAAGGCAGCAGTGACATTCTTCATATTTCACCTTGTATCTTTTTGATAGGAGTTCTGCAAGTGGGAGACTCTACTTTTTAGCCTCGGTAGGAAGTTATTATACATGCAGTTTTAACCTTGTTTCTAGGAATCCTGCGATTTTGCCATGGATATCAAACACTCCTCCCTAAGGCTGAGGGTTTAGTTTCTCTGGTTTTAAAACAACCTCTGTTTCCTTTATGACTGTGCAGTTTTCATTCATATGGCAGAGATGAATTGCCCTGCAAAACATTCCTCTATTTTGCAGACTATGATCCATTTAGTTATTTCCCCCGTGTCTGCTTCATAAGATGATTATCCTTAGAGTTGTTTCTCTTGATGTCATGTTAATTATGTCCTACATGGCAGAAAGTACTGAGTCTGGCTCGAGGAGTGCTGGTGAAAAGCCTTTTGGGAGCACCATACACTTCTTTTGCAGGTAACTTTCATAGGTGCATAGAGTATGGATATAGAGGCTCCATATTTCTTTTCAATAGTTTTGGGACTGCCCACATTAACCTGTATACCATCTCATCAGTTTGCAAGAACAAACAGCAACACTTTTCTCTGAGCAAACGCAGGATTGCAGTGCGTTTCACTTCATCTTCGGATTGTGTGGAGCTTCTCTAGGTGGGCTGATGGGTCTTTTTTCCTTAGGGTTGTAATTGTGTGAGTAGACTTTTATCCCCTGAATAGCATCACTCGGGTACAACTTCCTAAGTGCTCCCATTTTTTAATGCTAGTAATAGGCATTTATTAAGTTATTTTCCCTGCATTGGGATCTCACTATCTGTAGTTGCAGAGCGAGTTGTGTTTTTGCCATCAGAATGCCAGCAGTGTCTAAAAGGAGTGGCACTGAAAATCCACCATTCATTGGGACGTCCTGTGAGCAGTCCAAAACTATGCCCCATACATCAATGGCACAGTGGCAGAAGGGTAGTGACGCTAATTGCGTGCTTGTTCAAAACCGTTTGTGGTGGCAAAGGATTTGCTCAGTTTTACTTCACGAAGTGCTGCACATTACAATTGAGAATAGTTTCTGTCCAATTTTACGAATTTACAACTTTGTCCAGAGGATAAAGTGTATTACTTGCAACTCGTGGCCTATACAAATGAGTTGACTGTGACTTAATATCCGTACAACTTTCACTGGCAAGGTTCAGATGCGTATCTGGACAACAACTAAATAATGTGATTATGATTTTCAAATGGAATCCATGTTAATATAGTCTGATTTTCAATCAATGTCCCATGAGGTGATCTTTAACGAATGATAACCCCAGGTTTAGAAAAAGTGCAGTTCTCACAGTTTGAGTCCTAGGTGTGTTTTGAAATAGGAACGAGTGAAATGATGGTGATTTACTGGAAATTTGCATTTGGGCAGGAGAGCTGGGCGACAGCTTGAATAAACCAATAGCTGTTTTCAGGTGGAATGATTTTGTCTCAGCCATGTTTAATTATTGACTTCAACTGGAATTATGCATCTAAAGGAAGATATGACTGCAGACTGCACATCCTTTGTTTTTAATTTAGCAGTTTTAAAACATCACAATAATACACTAAAGTTTAGGCTCTTTTTGCAGCCGTACTCAGTAAGTGGGTGGTCATCAAGCACGTCTCCTGCTGTGCATCTAATTTCACCACACCTTAAGTGAGGCAATTAACTTGTTCTAATTTTAATAGCTACTTCAGAAAAATTTTAACCAAATAATTTTTCTTAAGAAACACTTCTTTTCTTGTGCAAATAATTTCTATCAAAGGTCACAAACCCTATGATCAAGTAAAATGCAGGTTTTGAATCCAGTAATTGTGTTTTTCAAATAAAGAAACCCATTTAGTGATTCCAGAACAGGATGTCGAATTGCTAAATGGGTTTAAAAATCATACTGAATCTGTATTTGGAATGGGCACGTTTAGGATGTCCCTTCCAAATACTAACGGCTTATGATGTATTTAAAAAAATATATATATCTTTATTGACTTTTTTCCAAACATACATCACAAATATCGGCATGTACCATATCTTGTGCATACATTACTGATTGCTCAAACAACATATACAACAGACCTTAGCCCAAGTACAGCAAAAGTAAGTCCAGTTTTTAAACTAGCTTCTCCCCCATATGTATCTTTATGCATAGTGCTTATGATGATGTATATTAATGTTTTGCGGCGATAATAGAGTCACAAGGAATTATTATTTTATTGAAAGGTAGTGGAACACATTCGCAAATGGGGAAGGGTACCAAGCACCCATCACCCTTTTGTAAATGGTAAGAAAAAAAACATTTTTAGGTGTTCTTCGACCTCGGACTATTATTCTCTTAAAAAAAAAAATGATTTTCCAAACTTTATTTTTTTCTTACTTATTATTAAACGCAACTCTATTTCCTTTAAGGAAATTGGGCTGGTGTGAAAAAAAAAAAAAAAGCCATCACGTACACTGTGGACTGGTGACCCCAGCTGGCAACTATCCCTGTGATGGTAACCAATTGTAGTGGGTTGCAATTTGGGACCTGCAGGTGCATAGCTTGGTCAGTAAGATTTTGGGCGGGAGGGGGGACACATTTCCCAACTATCACGCTGAAGGATCATGGTAAAATATATCATTTGTGAAGCATAGCTTGAGGGAGCTTAAGGGGCAGAAAGAAGAGATATCAGTGTGGATTGTTGGGGTTTACTTCCATGCTGATGACGGCCCCCAGCCGTCATGCATCATGGTGCTCGTGTGCTGATGACGGCTGGGGGCCGTCATGAACCCGCCCACTCTTTAAAACGGCCGCACAGGCGCAGAATCGCGCCCGCGCCCAAGGGGTTAAAAGATAGTATATTGTAAAATAACCAACAGTTTTAAGAAATTCAAAATAGAGGAGAGAGTGTGTGTGTGTGTGTGTGTGTTTGTCTGTGTGTGCATGTAAACATCCAAGGTTTAAGGTTTAATCAGACAGCCACCATACCCGACTGAAAGCACCTGTACCAACTATTTACTAGCAAATACATTTATATGGGGGTATGCAACACCCCAAACAAACCCCTGAAGCTACACCCCTACGTACCCACCTCCTTAACATTCAAGAGGTAGGTATTTTTAAAGACACTATCATTTTAGAAAACAAGCATGACCGACATCAAACTGTTAACTAGAGAGGCAGCATCAATATAAGTGTGCCAAAACATTGTCCAAAACCAACAGGTGATGGACAGAATGCAGAACAATGTCATACGTTCACCCCAGTACAGAGATCTGGGCCTGAATCCATCGTTTTTTGCACTCCACACCACCACAGTTCAGACATGGCCATATGCAAATCAGCCTTGACCCTGTGCCTCATGGGAACAGTCCAGCCCGAACTCCCAAGCCATGTCTTTCCTGGACCGGAATCAAGCTTCTTAGGACCGGTTTCTGGCTATCAGCCGTCTTCAGCCAGGATAGCTTGACTCCAGTGGTGCGGAGAGCATGGGACTCCCGTCTGAGCATACCTATCCCAATCGGGGTGACAAATGCGAAACCAACAGAAACTGGTCCTCGGAAGCTTGTTTCCGGTCCAGGGAAGGCATGGCTTGGCAGTTCGGGCTCGACTATTCCCATGAGTCACAGGGCACAGGGTCAGACTGATTTGCATATGGCCATGTCTGAACTGGGGTGGCAGAGTGGGCTAAAGAATGGTGATGGATTAAACCCAGATCTGTTGACTGGGTGTGAGTGTTTGATTGGTTCAGATGCTCCGTCCGTCACCACCCCCTTTTGTACCAAAACATTGTCCGCCATAATAGCTGAGGCAAAGTTCGGAAGCGACCGGGCATGGCATCTGGTATAGTCACATAGTAGAGCGTGATAAGTCTCATATCTTCTCTCCATGTATAAAGTGTAGCATGAGGCCTCCAGATTTATGTGTGGAGTCGCCTGCATGGGCCCCCCACCCATGATTACTCCCAAATTACACTCCCCTCTCACAGACTCTTCACCCTCTCCTGCTACCTCTCACACTCCTTCCACCTATGTAAAGTGATCTCTGGCAAAGGGCCCCGATGGTCCATCTCGTCCCCCCCCCCCCCCCCCCCCCCCCCAACCCTAGCAAGCGGGTATCCTCCTGGCCGGGGCGGTCAGTTGGTTCACAATCTCGTCCCATCACTCTAGAGCTTGCTCACCACTTTCATCTGTTACAACCATGGGTAATCGCTTTTCTTCAGCTAAGGCCCATTCTTGCAGATCCTCCCGCCTCTTAGTTATCTGCGACTGCATAGGCTCCCTACAGTGGATCATGATAGGCTGTCTAACTAGCAGAAGACCCAAAGAGGCGAAGCAGGTGCAAATCTTTACGTAGGCCTTCCGTGCCGGGAGCAACCCAAATAGGCAATGGTAGGCGTGACCTCCAGTTTGGCGCCGTAATTTACCTCCGCACCCCCACCACTGCAAGCCAAAACCCTCCCAGCACTGGGCATGTCCAGATCATGCGGAGGAACCAGCCAGGCTAAAGTTGCATCTTGGACATCCCCCAGGGCACTCAGGTAACAGTTAATGCCGTCTCTGCGGTTTGAGGTTATACGTGGTGCAAGAAATTGAGTTGTGTCAATTTAAATCTGCCGTTACTCGCCACTTCTTTTACCTGTGCACGGGCTGTGTCCTAGTCCCAGTTCGCCAGAGGGTCCTCTAAATCATCATCCAATAGCTATTGCACCTTCATTGTGTCATTGCAGCGATCCAGTTTGAGCGCAGCTTAGAGGTGCAATATCATGCTCCGACATGGCCGATGTCCAAGACGAGCCTCAGCAGCTGAGACTCCGGGGGCTCTACTGTAAAGTCCGGCCATAGTCCTTATTGTGTTCGGGATATTTTTGCGTATTTCAAAAATTGTTCCGGGCCAAAGTTAAACAGTTCCTGCACTTCTACAGAAGAGACTAAAACATCTTCCTGATCTAGATCCCCCAGCGACTGGCGTCCCCCATCCATCCACTGGTTCATATCCATCACCATATGCATCAACTGAGTGGACCCAGCCAATATACAGTAGCGTTTTGGCATAGGGTTGGAGTCAGAGGACTCTGCGTGCCACAGCTTCCCCTGCAAATGCAAAAAGAACTATTGATGGACAGAATGCAGAAAAATTTCATCCATTCACCCCAGTACAGAGATCTGGGCCTAAATCCATCGTTTTTTTGCTCACTATGCCATTCCAGTTTGGACCCAGCCATATGCAAATCAGTCTTGACCCTGGCCCAATGGGAACAGTCCAGCCTGAACTGCAAGGCCAGGTCCTCCCTGCAGTCACCACCTGCCTCATGTTTGGACGTCCCAAGTAGTCTCGGGCAACCTTCAGAAGTTGCAATGGGTGCTTCCTTTCTTCAAGTTTCCCGTCCAGCAGGCGTTTCTTCCAGTTTGAGCCTTCCTCACACCATAGCGCTGCATATTGTAGGTGATCCGGCAAGTAGTAGAAAAACAAATTGGGGATCCCCAGTCCACCTTTGTTTAGGTCTTGCTTCAAGATGTCTAATTTCCCTCTACTCTTTTTCCCTGCCCACAGCAGCGATATATGTCGGCTGTTAAGTGTTACAAATGCAGAGCGTGGAAGGGCTTAAAAAGTATTATGTAACATGTACAAACCGCTTGGGAGGAGGACCATTTTGTTCAGGGCTTCCAGCCCCATAAAAGAGAGCTGCAAGGTGTTCCAAAAGGCCATTGAGGATTCTAGTCCCCGTATCACCCATCCCATATCATATTTGTATTGCCATTCTTGTGTGTGAGCTGCCTGACGCCCTACGTATCGGAACGCATGCACCTCCCAGGGTGATCCTTCTGGTCCATTTCCTCTAGCTTCGCCAGCGGGAATACCACAGTTTTCTGTTGGTCTACCCTAAGGTCGGACATTGCACCAAATGTTTCCATCACCTTCATAAGGAGGGAGACTGCCGTCCTGGGCTGTCGTAAATATACAAGAGTGTCATCTACGTACACAGACGTGTTCTGTGACCAGTTCTTATGGCCCAATTGTCCATACGGGTACTGAGATATATCGCTAGTAACTCTACTGCCAAGGCGAATGGCAATAAGGAAAGTGGGCATCCCTGCCTGGTCCCCTAGCTATTGCTACAGGGTCAGAGACTATGTTGCCTGTTCGCACTCTAGCCAAACACGCTGTGTTCAGTAATCGCACCCAGCGCATGGACTGTGTGCCGAATCCTATCCTCCACAGTACCTCCCATACATACTCAGCTCAGGGAGTCAAATGCTTTTTCGATATTGAGGGCTACTAGAGCCTTCTCCACTGACCGAGTGCAGAACATGAGACAGGCGATGTAAAATCATATGCGTGCATCTATCTGGGATGAAGCCACATTGATCTTGGTGCACCAGATGCGCCACCCCTCGCAGCCTAGTAGCTAGAGCTTTCGAGAGGTTCTTGGTATCAACGTTTATCATTGCTAATGGGCGATACGACCCCGGGTCGGCAGGATCTTGTCTGGTTTTGGTATCATAACTATCAGTGCTCCCTGCATAAACTGGGAGCGATATGTCTCCTGGAGGGTATCCAGCAGTTTGGGGATTAGCTGTGCTTTTTATTGCTTGTACTACTCCACGTGTTGACCATCTGGTCCAGGCGCTCTGCTCCTCTGTATGTTCCCCAGGTCCCCCTCCAATTCCTCACCCTGTAGTTCTACTTCCAGTTGCCCATACTGTTCTCTCTTTAACCTCGGGACCTCCACCTGGTTGAGGAACTCTTCAGCACCTGATAGGGTTACAGGGGTACTGTTCACATAGACGTCAGGTGCTCATGGAGCTGGACGTTGATAGTCACCTGCGTATTTGCCATCGAACCTTCCGGCCCAATATCTAGGGGCAGGGGCATTCCCTCTACAGCAGCCAAAAGTCGTCCTGGTCTGTCAGCCTCGCAATGCATTCGTTGCCACTAGTCCCATCTGGTAAGGTGATCTAGGCGATCCCAGGTGCTCTGCTATGCCCTTCGAGCAGCCACCACCGAGTGTCAACGCTGTTGTGTCCCTGAGCCTCGTTTTGTAGCATTTCCAGTTTCTCCTCCTCCCCTAGAGCCGCCTCTAGTTGGCGACGGGTGCCACAAACTTAGGAGAGACACTCCCTGTTGGATCTAAGCGCCGCGTTTGACACCAGTGTCCCATGCCATTCTACTGCACCGTCTGGAGGAGGCCGGCATCACGGGACCGGCATTGGAGTGGCTCGCCTCCTTCCTCTAGGAGAGGTCATTTGTGGTGACAGGCCCCCCGTTCGCCTCAGGCATACACCCCATCAAACAAGGGGTGCCACAGGGCTCCTCTCTGTCCTTTGCTATTTAATCTCTACGTGCAACCTTTAGCCGTTGTAGCTAAGAGCAGAGGACTGACCATGGTCTCCTACGCCGACGATACTCAGTTGGTGGTGGCACTCTCCAATAACATTGAGCGGGATGCCCTTAAGTTTCAGGGCGACCTAGGGGCAGTCGCCGAGTGGATGACCGCCAACTGTCTCCAACTTAATGCCAGCAAATCGGAAGTACTACTGGTGGGGAAGGACCATGGTCAGTGGAGTGAACGATTGTGGCCTGCAAGCCTAGGCTGTGCCCCCCTCCTAAGGAGGCTGTAAATAATCTGGGAGTGTGGCTTGACTCATCCCTCAACTTCTGAGTCCAAACCAAACAAGCATTTGCAATGCAATGGTCTCGGCATCATTAAAGGTAGAGCTATTGGCATTGCTCATGACATTTTTTTTTTCTTTAAATCAAAAATAAATGGCATTGTCATTAACATTGCCAATACACAGCACTCTGCACTCAACAGCACACAATGCTCTGCACTCACTGCTCTGCACACTCACTCTGCACTCACTGCTCTGCACACTCACTCTGCACTCACTGCTCTGCACACTCACTCTGCACTCACTACTCTGCACACTCACTCTGCACTCACTACTCTGCACACTCTCTCTGCACTCACTACTCTGCACACTCACTACTCACTACTCTGCACTCACTACTCACTACTCTGCACTCACTACTCTGCACTCAGCACTCACTCCTCACTACTCTGCACTCACTACTCTGCACTCAGCACTCACTACTCACTACTCTGCACTCACTACTCTGCACTCACTACTCTGCACTCACTACTCTGCACTCACTACTCTGCACTCACTACTCTGCACTCAGTACTCTGCACTCACTACTCTGCACTCACTACTCACTACTCTGCACTCACTACTCACTACTCTGCACTCACTACTCTGCACTCAGCACTCTGCACTCAGCACTCACTACTCACTACTCTGCACTCACTACTCTGCACTCACTACTCTGCACTCACTACTCTGCACTCACTACTCTGCACTCACCACTCTGCACTCACCACTCTGCACTCACCACTCTGCACTCACCACTCTGCACTCACCACTCTGCACTCACCACTCTGCACTCACCACTCTGCACTCACTACTCACTACTCTGCACTCACTACTCTGCACTCACTACTCTGCACTCACTACTCTGCACTCACTACTCTGCACTCACTACTCTGCACTCACTACTCACTACTCTGCACTCACTACTCTGCACTCACTACTCTGCACTCAGCACTCACTACTCCCTACTCTGCATTCACTACTCTGCACTCACTACTCTGCACTCAGCACTCTCCCCTCCTCACCCCGACCCTCCCCAAGCCCCTTTCGTAGTGGGTGTGAGGTTCCGCCCCCGTGACCTTCCAACTCACGGCTGCGAGTTCATGGACTTCGCCAAAGCTGGCCTGGCGTCCTCGCGCAGCGCTAAAGTCAGCAGATTCCTTCAACGAGCCACGCCTGCGGAAGGTGCACGTGACCTCACCCGCGGTTTCCGGTGCACGCCTGTCCCCTAGCTGCTCGTGCACCACCGGCCTGAACCTAAGTCAGCAGCATGTCCATCACCGAGCCACACTATCTGAGGTGCACGTCACCCTCGGCTCCCGGTGCACGCTTGTCCCCAAGCTACCCGTGCACCACCGGCCTGAACCTCGAACAGTTGATGTTCACCACGTCTCGCTAAACCTGACTGTGACCAGCCACCCACAGCGTGAACAAGGCTGATGTTGGGTATAATTCTGCGACATGACAATAAGTGCACGTTAGAAGCATTATGTATTTACTTGTATTTAGTTATTTAACATTCTTGCCACGAACGACCACCGGGAAGGGGCGCTAGAGAGCGTCATGCAGCAAGGAGAGTCTCCGAATACATAAATACAGCAGGATAAATTAAAAGTATGCACCATAGATGCAAGAGCAGCCAGCGGTGTATGTTCAGTTTTAGCTACAATAAAGGATGATTTCAAAAGAAGCAGACCTGAGAATTAGAAGGGTGCACGAGGGGAGAGCAGAGATGGATGGGGTGTCAGGAGACGGAGAGGCAGTCACAGGCGATGGCCTCGGGTGCAGAAATCGCTGCTGGAGAATTACTCGAAGGGAGAGAGGGGTTACCAAAGACGTGACTCATGAGCATTATTTTGACTGCAGTAACTATGGAGTGTGCCCAGTGCAAGCTGAGAGAGCATCCTAAATGCCCCCGGAATCCCGCCGCGGCCGCCCCGGAAGTCAGGCACGGTCGCCTGTGACGGGGGCGGGGCCACTTCCAGACCGGAAAAGGAGGCAGGCGGAGTCAAATGCGTCTCGCGCCCGGGGCTCCTCTGAGCGGTGTGGAGCCCCAGGGCCGCGCCAGCAGGAGGTTGGGCGCCGCGTGCTGAGAGCAGAGTCCCCGACATTGGCCAGGTAAGCTCCAAAAGGCTGGGGGGGGCTTGGTGCACTTGTGTGTGTGCGTGTATGCTCGTGTGTGTATGTATGTGTGCGACGGTGCGACGGTGACGGCGGGGGAGGGAGGGAAGGAGCGAGGGAGGGAGGGGGGCCTCGGTGCACTTGTGTGTGTGCGTGTGTGTGTGTATGTGTCAGGGGGGGTGTCTCTGTATGTATGTATGTATGTGCGTGTGTGTGTGTATGCGCATGCGTGTGTGGTGCTTGAGCTTCCCAGGAGACAGCGCCTGGCCACAGCGCGCGTTCCCGTTTCAAATCTGCTCCACGGATGCGCGCGGCGGGAACTGTCTTCTGGGAAGCACACTCGCTAACAAAAGATCTCGGCGGAGACGCGCTTCCGCGCGGCTAGCCGAGACCTAAAAAGTGGCAGATACCTGCTTTGGACTCCTGCGGGGGCTTCGACCTCCTTTTGTTTTTTTTTTTACGCCCCTACTCACCAGATCATCATTCAGGCGTCTGTTTTATCCAGACTAGACTATCCATTCTCGTTATATCTTGGGTCTAATAAGGCAGAAATCCTGAGGCTTGAAAAGGTACAGAACTCGGCAGCAAAAACCCCTTCTAGGTCTGCGCAGGTCCTGCTCTGTGTCTAGCGCCATCCGGGGCCTACACTGGCTGCCTGTGATCAAGTGTATTGAATGTAAGGCTCTCGGTATCGCCTTTAAAGCCTTGAAACTGTCTTCCGACATCCTAGCACAACTTCTCTTGCCCTATGTTCCCTCACGCTATCTTCGCTCACAGGGTCAACATCTGGTAGTTGTTCCCCGAACACAGAGAGCCGCGCTGGAGGCCGCTCATTCGTAGTAGAGCTGCCCTCCTTTGGAATACACTCCCAGCCCACATCCGGGGCCTCAACAGCTATCTAGAATTTAGGAAGGCTATTAAACCTCACCTTTTTCCTGCACCATAGTCTTTTCTTCTGGTCCATCCGTCATGTCAGTTGCTTTGCTGTCAGCGCCGGGACGCCCCTTCGCTGGGGAAGCTGTTCGCGCTTTACAAGTAATGTTAACATAACATAACATGTTTCTTTAATGGCAGGTGTAAGTTTACCCTTTTTTTACCTATTATTCCAGGGAAGACTGTGTTAGATGATGACGCTATCGCATCTTACTTTCCCACTCTGCTCCTGGCTGCCTCATCTTCTCATATACTCAAGCTAAGATTATGAACCTTTGATGAAAAGGAAACCTCCCAGTGAAAGCTGCATGTATTTATAGTTAAAGTGTTTTGTGTTAAACCTGTCCATCTGCACAAAGTAGTTACCCTTTTACATACATAATTTCACAACTTTATAGTGATTTCTACCATTAAATTGTGGGCTAACTGCTTAGTCTTTTCACAACAAATTGTACTTTGATACTTAGTTCTCCATTTCAGGGTAAACAAATGGTCACGGTCTAACTCAAGAATTTAATAATCAGGAGCAGCCATGGGCACAAGCTTTTCTAAAAGTATTTTTGGGGGAGTACAGACTCTTCTATACACAAAGGTCGCTGTCTCTGAATACCATCTCATCCAGCAGCTGAAAGTCTCCTCTGTTCCAGGTCCCCTGGTTTTGTACATTTCTCTTCTACAGAAAGTCAGACTACCGCTTGGATCTATTTGGAAATGCTAGGAAGATCAATGCTATGTGAGAACAGGGTGATAATATATTAGTGATAACTGGATACTTAGTGTACCTTTAGTGGTGGAATCAGACAAAGCCCATCTTGCAAGGGGCTTCTGTTTCAACAGCCTCTTATAGGTTAAAACACTGTGATGAACTCTTGAGTGTAACGATAAGGGCATTCATATGAACAAGTTGGAAGTTAAGGAAACTGGCCAGGAAAAGGTCTATTACATCAAACCGCTGCAGATTATAGTAGTTTATCTACCTTTTTAATCTTTTTTCTGTTGGTGATGTCTTCTGGCAACAAACGGGTTGCCAGTTTCTACACTCTGGAAACTGATCACATGCTAAACCATTTGTAGAGCAAGGATGATCCGTGTTGTGGAAGAGGTGTGGCGCAGCCACCAGGGTGCCTGACTCCGGACTACAGGGTTCACGGTTCGATCCCCGGAGCCGGTAGCAGGTTAGTCCAGCACCATGTGACTCTGGATAATAGCTAGCTTAATATTCCCGAGGGCCCCCAGCGCCAGGACGAGGTAGCTGTGCGCTTTACAAATACTGGTATTTCATTTGTTGCTTGAGACTTGTCGTCCATGGTGGCATGCAGGGCATTCTTTCCGTGTATCTGTGAAGTCCCTACACCCCTGCCTAATACCTCTGAACTTGACACAAACATTTTTCATTTAACTGTCTGGATAAACTTGAAAAATGGCCACCACAAGCTCGTGAAACTAAATCAAGTGAAGAAAAGGTTAATTGGAGAACTAGCCAGTAAGAAATGTTAGTGCCTTACATTCTTTATCTAATTCTAGCTTGCAGTTTTCTGTTCAAGTACCTGTGTCTGCTTATACCATTTATTTCAAATGTTGCTTCAGGGCTACTTTTTCACTGTTCTCACAACTGCATTTTTTTCTCGAGAAAACCGTGTTGTACTACCTTTTGTAATACACAAGTTTTTCTCATGGTATTTTTGTTTCTTATCCTCGGATTTATGAGGTAAATTTTCTACTCTGTTCTAGTTTTCGTGGATATGGGAGTGAATTCTAAGGTGAAGATACGCAAGTTACGAACTTGTTATCCTATGTGGAGAAGTGTGGCTCACTGGTTAGAGCAGGCAGACCCTGAAGCAGAGGTCAGACCCGGGACCAGGGTTCAATACCCGACGCGGCAGGGTCTTGAGCTCAAATGTCCACGGACTCGATAATTCTCGCTTTGGTGCCTGACCTAATCATGGGTTCACACTCTGCAACTCTGGGCATTAAGCTTGCTTAATCTCCACAACGGCCCCCCGCGGCGGGATGCCTGGCTTTCACCTTGGGGATGCCCGTTAGGGGCTATCTCACAGGGAAAAGCCAGGACGGGTTCCCAAGGCAAGCGCCGAGATGCCTCCGGGTAGTCGAGCGCTATATAAGAACATACAAAAAAAAAAAAAAAAATTATCATAGTTAATCCCTCCAAAATCCTTTCCTCAATCTTATTCACGAAATCAACTCTTTGACTTCACGATGAGCAGAGTTTCCAGATACTTAATTTATGTTCTCTCTCAAACTTCTTGCTGCAGAATCTTGTAAAGGGACTTGAACACGGGGCAAACTTTTTCTTCACATGCCTGCCCAGATAAAGAAGCTTATTTGTGGAAGGTCTCTAGTAGCACAGTGTACTCTGTTAAAAAGATGAATGACTGGCATGCTACTTTGAGGGCAACCTCCAAATATGGTATGAAAACTCAAAATGGAAAGCTCTCCCTCTAGAATACAGGAACAAATGCTTTTGAGTGATAAACAATTCGTGTTTCTAGGAGGTGACATGCATGACTTAAACATGTTCAGGCTTTCCTAGATTAACAGACATCAAAAATTCACTTGTTGTTAACCTCTACTATTCTCACGACGAGCTCAGCTCGTCATGAGGCACAGTGCAGCTGCACTCATGACGAGCTGAGCTCGTCACGGCCGTTGGACGTTCGCATGCGGGGATAATTACCCCGCAGTGCTGAACGTTCGAAAAAGGCTGTGGTTGTGACGAGCTCCGCACGTCATGAGTGCAGCTGCACTGTGCCTCATGACGAGCCGAGCTCGTCACAAGCACATCGGCGCCGCGCGCCGCCCCACTCCACCCGCACAGCGGGGAGAAAACACCCCGCAGCGAAGGGGTTAATAACAGAAGACTGTCGACAGCAACTAGCTTTACCTCCATAAACTAGCAGCCAGATGCACTGAAATAACCCTTTGAGTATGTTCATGGTGAATTTGTCATTATCACTGTTCATGGGGCACATTACAGCTGCAGCTGGCCCTCCAAGTCCATGATCCGTCATGGGAGCTTTATCTACCATCCTTGCAGTTGTCCTTTGAGGATGGAGTGTCTTGGTCATGTCCATTGCTTTTTGATCTACCAAATCAACCAGAGTCAAAATGAGAAATGTCTGAAACCCCCATGCTCGGTAAAAATAGACCAGAAACCGCAGCAGTTTGTAACAAAAAGACAATGTATGTACAGAAAAATTGAAAGGGCTTGTACACATAATTATGTTATGTGCATTTGTATAGCTCACTACTCCCCTGTGAGGGTATCCTGATGTTGAAGTAGAAGCTGTTTTAGTCACACCAGTGTCTGGTCTAGGTGAAGAGCAAGGTCTTCAGTTCCATGCAAAATTCAAGAACTGAGTATGAAGCTCTCTGATGTGCAGGGGCAGGTCGTTCCAGGCTTGAGGAGCAAGGTAGGAGAAGGCATGACCACCGAATCTGGTTCTGCATATGCAGGGGGTGTGTGCGAGTAGGAGCCCAGCTGAGCGTAGGCGTCAGGTAGGCTTGTGGAAGTTTGTCGTTGTTGAGGTACGTTGGGCCAGTGTTGTATAAGGTGTTGTATCTGTTAGGTAGGAGTTTGAAGAGTGCTCATTTGTGTATTGGTAGCTAGTGCAGCTCTTTGAGGTGTCGAGTGATTTGAGCGTGTTGAGTTAACAGAGTTTTGTATGGTCTGCAGTCTTCTTGTTAGTTGAGCATTGATTCTAGCTTGGAGTGTGTTACTGCAGTCCAGCTTGCTAGTGATGAGGGCTTGGGTGAATGTTCTGCAAGTGGTAATGGGGAGCCATTTGAAGATCTTTTTGTGCATTTTGAGTGTGTGGAAGCAGGAAACTGAGACTGCATTCGCTTGGCCAGTTATAATGACGTTGACTGATTTTACTATTCCGAGGTCCCTCTCGTGGGTTGCTAGAAGAGTTGTGGGTCAGAGTTCAGCAGCCCACTAGGTAGAGTCCCAGAGCCAGGCGTCTTTGCTGAAGATTATTACTTGCGTCTTGTCTAGGTTGAGCTTGAGGCAGTTCGTTTTCATTCATATGGGGACTTTTGTCAATTGGGAAATTGTTCTGGATGTTGGGTGACGTTAGCATAGGATATGCTGTTGATTCCATGGGCATGGATGATGCGGACATGTGAAATCTTGCAGACGTTGAACAGAGCGGGTCTGAGTGAGGATCCTTGTCGACCTCCACAGATTAGGCTGCCAGCTTCCAAGGGGAAGGGGACGAGGTTGACCGACTGGGTGTGGCGGTCAGGATGGAGCAAAATCAGTCACTTTGGATAAGATTAGGTTGGGCGAAGGTGTTGAAGGTTGTAGAAAGATCCCTTATGAGGGCTGTGGTGTCACATCTGTCCGTGATCACCTGTATGTCTTCTGTGGGACTGTGGTTGGGCCTTAATCCAGATTGAGTGTGTCTGGTTTCTCGGAGGGTCTGAAAACACAGCTAACATACATCAAAATCTGGTATGGTTGCTGATTTTTCCTCATAGAGGAAGCAGGCTTCTCAGTGGTTGTATTTGTCACCCCCTAGTATCCCACACTGGATACAGGGCTTTTAAGAGAAATTTATGTAAAAAAACATTGCTCCAACAGGGTTGTGGAATTTAATAAAATATCTACTTGTCCATGGGGCAGGTTGCTTCATAAATCTACTTGTCCTGTACAAAATCCACTTGTTCCTTTGGTGCCATGTAGTGCGGCAACAAATTATGTCCGCAATCTCATTATATAAGAGCTCTGATATAGCCGCTCTGATTATGTCAGGACTCATACCATAGAAGTTTTTGAGTACTTACAATCTCCTTATTTTGCCACATTCTTGCAGATCTACATACTTGGGTTGAAGATGGAGGTAAGCAATAGTTCCAGGGTTAGAATGCCCTTTTGAGTTTGTGCAAACCTACTAACTTGGATGTTTTAAGGGTTTTCAACAACTCTTCTCTAAACTTTTCCCATACTGAGAAAAAACGTAAACCTTCTAAAGTTGGGGAAAAAAGTGGTTGGAGAGAAAGTGAACTTGCAAACACTCAGAATTTCGCATGAGCACATCTACACATGCATATTTGCTCATGCTAAAATGCAGTTCACAAATAATTTCTAGGAGTACTATTTCTTGTCCTACTTCTGTAAATTCTTGGGAATTCACGAAATCCGTATAGCTGCACATAATGCAATGACCTATACAATGGGTGCACGTTTGAGACTTTCTTTAATAATTGGGCCCCTAATTTGGTCTGGCTGACCATGCCCTTTTGCCTTTATTAAAATTCTGTCTCTCTCTCTCTGTATCGGTTGGCTTCACTCTGAGTGACAGCATTCTGCTCTTTCACAAGGAACATATCGGCACACAGTTGTTTTGTTCAGTGCCAGTAACTATTGTGACAGTGTGTGCTTTTTGAGACCATTGTTATAATGGTGAGGGCACAGCAGCACCCACACCAATAAGATTTTACAAAAACCATGCCAAAACAAGTCACACATTGACAAAACTAAAAAGCTGACCAACAATTTCAAACCTGCTGGCTTTGCCAACGCTTGTTTATTTTTGTTTAGCATAATCTTAATGAAACTGGTTACACTGATTTTCCATTATGAATATTTTTGGGAAATACTAGCATGCATCACACATGTTACTAAATGATGCTGCAAAGAAATGTAACCTGAAATTTTACAGTAGTTTAGCTGAATTGTTTTTTCCTGCTTTCATTTTTTTAATGAACATTTTATTTTGGAAGCAAATAATCATCAATCTTGTTTTGAAGCTTCTGCAAATATTTGCATCAAATTAGAGAGCATTCTGGGAGCATTATCCATAGCCTCATTTTGAAAAGGTGTGTAAACATTTTTATACTGGAACCACTGTCAATAGTGCAGTCAAAGCTTACAACATTTATTTAGAGCGCTCACCCTAATAATAAAGTCTTTCAATTAATGAATCATAAATACAAGTTTGAACAGCATTACCATATGGACAAAAATAGTACCTTAACTGCAGACAGTGGCCTTCTCTGATCCAAATGGTTTGTCCTGCAGGGGGTTGGGCCTACTTGTCCCAAGGACAAAATACACATGAAAATGTATTGCCCTTGACCCCAAACTATTTATTTATAAAGTTTTGTATAGCGTGAACATGACCCAGATAGGTATGTATGTATGTGTGTTCTTATATAGCGCTCGACTTACCCTTGGGCGTCTCGGCGCTTGCATTGGGAACCCGTCCTGGCTTTTCCCTGTGAGATAACCCGTACTGGGCATCCTCAAGGTGAAAGTCAGGCATCCCGCCGCGGGGGCCGTAGTGGAGATTAAGCAAGCTATTGCTCAGAGTTGCAGAGTGTGAACCCGTGATTCGAGTAGGCACCGAAGTGAGAACTATCGAGTCCGTTGACACCTGGGCTCAGACCCTGCCGCGTCGGGAATTGAACTCTGGTCCCGGGTCTGACCTCTGCTTCAGGGTATGCCTCCTCTAACCAGTGAGCCACACTTCTCCACTATCACAGCGCTTCACCCTTTGGAAGGGTAGGAAATAATAATGGGAAAAACCAGCGTCATTTAAGAATGCAGGCAAGAACAATGACAGAGGGGGTATCCAATAACATCACATGTAGCTAATAAAATAGCTTACTGGGAGAAGAACAAACATTACTTATAAGAGTATAGTAGACAACTCTGGGCTTCACAGGTGTTAGTCCAATATAGTAAGTAATCAGGGCGCGGTGAGAAAAACAGACGAGCCATCACCATTCAAGGCAAGAACGTGTTAATTAGGATTATTTTCAGTTCCTTTGTGAAAGAAGCTGTGGAGGAGATTCTGCAGACTCCCGG
This sequence comes from Lissotriton vulgaris, assembly GCF_964263255.1. Taxonomy (NCBI): domain Eukaryota; kingdom Metazoa; phylum Chordata; class Amphibia; order Caudata; family Salamandridae; genus Lissotriton; species Lissotriton vulgaris. Next base: position 2,005,214,792 of record NC_141691.1, on the reverse strand, counting down.
TGGGAGAGAGTTCCAGATCTTCGGGCCGAGCCTGAGAAAGCTCTGTGCCTTGTTCTCTTTTTGCAAAACATCTGCGGTTTCAAGAAGAAAGAGTTTGCACTTCTTGATGGTCTTCCTCTTCCTGATAATTCTAGCTTTTGAGCCAGGTAACAGGGGGTTTTGAAACGGAGGGCTTTCTGAGCAAGCAGGCAATCTTTAGCTGTATTTTTGCTTCATAGGGCAACCAATTTAGAGATTTTGGGCTGGGGATATGTGAGCATTTCTTTTTGTACACGTAATCAATCTGACAGCGGCATTCAAGGAAGCCTTAGTGGGGCCAAGGTATATTTGGGGAGGCCACAGAGCATAGCACTGCCAAAGTCTAGCCTCGACAAAACAATTCTTGAACAGCCTGCTTGAAGTTATCTTGTGAAATAAATGGTTTGAGATTCCGACTATCCTCATCTGGTGGTTAGCACCCTTGCGCACCTTACTAATATGATTCTTCATGTTCAAGTGCATGTCCAGGGTGATTCCGTGAGATTTAGCTGAATCAGTAATGTGAGGAAAGAAGTTGAAGGCAGTGAGGTGTTTCATCCAGAGGTGTATCGTGGGGATGTGATTAGGAGGAGATAGGAGAAGAAATTCCGCTTTGGAGGTGTTGAGCAGGAGGTGGTTCTCTGTTAGCCAGTTTTGAGTATTTGTCAGGGTAGAGTTGAGTGAAGTGAAGTCTTCAGAAGGGGTGATTTTCAGGTAAAGTTGCGTGTCATCCGCATACACATGAAAAAGAATGTTCATGGAGTTTAGTGCATTTGCTAATGGTTCCAAGAATATGTTAACGAGGATGGGAGATCAGGCAGACCCTTGTGGGACCCCCATGGAGACTGTAGAGGGCGAAGATAGGCATTGATTCACCTTGACTCTTTGGGATCTGTTGTGAATGAAGAATGAAAACCTTTGGAATACCAGTCCGCAAAGGCCCATCCAATGTCCTGGGCGTCGGGCTATAGAAATTCCACATCCCTGCACCAACAAAGATAACACTGCATGGTCAATTCCATATTTTTCTTAAGTCTGTATCCTCCAGAATGACATTGCTGCATACCATGTGCTGTGTTAATTGCATTTGTCAAATGCCTTCCCACCATCTGTCACCTGTACTCAAGATGTGCTTGATATATGCCACTATCCACCACATCCATACGTGTGATTGAGTTAGGATCAGAGAGGTTTTATTCACAGGAAATCAGTAGACTCCTGGGCGAGACTTTTGCTCTTCGTTAGAATCTAAGCTGCTACCAGCCCCCCATCTCCCCATCCATTGGTGAGAAAAAGTTAACCCCCTTGACTATGAGTGAGGAGCACTCACTCCTGGACTGGCTGAACACGGAGTGTTCAGCCAGTCCAGCAGATCCTTGCGCTGTCCTGGTGAAAGACCGCAAAATACATGGAAGATGTTCATTGGGCTCACAAGTGGACATTATGTAGTGTGGAGTACAGAGTCAGCAAAAATGTCAAATGAAAGGTACAGCTTTCCAGGTATAGTGAATATTGTCATCCCTACAAGAATTTATATCACATTTGCTTTAAAAATGCTGCACGGCCTAATGTTGGAATATTCAGTCTAGACAAGGAATTTACAGTGTTCTAGAAGACTATCCTGACCTAGAGGATTTCAGGAACAGTAGACCTAGGAGTAGTTAGATTCTAAAACTGTCTCCAGTAGCCAGGCTTTTGGGACCCAAAGGAAGGCGAGACAATCGGCACTGAGACATCGACCCATATGGGTGTGCTAAAAATGTTAGAAAGAAGCCTAAAAGTGTCTGATCTGACAGAGCGGGTAGTAAACTGATGGAATTTAAGCAAAAGATAGCCAAGCTTTAAAAAAAAGCCCGATGTACCAAAGGGCCTTGGAAATTATCTGTTTAGAGACTGGTATAGTGAGATGTAAAAATGAGACGCTATTGCCACAGTAGCCCAGTTGGAGGTGGACAACTTCAGTTTGGATACTTTGAAATCGATCAAGAAGGGAGGTCGGAAGAACTAAATAAAAGGCATTGCAGTCCATGCACTACAATTGTTGCCTGAACTATTGTCTGCCAGGAGGGAGAAAAGGATGATCTTTTGGAGTAGATGAAGCTGATAAAACCAAGCAGTGGCAAAGCCAATAAGTTGCGCCGATGCAAAATCTAGTGTCTTTGTCAATATTTGTTAGATGCGCTGCTGTGCAATACATCTTTAATACTTTGACAAAACCAATAGATCTCACATAGGCGGAACCAATTGGCTTTACCAACATGGCTGAAAGGGAACAAAATTGTGTTACGAGGTAAATAACAGACCTACTAACAGTGAAGATGAAAATCCATTTTGCAGCTATGCTAACCGAATGTCAGTTGTAAAATTGTGAACTTGACCTACATATCAGTCAGTTTTGCAAAAGGAAAAGGGTATTTTAAAAATATCTAGTTTCCTTAAAACAATAAACATAAAATTCTGGTGCCAGAAAATCATTTCCGGCGTCCGTGTTTTTTAAACAAAACACTATGGCAGGAAATGCATATTTTTGAGGAAGAGCTGGGTGTTCTATTGCTTTGTACGTCGCTTACTTCACACACACATGCACTGTCAGTGGGCTACCCAACCTCCATCCTAGATCCACAGACATTCCCAAATATACAAACAGAGTCTAGACTTGAGGCCTTTGCTCATCCGGTTCTTCGGAGTGGGACTGGTGTGGTCAGCTCGTTGCTATATAGCCGCTAACTACTCATTCATGTACAGTCAAATAGAAAGAGCGATTTCACTGAATTGAAAAACAAAAAACATATTCAAGGAGCAACGGCCATAGTTGAAGTGCAAACAGCAGCCCATCTGGGCGTCTCCGTGCTGAAAAGGAAGGCTGAATGTACAGCTAACATAATCAAACTAAAGGAAATCAAAAAACAAGTTTACCATTGTGCACTAAAGAAAACTAGTATTGTTACAGCTGAAAACTTTTCACAAAAGGCGGGTAGTGTCGCCAATGTCATAAAAATGCCAACGGTAAAGTAGAAATGCAACATGTCACTAAAAAAAAGAAAGCTGATGAAATCAAAATTATATTAAAAGGCTAAAGCTGCAACCCTAATTGCGAAAAGTTTTGTATTGCTCGTAACACAGTACTGATACTAATGTTGAATACATTCTTTTGTACGTGGACAGGTAGCATTGGATAACTCCTTTAAAAACAAGTATATTCGCTTTTTCCCCTCCATCTCTCTAACACATGCAAATTAGGTAAGATCTCTCCTCGGAGAAACGAGAGTAAGCAATAGCCGTAGCAATGTATATAGATGAAAAACAAACGGAAGCATCAATAAGCCACCATGCTCCGAAATGCAATTCCCTTTTCTTATAACTAGGCTATCCTGGTTTAGGTTTAAACCTACCATAACTGATCAATTCCCCAGCGAAAGGGCAATAGCCCTCAACAATGTAAACATATAAACACTGAAAAAACACCTGCACAACCACAAACTAAATGGCATTCAAAGAAAGAAGAATGAGTCATTCTTATTTCTTCCTGAAGGGGCCAAATTTTATGTAACTTTGTTATACAAGGTAGCAGCAAGAAAGACTGGGCAAACATTCTGCGTGAGTTTTGTTGTTTAAGGATGTCACAAAAAAATAGTTTCTTCTTCCTTTTGCTTCTTTTCAGTTTTGTGGTCTTTAGTCTCAATATGCAGGGTTTAGAAACATGTTTTAGGTCTTTTTTTAATTATTTGATATTTTTTCTACATTGGATTCTTTCATTGATGGGTAAGATGGCTGGTTTTCATAAAAATCTCTCCCAATATGTACCATCATATTTAGCAGCAGACGTAGATTGGGTGAAACCCTTTGATACATCATCCCCCTTTTCTAGTGAGTCAGTATTGATAGTAGATGAATTGCCAAACATTCAATGCAAGGTGTAGTGACAGGTATATGTGAAAAGAGTTCTGTCACTAAGCATCTGAGATAATGGTGAAAACATGACACCAGGCGTTCGGAAAAAATGGAACGCAGTGTCACTCAGAATGCCCCTGCAAAAAGTTCTTACCAAGTTCAACAAAGATTGGAATGCTCTGCTACTAAATCAGATTTGACTCTGTTAGGAAATTTCAACTTTCATCTTGAGAACAAATTGGACCCTGATGCACAACTGCTGGTTGAACCCATGACCTGCTTTAGTTTTGCTCAACGGATAGCCGGTCCTTCACATTCGCCGGGGCATACACTTAACAAAGTATTCAATCCCTTTTTGTCTTGCCACCATGCTTCCCTTAACCTGGACAGACCATAATTCAGTTCTCTGGAAAATAATGCTTCGCCGTAAATCCCCTCTTAAAATAGTGGCCAGGAAATCTGTTGTCGCCCATGCATGGCACAGGGTTCAGACCCTGGAGCTGAGCTTGCTTCTAGCTGGCTCCCACCCAGAAGAATCAAATGATATAGATATAATGTCAGCAAATATTTCAGGATGGCTGCATGCTGCGGTCACCAAATTGGCTCCTAAACAGAAAAAAACTATCAGAAGATGCAAGCCCACCACAACTTAGTTGAACGACACCTTGGAGGTTGGCTAAACAAGGGTGTCCCAGACAAGAGCGATTTGGAGGAAGGGCGACGATCCCCTAGAGAGAAAAATACAAATCTTGTATTGCGCAGTACAATACATTTTAATTGGCAGAAAAATCTACCTTCTTTACTGAGTAAATAAGTCGGCTAGAATTCAACAAAGGCACTATTCAAGTCGTCACTAAACTCTCCCCTCCAGATATCCGCATGCAGCAAAAGGAAGTCAGGCCTTCTGCAATTCTCTGACACAAATTTTTTTTAACAAAAAGTGGAGGTAATCTTCAACAAATTTACCTCCAGTGGTTTTACTTATCAGATCAGCAAACGAGGCCAATATAGGGTTCTCAGATGAGACGATCCTCACCAAATTAGCCCCATTAATGGAGGATCAAGTTACACTGGCTATTCCCAAGACAAAATCGAGATCTCCACTGGATCCCTCCACCCAAAATTTCCACGAAATTCCCCATGTAGTGGCCCCCTGTCTGGCAAAAATCTTCAATGCTATGTTTAGGTCGGGTGTGTTTTCAAGGCAATGGAAGTCTGTTTCGGTTCTTCTGGTGAAAAATCCAAACCTAAATGAGCCAGACCCGAACAACTATCATCCCATATCGAGACTTCTGCTCCCAGCAAAGTTGGTGAAAAAAGCCATGAACACTCAGTTGGCCGCTTTTCTGGAGAACAATGGCCTGCTCAATGACACACACTTATTGTAGCCACGGAGGAGAACAGGCAGATCCAGCTCAACCTGTCTGCGACATTTGACACTGTCATTCATGACCTTCTGGTGAACTGGTTACAGAGCCTGGGGTTCCAGGGTGCAGCTCTTAAACTATTACAATCATTTCTCGTCATATTCAGTCATTTTCCTTTAAAGACTTCACATCCGAACGCTATACTCTGCCATGTATGGTACCACAGGGCTCATCATTGAGCCCAACGTTATTCAGTCTCTACGTTACCCCCATGGCAGCCTTAATCAAATTATTCGGGTTGTCGTTGGTGTCTTACACTTACGACACCCAGATTGTGGTTTCATTATTTGATAAGGGTCTCAACATGAGCAAGACTTTTAGCTGGATGAGCGCAGTGATCCTTTAGATCAGGGGTCTCCAAACCGGTCCTGGAGGTTCGGATCCATGCCAGATTTTGAGGATATCCCCATTGAGATACATGTAGTTATTTTAAAAATCTGGCATGGATCCGGCCCTCCAGGACCTGTTTGGAGACCCCTGCTTTAGATGGACAAAAACACTCGTAAGCTAAATTCTTCCAAGACTGAAGTCATCTTGCTTGGTAATAACACCACTTTCTGGTCCCCCCGTTTGGTCTCCTGATTAACTAGGCACCCTTCCTACGCCAGGTAAGAAGGTAAAGAACCTCGGCCCCCTGGTTGATGACGGAGCAAATTATCAGTTATCTCTGCAACTTTATTTCTCCCCGAGAATCCTGAAGAAAATTGCTAAATTTCTACCATATGACATGTTAAATACTGTTGTCATTGCACATGCTCTAGCTACAGTACACTTCTGCAATAATTTATATTAAAATCTGCCACAAAAATGTTTGAATAAACTGCAAGTTTTGCAAAACTCAGCAGCATGGATGGTGATGAAGGTCTCCAGATTTGGTTTGCCCTCGGAAGCCATTAGCAAATTGCACTGGCTACCTGTAAAAAAAAAAAAGTACAAAGCCTTCAAAGACCTATGTATGGCATACAAAGCACTTCACGGACTTGGCCCCACCTAACTTAGGGATAGGTTTAGATGGGAGTATGGATGCAAAGGCCTGTAGAAGATATTGAACAAAGCTTATTGGGGCAGAAGCAAAGGATAAATGTTATCACTGTTTTCGTTATGTAATGTAATGTAATGTAATGTAATGTAATGTAATGTAATGTAATGTAAAGTTTTATTTATATCGCGCAGCAATCGCTCCAATGGAGCATCTAGGCGCTACCTCCGGCAAATTACCAGATGACAAGGTGACTCAGAGTTGGACCAAAAACAGAGGCAAGCATCAAACTAGAGTTCTGGCCATGCTATCTTGCAGTTTAAATATCCAAGTTTTTAATTCTTTGCGGAACTCTGTTTCTTTATCCAGAGTTCTCAGGGCAAGAGGCAGAGTATTCCAAGCCTTTGCACCCAGTACTGCCAGGGACTTTCCTCCACGGGTTTTTAAACGAAACCTAGGAATCACCAGAGTATTGGAATTTGATGATCGTAGGCTTCTGGTTGGGCAGTATCTCTTGAATTTTTTCTGTAGATATATTGGTCCTGTTTTGTGCATTGCTCGAAATGTTATAATCAAAACCTTGAACAGGATCCTTTTTACAATTGGAAGCCAATGAAGAGCTTTTAATGCCCCTGAGGCTGACGATCTTTTTGGCCATTTTAGCACCAATCTGGCAGCAGCGCTTTGCACTAGCTGAAGCCTGTAAGTTACTTCTTTATTTGTGCCAGCATACAGACTGTTGCAATAATCTAAGCGCGATGTTACCAACGCTACTGCAACAGTTTTCCTCGCCTCCAAAGGGAGTAAATCAAAGAATTTCCTCAGGCTTTTGATTAAGCCAAAGCACATTCCTGCCACTTTTATTGCCTGCTGCTTGAAGGCGAGATTGGAATCAAACGTGACCCCCAGGTTCCGAGCAACTATGGTTGTATGAGGCGGTATTTCTGCCCTTTCTGGCCACCATTGCCTGGGAATAAAGTCATTATTTGGGCCTAGCGGAATGATCTCTGTTTTTCCTGTATTACATTTTAGGTGATTCTTCCGCATCCAATCAAAGGTGGCAGTTAAACATTCCTTGAATGTTTCTTCCCATGACTGGTTATGCATCTCATGTTATGTTAAATGCACTCTAAGCTCATTTGAAAATATTTTATACTTTGTTGTGGTAGAATTCTGTCTCTTAATGTGTGTCGACAGCATAGAAATGTGACCAATTTGTGTTTTCAATTTAAACTAACTGACGTCAATTTTTACATACTGGGAAATATTTACTTTATATATGTATAATGAGAGGCACAGAGAATTGTTAGTTGTACAAGCTACCTGTGATTAAAAGGGGCACCTGCTGCAATTCAAGAATTTTGTTTTTGGAAGTTGATGGAAACATTAAGCTTCTAAATTGGCTTTCAGAAATATCAAGTTGAACAGAGCAAAATATATAAATTCAGAATAGAAAATCTGTACCTTGATTCTAACAAAATGTTACGCTATTAGTATTAAATTATTAAACGTTTGAGAGACTGCTTGCCATATCCCAAGCAAATTTACTTTGCGTAGAGCAGAGTTATCCAACGTCGGACTAGAGGGGGCAGGCCCAGGATTCATATTTTTAATAAGCACAGATTAAGCTAATTATTTATATTCAGATTAATTGCATATATATATTTATTTTTGTAAATATTCTGACATGGATCCAGTCGTTTTCGACATTTGTTGGGTATTCTTTGAATAGGGAATCAAGAGCTATAATTTGTGCATCTTGCCTCTGTGCTAACATATCTTAAGGTACATGCAGCATCCCTTCACTCAGAGGTAAGCTTGTACTTCCCACCAAAACAAATCTCGAGCCCATGCCCTTACGTAACTGGAATCTTCTCAGCAAAGGTTAATATAGCAAAGCCAGAAAGTAACAAAAGACAATCTTTATCAGACAGTGACTCGGAGGACAGCAAAAAGCAAATGAAGCCCATTGAAGGGCGAAGAGGGTTTGCACGAGGCCTGGCCCCGGAGAGGATTATCGGAGCCACCAATAGCACTGGAGTGTTACTGTTTCTTATGAAGTGGAAGGACTGTGATGTGGCTGACTTGGTGCCAGCAAAAGAAGCAAACCTGATGTGCCCTGAAGTTGTCATTTCGTTTTACGAAGAGCGACTAACTTGGCATGATTAGCCCAAAACTGTATACAAATTAGTTGTTTTCAACATATCTTAAATGATTGTTACAAAGGGAGTCTGCAATGTTGGAGACAAACTGTTGAAGAGATTTGGTATATTTATTTTGGATTATTTTTCATACTGCCAGTATAGGTTCTGTGGATAATTTGTTTACTTTTGTCTTTTTTTTTACTCTGCAGCTATTTATTTCATTTATGTGTGTATCCCTTAGAAGTTCATTTGTGTTTTCCAAAGTTTCTAGCAAACTGACAGAGGTTTTTTACTTTTCTGTTATTGTTGATGTGCTCTTTTCTTTATGGCCAACTGGATGTGCGTTACTGTTATTCGGGACGTCGAAGCGCCTCTTAATATTTATATCATTTGTAACACCAAATGTTAAACAATACTATATATAACTACTTGAAAGGTGCTCATTTGTGAATAAAAAAGAAACACTAATTACCATTTATATACAGGTAAACAAAGGAGTATAATCTACCGTCACCAAGGCATAAAGTGGCTGAATTGACATACTAAGAGCCCAAGAATTGTGATATGGTAGTTCCTATGTAATTCATGAGCAAAGTGCCAAGTAGCACTCCTATAAATGGTAGCCAAATGCTTCACAGGAGTCCTCTGCTATAATGGTATCACAAACCACTCCCACCTCACTGTTGCCCAGTTTACATTCTATGGTCAACCCCATCCAATTTGTTGCATTGACAGAAAATTGTTTACAAAACTCAGCTATCTCTTTAACGCACTATAACCCTATGAACTAATGACTGAGCCAGTGTTGGCACAATCTAAATATTTACTGCTCTTATCGAAAGCCTATACGGGTTAGTTCCTGCTGACGACAATGCGAAAGACACTGTTGTTGGTTGCAGTAGTCTTGATCTTTGCTTAAAGCACTACCTTTTATAGCACATCCATGAGATACACTATTTCTGCTTTGCTTGATGATTAACAAATAGACAAACCTTTACCTTACTTCACAAGGTTCCGGTCTCAAATGTTTCAAGAACAAAACGATCTCTTTATCTGGTTAGTGATACCACCACAATTTTCCAAATTTCCTTACACGGAATAACAAAGGCCTAGGACAAACTCTTCATCCAAAAGTGGAAGTTTAGATTGAGGATTTTCATCTAGCAACCCTCATCTGTTCTGCCCCCTGACTCACTCTGCTCTTCTGGCCAAAAATGGCGCGTTAATCTCTGCTGACAGAGGGTACACAGAACAATACAGATATCTCTTTAAGCCATGTCTTGTTGAGTCGTAAATCTGGAAAAATCCAGGACTTTATGCAGTCAGTAAGTCTGAATCTCAAAACATTTTTTATATATATCCTTTAAATTGGGAATTCAGTTGTCTAATATGCTGTTCCAATACTATGACACGCAACATCCGAGGTCAATGTGATACTTTGGCAAGAACTAACATGTTACCCATTGCTAAGCCACATATGAAAATTGATATTTAATGCTATGAAATAGAGCATATTGATTTCTTACATAGACTTTATTGCAGTCTATTTACAGTCCAGATGATATTCAAAACTCTGTTGCTCAGTGTTTGTCACCAAAGCTTCTCGAAGTTTTCCAGGGTAGATCATATAATACTTTAAACAGATGGCCAATAATTCGCTGCATCCCGCTTAGGACAGCTTCTAGTTGGATATTTCCATAAATTGCATCAATCAAAGGGGCTCTTTGGGGTGCCATGCTACCTCATTGTATTTAATTTCTCATTAAATAACCCTAGTGAAACGTTTGTCTTCGATCTATCATAATGCAACTTAGGTATGCTCAAAACTGTCCTCAATATTTCAGAAACCTTCCATTCTTCCCTCACCTTCCATCGAAATATGCATTTTCTACACATAAACCTACATTTCCCAAGAAGCTCTGAGAGGTGTAAGCTACTTCTGCAGACATGAGATGCCTGTTGTTAAATCTGCATGCTTCCCAAAGACTAAACTGGTGCTACCTTTTAAGCATTACTAAAGTAGATTTGTTTTATCAAACGGTTTTAGAATGCTAAAACAGCCAATTAGCATGTAGCCTTTCATTTACATTTAGAAGATTTAAGGTAAGCCTAATGAGCTCAAGAGCTGTGTCCTTACCCAAACATAGTTCTGGCCATTGAGGGGAATGTGCTTCATCAACTTGATTTTTCAGTCCGTTTGCAAGATCTCATCAGGGACTTTGTGCCATCGTCAGAAAGAAAGCATTAATAAAAGTCTACCTTTCACACTTTGATGTGTGATATTGTATACTCAGTTGATCCAGTGTTTGTTTATTCATGTCCTGGAATGTATGCAAAAATGCATCTGGATGTACAACAAATCCATCCATTTCTTAGTGCAGAGGTTTAAGCTGTTAAAAACATATCCTAGTTAATCTCTTTAAAAAGTGTTCCTGCCATTGCCATTAGTATAAAAATCTTCCCCTACTTAATGTGTGAGCTTATTTAGTAGTTTCAACCATCTTTGTTAACAGTTTATTCTGATTTTTAAGCAATTACCTTTTTCCCCTTCATTTCAGTTATTTACACAACTGTCCATTCTTGTCACATTTGTCACTTGCCATCAAGGGTGTCCAGGCGTACTCCCAAATTAGGCGTAGCTGGTTTCTACCAATGTCGTGGAACAATTGCGCTTCATAGATTTTTTAAGCATCCTCATAAAGATATGAGGTCACTGTCTGTTGATGACCTGCAACTGCAAAGCCATGTGATCGAAAAGGCCACTTTTTGAATTTTAGACTGTCGAATCATCCCAGAAATCATACAGACTATAAAAAATACAGCTCTGAAATGTGTATATGAAGATGCCTCTTCGCCTGCAGACATCTAATTAGCCCCAGGAACACTTTTATCTGATGTAGATGTACATCAGGATAGCATAATGTCCCTCTTTCCTTAGATTAAGTCCCTTCCAAATTAGACTATGCCAATATTCACATGCATGACTTCTGTGTTGAATATGGGTAATTAAAAGCTGATGTACCTTTTCTGATGTGTTTTTAAGTGCTTTAAGTTGTTAGTTGTGTTTCTTATCATGATGTATTTGTCTTTTTTTTCTTCATCATACTATGTGGTCAAAAGTAAGACCGTTATTTACTCAGCCTGCCTCATTTCTTCTCAGGGGCTTTAGAAGTTTTGCATCTTAGGTCTAAAAAAGCAGTTGTCTTACAGATCGCTTTCTGCCAAAGATACTTGAAGCGTTTGCTCTTACATTACCATTCTTGTGTAATTCAAGAAAAGGATCTATTCGAAGTTGTTGGTTTCCATGTCGGAGTAAAGGGTTTCCTTTTGTGTTCTCAGAAACATTGCCTTTTTTGCCTTGAGAGTGGTCCATTCAGTATACAATATACAAAATATGCTAAGTACAATTCGCAAAACTATGTTTATTTACTGTAAATAATTATTGACAAATGTTGAATAAAGTTTGTTTTATATTCTTGAGTTGTGAATATGATGATGCATTGATAATATAAATTGCTTTGCTGAGCAGAGGGCAATGGCTATTGGGGACCTCAAGGTTGTTGCTACACTTGTGTACATATGTCTGAATTTTAAGAATGTTGGTAGTCTGAGCCCTTGTAGCATCCATGACACATGCCCAACAATGGTTCATACTGCAGAAAATGTCAAAGCAACATTAATTCATTTCACTTTCAGCTTTCTTTTATGACAATGGCCAGTGTTCAAAATACTATTGTTCTTGAATGTTTATCAATCCATTTCTCAACTCTGCATATCCTGTACACATATGGCAGCTCAGATCTCTTCCGTCAGTTTTCACTTGACTTCTTCAGTATGAGCCTTGAAGTTACTAAAGAGCATGACGTCTTGTCTCAAGCCTGGCAAGGCAGTTGTTGTCATTCAGCTTGGAGTGATACCTCACCCCATATAGGCATCTAATCAGTGCAATTTGGTTGCAGGTGTGATAACCTCAAGTTTTGAGCTACAGCCATTCCTCCTGTAAAGAAAGCAGACCTAGATTCCTCTGCTCCCAGGACCTCCCTGGGGTCTAGAAACTGATGTGCCTCAGGTCATCTAAGATAATTTGTGGAGGCTTTGAACTGTGTGGACAAAATCTAGGCCTCCTTTCGCCTGCACCTGTATAATGAGTCAATGCACTTCTGTGTTGGATGACACCAGTATGACAGACTGTGCTGTATGATTATAGCTTTATCAAATCTTTTGGCCGCTTTTGCTACTGTTGACCACTGAATCTTAGGTGCCAGGTGAAGTTGGATCATGTTATTTTTATATTGTGTATTTGTAAAGCATACTAGCACCCAGAAGCATATGTTGGCTCTGAGCAGATTTGTTTGCCTAGCCCTGCCTATGGTAGGTTGGTTAATGGAAAAGCCAGATTTTCAGGTTCATGCAGAATTTGGAAAATAGGCAGCTCTGATGTGCAGTGAGAGGTCATTCTACGCTTTGGAGTGATTTAAGAGAACGTCTGTCCTCCAGATCGGGCTATATTTATGCACGGGATGTGTGTGTGTAGGAGTCCTGCAGAGTGGAGGTGTCTGAATGGTTGGTGGAAGGGGATATGGCTCTTCAGTTCAGCGCCTTGAGACCCTCCGGGTGAGTAGCCTTGAGACCCTCCGGGTGAGTAGCGCGCTTTAAAAATGCTTTGATTGATTCATTGATTCAGTGGGGACTAATTTGTGTAGTGGCATGAGTGTATGTGAAGAGTTTGAAATAAACATGTTTGTGGATAGAGTCCCTAAGGTGTGGATTGATGCAATGTGAGTTCTGTGGTGATGTATGAGAGGTTGAGGAAGAGTCTGGCTGCAGAGTTCTGGATGATTTGTAGTTATCAGGTAGTTGCTTGGTGATCCCGGCATAAAGTGTGTGTTCTTAATCCAACTTGTTGGTGACTAGGGTGTGAGTGACCGTTTTTCCAGTGTTACTTGAACATCTTTTTCAGCACCTTCAATGTCAGGAAACAGGATGCAGTGACGGCGTTGACTTGTGTACTCCTGTTCAGTTTGCTGTTGATGATTATTTTGAGGTTCCTGGCATGGGTGCTGGGTGTGGCTCCAAGGTTGACCAAGCACGATTTGGAGTCCCATGGTGATGTGCTCTGGCTGAAGATCTCTTCATCTGTTGTGACAGTGTTGAACTTATAGCAGTTGGCTTTTATCCAGTTAGTGACTTTGGATGCAAGCAGTGAACTTAGTTCTTGTGTTTGGGGTCTTGTCTGAGAGGGAGAATATAAGATGTGTGTTTACGGCTTAGAAGAGAATGTTGATATGTGGGTGGATGACGTTGGCCTAAAGGGATCAGGTATGTATGCACTGTAGAGGTTGGGAATGACCGATGACCCTTGAGGCACTACACAGATGAATTTGAGGCCTCCCGGGAGTAAGGTGTCAATGTGACTGCTTGTTTTCTATCTGTTAAAACGGAGTAGATCCAGCGCAGAGTGGGTCCTTGGCTGCCAATCTTGTGCAGGTGCCTGATGATGTTGTGGTGTGAGACAGTGTCAAATGCTGCAGAGAGGTTCAGAAGAATGATGGCCGTCGTGTCTTCTCTGTCAAGGATCATGCAGCTATAGCCTGTGGTGGCAATGAGTGTTGCCCCTGGTGGGGCCTTAATCTGGACTATGTGGCATCGTGGTGCTGCTAGTTGCTGAGGTCCATGAGCATTGTTTGATTAATTTCTGTAAGACCTTTGCAGGGTATGGTAGGACGTAGAAAGGTTTGCGGTTAGAAAGCGTGGCTAAGTCAGTGGATGGTTTCTTATGTAGGGGTGTGACAGTGGCAAGTTTCACGTGTCCGGAACACGGCTGAGTCGATGGAGGTGTTGAAAATCAGTGGTAGGGCTTTGGCGATCAATATGAGTTATTTGGGGAAGGCATGGAAGGGGCAAGCTTCAGATAGGTCCTCCCAGTGGATGTTGTTCAAGGTCATAGTTACTTAATTGAGACGACAGGTAGATTGTGGAAATCTCCTTCATGGAATTTTTATGTACACTCAAGAATACTGAATATTCCTGGACCACATTTAAAACTATAAGCTTACAAATCTGTATAATTTGGAAAATGTGTTATTCTTCGAACTACATTGGCTGAATTTCCATTTATTTTTCATTTAAAAAAACAAAAACAAATTTAGTTTAAATCTTTTAAGAGGAAAAATGTTAAGGTGCCAGTATGGTCCCAATACACAGCAGCCTTACAATTCAGAAAAATACTCTGCCTGCTTTAAGGTTGTCTGCAGCCTTAGCATCCTATCATGCCCCACAGCAGCATTTGCTTAACTTGTCTTTTCTGGCACATGTACTCTGGGTCCTTGAGCATTGTCTCTCCTTTTTTTCACCCATTTAAAAAAGAAAATCTTTAAAACCATACGTTTTAGTTTTTTTGCTGCACTTCGTTGCTGACAAGAATGTTTCGATAAGTGTTTTCTGACAGATGTTTTTCCCACCATGCCCACACTTTTTGTAAATAGTCTTGTGTGGGAGAAAGAAAGTGGTGACATATTTTCACTGTTTGTGTACTGTCTGTCCCTTAACTCCCACACTGCAAAATAATGTATTTGTCAGACAATGCCTAAAAGAAAAGTGAAATATATTGATAAACCTAGTTCTTATGGAATAAAATGGGACATCAGGAAACGCCAGGATGCTGAAGAGGAGCACCCTCACAAAGTGGGAAAGATGCATCTCCCACTAAGGAATCCTATCCCAAGTGATGTCAAACAACCGAATCTTAAAGGTGCTTTGAGACCAAATCTTTTACTCTACATTGAGGACATAGTTTATTTATTTTATTTTATTTACAGCATTTTTAAAGCTCACTGTCACCTAACTGGCATCCTGGCGCTGACATATAGGTGTACAATAAGACTCATGTTCTGGAGAATGTAAGAATAACCATGTTAAATACTAGGAAAGAGCCAAGTTTTTAATCTCTTCCTAAATGTGAGGAGGTCCTCCATTTGTCTCAGCTCCAATGGGAGCTTGATCCATAATCAAGCAGCCGAAGTGCTGAAAGCCCTGCCTCCTGATTTTATTTTTTTAAATCTTGGCACCTTCACCAGTCTAGCTGAGGAGGAGGGGAGGCATCTCTCTGGGATAGACCAAGCAAATTTCCGCGGCATTAGTTTCGGCCCAAGCCCGTGCAGGGCCTTGAAAACTATGCAGAGGGATTTAAACTGGACTCTCTGCAATATCGGGAGCCAGTGCAGCTTCGATAGAGCCATAGAAGTAGAGGAGCGTCTTGAAATCCCCAAGGCTAGTTTAGCTGCAATTGCTTGGACCCTCTGGAGCCTCTCCATTAAATATCTCGGCCAATCTACTTAAGATGGTACAATGTACTATCAACGCTCGAGCATGTGCTAGCAGGAGCGGAAGGATTTTACGAAGGACTCTGATAATAGCAAAACATCTCCCTACGGTTTTATTAACCTGTGATTCAAGCGTCAACTTATTATTAAGTATGACACCCAAATTACGAACCTTCTCAACGGCCAACAGTGGGCTAACTGTCACTAATGGCCAGAAATTCGAAGGGAGCACAGGCGGAGCCTTCCCCACTGTACAATAGAGAATCTTTCTTATATGAATTTAATTGTAGCAAGTTCTCCCACAGCCAGTGAGCTGTATCTCGTAGGCAGCCATGAAACACTTCAAGAGGTGTAAACTGTTCTCCCTCTAAGGAGAGAATAAGTTGAGTGTCATCCGCATAATTTACGATGTTAACATTATGCGCCCTTATGACAGCAATTAGAGGTTTCATATAGATATTAAAATAAATTGAACTGATTGCAGAGCCCTGAGGAACGCCATGCGAGATATTAATAATATCAGACTGATAAGGGGGAAGAGCCACTGCCTGTCTCCTATTCGAAAGGATTGAAACCATCTCAAAGCTGTACCTGCTATTCCCAACTCTTTGAGTCTCTTCAGGAGAATGGCGTGGTTGAGTGTATCGAATGCGGCAGACAGGTCAAGCAGGATAAGTACCACAGCTTGACCTCTGTCTGCACGCATGCGAAGCTTGTCCATCACGGTCACCAGAGCAGTCTCTGTACCGTGGGCAGGACGAAAACCAAATTGCACATCATCTATGATTCCATTGGTTTCAAAGTATTTAGAGAGTGATCTACAGACCAGATGCTCTACAACTTTTGCTGGATAAGGTAGCAAAGAAATTGACCTATAGTTTTTCGGGCAGACTGAATCCAAAGTTGGCTTTTTTTAAAAGCGGAGTCACTAGTGCCTGTTTCCAGCCGGTCGCTACTACTCCACTAAGAAGAGATTGATTGCAAAAAAGGCAGAGAGTAAGGAGCAATTCAGCTCCCAGCTCCTTTCAAACGTTGTGGCAAAGGGTCCATAGGTGATCCCGAGGAGATACCTAAAGCCACTTTACCAAATTCCTCCACCTAAGGTATCTCCAATTCAGCTAAGGTATGCAGAAACTCTATCTCATTATCTGCTACTTTTTTTTTTTTTACATAATTTGGATTTCTGCCATTATGACCCTTAAACTCTTTGCCTTCTACCTCCTCATGTACAGTATCCCCTCTGAGGCCATCAATGATGGTTTTAATTTTGTCATTGAAGAACCTCGCAAGACTATCACAAAGACCCTGGGTAGGGGGCGTCTAATTATTAGCACAATCAGGGCTAATCATATTATTCATATTTTTAAAAACGCTTCTGTTGCCATTAGGAGCATTCAGAATAGTATTGGAAAAGTACTCAGATTTATCTTTATCTTTATACACCCTTCCCCACTTCCTCTCTGCCTGCTTGCAGTCCAGTTTCAGGTTTTTTAATTTGTCATTGAACCAGGGGGCTGAAGGTCTGCCTACTCTCTTATGATTCTTTAGTGGAGCAGCCAGGTCTAATGTAGAAGTGGTCTGTGTACATAGGGACGCATAATTCTCCTCCACATTTCTATCTGTCGTAAAAAAGTCATCAAGAATAAACACCAGGGAGGTACTTCCCTTTTTTAACTCCTTCGATGCTCATGACGAGCTCAGCTCGTCATGAGGCACGGTTGAGCTGTGCTCATGACGAGCTGAGCTCGTCATGAACCATGGTAAATCAGGGAATGCAGCACAGGAGGAAAATATCTCAAGCACCCAAGGTGTTAAAAGGGACTTCCAATCTCTACCAACATAGTTTCTTGTTTTTTTAGCAGCCACACTATGAAGTTTTAGGTTGTATACCTGAAATGTAATCAAATAGTGATCAGACCAATCCACTTGCAAAATATCCAAAACTCCTAATAACTTTTCTTCCGCAAAAAATCAAATCTAGAGTATGTCCTCCCTTATGTGTTGGTTCCGCAACCCACAGATGTAGGTTGAAGCCTTCACACGATTGTAGGAGATTGCTAAAACCAGAGTCTAGGGTCCCATTTAACCAAAGATTGGTTAAATGATAGACTGATATCTATCATTTAACCAATCTTTGGTTAAATGGTATCCCAGCCACCTGATTAATGTTACCGGCCTTGAAACTTTTTCGATGTCGAAAAAGGATCTATAAGGTACCTTCCATCTACATGATTCTGTTTACTCCAGATGTTGTGATAATTCCCCTCCTATCATGTGATGGGTCCATATTACCTCAAAGTTTCCTTCAGTCATTAAGACTCTGCCTTCTCAAAGGACCTAGATATCTGGAGATGGAATAGACATAGTGCTTGTACCCCAGTGTTAAACCCCTACGAAACAACATTCAGGCATTATTGTCATTCACACAGGAGATCATCACCTCAGAGGTTCACACTTGACAATGACAATTCCAATGATATGAACACGTTGGATGTTGTTGTATACAATATAAATTACAAGCAGATACTCCTCTTGAAAGGATTTCACCTTTTGATGACCTGAACACATCTTATGATGTGCGAGCTGGAGGAGATGCCAAATTAAACATAGAGATACCTTCTCTTCAGACAAGCTCAGATCTACCTTCTTCTCAGGCATCAAGCTCAGTGTTTTATTTTGAGACTGCAGCGCAATTTATCTTGATGACCGATGTGTAATCTTGTGCCGGGTTCTCCCCCCCCTGCCCCTCCCCCCCCCCCCCCCCCCCCCCCCCCCACACACACACACACACACACATTTTGGTCAGCAGGAAGGATTGCACTTCAGCTGCAACTTCTAGCAATAGGCTAGCACCACAGCACTCCTAGGTCCATGTGATAGTTCCCCTGGGAGTCATTGCAGAAGTTTGCTTATTACCTTCCCAAGGATTGTAGAAAAAGAGTCGTAGTTGATGCCATGTTGCTTTCTAGCCAAGTAATAAGTTCCGCAGATGATTTTTTGACCTAGTGGCTCATGAATATTGCCACTGACTAATGATAAAACCAGAATCTTTCCTTTCGCTGAGATAGCTTTATTCAGTAGTCATACGGATGGTGAAATTCAATGTATGAATGTGGAAGAAGATGCTCTAAATGCTGTTGACATGGAAATTTTAGATAATACCAGAAGTGACTCTATAACTAGTTTTTACCAGCAAGGGGTTCAGATTCTCACTGGCACTACTGCATTGGCTGCAATAGAAGTAAGTGTACCAGCAAAGAAGACCTGCAAGAGGATGCAGGGGCCACCAACCGTTCACAACTGTGGGAAATCCTAAGGCTACAGGAACACAATGATTTCCGTCTGATCTATCTGCCACTTCATTGAGGGTGAAACCTACAAATTAAAAAGCTACAAGAGTGGCAAATAATATTAATAATAGACAGATGGATGCTTAATATTGTGCAACATGATTCCTGCTTGGGGTTCAAGCCTCCACCCATTTAATAAAAAAATTCCAATAATCCCTTATGATGTAGGAGATAAAAAAGAATTAGTTTAGCTATTTCCTATACACCAAAAAGGAAGAGGAATTTTATTCCTGTTAGTTTCTAGTTTATTGGAATGACCTGACGCAACAGCTCAGCCCTATTCTCAGTATCAGGACAGTAAAAAAATGTATAAGAAAGGGAAAATTCAGAACACTTGTGTTTTATCGGAATCGCCCCAATTCGATCATAGGGATTTCTGTTATATCTTTGATCCGTAAGATGCTTCCATATCCCTCTTGTTCAAAAGCACTAAAAGTGTAAGGATACCCATCATTACAGGGTTCCTGCATTCAAAATGAAGCCAACTCAAAAGGGCTTCTCCCAAATTTGTAACTTTAATTGCGGTGCATATAAGAAAAATTATATTTTATTTATTCAGATCTAAATTGATCAGGTCGAACAATACCTGGGAGCGAATTTAAACACCCAAATGCCCAGTACAGCCCTTCTCCAAAGCGCTGAGAAGCTCACATGGATCACCTCAAGGTAGAGCGCATCCTTTGCAATCTAATGGCTTTGGAATGTCCTGCCATCCACTTGGCACTGGAATCATTTCTCCAGTCAATCAAAACCGTTTCTGTGCAGAATCAAACGGACAACATAACCAACCATAACCAACACAATGTTTTACCTAAACAAACATGATGACATAAGATCAAGAACTTAATTTCTCTTGAAGCGCAAAGCTATTTGTAAGTGATTCATAGCGATAGACATTAAGATAACACCAGCCATTTTCCAAGGGTTGATAATGCGTACACAGTCATCAGGCTTTATCAAGAAAATTGTAGATGGGTAAGAAAAGACCAAGTGTTTCATGTTTTTTCTTCTGAATAGGGCTTCCCATAGTCCATCACTTTGGAAAATAGCTAATGCTGACACTTCACCTCTAGATGCGGCCAGCCAAGATAATTGAAAAATGTCCTTTTCAACAGTTGTTAACGATTTCTGAAGGCATTTTTGTACCAATCCTGCTGATCTCGATTGTTCCCCTTCTGTAAGCTTATTCCAAAGCCAAAATATTATTAATGTCTTCAGGTTGACCATGGCAATGGTGGTACATGGATTCCCTCCACATGACGGGGTTCTGGGCCTGAGATGCCCTCCAACATGTCATTATTGATTTTTGACAACCGCAGTCCTGAACACGTAAAACTGGTTATTCATATATGCCTCACCATGTATGGATAGTTTCAATGAAGGAAAGAACCTTCCACCAGAGCCTTGTGTGCTATAAAATGCAAAGGATTCTGCACCTGGTGCATACAAAGAGCTTCATTCGACTGAATGTGGGAAAGAGATGGCCCCACTGTAACTGCAGGACTTACCAAGATCAAGTGTGCAATTCTCCTCGATTAAGGTAAATCCTTCTGGTAAGTCTCTTTTTTTTAACACCATTATTGTTAGATTTTGCAGTAAATTATATATGTTGAGTATTTTATTACGTATATGAACCACAATGGTTCCAGGAAAAGTAACTATTTCACATTCAAGACAATCAATACAATACAAAAAAGCAAACAAATACAAACATTGAAACAAATATATAAGGTGCCACACAAGAATACAGAATAACATTATTATTTTATAAATAAGTTATACAATAAATGAATACTGTTCTCAGGACACCCCCGCGCCGCACGGCCACCAGCTGTGTGTGTGCCCCTCGCCTCGCTGCTGCCCGCAGCCTCGCTGTGTCTGCCTCTCTGTTCCCTGCCCCTCCGCCGCATTTTGCGTGCGTGTGTGTTGCTTTAACTGTATTTAACCTATATTTTTTGCCTTTTCTAATTGTTTATTTCCTTTTTGTATCTCGTCTCTGCTGCCCCCTGCACGCTATTGTGTAGGCTTTGTTGTTGTTCCCCTGTGCCCCCCCCCGCTTCCTGCCGCCGTCCAAGCGGCCACGCCCCCTTTTCGTTCTGTGCCCTCCCTGCTCCCAGCTGCTCCTCCCTCCCACTTCGCCATTAATGGCGACCGCGCGTACGCGCAGCAGTTGCACAGATTGTGCGCCAAAGGCAAGCTCGTCTGCGCCCGTCCGCACCTGGACCGCGCCCAGTGCCTGGACCCCTGGTCCTCAGCGATGCAAGACAACCCGACAGACCTACGACGCCGCGGCCCTCAACGCACTCAATGCCGGCCGAAACCCCACCTGCTGCCGGGCCGCCCCAAGACGCACTCACGGACCCTTCACCTGCGCAACCTGCAAGTTCTCCTGCCTCCGAACCTGCACCACGCCCGCCAAGCCAAACCTCAAGTGCATCCTGCTCAACACCCGCTCCGTCCACAGACACGCCTTAGAACTCTGGAACCTCCTCGACACAACATCCCCAGACATCGCCTTCCTCACTGAAACATGGATGAACGCCTCCTCAGCACCCGACATCTCCATCGCCATCCCGGATGGATACAAGATCATCAGGAGGGACCGCATCAACCAGACCGGAGGAGGCATCGCCATCGTCCACAAGAACACCATCCGCATCACGACAGACGCCGACGACACCCTCGCCACCGCCGAACACCTCCACTTCCAGATTCACACCGACCCAAAGACGACCCTCAGAGGCACCCTCATCTACCGACCCCCGGGACCACGCACGCAATTCAGCGAAGACATCACGGACTTCATCAGCCCACACGCCCTCCCCTCCGCCGACTACATCCTCCTAGGGGACCTCAACTTCCACCTGGAGAACAACAAGGACCGCAACACCGCCACCCTGCTGGACAACCTCGCCAACCTCGGACTCAAGCAACTGGTCAACACCCCCACCCACTACGCCGGCCACACGCTTGATCCCGTCTTCTCATCCAGCAAGCACATCCGCTTCAGCCACTCCACCGAACTCCACTGGACCGACCACAGCTGCGTCCACTTCAGATTCAGAAAAACCACAACCCACTACCACCCGCAACAGGTTCCTTACAGAAGCTGGAGCAAGATCACCGCCGACCAGCTCACCACCTCCCTCAGCCAGAACCCACCCGCCAGCACATCAGACGTCAACGAAGCAGCCCGTAACTTCACGCAGTGGCTGACCGCCTGCGCCGATGACCTCGCACCATTGAAGAACCCTCCCAGCAGACCCAGAAGCAAGAAAGCCCCCTGGTTCACCGACTAACTCAAAGACTCCAAGAAGACCTGCCGCACCCTCGAGAAAGCCTGGCTCCACGACCGGACCACTGACAACATGACCGCCCTCAAACACGCCACCCGCAAGCACCACCAGCTCATCCGCACCATCAAGAAGAAATCACTGAAGGAGCGACTGGACAACAACGCCCACGACAGCAAGGAACTCTTCAGCATCGTCAAGGAGTTCTCCAACCCCAGCACCGGCAACAACGACATCACCCCTTCACAAGATCTCTGCGACTCCCTCGCCTCGTTCTTCCACCGCAAGATTGCCGACATCCACAACAGTTTCGGCGCACCATCCACGCACCCAACCACCGAACCAACGAACCCCACCGCCACCCTCCGCACCTGGACCACGGTGACCACCGAAGACGCAGCCCGCACGATGAACACCATTCACTCTGGCTCTCCAACCGTCCCCTGCCCCCACCACGTCTTCAACAAGGCCGACTCCACCATCGCACCCCAACTCCGGGACATCATCAACACCTCCTTCAACACCGCCACCTTTCCGGAGAGCTGGAAGCATGCCGAGCTCAGCGCCCTACTGAAGAAACCAACAGCGGACCCCACCGACCTCAAAAACTTCCGACCCATCTCGCTCTTCCCTTTTTCCGCCAAAGTCATCGAGAAGATCGTCAACAAACAGCTTGCCGCCTTCCTCGAGACTAACGGATCCCTCGACCCCTCGCAGTCCGGTTTCAGAGCCCACCACAGCACCGAGACCGCCCTCATCGCAGCCACCGACGACATGCGAGCCCTGCTCGACAACGGGGAAACAGCCGCACTCATCCTCCTGGACCTCTCCGCAGCATTCGACACTGTCTGCCACTGCACCCTAGTCCAACGCCTCGACAACAGCGGCATCCAAGAGAAGGCACTGAAGTGGATCATCTCATTCCTCGCCGGAAGAACACAGAGAGTCCGCCTCCCCCCGTTTCGATCCGAGGCCACTGAAGTCATCTGTGGAGTCCCTCAAGGATCATCACTCAGCCCCACCCTCTTCAACATCTACATGAGACCTCTAGCCGCCATCGCACGCCAACACAACCTCAACATCATCCTCTACGCCGACGACACCCAGCTGATCCTCTCCCTCACCAGAGACCTCGACACCGCCAGAGCCAGCCTACACGAAGGGATGAAAGACGTCGCCGAGTGGATGAAGAACAGTTGCCAGAAACTGAACTCAGACAAGACGGAAGTCCTCATCCTGGGACCATCACCCTCCGCCTGGAACGACTCCTGGTGGCCCCCAGCCCTGGGCACCGCCCCCAAGCCAACAGACCACATACGCAACCTGGGCTTCATCCTGGACTCCTCCCTCTCGATGACCAGACAAGTCAACGCCGTATCCGCATCATGCTTTCACACCCTTCGCATGCTTCGCAAGATCTTCCGATGGATCCCGACCGAAACCAGGAAGACGGTCACCCAGGCCCTCGTCACCAGCCGCCTGGACTACGGAACCACCCTCTACGCCGGAACCACAGCCAAGCTACAGAAAAGACTCCAACGCATCCAGAACGCCTCCGCCCGACTCATTCTGGACATCCCCCGACGCAGCCACATCTCCGGCCACCTGAGGGACCTGCACTGGCTCCCCGTTGACAAGAGGATCATGTTCAGGCTCCTCACCCACGCACACAAGTCTCTCCACGACCTGGGCCCCAAGTACCTCAACGACCGCCTGACCTTCTACACACCCACCCGCCAGCTACGGTCTACCAGCCTCGCCCTCGCAACCGTACCACGCATCCGAAGAGCCACCGCCGGAGGCAGATCCTTCTCCTACCTGGCAGCCAAGACATGGAACTCCCTCCCCATCCACCTCCGGCTGACCCAGGACCACCTCGCCTTCAGGAGACAACTCATGACCTGGCTGTTCGAGCAGTAGCGGACCCCTTCCCCCAAGCGCCTTGAGACCTTTCCGGTTGAGTAGCGCGCTATACAAATGCTGTGATTGATTGAATACTTCTTACTCAATATATTACACCCCCCAACATTTTTTGGACATTACATAGTTTGATATAGGAAAAAGAGATGGCAATGGGTCTAAAACTCAACCAAATAATCCATAAACTATAGAGAAATTATGGGTATTAATCCGTTCCCAAATGCTAGTAAAGTTTCAAAGGGTTATCTTTAGGACAGAAATTATTTTTGAGCAAAAAGCCATAGAATGTCCAGACCATCAATCAAAATTGGGGACTAGATGATTATATCCAAAATCATTAATTCTAGAAAAAAGTCTAAGCCAATTTGCACAGTTAAGGTGAGCTAATCACAATCCAATTCAAAATGAGTAAATGCTTCTTCTAAAATGACAAAAGACCATATGGTCCCTTCCCACTCCTGCAGCCTAGGTGGGATAATTCTAGTCCATTTCAACGTAAATTTATACGTCTCCAGGAAGCAACAATGTACTATCCTGCGTGTTTATCGCGTCCAAACCTCAACTGTGTTTCTAATTTTAATTATCGGGAACGGCTGTGAAATCCTTCACCCTATCTTAACTCATGCAGTGGACTCTGTGTACAGGAGTTAAATCATTGATAGGAACTGGCCACATAACCTTAGCCCCCGCAGCACTTCAAACAGGTACTCCCAGTCTAGGGTATCTAATGCTTCATCAACAATCAGGACCAGGCATGCGGAGTAGGGCAAGCATACTAGGGCCTCTTGCAGCAACCTATGTAGTCTACGGATGTTGAGCATTGTGGACTTTCCCAGTATGAACTAATTCTGGTCTTTGTTTATCAATGTGAGTATGTCTCCCACCATGTGCTACCAGTATTTTGCTAAGGATTTTATAATCAATACCAAACATGGACAGCGGTTTGTATGAAGTCACTCTCTCAAGGTCACGCCATGGTTTCGGGAGTGATAACCGCAGCGCTTCC
Organism: Lissotriton vulgaris; assembly: GCF_964263255.1. Taxonomy (NCBI): domain Eukaryota; kingdom Metazoa; phylum Chordata; class Amphibia; order Caudata; family Salamandridae; genus Lissotriton; species Lissotriton vulgaris. The sequence continues at coordinate 2,005,189,442 of NC_141691.1, read as the reverse complement.
CTCATGGATGCTGGTAGGTGCCCGTCAGGCAGAGCAGGCACATATAGTAGCAGCCACTTATAATTCCTACAGCTTGGTGACCAGGAGTGCCTCATATGTTTTGTAGTATACAATAGATGGGCCGTCTAAGCCAGGAGTTTTGCAGGTAGGAGAAGCACAGATGGCTCCCTGTATCACTTGTTCAGTTATTGGGCTGTTTAAGGCTTCCCTATCTTTCACTGAGATGTGTGGCAACGCAACCTTAAGAAAGACGTCTTGAATGCCAAGCACTCGGCGGTCAGGCACAGGGCCGTATAGCGTCTGGTAATGGTCATAGGACTCCGCATGTATTGCTGCCTGAGTGGTGGTGACTGAATTGGGGGGAAAAGGCGGATACAAATAATTGGGTCAACCTCTGATGCACGCTTCAAGAGCCATGCCAACAGGCAACCTGGTTTATCTCCCTCTGCATGCATCTTAGTTTGGAATGACTTGTTGTTCAGGAAGCGCAATGACTCTAGCAGTTGTGCGTGGCGTTCCTGCACATCAGTCAAGTCAGCTCTCGCCATGCCACCTGCCAGCATCACCCTCTCGAGCCTTCCACGCAAATCTTCCACTTCTGCAAGTTCCCCTAAGACGGCATTTATGCAATGACCACGGATCACAGTTTTCATGGCCTCCAACTCCACTAGACACATAGTGGCTGTGTAACTATTTTATCTATGTAATTAGCTAGGATGTCATGGACCATTTTGCGGAATACTGCCTGAAGCGCTGTGGATTGCAATCTCCAGGTAGGCACTGGCAGGGCAATGTCCCCTCAGGTAGGGTGAAGTAGTAGTGGATTATGATCTGAGTGGGTCTTGCCAGGTACTCCGTCCCTGTGACTTTAAGCGGTATGATAGGATGACAAAGTTTGTGCTCTAGCCAAAAATGGAAGTCATGGGGCTGGGAGTAAAAGGAATAGTCTTTGGTGGCTGGGTTCAATATCCTCCAGCTATATACTAGTGACCAATGTGAGATCCATTGTGTGAAGTATGTCTCTGAATGCCATGGGGGAATTAGGGAGTAAGGTAGGACCTATGAAGGTCTGGTTTTACCAGGTGGTTAGGCTCCCCTGATAATTCACGGCAGGTGGGGCCGCTTTGTCAGCAGTGATGACATGCGTGCCAGAACTGTGGTTGCGCAATGCTAGGCACATGCACACGATAGTATCTGCCCATCCAGCTTTCCTGCCACAAATACATATCGTCCCTCCGGGTCTACCCCGGTCTCCGCGCTATGAAAGGGTACTGAGGAACATATCCAAATCAACATCCCATGAGCAAAGCCAGAGTAAGTTGCACCAATACATTTGCCCCTTCAGCACTTTTGCAACTGCTGGTCTTACCCGTGAGCTTCATGCGTTTCCAGTAGGAAAGCTATGTAGCCCTCCCGCCCCACCGCCTAATGTATTGATGTGCGGCGTGACGCCTCCTAGCAGTGTCCATGCCTGAACATTTCCAGGTCATAGCTTTACCCATGGTGAGTCTTCAGGGGTGCAAGCCGAAAGCCCAAGTACCGGACTGCCAGTTTATGGAGGCCACCAGGGGCAAATTACAATTGTGATGCATTGCTTTTGAGAGAGGAGACTCAATTCTAACATTTAAACAACTTTCTCAACTCCCAGAGTGGCAGAGCAACATCTGGCTGCCCAAACAGCCAACAAAGTAGGTTAGGTGTGTGGGTCCTGGGCCATGGTTTTGAAAAGGCCACAGGAGTCTCAAAGTGTGAGTTAGAGACTTGGTCTTAGCAGACCGTCAACAGCTCTTGATTTACATGCAGGTTAATAGCCAGGGTGTGTGCGGGGGCAGCTGTAGTGGAAAACCGTCCTGCCCCTCAGGTCGGTCTACAGGTGTAGAAAAAGAAGGTGGGGTTATTGCTGCAGATAGATCAAGTCATCTGCAGTTTGAGGCATTACAGCAGTGAGCTCTGTGTGAGTACCGATTCGCATTCAGATGAGGTTCTCCCGACCCCTCAGTAGGGCGAGCAGTGTCCAGATCTCAGAAGCGGGCCGCTGCAAACTCAGATATCCTGTTGTGCTGTGTCTGGGTCTCTGTGGGAGCTCCTGAGGCGTCTTCCCACGACGCTGCCACATGACTGGTCCTAAGAGGTCTGAATGGTGGTGTCACCCTCCCCACTCAACCCCATGCATCGCCGAACTTCGTGAAAAAGTAGGATTTTCCATTTATCAGTACTTTTAGTTTTCCGGGAAACAGGAGTGCATATTTTAAGACCAGTCTCCCTCAGTATGCGCTTTACACTGAGGAATTTATAACCCAAAGGAGTCGGGTCCTTTTTGGGCGTGGACAAGGCTGGACCATATATAAATGCAAAAAACACACAAATGCCTAGACCGCTCTTTTTTTTTTAAAAACAAGAACAATTAATGAAGGTCATGAATACTCTTTCTTCCTGCCTTTCTTTTCCTCCTTTTGATTTTGTCTCATTTATTGAGATTAAGTACACATCAACTTAATTTTGAGTTTGTGTAGACCTTGGGTAACTTGCTTAGAATGTGTGCGCGTTCAACAGCAGAGTAAGGGGACATACCTACTGGTATAATGTGGGCAGTGCACCAGGATTCCACAAAACCAGTAAGGTTCTCCCCTTGCACTCCCTTTGGGAATCCAACCAACCTGATATTGTTGCACCAGGAGCAGCCATCTAGGTGACTTACTTTACCTGATCTGTCAGCACCAGTAGGCAATGCTGGCATTCAGGTGAGGCCAGGAGAGACAGAGGTTCCTCCACTGCTACCGCCCCTTTACCCTTCTGGGCCGCGGATTTGTCCACGGGGCCCTCCTCGACCTCTGTCCTCCAGGGAAGGGGGGGGCAGTGGGGACTTCCCCCGGTTGTCTCAAGGGCCTGCATGTTTCAGAGCAGAGGATCGCAGCCTACAACACTGGCTGCTCCCCAAATGGTGCCAGTATCTCCAATTCCAATTCCATGCCCCTATTCCAGTATTCCTGGACTCTTCACTTGTCGCCACTTAACCGCTTCTGTGCTCATGACCGCTCCATGCTGTCATGAGCCACGAGCGGCGTCTGTTCATTACGCCGTGGAGCCATCATCCAACTGCTGCTCAGCCCACGCGGCACGAATTCCCCGCCGTCATGAGCACACGCCGCCCGTGAGTCATGATGGCGTGGAGCCGTCATGGGTAAGGGGCTGCTGCGCTCGCCCCCCCCCGGCGCCATGGCTAAATTCACAACGCGGCGAAAGGGTTAAGGAGACTGAGGGTAACAACTCGCATCAGCTGCCACCCATGGCCCGTCAGGCTAGCCAGCAATGGCCCTCAGTCACCACGGCCTGCGCTCCTCAACTCGGCGGCGCTGCATGGCTCTCAATGGTGCGGTGTCTGTGTTCCAAGGTGCTCCTGTTTGCTGTCAATGGCCCCATACTGTTGCGGGGGCTTGGTGATGTGCTGGATTTGTGGGCCCACCAATTCAGAGCCTCACAACCTCTTATCTGCCATCTTGCGGCACCTGACCTCACCACTCTGGAAAGTCTCCTTAACAAATCCCCTTTTTAGAGGCGATGTGATGCACGATTTTAGAAGGCCTGAAATGATTCACCATATACATTTGTTGTGGCCTGCTTACTGTTGGAGAATATCTTTCCTAGGAGCTGTTCATTCAGCAAATTAAGTTTGTAGGCACTTTGCTCACATGAGCAATATTTTTCATGAGAAGAAGTAACTTGTGAAGACACTTTTTTTTTTTACTTCAGGTTGGTTCAGGCTTTCATAATATTCTATTTCTACAGCTACTCTTTCCTCCAAACTGTCCTCTTCAGCAGAAAGGTCTTTGCAAACTTTGGAAGTATAGTGTGTCTTGTGTTTGTAGCTCGATAAAACTAACACCCTTAGGAAGTTTTTTGATAATCAACTTTGAGTATATAAAAAAAAACAGGAGGAAATTTATTGGCTGCAGCTCCTAAATCAACACATTTAGCGGATCTGATTCAATAAAACACATAGGCAGGGTCGATCCACCTCAGTCCATCAACTCATATTGCGGAGCATAAAACAATTGATACAGCAAGAATCATGGCGGCAACATATTGAACCACTTCCCCCATATTTTGTGGAATAATTCGGGGGAGCCTCGGGCCTCAAACAGGGCCTCCTCCTGTATGCCGCACCAGTCAACCCCCCTTCTCCACCTCTTCACAGTAGGTGCAGCAGTACGCGACTAGTGCATCGCTATGTCCCTTTTGGCCACAGCCACCGCAGTCCCCAAGAGGCTCTTTTCCATTCTGGAACCATCCACGCCGTGAAAGATCCCCAGCAGCCTCCGAAGTGGGTCATGGGGCACCTCCCACCCCAGGGCCTGTGTGAGTTCCCGCTCTACCCCATTCCAGAACCTCAGTATTGCCAGGCAGAGCCAGACCGTGTGGAAAAAATCAGCGGGTGGAGCCGCATTTCGGGCAGTCTGGGGAGGGTCGCAAGCGGGCATGGAAAAGGCACTCCGGGGTGAGGTAGACCGCGTGTAAATAGTATATCTGCACTAGGCGCAGCCTGGAGGACGTGGTCCGGATCCTGGGTGCCGTGGAGAAGTGTGGCTCAATGGTTAGAGCGGCAGACCCTGATGCAGAGGTCTGGCCGGGGCCAGGGTTCAATTCCCGACGCGGCAGGGTCTTGGGCTCGATAATTCTCGCCTCGGTGCCTACTCTAATCATGGGTCCCACACTGTAACTCTGGGCAATAGATTGCTTAATCTCCACAATGGCCCTAAAGCGCTGGGATGCCTGGCTTCACCTTGGGGGTGCCCAGTAGAGAGCATCTCACAGGGAAAGCCAGGACGGGTTCCACAGCGGTATACAGCGCCAAGATCCCTGTCAGGTGATAGTGCGCTTTAGAAATATACATACATTTACATAAGAGCATCTCTCCAATCTGCCTCCTCCAGGGGTCCACCCACTCCTCCCAACGCGCGCACAATTTGGCTAAAGACGCGGGCCGTTATTCACTAGGGAGCGATAGATGCGGGACACTCCTCCTCTGCTCGGGTTCCCCATTATCACCTGGGCCTCCAGCGGACTAAACTCTGGGGCGGAGACCGGCGAGGGGAGGTGTGCGTGGATGGCATGGCGCAGCTACAGATATCGGAAGTGTGTGAGCATGGGGAAGAGCATAGTGCTGCTGCAGGTCTGCAAAGGCCCGGATATGGTCCTCCACCCATACATCCCCGAGGACCGAGATGCCAATCAGGTCCCAACGGCGGAACACATTCAGGGACGAAACCTCTCGGAGCCAGGTACCATGCCACAGTGGTGTCTGACGAGTAAGTTTGCAGTTACACCCCGTGTGGGGCAGGGCAGTGCGCCAGGCCAGGAGAACCGTCTCAGTGATTGGCGCTATGGTCTGGGGGCACCGGGCTGCCGTATAGGAACGCCTGGATTTGTGGAAAGTCTACAGCCTCAAGCTCAACCCGGTATGCTGGGTCGGACCAGCCGCCCGCATACCAGTCGGGAATGACTACGAGTTTAGTGGCAAGATAGTAGGTAAAGGTGAGTCAACCCTAAGCCCCCATCGAAGGGGGGGATGCGGGTATGCGCCTCCCCAGAGGAATCGGGACAGGATCCCATCAAGTTCGCGGAACCAAGTGCGGGGGAGGGGGACAGAGATGTTTTGTAAGATGTAGAGGAAGCGGGGGAGGACCATCATTTTGAAGAGAGCGCTTTTCCCTAAGGGGTTGAGGGGAAGGGTTTGCCATCTTTTAATATCCGCCTTCGTCCGGGCCACGAGGGGAGTGATATTCAGTGCTCACTCGAGTTCCGGCAGGAGGGCCACCCATATCCCAAGGAATTTAACCAAATGGTGTCTGAGGGGAATAGACGACTGCCAGTCATAGCACTGCCTGGAAAGATGCATCGGGACCAATGTGGATTTAGCCGCATTGAGCCGGAGTCCGGAAACCTTTTCGAAGGCAGCGAGGATCCGCAAGCATCTGGGACCTGAACTCGCAGGGTCCGCAAGATAGAGAAGCACGTCATCAGCGCAGAGGGCTATTTTATCTATGTGGCTCTCATTCCAAGCCCATCTCTGGACAAGGGGGTCCATCCGGATGAGCGTTGCCAGGGGCTCCATTGCTAGCGCAAACAGAGTGGGGAAAGGGGGCATCCCTGGCGCGTGCCTCTGCGGATCGGAAAGGCCTCGGAAAGTTCCCCATTGACAAGCACTCGGGCCCTGGGGTTGGTGTATAGGACCCTGATGAGGCGGCGGAACATAGGGCCAAAGCCCATCGCCACTTATAATTCCTACAGCTTGGTGACCAGGAGTGCCTCATATGTTTTGTAGTATACAATAGATGGGCCGTCTAAGCCAGGAGTTTTGCAGGTAGGAGAAGCACAGATGGCTCCCTGTATCACTTGTTCAGTTATTGGGCTGTTTAAGGCTTCCCTATCTTTCACTGAGATGTGTGGCAACGCAACCTTAAGAAAGACGTCTTGAATGCCAAGCACTCGGCGGTCAGGCACAGGGCCGTATAGCGTCTGGTAATGGTCATAGGACTCCGCATGTATTGCTGCCTGAGTGGTGGTGACTGAATTGGGGGGAAAAGGCGGATACAAATAATTGGGTCAACCTCTGATGCACGCTTCAAGAGCCATGCCAACAGGCAACCTGGTTTATCTCCCTCTGCATGCATCTTAGTTTGGAATGACTTGTTGTTCAGGAAGCGCAATGACTCTAGCAGTTGTGCGTGGCGTTCCTGCACATCAGTCAAGTCAGCTCTCGCCATGCCACCTGCCAGCATCACCCTCTCGAGCCTTCCACGCAAATCTTCCACTTCTGCAAGTTCCCCTAAGACGGCATTTATGCAATGACCACGGATCACAGTTTTCATGGCCTCCAACTCCACTAGACACACAGTGGCTGTGTAACTATTTTATCTATGTAATTAGCTAGGATGTCATGGACCATTTTGCGGAATACTGCCTGAAGCGCTGTGGATTGCAATCTCCAGGTAGGCACTGGCAGGGCAATGTCCCCTCAGGTAGGGTGAAGTAGTAGTGGATTATGATCTGAGTGGGTCTTGCCAGGTACTCCGTCCCTGTGACTTTAAGCGGTATGATAGGATGACAAAGTTTGTGCTCTAGCCAAAAATGGAAGTCATGGGGCTGGGAGTAAAAGGAATAGTCTTTGGTGGCTGGGTTCAATATCCTCCAGCTATATACTAGTGACCAATGTGAGATCCATTGTGTGAAGTATGTCTCTGAATGCCATGGGGGAATTAGGGAGTAAGGTAGGACCTATGAAGGTCTGGTTTTACCAGGTGGTTAGGCACCCCTGATAATTCACGGCAGGTGGGGCCGCTTTGTCAGCAGTGATGACATGCGTGCCAGAACTGTGGTTGCGCAATGCTAGGCACATGCACACGATAGTATCTGCCCATCCAGCTTTCCTGCCACAAATACATATCGTCCCTCCGGGTCTACCCCGGTCTCCGCGCTATGAAAGGGTACTGAGGAACATATCCAAATCAACATCCCATGAGCAAAGCCAGAGTAAGTTGCACCAATACATTTGCCCCTTCAGCACTTTTGCAACTGCTGGTCTTACCCGTGAGCTTCATGCGTTTCCAGTAGGAAAGCTATGTAGCCCTCCCGCCCCACCGCCTAATGTATTGATGTGCGGCGTGACGCCTCCTAGCAGTGTCCATGCCTGAACATTTCCAGGTCATAGCTTTACCCATGGTGAGTCTTCAGGGGTGCAAGCCGAAAGCCCAAGTACCGGACTGCCAGTTTATGGAGGCCACCAGGGGCAAATTACAATTGTGATGCATTGCTTTTGAGAGAGGAGACTCAATTCTAACATTTAAACAACTTTCTCAACTCCCAGAGTGGCAGAGCAACATCTGGCTGCCCAAACAGCCAACAAAGTAGGTTAGGTGTGTGGGTCCTGGGCCATGGTTTTGAAAAGGCCACAGGAGTCTCAAAGTGTGAGTTAGAGACTTGGTCTTAGCAGACCGTCAACAGCTCTTGATTTACATGCAGGTTAATAGCCAGGGTGTGTGCGGGGGCAGCTGTAGTGGAAAACCGTCCTGCCCCTCAGGTCGGTCTACAGGTGTAGAAAAAGAAGGTGGGGTTATTGCTGCAGATAGATCAAGTCATCTGCAGTTTGAGGCATTACAGCAGTGAGCTCTGTGTGAGTACCGATTCGCATTCAGATGAGGTTCTCCCGACCCCTCAGTAGGGCGAGCAGTGTCCAGATCTCAGAAGCGGGCCGCTGCAAACTCAGATATCCTGTTGTGCTGTGTCTGGGTCTCTGTGGGAGCTCCTGAGGCGTCTTCCCACGACGCTGCCACATGACTGGTCCTAAGAGGTCTGAATGGTGGTGTCACCCTCCCCACTCAACCCCATGCATCGCCGAACTTCGTGAAAAAGTAGGATTTTCCATTTATCAGTACTTTTAGTTTTCCGGGAAACAGGAGTGCATATTTTAAGACCAGTCTCCCTCAGTATGCGCTTTACACTGAGGAATTTATAACCCAAAGGAGTCGGGTCCTTTTTGGGCGTGGACAAGGCTGGACCATATATAAATGCAAAAAACACACAAATGCCTAGACCGCTCTTTTTTTTTAAAAAACAAGAACAATTAATGAAGGTCATGAATACTCTTTCTTCCTGCCTTTCTTTTCCTCCTTTTGATTTTGTCTCATTTATTGAGATTAAGTACACATCAACTTAATTTTGAGTTTGTGTAGACCTTGGGTAACTTGCTGAGAATGTGTGCGCGTTCAACAGCAGAGTAAGGGGACATACCTACTGGTATAATGTGGGCAGTGCACCAGGATTCCACAAAACCAGTAAGGTTCTCCCCTTGCACTCCCTTTGGGAATCCAACCAACCTGATATTGTTGCACCAGGAGCAGCCATCTAGGTGACTTACTTTACCTGATCTGTCAGCACCAGTAGGCAATGCTGGCATTCAGGTGAGGCCAGGAGAGACAGAGGTTCCTCCACTGCTACCGCCCCTTTACCCTTCTGGGCCGCGGATTTGTCCACGGGGCCCTCCTCGACCTCTGTCCTCCAGGGAAGGGGGGGGGCAGTGGGGACTTCCCCCGGTTGTCTCAAGGGCCTGCATGTTTCAGAGCAGAGGATCGCAGCCTACAACACTGGCTGCTCCCCAAATGGTGCCAGTATCTCCAATTCCATGCCCCTATTCCAGTATTCCTGGACTCTTCACTTGTCGCCACTTAACCGCTTCTGTGCTCATGACCGCTCCATGCTGTCATGAGCCACGAGCGGCGTCTGTTCATTACGCCGTGGAGCCGTCATCCAACTGCTGCTCAGCCCACGCGGCACGAATTCCCCGCCGTCATGAGCACACGCCGCCCGTGAGTCATGATGGCGTGGAGCCGTCATGGGTAAGGGGCTGCTGCGCTCGCCCCCCCCCCGGCGCCATGGCTAAATTCACAACGCGGCGAAAGGGTTAAGGAGACTGAGGGTAACAACTCGCATCAGCTGCCACCCATGGCCCGTCAGGCTAGCCAGCAATGGCCCTCAGTCACCACGGCCTGCGCTCCTCAACTCGGCGGCGCTGCATGGCTCTCAATGGTGCGGTGTCTGTGTTCCAAGGTGCTCCTGTTTGCTGTCAATGGCCCCATACTGTTGCGGGGGCTTGGTGATGTGCTGGATTTGTGGGCCCACCAATTCAGAGCCTCACAACCTCTTATCTGCCATCTTGCGGCACCTGACCTCACCACTCTGGAAAGTCTCCTTAACAAATCCCCTTTTTAGAGGCGATGTGATGCACGATTTTAGAAGGCCTGAAATGATTCACCATATACATTTGTTGTGGCCTGCTTACTGTTGGAGAATATCTTTCCTAGGAGCTGTTCATTCAGCAAATTAAGTTTGTAGGCACTTTGCTCACATGAGCAATATTTTTCATGAGAAGAAGTAACTTGTGAAACTTTTTTTTTTACTTCAGGTTGGTTCAGGCTTTCATAATATTCTATTTCTACAGCTACTCTTTCCTCCAAACTGTCCTCTTCAGCAGAAAGGTCTTTGCAAACTTTGGAAGTATAGTGTGTCTTGTGTTTGTAGCTCGATAAAACTAACACCCTTAGGAAGTTTTTTGATAATCAACTTTGAGTATATAAAAAAAAACAGGAGGAAATTTATTGGCTGCAGCTCCTAAATCAACACATTTAGCGGATCTGATTCAATAAAACACATAGGCAGGGTCGATCCACCTCAGTCCATCAACTCATATTGCGGAGCATAAAACAATTGATACAGCAAGAATCATGGCGGCAACATATTGAACCACTTCCCCCATATTTTGTGGAATAATTCGGGGGAGCCTCGGGCCTCAAACAGGGCCTCCTCCTGTATGCCGCACCAGTCAACCCCCCTTCTCCACCTCTTCACAGTAGGTGCAGCAGTACGCGACTAGTGCATCGCTATGTCCCTTTTGGCCACAGCCACCGCAGTCCCCAAGAGGCTCTTTTCCATTCTGGAACCATCCACGCCGTGAAAGATCCCCAGCAGCCTCCGAAGTGGGTCATGGGGCACCTCCCACCCCAGGGCCTGTGTGAGTTCCCGCTCTACCCCATTCCAGAACCTCAGTATTGCCAGGCAGAGCCAGACCGTGTGGAAAAAATCAGCGGGTGGAGCCGCATTTCGGGCAGTCTGGGGAGGGTCGCAAGCGGGCATGGAAAAGGCACTCCGGGGTGAGGTAGACCGCGTGTAAATAGTATATCTGCACTAGGCGCAGCCTGGAGGACGTGGTCCGGATCCTGGGTGCCGTGGAGAAGTGTGGCTCAATGGTTAGAGCGGCAGACCCTGATGCAGAGGTCTGGCCGGGGCCAGGGTTCAATTCCCGACGCGGCAGGGTCTTGGGCTCGATAATTCTCGCCTCGGTGCCTACTCTAATCATGGGTCCCACACTGTAACTCTGGGCAATAGATTGCTTAATCTCCACAATGGCCCTAAAGCGCTGGGATGCCTGGCTTCACCTTGGGGGTGCCCAGTAGAGAGCATCTCACAGGGAAAGCCAGGACGGGTTCCACAGCGGTATACAGCGCCAAGATCCCTGTCAGGTGATAGTGCGCTTTAGAAATATACATACATTTACATAAGAGCATCTCTCCAATCTGCCTCCTCCAGGGGTCCACCCACTCCTCCCAACGGGCGCACAATTTGGCTAAAGACGCGGGCCGTTATTCACTAGGGAGCGATAGATGCGGGACACTCCTCCTCTGCTCGGGTTCCCCATTATCACCTGGGCCTCCAGCGGACTAAACTCTGGGGCGGAGACCGGCGAGGGGAGGTGTGCGTGGATGGCATGGCGCAGCTACAGATATCGGAAGTGTGTGAGCATGGGGAAGAGCATAGTGCTGCTGCAGGTCTGCAAAGGCCCGGATATGGTCCTCCACCCATACATCCCCGAGGACCGAGATGCCAATCAGGTCCCAACGGCGGAACACATTCAGGGACGAAACCTCTCGGAGCCAGGTACCATGCCACAGTGGTGTCTGACGAGTAAGTTTGCAGTTACACCCCGTGTGGGGCAGGGCAGTGCGCCAGGCCAGGAGAACCGTCTCAGTGATTGGCGCTATGGTCTGGGGGCACCGGGCTGCCGTATAGGAACGCCTGGATTTGTGGAAAGTCTACAGCCTCAAGCTCAACCCGGTATGCTGGGTCGGACCAGCCGCCCGCATACCAGTCGGGAATGACTACGAGTTTAGTGGCAAGATAGTAGGTAAAGGTGAGTCAACCCTAAGCCCCCATCGAAGGGGGGGATGCGGGTATGCGCCTCCCCAGAGGAATCGGGACAGGATCCCATCAAGTTCGCGGAACCAAGTGCGGGGGAGGGGGACAGAGATGTTTTGTAAGATGTAGAGGAAGCGGGGGAGGACCATCATTTTGAAGAGAGCGCTTTTCCCTAAGGGGTTGAGGGGAAGGGTTTGCCATCTTTTAATATCCGCCTTCGTCCGGGCCACGAGGGGAGTGATATTCAGTGCTCACTCGAGTTCCGGCAGGAGGGCCACCCATATCCCAAGGAATTTAACCAAATGGTGTCTGAGGGGAATAGACGACTGCCAGTCATAGCACTGCCTGGAAAGATGCATCGGGACCAATGTGGATTTAGCCGCATTGAGCCGGAGTCCGGAAACCTTTTCGAAGGCAGCGAGGATCCGCAAGCATCTGGGACCTGAACTCGCTGGGTCCGCAAGATAGAGAAGCACGTCATCAGCGCAGAGGGCTATTTTATCTATGTGGCTCTCATTCCAAGCCCATCTCTGGACAAGGGGGTCCATCCGGATGAGCGTTGCCAGGGGCTCCATTGCTAGCGCAAACAGAGTGGGGAAAGGGGGCATCCCTGGCGCGTGCCTCTGCGGATCGGAAAGGCCTCGGAAAGTTCCCCATTGACAAGCACTCGGGCCCTGGGGTTGGTGTATAGGACCCTGATGAGGCGGCGGAACATAGGGCCAAAGCCCATCGCCTCCAGCACGTCTTGTAGGTAGTCCCAGTTCACCGTGTCAAATGCCTTCTCAAAGTCGAGGAAGAGAAGGGCCAGGCACGGGAACAGGCGGGCCCGGTGGGCCAAGGCTAGGTGGAGGCGACGGATGCAATGACTGGTGCCTTTGGCCGGCATGAACCTGCACTGGTTAGGATGGACCAGGTCTTGCAGGAGAGGCTTAAGCCTCTGGGCCAATATCGCGGCGAAGAGCTTGATCTCTGTGTTGATAAGCGAGATCGGGCGGTAGTCCGCACAACTCATGGAAGGCAGCTGGGTCTTAGGGATGACCACTATCATGGCTTGGTCCAATTCAGGGGGGGAAGAGCCGGTTTCAGTCACATGCCGGAAGAGTACTAATAGTTGGGGAGCCAGGATGTCCCGGAAGGCAGCATAGTACTCCTGTGGATACCAGTCGGGCCGGGCGTCTTGCTAGAGTGAAGAAAGGGGATGGCCACTAGGACCTTGTCCAAGGTAAAGGGGCGGTCTAGGGCCTCAGCGGATTCACAAATGAGAGAGGGGAGTCGGGCCTGAGCCCCGTCCAACAGGGTGGCCAGGGGCGCATCTGCCGGTCTCGCCGCATAGAGGCGCGCATAGAAATGAGCAAAGGTTTCGGCTATGGTCGGGGAAGTCACCTGGAGGGTACCGTCTTGCGCACGGACCTCTGGAATAATACGATGGACTCTGGGATAAGAGACCAAATTATGGAGGAGCTTGCCATTTTTATCTCCCCAGCCGTACACCTGCGCCACCGACGATCGCCACAGCATTTGGGCCGAGTCCAATGAGAGCTGACGGATCTCCTCTCGAACCAGCGACAGCTGCCGGGTGGGGTCCACTCGTCCAGCAAGAGTTTGCTCTGCCTCCAGCCGCGCAGCCCGTGTCTCTACCTCAGTAAGCCGGGCCAGTTGGTACGCACGTTTGGCATGTACAAGCCCCCTTGCCAGCCCTCGAATCACGGCCTTACCAGCTTCCCATAGGGTCCCTGGCCAGGGAACTGAACCCTCGTTGGTGGAGAAGTAGTGGTCTAGCTCCTGTCTCAGCGAGTCCACCAGTGTAGGGTCTTGTAGGAACCATGCGTGAGATGCCAGACTGCCTGTGGGTTCTTTGGGGACGAGCCAGATGGAGGGAGACGGGGGAGTGATCGGACAGTCCCCTGGGCAGAATAGCGGTTCCAGAGACCCGGTGGCAGTCGGTGGCCGGAAGCAGGAGAAGGTCGATTCCGGAATGCCGACGTGTGGGTGTACTGCGCCTTGCAGGGATTCCAGACACGTCTCAGAGCCCCAGAGCCGAGGCCCAACGCGATAAAGCAGCAGAAGAGGAAATCCGGACCGCGGACGTAGTCCCGGTCGAGTCACGTTGAGGCAGCATGACAGTGTTGAAATTGCCTCCAACCACCGTAAGGCTGTGCGGGAGGGTGGAGAGAATCTGTGTTGGGCGTCGGGGGCAGGAAGGCGGGCGGGATGTAGAGATTCAGGATGTTTAGAGGGCAACCCTTACCATGCCCGAAATCACCACGTAACGCCCCTACGGGTCAGTGTCGGCCATGGTCAGGGTAAAGTCTGAGCAAGATTGCTACCCCTCGGGACCCGCGCGTAAACCCAGAGTGCCATACCATCACAAAGCCATAGCGGGCCAGGAAGGTGCATTGTGTGCCTAATAAGTGGGTCTCCTGGAGAAGGAGGACGTCTGCCGCTTGGCGGTGGGCCGCTCGTAGGATGGCCGTGCGCTTAATATGGTCCAAAAGACCATTGATGTTCCAGGAGAGAATGTGGAGGGGTCTAAACAGCGTATATGCCAACAGGGGAGGAGTGGATGTGGGGGGACGGAGGATTGCTGGGGAGCGCACCCAGGGAGGGGGGGGGGGGCTAGCGGCACCGTGAGGAGGCAGGAGGAGCCTATCAAAGGCATTAAGTGAAGCAGGAGGACTGGAGGCCCTATAAGGAAGGAGGGGGGGAGCGACCGCCCGCAGCCTCCCCCATGGCGGCCCGTAGGCAGCCGAAAATAACAAAGTAGTGAATAATAGGAGCTGCCTGTCGGGTGTGGACTCACCCACCACATTTTGCCAAAAAGGAGAGCTGCAACCAGCCACCCGTAGGTGGCACCAACCATGGCCGAGGAGCGGCCGAACATAACCGAACCAGACAGCGGCGCGGAGGTGGCCAAGAACAACAAACCAATGGGAGTCGACAGACTCTCTCCCCACCTGTACCCCCCAACTCCCCCCACCCTACACTTCAAAACAGGAAGCATCTGTCACCCCAAATTCCAATCAACCAAAAACCCCGCATGGGGAAGATACTAAACTAAAACGGTTAGTAGGGAGCAGTAGCAATAAACAAAAGTTTGCTAAGGAGGACCCCCTTCCGTATTAGAGGATAAATGCCAACAGCTTTAAACACAAGAGCTTGATGGACAACTGGGATTCAAGATAACCGTGTCAGTCTCACAGAAGACAAAAGGATGTGGTGTTAAAAAGGAGAGGAGTAAACGGCAGAAGCACAGACTAGGAGAGTGTATGCAGTTCAGGGCGCTCTCCCCACAGTGGATCGCCACGAGTGGGCAGCCCTCCGGGCCGCGAGCAAGGTTCAAGTGGCTGGGGCCGGACGGATGAACCGAGCCATGGGATCAGGCAGCAGATGACGCCGGCTCAGACCTCCACATCGTTCGGGGAGTCACGGATCACAGGGCTGCCGGATAGGTCCGAGTCTGACTGAGCCCTCCGCAGGCCCGCGCTCGACTCAGGGGCCCCATCCATGACAATCAGGGAGGGGCACAAGGCGGAGGAAGGGGCACCCTGGTCCGTGAGCGGGGATGGGGGCCGCCAGGACCCCCCGGCGAGGGAGAGGCCCCCCTCCTGACGACTGCCTCGCCTGCGGGATCCGGTCTGGTGGCGTCGTGGCCTGGGCCTTTCAGGGTTGAGCTGGGTCGTAGGCCTCCGGACGGGGGATGGGGCTCACCTGGGCAAGAGGGGGTGCTTCTCCGTTAGCCAAGTCCATGCCGCCTGCGGGCAGTCGAAGAAAAAGGTCTTGTCCTGGAAAAAAACCTTAGATCGGGCCGGGAAGAGGAGCCCATATCGCAGTCCCAGCGCCCTAAGCTTTTGTTCGACCTCGTCATAGGATCTACGCTGGGATTATACCTCTCGAGAGTAATCAGGGAAAATCATTATCTTAGAGTTCTGAAAGAGCAGTGGGCCCAGTTGCCTGGCGGCCCCCAGGATGGCGTCCCTGTCCCGAAAGTTGAAGATGCGAAGAATGATGGGCCGGGCCCCCAGGAGGCGGCTTGGGCGCGAGTGAACGGTGGGCCCGTTCTATTGCGAACCAGGGGGAGAGCTTCTCTGCAGGCATCCAGGAGTGAA
The DNA here is from genome assembly GCF_964263255.1 of Lissotriton vulgaris. NCBI lineage: Eukaryota > Metazoa > Chordata > Amphibia > Caudata > Salamandridae > Lissotriton > Lissotriton vulgaris. The sequence goes on along the minus strand of NC_141691.1, from coordinate 2,005,173,591 downwards.
TCCAGGTTTCGAAGAAGACGGCGGTGGACCCCTTCTCCACCCCCTCCGGGAATCCCAGGAGGCGCAAGTTGTTTCTGCGTGCTCTATTTTCGGCGTCCTCTGCCTTGCTGTGGAGCTCCGACGTCAGTGTCTGAAGGCGGGTCACCTGGGTCTTGAGGGTGGTCAGGTCATCCTCCACCATGGAGATACGTGATTCCGCTGTGGTGATCCGCGCCGTGGCGTTACGGAGGTCCTGCCGGATGAGGGCCACATCCACTCTCACCTCCCCAATCTTGTTTTCCACGGAGGCTTGGCACGTACTTATTGCTTGGAGGATAGTGGACAGGTCCCCCCCTTCAGCCCCCTGCGTGGGCGGGGGGCCGGCACTAGACTCCTGGTCCGGTTTGGTGAACTGGTCCATCTGCAGCTGGGTCGGGGGGAACGGATTTTGCGTGGTTTTGCCCCTGCCTATGGTCGCAGCGGGCCCGGTGATAGCACTCAGGGGGTGGTCCCATTCCAAGTACCCAGTCCAGAGGCTCTAGCCTTCTGGCTAAGCGAGGGGGGCCCCCGAGGCCCCGTGATCCGGTGGCAGCGCGGCAGTCTCACCACGGCTGCAGTCCCCAGGCCTCTCCCTGTGGCGCAGGCAGGATGATCCCAGGAGCAGGGAGGCAGGGTGAGGGAGGGGAAGGCCAAGCGAAGGATCCCCTGGCGATCGTGCAGGATGGAGCGGCAGGCGGTCAGCAGTCCCGGACAGCTAAAGCGGAAAAAAGCAGGCCCCCCTGCCGGCGTTGTCCACAGGCCGCAGTAACAGTCAGAGTGAATCACACCACCAACACTCGGCTCCCATGAGGAGTGTCAGTGTCAACAGATGGGGAGGGTGTGGTGCTCAAAGGCCTCCAAGCACGTGGGGGGCAGGTCCGCTGGACAGGCGCCCGGTCAGTCAGATGGGTCCGGCAGTCAAGTGCCTCCACAGATGCAGAGGGGAAAGGCGCTGGGAGGCCGGTCAGTAGCCGGGCGAATAGGCAGTCTCGGGCGGTAGTGTCCCTCGGGCTCCCCAGGCCTCCCAGCCCGCACGAACCACACACGGACGAGGCCAAAGGGGAGCCCTCCACCCAGCCTCGAGTCTCTCCTCACCTTCAGCAGCCCGTGTGGGTCCCAGGTCTCAGCAGGCCTCGGGCCAGGTCCACAGAGGGAGCGGAGCCGCGATAGCCCTTGGCCAGCCCCGCAGGAGTCTCACATCGCCCCTGACGGGGCCTCAGCACCTTCAGGCCGAGGCCTGACGCCGCCGGCCTCAGGCGCCGCGCATTCAGCGCCAGGTCAGCCAGGAGCAGCGGCCTCTGGGGGGGTCTCCGCCGCCCGGCGGGGCGGGCCTAATCGGAAATAGGTATCGCCCGCAGCTCCACCCACCCGGCGGGGGCAGAGAGCTGCCTGGGCCGCAGAGAGCCGCCGGCCGGGGCCCACAATGCCGGGACGTCTTGTCGGCTCAGATGAGGGCCGCCATTTTGGACCTCGCGGCCAGGAAGGAATGATCGGGCCAGCAGAGGAGTCTCTCCGGCTCAACGGGACACACTGTGGCTCCAGGGAGTGCAGGGCAGGCAGGGAAATTCAGCAGCACAGGGCCGTGCACCGATGGCAGCTGGTGAGTGCGGATGCCAGGAGGATGACGGATGGAGGGTCCGGAGCACTCTTAGAGTGCGACCGCCAACTTGACGCTTCAGGCCCCGCCCCACCCTTAGGAAGTTTAAACTCAGTTTAATCAGTTATGGGCCTGTGCAAACTTGTTAGCTACTTGTAAACAATATATTTCTGATGGATACAACTATCCCTCATTTTAAGTTAACAAAAGTTGTTTTCTGTGAAAGCAAAAAATTCACACCCTTCTCAGTAATTACCTATTTACAGATATGTGTTAGGCGGCAATGTGGAAATCTGTGCAAACCGCTACAACACATTATTGTCTTGATTACAAATCCAAATTTTATTAAGTGTATTCAGAGTGGGTTAAGTTTTCTTAAGGAACCAGTATAAGTGTTTTACTCTGCTTTTTCAACTCAATTTTTTTTCATCACTTTTAAAGAGCTAAGCGTGCTGTTTTACTTAGTTCTTCTGACAAGCCAGTATTTCATGAAGAAGAAAAAGCTACTTGTGTGTATTCCTAGTTCACCTTCAAGGGAATCGTTATTCAACTCCTATTTGGCCCTCTTTTCTGCTTACACTGAGATAAAAATTAGTTATTTAGGGAACTTTTCATGAGGTTCCATAAAAGCGAACTGAAGCAACTGCTGGTGTGTGATATTGGAACGCTGATGCTATTAAAGAAACCCTTGTGAGGCTCCTACCTATGAGGCATTATTACCCTCTATTACCTTCTCTTTTTCCTTTAAATTGATTTGTAAAAAAATTAAGTTTGACACTTAATTTTCACCTGTTCCTTACCTCGTACCTGTGTTCTTACCTGTGTCCTGTCCTCTGACCAGACCCAGAGTTTTTTGGACCAGCTCCAGTGCTGCCACGATGCTCCATGCCTCGACCTTCTCCCTCCCTCTTCTCGACCTTCCTTTCTCCATCTTATTTTCCTGTTCTCTCTCCAGTTTCACCACTTTCTTTACCTCTTTGCCCATTAACCTTCTTTGGCGCAGTCTGAGTTTTTTGTCTTTCTTTTCATTTACATATTGTTATTGGCGCTCAAGGACATGTACATAGAGAGCGTAATAAGCATCTAAACCACAATTTTGTGTGCACACTCTAAAGTAAACTTCCATTGTCCAGGACACAACAAAAATACATATACAATAGCTGTTGTTATCACTGTAATCAAGAGTACATTGCAAGTGTCCTGCTGTGCTGGAGTGCAGTGGAAAGAACTACACATACATAAGTTGAACCAGCACAACAAAAACCAAGAGGGAGGGGTACGCGTTCCTACCCCATCCCCATGTGTGACTAAAGATCCCTAAATACTTGTAAATAAAAAAAGGGGGAAGGCATAATCTCCTCCCAGTGCATTTGAGGGAAAGAGTAGCTAACCCAACGGGGGAAGGTCGGCCAGAAGCGGGACTGGGAGTAAAGGATCCAGGAGACCGACGGAGATAGGCCAGAACGTAGTAGTCAGCGGGCACTCTACATTGCCACGAACCCATGTACCCCCAAGGGTAGAACAAGTAGGGCAGGCGGCTCCTTGCTCAGCCACCGAGCGGCCACGGTCGGCGTGATGGCGTAGCACTGTTGTTGTCGATTCAAGGGGGCCTATCGCATTCTTGGCCTCTGTCGCGGCTAGATAACGTCCCCAGTCACTTGGTGATGAGGGGCTGTTACATCCCACCCCCGGTTAATGCTGCATGTCTCTTTTAGCGAGTATATCTGTGTACACATCAGCTAGCCATAGCTGTGTAGGAGGTGCCAGGGAGGACTTCAGGTATACGTCTTTTTGCAGGTATTTAGGTCAGGTCTAAACATGTGTTTGCTGGTTTACGTTCAGTGGTACACGTGGTAAGAACCAACAAACAGTGTGATGGGTCTTTTGTCAAAGGTGAGCCCAGCACCTCGGACAAATGAGAGAGTGCCTCGACCCAATATTGACTAATGACTGGGCAGTTCCACACCATGTGTATGAAGTCAATTGTGGGAGATGCACACAGTGGGCAGATATAACCAGTACCCAGGTTCACCTATGCAACCAGATAGTGTGTTAAATGGGTATGGTGCAAGTAGTTAAACTCTGTGTATTAAAGACAGGCACTGGTGAATATGACTTTCACCATTCCTACACATTGCGTCCACTGCCTTTTCGTGACGCAACGGTTTGGAATACGAGATTGACACAGGACTGCCACTACTAAACAAAATAGGACCTACATGTGCCCCAGATTGCAGTGAGCAGAGTCCAGGAAGTGGTAAGGAGGCTTTCTCTTTCCTAAAAAAATATTTTCCTTACCTTTGATTGCATCATCTTTTCTTTTTTAAATTTCTTTAACTGTCTTTGCCTGTGGTTATAACAGTTTAAAATTGTAGTTTTAACCTGCATGTGATTGCATAATTTATCACCTTTTTTGTGTTTAAACTTGTGGGTTTTCCTGCCCGTGACTGCTTCCATTTAACCTGTTGAATTGTGGGATTTGCAGTCCAAACTCTGTAGTTTTTCCCTCTCATTCCCTGTGACTACCAGTTTGTTCCTCCAAATTTCTCCTTTGCTCTGTGCTAAGACCTGTATGTTAAGCAGTGCACCCCCAGGCCACCATTTTATGTTATCAAGTAAATAAAACCAGCCCCCCCTCCACTTCCAGCAACAGGCATATTCTACATCAGAGGGTGCTCTGAGACAGCAGTAATCTGCTGTGTGCTGTTTAAACTGTATTTAATAGGGACTGTGCACTTCGTCTTTTGGCCAGGAGGGGGAGTAAAGTTTTATTCAAACAGTATTGTTAAAGCACAAGTTTGTTAGGCCATCACCTGCATAAGTCCAAAGTGTGGATTGAGCCTGTCTGTCTCCTAGGAGATTTCTGAATAGAGCAGCTCACCAGTCTCAGCCCCACCCCAGGCCAGCAGACCTAGGACTGCTGATTAGTTTTTCCACCTCCAAGCAAAATCTGAGCCCTCCTCTCACATCTGCCCTGGTCCCTTAAGGCCTGGTGTGCACCCCAAATCCTCCATCTTGTGAGCTGCAGCCTACATGTGCCCCGGATTGTAGTGAGCAGAGTCCAGGAAGTGCTAAGCAGGCAGACAACTGCTGTCTCTTCCCTAAAAAATGATTCCCCTAGGTTTGATTGCATCTTTTCTTTTTTAAATTTCTTTAACTGTGTTTGCATATGGTTGTTACAGTTTAAAATTGTAGTTCTGAACTGGCGTGGCTGGCGACGACAAGATGGAGGTCGCACTTTGAGAGTGCTCATGGACCCCCTCCATCAGCCTCCTGCCATCGTCCTGAATAACTTACCTGACGGACATCCACCGCCCGTGTGGAGACCCTGGTGTTGCCTGCTGTCCCCCGGGGTCATCGGATAGCCCTAGCCCGTCAACGGATAGCTCTGGCCCGTCAACGGATAGCTCTGCCCTGGGCCGCGGACAGCCCGTTCTTTGCAAAATGGCGGCCCCCACGTAGCGCGGACCGAGCCTGTATGGGTGGTCCTCCTGGGGTCTGCGGCGCTCTTCCCCCGGCGGCGAGAGGCTGGGGCCGCGGGTCCAGGGAGCCGCTGATTCTTCCCTGGGCTTCGCGAGGAGTGGAGCTGCCGATTGCGGGTGACCGCGGACGTCACCTGCGGTCTCCGTGGCCCGAGCCCGGCCGGCGGTGACGACCTGTGCTTGCTGGAGGGTGGCGGTGGCGACCGCCGGGAGGGGGCATTGGAGGCCCCGAAGAGCTGCGGCCGACGCCGCCTGTTGAATCCCCACTAGAGCTCCCGCTGCAGTGAGGGCCCTGGGGGTGGGGTGCGAGGGCCCGCGCTTACTGCCTGGGGCCTGGGCCTCTGCTGGCTTCCCGTGCCTCACCTGGCTGGACCCTGAGGCCACCTGCGGGGGACTGCGGCCTGCCGGTGGTCTGCGATGGGCGGCCCTGAGACTCACCGCTCCTGCATGGCGATACCTCGGTCCCCCTGGCTCCCTGTGCGGGGCTGACTGCATCCGGGGAGGCGGTGACTGACCCCCCTGCACCGCCTGAGGGACGGCGACGCTGCTGCTCCGAGTCGGAGGGGAGGATCCTCCTATAAAGCCTATGCCTGCTGTCTGGAGGTGCCACAATTGCTGGGGTGGCCGCAGGGGGTGAGGCTGGCCCTTTGCTCCTTCTTGGACTCTGCATCTCACGCTGACTGCCCCGTTTCGCTCCCCTGGCCCAGGCCTGGGCTGGGCCCTGGGGCCACCCCCCTTGTGGAGGTGCGGACATCCGTGGGGCCGTGAATGGAGCCCCCTCGATTGGTCCTTCCCGTGTGAGGTGCAACCACGTACACCCTGCAACCTGGTGACGCCACGAGGGCCGGAGTGGAGGGGGGCCTTCCGGGGGGCATACCCTGGGGCCCTGTCTCGCCTGGAGTCGCGTGCCGGCGGTGAAGCTTGTACCCGCCATCGTCCCTGAGCCGTCCTGGTCCTGCAGCGTCCCGGCCTGGGGCCCATCGCAGAGTGACTCCACACCTGGAGTGGATTGTCTGGGTGCTGTCTGACCCCGGGTGGACTGCCTGGTGCCTCGAACGCTACTTCCTACACCCCCTCCCTCCCCCCCCCCGGACACCCCGTCTGGAACACTCTGCTTTGCAATAGCCAAGGGCTGGAGTAAGTCTCGACCACCGTATCGGGTGGCTACGACGCACCTTCGACTCCCACCCGCTCCTTCCCGGCGTCTGCCGGTTGATCGCCAGCGGCTATCAGCAAACCCGGCAGCCCCCCCGGCCTCCGGCCCCACGAATCAAACGAAGATGGACCAGTTTGCGACATCAACTCGGGGGCCTGGTGGGGGGGGCGGTCGGCCCACACCCGGCCAGAGGAGACCTCTCAACCATTTTACAGGCGATCAACGTGTCCCTGGAATCCGTGGAGAATAAGATAGGGAAGGTCTGGATTGACATGGCCTGATTCGGCAAGACCTTCGTAAGGCTACGGAGCGCATCACGGAGACTGAATCCCGACTCTCTACCGTTGAGGGCGACGTCAACACCCTCAAGTCGCAGATGGCCTGTCTTCGTTCACAGGCGTCGGAACTCCATCGTCGGTCAGAGGATGCTGAAAACAGGGCGCGCCGCAACAACCTGCGCCTCCTGGGCTTTCCGAATGGGGTAGAGAAGGCCAACACCGCCACCTTCATGGAAACCTGGATCCGCTCCTGGAGGGCAAACTCTCCCCCTGGTTCGCAGTGGAGCAGGCTCATCGCTTTCTCGCCCCCAAACCGCCGCCTGGCGCCACCCCGTCCCATCATCCCCCATGTCCTTAACTTCCGTGACCGGGACGCCGTGCTGGGGGCGGCCAGAGAACTGGGACCGCTGCACTACCATGCCTCCAAAATAATGGTGTTTCCGGACTACTCGAGGGAGGTCCAGTCGCAGCGCAGATCGTACGATGAAGTCAAGCAAAAACTAAGGACACTAGGCCTGCGCTACGGACTCCTCTTCCCAGCCTGACTGAAGGTGTTTTTCCAGAATAAGACCTTCTTCTTTGATTCCCCCCAAGCTGCTTGGACTTGGCTCACGGAAGAATGACCCCTCCTGCCGAGGGCTACTCCCCCGCCATCCCAGCGGGCCCGGAGCGACTGAGCCAGACCGCGTCGCGACCCAGGAGACGCAGGAGGGCCGCCCGTCGGGGGGGGGGGGGAGGAGGGGGGGGTGGTGTCTCCCAGTCCCCGACGTCACGGCCCCAACGCTCCCAGTCCCAGGAGCGGGGGTCTGCTCCCCCGCCGTTGGCCTCTTCCCTGATCGACATGGGCGGTGTCCCTGGCCCTGGTAAGACTGTGAGGCGGGCCGTGTCTGACTCGGACCTATCCGGATGCCCTGTGATCCGAGGTTCAGATGTGGACACCGGGCCCTGATCGGCGCAGCCACCGGAGCCCGTGGCTCCATCCTGGAACTCTCTTCTGATGCTTACGCCTCTGACTTCACGCACAGACTCACTCGGAGCTTGACGAACTGGTTTGTTGGGGTATCTCTAACGCTGCAATCCTGAGCTCAAAAACCTTGGTCCGCAGATAATTGTCTATTTTCCTTCCTATTATTTGCGGTTAACACTATATCCGAACATATGGAGAGAGTCCGACTCCGCCACGTCCCGATCTCGTGGTTGCTAACCGTTTTAGTTTAGCTGTTCGCCTCCTTGCGAGGCATTAGTGACTTGATTTAGGGCGACAGATGCTTCCCGTTCTGAAGTATAGGGTGGGGGAAGTTGGGGGGCGGGGGTGGGGGGAGAGACCGTTGTCTCATCGAGACTTGGTTGTTGTTGGCTGTCTACGGACCGTCCTGTTTTGTTCTCATGAGTAGTCACAGGTTCTGCTTTCATCTACAGCTGTCTCATACACCCCAGTCCTCCTTGAGAGATTGTTGTCTCTCGGGGCTTGGCTGTTGTTGGCCGCCCACGGGCTGCCTTGTTTTTGTTCTTAGGAGTGCTAACATGTCCTACTACCCTCTTCAGATGTCGCACACACCCCTGTCTCCCTTCACTAGGCCCCAAAACCCAGGATCTAACAGGGTTCCCCCTCTTGACGGGGTGGGCTTCTCTTTGCCCACGTTCCGCACGATAGACCTCATTTCCATCCATGACCCGTGCCTATGACAAACCCCTCCACATCCTTTCCTGGAACGTGAACGGTCTTCTCTATGGTATCAAACGGACTGCGGTGCTGCGGGCAGCCTGCCGCCACATGCCTGATGCCCTTCTCCTCCAGGAGACGCATCTTTTGGGCACCCAGTGCCCGTTCCTGGCCCGACACAGGTTCGACCGTGTCTGGCACTCCGGCTTTACCAGAGGCTCTCGGGGGTGGCCATTCTTCCGTGGCGAGGGCTTCCCTTTACTGTAACTGACACGTCATAAACACCCAGGGAACATACGTAGCCGTATCGGGCCTGCTTGAGGGTAACCCCTTGAATCTCCTCTGCACCTACGTACCTCCGGCGCTCTTAGCACCCACTCTCCGGCGCCTCGCGCAGGTAGTTTCCTCCCTCCACCAAGGCCTCACCGTCGTCGGGGGAGACTTCAACGCGGTCCTCCAACCCTCCAGTTATTTCTCGGGCCCTCCCTCTGCGCATCAGCTTGCCTCTGCGAAGAGCTTGGTGGGATGAACCTCGGCAATGGGTCTTTGCGATGTGTGGCGTGTGTGGAACCCCCGTAGGGAACAGTACACCCACACCTTAGCCGCCCATCACACCCACTCACGTGTAGATTTGATACAGATGCCTGCCACGGATTTCCAGTTGGTGTCAGGGGCAGAGATTCTCCCCAGGGGAATCTCTGATCATTCCCCCATCTTGATCCACATTGGGTCCTCGTCCACTGGCCCCAAGACAACCTGGCGTCTCAACGCATGGTTTCTGCAGGATCCCGAACTGGTGAATTGCCTCGGCCAGGAGCTCCGACATTACTTCTCTGCCAGTGTAGGGTCGGTCCCCTCACAGGGAACGCTCTGGGAGGCGGGCAAGGCTGTCCTTCGCGGAGTCGCCAAGGGCCTCGTACATGCCAAGTGCGCAGCCCAAACCGCCCACCTGGAGCAGCTGGAGTCCAGAGCCGTTCACTTAGAACAGGCTCAACTGGCTGATGACGATGCTGACTCCTCTAGACAGCTCACGCTGGTACGGGGCGAGATTCAGCGGTTCTCCATGGAATCGTCCAAAATGCTTTGGCGCTCCTCAGTGGCCCGCATTTACGGCTGGGGCGACAAGAACGGCAAACTGCTCCACAATCTGGTATCCTACCCTAGAGCCCACCGCATCATCCCTGAGATCCGATCCATGTGACATCTCTGGCCATTGCGCAAACCTTCGCGCAATATTATGAGGTCCTCTACACCGCGCGCCCTCCCGGACCCTCCCTTGCTGCCTTTCTGTCGGACTCCGGAACATGCCTTCCATGTCTTCCCAAGGAAACGGCAGATACCCTAGACAGCCCTCTTACCCCCGAAGAAATTCACGGGGCTATTTCCCTGCTACATTCCGGCAAGATGCCAGGGCCCAACGGTTTTCCCCAGGAATACTACTCTGCGTTCCGCGATGATCTGGTCCCCCATCTGACGGAGCTTTTCCGTCAAGTGGTCGAAGACTGGTCCTTCCCCTCTAAATCCGATGTGGCGACTATCGTGGTCATCCCAAAGACACACCCACCCTCCCTGGACTGCTCCGATTATCGCCCTATTTCCCTGATAAACACCGAGATTAAAATCCTCGCCACTGCATTGGCTCAGAGTCTCCGGCCACTCCTGCAGGATCTGGTCCACCCTTACCAATGTGGGTTCATGCCGGCCAGGGGTACCCGTCACTGTATCCATCGCCTTCACCTCGCGCTGGCCCATCGGCATCGGCTCTCCCCATATCTGGCCCTTCTCCTTGTGGACTTTGAGAAGGCCTTCGATACAGTGGATTGGGGTTACTTGGGTGACGTGCTGGAGAGGATGGGTTTTGGCCTTCCCTTCCGCCGTCTGGTCCAAGTTCTTTACAACCGCCCCAGAGCCCGGTGCTCGTCAATGGCACGTCCTCCACCCGTTCCCGATTCGGAGAGGCACCCGCCAGGGTTGCCCCCTCTAACCACTCCTTTTCGCATTGGCGATGGAGCCCCTGGCGGCGCTCATACGGCAAGACCCCCTCATCCAGGGCTGGCGATGGGACCGGAGCCAGGTGGACAAAATTGCTCTTTATGCGAACGATGTTCTGCTTTATTTGGCCGACCCGGAGCACTCGGGCCCCAGGTCTCTGAGAGCCCTTTCTGCTTTCGAGCAGGTCTCGGGACTCCGCCTTAACCCGGCGAAATCCACACTGGTCCCCCTCCACCCCTCGCGGGCGTGCTTCGACTGGCAGGCGGTGATCCCCCTCCGGAGGCAGTCGTTCAAGTACCTGGGTTTATGGGTGACCCTCCTGCCTGAGCTAGAGTGGGCCCTTAACGTTGCCCCCCTAGGCACCCGGATGAAAGCCGATCTTAAGAATTGGCAATCCCTTCCCCTTAATCCATTAGGCCGGAGCGCCCTTTTCAAAATGATGATCTTTCCCCGCTTCCTTTATATTTTACACAATATTTCAACTCCCCTCTCGAATAGCTGGTTCAAGGAACTGGATAGGACACTTATCCGGTTTCTGTGGCGGAGTGGGCGTTCCCGAATGTCCCTGTCCCATTGTCGAGTTCCTCCCTTTGACGGTGGTATAGGAGTCACCAACCTTTACTTCTACTGTCTAGCCACCAAACTCATTGTGATTCATGTTTGGTCGTGGGCGGCTGGTCCGACCCAGCCTACCGGGTGGAGCTTACAGTCCTGGACTTTGCGCAGGTCCAGGGCTTCTTGTATGGCTCCCGGTGCCACATTCACTGCCCTCCATCACCAGATAGGTCCTTACGGCCTGGCGCGACGCCCTCTGCGCGGTGCACTGGGATCGAAAGCTGACTAGACAGACGCCCCTATGGTGTGGTACCTGGTTGGGAAAGACCTCCTCCCTGGAGGGTTTCCGCCGTTGGGATCTGGTGGGGATATCCACACTGGGAGATGTGTGGGTAGGGGACCATGTAATTGCCTTCTCTGACCTGCAGCAGACACACTCCCTCCAGCGTTCCCAGTTCTATAAATACCTGCAGCTCCGCCATGCCCTTCATATACACCTCCCGACACCTACCTCTCTTCTGGAGTTTAGTCATCTGGAAGCTCAAGTCATGTTGGGTTACCGGGGGAGAAGGGGGTGTCCCGTATATACCGGGCCCTGATTAACAAAAGCCCACATCCCTAGATCGCCTTAGAGAGCGACCTTTGGAAGAGGCAGATTGGCGGGATGCCCTTATGGCTCCTAAATCCTTAACCACATCTTCGAAACTACGCCTGGTGTAGCTCTACTTCCTCCACACGGCGTATCTCACGCCTGCCCGCCTCTTTCGTGCTGGTGTGCGAACCTCCCCGGCCTGTTCCCGGTGTGCTGATACCCCAGCCGACTTCTTTCACATGGTGTGGCTCTGTCCAGCCTTAACTCCATTCTGGAGAGGGGTGGAATCAGAGCTTACGCGGGCCTTGGGCTGGGAGGTCCCTCATGACCCGAGACACTTGTTGCTGGGAGTGTTTGATGGCCTGGACGGCTCCCGGGCTGATAAGCGCTTCTTGGGGACAGCACTGGCGGTAGCAAAACGAGACATTGCAGCTCAATGGCCCCAGGCTGCGGCACCGACACTACGAAAGTGGAGAAGGGGGGTGGACTGGTGCGGGGTGCAGGAGGAGGCCCTCTTTGAGGCCCAGGGATGCCCGGAGATGTTTGGTAGAGTATGGGGTAAATGGTTTGGTTTGTTACCATCTTGACCCAACTCATCCTTTCAATATACAGATGGGGGTACTAGTTGCTTACTCTAAATTGTCTGCCATGATATGTACTGTCGGGTGGGAGGGGCAGGGGTATTTGACTGAACTGTGTCATCTACTACTAATGAACTCTGTGTTGAAAACTTCAATAAATTTGATTATCCAAAAAAAAATTGTAGTTCTAACCTACCCATGATTGCATCATTTATCACCTGTTTTGTGTTTTTTCCTGGCCGTGACTTCTTCCATTTAACCTGTTGAATTATGGGATTTGCAGTCCAAACTGTTGTTTTTCCCCACTCATTTCCCGTGACTACCAGTTTTTCCCTCCAAATTTCTCCTTTGCTCGGTGCTAAGACCTGTATGTTAAGCACTGTACCCCCAGCCACCACCTTGTGTTAACAAGTCAGTGAAACCAGCCCCAACTTGCCCCCCCCCCCCAGCAACAGAGATATTCTACATCAGAGGGTGATCTGAGACAGCAAAATTCTGCTTTGTGCTGTTAAACTGTATTTGTACTTCATTTTTTGGCCAGGAGAGGGAGTAAAGTTTTATTCAAACTGTATTGTGAAAGCACAAGTTTGTTAGGACCTTACCTGCACAAGTCCAAAGTGTGGATTGAGCCTGTCTGTCTCCTAGGAGATTTCTGAAAAGAGCAGCAGCTTCCAACTCCCTGGCCAGCAAACCTTGTCTGAAGTCTGTGGGACCTTATATAGTCTGCTATTGTTTGGTATATGTGTATACTGAGTGGTGGTTGTATCTGGTGTTTCTATTGGATTAGGGTTAGTGTCCTCATTGGTTGGGTATTTGAGTATTCTGATTGGTTTCTGGGTCTGTGTAATTCAATCAATACATTGTTGGGACTAGGGCTAGGGTTATGATTTCTATTGGAAGTAGGGACTAGGGCTTCCTATGTTATTGGTTGTTGGGAATAGGGCTAGGGTTAGGTCTTTAATTGGAAGTAGCGATTAGGGCTTCTGGTGCGATTGGTTGCTGGACTAGGTGTCGGACTAAGAGTATGGTTAGGCTTTCTATTGGAAGTATGGACTAGGGCTTCCTGTGCCATTGGTTGTTTGGACTTGGGTTGGGACTGCTGGTAGGGCTAGAGCCTCTATTGGACGTAGAGATCAGGGTTTTTTAAACTGATTGGTTGCTTGGACTAGGGCTAAGATTGGTTGTAAGGTCCTGGTCTCCTGCTGGTTCTAGATGTTCGGGGTAGTGTTATGATTGGATAGTGTTAGGGCTAAGGTTCCTATTGGCTGGAGGAGTCACCTGATTACTAGGGCTACAAAAGGCCAGGGTTAGGGCATCTCAGCCCAGGCATCGAGGCTAAGGCCAGAGAGGCCAAGGGCAGTTGCCTCTTTGAGCCTGTTAAGGGCAGAGAGGACAAGGGCAGTTGCCTGTTTGAGCCTGTTAAGGGTGGAGAGGACAAAGGCAGTTGCCTGTTTGAACCTGTTCGAGACTGGTTGGGACTAGGGTCAGAAATGTTGCCCATGTTCCCATTCAGTAATACCCACTCACAATGTATTCTCACTATACATATGTACCTATCGTTGTGTATTGCTTTGTATGAACATGTAGAATAATTCTGTTGTAAAAAAAAAATCATTTTGGCCTACATGTACTTGCTTCCATTGTGCATCTATGTACCTCCATTTAATTGGATCTGTGTGTCTCTTACTTATCTCCTGAAAAGCATATCCTATTTCTCATCCTGTACCTCAATATCTTTAATGTACATATACTTACCTCCTTTATGCATTTATATACGTTCAATGTACTACCCTGTTTCTCACCCTATACTTCTCTCAATATATCTTCTAATCCAACTTTCTGACTTATCTCAAACTTCTTTCTACTACTCTTTCCAAAGCACTGCCCTATCTCTCACCCTATACATCCATCAATATGTCCTCTACATCCACTCTCATTTATCCCAAATCCCATACCACTACTATGATCCCCAAAATAACCCTTTCTAGACTCTCTCCTACTCTACCCCTCCTTGCATCATCTGACACCTCTTTTACTATACCGATCCTCAAAATAAACCTCTCTAAGTCTTCCCTCTGACTCTTCCCCTCCCCCCAAATTTTTACTAATCCAAAAGCCTCCTTTTACTGCTATGACCTAAAAAAAGAAATAAAAAAAGTCCTTCATTCTCCTATCCCTACAATATCCTTTTCAATCAAAATAACAGACTAACTTATTCACTTCTCAAATTCGATATTCCACTATACTAACTCACCACTAATCCTTTATGTGTTCCAGAGTAGCGTGCTACTCACCAATAAAGCGTTTCAACACCCCATTAGGGTTACAAGCGCTATATAAATGCAAACCATTTCTCCCTTTTCTACCCCTCCCCAACTCTTCTCAATCCAAATAACTGACTAACATATCCACCACTCAAATTAATTTCATGTTTCACCATCCTAATTCAACACTAATCCTTATGGCCTCCAGAGTAGCGCGCTACTCACCAAAAAGCGCTTCAAAACCCCATTAGGGGTAGCAAGCGTCATATAAATACAAACCTCTTTCCCTCTTCTAGCCCGCCAACTACCCTTCTCTATCCAAATAACTGAATAACATCTCCACCACTCAAATTACTTCATATTTCACTATACTAATTTTCATCACTAATCCTTTGTCAGGTACCCCACAAGACTCACCTGGGCTTGTGAAGTAATTCTGCAGAGACGACACAAACCACCGCCCCTGGTCCCAACAAAACCCCGCGGGGAAGTAACACCCGACAAGGATGAGATGGATCCAGGGATGGGGGCCAAAGGAACAAGGGAAGTGGCTTTTGGTGGTAGGGACGTTGGGTAGGGTCTTGGCACAGCTGAGGGAACAAGAAAGAACCGATTAGGACTAGGTACTATGCTTGCGCCGTAAACACCCCACAAAACACATGCAGACAGGAGCCCCTGTTTCTGGCACTCACCACAATTTGTTGTTCGGGTTGACTCAATGAAGAAGTCAGTGAAGTATCGTCCAAGAGTCTTGCTTCCTTGGCAAGGAAAGAGGCGCTCCTGCGCCAGAACCACCAAAGAACCAAAAGGAAACAAAGGAATGCGCTTCTGCGCGGAAAGGGTGTTATGAACAAGAACTCCAGGGTAAGCGCTATAGCGCGGCCCAATGCACAGTGCTCCCACATTTCATACGTGTAGGTAACAAGCAGTAGCGCTCCTGCGTAACCGCCAAAACTAATGAAGGACCAAAGTACAAATGTCAAAACGCTCCTGCGCTTTCTAATGAAACAGGCAGTAGCGCTCCTGCGCTATGGTCAAAACGAATAAGGAACCAAAGTACTGAATGTTAAAGCGCTTCTGCGCCTTCTACCAAATAACAGGCAGTAGCGCTCCTGCGTCACTGCCAACCAAAAGAATAAGGCAGGAATGTAGCAGCGAGCCTTCGCAGCTACTTCCTATAGGTACAATCAGCAGTGCTCCTGCGCGGCTGTATCCTAAAGTCAAAACATGGCAAGCAGTCACGTAACGCGTGAGGCATTGGAAGCCTTACCGTGACTCGAAGTAGCCGCTCCTCCGGCCGAGAAGTAGAAGACCGGATTTCCGACGTCTGCTGGGCTGAAGTGCGGCTGCTGGGCTCTGTGAGAAGTGAAGTATCAGAAGCACCGATCCGGCGGGTTTCACGCATTTTAAGCGTGTTCCCCCGGAAGTGCTTGGTGAAAGCGTTGTGGTGGAGGACTAGACCGGGACACCACTTCCGGCCGGAAGTGAGTATCCGATGCCTTCATGCGTCCTGTGGTGCCCGGAACAGCGGAAAATCACCACACGACAGTACCCCCCCCCCCAAAACAGAACCCCCACCTGGGAGTCAGAGAAAGGAAGCAGGGCGCGGGCTCAGAGGGTGGCTTAGCTGGAAGGCTCGGACCAGAACAGGGGCATGATGAACATGGGACCGAGGTTCCCAGGACCGTTCCTCAGGACCGTAACCCTTCCAGTCAATCAGATAGAACAACCGCCTCCTGGTACGACGGGAACCCAGAATGGCCCTGACCTCATACTCCACATGGTCCTCCACTACCACCGGAGAAGGCGGAGAGGTGTGCCAAGGATACGGAGGCACTGGAATGGGTCGGAGATGGCCCACAGGGGTTTCAGACCTGTTCTTGCCTAGTAGGCATATGGCACAACGGGAGACGTGGTTTCTAGTGTCGGTTTCTACTGTTGGCCACCAGAACTGTCTTTGTATCAGATCAAGCGTTTTGTGGTATCCCGGATGGCCAGAGAGAACATGGTCATTACACATCAGGATCGCTCGTTGTCGACAGGGCTCCCTAGGTAGGTACAACTTGTTTCCCTTAACCAGGAATCCGTTTTTACGAGCCACGCCTTTGTGTCCATTTTCTAGAGCCGTTGGTTCTATGCCGTCCGCGTCCTTACGTAGCTGGGTCATGAAGTCCGTGGAGGCCACTACTCCCTGGAAGTGTTCGTCCGAGATGACGGGAACCGGTTCTGTGTTTTCGGTGGCATCCCCCACTCATCCAACCTTGAGTGCATCCGCCTTGGCGTTGTCCTTTCCGGGTCGGTATGTGATGGTGAAATTGTACTCGTTAAAGAACAGGGTCCAACGTAACTGTCTGGTAGTAAGGGTGCGTGCTGAGCGCAAGAACTGTAAGTTCCTGTGGTCAGTGTAAATGGTGACCATGTGTTTAGCGTCCTTTAGGTAATGACGCCATTCTTCGAACTCCGTCTTGATTGCCAGGAGCTCCCTATCCAACACGGTGTAGTTCCTCTCTGCAGGCTGTAGTTTCTTGGAATAGAAGGCCACCGGGTGTAGCCATCCGGTGGTGGCATCCCTCTGTGACAGCACGCCTCCCAGGGCTTCCTTTGAGGCATCTGCCTCTACCACGAAAGGCTGCTCGGCGTCTGGATGTATAAGCACCGGAACTGTGGTGAACAGTCTCTTCAGTTCCTGGAATGCTCCGACTGCTTTCTGGTCCCAACAAAAGCGCTGTTCCGGAGAATCCAAAGATAAAACGGCGATAGTAATTGGCAAACCCCAAGAACCGCTGCACCTCTTTCACGGAGTTCGGAGTGGGCCAAAGAAGTATGGCCTCTACTTTCTTGTTGTCCATCTGTATTCCTGCTGGGGTGATGATATGCCCCAGGAACTCTACGGAGGTAACGTGAAAAACGCTTTTCTCCAGTTTCACGTATAGCCGGTGTTTTCCCAGTTGTCGTAATACCGAACGCACGTGCTGCACGTGTTCGGTGAAGGACTGTGAGAAAATCAGGATATTGTCTATGTAGACGATACAAAAGACGTTGAGAAACTCCCTCAAAACCTCATCGATGAAGTACTGGAATGCTGCGGGGGCGTTGCAGCGTCCGAAAGGCATGACCTGGTACTCGAAGAGGCCGAATTTGGTCCGGAAGGCGGTCTTCCATTCGTCACCCTTCCGGACTCTGACCAGATGGTAGGCACCTTGCAGATCCAGTTTGGTATAAATGGAGGTGTTCTTGACTTGGTCCAGGAGGTTGTAGATGAGCGGAAGGGGGTATTGTTTTTTTACCGTAATGGCGTTCATCGCCCTAAAGTCGATGCAAGTCCTCAGGTCCCCTTCCTTCTTCGACACAAAAAAAAGGGCAGACGACACCGGGGATCTGGAATGGTGGATGAACCCATTGTCCAAGTACTCGTCCAGATAGGAACGTAGGTGGACGTTCTCTTTTTCTGTAAGCGAATAGATCCTGCTGCAGGGCAACGTAGAACTGGGTATGAGGTTGATCCGACAATCAAAGGAACGATGCTGTGGTAAGGTGTTGGCTCCCTTTTTGTCGAACACGTCTGCCAGATCTCAATGGACCTCAGGTACTTCAGCTAGGGTTACCATTCCCATGCCTAGAACTGGTAACGATTGGGCTTGTATGGACCGGATGCCCTGCAGGTCGTCCTCCTTGTAGCAGGTGCTACAGCATTGTTCAGAATCCAGACAGATAACCCGAGAAACCCAGTTGACTCTGGGATTGTGGTGTACCAGCCATGGTAGGCCCAGGATAACCTTGAACTGTGGTGCATCGATGACGTCAAAGCTAATGGTTTCGGCATGGTTGTTCATGAAGCATATGGTCATGGCTTCGGTCTGATGCCTGATTAGACCGGAGGTCAGATCCGTACCGTCGACTGCCTTTACCGTTTCTGGTTGCTTTTTAGGCACTGTGCTCATTCCCAGGGTTTGTGAATAGACGGTGTCAATGAAATTGCCGGTGGCTCCGGAATCGAGCATCGCTATGACATTCCAGGCGGCGCCTGCTTGGTTCCGCAAGGACACTTCCATGCCTATGTGATGGTTGCCATCGAAGACTGCAGGGATCGCTGTAGTGCAGGAAGAAAAACCCAGAGGACGGACCCCCATGTCTACTGGGTTGTCTCGTTTCCCGCCTTGTTTCCTTTGTCAATGGGCAAGGCGAAAGGCCGTTTGTTCCGTGTGCGGCTTGGTTTCACCGGGCACTCCCTGACGAAGTGACCGCAATAGAGGCACTGGTTCTGTTTCCTCCTTCTTTCTCTCTCTTGGCTGGTTAGGGCCCCTCTGATTCTGCCTAGGTGTCGCTAGGCGAGGTTGTATCCTTCTTACCTTTGTCGGAGGCCTTCTCCGCAAATGGGAGGAACCGGTTGTCGCTGTTTTTCTTTTTTTCGGTTTTCCTCTCTTGCATCCGGAAGTTCATATTGACCACCATGTCGATGAACGGCCCTATCATGTCTGGAGGGTCGGGGTGTTGGGCAATAAGGTCCTTCAGGTCATCCCTCAACCCTCGGTAAAACACTGACACCTTTTTGTCCTCCGGCCACTGCGCCTCGATGACTAAGCGACTGAACGTTGTGATGTAGTGGAGAAGGTCACTGTTTCCTTGCCTTAATCCGAGTAACTGGTTGTCTGCGGCTTGTACGAACGTGTGACGGGCGAACATCCGTCGCATGGTCTCTTTGAACGTCGGCAAGTGATTGAGCATGGGGTCGTCGGTTTCCACCACCGATATTGACCACTGCCTGGCATCCCCGCCCATGTATGACAGTATGAATGCCACCTTTGCTGCGTCGTCAGGGAAAGCAGCTGTTCTAGCCATGAAATGCAGATGGCATTGGTGGATAAAGACGCTGTACTTGGTGCTGTCGCCATAGAAGCGTTCGGGTGGAGCCAGTTGCACCGGGTGAGGCGTGATGACTTGGATGGCCGTGTCCTGACCAGTGGCAGAGGAGGACCCCCCAAAGGTGAACGTAGGCTGTCGAAGCAACCCTTCTTGTCTAGTTCTGGAACTAGGAGTGGTTCCCCAAGGGTTGGTGATACTAGACGCCACTTGGCCCTGTAGGGCCGTCATTTCCTGGCGTAAGCTGAGGTTCTCCGCTTGCATGACCGCCAGCAAGGCAGCTATGTACTGCAGGGTAACCTACGGTTCTCCCATGTCGTCTGGGCAGAATGTAATAACGTGGGCTTCTGATTCTGTCAGGTACCCCACAAGACTCACCTGGGCTTGTGAAGTAATTCTGCAGAGACGACACAAACCACCGCCCCTGGTCCCAACAAAACCCTGCGGGGAAGTAACACCCGACAAGGATGAGATGGATCCAGGGATGGGGGCCAAAGGAACAAGGGAAGTGGCTTTTGGTGGTAGGGACGTTGGGTAGGGTCTTGGCACAGCTGAGGGAACAAGAAAGAACCGATTAGGACTAGGTACTACGCTTGCGCCGTAAACACCCCACAAAACACATGCAGACAGGAGCCCCTGTTTCTGGCACTCACCACAATTTGTTGTTTGGGATGACTCAATGAAGAGGTCAGTGAAGTATCACCCAAGAGTCTTGCTTCCTTGGCAAGGAAAGAGGCGCTCCTGCGCCAGAACCACCAAAGAACCAAAAGGAAACAAAGGAATGCGCTTCTGGGCAGAAAGTGTGTTATGAACAAGAACTCCAGGGTAAGCGCTATAGCGCGGCCCAATGCACAGTGCTCCCACGTTTCATACGTGTAGGTAACAAGCAGTAGCGCTCCTGCGCAACCGCCAAAACTAATGAAGGACCAAAGCACAAATGTCAAAACGCTCCTGCGCTTTCTAATGAAACAGGCAGTAGCACTCCTGCGCTACGGTCAAAACGAATAAGGAACCAAAGTACTGAATGTTAAAGCGCTCCTGCGCCTTCTACCAAATAACAGGCAGTAGCGCTACTGCGTCACTGCCAACCAAAAGAATAAGGCAGGAATGTAGCAGTGAGCCTTCGCAGCTACTTCCTATAGGTACAATCAGCAGCGCTCCTGCGCGGCTGTATCCTGAAGTCAAAACATGGCAGGCAGTCATGTAACGCGTGAGGCATTGGAAGCCTTACCGTGACTCGAAGTAGCCGCTCCTCCGGCCGAGAAGTAGAAGACCGGATTTCCGACGTCTGCTGGGCTGAAGTGCGGCTGCTGGGCTCTGTGAGAAGTGAAGTATCAGAAGCACCGATCCGGCGGGTTTCACGCATTTTAAGCGTGTTCCCCCGGAAGTGCTTGGTGAAGGCGTTGTGGTGGAGGACTAGACCGGGACACCACTTCCGGCCGGAAGTGAGTATCCCGATGCCTGCATGCGTCCTGTGGTGCCCGGAACAGCGGAAAATCGCCACACGACCTCCTTTTTGGGTTCCGGAGTAGCATGCTACTTGCCAGAAAAGCGCTTCAACACCCATCAGGGGTAACAGGTGCTAAATGAATGCAAACCTTTCTTCCCCTTCTATCCCTCTGCTATCCTTCTCACTCCAAATAACTAATATCCACCACTCAAATTACTTTCATATTTCACCATAGTGATTCACCACTAATCCTTTATGGGTTTCCGGAGTAGCTTGCTTCAACACCCCATCAGGTGTAACAAGTGCTATATAAATACAAACCTTTTTTCCTCTTCTATCCTTCTGAATCCAAATAACGGACTAATAATAATAATAAACTTTATTCGGATTTTAAAGATCCATAAAAGCAGTACAGATAAAAAATCTTCAGTGAAATATAATTACAGATTACTTAAAAACAGCAAAAAGGAGTTTCGGTAATTTATACAGTACTATTATAATTAAAGGTTTTTCCTGTGTCCATATATACATTTCAGAAAGTTAAGAACATGGTAACATGTGGCTTCGGTATCCAAAAGCTGCAAGCTCAACATGGCTACTCGGCATTGTCTAAGACCCCAAGATTTTAAAAGAGTTAGTAACCAAAGTTTGCGGTGTTCCTGATAAAATTTGCAGAACAGAACAGTATGAAGGGTGGTTTGACCTGATATCCCATCGCATGGACATGGAAGTGGATTTGGGTCCCAAACGTTTGGCGTTGGGAAAGCTACCAGTTTGTGAAATATGTTCAGTCTGAATCTTATCAGGAGAAATCGTTCGAAGGTACCAATGTCAAGGTTTAAATAGGGCTGCATTAAAAGGGTAGATTGAACCATTATTGCGTGCTGCACCGACTGTTTCCCAGCTTCTATTTGTAGTCTTAGATTACCCAGATGGTCCAAGGCTCGTTTTTTAAAATTATTTTTTGAGAGTTCTCCAATTTTTCCGGGGTTTGAATAATATTTTTCTATTCCAAGGTCAAAGAGAAAGGTCCGGATATAGGCCAGCCATTTAATTTTTAAAACGTAGTCCAGAGACATTGCATCCGCCAGTATTGTTTTTGTAATGTCATTTTTATCTGACGCCCAGATACGTCGCCAAAGGAGGAGTGGTTGAATTTTGGCAAGATCTTCGATATATGGTGCCCCCAATTCTAAGTGGCAGGCGTAAGTCGAGGAACTTTTGGGGGCGGATAAGAGGAATCTGAAAAACTTGTTTTCTGCAATTTGCAGAGAGGTGACATCCGTATGGCCCCATAGTCCTGCTCCGTATAAAGCTGTAGATTGACATTTAGCTTTGTATATGGTTATCAATTCCCTGGGCGGACGTTTTCCTAGTTTTTGTGTAAATGACACCAATGCGGCTAATGCTCTTTTAAAACAATGTTTTCTGGCTTCTACTGCTGGTTTCCAGGAGAGTTTATTATCTATCATGACTCCCAGATAGCAGTATTCATTTGTAGAGTCTATTTTTTGGCTGCCAAGGTAGATGGAGTTTTGCTGTTTCCTCCCAACCCCAGCCTTCATTACGAAAGTCTTTTTTACGTTTATATGAAGGTCAAGGGTTCTCATGAACTGCCAATATCTATTAAGGGACCTTTGGAGTTCACGGGGGGTTTGTGCAAGGAGGACGGCGTCGTCCGCGTAGAGTAGAGCGGGGATCGGGCGATGTTTGGCCAGTGGAAGATCACGGGCACCCTTCAGGAGCTCGACCTCCAAGTTGTTGGTATAGAGGGAGAAAAGGAAGGGTGCCAGGACACATCCTTGTCTGACCCCACGCTCTACTCTAAAAGACGCCGTCAGTTCCCCCTTTGTCCCGTAGCGGACTCTTGCGGATGGATTGGAATAGAGTTCCCTTAAAAAGTTCAGGAGTGATGGATCTACCCCCATCTGTGCTAAAAGGGACCACAATTTTGTATGGGAGACGCAGTCGAAAGCCGCGGACAAATCTACGTAGGTCATGTAAAGTTTTGCTTTCTTTGCATGCACATATTTTCCAAAGATTATCGATAAATTTAGGGCTTGTTCCACAGTACCTAGTCCTTTTCTAAATCCAAATTGAAGGTCGGATAGGATGCCTCTCTCTTCCGCCCAGTCCTGAAGTCTTTCTAAAATCACTCTTCCTGCTATTTTTCCCAGTGAGTCCAGCAAAGAAATTGGGCGATAGCAGGCAGGGTCCATACGGTTACCTTTTTTAAATATCGGCACCATGATGGACCTTGTCCATGACTCCAGAATTCCTAATTTTGCCGTAGCGGTGCAGACCCTTGTTAAAATCGGTGCCCATAATTCTGTTTGGTGTTTAAAAAAGTCTGCCGGGACTCCGTCCGGCCCTGGAGCTTTTCCTTTTTTGGTTGAGTTCAATGCCACAAGAATCTCAGAGATTTCAAAATTTATGTCTATAGGGTATGGTAGGAATGTTTTTTCCTCCTCTTCCGTCTCTTGATCAGAGGTTGGTTTTTGGAAGATGCTGGTAAAGTGTGATACCCAAGTTGCAGCGTCTATAGCAGCTTCGATTTTTGGGCAAGTGTCGTCTGCCAAGAAAGGAGTTCTTATAATTCTCCAGAAGGCTTGAGAGTTTTTTTCTTGGGCACTGGTGTGGAGTTCATGCCACAGCGCTTGCTTCAGTTCCTCTTTCCTCTTTTTCCTAATTTTGTGATATTCGCTTCTGAGGGTGGCTATTGTGCGGGGATCCCTTTCGTTTTTGTTTAAGGCTAGCTTCAATTTTGTATGAGCCTTAGTGCACTCTTGGTTGAACCAGCCTTTGGGCCGGGATGGACCGGATTTTTGTGTTTTTGTGAGTAAAACCTTTTAGTTTATCCATAATTTGGGCAAAGTTATTTAGAAGCTCCACGTCCTTAGTTGCTATGTCCAAACAAATTTTGATTTGGGGATAGACTGATCTTATTAACTCTTTGGTGAGTTCCTCTGGGTTTATCCTTCCCCATTTTATTGAGTACCCGTTTACTTTATCCATATTGATATTTTCCTGGGTCAATGCGTTGGCTATTATTGCTGGAGAACATTGTTGATAGTTTAGTGAGACTTCCAAGGTTAATATTGCATGGTCACTTTGAGGATTCGGTTTGACTTCAAAGTTTTTTATTCTTAGTTGTAAGGATGTTGATATAATTATGAAGTCTACCGTGGTTTTGTAGCCTCTTCCTATATAAGTAGGTGCAAGTGAGTTATCCCCATAGTCCAGAGTGTTTACTATCTGGAGATCCAGGTCGGATAGGAGATCATTCATTTGTCTACCCATTTTGTTATGCAAGAAATGGGTGAGTGAGAGGCCATCTTCTGTCACCATGCCAGGACATTTTCTTTTTGGTTGGGTACAGGCGTGAAGATTGAAGTCGCCTGCCCATATTATTGCGGCCGGGCCTCTTTCTCCTTGTTTCATTCTGAGAGTAGTTAATTTTTCGTGGAGGTGGGCCAGGACTCCCTCAAAGTCCAGTTCATCCAGGTTGTTATAAAAATTGATGATAACCATTGACTCTTTTTTCTGGAGGAAAAGACCAAGGATCTGCAAATTAGATGCCAGTTCTATAACCTTTATTTTAGCGTTTTGGATAGTGTTGGCTACATAGATGCACAGACCTCCCTTTGGTCTACCTGTGTGTCCCGACTGCGCGAGAGAGGAGTACGTTTTGTACCCCTGCAGGTGATGTTCTTGTAATGACCATGTCTCCTGTATGCATATTATTTGGTGATTATGCATGTGGTGCATGATTGTCCCATCCTCTATTTTTGTCCTTAGTCCAGCGATGTTCCACGAGATCAGGCTCAGGATTGTTAGACTGTCCCTTGAGCTTTTTACTCTTTTTGATTCGTTAAAGATCTCTGGGGCTGGAGGAATCTCTGGGTCTGGAGGGACTAATGGGGAGACCATGGGTTCCGATAGGTCTGTGTGGATTTGGGAGTGTTCTTGTGGTTGTGGTAGTCAATCGACGCACTCCAAGGCGCTATACCTGTTTGCTAATTGTATGCCATTCCAGCTATCCCAACGTGTGGGGTCACTGTACTTTCTCCAGTGTTCCTGTCCACTCCATTCGTCCCTATCTCTGCCTTGGTGATTAAGGCCTAGTGGGTTGAATGGGGGAAACCGTCCTTGCCGCGGCTGCTGCCATAGGTGAGTGTTGTGTTGCGTGGATTGCTGGGGTTGCCACCACTGTTGGGTGGTATGATATGGGTATTGAGGAGGATGAGCAGGTGGTTGGGTAGCAAGGTGTATAGGTTGAGGAAGTTGGGCGGGTGGTTGCCACTGGAAAACTGATTGTTGTGGAATTTGTGGGAATCGTGGCAAGTGTGGGTGCTGCTGGTATTGATACATATTGTATTCAGAGGAATTTATAGGCCCAGTGTTTAATGGGAGTACGGGAGAGGGAAATTTTGCCTTGAAGATGGGGGTAGGAAATAGGACAAGGGAAGGGGATTTATTTGGGTGGCTGGTCCTCTGTTGGGTGAATTGCAGATATAATTTGATGCCCCTATCTCCCTAAATTTGATGCTGATGACATCTCCCGCTATTGCCTTCGTGCTTCTGCCAACCCAATCTCCTCTGCGTGCGGAGAAGATATCACCCCTGATGTGAGCGGGTAAGGGTTTGTGGAGTTGGAGCCACTGGGCGCATTTGTTCCTCAGCTCCGCGAAAGTTTCTCTTACACCCTCCTTCAGTGGGGGAACAGCTGTTAACACCACCACGAAGGGAGAAGCTTCCGGGGGTAAATTGATTATTTTGGGCCGAGACTGCTTGGTCTTCAGTTCTGGTGGTTTTTCTAGGGAGGGGGTCTCTGCTGGAATGGTGGTATTTCCTTTTGTTTGTCGGTTGTTTGTTTTAGTTTGACCTGCTGGACCTATTTGTGTAGCAGGGGGGAGATCTACCGCGACCGGAATGTCTTGGGGGGCATCTAGATTACTCCCTTTTTTAGCTAGGGGTTGTGTTACTGCCGCTTTTCTGGTTGGTGAAGTGTGAGGCTTGTTTGTTATACCTGTTATTTGTTTGAGACTAGATGGTTTTTTTGGGAGTATTTCCTTTGCCCCGTGCGTTGGAGCGGGACCGTTCCCGCTTGCCTTACAACTGCATTTCGTATTGATTAGTGACGTAAGTCTGTCCAACTTTGATATTAGGGGTTTGATCTGTGCTGTAATATTAGCTTCGAGGTCTGATTTTAGGTCCATGACCATGTTTTCCACCCAACAGGGGATACCTGCCGAGGAGTTTGGGGTGGGCGTGATCAGATTATGATTCTTTGTTTTTGTTTTAGGTTTTTCCTTGATAATTGGCATAGCCTTAGGGAGGGTGGAGGTGTTTTTCCTTGTTTTTGTTGGTTCTAAGGTCGTTACTGGATCAGGTAGTAAGGGATTACTAATGGCACTCTGGTCTAATTTTTCAGTCGGTGATTGGCAGGCTTCTAAGTCTGGGGTTGCTTCAAGGTCGACATATGATTGATCAGAGTCTGTTTGGGTTACGGATAAATCTACAGAATTTGGAACAGTCATCGTAGGAACAATAGTTAGTGGCAGTGGTAAAGAGCAATTATTAGCAACCTGGTGAGCAGGGGAATTTGCGGTGGCAAGTGAGCCGAGCGAGGATCGTTTGGCCTGCATGAGGTCCAAGGAGACTCTTTTCTCCAGTAGGATAATACTCTTATCAATGGTGTCGTTTACCCTGGATATGAAAAGGTCTATAGGACCGGTCACTTGTGTCACCAGTGTAGCTTTCTTAGACGTGCTTCTAGTTTTGGGACGCATCGTGGTTCTCAGTGATGTACGTCAGAAGTCGTGGGGGCCTGCGGGAACGAAGTAAAGTACAGGGTGACAGGGCCGGGGCCGTCCTCTGCCGTCCTCGAACGGCCTCAAACGGCCCTGTCTTTGCCCAGTCTTCGCCCGTGCTGCGTCCCGCGCTGCGGGAGTAAGATGTTATTAAGTAGGGGGCGTAAAGGGCAGGGGGCGGGCCAGCAGGGAGAGCGGACCGGAAGCTCTTCCTTGGTCTTGCAGGGACTTCTGGGAAATGAAGTCCCCGCACACTCGCAGCCCCGCTGGTTCCTCGCGCCCCTTACCGCCTTGCCGCCGGCGTCCTGCGTTGGTCCTTGAAGATGTTGCCTCTACCAGCGCCCACCAGCGAAGCGGCACCCGCGAAGCGGGTGCGGCGAGAGGTGGGCTGGGAGGCCGGTGCGCTGCTGGGCTGATAGGCTACAGCGTGAGTGATGCCTTCCGCTTCAAAAGTAAGTAAGTAGGTGTCCCACAGGGTAGAGGAAGAGGAGGGCTTTTAACTGGCTTTGATGGGCGGGGGGCGGGCCAGCAGAGAGAGCGGACCGGAAGCTCTTCCTTGGTCTTGCAGGGACTTCTGGGAAATGAAGTCCCCGCACACTCGCAGCCCCGCTGGTTCCTCGCGCCCCTTACCGCCTTGCCGCCGGCGTCCTGCGTTGGTCCTTGAAGATGTTGCCTCTACCAGCGCCCACCAGCGAAGCGGCACCCGCGAAGCGGGTGCGGCGAGAGGTGGGCTGGGAGGCCGGTGCGCTGCTGGGCTGATAGGCTACAGCGTGAGTGATGCCTTCCGCTTCAAAAGTAAGTAAGTAGGTGTCCCCGTAAGTAACCTATCCACCACTTAAAATTTACTTGCGTGTTTCACTATACTAATTCAACACTAATCCTCTATGGGTCCCGGAGTAGCGTGCTACTCGCCGGAAAAAAGCGCTTCAAAGCCTCGTCAGGGGTAGTAAGCGCTATACAAATGCAATTGCAATACAATACAATACAATATTGTATCTAGTTTCATTTTCCGCCTTCAACAGCGTGCTACTAACTCTCCACAGAGAGTTATATAGGCATGTGATGACCCTTGTAGCCCCCCATGTGTGAGATGGGGTTTGTAACAATTGTGAGGTCTCTGGTTCGTCGTGCATCCAGTGCCAGACCTTGTGTAAATGTTGCGTTAAGACAGCATAAACCAGGAAGGAGCCCAGTGGTATTCTGTAGTCCTGTAGGCCCTCACATTTCTATAGTATTCAGTCATTAAAAAGTTCACCCCACATGGTGAGACCTTCTTCAGTCCACTGGGTCACTCTCAGGTGAGGTTGGAGTAAAGCACAGCTGGCCAGCACACAGCACGGCTAGTCTGGCACATATGGTGCGCAGGTATGGCGCTTTGTGGTGTATATGCCTCAGCAAGTTTTAGCCACCCCCTTTAAAATGTTCCCTCGTCCCTTTTGGACCTCCTATTCAGAACCCAGAAGCCAGGGCAGTACCTCTGGAGGGGAAGCTCCCCCAAACAATTGGTCCAGTTCTAATGAATCCTGCCAACCAGCATGCCAGCCATTGTAGTTGGGCCGCAACATAATTCTCATAATTGGGTGCTCTGAGCCATACCTCAGTCAGCAGGGCATATAGTTTGCTCCCCGCCCCTGGTGTCTGCTTTTGCCCCACACCAGAGAGGTCAAGAACGAGCAAAGATTCTCAAAGAGCCCGACAGTCAGCAGTAGGGGTGGCTGAAAAGAAATACATAAACCTCAGAACCACTGATATTTTGGAAATGGCTATTCGGCCCATCCAAAAGGGTATGGAACACCATATCGCTGTTAGTGTGCCTGTCCTATGTTACCCTCCACCATATCTCTCACAGCATGATATATCTTAACCTCTAGATGTTTGATAGTATTGCAACTCCGTGGGGAGGGGCGACAAATGAGGAGACCTCTTCTTTATTCTTCCGTTGTCACTGTGAGGCGGAAGTGCTGTCCTTTATCCCATTTCACTTTGAGATCAGATGCAGCTCAGAAAAGGCGCAGGATTTCCATGAGTTGCAGGATATTATTTGCAACTTCTCTGAGATATACTAGGGCATTGTCTGCATATAATAAGATCACATGCCACCTACCTTCAGCCCAGGTACCCCAGTCGAAAGCCCTGGCTCAAAGAGCACAGAACAAGGGTTCCTTGGCCAGAGCGAATGTGATTGGCGGTAGGGGGCAACCCTGCAGTGTGCGCCGCTCTATTCTGAATGGGGTCAATATAACCCTTAATGTCTTCTCCCTGGCTAAAGATGCATTAGAGAGCAGTAGAATCCAGGCGAGAAATCCCTGTCCCATTCCTAGTCTACAAAGGACCTCATGCAAGTACTCCCAACACAGGGTATCAGATGCCTTCTCTTTATCCAGGGAGGTGACCCAAGGAGTATGTTCCGATAACCTTGCCCAATACATTAACATGAAGAGGCGGTGTAAATTTAAAAAGGTATTTCTCGAGGGTAGATAGCCTTTTTGATCAGGATTGCTGAGGTGTTGGGCAACCAGTAGCAACCTGTTGGGCAACACTTTCCCCATGATCTTATAGTCCGCATTGAGTAAGGACATAGGGCAATAAAACCTCAGCAACAGAGGGTCTCTATCCAGTTTGGGTAGGACCGCCAGCTCCGCCTCCCATAAGGACTGGATAAGAATTCCTGTTAAGTACAACAAATTCATAGACCTGGAGGAGACGTGGGGTGAGTTGCGATGCAAAGGCGGCATAGAATTCCACTGGCCAGCCATCTGCACCCGGGGTCTTGCCCTGCACCATTTGTTTAATGGACAAGGAGATTTCATCCCCCGTAAGTGGGGCATCCAGATCCACCCGATGTGCTGCTGGTATTAGTTGAAATTGAAACGCATCAAGAAACTCTTGCATCACTGGGATGTTATCTGCTACCGCCGGCATATACAGCTTGCTATAAGTATGAAGCGACGCTGATCACCTATTGTGGGTTGACAATAGCCCCTTCGGGTTCCGAATGGTAGAGATAGGTGTTTGGGTAGAGTCAGAGTGGAAGAGCCTGGCCAGTAGTACTCTCGCCTTATCCCCCTCTGCATGAATCCTGGCCATGTACTCCCTATAATCCAGGGTACCCAGGTTGTATTTAGCAGTGTCATATTCGCGCTGCACCGATGCTAGTGGGACAGTGGCTGCGTGGTCCATGTGTAGCAGGAGTTCATGTGCCCTGATCTTGCCTTATAGGCGGTGTAGTTCAGTTGAAATACCAATTGGAATCCATACACTGCCTTAATGGCCAAACCCCATTCTCTGCTAAGTACCTATTCACCTGCTCAGAGAGCGTTACCTGGAACGCAAAAGATAAGATTGATTCTAGTGCGGAGATCATGTAGACTGGTATAGTAGGAGTATTTCTTGCCCAATGGATGTGAAAAACGCTAGGCCTCCCTCATCTGGTCATTGGTAGCCCATTGCTGCAACAGTTTTGTCAGGGAAATGGATTGTGCACCCGGGACCGGCAGATGGGAGCAATCGAGTTGTATATTGGGCGCACAGTTATAATCACCTCCCCAGTAACATGGAGCCAGCATGTTAGTAAGGCCGAGGCTCGTGAATCAAAGAAGGGTGCTTGGTTGGAGTTTGGGACGTAGCTACATACATGGAGATGTGTATGCCGTCTAATAGTCCCTCCACCACAGCATACCTCCCTTTGTGGTTAATCTCAGTGTGAAGTACAGAAAGGGGGTATGCCAGGGTCACCCATATCAAGACCCCTCT
Organism: Lissotriton vulgaris; assembly: GCF_964263255.1. Taxonomy (NCBI): domain Eukaryota; kingdom Metazoa; phylum Chordata; class Amphibia; order Caudata; family Salamandridae; genus Lissotriton; species Lissotriton vulgaris. The sequence goes on along the minus strand of NC_141691.1, from coordinate 2,005,143,537 downwards.
GACGTATCTGGAGTATGCAGTGCCTGCCACCATACCTGGCCAGCATCTGCACAGCCCTTCCAGGGTCGGGGCAGTGATATTTGGCTCCTGCAGGAGAACCATATCACCTCCCACCTCTGTATGTACTTGTATATGCATTACCTCTACAAGTGGCTTGCCCTCCGCCTATTCTGGCAGCCCACGATCCGCAAGTTGTTGCAGCAGTACTGACCTTCGTTGTCTTCTACTAATTTCTTAAGATAACATATTGCCCCAGAGGGCCCGAATTTGGGAGTCTGCTTCTGTCACCACCTGCCAGATACCCACCAGCGTAGATTTCAAGTCTTCAACCTGGTCTTTGAGTTTCTTTTGATTTTCACGTAGGAGGTCCATATCTATCCCTAAGGCATCAGTGTCAGATTCCAGGGAAGATTTAATATCCAGCACCGCTTGCAGGATTTAATTGAATTTTCGCTAGTGTTCAGAGAGTGTGCGCTCGAATGTGGCATCTGGAGGGTGCGAAAGTCTTGCCTCCGAATCACTGAACCCCGCTTCAGATGTGGCGTGTGCGGGCTTATCTTGCTTGGGATGAACCATGGTGACAATCACTCGGACAGTCATACTCATCATCAAATTACCTCCACTGAAGTGTCCGCCCACCCCTGGGGCCTGGGCAGACTACAGAAGAGTGGAGTTGAAATGAACCAGGCAGGCTGGGTCCGCGATTGTGGAGCGCAGTTCATAGGCAAGTTTAAGTGGTGGGAAAGTGGGTAGGTCAGAGCTCACTCCTGCGCGACCCCCGTCTGTGCACGTAAGGGAAGAAGTTCAGCAATGAATGCAACAGCAAAACCCACAGCCTCCTTCTCTGGGAGGCCGTCGCTGTTGTTTAGCAGATAGATGAGCGAAAAAGGAAGGGGAGAGACCGCTAGAGGCCAAAGTCTTCCACAGGCCCCGTATTGCGGCACATGTTGCCCAGAGGCATATCTATAGGAGAGACATAAGAAGGCAGGATCCCCTGATGATCGGACCCAGGCGGTGGTTCAAGGCCAGCAAGTGGGTAAGGCGGTCCTCATAGCCTGCAGAGGGTCCTGCGGACAGCAAAACCACGCCCCAACACTCGCCAAAACCACCACGAAAATCGGCATGGGCGCAGTGTGCACACTGTAGATGGTCCAAAAAAGGGGGACCCATGCGGTGACTGCTTAGTTCAATTAGAGTGCGGGCCAGGCAGGCACTCCCCACTCCTATGCTGCCTGAGCAATTAATGAGGCGTTCGACAATGAGGGCCACACCCAATGCTGGCGTTCCCTCCTATAAATGGTGCTCCCTTGTGGTGTGCGCGGTTTTGTAGATCTACTTGGGCATGGGCGTAGGAAGTGTGGGGGACGACGCAGGGATACATCCCCCCCCCTCAGATTTTGTAGTGGTGGGGACACAGGGGACACGGGTGGGTGGGGACAAAAGAATGTTGCCTCTCCCTTCTGTCAGTTGCAGGGCCATTGGCTCCTCAAAGCACTAGTGCTTTGAGGTGCCAATAAGTGCTTTGAGGTGCCAATGGCCCTTCGACTGACAGACGGGAGAGGGGAAATTCTTTTGTCAAAGCCTTTCACGTGCCGATGGCCCTTCTCTTTTGTTGTGCTGCAAACCTCCAGGAATTTTCACACCTCGTCCTCCCCGCCTGCACTCTGCACTTCTAGGACAAAGGAGGAGAGACAGTTTGTTAATTGCTGTCTGCATGCTGCACCCCCTCAGCCCCGACCCTACTTAGTTATTTTGACTGCGTAACTTAGCTGCTCCAAGGCTAATGTTTGGTGAAATGTATATTTTAGCAGTTGAACCTCGCCATGGAACATGAAAAATAATTAGTATCAGACACCGTCTGAGCCCACTTCTGTTGGGTGTCAGATGTTTTGGTCTCTTCTAATATTTACGTAAATAACAATTTAGATACCACTAGTTTGTCTGATTTCTCTTATAGCACCACTCAACCCAATCCAGGGTGTCAGAGCGTTTTACATCACACATGCACATTGGCAATAAAGCATAAGTTATAAAATCAATTTAGTGGATGTTTTACATAAGACAGGGTTACAATTTGAGGAGTCACATATCCTTTCCTTCATAGTTCAGTGTGCTCTAATAGAAGGATTACAATTTATGAACTGTAAGTAACGAAAGGATCTCTGTGTTAAAAGCAATAACCCACTTACCCATCCATATAAAATAAAGATCCATCATCTGTGTGTCACATGATCTTTGTGGGAGGCACATTAACCCTCCATGCTACTTTGACAAAACTGGAACTAGACAAAACACCTGTGCATTAACCTCCAGAGTTATTTTACTATTATTATTCTCTCAGATTTACTGGGTACTTAAAGATCTATGCAGTAGGCACCTTAACGCCATAAGATATTTTAGAATGCAGACTTTGCAGGCAATTAAGCAAATCAGATACACTGCCACGTTTCTCCATGTTGACAATTTCTTTCTAGCAGAGATTTAATAAATAAATGTGTAATCTGCGGCCTAGATCTTGGGCTGGGGTTGCAAATGTACTCATGACAGACCTCCTTAACATATATGAGGTCTTAAAATCTGATGTCATTTTTTGTGATAGCACTTCCTGTGAGGTTGTGGGTTGTGATGTCACATTCTGTCATGTCACTTACATACTGCCTAACTTGGTTAGTGCCCCACTTCTTTTTTTAGGACTTGTATCCTGGTGGGTAAAGTACAATGGAGAATTAGTGTTGGTGGTTGTAGGAGGCTGGTTTAGTATATAGTGAACGCTCAGGAGTGATGCACCTTGCACTTATCCAGACAACCCTTATGATGATTTTAGTGGTCTTTGATAACCATAGAAAGCTCTCAAAGTGGTAGCTGTGTAGAGCAACCTTCAGGCTTATCTTGAAGGAGTGTAAAGATTAGATGAAAAAAAAACCTACACAGTGTTTATAAAAATAGGTCTATTTATTATGCAACACAATCACTAACAAATTGGCATAACTCCTACCCAGAGATATCAATAATATACACAAGAATACTTCAAAATAATAAAGTCAGTAGCACAATTATACACTGGTCTCCAGGGGAATACTAACCGATATACTAAGAAAGTGGAATATAAACTGCAAAGGAGAATCGGACTTGGACCAGAAGAGTCAGAGGAGCTCGGGACACAAGGAACCACCCAAGGTAAGTACCCAGGACCCCCCGGAGACTGTGTGCAGAGTAGGAACACAGCCACATGCCCAATGGAAGTTGTACCGACCGGATTTTCGGACAAGATGGAATCAGCTCCTAGGAGCCCCTCTAACCCAATCGGAACGTAATCACCGCCCTCCTTAGAACATATTTACAATGGGTATGGATATAGGTATGTACATCTCGTACCTAAGGATGGGGGAAAATAGCAATAAACATGCATAAGTTTTCTACAATATCCTATTCATACCAGCTAGTCTTGCGGCCACTTAGGCCCAGACTAATCTACCCTGGGGCAGATCTGATTATGTACCCTTACACACTGATCTCTCTCAGTGCTCACTCAACACGCAATTCGGCGTGCCTACACACGGGCCTGCAGTCCCAGTGCTCTCATTTACTTATCCGGTCCACAATCCGGCGGACCTCCACACCGTGTCCCCCCGGTGCTCTCATTCACTTACACACGATCCACAATCCGGCGGATCTCCACACCGTGTCCCCCCGGTGCTCTCATTAACGCCGCGTACCAACGACGATCACTTTCCTATGAACACCTATGGAAGAAATCTCTCATTGTCTACTCAGGATAAAACTACGATAATAAAAATTAGTATGGCTTTCCAAATTGAAATATGTACCTTCTGCTCTTGGCATCAAACGTTCCCTCTCTCCCTCATTGCTCAGTCATTTCTTACCTGATCGGGATTCGAATCCGTTCATGCAAACAATGTCTGACTAGAAGACCAGGTTACCCTGATTGAACAAGAATACAAGGCACATGTCGGTTCACTAAGCACTGGGGTATTTTTATTACAATAATTATAAACACAGTACTATACGATAGCATATATATATATATATATTCTGCAAAGAAAAGTAAAAGGTTAGAATGTGCACTCTATAAGGGAAAGGGCGGAGGTCACCTTATTAACGTGAAGTCGGGGTTCGGCTGTCATCTAGGTTCCCTTCTCGTCTGTGTCTTGGCTCGTCTCGGAATCACACCTTAGCAGTCACGAGTACACGTCTGCACCGCTATGCTCGATCTCCTCTGCTTCCCTCCAAGTCACTGGAACCTCTCTCGTTATTAACTGCTGTCTCTCTTTCTGTCTCTGATCGCTCTGCGCTACTTCTCCTTCTCATTCAATCGTTCTCAGAGAGTCTCAATTTCATGATCTTTCTCGGACTTCAAAATGGCGACTGTCTGCCTGGAAATAATTAATTGCAAAAACAACAAGTGATGGACTGAATGTGGATCAATGTCACACACTCCCCCAGTCAAAAGATCTGGGCCCAAATCCATCGTTTGTTTGCACTCCACACCACCCTGGGTTAGACAATGGCGATATGCAAATCAGCTCTGACCCTGTTGCCCCATGGGAACAGTCCAGTCCGAACTACAAAAGCCATGTCCTTCCCAGAACGGAATCAAGCATCCGAGGACCGGACCGGTTTCGAGGTAACACCTCTCATCAGCCCGGCTAGGTTGACTCCAAGTGGTGTGGAGTGCCTGGGACCCACGTCTGGGCATCCCCAGCGCACACCACTGGAGTCAGGCTAGCCGGGCTGATGAGAGGTGTTACCTCGAAACCGGTCCGGTCCTCGGATGCTTGATTCCGTTCTGGGAAGGACATGGCTTTTGTAGTTCGGACTGGACTGTTCCCATGGGGCACAGGGTCAGAGCTGATTTGCATATCGCCATTGTCTAACCCAGGGTGGTGTGGAGTGCAAAAAAACGATGGATTGGGCCCAGATCTTTGGACTGGGGTGAATGTGTGACATTGATCCACATTCGGTCCATCACCTGTTTTGTTTGCAATTGCCGCCATAAGTGCGCTGGGGATGCCCAGACGTGGGTCCCGGGCACTCCACACCACTGGAGTCAGGCTAGCCGGGCTGATGAGAGGTGTTACCTCGAAACCGGTCCGGTCCTCGGATGCTTGATTCCGTTCTGGGAAGGACATGGCTTTTGTAGTTCGGACTGGACTGTTCCCATGGGGCACAGGGTCAGAGCTGATTTGCATATCGCCATTGTCTAACCCAGGGTGGTGTGGAGTGCAAAAAAACGATGGATTGGACCCAGATCTTTGGACTGGGGTGAATGTGTGACATTGATCCACATTCGGTCCATCACCGGTTTTGTTTGCAATTGCCGCCATAAGTGCGCTGGGGATGCCCAGACGTGGGTCCCGGGCACTCCACACCACTGGAGTCAGGCTAGCCGGGCTGATGAGAGGTGTTACCTCGAAACCGGTCCGGTCCTCGAATGCTTGATTCCGTTCTGGGAAGGACATGGCTTTTGTAGTTCGGACTGGACTGTTCCCATGGGGCACAGGGTCAGAGCTGATTTGCATATCGCCATTGTCTAACCCAGGGTGGTGTGGAGTGCAAAAAAATGATGGATTGGGCCCAAATCTTTGGACTGGGGTGAATGTGTGACATTGATCCACATTCGGTCCATCACCTGTTTTGTTTGCAATTGCCGCCATAAGTGCGCTGGGGATGCCCAGACGTGGGTCCCGGGCACTCCACACCACTGGAGTCAGGCTAGCCGGGCTGATGAGAGGTGTTACCTCGAAACCGGTCCGGTCCTCGGATGCTTGATTCCGTTCTGGGAAGGACATGGCTTTTGTAGTTCGGACTGGACTGTTCCCATGGGGCACAGGGTCAGAGCTGATTTGCATATCGCCATTGTCTAACCCAGGGTGGTGTGGAGTGCAAAAAAACGATGGATTGGACCCAGATCTTTGGACTGGGGTGAATGTGTGACATTGATCCACATTCGGTCCATCACCGGTTTTGTTTGCAATTGCCGCCATAAGTGCGCTGGGGATGCCCAGACGTGGGTCCCGGGCACTCCACACCACTGGAGTCAGGCTAGCCGGGCTGATGAGAGGTGTTACCTCGAAACCGGTCCGGTCCTCGAATGCTTGATTCCGTTCTGGGAAGGACATGGCTTTTGTAGTTCGGACTGGACTGTTCCCATGGGGCACAGGGTCAGAGCTGATTTGCATATCGCCATTGTCTAACCCAGGGTGGTGTGGAGTGCAAAAAAATGATGGATTGGGCCCAAATCTTTGGACTGGGGTGAATGTGTGACATTGATCCACATTCGGTCCATCACCTGTTTTGTTTGCAATTGCCGCCATAAGTGCGCTGGGGATGCCCAGACGTGGGTCCCGGGCACTCCACACCACTGGAGTCAGGCTAGCCGGGCTGATGAGAGGTGTTACCTCGAAACCGGTCCGGTCCTCGGATGCTTGATTCCGTTCTGGGAAGGACATGGCTTTTGTAGTTCGGACTGGACTGTTCCCATGGGGCACAGGGTCAGAGCTGATTTGCATATCGCCATTGTCTAACCCAGGGTGGTGTGGAGTGCAAAAAAACGATGGATTGGGCCCAGATCTTTGGACTGGGGTAAATGTGTGACATTGATCCACATTCGGTCCATCACCTGTTTTGTTTGGAAATAATTAATGGCATAGATGCTAACGGCTAGCTGCCGCCTACGGACTGACTGACTCATTGCCTAACACTTTCGCTAATATCGAAGCCTGTCCCTTCATGGAAAGTTACGGCCAGTAACCTGCCGCCCACCAAATTCTTGTACCTCCCCGTACCAAGGACACGTTCCCAGCCGGCCGGCCTGAAGTTGTGTCTTCGGAGTGGAGAAAAATACAGTCTTTCGATAAGGGCCAGCCTGAGCCGGTTCTCTCCAAGTGAACAACACCTCGAAACTAAAATATTGCACTTGACCTAGAAAGCCTCTCAAGCTACCGGGCAGAACCAGAAAGCAAAATGGAGTCTGTCCCGTTTAAGGCCTACAAGGCCCGAAATAAGCATAACTCCATAGAAGGTATACTAACACTCTTGCAAAAGGACGGATCATCACTAATACTAATAAATCTATCCCCTAACTTAAGTTTATAAGCCCTGATCTAAAGAAAAGGGTACGAAAATGCACTACTGTGCCTCATGGATAAGTCCTGTTTATAGTCTTAATCCCTGTACTATAAGGGTAATAGGCTGGAGTCATCTTCCATCATCCTCCCTCCAAAGAGGGCCGAAAAAGTCGGTCATTACACTTCACCCTTGACTCCAGTCTATTAACCATGTTCTATATGGAACTAACATCAGTGGAAGAATAATAAGAAACAAAATTAACTGATCTATTTCTCTTGCCAAATCTACAGTATTGGAGTAGAGTAAGAATGCACTGAATAAAGCAGCAAATGGCTACTAAAATACAAATAATACCCCCTAAAATTTGTCGTAAAGAATGTAAGTCAGGTAACCAATTAAAGAGCCAGTCAAACCAGCCCTGATCAATATGTTTTCTAACTTCTGCAGTCAAGTCGTGAAGTTTGTCAATATGGGCTTGGATCGATTTAGAGTGGTCAGACAGGTTGAAGCAGCAAAGGCCTTCAAAGTCAGAACAGTCATGTCCATGTTTTAACAGGAGGTAGTCAATCGCTGCGCGGTTTTGCAGAATTGCTCTGCGTTCACCCTGGGCATCTAATAACATGTCAGATAAAACGGTAGAGGTTTGGTTAATCGATTTGACCATCCAGCAGGCCATTTTTCCAATCGATTTGGCGTTGTAAACAGCCAACGCCGGGACACCAATAATGGAAAATGCTAAACTTAGATATTCAGATTTAGAATAAAGATGATGGGAAGAATCACAGTCCTCATGTAACGTCATAGAATTGCGGACCACACGGGAATGGGAATTGGGATGTGAAGAAAACATTAATAAGCTCAGTCTGATGATGGCACACGGGCCTCCGGAAATATTTGCAGGAATATAGGGCCAGGAGGAATTCCCGCAGGAAAATAACCAACCAGAGGGCAGCAGCATTGCACGGTAATGGCTAGGAGCAACTAATATACGTTTGCATGTCATATTATTTTTAACAGAAACACATGAATTCGGAAGTCTTTGTAAGCACAGCAAACGTTGATGAGCTGAAAAAGAAGTGGCAGCATTTAACTTCAGTTTGACACATTCAGTAATTGCTTTGGGATCACAGGTCAAAATAAAGCATAAATCACCCTGCGTGATATTGTAGGTAGTAATTTGGGAATGAATCGGGGGAATGGAGTCTGAAAGAACAGTACACAAAGGGCAAAATTTGTGGGCTGCGAAATCGCCCAGAATAATATTGGGTCGGGCACTCGATATATTGAAAATGTGCCGCAACGTTTCAGTGGAGGCAGGGACGGCAACCAAGCAGGTCGCTAAGATGTCAGTCACAGAACGCATGGGGGTAAGGCAAAAGTGCGGAGAGTTAGTAACCCTCTTAGCAAGGGTGATCCAAAAGTTCGATGAGGAATCCCACGCAGCGAAGGAACGCGGAACTCGGGTTCTCCAATCAACCGAAGTCTGTGGGTTCTCTCCTCTCCCGGCGTAGCAGACCAAAAGGAGTCCAACGCCGGCACATCCTGCAGCAGCAGTCCAGAGAATGATCTGAAAGAAAATCAAACACAGGCATTATTCATTCTCGTAAATAACATTTGTCAGCCGGGACAGCTTCCCAGCTATCTTTCCCTGGTCTCATTACCAAAATGGTATTATCATGACCGGTCGCAATGACTTCAGCTTGTTCAGGGGGATGTTTAGGCGATTGCACCCATATTTTCGCTCCCGGGTTATCGGAAGACCCGAAGCCTTTTTGGCCTCGTACTGTTAGCAAAGTCGGGGCAACGCCTTTCTTAATCTCACCACTGAAAACAGGCATAATTAGCAACTGAGCAACACGGTCAGACTTCTGAATCGATAAATCAATCTCACTGCTATTCAGCAGGAGAACCTTAATCTCTCCCTGATAATCACTGTCAATCACTCCTCCGAGTACTTGAACACCTTTTAAGGCAAGGCCCGATCTAGGGGCAATCAATCCAAAACTTCCAGCTGGTATACAGACACCAACGCCTGTTTCAACAATTATTCGGTCTCTGCTTTTAAGGACCGAATCATTCATAGCATGCAGGTCCAAGCCTGCGGAACCTGGGGTTGCTCTGCATGGAGCCAAAGCTCCGGGGGTAATTTCGCAATACATAACAGTATTAGCAATGGTGTTGGGCTTTGCATCAACATTTGGAGGAAACAAACGCATTAAAGGAGATTCAGCATACAACAAGAGACGATTATTTAGAATTAGCAATGCCTGGAGTAAAAAGTCCCTCCAGTTCTTATAGTGTTCGTCAGTTAACTTTCGTAATTGTTCCTTTAGCAAACCATTCATTCTCTCGATGAGGCCCGAGGCCTGCGGATAATATGGAATGTGAAACACCCATTCAATGTTATTCTCCACACATAATTCCTGCACCAATCTTCCACGGAAATGGGATGCATTATCAGATTGAATTTGAAATGGAACACCATAATATAATATGAGTAATTCCAATGTTTTAATGGTATTTATTTGAGTAGCTTGTTTGCAAGGGAAAGTAACCAAAAGGCCACTGTAGGTATCAACAGCTGTACAAATATACTGACAATTTTTGCTCATAGGGAGCGGGCCAATATAATCAATTTGCCAAATTTGAGCGGGCAATTTTCCTCGATGTAAATGGCCTTTAACAATATGAGGCACTTTTCTCTTTCTAGAATGTTGACAGATGGGACAATGCAGAATGACATCTTTAATGTAATTTAAAGGAATATGAATTCCTCGATCGGCAGCCCACCTGCTAGTGGCTCTCTCTCCAAAATGTCCTGCTTTCTGGTGGGCCCATTTCGCCAATCCCGCCAAATCAGAATCTTGCATGTCCACCACTGCCTCAGCAATTTTAGACTTTTCATCTGCAATGTTATGAAAGAATTTGTCAAGGGAGTCTATCGGGGTGTGAGCATCCACATGAAAGATTGTCACGGTACTCTGTGGGAGCATTTCCCAAATTTCTTGCCATAGTTCTTTTCCCCACAGTTCTTTTGAATGCAATTCCCAATTATGAGAATGCCAAGTTGGTAACCATACCGCCAGTCCATTAGCAGTGGACCAGGAATCAGTGAAAATATGACATGTGCCTGGTAGTTCCTGTTTCAAAACTTGGTAAACTGCATACAATTCAGCATATTGACTACTCTTTCCGTCACCAGTTCTACTCAGTAATTTCTGCGTGATCGGGTTATAGGACACAGCTTTCCAATGTCGTTTCTCACCAATGAACCTCGCTGAACCATCCGTAAACCACACATGCTTTCTGTCCTCCGCGGACAAATCATCAAATGGCTTACCCCACTTGACAGGAGATTCCTGCACTACAGGCACGGAGCAATCACTTCCAGTCTCATTCGATGGCGCCTGCGCCACTCGCTCATGCAACACTGCCACACCTTTCGGACCCACATGTGCCCTGTCCTGAATGTACCATTTCCATTTAATCACGCTCGCCTCTTGAGCATGTCCAATTCGATGGGATTTCGGCGAACTCAAAACCCACTGCATGATAAGAATTTCAGGTCTCAAAATCACAGCATGACCCAAGGTCAATTGCTCGGTATCCACCAGAGCCCAATAACATGCAAGCAACTGTTTCTCAAAAGGTGTATAACGCTCACCAGCCTCAGGTAACTTTTTAGTCCAAAAACCTAATGGCACTTTTTGTCTGCCCTGCTTTTGCCATAAACTCCAATTGGCATACAGACCTTCCACAGACACATTCAAATCCACATCACCCTCCCCCACAGGCCACAGATCCAAGGCGTACTGAATCGCTTCTTTCGCCAAATTAAATGCATTCTGTTGTGGTTCATCCCATTCAAACGCATTCTTTTTACGAGTGACTCGATATAAGGGAGCCAAAATCTGACTCAAATGGGGAATATGTTGACGCCAAAAACCAAACAAGCCAATGAAACTCTGAGCTTCTTTTCTATTCCTCGGAACTGCAAAGTCTAAAATTTTCCGTTTCACCTGTGGGATCACTTCTCTGTGACCTTCATGCCAATTAATGCCTAAAAATTTAACATTTTGGGATGGACCTTGTAACTTATCAGGATTAATTTCCCAACCTTTTGCACGTAAACAGTCAAGGATCTGATCTAAATGGGTCTGGACCTGATCTTGTGTCTCACCTTGAATCAAAATGTCGTCAATATAATGACACACTTGAATTTGCGGATGTACAGTCACTTCAGACAAATGTTCCGCCACCAGCCGTGACAGATCGTAGGACTATGGACATAACCTTGAGGAAGACTTCTAAAGGTCATTTGACGTCCATTCCAGGTAAAACTGAATTGTTCCTGACACTCGGGGGCAATCGGAATCGAAAAGAAAGTATTAGCAATATCAATGGACGCATACCATGTACCTGGATGCTTCTGAATTCTCTGAATTAAAGTAACAATGTCTGGTACTGCAACAGCCAAACGAGGTATGTGTTTGTTCAACTCTCGATAATCAACAGTCATGCGCCGAGAATTATCACTCTTGCGCACAGGCCAAACGGGATTATTCCAAGCAGAAGTAACCGGAGTTATAACTCCTGCGTCAACCAAATCCTGAATTGTGGCACTAATTTCTTCATGACCACCTGGAATACGGTATTGTTTCTGAGAAACCACTTTCGTAGCTTGGGAAATTTTAATGGGGGGCATCCGTAAACGGCCAACCCGTACGGGTCTGGACGAAATGTAATGCTTGGTTCCAAATTGATAACAACCATCATCCAAATGCAAAGTCATTCCTTTCAAAATATCAATTCCAATTATATACTCCAAAAGCGGTACAACTAACACAGAATATTCTTTACGGGGAATTCTACCAATTTTCATCTCAAGTGTAGTTTGCACTGCGGGGGTCTCTTTTCCACCTAAACCAGTAATCGTGAAAAATTGTCCTTTAAACTTCTTTGATTTACCATGAATTAAAGTGGCCTCCGCTCCAGTATCTACCAATGCTCGGGCCCTTTGGATATTACGATGTTTCCAAAAAATTTCAATATCTACATAGGGTCTGTTGTCTCTGTGAGCCCACCTGCGTACCGGAGCTTGACCTACTTCCTAGTCATTTTTACCGTGGTCTGTCAACCAAGATAAATCAGGATAAATGCTCTCAACTTTCTTGGGAATCAGAATGTCCTGCTCGTATCCATCTCTATTACGAAATGGATTTTTGTCAATTTCAAAGTATTGTGAATTGCGATCAGAAAGCTTGTGACGATCCTCCCTTCTCCTCAACTCAGGGGAATAACCTCTTTCATCTCTGTGTCTGTGGGAAACACGGTCATCTCTCCCCCTTTCTCTGTCCCCCTCTCTCACCCTTATGTTCTCACGACGAGGGGAAACATCACGTTCATAACGCCGGTCATCACGGCGATCAGTATCCACACGACGCTTCTCATCACCACTGTCATCGGAACCACGGTCACAATCATTCTTTCGCACACGACGGGCACCCTCCTTCCGATCTAAACCACGCTTACGAAACATGTCCCATAAACGATTATTAGGTTCACCGTCAATGTCCTCCCTTTTCACACCATCAGCCATTAGTGCAAGAAACATATCACGTCTAGAGAATTTATAATCCCCAGCGGTACGACCCTCAGGTCGAGATTGTCTCTCAGGTTTAAACCATTCACCCAACTCACCAAGCTGACGAACAGATTCAAGCACCATAGACAAAGGATTGCCAGTTTGATTGATTAACAAAGTCATCATAACCTGCTTATAAGCAACAGGGGAAGAACGGATAATGCGATTGCGCACAGAAGATGTTAAAAGACCATCCAACAATCTGTCAGAAGTACTGAGAAAAATCGCAGTTTTCATCACTTCCTCTTTCAAACGTTGCGACGCATCGCGCAAAGTGTACCACGGCTTGTCATTGACAGGCCAATCAGATTCAGTAGGGTATTTATGGTTACAGCCATCATTCGCAAGCTGGAGCAAACTAATTTGGCCAGCACCATTATAATTCCGAAAATGATCTTGTACAGTAGAATCGGAACTCAAAGAGCAAAATCGTAAACAATCACCAGCATCAAGCATGATACCAGCAGCACCCAGTTCATAAAGGCGCACCATCCATGTAAGCAAAGTTTCACCGGGCCGTTGTCGAAATCGTTGTAAAATGTCACTAACCTCCTGTTGAGTAAAATCTTCAATACTATCCAAATGAATACCATTCGGCATACCAGGAGCCTGTTGTAATTTGCGTCGAAACACAGGGTGAGCAGAAACCTCCGGAAGAGCCTCCGAAGAAGCCCGATCCTTAGATTTAGAAGAACAATCAGGGCGAGATACGCCATCAGAACGGGAAGAGCGACCACGGTCGCTAGAAATATCGTCTTTGTCACAAGAAGCAGATTTACAATCACGTCCGGAGCGAGAAGACTCGCGCTTGTCACCCTCCTCAGCCGAGGAGCCAGAATCATTCGAATCCCAGATATTACCATCCCACTCGTCGGGGTTCCAATCCAGTCCGGCTTTCGCCACGACCAGACGCACTTTCCGTGAAGACACACGACACACAACCACGACGGTGTCTGTATTTATATTTCGCAATGCGCACTGCTGCCCTTTCGGCTATAGTTTGATAAGTCTCAAGTTTGTCGGCAAGCAATTTATTCTGACATCGCAAAAGAGTGTGCGCATTCTGCACTTCAACAAACTTTTCTTCCATATCCACAAACCGCTTCTGCAATTTAACAAACTTCTCATGAAGCATTCTGTATGCAGTTAGTATAATCCAACCTCTGCGTCCCAAAATAGGAAGCTCATCACCCTTCACTACTGGAGCTTTTTACAAGCAAGAAACCACATCAGCGGGCTCCGCCTGCTCCAAACAAGAAGTCCAATTCTCACTCAAACCAGTAGAATCGGCCCACTCACGGGCCAAGGCCTCGTAAGGCGTTGATTCCCAGCCGGGAATTTCAACAGGCAATTTGAAAGTAGATTTCGATTTTTTCGAAAACATTTTGACACACACAAAAAAAAATATATATACACAATTATCAACAAAGAAAATACGTACGAGCCGAGCGCAAACCAACAAGATCAAAACAATACAGCGCACACAGGCTTCGTAAACAGTTCGTGATGCCAGATGTACCGACCGGATTTTCGGACAAGATGGAATCAGCTCCTAGGAGCCCCTCTAACCCAATCGGAACGTAATCACCTCCCTCCTTAGAACTTATTTACAATGGGTATGGATATAGGTATGTACATCTCGTACCTAAGGATGGGGGAAAATAGCAATAAACATGCATAAGTTTTCTACAATATCCTATTCATACCAGCTAGTCTTGCGGCCACTTAGGCCCAGACTAATCTACCCTGGGGCAGATCTGATTATGTACCCTTACACACTGATCTCTCTCAGTGCTCACTCGACACGCAATCCGGCGTGCCTACACACGGGCCTGCAGTCCCAGTGCTCTCATTTACTTATCCGGTCCACAATCCGGCGGACCTCCACACCGTGTCCCCCCGGTGCTCTCATTCACTTACACACGATCCACAATCCGGCGGATCTCCACACCGTGTCCCCCCGGTGCTCTCATTAACGCCGCGTACCAACGACGATCACTTTCCTATGAACACCTATGGAAGAAATCTCTCATTGTCTACTCAGGATAAAACTACGATAATAAAAATTAGTATGGCTTTCCAAATTGAAATATGTACCTTCTGCTCTTGGCATTAAACGTTCCCTCTCTCCCTCATTGCTCAGTCATTTCTTACCTGATCGGGATTCGCATCCGTTCATGCAAACAATGTCTGACTAGAAGACCAGGTTACCCTGATTGAACAAGAATACAAGGCACATGTCGGTTCACTAAGAACTGGGGTATTTTTATTACAATAATTATAAACACAGTACTATACGATAGCATATATATATATATATCCTGCAAAGAAAAGTAAAAGGTTAGAATGTGCACTCTATAAGGGAAAGGGCGGAGGTCACCTTATTAACGTGAAGACGGGGTTCGGCAGTCATCTAGGTTCCCTTCTCGTCTGTGTCTTGGCTCGTCTCGGAATCACACCTTAGCAGTCACGAGTACACGTCTGCACCGCTATGCTCGATCTCCTCTGCTTCCCTCCAAGTCACTGGAACCTCTCTCGTTATTAACTGCTGTCTCTCTCTCTGTCTCTGATCGCTCTGCGCTACTTCTCCTTCAATCGTTCTCAGAGAGTCTCAATTTCATGATCTTTCTCGGACTTCAAAATGGCGACTGTCTGCCTGGAAATAATTAATGGCATAGATGCTAACGGCTAGCTGCCGCCTACGGACTGACTGACTCATTGCCTAACACTTTCGCTAATATCGAAGCCTGTCCCTTCATGGAAAGTTACGGCCAGTAACCTGCCGCCCACCAAATTCTTGTACCTCCCCGTACCAAGGACACGTTCCCAGCCGGCCGGCCTGAAGTTGTGTTTTCGGAGTGGAGAAAAATACAGTCTTTCGATAAGGGCCAGCCTGAGCCGGTTCTCTCCAAGCGAACAACACCTCGAAACTAAAACATTACACTTGACCTAGAAAGCCTCTCAAGCTACCGGGCAGAAAGCAAAATGGAGTCTGTCCCGTTTAAGGCCTACAAGGCCCGAAATAAGCATAACTCCATAGAAGGTATACTAACACTCTTGCAAAAGGACGGATCATCACTAATACTAATAAATCTATCCCCTAACTTAAGTTTATAAGCCCTGATCTAAAGAAAAGGGTACGAAAATGCACTACTGTGCCTCATGGATAAGTCCTGTTTATAGTCCTAATCCCTGTACTATAAGGGTAATAGGCTGGAGTCATCTTCCATCATCCTCCCTCCAAAGAGGGCCGAAAAAGTCGGTCATTACACAAGTCAATTGAGAAGTCACAGTTGCAGTTTTAAAGAAGAAAAACCCATCCCAGAGGACGCAAAAGAAACCCTTTGGAAGTTTGGAAGTTGCAGACCCACCCCACCTGGAATCAGGTTACTTGCACTAGGAAAGCCAGGTGCATATGGTGAAGTGACATCAGAACCTGCCGTAGACGACAATAGAAGACTTTGAAAATGACTCTGGAGAAGCCTGTGAAGGAGTTTGGTGGAATCCAAGAGTAAACTCTTCAAGAGGAGAACCTGCAAGCAGAGGGGACAGAGTCTATGCCACTTGGAAGTGACCAGGAGGCATGGAAGCACAACACCCACCTATGCCTGGAGGTTTAGGAGTGAAGACCGTTACCTTGTCCCTGCAGCTGTGAGGACCAGGCAATGCTGAAGAAGACCAGGAGCTGTGCACGAGCTGGCGCACATCAGGTGTCAGTGCCCCGGTGTCTGGTGTCTGGCGGGAGCAGTAACAAGCCTTGGTATCCGCAATTGCTGTAGAAAGCAAAAAGATGCAAACGTTGGGACCAGGAAGGTCCAAGGGACTCACCAACAGCAGGAGAATCAGCAGGAGTATCAGAGCAGGCCCTGAGCAAGCAGGGGAGCCCACTGCAGCAAAGGAAGACCCTTGAAAGGACCCACAGGACCTCAGGCAGCTCAGCAAAGATGGTGGCCCAGTTTGCAGAGGATGTAATGAGGATGCTGATCTTCAACGGATGAGGTATTGGAGGCTTGAGCTTCTTGTAGCCCGAAGATCTCTGGAATACAGAGCCAACAAGCATTGGCAATGGCAAGTAGACAGGGTGCACAGGGGTTCAGTCCCAGCGACTCCAACGAGGGATAGTGTCCTCAAAATTGCAGAGAAGGCAGGTCAGGCCTCGAGGGAGCTGCAGAACCACAACCTGTGTTGCTGGGCCTTGGGAAGCTTGCAGAACGACAGGAGCAGCAGACCAGTCGGCTTCGTTGCAGTGCCTGCAGATGCAAGGGATGTTCTTGATGCCTACAGGCTTTCTGGAGAACCTGGATGAAGCACAGACACAGACGACTCAGAAGACTTGACCGCAAGACCAGGAGCAGCAGGACACTTCCTTGATGCAGTCTCGGTTCCAGTCAAAGCCCAACGAAGTTCAAGTATCCAGATGGTCGAAGAGTGTTGTCTTGGTTTCAGAAGTGATTCTTGTTCTACGATGAGTTTGAGGACCCTCCCACAGTGGAGAATTCAGTACATATAGAAAGCGTTAGAACTTCACCACGGTCCCTCCTAGAGAAGTGGCTGGACAGAGGGGATGATCCTGTCCTTTGGCCTTTCTCCAGTTTCTTGCCAGAGCAGGAAACAAGGGTTCCTGAACTGGCTCAAACTTGAGTATGCAAAGAGGGACTCAAATATGCCCTTCATAACAGTCTGGATGCCTGGAAGGCAATCCCAACCCAGCCCAATACACTAAATCCTGTCTGGGAGGGGGTCACAATTCCTGTGACAGTAAACCTATTGTTCTACCTTCCCCTCTTTAAGCTCAGCTCAGTGGCAGGAGGGCAGAATCATGTCTGTGGTTGGCAGCAGCACTAGCTTTTCTGGCAGACCCTAAGAAACTGTTACCAGGAGTACATGGGGGTCTCCTAAAGAGCCCCCCAGTACATGGGATCATATTTCTAGCCGAACATTGCTGATTTGGCGCAGAGCACATGGTTTGTTTCTGGTCATCAAATGTCTTCTGACAGCTAACTGTCCACTGAACTTTCTTAGGCATTCTTTTGGGGGTGAGATCATTAAGGGGAGTTGCTATGGATCCATAGCCCTTAACAAACGTCCTGTCGTACTCACTCAGGCCCAAGAAAGCTCTAACCTGAGTCTGAGTAGTGGGAGCATCCCAGTCCATGGTGGTCTAAATTTTGCTCTCCAATATTGGAAGTTGGCCTCCAACTACAAGGTGGCCTGAGTACACAACTTTACTCTGCCCTATCCGGCACTTTGTGATCCCCATAGTGAGGCCTGCCTTCTGCAGGGCCTCGAGTAGCCTCGAGTACATTTTGTGAGGTAGACCAGGTGATCCTCCCAGGTGGAGCTAAAGACAGATATATCATCTAGATATGCTGCACTAAGATTTCCAGTCCTGTTAAGACTTTATTCACCAGCCTCTGAAATGTGTCAGGTGCATCTTTCAAACCAAAAGGCTTCACAATAAATTGATAATGCCCACTGGGGTTTGAAAATGCTATTTTTGATTTGGCATCCTCATAAAGTCTGATTTGCCAATAACCAGCAGTGAGGTCCAATATTCTGACACATTTGGCAGAGTCCAAAGTATCAATCAGTTCATCTGTCCAGGGAATTGGATAGGCATCAGTCCTAGTGACTTCATTGAGACCTCTATAGTCAACACAAAACCTAATCTCTCTCTTATTATCCTGGATATGAGCTTTTAGTACAATGGCTTCAGGGCTAGCCTAAGGGCTATATGAAGGCTCAATGAGCCCCTCCAACTCCAGCTTCTTTTGGGATTCTTTTCTGATGCAATCTCTGACATGGTCAGGCTGTCTGTAAATGATGCTCTTCAGAGGCAGACTGTCACCTGTGTCCACTTCATGACTACACCATGTGGTTTGACTGGGTGTCAGAGAAAGAGACCAGGAAACTAATTGAGAACTTGTCTGTAATCAGCTTGCTGTTGATCAGTGAGTCTGTCTGCCTGCCAAGACTACTCCTTCAACTGATCCATCAACAGGGTCCTGAGAGAAAAGATCGGGGAGAGGGTCACTTTCTTCCTCCTGACCCTCATCAGAGGCCATGAGCATCCTTGTGTAAGCCTGATCAATAAACGTTTTCAGGTGATTCACATGATGCACCCTGTGGGGAATTCTTGGAGTACCTAGGTCAACTAAGTAGGTGACCTAAGGGGCACTCCACTTGTCTTGAAAAGCTGCATTTTCTCCCTTCACAGTCAAGAGTTTTTCTCTACCTTTGTTTGCAAAGGAGAGCCAAAGGATAGCTGCCCACTGCCCCTGAGGAATCTTCTGAACTTTACCGGCCCTCTCTAAAGCAGTAACCCACTTATGGATGTCATCACCCTCCTGGTAAGGAGGGACTATCCTGCTCCAATCCAAGTTTCAAAGGGATCTTTCCTAACTCTAGGTTCACTAGTCCTGGCACCATGGGATTATACTACTAAATTCTTCCTAGCCCTCTGCACTTCTAGAGGGTCCTTATCTAGGGCCAACTCCTTCTTGATTCTGAGCTTGGCTTGCTAAAGTTTGAGCAGGTAGTATTTCCTTTCTAAAACATTTCCCACTTCCTGCCAGAGATGCAAGTCCCTATTGAAGTGGCAGAGGAGGCTGAATTAACTGAGGAGGACCTGGACTTCCCCTGAACCTTTTGTACCCTCCCAGGAGGAATAACGGGGGTCATACCTCTAGGGCCTCCCTCTGTGTCACTAGAACTATTCCCTGGGGGACTAGAGTTCTCCAGTAAGGGGCCTCCAGACTCCTCCTGAATATGCTCAGAAGCAGAGTTTGGCTCATCTTCAGGAGCATCCCCATCCATATCCAAGTTACCCTGTCCATCTCCGTCATTTTCTTGGTAGCAATTACTGTTCCCCAAAGATGACTTCACTGTTAATACCCAACTCTCCAAATGTCTCTTGTAAATAAATCTTCATAGTCTTAAACAAGGCCTCCACAACTTCAATTATTGTATCAATTAAATGCTCAATATGTTGGCTAGAAAAATCCTAGCATGAGGCATATTTGCTATTTTGGTCATTTTTATAGTTTTTGTAAGCCTCTCATATAATAACGTTTTTGTGCTTTACTGCATCCCACTCACTTCTCATTTGTTACCTTCCACTCACTGTATTCATGTGTAAGCTTCACAAACAAATATTGTTTCTGGTGTTCATCACTAACACCTCATATCTGAGCTTTGCCACACAATTCATTCTGCATATCTAACTATATCTATCTTCTGTGAGAATCTCATGTGTGTCTCTCACAGCAGGCTGTTTTACATTGGTAAGCATCTCTCTTCCACACAAACACTGTAAATCTCATTTTTGTGACATCCCACACAAGGATAATTCTTATTGCAAATGTATCTTATAGGGTGTCTTATATTCCTATGTAAGATGATGTGGTTTGAGTGCACTCTACACTTATGTCATCCAGCTGCAATAGCGCTTCTCATAGATTAGACACCAAATGTTTTGCATTGTGTTGTACACTTTGCGAAGCATTGAGGGTTTCTCCACCCTCCAGCCTCAGGAATGCAGCCGATAAACGTACCGTGTTTGAGAAACTATTCTCGTTCTCCTTCTAGTGCCCTGCTAAACCTGGGACTTCCAAAAAGGATCCGACTGACTTCAATACTCAAACAGACACACAGAATCCTACACCATACTGTAAGACCTATCAGCCTTAGGATGGACTTCCCCCAAACTCTTTTGCCTGCTTACCTTCTCTTTTTGTGTTTAATTTTGTTGGCCTTAGGACCCTGAGGAGTTTACCTCTGCTCACCAGTGCTAAAGTGCATGTGCTTGTCCCTTAAAAATGTGAACATTGGTGTATACACGATTGGCATTTGATATTTGCATATAAATACCTTGTACAGTGTTACACCATATACCCAGGGCCTATAAATTAAATGCTACTAGTGGGTCTGCAGTACTGATTGTGTCACCCACACAAGTAGCCCTTTAAACATGTCTCAGACCTACCACTGCAGAGCCTGTGTGTGTAGTTTTACTGCCAGGTTGACTTGGTATTAAAATCCCCTTGCCAAGCCTTAAACTTCCTTGTATTATACATACGTCACCCCTAAGGTAGGCCCTATGTAGCCCATGGAGGAGGGTTCTATGTTGCTAAAAGCTAGGACATGTACTTTGTTTTGCATGTCCTTGTAGTGAAAAACATCTACATTCATTTTTCACTAATGTGAGGCCTATTCTTCTTATAGATTTGACATTGGGAATTCCTTAATACACTCTTTTAAGGTGGAGTTCCTGGTTAGAAAGGAGTAGCAGATGCATGTTTTATAACTTTGGAATGGCAATGAGAAATCCTTTTTACTGGTAAGGATGGATTGCACATTACTATTTAAGATATGCCACTTTTAGGAAGCGGACATTTATTTGCTCTTCCAGCTCTGTGTGCATGCAGCCTGTCTCCAGTACACTTCAATATTAGTCCAATTGCATTTTGAGAATAGGAATGTCGCAAAGTGCATTCAGTTTAATTTTTCCTTTTTTTCGTTCGACCTTTGTTTGCTTGATGCATGTCCGTGTAAGATTCAAAAACATGTTTTTTCACATTTGGTCTAATTACTTTATGAATGTAAATAACAATTAAAGCATATTTGCAAACTGTGACTACCTGCCTGCCATTATCAATGTTACATTACAAAACTATGCAATTGTATTTTTTTAACAGAGCGTACCGCTCTCAGACAATGGCCGATTTGTAAAAGGTCACTGGAAAGTCCAAAAGGTTGTCCCTGTCCCCCCCAGAATTTTAGTGTCTCCTACGCCCCTGTACTTGGGGGGGGGGGGGGGGGGGAGTGTGAGGGAATCATCTCCCGAAACCCTGATTGCCTTGCCTTAATACTGAGAAGTGTGGTAATCCGCCATTCAAGCACCAGTGGTAGGCGCGCAAAAGAGTCGGACCGCTGTGCAGGCTCCTCCTTCAACCCAGCATCGTCCTCGGGAGGTGCTCGTAGGTCACTCCGTGTTTACTCCTCAGACTGCTCCTGCAGTGCTAACTGGGCCCTCTCTCTGACGCTGCTGGACTGATCCGAGTCTGCTGGCATGCGGCACTGCGCAGCTCTGGGTTTGTAGCGGTGGCAGGATAATTGGTGACTCGTGAGAAATCTAGCTGGTGGAGCACCGAGCTATGCGACTCGCCCAGTTGCCATCTTGGCCACACACTTTAAGTTTTGCCTTCTCTTTCCTTTCTTTTTTATTCTGTCACTTTCTTGAGTATTTCTTACCGTCTCCTTGCAGTTTTTTATGCATCTCTCTTCTGTCTCATTCACACCCTGCCGCTTTTTTTGTTCATTTCTCAGTCTTTCTTTGCTGCGTCTCTGTGCATTTCTCATTCTTTATGATTTTTTTCCCCTCTCTCCTGTTTCACGACTTTCTCTGCCTCTTTGTGTTTTTCACCTCCTTTCTTGCCTTCTGAGCTTTTTCTCTT
This sequence comes from Lissotriton vulgaris, assembly GCF_964263255.1. NCBI lineage: Eukaryota > Metazoa > Chordata > Amphibia > Caudata > Salamandridae > Lissotriton > Lissotriton vulgaris. Next base: position 2,005,121,349 of record NC_141691.1, on the reverse strand, counting down.
TCCATTCTTCTTTAATCTCTGTCATTTTCTTGAGCACTTCTCAGCCATCCCTTGCTTTTTTTGGGCAGGTTTTATTTTTTTCTTTGTCGCTCTTCTATGCGTTTGCGTTTTATTATTTAATGTTTCGCTTACGCCTTTAAGCCTTTTTTAGGCTCGGCTCTTTTTTTCGTCCTCCTCTTCCCCTTCTTTTTATCACACTGTTTTGCTCTCACTCGTGTCCTTCTCTCCTTGCGGTGGCCTTTCTCGCCTCCTCTAATATGCCTCAACTCCTTCCTACGGCTTGCTTAGACTATCACACTTCCTCGAAGCTGCTCCTCTCTACTGCTCCCTCTTAATGGCTGCCATAGCACACCAAAGGCATGCCCTTGCGCCCCTCCCAGTGCTGCTGCTGAGCCTCGTTGGCTGCCGTTTTAAGGTGTCGTCTTCTTCTCCACTTGCTATTTCTCCTGCACTCTCACACACCATTGCTGCATACACCTCATACTGACCCGGCCCAAATCTTTCCCTCACCCCTCCCTGCCTTCTCCCCTTTATCCGTTCCCTAACCAAACATGCCATCAAACTCTCGGACCTGTTGCACGACCACACACTGGACCTGTGTTTCCTGATGGAAACCTGTCTGATTCCCATGTTTGCTCCTAACATTGCAACTGCTATCTACCCCAGGATGCATGGTCATAAGACAGGTGGAGAACTTGCCATCATTTTCAAAGAAGACATCCCGTGCTCCACTACCTTCGGAAGCACAATTTCAGACCTTATCACCAGCCTGATACTCCACTCCAGTGCCTTCATCCTCCTCGGTAACCCCAACTACCCCATCAACCCCATCATCCCCAACACAGCCAACATCCTGGAGGTCCTGACACACCTCGAACTCGTCCAGCAAGTGGACGGCCCCACTCACACCTCCAGAAACCTACTGGATCCAACCTTCACCAGCTTCAGTAAAATCAGTGTCAAGCTCACACCTATTACCTGGTCGGATGACTCCCATGTTCATTTCAATATATGCATCTCTCAACCCTAAAGAAATGCCTTTGCCAAACCCTCATGACTGAATTGGAACAAGTCTCCAAAGAACTGTGAACCTCTGAGCTTCTACACCACCGACCTCAACACATCAACGACGGTCTCCCCAGTTTTATCTCCAACTTCAGTGCCAGGATCATGTCCTGTGCAGACATAATGGCCCCACTCAAGATGACTGAGGCTACTGGAACACAAGCAAGGTGGTACACAGAAGAGCACAAACTCACCCAAGTGCCACTGAAAGCAGCTACAACTCAGATTGAGACAGTCAGGAATACACCAACAAAAGCAGCTATAGATAAAACCTCTGATAATACCACCAACAAATCAGAACAACTAAATGCTCTGTTGTCATCAAACACAGTGACACCAGCACCATCTGATACACACATCTAGCTGTAGATTCCTTACTTTAGAATCCTCCCCAGGCGCGAGCTTGGATCTGGAATTTTTTTCCCACCACACGTCCGCACGCCGGGAAAGGGTGCTACTCGACTCAGTTTGTGACGTCAACAGAGTCCATATAACTCCCTCGCTTACGTCAGTTCCTTCTTTTCCTACTAGACACCATCTCTCCGGACGTCTCCTTCCTAACAGAAACTTGGATGAATGCCTCTTCAGCCCCAGACATCACCATAGCCATCCCGGAAGGATACAAGATCATCCGTAAGGACCGCTTCAAGCAAACAGGAGGAGGCATCGCTATCGTCCATAAGAACTCCATCCGCATCTCAACCAGCTCAGACGTCAACTTTGCCAGCGCCGAACACCTCCACTTCCAGATCCACACCGACCCCAAGACCACACTCAGGGGCACCCTCCTCTACCGGCCTCCAGGACCCCGTGCACAATTCAGTGACGACATCACTGACTTTATCACCCCACACGCCCTCTCCTCCGAGGACTACATTCTATTGGGAGACCTCAATTTTCACCTGGAAAAGAGCAATGACAGCAGCGCCACCACCCTTCTGGACAATCTCGCCAACCTCGGACTCAAACAACTTGTCACTACCCCCACCCACATTGCAGGTCACACACTCGACCCCATCTTCACCTCCAGCAAACATGTCTCATTCAGTCACACAAGTCAGAAAAAAGGTTTCTGTTTCCAGATACCCAAGAGCCTAGCTAGAGGAAAGGACAGCCACTGTTCAATGTGGTTGGCTGTTAGAAGTAGTGTCTAATGTGTAACAAAGGAAAAATTGTTCCTTTTTTAGGTGTCCCCTCACTCACCGGGGTTGCCCCACGGTGACATGCTTCATCATTGGGGCCATCCCAGTCCTCTACGGGCTGGGGCGTGCTGCGACTTGCGGAGTTACGTAGGAGCACTTAAATGGACTATGTGTGGTGCATGTGTATTTGTGGGGAGTGGACTATGTGATGAGATTAAAAATTACCTGCCCAGTAGGTTACTAATAAACTTTATTCTGGCCTCTAGGTGGTAGTATTAAAAACGGGGTAGGGGGATAGGCTATCCTAAACTTAATGTGTCCAGATGTTCCTATCCACTCCTAAGTCGACATGTTTCGTGCATACCCCAAGCACTTCTTCGGGACTACACAGGGACCAGCCCTGTGTTCGCCACTCCTTACTCTATCAGTGAGAGATTTGTAAAAAGGGTTTTAAACTGCAGCAAACTCTATTAAGTGCATGCATTTATACCTGTGTATTTTGTTCCCAAAAACACGTGGTTCCTGAAAGATAGAAAACAACTTTAAAAATCAAGGGGTGGTTGGCCCCATTAGTTATCACACACAGTTTCTACCAGAAGTGATGTATTCTGTGAATATTGAACGCGAGCTCATTGGCCGTGTTTTCATGCACAAAAACGTGATAGACTTCGTGCATATTTCGAAAGTGGTTTTAAACACCTATCATAGTGTCACACCCATACATTCAACAATCATACACACTCATACATACTTTCTTTTGAGACCTAACTGGGCCCCATGGAGTCGGAGGGGTATCGGTATCCTCGCAACTCTAATGAGAGAGAAATAGAGTTGTTAAGTTCCCCTGCGTAGTTCGCTCCTTGGGCAGTGTCTCCGTTTTGAAAACGGCATTCCTTCGAGCTATATTCCACTTACTTGTGCTCCGGTTACCTCCTGTTTATAGGCACCTACTGTTTCTCCCTCCGGTCCGGATGTTATCGGACTGGAGGAATCGAGTGGTTTAAATGCTACAGGCAATCGCGGTGATCCCGCGTTGTTGTGGGAAACGCCCTTCGCGTAGGCTAGAGCGTGTGTTGCTCCGCCCGTCTGCGTGGCGGCCATCTTGGGAGTGTCGGTCTTCGTAGATAGTCGTGTTTAGGTGTTTAGCACGACTAATACAGCAGTTTTACATTTTTAAAACAATTTACGGTGCTCTGCAAAATGCTCACTATATTCTAAAGGTTTCAACCGTAAATTTCAAAAAATGAAAAATGAAGTTTATAAATTGAGCTGATTACTCCGGTTTGGTAACCTACCCTTCCCAAGGGTATGGAATGTCACCAGAGTTCTACCAGTCAGTTCTAGCTTGAAAATCAATTTTGTAAAGGGATCTTAGCTTACAGTGGTGGATCATTCATTGGTCATGCTGTTTGCGCCCAAGAAGTGGTCGATACTTTTCACATCTGACTTTTGTGAATTCCACTTATGTGGGTCTGATACAAAAGTTTACATATAATCCTTATGTGAACTGTCCCCAGGGAATGTCATCATTCAATCCCACAATATGGGAGCGGAGCTTGAAAACCCAGCGTTGCTCCTTTTCTAACAGTTTCTTTTCCATGTCAACATGGGGAGGTTGTATTTCCAGCACTACCCAGCGCATATCGTTGGGTGTGTGTGCCTTTTCCAAAAAGTGTGTTGTCATTTTGGTGTTTGAATTTTTACATCTGAAATTACTGCGGTGTTCAACCATTCTGGTGCTGACCTTTCTGGTTGTCATTCCAATATAATGTAAATTGCACACACATGTGATCATGTAGACAACTCCTGATGTATTGCAGTTTGAAAACTGTCTTAACTCCCATTTCAGGCCTGTATTACAAATAACCTCTTTGGTGGGTTCTGTCAGATGGCACACGCTGCAGTTGGAACACGGATGGTGTCCAGCTGGCAGGGGGTGCAGACGTCGGACTGGGCCTTCCATAGGTTTGGGGCGTGTGTGCACCATTAAGTCCTTCAGATTTTTCCCTTTCCGATGGCTGAACATCGGTTGGGTGATGTTGAGACCCCCGCTGTTCAGAGTTCTCCAGTGTTTTTTCACGATTTTTGTCACCTGTTGTGAGGCTACTGTATATGTAGTAATGCAGATGGGCCTTCTCTCCGATGAATTTGTTGGAGATTCCTTGGGTTTGGACTCCAAAAGTGCATCCCTGTGGTTATTGGATGCCCTTTTCTTGGCTTTCTGAACAATCTTTTTTGGGTACTGTCTCTGATACAGTTTATCGCATAATTCCTTGGCCTGTACTTCATAGTCACTTTTTTCCGAACAATTCCTTCTCAGTCTCAGGAACTGCCCAAAAGGCAGGTTTTCACGGAGTTGGCGCGGATGGAAGCTCTCAAAGCTAAGTAGACAATTTCTAGACGTTGGCTTGAAATGTGTCGTGGTTGTTAGTGTCCCTTTTTCTGCTTTGATGTTTAGGTCTAGGAAGACTAGTTGTTCACGGCTCATTGTAGAGGTGAACTTGAGAAAAGGGTCCTGGAGATTCAGCCAGTTAAGGAACACGTCTGCCTCCTGCTCTGTCCCATTCCAGATGAGAAAGACGTCATCTATGTAACGTTTCCAAATCTGGATTTTGGTAGCATGGGGGTTGTCTGTATTAAGGATTTTTTTGGTCTCTAGCCAGTGCACATACAAACCCGCCACGCTCGGCGCAAAGGTGCTTCCCATGCTGGTTCCATGGGTCTGTTTGTATATAGTTTCCTGGAAACGAAAGAAGTTCTCGGTGAGGGCAAGGCGGCAGCATTCCAGCACTACATGCCTAGGTGTTTTGTAATCCCATTGGCTTTCGAATAGAATGTCCTCTAGGATCTGTAGGGTCTCTCTGTGAGGTAAGCTAGTATACAGACTCTCTACATCGAGACCTATCAGAATCTGTGTCATGGGGTCAAAAGGTAGGTCTTTAAGGAGGCACAGCACTGATTTGGTGTCCTGTAAATATGTTACTGTCTTTTGTACCAGTGGTCTTAAGTAAGCGTCCGCAAACTTAGACAAAGGCTCAAGTATTGACCCTATCCCTGAGACGATCGGTCTCCCAGGTGGTTTTTCCAACCTTTTGTGGATTTTAGGGATAGTATAGAAGTATGGAGTCCTGGGATGTTTGTTCTCCAGGAAATCTGCTTCCTTTCTAGTTAGCCAGTCGTTTACCAGACACTCTTCCACCATCCCAGCTATCTCAATCCTCAAACGTTCCGTGGGATCTGCCCTCAGTACTTCATAGTTCCTCTGGTCTGCCAGTAGTCTCAGGCACTCCGTCTCATAGTCTTCTGAGTTTTGTATAACAATTGCCCCGCCTTTATCGGCCGGCTTTATTGTTATTGTTACATCATTTGCTAGTTGGGTTATTGCTTCCTTTTCAGCTCTACTAGTGTTATGAAACGTGTTCAAATCCCTAGTATCCAGATCCATTACATCTTTCAAAACTGCCTTCTCAAAAGCCAAAACCTCAACTGGAAGGCTATTTGAGGGGGGGGTAAAGGATGACTTCTTCTTTAGTCCTGTGTCACTCGCAGTTTCTGTAGGTTGTGGTTTGTCTTTAAAAAAGACTTGTAATTTAATACTGCGTACAAATTCCTTCAATTCACAGTATAGCTTGAATTTATCCAGGGTTGTGGTCGGAACAAAACCCAAACCTTTTTCTAAGACTCTCTCCTCAATTGGTGTCAGAATTTTATCAGAGAGGTTTACCACTAGGCTTAGATGCTGCTGGTTGATGGCGTGGTTACTGGTCCCTGGCTCCTTGTGTGTGTTCTGTTGGTTTCCAGTGGTTGGGCCCATTGGACTTGTTGTCCTCTGGATTTTCCTCGGCCTGGTCTTTTGCCCCTCCCTAAAAAAGGCTGTTGTTGTATTCCTGACATCTGGGCATTGTCCCAAAATGGAAAGGGCTGTTGTGGGTATGGTTGTTGAAAAGGTGGGGGTGGTCCATAGAAGAACTGCGGCGGCGGTCCTTGGTAGGGTTGCCAGTTGTTTCCCCTGTTCATTCTTCTCCCCGCTCTGCCTCGTCTATTTCGCGGTTGGTTGCGATTATAACTGTTGTCTGAGGAGTCAGATCCTGTGTCTGAAGCTCCACTGTCACTGTTGTAACCTGGGTTCCTCCCCGAGAGTATGTACTCGGCTTTGATGTAAGGGTACACCTTTTCGTGGGAGAAGGTTTTTTTATCTTTATAAAATTTAGTGTACTTAGTGTCTTTCAGGGATATCTCAAATTCATTCATTGATTTGTGGGGCGAGCCAAGCTATTTTCCCTCTAACTCCCCTAGTTCTTTTCATTCAGTCACACCACAGCTCTTCATTGGACGGACCACAGCTGCGTTCACTTTATCTACAATAAGACCACAATCCACAACCATCCTCAACCCACCATGCGAAGAAACTGGAACAAAATCACCATCGACCAGATCTCTTCATCGCTTCTCCTAAACCCCCCCGACCACTCCTCAAACCCCGACCAAGCAGCCATTAACCTCACCCAATGGCTATCCAACAGTGCCGACATCCTAGCACCGTTGAAAAAACGTCAAATCAAACTAGGCAGCAAAAACGCCTCCTGGTTCAACGATGATCTTAAGAAATCGAAGAAACTCTGTCGCTCCCTCGAGAAGGCCTGGAAAAAAGACCCAAACACCGGCACCAGGGACGCCTTCAAAAAACGCCACCCGCATACACCACCAACTAATCCGGTCTGCCAAGAAAGCCGCATTCAAAGACCGACTAGATAACAACGCCCACAACAGCAAGGAATTATTCAACATCGTCAAAGAATTTACCAACCCATCAGCCAACTCCAACGACATCACCCCCTCCCAAGCCCTCTGCGACTCCCTAGCTTCCTTCTTCCACAACAAAATCGCAGACATCCACAACAGCTTCGACATCCGACCCGGAGACCAACCCACCCAACCTTCTGCAGGACCTTCACCCCCCTTGAACATCCTTAACGACTGGAACCCAATCTCCACTGAGGACACCATCCGCCTGATGAACTCCATCCACTCAGGATCCCCAACTGACCCATGCCCTCACCACATCTTCAACAAAGCAGACTCCATCATAGCACCACACCTCCGAGATGTCATCAACTGCTCCCTCAACTCCGCCACCTTCCCGGAAAGTTGGAAACACGCTGAACTCGGCGCCCTTCTGAAAAAACCCACAGCTGACCCCACCGAACTCAAAAACTACCGCCCCATCTCGCTTCTTCCATTCCCGGCCATAGTCATCGAGAAAGCTGTCAACAACCAACTCGCCACCTTCCTCGAAACCAACAAATCCCTCGACTCTTCACAGTCCGGCTTCCGAGCCAAACACAGCACTGAGACCGCACTTATCGCAGCAACAGACGACATTCGAACTCTACTGGACAATGGAGACACAGTCGCCCTCATCCTCCTCGACCTCTCCGCTGCCTTCGACACAGTCTGTCATAGCACCCTTCTACAGCGCCTCAGAAACGTCGGAATCCAAGGAAAAGCATTGTAATGGATCACCTCGTTCCTCACCGGAAGAACCCAGAGAGTCCGCCTCCCACCATTCATCTCAGAGGCCACTGAAGTCATCTGCGGCGTACCACAAGGATCGTCACTCAGCCCCACCCTCTTCAACGTTTACATGAGCCCCCTTGCGACCATCGCTCGCCAACACAACCTCAACATCATCTCCTACGCTGACGACACTCAACTGATCCTCTCACTCACCAAAGACCCTAACACCGCCAAAACCAACTTACACGAAGGAATGAAAGAAGTAGCCGAGTGGATGAAGCACAGCCGTCTGAAACTTAACTCTGACAAAACAGAAGTCCTCATCTTGGGCACCTCCCCCTCCGCTTGGGATGACTCTTGGTGGCCAGAGGCCCTTGGAAAAGCACCCATCCCAACGGACCACGCACGGAACCTGGGCTTCATCCTGGACTCCTCACTCTCGATGACCAGACAAGTCAACGCCGTTTCATCATCTTGCTTCAACATTCTTCGCATGCTCAAAAAAACATTTCGCTGGATCCCCACCGAAACTAGAAAAACGGTCACCCACGCACTGGTCACGAGCTGCCTGGACTACGGAAACACCCTATACGCCGGTACCACCGCTAAACTCCAGAAAAAACTCCAACGCATCCAGAACGCTTCAGCCAGGCTCATACTAGACATCCCGCGCAAAGAACACATCTCTGGTCACCTGAAAAACCTCCACTGGCTCCCCGTAAATAAGAGGATTACTTTCCGCCTCCTAACCCACGCACACAAAGCACTTTACGAACTTGGACCCGAATGCCTCAACACACGACCGTCCTTCTACACCCCCTCCCGTCAGCTACGATCCTCCAACCAAACCCTTGCCACTGTACCTCGCATCAACAAAACCACCATGGGAGGTAGATCCTTCTCCTACCTAGCAGCTAAAACCTGGAACTCACTTCCCATTCACCTTCGCCTTACTCAGAACCACCTAGCATTCAGAAAGCAACTTAAAACTTGGATATTCGACAAGTAATTCCCACCCCTCCCTCAAGCGCCTTGAGACCCTATGGGTATGTAGCGCGCTATATAAATCTTGACTTGACTTGACTTGACTAGTTTCGCAGATCCAGGGCTGTTAGAGGCCTGTTTTTCAGACCCATCTCGATGTCAAGTCAAGACATAAGTGTTCTTTTTCAAACAAGGTCATCCGGGTGTAAACCCTGTGGATCATGAGATAGACAAATGTCGATCCCGGATCCGCATGCTGTCTGTTTGTGGTGCCTAGGAGAAAATCACAACTGTGGTTCTTGCCAATGTCTTCGACCAAAGGCATTGAAAGAGTGCCGTATGAAACTCCTGGCAGCCTACTTTTCTGAGCAACTGTGTCTTCAAACCTCCCCGAAGACCAGGGACCGCTTGAAGAGTTGTTCGGGTGATGGGTCGCCTCTATCGACGTAAAGAAGGACTCTGAGAACACAATGGTCAAAGCATAAATCTGACCATCGGTTGGGTAGCCTTTACAAGAGTTTATCCATAAGTATCCTGGAGCCAGGTTGACTCTAGCCCAAATGCGGGAATATTATTTTTCTCGGAAAAAGGTTTCTTGGCATCTGTCTCATCTGCGCTCTCTGGCCACAAGGAGGTCGTAGGTGCCCTGACTGAGTCTTCACAGGCGGGTTCCCCTTTGGTGACAGTTGGGCCTCTGAATCAGTTATCGGATTCGAGGCAGCACTGGTGTTCATACATTCAGTGTCCGCTCAGCTATTGAAATCGGAGGCGGCGGTGGTCGGCACAGACTCTGGTGCTTCGGAGTCCAGTTGGCCAGTGATGTCGAAGGCACCGATGGATGCCGATCTCATTCCTATTTCCGACGTTGAGATCCTGCCACAAGTGCATCAGACAACGTCTGAACCAGCGCCAACAGTTCCGTCTTCTTTAGATGACTCTCCTTCTGGTGTTATTCAGCCCTTGTCTGTTTTTCCTACGGGATTACACACTTTGGAAACTGAAAGAGAGAATGTTGAGGATCAAAACCCTTTGTATAATGTGGTCCAACCTCCTGTGGAGGAAAACTGGCTGACTGAACTGGTGGAGGGTAGTGGTTTAGAGTCCTCTCCAGTTTCAGGTTTACTTTCCCCACCTGGTATTGCAACAGAGGAAAGTTCTTCTTTGACTGAAATATTGAAAAGGGCAGTTGTGGTGTTTGATTGGCAGTTTTCCTCAGTGGAGTTGTTCAAGGATCCTTTGGTGAATATTCATCAGAGCGAGTCGGTAGTGGAGCCTGTGCTCCCTTTTAATGAGTCTCTGTTTGATCTGTTATTGGGAGCCTGGGCAAAACCTGTGACAGGAGCTCCAGCTGACCAGGCTGTGGGCCATAGGCATCGACCTAACCCTAGGGACACTCATTGCCTTCTGCTATATACCACTACAAAGGGGCTTGTGGTTACATCTGCTACAGCTTCTTCGGACCCTAATGCCCTTCCCTTAGTTCCATGAGCATAGGATCCAGATGGGTAGAAAGTTGTGGGAAGAATACATTTATTTTCTAAACTCGCCTTTGAGGTCTTTAAACACTACATGTGTTATGGACAGATTTTCTCATGCTTTATGGGACTCTGTGGCACGGAGGCCACCTTCTCTGCCAGAGGAAGCCAGAAATGAGCTATTACAGGTGGTGCAAGATGGCCGGGAAGCGGCGAGGTTCACCATTAATTGTGATAAGGACACCACTGATTCTGTGGGTAGAGCTATGGTTCAGTCAGTTTCTCTGTGTAGGCATGCATGGCTGCCTAAGTCTGGGTTTTCTGAATCTGTGCAAGAGGGCCTAAAAGAGATGCCGTTTGATGGTGTCCATTTATGCAGTAAAAAGGCTGATTCGGTTTTAAGACTCACTAGAGATGGTAGATCTGATAAGTCCACTTTTAAGGATGTTTATTCCAGTTTTTTTCCTGCATCCACATTAATTGCCGACTCAGAAGGATTGGAATCTTGCCTCTCAATAAATGCCCAACATTCAGTAGGGGTCTTTAGATCTACAAGCCAACGGGATCGACCCGGCCCTTTCTGAATGTATTTAATAAAGTAGTCTTGCATGTTTCATTATGGTATACCCAATGTTTTATACTTGCACCTGACAATGCCACCTCTACTTTATGTGACATTGTCTCCTTTGGAATTTTCTCAATGGCTTGCGATGCCCACTCATGGTGGAGGACATAATATAGATGTAGTATTTTCTTACTTTGATCTATCTTTGCTGGACCGCATTCCTTTAGTCTGGACAGATAACTCCTTGATCCAGTTTAATTGGTTTATCTCCCGTCCGGACCGTCAGGACAATGTTACAAGGCCCATTTGTTCTGTACTTTCTCTAAAATTACTGTTGACAATTTGCGGGCGGCTCTGGAAGGTAGTATTCCACCCCTCTCTGGTTTTGTCGATTCTGCCTTGATGGAATGTGATCATTGGTTGCTTACTTCGGTAGACAAACTTTCCTCACTCATGTTTCCAGTAGGACCAACATCTCCAATACCTGGTTTTCTGATACCCTGTTACAAGAGAAAAAGCTATGTAAAAAGGTGGAATGGGCTTGGAGAAAAAATTATAGCATGAATCAAAAGCTTTATATAATATAGCTTTCAAGAAATATGCGACCCTGATGAATCTCACAAAGAGAAAGAATTTATGGGGGTGTATAGAAAAAGCAGCAAACCAACCAAGGGAAATCTTTAAGATTGTGAAGGATTTTACTGATCCTGTGGCTAGCCATAGAAGTAAGGCTCCTTGGGTGGGCTGGTGTGAGCAACTCAAACTATTCTTCCATAACAAAGTCCAAGCCCTACAGAACAGTCTTTCTGTAATTTCTATCCTGGACATGACTCTTGGTTGTACAGGGCCGATGACTATTCCGATTTCCTCTGGTCTCTCTGAGTTTAATACTATTTCTCTGGAAGACTCTAGGATGGCGATTTTAAATCTTAAATCTTGTTCTCTAATGATCCTTGTCCTCCTACCATATTGGTTTTCGGTGTGGACATTATGAATCCCATTTTGAATGCGGTGTTGAATAAGTTCCTTGTCACTGCTACAGTGCCTTCATGTTGGGAGAGGGCTAAAATTGTTCCTCTACTAAAAAAGCCTAGTGTGGAGCTGCATGTCCCAGGCAATTATTGGCTAATTTTCCTTCTTCCAGCGCCTGCTAAAATAGTTGAAAAATGTGTCAATCAAAATCTTTTGAGTTATCTAGAAGCCAATAGGCTTCTTCATCCGAGCTAGTCGGGATTTAGGCCTAGGTATAGTACTGAGATTGCCTTGGTTGAGGTCTCTGATTGTATAAGATGTACCATTGATGCGGGCGACAGGGCAGTCCTGGTATTGTTGAACCTGTCAGCAGCATTTGACACGGTCCCCACATGACACGCTGCTCTCACACTTTGGTGAGATTGCCATTAGAGATAATGCCTGGAATTGGCTTAAATCCTTTCTTGAGTACAGGAGTCAGGAGGTTTGGCTACCCCTATTCTTTTAACAGTCGAAGGGTGTCAGTCAGAGTCCCTCAGGGCTCTACAATCAGCGCCGCTACGTTTAACATATTCTTGTCCTCCTTAGCTAAGGTGGTGGAATCGTTTGGGGCTAAAATTATTTCGTATGCAGATGACACCCATATCCTCTTTTCTTTTAGCAAAGGGGTCTCCATCGATTTGGATGTCACTCAGTACTGTCTCATTGGTTTTTCAGTGGTTGACATGCAGCCATTTGAAATGCAACACAGGGAAGACAGGGGTGCTCAGTTTTCGACATAATCTTGTTTTAAACTTAAATGTCCATTGGCTTAGAAGGGTACATTAACCAGACACCCAAGCTGCTGTTGTAAAAAACCTAGGGATCAAATTTGACCATAAAATGTCATTTCATAACCAAATTATCTCAGTGGTTGGTGTCTGTTTTGGCATCCTACGTATGGGAAAATATCTTTTTGCATTATTTTATTTTCAACAAAGACTAAAGCGATATTGGCCCTGGTGATGTCCCGATTTGACTACGCCAACGTATTATATGCAGGTTTGCCCAAATTTCTCCTGAATAGACTTCAGGTCGTTAAGGATGCGGCAGCACGACCGGCTTTGGTTTTGCCGAGACGGGAACATATTTCCTGTCATTTCTGCAATTTGCACTGCCTTCCCATCGGAAAACGGATTTTTTTTAGGTAGCACTTTAAATGCTCTCCATCATTCTGGACTGGACTATCTTTCGGCTTGGATTGCCTTTTATAGCCCTCCTAGAGTTTTACGCTTTTCTGGTAATCATTTGTCCAAGGTCCCTAAGGGTTGTCTGGCCACTGCGGTAGGTTGCTCTTTCTCCTTTCCGGGTCCTGTATGTTGGAACAAGCTCTCTTTTGACCTGTGTTAAACAAAGGTTGAAGCTGGTTTTAGGAAAAAGCTTAAGACCTGACTATTTTTTCCTCCGTAATCACCTTTCGTATCTGCTTCTTTTCACAGACCGTATAGCGCTGTGACACTCTTGAGTAGTCATGCACTTTATAAATCCCCTCACAATCACTTGAGTTACTTTTGTAAGCTTGAGTTTGGTTTTCAGTCTTGTGTAGAGGGGTATCTACACAACTGAGTGATATGTTTCACCTGGTACGTCCAGGATAGTGCTTTGCTTAGTGCAGAGGTTTATTTGATACCTGGTATTTTTAATCTCGGGCAGTTGGGATTACAGAAGTTGCGTACCACGATAAATGGTTTTCTTGGTCATTCTGCTAGCTGTTGAGGTTCTCTTTCATCTCAAGGTTTTTGTTAAGATATTCATATACTGAATTTTTATTAGAAATTTGGTAATTATTTGCCACATAAGCGTCTTTTGTTTGGCACACTGTTTTATAAACAGTTTCTATATGTGGCTTTGCGTTTTGAGTATGGAAAATAGTCATGGAAGAAAGTGACGTCAGCGCGTTGGCAAGGGAGTTAGATGAACTCTGTCAACGTCACATCCGGTGTCAATACCGAGTTGCGTAGCGCCCCCTGCCGGTGCGCAGACGTGCTGTGGGAAACAAATTCAGGATCCAGTCTCACGCCTGGGGAAGATTCTACAGTAAGGAATCAGTGGCTAGATGCCGTCCTCACGATAATGTGTTACAAAAGGTAAGTAACTTGTTCAACAGTGCCAAGGAAATCTTGCCATAGTGAAAGATTTCACCTGTCTGGCTGAAAGCACCACCAGCAGCACTCCCTCGCAAGACATTGCACCCAGATGCCCCTTTTCTTCTGCAGCAAGACTTCCAGCATCTACAACAACTTTGAGCTCCATCAGGACTCCACCTTTGTAGGTTCCCTACCCACCACTTTCAATGCCCAGAGGCTCACCCTGCCCAGCTGGCCCATCATCATACATTTACCATGCACAACATAGGAGACCCATCGGAGACCTGCCTTCATCACCTATTCACCGATAGACTGGTTGCCGTCAGCTCTGCCCTCACCTTGATCCTAAATAACTGGATCAACACAGCCACATCCCTTGATGCCTGGAATTTCTCCACAGTTATATCTCTCCTAACAAAGCCCTAAGTTAACGCTAACACACTAGCAGGTTCCTGTCCCCCTTCTGGGCGAAAGTCATGTAGAAAATCATAAACAAACATTCAGGCAACCACCTCTATGCCAACAGCCTCCTTGATGCCACCCAATCCGGCTCCCGACCCAGTCACAGCACTGATACAGCCCTCATTGCCACCACAGACAACATCTGACTGATCATGGACATGGAGACAACGCTGTCCCTATCCTTCTGGATCTATCCACTGCCTTTGATGCCCTCTCCCACCCCATCTTCAATCACTGTCTACATGATGCAGACATTTAGGTACCAGAGTTCTGCTAGATCTGCTAGTCCCACCCTCCCCTTGTCTGTGTTGCTTCTTCCCTCCCACCCTCCCCTTGTCTGTGTTGCTTCTTCCCTCCCACCCTCCCCTTGTCTGTGTTGCTTCTTCCCTCCCACCCTCCCCTGTAGGTGTTGCTTCTTCCCTCCGACCCTCCATTGTCTGTCACTTCTTCCCTCCCATTGTCTGTGTCGCCTTTTCATCTCCCACCCTCCCATTGTCCGTGTTGCTTTTTCCCCTCCCACCCTCCCATTGTCCATATTGCTTCTTCCCTCCCACCCTCCCATTGTCCATATTGCTTCTTCCCTCCCACCCTCCCATTGTCCGTATTGCTTCTTCCCTCCCACCCTCCCATTGTCCGTATTGCTTCTTCCATCCCACCTTCCCCTTGTCTGTGCTGCTTCTTCCCTCGCTCCCTCCCATTCTCTGTGTTGCTTTTTCCATCCCACCCTCCCCTTGTCTGTGTTGCTTCTTCCCTCCCTCCCACCCTCCACTGTAGGTGTCGCTTCTTCCCTCCGACCCTCCCATTGTCTGTCACTTCTTCCCTTTGATTATCCGTGTCGCCTTTTACCTCCCACCCTCCCATTGTCTGTGTTGCTTTTTCCCCTCCCACCCTCCCATTGTCCGTATTGCTTCTTCCCCTCCCACCCTCCCATTGTCCGTATTGCTTCTTCCCTCCCATCCTCCCATTGTCCGTATTGCTTCTTCCATCCCACCCTCCCCTTGTCTGTGCTGCTTCTTCCCTCCCTCCCTCCCTCCCTCTCATTGTCTGTGTTGCTTCTTCCATCCCACCCTCCCCTTGTCCGTGTTGCTTCTTCCCCCCCACGCTCTTATTGTCCATGTTGCTTCTCCCCTCCCACCCTCCCCTTGTCCGTGTTGGTTCTTCCCTCCCACCCTCTTCTTGTCCGTGTTGGTTCTTCCCTCCCTCCCTCCCCTTGTCCTTGTTGGTTCTTCCCTCCCTCCCTCCCGTTGTCCGTGTTGGTTCTTCCCTCCCTCCCTCCCCTTGTCCGTGTTGGTTCTTCCCTCCCACCCTCCCATTGTCCGTGTTGCTTCTTCCCTCCCATTGTCCGTGTTGCTTCTTCCCTCTCGCCATCCCACTTTCCGTGTTGCATCTTCCCTCCCGCCCTCCCACTTTCCGTGTTGCTTCTTCTCTCCCACCCCCCCCTTTACTGTGTTGCTTCTTCCCTCCCACCCTCCTACCCTTCTGCTATCCGTGTTGCCCTGCCTACCCATCATAAGAAAAAAAACAAAGCACTGACGTGGCAGTCCTAATGCTTTTTTTCCTAATTTTTCCCTGTACTGCAGAGTAACCTTCCCATATGCTGCACAGTAAGTACAGCTTTAAAAGCAGAAGTGCAAGCTTCCATTTCAATGATAGTACATATGATAGCAGTGCAATCTTCTCTCCAGTGCTTAATTTGAGCAGGTGCTCAGCACCTGCACTTCTTTCACAGGGCCGGGGCTACAATTTCTGAACCTGCAGGCGGTGGTCTCAATATTAATTATTCAATTCAAAATAAAAAGAATAACATACATTGAATGGTGACTTGCTAGTAAATGTTCATATGTCCAGGCAGGCATGATTGTATATCACCACGTTAGTGATGATGTCATCACGCTGATCACAAATCCGAGAAGTCATCTACAAACTATGGCTTGCATTATATTCCCCTAGTCTGTTGCACCCTGCCACTGCCTGAGCCTAAACCTCCCAGGATCACAGCAAGCTGAGCAGTGGATGCCGATGCCACCGTCATCCCTGGACCTACTAATTGCAGGCAGCACTAGCAGTGACATGACCTGCTGTGTTCAAGCAGCTGCCTGTTCTGCAATAAACCCAGTCATACCACACTGATTAATAAATACAAAAAAGCATTTTCATTTGGTGTACATTTTGTTTTTGCACTCAGTGTAGGTAAGAAAGTAAAACATGTCATCTTCCGCTTCTTTAAGAATGACAACAGGAAATAGCAGAGTTCAAAATAGCAGGGACATGTACAGGCTGACGACAGGGGTCACAGGTAGCAGCAGTGTTAGAGATGAGAGACAGCAAGAGTAAAGAGGAGAAGAAACAACAAGAGAGGAGAGAGATAAAACGGAGCAAAGTAGAAGAAAAGGAGGAGAGCAAATCAGATACAAAGAGAAAGCAGCCATGATGTGAAGAAGAGCGCATTAAGAAGAGAGAAGATAGAATGAAAGAATGTGGAGGACAGGACAGAGGAAAAAAAGCAGACAAATGATAAAATGGAGACACACCAAATCACTGCTAGAGAGTGATAATAAAGAGCAAAGATCGAGGGGAGAGAGAGCAGAGCATGGATTAAAGTGAAGAGAAAAAAGGGCAATGCTAAAATGAATAGAGGGCAAATCAGAAATACAGGGTGTGACAAAGGTGATAGAAAACAATTAGAGAGGTGAGAGGATAGACTCTTTTTTTTTTTTTTTTAATATTTTTTTTTTTTAATCTGTTTATTAGCATAGTAGGTAAAGCAGTCACAGAAATTTCCAGTCCCGGAGGGAAACAGGGTAATACATACATAAGGTTGCTTAGAACATATAATTGCATAGTTGTCTTGATTTTTCATTTTGTTGGTGACAGGAACCGTCACAGTATAGACAAACCCCGGTCAAAACTATCCCTCCCCCCACCCTCAACAAACCCACCCGACACTCTCACAAAAACATATGATTGAGCAATCATTAGACTGGGGCACTTACGGGATTACAACATATGGCTCCATCCGACTGTACACATAGATGGAACGAGACTAGTACAGAGATTGTGAATGGGGGGCCCCTCGCACATCCCCCTGGCGCACCACGGTCAGTGGCAGTGCACGTCAGTCCGGCCAAGGACACATTTATCGTACATTAGGAGAGGCACCTGTATCCTCGTCCTCCCCGTCGCCCTCAGTTTCAAACATACCTAATATGGTAAACCAGTCCAGTGAAATTGGCGTTTTCCTCAGGCCTCTGTATTCCTCCCTCTGCAGTGCAACTCCCTCTGCCTTGCCCCACCGCACTACTTCTGCCCTCCACAGTTCAGGGTTGGGAGGTCTGGGTGACTTCCACCTCATCGTGATGGCACGCTTCGCCAGCAACAGGGCCAGGTCCGAGAAACGTGCCGCCACGGTCCTAGTGCGTTGTGAGGGCCCCAACCCCAGCAACGTGCCTTCCAGTGTAGGAGATCGGGACAGAGCACCCGCTTTCTGGAGCGATTCATGGACCGTGGTCCAGTAGTATCCTAGTTTGGGGCATTGCCAAAGCATGTGTATTAGTGTTGCGTCCTAGGTGTCACATCGGGGGCAATTACTTTTCGCATCTGGAAACATCATGTGTATGCAGCGTGGGGTCAGGTAGGCTCTGTGTAGGAGCATCGATTGAATGAACTTAAACCCGGGGTTCCTAGCTACTTTTTTGGGAAACTGAAGGATACGTTCCCACTCTCTATCCCTCAGGGGCCTACCAATGTCCCCCTCCCATGCTGCCCGGAGTGGTGACAGATCGAAAGCCCTCCCCTTCTTAATACTAGCAGTGAGCCACCTTGTCAGGTGGGCGCCCGTGCCCATCAGGTAGTGCATTGTGATGAGAGGATTTGTAACTGGCTCGGGGACCACTTATGTGTGATATAGTGGCGAAGGCCAGAGTGTAGGAGGAAGGTGCCTCCAGGGACTCCATGGGTAGTTCTAAAGTCTGCAAAGGACAATAGGTGCTCTTCCGCGAACAGGTCACCTAGGTGTGACACTCCCGCGTCATGCCATTGTTCCAGCGAGTCCGCCGATAGAGTCCCCGTGGCCAGCGGGATACCCAAGAGCGCGATCGTGGGTGCATAGAACGACCCCGGGGACGTATACTTTAATGCCTTTCGCCAGTAAGTTATCGCCAGTTTGAGGAGAGGCGGGACATCCCTCGGTATAACCGAGTTGGGCAAAAGTAACGCGTGTATTCTCCCCAATGCATGCTCCCTATCCGTCATGTTGATCTCCTGAAGATTGCGGCCCGCCACCCAGAAGGCCAGCCATTGTAGTTGACACGCATAGTTGTAGGCTCTAAAATCAGGCAAACCCATGCCTCCGGCGTCAGAGGGGAGCTGCAGCTTGGACAGACCTATACGCCTGCGGCCGTGCCCCCACACAAGTTCGGTGAGTAGAGTGTCTAGGGTCTTAAAGGTTGCTGCCGGGATCAGGTGTGGCAAGTTAGTGAAGTGGTAGAGAAGGCGGGGGAGCATCACCATCTTGGATATCGCCACTCTGCCGGGTATAGAGAGTGGTAGTGTGAGCCAAAATTGTATCTGCGACTTCAGTGCTCTGATGGCCCTCCCAAGGTTACCGTCTAGCATCTGGTCTGCTTCCCTGTAGATCTGCATCCCCAGATATCTGAAGGTGGTTTCAGCTATCCGGAACTCGTGGGGGGCTAAGGGTAGTGGAGCAGCCAGACCAGCTGCTGCAAATGTAAATCCATATGATTTGGATTCGCTTATGGTCAGTCCTGAGATCGACCTAAAGTCCTCAATGACCTGGGCAACAGGGCTCAAGTCGCCCCTCAAGTCCCGGAAATATAAGATAATATCATGCGCATAAGCGGACACTATATGTGCCGTCCCATGACGTAGAATGCCAAATCGGGGGGCCATTTGGCGGAGCCTACAGAGCATCGGCTCAAGGGTAAGGACGAATAGGAGAGGGGAAAGTGGGCAGCCTTGTCTGGTGCCCCGTGCAATAGCTATAGGAGCTGATATATGGCCTGAGGTGCGCACTCTAGCTGTAGGGGCTGTATACAGCAATCTGACCCAGGCGAGGAATTCGGGGGGAATCCCAAATTTCGACAGTGTGTCGAACATGTAATCCCATCTAAGGGAATCAAATGCTTGTTTCAAGTCCAGGGAGATGCAGCCTTCGGAGCTCGTGTCCTCACGGTCACCGAGCATGAGCTGAGCTAGTCGCCTGAGGTTCATGGCTGTATTGCGGCCAGGGACAAAACCACATTGGTCCGAATGGACCAGCTGAGGTACATATTGCACGAGCCTCGATGCCAGCACCTTGCTCAATATCTTGGAGTCAGTATTGAGAAGGGACAGGGGTCTATAGTCAGCCATCTGAAGCCCTTCTTTAGTAGGCTTCAAAAGGGACGTGATTAACGCCTGCATAGACGATTGCGGTAGGGTGGCTGTCCGCAGAGCTTCCAAATAAATAGTGTGTAACCGTGGGGCTAGTAGGTCTATGTATGTTGCATAAAAGTCGGCTGGTAGGCCATCTGTCCCAGGGGTCTTGCCCTTAGGAAGGGCGCGTATTGCCTGTCTGATTTCAGTTATAGTAATGGTGCGCTTAAGGTCTTTGATTTGCCCGTCATTAAGTCGAGGCAGGGCTAAGTCCCTCGTGAAGGCCTCGAATGCAACCTCGGGAAGGGGCTGTGGGGGACTGTACAGCGTTGTGTAGTATTCCCTGAACGCAGTGTTGATCCCGACCTGGATGGTGGTTGGGTTTCCTGCTTGGTCCAAGATTCTCAGAATGGGGTGGCTCACTGGGGAGTCCCGTAAAAGGCGGGCTAGGAGGGGGCCAGCTCTATCCGCCTGTGCATGCTGCCTGTTCGTATATTCTCTATAGTCTAGGAGCCTCAGGTCTTCCAGTAGCTCTGCGTGTCGAATGTGAGCCTCCTGTAATGGCGTGAAGGGTGCATGTGTGCCGGCAGCCTCATTCTCTAGGGAAGCTAGGGAGCCCTCCACCTCCTTCAGTTGATTAATTATCTCCAGTTTCCTGCCCATTCCAGCGGACATGGCTGCCCCCCTAAGACAGACCTTAAATGCGTCCCATTCCACTTGACGGGTGCTGGCCGTGTTCATGTTTGTGGAGAAATATGTTACTATAGCATCGGACAGGGAAGCCCGGAATACCGAGTCTTCAAGGAGATCTGGAGACAGTCTCCAAGTGGGGATGGGGGCTAGTCGCCTGCCCCACTGCCATGTGAGTTCTACAGAGCTGTGATCGGACAGAGTTTTCCCCATGTGTTGGGCCTGAACAATTGTATCTGCTACGGAGCGGGAACAGAATATGTGGTCAATTCTGGCATGAAGCTGGTGTGGTGGGGAGAAAAAGGTATATTCCCTCTCTTGTGAATGTGTACTGCGCCATGCATCAGTCAGGTCCCAGCCCTCAGCCCACCTAGTAAGAGCATCCGCTTGTTTCCTACTCTCAGTCGCCTGTAAAGGGGGATGTGACCTATCCAGCGTAACATCAAGCACAGCATTGAAATCACCCCCAATAAACCAACGATGATCAGCCCACTCCGTCAGCACCCCGTTCACCGTTAACAAGAACTCCGATTGATTAGAGTTCGGCGAGTAAACACATCCAAATACAACAGCATCCCCGTCTAACAGCCCCCGCACAAATACATATCGGCCCTCTTTATCGATTCTATGCTCTAACATCTGAAAGGGGACAGAGCCACGGAACCAAATCGCTGCCCCCCTTGAAAACGCAGAATAGGAGGTAGCAAATAGTTGTCCCCTCCATTTCTTGCGCAGCTTCACAGCTTCAGAAGCGTTCAAATGTGTCTCTTGCAGGCATGCAATCTGGGTCCCCCTGCGATTAAGCTGGGCCAAAACTCTATGACGTTTCTGGACTGCTCCCATGCCACGCACGTTCCAGGTGCACAGTTGGTAATTATTAAGTGGCCCCATAACCATCTATGTGGTGCGACCCAGTGAAACACCCTGGGCCCCATGTCAGTTCTGCGTTGAGATAAGGTGAGTGTGTCGTGAAAACAAATAACCCCTGAACAAAAAGGTCCCCAAGCCAACGTGCCCGGGATCCAAACTGTGGTGCCCAACGTGGGCACAAGTCAATGGAGTCCGTGTGCATACCGGGGGTGACAGGCCTCTGTCGACTGTCATTGAACGGTCTGCATGGGCTCGTTAGTCCTCAACAAAGTGGGTTCCCCATGCAACCCACCACATGCGAAAGGAGGGGGGGGGGGAGAGTTCAAGTATACATTACCACCTGGAGGGGATCATGTTCTCAGCAAATCAGAACTCCTCTGCCATTTGGGCTGTAATTTTCGGGAACAGCGGCAAGCTGTCCATTGAGCCAGACACCTCTGTATGAGTGTCAGTGGTGACGGAGTGCCTGTCACTAAGTGCTTCCGCGTCGTGAGCTGCCAGTGCCTCCTCCGTGAGCTGCTGCCGATGAGTTGACGATGGGTGGCTCGCCACCCGAGCACCAGGAGGGTGCGTCTTCGCAGAGGGTCCATGGGAAGAGTGGTGTCCCGGGCTGGGAGTGTTGTGCCGTCTGTCCGGAGTGTCTCTGCGTTCGTTGCGGCCGTCTTCCTGGTGCTCCCCGAATGGGTCCTGTGAGGTCGGCGGCGTCAGAGTGACCTCCATCCATTCCTCAGCCTCTTCTGGTGAGTCGAAGAAGTGGGATTTGTTGTCGTGCAGGATTTTGAGCCGAGCAGGGAACAGCAGCGCATATTTCATATTTCTGTCTCTTAATTTGCGTTTGACACCCATGAATGTGGATCTGGCGCGCTGTACAGTGGGCGTGAAATCAGGATAGACTGAAATGTTTTTATCTTCAAATCGTATCGGTGCTTTCTCCCTGGCCGCACGCAACACAGTGTCCCGGTCTCTGAAATGAAGGAGGCGCGCGATCAGGGGACGAGGGGGCGCCCCCGGTTTGGGGGGCCGAGGAGGCATCCGATGTGCCCTCTCCACGCTGTACAGGGCAGTGAGATCTTCTTGGCCTACCAGTTTTCGTAACCAGTCCTCCACGAATTGGGTGGGGTTCCTCCCCT
Source organism: Lissotriton vulgaris (assembly GCF_964263255.1). Taxonomy (NCBI): domain Eukaryota; kingdom Metazoa; phylum Chordata; class Amphibia; order Caudata; family Salamandridae; genus Lissotriton; species Lissotriton vulgaris. The sequence continues at coordinate 2,005,098,978 of NC_141691.1, read as the reverse complement.
CACTTCTCTCCGGAATGCCTAAGATGCGGACGTTGTTGCGGCGCGCACGTCCTTCGGCCTCATCCACCCTGTCCCAGAGATGTTTAAGCTGTTTCTCCACTCCCTCCAACCTCGTGGAGTGCTCCGTCTGTTGTGGCACTAGGTCATTCAGTGCTATCTTCTGCTCCGCCACTCGTTCCGCCAATTTGTTATGGTCCGCCCGTAATAGCGATAGGCCAGTCGCCATATTGTCCATACGCGATTCCAGGGCTTCACGAGTCGCTCGTATCTCATTAAGGATAAGGTCCAACTTTGCGTCTTGGGACCTTTTTCCAGTCGGCGGAATGATGTCCATGTTGGAGGAGGCCAGTGGGTCCTCGGAGCCCGTGGACTGCAGGTCCGCCGCAGGGCCCTGTCCATGAGTCTTGCCCCTTTGTTTGCCCATGGATCTTGTTAGCAGGGTGACGCTGGAAAGGGCACAGCAGATCGCCGCTGCTACTCTCGTGTCTACTCTGGACGCCGGACCGCGTCTGCCGCAGGATCAGGGTGTGGCGGTCAAGGGTGGGAGTAGCGCAGACCCAGGGTTGGCAGGGAGTGCGTTGAATCTCTGTCCGTGGCGTCGGTGTCGGTATAGGCGGCTTCCTCAGGGAGGCCCCGTGTGCAGAATGGACCTTGGCTCCCAAGAGGACAGATGAAGGGAGTAAGACGGCCTGCTGCAAGTGTCCAGTGAATCGACCTCACGCAGGAGCACTCGAGAAGTCTGGGCCAGTGCGTGGTGGCAGGTCCGCAGCGCACGTGTCCCACCCCCTTACCGCTGTCTGGGGCCGGCTGTCCGGATATCCAGGGTCTGCTGTCCACCGCCCGCTGCCCGCAGCCGGGCACACTGCCCTCCGCAGTGCGTCACTCCGCGTGGAATCCCAGTCGCGGTTCCGCCGATCGGCCAGTGTGTGGGCCAGAGAAATGTCTCAGCGCAGGGCCGGGGACTCTCCCCGTCCGGGACCCAGTGACAAGATGGCGCCGATAATACTGCTTATGAGGCCTGCAGTGCCCGGGGGGGTCCGGAGCAAGTAGTGCTGGTGTCGGGTGCCCGGCGCCGTTCGCCCCACAGTCCCGGTCAGCGCAGCAGGTAACGGGCGGCTCGCCCACCGTGTAGACTGGTATCAAGCCGGTCAGAGAAAGCCTCCGCTCGTTCCGCAGGTCACCCAGCAGGGTGGCCGGGCAGGGCTCCGCAGCGGAGAGGGGGGCCGCAGGATCAAAGCGCCTCCTCAGTGGTGATGTCAGCCTCTGGTGTCCGCCCCTGTAGTCCGGCGCAGAGTCCCGATCGGACCGCGCCAGAGGCTATGGGGAGGCCGGGGTGAATGCCCACTTGAGCCCGGGGCTTCACCACGAGCAGCAGGCCGCGGCCGAAGCAGCCGTGTCAGCGCGTCAGCAGAGCGGGCAGGGTGGAGAAGCACCGCTCCGCTTCCAGAAGGACACCTCCGGGGACCTCCGGTACAGTAATCAGGTGGGTCGCAGGTGGGGGAATCAGGATAATTGGCTCGTGTAGAGGTTTACGGACGGAGCTCTAGGGCTACACGTCCACCATCTTCGGCTCCAGGCCAAGCCCCATCGAGAGGATAGACTCTTAGAGCAAAGACTTAGGGGACAGACATCAGATCAAGGATAGAAGATAGCGACTGAGGCAGTGAGTGTTGAAAGTGGGGCCTACTGGTGGAAGACGTGAGCGGTGGCCTCCTTGGCAAAAGTTTCAGCACCTGCACTTTTTTTTTTATTTTACAAATTAAGCACTGCTTCTCTCATGTAAACAATACAGCTCACAGAGCAGCAGTGCAAACTTCTTTTGTATACACTGAACAGCGACAGTGCAATGCACTAGAGACAGAGTAACCTTCTTATATACAGAAGAGGCACACCTTTGAAAGCAGAAGTGCAAGCTTCCACAACAATTCTAGTACATACTACATCAGTGCAATTTTTTCTCACATACACAGAACGGCTCACACAGAAGCAGTGCAAGCTTCCACAATTCCGGTACGTACCGCAGCAGTGCAGTGCTCCCTTACGTACACAGAACAGCGCACAGAGCAGCTGTGCATGCTTCCACAACAATTATAGTACATACTACTGCAGTGCAATCTTCTATCACATACGCAAAACAGCTCCGAGAGCAGTAGTGCAAGCTTCTTTTGTACACACTGAACAGCTACAGTACAATGCACTAGAGACAGAGTAACCACTCATATACAGAAGAGGTGCAACGTTGAAAGCAGAAGTGCAAGCTTCCATAATTCCAGTACATACCATAGCAGTGCAGTGTTGTCTCACATACACAGAACAGCTCACAGAGCAGCAGTGCACGCTTCCACAATTCCAATACATACCATAGCAGTGCAGTCTTCTCTCACGTACACAGAACAGTTTACAGAGCAGCAGTGCAAGCTTCCACAATTCCAGTATACATACCACAGCAGTGATGTCTTCTCTCACATACACAGGACACCTCACAGAGCAGCAGTGCAAGCTGCTTTTGTACACACTTCACAACTACAGCGCAACACACCAGTGACAGTGAAAGTTTCTTTCAAGCATAAGGTAGGTTATAGTAATGATATCAATGGTGCGAGCTTCCATTCAGGGTCGGATTGGGATCACAATTCGGCCCGGGCACTGACGAAAAAAGTGGCCCACATTCAAGAGGCGTGGCCCATATTTAAGGGGCGTGGCCCACATTCAAGGGGTGTGCCCTTTCATGAAACACTATTTGCACAGACAAGGAATGAAAGTGGGAGGATACTGTTCTTGCACAGGGCACAGGGCAAAGGTGCCAATGGCCTACATGCTGAGCAACTAAAAAAACAAGGCCCCTTTCTGTCACAAAATTATTCCAGCCCTCCAGCACAGGAGCACCTGAAAAGCAGCAAAGCCCCTGCTATTACTAACCTACTTAGCCCTCCCCAGACCTTCAGCTCAGGAGCACATGAACAGGTAAGGCCCCTGCAATTAGTAAATTAATCAGCCCTCCAGGCCTCGTGAAAATGTCCTGGCAGGGGAGCACAAAACACAGCTTTCTGGGTCATCCAAGGTAGCCAGGTTGCCAGGGGGAGGCTGAGGTGAAGCTGGTGCATGGGAAGTGCCTTCCCAGTGTGTTCTGGCAGTTTGAGTGTTTACCATTTACTGTAGTATTACCCCTGTACCTGTGTATGGTACCCTTTAGTAACTTGCACACGTCACTTTTCTCTGGTATCACATTGTATGCTACCTCTCACTTTTGTTTGCTTTAGATACTTGCACAAGTGTCACCATTGCCTACGTAACGTTTGTTCTTGTGCTGGAGTGTCTGCCTCTACTTGTACTTTGTACGCTTTTGTAACCTGCACACATATCACTTTTTCCTCCTGTAATGTACCGATTGCTACCTCATGTATTTTGGTTGCTCACTATTGTCACTTTTGATCCATGTAACTTAACGTTTGCTTTTGTAATTTGTCCACTTGTAATTTTTCTCCACATGTATTATTGCTGTTCCTTGTGTGAAGCGCTCTGACACCTTCGGGTAAAATCCGCGCTATATAAAAGCGCATAAATAAATAAAATAATAAAATTCCAAACATCACCTGGCCCCCACAGCAAGACCCATTCTTCCTCGCCCACTGTGCCCTGAATGTGAGGGGCTGTGGGCGAGGTGTTAAGACTAACACCGTTTCAAGGCTGCATGGGCCCCAGGGGGGGCGAGGTGCAAATGGCTCAAAGGCCTGAGAAACACCTGGCCCCCAGGGAGGCCGATTCTTACAAACAATCACCCCTCCCCAGCCCAGCCTCAGCTTGATTGCTTGGCAGGGCAGGGGTGAAGGAGAGCCCACAGCTGACAATCGCTGTCTGGCCGCACAGCGAGGCTGCTTTCATTTTCTCTGTCTGTCTCAGTGCACTCTGTGGGCCGGTTTTTTTCTCCCCTTTCCTAGTCCACTCTCTGTGGACTGGGACAGGGGAGAAAAAAACGGCCCACAGAGGGCACTGAGGCACCGGCCCTTCGACCCATTCCCGAATGCCCGCCTTGCCAATCCGCCCCTGCTTCCATTACACGCACAGCTGGGCAGAACTCTCACACACAGAGAACAAATAACAATAACAAAAGCATTGCAGGCTTCCTTCCTACACATTGACCAAGTACAGCAGAACGCCCTGGAGGCAGTGTAATCTTTTCTCATAGATTGTAGCATTTTGAAACTATAGGCGCTACGACCCTTGTGGTTATGGGGTGGACCCTAAACAGGAACTGCGGGGAGATGTCCGGGTGTGGTCAATAAAAAGTATAATGTAATGTTCAGTGTGTGAGAGTGTATGTTGAGGAATAAAGTATGGTGTATTTCATCTGCATGCTCCAGGGCGAGGAAAGACACTACATCTGGCAACGAGCAGGGGAAACCTGCTCAGACGAAAAGAAGACTGCTCTCCCTGAGAGTTTGCAACGATGCAGCAAACTGCTTGTGTGTACCACATGTGCGCTAAATCCATACACAACAGTCTGCGACTGAGTTAAAACCCTGCCCCAGCCCGTATACTGCCACAGAAGGAGTCGAAAGCCCTGCAGAGAAGCAAGCCAAGAAATCACTGGGGAGGTCGCTGGCAAAGACACTGCACCCTGAACACAGAGCAATATTCAGAGAAAGCAAAGACAACAGGAGAGACAACCAGGTATGAAAAACAGCAACCTACTTACTGTCAAGAACAGATGAAGCACTTTACGGCTTCCGACCGGACATGGAGACCCAAATGAAACACCTGGGGTGTTGCGTGCAGAGGTTCCCAGTCCTGGTTGGTGTAACAAACGCTGTCTGAACAGCATGAGCCCTTAATGGCGGCATAAGGGAGCGTGAAGTACGGAGCTGGTGTGATTCTGAAACCACCATTGCGTTTCAGCACTTCTAAGAAGCAGAACATCAGTGCCAGGTAGGGGGCATGAATCAAAAAATTCAATGTCTTCATAGATGCGCTAGAAGAAGAAGATAAAAAGATTACAAATACTTGAAAAACTTTGCAGCTGACGAGGTGTAAGAAGCGCAAAAATTAGATTTCACGAACCGAAGCAAAATTATACCAAAAGGCATAAGTATTGTTGGAGGCCAAGTTCAACCCAATGTTGAATTTTGACTATGAAAGATACATCTTCAACCAAGCACGACAACAGGTTGGTGAAACAATGGGTGAGTTTGTTGATAGACTGGAAACACTCATTAAGCATTGCAAGTTCTGTGACATCACCAACGAAGAAGTCATGTGTCCCAGAATCATCGATGGCTGCCTTTCCGATTTATTTAGAAGGCGCATGTTGAGAGAAACACACAGTTTAGAAAAAATGCTGATGGCCGCAAGAGCAAAAGAATGAGTAGACTGACAAGCTGCTGATATGGAAGTGAGAACAGCCCTGACCATGAAAAGCAAGCACAATCAAAAACAAACTGCCAGTAAGTCGACCTCTTCAAAGAAATCAAAGTTATGCTTCCAATGTGGCATTTCCTTTACCTTTGAAGGTGAATGTCCAGCCATTGGGCAGATCTGTAAAGCTTGTGGGAAAGAGAACCATTTGATAACTGAATGCTGAACTCGGAAAAAATCAAGTGCATCACGATGGAAAGAAAAGATGAACACGAACGTTTCAGAAGCACTCTTGCCACTTCCACAAAACCAAATAGCAACATCAGCCATGACAAGTGGAAACAAGGCTAGATCAGTCATTGTACAAAGGCTCTTCGACATCACTATTGAGTACCAATGAAGAAGATGGGTATGCGCTGGTGGTATGTGCCAAAGTGTCATGAAAGTTGTGTATGCAGATGAACTGCAGGTACATCCCCTGTAGAGGCACTCCAAGGGCGATCAAATAATATGCTTCACTGTTCCTTTAAGGTTGTTATTTATTTTTCATAACATTCTTTTGGTTTTCAGCAAGTTATCACTGATATTAGCAACATATCAGGGTGCAGCGTCTATTGGTAAACATTAGCATATGAACTCTTTCTCCAATGCATTTCGGGCGGAGATGCCCTTGGTCACGGAGAGCTGAGGAGGAAGGTGAAAAGACCGGGTGTCAATGAGCGGTGCTAACATCATGTGTGGGGGAATTACTTGTGCTAAACGTGTGGGAAATGGGTCATAGCGTATTATATAGTGCTCGGCGCTAACGTGAGGGTTTAGGGTGTGCACAGGAATTTTACCGGTAGTGAATGTTAAAGTACAAATAACGATTAACGATAAGTATGTACACAGGGACTTACTTCATGGTGACGCGTAGCGCGCGGAAACGCTCTCTGCCGGCTTGCAGGTACGCTGCTACGAGTGCTCGTGTCAAGGGTTGATAAAGTGTGTTAATGGAAAGTGTCAAAGGACTACCACGTCGGGTAACTCATGTGCAGGTTTAACGATTAGTGCAAGAAAACGTCGTGGCCATCTTGAAATGGATAAAAGTACCAAGAGATTAGTAAAAGGTGCGTGCACTTATAGTACGGAGGAGACTAAAGGGGGTGTAGGAGTACGGTAAAACAGTAATACATTGAATGACATGAATTTCACAGGTAACAACTAAATTCAATGCGGTCATTAAGCCCATGGGGCTTCAGTGTCTGTAGTAGGTAAATCCATTCAAGTTCTCTTTGTAACAGTAATTTGTTGTTATCAGTTCCTTCATTCTTGGAAATGATTTCCAAGACTATGAACTTTAATTGGGCGATGTTGTGGCATGCATCAACATAGTGCATAGCAACATTAGACTTCTCCAGTTTCAACCTTATGTTGGACTTGTGCTCATTGAGGCGAGTTTTTATTTTACGTTCGGTTTTGCCGATATATAGCTTGCCACAAGGACACTTCAGTGCATAAATCAAGTTCGAGGAGTCACAAGTAGCATCAACTTGTAGCTTGATGTTATTGCCTTTCATGGGATGTTGTATACTATTACCTCGAATAACATTGTTGCAATGGTTGCAGTTTAAACAAGGTTGGGTTCCACGGTAATGTTTAGGTGTATCAGTAGGTCTAGCTAGGATCTCTTTGATGTTTCTACTCCTAGTGTGAGCAAATATCGGTGGTTTATCAAAAATGCCCCGAAAATCAGGTTCATTCTGTAATATGGGCCAGTGCTTCCATATAATCCTTTTATATGCCGAGCTTGCTGTGGAGTACTTTGATACTAGCACCGTGCGTTGTTCTGTGGTTTTGGGAGTCTTCGCTAGGCTGTCTGTCCTAGAGATGTTAGCTACATGTGTTTGAGCTTGTTTGAGAATGTTGTCAGGGTAACCCCGGTCATGGAACCTCTTAGACATTTCCTCGATGCGTGTTGCAACTACTGTGTCATCGGATACAATGCGCTTGACGCGCAGCATTTGGGAGAACGGGAGATGCTTCTTCAGCGATCCCTGGTGGAAGCTGGCAAAGTGAAGTGAGTTATTGCGGTCAGTGTTTTTCCTATGTAGGTCTGTGACCAGCCCTCCAGGTGTGATTTTGATATGGACATCCAAGAATGCTATGTCCGTTTCACTGATTTGCCATGTTAGGTTGATGCGGGAGTCTTTACTGTTAACTTCAGTAAGTAGTTGGTGTAAGGATTCTTTAGTATCAGACCATAATATGAACAGGTCATCAATGTACCGCACGTACAATTTAGAGTGATTTTGGAAACTTGAGTTGGTGTATAGGTGATGTCTTTCAAAATTTTCCATGTACACATTGGCGTATGACGGGGCTGCGCAGTTTCCCATCGCCATTCCGGAGAGTTGTAAGAACCATTGGTCATCCACTTTGAAGTAACTGTGGTACAAAATAAATATCATCAATTCCATAAGGAATGTTTGCATCTGTGGATTGATGTTGCTGTTAAGCAGAATCTGTTCTATAGCTTCGATTCCCCCTTGATGGGGTATCGAAGTGTATAGTGAACTCACATCGGCAGTACAGAGCACCAGGTGCTCGTTGGTCAATATTTGGATCCCAGATAGTTTCAAAAGGAACTCCGTGGTGTCTTTGATGTAACTCGCTGTTTGAGTAACTAGAGGTTGTAGGTACTTATCAATGAATTTACCTGTGTTTTCATGAATCGATCGTTTAGTAGACACTATGGGTCTAAATGGAGGGTCCATTAGGTTTTTATGAATCTTAGGACACATGTGGATGGTGGGGCTTCTCGGATAGTCGGATAACAAATACTTCTTTGTGCGTTCCTCAATAGTGCCATTTAGGTGTGCTTTGTTGACAAGATCTTTCAACATACTTTGGAATTCATTGGTAGGGTTGTAGTCCAAAGCCATATAGGCTGTAGTATCTTGGATATGCTCTTGTAGTTTGCGTGTATACATTTCAGTGTTGAGAATCACTAATGCACCGCCTTTATCTGCTTTACTGAGTTTGATTTGTGGGTTGTTAGCCAACGATTTGAGTGTGTCGCGATCCTTATTGGTGAGATTCTGCAGTTTCCTCAGTGTTTTAAAGTTGATCCTTGATAGGTCTTTTCGGACCAGAGTTTCAAAAAGATCGATGCACTTGTGGCTGGTAGGTGCTTGATAAGTACTGGGGGGTCGTAGACCCCTGAGTTCATCATCTTTAGTAGTTGTCGTAATAGGTAATGCGTTGTCAAAAAAATGTCGTAGTCTTAGCTTTCTTGTGAACTTGAAGGTACTCACTTCAAGTTCTAAGAGGTTAGTGGATGTGGTCGGAATGAATGAAGTGCCTTTTTCAAGTAAGGTCCTTTGATGACAGAAATATCTGTATCTGAGATGTTGATTACGAGACTGCTTTCTTTGGTTTTAGGTCCTTTTTGGCAACCGTGCTCCGTGTGGCTGGTGGGCTCTTCTCTTTGTCTTTTGGCCTTGCTCCGCCTGAGTCTTCGAGTTGGTCTGGGCTGACCTCTAAAAAAGGACTGGGTGTAGTTTGATCATGACTGGTGGTTGATGTGCTGGCTTGTTCACGGCTCGGTGGATGTCTGGTATTAGATGGTCGTCTGAATGTTCTGTTAGTTGAATCTGTGTCAGATGAAGATGTATCCGTTTGGGTGTTAGGCGGCCTATTCCGGCGTCTTTGGGCGTACACATCGGCCCAGGAGTAAACTTCATCAAGCTTGTAGTCAAGCGTGTCCCGACGGAACTTCCTAACTTTGCGGTCGTTGATTTCTTTTTGATATTTATCAAGGATAGTTTTTGTATCGTTGAGCATGGATGTTAATTCCTCCGGTGTTAACAAGCTTTTGATTTCATTATCGATTTCTTTCATTTCAACTTCCAGTTCTTTAAGGATGCCAGCTAATTCTTCCACGATCAGTAATATTAGATCGAGACTACATTTATTAAGGATTCCATTCCATTTCTCCAAGAAAGTTTTAGAGTTCTTGCAAAGAGACGGCTTTAAAGCAATTCGTAGTCCCCATGGGATTCTGAGTGCCCGGTGATATCGCAATAATGTGCTCGCATGGAGCTTCTGATTGATATGTCGTTTGGACAGGTAAATTAACTGTTTTACACATTGCTCCTTGTTCCTAGTTGTGGTGGAGGGGCTTATATCTTCCTCAATCAGCGAGTAAATTCGTTCTTTCTCTGATTCATCATACGCTAGCGTGTGAGCTCTAGCTTCAGTGCTCTTGCTTATTTCATCGAATTGCATGGTTGCAGCGTGCTACCCTCCGTGGGCGGAAATTCAAAATTTGAAAAACAGTAGAGGTTGGTGGGTGCACAACTATATAGATTAACGTGTTTGAACCAACAGTTCCAGTAGTTCAGGGTGCTCTCGAAGGGTGGTGTTTATCCGTCTAAACACCAACAAGTATCATGAAAGTTGTGTATGCAGATGAACTGCAGGTACATCCCCTGTAGAGGCACTCCAAGGGCGATCAAATAATATGCTTCACTGTTCCTTTAAGGTTGTTATTTATTTTTCATAACATTCTTTTGGTTTTCAGCAAGTTATCACTGATATTAGCAACATATCAGGGTGCAGCGTCTATTGGTAAACATTAGCATATGAACTCTTTCTCCAATGCATTTCGGGCGGAGATGCCCTTGGTCACGGAGAGCTGAGGAGGAAGGTGAAAAGACCGGGTGTCAATGAGCGGTGCTAACATCATGTGTGGGGGAATTACTTGTGCTAAACGTGTGGGAAATGGGTCATAGCGTATTATATAGTGCTCGGCGCTAACGTGAGGGTTTAGGGTGTGCACAGGAATTTTACCGGTAGTGAATGTTAAAGTACAAATAACGATTAACGATAAGTATGTACACAGGGACTTACTTCATGGTGACGCGTAGCGCGCGGAAACGCTCTCTGCCGGCTTGCAGGTACGCTGCTACGAGTGCTCGTGTCAAGGGTTGATAAAGTGTGTTAATGGAAAGTGTCAAAGGACTACCACGTCGGGTAACTCATGTGCAGGTTTAACGATTAGTGCAAGAAAACGTCGTGGCCATCTTGAAATGGATAAAAGTACCAAGAGATTAGTAAAAGGTGCGTGCACTTATAGTACGGAGGAGACTAAAGGGGGTGTAGGAGTACGGTAAAACAGTAATACATTGAATGACATGAATTTCACAGGTAACAACTAAATTCAATGCGGTCATTAAGCCCATGGGGCTTCAGTGTCTGTAGTAGGTAAATCCATTCAAGTTCTCTTTGTAACAGTAATTTGTTGTTATCAGTTCCTTCATTCTTGGAAATGATTTCCAAGACTATGAACTTTAATTGGGCGATGTTGTGGCGTGCATCAACAAAGTGCATAGCAACATTAGACTTCTCCAGTTTCAACCTTATGTTGGACTTGTGCTCATTGAGGCGAGTTTTTATTTTACGTTCGGTTTTGCCGATATATAGCTTGCCACAAGGACACTTCAGTGCATAAATCAAGTTCGAGGAGTCACAAGTAGCATCAACTTGTAGCTTGATGTTATTGCCTTTCATGGGATGTTGTATACTATTACCTCGAATAACATTGTTGCAATGGTTGCAGTTTAAACAAGGTTGGGTTCCACGGTAATGTTTAGGTGTATCAGTAGGTCTAGCTAGGATCTCTTTGATGTTTCTACTCCTAGTGTGAGCAAATATCGGTGGTTTATCAAAAATGCCCCGAAAATCAGGTTCATTCTGTAATATGGGCCAGTGCTTCCATATAATCCTTTTATATGCCGAGCTTGCTGTGGAGTACTTTGATACTAGCACCATGCGTTGTTCTGTGGTTTTGGGAGTCTTCGCTAGGCTGTCTGTCCTAGAGATGTTAGCTACACGTGTTTGAGCTTGTTTGAGAATGTTGTCAGGGTAACCCCGGTCATGGAACCTCTTAGACATTTCCTCGATGCGTGTTGCAACTACTGTGTCATCGGATACAATGCGCTTGACGCGCAGCATTTGGGAGAACGGGAGATGTTTCTTCAGCGATCCTTGGTGGAAGCTGGCAAAGTGAAGTGAGTTATTGCGGTCAGTGTTTTTCCTATGTAGGTCTGTGACCAGCCCTCCAGGTGTGATTTTGATATGGACATCCAAGAATGCTATGTCCGTTTCACTGATTTGCCATGTTAGGGTGATGCGGGAGTCTTTACTATTAACTTCAGTAAGTAGTTGGTGTAAGGATTCTTTAGTATCAAACCATAATATGAACAGGTCATCAATGTACCGCACGTACAATTTAGAGTGATTTTGGAAACTTGAGTTGGTGTATAGGTGATGTCTTTCAAAATTTTCCATGTACACATTGGCGTATGACGGGGCTGCGCAGTTTCCCATCGCCATTCCGGAGAGTTGTAAGAACCATTGGTCATCCACTTTGAAGTAACTGTGGTACAAAATAAATATCATCAATTCCATAAGGAATGTTTGCATCTGTGGATTGATGTCGCTGTTAAGCAGAATCTGTTCTATAGCTTCGATTCCCCCTTGATGGGGTATCGAAGTGTATAGTGAACTCACATCGGCAGTACAGAGCACCAGGTAAATTCATTGATAAGTACCTACAACCTCTAGTTACTCAAACAGCGAGTTACATCAAAGACACCACGGAGTTCCTTTTGAAACTATCTGGGATCCAAATACTGACCAACGAGCACCTGGTGCTCTGTACTGCCGATGTGAGTTCACTATACACTTCGATACCCCATCAAGGGGGAATCGAAGCTATAGAACAGATTCTGCTTAACAGCGACATCAATCCACAGATGCAAACATTCCTTATGGAATTGATGATATTTATTTTGTACCACAGTTACTTCAAAGTGGATGACCAATGGTTCTTACAACTCTCCGGAATGGCGATGGGAAACTGCGCAGCCCCGTCATACGCCAATGTGTACATGGAAAATTTTGAAAGACATCACCTATACACCAACTCAAGTTTCCAAAATCACTCTAAATTGTACGTGCGGTACATTGATGACCTGTTCATATTATGGTCTGATACTAAAGAATCCTTACACCAACTACTTACTGAAGTTAACAGTAAAGACTCCCGCATCAACCTAACATGGCAAATCAGTGAAACGGACATAGCATTCTTGGATGTCCATATCAAAATCACACCTGGAGGGCTGGTCACAGACCTACATAGGAAAAACACTGACCGCAATAACTCACTTCACTTTGCCAGCTTCCACCAAGGATCGCTGAAGAAACATCTCCCGTTCTCCCAAATGCTGCGCGTCAAGCGCATTGTATCCGATGACATAGTAGTTTCAACACGCATCGAGGAAATGTCTAAGAGGTTCCATGACCGGGGTTACCCTGACAACATTCTCAAACAAGCTCAAACACGTGTAGCTAACATCTCTAGGACAGATAGCCTAGCGAAGACTCCCAAAACCACAGAACAACGCATGGTGCTAGTATCAAAGTACTCCACAGCAAGCTCGGCATATAAAAGGATTATATGGAAGCACTGGCCCATATTACAGAATGAACCTGATTTTCGGGGCATTTTTGATAAACCACCGATATTTGCTCACACTAGGAGTAGAAACATCAAAGAGATCCTAGCTAGACCTACTGATACACCTAAACATTACTGTGGAACCCAACCTTGTTTAAACTGCAACCATTGCAACAATGTTATTCGAGGTAATAGTATACAACATCCCATGAAAGGCAATAACATCAAGCTACAAGTTGATGCTACTTGTGACTCCTCGAACTTGATTTATGCACTGAAGTGTCCTTGTGGCAAGCTATATATCGGCAAAACCGAACGTAAAATAAAAACTCGCCTCAATGAGCACAAGTCCAACATAAGGTTGAAACTGGAGAAGTCTAATGTTGCTATGCACTTTGTTGATGCACGCCACAACATCGCCCAATTAAAGTTCATAGTCTTGGAAATCATTTCCAAGAATGAAGGAACCGATAACAACAAATTACTGTTACAAAGAGAACTTGAATGGATTTACCTACTACAGACACTGAAGCCCCATGGGCTTAATGACCGCATTGAATTTAGTTGTTACCTGTGAAATTCATGTCATTCAATGTATTACTGTTTTACCGTACTCCTACACCCCCTTTAGTCTCCTCCGTACTATAAGTGCATGCACCTTTTACTAATCTCTTGGTACTTTTATCCATTTCAAGATGGCCACAACGTTTTCTTGCACTAATCGTTAAACCTGCACATGAGTTACCCGACGTGGTAGTCCTTTGACACTTTCCATTAACACACTTTATCAACCCTTGACACGAGCACTCGTAGCAGCGTACCTGCAAGCCGGCAGAGAGCGTTTCCGCGCGCTACGCGTCACCATGAAGTAAGTCCCTGTGTACATACTTATCGTTAATCGTTATTTGTACTTTAACATTCACTACCGGTAAAATTCCTGTGCACACCCTAAACCCTCACGTTAGCGCCGAGCACTATATAATACGCTATGACCCATTTCCCACACGTTTAGCACAAGTAATTCCCCCACACATGATGTTAGCACCGCTCATTGACACCCGGTCTTTTCACCTTCCTCCTCAGCTCTCCGTGACCAAGGGCATCTCCGCCCGAAATGCATTGGAGAAAGAGTTCATATGCTAATGTTTACCAATAGACGCTGCACCCTGATATGTTGCTAATATCAGTGATAACTTGCTGAAAACCAAAAGAATGTTATGAAAAATAAATAACAACCTTAAAGGAACAGTGAAGCATATTATTTGATCGCCCTTGGAGTGCCTCTACAGGGGATGTACCTGCTGTTCATCTGCATACACAACTTTCATGATACTTGTTGGTGTTTAGACGGATAAACACCACCCTTCGAGAGCACCCTGAACTACTGGAACTGTTGGTTCAAACACGTTAATCTATATAGTTGTGCACCCACCAACCTCTACTATGTGCCAAAGTGTGGCATGCACATATAGGGTTAGCTGCTTGTAAAAAGATCAGAGTTCAAAGGAAATTCACCAATCAAAACGACAAACTTCATTTGGACACCGTCTCAAAATAACATTCAACGTGAACAATCACCCAATAATTTTCATCATAGACAGTGGTGCATTGATTATTATCAAGCCTTTGGAAACGTTGAACATCCTGTCTCCCGTGCCTCAACTCACTCCATCAGGCATGAAGGTATACACCTGGGCTGCGTCTGAACCACTGCAAATTCAAGGGTCACTCACAGCAACAATGTGACAGAAAAAGATTTTGGTGCAAGCCACCATTCATGTTGTACAAGTGACTTCGTTGAGTGCCCTTTTGCTCAGTTTTGCCACCGCTGCTGATATGGAATTGACATCCCTCAACTACAAAATTTGTGTTCAGTTAGAGAGCACAAGCCGATTCCCGTCGTTCGTCCATGGCCTGGGAAGTCTTAGGAAAATTAAAATACTGCTTCATATCAATGAGGACATTCGTCCTGTTGCTCAGCGACATCGTAGAATTGTTTTGCTTCTGCAAGAAGCTGTAGAGAAAGAACTGCAAGCACTTTTAAAGCATGACATCATTTAACGCTCGACAGGTCCCATGTCATTGGTTTCGCCCATAGTAGTAGTGCCAAAAAAGGACAGTAGCAGGTCAGTGTACATCTGCCTTGATATGCACCAAGCAAACAAAGCCATTGTTACGCAAAGACACCCTGGTCCTCACGTAGCAGATATGATCATGCCATTGACCTGAATAAAGGATGCCATCAACTCGAACTGGAGGAGAACTGCAGGTACATTACTACCTTTCAACTCACATTGGTTTATTCAGATATTAGAGACTGAGTTTTCGAGCATCTTCAGCTGCTGAAATATTTCAGGGTGTTTTTCGCTGAGTAATTCAACCTCTTACAAATGCTTTTAATTACAGTGATGACATTTTGTTTTTTGGGGAAAACACAACAAGAACACAACAAGGCTCTCAACCAAGTGTGCCATTTACTTACTGATGCAGATCTCACTCTGAATCCTTGAAAGTGCAAGTTTCACAAAACCATACTTACATTGTTTGAGCACATATTCACAGATGGAGGAATTAATCCAGGCCCAGACAAGGTGAAAGTACGGTAGTTCGCTAGCTCACCCAGGTTAAACATGCTGTAATCTTTTGAGAAAAAATGCACTCCAGCACACACAATCCAGTCAATGACAAAGTCCATTCTTTTTTTTTTTTTAGTCTTTTTATTGAAGTGAAGACCAACAGTGGGCAACATGGTCACACATAAGGCTGCAGAGGCGTACAGTAGATCACACAAGGGTACAGGGTTACATCAGTGTCATGGCAATAGGATTATAATACATACAAACAATCAACCGTCTACCTCAAGTACCATTCGTTGAGGCTGGGGGGGATTCACATATGCCGCCTCTGTATTCGTTCCATTTCTCCCATACCTCCCCCATTTCTTGGGACACCCCCGGGCTAGATATACTGTTCTTTCTTGCAACATGCACCAATCCATGTCCCGTTTCCATTCAGCGAGTCGTGGAGGTGTAACTACCCCCCAGAGTTGCGCTTAGCTACCATTTGGCCGAGCGTGGCCCAGAGCCTGCCTCTAGCTGGTAAGTCTGTTGGCTCCCATATGTTCAGGATACAGTGTTTCGCTTCTGGGTGCAACTCTACCCCCCAGACGTCCTGCATACATCGCACCACCTTCACCCAGTGTGCCTGCAGTAGTGGGCACTCCCAAAGCATATGAAAGAAGGAGCCCACCATTCCGCATCCCCTCCTACACCCGTCACCCTCACTCCTGCCCATCCTTTTCAACCTGGTGTTTGAAATGTAGACTCTGTGTAGTATTTTAAGTTGGATGAGCCGCAGCCTTGATGAGATAGCCACCTCCTTCGGGGAGGCCAGCGCACACTCCTCCTCATCAATTTCCAAACCATCCGCCTCCCACCTCCCTTTAAAGCTCAGGAGTAAATCGGGAAGATTATTTATCAGTTTCTTATAGGTGAGTGAGATTGCGTGTTCCGGTATATGACCATCCAACAGTCTATCCTCCAGGGGGGATGCCGGAGGGGGCAACATGCCCTGTGGGATGTTGTTCTGCAAGGAATGACGAACTTGGAGGTACCTAAAGTATTCAGTGTCAGCTAGTTCGTATGTTGATTGTAGGGATGGTAAGGACCTGACCCCACCAGAGTCCCATAGATCCCCAATCCTGGAGATACCTATAAGGTCCCAGTTCCGGAACCCCTTTGTACGACCCAGGAGGCCAAGTCGTTCAGAAACCCAGAGCGGGGTGGCCATGGTAAGCGTGTCGTGCCAGCCCATTTTGCGTTGGACAATGTGCCACAATTGTACTGTGTGGCAGGTCGGCTCGTTAGTGCGTGTTTGCCTGGCCGTGAATACAATGCTGCTTCGTAATTCCCCCCTGGCAGGAGCCACCTATTCATGCCATAACCTGGGTCGTTCCCGTCGTAATAGGTGCCTTGATTAATGGCCGAAAGATGCGCGGCCCAGTAGTACCTACGGATGTCAGGTAAGGCTATCCCTCCATCGTACCACCCCAGAGTCAGTTTTTGAAGAGCTATTCTGGGTACCCCGGACCATAGGAGGTTCCTCTGTGCCGCCTCAACAGCCGTGAAGTACGAAGATGGGACTAGATCCGGATAATTCTGCAGGGCGTAGAGGAACCGGGGCAGCGCCATCATTTTAAACAACACTGCCCGGCCCAGCAAGGAGACCGGGAGTCTCTGCCAGGCGTCGGAATCACGCTTGAGCCTCTTAAGGGGCGGAAGCAGGTTCCTATCATACATGGTGGTCTTGTCCTTAGACATGAAAATGCCCAGGTAGGTGAAGCCCTCAGTGACCACCCTTATGGGACAGTTGCGAGGAGGTATCCGGGTGTTTCCGTGAAGGACATACATTAGAGATTTACTCCAGTTGATGCTATACCCAGCGTTCTTGCCAAAGTTTGTAAAAAAATGTCCAGGGCTACGTTCAGCGATTTCCGGGGTCGCGAAAGATAAAGAAGAATACCGTCGGCGTACAAGGAGATCCTGTCCTCCCAACAGTCAGCCCACCGAAGCCCTTTCAGTGAGACGTCTTGTCTGATCCAGGTGGCCAGCGGCTCAAGGGAAAGGGCAAACAAAAGGGGCGAAAGCGGGTACCCCTGGCGTGTACCTCTTTCTAGGGTGAAGGCCTCTGAGACCTTGTTGTTTACAACCACCTGGGCAAGCGGGTCTGAGTAGAGGAGTCACACCCAAGAGATAAAGCCGGGACCGAAATACAAAGTCAATTCTTGATAAAATTCTGAAGAAATAATCCGATCCAATCCACAGGGGTCGAATTCTTTCACAAGGTTTTACCTCGGAAATAGAATTTTATACAGTATTTGTCCAATCCAAAACAGCCGACATGTGTTTCGTCTATCTGGACTTTTTCGAGGCTGCATGATTTACATAAACTGATGTTACCAATACTGTTATTGTTCCACTCAATGATAGCAGGGTGTCCCCATCACCACTTGCACCCTGTTTTTAAACAAGGCGGTGTGTATAAATAATGTACCGATACCAAAACAAAAGTAAGAACATTTAAGAACAGTTGTCCATATTGCATTTAAAGTTATATGGTGTTCCAAAATATTTTGGAACACCACTGTTCTTAAATGTTCTTGCTTTTTTTTTTTTGCCTTGAGTTCAAAGAATTTCTTGTTCAACTCAACTTCAAACACCATAAGCGTACTCCCCTCTGGCCCCATGCCAACAGTGTAGTTTAATGATTCATTGGCACCCTCAAGAGAGTCATTCAACGAGCGTCTATGGAAGGAATTGAACTGAACAAAGCCTTGTATCAGGCCCTCTGGACTTATCGATCAACTCACCCCATAAATGGTGAGATTCCAGCCACCTTGCTATTTGGGAGCGCCATCAGAACAAAACTACGTCAATGGACCTCGGATTGATCAGTGAACACTGACCTGGTTTGAGACACCAACGCTACTCGTAAAAGGAAAAAGAAAACTTATGTAGACGAGCTGTGAATAGAGGTGATGTTTTTGGAAGAGAGTGTACCTTTGAGGAAAAAAAAGAAAGATGAGAGAACAAAGATTCAAAAAGTGAAGCAAAAGCTCGAAAGACGTGAGCAAACATGCAAGGTAGAAGAAAGAAGGTGAAACAGAGCAAACGAAAAAAGGGATAAGGAGGGAAAATGTATAAGAGCAAGAAAAAAGATGTGTGATAATAGGAGAACCTATGGAAAAAAGGCGGAGACTAGCACAGAAAGATAAAACCTGCTTATAGGTGAGATCAAGAGAAGGTAATCATAAGAAATAAAGCGAGCAATTAAGAGCGATAGAAGCAAGAAAGAAACAGAAAGTGAGAGGCCGAAAGTGAGGGAATGAGTGAGTGACAGAACAGATTGAGAGAACCTAAGAGCTGGAACGATCTAACCTAAGGGGAAATCAGAAGATTCTCTGATAGGCTGATGTCTACATAAGGTTGATTCGGCTATATTTCGGGTAATCTTCAGTGCTACTGACTACACTAGTCTTCATGGCTTTCAAAAGAAGCGCCAGCCCAACATGGATTTAAACCTGCTGGCCTGGGTTCAGTTTTCCTAGTTTCCCTAAATGATAAGTTTCGTTTGGTGCAATTTGGGAAGGGCTTTGACTAACAGGGCAGGATGACACTGATGATAGGATAGCAGCAGGGGGGGAATGGTTGTATAACACAGTGGCCAGAAAAGTGATAAAGCATTGGTAAAGCCAATAGGTCTGGCTTGCATTTTATGTCATGACCAAACATTTTTTTGTGGTAAATCTTAATTGATATCTTCCATAAGATGAATATCTACATTTGCCAATATTAGAACAAATACAGTCCCATGAAACCAGAATTGACAGTGCGTCATTCTGATTAGCATACCAAAACTGAGCAGAGGGTTAACAGAAAGCATGGAACAGGGTAGAAATATAGTGGTCTTATCTGAATGCCACACTGTCTTGTGACCATGGTAGCAGAGCGGTGGAGGAGGGAGTGTTCATAAGAGGTCTGGTGGGGGAGGGGGTAGGTAGTCGGAGGTGATGGCAAAGTGAGGGTACTAGCGCTGGTCAAGGAGATCAAGCAGCCCATTATACACGGCAACCTGCGCTGCCATTGATGTAGACAAGCCCAGAGGCCAGCAATAATCCTCTGCCCCCAAAGGCAATCACCCCATTCAGGCCCTCAGGAAGCTCAATGACTCCGAGCTAGGAGAGAGGATCAGTGGACCTCAATTGCACTGAGGATCGTAAGGCTCAGGGGAGCAGGTATGTCCATAGTAGGTGTAGGGTAGAGAGGCCCGTACAGACACGTTGATGGTAATCCTCTGGGGTCTAAAACAAGATGGCTACAAGGGTCCATGTGGTGTTGAACTTATGTAATTGTACAGTCAGTTGGCATATCCAGTTGTCAAATTTGGGCCCTGTGTTCGATGAAGGAAGGGCTCCCAAACAGCAACATTGGAACTGTTGCAGCATATGAAGCAGCAGGGTAACCTTCCTGTTCAATGCATGTGTGCTGTAGATACACATGCTTTGCATACTGGTTCTATCTAGTATTGGGTCCGGATGTTTGCAAGTTGTTTTTGTTCGAAGAAGTATTTTCCAGTCACGAGGTAAGATGATTCCAGTTTTCCTTGATACTGCATCAGGGCATCGACTCCATTGTTAGATATTTTTTTTCTGCCATCGTGTTCAGCTGTACATTGCAGTGCTCCAATTTGAAACCGTTAACGGTATCCCTTTGGGACCCAATTAACTCTACCCTCGTCGGTATAGTTTCGATAGCGTTTTCCACCTTCTGCTTGTCAAAAACTTTCATTATACAGTCTGGAAACTCTAACCGCAGCCTTCAGTCCTAGCTCGTTTTTTAGGTTTCGACTGGGGAACGGAGCTTTTAGCTCCGCCCCCAGAGAAATCTGTAGTTTCCAGTATGGGTGCCTTGAATACGCCCCTCTGTTTCATTGGCTAGCTCCATAAATGGAGGCTAGCCATTGGAACAGAGAGGCGTCCGTCATGGCCGGACCAGATTCGGGGGCGTTCCCGAGAATTTTTGGCTTTTGGCTACGTCATGCTACGTCAGCCAAAAGCCGGGAACGCCCCCGAATCTGGTCCGTCCGGGCCGTGCTTGCTGCTGTCCTGCCTTCCTCCGTGTCCCTCCTCCCGCCATCCCCCCTCCCCTCGCTGTCCTGTGCACGTTTCCCGCCTCCCTCCCGCCGTCCGTGTCCTCTCCCGCCGTTCGTGTCCTCTCCCGCCGTCCGTGTCCCCTTCCCCTCCCACAGAAGCAAAACATTACGTTCTCACAACCCTTGTTTCCCATTGTCTTTGCAGCATAATTTTTAAAAATACATGTATAAATTGGCTTTTAGACTCCACTTTAAATTACTCCGCCCCTCATGGCTCCAACACTTTTAATCTGCTACACCCTGGCCCCAATGTATGGGTTCCCAGAGTATCTTTTCCAGTTCCAGCACTGAGCGTGGCGCCTGGCTTTGAAGCACCATGACTCCGACATCAAGCGCTATAGAAATCAAAATGTGAGATCTGTGATCTTACCTGAGTGCAGATTGCGTCAGTGTCTGCCCATGTGGCCACTTGTAAAGTTCTCCTGGGTGACGCTGGAGTCTCTAGAGAACAACGCCCACAACAGCAAGGAATTATTCAACATCGTCAAAGAGTTCACCAACCCCTCAGCCAACTCCAACGACATCACCCCCTCTCAAGCCCTCTGCGACTCCCTAGCTTCGTTCTTCCACAACAAAATCGCAGACATCCACAACAGCTTTGACAACCAACCCGGAGTCCAACCCACCCAACATTCTGCAGGACCTTCACCCCCCTTGAACATCCTTAATGAATGGAACCCAATCTCCACTGAGGACACCATCCGCCTGATGAACTCCATCCACTCAGGATCCCCCACAGACCCATGCCCTCACCACATCTTCAACAAAGCAGATTCCATCATAGCACCACACCTCCGAGACGCCATCAACTGCTCCCTCAACTCCGCCACCTTCCCAGAAAGCTGGAAACACGCCGAACTTAGCGCTCTTCTGAAAAAACCCACAGCTGACCCCACCGAACTCAAAAACTACCGCCCCATCTCGCTCCTTCCATTCCCGGCCAAAGTCATCGAGAAAGCTGTCAACAACCAGCTCGCCGCCTTCCTCAAAACCAACAAATCCCTCGACCCCTCGCAGTCCCGCTTCCGAGCCAAACACAGCACAGAGACCGCCCTCATCGCAGCAACAGACGACATTCGAACTCTACTGGACAATGGAGACACAGTCGCCCTCATCCTCCTTGACCTCTCCGCAGCCTTCGACACAGTCTGCCATCGCACCCTTCTACAGCGCCTTAGAAACATCGGAATCCAAGGAAAAGCACTGGATTGGATCACCTCGTTCCTCACTGGAAGAACCCAAAGAGTCCGCCTCCCACCATTCAAGTCAGAGGCCACTGAAGTCATCTGCGGCGTACCACAAGGATCCTCACTCAGCCCCACCCTCTTCAACGTATACATGAGCCCCCTCGCAGCCATCGCACGCCAACACAACCTCAACATCATCTCCTACGCTGATGACACCCAACTGATCCTCTCACTCACCAAAGACCCTAACACCGCCAAAACCAACCTACATGAAGGAATGAAAGAAGTAGCCGAATGGATGAAGCACAGCCGTCTGAAACTGAACTCAGACAAAACAGAAGTCCTTATCTTAGGTACCTCCCCCTCCGCCTGGGATGACTCTTGGTGGCCAGAGGCCCTTGGAAAAGCACCCATCCCGACGGACCACGCACGGAACCTGGGCGTCATCCTGGACTCCTCACTATCGATGACCAGACAGGTCAGCGCCGTCTCATCATCTTGCTTCAACATTCTTCGCATGCTCAAAAAAACTTTTCGCTGGATCCCCACTGAAACCAGAAAAACGGTCACCCATGCACTGGTTACAAGCCGCCTGGACTACGGAAACACCCTATACGCCGGCATCACCGCAAAACTCCAGAAAAAACTCCAACGCATCCAGAACGCATCAGCCAGACTCATACTAGACATCCCGCGTAAAGACCACATCTCCAGTCACCTGAAAAACCTCCACTGGCTCCCCGTCAATAAGAGGATTACCTTCCGTCTCCTGACCCACGCATACAAAGCACTCTACGATCTTGCACCCGAATGCCTAAACACACGTCTCTCCTTCTACACCCCCCCCGCCACCTGCGATCTTCCAACCTAGCCCTTGCTGCCGTACCTCGCATCAACAAAACCACCATGGGAGGTAGATCCTTCTCCTACCTGGCGGCTAAGACCTGGAACTCACTTCCCACTCACCTTCGCCTCACCCAGAACCACCTAGCATTCAGAAAACAACTTAAAACTTGGATATTCGACAGGTAATTCCCCACCCTCCTCAAGCGCCTGAGACCCTCTGGGTATATAGCGCGCTATATAAATATCTTGACTTGACTGACTTGACTTGCGGTGGGTCTAGGTGGCCCCAGGGTGCACGGCGTGCACTCGTCCACATCTCTCCAAGATGCGAACACTGCGGCTCCCGGGCAGGATGCTCTGTGCAATCAGATGTCCACATCGAGCATTCTCGCGGACTGTCCCTTTCACTGCTCGGGCCAAGTGTCCGCCAGGAGCCCAGGGATGCGACAAGCGCCAGCAGATGGGGGGCAAAGATGAGCGCACACCACAGGAGCAGGGCCCTCTGAGGGCGAGGAGTCCTGGGCACAGCGCCGGGCATCCCTCAGAGCAGGGCGTGCTTCCTGGCGAGGGCTGCCTTCAAGAGCTCATACTACTTCTGCGCCCCTCGGGGAGCCGTGCAGCCCCTCGGACCCAGAGCCAGTTCTGTCAGGGCGTCCCTCCGAAGTTCAGAAGGACCCGCGCCGCCGCCATCAGCCCTGCACGCCTCCTGGAAAGCACCGCGTTTCCATTGCAAATCCGTTGCCTCCTGTAACAAACCGCTCCAGTGACACATGTTATTCAAGGCCACCCTGAAGAGACTGCTCCGGGCTTATCTACAGACAAACACATCAGGGACAAAGAGGTGCGCGCTGCAGGGTTGATGTCTTTCAGCTCAAGTCAGAGGCTGCGCTAAACGCAGGGTAGGTACTGTTACCAAGTTTCTTAAACTCTTAAACAATAACTAAGCATGCCTGTGAGTTAGCAGTCACCCACGCAGTGAAACGCCTACATTCCTGAATCCTGAAGCGCACAGGCCCTGTCGCCCCGCCCTGTCTTCTCCCCATTGGTTAAAACATGACGCCTCTCTGGAGTTGTAAACGGGTCGGACAGCCTGTGTTTTCAAGTCTTGCCTACGCGCTGCCGGGATATGTAGTGAGCTCTGCTCTGTCCATGTAAACCTCTTCATCTTTTGAACACATCGTGAAACAAACAAAAACACGAAAACAACCAATATCAAGTGATGAAAAGTGCTTGGTCTCCTATGCTTCTTGTGCCAGCGCTTGAAATGTTTGGCAGCTTTTCTCTAAGTGGAAAACTACTAAAAACTCAATGTCCCAGAATCCCTAGCAGCTGTTCCGTTCGCATCACTCCCAGATTTCACAGTTTCTGTTGCCAGACGAGCACTTCAGAAACTTTAAATGCTCTGTAAATACAGGGCAGCTATTAGGTAGCAAACCGCCTCTTATAGAGGCACAGCGGATACTTTGTTTATGTATCGTATCGTTTGAAGAAAGACTGCACCAGCCAAATGGGGTGAAGCCATGGGGGGCGGGTAATAAGGGGAGCATACCCTCGGAGGGACCCTAGACAAGCAGGGCTCGCTTTGCCCCGTCTCCGGCTGTAATGGCTGACTCGTGCTCGAGCGATGTGGTACTGCGGGTGTCCGTGGAGTCTCTGCAGGTGGTCCCCTGGCTGATGGCGGCCGCCGTGGTCGTGGGAGTGGTGCTGGGAGTCGTCGCGGGGGCCCTGCTCTGCTTCTTCCTGTTCCTGCCCCGCTTGAAAAGGAAGGTAGGTGCTCCCCAGCCGGGACTGACTTTACTGCGAAAAGAACTCGTATTTTTTTCTTAGCTCGGAATAACTTGAATTTGACAGATTGAATCCCAATGGAAATCACGTTGTAGATGGTGTCAATAATGTTTATGCGCTCTTGTATTCCTCTCTCTTTGTTAGTAGTAGCCACTCTTTTAGATTGGTCTATTTAAGTGCATAATTATAGATTTGCAAATCTGTGCACATTGTAGTTGATTTCAGCAACACAAAGATTGACAAAACATGAAGGGAAAAATCAAACTTTCGCAACAGATGTAAAGCCGGGAGTGCAGGATAGTGCGCCTTGATTTGCAGCATTTCATAGACTTTGAAACAAGTGAGTAGTCATAACAGTGAAATAGCTCCCACATTGAACCATATCCTAAATAGCACCAAGGGACAGAGCCCAACACTCCCTGGAACAGTTTCCTATACCCTGTCGTCGTCCTTCCTTTCACTTGTCCTTTCACGTATCCTTTCACGTATCCATCCAATCATCCATCCATCGGTTCCCACATCCACCCTTTATTCATCCACATTTGCATGTTCCCTTCATTGCCCATCCACTCGTCGGTATATTCATTCATCCCTTTATCTTTTTAGCCATTGATCCTGTCACTAGCCCATCACCTATCCTTCCACCAATCTTCAATTCACTCTGCTACTCATCGTTCCATTGCTCTGTGTGGCTGTGTGTGTGGGGGGCGCTTTTTGTGTGGGGGGCTCTGTGTGGGTGTGTGTGTGGGGAGGCTCTGTGTGTGTGTTTGTGTGTGTCATTTGCGAGAGATAAAGCTAGTGGCATTGTAAATAACAATGCCATTTATTTATGTTAAAAAAAAAAAAAAATGTCAAGAGCAATGCCAATAGCTCTAGCAAAAATATTGCATTGTAAATGCTTGTTTTATCTGTTTTCAATACCAACACATAAATAAAAATGTTGTCATTTACAATGCCAATAGCTCTAACTTTTCTAAAGGCGAAACCGTTGCATTGTAAATGCTTGTCTCTATCTACTTCCACTCGAAAATCCATCGTCGAATCTTCTGCTGATGAAACGGATGTCGTTTCAATTCTGTCCTCTGTGACTTTCCAAATTACCGCGCACCGACCTACAGAAGGTCTGTAACCTCTGTATTTCCCCGGAGAATAAAGAAGAAGACTCAAAACACTTGTCAGTCGTTCCGATTCAAAAAGACTCTGCTGGACTGTCGAGCTCGACGAAGAGAAAAGCAGCAGCAGAGTATTGAGGACACCCCTGTTATCTTCTGAGAAGATATCGAGCAAGAAGAAATGGAAGTGTCGCCAGCAGGAAGAGGAAGAGGCCTTCTCCGTCCAGGACTCCGATTCTGAGTTGTAGATCGAACAAGAGTCCCACGTTGTTCCAGCTGGACAGGGTACAGTGAGTACCAAAGCCCCTTTGCCCACCAAACCCACTTCCATCAAACAAAAGGCTATTGAGCTACTACTGCCACCAGGCCAAGGGAGGCAGCGAGACTCTGATTTCAACGGCCCGCCCCTGGCTTGGCACCCAAACAGCAAGTCAAGCCTTCTGGCTCGGGCCGAGATGATACCCCTTCGATTCCGAAACATTCTTGCTCGAAAGATAAACAGAACAGATCAAGCTCAGTACCGAAAATGTTGGCACCGAAACATAAAGACGCTCCTTTAAAGCCTATTCTTAAAATGATTAAACGAAAGCTAGATCCAAAATAAAAGAAAATTCATATAAATCCTGACACTGGCACATTACAACCAAGCCAGTAATAGCATCTTCCATAAGGAAAATAGACACTGAATATAAGATCCCTCTTAAAAAGAAAAATGGCATGGCACCTAGTCCTATTAACATTCCTCAACCCCCTCCACCATCTTCACCAGTACCTATTATACCAGCTTCAGACCCTCTAACATCACACCACCAGGCTCTCCACATACAAATCCTGATATAGGAGGTGATGTTTACACTTGTTATCAGCCACCACCTGATCAATGGGATGACTACAATATAGATCCACCTGTAGACACCGACCCGGCTAAACCTTTCCATCCTAATGATAATACTGCTTATCAGGAGTTAATTGCTAGGGCAGCCACTTACTATGGAGTGACTTTACATAAAGAAGCCCTATAAGAGGATTTCCTGTTTGAAATCTTATGAAGCACACACAGAAGATCACAGTCATTGCCTATGTTAAAGGGTATGAAGAGGCATGCTGACAATATTTTTAAGGATCTAGTTAGGGCACGTATCCTAACAGCTAGGGTGGACAAAAATATAACCCCCCACCATCTGATTGAGTTTTTATAAAGGGCCTGTTGCCTTTGGATTCTTTAGTGGTCTCTAATGCCCGTAAAAGAGCAAATTCACTACCCTCAGGGAGGCACTCTCTCCAGATAAAGAATCAAAACTAATAGATGCCCATGGGAAGCTCAATCAGCCAACCAATTGTGTATAGCCAATACACAAGGTCTATTGGCTAGGTATAAAAGGGCACACTGGGACGAGATGGAAGAATTATTGTAAGTTCTCCTAGAAGAACACAAGAAAGGAGGGCAGGAAATTGTGCAGAAAGGGAAACTTATTTCCAGTTCCTCTATCAGACGTGCATTGGATGCTGCAGATACTACAGCAAGAGGAGTCAACATCAGCATTAAACTTAGGAAACATTCGTGGCTCAGAATTTCTGGTTTCAAACCAGAAGTTCAACAAACTATTCTTAATGCACCTTTTGATAAGGAACACCTCTTTGGACCTGAAGTAAACCAATCACCGGAAAAATACAGACACAATCACCCCCCTCCAGAGAATTCTGTAAGGGTGGATATAGGGGAAACAATTTCAAAAGGAGAGGTAGAGGTACACCAACACGCACCTCTCCATCTCCTAACAAGCAGTGGCATGGTATCACTCCCCCGAACATTTATTTCCTTGTTGGGGGAAGATTACAACAGTGTATTCCCATTTGGCAATCAATAACATCAGACAAATCGGTGTTGGACATTATCCAACATGGTTATTGCCTGGAGCTCACAAGCAACCCTCCCAATATTCCAACTTATATTCACAAACTGTCTTTAGAAGACCAACATTTGCTAAAATAAAAAGTACAAGCTCTTCTTACAAAAGAAGCTACAGAACCTGTTCCAATACAACAAGGATCGGGTATATTTACTTTACTTCCTAATTCCCAAGGACAGTTCATTAAGGCCAATCCTGGATCTCAGACCATTTAACCTATACATATTATCAAAACACTTCCGTATGGTCACACTGCAACAGGTACTTCCGCTTTTACCGCAAGGCGACTTTATGTCAACACTAGACTTAAAGGATGCTTACTTACATATTCCTATTCATTCAGCACATTGCAAATACCTCAGATTTGTGATAGGAAAAAAACATTATTAATTCTAAGTACTTCCATGTGGATTAACAACTGCACCAAATGTTCACCAAATGCCTTGCAGTAGTAGTGGCACATCTACGAAGAAAGCACATCCATGTCTTCCCATACCTAGACGATTGTCTCATAAAAGCCAATACACATCTCAAGTGTGTACAACACACACAGACTACCATAAACCTTCCGTATCAGTTGGGATTTACAGTCAATGCACAAAAATCCCATCTTCAACCCACTCAAATAAAGTCATATCTAGAAACCATTCTAAACACTCAAATGGCTATAGCATATCCCAAATGCATCCAGGATTCACAAATTCCAAACACTGTTACTGCAGTTTCAAAACAACCAGCATCTACCAGTCAGAACTTTCATGCAGTTATTAAGGATGATGGTGTCATGCATTGCTATAGTGCATCATGCAAGATATGCGCCTCTACAAGACTACTTAGCACCTCACTGGAATCAATCAAAGGGTCAGCCAACAGATCTAGTGTTGGTAGACAGCCGCACTCATAGCTCTCTGCAGTGGTGGAACACAAAATGTATCAAAAGGCCGACCCTTTATCGACCCTATTCCACAACTCATGCTCACAACAGACGCATCTCTCACAGGGTGGGGGTCATATTTACAATAATTAACAGTTCAGGGTCTTTAAGGTACCAACCAACAGAACATCACATCAACTACCTAGAACTGCAAGCAGTTCCGCTAGAGTTAAAAGCATTCCTACCTCATCTCAAAGGGAATGTTGTCTTTAGTCAAGACTGACAATATGACAGCAATATACTATTTCCAGAAACAAGGGTGGACACACTCTCTAGAATTGAGAATCCGGGAAAACCAAGTTACACAAGCACCCTCTATGAAATCAATTATCGGGGAATTTTCCGTCAAATATTAGTTTTTCAAGGTTTTTACACCAACATCAACAATACGTTCTTTTGGAGTTAGAGGGCTTCAAAATATGGGTCCAAAACAGTCGTTGTACTTCAAAATCTTTATTTTCAAACACATAAAAAGTTTTCCAGCTTTGCACCGCCGACACGTTTTTCGCCTACTCAGAGGCTTTTTCAAGGCAATAAAATTTCTTATCTGGTGTGATGGTCGGGAGGATCTTATTAGTCAAAGGATGCAAGTAGAAGGTGTTGAAAGCAGGATTCCTATTAGGTAAGGTAATCACAACAAGATGAAATAGATGTTGAGTCCACCTTAATATTTTCGTGATATTGAGCCCCACGTGGTGTTTTCTTATAGTATGAACAGTCGTAGCGATATGTCTTTATTAAGTGGTGCGACTTGCTGTGTGGAGATAAGTCATATGTTCAGAAAGTCAAGTTTCCTAAGGACCTTGATAAGTCTTTTAGCTGTCAGCATCGGGGCCGAATCTCCACTGCTCGGCGCTAACTAGAATTGTCACGCCTCTCTCAGACCATTTCGCATTGGGCAATTCATCACAACATCCAACTCCTGTCAGAACACCTTCCAGGGACAGAAAACTTTTTGCCGACCTCTGCAGCCGAATGAGGCAACAAGTACATGAATGGGAACTTCACCCACAAGTTCTCCTTCTGTTCTTCCAAAAATTGGGATTTCCACAAATAGACCTCTATGCCCTATGGATCAATTGGTCAGGGATATTTGCCTATGCTTTTCCCTCTCTCCCTTTCCTTCCGTTTATGGTCTGGAAACTCAGGCAGACATCTCTTACACTGATTCTGGTGGCTCCGACATGGGCTCGTCAACCATGGTTCACCACACTATCAGAACTCTCAGTAGTTCCACACCAGAAGCTTCACATAACTTCAAACTTTCTTACACAGAACCATGGAGAAATAAGACATCCAAACCCCAAGGAACTAAACCTAGCGATTTGGCTCCAGAAGTCATAGAGTTTGGATACTTAAACTTACCACCATATTGTATGACAAATCTTAAGGAAGCAAGAAGACCTACCACTAGGGCATGTTAAGCAGCAAAGAAGAAAAGGTTTGTGATATATTGTAATAATAACAATAACACAAGTAATCTGCTAGATGCAGCTATACAAAATATTATTTAACATCTTTTGCATCTACAGCAAGTTGGCTTTGCCTACACATCCATTCGACTACACCTTGCAGCAGTAGCTGCATATCTGCAAAACAGATGAGATTTATGCTTATTCAAAGTTACAGTAATTAAAATGTTTATGGAAGGGCTTTGGGAGAATATTGCTATACAGACCATGCAAAGCATGTATCTACAGCACAATGCCTCAAACGGATTATGTTACTTACACTTTAAGCATCAGTTCTCGGCATGTAGAGCTGTAGATGCACATGCGCCCTCCTCCTCCCCGAACACCTGTGTTTGTTGCGGTTCTAATTACTCACGTTACATACGCATGGATATGTTTGCACTACACTTGCTTACTCCATTCTCACACTCTTGAGGGAAAACAATCTAATAATGGAGTCAATGCCCATGCGCAGTATCATCAAAAGGAGGAGTCATCTTACCTCGTGACTAGAAAAGACTTCTTGGAAGAAAAACTACTTGCAAACATCCGGACCCAACACTAGATGGGAGGAGTATGCAAAGCATATGAATCTGGGGTGCGTTACTGTTACAACGCAACTTTTACGTCGTAATGCTGTTACAACGCAGCTTTTACAACGCAGGTTCCATTACAACGGATGTCATTACAACGCAGGATATTACATAGCAGATGGTATTACAACGCATACCATTACATCGTAAGTATTGGTAAGTATTTAATTTTTTTTTTATTTTATTTAATTTTATTTAATTAATTTAATTAATATTAATTATTAATAAATATATTTATTTATGTTTTTTAATATTATAAATTAAATATATTTAAGTAATTTTTAAAATAAGTATGAGTATAGGAGTATATGTTTTGGGGTACTGAGGTATATGTTTTGGGGTGTTTGGGTAATTTTAGGTTTTAGGGCAGGGTTTGGGTTTTGGGGTACAGGGGTGTTTTTAGGTTTCAGGGCAGGGGTTGGGTTTTGGGGTACAGGGGTGTTTTTAGGTTTCAGGGCAGGGTTTGGGTTTTGGGGTACAGGGGTGTTTTTAGGTTTCAGGGCAGGGTTTGGGTTTTGGGGTACAGGGGTGTTTTTAGGTTTTAGGGCAGGGTTTGGGTTTTGGGGTACAGGGGTATTTTTAGGTTTTAGGGCAGGGTTTGGGTTTTGGGGTACAGGGGTGTTTTAGGTTTTAGGGCAGGGTTTGGGTTTTGGGGTACAGGGGTGTTTTTAGGTTTCAGGGCAGGGTTTGGGTTTTGGGGTACAGGGGTTTTTTTAGGTTTTAGGGCAGGGTTTGGGTTTTGGGGTACAGGGGTGTTTTTAGGTTTTAGGGCAGGGTTTGGGTTTTGGGGTACAGGGGTGTTTTTAGGTTTCAGGGCAGGGTTTGGGTTTTGGGGTACAGGGGTGTTTTTAGGTTTTAGGGCAGGGTTTGGGTTTTGGGGTACAGGGGTGTTTTTAGGTTTCAGGGCAGGGTTTGGGTTTTGGGGTACAGGGGTGTTTTTAGGTTTTAGGGCAGGGTTTGGGTTTTGGGGTACAGGGGTGTTTTTAGGTTTTAGGGCAGGGTTTAGGGTTTATTTTTTTTAAAGTACCACTTTAATTAAATTAAAATAATTAATTAAATTAAAATTAATTAAATTTATTAAATGAAATTAAATACAATTTTAAGATTAATACAATTATTTTTATTAAATTAAATTAATTAAATTTAAATAATTACTATTATAAAATTTATT
Organism: Lissotriton vulgaris; assembly: GCF_964263255.1. Classification (NCBI taxonomy): domain Eukaryota; kingdom Metazoa; phylum Chordata; class Amphibia; order Caudata; family Salamandridae; genus Lissotriton; species Lissotriton vulgaris. The sequence goes on along the minus strand of NC_141691.1, from coordinate 2,005,067,420 downwards.
AAATTAAATTAATAAAATTATATTATTTTAATTAAATTACATTAATTCCTATTTAAAATTAAATTAAACTTATTTAAATAAAGATAAGATTAATACAATTATATTAATTTAATTAAATTAATTATATTTAATTAATTACTTTTATTATATTTATTAAATTAAATTAATTAAATTATATTAATTTAATTAAATTACATTAATTCCTATTTAAAATTAAATTAAACTTATTTAAATAAATTATATTAATTACATTTTTTAAATTATTTTAATTATATTAGTAAAATAAAATTAATAAAACTAACTTAATTTCATTTTTTAAAATAAATTATACTTACCTATACTTACGATGTAATGGTATGTGTTGTAATACCATCTGCTATGTAATATCCTGCGTTGTAATGACATCCGTTGTAATGGAACCTGCGTTGTAAAAGTTGCGATGTTACAGCATGCATTGTAAAATAACGCGTTGTAACATCATAGATCCGAATCTGGAGCTCTACATGCCAAGAACAGAGGCTTACAATGTAAGTAACGTAATCCTTATACATATATCCGAACGGGTACAGGACAGCCAGCAGCAGTGCAAACTTCCTTCACAGGGCGTAACACAGGCCCCCGCTGCCCACGCGGTGCGGGGGGCTCCGCTCCAGGGCAGGGGCCCCTCACTCAGCGGAACGAGCAGGCCTCTTGTCTTCATGGTGCGTGCAAGCCACAAACTCTTCTGGCTCTTAATCTGGCTCCTAATTTATTAAATGTTGTTGGCTCTTACTCTTAAATAATTAAATGGTTTGCGCACGCCCGGCCACTGAGGCTCTTCTGTCTCTTTATTAAATACGCGGCAGCGGCGCACAGATGTCTGCGCGGTCGGGTGGGGCATAGAGTTTGGTTGGTGACTACTGCTGTCAGTCATGCGCATTTGCAGCGCAACAATTAAAAGTGCGCAGTAAATCGTGGCCAGTAAAGAAAGACGCAAGCAGATGCCTCTGAGGAAGGAAGGTAGGCCCAAGAGAAGCGGGTAGTGCAGAGCATTGCTGGGATTTTTGGAGCTGCAAGTTAGCCGGCGCAAGCCGATGCTGAGTGAGAGCAGGTGCGTAGCTCTTTGCCAAAAATGTTTTTATCTTTCATGACGGATGTTTAAGGGCAAGGTGACATTTTTCATAACTGTGTGAAAATGGCGCTTCATCTGTACTAGCATGTCGGCCTCTATGGAGAACACATGACTCAAAATTAATGTTTTCAGATCAAAACAAACAGTGCAACCTGGTGCAATATTACAATGAATTACGAAAGCTAGTTTCACTGACAATTAAAAGCACCAATGAATTACTCGGAAGGCTCTTTATTTTATATGCTAACATGACATCTGGGAAATATGCAGTTGGGCTATAAGTGTATTTGTGAATAATTTCAAGCTATAACGTGGCAATTCACTGTAAAATTCTGCAGTCATAGGTCGCCACTCAACACCGCAGCCACCGCCCGTCGATGATAGCCCCTCTCGCGCCCTCAGGTTGTTGGCAAATTAAATAAATTGTTGCATATTAGAAAAAATATTTTTCTTTAAAGTAAAGCATTGTTTTGGAAATAGCAACCTGCTGCAAACGTTCCTATAGATGTCCTTTTGTTAGGGATACAATGTTCCATGGGTCTTAAATAAAGAGAGTAACATCCCGACCCAGCAGTTCGGGCGAGTGTTGTCTCAAACACCTCACTGGTGCATTCAGACGCCACATCACCTTTATCACCGGGCCTATGCTCGGGATAGGGGGGTGCGAAAGAGAGAGGAGGCTGCAGCGAGGAAGGACTCAAAGGCTATATAGAGAGCAAAGGGGGGGTGGATAAAGAGAGAAAGGAGAGGGATAGAGAGCGCACGCGAGAGAGGGGGAGAGGGATAAAAGAGAGAGCAGAGGGATACAGAGAGAGAGAGCAGAGGAATGGAGAGAGAGGGATAAAGAGAGACAGAGAGAGCAGAGGGATAAAGAGAGAGAGAGGAGAGGAATGAAGAGAGAGGGATAAAAAGAGGGGGAGAGAGCAAAAGGGGGAGAGGGATAAAAAGAGACAGAGGAGAGGGATAGAGAGAGGGTGTGCAAAAGGGGGAGAGGGGTAAAGACAGGAAAAGGACAGAGAGCAAGCATGTGAGAGAGGGATAAAAAGAGACAGAGGAGAGGGATAGTGAGAGAGTTTGCGAGAGGGGTAAAGTCAGGAGAGGGACAGAGAGCAAGCGCGTGAGAGAGAGAGGGATAAAAAGAGACAGAGGAGAGGGATAGAGAGAGAGTCTGAGAGAAGTGAAATAAAGAGAGGCGGATAAAAAGAGGGAGAGAGCAAAAGGGGGAGCAGGATAAAGACAGGAGAGGGATAGAGGGAGAGCTCGTTAGAGAGGGAAAGGGATAAAAAAAAATCACAGAGAGAGAGGAGAGGGATAGAGAGGGAGCATGCGAAAGGGGGAGAGGGGTAAAGACAAAGAGGAGAGGGACAGAGCGAGCACGTGAGAGAGAGGGATAAAAAGAGTAAGAGAGGGGAGACGGATAAAAAGAGATATAGGAGAGGGATAGAAAGAGAGTCTGAGAGGGTTGGAATAAAGAGGCAGACAAAAAGAGGGAGAGAGCAAAAGGGGGAGAGGGATAAAGACAGGAGAGGGATAGAGAGAGCGCGTGAGAGAGGAGAGGGATAAAGACAGGAGAGGGATAGAGAGAGAGTGCGTGAGAGAGGGAGAGGGATAAAAAGAATCACAGAGAGACAGGAGAGGGATAAAAAGAGACAGAAGAGAGGGCTAGAGAGAGAGCATGCCAGAGGGTGAAGAGTGATAAAGGCAGAGGAGAGGGATAGAGAGTGAGCGCGTGAGAGAGAAAAAGAGAAAAAGACAGAGGAGAGAGATAGAGAGTGTATGAGAGGGGGGAGAGGGGTAAAAACAGGAGAGGGACAGAGAGCGAGCGCGTGAGAGAGGGAAAGGGATAAAAAAAATCACAGAGAGAGAGGAGAGGGATAGAGAGGGAGCATGCGAGGGGGGTAAAGACAGAGAGGAGAGGGACAGAGCGAGCACGTGAGAGAAAGGGATAAAAAGAGACAGAGAGAGGGGAGGGGGATAAAAAGAGGCAGAGGAGTGGGATAGAGAGTCTGAGAGAAGTGAAATAAAGAGAGATGGGTAAAAAGAGGGAGAGAGCAAAAGGGGGAGAGGGATAAAGACAGGAGAGGGATAGAGAGAGAGCTCGTGAGAGAGGGAAAGGGATAAAAAATCACAGAGAGAGAGGAGAGGGATAGAGAGGGAGCATGCGAGAGGGGGAGAGGGGTAAAGACAGAGAGGAGAGAGACAGAGAGCGAGCACGTGAGAGAGAGGGATAAAAAGAGACAGAGAGAGGGGAGAGGGATAAAAAGAAACCGAGGAGAGGGATAGAAAGAGAGTCTGAGAGGGTTGGAATGAAGAGCGGCAGATAAAAAGAGGGAGAGAGCAAAAGGGAGAGAGGGATAAAGACAGGAGAGGGATATTGAGAGCGCATGAGAGAGGAGAGGGATAAAGACAGGAGAGGGATAGAGCGAGCGCGTGTGAGAGAGGGAGAGGGAAAAAAAGAATCACAGAGAGAGAGGAGAGGGATAAAAAGAGACAGAAGAGAGGGCTTGAGAGAGAGCATGCCAGAGGGTGAAGAGTGATAAAGGCAGAGGAGAGGGATAGAGAGTGAGCGCGTGAGAGAGAAAAGGATAAAAAGACAGAGGAGTGAGATAGAGAGCGTGCGAGAGGGGGAGAGGGGTAAAAACAGAAGAGGGACAGAGAGCGAGCGCGTGAGAAAGAGGGATAAAAAGAGGCAGAGGAGAGGGATAGCAAGAGAATCTGAGAGAAGTGAAATAAAGAGAGGCGGATAAAAAGAGGGAGAGAGCAAAAGGGGGAGAGGGATAAAGACAGGAGAGGGATAGAGAGAGAGCGCGTGAGAGAGGAGAGGGATAAAAAGAGACAGAGGAGAGAAATAAAAGGATAGAGAGGAGAAGGATAAAAGTATAGAGAGGAGAGAGAGAGTGTGCGAGAGGGGAAGAGGGATAAAGAAAGAGGAGAGGGAAAGATTGTGAGCCAATGTGGGCGGTAGGGAAAAGTGGTAGGTGGTGGGCTGGGCCGCTGCGGGGTGTCCCCTCCATGTGCTTTGTAGGGGGCCCCCTCAAATTACGTTACGCCACTGTTCCTTCATGCAGATACGCCAGCAGGTACAGGACAGCCAGCAGCAGCATAACCTGTATCTGCTGGCGCATATGCATAAAAAAGGTCAGTCAATAGCAGCGTAACCTTCCTTTATGCATATACAACAGCTGGTACAGGACAGCCTACAGCAGCGTTACCTTCTGTTATGCATATACAACGGCTGGTAGTAGACAGCATGCAGCAGTGTAACCTTCCTTTTTGCATATACACCAGCAGGTACAGGACAGCCAGCAGCAGCATAACCTTCCTTTATGCAGATACACCAGCAGGTACAGAATATCCAGCAGCAGTATGACCTTTCTTTATGCGTATCCACAAGCAGGTATATACATCAGCAGCAGCATAACCTTCCTTTATGCATATACACCTGCAGGTACGGGACAGCCAGCAGCATAACCTTCCTTTATCCATATACACAAGCAGGTACAGGACAGCCAGCATTAGAGTAACCTTCCTTTATACATATACAACAGCAGGTACAGGACAGCCAGCAGCAGAGTAACCTTCCTTTATGCATATACACCAGCAGGTGCAGGACAGCAAGCAGCATAACCTTCCTTTATGCCACCAGCAGTATATACACCAGCAGGTATATACACCAGCAGGGCAATGCACCAAGTACTGTGACCTCCTCTACACAGATTACTTTACCATGGCCAGGGAGAAGAGGGGGAAAAACAAGCAATACAAAGAGTATGACGCCCTCACGACCTAAATGACATTACTTTCTATTTCACAACACATTTCATTATGGGCTATTAAACCAGGAAGACAACAACTTATTACAATTTAATAATTTCAACTTTTTTATTTATTTTTACTATGTCTTAATTCATTTACTTAGTTCATTTATAGTCTTTATAAAAAATACATATTCACATTATATACATTTTTTTTTAATACAAACAAATGTTCTACAGTTATAATCTATTCATACCCAGGTAAAGAACAACCCACACATACCACTCACACACATATATACATTCCATTCATAACCCATCCAAAACTACACAAGGTTATCCCAGATTACACGTTAAACATTTGTATATAATATGAATATGTATTTTTTATAAAGACTATAAATTAACTAAGTATTTAAGACAACTTGTACAGCAGTTTCAGCTGCTCGCCATGTAGTCTTGTACTTACCGGCTGGTAATAGGAGAGTCTACTGCATCTTAGAGCTATTGTGGCAAATAACTTCTATGAGGTTGCGGATCCAATTACCAGTGGCTTATATGTGACATTACTTAGTCAGCACCTGGGTCACCTCATCCTTTCCTCCAAGTTTCATTTTAAAGCACCCTCAACAGGGTCCAGTAGTCTCAGTTCCAAACACTTTCATTAGATATGTTCCTTCAAATTCCTCTAATTACCTGTGGCCTGGCATACTGTTACTCCACACAACGAAGTGAGCATTTTGACTTCTTTAAGACCAAGTAGCCTTTTCTGAACGTAGAGACTGAAACATCAAGGCTTCTTGTAAAAGTGAGGACAGTTATATAGGGCATGTGGTAATTGAAACAGCCTGAAAATAAATAATGGTAGCACACCTGTAATTAATTATCAGTCGAAATTAAAACAGGTTAGTATGAATAAATCAGATAAAAGTAGGTTCCAATGAAACATTACAAGCTGAGCTGAATTTGCATTTTAACTTTAGCTGAAATACCTTTCTCACTACAGGAAGACTCCAGAATCTGCATTCACAATGCTTAAGCTCTCTTCGCTTGCCCACTGAAGCTACTGCTGACATTTCTTGGGAGTCTTAAGGACTGAGGGCTGTAGGACCGCAATGGACTGCCTGCTTGAGTCATTGACATCTTGAGAAACTAGGATCTGGTTTCCTCACAAGAACTAGTTGGCATGTGTCACATACAAGAGCATGAAAACTCAGGGACCCTCTAGTTGACCACTGTGGCAACTGCAGCCCTCCAAGACTGGACACAACTGGGGGTGTAGACAAGACAGACACAGTGATGAGGCAGTGCAGCATTCCTGGCTCTGGACTAGGCAGTCAGTGCTCTGTGACAGCCCTGCAGATGGGACCAAACTGGATGAATTGGGGAATCCTCTGCCCATCAAACCCTGAATAGGTATTTTATGAGTCTTCCTACAAACATTCCTAAAATACATTGTGTTCAATAGTACGGGCATCTTGTAGTTTGAGCCTGGGAGAACTTATGGCATGGAGCTTAACATATTGGGCTGTATAAGTAACAAGCTGAAAGATGTATTATGAGTTTTCTATTTTTTACCAAACACAATACATTTGGTTTTATGCGAACAGGATAGCCATTTGTCTGCAGGAAAAATAAGGAAATGGGTCACTAGGACTAAAATATGTAGAATCTTTTTTTTTTAAAATCTGTTTATTAGCATAGTAGGTAGAGCAGTTACATACATATTCAAGCGTGATTGTAATCAGGATGGTACATGCACGTGCTTGCCCAGAACGTATAATTACATTGTCTCATTGATTTTTCGTTTTGTTGTCTGGAACCAAGTTAACTGAACAGTCCAACATTGTTCCCGATCCCACCCACCACCCTCGAGAATCCCACCCAACACTCTCTCATCATGCGTATAACTGTAGTATTTACATCTGGGTCACCCATGACACTTTGACATGTAACTTTATCTATACACACACGCAGGCTGGGGTAAAATGCTCGATGGCTCGGGATTCCCCGTACCTCATCACAGTGCACCATAGTCCGTGACGGTGCACGAAAGGACTAGATCTTAACACGCTCATCCTATATGTGGCGAGTCATGTGCCTCCCCATCATCCTCGTCATCCCCCGTTTCGAACGTCCCCACTGTGGCAAACCAATCTAGTGAAATCTGTGTTTTCCGGAGGCCTCTGCGTTCCTCTTGTTGCAGTGCTTCGCCTTCTGCCTTGCCCCACCGTATTACCTCTGCTTTCCATAATTCAGGGTTGGGTGGCTTGGACGACTTACACCTCATCGTGATTGCTCGCTTCGCTATTAATAGGGCCATGTCTGTGAAACGCGTCGCCACGGTTCTAGTGCGTGATGGTGGTCCTAGCCCTAATAGTGTATGTTCCAGTGTAGGTGATTGGGACAGAGTACCAGCCCTCTCAAGCGAGTCATGAATCGTGGTCCAGTAGTGTCCCAACTTAGGGCATTGCCATAGCATGTGTATTAGTGATGCATCGTCAGTGTCACATCCGGGGCAGTTGCCATCCGCATCAGGGAACATCACATGTATGGGGTGTGGGGTCAGGTAGGCTCTGTGTAGCAACATTAATTGAATAAACTTGAACTTGGGGTTTCTAGCTACCTTTTTGGGAAACTGAAGGATACGCTCCCACTCTTTGTCTCTCAAAGGCCTACCAATATCCCCTTCCCATGCCGCCCGGAGTGGTGACAGTGTAATCGCCCCCCCCCCCCATTTTGATGCTAGAAGTGAGCCATTTGGTCAGATGGTCGCCCGTGCCCATGAGGTAGTGCATTGTTATGAGGGGGTTTGTAACAGGCACCTGTCCCTCATGTGACCACTTGAGTGTTATGTATTTGTATTTTGTATTTGTATTTGAGCTTATATAGCGCACAGCTACCCGCAGTGGGTTTCCCGGCGCTTGCTTAGGGAACCCGTCCTGGTATTCCCCTGTGAGATAACCCCGGCAGGGTATCCACAAGGTGAAAGCCAGGCATCCCGCCGCGAGGAGCCGTTGTGGAGATTAAGCAAGCTATTGCCCAGAGTCGCAGAGTGTGAACCCGTGAGTCGAGAAGGCACCGGAGCGAGAATTATCGAGTCCGTGGAATTTTTAGCCCAAGACCCGCCGAGGCGGGGAATTGAACCCTGGTCCAGGGCCGATCTCAGCTTCCGGGTCTGCCGCCTCTAACTCTTGAGCCACACTTCTCCACCGGAGAAGTGTGGCGAAGGCTTGCATGTAAGAGGAATGAGCCCCTAGGAACGCCATGTGCTGCTCCAAAGTCTTCAAAGGATAACAAGCGCCCCTCCTGAAACAGGTCACCCACTTGCGACACTCCTGCGTCGTGCCAGGACACCAGTTTGTTCGTCGTGAGTATTCCCGAGCCCAGTGGGATACCCAAGAGTGGGATCGTGGGGGCGTAAGATGTCTTGGGGGACGTGTACTTTAATGCCTTCTGCCAGTATGTTACCGCCAGCCTGAGGAGTGGTGGGGTGTCTCTCGGTAGATCTGATCTGGGTAAAAGTAATGTATGTACTCTCCCTTTTACATGTTCATCCTCTGATACATTGATCTCGTGAAGATTGCGACCTGCTACCCAGTAGGCCAGCCACTGCAGCTGGCACGCATAGTTATAGGCCCTAAAGTCCGGTAGGCCCATACCACCGGAGTCGATATGTAGGATCTTTTTGCACAGATTTCAAAATTGCTTAAATGGCTTAGAGAGTGGGTGAGATTCATTGGCATTAAGTTAAAGTGGCACCGACATTCCTCTGAAACCACAAACAAAAAAAACATGGGTTGCTTGATTTCTGTACGACAGTTGTGTCATGCAGATCTTCCTTCTAATTTGTTTATATTGTCGACAGCCAGATTAGTTTTCATCTAAAAAATGAATAGGATACAAAGTCTATATCCAACGTCACAACGTGCTTGTCTTAATGCCACAGAACATCTCTTATTCCCCTAAAACGGAGTTCTCCAAAGTCGGTCCTGGAGCGGAGGGCCAAATCCATGCCAGATTTTTAGCATATACCCATTTAAATAAATGTGGTTATCTCAAAAATCTGGCATGGATCTGGCACTCCATGACTGCTTTTGGAGAACCCAGCCCTAAGATAACAGAGCCATGCACACAAACATCAGCTGCCCATGAACTCGAAGATTAAACCGCTCCTACTAATCCTTCACTGAGCATATTTCACTAGGGCCGTTTCATGATTGAGCTTGTTGGCGTAGAGCAAAGATGTGCTCTTGCTTTTAAAATATTGCATTTTCTAGGCGCGTAAACTTAACTAAGATGTTCTATGAGTTAGTGCATGAGCCGCAGACAGCACAGTTCGGTAGTTAGGAGAGGCAACACTTTCTCCATGTGTGGTCAGAAGCCTCTGAACATAAGTGTAGCCTCTCAACCATATCACTGTTTTCCTAGTTCCTTCTTCTTTCATATTAGTATCCCATTCTGCAGTGAGGCATTGCATTAAGCCAAGAGTGTGAGATATACAGACCCTTTCACAATTGAGTATCCTATGCTGGTGCTTGAAAACCTGAATCCAGCCTCTCCTGGATATGTGGCCTTCCTCTCACACAATTTCTCCCAGCTGATGACGAGTAAAGGGATGTCCCTGCATGTTCTTAACTGCAACTTTGGATAGAGACTGGGCCACGGAGTAGGCGTCAACTTGACAAGATCATTGATCTTCCTAAAAAATAAACACAGGTTGAGAAGGTGGATGTCAAAGAGGGAGTTTATCAGAATGGGGCATTTCCTCCTCTACTCACCATAATTCCTTATCTAATTTCCCATTGAAACTGATGCTCTGCACTGGCCAGTTCTGTGTCAAACTCTCGGGGATCAGGGAGGCCCCACTCTAGTTGAGGCTTTCCTTGAATAAAATAGAGACAGAATACAAAACATGGGCACTTATGAGATGGAAGCTGGTGCAGAAGCAAGGGATCTCACATCCTTTCACCCACATTTAAACTTTCTCCTGGACATTATCAGCACCTTCCATTGGAGTCTGCTTAGAGAGGACTGAAAACGATGGAGGTGAGAAGCATTATACAGAGGGTGTGGCACAGCCAGGAATCAGTCATTCCTACCGGCATAGCAATGCTCACTGAATCACTTTTGTTAATGTTGGGGGGTAACCTCCTTCCCTCATGCTCTGAGGTATGGTTGTTCTGGCAGATGTTGGGAGGAAGCTGTGCTGTGTCAAGACAGACCCTGGCTGCAATGTCTGCTATGTGGACAGATAACATTATAATGCATTATGAACCACTCAAGAATGTCTTGGGTCTGCGTCTGTCTCTGCTGCGACAGCCTCTTATGCGCCAGGTGCAGACCACACACTGATGAGCTGCAGCTGTGCCAGAGGTTTGGAGCAGGGAAGGGCACAAACCAACACCACTCTAGCAATAGCCTCAACGGATAAAGATTTGTAGTTTTCGGATGTTGGAGGTCCTTTTGGAATTACAATGAGAATGGTGTTAGTGATTGATCGTTGGAAGATGTTGAGTGGTAGAGAAGTAGAATAGTGAATGAAATTCTGGTTGGTTGTTTTGTGAAAGCATGTGTAGATTTTCATCCGGAGGCTCTCAGAGGCAGTTCCTTTCCCTTGGAAGGGATTTCAAGTTAGAAAGGAATCCCCTGTTATTATGTATCATGGAGGCCATAAAGTTAGAGAATTCAGGATTTGAAGTCAGTTGCTGTGTGTTTGATTCCTTGTAGGAGTTGAAAATGTGTTCAAAGGGTGATGTTTCACTGGAGTACAGATTCTTATGAAATTTCTGAAAGATTTCTAAAATTCAGTGTCTTTATTTTGACTCCCACAATTAACGTTTGATGTTTTTAAATTGGTTTTAAGATACTTGGTTAGAATACACCATGTCTGTTAACACTGGTATGATATTTAACTTTGATAGTTATATTCGACCGGCTATGCAATTTTTTCTAAATGCATTGGATTTTCTTCACCGGTTCTTTTTTCTTTGCTATTTAGTTTACAGTATTTCACTGCTTTTCTCTTTGTTTAAGAGAGGAAGTCCATGAATTCTCCTCTCATTGTATCATTGTAGGCATCCCATCTATTGTCTGCTGACAAGCTGTGGCATTGTTTAGTTTAAGGAGCTCATAATTTGAGCCTCTATGGACTGCTCAAACCTCAGGGTAACCCCTTTGTTAATGCTTATGGTACTGGAGATTGGGGCATGGTCTGGCTGTAAGAACATGGCCTGGGTTCTACCTGTCATGTTGTGTAGCAGATCTTTATAGTAGTGTCAGTTCTGTGGCTAGTAAGTACATTATCCTTCCTCTCTCTCCAAAGTATTGTTGACAGGGCACTCCTGTTCATGATCTCACTCCAGCTGGTTGATTAAAATGCAGAATTTATTTTCATGGGGTTGCTGGACTGTTAGGATTTTTTACAGCGCTAATCAGCTTTTGCAGCTTTCCAAAGCAAGTTCTCCAGTTTTAGAGCACTGAAACATCACCTCTACAGTTAACTTCTGGAATAGCCAGAAAGGTAGAGAGACCATGCACCTCTGGTAGCAGCGTCCAGCTCAAGAACATTTCCTTCCTAGCCAATAATGTAGGGAAATAGAGGTTAGGCTAGCTTCAACTTACACAACATTAGTTGTATTTTCTGTCTTCAGATTAGCAGTTTCAGCCTCAGTTCCAGGCTTACATATATTGTAACCCAAGTATAGTACCAAGATATGAACCTAGCACTCATGACCTGGTCAGTGTGCCTGCTCTCCCCCGCACAGCTCCACCAGTAAGTGCTGCCCTGTGAGCCCTGAGCTCTCTGTTTTACTGACGGTTTGATGCCCTACTCCACCCTCAGGCTCCTGCCTGTGCCTCATCCCTGGTGGTCCAGTAGGAGAGCAGTCTGCTCTACTGCTGTTCCGCCTCTCTTGGCTTTTTTCACTATCCTCTTTTCTCTCGTTTGCTCTCTCTGCTCCCTTTTGTCTCTGTGCTCTTTGTTCCCTCTTTTCTTTTGCTCTTCGCTCTACTTTCGCGCCCCCCTCCCCCTCCAGCGTGACCTTCCCACTCCCGCCTCCCAGCTGACCACCCTCCCTCTGCGCCAAAGGCAAGCACGTGTGTCCCAGTTCATGACCTAACCGTGACCAGCGCAGGGACCCTAGTCCTCCGACCTGCCTCCATCAAAACTCCAGCACCCGCCACACTCTCAATACCGGACACAGCAACAACTGCCAGCTTTCGATGCCGAGCAACACCCAAGGCCCGATCTCCTGTCGACACTGCCACTGCACCCACAACCAGACCCCAGCAGCAGCCCCCACCCTATCAGACATCACCGGCCAGAAGCCAGTCAACTGCATCCTCCTCAACGTGCGCTCCCTACACGAGCACATCATAGAAATCTAGGACCAGCTCAACACCCACACCATCCAACGTCTCCTTCCTCACAGAAACCTGGAGCAACGTCAACTCAGTTCCTGACATCACCACCTCCATTCCCGACGGATACAAGATCCTGCGAAAAGATCTCTCCACCCACCCAGGAGGAGGCATCGCCATCGTCCACAAAAGCTCCCTCCACATGACAACCACCGGCCCGGATGACTCCACTTCCAGATCCAGACCAACCACAAAACAACTCTCTCCGGAACTCTCATCTACAGACCACCAGGCTCCGGCGTTCTTTTTACTGACACCATCGCCGACCTCAGCGCACCCCACGCCTCCACAGACTACATCCTACTCAGAGACCTAAACTTCCACTTGGACAACCACCACAAGCCCAATGCCACCGCCCTCCTAAAGAACCTCGCCAACCTAGGACCGAAGCAACTTGTCACTGCCCCCAAGCACACAGCGGGACACACACTCGACCTCGTCTTCACAGAAGGAGGCCACACCACGAAAGTTCTTTGAACTGACCACAACTGTATCCACTACTCCATCAGAAAACCCAACGTACACAAGCATGCGCACACCTCCCCTGCAAACAGCTCACCCCTGCCCCCGCCCTCACCAGTACTCCGCCTCCACCGATGCAAGAAGCTAACACCGTGGCAATCAACCCCCACTGTTTTATCACAAACTGCGCCGACACACTCGCCCCCCCCCCAAGAAAGCCACAGGGCGACAGAGCAAGAAAGAAAGCTGGTTCACCCCTTCACTCCAAGAATCCAAGCGCTCCTGCCGACGACTCGAAAAGACATTGAGGAACAGCAAAACCTCAGAAACACTCACCGCCTGCAGAATAGCCACCACAGCACACCCCCAACTCATCAAATCTACAAAGAAGAACTTTGTTCAAGACAGAATCCTCACCAAGGCCTACAACTCCAAAGAACTGTTCTCCATCTTCTAGGAATTTGTTAAACCCGGCAGTGAACCAATAGATGTCCCACCCTCCCAAGACCTCTGCAACAGCCTCAGCTCCTTTTTACCTCAAGATTAAGCCGCTCTATGACAACCAAGACCTCTCCATCGCTGCAGCCCTACACGCCCAGCAACGACACCAAACTAACTCAGCACACTTGGACCCCGCTCAGGACAGAAGACACCTTAAAGACCATTAAGAGCATCCTCTCTGGAGCACCCTCAGACCCCCGTCCATCCCACATCTTCCACAAAGCTGCCATGGCCACTGCATCCGAACTACGCCAGACAATCAACTATTCCTTAAAAAACGCCACTTTCCCTGACAACTGGAAACATGTCCCAATCAACCCGTACTGAAGAAACCCTCTGCAAACCCGACGAACCCCAAGAAACTCAGACCCATCTCCCTGCTTCCATTTGCAGCCACGGTCATCGAAAAGGCCTTCAGTACCCAGTTAGCAATTTTCATCGAAGCCAACAACGTCCTGGATATCTCCCAGTCTGGATTCCAAAGCAACTATAGCACAGAGACCGCCCTACTCACCTCTTCCGACGACATCCGCTCTCTCCTCGGCCAGGGCCGAATGGTCTCCTCCTGGACCTCTCAGTTGCCTTCGACACCATGTACCACCGCACACTAACCACCATACTCTACGACGCCGACTTCCGCGAGAACCCTTGACTGGATACGCTCATTTCTCACAGGCAGAACTTAGCAATTAGTCTACCATCCTACCTCTCGGAACCAACAGAGACCAGATGTGGAGTACTTCAGGGATCCTCTCTCAGCCCCACCCTCTTCAACATCTACATTACCCCCCTTACAACCATCATCAGAAACCACAGGCTTAACATAGTCTCCTATGTCGATGACACCCAGCTCATCCTCTCCCTCACCAAGGTACCCAACATTACCAGGCCCAAATTCCAAGAAGGGATGAAAGCCGTCACCACCTGGATGAAGAAGAGCTGCCTGAAACTGAACTCAGAGAAAACAGAAGTCCTCTTCCTTGGCTCCACCCCCTCTGCATGGGACGACACCTGGTGGCCCCCCAACCACGGAAATACTCCCCACCTCAACATACCATGCATGAAACCTCAGCATCATACTAGACTCATCACTCACGATGAACCCCCAGATCAATGCCGTATCCTCGACCTGCTTCAACACCCTCCGGATACTCCAAAAAATTTTCAAATGGATCCCCTTCAAATCCAGAAAAACGGTCATGCACGCCCTCCTCAGTTACAGACTGGACTGCGGCAATGCTCTCTATGGCGGAATCAACAGAAAACTCCTTCGCAAGTTCCAGAGCATCCAGAACTCTGCTGCCAGAGTGATCCTACACATCCCCCAGCACAACCACTTCACCCAACACCTTCGCGATCTCCACTGGCTCCCCATTTAAAGAAGAATAACCTTCAAGCTCTTCACGCACGCATACAAGGCCTTCCACAACATCAGACCAGCATACGTAAACAACCGCCTCTCCTTCCATGCACCGAAGAGTAACCTCTGATCTACTGACCTCTCCCTGGCCACCATCCCATGCATCTACAAGACCAGAATGGGAGGAAAGTCCTTTTACTGAATTAGTTGACTTCAAATAGGCGTGGAATAACATTTTATGGTGTTGGTCGTGTTGTACTGATGATATTGTTAAATTATGTATCACCTGTTGCCTAAGTTAGTGTTTGATATGGACTAGAGATGCTGACAATTCATGACATGTTACTATCTTGGTCAGGCCTAATTGCTCTCTCTAAGACTGATTGGCAAAGCTGGTCCATAAAAAGCGTATTAATGGTAGTGGTCTAGCCCCGTGTTGGCGACTAGGACTCTAACATGCACCAAGCTATTACAGTGTGTACAATCAACAAAAGTTTAATGGAAAATTTTCACAATATTGATAAACTACATATTTATCAATATTCTCTAATCATAGCATCTGATTAGTTGCATGAAAACAAACAAAGTAAATCAGTTTACAAGTACACAAATGTTTTAAAACAATGATTTTGTAACACAATGCATTTCAGGACACTGTGTCCCTTCGTCAGGGGTGTTCTGTGGGAAAGTAAAAGGAAACCTATTCAAGCGATGCATACGAGGGGTAGGTCTAATATGTTAGTGAAAACACGAACATTCGTGATAACTCCAATGAATCGTGCTACCTTCACCCAGGTGTGAGAAGCGAATGTGCACACGAACAAAAACACTTACAGAATTTCTGTAACCAGATACTGCCACAAGCTGTCAAAATTATCAAGAGATAGATAGGGATATTTATAACAACAATGCCCCAATAGGTTATGTGACTTCCAAAGTAAAACACAATACAACAGATCTCACGTACCGTGCGTGTTAGAGCCCTAGTCGCCACGGGACTAGGCCACTACCATTAGTTTGTTTACATATGTTTGGCAGGCATAATTCTTACACAGCACACATATCGAACACAACTGTATTACCACATTACCTGAGTGCGCCTTTCACCAACATTGTTGTCCATAAAAAGCGTATGCCATCTAAACTAGCATAACAATTGTACGAAAAAAATGTACACAATTTGTGTGATGGTTGCATTGTCTCTATGTATGTATGTATGTATGTATATATTATTTCTATAATGCAAACCTCGTCAAAAGGCAGAAGAGCACTGTACATGGTCAAAGGCAAGCTTAAAGTCAGCGAATAAGGAGATAGAAAACTGGGTTGTGGAGAGTTAATGCATTGTGATGTAGTGTTCTTTAAAAGAGGTGAGTTTTCTGCTCTTTACTAAATTGGAACAGCGCTTAGGCCACCCTAATGGAATGGGTCTATTATTCCAGATCCTGGGTGCATAGATTGAGACATTCTGCTGTCTTGTTCTCTTTTTAAAACTTCTTAGTCAGCAGTCTGATGGTGTCCTGGCTGCATTTGTGCCGAGAACCTCCAAGGATGTTGAGCTTGACTGCAAAATTAGTGGAGATGCTGGTCTAATAGCTTTGGAAATGATGCAGCTGGTTTTGAAGAGGGGCCAATAGAGTTCCATCTGGAGGGGGTGATGTGGTCATATTTCCTCAGGCCCTGTCTGAGACATGCTACGGCATGTAGAATACATCTGAGGGGTGCCATGCGCGGAGTCCGGTAGGCTTTTGTGTGGGTCATTACCATCATCCAGATGCAAAATTATGTAATTGATATTTAAAGCAGTGTAACCAGTGACCTGTTGTCCGTGGAAGTGGGGTGGTATCAGTAATGTCCTTATAAGGCGTCAGTGAGCCTCCTGAAGGAATGGGCCTACTCATGGTTCCCATAAAACTTCAAGAAATCTGCTCTCAGCTGAGGAGTGTAATAAGATAATTTCAGAGTTAGGCCCCCAACTTTTTAAATATCTCACTTATGCTTGCGATCACCCACAGTTGCATTTATTTTATGTGGATCAGGTATGTTGGCTCACATCACATACTGAATCTTCAATGCCTGTACATGCTGAACTCTAAGTCTTTCTCCCTTTTTTAGCTGCTAATCCGCAAGTCAATGGGAAGAATGGATCACATCAGAAAGGAGGCACCAAAAATAAGGGGAAATCTGGCATGCCGAAAGGAGAGAAGAAAGCTGCCAACGCCCCCGTGGCAGAGGAGAAATCAAAGGGTAAGTCTTGAAGGGGACATGATTGGAGTAAATCATACGTCCATATAACAGAGAATGTTTCAGCGAGGCATCCTAATCTGTCTCACACAGCTCCAAACATAAGTCAGATTTACAAATCTTTACCTGGAAAGTTTTAAATGCCCTAGTGGGACTGCTCCGCTGCCTGGAGCAGATCTCAAACTTTACATGGACTCACAAAGCATTCCTTGAGTGTTCTTGTAAATCTGGCCAAAGGTACTCACAGTAATAACCATTTTATTATATGGGAATGGAACCGGTGTATATTTCTGCATGAGGAACTGTTACGCTAAAGTGCAGTTTCTATTATAAACCTTTTTGTTTATCGAGGGGATCATATCTGTCCCTCATTGGCCTGCACTTCCACGAATTGTATGGGTATTCCATACATTACTTACATTCTGTTAATAGGAGAACATTTGCTAGCATTTTAAAGTTAAGAAACTATCATCAAATATTTTGCGACAACCCACAGGTTGATGATGAGTTTGTGTGAACTCAACACATGTTTGCAGTTAGTGCACCCTGCAATGCTCACACAAAACTTCCACCTCACTAAATACAACCCAAAACTGGGGTTTCCGCGTTGAAAAGGCTAGTGCCCCAAGCACCTGCTTTAACTGATTACCTAAAGACAGACAGGAGGTTCCCAGGTCATTGAGGCGCTTATCTCGAAAATGCCTTATTTTCTAATGCATGTGTAGTACAGAATAAGTCAATAATACAGAATGACATGGTTGAAGAGATGCACCTTCACACCTTGTCATTTAAATCACTTTTAACAAATAAAGGGCCATATGTAGGTAGCCTATTTGCGCTTGCAAATGCCGAAATTCGCAGAATTTCAGCATTTGCGATCGCAATTAGCACAGTGTGCTATGTAGCAGACAAAAACACACATGCAAACTAAGGAATCACAAAATTTGTGATTCCTTATTTTGCTATTGCATTTTAGGAATCGCAAATTGCGATTCCTTAAATGCAATGTAGAAAGCACCCAAGTTGTGCGAATTTTGGCTTAAGGAATCGCAAAATACCACCAACTTCAGGTTGGTGGTATTTTGCGATTTCTTTGAAAAATGCACTTTTTGGCATTTTTCAAAATGCCATGTGGGTCACATGTGCACACATGTTAATTTCAGGGGTGCAAAAGGGTGTCCTATTGACACCCTTACAACCCTGAAATTGCATTCTCAATTTGCTATTCTCTAATTGAGAATCACAAATTGAGAATGTCTTCCTATTAATTCCTATGGGCCTTCTAGCCTATAGGAATGAATGAGAAGGTATTCCTTATTTGCGAATCTCAATTTGCGATTCACAAATAAGAAATAATTGGGATTCGCAAAAAAAATTGCTAATCCTACCTACATTTCGTTTTGCGATTCTCTAATTGCGATTCCTTAAAAATCGCAATTTGAGAATCGCTAAACGAAAATTACTTACATATGCCCCAAAGTGAATTGGGAAACTGTACTTAGTAATTGTCAGAGCTAGACCAGCTCAGACCAAATGACTAATAAAACTTCAGCCAACAGATCCTTTCAGAGATCCCAACTGTGCAGACAGCAGGTTCATGTGGTTCCTGTGGTTCCTACAGGCAATCCTAGGTTGAGTAATATTGCTTTATTGTGGCCAGCAAAAGTGTGTTCAACAACACGCCCTCACCATGTTCAGTTTCGTCATCAATAATGTCATTGCAAATGTTGCCTTGATATCAATGATTGCAAAAACCACAGTTGATGGACAGAATGTAGAACAATGTCTTACATTCACCCCAGTACAAAGATCTGGGCCTAAATCCATCGTTTTTTTGCACTCCACACCACCCTAGGTCAGACAATGGCTATATGCAAATCAGCAAGTATCAACAGAGGGAGGTAGAGTATTGAGATAGGATTCTCACTCCACGGGCACTGATAATTAAACAAGAAGAATCCTACTCAGAGTGTACACCTCAGAGGTGGGGGACACCCAGTGTTGTGTTAAATACCCCTCACACACCAACAGGCCCCTTGGTGTCATGCTTCATCATCGGGGTCTTCGCACCCCGCTAGAGGGATGCGGCGTGCTACGACCAGCGGCTGCGCGGGAGCACTAGAGTGGTTGACTATGTGTGGTGTGTGTTGTGTGCATGTGCTTGGGTATTTGGGAGAATGTGAGTGAAGGGTGTGGTGAGGATTAAAAAGACACCTGGCCAGTAGGTTGTGAGAAAAAACTTTATTCGAAAACTCTGGCTGGTGCTATTAAAAAAGGTGCAAGGCGAGGTTAGTAGTCTTGATTATGGACTCTACCTCTGGTGTGCGTCAACATGTTTCGGAACTCAGTGTTCCTTCTTCAGGACGGGTGCACAACTTCCCAACCCTACTCACGTGTTTTTTAATGAAAAATGTTGTTGTTTTCTAAACTTTAGAAAAAAGTGAAAATTATTTACAGTGATAAACAAGGCTATAGTGTGCCTACAGCGGTTTGACGGGATCATGCGGTTGCATGTCCTGCAAAGAAAAGGGAAAACATTTTTTGAGTTTGGTTGCCACTCGGGAATGGCTCAAACAAGTGCAGTCACTTGGAGCCCCAAACGGTTAAATAAACCTGTAAAAGAAACACATACACAAAATACATAAAAGACACATTTTTAGTTTCTAATAGTTCTGAATTCATACTCATTTAGGCTGTCATGTTTTGCCTCACGAGCATGTCCAGAAAGCCAGGGTAGGTAGATGGACTCCTAATCTGTAAAAGGTTTGAAAAGAAGGATTCAGTCCTTTCCTCACTATTCTCAATATGTTCAGTGGGTTTTGTCGAAAAGGAAGTTTTCTACTCATACTCACAAAGTCCGCCAAAGTAGGCCTCTTTCCTCCCCGCAATACTCCGCTGGTAATGCTTAGCGTGCAGGGTTGTGGTATATATGGGGCCTATGGCGTTCTATGATTCGTTAATTAACGGATGTGATTTAAAGCCCATATATGGGACATCCGCCTCTGTGCCTATCATGATCCTTGACCTGTTGGAGGGATACCATGTGTCGTTCTGAGCATGTAGAATGAGTTAGTGACTCTCTTTCTAAGCGCGCATGCGCATGGTAGGTTGTCTAGATGGATTTAACTGCTATGCGCATGCGTAGAAGATTAAGTATGTTTAGGTACACTACTCCTTTGTTTACATAGATCTGGCACGGTCAGATCTATGTAAACAAATCTCGACAACCTACCATGCGCATGCGCGCTTAGAAAGAGAGTCACTAACTCATTCTACATGCTCAGAACGACACATGGTATCCCTCCAACAGGTCAAGGATCATGATAGGCACAGAGGCGGATGTCCCATATATGGGCTTTAAATCACATCCGTTAATTAACGAATCATAGAACGCCATAGGCCCCATATATACCACAACCCTGCACGCTAAGCATTACCAGCGGAGTATTGCGGGGAGGAAAGAGGCCTACTTTGGCGGACTTTGTGAGTATGAGTAGAAAACTTCCTTTTCGACAAAACCCACTGAACATATTGAGAATAGTGAGGAAAGGACTGAATCCTTCTTTTCAAACCTTTTACAGATTAGGAGTCCATCTACCTACCCTGGCTTTCTGGACATGCTTGTGAGGTAAAACATGACAGTCTAAATGAGTATGAATTCAGAACTATTAGAAACTAAAAATGTGTCTTTTATGTATTTTGTGTATGTGTTTCTTTTACAGGTTTATTTAACCGTTTGGGGCTCCAAGTGACTGCACTTGTTTGAGCCATTCCCGAGTGGCAACCAAACTCAAAATTTTTTTTCCCTTTTCTTTGCAGGACATGCAACCGCATGATCCCGTCAAACCGCTGTAGGCACACTATAGCCTTGTTTATCACTGTAAATAATTTTCACTTTTTTCTAAAGTTTAGAAAACAACAACATTTTTCATTAAAAAACACGTTAGTAGGGTTGGGAAGTTGTGCACCCGTCCTGAAGAAGGAACACTGAGTTCCGAAACATGTTGACGCACACCAGAGGTAGAGTCCATAATCAAGACTACTAACCTCGCCTTGCACCTTTTTTAATAGCACCAGCCAGAGTTTTCGAATAAAGTTTTTTCTCACAACCTACTGGCCAGGTGTCTTTTTAATCCTCACCACACCCTTCACTCACATTCTCCCAAATACCCCAGCACATGCACACAACACACACCACACATAGTCAACCACTCTAGTGCTCCCGCGCAGCCGCTGGTCGTAGCACGCCGCATCCCTCTAGCGGGGTGCGAAGACCCCGATGATGAAGCATGACACCAAGGGGCCTGTTGGTGTGTGAGGGGTATTTAACACAACACTGGGTGTCCCCCACCTCTGAGGTGTACACTCTGAGTAGGATTCTTCTTGTTTAATTATATATGCAAATCAGCCCTGACCCTGTGCCTCATGGGAACAGTCAAGCCCGAACTACCAAGCCATGTCTTTCCTAGACCGGAATCAAGCATCCAAGGACCGGTTTCTGGCTATCAGCCTTCTTCAGCCTGGATAGCTTGACTCCAGTGATGTGGAGAGCCTGCGACTCACGTCTGAGCATACCCAGCCCACTCAGGGTGAAAATTGCAAAAAACACAGTTGATGGACAGAATGTAGAACAATGCCTTACATTCACCCCAGTACAAAGATCTGGGCCTAAATCCATCGTTTTTTTGCACTCCACACCACCCTAGGTCAGACAATGGCTATATGCAAATCAGCCCTGACCCTGTGCCTCATGGGAACAGTCCAGCCCGAACTACCAAGCCATGTCTTTCCTATACCGGAATCAAGCATCCAAGGACCGGTTTCTGGCTATCAGCCTTCTTCAGCCTGGATAGCTTGACTCCAGTGATGTGGAGAGCCTGGGACTCACGGCTGAGCATACCCAGCCCACAATGATGGCATAGAAGATGTCATGACTGATGTAATATGTGGCGTAATTAGCAGTGCAAGTTATATGCAGCTTAGGGCACAAGTTTTTTGAGATAACAATAACTGGTGAATTTCAGTGGTTTTGTACCAAACAATGACTTTACTCTAACCTTTATATTTTTTCAGTCAATATATTCCCTTCCCCAAGACCTTTTGAGGCCCATGGGTTCGCTTTCACTATAATGGGAGCGTGTGGGTGAAGTACAGGGAAGAGGTGGTTGTGACATATATACATCCGTTATACATGATATGAACCTTTCCTGCCTAGAACAGGTCAAATGTTCCTGGTTTTACACATAACTCTAGTGAACATCCGCTTTTTAATTTTTTCCCTGTCCACCCACACGCTAGCACTTGACCCCAATACCTTTTCCTTTTCCTACTCACACCAAGAGCACTATACAGAATATATTGCACTGTGACATAATTGAGAAACTGTGTTGCCATCATCTATTAATGCTTTGAATTTAATTGCATTAGATGCTCCTGTTCCAATTGAATAAATGGGACTCATGCTTTTGAAAACTGGTGAATGCTATTTTTTATTGTCAATCAAATGTGTTGCTACCGCGACCACTCATGTATTTGTACTGCATTACTGACCGAGGTCGGGTAGTTTTTGTGGGTTACCCCCTTAACACTTAATACTACATCTTTACCCAGCACTTACTCCCACAGAACTGTAGAACTCTAAATAAAGATAATGTGCATTTTGACACATGCAGCAGTAGGACAAATGACTAGAACCAATGAAAAATATAGGGCAATAGGGTGCTTTTGTTTCTACAGTTGGCTTGTTTGTGCAGTAATGGAGTGGACCCCATGCACAGTTCTTAGCAATGTGCATTTAATCTGGCTTTATATCCCCTCAAACATACATTTACAGATTGAATCATGGCCGACTACTGGGTGACTCCTCTGCCTTCACACAGCTCTGCAATGTGCTCAGCCCTGAGCACTAACAAGGTTCAGTAACAGAATATGTACACATCTACATGTAGATATATATATACACAACACTTACTCATTGAATATTAATATCTTAATTCTAACTATATCACAGCTATGAGATATCTATCTAATACTAGGAAGTTTGCATTGCCTCTCCTTAGGGTTTGCTCCCACAAGACAACTGTACATCCAACAAATCTTAAGAGGCGCAATGCCAAGATCACACCAACAGTGCTCAGTAGACACAAGCTCTGGCGCCATCATGTGCACAACACAGGTGTAGGCCACTTAAATGAGTAGTGTCACCTTGACAGGTTCCATTCATTACATTAGATATAACTTAGGGTGCCAGCATGCACAAAACACATCTCCAAGTCATCAGATACATACTAATACAAAGTTAACAGTCTGAAAGAGAAATCACACAGTAGAGATCTAAAACCTTATATAATCTCATGGAGGTAGCCGGGCAAAAGGGAAGTCATCCTTTCCAGGACCGGGAGCCATAGCTTGTGCAATTTTTGCCGATTAGGCTGTGTCAGCTCCCCCCTCTCATTGTTGCTGCAGCTCCCTGCCTGCTGCCTTTTTCTGTTGATCTCTGCCTGTGTGTCCTCCGTGTTTAATTTATTTGTGCTCCCCAACCCCACTGATAGTCAGCCTTCTTTTTGTGTAGTTTAGTTGTGCCCCAAGTCCTTCTGTTAGTTAGCCTTTCTTTTCTGTATAAATTAATTGTGCCTCCCCAGATAGTCAGCCTTTTATTGTTTAGTTGAGTTCGTACCCCCCTCCCCCGGGCAGTCAGCTTTCTGTTCCTGCGCCACACGTTCTTTCCGCCGGTTTCTCCTGCCTTGCCGCATCCTGCCCCCCAGCGCCCCTCCCACCCCAGGTCCTACTTAATAGAGGCCACTGCTTGGCTACGCGGCATGGCAGAGTGTGCGCCAAAGGCAAGCTCATCAGCGCCTGGACCGTGCCCAGTGCCAGGACTCCTGGTTCTCCCCCCTCCATTGATACACCACCGATGAACTTCAGTCCCTCAACCCCCAGAGAGACACCAACTGCGGCGTCACCTCTCCCAGAACTACAGAAGGTCACATCACCTGCCAAAACGTCTGCTTCACCTGCAACATTCCCTGGAAGTCTGGGACACCATAACCACCATCGCCCTCGACGTAATGTTCATCATCGAAACCTGACTCACCCCCTCATAGGAACCCGGCACCGCCACATCGATGCCCCCCCGCCCCGTCTACAAGCTGCTACACCGCAACCGCTTCGGCAGACATGTCAGAGGCATCACCATCGTCCCCAAAGAAACCCTCCAATGCACCACTACGGAGGATGGCACCACGTCGGTCACAAAACACCTCAACTACCAGATCAGACTCAACTTTAGGACCACCATCAGAGGAACCCTTGCCTACAGACTCCCTGGCCCATGTCCAAGTTTCTGCAATGCCATCTCCGACTTCGTCATACCCCAGGCAATCGCCTCTGAACACTTCATCCTCCTAGCAGACCTTAACTTCCACCTCGAAGACTCCAATGACACCAACTCTACTACAGTCCTGGAGAACATGAACAACCTTGGCCTCTCGCAGCTGGTCTCCACCTCGACGCACATTGCAGGGCACACGCTGGACCCTATCTTCTCATCCAGCAACAGAATCAAGTTCTCCCACTCAACCGAATTTACCTGGGCCGACCCCAACATCGTACACATTGCCATCATCGGTGCCCAGGTCAGCCGACCAGACCACCCACTCGACCCGCCAGAAGTAGAATGCAGTCACAGAACCCTTCTGGACCTCCGCCCTCAAAGCAATGACGCTCAACCCCTCCGACAACTTCAAACTCAAAGTCCAGAACTTCTTGAAGTGGATCACCTCGGGCACAGTAATCATCGCCCCTCTCAAAGACTCCCACAGTGACAGACCCTTAAAACGTGCCAATTGGTTCACCCCCGAACTCCAGATCCTCAAACATGACTGCAAGAAACTAGAGAGATGTTGGTGCTCAACCAAAGCCCCCCCCCTGACCTCAACGCCTTCATATCGGCCCTCAACAACTACCACCGCTATCTCAGGGAAGCCATGAAGGTCGCCCTCATCAACCGCATCGAAGCCAGCGCCAGTCATGCCAAAGGGCTGTTTAACATCGTCAGAGAGTTCTCATGTCAAGAAACCACCGAGAACACAATCCATCCCTCACAAAATCTCTTCGACATCCTAGCGGACTACTTCCATCAAAAGATCTCAGACATCTGCTGTAACTTCATCCCACAGCCCACCAACTTCAACCACCTCCATGCACATACTTACGATACCGACTTCCCCCAGCTGGAACCAGCTCTCAACCAAAGACACCTCCACCATCATGAACTCAATACACTCCCCCATGGACCCCTGCCCTCACCACATCTACAACCTAGGAAAAAAAGAAATCTGCATTTACCTCACAGAGATCCTCAACACATCCATCACAACAGCTACCATTCCCACCACCTAGAAGAACGCAGAGGCACAGAGTACCTTGAACAGAAGAACCTTCTCAACGCCTCGCAATCAGGATTCTGGGCCAACCACAGCACGAGACTGCCCTGATCGCAGCAACGGATGACATTAGGTGCCTATACAACCAGGGGCAATTATCGGCCCTCATCCACCTTGACCTCTCCTTAGCCTTTCACACCCTCTCCCATCACACCCTTATCACCAGACTCCGCCGCCCAGGCATCCAAAACAACGTCCTCAACTGGATTGCCTCTTTTCTCTTCAGCTAAACCCAGAGGACCTGCATTCCTGCTTTCTCCTTTGACCATAAGAACATCATCTGCAGCGTCCCCTAGGGTTCCTCAACACATACATGATGCCTCTAGCAGACATCGATTGCACCCCCGGCCTCAACATCATCTCCTACGCCGACGATTCACAGCTCATCCTCTCCCTCACAGACGACATTGTCACCACCAAAGCCAACTTCCAGAACACTATGTCCGCTGTTGCAAACTGGATGACAGCCTACTTCCTAAAACTCAACTCAGATCTCATGGAAGTTCTCATCTTCAGAATCAACCCCTCCCCCTAGAATTACTTCTGGTGGCCTGCCACACTCTGCCCTGCACATGCGCCCTCCAACCACGCCTGCAACCTCGGAATGATCCTTGATAGCCGACTACCCTTGAAGAATTAGGTCAACGCCGCCTCCTCCTGAGGTCACCCTCTGCATCATCCCCATCATCAAAACAGTGACACAAGCCCTCGTCGCCAACCGCCTCGACTACAACAACACAACTGCGCAGCAAGATTCATCGTCGACCATCATCTGTTCATTTTGCTTTTGTCACCCTAAGTGGGACGGATATGCCCAGACGCGGGTCAAATGCTCACTATGCCACAGGGTTCAAGCTAGCCTGGCTGATGAAGAGTGATGTCCCAAGATGCTTGTTTCTGGTCCAGGGAGGATCTGGTTTGGCAGTTCAGGCTGGACTGTTTCCATGAGGTACAGGGTCAAGACTTATTTGCATATGGCTATGTCCAAACTGGGGTGGTGTGGTGAGCAAATAAATGATGGATTAAACCCAGGTCTATGCAAGGGGAGAATGTTTGCATTGTTTATCATTCCATCCATTATCTTTTCTTTTTGCTGTTGTGGCTGGTTATTCATCTGAATCTGATAGAAACTGCATTGCTGCCTAGCGTAAGTATGCCGCAAAAAGCTTGCAAGAATGGATTCTGGTCCATTGAGAAAACCTGAGCTGGAAAGTGACCAAGATACTTGCGGACCTGAAGATAACAAAATAAAAAGGCCCATTCATGTGCTCCCTGAGACCTCTGCAGTTCTTTAAAAGAAAGAAGAGTACCCTTTCGTGGATAATTGATAGAAGATTCGGGTTGGCACCTAAGGCAGTATAGCGATTAAGCTTTGAAATGTTACAACTGGTACAAATATGTGACCAGACTTTATTAAAGACAGCAAGAGTCTTAAACCTTGTGTTTGAAATACATAGTGTTGATAAATGCTTGTTTTATGGTATGTTATGTTATCCACTCTTGTATAGCGCTCAAATCACCCTGGGGCATCTCGGCGCTGTCTGGAAGATACAGCATGAGTTGGCATATTCGGGGGGCTAAATGGGCCTATTTTTTAGAACAGGAAGGTCTTCAGATGCTTTCTGAAGGAGGTGTAATGAGAAAGTTCCCTGATGGATTTGGGGTGGCTGTTCCAATATTTCGGGGCCAGGAAGGAGAAGGCCATACCTCCTGCTCTCTTTAGCCGGATGCGTGGAATGTGGCGCAGTCCAGCCGTAGCTGATCTTAAACAACGTCCTGGGGTATATCTTTTTAGCTTTTTTTGTAAGTACTTTGGGCCTTGTCCATTCAATGCTTTAAATAATAGGCATCACATTTTGAAAAAGGAACGCTTTTTCACTGGTAACCAGGGTAAGGAATTTAGCAGAGGCAAGGACGGTGAGCCGGCCGGCATGTTAAGGATCATTCTTGCCGCGGTATTTTGAACAACTTGTAGCTTATTTAGGAGAGAGGTCCCAACCTCCGCGAGGAGGGCGTTTCCATAATCCAAGCGGCTGGTCACCATTGCTTGGATCAACATTCTACGATGATCTGTGGGTATGTATAGAAAGATTTTTCTGAGAAGGCGGAGGTTATAGTAACAGGAGCCAGCCGTAGCTGCTACATGGTCCTGCATAGCGTGCAAGTGATCTAGCTTCAGCCCCAGGTTCTTTACGTGTTGCTTTGGAACGGGCGGGGTCCCCAGTTTTGGCTGCCACCATTCGTTGCTCCAGATGTTTGTCGCTTTTCCCAACAACATCACCTCCGTCTTTCCAGGGTTCAGTTGGAGAAAGTTGTGGGACATCCAATTGGTTATCGCAAGCATTCCTTTAGTAAAGCGGAGCCTATCTGATTCTGGGTCTGAGCCTATGGTGAACAACAGCTGAATGTCATCCGCGTAGGAGACTGTTTCGAAGCCCAGAGCTTCTACTACCTCAGCTAAAGGGGCCAAGTAAATATTAAAAAGGGTAGGGCTGCGGCAGGAGCCCTGGGGAACTCCCTTGTCCAAAGCTGTTTTCTCAGAGTTGAAAGGACCGAGGATGACTGTCTGGGCTCTGTCTGATAGAAAATTTATTAGCCATTTTAAGGCTAGGCCTTGAATTCCAAAGGCTCTTAACCTCTCCGCCAGCCTGGAGTGGAATACGGTATCAAAAGCCGCGGAGAGGTCAATAAGGATCAGAATGGCCGAGCTCCCCGCATCCACGGTCAGTCTCAAGGAGTCAGTAACTGCTAGAAGAGCAGTCTCTGTGCTGAAACCCAAGCAAAAACCGGATTGCGAAGGGGCCAGGATGTCATTTGCTTCCAGGTAGCTGTTCAGTGGTTTGTTTATGATGCCTTCTAAGATTTTGGCGAGCAAGGGAGCAAAGAAATGGGGCGATAGTTACTGAGCTCCTTTGGGTCAGCCGAAGGTTTCTTTAAGATCGGTCTAACAAACGCTTCCTTCCAGGATGTGGGGATAACACCTGATTGAATGGAAAGGTTAAAAAAAAATTGGAATGGTAGGAGCACAACATTGAGCTAGTAACGTCATAATTTTCGGGGGGCATGGGTCAGTGGGAGATCCCGATTTTGCCGTTTCCAATGCTTGAGTAACTTCTCCCAGTGTGGCTGGCAGAAAGTTATCCAGATGGCAAGTTGGCTTGTTTATGAGGACAAAGGGGCTAGGTGTGATAGTGGGAATCACAGTATCAGACTGAGGGAAGTTAGAACAAATTATTGAAATTTTGTCCTGAAAAAAGGTAGACAAAGCATCACATAGTTCCTGGGATTCTACCGGGGATTGCTTGCAGACTTCAGGAGAAGTGAAGTCTCTGTCTATGCTGAAGAGGGTTTTGGCCGTATTAGCGGCATTCTCAATTTGTTTAAGGATGTATAGGCGTCTGGCCATTTTTAGGCTACGATGGTAATTTGTTAGAGCAGATTTAAATTTTTGCCTACTTAGGGAGCACTTTGATGCTCGCCAGAGTCTCTCTAGTTGCTTGCAGGAGGTTTTTTCCTGTCGCAGCTCTGGCGAGTACCAAGGGGCCGAGGCTCGGTTGGAGGGAGGCCTAAGGTTTTTTCTGGCCGGGATAGTTTTATCAAAAGATTTTGTAAGAGTTTTATTTAAAAACATCAGCATATCCGACACTTCTTGATCTTGGGGTTGCGTCAGTAACTCAGTCTGGAATATGGGATTAAAGGCCAAGGGCAATAATTTGTGCCAGGGTCTACGGAGTTCCGGTCTACTTTATAGCTCTTTTGTGTTTGGAAATTGCAGGGGGGCATTAATCATTTCGAATTTGACCATATGATGGTCAGACCAGGTAAGAGGCCAGGGGGGATTGCATCTTAGCTGTTCCATATTTGAGAAAATTAGATCCAGGGTATGGCCTGCCTGATGCGTAGAGCCTATTACTCTTTGCGTGAGACCCAGCTGTTCTAAGTCGCTTAGGAAATTTGTGGCCTCTTTATTTGTGTTAACCTCAGAATGGAGGTTAAAGTCCCCCAACAACAAAAAACTCTTTGAAGCGAGAGCATGGATGGCTATATAATCAGTTAATCTGTTTGCAAATTCCATTTTTGAGCCCGGGGGACGGTATACTAATGCTCCTAACCAGCTCTCTGTTGAAGATTTGATGATCTTAAAAATGCCTATTTCTATGTTCTCATGCCTCATTGTAGAGACCCATGAAATGCTAAGATGTTTTTTCGTGGCGATGGCAATTCCGCCACCAGTTTTCCCGGTGCGATCGAGGTGAATGAATTTATAGTTATCAGGTATGGCAATATTAATAATGGGATGATTCCCTGGGTTCAACCAGGTTTCCGTGAAAAAACAGATTTCAGGTGAGTGTGAGGTGATCATGTCCCAAATTCCATAGGGATGTTTAGCCAGGGAACGCACATTGCATAAAATAAATGTGCTCCCCCCGTGGAGAAATATCTTTGAAGTCTGACAGATGGGACGGAGGTTGTGTAGATTTTTTTGGAAGGAGCAGTGTCTGCACGCACCTGGACCCTCCAAGGAGTCAGGAAATAGATTCCGGCACCTGGACATGGGATTTTGGTCACGGTTGTACGCATTTCTGATTGAGAACAATTTATCGGAGGTATAAATGATCCGTTGGGGGGCGTTGGAAGAGTCTTAGGCTTTGTGTGGGCAGGGGTCGGTGCCTCTGGGCTTGTACGGGCTCGGACGGGCACAGATGGGCTATCCTTTAGCGGTCCTTCAGCGCGTCTTAGGCGCGCCCGCTGCTCGCGTCCGCTGCGCGGAGGCATGCCCATCTGTTTTTATCTTGAGAGAGGTGGGAACAGCTATTCCTGAGGGCGTGCTCTCTCTGTTGAACGGTTCACTTCTTCAGGGTAAAGTCCCCAACAACCTTAAAAAGGCCTTACTCATCCCCTTGATTAAAAAAGTCGGTGCTAACCCGCTTGACCCTCTAAATTACAGGCCTATATCACTGCTACCATATTGTGCTAAGCTTTTGGAGGCTCACGTCTGTGCTAACATGTCTAAATTCATTGAAGAAACAGAATACCTTGAACCTAATCAAGCCGGCTTCCGCTCGTGTCATTCAACTGAAGCAGTCATCCTGGCGGTACAAAATACCCTGAGGCGGAATGCGGACAATGGGATTCACCAGGCCCTGGTTTTATTGGACCTTTCGGCAGCGTTCGACACGGTTGATTATACCATCTTGGTCAACCGTGTCGAACAAGCTGGTCTTAGGGGACCTGCGCTGAGTTGGATCCGTTCATTTATTACGGGCCGCACCCAATTCGTAAGACTGGGCCCTTTCACAGCTCCCACTATTTCCACCACATGTGGAGTACCTCAGGGCTCATCTTTGTTACCTTTACTTTTTAATTTGTACTAACGCCCGCTACTGTACTCCCTAAGAAATGCGAAAGTTACCATCTTTAATTATGCAGACGATCTGCAACTCATCTTCCCTTTGAACACCAAGGACTCGGTGGAGGAATTCCAAAACACCATGTCACATATCCAGGGTTGGATGAGTTGCAACCATCTGAAACTCAACCCAGGCAAGACTGAATTGGTCTTGCCTGGGCAGAGCGTATTAAGTTGGAGCCCATGCTTTTGGCCATCTGGCATGGGGGCTCCACCTTCTAGTTCGTCTTCAGTTAAAAGTCTGGGAGTACTAATTAGTGAGGATCTCTCTTTGAAAAGACAGGTGGGCGCGGTAGTGTCCTCTAGCTTCTTTCAATTAAAGAAAATTAGAAAAATTGCTTGCTTTTTTTCACAGGCTGCCCTTATCCAGGTCATAATTGCCTTGGTCTTGTCTCAACTAGATTTCTCCAACAGTCTCTATCTGGGGCTCCAAATTGGAGAGTTAAAACGTCTTCAGCTAGTCCAAAACCAGGCTGCCAGACTGATTCTGAGCCTCCCAAAAAGGCAGTCTATTAGACCTGGGTTGAAACATTTACATTGGCTGCCTGTCGCGCAGCGAGTTGCATTTAAAACAGGTTGTATCCTATTTAAATCCCTACATGACTCTGGCCCTAAGTTCATAAAAGATCTGTTCCTCAGATACAATCCTTCTCGCAATCTTCGGTCCGCTCAAAAATCTCTACTGAGTGTCCCATCTTATAAAAGGAAGCGTCTAGGTGGTTGCTGCTTTGACCATCTTGCAGCCACCTTCTGGAATTCCCTTCCTTTACATTTGAAACTGAGTGGTAATCTTCTTAGCTTCAGACACTCCCTTAAAACCTGGCTATTCTCACAAGCTTACTGCTGAGTCGCATTATTTCCATTTTTAACTGTTGTGTTGTGTTCTCTCCTATAGCGCCATGAAGCCCTTGGGCGTACGAGCGCTTAATAAATACATATTAACATTAACATTAACATTTTATATCTGATTGCAGTGCGCGATTCCACCAACTAGACCGCCATCCAGCGTCCCTGACCCAAGATGGCCGCTGTGTTTGTCTGGCAGCCTCCTGGTAAAAGGGGCAAGTTCAGCACCTGATCGGCTGAGGGGTGATTGCGTCGAAAGGCAAGATATTTAAAAAGTCAGCAAATTGCTAAAATAATAATTTTAAAAAGGTACAAAGTACAGTTTTCCAATGCACTACAAAGCTCCCGGCTTCCGCCTCAGGAGTATCTTTAGACTGGCGACCTGCGCGTTACTACTGCTTTTATATCTGATTGCAGAGCGCGATTCCACCAACTAGACCGCCACCCAGTGTCCCTGACCCAAGATGGCCGCTGTGTTTGTCCGGCAGCCTCCTGGTACAAGTGGCAAGCTCAGCACCTGATCGGCTGAGAGGTGATTGCGGCGAAAGACAAGATATTTAAAAAGTCAGCAAATTGCTAAAATAATAATTTTAAAAAGGTACAAAGTACAGTTTTCCAATGCACTACAAAGCTCCCGGCTTCCGCCTCAGGAGTATAATCTGGGTAGAGACCTGCCTACTGCCAATTCCCTAGACTCATTACACCAGAGAGGCGTGACGCAAAAGATGAAAAGAAATCGAGCCAAAGTGAAGGTAGTACCATAACGCCCATATCCCGAGGAAGCTGGAGATAGTAGATTGCACACCGTGGTTTTTTATACTGCCATATGAAGTGTTTCCAGCTGGCTTTCACCTTTTAAAAAATGGTTTCGGTAAAAATAGCAGGATTGCTCGAAACAGATATAAAAAGCGTGTCCGATTGGCGAATAATCCCCAAGTGCAAATGGTCACATTTCCTGAAGACTGCTGATGATTCTTGATACAATGTATCCTAATTAGGGCTCCCGGTTTTATGGCATTTTTAAAAAAAACATTTCTGTCTGGATTTATCCATATTTATTTTGTGGTATGTGGATGAATGAAGATGTACATCTCTCAGTACCACCCAGCGCCAGGAAACCTATGGTGACAGAGCGCTATACAAGTCCCTTTTAAGATAAGATAAGATAAGATAAGATGTAAAATTGTACTTTTGCATATTTATTTAACTGATAGACGCACACTAATAATATGATGTCTGGCATGTTTCAGCTATTTGAGCTGCCAAATATAACACTGGCTTGGCAGTTCGGTCTGGACTGTTCCCACAAGGCACAGGGTCGAGACTGATTTGCATATAGCCATGTCTGAACTGGGGCGGCTTGGTGAGCAAAATAACGATGGAATAAACCCAGATCTGTGACTGGGGGTGAATGTTTTGCCATTGTGCAACATTCCGTCCATCATCTTGTGTGTTTTGCTGTTCACCCTATGTGGGAAGGGTATGCCCAGACGTGGGTCCCGTGCTCACTACGCCACTGGAGTCAAGCTATCCTGGCTGAAGACGGCTGATAGCCAGAAACCGGTCCTAGGATGCTTGATTCCAGTCCAGGGAAGATATGGCTTGGCAGTTCGGGCTGGACTGTTGCCATGAGGCACAGGGTCAAGGATGATTTGCATATGGCCATGTATGAACTGGGTTGGCTTGGTGAGCAAAATAAGGATGGATTAAACCCAGATCTGTGACTAGGAGTGAGTGTTTTGCCATTGTGCAACATTCCGTTCATCATATTGTGTGTTTTGCAGTTCACCCTATGTGGGAAGGGTATGCCCAGACGTGGGTCCCGTGCTCACTACGCCACTGGAGTCAAGCTATCCTGGCTGAAGATGGCTGATAGCCAGAAACCGGTCCTAGGATGCTTGATGCCAGTCCAGGGAAGACGTGGCTTGGCAGTTCGGGCTGGACTCTTCCCATGAGGCACAGGGTCAAGACTGATTTGGATATGGCCATGCCTGAACTAGGGTGTCTTGATGAGCAAAATAACGATGGATTAAACCCAGATCTGTGACTGGGGGTGAATGTTTTGCCATTGTGCAACATTCCGTCCATTATCTTGTGTGTTTTGCCAAATATAACACAGCATTACACCCGATGGTAAAGATTAGCACTATACCACAATGTATGTTGACATATGCCAATAGGAATTTTCATTCCGTTTTTAATTACCAATGCTGTCTATCTGCTCAGCTGTCGGCCTACAATTAATAAAAGAAGCCCAATTTTCCGTTTTTATACACTTTTAAAAATAAATGCAGACAGAAAACACATTGTTTTCTGTCTGTATTTATCTGTGAAAATCAGTAAAAACAAAAAAACAGTAGCCTTAATCATAATTAAGAGTCCACATATCTCTAGTAGCATAGGTTATCTGAATCCTTAAATATGTGGCTGCATTAACGTAACAGGAATCCGGGGCATCCGGCCAGAGCCTCTTGATGACCTCAGTTTTATCCGCATTCTGCTTATACCTGGATAACGGCCCAAATTCTTCAGCAATGACTTCGATTTTAGGTAGAGCCTTAGATGGAGAGGAAGTCATGATGGTGATATCATCCACATTTGCTAAGACCTTGGCACAAAACTCATTAAGCCTTTGTGGGGGAATACACTCTGCTGCTTTAAGCTTTTGAATAGAAGGTTCTAGATAAAGAGTAAAAAGCAGAGGGACAGACCCTGTCTGGTGCCTTGTTGAATGCTGACCTTATCTTACATCCATTCCATCAGAACAATTTGAGCCAACAATGAGCTGTAAGAGATTTGATAGCAGATACAAAGTTTTTGCCAAGGCCCTTCTGATCCATAACTGTCTATAAAACAATCTAGGAGACCCTGCTGAATGCTTTTTCTGTATCTAACAGGATCACAGCAGGTTTACGTGGTTCTTCAGCAACCTCCAAAGCAGAGATAGCAAGGTTGACGTGAGCCGAGGTATCCCGAGGAGGGACGAACCCATGCTGAACGGGATCTACCAAAGAATAAATAATAGATGAAAGTTGATTGCCCAGAACCTGTGTATATAGCTTGGTATTAGAGTTCATCAGTGAGATAAGTCGCTACTAGACACAATTAAGGAGCTCTTCCTTTTTTTAGGAACACCGCAGTATTCACCTTGCCTCATGATCCTGGTACCACTAGCGAAAAAGAAGAAGAGTTGACTAGCTGAACAAAATGTGGCATTAATATTTCAGAAAAAGTCTATTAGAATTCAATCGGGATAGAGTCTGGGCTAAACGCTTTGCCTGAGGTTAGTTGAGAGAAGGATTTCCTAGTTTCCGCTATCTTTGAAGCTCCCAATGCCGCTCGCTGAGTATGTGTCGCAGTGGGTGAATTCACCCTTCCTATATACCCAGCTACCTTTGCCTAATGAGTATATGCGTTGTTCTAAAGTAAGCTTTACCAAACCTCTGAAAACAGCCATAGCCACTTCGATGCCGCAGACCACCTGATCCGAGGACATCTTAATGCTAATTACGACCTTCGTGGACTGTCGATCTCGAAGCTGGAAGGCAAGAATACATTCCAGTTCCTCACTATTCTCCAAACAGGATGCCTGTCGATTCCGCCATTTTTGATACACCCTATCCGAGCTCTGCTGTATCGCAGTTAGTTGTTCGAAAGTCCAGTCTGCATTATGTACTGATGGGTCAGCTAAGCAGTGAGAATACTCATTTTTTCAAATTCTAGAAGCTCAGCTCATAGTTGAGACTCCAGCTCTTTTGTCTTGCGATCTCGCAGATTCAACAAGTTAAGTGTCTGTCCCCCAATCATTTTTTTTCTGCTTTTATTATGTTTAACACACTGAAATTCAATACAGCTTAATATTTATTAAAGATGTTGTCACTGTGAAGATAGATAGAAAGCGGTACATCATCTTAGAAAACACAATTCAAAGCAGTAGGTAAATAACATGTATAAATGACAAATTAGCTGGACATTAGCATAATTACATCTGTTAAGTTTGCATGTCTAAGCTTTACATATGACATATCCCATCCATCATACAACCTCCTCCCACTTTTCAGCATAATGCACAATCATATTATAACACAATAAGACTGGATCTAAACAATACTCTTCTATCACAAAAATTCGGTGCATCTGTCCCCAATCACAGCTTTCAATGCATCCCAAACAATAGTGAGTGAAGCTGAACTTTTATTGAATACGAAGATTATTTTAAAGCAAGAACCATGAACTTAATATAAGCTGTAAACCTTAATATTTTCAAATGTCCAACATGAGGGACAGATCCCGCCCAAACTGCGAAAAAAGCTCTATGGTCTGAAACAATTCACAGGTGTCTCTTAATCCAGAGAGTCGAGATGATACAATGACTAGCTAAAATCAGATCCTTCTGTTACATCCTATCATGTGGGCTCAATAGAATGTAAAGGTTGGCTCAACCTCGCAACAAGCCTGCCACACATCCTGAGGGGCATTTGAATCCATTAGCTGGTTAAAAGTAGCCCGTGCGTGCCACATCAGTCTGGCAGCTACCTTGCTCTCAGAAGTTGATTCTAAACGAGGTTCCAATACTAAAGTCCCTTCATATTATAATCAGCCCATTCCACTATCTCACTTCCAAAAGCAGGAAGTTAAAAATAGAGGAATCATCCATGTTGGGAGCATAAGACCCATGGAATGTGAGTTGAAAATTAGCTTTCATTATTTAAGCGATCAGCCAGCGACCCTCAAGTCAGTGATAACCTGAGTGGCAGACCACTCACTGTTACTTGCGAGTAGTCCGACCCCCGGCCAGTGACCCCCTCACTGCCAGCAGTGGCCAAGATCTTGTACCCTAACTTCTCAACTTTAATAACCTCCAGTAGGATTAAATGGGTCTCCTGTAAGCATACCAGCTGTGGTTTAAGGAAGCTAATCTCTTCTTTAACATAACAGAGCTTGGCGGCTGCTCTCAAACTGTCCATGTTCCAACTGTGAAAAATGAATACCCTGGCTACCCCGACCACCATTCTCAGACATCAAAAAGAGTTAGATCTCTGCATGTGAGAATATATTTAACAGCCAGAATTGATACTTTCCCATTTTGAAACATGTGCAACTCCCAGGTGAGTCCTTTCATCCCTGTATCAATATACAAATCTGCCCTCCCCAGGCCCAGAATCCAATCCCACCCTCCCTTCTTTTCAGACACAACTACATACCCTTCTGAAAGCCCAAACCTATCCTAATCCCTAAGGAAATAAGGATTTCCCTCCTGACTGTCCTTACCACTGCCCTCACACAGTGTATAACTGCAAAATACACAGCAAATCACTGACCCAGCACCCATAACCCAAACAGAGGCCCTGTTTCAGCAGAATCGAATAGTCAAAAAAGAAAAGAAAAATAAGGGCAGAAAGCCGCCAGCATATGTTATTAGTGTACATAGGTTTACAATCAAACATCCAAAATGCTTTTGAAGATAAATTAAAAAAGTGATCCTGTAAAACCCCCTTGCCCCCACTCAAAAAGACATCGAGATCATAGAAAATCCTAAACCCAGCCGTCAATTTGTTTGTCATTTATGGACTCAATACCCCACATTTTCAGAAAGTTTTGATCCTTTAGCGGATCTTGACAAAAATGTACTTGCCCTTGATGAGAGAGTCTAAGATTTGCACGTTTTAAAAGGGAGACAGAGACACCCAGATTAACTAGTGCTGGTATCAATTCTCCGAGATTCCACCTATGTACCGTCTCATGACAAAGGTCAGAGCTTAGAAAAAACTCCTCTCCACAAGACTTGATAGGGTTACAAGAATGAGCATGTTGGTAAATTATTTTGTGAAAAAATAGCTGCCCACATGAATCAGAATTGCTCTGGGATATTGTGAGGCTCTCTCCTTAGATGACTTTTAAACAAGGAAATGGTGCACTCTTTACACTTGACTGTCAATATCCCAACCATTAAATTGTGGAAACGCCTTTCTAAATAGATGAACTATATACCGTCTGGCATCACCCCCCTCCCGACCTTTGGGTATGCCAATCAACCTGTAGATTATTTCAACACATTCGATTTTCCATATCCTCTAGTTTATATGCGATGCTCTTAAACTTGGCCTCATTCTTCTTGACCAAACCCTGAGTTTGTCGAATCGTAGATTGCAGTTGGAACCAGCTAGACTCCATAACCTTCAGCCTGCACTGAAATGTATCCATATTTTTTTTACATTTTACGTAAAACCTACTGTTTTAAGATGTGCAGTTTTTAAAAGAGTCACCCCCACATGCATCAAGCATTTTTGGAGTCGCAAACGGTGCGGTTCCTTAAAATCGGCCGTTTGCGATTCCAAAAATGCTTTTTGGAATGCATCAAGCATTTTTTGAAATCGCAACATTTTTGCGATTTCCAAAAATGCGATTGCTTTTAGGAAATCGCAAATTTGCGATTTCCTAAAAGCAATGCATGAATACGCAATTAGAGGGACAAATTTACTGAGTAGTTGAACTACTCGGTAAATTTGCAAAAAGTGTAATTAACACTGAAAACGCATTTTAAAAGCATTCATGTTACGGACACACATGTCCTTAGGACATGTGTGTGTGCAACATGATGCGAAAAATAAATTTCAGGGGTGCAGGGGGGGTTCATTTGAACCCCCCTCACCACCCTTGAAATGCAATCAGGATTTGCGATTTTGAAATTGCGAATTCGCAATTCCTATTAATTCCTATGGGCCTTTTGGCCCATAGGAATGAATGGGAATTGCGAATTCGCAATTTCAAAATCGCATTTTTTATGCGATTCGGAAGAAATAGCGATTTCTACCGAATTGCATAAATATTTAAAAAATAATCATGCATAGGCTTTTGCGATTTCTAAATTGCGATTCGCTTTTTATCGCAATTTAGAAGTCGCAAAAGCCGAGATTGATGCATGTGGGCCTCTGTCCTTATATTTCCTTCTGTGGGTCAACAAAAGCTTATAGATGGATGCCAGCGTAGGTGAACATGGAGGATCGCATTAGTCGGATTGATAATTTAATGACATTTCACAAGCGCTTGCCAGGTCAGATTCATGTATTATAAGAGCTAAGGGTTCCGGGCAGCCCAGCCTTACCGCTATCAATATGCAAACCAGAACCTGTCAGAGGAATGTTAGTAGGTGTAATGCCATCCGAGTCCCAAAGAAGATCATCTGCATAATCGTCCCTGACCAGATCAGCCACAGGAATGGAATCTAAGTTAGGCAAACCTTGATCATTTAGGCCCAGATTTCAACCTGAAGAACAGTAGTGTTCCTTTTCTTTGGCTTGTCTTTCTGCCTGTGGATCCCAAGCACCAGTCGATACCTTAACGTTCGGTAGTATTTTTGTATGACTACAGGGGCTGTATTTGACAGCACTGGAGGATGCGCTAGATCATCAGAAGTGATCAGCAGTGTTCCGCCATCTATTATCTTAGTTTCTAATGCTACACATTGCCTAGTGCTGCTGGGCCCATAATTATTGTATCAATAAACATAGGACCTGGTTTTATAGTACAGATCTGCACCTGGTAATACTGCAGAGCTGGGACTGTGGGTACAGGTATGGCAAGGCGGGTGGAACCGACAGTGCTTCACCCCACACAAGACCACAAGCTCTCCTGGCCTCTGAGTGCCCTCCCTACCCATCCACCCCCTGTTTCACACTGGCCCCCGCTGACATTTACTTTTGCTCGGGGCAGGCAGGAAAGGTCAGCAGAACAGTACCTAGAGTCAGGGAAAGAAGAAGAATTGTATTTGGACTTCCTGGGTCCAGTATTTATTTCCTATTACAAGGACTATAACTGGTAATGACCGGATTTAAGTGTGGGAATACTGGCTGAATTAGTGATTCCAGCTGCCCACCCGCTGTTCACGCACCTAAATCTGTCCCGCTCATAATGAGGGCCAAAGTGGTTTTTGTTTGTTATGGAACCCTGTGACAAAGGTCAGTGTGAAGCAACCTACTATACCTGGATGTTATTTACCATTTTAGGTCACTGTCCCTTTGATAAGAAAAATTGTAAATACATTTAGAATTCTCCACGTTTTTGGAACGTATTTCTTGAATTTTCATAGATAATAGGTGACTTTTAGAGGTCATGTATGCTTGTATTTTCAGCTTGTTGTTCCGTATAATATCTAATTTCCCTTAAACCAGAGGTGAGAGAGTCTTTTTTTTGTTGTGTTAAATTTTCTTTTCCATTTTATACTCTGATATCTGGTATTTACCATCTGGTGCTGTGCTCTAAAAGTGAAAAATGTTTATGCTTTTTAAACTGCCATATTTGACATTTTGTAAGGCACATGAAATTGCAAACAAACAATTTATGGAGCTGTATAAAGTTAAAACTATGGGATGAGATGCTTTAATACCCTATTTCCCGCAACAGCCTTAAAAGCTGCTTGCTTTTAGTAAATGTAAACCTATCTTAAACTACCTTAAGAAAATGCTACATACTTCATATAGGTGCAGACAGCCTACCCGAAGTAGAAAGGTAATGTTAGAAGCAGGCTATTATCCGGCCAATAGATAAACCTCCACCCCACTTCCTCAGTGGTTAGCACCTCATGGTGCCTTACATACCTAACCTTCCAGTGGGTAACAAAAAAAAATGGATGCAGAAACCCTGTTTTTTACACATGCACTTGCACCCATACACACAAACTCGGGTTACAATGTCATGCAAAGTGGACGGCACAATAATAAAATTTAATACAAAGGATACTTACAGTTGTTCAAGGACAACTAAAATAAAGCATTATAAGACTTCTTTGGCAAGGCAAAAGTAGGTTTAATCTCAATGGCTGGGAGACCAGTCACCTCTGTAGAGCTGAAAATTTGATCTCAAATGGCTGCCTGCAGGCAGCCCTTTATATAGCCACAAACATGCTGACTTCATACATATTATCTTAAAAACCAATTACAGGTCACAGAATAATACGATTTTATAATATACTTTAAAAAAAAAACACCACTTTCACCTGCGTCCTAAAACCTGTGTCCTCCTCTTTCAGTTCCCCTTATCGTAAACCTAACAGAGCTTTGATTAAACATTAACCTTCCTTCCCTGAGTGTGTAAGTGTTTGTTGCTCTGTTCCCAAGATTTCTTATCTGACTCTGTATATTCTTTACTGAGTTACCTTTGACCATATATTTCCAAAGTCACATCTTCACTAACAATGAGAATGAAATACGCACACGTGCGCTGTGATCGTAAACTCTTCAAGGCTTGTAAACATGTTGTCTCATTTGACTAAAGCTTGCTGATCTTGTTTTCTGCTTTCTGATGAAGTCTCACTTACTTTGTGCCATTGTGACACTTAGGCTTGTACTTGTCTTTAATCAAGTATCGTTCTGCAATCCTCTCTACTGATGTTTGTGGTAGTGAGATTTCCTCACATTTTATTCTTTTCTTAACACAGTCGGAAAAGGGTGACAGGTGGGCCGGGTTATGGGGTTTCTTTTATCCCTATTAGGAGGGGCAGGCCTGAAACTGGGAGAAGTTTGGAGTGACTGGGAAGGAGACAAATGTAGATGATGTTTCGGACATCTTAATTTTCTCTTATGAAAATGACTCTGATCTAGCTTTTGCCTTAAAGCACATTCACAAAACAGAAACTGTATTATATTGCTGAAAATATTGGATGGAGAAAGGGTGAGAACTTTATTTTAATTTGCTCAGGGCATTTTGACTATTCACAGATTGATTTTGGCTCTTCACATCCCTGCATAACATATCTCTCAACTGAGAAATGTGATGCAGATAAAGACAAGAAGTCTTCTCTGCCTGCTGCTCTCATGCATTTCTATATGTCTCCCTCAACACTGGAAAGAGTGTCTCTTGCTTTGACCTTAATCTCTAAAACTACACCTTTTGTCCGGGCTAAGTGGTTCTTGACTCTTGCTAAAGCACAAGGACATAGTCCTTGTGGACCGCAGGTCCTGTCAGAATGCCTCTGCCCCTTAGAATGTCTGTCCTGAATGTTGAGAAAGCAGTAGGTACTGAGCCTGCTGGAAAGAAAAACCTGTAGACCAATTGCAACTGAATAGATCTGCAACTCGCCCAAGTCAAATGTCTGCTCTTTGCCTGTGGAAAGTTGAATATCATGCAGATCCATGGGGAACCCCGCGGTTTGTTGAAGCAGTAAACCTGACCCAGAATTTTGAGGAGCCTCTTACAGCTTGTGCATGTGTTCTCGTAGCCAGGAAGCTTTTCCTGGGAGTTTTGAAACCTCTGGAGAATGAGAAAAGAGGTTACAGATTAATTTGTAAAGTTTGGGATTTCTTTTATTTCTGGAGTCCTGGGTCAAGGTTCCCGCTTACTAGTAAAGAACCTCCCCCACCGGCAACATTTTACCTGATTTTTCCACTCTGAGAGCAGTGTTGTTTCTTACTCTCTTATATTAAGAGATTTGTACAGTACTAGATTCAGTTCTCTTAACCCTTTACTCAACATCTTGTACATGTTTTAAGCCCATTTTACAACTATGAACAGATGGAAGATAAAGGAAAATGCTACTTACCTAGTATGCATCTGGTCTTGGCATATACATCTGTAGAGTCATATGCTTTAGCATAGATCACCATCTGGTGTTGGGTCCAGATGTTTGTACGTGGTTTTTGTTCGAAGAAGTCTTGTAGTCACGAGGTAGGTGACTCCTCCTTTTGGTGATAGTGCGCATGGGCATCACCTCCATTCTTAGATTGTTTTGCCATAAAGCGCGATGATGGAGTTAGTAAAGTAATAATGGGAGATGTCCATGTAAATGGTATCTAAGAAAGATATCACTGCAACAGGTAAAGGTATCCAAGGAGGCGGGTGGGTGCATATGGCTCTACAGCTCTATATGCCAAGAACAGATGCATACTGGGTAAGTAGCAATTTCCATTCGAGGCTTATGAGCTGTAGATCATATGCTTTAGCATAGACTATAAAGCAGTTATTTCTGAAGCGGTGGATAACCTGAGGCTATTGCAGTGGTTTGAAATAGTGTTCGTAAAACTGCCTGGCTCACACTATCTTGTTGTTTTGCTAACACATCCACACAATAATGTGTTGTGAATGTGTGTGGTGTAGACCATGTTGCAGCTTTGCAGATGTCATCTATGGGTATGTTTCCTAAGAATGCCATAGAAGCCCTTAGTTTGATTGTAGAGTGCGCTCTAGGGCGAATTGTTAATGTGCGTTTAGCTTTGATGCAGCATATTTGAATGTACTTAACTATCCACCTTGCAATGCCTGATTTTGATATGGGATTGCCTTTATGTGGAGGACCAAAAGCAACAAAATGTTGTTTGGTTTTCCAAAAAGGCTTTGTTATTTCTATGTAGTATAGTAATGCTCTCTTTACATCTAATGTGTGAGGTGCACGTTCTACCACTGAATCTGGCTGAGGGAAGAACACAGGCAACTCAACAGATTGGTTGATATGAAAGGCAGACATGACTTTAGGTAAGAATTTGGGGTTAGTTCTAAAACCCAATTTGCTTTGATGTATTTGCAAGAATGGTTTCTCTATGGTTAGGGCCTGAAGCTCACTGACTCTTCTTAGAGAAGTGATGGCTATAAGGAAGTCTACCTTCCAGGTGAGAAATTGTATTTCACAATTGTGCAATGGCTCAAATGGTGGACCCATGAGTCTTGTAAGGACTATGTTGAGATTCCACACTGGCGAAGGTGGAGGTCTGGGAGGAATTAAGTCCTTCCATAAAAGCTTTAATAGCCAATGCTCTAAAAAGAGACAAGTGCTGTTTAATTTGTAGATATGCAGCTATTGCAGCTAGATGTAAGCATATGAATGTGTACACTAAATTAGAACGTTGTAAGTGTAATAGATAACAAATTATGTCTTGTATTGAAGCGTCTAGTGGATCGATCTGATTGTTGTTACAAGAAACGACAAACCTCTTCCACTTTGCTGCTTAGCATGCTCTTGTGGTCAGGCGTCTAGCCTCTTTGATAGCAACATTCTGAATGAAGATTAAGGTAGCCAAACTCCTGGATTTCAGGTGCCAAATCGCAAGGTTGAGCTGATTGGGATCTGGATGTCTTGTCTCTCCATGGTTCTGAGTAAGAAACTTGGGGGAGAGGTGTAGTTTTTGGTGGGGAGCTACTGATAGCTCCAACAGAATTGTGAACCATGGTTGTCTGGCCCATGTGGGAGCAACTAGGATAAGCCTCAGGGAGTGATGTTTGAGTTTCCGAACCACTAAGGGAATGAGTGAGAGAGGTGGTAGAGGGTAAGCAAATATCCCTGACCTATTCATCCATAGTGCATTGCCATTGGACAATGGATGTGGTTGCCTGGACGCAAAGTTTGGGCATTTTGCGTTTAGGTGGGTGGCGAACAGCTCTATCTCTGAGAAGCCCCACATTTGGAAGAATGGGAGGAGAACTTGTGGGTGACGTTCCCATTCGTGTATCTGCTGTCGTTCAAGACTGAGCCGATCTGCAACTTGATTGTCTACTCCTGGAAGATGTTTTGCTAGGACATATATTTTTTGAGGTATGGCCCATCTCCAGATGCTCTGTGCTAGCTGTGAGAGCTGGAGAGAATGCGTTCCCTCTTGCTTTTGTATGTAGTACATCGCTGTCATGTTGTCTGTGCGAACCAGGACAGCTTTGCCTGCTGGATGAAGTTGAAAAGCTTTCAATGCTAGAAAAATTACTAGCAGTTTGAGATGGTTTCTGTGGAGTTCTTTTTGTTGCGGAGTCCACATGCCCTGAATGGTGTGTTATCCCAGATGTGCTCCTCAACCAGTGAGGGATATGTCTGCTGTTAGCACTATCTGTGGAACCGGATTGGGAAATGGCCGCCCCTTGGAAAGGTTTTGTATGTTCCACCACTGCAGAGAGTGATGAGTACGGTCATCTATCAACACCAGATCTGATACCTGATCTTGAGCCTGGTTCCACTGATGTGCTAAGCATTCCAGTAGGGGACGCATT
Organism: Lissotriton vulgaris; assembly: GCF_964263255.1. Taxonomy (NCBI): domain Eukaryota; kingdom Metazoa; phylum Chordata; class Amphibia; order Caudata; family Salamandridae; genus Lissotriton; species Lissotriton vulgaris. The sequence continues at coordinate 2,005,022,902 of NC_141691.1, read as the reverse complement.
TGAAGTCGTAAATAGAGAACAATTCAAATTCAAGAAGCCATCATTCCGATCAATTGCATGAACACTCGGGCTGGTAATGAGTGTTGAGGCTGAAACCGTTATACTAGAGCTTGCATGTTGCAAATTCTGACTGCCTTAGGTATGCTAGAGCTTTGTGAGTGTCTGTTGAGGCTTCTAGATACATTTGTGACAAATACAATGCGATGACCAGGTAATAAAAAGGCGCTCAACAAAATTATGGCCACAGTAAAATATCCAGATACATTTGTGTGTTGGATGGTTGGAGGTGAGACTTGGTGAGGTTTACAGTGAACCTCAAGTCGTGAAGCAGTTGGACTGTCCTTCTAGTGTGATGTAGGCAGCTTTGTTGTGATCTGGCTTTTATCAGCCAGTTGTCTAGGTAAGGAAAGACATGAATGTGCTGTCTTCTTAGATGAACTGTGACTACTGTCAGGCACTTGGTGAAAACGCTGGGGGCTGTAGTTACTCCGAATGGGAGAACTTTCAACTGGTAATGTTGTCCGTCCACCACAAACCTGAGATATTTTCTGTGAGCAGGGTGAATGGGAATATGGAATCAGTCGTCCTTCGAGTCTAGATTGGATAGAGAGTCGCCTTGCTGAAGTAGTAGGAGCACCTGTTGGAGTGTGACCATTTGGAAGTGGTCCGACTCTATGTACAGATTTAGCTGTCTGAGGTCTAGTATAAGCCTAAGAGAGCCGTCCTTTTTGGGAATTAAGAAATACAGGGAGTATACCCCGGTCCCTTGATATATTAATGGGACAGGCTCTAAAGCATGCTTTGCTAACGGATAGAACCTCTTGCTTTAAGAGGGTGAGATGTTCAGGTGACATTGCATGTGCTCTTGGAAGAATATTTGGTGGAGTGCTTGTAAGCTCCAGGCAGTAACCATATTGGATAATTTGTAGCACCCACTTGTCTGAGGTGATTGAATTCCAGACAGGTAGGAATTGGGAGAGACATACGCAACAGGAGTGGAATGATCAGGGGGTAGTGGAGGGAAGTCACTGTTTGTTTGCGGGGGAAGTGGTGTGGAATTACCTCTACCTCTTCACCTACCGTTGGTTCCTCTAAAACCTCCTCTAGAATAACCTCTGGACACAGGGGATCTTACAAGGGTTGCTGCCCTTGTAGGAGGAGGAGGTATTCTCAGTGGACACAGTTTTTGAGCCATCCCTGTAAAATGAGCGGTGAAAAGAACCTCTACTGGCAGGTAACTTTAAACCCCCCGTGGACTTTGCGACCTCAGTGTCTTTTTTCATCTTTTCCAGCAAGGTATCAACAGCTGGGCCGAAAAGATGCTCTTTGTCAAAGGGTTGGTTAAGTATGAGGGTTTACACCTCTGGCTTAAATCCAGAGATTCTGAGCCAAGCATGTCTGCGTAATAGTATACTTGTGTTAATTGCACAAGATGCTGTGTCTGCTGCGTCTAGTGCACATTTAATGGAGGTGTTGGTGATGAGTGTATCTTCCTGAATAAGGTCATTAGCCTTAGATTGGTATTGGTCAGGCAAGTGTTGCATGAGTTTTTCTAGCTCATCGTAATGAGCCTTGTCATAACGAGCTAGCAGTGCCTGGCAATGCACCAGTTTGCTGCCTGTGAAGCTACTCTTTTGCCTGAGGCATTAAGAAGCTTGGACTCCTTATCGGAAGGAGGGGTCTCTCCTGTGGCTTGCGAGTTAGCCCTCTTGCGTGTGTTGGAGACTACAAGAGAGTCTAAGGGCAGCTGACCTTTAATATAAATAGGATCGGTAGGAGCTGATTTGTATTTTTTATCCACTCTAGGTGTGATTATTCTTGCCCTTACAGGATCCTTAAAGACCTCATCTGTGTGTTTTAACATGCCTTTCAGCATTGGCAAGGTATGAGTAGTTCTTTGTGCGGAAAAAAGTGTCTCAAAGAGGAAACCCTCTTCTAAGGGCTCTTTATGAAGTTCTACCCTTTGATATTGAGCAGCCCTGTTAAGGAGCTCGAGATAGCAAATGTTGTCATCAGGTGAGGAAGGTCTGCAGGGATACAAATCAGGGGCATTGTCTGTATTTGGATCTGTATGGCAATCTTCCCAAGTGTCAGTGTCCTGATCCTCATCCCCTTCATCCTGTGGGTCAGGTGTAATAGGCCTTAGTGGTGAATTTAATGGTGTAATAATCAAGTTATGATTAGGAGGAGGAGGAGAAGGAGGTAGAATTAAAGGAGGAGAAGAGTTAGTCCCCACATTCTTCTTCTTAAGAGGGATAGGATAGTCGTCTGGCAAGTTAGCCTTCTGTTTTTTTGGAATGGTTGCCTGAATATGTCCTATTTTAGGGTTGATAACCAGCTTTTTCTGTTTGGGGTCCAAAGTTGGCTCATTAGATGGAGGCTCTTTGGGGAGAGTGTCTTTCTCTTTCCGTAGAGATTCTGGCGCCGAAAATTTCAGCTCCGAGCCTTTGGGCGTTGATGGTTTCGGCTCAGAGTGTTTGGATTTGGAGGGTTTCGGCTCCAAGTCTTTGGCCTTTGAGGATTTTGGCTCGGATTCTTTGGCCTTGGAGAATTTCGTCTCAGAGTCTTGGCCTTGGAAGGTTTTGGCTCTGTTTCCTTGGACTTGAAGAGTTTCGGCTCCGAGCCTTTCGGCGTTGAAGGTGGAATTTCGTCCCAAAGGTATGTTGACTGATAGATGCTTGGTCTTATGTTTTGTTGCCAAAGGGGTCGGTGTGGCCTCAGAGCGGGACTGGCTCGAACCTGAGTCAGAAGGCTTCTCTTTTTGTTTTGGAGCTGGGCCGGAGGGCAGGGCATCGGAAACGTTTTGTCTGTGAGGACCTGAACCCAAAGGCGAAGGAGGGACTGGAGCCTTGTCTTAATTGGAATATGCACAGGGGGATCAGTACTCACGGTACTCTGACCAGCAGTGATGTCTTCCTCTTCTTCCATGTCGGTGCTGGATGTTGGATACCAGAATCTTCTCCGAAAATGTCCAGAATAGAGTTGCTCTAATGTTGCTTTTCATGGCGCCGAGCCCAACAATCACGAAGTGTCTTTTTCGATCGGAATGATCGACATGCGTCGCAGTCCTTCTCGTCGTATTCCGGGGAAAAGCAGAGGTTGCAAACTTCGTGCAAGTCGGTGCTTGGAAATTTAGCACGACACCCGGGACATAGCTTGAAAGGAGTCTGTTCCATCGACTGCTAGTGCAGTCGACACAGGTAGGCCCAACGACCTGCCTCAAGTTTTCCGATGGAAAATTGTTCAAAGTGAGACGATGCGCGTCGAATGAGGAACCGCAAACGATAACAATACCGTCCAGGGTAGTGGAAAACGGTACCGAACCGGAGCACAGCAATACACATCTGAACTCTTTGGCGGAAAAAACAATCTAAGGACGGACTCGAGGCCCATGAGCACTATCGCCGAAAGGACCTACCTCGTGACTACAAGACTTCTTCGAACAAAAACAAAGTGCAAGCATCTGGACAAAACACCAGATGGTGATCTATGCTAAAGCATATGATCTACAGCTCATATGCCTCGAACATACCTTTTCAAAAACCCAATCACATGAAACTTTTGGTTTGCCTGCATTTGTATTGTGTCTAGATTTACAGACCACTCTTCCATCACCCTCAATAGCATATTGATCTTCATAATTTTTCATGATGCGCCATAAAAAAGATTTTGCAGAAGGTGAAGATGACATCCATGACATGGACATCTGCCAGTCTGGGATTCAGTGTAATCAATTGTAATGGCCAATATAAAGTACCAGGAGGTAGGGGGCAGCAATGCCGGAGTGAGGTATTTTATTGGACGGGTTGCTGTATTCCCCAGAATACTAAGCACCACAAAAACAATAATCTATTGTTTAGAGTTTTACAGAATTAACAAACATGTATGGTAGAATGTGTTTTGGGGCAAACACTAACTCCAAAGTTTAATGATTAGAGCCATACAATTTAAGGGCAGTGCTTAATTTGAGCCAGTGGTTGCTGGTGGGGCCACTGGCTCTCACTTTTGGGCACCTGCACTAACTTTTCCTCATCAACTGTTTCCCGATTGCAAAATAGGGGGAAAACCAATGAAGCCGAAAGACGGAGGAAGATAAAGATGGAGAAACCATCATAAAGGGAGAAAGCAGGAACATGCAAGAGTGAAATAAAGCAACAGGGGAGTGTCTGGCAGTGGATTAAAGTAGCATAAGGTGGACTCAGGACTATGCAGCCTTGATATTTAGCGTGGCAAAATTTATTTGCGGGTGGCTGCGGGCTTTTGAGCACCAGCACTCGTTCTTTTAAAAATTAAGCACTATTCAATGGTGAAATGGAGAGCCAGTAGGTAACCGATTAGGGTATTACGCATTGTAGCTCAATAATCATTTATTTTTTCTATTTTTTGCAATGAAGTTTACATGAAATACTCTTGAAAGAGGGTAACAAAAGAAACTGACCAGTGATTTCATTTATCTTCTTTGATGACAGTAGGATGATAGGAAACGGTAATGTGATAATGTAAAAAAAATACAGTCCTCTGGTTTAAAAGTGTTTTGCTCACCTCAATGAGACAAGAGGAAAGGTAACCAATGGGCATTATATTATTTAGAAGATGCCTGCTTTTAGGTGTCATAGATTTGGAACTCGTCTATGCTTGATCCTAATAAATTTCAATATTGATTTACAGCAAAGTCCTCTTGTGGAGCTGCCTTTATGGGGCACCTTTTGTAGAAGATTATAAGTACCTTTTAAAGGTCTCACTGGCATTACAGAGGAATGTTCTTTGGTCAGTGTGTTTTATTGTTGCATATCTTAGTCTTATTAGGAGGCAGGGTAATAGTCTTCTGTAGAACCATCTTAGTTATCTTACTCTTCTATGCTAATCATTTTTAATTCCGTATTACATTTCCACTTGCCTCCCTTCAGAACTTAGCCCTGAGGGAAAAGCAGCACTAATAATCCAGTGTGCCTTCCGTCAGTTCCTGGCTCAAAAGAAGACGGAGAAACGGCAGATGGAAAGACAGGATTATAAAGAGCTAATGGACCGCCTCCAGAAAGAGGTAAAAGAACGACTGATCACAGCTCAGGTATGGACCAGTGACCTCAACGAACTGCTGATTAAGCTTGAAATGCTTTGGGTGGTCACATACTTAGGCTTAGTAAATATAAGGCACTAGGAAACACTAGATTGCACACGCCCCAAGTTTACCTCCGCTAAGATCGCCACTTGACCAACTGACTACAGATACTGGAAGGGAAGCACTAATTGGCTCTAAACTCGCACCACTATGTTTTTATAGATGACCGCTGTATTCATATTAAACATTTCCATCATATATACAAAGTAATATAGAGCTGGATAACAGTACCATGTTTGGAATGTGCAAGCCATGTACAGAGCTAATAGTGGCCATATACTTGTGAATGGACCTAAGTAAAGTGATTAATCTTAAGTTTTGTGTTAGTATGTTAGTATGTTCAGGGATTATACCAAATATTTATTGATGTACAGATGTAAATCGTTAGAATTCTAGATGTTCTCCATACATATGTCAAAAAGGGGGATTGTAGAAAAGTAAAGTTGCACTGACAGCCTCCCGGCCATTTTTCCAGTCTCTATGAGCAGAATCCCTGCACATCTGAAAATGGGAAACACACCTGCTTCTATAGTTGGGTGAGTGGTGAATTGTGCCTACTCTTTCCACGACCTGACGATTCACAGTTGACCCACCACACTGCAGTGCTGAGCTCACTATTGGAGATTGTTGCTTGTCTGAATTTCTTTTTTTGGCTACCCTAAGAAGTTTGAGGTGGGGGAGAGTGCCAAGACCCCTTCCTCATTACTTATGCAAGTGATACGTTGCGATTCCAAGAAGGATAAGGAGATATGGGGCAGGTGCTCAGTAAGCAAGTGTTGCAGTCAAATTTGCTGAATTGCGATAGCAGATATAACATTTATAGTTAAATCCAAACTCCAGGATGTGTTCCATTGAGATAAACCTCATCTGCAAAATTAAAAAACACAAAAAAGGGATATTCTGGAAATGTCATAAAGTACTACACTCTGCACAGAAAAACCTACTTGACTGTTGTAGGAAAGCCTCCCAAAAGTGAACTACAAAATAGGAGGCTCATGATGAATTGAGAAGACAAGAAAACTATTTTGTTCCAATATAACGAAAAAGAGCCTGGACGAGGCGGAGGAAGACTCCACGGTATACCAGAATGAGGAGTTGAGGGGAATCGGGGGAGGAGGGTTGACCCGTGGTTATTGCATTGATATTTTTGTGGAATTGGAGCTGAAAGAGTGACTAGATTTCATGGAATCCAGTAACATGCACCTAAGAAGGGCATGCTGAGCTTTCTAAATAATCTGCTGCTATGCCTGCTGAAAATAATCTTCACCCCCACTAGACAGACGGCTCCTAGGACCAGATCTTATGAATTTGCTAACAGAACTAAGCCATGGCCAGTTATTGCTTTCAGATACTGTCCAAAATAATCAGAGGGTGATGTTCTGAGATATTCTGGAGTCGTACAACATTCTTGATCCATGGAGGGTTGCCCATATGGTGGATGAGTGTTACCCTTTAGGATCATGCATGAATGGTACTAGTTCTAAAATCAACTTCTTCATCATTCATGGCCCCTGCTACCAAACACCTGGAAAAGGTGAATATCTGACCATTTTCCGGATATATTATGTTTGGATTTGGGCATGTGTTCGCATCAACTAAATAAAGTACACATGTGCCGCTTTCTTCATACAGCTGTACTACTCTAACCATGGGGACACCTCAGAGGCCTCTCAATCTCTCCAAACTAACATTCAGAGGAAAGAGAGATTTTTAAAGAGTTGTCCTCTGGGAAGACCCAGAGCAAGAATGTCTATCTCTTAGAATTGGATGAGAATGTCAGACCTCAGTGGATAGTATTTAGATCACTGGAATACAACAGAACCTGGATATCCCTCATCACCAAAATGGGGAAAGACTCTTTGCAATGTGAGAGCTACCAATCCATCTCTCTGGTAGGTGTGGAAATCACAAATTGTGGTTAAAATATTATCTTTGAAGACTGCATTGGATTATGCATGGCCTTATATATGACCCTCATGAAGGATATGTATCTGGAGGTTTATCAAGACACATCCTTTGAAAATGTGATGCTTCCAATTACTTTTGAGAAGACATCGGCTTGGTTGGGTGATTGGAGAGACCATTTGGGAACTCTTGTGTGGGGTGGGGCAAGCTTAATTGAAACGTTACAGTGGTTCTATCATCAACTACATGCTCAGGTGACAACTTTCTCTTAAGCCATCACAGTCCTAAGACACATTGCACAGGGTGTCGCACCAGCATATTTTTGTCAGAATATCATCAAAATATTGTGTCCTAAATATCATGTACAAAAATATCATTCAATTAGAGTCCACAAATAATGGCCAGATATTTTTGTAAATTATATTCTGATGGATTCCTTTACCTGCAGATTCCTCACCCTTGAATATCCCAGGTGCATGCCTAGATCTGGATATTTCTGACATAGCCCTTTGGCACTTGTAGGGGGCACTTGCTCTGCCTCCACACCAGAAACTGGTCAGTGGTGATGTCACTTAAGCCATATAGCATCCACCACAGCACCCTAACGTCAGTTCCATTTAACTTTTTTTGCATTGCTTTTTCACCCCTCTCCGAAGTTTTCTATCATGATTTGGTTCTGTGCTAGAAACATTTTCCCGCCCAAAAAGTCAAGGTATAACCCCTGCTACAGTTGGGCAAGTGTCAATCACAGACCTGCACAGTGACTGTTTGTGGTGTCTTTGCTCGAGAGACACCTCATTGCTCATTGTCTTGTGACTTCTGCATGAACCAGAAGGTTATCAAAGAGCAAGAGGACAAGGTTTTCCTGACTTGTGCCAGGAATTACTATAGATGGTTGAGGTTGAGATCAGGAGCCAGAAAGGCTGCCTTCTTGTTACTCCATTAATCTAAATCGTCAAGGGGAAAAAGGGACACCAGAAAAAGAAGACACACTCTTCCTCACCCAGAAGATCAAAATTAGCAGACGAGACACCTCATCCAACTTCACCCCAGCACTCTTCTATACAGAGCCAGAATTAGTGGCATTGGCTTTTCAGGCTTCATAGGTGCCATCAGTCCCAACACTGAAATCAACACTGCCTCCTCCAATACCAAGATGAATGCCAGCACTGGTGTACCCAGATTTCCCTGTGTCGGGTACCAATCTAGGCTTCTTTCTCCAGACCATGTTTGATATGGTCAGTAGGGTGGCAGTCCCTCACTGGTGCACCTTTTGGCATCTTGGGACCTCTTCATGCTCCACTCTGAGTACAGCCTTTGGTGCTTCAAATTCCACCCCCACCCCCGTGCTGTGTGGCTTCAGCCTTCGGCCAGCCCCCTTGTTAGAGAGAGATGCCCACACTCTCCACTACTACTCCTACTAGCTTTTGAGACTTTTGAAACCATGGCTGCTTTTTCTCAATTGCGATGATCGAGGGCATTACCACCACTGGCGATAGACCCTGGCCACTCTTTATACCCATGCATCTTTACAAATTCACTTTAGCAGAAAAGATCAAAAATTCCTCAGTCAAAGTTCTGCCAATGACCATGCATTTATCAAGCGCTGCAATTGCAGTGTTCAGTTTTCAATGGGTTACCCTCAACATCAAAGACTTGGTTATACTAATCAACCGGGGTGTAAACAACATGATATCTGACAGCGATCCCTCTACTGTTTGATGAGGGCGGGTTTTGCCAAATGGAACTAATTACAGCTTTCTTTTCTAGTGGCAGGTCCAGGTGTTCAAGGTGTAGCTGTATGCTACTATTATTTCTTCATAACTCCATCTATCTCCAAGCAAAGTAGCTACTTGTTATGTGTGGGTAAATGGCCAAGAATGAAAGAGTTGTATCTGCACAGCCACAGTTTCCAGAAACCTAAACCTGCAAAACATCGAGCTATACAAAACATCGATCAACTCTCAGATCTGGACGCCCTCCTTCCCTCCTCTAAAGATAGACCCATGAGACTCCATATGGAGGATCATAAATCTAGTGCTCAGCTTAAGGATCATCCATGACCTAGGAAACTCACTACAGAAGGACTACAAACTGGTGATCGTTTATTGCTGCTGAACTCCTGGACCACTATTCATGACAGATGAACATCTACAAGAGTTGCTGTAGTGGTATGTGTTTAGTATATGTGTTTCAGGTATATCGCATGGTGTTTCCTTTGTGCACCGTGCGATGGTATTGATGTTTTGTATTATTTTCCTCACGCTGTTCATGCGCTCTGTGTGTATCATTATGCTTGGTTTTAAATGTACGATCCACGCGCGGCGTGTCTGTTTGGTGGAGGGCCCTAACGTTTCTTCAGTCACCGTTGGGCTTTCTGATGACCAGATACATCGCGCGTTGGATGGAGTATCGTTTGGAATAAACTACCTTTATTAATCTACTGGATGTGATTGGAGCTTTTCTTATTACGACATTTGCCGATGATTGGGAACTTTGATGACTCCATTCATACCCACGCAAGAGATTTACGACAATTTCAAAACTTCATCGTTATGAGAGAGGAACGTACCTGATGCCTATTTTCCGGTTGATCTCGAGTGTGAGAGTATCCCGGTAGGGTTTCCTGAGTTCCTTCCTTTCTCCGGATGAGGTACATTGTTTTATCAACCCTGAAGAGTGATTGGTTGGTTAAGAAGCCTAATTTTGAGACTTCCTTCGTCATCATTGGCCTTTGAAGTCAATCTGTGACTCTCGTTTTCCATTGGCCATGGAAGTCAGCCTGTGACTCTTGTTTCGCCTGTGAACTTGCTGATTGGTTCACCTTCCTTTTTGATTAATTGCTATTGGAGTGTACTTTGAAGCTCTGTGTTCATTGCCTGCGTGGTGCCGCTTTGTAACTTTGATACCAGCGTGTTGCTACAGCGACGCGCACGCTTTATTATATTGGCTCGTAGTCTACATTTGGAAATCTTTCGTTTATTTCAGCGTGTTGCTACAGCGACATGCACGCTTCATTTTAATTAACTTTTGGGAAATTTCAGCATGTTACTACGGCAACGCCCACTCTTCCTGCTTATTTCTGCGTGTTGATACAGCGACATGCACGCTTCAATTTTACTGCCAATTTGTTCAATTATCGGCACCTTGCTACAGCTCGCTTATTCTGTTGGAAGTTGCCATTTATATCATTTTTACTCTTCTCTAAAGACACACGTTTGAGTCCATGTTTAGGGCACATTTATTAATAATTATTCAATTTACAGTGTCAGTGTGTGTTCTTTCTAGGGCTATTGATTTGATTTGTTTTGTGTTGAAATGTTATTATTTTTATTTCAAACTTTCTCTAAGGGTTCTTGGTCATTTATTTTATTATGGCTAATTTACAATTACAGCAGATTACCCAACCTCCTCCTCTCTTGAGTAAACCTGGGAGTCCTGAGATTATTTGGAAGGAGTGGTTTGCCCTTTTTGAGAATCATCTTGTTGCTATAGATGCTGTTGCTTACTCACCTGAGCGTAAGTTTGCTATCCTTTTTGGTTGTCTTGGACAAGCGGCACAAAGAATCTTTAAAAGTGTTACTCTGATTCCTCCTCCGACATCTCAAGGTGGTGATCAACAGTGGAATATTTATATGGAGGCAGTAGCTTGTTTAAAGAAACAGTTTGCAGAAGAACCTAACATTATGTTGGAACAACATAATTTTTACGCTAGGAAATGTAGAGAAGATGAGAAGGTAGAAGAGTACATTTCTGCTCTCAGAGTGTTAGCAACAACATGTGACTTTGGTCCATTGTCCGATAATTATATCAGGGATCAGTTTGTTTTCGATTGTGCTTCCCGTAAGATCAAAGAAAGAATTCTGGGATGCAAAAATACTTCCTTAGAAGAAGTAATTGATCTCTCCTTGAGTATTGAACGTTCTACACTTACAAGTAAAGTGATGGCTGATTCTACTAAGAGTGGAATTAACCTGGTTCATACTGTAGATTCTAGTCAAGACAGTCCTATTTGGGGGGAGGAGCTTCGCGGGCAAGCAAGATGGCCGCGTAAGCTCGGAGCTCCGGAGACCCTCCGACCCTCCGCATGAATCCTGGTCGAAATCCTGATCCACGGTGGTGGATTCTAGTTGGCGAATGGTCGTAGACACGGGATCTACTTTCCGATCCAAAATCCGACACTCCTTGACGAAGTTACGTCGTGTCGAACTTCGGTGCCAGGGGCACACCATTGTCTCGGGGATGGCCGACGGCTGCGATAACACAGTGCATGATCGACATGCTGAGTGAGCGCCTCCTGTTCCATCTGGCGGAGCGAACGGAGCTGCGGAGTGGCCTATCGCTGACTGGATATTTGTGGTAGCTACGCTCCGCGCTCGCTTAAGTGACTGCAGTGATCTCACAGTGCTACCCTTTGTTCTGCCTAGATCCAACATGGCTGGCAGGGGTGATTCTGATAGAACGGCGAACCGGGCCAGCAGGAAGACGGTCCAACCTCAGACCAACAAGATTGACCGGTACGCCCAGCAAAGGACCTCGCCAACTGTTGTTGCTCAATCCAAAGACCCTCTACGTGCGGGCTCGCCAGAAGGGTCGGAGCCCACACTCCGGGACATCATGGGGGCTATCGCGGGCATCAGAACAGAGATGCATAAGCAGCACGAGGTCCTGGCGCACAAAGTAGATACCCTGGCGATCGACCTCAACCTGATTAGGGCCGACCTTGGTAAAACAAACGACCGAGTGAAATCGCTTGATATTAAAACTGCCAGCCTCACGACGGATGTCTCGGACCTGCAGACGGAGGTCCGGAACCTGAAGTCGATTAATGACCTGATCTCGAGGCGGCTGGAGGACTTTGAGGGACGTGCCAGGCGGCAAAATGTGCGCATTATTGGGGTACCGGAGGGTGCGCAGGACTCGGCCGCCGACCTCTTTGTCGAGGAGCTGATCAAGACTCATTTGGCCCCGGCGGGCCTCAGCCACTTCTTCTCGGTCGAGCTGGCCCACAGAATACCGGGTGGTCCTCCGAAGACGGGCGTCGCACCGAGACCCATCATTGCCCGCTTATTCAACTTCAGAGATCGAGATGCGATCCTACAGGCTTCGAGGCGACATGGACCCCTCAAGTTCCAGAACGCGGATGTTAACTTCTACCCGGACTTTACTAGGACTGTTCAGAGACAGCGCCAAAGTTTTGCGGGAGTGAAGCGGCGCCTCAGGGATATGGGGCTGAAATACTCTATGATGTTCCCCGCTAAACTGCGTATTGAACGCGATGGCCGTGCTATGTTTTTCGACATGCCTGAGGCTGCGAGTGACTGGTTGGACACTTTGCCGCACCGACGCGAGGAACAGGAGGAACATTCCGAAGGTGCCTCTGGATGCCCCGATCATCAGGAGTAGTACTCATCACGCTAACTTTGTCGGCTGGTGTACCTGTTGACTATGACCTATAATGCCAAGCTGTTGCACTTTATTGTAACTGATCTTTTCCTTACATGGAGGGTGGCGGGGGGGACTACGTGATCTCCTTTCTCCTCTAGGGTCTTCTTGTAGCTTAGTTTATGGGGCGACAGGCACACTGCTGTTTGGGGGGGCTTTTTAGTCTAATGCAGGGGTGCAGGGTGGGGGGTGGTGTGAGGGTTGGTTTTGTGTGCTTTCTTCATTTCTTTCTTCCTTCTCCTAGGCAACGTATTGTATGCTCTGATTCGTTTAATGCATCGGTGGGGTCCATTGGGGTCGGCGTAGGCCTGAGGTTCGACGATGGGGGGGTAGGAAATTAAAAGTTCTGTGTTGGAATGTTAATGGCTTGGGTGATCGCATTAAGAGAGGGGTGGTTTTGCAATTGTTCAAAAGAAATATGCCTGATGTTGTTCTGTTGCAGGAAACACACTTGGTTGGGAATACGTGCCGTGCGCTCAACAGGAAGGGTTTCAAGATGGTGGCACATTCAGGGTTCTCTTCGGGGTCCCGGGGGGCGGGTATTATGGTGCGCACGTCTCTCCCTTTTGAGATTGACTCCACTATCGTGGACGAGAGGGGGCGATATGCTGCCGTCGCGGGGCGGTGGGAGGGGCGTGCTTTGATTTTGGTTTCGGTTTATGTTCCCCCGGGGCTGCAAAACAACACTTTTCAGGACCTTGGAAGCGCCATTTTGAACCTGCCTACGGGGTTGCTTATTGTGGGTGGTGACTTCAACTCGGTCTGCTCCGGGACCTTAGACAGACATCCGCCTAGAGACCTCCGTAGTTCGCAATCATGGCTGCCCGACTTCCTTGATACTATGGTTTTGGTCGACTGCTGGAGACTCATGCATCCCACCCAAAGACAATACTCGTTTCATTCTGGAGCACATGGTAGCCTCTCGAGAGAATAGACTATGTCCTTGCCTTGGCGGCCCAGGCGCCGGCGATCTCGGAGGCCTGCCTGTTGGCGAGGGGCATCTCGGACCATTCTCCGGTGTGGGTGCCCTTCGATTTCGACATTGTGGTTGCCGAGCGGCCCGTGGTGGTCAATCCATGGTACTTTCGGAACCCAAAGACGCGCGAACTCTTGGCCAAGGCTATTGTGTTCTATTTCAATGAGAATAATGGGTCGGTTACATCAGCCGCCACCTTATGGGAGGCGTTTAAGACGGTCTTGCGAGGTGAGGCCTTTGCCCTCATAGCGGACGCCCGTAGGAATAGAGACTCCGACATGGTGCGCATTGAGGCAGAGATCATGGAGCTGGACTCTCAATTGGAGGCGGGCCCTACGCCTGAGCTGCTCCATACCCTCTCTCTTAAGCAATCGGAATACCGCGATCTTGCCTCCGACGCTGCTATCGTCATGGGCAGAGAACAACAGGGTAGGATTTACGATGTCGGTGACAAGGCGGGCAAACTCCTAGCTTGGCTTGACAGGAAGGAGAGAGCCAGTCGCGTAGTTCCGGAGGTGTTGGGACACGACGGCTTGCTGGTCACTGACCCGAGGGCAATCGTTGAGTCGTTCTCGGACTACTTTCGGGACATTTACACCTCGGTCTCGGACCGGTCTGAGGCCGACTCGTGCGCTCTCCTGGCGGATATTGACCTCCCGCGCCTGTCGGAGACAGACCGTGACGATCTGGACAGGGACATTACTGCGGACCAGATTGCCCTTGCCATTCGCTCCCTAAGGTCTGGCAAAGCGCCTGGCCCCAATAGTATCCCTGTGGAGCTTTATAAAATCAAATCGGAAGTGGTTTCCCCGCACTTGCGGAACATGTTCCTGGAGGCGCGGGAGGTAGGCATGCTTCCCCACGACCAGAGGTTGGCCACCATTGTGGTTATCCATAAGGAAGGGAAGCCAATAGATTTGTGCCGATCGTATCGCCCCATCTCTCTATTAAACGCGGAGCCCAAGATTCTAGCCAAATTGCTCGCCAACCGACTGATTGGCGCAATTGGCGACTTAGTGCACCCGGACCAGTCGGGCTTTATTCCACACCGCAACACTGCTCTTAACCTTCGGAGACTTCACGGAGCCCTGGCTAGGGCCCACATGCTTGAGGAGCCAGCTGTCCTGCCACGATGGCTTTTGACTCCCTCGAATGGAGTAACCTGTGGGCAGTGTTGGCGAAGCTCGGCTTCGGTCCGGAGTTCGTGGGGTGGGTCAAACTTTTATACGCTAGCCCATTAGCCAATGTGGCGGTCAATGGTCGAGTTTCGGCACCTTTTGTCCTTCAGAGGGGCACCAGGCAGGGCTGTCCTCGGTCGCCCCTCTTGTTCGCACTTGCACTCGAACCATTGGCAGCATGGCTACGCAACCACCCAGACATACATGGCATTCGATGGTCACCTGACTTCGAGGACCGAGTGTCATTATATGCAGAAGACATCCTTCTGTATCTCACTTCCCCTTGCAAGTCTCTCATCGTGGCCTGCGACGTGCTTCGACTCTTCGGTCAGTACTCCGGCTTGGTTATTAATTGGTCGAAGTCGCATTTGTATGTCCTGAAAGGGGGGACGCCTCGCCTCCCGAGAGGCTGCGGCATACAGGTGGCGAGCCAGGGATTCAAATACTTGGGGATCTACATCTCCACGGACCCTAAAGCGCGCTACAAGAACAATCTGCTTCCCCCCCTTGTTCGCCTCCGGCGGGATGCGGAGGGGTGGCGTAAACTTCCTCTTTCCATGCTTGGGCGCGCGGCGCTATTCAAGATGATGTCCTTGCCCAGATTCCTTTATGCCCTGCAAAACACACAGGACCCGGTCCCGGCCCGATACTTTGGTGAGATTGAGAGCTTGCAACGTGCCCTACTTTGGGATGGTAGGCCCCGCATTGCTATCACGAAGCTCACGCTGCCGTGGTACGATGGGGGGATAGCGCTGCCTGACGTGCGGAGATACTATTGGGCCTCTCAGTTGACAGCCATTAATCATGGCCTATACGGCCCTGTGGATAATCCAGGGTACGCCATGGATCGGTGGCTCCTGGACGGCGGTAAATATCATAGGGCGCTATATACGAGGTCTCTTGATAGACTGATGTCTGGGCCAACGAAAACTGCTGTACACATCTGGAGAGCGATCACAAAGGCGCAGGGGTGGAAAGACAGGCTTACAAAGGTGACCCCACTCTACGATTCAGATATACTGGGTAAACTATGGCACACTAAGGGCTTTGATAGGTGGGACTTGATCGGTATTTCCAGGGTGGAGGACATGATGTTGCGAGGGGAGGTAAAGTCTTTTACCCAACTACAGTCGGAGTTTCAGCTGCGTGGGACGGAATATTTTCGGTACGCTCAGCTGAGACACGCACTATTGTCCGCCATACCGGAGGGTGAGGTGATTCCCGACAGTTCTCCCTTGGAGGATCGAGTGATGGATGGCCACATGCCGGACAGTGCTATCTCCTTGACATACAAGAAGCTGATCAATGTTCGCACGGATCTTCTCCTGGGGGTGAGAGATCAGTGGGTGCGGGACGGGATAGAGATCGACGACGAGGACTGGCAATGTGCTGTGTCATCCCCCAAGGAGGTTGCTATCCCCTCCCGTCTTCGATTGGTGCAGCTAAAGATCTTGCATAGAGTCTATGTCACTGGCCCCAGGCTTATACATATGGGACATTCTGCTGATGGTCTCTGTAGGCGTGGTTGTGGTGCTCTCGCCACCTTCATGCACATCATTTGGGAATGCAACGTGATAGCTTCCTATTGGCGGCGAGTGCACATGATCATGAGCGAGGTGACCGGGGTGGAAGTACAAGCGGAGGCCCGAAGATGCCTCTTAAATATCTGGGGCCCGACAGATTACAGCACTGCCCAGACCCAATGGGTGACCCTTGGGAATATGGTTGCGAAGCGGGACATTGCACAGATGTGGGGAGCAACAACAGCCCCGAA
This sequence comes from Lissotriton vulgaris, assembly GCF_964263255.1. Taxonomy (NCBI): domain Eukaryota; kingdom Metazoa; phylum Chordata; class Amphibia; order Caudata; family Salamandridae; genus Lissotriton; species Lissotriton vulgaris. Next base: position 2,005,006,505 of record NC_141691.1, on the reverse strand, counting down.
GGTGGTACAGTGGAAGGCCAATATGGATTGGTGTATGTTCCGGGAAAAGACTGTGTATGTGGCCAGGGGTAAACCTAAAAAATGGCAGAAATTGTGGGGGGCTTGGAATGAGTATAGGGGTGACATTTGCATACCTCCGGAACCCGCTCCACAGGAAGAACACCTGTCCCCATAGCCCATGATTCCAACTGACGGTTAGATATCTCTATTATCCTGTGTTTCCTTCTCCCATCGCTCTCAGTGTCTCTATTGTTCTGATTATAACTGTGGTCATTGTGCTTGACCGACTCCTTGACTGGGCCTCACTGCATATTGGTTTCATTGCATCTTCTCTAGCGCCCGTTTCGGCGCCTCTCTCTGTACTTTTCTTCCCTTTTTCTTTGATTCAAATAACTGAAAATCTTAACCTTCATTCGTTCTGATATTCTGTTTCTTGCACTCTGATTTACTGCTTTTCGCATTGCTGCCTAGCCTCCGGGATGTAAGGCTGAATAGCTGTGTGCACTATTTGAAAATAAAGGTTTTAAAAAAAAAATAAAAAAAAAGACAGTCCTATTTGTTCAGTAAATGTTAAAAACAAAAATGTGAGATATGTTCAGAAGAGACAACCTTTATTTTGTTACAGGTGCGGGTCCAAGAATCACATCGGGAACTTCCAAGGATGCCCAGCTGTCAACAAGCGTTGTCTGTTTTGTAAAAAAGTCGGGCATTTTCAGGGGGTTTGTAGAAATGTGAGGAAACCTAATGTTAATCTTGTTGATTCTGATTTTGAATATTGCAGCAATTCTATCAGTAACATAGTTGTTACTTTAGACTGTAATGGTGAAATTGATGACATAAAGGGTCCATTATGTTCTGCAGTTATTGAAAACGTTCCATACAGGTTATGGCAGACTCAGGATCACCATTCACCATTTTGAGGGATTCTACTTTTTATGATTTGTGGAAAAGAAAGGTTGATCTGTTACAATCAGATATAAACCCAAAAGCCTTTGGCGAGAAGGATATCAACATGATTGGATATTTTGAAGGGTTAGTGCAATGTTTGGGAAGGGAAACCATGACAAAGATCCACGTTGCTGAAAAAGGGTAAAATATAGTTGGCTGGAAGGATCTCGCTCGCATGGGTCTATACTTAGGGTCCGATGTAGGTAATTTATTTTTACCGGTTTGTAAATACTGAATGATACCGAATCGGTATTTATGAACCGGAAACCCACATGTAGGTAAATAATCGGTAAAAAAAAAACGATTCGGTATCCACATTCGGTAAATACCGAATCGTTAATCACCGAATCGGAAATCTCCGATTCGGTAACACCCATTCACCCCTATGGGCCTCCAGTCCTTTAGGAATGAATGGGAGACACCGATTCGGATATTACTGATTCGGTATTTTCCGAATCGGTATTTACCGAATCGGAAAAATCCGATCTCGAAAATTCGAATACATGGCATGTGAGCCAGTGAACTAATCAGGTACACCCACCACACCCCACAACAAAGCCTCAGAGAATCCAACCAATCAGATGCAAGTACCACACCCCAGTACCTGGAGGTGGCCACGCCCATGCAGGTGCAGAGCAACAGAACTGCAGAGAGAGCTGGAGGTGAGACAGAGGAGCAGGCTGCACTGAGCCCAGCATAGCTATACCATGGAGTCCCAGGAGGGACAAAAGGATGGAGGTGACAGAAAGAGGAAGGTGAAATTCAGCCCAACAGAGCTCCAGGTGCTGGTAGAGGAGGTTGTGCAGCATTACAGTCAGCTGTTTGGGAATCAGTCTCTGCAAGTAGCAGAGTCTGTAAAGAGGAACACCTGGCTGGCAATACAGAGCAAAGTCAATGCCCTGGGAGTGACTCATCGCGAAATCGTTGACATGAAGAAAAGGTGGTATGATCTCAGGATCACCACCAAAAAGAAGCTTGCCACCCAGAGGAAGGAATCAGCAACCACAGGTGGGGGGAAGAACCGTGCACCAAGCCTCACAGAACTGGAGCAGCTTCTGGAATCCACCATGGAGCCTGAGAGCATACACGGGATTGGGGATGCTGATAGCTCAGCCAGAGCTGCAAGAAAAGAAGGTAAGATGCATGGACATGTACCTCACCCATTCCCTGGCCCCTTCCCCAATGTGGGTGACTCACACACAATCCAGCACACATGACAGTAGTCACCAGCAATGCATCATGGTAGTCGTAGTCATAGGTACATACATCAAAGCTGTCAACACTGAACACTGCATGCCATGCCACACTCCCCATACACAACCAGTTGAGGCATATGAAAATGTGTAGTAGGATTCTGTGTGATGAAAACACACAGCTGATCATTGTCCATGTCTCTCCACAGGAGAGTCATCGCGCAGAGCTGCGCAGGGAGGGGAGTCAAGTGCACCAACAACGGCACAGAGGGAGAAGCCAACAGACACAGCAGGACCTAGCACTGTCCCTGAGGACACAACGCACGCACCCACAGCAACGGAGCTAAACACCACTGCACAGCAACTGTCGCCCCTGCTGTTCGAGACACAGACTTCGGCAGCACCTGCAGGTGCCACTACACCAAGCTCTGAGTCCCCTGTGCATGTGAGGCCAAGGAGGCAGGACGTACTACCATTAAGAATCATGGAAAGCTCTGATGAGGAAGTGGTGGAGGCACCCAGACCAAGCACACCACCACTGGCTGGCGACGCAGGCCAACAGGGGTCAATGGGATCTGGCCGTGCAAGTGACCGTGGCGGTAGGGCACGTGAGCAGGATGAGGGGCAGAATGTGCAGGGGGTATTTGCTGGGCTGGTGAGGGTGCAGCGCATGCACTGCTGGTAACACGTGTGTAGGGGACACAGAGGAGTCCACAAGCAGGAGTGGAGCCAGCACGCCTGTACGGGACATTCGTCGGAGCAGCAGACTCCATGCAGATGACACCGCTCCCACTGCGCAGGTTGACCCCCAGCCCCGTGGCTCCCACAACATCATGCGTAAGCGCAAACATTAAGAGATCATAATGAACACAGGACAGGTCACAGTGATTTTAACTTTGGCCACCCAGTGTGCAAAGTGAATTTAATTTGATTATTGTGGTCTTGAATAGTGCAGTAGTGCATATTAAAGTGAGTGTTTCAAGACATGAACATGCCTGTGTGTCATCATTCTATTAAAAGTATCTGTTGGTGATTTCTGCGCATCACAGTCTACCATCTGTTGCAGGTGCTGCTCCTGCTGCAGTGTGATCGGCTTGTACAGTCCCATCATCTATGTCCTCATGATATGTTAGTTCAATCTCTGTGCCCTCCTTGGTGGCAAGATTGTGCAGCATGGCGCAGGTAGCTATTATCTTGCAACAGATAATTGGCGTGTATTGCCGTGCACCTCCACTCTTATGGAGGCACCTAAATCTACTTTTCAGCAGTCCAAAGGTGCGTTCCACCACCCAACGTGTTGTTCTGTGTGCCATGTTATAACGCCTTTCGCTCATGGTGGATGGGTTCAGGTAGGTGGCGAGCACAAATGACCGCAGGGCATATGCACTGTCACCTGGGTGGAAAATGAAATTCTGATTAGTCACATACTCTTTATGTTTCCTTCTGCATGGACTATCAGGGTGTCTCACACATACTTACCCAGCAGGTATCCATCACCAAAATTACCAGCCACAAGGCGTCTGTATATCCCACTGTTGGTGAATATGTAGGAGTCGTGGGTACTCCCTGGATATTTGGCTACAGTGTCCGTAATTATGTTGCCAGCGTTGCAGATCACCTGCACATTGATAGAATGTGTGGACTTCCGGTTTCTATATATGTGTTCAGTTGCTGCAGGTGGGCATAGTGGGATGTGCGTCCCATCGATACAGCCAATGATGTGCGGGAACTGGGCAAGTTGATAGAAATCGGTTTTCGTCCTTGCAAGTTCTGCAGGTGTGTCAGGGAACTCGATGTAGTGTTCCATCCTCTGCATCATGGCGTCTAGGAATTTTCTGAAAAACAGTGACAGGCAGCTCTGAGACACCCCACCTACTGTGGCTATCACGTGCTGGTAGCTACCAGAGGCAAGAAGGTGTAGGCAGCACAGCACCTGCACATGGGGTGGGATGGCGTGTGCTCTTGGGGTTGGGTGTTCCAGATATGGATGGAGGTCCCCAATCAAGTCCAGGATGGTTCTGGGGTGGAGTCGGTACCTTTGCAGGATCTCAGCTTCAGTCAGTTGGAAGAGGGTGATCCTCTGCCTATACACCTGCTCCTCCCTTTGCCAGACCCTCTCTCCTGCTGCCTGTATTCGTAGCCGCCTTGCAATAACGTAAAAAGCTGCCATTGTGGTTGCACTGTTGCATTTTGGGGCCGCCTTATATATCCTGTTCCTGGATACCACCTGCTCCCAATCCATGGTAAATACCGATTCTTAAATACCGATTTTCATGAAATTTGGTATTTTTTGAATTTGCTACATCTCAACAGGCCATTTTTACCATTTCTTATTTACCGACTCGGTAAATATGAATTCGGTAATTTCCGATTCGGATATTTACCATTTCTTAATTTCCGAATCGGTAAATATGATTTCGGTAAATTCCGATTCGTTTAATACTGAATCAGTGTTTTACCGACTGGTATTTAACGATTCGGTACGTTTTTAGTCACGTACATCTCGATGCTCATATACCGGTCGGTAATGGCCGGAATTACCGAATTTTGGCCGTTACTGACCGGTATTTGGCTACTTACATCGGGCCCTTAGTGCCCGGGGACGATAATCCTATCAAAGTTAGGGATTTTCCTGTTTCGAGTATTGATTGTGATTCCTATAATCCTGAAGCGTTTGACTCAAAACAGATTTTTGATGAGTTCAAACCTGTGTTTAGCAACAAAGTGGGCAGTGTGAAAGGTTTTGAGCATAAGATTAGGTTAGTTCCTGGGGCTCAACCTATTGCTCATAGAGTCCGATCTGTTCCTCTAAGAGTGCGAGGTGAATTGGAAAACTCTTTAAAAGATTTGTGTGAGCAAGGTATAATAGAACCTGTTGATTATTCCCAGTGGTGGGGCCCCCATCGTGGGCGCACGCAAGAAGTCTGGCAAAATTAGGTTTTGCGCGGATTTACGCGCTTTGAACAAGAATATTATCATAGATTGTCACCCTCTACCAAAAATTCATGAGCTACTCGCAAATCTTGGCAGTGACAAATGGTTTTCGCTGATCGATTTGAAATCAGCTTACCATCAGGTTGCTTTATCGAAAGAGTCCCAAGAATTAACTACTTTTATCACCCCGTTTGGGGCATATAAGTTTTTGCGCCTTCCCTTTGGTTTGGCATCAGCCGGAAGTGTTTTCCAGAAACTTATGGATTCTCTCTTTCGTGATGTATTAGGGGTTCAAGCATACCTTGATGACATTTTAATTTTTGCAAAGTCTTTAGATGAACATAATGCAATTCTGAGGCTTGAGCTTGCAATTTTGATGTCTAAGAACATGACCGTCCGTAGTGACAAGTGTAAATTTGCTGTTAATGAGCTAGATTATTTGGGGCACACCATCTCTCATGAGGGGATTATGCCAACATTTTCAGTGATCAGGGCCATTGAAGACGCCAAACACCCTACTGATAAGGATTCTCTACGATCTTTTCTTGGGTTGGCGGAATACTACGCTAGGTTTGTTCCGTCTTACACCAAATTAGTGGAAACTCTTCGCAAGTTATTAAGAAAAGGTTGTAGCTTTGTTTGGTCTCCTGATCTGGATAATGTTTTTGGGGATGTGAAAATTATGATTGTGTCTGCTAAAGCGCTTTTCGCTTTCGGAGATGATTGTACTTCAATCATAACAGTCGACGCCAGTATGTCTGGGCTTGGAGCGGTTCTTATGCAAAGAGTGAATGGCCACAAACAGACCGTTACATTCGCTTCTAGATCCCTCAAATCTTTTGAAACAAAGTACAGTGGGAGGCATTAGCTTGTGTCTGGGCAGTACAAAAATTCAGAACGTATATTTGGGGTCGGAAATTTGAACTGGTTACCGACCATAAACCCCTGATTTACATTTTTGTTAAAGTAGGTTTTTCTTGTATGTCAGCAAGGTTAATGAGACTAGTCTTTAAATTGCAGGAGTTTCATTTTGAAGTTAAACATTATTAGTGGTGGGTTGAATTTCTGAGCTGACTGCCTGTCTAGACTTTCCATGGTGAAGGATGATGATGAGGACATTTCAGGTGAGGATATTGAATGTGTCGCTGTGGTCGATGCGGTGGGTGATTTGGGTTCGGTTATATCTGAGATGGATTGGAAGTCTGCTAATGAGAATGATTCTGTGCTTCAGAAAGTCATTCATTATTCAACACATCATTGGCCCGCACCTAGGTGTTTGGAGGGGGAATTGCGCAGATTTGCTCAAATCTCTGAGGAACTCTCAGTTGAGAATGGTATTGTCCATACAGGGGATAGATTTATCCCTCCTTTCAAGTTACTTTCGTCAATCATTAACAAGGCTCATCAGGGACATTTTTAGCCGTTACCAAGACCGTCATGAGAATTAAGCAGCACTATTGGTGGCCCTCTATGGATGAACAAGTTAGGAAATTGATTGTTGTTTGTCCTGAGTGTCTGTTGTCTGACAAACACTGGAAGACGGTGAAGGTCCCTTTACACCCAACAGAGTTTCCACATACTGCTTGGGAGAAAGTTGGTATTGATTTTTCAGGTCCGTATTCTGTTTTGGATCAGGAGAATAAGTACGTAATTTTACTGGTTGACTATTATTCGAAATGGATGTATCATGAGTTCGTTAAAACACCTGATTCTGATTCTACGATTACCTTTCTAAAGAGAGTGTTTAATGTGGAAGGTACTCCAAGAGTAATAGTTACTGATACTGGCACGCATTTCACTTCTGGAACAAATGGGCAATTTTCTTAGCAATTTGGATATCAAACAGTTGAAGGTTGCTTTGTATTCTCCGTCTTCCAATGGGTTGGTAGAGAGAACGAAATAAATTGATTAAGGAAGGCATACAGACGGCATTAGCATGCAAGCTTAATGTGAATGATTTAGTTACAGACAAAGTGTGGCATTATAACACCACCCCGCACTGTACTACAGGTGTATCCTGTTAGAACTGGCTATTTCTGGTAGGCTAAGGCTGACGCCAAAGCCAGGCAGAAACCACCATTCTAGTCAGGGCAAGGAAGTCACACGCCAAGATAACCCCTGCTCACCCCCTTGGTAGCTTGGCACAAGCAGTAAGGCTAAACTCGGAGGCAATGTGTAAAGCATTTGCGTCAGCGCACAACAGCAACAACATACTAGGCACACCACAAAAGAGACTCCACACAAGGTTATTGTAAAAATATCAGATAAAATCACACATGTACATGGTTCCAACTGGCACGGGTAATATTCACTTGGGATTATTTACAAGACTGGGCCACATATGCCACTGTCATAATCAACACTTTCCGAAATAGAAATACTTGTCAGAAATTAGAATAAAAGAATATAAAAATCACTGTAGCACAAAGTAACAGTTATGAATCACATCCAGTAACTACTGGGAACAGGTAAGTACCCACTATGCAACCCTGAACCCCTTAGGAGCATGTCACGCAGGGGAACCAGGACCTCACTAGGACCACCTGTACTAAAAAGGACAACCACCTAAGAATAAAATACACTTAGGGGTATAAATCAGAACACATTACCCATGATGCATGAATATGCATTCAGCGGAGTAGTAAAGAAAGAAAACACATGATGTATAGACCTACACATTCAGCGGTGTTAAGGACAGAGCACATGATGCAATCAAAATACATTCAGGGGTGCAGCGCAAGAAGACACCTGATGCCTAAAACATTCAGAGGTGCAGCGCATGAGAAGAAAGACACATAATGCATGAAACATCCAGAGGTGTCAAGAGTAAAGCACGTGAAAGAAAGACACATAATGCATAAAAAAACATTTAGAGGTGCCAGAGTAATACAATAGCGCAAAAATCACATGAGGCCTAAAAACCTTCAGAGGTGCAGGAATAACACATGATGCAAGAGATCACATTCAGAGGTGCAATAACCATATACTTGCGCAGCAACTCACATCAGCCACCACCGGTGGCAGTCCCTAGGCCAACGGCCTTGTTGGGGCTCAGACGCCCTGAGTCTCAGTGTCAGGGTGCGCTGCCAGGCAGCGCCAGTCTCAAAGTACAAAAAGCCTAAACGTGGCAGCTGGCACTAAGTGCTGCGCAGCTGTGAAACAACAAAACTGCGCCAGGGCCCTCACTGGCCCTTAGGCGCCAACCGCGCCATTGCTGGAGCCACACAGGCTCTGGGCATATGGCACATGCCCCAGACGTTGGAGCCACAGAGGCTCTGCTACTGCAAATAGCCAAACGTTGGAGCCACACAGGCTCTTAAAACAATGGTGCCCCCATGAGCCTCACCGGACTCTGACACGTTGGGGCGACCCACTGTCAACTGGGGCCGCCCTTGAAGCCCTCGTGGCTTCGCACTGGCAACAGGCGCGCTCTCGCGCCACTGGGGGGGGGGGGGGCGGACACCGACAACGTGTCCCGGCGCCCCTCCTCTCTTCTGCCCCCCCTCGTTGGAGCCTTGCAGGGCTCAACACAAAGACTGGCCCCCAAGCCCCTTACAGGGACTTCTGCACAACTGCGGGCCCTCAAGAGCCCCTCGCGGGCTCTACAACCACGGTGGGGCGACCCACTGCCATTCGGGGCCGCCCTTCCTCAGTGCCTCGACCGGCACCAACATCAGCGTCAGCGTCCTCTCTTCGTGCGGGAGTCCCGCTATAGCCAGGGACTCCTACGCTGTGCCTCGCTCTCGCGCCCCCCTCTCCACCTGGTAGCTCCACTCACCGGACTGCCCGTAGGGGACGCTGGAATGCGGGGCTCTTCCTGCAGCTTGGAGGCCTCGCGGCAGGGGCGGTCGAGCTTCTCTCCCTCTGCAGGACTCCCTCGGCACACGGGAGCCCTGCTAACCGGCCGCCTCGTCTCCTCGGGGCTCCTTCAGCCGAGAGGAGCCCGGCGAACGGCCGCCATCTCTCGCGCCTTCTCCTTCCTTCCCCGGCCTCAGGGGCGGCCCAGCCAATCACGTCGCAGCTCCTGCGACGAGCCCCTCATGACGCAAGGCCGCCAACCAATGGCAGCGCGGCCTCGCCGATGACGCGACGATCCACCGGCCAATCCCGTCGCGGCTCTGGTGAGGGGGCTCGGCTCTCTCACCCAATCAGAGCGCGGCGGGCTCGATCTTCGCCGCGGACTAACGGCAACTTCTGGGCATCTTCCGGCCCCCGGGCAGCGGCAATCACGGCATGGGCAGCCGAAGTTAAATAAAATTAAGAATAAGCGAGGTGGGCACTCGCCAGGCGGGCAAAGCGCTCCTCAGCGCTATCATCAAAATAAAGCGCTCTTCCAGGGCTGCAAGCACCAAAGCGCTTCCAAGGCGCTAGAACACAAGGTCGTAAGGTCCTTCCAGCAATGCAGCTCCACCATGCTGCACAAAGGTCCCAGAGAGTCCCAGGGGGCAAAGCAAAGTCCCCCCCATCAGCCCAGGCAAGGCAGAGGGTCCCCCAGGAGTCCAGGAAGGTCCATCAGGTGCCCAGGGCTGGGCAGAGCCCAGGGATTCCCCCGAGCCAAAGCAGCAGCAGCCCCTGGCAGATTCAAGTTGAAAACAAGAACGTTTTGGAAGGAGACACAGCCCCTTCTTATACACAGAAATGCCTTTGAAGTACTTTGAAGTTTTCGTGCAAGGGGCCCTGAGTACTGGAATGTTTCTGGTTTTCGTCTTCCTGACAGCTTCAGGGCCAGAGGTGACAGTGGGCCGTCAGGATGGAGAGCCAGCAGGGTGTGCGGCAGGCACGGCCCGGCAACACCAGACGCTCTTTCCTCCCATCCCTGACAGCAGATGGGGGCCGTTCATCTACGGCTGACTCAGACCCCCTCCTCTGGGGCCTTGCAGACCCTGTCCTACTCAAACCAGACAGTCCATCCACCAGCAGGCCCAGGCACTCCTGGGCCAGGCTCACCAGCCAATCGCACGCCAGAACCAACTTACACAAATATACCAACTTCCAAAAGTAGTACTTCTAGACTAGACACAAACATGCCGCATATACCATTTTGCAGCATTCATTTTCACGAGTTCGCTCATACCAAACTCGCCCCTGCACTCCCCACACATCAGGAACTACCATGGGCATACATATTCCCCATTCATTCCTATGGGAGGGCAGGTCACTCACCATTCATTCACAGAAAGCTTGAGCACTTTACACTGTACCACAGTAAAAAAGTGCGCAGAGGCCTAAAATCCCCAACACCAGGTTCCAGAAACAGGCTAGGAAAAGCAAAAAGTCTAGGGGTGAACCTGCCTAATGGGCCGGGTCCAACATATCCCCATTTTCTTTGCTAAGGAGCAGGGATACTCATTCTAATTTGTTTCCTTCTTGGCTTCACAAGTTGTCTGGGGAAAAGAAAATTGACCTGGGGGCTATTCGCAAAAACGTAAATGACAAGCAGATTCAAATGAGGAAAAATTTTGATAAGAAAAATAATTCTTCGGGCGAGGATATTTTGGTTGGGGACTGGGTTTTGTTAAAAAAACGGATAGAATTAAGAAAGGGGAATCAAAATTCCTGGAACCAATTCAAGTCCTTAAAGTCAGTAAAGGAGCGGCATTTATTGATGGGAAGGGTTGGTGGAACAAACGTCATTTTTTTTTAAAACTTTATTTTTATTGCAGAATTAGACAAAATACATCCAACTGTTCTGGGTATCCCGCCGGTAAAATAAATCAATGCTTCGTTTTCAGTATAACTCTTGCATAGCACAGCCATTTAGCCCACATCCCGGAGGTCGGGCGGCGACAGCAAATCAATGTCATAGTTAGTGAGTCCGGCGGGGGACCGTAATCTCTGTTATACGGATCATCCAGTATCTGCTTTCCTGTAATTCCGTGTCTTTCGGCCCTTTCAGTTACCCATACTTATGACCTAGGTGGTGTGTACTGTAGGTTCTGTAAAGGTAATGCCCAGGCTTAGTGTCAAACCCCTATTATTCCACAGTAAACCTCAGTATAGGGCCCGTACCCTTCGGCCGCTCCTTGAGGGAAGTTACCAGTCTGGTTACAAAATCCCAAGAACCATCTACTTAATTCTAATAGATCCATCCTCCCCGTACTAACAGTGGATACCTTCCATAACCCGATTAAACCCACCGCCCCTAAACTGCAGCTGGTGTGGGCCTACGTTCAGATTCTTAGCACCTAAAAGGAGGAAACCTGTAGGAATGCAAACAACCTTCCGTATCTTACATGGAACAACACACACAGCTCTCACACTCTATTCTTCTGCCGGTGATAGGCTGTCACTTAGCGCACTCACTAGTTCTGCCCATGCATGCGCTGCCTCTAGGTTCCTCTTATTAGCTGTACGGGCTGCCTGGCGTAGTGTGATCGTGCTCTCACTATGGGCCCATTTATGGAGTTCGTTCGCCCACCGCCTACTAGCGGGACCCTCCTTCGATTTCCAATGCCAGGTTATTTCTCTCTGGGCCAAAATAAGGCCCAAGTCAATGAATTTACTAGTGATCTTGGTCGTCCTAGTATGAGGAAACCAAAGCAACAAACACGTCGCCATGTCATACTCCACTTGCCGTTCCGTGACTTCATTGAGAAGCGTCCCTACCTCGGACCCCAATTTCGGACAGTCCCACATCATGTGGTCTAGCTCCACATAAGGCATAGGCACCTAGGACATGCTGCGTCCTGCACTTGGAAATATTTCCGGATCTTCCCCGGAGTTAGGTAGGCTCTGTGTAGTATAAAAAAGTGTACCTGCTGAAACCGTGCATTCCTGCACCCTTTCCATGTCCTCGTCAAGATACGACCCCAAGCCATATCCGGAATGGGTCTCCCTATACTTGCCTCCCATTTCTGTTTGTGAGTCATCAGGGGTTCCAGACCTTCGCACAGCATTCGGGAGTGTAGGCAGGTGATCGCCTTAAACGTACCCGCTGCCATTACCACATATTGGCATGCCATCGTGGTTTGTGGTTCTAACTGCCCTGTTTTCCAGGGTTTCCGCATAGCTGTGGTAACAGCCATGTGTAAAAGGAAACCTCCATCAGGAATGCAAAATTGGTCTTGCAGCGCCCGGAAGGGTAGCAACTCGCCATCAGCATATAAGTCGCCCACCATTTGTAACCCCATCTCCTCCCATTCCAGTAGATGGGACCAGTCTCCTGCGTGTGGCAATTCTGTCAACATGCCTAGAGGGATTTCGGGCGCATATGGGTGTGCTACTCTCGCCCTCTTTTGGCTTTTATTCCAGCACAACCTCAGGGTCTTCTCCTCCAAAGTTAGATTCCGGACCACCAGGTGCTGTTGCATAACAATATAGGAGAGGACATGCCTCTGTATCCCAGATCCACGAGCTTGTTCCGGACCCCTAAATTCCCGAACTACACTCTGTGTATGGACCTGCAGTTGCGCCGCTAGGTAATAAAGTTCGAAGTTGGGAACTGCCAGACCCCCCTCCGCTTTCAGTCTCAACAGCATTTCCAGTGCCACCCGTCCTTCCCGTCCCCCACAAAAAATCAATGGTGAGCGTCCGTAGTTCCCGAAAATACCGAGGTGGCACCCAGAGCGGGAGTGTACGGAAAAAATAGAGTAGGCGTGGCAAAGCCACCTTCTTGAGCAGTGCAACTCTCCCCAGTACCGAGAGAGGCAAGGTTGCCCAAAACGCCATACTGCCCTTCAGTGCTCTTATGCAGCGTCCTATGTTCCCTTCCAACATATCTTGTGCCCTATGATAAATTCGGACTCCCAAGTAGGTGAAGCACGATCCCTCCCACAGTAAATCAGCGGCTAGTCGCGGCTGGGGTGTGTCCATCTTTAGAGGAAAGGCACACGCTTTAGTCCAATTCACACGGAGTCCCGATAGCCTCCCAAAGTTCGACAACATGCTCACCGCTCCCTTCAGTGCGACCGTTGTGTTCGCCAGGAACAGTAGTAAATCATCCGCATACAACGAGATGTAGTGCGGAAGTCCACCACAGACCAGGCCATCATACGCTATCCCCGATCTGGCGTAGACCGCCAGTGGTTCTATCGCTAGCGCAAACAGTAGGGGTGAGAGCGAGCACCCCTGTCTCGTACCCCTCTGCACCGGATATTCTGGTGATATGACAGAGCCCAGACGCACCTTAGCCGTAGCGAAGGAATACAGGACCTTCGTCCAGCGCCTAAATCGCGCGCCTAATCCACATTTTTTCAGTACCATATCTAGATATTCCCATTCGAGGCTGTCAAACGTCTTTTACATATCCACCGATAGCACAGCTAGTGTCGCTTCATCTTCCAGATCACTATCTAATACTCTGATAAGGCGGCGGATATTGACCGAGGTGTTCCTAGTTGGTATGAACCCTGCTTGGTCCTCATGAACAGCAGTCATGTGGGACATTAGTCTTGTAGCCAATATGCGATTCAGTATCTTGTAGTCCACCGTCAACATAGACAGCGGTCTATTCACATCATCTCCCTCCCTCCCAGGTTTCAACAAGGGGACGACCAGCGCCACCGTCATGGATTCGGGCAGGTGTCCCAGCTCCATCGCCTCTTTATAGACCTCCTGCAGCTGAGGCGCCAGGGGGTCAATGTACGTCATATAAAATTCTATAGGGAGTCCATCCACCCCCGGAGTCTTGTTCCTGGCCATATGCTTAATTGCTCCCCTGATTTCAGCGATAGTGATAGCCTGACCCAGGGTTTTTGCGTCCTCTTCCTCTAGTTGCGGTAGCTGTATCCCTGTCAGGTAGCCCTCAATCTCCAGCGTATCCGCCTCCAGGTGACTGGTATAGTGTAGTGTAGTATCTTAGGAAGCGCAAGATGATCTCAGATTGGGAGTAGACCATATTCCCAGCTTCCGTACGAACACTCAGGACCGGGCATCCCCCCGGCCTTGGATTCGCCATCCTTGCCAGGTGCGTGCCCACCTTATCCCCTCAGCATGTACCTTTACCCTATACTGCCTATAATCATAACTACGCAGCCTTTCTGTCTCAGTGGGCATGAGCTCCCTAGCCGCCAAAAGCCGGTCCTCTAACTCCCTCTGTTCTGGTCTTTGTTTCTCTACCTCCCGTAGCGCCTCCTCCGCTTTCTTGACATCATTTAAGACCACTGCCCTTTCACCCGAATGTTTACTGATACATAGCCCTCTCATCACCACTTTGAATGCATTCCATTCTTCTAGTAGATGTCGATTTCCTATTTGTGGTAAAATAATGTTCAATACCCTCTTGGATTGTGGTCCTAAAAGCTTGGTCTTCCAGGGTGTCTGGGCGCAATCACCAGGTGGGCACCTCTGCTCTCATGCGCTGCCATTGAAAGGACACCACCTGTGGATTATGATCCAAAATGGTCCTAGCCAGGTATTCCGAGTGTGTCGCCAAAGGTGCCAGTGTCTGAGTGCATAAAATAGTGTCGATTCTAACATGCAGTTCGTGAAGAGCTGAAAAGAAGGAATAATCCCTATCCTCAGGGTGGTGCACTCTCCATATGTCAATCAGCCCCCACCCGCTCTGCCACTCCCTTCTCTTCTTCGCAATCTTACGGACCTGGGATTCCGCCAACGGAGGGTGTGACCTATCTAGTGCTACATCTGTAAGTGAATTAAATTCTCCACCCATAATCACTTGGCCTGATAAAAGATGTGCCAGTTTTCTGGAAATGACCTCCAAAAATCGGGGTTGGTCTGTGTTTGGTGCATATATGCTACATAATACCAACTCTTGGCCATACAATCTCCCTGCTACCGCCACATATCTACCCTCAGAATCTATCACAGTGTACTCGGCCTGGAACGGGGTCCCAGCCCTCACCCATATTAACACTCCCCTGGCAAACGCAGAATAAGCAGTGCCAAACACCTGACCTCTCCATCTCCTCTGCAGCGCAATACATTCTTGTTTAGTGAGATGGGTCTCCTGCAGCAACGCTATCTGGACTCCCCTCCTTATCAGATATGCATGCACCTTGTGACGCCTTGACATGGTATGTAATCCGCGAACGTTCCATGTGATACATTTTAACTCAGGTAATGTCCCCATTACAGCATTCCCATTCTACTTCCTCCTTCATAGTTCGTTTGCCCACACCAGCGTTGCCAACTCCCAAACACAAAACACCCCGAAAAACTTCCATTACCCTCCCCCCCAGAACAGGACCCAATAACACATTATCAGTCCCCATCCAAACTACCCTAACAACTCACACAATACTATCCTGCAGTAGCCACTACAGGCTGCCTTAAGGGCAATGGGATTGGTGGTCCGGCCCGACAGGTGGCAGCTTCCACGCCAGCCCCCCGCCCCCAACATCCCGCAATAATAAGGCACAGACATAGAATACACAGTCGTTACCGGGCCCTCCAGTACCACCATGCTCAGTTCGTCAGTAGTGAGTTCCAGGCAGAGAGCAGCTACCTATAATTCATCAACCAATCTAGGTGTCACCACTGGGCCTTTGGTGCTATCGTCATCCGACACCTCTGTGCCAGAGTGTCTCCTGTCCTCCTCGGATTCCGTCCCTCTGGTCGAGTCCTCCTGTTGAGAATCAGTTATCGCCGCTGTAGCCGCCAGAGCTCCTTGTTTATCAGCCTCTCTCTGTGCACGCTGCGACGCCTGTTGTGTTCTGTTTTTCTTGCGGAGGCGATGTGATTGCCGCATTCGCAGAGGCTTGAGTACTCCCCCTTCACCCCTGCCCCTACGATCAGTGCCTGCCCTGTATCTTTCGAGCCAGGACCAAGCGTCCTCAGGTGTCAGGAAAAACTGCGTCGACCCGTCCAGTATCACCCTCAGTTTGGCCGGGAACAGCAATGAGTATTGTATGCCTTCATCCCTAAGCTCTTTCTTGACCGACAAGTACGAGGCCCTACGCCACAACAGCGCGGTGTTCCCTAGCTGGTCACTGGTTGCTCCTCTGCATACCTCGGTGAAACCTTTGATCATGTGCCACGGAGGCCGCTCCCCATAGCTTGCTGCTGCCTCTTCCAGGTATCAACTATTCTGCCCTCCATGGCCCCCGGCTGCCCAGCGCTACGAGCCTGCTCCCGCCCCCAACTCCGCAGCGCCAAGATCAGGCCCGCAGCACCGCACTCACCGGTGGCCCTAGGAAAGGACCTCCAGCCGCCACAGCTCCGCACATCCGGCACTGGAGCCCTGCTTCACTCGCCTCGCAGTCCGGTTCACTCCTGCCCCCAACTGCGAGTCCTCTCCAGCGCACTCGTCGTTACTGGGCATCACCGCGGGCTGCTCCGTTTTCCTGCTCCTGGGCCGCCGCGGTCTCTTCAGCGATACCGGGTCAGGGCCACGAAACCTAGGCCATCACCAGAGCGGGCCCCATCTTAGGTCTTCCATCCTCTCGGCCTCTTCTCTTAAGTGGCGATTTGAGCTCTGCTCCAACCAGCGACAGCCACCGATTCCTGTGCGGAGCGGCGGACTGCTTACCGCGCTCCCTCCGCAATCGTTCCCCCGGCGCCAACCCCCACAAACAGTGAGTAAGGGGCCGCGGACTAGTTCCTCCAGGCGAGTCCGGCCGCCATCTTGATGCCGCTCTTCCGATTTCACCCGCGGGAACAAAACCGCAATTCGGGGGTGCCCCGAAACACCAGATTGCACCCCGGTGGGTAGGAAGGCCGCTGAACTCGTTCCGACGTCCGTTCCTGCTGTTATAACCGTTTCCCAGGCAGTTCTCAGGATAATCGGCGGGATCAGGCACGGAGCTAGCTGCTCACGCCGCCTCCGCCATCGGCGCCCAAACCACGCCTCCTGGAACAAACGTCATCTAGTAAGAGTTTCTCACCAACAGGCAGAAATCATTCAGAGTAGGCGGGGTGAACTTGATGAGGATCTTGATTGGAGTTGGGTGGATGTTTCAGTAAATCGTGCCGGGTCCATTCCAGCTACTGTTTCACATGCTCATTCAAATGTTCAATATAGTGTAGAAAATGTTACTATGTGTTCTTCTCGTGGCAGAACCATTAGAGTTCCTAGGAAATTTGATGGTTTTGTCAGATTTTAAAAGAGAATGTGAATTTTACTTTTCATTTTGTTAATTGCTATTGTAAGGGGGAAGGTGGTGTAGTGGTATGTGTTTCAGGTATATCGCGCAGTGTTTCCTTTGTGCACCGAGCGATGGTATTGATGTTTTGTATTCTTTTCCTCGCTCTGTTCATGCGCTCTGTCTGTATCATTATGTTTGGTTTTAAATGTACGATCCACGCGCGGCGTGTCTGTTTGGTGGAGGGCCCTAACGTTTCTTCAGTCACCGTTGGGCTTTCTGATGACCAGATACATCGCGCGTTGGATGGAGTATCTTATGGAATAAACTACATTTTATTAATCTACTGGATGTGATTGGAGCTTTTCTTATTACGACAGTTGCCTTCCTGTGAAATAATTCCAGAATCCGAAATGATTGCTGGCCAATACATTGGCCACAATGGAACATCCAAATGTATCCGCACACTAGATGACATGCTGCAGGATGGCCTGACCAAGCCTTTCATTGGTGTTCAGGTAGAGTTTGATTTGAACAGTTCCTAACTCTGGAGATATATGCAGCTAGTGCGCTGCTTGAAACTGCTTTCAAGGTAGACGGAGGATCATGCTCACCCAAGCTTTCAAACCAGACTCGTCTATGACTAGAGGGTATTGTCTGCTTTACTCCTGGCATACTATAAAGATATGAGAGGGACCTGCTACAATGTGATATCTTACGGTTCCATCTGAATAACAGTGGAAACTAAATTCTCTACATGATGTGGGGTGGTACCTAAACTCCGGTTGCTGGAGGTGTGGTTCGCCAGGCTGCGAGCTAGTTCACGTGTGATGGTGTTGCTTGTCCCAAGCATAGCACTTACTGGTCAATCAATCAACCAGGCATTTGTAAAGTGCAATTTGTTAAGCGTGCTACTCACCCGTGGTCTGGCATCTGACCTTTCATGAAGGAATCCACCAGCTTCGACTTTATGCCCTCTTCATATTTACATGGTGTCTCGGACATCAACATTGTCAGCTCACGTTGCGGAGAATGGTTTGCCAGGTCCCCGACAGCGAAGGTGTCCCTTTTCAGAAACTGGAATTTCCCTGACGCCTCGAAACGAGAATAATGTTTAGCAATACTGTTTATTATGGATTCACACGAACCACCTGTTTAAAAAATGACCAACCTGTTTTGTATCTTTATCTGTATTGGGAGAACATTACTCAATAACTAGGCCACATAATGTATCAATGTCTGAGAGGTCTTTAACTCAGAGCCCTAGCTCACTGTTGGTCTCAATCTTTCTTGTCTCTCCTTGTCTTCCTCTTGATTGTCGTTACTAGTAGTTCCATGGTATGTTTGTGGTTGATCTCTGAGCAAATATCAGTTAGTTATTTCTTTGAATTTCAGTAACATGTTCTTGGCACATATTGATTGGTAATGTTACTAGTCTCCCCATCCTTTCTTTTCTTCTCTTCACACTGCCCCATATTTATTTCTCTTTTCCATGATAGGACCCATGTGGCCTGGTTCCAAAAGGTTAGATATCTTTATCTTTTTCTACATTTGCTCTTTTGTTGCGCCTTTTCAATGATGCATTTACTTCATATTGCTTGGTGCTTTATACGCCTTGCCAATGATGCATTTATGACATCTTACTTTGTGTTGTTCTAATAAGCTTTACAAAAGAGTGTTTAAGAAAGGATATAATAAGCCCAGCTGCACAAAATACTTCATCTCACTTTATGTATAAGACATGTTGGTGTATAAGAGAAACCCTATTGGTCTATTCTGAGACGATCATAGATGTTCAGAAAATTTGGTAGGTAAGCCAGATGATCAGCTGTGAAAAATCATTTTTGTCAGGCCCGGGTCAGGCGCGGGTGGGGAGGATTCAATACCACAATGGTGCATGCTTAAAGTAGAGAGGGAACAATTTAGACACCTTTGTATTGAGATTTAGACACCTTTGTATTGAAGTCACAGGAGTGAACCTCAGATTACAAGGTTTCTCACGAAGTTTGGAGATGATTCGAAGCAAAGGAAGGAGTTTCACTGTCAATGTGCGGGAGGGCTGGTATACTAAAAATGGTCTCACTCCCAAAGTTCTTCAGCATAGTGCAGAGTGCCCCATTTGATATCCTAAAGAATACGAATTCAAGCTGCAGGATGAGCTAAGGAAGCACCATTAAAACAATAAGGTTACTTGAATCGTCTTAGCGATTTTATTTAGGAATGCGCATGATTGGGATATTCGCATTCCTGATATAAAAAAACTATGATTGGAGATTGCAATTAACATGGATCAATGTGGAATATAGAGCATGTCCTATGGCTCAAGAATAAAAAAATTGGGGGACAATGCCGCTCATATATGGGTAGACCGATGGGAGGAATCTTGAGAACCAAAAGTGACTGGGATCAAGAACTTGGAGAAAGCCACAGCAATGATCAGATAGAAAACAATCTGCCAGAAGGAGGTCTATTATTGGTAGGAACGGATCTGAAGATGGTTGCTCGATCATGTGGTTTCAGGAAGTTGGACCACTTTGATCTCCAAATTATGGCACGCCATTTTTACTAAACACTGAAATATTATTCGAAAAGCTTGGTGAAGCATTCAAGTTTTTGATTTGTGAATTTTATCAATCATTACAGCTGTGGCTTTAACGAGGGAGAGGATGTGGCCTAGAGGCTAGAGCGGTTGCCCTCGAAGCTGGGGAACCGGTTTCAAGTCTGGGCAGGCGTGCTCTACATCCTGTGATTCTCGGCGAATCTTTTACTCTCCTCATGCCTAAAGAAAATCAATGTGTCTCTCTGTAATGTAACTGATAACTTCGGGTCAAGTTCGTACAATATAAAACTGCAAAAAAGAAAAATATGAGATATTTGAAACAACAGTGGTGCTCCTGGAGGTCTAGGAGTTGCAAGGTATAATAGACATAAAAACTTTCTGTGGTATCCCACTTGATTTCAAAGAAGGATAATCCAATCTTGATTAGATGATTTGCTATGGATGTTTGGATCGAAAGAGAGGTAAGGAATTGTTCTGATTGTGCTTGCAGCGACAAGATATTGAAATGTAGGAATCAACCTATGGTTGTGAGGGAACAATCCAGTGGTCCCTGGATTGATATTTGTGTTGACATTTTAAGCCCTATCAAATTGACGTCACGTGACTAGTATGTATTGGTCTGCTTAGACATGTATTCTCGCTGGCCTGAGATTAAAATTGTAAGTTCTATAGAGTCTTCAATGGTGATTCAGTTTCTGGATGATTTATTCGAAAGAGAAGGATAATCCAATCTTGATTAGATGATTTCAAATGTAGTTTATTCAAGACAGAAAAGAAACGACCCAATCCAACATCAGCTCTAGCTACTGTGAAGTCACTGTTGCTTACATTCCAGATCCTAGAGAGTTCCTTTCATTCTGTGTTCTTGATTCCAATTGCCTAACACTTTTAAGAACACTACACTTTCCATTGAGTATAAGTCACTGTCCTGTTACACACCAGTTACTTTGAGTAGGCAGAGGGTGGAAAGGTAGAGATACCTCAACTTTTTTTAAAAAAGGGGTTTGAGTCAGAACGTACTGCGAAGGTAGGAGCAACACTGGCAGGTTGTATGTCAGAATATTGAGTACGAAAATATCTTCCTAAAAAATATCATAACCAGAATATTGACTACGACAACATTGCGAAGGTAATTATATGTAGATAAGTATAGATGTACTATTCACAACTCCACATTTATGTACCGTGAATGTATATATTTATTCTCAAACTGCATATAAGTGTAGTTAGGAATTGTTTATCTATACGTACTGATGCATGCTTACCAACATGATTTTGTTGAAGTTGTTTTCTGGATATGATAGTTTTGTAGGTCAGTATTTAAAACTGTTTTCTGGTACAATACCTCCAGGAAGGAGTGGCAAGAATACAGCTCGCACTAGAATTTAACTAGCTTTATAGAGAACTAGATCATTCACATAACTTTACTAGCCTTGAATGTAGCAAAGAGAGCCATTGGTTCACAATATAAATAACGGGAACCACCCATTGAAGGGGAGGGATTGCTGTTTGGTTGATGGAAAACTAATTTACAAGCCTAGTAAGTATCCAAGAACATTTAAAAACATTTGAAGGCCGTGGATATAGCATGATAGCTGGAAGTTGGCGCCCTAATGCGTCATTTGATTCAGGTACTGGGGGGAGGAGTAAATTGCGTAGCATAAGAAACAGTAACTTTATAACATAAGAAGAACTTGCATCCAGAGCGTGTAATTCTAGGAGCAAGAAAGGGATGTAAGTACTATTGCTGTGCTGTTTTTCTTTTTATTGGATTTTTATTTCTTTTCTAGATCTGATTTTTGGCTGTTAATACACTTAACCAAAAAAACCCTTCCCAGCAACAGGACACCCTGCGTAGAGCTGATAGTCCTTCCCACTGCTGTGTGGACATGAGGATATCAGGCCAATGAGAAGAGTCTGGGGAAAAGACTAAGGGCTTGATTTAGAGTTTGATGGACAGGTATTGTGTCAAAAAGGTGCTGGGATATCTTGTCCGCCTTATTACAAGTGCATTATAGATGTATGCGATATCCATCACGTTTGTGGCAGAGTACCCATCTGCCAAATTCTAAACCAGGCCCAAAGAGGCTAGGTCCTGATTCCCTCGCCTGCCTATTTGATACTCTTCCTTCATATTTTCCTTGGGCTTAGACTAGTTAGCTGCACTTTTATTCAGTTGATAGCCCCCTGAACTCCAAAAGTGCAGTCCCTGATATCGAGCTCCGATTGTTCATCACATCCCCACAACTTTGTATATATTCTGAAACCCGAAAACTAGTAATGAAATTGCTCTTACCTTTTTGGCAAAGCTATCTGTAGTTTTTGCCAGAGTTACCATTTTGCAGATTCTCTAAAGCAAATCATCCGGTTTGTGCATGTCATTCATGTACTAAGGCAGGATTTGGAGATAGCTTTCAGAGGTTTTAACCCCAGCAGTCTGTACCCTGGTATGTGATGTACTGGAGTCAGAAGTGCTAACTTTACTGTGATAAGCCTTTTGATAAGGGAGCGTTCCCTGGATTCACCCAATCCTGCAAGCATCAGGCAATTTAATCTTTCCCTGTGGCCAAGTAACTAGAATATTGAGTTCCAAGCTCTTTTTGACCCTTATCATTTAGGCTATCACCTGGGTCTATGCATGGATTCTATTTTAGATTATTCTGCAATGCTACCAGGTTCTCCCATTAATGCTCCCTCCCAAACCTGTGAATCTCACCCTCTGCTGCTTCTCTTACTCACACTGCCGTTTCTCCTCCCTACCCATATGTTTGACTTATTCTTTCATTTTCCCTACTCAAAGGTGATCTTATCCCTCCTGTTTCTCTTACTCATCCAGATGTGTCATTTACTTTCTTATTTCCTATGCTCTTTAAAGGGGATCTTCCACCCACCGGTTTCTCGAGCTCTCTCGCTCGCCCCATGTTTCTCTTAGCTCTTCTGCTGCCAGATGGTTTGCTTATTCTCTCATTTTCTTTACTCAAAAATGATTGTACCCCTACCCCCTGTTTTTTCCTTATTATCCTTTAATACTTTGCCGCCTCTCGCTGCCCCCTCTAGAGAGCTAATAATAATGCAACACTAGCACCTGACTACCTCAAATTAACTACACAACATAAAACAGACCACAGTTCTTCAAATCAGCCACAATACTTTAAACTGATCACAGTATGTGAAACTAACTGCAGTATGATATCTGAAACTGACCACAACCCGTGAAACAAGCATATGTGGTACTGAGTGGTATTATGATGAGTGTAGATATATTGTATTGAGTAGAGTGTAAATATGTGTTGTAAATATTTGTTGTGTAATTATATGGTATTGAGTGTTGTGATGTGGAGAGTATTTATGTTGCATTGATTAGTGTGTAAATATGTGGTTTGTAATTGTATGTTACTGAATGGTATGAGGGGTGTATTTATGTTTCATTGAGTAGAGTAAATACCTACACTCAACATAATACCACTCAGTACCACATAATTACACTGTATTCAATACAACATAAATACTCCCTACATACCACTCAGTACTACATAATTGCACGTCACATAATTACTCTATGCAAGATAAATACACTCAACACAATACCACTCTGTGCCACATAACACATAATTACACTGTACTCAATGCAACATAAATATACGCCTTTCACTCAAGTTCGGGCTATATAAAAAAAAAATTGCAATATAATAGGTCTCACATTACTGAATCTTTGAGCTGCTAGTGTTGCATTATTATTAGCAAATGCGAGACCTATTGCATTGCAAATGCTTGTTAACCTCATACTTGAAAAGTTGTAAATAAACGTAGAAGTATGATATAGGTTCAAGAAAGGTTTATTCTTAACACCCTAACCATCAGCTACCAGGCAGCAACTGAATACACAGGAATACTCATCATCTTAACATTCTAGGTTCCATGGTACAGACCTATGATAGATATAAAGAGAAAACTACACATCCTCTTTCTTATAACAAGACAGAACTTGCAGATAAAATACAAATAAAACAGCTTCATGAAACAAACAACAGAATTACAGAATAAAACAGAATTCAGGGAAAAGAATCACAGCATAAGAAAATATGAAGAAACTTTCAAGTGGTGTAATCCTTGAGATAAGCTGGTACTTTCCTAACACGTGTGCTAAATCTATTTGGTGGTACCTTTGAGCCATTAGAAGAGATAGAATGATGTGCACAAGAATCCATATCAGAATTGCATTTTTTAACTATTGCAACACGATTTAAATTCCATATCTTACCATTTTCCAACTTCACAGAATTACTAAAACATTTGATAACCTTCATGGGAGAAGGGTATTTAGACCAGGACAAAGAACCTGCTGGAGCTCTGACCCTTACTTCATCCCCAACTTGAACTATTCCTTCTTTTACCCTTTTTCTTTCATCAAAACACAACTTATTTTTTAGACTCAGTTTAATCTCCCTTAGTCTCCAATCACCAATACCATTATCTTTTACCCCTTTGCCCCAGAACATCCATGCCGGACTCAAACTAGTATTGGGAGTTCTTCCTTTAAACAATTCAAATGGAGTTTTCATAGTAAACATCTGAGGTGAAAACCTATGCGCCAGAATACACTTTTGCAATTCTTCCTTCCAATCTAATGCATTAACCCTAGAAAGTTGAATATTCTCCTTTATCACCCTATTAAACCTTTCCACGGTTCCATTGATCTCTGGGTGATAAACAGAAGATCTTTTATGTTGAATGCCACAAGATAACAAAAAATCTGACATCATACCAGAGCAAAACTGAGGACCATTATCTGACAACAGAGATTTCAGAAAACCCTCTCTTTTAAAAATTTCCTTTAAAAAATCAATGACACATGAAGAGGTTACCTCTGAAACAGAAGAGATCTCAACCCACCTTGAATAGAGATCAATCACAACTATCAAATAAGGAGTTTGATGTTCACCTGAAAATGGACCCACAATATCAATAGCTATATCTTCCCAAGGTCCATTAGGAAGATTACGACAAATCATGGGAGCAGTACGAGAAACTAAGATTTAATCACTTACTTTACATTGCAAACATTCCCTCACCTCCCTTTCAATTTCCAAATCCATCCCTGGCCACCAAAAAGAACAACGAATCCTTTCCTTTGTTTTTACAATTCCCATATGACCTTGATGTGCCTCTTCAATCAACCTTTTCCTCAAAGAGCTCGGTGGAATTAACTTAGAACCCCTTAAAAGAACACCATTCTCCACAGACAACTCATTCTTGATTAAATGCCACACTTTGGATAAGACTCTGTCAAAATCAGAATTGCTTGTAACAGAAGCAATTACACTTTTAATCACACAATCTTTACTACACACCTCCAACCATTCTTCTTCAAGTATAACACCTGAGGTAATTTCACAAACATTTAACTCACTTTCACAGTCCACTTCCTCATAAACAACTTCATGAGAGTCATCAACAAGACGTGAAAGACAATCTGCAGATACATTCTCCACACCTGGTATATAGTCAATTTCAAAACAGAATTCTTGAAGACTAATCACCCACCTTCTGATCCTTGAAGAAACATTATCCAATCCTTTCACCATGAAAATCTCTCTTAGAGGTTTATGATCGGTACAAACTTTAAATTTCTGACCCCACAGAAAATTCCTGAACTTCTTTAAATCCCAAAATATGGCCAAGGCTTCTTTCTCAATGACCGAATAGTTCAGTTCGGCACCTCTCAAACTCCTTGAAGCACAGGCAATAAGCTTCTCTTGTCCATTCCTTCTTTGTTTCAAAATTGCCCCCAAACCCTTAGAACTTGCATCTGTGATAACATATGTCGCTTCAAAAGGAACAAATGCTTGCAAGTCTGGAGCAGCAACTAAATCTCCCTTGATGTCCTCAAACTCACTTTGACATACATCCGACCACTTAAATTCCTTATTTTTTCCCAAAAGATCTCTTAAACAACCAGATTTACTTGCTAAATTTTTTATGAACTTTCCATAATATTCCACCACACCAAGAAAAGAAACAACCTCCTCCTTATTCTTCAGTGATACCATATTTTCAATAGTATCAACCAACTCTTTCTTAGGTGAAATACCAAGCGCTGATATACAATTACCTAAATAATTCACCTCAGAGACAGAAAATTTACATTTCTCAAATTTTAAGGTCAAACCAGCACTTTCTAATCTTTTAAGAACCGTCCTTAAGATTCTATCATGCTCTTCTTGATTCACACCATAAATCAACAAGTCATCCTGATAGCATTTTACATTTTTTATACCTTTCAAAATGGATGCCATAACACGTTGAAAAACCGACGCAACAGACACAAGACCAAACGGCATTCTCTTATACTTGAAAGCACCCATCGGAGTGATAAACGCCGTAAGATCTTGTGAATCCTGTGTCAATTCAATTTGATGGAATGCCTGAGTTAGATCAAGCGTTGTAAAAATCCTAGCATCACCTAAAGATGATAATAATTCATCTATATTAGGCAAAGGGAACTTGTCCACGACAACTTCCTTATTGAATGACCTCAAATCACAACATAATCTTATATCGCCATTAGGTTTGTTGGCGACAACAATTGGAGCCAACCATTCAGTTGCCTTAACAGAAGTAATTATATCTTGTTCCTGTAATTTTTTCAATTCTTGTTCAACTTTTTCCTGAATAGCTATCGGAATCCTCCTAACCTTAGCAACTACAGAAACAGCATCCTTTCTTAACTTTATACAATGTTTATAGCCTTTAAGACAACCCAAAACAGATTGAAAGGGTTTGGGAAACTCCTCCATAAAAGAGTTATCTTTTGACACAATCTCCTGAATTTGAATCTGTGGATTAGACTTTGGATTAAGTATGACCCCCAACAGACGTTGATGTGGCCACCCAATTAAACAATCACCAACTTTGGAAACATAAACCTTCCCAACAATAATTCTTTCCTTGAATTCAATGGTAGCATTGAAATAACCCATCATGCTTATAGGGGCACCACCGTAACCTCCTGCACTTACATCCATTTTGATTAATTTGTTATTTACCTTTAAACATTTCTCATAAAATTCTTTAGATACAATTGTTATACGTGCACAAGAGTCAAATTTCATTTCCAGTTCAATACCTTCAATCTTAACTAATCCAGTTGGATAATCCTTTTCTTCTTTGTCCTTCACTTGACATATAATTTCTTTTATTTCTTTCGTAACAATTTTTTTTCCCTTAGATTTGCAAAATTTTACAAAATGACCCTTTTTCCCACACCCATGACAGAGAAAACTCATCGCAGGACAGAACTTTGAATTTGCCTTATGACCAGATTTTCCACATCTATAACATGTTACAGCTGACAAGGAAGCCTCCTCTTTACCTTTTTCATTTACCGAGGCCTTATTTTCCTTCACCTCCTTTATCTGTGAAACATCTTCCTTCACTTCTAACTTTTCTACCTTTTCCTCAGACCTCCCTTTGTCATGTTTTAATTCATCAACACATTTGATCATGTGTTCAACCCTCTTGGCTATACTTACAACTTCCTCAAGAGGTGGTTCATCCTTGAGCCATAATTCTTCTCTAATTTTATCCTCTCTACATTTCAACACTAGCTGATACCTTAAACGTTCCTCGTTGGCAGGACCAAACTTGCAAGTAGAAGATAATTTTCTCAAAGCAGTTAAGTATTCCTCAACTGACTCTTCTTTACCTTGTTTCCTTCTACCAAAATGATATCTTTCCATTATAGTTCTAACACGAGGTAAATAATGCTTGTCAAGTTGTAACAAACAAACCTCGTATTCATCCAAACCCCTCTGTTCCTGATGAGTCAAAGCAGGCAAATTTTCTAGAACCTCTTGCCCTTCCCCACTAAGACAATGCATTAATAAAGAATATTTTCTTTTCGCACTTAAATTTGCGCCACAAACTCTAGCATAATGCGCAAAAATCTTTTTCCATTTACTCCATTTAATCTTTGGTTCACCAGGATCACTCAAAAAAAACAGAGGAGTTGTTACGTTCTGCATTTCTAAATTTAAATAGACTAGTAATTAAATGAGCAAAGCAAGATCTCTAATATTTTTTTCCTCAAAATGCCTTTAAACTACAATTAAATTCCTATCTTCCTTTGAAAGATGTTAGATATCACACACTAATACTCATAACATAGACATATTCCTTCTCCTTTAAATAAAATTAAAACAAACAATCATAGTACAAGAAGAAAACAAAAAAAAACATAGTAATTTTCTTTTCCTCAAGTTACCACAACGATTTTCCTTCTTGGTGTGCTCAAATCCATAAGACTTCATAACATTTTGAAGTAAGACTGCCAAGCAAATGAAAATGCACTCGCTTAAATTAAACTAAAAGGTTCAGGCAGTTCAAGGGTGATGTTTCCTTAAGAGCACGAAGAGAAACTGCCGCTCGAGATCTAACGATGACTCATGCGTGCTCTTCGCCAACTCCCGTTCCACGTTCTACAACATCATCACTCTTGAAAAAAATGCCGACGAAGGAAGAGCTCGTCTCGCAGATCTACCGTTCAGCTCAGGAAGAAAACGGTAACAGAAAACAAAGTTTCTTATGCTTTCAACTCAACAGAATTTTCTTCTTTAGAATAAAGCTTTATTTTCACACCTTCGCTTCCATTCCTTCCCAACCCGAACCTTTAAAAAGCCGCAGGAGAAGTCACAATTATGATATCTAAATGAAATTAAAATTATAAACTTCTCTTTGCACCTTTCTGCCGCTGGGGAAGGAATATAATTATTTTTCCACAACAAAATTATTGTAATCTTTCTTATATCCTTCAAAACACTTCCTCTGATTTATCCAACTGCCGCTGGGGAAACCCTTTAATCTCCCATTTAAATTTTCTGCCGCTGGGGAAGCTCAAAGTCAGTATAGATGACGATAATGAACGCCGTAATACTCTAACTCCTTATGTAGATTAAATAAATGTCAATCTTCATTCCAATTTCTCACAAAGTCTAAAAATAGCTCAACAGACGTGTCAAACTACTTAGCTTGATGTTAGGGTGTTCCTCTTCTTTCCTTTCACTCCATCCCGTCCTCGTCGCCAATGAAAAGTTGTAAATAAACGTAGAAGTATGATATAGGTTCAAGAAAGGTTTATTCTTAACACCCTAACCATCAGCTACCAGGCAGCAACTGAATACACAGGAATACTCATCATCTTAACATTCTAGGTTTCAATGGTACAGACCTATGATAGATATAAAGAGAATACTACAATACTCGCGCCCAAACCCCTCCCTCGATAATGCTGCCTGATTAACCACCTGATCTACCCTCTCTAAACACAGCCTCAGTTTGAAAAAATACAACTCCCATAATCCACCATAACAAGTCTCAAATAATGCCGTCTAATGAATGAAGCGCCGATAGAGATTATTAGACGAATGTTAACACACAGAATTTCAAAAACTCGTAATACAAATGCCTAATGATTAGACAATGTGCTGATGACACAAATGGTTCTTGGTGAACACAATAGTACAGGAGCTCACAATGTCAATGCCTGTTGATTAACCAATGATGGTAACTCAAACAATACTTGATGAACCCGCCCATGTGGTAGTTAACTGATTCTCCAAATTTATACATTTTCCTCGCTGGGTGCAAACATTCCACAGGGCAATCTTTCAAATAGTGTTCAGCAAAGGTGATGGGATGCACACCATTCTAATCTCAGTTTGACCATTTTTATCCTAAAAATCATCCAAGAGTGCGTGCTCGCTGGGAATGTGCCTTCTCCTGATGGCACACAAAAGGTTTATTTTGCCAGGTAGAATTGCCAGTTTAAACACTGCACTACAAGTGTCGATTGCAGGCCTGAGACATGTTTTAAAGGACTACTTAAGTGGGTGGCAAATAAGTGCTGCAGACCCATTAGTAGCATTTAGAGTCCCTAGGTAAATGTAATACCACTTTACTAGGGACTTATAAGTAAATTAAATGTGCAAATGGGTGAAGCTAACATTACCATGTTTTAAGGAAAGAAAACAGGCACTTTAGCCCTGGTTAGCAGTAGTAGAGTAGACTGAGTCCTAATGCCTACATAAACAAATTTCAGAAAACAAGATGGTAGAAGGCAAAAAAAGGTTTCAGGGAATACCACACCAAGGCTCTCTGGTCTAACCTTAATATCTATTTCGTGAATGATCTTGTTGCATAAATATATCCATTTACCTAACTCTCATAATCAGAAAATATGTGTAGTTAAGTTATATCTTGGGGAATGTGCGTAGTAAGTTTGGAGTGTTAGAATTTGGAGAACAATGTTATCTGCACTAGCTACTCTAACAGAGACAAGGAGTCTTAATACTGTGCCTGTGTTCAAAGTTATATCATACAATGTCAGTTTCTTCTCCTGAACTGGAGCAACTGGCAGGAGGAAAGTGAATTTGAAAACTCTCAGTAGATTTTCATCTGACCAAATATACAGGTGCATATTTGCTTATGCAAAATTGTACTTCACAAAAATGATTTAGGAGCACAGTTTACAGGCCTACTTCTGTAAATTCTTGTGAATTCACTGAAGCTGTAAAGCTGCACTAACGCAATGACATATACCATTGATGCACTTTTGTTACTTTCTTTAAGGATTGGGCACCTAATTTATTTTCATGTGTCCTACAGTCTTATCTAAATTGGTTGTACTCCGATTCGCCTTCTTGGTGCACCCCAAATTAATTTGGACTACAGCGTTGACTTCCTTTTAGAAACTTTCTGATGTCTAAACTGCCCTAGAGGACACTCAACAAAAATAGAAGCATATGTTAATAGTCCTCACCCAAGGTTCCTCAACTTCTTGATTGTCTGTATCATGTGTCTTTAGCTAACCTTCAATTTGTCTTTTAAGTAAACCTGGTCACTCCAGTTCTGGCATAACGACACCAGATATGGGTGGACCAGTGGATATATTTTAAGAAATACTTGTATTGCTGGATAAGTCTTCACATCTAATTTGATTGCTCCATATGTACCTGATGATTCCTTGCAATAATGGAACAACTTTTTGAAAAATGTGTACAGTCGTCATTATTGAAGAAAAAAAGAATGAGGCCTTTTTGATCCAGACCATCAGGCTCTGGGATTGAGTATCCACCAGCCTCAGTACAACTTTAGGAACACCGGTACTCTTCCCCTGTCCATATGATCTGTGTCAGTATAAGAAAAACGTGGATGGTGGTGCACTCTACCAAACCACATAACACATTCTTGCCTTACAAAACTCATTGCCATGTCCTTTGTTTGTCCTTTAAATGTCAGTATTTCAGATAGCAGGCAGTTAAAACCCATATCTATCTATCTATCTATCTATCTATCTATCTATCTATCTATCTATCTATCTATCTATCTACAATAAATATGTATATATATATATATATATATATATATATATATATATATACACATACATACATACATACATACACACACACACACACACACACACACACATATATCTCAAACAATCTCTGTTGAGTTGGCCAGCAACAGGGCACTGACTGCAAGCAGGGAATTGGGTTGGCAAAGCCCTGCCACCAGCGCCATGCATGGCTGAAGGCCGTACGTGATGGGAGTTGGGCATAGGGCCTTGCCGCAGGATAGGCTCTGCGTCCATTACTGCACCACACACAGGGGTTGGACAAAGGGTCTGGCCACAGTGGTGGGGTTTGGCTGTCTGGAGGGTTAGGGTACAGGGTCTGGCCATAGGTCAGACCATGCATACAATCCCCTACTGCAGAGAGTCAAAAGCTATATACCTAGTGAGGGAGTTCATGAATATGAGCTAAAAACCTACAAATTCCCTAAGGAAAAAAAAGTTTGGAATGACATTCTAGTTAGATGTGGTAATACGATCTTACTTTAAGTGAAAAAAAAACAACAACTAGAAATTCACTGATAAAAGATGATTAAAGTGACCTTGCATTTAGGCAAGTTACTAAGATATTAGCTTACATTAAAAAAACCTAGCAATGAACTGAAAAAGCCAACGGTTAAACTAACGTAATAGATTGACCTTGCAATAATATAAAAACTATTGTTTTAAAACGAAACAAAAAACACTGAAATTCGACAGTTATAGTTTACTGAGCTAACTAGATCGCTCTCTGCCCCCCTGGATGGCTTATGACCTCACATATTACATCACTCATAAATGACATCATTGAATACATTAGATTAGAATAGAGCTTGCTTTTAATTGAATCTGCAACCATTTGGATATTGCTTTTTGTAACATTGTGTGATGTTTTTTTCTACTTGTCCTTCGAGGAATGGGTGTTGATAAATGTGTATAACAACTGAAATAAGATGCAGTGCAGTAAACATAGTGTGTGCATATCTTAGCAACGGAACCTATGTACCCACCTACTCTGTGCCCATAGTGAGCCCCAATACAAGTGTTTTTATACTCTTGTTGTAACTTCTTGTTCTCTTCAGGCCTTTGTGGCAATGGTCAAAAGGGAACAAGCAGAAGCCGAGCGTCGGAGACAGAAAGATGAAGAAGAGAGGAGGAAGAAGATGGAGGAGCAGCACAGGAAGAAGCGTATATTGGAGGCAGCCTTCGATGGGGACATCGATGAGATTCTTGCTGTCTTAGCGGAGGTCAGTGCACATATGTTGACACACATAGACAGCAGTCTTTTGACATTTAATCTGTTGCATCTCTGCATTGGTCTTTGGAAACATGTATGTGATCTCTTTCTAAAGGGTAGCCTTTGAAGATGATAATGTAGCCATCTTCCATTGCTGGGCGCAAGTCATGCTGAGGTTTATGATTGGAAGACTCCCTACCAACAGATCTCTTTCACAAATTGTCTCTCTTTTAACTCTCATGTTTACATAGATAGTGGCACCCAGTGAAGACAGACTTGCCATTCTAGTTCATATTTTCTCCTGAAGAACATATGCCTAGACAACTTAGTCAGCCTTTCTTTTAGACATTCAGAAAGCATATTTAAGTAGTAGCTTGTGCAATAACATCCCACATAACTCCATCTCTTTGCCTAAATCACATTTCATAGGAAAGATTTTCTAACCCCTTAGCAAACACCTAAAAAAAACTCTGAACATAGTTTACCTACACACCTCTAATTCACCTGTCTAGTTCTCATACTGCTTCAGACTGGTCCACCTTGTCTCCAATTCCTTTGTCTGACTTTCTCGGCTGACTTCTAAATATAGAATTCAGTTTCTATTCTGACAATTCTAACAACCCTCACTTCTTTAGTTAGCTCTTGATACCTTCTACGAGATCTGGCTCTTAATCATGAAATTCTTGCCCTGCCAAGGATATTTTCCCTCTGCCCTTAAATTTGTAGATACCAAAGGGGACGATGGACGGAGCGTTTTTGCAAATCAAACACTCACCACCAGTCAACTGATCTGGGTTTAATCCATCAGCATTCTTTAGCTCACTCCACCACCCCAGTTCAGACATGGCCATATGTAAATCAGTCTGACCCTGTGCCCCATGGGAACAGTCCAGCCCGAACAGACAAGCCATGTCTTCCCTGGACCAGAAACAAGCATCCTGGGATCGGTTTCGGGTTCATAACCCTCATCAGCCAGGATATCTTGAATCCAGTGGCAAAGTGAGCAAGGGACTCACGTCTGGGCATACTCTGCCAACTTAGGGCAAACAAAGAGATACCAAAGGGATGGCGGACAGGGCGTTTGAGCAAATCAAACACTCACCCCTAGTCAACTGATCTGGGTTTAATCCATCATCATTCTTTAGCTCACTCCACCACCCCAGTTCAGACATGGCCATATGCAAATCAGTCTCTGACCCTGTGCCTCATGGGAACAGTCCAGCTTGAACTGCCAAGCCAGGTCTTCCCTGGACCGGAAACAAGCATTGCTTTTGTCAGACACCTGTTTGGAGGCTTAATTTTTCCTCCAGCTGCCCTGCATCTCACTTGTAATTGCATTTAGCGTAGCTTACTGATTATCACTTTGATCGGATGGCACATACATTTGTACCACAATATGTTTAGTTGTTTTTTTTTAACAGAGTTTTATATAGCAGGAACTTGACCCGAAGGAATCGGGTATCAGACCGCTTTACACGAGCACCAGTTGCATTACATGAGGACGCATTCATTATTGTTAGGCAGTTCTCATTACATTACATTACAATCAAAGATATTTACCTGGTGCAAATGAAAGGGAGCATAAGCCTTTAGATTTGATGGCATTCCACAGGTGCTCTTTACCATCTATTAACAGTGAGGCGTTGCACCTTAGAGATGCTTGAGAGTGAAGTGTAGGGTGGACGTTCAGATGCATGTTGCCTCTTTTCCAGGCATAGAACATAATGACTAAGACTGAATGAGAGGACATGAAGCGGTTTAGGGCGCCAGTGTATAATATCCTGGGGCCTGCAATGTGGTCAGCCACCGCCACCTCCATGTGGACTCACCATGGAGTGTTTCGGAAGGTATGAGCACGTACCTAAGGGGTATGAGTTGCAAGTTCAAAGTGTAGTCTGTGATGCTACCCATCGCACCACTAGCGACTGAGGTGTGTAGTTTAGCAAACCTCTGTCAGGGCTTGCGTCCACCCAATGATAGGTTTAACTTTTTTTTTTTTTTTAAATGACCTACATTATTTTTGTAGGAATCTGGAGAAGGATCATCGGAACAGAAAGTGGTAGTTCAGTCTGGGTAAAAAATCAATTTTGAGTAACTGGGTCTTATCCCATAAGGAGAGGTTAAGCTGAGTCCACTGCTGAAAGTCTGCTTTGATGTGGGAGTGCAAGGGGCCAAACATTGTTTCCAACCATGTTAGTCGGCTGTGGTGATATCATAATACTCAGGTACTTCAATGAATCGGGTGTCCACAAAAACTTTGCATTGTCCCAGTTCATCTTGTAGCCAGAGAGGCCTGCGAATCTTGATATCAGTGAAGTCATGGTGTTAAGCGATGGCGTTAGGTTTGAGAGGGTAACCAGGATGTCATCTGCATACAGTAATACTTTGTGTATCCCACCCTGCGTCATTATACCATCAAAGTTGTGGGAATTACTAAAAGCAATTGCCGAGAGTTCTACAGCTATGATAAACAGCAATGTGGAGAGGGGGCAGCCTTGTCATGTGTCCCTATGGATAGTGAATGGTGGAGATATGTGACCATTACACATCACCCTCGCTGTCGACTGAGTATAGATGTTCCGCACCCTGCGGAGCAGCCAAAGGTCCGGAGCAGTCCTGCTAGTCTCTCAGCCGGACCAGTGGAAGGGCTCCACCTGGAACTACAGCATCTGACCCCTTGCATCAGAGGGGGGCCGTGAACGGGTGCTGACAACTCTGGAGGTCTCTTAGGGAGATGCCATTTTCCCTGAGTGCCACACTTCGCCCCGTGCCATTCTCATTGCCATTCCACATCTTCAAGGAGCAGGATGTTGCTGCAAACTTGCCAGTGCAATTATGTGATCTGGGCCATGACAGCTTTCAGCCAGTACTGACAGTCCACTTCCCGAGGTCTAACAAATGTATGGATTGTCTAAAGGAAGGCGGATTCCATGTCAGAGAAATCAAACTTGTGTGATCTGTAAGGCATGGGGTGGATTTGCCTGCCTCCTCCCAGCTCTACTCAGAACCAAGCCCCTGCCTTGGCCTCTATATAGTTTTCCATCCTCAGCTCCTGCGCCTTCATCGATTCTCTGAGAGCAGTGTTGAAGGCAATAGTGACTGCTGATGTCCTTGCTCCTCAGATACCAGTGTCTCTGGTACTTCTCCCAGGACCTGCCAACCACTAATTGGAGGTGGATGAGTCTATTTGCCAAACGTACACAAAATGCCTCAATTTTCAGATTTGGGCACTGATCCTGATGCCAATAGCAGAGCCCACGAATTACCACTCTTTGCTACTCAAAGCCATAGATGCTGTGTCTAATGAGGCCCCTGAGAATGATGAAATCTGTGCATTGGTCTAAGACTCAGTCCCTATCAAAGCCAGTTTGTTTTCCACTGTGTGGGAGTTAAAACACAAAGGCAGGTTTCCTAAGCATATATTTTCTCTCACAAGTGTCTGATTAACCAGGGAGTCCTTGACTCCATCTGCGAGGCTTGGGGGCCCAACCATCAATGCAGCATTCATTCACTTGAACTTGGAGAATTGTAGGTTCTAAATGCATCCATTCTAAAATCTTCTGATTTTGGGGGTCATGCAAACAATTGATTAGAGACAGCCCAGTGTGCTTTGCCATACGAAAGTGGGTTCTCTGACCTGCTCAATCTCCCTCAAAGAAGGCACAAAATCTCGCCAGAGAGGATGGGTCTGAGGTACACTGATAGAGCAAGATGACCTCACACCTCCTTACTGTGACTTACCTTGAGGGCCTGGTTCTTGCAGAGCTAGGTATCAGCCATTTAGGCCTTTTGCAGTGTCCCTGGCCATGTTGGCTGCTGGCATTCAGCTCTCCACCAGAGGACAATGCAATAGCAAATGGTTGAAGTTCTATTTCTGGATGTTGCATTGACGGACCTTGCTAACTCTCTTACATGCTTGATGACCTTCTTCAGAGTCTAGTCGAGTCAGGACACCTGCATAATCAATCTAGCGCCTAATGAGGTCTACTGCAAGAGACCTGTAGAATTCTCCATTGCCAGTGAGGGCATTAAATGGTATCTAGTAGGTTTAAGGGACCTATTTCCTTAGTAAAATGACAGGTCTTAAATAGATTGATGCACAAACCATTTTGGTTCATGGAGTTTCTTTCCTGGAAGACTGCCTTCCTGTTTGATGTAGCCTGTGACAGCTTTATAGTGAACGGCAAGCCCTGTGCGCTTCAAACCCAACATTATGTTCCATTGAAATGGCAGTCTTGAGGACTCCCCACTAGTGTTCCCAAAGAGATGTTTCTCCTTTGTCTTCTTCCACTTCTGCATTCCTCCTCAGTTAAGGAAACTTTATATTATTTGGATTTCAAGTGCATCTTCTGCTTTTATTTTGAGACATAGTGTCCAGATTCTCAATTCTGGTTTCCCATTGGATGCTATTTTGATCTCTTAGTCAATCATATTCTTTTGTGCTTTAACCAATTCGGACTGACCACCTGATTCTATTTGGCCTCACCAATGATGGACCTTTTTCAGTTCTCAGACCAACCATTTGGAAGTTGTTGGGTGGGCAAATTGGCTTTACAGGCTGCAAGAGAAAATTTACAATTACAGTCTAACATTGTTGAGCTTGGCAGAATGATACTTAATTTACCTTAGTATACAAACACAGGTGGGCCTTTTGACTGTATTTAGGAATTGAAGGAAGCAAACGGCCTTTTGACAAGATAGTGGAGGAATGGTAAGTGTTTGAGTGGGAGAGATTCTGCATTTGGTGCATTCAGAATGGATAAGCCCCCTTGAGATGTCAGGACTCAGGAGATAGCCAGCCTGATGATGTGTGTCCTTCTTCTTGTAAGCTCACGCCTGCAATACTCTTTCTTTTATGTTCACTTGTCAGCCTCAACAGCATGTTAAAAATCCTTTTTAAAATTAAGATGTAATTGTAGACTCCAGAAAGGTCTTCATAAAGGGCTTCCTCACGAAGGAACCATGTTTGTTATGGAAGTTCAGTGTTGTTTTATTCAAATTGATGTTTCCTCCCCCACCCCCATTGCTTAATTCAGAGTTAAAAGTATATTTTATGGAAATGTACCTTTTTGATAGTTATAACATTATTTACAACTTTGAGCAATTGTATTTTTATAGAGGAAACTTTAGAGATTTTAAATGAAGGTACTGCCGCATTAAATACTCACCCTTCCTTCCTTCCTTTATGGAAGAGTATATCACCATTTGAATAAGGGAGTGGGGCTCACCTCTGTTCTACAATTGTTCTAAAGCCTCTGCAGAACATGCATTAGATATCCAACAGATGTTGAAGTACTATATCAGTAAAACTAAAGATTTGAGGAAATGTGAACAACTGTTTGTTTCGTCTGCTGTTCAGTGTGTAGGTGCTCCTTTATCAAACCAAACAATAGACAGACAGATAGATAGATAGATAGATAGATAGATAGATAGATAGATAGATAGATAGATAGATAGATAGATAGATAGATAGATAGAAAGATAGTTTCTTAAATATGGTTGTATTATAACAAAGTAAGCAAGCACATTAGTGGAAAGCCAGAGGCACATTCTACAAAGGGCATGGTGCAACAGGAGGCTTCTTATGTAACATTCAATTGCTGGGGAAGCAGCGCTGCTACACCAAAGTCAGTTTGCACTTCTCCTAAACATGACTGTATTGGTGACCCTCTCTTATATCGCAGAACTGATGGTTTTCTCAAACACGTCAAACAGGACTGAGGGCATGTGAGGAAGTATTGATAGTACGAGGTGAGGAAACTTACATTAGCAGCACCTGCTTCCAAGTGCAGCCACTGTTATTGGCTGCTTTCCCCCCAAGACTGTCAGTTTAGCACTTATTATGGTTTGTTTTTTTTGCTTTGAAAACTAGTCCACTAATTGTGTGATGTTTAAATACTCTAGAAGTGTTCTTATAGATATGGGGTACTAGCCTATTGGTAGCCACTGACAAAGGTTCCAGTGTAAGAGCATTTTCCTTAACTCTAAGTTCTTGGACCCTTGTCGGCTTGTAGCTTGGCTACAGAAGTCTGTAGGAGCCTCAAGGTATCGGTGTTCTACTGGTGCATTCTGTTATCCTGGCCGTGTAGCCTTATTATGAATAAAGTCTTGCTCCATGTTAGGTTAAAAAAACACACGTACTAAATTGGGAGCTTTCTTGTGTGCAATTGCTTGTCAAACAGTGCCTGGGTGTAAACCAGTATAATCTCCTGGAAAGATCCTCAGCAGCTCCCAGCTTGGTCCTGGACAGCAAAGCTAACCTACCACTGGAGAGTCAACGTAAACAAGATGACTAGAATGCCCCTGACACAGTACATGAAGCATGAGAATTTGTAGACGAAGCATTGGCCACTTTTCTTGAAATAACTGTAAATATATTTGTCTTGTGTTGTTGCTGGATACTGTGCAGCTCACACTTCAGATTAGGATATCTCGTGGTACCTGTAGAATGGTTGACATTATTACTTCACTCAAGAGATCTCAGAACCTGGAAGATAGAGTATACCTGACAGAGTTTGCACACATACAACGAGTGACTTGAAATCATAGAAATACTCTCTGTGCACCACCTGTAACTCTATCTACTCTCTTGTTTTCTCTCTCGTGAGGTGTCAGACCTGGACACAAAAAACGGAATTGGATACGATGAAAGAGGGAAAGCAGTGCGGCTCCGAAATCAGCTTAACATGGTGGACTGCACTGATGCCAATGGAAATACACCGCTCTCTGAAGCATCAGGGGGAGGCCATCCTGAAGCCATCAAACTTCTTATAGAGAGAGGTGCTCAGCCAAACAGCCAGGTGAGTGCATAAAATTATTGATAATTTTGGTATTCCTCCAAATTTCTTCAATAAATGAATCTAAGAACTCCGTGCCCGATTCACAGAAGTAATCTGAGACAAAATCCTAAACTTACTACTTTTGGTATTCACAGAAGGCATTTAGTAGTAGTAAAGTTAGGATTTTGTCTTCAATCTGTCTTAAGTCTGTCCTAAGGTTGACCTAAGTCAAACTTGAGACAAAATCCTAACTTTACTACT
Organism: Lissotriton vulgaris; assembly: GCF_964263255.1. NCBI lineage: Eukaryota > Metazoa > Chordata > Amphibia > Caudata > Salamandridae > Lissotriton > Lissotriton vulgaris. The sequence goes on along the minus strand of NC_141691.1, from coordinate 2,004,967,223 downwards.
ACTAAATGCCTTCTGTGAATACCAAAAGTAGTAAGTTTAGGATTTTGTCTCAGATTAATTCTGTGAATCGGCCCCTCGGGGTCTGTATGACATTTGTGTCAAATGGCAGACAATAAAATAATTCTATATTAATCGGGAAAGATGGTGACTCCCATTGTCTAAAACAGCATTTATTTTTACAACGGCCTCCTATCACAGAATACATTTTAGGAACAGATGCTTGTGTACGTTTACTCTTTATCATTTGAGTAACTCTACTACTTTGGCTATTTCACCATTTACGACTGTAAATTTACTCAAAACTGTAGACTAACAGTGGGTAGAGCCAAATTCACAAGTGTAAGTTACTGCCAAAAAGGAACAATAGCAAATCCAGCATCACACATGGTCTACCGCTGATACTGCAACACCCTCCCTTAGAAAACAATGGATGCAGGAATTTAAAATAGAACTCTATAAAAAATAATTTAAAATTAATTTATTTGGACTTTTTTTTATCAATATATTTAAGAAGTTGAAATAGTATATATACATACAATTAATTTAATGTCAAAAATGTAAACATAATTAAAAAATAAATATTTTATGAGAACGTATTTTAATAACCTTTTTATTACAATTAAAGCTAACTTTATTACTCTAAAAAAATCAATGATTTTAATTGTATACCTAACTTTTGTAAGGTATAAAACATAATACATTAATGTCAGTATTATACTTTAAGTGGGATTTTTATAATCCTAAAAAGTAATGTTAATTTATTATATTTAAAGTAATTACATATATAAGTCAGAATTGTATTTATAGTGCTGCTGATTTTTATTTGGTTCTACATTTAAACTAAATACATAACAGCACGGATCCATTTGAGGAGGTTGCTCTTCACCATCGGGACATCGAGCAGTTCCGTCGTCTCCTGGCCAAGGCTCTTACGGAAATGTGGCACGTCTCCATAGAAGAGGTCCAGCAGTTCTAGAGGGCCTCTACACAGAGGGTGGTCCCCGTGATACTGTACTCCTCAGGTTGTGCCCTGGAGGAGATTCCAGTGATTGCAGAGACCTTTGCGGATTTCTTTCGGGGGTTGTACTCGAGATACCCTCCGCTGCTTGAGGAAGTCGCCAACCCCCCTCTGGATAGCATACCACTGCAGACTGTGCCGGGTACCTGAGCCCAGTAATTGGACCTGACTTTAACACTTGAGGAGGTGTGTGAGGCAGTGTCGGGATTGCAAGCCGCCAAGAAGGCTGGGCCCGATGAGTGCTCCACTGAATATTCTAAACGCTTCCGCAAGACCCTCTGTCCCCATCTTCTGAACCTCTATTTAGTGGCTTTGCAGCAGGGGTTCTTCCCGCTAAAACTAGATGGCGCTACAATCGTGGTCCTACCCAAGGAGAGGCTCCCAGGAGATCAGTGTTCCTCTTACCAGCCGGTCTTGCTGATCAACACCGACATCAAGATTCAAGCCAAAGTACTGGCTGCAAAGCTTGGCAAAGCCTTGCTCTATCTAGTACACCCGGATCAGTGCAGATTTATGTCGGGCTGTTGCACGCGCCATTGTTTTAGGAGGGTCCAGGTGGCGCTGTCCCGGTTGGCAAACCTCAATAGCACTCTGGCTCTCCTGCTGATACACTTCACTAAGGCGTTCAACACAGTGTTGTGGGATTTCCTGGATGGGGTTCTTCGGTTGGCTCATCTGGGGGAGGGGTTTCGCCATATGGTTTGGCTCCTCTTCCACTTCCCGACCGCTCAGGTCAGGGTGAAAGGGGTTCTGTCTCCAGTATTCCCCATCGAACACGGTACACACCAGGGGTTCCTCTTGTCCCTACTGCTATTTGCCCTGGGGATGGAGCCTCTAGCGCGGGTCATACCGTGCGATGCTCAGGTGTGGGACTCGCAGTGGGGAGCTGGTCTTAAGGACCGCGTATCTTATTACGCGGATGATATGCTCTTGTTCTTTAGTAACCCACAGTACTCTGGCCCCTGGTGCCTTAAAATTCCCCCGCTCTGCAGTGAGGCTTCCGGGCTCCAGGTTAATGAAGGCAAATCTTGCCTAGTAGAGATTAGGGGCAATGCTCTCGGGTCAATTTAGTGCCCTAACATTTCCCCTCTCCATAACTCTTTTAAATATCTCTAGGTCTATGTTTCTCCCACACCGGACCTGGTCTGGGCCTTTAACTTCCTAGGTCTGGACATACGCTCGATTGCGAGTTCAACTACTGGACCACACTCCCACAAAACCTCATGGGGCGCATGGCCCTCTTTAAAATGGTGTACCTACGATAAAGGGCAAATCACGAATGACAAGGACATAGCAGACACTTTCAACAATTTTTACATGCAGCTCTATTCTAGTGAAAGCTTAGATCCTGCAGAAAGCTTAGACTTCCTTCAAAACGTGCACACATCTCGTCTTTACTCAGAACAAGCGGGGCTTTAGAAGACGACATACGCCCTGAAGAGGTTACAACTTGCAAAATTGCTGGGACCGGACGGATACCCCCATGGCTCCTACAAAATGTTCTGCCACACTCTAACCCCCATCCTTACCAGGCTTTGCACTTCCTTTACCACACAAGGCGCAATACCCGCCTCCATGCTGACTGCGTCTGTCGCCGTGATAAAAAAAATGGGACAGGCCAAGCCACAGTGCAGTTTGTACCGCCTATCTCTTTGCTAAATGTGGACCTCAACTGTTGGCAGGCATTTTGGTTGGTATACTAGGTCCATATATGCCCTCAAATATAGACCTAGACCAAGCCAGCTTTATACCCAATACACAAACAGGCGACAACACCAAACGCATTTTACACATTATTGAGAAGGCAGCGCTAACCCCTAGCAAACTTACGCTATTAGCGATCGATGCTGAGAAAGCTTTTGACAGAGTGCACTGGTCTTTCTTGGAACAAGTCCTAGTGCACTATGGTCTAAGCGACAAATTTAGTACACAAGTCTTAAATAGCTATGATTGGCCACTGGGTTGGTAAGGTAAACAGACAAAATATCGACTACAAAATATCGAATGGACATAATATCGAGTAGAAAATATAGGCTGGACAGAATATCGAATGGACAGAATATAGGCATCGAAAATATCGTTTTGAAGGTAAGTAATGTAAAATCGAATTTTAAAATATAGATAGTCAAAATATCGAAGTACATAATATAGGTTAATAAAAATATTGAACATTTAATAATATCGAATTTCTTATAGTGTATTTTATGTGTTAAAAGTGTTTATTTATGTTATAATGTAATTTATTAATGAATTTAATGTTATTTAAATTTTGTGTAATTTAATTCTGTAGCGGGTTGTGGGTTTATAGGGGAATAGGGTGGGTAGTAATTTAATTATAATTAATTAAATATGTACATTTATTTATTGGTATTTGTTTATAATTAATTGTTAGTTAATTTTTATTTTGTAAATAGTTAAATTTTAATTGCCAATTAATTTTATTTAATTGATTAATTGATAATTATCTTAATTTAACTAATTTAATTTCTGTAGCGGGTTGTGGGTTTATAGGGGAATAGGGTGGGAAGTAATTTAATTATAATTAATTAAATATGTTAATTTATGTAGTGTTATTTATTTATAATTAATTGTTAAATAATTGTTATTTGGTAATTAATTAAATTTTAATTGAGAATTAATTTTATTAAATTGATTAATTGATAATTATGTAAATGTTACTAGTTTATTTTCTGTAGTGGGTTGTGGGTTTATAGGGGAATAGGGTGGGAAGTAATTTTTTGGGTATTTATTAGATTTTAATTGTTAAGTAACTTTTTAATTACTAATTAATTAATTGTTAATTTGTAATTAATTAGTATTAATAGATAACTAATTGTAATGATTATTTTAAATTAGTATTTGTAATTAATGAATTATTATATTATATTAAATTGGTAATTACTTTTAATTAATTTTTTTATAGATATTAATATATTTTTTTTTAAATAATATATGAAGTATCTACTTTCCCTACTGTTACACTCACTGGAGTGGGAATAGTAACTTTTACCCCTACGCTATCCAACGCTTTCCCTACTGTTGCACTCTCTGGAGTGGGAATAGTAATTTTTACCCCTAGGCTATCCAACGCTTTCCCTACTGTTGCACTCTCTGGAGTGGGAATAGTAATTTTTACCCCTACGCTATCCAACCCTTTCCCTACTGTTGCACTCTCTGGAGTGGCAATAGTAATTTTTACCTCTACGCTATCCAACGCCTTACCTACTGTTGCACTTTCTGGAGTGGGAATAGTAATTTTTACCCCTACGCTATCCAACGCTTTCCCTACTGTTGCACTCTTTGGAGTGGGAATAGTAATTTTTACACCTATGCTATCCAACGATTTCCCTACTGTTGCACTCTCTGGAGTGGGAATAGTAATTTTTACCCCTACGCTATCCAACCCTTTCTCTACTGTTGCACTCTCTGGAGTGGGAATAGTAATTTTTACCCCTGCGCTATCCAACCCTTTCTCTACTGCTGCACTCTCTGGAGTGGGAATAGTAATTTGTACCCCTACGATATCCAACGCTTTCCCTACTGTTGTACTCTCTGGAGTGGGAATAGTAATTTTTACCTCTATGCTATCCAACGCCTTACCTACTGTTGGACTTTCTGTAGTGGGAATAGTAATTTTTACCCCTACGCTATCCAACGCTTTCCCTACTGTTGCACTCCCTGGAGTGGGAATAGTAATTTGTACCCCTACGCTATCCAATGCTTTCCCTACTGTTGCACTCTCTGGAGTGGGAATAGTAATTTTTACCTCTACGCTATCCAACGCCTTACCTACTGTTGCACTTTCTAGAGTGGGAATAGTAATTTTTACCCCTACGCTTTCCCTACTGTTACACTCTTTGGAGTGGGAATAGTCATTTTTACCCCTACGCTATCCAACGCTTTCCCTACTGTTGCACTCTCTGGAGTGGGAATAGTAATTTTTACCCCTACGCTATCCAACGCTTTCCCTACTGTTGCACTCTCTGGAGTGGGAATAGTAATTTTTACCCCTACGCTATCCAACCCTTTCTCTACTGTTGCACTCTCTGGAGTGGGAATAGTAATTTTTACCCCTACGCTATCCAATCCTTTCTCTACTGTTGCACTCTCTGGAGTGGGAATATTAATTTGTACCCCTACGCTATCCAACGCTTTCCCTACTGTTCCACTCTCTGGAGTTGGAATAGTAATTTTTACCTCTACGCTATCCAACGCCTTATCTACTGTTGCACTCTCTGGAGTGGGAATATTAATTTGTACCCCTAGGCTATCCAACGCTTTCCCTACTGTTGCACTCTCTGGAGTGGGAATAGTAATTTGTACCCCTACGCTATCCAACCCTTTCCCTACTGTTGCACTCTCTGGAGTGGCAATAGTAATTTTTACCTCTACGCTATCCAACACCTTACCTACTGTTGCACTTTCTGGAGTGGGAATAGTAATTTTTACCCCTACGCTATCCAACGCTTTCCCTACTGTTGCACTCTTTGGAGTGGGAATAGTAATTTTTACACCTATGCTATCCAACACTTTCCCTACTGTTGCACTCACTCTCTGGAGTGGGAATAGTAATTTTTACCCCTACGCTATCCAACCCTTTCTCTACTGTTGCACTCTCTGGAGTGGGAATAGTAATTTTTACCCCTACGCTATCCAACCCATTCTCTACTGTTGCACTCTCTTGAGTGGGAATAGTAATTTGTACCCCTACGATATCCAACGCTTTCCCTACTGGTGCACTCTCTGGAGTGGGAATAGTAATTTTTACCTCTATGCTATCCAACGCCTTACCTACTGTTGGACTTTCTGTAGTGGGAATAGTTATCTACTGTTGCACTCTCTGGAGTGGGAATATTAATTTGTACCCCTAGGCTTTCCAACGCTTTCCCTACTGTTGCACTCTCTGGAGTGGGAATAGTAATTTTTACCCCTACGCTATCCAACCCTTTCCCTACTGTTGCACTCTCTGGAGTGGCAATAGTAATTTTTACCTCTACGCTATCCAACACCTTACCTACTGTTGCACTCTCTGGAGTGGGAATAGTAATTTTTACCCCTACGCTATCCAACCCTTTCTCTACTGTTGCACTCTCTGGAGTGGGAATAGTAATTTTTACCCCTAAGCTATCCAACGCTTTCCCTACTGTTGCACTCCCTGGAGTGGGAATAGTAATTTGTACCCCTACGCTATCCAATGCTTTCCCTACTGTTGCACTCTCTGGAGTGGGAATAGTAATTTTTACCCTTACGCTATCCAACCCTTTCTCTACTGTTGCACTCTCTGGAGTGGGAATAGTAATTTTTACCCCTACGCTATCCAATCCTTTCTCTACTGTTGCACTCTCTGGAGTGGGAATATTAATTTGTACCCCTACGCTATCCAACGCTTTCCCTACTGTTGCACTCTCTGGAGTGGGAATAGTAATTTTTACCTCTACGCTATCCAACGCCTTATCTACTGTTGCACTCTCTGGAGTGGGAATATTAATTTGTACCCCTACGCTATCCAACGCTTTCCCTACTGTTGCACTCTCTGGAGTGGGAATAGTAATTTGTACACTTCCGCTATCCTACGGTAATAATATTGGATATTTTTAAATTATATTATGTTACTATATATATATATGTTTTAACATGTATGATTGTAAAATTGTTTTTTTATAGCTTTAAATAATTATTTAATTATTATAAGGTCATTTAAATATGTTTAAGTATATTTTAGTAATTAATTTTTAATATTAATTTATTTTAACATTGTTTTTAATAAAGTCGATATTTTTACAAACTATATTTTTGTAAACGATATTTTTTACTCGATATCTTTGTACTTACCTGTTTGTAGATACAAAGTCGACATTCTGTCTGTCGATATTTTATTGGCAATATTTTCCTAGTCGATATTATGTCCCTCGATATTATGTCAGTGATCCGTTGGTACGGGTCAACAGTCATACCTCTGACCCCTTTCCATTTGGCAGGGGCACACTACAGAGTTGCCCATTGTCACCCTGTTTATTTATTCTCTATATAGAGCCCCGAGCCCAACAAATACGAGATGACCTTCAGATCACATTAGTCGTCTTTGGAGGGGAACAGCATAGAATTAGCCTATATGCCGCAATGTGCTAGTGACCCTGGATAAACTGACCACAGCCCTACCAGCATTCTTGGTGGAACTGGAGGCGTTCATCCCGGCGTTGGACTTCCGGGTCAACATTGAGATTTCTCAAGCACTGGGGATCTCTCTATCCACAGAAGTTTCGACTCGCATAAGGACGCAATACCCCATCCAGTGGAACAACACGGACCTCCCGTACCTTGGGATCAAACTGGCTCCCACATTCCAACAAACGTCCTCCATGTATTACCAATCCCTCTATAGGCAGGTTAGAAATGAGTTCCCTCTTTGGAAACATCATCAGATATCTTGGCTGGGCCGGATAGCGGCTGTCAAAATGACTGTAGTCCCCAAGATACTTTATTTATTTCAAACATACCCTAGGGGACTTCAGTCAGAGTTACTTCAATTTATCCGACTGGGGAAGAAGAACTGCATGAGGAGAGAGATAACCTACCTTCCACCCTGAGAAGGAGGACTTGAAATCCTTGGTAGAGTGGCACCAACTCAAGTCTGAGAAACACTGGCTCTTCCTAGATAAGGCGGTAGCGGGCACCTTCCTGTGGAAAGTCCCCTCCTTAAGGAAGAATATAGATTGGGGAATCTCTTATCTTTCCACTATCAAACAAGCGACAGTGGAAGCCTGAGATCAAATGAGCACTTACTGTGGACTGACTTCCTTTTCCTTCTCCTACGACACCACTGTTTGATAACCCAGACTTTACTCCTAGACTCGACCTATGTTATGGACAACTCCGTCATTGGCTATTACACCAGAGCGACAGACCCAACATTCAGAGACATCTTACACCATATGAGAAATGGCTGATCAAATACTCATCAGGGAAACAGCTTATATCTGAGATATATACATTTCTGAACCAATGCAATAGAGACACATATAAGGCCAGCCAACACAGGTGGGAGCAAGACCTAGGCAGTTGAGTGACAGAGAATGGGAGGATATATATTATAGGGCGAGACACACCCCCTGCAATACCTCGCGCACCTAAACATTCGTTAAAACCACTTCATATTGGGATTTTACACCAGCTAGGTTACATACCAATGAACCCCGAACAAAGTGCTGAATGCTGGAAGGGCTGTGGAGCTCAAGGAACCTTAGTTCACATTTTGTGGGATTGTTCCTTGCTCCAGACATACTGGACACAAGTAGTTGATGAGTTCGACACCCACCTCAAAACGCACTCCCCAGAATCCCCTCTTATATTGTATTAGGCCTACCTAATCCTCTTACATATCCCCTGATGTCTAGAATGGGCAGACAAATATGCCTGGCTTTGGGGGTAGCGTTACAGAACATTGTAGCACACAGGGGCTCAACACAAGTGCCCACTCACAATATCTTAGTTATACTGGCTGTGGACCGTACTAGGCATGGAGAGAATTTCTCTGACACTCTCTAACCTGTGGCACCCTTATCTATCCCTTCTCATGCAAGATTTCAGGGAACTGGCATGCCCAAAGTATCTCCAACTCCTGCGACTGTCAGAAGCCAACCCTAGTCCATAACTAGTCATGATGTCGTACTACACTGAATGTCGTATCACACACACACGACCATATGTGAACTACGTTTGGGAAAGAGAGGGGGCTGGTTGGATGCTTGGGAAGTTTTTGTACTTATGTACATCAACCAAGGCCATCATAAGAATCAGAGGCCATATTGGACACAAGACCAGTTGATGTATCTACTATTGTTAATGGCATTGTTTCAAATAAAGGGATTTAAACCATAAAATGGTGTGCCTGCTACGCTACTTGTATGTGTTGAGCAACAATCTATACTTCATCCCCTGCAAATGGTTTCACTCCTTAACTGCAAAAATAACCAGATTTGCGTGGGGTGAGGGCCGGCATAGAGAAGCGTTTCATTCACTGTGTAAGTCTCCATTTGACGGAGGCCAGGGCCTGTCCGATATGTACCTATATTAACTGGCGGCACATCTGCTCCCGGTTTATGACCGGTTCATGGGGGTGGGACGACTGTGCATATCGGTTAGAGATACATACACTGGGGATGGATGGCATGCTTAATCTCCTATATGGAGCACGCGTATCAAACGCTTTGTCTTCCTACACACGTGTGTTCCTCGCCTGTTGGAGGGCGGCTCTTTGCCTTACTGGTTGCTATCGCCGCCTCACGGGAATGACTCAGCCAGCTGTCTGCTCTGGAGGGCTTCCTACCTTGGGATCTCCTATCTTGGGGATTCTAATAGGAGATACATTATATCCTTTCTGGAGTTAAAAAACAAATACTCTTTGCATAACTCACAGTTTTTCCGGTACCTTCAGCTAAGCTCCGCCCTGTTAGCCCACAACCTTCCAGAGGACTCTTTACCTGAGTATAGTCCATTGGAGGTGAAGATCTTTCAGGGGAAGTTGGGTAAAGGTGAAATATCCGTGATTTATCGATTGCTGGTGATTCACGCTCCGGATGGACTTGATAAAGCCCAGCGGCGATGGGAAACCTGGGTGGGAGTGCTAGAAGAAGAAGACTGGAGGGAGGCCTGCATGGCACCTAGGAAAGCGGCGATCTCAACTCGGCTGCGTATGATCCAGTTCAAATATTTGCATGTGACACATCTCACGCCAAAGCGCCTACAACTCTTGCCTTTTGTACAAATGTGGCATGTGCGCAATGCGCACTTCCGGTGGCAGACTTCTATCACGATGCCTGGGAATGTCCGGTTCTGCGACCATTCTGGGAAGAGGTGGGTCACATACTTTCTGATGTCCTAGGCCGCTCTCTGGAGTTTACCCCTTGCATGGGTTTGCATGGGCTCCTGGAGGAAGTGGGGGACCCCAAAGCTAAACGTGCTTTACCGGGGGTGGGTTGTTTGGTTGCCAAATGGGATGTGGCACGAACACCGAAGCAGGAAAAGCCACCAACAATTGGGACTTGGCGGGCAGGGGTGGACTGGTGCGCCCATCAAGGAAAGCCTGCCTTTGAGGCACGTGGCTGCCCTATAAACATGCACAGATATGGGGGAAATGGTGTGATTTTTATGACGATTTGAAATGGTAATGTTGCACTTCTCATGTACCCAAACCCACCACAATGTCACTTATATGTTTTTCACTTTGTGATCAGCTGTCATGCCGTAAATGCTCAATAAAGTTGTTTACAAAAATATATATAAATATATATATGACATTCATTTACTTTAATATTTCACATAAAAGTATTCGTACTATTTTTTTTTTAAGTTAAAAAAAACTTTTAATTTTCCCTATGCTTTACCATATGGAGATCTCTGCCTTGAAGGTTAAGGTCTCTGTATGCTAAAGTAGAAGTAGTAAACTGTAGGAGAGGAGGAAGTGGAGATGTATACTCCTAAGATTGTGTATTGCATTTTGTAGTAAGTAAGTAGTAGTACTGTACTACAATTTTACATACTACAACATACAGTTTGTGTATCTGTGCCCTCTCTGTCGGTCTATGCTAATGCAGATGAACTATGCCCCACTAATTTAACAACCATTGACAAATTCAGTTGGGTTTGGCATGAACTAAAAACGCTTTTTCATTATTATTGTGTGTGTATGTGTGTGGTGTGTGTATGTGTGGGTGACTGTGTAAGTGCAAGAATGATTCAAAGGGTGGGTGATGTAATGCATGCGTGCAAGGATGAGTGATACACTGCATGCATGATTACTTATTGAGTGCCGAAACCCACCAGTGAATTGAGAGGCAGTTGTATGGAAGTAATCCCCGAGTTGAACTTGGTTGATTGGAAATGTTATCTTGCAACCTGAGTGAAAGTCGCGAATACAACGTGTGTTAACTATAGTTTCTTGCCACCCAGTGGGTGACATACCACCCAAGCAGCGCATCTGGGTCAAGCATTTGAAAGTCATTTCTATCCCTGGGTGGCAGTCAACCCAGAAACCTTGGCTTTGTCATGTTTTCAGTTCTTGGCTGGAACCCTCTACTAGAACTGTGAGCACCAACCAACAATTGCCTATCAATCAGCTCAGGTGTACAGTCCCATGCCTTTAAAACTTAATTCCTATTACTCAGTTTTTGCAGACTTGAGCACCCTTTTTTATGGTTGTGTTCCCTTTCCGGGTTAGAGGTTAAGGGTTTGAGAGAAGCTACTAATGGAAATAATCCTGGTAAGCTTTTACTGATTACCTTTCGTGGACACTTTCGGAAAGTTCAGACAGGCAGAGATGCATTGTTATGATATAAGTGTCAGACGTTTGATTCATTAAGTGTCTCCACCCATTACGAAGACTCAGAGTCCTTTTGCTGGCTAGAAGTGTGTTAAGCCATCTTGAAAACCCTGTTTGTCTTTCCCAGTAACCATTTTAGTTGCCACGTTTTCTACTATTAATGCACTGTCGTGCATCCTTTTCAAAAGTATAATGACTAGTCATCTAAACTTTACTGCTTCTCAGAGTGGGTCTGGCCAAAAACCCTTCCTACTAAAGGAGGAACACATTTTACAGCAGTCTTGCCACCTTCCATCTTGTTCTAGAGCCACCAAATCAGAACCTCTCAATAACTGGATAGAACAGTTTCACCGTTCTTTGAACTAGAAATGTCTTGACCTGTTTGAATACAACCATCATTTTCTTACTGTCTTTGCTCTGTTGCAGGGTGTTTTTGCCCGGACGCCTCTTTACCGTGCAGCTTTTGGGGCGCACTTAGCTGCTGTTCAATTGTTACTGCAGTATGGTGCTGACCCAAGGATCTATGCTGAGGATGGCAGCAGGCCTGACCAGGTAACACTGTCTCAAGGCTATGTCCTTACCTGTCTCATACAGTACAAAAAGACAGGGCAGGCTTCAGTATTTCATTTAGTTGTATTACTGTTCTTATAACAAGGCTATCCTGTTTTAAGTTTGAACCAATAAAACCCCACCAAGAGGGAAACAGCCCTCATAAGTGTCAACATATAAACACTGATAAACACCTGCACATCCACAAACTAAAACGCCATTCAGAGAAAGGCAAGTGAAGGAAAAAGTGTCATACGTCTGTAATTCTGAATGCGCCAACAATATGTAACTTTGTTATACAAGGTAGCAGCAAGAAAGTCAGGTCTAAGATTATTCTGCGTGAGTTTTGTTTTTTAGGGGTGTTACTAAACAATTATTTCTTCTTCATTTGTTTCCTCAGTTTGTGTGCATTTGGATTAAAGATGGAGGGCTTAGAAACATGTTTTAGGCCTGATCCAATCTTATCCAATGTAGAGAATCTGGGAATAATAAAATCATATTTGATCTTTTGGCAGTGTTTAATTCTTTCACTGACTGGTGAAAGGCCTGGCTCACAAGAATGTTGCCCAATATGTACTATTGCACTTGCCCCCAGTCATAACATGGGTCCCTTTTCCAACAAGTCAATAATGATAGCATGACACCTGCCAAACACCCCAGGGTGTTAAAAGTTCAGGACTGATTTAAAATTAGACATTTGCCATGGGAACAATTGGCAGCCATGAATGTCAATACAATAGTAGCACCATCTTACCGTAGTGCAGAAAAGCAGAGGCAAGCATGCTTAAAGCATCTAGTTGCAGGTGTCTTAGAATGTTGGGCAACAAATTAATCCAGTGCGATTCAAAATTTTAAAGATTTCACAAGGTACTATGCTGTTGGCAGGGTTGACCACCCATACAATGTCATAATATTCAGTAAAGAGTAAAAAGTAGGTAAATGACCCTCAACTGTGTCTAGGAATTTGTTTATTAAACATTTAAATATACCACTCTTACTTTTTTATCCATATACAGTCCATTAAATCAGCAGAGTCCTGAAAAACTGAGCGTAAGAATTAATGAGATGTGAAAGAGGGTAATGAGATGAGCAGGAGTGAGAGTGCAATACATGCTTTCTGTGATTAAAACAGTCTAACATAAGTCCATTGTACAGACTGCAAATGGGAAGACATCACATGTCCTGCATTACTTCGTCTTTAAGTTAGATATGTGCCCTTCGCCATGGCATCCTTGGCATGGTTTTCACCTAACTTTTTTGCCTTCGGACATCTTGTTTTTACTGACTTCGTTTTTGCTGGCCTTAGGACTCTGCAAACTTTACTTCTACTAACCAGTGCTAAAGTGCTTGTGCTCTTTCCTTGAAACATGGTAATATTGGCTCATACCTAATTGGCATATCTAATTTACTTATAAGTCCCTAGTAAAGTGCACCTGATGTGCCCAGGGTCTGCAAATGAAATTGTAACAGTGGGCCTGCAGCACTGCCACCCACTTAAGTAACCCTTTAAATATGTATCAGGCCTGCTATTGCAGTGACTTTGTGTACAGTTTAAACTGCTATGTCGACCTGGCAAGATAAACCCATTGCCAGACCCAAACCTTACTTTTTAATATGTGCAAGTCACCCCTAAGATAGGCCCTGGATAGAACCAAGTTGCAGGGTGCAATGAACTTAAAAAGTTGGACTTGTACTTTTAAGTTTGCATATCCTGGTAGTGAAAATCTCTTAAGTTCATTTTTCACTACTGCAAGGCCTATCTCTTCCATAGGATAACATTGGAGTGCCTTATTACATTTTATAAGTGTAATTTCCAAATGGGAAGAGATAACCCCTTCAAGTTTGGTGTCTCTGGAATCACACTTTAATCTCCTAATTTATGGCGAGGTTGGATTTTAAATAGCAATTCTGAAAATGCCACTTGTAGAAAGTTGATTTTTTTCTTGCTACAGCCATTTGGTGCCTGCAGCCTGTCTCTGTTCACATGACTGGGTATAGTTGGCAGTTCGGCTTTGTATATTCCTACTAGACAGCCACACACAATGGGATTTTAGGTGTGACTGAATTGGCAATCACTCGCAGAATATGAGGGAGGAGCTTTTCCCAGTCTCACATACACCTGAATAAGCTATGTCCGGTCACCACACAAAGGGTTGCATACCCCTGTTATCAGGCTGGAGTCGTGGCAGGGAAAGCAGGGCATCTGTCCATTTCAAAAGTATGCTTCTAGAAATTTCTCGCCACTGCAAGGCACACATGTGTATAAAAGAAGGACCTTCGACACCACCACTTCAGCACACTTTGGGACCTGTAAACACTATGCCAGGAAGAAGGACTGCCATTCTGCTGACCTCCTGCTTTGCTATGCTAACCTACTACCTGCTGCCCTCTTGCCTGAGTATGAAGGACTGAACCTCCATCTCTTGTCCCCAGAGCCTAGAGTGACTCTAAGGGCTAGTTGGCCATCCTCCTGTTCTGAAGCTTCCGGGACACAACAGGCCTCGACCCTTAGAAGTGGGCCTAAGGTGCTTGGCAGAGGAACAGACGCATCTTCTTTGCTGAACAGAGCATCCCAGAGCAGAACCGACGCTTCCTCTGCACCAGAGCGGCACATCTCTGAGCAAAACCGATGCATCGCCGCTGTGAATTAGACCAGTCACAAAGACCCATCTCGCTCCTGCAGTCCTTCGTACCAAAACTTTGCCCAGACAACTCAGCGCATCCACACCCCAGGTTCTCACATCCCTCATCGATGGACTCTGCATCACAGCCTTGCAGCTCCTCTGAACCAGGCAACTGACCACAACTCAGCTTTGCAAGGTAGTTCCTTGATGGAAGATCATCTTTCTGTAAGCCTGTGATTCTATAGCAGATTCCCAATATGCACAATTAGTGCTACTGCTAAATGACTTTTTCTAGTTTTAGTTCACCGTTGTACTTTGCAAAACTGGAAAGCAGACTTATGGCCAAAATAAAAGTGAGTAGAAAACAGCAATTTCTAAATTCCATTTAATACTTGGATATATGATCCCTCCTCTTCCTGACCTGTGTGATATATAGGAGTGACACAAAAATATCTTTCTTTCTTTTTATCCCTGAAACCTGTTTTTCTGTCATGAAGTAGTGGGCTTGCCATCATCCATAGTTCCTCATTGAAAATCTTCATAAATGCCTCTCAAAAAGCCAAGAACATGTATCCTCAAGAATTTTGGTCACTTCTGCGGATCACCTCTTGTAGTGCTTGCATTATTATTGAAAACAGGGTCTGCTATATCCCTCAAAGACCAGTTGCAACTGGCCTTGACCAACTCTCTGAACTGATGTGAAGGTAGCCACTTAATGCCTCCCATTGCCTCCTGGACATACATACATTGTGGGACTGCACATCCCACCTGCTGCTCTGGTTCGGAACGATTTTCCATATTATCTATGCATGCTTCAGATCGTTGCCTTGAATAACTGCTTTTGAGAGACCTACACATTCAGTTTCATGAGATTTCTATGAATTCTGTATTCTCATTATTTTGTGCTGCTCACTTACAATCTGTCTAACCACAGGTGCAGCCCTTTAAGTTTGAATAGTGCATTTAGTTATTTTTTAACTCTCCTTTTGCACAGATTAGCTCCCTCACATCTGGCATTAAAGTCTATCCACTTGTATTTTTTATACTGTCCAAATGCTTCAGATATGGTTAGGGTGAAGTTAACCTACTGGCATTGGCATGGCGGTGGCAATACTAGGGGTGAGCCCATTATGCTGCAGAATGAATTTAGCCTCATAAGTCTCTTGAATTGCAGTGACTAACTACACAGTCCTTGTATTTGTGCTCACCCTACGCAAGGTGAATCTGCAGGCTCTGTTTCTGAAATCCCTTCAACTCATATCCCGTCATCAGACCCTCTTTTTAAGATCATCAGTTGGAATGTGGGAGGTTTAGCGAGTAAGCTACTAGATGAGAAGTGGCTGAGTTTTCTGAGAGAATATCAAATTGTTTGGCTTCAGGAGACATAGGATACTGGTGTGACTCTCTTGACAGTTATTGTTCCCTTTTTATGCCAGCTATCCCATCAGTTAGAGGAAGAGCAAAGGGTGTTCTTGTCATTTTGATTTCTGTAGACATCAAAAGCAAAAGCGCAAATGGATTCAACATTACTAATCTAACTTATGTTGTCGACATACTCAACTGACAGTCACCTTCTAACAGCAACCATCCCTGATGCAGCCATCTTGCTAAGGCCTCCTGTTACATTGCCTAACCACGTGTTCTATGCTCCTGTGTACGACTACCTCACTGCCTAACCTCGTATTCTAAAATTCCCATACCACAAACTCGCCTACACATTGCAGCCTGGACTCCAGACAGGAAACGTCTGGCTCAAACAGCTTCACAATTAAGTACCCGAACAACCTCTCCAAAAATGTGACCAAAATTGTGAAACACAGGTTCCTCAAGGCCAACCCTTAAACTCTCATCTCTGACCCTTATCTCTGCTCAAATAAAGGCACTACTACGAACGACCTGATCTTCTACAATAAAAGAAGAGGTCAGTGGAGAGCTACATTCGACATCCTACTCAGAATCACTTCAACTAGAAAATTCCTGCACGGTCTGCGACTTTGGGTCACAAAGTCTTCCACTTTCAGAGCAAATGCTACTATATCCATCTACAACAATGGAACTATCCGTATTCAGGCCTCCGATCTCTGTCTGGACATCTTTGATGATAAGTTTGCACTCTTTAAAAGATCTTTGATACCAGGCGTCTCCACTACTCAATCCTGGTACGAACCTTCCCCTTCCCAAACTCAGGCGGTCCATGAGCCCTCTTTTCCGAACCACATCCGGAGGACTGCTTCTCCCACCCAGATCAACCCCCTCTGCACCACAGCTTCCCAGACACCTGGCTCCCCTAACTCACCCACTGTGGCACGCCCTGACCTGACTTTAAACAATATTCTTAATGCACCTGTTTTCCCTCGGTCCGGCCACCTCCCTGTCATTTCCCCCATTCCCTCTCACGCTAGCCCCTGCCTACATAACTCCCTCAATAGACAGAAGGCTTGCCCACGCATGAACTTTCCATTGACAAATCGCCCGCCTCACCTCAATGTGACCCATATTCCTCACTTCGATCCTGCTTCTAAACTCAAGACTATAAACCACAAACTGCCATCCTTCAACTCATAAAGACCACCGAAGAGCTAGCCCATGATCTCTCTCCCAAAATGTCCACATGCGAGATCCCCCAACTCTCCTCCAACATGCCTACACTCGATTCTCCACATTTGATCCTCGCGTAACCCTCCACCCTAATCTCGAACACCAGCCCCTACCATAACGGCGCGTCTCGAACTACCAGATCCTTAAATCCTTATCTAGAACCAGATATCCTCTCCGTACTCCTTGAGTACACATCCCCATACTCTGAAGATGATATTCTCTCCCTCCTCCTCGAATACACCTCCCCTCCCTCGACCATGTCTGGCCCTGCTCCATGCTCTTTAACACCCCCTCTAATTGCTCATAACCCTACAATCCCTAATCTCGGTAATTCGGAATCCATCTGAACCATCTCGCCCTACCCACATAGAACGCCCAGGCTCAATGCCAATACCATTAATGCCAATAACCTCTTGCAGATCCCCACTACACACCCTGCGCTCACTGACACATTTCACAAATCACAGGTACAGGCACTGGTCATCTCCAGGCTAGACTACGGCAGTGCCACTCTTTGCGGTCTGCCGAAACTATCAAAGCCTCTCTTAATGCGGCCACTAGACTCATCAATGGCTTTAAGAAAACCAATCACATTTCACCAGACTTGTAATCGCTCCACTGGCTTCCCTTTGAAGCTAGGATAAAGATTGCATGTATGACCCATAGAGCACTTCACTTCTACCCCCCACTATACCTGACTAACAAGCTTGAGCTATTTGGTAGCTCCAGGTCCACAAGGAGCTCAGGCACTTTGCTGCTCAAACCCAAGAAATTTAACATCCACCTATGCTTGGAGCCTGGTACCAGGAAATTAATTATTTGCAGATGGTTCTGGTCATTTCGAGCATACGGGGCCGGGTGAACTTGTTGGTAATATTTTGGCTGACAATGATCTACAATTGTTAAATCATTTAAATGACGGCATAAGTACGGATTTGATTGTTCATACCTTTGTTGGGCAGGATTTTAATTCTACAGTGGATAATATTCTTCTCAGCGATCACAACCCGCTGCGTTTCATTTTAATTTGTGATTTATGGAAGACTAACCAAATTGCCAAAGGTTGGGTGGGACAGGGACTTAAGCCAGTTGATCAGGGCCATAGACTCAAATGGTCCAAAATGGCGCATCCGAACCTTATGGCTAATCTTAACACAACTTGAAATCAGGACATTGTTATGTGTATGGACACATCTTTTGCACATGATGGTATATTGTTAGCATTTCGTAATTGTGAATTTATCTGGGGTTATTTTAGTTTAGGAAGTCTAAACGAGAGGGTCTAACTACTGAATTTCGATGGTTTAACCACGTAAGTTCTCAATCCCATCATGCTTTGTGGGTAGATACACTGTGAAAAACCAAAGCACTCTCCAAATAAATGTAGTGTCCAGACAGTATGGACCTTAATTACTTAAACATGTTTTTTTTTTAAATCTTAGCACAATCGTGATAATACAATGATGCAATTGAATGAAACAAGAGTTGTAATCCACAAATTGGCGATATGCTTCACGATCTTAAATCCTGTTGAGAAACCCAAAAGGAACAAAGCCAACACGTGTTTCGTCAATCTTTGACTTTTTCGAGGCTAAAGAGGTGGTGGCACAGTTGGTATAGTCTTAAACTTGTGTTCACAACCCGTCGTAGTAATAGAATCACATTCCAGAGAAGTCGCTCTTCATGAGAAACTTGGAGTACTTCAAATATCTCGAATGATTACGGCAACACAGGAGCAATGTCCACATCGAAAAAAGGATAATAGCACAAAAGAAGTCCCTCAAGCAGAGATCCCATCAAAAGTAATTTTTGGCGGTGATGTTTTGTGCGACCTTGTAACTGGGGCAAAGAAAAAGCCTGATTTAGGCACAAAGTGTAATGGACAGTCAAGATCATGAGCCCGGGTATGCTTTCAAAGTTGTCTGCATGGCTGGAGGATAATAACATCCTGAGCGACCTACAATATGGCCATAGAGCAGGGGAAAGCACCCTAGACCAATGTTAAAATGTACAACTGGTTATAGATAAGTATACTATAGCCAAACAGGGCCGCATATATATGGTGTTTATGGACCTGTCTTTGGCTTTTGATATGGTCAACAGGAGTAAATTATGGGGATTTTGCTGATGGGCCTCGACAAAAAGTTGGTACATTTTCCACATTCTTTGCACTCTGACCTAGAGGCAGTGATTAGATATACTCAAGATGGAGATACTACAACACCCTTTAATGTTCATCATGGTGAAAGGCAGAGCTGCATATTGGCCCCAGTGTTATTCACCCTTTATAGTAATGATTTAGGGGAGACCCTGCACGCAACTTGTCTGGATATCCCACGTGCATTGCCTGTTGTATGCCAATGACGCGGTCCTAATATCTAGGACTGAGGTAGGCTTGCAAAAAATGCTGAATGCTTTTGTCAGTTTTTTTGGAAGTGTTGGATTTATGTACTAATTTTAGTGAATCAATCACATACTGTGGTGGTAGGAAGAGGTGTCAAGAGGAAGATAACATAGTTTTGAGAGGGCTGAGATTACATATCTGGGAGTGCTTTTTGATGAGAAGGGTTCTTGGTGCCCCTCCTGAGAGCCAAAAGGGATGCTTTTGCCAGGGCAGTGTTTTCTGTGTTTGATTTTGCTAGCTGTCTATGGGGCAAACCGATCAAAGCTCTCACTCAGATTTATGATGTGTGGGCCTATACAAAAAGCCCCTGATCTCCAAACCATTGAGAAAAAATGTTTTAGACTCCTCTTGGCAGTGCCTCGATCCACTGCTTCTTTTGTCGTTCACAAAGGGCTATGGGTGGGCTACATTTCCGATTTACTGTCTAATCGTCCCTTGTTAAGATGGATTTCAGTTTGGACAAATCTCGAACAGGAGCTAAACAAGGTCATTTTGAGGGACTGCATGTATGTGGCTAAAGCCAAATGTATCCTTTTGCTGAAGTACATTAGAAAAACCTGTAAGGAGCAGGGACTTCCATGAGCTGTATAACCACACAGAAAACATGAGTAAAGGAGATATGCTCTGGGCTCAAAAACAGTTCTATGCTAGAGCTCAGGCTGATAGAGAAAGTGGGGAATTAATTAAGCCTACAGTTCGTGCATATACTATAATCTCTACATTTGGGTGCATTGAAACTTACCTTACTTTTATCACTAAAGTGCAACATCGTTTTCTGCTGACACGTTTTCGGTTGTCTCAACTGCATTGGCTTTTAGCTGACCCAATAGGATGGAATACTGTTGATAATTGAACTCCATGTTGCTGTGACAATAGTTCAGTCAAGAATACCTTTCATTTTCTTATGTTTTATGACTTCTTTCATGATCCCCGTACTGTATTCTCCCACTGCTGAAATGGCAACAGTTTATGCAGGCTAGACCAGCTTTTATGTTTTTTGACAAATGTTACCCAATGAATATGTTATTTAAATGTAGCGATGTTTTTAATTAGAGCAATTCGAAAAAGTATGTATTTATGGTAATTTTATAAGGTGATTTTATTGTACGTTATGTTCCTATATGAGTTGCATTTTAAATAACCTGGTGCTATAAGAAGTGTAAATATGATTTTGGCTGCTACTGATACATTTTTTCATATTTGTATGCATTTTATCTGGATTTGATGTATCTTTTATGGTTTTAATGAACCAATTAAAGATTATTTTGAAGATGATGGGCTCCCCTATCACAGAAAAAGTACCTTCCATGGCTTTCAAACCTGCCCTCTCGAAAGTGCTAGAATAAATCCATTCTGTCTCTGGAATTTGTTAATTAGTTTATAAGAATCCCAAAAGAGGTATTTGGCTACATGACTTCTGGGCA
The DNA here is from genome assembly GCF_964263255.1 of Lissotriton vulgaris. Lineage (NCBI taxonomy): Eukaryota > Metazoa > Chordata > Amphibia > Caudata > Salamandridae > Lissotriton > Lissotriton vulgaris. Next base: position 2,004,946,288 of record NC_141691.1, on the reverse strand, counting down.
TTACCATTGAAATTCCAAAGGAACACTTCCTTGTTCCATAAGGCACTAGTAGTTTTCGGGAAACCATCTGGCTATTTTCCAAGAATGCTAATTATTTACCTTTGCGGAAGGAGGTCTCAACATTGCGTAGAAAATCATGTTGACAGGGAAAAAAAATACTCACTCATCCTGTTTATTCTGTCTCAACGGGGAGAAGAAAAGCAAGTTGAGTGGGGAAAATACTCACCCTGTCTATTCTGTCCAATAAATCACTCCAACTGTGATCACGCTGCAAGAACTGTTCCAAATTGTGCAAAGTCTTCTCTCACCAGCCACAGTGCTGGATGTGCTGAAGTGCCATGCATTGGGGCAGATGCTTTCAAGTAGTATTTTTTATCAATATTCACTTCAAGTTCTACCAAGGTATGGCAACGTCAGTATTTCATCTTCAAGAATTTCCGATGTCGAATTGCTTCAATCAGCTGCAATATTTGAAGTCCACTTGTAGCCAGGAGGATACTATTCCACCTTTATCGACAAATATTGAAGCATTCTTCTGCCACATTCATTGCAAAGGTACTCGGTAGCTCCATGACTGCTGGTCTCAGTCCTGTCTTAAAAGAATCACTGACTCTGCAGTCAAAAAGAAGCTTCTTCAGAACTGACTTTTTTTACATCCGGCCGGCTTGTGACAAAGTGTTTTAAAAAAAAAGCCGTTTAGAAAATAAGGGAGTGGGGCCTGGTATGTCAAAGAGTGGGGTATATGTGAAGTCTTCTCCGCACTAGCCATACATCATTGGGGTCTGTCCAGCACCAACAGCACCTCCCTGGCCCTGAAACCTAACCTGGGAGAGAGTATGGCACAAACTGCCTTTGGCAGGACGAGGATCAAATAGCTGACAGCCGAAGACCTGCACCAGAATGTAAAAACTGCTGAAATGTGTGCTGGGAAAGATGGTGACCTCGACTGCATCCGCGGCCTATGAAAGAACGATGACCATGCTGACTGGATCTGGAGATCCACAGCAGAGGGAGCAAGAGGCCAGCGATGATGGTGGGCAGTGAGGCTGAGAGAGGGTTGTCTATCGACTAGCAGCCATAGTGGTGGGGCATGTGTGTGGTGGGCTGCGTAAATGCTGAGTTGGGGGAGCAAGGAGAGAGACCATGGTGCATGGAGCTTCCTAAGGAGCTATGAAGAAAGGGTGATGTGCTCAAGACTGGAGCAGTGGATGGCTAAGTTAGTTAAGCTGGAGAGCGCGGTTAGGAGACCTCTGACCTCTACAACAGCCTAGCGGCATGGTCTAATCTTAAACCTGCTCCCACCAGAGAAAAGAAAGGCCTGTGCCTCACAGGAAACACATGATAGATGGGCACAGTGCTGGTGCAGGCCTGCTGTCATAGCACCAAGAACAAACAGCATCCTGACTAGCAGGATGTGAGTTTATCAGGAGACACAACCTCACCATTTGGGTCTTTATAGAACTCCTCAGCTGCCCATAGGGACTTCAAGCCCGCCATGCTTCCCAGCAAGAATGGGCAAAAGCAGATGGCCCAACATAAGTTTACAATAGAAGGGTCGTACACTGTCTGTGTGACTATTGGGGATCCACAGTGATCCTCCAATAGTGGGAGGCAATATCTGTTTCTTGCAAGAAAATATATTGAATTGGAGCAAAATGTTAGCAATATTTGTTTCTTGCAAGAAACACATCTCTTGGGGAAAGACATAGTAGATGAGATGCTGCTCCTTCCTAATGAAATTCTACATTTCAGCGAAGACAAAACAGTTGGAGTGGGTATCCTGATGGTCACACACCTGTTTTCTCCCTCACTGCCTTTCACACTGATAGGGAGGGAAAATGGCTCATTAAGAGGGAAGAGACTAACACAAGCCTCAGTATACTCAGGACAGGCGGCCTTGATGCTCACCACACTTCAAACACTAATTGAGCCATAATTGTAGAGGGCGCCTAGAACCTAGTCCTAAACGGAACAAAGGACATAATGCACTATCCAACAAAGGCTTGCAATGGTGCGGAACATGGAGAAAAATTGACCATGATCAACTAGACTACACAAATTGATCAGCGGCATAAAAATATTATCCGTAGATCAATATGAACCTCTTTAAGTGCACCTAGTACTCTTGTTACATCAAGTGGTTCATGAGATGATCGCTCTCTCTGGTCACTCCTGTTTGAGGGCCACTTTAGTTTGGGGCAGAAGAAACAATGACCAAATGTTCTTGGAGTAACCAACTGTAAAAGGACCCACCTGTGAAGGCTATAGTGTTTGGACAAATATATGAATTCCTCCATTTCTGTTAACTCAGATCAGATTTAGTTAGAAGTAAGGGATGCTTTCAAAGCTGTGATGTGGGGATACTTCTTAGCTGTAGGAGCAAGGCTGCAAGAGATAAGGGTAGACATCAGGGCACAGTTTAAATAATGAGCTGGTGAAATTGGACGTAGATCTAAAAACCCAATCTCAGAGGGAATGGCATATATTCCAATGGTCATGGGCCAACAGGGAACAACTCAAAATACTAGACTTAAATATACTTTGCTCCCTGGCAAAAACAAGACATACATTCTTTGAAGGAAAGAACAGCAGGGAGGCTGCTGTCCTCTTTTTTTAAAGGCCGAACATAAATGTACTTACATGGACACGATCAAAGAAGGCAGTATTGACTAAGGTAGAAGGAAAAAAGAGTGGTTCTGCTAGTTTTATCATACATTTTATAAAGCAGGATACAAAGACCCAGAAGATGAAGAAGCATATATCAAAGATGCAGATTTGGAGAGACTGTCTTTTAACCAGGCAGAGGAGCTAGAGCAACTCATTACCAAAGAAAAGAGAAGTTAAAGATGTCTAACTGTCAAAGGCCAGACGCCCTGATTGCTTTATGAATTGTTCTACCAGACATTCTGGCTTCATCTCCTAGACTTCCTGGTCAAACTATTTACTTCCTTCGCCTCATAGTGCCAGGCTACTCCCATGATGGGACATGCTGAACTGGCATTGATACTTAAGCCCAGGGTGGACAGGATGGTGTGGGTTCTATACATCCATCTTATTCTTGAATGTAGATGTGAAGATGTACACCTCTTTCTTAGCAACTAGATTGCACAAGTGCCTCCGCCAGCTAATCCACCCAGATCAGTCAGGTTTTTCAAGCAGCCTCAGAGTAAATGACAGTACAAGGATGTGGTCCACCTCATAGACTTGATACTGAACCTCAAGAGTGAGACAACACTCCTTTCACTTGACGCTGAAAAGGAATTTGACTGAGGGGCGTGGGGCTTTCAAGAAAGGGCAAAGTCAGAGAGGTGTCTGGTGCTAGGGTCATAAAGATGGTGTGTGCAAAATACTCAGGGCAGAGAGAACAGATCAGAATTAACAATACATACACTTGAGAAATAATCCCAAGTAGAGGGATATGTGGTATGGAAGCCCCCTCTGCTTCAGGTATTGGTATTCTTCCCAGAGCCCCTAGTTTAAAATCTGAATAATCAAGCAACTAAAAGTCCTAAGTTCTGTCGAAATAGATTCAAATTGACAACATTTGCAAAGGGCATATTGGTCTTTATCCCGGAGCCTCTCTTGTGGGTCTCAGCTTTAATGAGGGAGCTTAATCAATTCAAGCAGTTATCAGGTTATGCAATTAATATGTCCAAATCAGAAGCCCTAAATCGCATAGCACTGATATACTGCTCTGCCTGAAGGGCTCCTTTAGAGTATCTACTAATTGATAATATACTTTACTCTTAGTTTCAAGGATTGTTCAATGCAAACTATACTGCCCTAGTTTACATTAACTCCAAAGTTGGCACAACCTGCATCTCTCTTGACCATACCACATTACATTGATCAAGATCCTGGTCCTCCCAAGGTTCCTCTTCCTATTTCATTATTTACCATTTGATAACACACATCTGTCAAAAGATATTTTACTATTTGAAATAGTTACCAATACTATTACTGCATAGCGATCATGAATGACATTTAACAGACAATAAGAAGTATCATTCATAGCATCTGCTGGATTAAAACCAGCAATCAATGGTTTCCATTGCTTTATAAGGTTGCTTCCATGGACGCAGTGATTAAAATCCTCCAGTCCTGGGACATCAGTCTAACCGATTCCATGCTACAGAAGATGGAAGCCGAAGGTCAGAGAAAGAAAGAGGAGGAACAGAAGATGAAAAACGAAGACACTGACCGGTGAGCGCAAATGTACAACATAAGGAAATGTGTGCCTACACTTACTAGCATTCTGTGCTTAAAAGGAAATCAGAAACTTCAACCCAAAGGAAAGTCATTTCTGTTCCCTGATTACATTGTTCATAGCATAACTTTTCTGTTTTAACCACTTGATCTGCTTAGCGGTTCATGGAGTATGTAAACACTGAAACTTATCAAAATTCTTAGGCATCTGTTGGCATAGCATTTCAGGCTCATAGCAGAACAAATGTTGTGCACCAGCAATGTGTTTTTTCAGATTAATATGCTTTGAATTTGGAATATCATCAACCTAGGAATCATTGGCGCATCAGTTGTAGTACTGTATTTTAGTTACATTTCTTCTTTTTATTTTTTTATTTTTATTGAGAATAATGCATATAAATACAGTGACTATTTGCAACATCACAGTGTACACATATCATCAACAATTATAGAGCAATCTCGCATCACATAATACAAATTGATAACATCTCCTCCAGTGCATAGCCGCATTACCAGCCCACGGTCCACCTCTCACAGTCCACTCCCAACATAACATTGATCTTCACTAGCATTGTATTACATAACAATTTATTAAATAACAGGGGCCTAAATTAGTGTTGCAGAGCATTTCTCCAATTTGTTCTATTTAAATAGAGCCTGCACCCTCAGCTTCCCCTGTTTCTTTTCCTACTAAATACTGATGAAACAGTCCCCAGAAGATACTAGGGAGGCTCTGAGGCGGTAACAGATCATTATACAATTCAGATTGCGTGTTGCAATAAACAATATCTTTAGACCAATCAGTAACTGAGGGCGCGGGTCCCAGCGCCAACCGCATAGAAATCCTGCATTTGGCAAGCAGCAATCCTATATCTATCGGCTTTCGCACCTCTTTCGGTAGCTTCCCAGTATACCCCAGCAATGCCAGCAGGGGGTCCATCGTAAGCGTAAGACTGGTGATGTCGTTCAATGTTTGGAAGATCTGTTCCCAGAACTTTGCTATCACCGGGTACACCCAGGCAATATGTAGAAACTCAGCCGAGCCGGCCCCACATCTCTCACAGTCTGCAGAATCCCGTAGGCCATAATGAAACAGTCCTACCGGCGTATGACAGACTCTATTAAGATATTTAAAATGAATCAGGCAATGCCTGCCATTCAGGGATGCATGTTGTGTAACCTTGCAGCAATACCACCAGACAGTGTCCTCATGTGCCACCCCCAGATCAGTCTGCCAGTCCAATCTGGCCTTAGTATAGTGATTTCTTCTATAATCCTGAATTATATCAAAGACACTAGAAACGATCCTTCTTTGCAGTGCAGTAGGTAGAGAGTGCCCCCAGTTTGGGCGACTCCAACATGTCATTGTCCAACAATTCACGCAACGCGTGTCTCACTCTATAAAATTTAAAACGAGCAAGAGGTGTATATTTGCGCCCTTCAATATTGAACTCATCCCATCTGGAGCCTTGTCCTCTGAGTACAAGTTGCCTACCTTGGTGATATCAAGCATCGCCAGAGCCTGTACAACCCCCTTCTCTCAACTTATCGGCAGCCAATGACACCACGCAATCAGGGTAAGGGGAGAATATAGAATCTTGCCTGCCTGCTTCTTCTGCAGATTTTGCAACACATGTACCACAAAGTCCAGGACACCAGTCCTTCTGAGGGGGACCAGAAACAGTACCAGTGAAAATGAATCGGGAGCTGCAGCCACCTTTTCAATTAGTCTAAGAGGCGGACACATTTCCTCGTGGAACCAGTGGAAGGCATGTGAGCCCTGCACTGCTCTATAATATAACTCCAAATCTGGAGCCCCCAGTCCTCCCATAGAGTAAGGCAGCGTGAGAACATCCCACTTGATGCAAGGCTGTTTCCCTGCACAAGTCAATATCAACAATAGTTAGCGATTCGGCTTAAAAATGTGCCCGGGTAGCAAGATCGGTATATTCAGAAATAAGAATCTAGGAAGTACCACCATCTTTATTAAGGATATGCTTCCTAATAAGGACAGGGGAAGGTGGATCCACCTATCCACTTTTTACTCTAGTCTGGTGATTGCTTTATCGTAGTTTTCGCTGGGGACCAGGCCCGAATCCGTATGTACTTGTATGACTAAATAGCGGATCTGGTCCGACGTCCACTCTAGGTGGTAGTTCAGGCCAACCGGCACCATATCTGGGGATAAAGGAAAGATTGTAGACCTGGCCAAGTTGGTTATAAGTCCGGGCATTTCCCTGTACCGCACCACCTCATCTAAGATCGAGTCAGGTTGGTCTCTGGATCTCTGACATACAGCAGCATGTCATCTGCATGTGCTGACACAATGAGGTTATATTTAGGAAATCTAATCCCCCTATGGCCATGATATTCCCTTAAGGTACAAGTAAGGGGCTCAGCCAATTAGGCATAAAGTAATGAGGACAGCGGGAACCCCTGCAAAGTGCCTCTTGATATTCTAAAAGGGGTTGTGACTATGTCACCAACTCGTATCCGAGCAGCAGTAGAGCTATACAGCATCTCTACAAGTTTAAGGAAACTGTCTCCCACGCCTATGCATCTCAGTACTGCATACATAAGATTCTATTCCATGGAATCAAAGACCTTTTCTGCATCCAGAAAGAGCGCTGCCGCTTTAACCTCAGCATAATGTCTGGAATTGCGCAAAAAAACGTTCTCGAATTGTATGACAAGTTGCGCTCCAGGACAAAATATGACTGCTCTGGACCCACCATTAACGGTACCAATGGTGCTAGCCGATTAGCCAATATCTTCGCAAAACGTTCAGTGTCAACATTCTGGAGCGATAAGGGCCTAAAGGACGAACATTCGTTTGGAGGATTACCTGGTTTTAATAAAGTGACAATGAGCGCTTCTCTTATTGAGGGTGGCTTTGTCCTATCCTCGACCATCTCCTCGAATTGAGTAATCAAATGTGGGATCAGCAACTCCTTGAATTCTTTATAAAATGCTACGGTGAGGCTGTCCAGTCCAGGAGCGCTCCCCACTCGCATTGCATTTAGTGCAGAAAGGACCTCGTTAGAATCTAATGGTTTCATTAAATGCTCTCTAAGTTCATTAGATAACGGGGATCTGAATATCCTCTAGATATTCTGAGATTGCTGCCGCATCTGATCTCGTTCTAGTTTGGTACAATTCTGAATAATATTGACTAAATCTTCCTGCTATCTCGATAGGGTCAGTCAGTAGTTTTCCATCTGCAGTTCGCAACTCTGTCACGTTCCCCGCCTCCCTCCTGTCATGTAACTGGGAAGCCAGAACAGCGCCCAGCCGGTCTCCCTCCCAAGTAAGTCCTGGCCACTGCATACTTTCCTAACTGTCTGTGATCTCATGGTACTCTTCAAGTGCTTCCTTCAAGTTATCAAAAGCCCTAGTCTTACCATCGTCAAGGACCTCCTTTTCTAATTCTGCCAATCACTTTCCCAAAACTACCAGACCCTGTTGGATAGAGCAAAGGACCCCAGAATGCTTGGACATGGCCACACCCCTGATGTACACTTTGAACGTTTCCCAAATAGTGGAAAAACGTTGAACAGACCCAATATTTGTATCGACAAAGCTTTCCATGGCTTCAGCTAATTCAGACCTAAATACACTATCTAACAGGGTGTATGGGGTAAGTCTCCATGTGAAGGGAGTTGTTAGAAATGGGGATCTCTGGTTGGCTAAGGCTTGAGCCAAAGCCAGGCAGAGACAACCACTTTAGTCAGGGAAAGGGAGTTACACACCAAAGATAACCCCTGCGTACTACCTTGGTAGCTTGGCACGAGCAGTTAGGCGTATCCCGGTGTCGATGTGTAAAGCATTTACACAACACACACATTAACAACATACTAGGCACACCACAAAAGGAACTCCACACAAGGTTATATATAAAAATAGCCTTTGTATTATCATAAAACACATTAGATGGTAATCACACAATATACCCTGTGCCAACTGGCACAGGCAATATTTACAGGGGATTATTTTCAGATGACAGGGCTACGTGGACCACTGTCAGAATCATCACTTGGTAAAAATAGTAAAAGTAAGAATATATCATGAAGTTAGAACACAACCAGAAATCACTGGCAGACACTATACTCAACATCAACCTGTAACATAAATCATATCATGCACAATATCACATAAGGCGAGAAATCTATTCTGCGCCATCCTCATAAGCCTAAACATAGTAGACCATAATCTCCTAAACATAACTTGCATTAGGAAACAAACTCACAAACATAAACTGCAGTAGGGAATACATCAAACCTAGACCACAGTAGAGATTCAAATAAAACATAAGACAGTAGATAAAACCTTCTTATCATAAAATCACATCTATAAGCACAAATCGGGTTGCATAAAACATAGCATATACATTACATTTCCTAGCACCTATATAAATCACACTAGGTCCTGGCGCCCTATGAATCTAACAGTCCCCTTGGCCAACTGGCCACCTCTAAGGGGCTCAAATGCCCTCTGTCCATAAGTAATGGCGCTGCCAATGCAGTCAAGTCAAGTCAGAGAATTTATATAGCGCACTACATACCCAGAGGGTCTCAAGGCGCTTAGGAAGGGGAGGAGGATTACTTGTCAAATATCCACGTTTTAAGTTGCTTTCTGAATGCTAGGTGGTTCTGGGTAAGGCGAAGGTAAGTGGGGAGTGAGTTCCATGTTTTAGCAGCCAGGTATGAGAAGGTTCTGCCTCCCATGGTGGTCTTGTTGATGCGAGGTACAGTGGCGAGGGCTTGGCTGGAAGAACGTAGTTGGCGGGAGGGGGTGTAGAAGGACAGTCGTGAGTTGAGGCATTCTGGTCCGATGTCATAGAGTGATTTGTGTGCGTGGGTTAGCAGTCGGAAAGTGATTCTCTTATTGACGGGTAGCCAGTGGAGGTCTTTCAGGTGATCAGAGATGTGTTCGTTGCGCGGGATGTTTAATATGATTCTGGCTGAGGCGTTTTGGATTCGCTGGAGTTTCTTCTGGAGTTTAGCGGTAGTACCTGCGTAGAGGGTGTTTCCGTAGTCCAGTCGGCTCGTGACCAGAGCATGGGTGACTGTTTTCCTGGTTTCAGGTGGGGATCCAGCGAAATGTTTTTTTGAGCATGCGAAGAATGTTGAAGCAGGATGAGGATACGGCGCTGACTTGTCTGTTCATTGAAAGTGAGGAATCCAGGATAACGCCTAGGTTCCGTGCGTGGTCTGTCGGGATGGGTGCTTTTCCAAGGGCTTCCGGCCACCAAGAGTCGTCCCATGCAGAGGGGGATGTACCTAGGATGAGGACTTCTGTTTTATCTGAGTTCAGTTTCAGACGGCTGTGTTTCATCCATTCAGCAACTTCTTTCATTCCTTCGTGTAGGTTAGTTTTGGCGGTGCTGGGGTCCTTGGTGAGAGAAAGGATGAGTTGAGTGTCATCCGCGTAAGAGATGATGTTGAGGTTGTGTTGGCGGGCGATGGCCGCGAGGGGGCTCATGTATACGTTGAAGAGGGTGGGGCTGAGTGAGGATCCTTGTGGTACGCCACAGATGACTTCAGTGGCCTCGGACTTGAATGGTGGAAGGCGGACTCTCTGGGTTCTTCCGGTGAGGAACGAGGTGATCCATTCAAGTGCTTTTCCTTGTATTCTGATGTTACAGAGGCGTTGTAAGAGGGTGCTGTGGCAGACTGTGTCGAATGCTGCAGAGAGGTCGAGGAGGATGAGGGCGACTGTGTCTCCATTGTCCAGTAGAGTTCGAATGTCGTCTGTTGCTGCGATGAGGGCGGTTTCAGTGCTGTGTTTTGCTCGGAAGCCAGATTGTGAGGAGTCGAGGGATTTGTTGGCTTCGAGGAAAGCGGCGAGCTGGTTGTTGACAGCTTTCTCGATTACTTTGGCCGGGAATGGAAGGAGCGAGATGGGGCGGTAGTTTTTGAGTTCGGTGGGGTCTGCTGTGGGTTTTTTCAGAAGGGCGGTGAGTTCAGCGTGTTTCCAGTTTTCCGGGAAGGTGGCGGAGTTGAAGGAGCAGTTGATGACGTCTCGGAGGTGCGGTGCTATGACGGAGTCTGCTTTGTTGAAGATGTGGTGAGGACATGGGTCTGTGGGGGATCCTGAGTGGATGGAGTTCATCAGGCGGATGGTGTCCTCAGTGGAGATTGGGTTCCAGTCGTTAAGGGTGTTCGCGGGGGGAGAGTCAGGGGTGCGCAATCGCGCAAACCTAAACGTTGCAGCTGGCGCTAAGTGCTGCGCAGCTGTGCATGAAAAGATGGGGGTGAAGGAGTGCGTCTCACTCCTGAATTCAGCATGTCGCCTAAAAGAAAACAAGACCTATACGATGCAGCTGGCCAGTACTTGCTGGGCAGCTGTTAAAGTAAAAAATGTGGCATGGGCTCTCAATGGTCCTTGGAACAAATGTGCCCCCTCTGTTGGAGCAACGGGGCTCTAAAAACAATTATGTCGCATGGAGCACACTGCCTCCTGAAATAATTAGGCCACAATAAAGGAGGAAGAACTTACCCCCAAAACGTGGCGCGCACTGGTTCTTTAAAAGTAATTAAGTCCAAGTGCTGGAGCAACACGAGGCTCTGTAATTAACGAATGCGATGTTGGAGCCTACGGGGCTCTGACCACAACTATGCCCCTATAATAATAAAAGCATGTGCCCCTCTGGGCCCGAGTAAAATAGGTATGCTCGCAACGGTGGAGCGGCCGCTTTCCTGGCGGGACCGCTCGGAATATGTGCCTCCTTGGAGCAGCCCGCTGTCAAGTGGGGCCGCCTGAAGAAAAAAAGGGACAATCCCGAGCCCTTTCCTTCTGGGCTCCTGGCGTGTGGTCACCAACAGTGTGCCTCGGACCCCCGGCGCGGCAACCTCCACATCGTGGGGCTCTCTACTCAACTGCTGGCGCCTGTGGAGCTCTCCCTCCTTACGGGAGCCCGCCTCACTTCTGCACCATACTTCACCCGGTCCCCTGTCTCAGGACAGGAAATTTCGTGTGGAGCCAGCGAGGCTCCAGGCTGCCGTCTCACCTTCTGGCTGGGTTTCTGGCCCCGCTCACGTCAGGGGCAGGAGTGCCTGACTTCCAGTCCGGGCTGCGGCGGCAAAACGAGGGGTAGGCTCCCTCAGAAAAAAATATACAGTGGGGTGGGCACCTGCATTAGGCTCAAATAAGCGGGGGGGGGACACCCGCATAATGTACTAAATAAAAACGAAGACGCAGGGTGGGCACCTGCGCACTGAAATCCCAAAAATAACCAGAGTGGGCACCTGCACAGCTCAGAAGGAGGAGGGAATCCCTACACTGAGGATTCCCTCCAAAAGGGTTGCAGCATCAGCGCTGCGCAGCCCACACACTTTCCTGGGGGAATTTAAAAGAAATTCAGCACAGCGCTTCCAGGGCGCCAAAGGGCTGCCAAAGTGTCTCTAGGGTCCTGGAATCAAAGCAGGGCAGAAGGGTCCCAAAAAGAAGTCCTCCAGGCATCCAGGGGCAGGGCAGAGCCCAGGGAGGCAAGCCCTCCCCTGAGCCCCAGCAGCAGCACACCCCTGGCAGATTCGAGTCCAAAAACAAGAACATTTAGGGGGCGTGGCTTGACGGGCGATCATGGCGGACGTGGCTTGTTAGAGCTCCCGCCGGCCCGATACTTATCCTGGGACTTCTCCTGGCCCCCGGACCCGAATTGTACACCACTTCTGGGGCAACAGTAGCGGTCGACACTGGGAGTCGTCCGGTGCCGGAAAGGACGTGCTGAGACCTTTCTCAACGGCGAGGCGGCTCGGAGCGGTGGGCGGCCTGGTGCCGGTTGTGCAAGCCGGGGCCTCAATTTTGATACGCCCGGACCGGAGGACTCGATCCGGGACCTGCGGCGCTACCCTTTGGCCACAACCCGGGGCTGCCTGCTGCCGGCGATCTGCTGCGGGACCCCCTGCCTTTCCTCGCAGTGTCTGCGGTGGGGGCCGGTGCCCGGTGGGGGCTTCTGAAGATCTGCGGCCTACCTGGCCTTGGTGGAGCCGGGACCCCGAGTTTGGTGGTCCCCGCCTGGAGTCACCGGCCCGGAACCTCTGGCTGGTGCCGGGAGAGACGCGCTGAGCCCTCGCTCGGTGGTGAGACACTTCGGAGCGGTGGGCGGCCTGATACCGGTTGTACAAGCCGGGGCCTCAAGTTTGGCAAGCTCAGGCCGGAGGACCTGATCCGGGGCCTGCGGCGCTACTCTTTGGCCGCGATTTGGGGCTGCCTGCTGCCGGCGACCTACAGCGGGATCCCCTGCCATTCCTCACCAGACCTGCGGTGGGGGCTCGTGCCTGGAGGGGGCCTCGGACGATCTGTGGCCTACCTGGCCTTGGTGGAGCCGGGACCTCGAGTTTGGTGGTCCCCGCCCGGAGTCACCAGCCTAGATCCTTTGACCGGGTGAGTGGACGCAGCGGAGCCCCCGGGGGCTGAGGTGTCAGTCGGGCGCCAGGCCCGGATAATTGCTCTTCCTTGCTCCTGCGGTGGCTGGGGCAGCGGCCGGAGGACCGGTGGACTGGACTAGAGTGGCCCATCTCTGCACCGTGCCTGGAGTGCCAGTGGGCGCGGAGACGATCTAATACATCTTGGCGAGGCGGCGGTGCCTGGGGGCCTACCCGATCTGTGGGCCAGTGGCGAGGGGACCCTGTGTGGCTTGGTGTGCTCTGGACGCCCCGGCCGAGGCCTGGTTGGTGGACTATCGCGAGGCGCGACCTCGATACAGGTGCGTGTCACTGATCTGCCGTCTCGGCGGCCGCCATGACTAGGGGCTCGGCCGCCACTAAGACTGGACCCATTGATAAATTCACCGGCCCAGGTGGTGGAGCAGGTGCGGCTGGTGGGGGTCAAACTGCTGGGCCGGACAACGCAGCGTTGCTGACGGCCATTACACAGTCCCGCGACATGCTGGATGCGAAGATTGGCGCGGTGGGTGCCGATGTGATGCTGCTGCGTCAAGATCTTCGTAATGCGGTTGCTCGCATTACTGAAACTGAGACCAAGGTCACGGTAGTGGAAGGAGATGTTAGTGCCCTTAAGAAGAGGGTTGCCGACATGGAACAGACTCAACGGGGCCTGGTGCTGCGGGTGGAAGATGCCGAAGGGCGGGCGAGGCGGAACAACCTGCGCTTTGTTGGCTTTCCGGAGGACTGCGAGAATGGGCCCATGGACGCTTTTCTGTCTCGGTGGCTGGAGAGCTGGCTACCCCCGGATTCCCTGTCGCGATGCTTCGTGGTGGAGCGTGCACACCGTGCCTTGACTCAGAAACCGCCGGCTGGGGAGCGGCCTCGCCCGATCATCGCCAGGCTCCTCAACTTCCACGACAGGGACGTCATCCTCCGGGAAGCGCGGCTTAAGGATACCCTGCTCTATGACAATCACAAAATTATGATATTCCCGGACTATACCAAACTGGTCCACCAGCAGAGGCACTCCTTCCTGGCAGCCAAGGCCAAGCTGCGTGGCCTGAAAATCCAGTACTCGCTGCTCTACCCGGCCCGCCTGCGGGTGATCTTCAACTCCAAGACCCTCTTTTTTGATACGCCGGAGGCCGTCTTCAACTGGACTGATGAGGCAGTCAGAATTCGACCACATGTCCAACCAGGGCTGCACTCTGGGTCGTCGCGTGGCTCGTCACAGGACCGGAGCAACCCATCAGGCAGGGGGAAACGTCACCGCAAGTCCCGCTCCCGGCGGAGGTCCCTGTCCCGGGACCCCCTCTTGGGGGACACACAGCCCGATACGGATCAATCTGATAAAGGCTCCTGATCACCGTTCACTGGAACTGTCTGCTGGATGCCTTTCATGTGCGCCTACATGTTGCAGATGCTGAGCTGTGGACGGTGGGACAGACATTGGCTGGTGCAGTATTGACTTCCTCTTTGGCGAATGCTAGGGCCTTTCCGGTCTGATGCTTTCCTGTGGTGCTATGCTTATGATTCTGCTGTATGTTTGTTGGGGTTCGGGGCACGTGCTATGGGCTGCCTCCTCCTTCTGGGACTGGGGGGTGGTTCTGGGAGTGTGCCTGGTTTAGGGGGGTTGTTTGGGATCCATTGGCATGTCTGACTTTTGGCACTACGTTTTGGGCCTAAAGTACTGTATGCCGCGACAGATGCTTCATTGTTTTTTGAGGTATTGGGGTGGGGGGAGGGGGTTTTGGGGTGTTGGGTGGTTAGGTGAAGGGGTCTGCTTCTGGGGGATTGTGGGGTTTGGGGTTCTGTTGTCCGGGGTGCACGTGGTCTTTGTGAATTTTGCAACGGTGGGGTCTGGGGCATGGGCCGGGAGTCGGGGATTGGGGGGCTGGATGCATTGTGATAATGGCTAATGTCCCTCACTCTGCGCCCTCTGGCGCTTCCATGCGTGTTCTTAGCTGGAATGTACGGGGTCTATTGGACAAGATCAAGCGGGGGGCGGTGCTCCGCTGGGCTAAGAGAGACATGGCGGATGTACTCCTTCTTCAGGAGACACACATGCTAGGTACAAGGGCCCTGAGTCTACAACGCTTTGGCTTTCATCAGGTGTTCCATGCTGGGTTTGCTAGGGGCTCCAGGGGAGCGGCCATTCTTATTCATAGACGGCTGGCGTACGTTCATGAGCGCCAATGGCTTGACCCCCAGGGCCGCTTTATATTTGTTCAAGGGAAGGTTGGTGCAGAACCTGTTGTGTTTGGCTGTGTGTATGCCCCCCCCCCTTTGCAATGGGCCTTAGCGGAACGACTGTTTGCCCTATGGACTGAACTCCCCCACTCCATGGCTGTGATTGGTGGCGACTGGAACGATGTGTTGGATGTGGCTTTGGACCGGCAGAGGAGGCCTGGAGTGGCACTGGTGTCCTCACCTACACGATTAGGAGCTATGGTTGATGGTCTGGGTTGGGTAGATGTGTGGAGACATTTGCATGCGGAGCGGCGAGAATACACCTATGTTTCGGCTGTCCATGGCTCCCTTTCGCGCTTAGATTGTGTGTTTGTTCCGAGGGCCTTTCTTGACAGAGTGAAGGGGGCAGCGATTCGGCCCGCGGACTCTCTGACCACTCCCCGGTGGCAGCTCAACTTGACTTGTGCAGAGCGCGCCCCCCCTTCAGATGGCGGATGTCCACGTGGCATCTGCAGCGCCCTGACTATTCCCAACATCTACGTAGCGCGATTGCCCACTATTGGCAGGACAACCTTACCGAGGGGATGGATGCAGTGACCGTCTGGGAGGCTATGAAGCCCACCCTGCGTGGAATTGATCTCGCTTGGTGTGCATCTGCTCGCCGGACTCGGCTGGGTAGCATTGCTGCGGCTGCGGAGCGGGTGGAGGAGCTTGAGGCTAGGCACAGCGAGGCACCCGATGATATGGCACTGCGGCTACTCCTGCAGGCACAACAGTCTTATTCCTCGGTTCTCTTAGACGAGGCTCGCCAGGCGTGGTTGGCCACCCGTAGTCGGGTTTATCAGTGGGGTGACAAGTCTTGCACTATGCTCCATAGGTTGTGCCAACAGAACCTGCAGCCCCTAACATTGCCGGGCCTTGTTGATGGTGCAGGGGTGGCGATCACAGACCCGGCAACTCTTGCAACGAGTTTTGCGCGCTATTATGGGCACCAGTATGCCTCTCGAGAGACCCTCTCCCCCGCCAGTATCGCAGATTATATTGCGTTGGTTCCCCCTTCTGCTGTGTCCGATGAGGTGCGCGATGCCTTGGACCTTCCCCTGACGGCTGAGGAGCTGGGTGATGCGCTGGGCCAGCTGAATGTGGGCAAGGCGCCGGGGCCGAGCGGATTCCCCAGCGAATTCTATAAGAAGTTCCATCTGCAGCTCGGGCCGCAATACTTGCGGGCCCTGGAACAGGCACGAGAACATGGCCGCCTCCCACCGGATTGGCGCCATGCCGAAATCGTAGTGTTTCTGAAGCCGGGTAGGCCCCCTGATCGCCATGAATCTTATCGTCCCATATCCCTCATTAACTTCGAGGCCAAGCTTCTGGCCAAGGCGCTGGCGAACCGCTTACTTCCACACATCTCGGCCCTCGTCCACCCAGACCAGGCCGGTTTTATGCCGCGCCGGGCTACGAGACACAATATACGGCGGGCGCAGGCTGCGATACAGGCCGTTGAGTCCTCGGAGGATCCGGCGGCACTCCTGCTGGCTGATATCGATAGTGCTTTCGATTCGGTCAGCTGGACGTTTCTTTTTGCCCTATTGCCGCTGCTGAACCTCGGCCCGACCTTCCTCTCCTATGTCAGGCTGCTTTACACCGAGATCACGGCCTCAGTGCGTGTCTCGGGGACGGCGTCCGCTCGTTTTCCGGTTTCCAGGGGCACGCGCCAAGGGTGTCCGCTCTCCCCTTACCTTTTTGCGCTGGCAATGGAGCCGCTGGCTGCCAGGGTGCGCCGCGATGAGCTCTACCGTGGCTTCGTCTGGGGTGCGGATCATTCGGACCGTATAGCTTTATATGCGGATGATGTGCTATTTTTCATGACAGACCTGCAGCGCACGGGTCCTCGTGTCTTAGAATTGATGCAGGACTTTGGTCGGGCGTCGGGGCTCTACCTTAACCCGCGCAAGTCGACCTTGTGGGTGCTGGGGGATGCCGCGGTGGCGTGCCCTTGGGCTGCATCCCTTCAGATGGCTGTGGAGGGTGTGAAGTACCTGGGTGTCTTCCTCTCTGCTTCGCCCACAGTGGCGTGGGACCGGAACGTCTTACCAGTGTGGGATCGGGTCCAACTGGACGTCAAGACGTGGACGCGCATGCCTCTTAATATCTACGGCCGGTCGGCCATCTTCAAGATGGTAGCTTTGCCCCGTCTCCTTTACCAGCTACAGAATCATCCCTTCCAGATTGACCCGCAGTGGTTCCGTACTGTTAACTCTGTGCTGGGCCGGTTTCTGTGGGCAGGGGGTGCCACCAGGGTGGCGCTGCGCACATGCTTTCTCTCTACCTACTGCGGCGGTCTGGCGGCTGCGGATATTCTATCTTACTATCAGGCCTCCCATCTCCTTGTGCTTAACGAGTGGTGGTATGGAGACCGTAGTGATCCGGCTTATGCTCTCGAGCATTCTCTGATGGGTGGCGCCTCCCTTCACACCCTGCTGTACTCGGCCAGGCGGAGGCGACTGCTTCCACAGGTCACCCAGGTGGTTTTCGCGGTCTGGCGGCGGGCCCTGCACCGGGTGGGCTGGTGGGGGCGGCTCACGGCTGAAACCCCGTTGTGGCGTAATGGCCTGTTACCAGCGTTGGCGTCTCTGTCCGGCTTTGACGGCTGGGATGCGATCGGGATCTCGTCCCTCGGCCATGTCCTCTCTGGTACTACCCTAAAGTCCTTTCAGGACCTCAGTTCTAAATTTAGCATGCCCAAGACCCAGTTCTTCCGCTACCTTCAACTTCGCCACGCTCTTACTCCTAGCCTGGTGGGCCTAGAACAGCTTCCAGACTTTAGCCCCATCGAGGCAAAACTTTTTATGGGAGACCTGGGTGACAAGAAGGTCTCACAGATCTACCGATCTCTGGTCACTCACTGTTCCCCGTCGCTCTCGGCGCTGAAGGCCTCTTGGGAGGGCGATGTTGGTCCCTTGGATGACGACGATTGGCGCGAGGCCCTTGAATCACCGCGTGGTGCAGCTATAGCTATCCGCCTCCGCTTCATCCAATTCAAATACCTCCACCGGGCTTACTATACTAGACACCGTCTATGGCGGGCGGGCCTTATCGCGACTCCGGAATGCCTGAGGTGTGGTTCTGAAGAGGGCACCCTTTTTCATACGGTATGGTCCTGTGAGAGACTGACTCGATTCTGGGCCGGGGTTTGGGACTGCCTGTCCGAGGTGTTGGGATGGGACCTGCCCCGTACCCCTAGGCTGGGCCTTCTTCATGTTCTGGAAAGCGTTGGGGGCAATGTTTACAAACGCCATTTGCTATTGCTGGGGCTGGTGGTGGCGAAGAGAGACTTGGCGCAGGCCTGGAAGAGCGAGCGCGCCCCCCCACTTGGGGCTTGGAAGGCTGGCCTGAACTTCCTTATGGGACTGGAGCGACCTGTTTTTGAAGCCCGGGGATGTCCCCGCAAACATTACAAAATCTGGAAACGGTGGGCGGATTACCGGGGCCTGCTCCTTGACCCCCCCGTAGACATTGATGATGCATTACAGCTGGATGTGGATCCCGCGCTCTAGGCTGCTGGCCGGCTCCACCCTTGTAGGTCTTCTCCTGTTGCTGGCCTGTGATCACGTGCACTGGGTTAGGGTGGGATAAGGGGTGGGTAGCTGCGGGTGGGGTTGGTTGGTGTTCTAGGGGTTGGGTGGGTGGGGTAGTTTGATATTTTTCGATCTATAACGCTGGGCTCAATGCTGTATTAATGCTGTGTCTCCCCCTATCTGTTGCTGACAGTCTCCTCCTGACTGTGGAGGGCTGTACTGAAATTTGCTTGAACTCGCAATAAAATTGGTTTTGAAAAAAAAAAAAACAAGAACATTTACATGGGGTCACAGCCACTATACTTATACCACGAAATCCTTTGTCTGAAGAGTGTAGAGCATGGGAGAACCAGATACAACTGGTTCAGGAGCACTTTGTTTTGCTCAGCTCCGCTCTCCCTTTCACAGGACAGGCTTGGGACATCAGACGCACCACAGGAGGTGGAGACAGCATTATGGCGGGAAGGCCCAGCCCTTTTCAGGTCCCAGGTGCAACTCCTCCCTCCCATCTACATGCAGATCTTCCTATTCACCACAGGGTAGACCCATCCTGGTGCCTGGAGCCAGCCACACCATCCAGCACCTGTCACTCACAAGCCAGACAGGCAATTCACATCACACAGCACACAGAAATGCCAACTTCTAAAAGTGGCATTTCTAAACTAACCACAATAAATCTGCGCACACTATTGTGCAGCGTTTATTCTCACAAGTTTGCACATACTAAACTTGACCTTGCACTCCCCTTAAATCAGGAATTACCATGGACACACATATCCCCCATGCATTCCTATGGGAGGGCAGGCCCATCTCACCACACTTACTCAGAGTGCGCACGCACTTTATACTGGGCCACAGTGCTAAGGTGCGCAGAGGCCTAAAATCACTAACACTATGCCAAAGGCTAAAGGCAAAAAGTTCATGGGTGAACCTGCCAAAAAGGCCCAAATCCACCAAGAGTGGGCTTCTTTCTCAAGCTTTCAATATCTAGCATTATTGGGGAATGATCAGAGAAATATTGCGGGAGTATCTGCTGAAACAAAGATCTCAAAATTACCCAATAATCTATTCTTGAGTGTAAGTTATGCGGGGCCAAATAATGGGTAAATCCCCCCCACTCTCAGATAGCGCTCCCTCCAAACATCTAGTAGAACCAATTGAACAGCTATATCAAATATAACTCTTGCTGATCCAATGAGGGCTCCACAACACAGTTTCAATCACACACACAGACCCCCCACACAGTATTGGCAAATCAACCTTTACACTCATTTGTTCTAGCTAGCAACTCCTGATAAAACTGTGGGCAGTCATAGTTAGGTCCGTACATGTTGATTATATACCAATCAACGCCCTTCCCAGTGCATCTCAAGATCACATACCTGCGGCCGGGGTCAACTTCAAGAGCCACCAGCACAATCCCTGATTTCGGGTTGACCCATGTAAGTACCCCTCTGGCATGGGTTGTGAACCCTGCTGCATGAAAGTGATCGTGCAGGTGCCTGAGTGTAATCATACCACTGCCTACCGGGAGATGGGACACTTGTAATAGTGCGATGTCAATCACGTGCCTCGCTAAGTATGCAGCTACCTTTTGCAACGTTCTAAAATTATTTAGCCCCATAAAATTTGAGGTAAGCAAACAAATTCTGCTGCCACTATACTCCATCGTGGCAATGCACCCCTGTCATAACTGTGATGTCTACATATATCTTGCTCCACAAAGTCTCATACTGGCGCTCACACAAGTCTTGACCGACAAATAGACACTGTGTGGTCACTGCATAGTCAAAAAGAACAACAACCTATCCCCCTCACCCCCCACGCCATGCCGGCCCCAACTTGGCATGGACAATGCAATCCCTCCCTCCCTCCCAAAACACCTTTTTGGGAGTGAGGGAAGCATTGCATTGATTTAATAGACCCATACTTCAGCCAATCTGAGATGAGACCATGAACCACTCTGCCTGTGCAGAGCCACCATACCTCAGATTTCTAATTGCAGGTCATGTGTGAGGGAATCTCTCAGAGCTCTGCTCAATTGAAGATTTGTCAACTTTTGACCTTTGTCTGCGCTCAAGAAAGGAAACATTAGAGTGCTGCAGCTCTGAGGTACTGTTTTCTTCAGTAATTTACATCATGTCATAGGGATCTAAGAAGAGACTTTTCAGGCCCTGCAAGTTGTGTGTAAAGTCGAGACTTTTCTCAGAAGATCCCCTGTAGGACTTTCTATACTCTTTACATCCGCATCCTAAACCTAAGGACTGTAAACATTGCAGAAACATTTCTGCCAAGACATTAAAAAACAGGGAAGCCAGATTATTTCTATGGCTCCAAAAGAAGAAGCCCTAGTCATATTCTGGTTTTATTAAGAATGAGGGCCCAAGTCGCTCTCCTTCGGAGCATAAACACAAAAATGAGGGCTCTACTCATGTGAAAAAGACCCAAAAAGACTTAAAACTACTGGAAAAACCTCTGGGTCTGAAAGATCAGTTGCAAAGGACTCCTCTTCAGATTCTACTCAAAATAAATCTTCTGACCCTTTTTCTGTGCCTCTTACTCCTCAAATGTGTATGTATGTAAATGTATGTATAGGCATTTATATAGCGCACTACTTACCCGTGGGGTCCCAAGGCGCTTCGACCACTGCGAAACCCTTCCTGGCTTCCCTGAGAGATGGTCCCTTAATGGGTATCTCCAGGGTGAGACCAGGCATCCCCGGCGGTCTGGTGGGGCCGTTAGTGAAGATGAGGCAAACTAATGCCCAGAGTTGCCGAGTGTGATCGCTGATCAGAGTGGGCACCGAGGCGAGAGAATTATCGAGTCCGCTGACCCTCGTCCAGAAACCTGCCGCGCCGGGAATCGAACCCTGGTACCGGGCCGTCCTCTGCTCTCGGGTCTGCCGCCTCTAACCTGTGAGCCACACTACTTCACTATGAGTCATCGTAGCGAAAATTAGTTCTTCAACAGACCCCTCATCCATGACAACGGCGTCACCAAGAACTTTGTCTACAGTATATTTCCTTTCACTTCCAGTCACTACAGCGTAGACGGTGACTCTAACAACGTCGACAGCTTAGTCGATGATATCGATAATGACGACCACCTCGCTCGCCGTCATCGGCTATCCGGTCGGCAGTAGCCGGCGTCGGCACCATCATTGTGGCCATAATGATATGGAAGAAGACATCTTCGTCCATTGACGAAGCAGAAAAGGCTGAAGGAGCTTTTATATGATTACAGCCAGATCAGATATCACCAAGTAAAGTCTCACTGTTGCCTCCAGCTCATCTCTTGACACAGGAATCAGGAGTTGTAGGACTTTTTTATCCAACATACAGCCCGTCACAACTAAGGGTAAAGTGCCAGGCGACAGATGAGGAAGTAGACACTAACAGAGACACTTCCACCTACTTGGAAGGGGAGTATTCTTTCGCTAATCACCAGCAGACTTTAGCTCATTGTTATGATTCTTTGCAAGAGTACTACCCTTATGAGGAACCTTATGAGGAACAACAGGGCTCAGCGCCTGTCTGTTTGGTCACCGACTTAAGGCATATCGTAATAACTACTACAAGCGATTTCCAATACCATCCACTCTGAGTTATTTAGAGGCACCCGCCATGACACCCTTACCTAAGAGCCCAGTGCCTGCTCGCACACAAGAGAACCTGGCAGTACTACCTCCTATCACATCAGGGATAATTATATCGATTGTATAGCTGACCACCCAGAAGAGGGAGAGCTACTTCAGGACCCAGCTACATTAGGTCAGGATTGGGATGACTGTTGCCCCTTTAGCACCATCGCCTTACTAGAAAGTTCTCCTACTGAGGACATAAGAGGGTCCCACAAATTATTGGAATGTGCTTCCAAGAGGTTTGATCGGCCTCTCTCAGTGAATCCAACAGAATGCTTTCTGTATGATTTTAAGGACTCTGCATGAAAATCTGTTCTATCCCCATTGTCAACTATATTTGGGAAGAAGGCCTTAAATTGATGATGAACCCAGCATCGATCATTGCAGTTTGTTCTATGGCTGGAGAAAAAATAGAAAACTCTGCATACTTTGCCAGCCTGTATGATCCTCGCCCAGATCCGGTAGTCATGCAGGCTGCCCAGCATTGCTCCAGAAATCCGTCAGTTCCCTGTTCAGCACTACCAGATAAGGAGGTCTGACGGTCTAGATAACATCGGCAAGAAATTGGCAGCAATGGCAGCTACGTCCATCAGGGAGTTGAATGTGCTGGCCATTCTGGGTCACAATGACAGTCAAATGTGGTCCCATCTATTGGCTTTCTTTGGCGTTCCTACCATTTGACAAGAAAAATTATGCAAATGAGACCTCGCAAGAAGGTGCTAGAGCATCCTCTGAATATATAGACACTGCCATGGACAGCTCCTCAACCGCTTTTAGGTAAATAGCAGGTGCTGCAGAAATTGCACCGACAGAGCTGGTTGAAAGCGACCTCTCTCCGCCCTGAGGTACAGGCGAAAATTCTGGATTTACCCTTTGAAGGGGAGAATTTGTTTGGGAAACATGTAGACGATTCTCTACAGGCCATTAAAACTGATACAGATATGGTGTGTACCGTGGGAATGTTGTAGCAAAGGTGCTCTCAATCCTTTTTAGGAAGAAGAGGACAATTTGTAGGATGGCCTTCCTGTCAGTCCTACAGATATCAGCCACATTCACAGCTGGGGTATCGATCTGAATACCCTATGCAACAATGGTACAGGGCCTCCACCACCCCCACATACTGAAGACAGCCAACGCGAAGATGAACTTTGGCTGGTGGAAAAGCCCAAGATGCGGCTTGAAGACAGACAATTTCAGGCCCTCGCAACGCCCGGACCAACCATAGAGGCACTATCTCTCCGTCTTTTATGATCAATGGGAGAGCATCTCTTCAGATAAATGGGTGTTGGACATCATACATCATGGCTGCATCCTGGAATTTGTTCAAAAACCTCCCAATCATCCCTCTACCAAGAGAATGCATTAAACATCTGTTATGGCTGGATTTTCTGATTAGATGGGATCAGCCCCTAGGGGCCCCTCCAACCCAGCCAGAACGTAACCACATCCCTCCTCAGGACCATCTATCCAGGCACCTGGGTACCTACCTGAGGATGGGGAACTCCAATCATAACAGCTCATATTATTAGAAACACCACTAAATCTATAGGGATACTAAGAATACTCACTGATTACTAAGGATATCCATGCCCTACACCACACTCATACCTTATAGTCTCGCGGCCACTCAGACCCAGACTAATCTACCCCAGGGCAGATATGACACGCAATCCGGTGTGTCTACACATGGGCCTGCAGAACCCAATGCTCTCTTTTCCAAACGGTTTACAATCCGGCAAACCTCCACGTTGGTAATCCCCCCCAACGCTCTCACTTACACAAGCCACAATCCTGTGGGTATACACGTTGGTAATCCACCCCAACGCTCTCACTAACGCCGTATATCAACGACGACCACATTCCTATGAACACCTTCAGTTATATATTGGGAAGTCTCTCTCTCCCTATTCACTAAGGGCTTGCTACTACAATATTAGGAGTTAGCCAATTAATATAATGTACCTCTTATTCTTGGCATCAAAGGTCCACTCGCTCCCTATTTATTTGATCACCACTTACCTGATCGGGATTAATCATCCGTTCATATAAACAACAACCAACTAGGAGATACATTTACCCGGATTGAACAAGAATACAAGGCACATTTCAGTTCACTAAAAACTGGGGGTTTTATTAACAATATAAACACCTACACAGATTTGTATTATAATGGACACATCCACATGTAACTGACAAAGACTATAGATAGAACACACCGCTGCAAGGAAAAGGATTAGCAATACAATAGCTTAGGGAATAAAGACAAGATTAAGATGCAAGTGTAAACTAATATGACAGGACCGATATCACCTGATTAGTGTGAAGTCTTGTTCTAGCTGTCATCTGGGTTCCTCTCTCGTCTGTGCCTTGGCTCATCTCAGACTCTCTCTCCTGCACTCTTGGATACACCTCTGCGCTGATCACTCTGCACTGGACTCCTCTCCCCCACGAACTGTCTCCACCTTCCAGCTTCAATCTAATGGTTTCTGCCGCTCTGATGCTCTTCATTCCACTAGCTTGTTCACTCTATTTTAAATGTCTCTGCGCCAATGTCCAATTAACTCCAGCTGCTCCCACAGGTTAATCCACGATCTCTCCTCCGTCTCTTCTAAAAGGCATTACTTCAGACTCCAGCTATTCACACTTCCTCCTGATAAGTAACTGCTTCTGACTGCTTCCTTCAGTTCCAGCTCACTGACTGTCTGTTTGTCTTCTCTCTGTTCCAAGCATGTCCTGTCTCTTCTCCTCTTGCAATTCCACTCCTCCAACTCTACCAACACTCTCTGCTCCTTCAATTCAACTCAGCTCTCTCTAGCTTGAACCCTCTCTCTCTCTCCTACTCCAACAGCTCCTCACTCTTCTACCACTCCAGCTTGACTCCTCTCCGCTCCTCCAAATCCACTCGACTCTCTGGCTCCGCCAACTCAACTCGACTCACTGACTCCGCCTCTGCACTTCACTGATATAGAATGCTGTTTCCTCATGGAAAGTTCCAGCCATCAGCCTGCCGCCCATCAGATCCCTGCACCACTCCGCGCCAAGGACACACACCCAGCCGGCCGGCCTTTTGTTGTGTCTTCCACACAGAGAATAATACAGCCTACCGATAAGGGCTGGCCCAGACCGGTTCTCTCCAAGTGAAAAACAGCTTTAACTATAAACTTTACCTTTACCCTGAAAGCCTCTCAGCTCCATCAAGATGGAGTCCCTCTAGTTCTAGGCCTGTAGGCCTGAAAGGGATGAAATACCCCTTAGCTCTGTCAGAATACCTACATAAACCATCAGGACCACAGGATCCAATCTCTACTATAAGCAAAAGTAACAGGCCAAAGCCAATAGGCAATAGATGGCCTCTTCTAGGTCTGGAAGAAAGGGCTTAAAGGGGCCAACACAAGCTAAGAATACCTATCCTAGATGTGAGCAAGATTAAAGTCTATATCACTGCTAAATAGAGCCAAAAACCCTGCCAAGACAACATCTCACTATCTTAAAGCAAGAGATATGTATTTTTCTCTCAAAGGGAGCGATAGAATAAGTTCCTTGGGAGCAGCGCAGCAAGGGTTCCTATCCAAACTTCTTCCTCATCAAGAAAAGGTTTGTCGGTAGCTGTTCTAGTCTCTAGGGCCGAAGTTGAATGCAGAAAAATCATCCCTGATACCATCCCGATCATTGGTGTTTCTAGGGTCCATTCTGGACTCCATGTACGCTAAACCTTACCCGACTGCAGAGAGAGTTAAAAAAAACATATTGGAGACTGCTACTTCCCTTGCAAAAAAAAGTCCACTTCAGTCAGAATGTTCAAGTCAATGTTGGGGATGCTATCTTAGTGCATTTCATTAATTTTAAATAGTATGCACATGAGACATTTGCAGTAACAGTTGGATTATACTGTAGAAAAAACAAAGGAAATCTCTCTGTGGTCTACTAGACTTGTTAAAGAATTCATAAAAGGCTTATTCTGTGCTTTTCCACCAATAAAACCTCCTGCAATATCCTCACAGCTTAAAACGGTTCGCTCCCCTCTCATGAAAGCTCCAATTGAGCCAATCTATAAATCATGAAATACGTCTCATGGAAAACAGCCCTTCTTTTGGCCCTCTCGTCAGCAAGAAGGGTCAGTGATATTCAAGCTTTTACAGACACTGAGCCTTTCTTACAATTCAAAGAGGATAAGGTGTTGTTCAGAACCAACCCAAAGTGCATCCTGAAGGGTCCAACTTCTTTTCACTTGAATGAATCTACAGTTCTGTCCACATATTTTAAAAAGTCTTCCTCCGCTGCGATAAGTGCTCTCCATTCTCTAGATGTCAAACATTGCTTGAAATTCTATATTCACAGAAGGCAAGATTTTAGAAAATCGGATCAGCTTCTCATCTCTTTTGCTCCGCCCAGGAAGGGTTACGCACTTTCAAGAAGCAGCATAGCCCGTTGAGTGTCCGTAGCAATTGCATTTTGCCACAGCAAAACAGGAAGGCCACTGTCAAAAAGCATTTAACCAGAAAGTTGGCTACATCCACAGCCTTGTTTTCTGAAGTATCATTTTCAGACATTTGCAGAGCAGCAACATGGTCGAATGAACGTACGTTCACCAAGCACTTTTGTTTGGATTCAGCTTGGAAAGCGGGTGCCACTGTTGGACAGGCAGTTTCACATCGCCTTTTACAATAAAGTAGAAATTGTTTTAAAATTCTTTCATGCAACATATTGGGTGATGATGTATTGTTATTGGTTGTACCACCATTGTTCTAATATTTCTATTTTTACCAATTGTTTATGTTTACTTCCTTTGTACCCCTTTGGAGAGTTGTTTTGCCTACACACCACCATTTATTCTTTCCTTACTGCTTGCTACTCTGATTCAAGCATGTGAGTCTATGAAAGATTCAATACTGAAGTAAAAAGAAGTTACTTACCTGTACACTGCGGTTCTCCAGTATTATCTTTTATAGATTCACATGCGACCCGGCCATCTCCACGTTTTGGGCTCACCACTCCTATACCTCATTTATATATCTTATTCCCTTTTATACTTGAGCTCCAAATCTGAGGTATGGTGGCTTTGCAGGGGAATAGTGGTTAAGGGTGTTTTCTCTGATTGGCTGAAGTTTGGGTCCCTTAAAACAATGTGAATTGGTTAACAATGCCAATTGCTTTTCCTGTGACTGTTTATGTACTTACCTAGTAACGCTTGTTTTAAATGGCATGGTACTCCCACCATGATAACAGGGAAGATTCAAGCATTTAAATCTTTGAAAGATATCAATACTAGAGAACAGCAGTGCACAGGTAAGTAACTTTTTTTCTCCGTAGATGTGGAGGCTTATGGTGTAGGGCTTAATGTCAGTTAGACATTGATAAGGGGAGAAGAGGGTAATGAGATATTGGGAACACCAGAATCAGTACTGATGCAAGAACAGCAAGAAAAGAGAAAGTTATATGATGCTGCATCTATTTGCCATGTAGAAGGAGGTGCAGTCTTCTAGAGCAGTTGTTGGTAACCTCTTGACTAATGTGAGGACCCACTAAACCATTGCTGGAATCCGGGAATCCCCACTGAGTCATTATTGGAAGCTGTGGACCCCTGGCCTAAGCAATTTCTATGATTCGAGCTTCAAAACAATGTTTACAAAAACAAGTACACACCAAACAAATGCTCAAATATTATATTCTGTGTAATTCACAATCAAATATAGAAAATGTTTTGAAATTTTCAAATTTGCTTTATTAATGTATACGTTATTCATTTTAATTTATCAATATACATTTTATTTAATATTGTAAAACAGTTGCGTAGACCCGTGAGTAGACCTTGCTGACCCCCAAGATTCCTCGGACCACAGTTAAGAACCACTGATTCAGAGCTTTCGTATGGATACCAAGTTCCTGTAGCATCAGTTACAGAATTTGGTGATTGATTGTGTCAAAGGTAGTGGACAGGTCCAGCAATAATTATGCAGCCACTCCATTTCTGTCCCAGGTTATCAGATCATCCTATGGCGAGTCGGTAGGACGTGCCTCCGCCATTGGTTTAGGTGCACATTGCAGGCCAGATCAGGAGTGAATGTAGAGGAAAGCCTCTTGGCATAATCAGCACCCAATAACTCAATGGCCGATGTTCTCAAACAACCATGCCTAAAAAAAAGAAGAACAGCACAGAGTTGATCACAATTATTGACAGACCCTCTATGCAGGCAGTACTACTGTTTGGAGGCCGGACACAATGCTTCTGCAATGTAGACACATTTAAAGGTGCCAGGTACCGAGCTGTCAGGAATGCAGTGGAGGCCACTCTGCACAACTCAACTCCTTAACAGATGATGTGCTCTCCCTCTCTGACTGCACCACAAAGACAAAAGATAATAGGAAAGCAGTTTTACATTAGGTCAACAGCAACATTTAACAAGCCTTAGCAAAGCCAATAGGTCTGGCCTTGGAAAAAACAACTTGTACTGATTTTTTTGTATGCAAACTTATGAAATATGCAAACATGGCAAACATATTTAAATAAAGGAGTGGCCCAGTACCCCAGCCCTGGTATCCAAGTGCAGTCCTTTCCAGGTAGCTGTGCACATAGAATGAATAAAAATACCATTACTCACAGTGCAAGGCAGCCAGTGAATAAAGTGCCAAACCCATTGCCTCATGCTGGAAACTGTAGTGGCCAGAAGATAATTGTGAATTGCATACGAACAGACCATCCACCCTTTTGCCCACTTATTTGGCTGAAAGAACACTCCTCTGCCGCGATGTATGAGGTTGTAATTAAAAAAGAATAAAGATTATCCTCACCTCTGATCACACTTCTTCCGATATTGAAGCTGCTTCCATAGAACCTAAGGTTATCTCTGACCATTCATGCATCACAATGTCCCTTGCACTACAGAACGTGGTCAAGAGAACTAACTTATGGAGACTCAACAACGCGATCCTTAAATCAGAAGCTCACAGGCAAACCATTGAAAAAACGATTCGTGAGTATCTCGAGCTCAATAAAAACGGGGATACTCCTGATCTCACAAGATGGGAGGCCCTTAAGTGCACCACTAGGGGCGTCCTAATCAAAATACGTTCAGCCATGAACAAAGATGCTAATAACCTGCAACACCTAGAGCAGAAAATACTAACGATTGAAAAAAGACATGTCCTCTCCAGAGATCCCCTAGTCATGAATGACTTGTTGTCTAAAAAATATGAATATAACAAGATTGTCAGTGAAAGGGCGGAGGTCTGGTTAAAGACTCAAAAGAGCTTTTGACTCTGCGAGTCCAACAAAGCGGGGAAGAGTCTGGCATCTTACCTAAAATTTAAACTTTCAGGAAAACGGCAATTAAGAGTCTAACGGATCAAGCTGGGTCTTCCCATTATGATCCCTCCAAAAAAACTGCCATTTTCAAAAACTTTTACAAGAATCTGTATAGTAAAAACCCGGATCTCGATTCTTCAAAGATAGGGGATTATCTAGATACCTGCACACTTCCTTCCCTTTCAGAACACGACGAATCAGAACTTAACCTCCTCATCTCCTCTCAGGAAATTGTAACCGGTATTAAAACCCTTAAAACCGGCAAAACCCCAGGGCCAGACGGGTTCAGCGCCTTATTTTGCAAAAGCTTCTCCCCATTACTATCTGAACCCCTTCAGGACCTTTATAAGGAATTCTTTACTAGCGGCCAAGTTAACGGCCCTCCAGCTGAGGCCATCATAGCAGTCATACCTAAAGAAGGGAAAGACCCGTCATTCCCAAACAATGACAGACCAATCTCGCTAATTAATCTCAACTGTAAAATTTATGCCATGATACTCGCCAAGAGGATTCAGAAATTCCTGCCCAAACTCATCCATCCTTCGCAGGTGGGCTTCCTAAAGAATAGATTATCTAGTGACAACACTCGCATCCTTGCTCATATATTAGAAAAGGCAAACCTGTCTGACTACCCAACCGTTGCAGTCACCTTGGACGCCGAAAAGGCCTTTGACAAGGTCGACTGGACGTACTTGGAAGCTGCTTTAAACAAATTCAAATTAGGTAACGACTTTATCCGAATGGTGATGGCCTAATACTCCAATCCGTCTGCCAGGGTGAGAGCGGGTGGATGTCTTTCTTCCTCATTTAGTCTGGAACAAGGCACGAGACAGGGATGCCCCCTCTCCCCCTCTCTCTTCTTGCTAGCTATCGAACCCTTCCTATATCATTTAAGAAATAATGATCAGATCAAAGTGTTTGACTTTGGAGGGTATGTAGTCAAGATAACGGCCTACGCAGACGATGTCTTAATAGCATCTGAAGATGCGGAGAGGAGCAATTCCAGCCCTTATTTCCTCCATAGCGGACTTCGCTGCTCAGTCTGGTTACAATTAAATAAGGACAAAACAGAAGTGAAGCTCCTAAGCCCCATTGGAGCATTCTGGGTAGTTCAGGTCTACTTTGGCAGACTAAATGCTTCAAGTACCTTGGTCCAGAGTTTGAGAAGGATCTAGTCAGTACCCTTAATACAAACGAGCTTACCCTTTACAAAAAAATCTCCTCCCTGCTGGACAGTTGGTCCCCAAAATTCCTCTCATGGTGGGGCAGAGTGGAAACGTTGAAAATCATGATCACCCACTTGATTAACTATCTTACCTGCAAACTGCCTATGACGTTATCCAACGACTTCCTGAAAAAAGTATATAAACTCTTCAACACCTTTCTATGGCAGTGGAAGAAACCGAGAATCTCCTTACGCAAACTTCAGTTACCTAAAGGGAAAGGGGGTATAGGACTGCCAAACTTCAGGAATTACCAGATTGCCTACCTATGCAAACAGGGCGCTAACTGGCTCCGCCCTCACTCGGAATACACTCCTGTATGGATACATATAGAACGAGCGATCATTAATAATATGCCTTTCTCTACTATATTGACAGCCAACACTTCCGCTTTTCCCTACTCTAGGTACATTTTGCTCAACACTAAGAGGGCCCTGCTGCACCTAGAAAGGTCCTACAAAAGTAAGGTCAAATTACATAAATCTAATCTGGCTTCCTTATGGCACAACTTGGCCCGCAAAATAAATGGCAAGTCCCTCTATTGGGAACAATGGTCGAAGTGTGGGACCAACTCAGTCAAGGACCTATACATGGGCTCATCGCCCTTGCCCTTCTCCTGCCTACAGTCCCGGTTCGGACTTACACCCATGGACTTTTATAGATTCCTCCATCCTAAATCGCTAATTTCAACCCGTTCCATCTCTCCTTCCGACCCGTCACTAACCGGTAGGCTATCCCAATTGGTACTGAAAGGCCATACAGTCTCCATGATATACAAGGCCCTCGCCCCTAACCCGTAAAAAGCACATAGGAAATGTGAAGAAACATCTTGGGAAAAAGAAGGAAACTCCTCTAATATACTGTTTGATTGGGATAGGATAAACCTCACTCCTTTCCTTAGTAAAATCTCGCCAATATTCTCCCAAACGAAACTAATGATTATCAACAGAACATATTGGACTCCCAAGAGATTATTCAAACTTAAACTTCTTGATAGCCCCAATTGCTGGAACTGCAAACTTCAGGTTGGTGACTTGGCGCACATGCTTTTTAACTGCCCACAACTACAATCTTACTGGGACAAAATGTACAATTACATCCAACTGATCTTTCACTATCGTCCACCAAAGAGTTTGCCTATGTCTTACTAGGAGATTTAGACCCGAATTTGGAAAATGTAGAAGACCGGCAATTACTGGACCTCATGCTCACACTAGGGTGCAAAGTTGTACTAAGCAAATGGAAGAACTACAATGAGGTCTCCTTTAGGATGTGGAAAGAGTGGCTGTTTTCTTTGAGAGGAGCGGACAACGAGGCTCTGCACACTTCACCATGGCGCAAATCCCACAAGAAACTTTGGGTTTCTCTTTACTCGCGAGAGCTTTGCTATGACCCTCCATAAATCCTTTGACTTGTAATGTATTCCTACTGCCTCAGGCTCGGTCAATGTCAATCCACCTTGAATTACTTTGCTCTGCTGGCACTGGACCAATAAATGCCACTAAATGCCAAGGGGCTAGACTAGCTGGTCACCTTTATTTCCTTACTGTCTTTATTCTTTCTCCCCTCTTGTGTTTTATAAATGCTTATAATTTGTTGCTGAGCTGGTGTCGTTGATTCACCTCAGTGTAACATGATCTCACTTTCTTCTTTATGCTACCGTTGTACTTTGGAACCATCATACTCTGTTTTCCTCTCCATGATGGGGTTATACCTTGATTGTCAGCTTTATAACCTTGGTTTTTGTACTGTCCTTCCTTATGTGTTCTTAATAAATAAATAAATAAAGACGATTTGAATTTAAAAAAAAGATTTGTTAGTCTGATCACATTTTTGGTGACTTTCATCAGACTAACACAGGAATGGCCATGTCAAAGCAAAGCTTATCAAGGTAGGCATTCCTCTGCATCACTTCATCTAACAGCTCAGGCGTAGCTGGACGAACTGCTTTCTGCTAACCAAGGCACACTTTTCCAGGGACATGGCGGCTACAACTGCTCTCTTTGCAGGGTACTTTTGAAAGAAATCTGCAAAGCGGCAAGCTGCAGTGCTTGGTGGAAATCATCTCCCCATGTGCCAACAAGTCCCCCAGTCTTGACAGGTCTATTAGGTCCAATTTTTCTAAGCTTGCTGTTCGGCTAATGTGCCCAATTTTGCCGTGTCCCACAGCGGGGTAGCACAGGTGATCTTACCCCACCAACCAAGTGCCATTAGTGCTGTGTGCCATCCTTGAAGTGTAACTGAAGTCGAAGTTGGGAGTAAATTGGGGTGCCTCCCCTGTAGCTCGCTCTGAGGTAGCACCCAGCTTGCATATTTCGCCTGTCCATTCTATAAGCGGGCTTATCCTAAGGAAGATGTACCCAATGATTGATGGCAGTAAGTTGGGCCACCCAGTAGTGTTTCTGGATGGCTGGAAGCGCCATTCCACTGCCGACCCATCCCTGTGTCAGTTTCACTGGGGATATTCTAGAAGAACCCCCATCCCATAGGAACGTTTGGATTACAATGTCCGCAGCTTGAAAGTATGAAGGCTGGACTGGGTACAGGGTTTATGAAGACATAGAGAAAGCGGGCCGAGCCATCGTTTTAATGATGGTTTGGCTTTTCCTAGTAGTGACATCTGTAAAGCTCTCCAGTGTTGTGCCTCGCAGATGCTTGAGTGGGGGCTCGAGATTGCATTCATACAAGAAGACTGTTTTGTGATTCTACATGAAGATCTTAATTTCATAGTTTTACTGATTACAATTGTGTGGCCAGTCCAACTATGTGTTTTCTTTGTTACCCATTGGAGTACTTACTGCTGGCACTGTTCATTAGTTATCTAGAATGAGCATTATCTTAGAATATAGTATATCAAAATTATATTAAGTATTGCGTCCTCCCCAGCCCGGGGGCATGCAAATGACCAGGCCACACACAGAGCTCTGTAGCACACGTCTTTATTCTTCCGCATGCAACCGTTAACGGAACGGACTGTGGCATAGACTTTATTGACCACACCCAGAGACCTCCCACCTGATTGTGTTACTCTGTAAGGAGCCCGCCCAGGACCACAAGGGGCCTACTGCACACTATCACACAACAGTACACTCAGGTTGTACCGAATCCATACCTGTTTGGGTGTACTTTAGGTGTGCTCTGAGCCCCCTGTGCTACGTCTGGCCTTGTGGCACACTCTATTAGCACTTTTTTGGTAGCGGAAGTGCGGTCTCTGTAAGCTTTTCCTTTCTGTAATTAATGCCATACTTCGCATTGGATGTGCAGTGAAGTCCATATTACCGCTACCATTTGTAAAGTTGGTTAGTTTTTGTTTTCCATGGCTACATTAATCAAGCAAGGTTTTCACCCTTGCTATTGCCATTGGCAAGGGGGCTGCTACAGGTATTGACTAGTACATTGCATTGGCAAACTACAATGATTGTTACATTTCTAATAGCTCCTTGCCCCATTCTTCCAAGTGCTTAAAGGCGTCTCTTAGGGCCATATGTATCAAGCCTTTTTCGATTCGCAAAGGCCGGAATTCGGCGAATTCCGGCCTTTGCGAATCGCAAAAGGCTGTTTTGCATTTTTTGATATGTATTAAAAAATCACCATCGGTAACGGGATTGCTTTACTAGGTTAACGGCGATCAGGCGGGGTTTATAGTTTCCTCCGGTGTAATTTTCTATTGTATTCTGCTCGATTGTGTCAGCTTTGTGGGGGATTCTTTGTTAAGGCGGTGGGGAGAGACCGGAAATGCGTACGATAAAGCCCTCCTCCATTTTTACTTTTAGTGTAGGGATTTAGTTCTTCTTTATTTCTCTTTGTTCTTCCTATATTTCGGGTTTCAGTTATTTGGGGCGACAGGCACGCTGCTAGGGGGGTAGGCCGTAGTCATCTGCAGGGGTGCAGGGTGGGGCGTTGGGGAAGGGGAATTTTTTGTTTTGCCTTTATTGTTTCTATGGCCTTTTTTCTCTTTCGTATCCTTCCTTTTGCCTTTTCTTTTGCTTCTTCCTTTTTCGGGTCAGTGTAGTGGGTCCACTCTTCTGTCAATTATCGATTTTTCTTATCTGTGCCTATACTTTTCACGGTATTTCAGTATCATTGGGCGGGCGCTTAACTGGTGCGAACTGTGATTGTATGCTTGTTTATCCTGAATTGTATGCCTTAGCGCCACTGTCTTAAATGAGATCGATCTACTGTGGAAATCCTACTATTTTGCCTGCCCCTTATGAGACTCTGTGATATTGTATGGCACCTGATACTTCTATTTTTATATTGAAAAATTGAGCCTTTAGAATCCTGTCATTCGCATGGTATGCTTAATAGCCAGTTTTAATTGAAATTGTGGTAAATTCGCTTCCTGGGCTGCCGAGTCGTGTCCTAATTGACTTGCTGTGATGAAACTGATTAGCGGCCGGCCCTGGTGGTTGTAGGCCCATATTTGTAACTGGTTGAAGTACCAATAAAGGTTTCCCCCCCCCCCCCCCCCCCCCCCCAAAAAAAAATCGCATCATAAGGAATCGCATAAATTTGCGATTCCTTATTTTGCTATAGCATTTAAGGAATCGCAATTTTGTGATTCCTTAAATGCTATGTATGAAGCATTTTTCTATAGCGAATTAAGCTTAAGAAATCACAATTTACCACCAACTTTCAATTGGTGGTAATTTGCGATCTCTTGTAAAAATGCACAAATTGGCATTTTTGAATGTGGCATGTGACGCACATACATGCCCATAGAGCATGTATGTGCGCCATATGCACACACATGCTGATTTCAGGGGTGCATCAGGGTGTCCTTGAGACACCCCTGCACCCTTGAAATCAATCTCATTTTGCGATTAGCAAATTGTGAGTCGCAAAATAAAATGCTTTTCACAATCATTCCTATGGGCCTCCTGGCCCATAGGAATGAAAGGGAAATTATTCCTTATTCCTTATTCCTTATTTGCGAATTTGCAACTTGCGAATTCGCAAATAAGGAAGATTAAGGAATCGCAAAAAAAATCTGATTTTTTTCATACATACCGTTTTGCGATTTCTAAATAACGATTCCTTAAAAATCGCTATTTAGAAATCGCAAAACGGAACTATGATACATATGGCCCTTAGTATTGTGCAGCGGTACACAAAAATCAAGAATATATGTGTGTGCGTTTTTGTGGTGGGATTTAATTTCCTATAAGTGTGTGTCTGTTTTAGTTACTAAACACATTTGTTACTAAACACAGAAGATTACACATTCGTTCCTTACGGGAACAATTTTTGATATATTTATGGAAGTTGTTTTGTTTATACATTCGATGTCACAGTTTACATAGCATAAGAATGATTATTACTGGTCCAATAAGATTTTTCATGTTCTTTTTTTTACTATTAATTTATACAATGTTATTAAAAAGGTGCAGCCTTCTCCAGTTAAATATCACTGTGAGTGCATAAGTCAAATTTGAACTTACACGTGAACCAGCCCAAATTCTGCCACCCTATATATTTTTGCTACTTTTTGTCCCAACAGAATGAAAGAAGAAGTTCTGCAACTGAAAAAGGAGCATGAACGCTGCCAGAAAGAGGTAAGGTGTTGGTCAGGGTCCACTTCTCTTTTCTCTCTCAAAAAATCACACTCATTGTGTGATCTTTATTAATTACTTCTTCAATGCAAGTAGAAATATTGTGTTCCTACTGTTTCGTCCTAGCTCTTTCTGATTCTAAGCCCATGTGAATTAACAGGATTGGACGCTATTTCTAAAAGCTGTTAAACCAAAGGACCTGCTCAACTGGTACCACATGTGTAATGCATGTAGTACACAGCTGTGGCTCCGCCCCCTGATTGGGTGTGCACTTATCAACCAACACTAAACCCTTCATATGTTGCCCTTAGTGATGTTTTCTTTCCACAGATGTCATGCTCTTCTCCTGTGTCACCCACTATGGCATGTATCGTAGAGATCCAGTTGAGCCAGGGATCTTGTGCTGCAAGCAGTTTGCAATATCTGGCACTTGTAGATAGCGCGTGTCCTGCCAGGAGAGCTATCTTCTGATGCATGTCTGATGATGAACACGATAGCATTCCCACAGCACACTATATATGGTACTCTGTATGTGCTAGGCTGCATGATGTTTGCAGCACCCAGAGTCAATCAGGTAAACAAAACACAACACCATCGAGGAGAGGAACAATTTGGTAATGTCATCAGTGAAAACCGCTCCAGTTCAGTTATCAGGAGAGAAATACAGTAATCCAGAGTCATCAGGAGAAAAAACCACAAGCACCTAGTAGAGGCATTAGAGTAACTAAAGCAGCACTACAGACCTATCAGGGGAAAAAACAATAACCGAGAGGAATTAAATGAAAATGGAACAGCCCAGAGAAATCAAAGAAAACCAACAGTCTGGAGCCATCAGGAGAGGCATTCGTAAGTCACTGTTGGGGGTGGGGGGACCAACACCTCAGGCCCTTCAAAAACAAAACAATAACAGAGTCATCAGATGAGAAATTAACAACACAGTGATATCAGGGCAAAGGCAACAATCTGGAGCCTTCAGGAGTAGCAACCTGGGGTCACTGTGGGGAATTTGCAATAACCCAGACCTAACTGGCAATGCAACAACAACCTAGATTTATCTAGTGATAAAGCAGCAAACCAGAGTATTTTAAGGTTGGGGGGAGGGGTAAATCCCGAATCATCAGGGGGGAGTCAATGATTCACAAACATCTAGGGAAAAGGCAGCAATACAGAGGCAGTGATGGGAAAAAACAATCCAGAGCCATCAATGAAATAGGCATCTATATGGTGGCCTTGGAGGGAAAAAAAACAATCCAGAGACACCATCGTAAAAAGCTACAACCCACAGTTACTGAGGGCAAAACACAATCCAGAACCATTATGCGATTGGTTGGGGTGGACAGACAGTCCTTTCCCACCGCTTCTGAAATAGACTGACATTTTTAGGTCTAGATCAGTAGACTGCTGTAGCTATTCCTCTGTATGCTTTCAACCAAGGGTTTCAGGCCAGATCCTGATCAGCCACACAGTGACAGTAGATATGGTATCAACAGATGGAGAGGAGTACAGCCGGACTTCGTAAATAAAGGAGTGATGCTGTTGTGTCTTCATTCATGGAAATGTAGTTCACCGTGCATTTCTACTAGCGATGGTGTTCTATGCTTATCTGGACCATCAATGTTGGAGAGCAGAGGGCCACCTCAAATAGGAGAGCCTCACAAGAACATGTAAACCTCTGGGGGGCTGATATCCAAATTGGATCTTTGTGCAGTCAGTTAGAGCACTAAATCTCCCACTGTATCACCCAACCAATTCAAGCTCTTCTTCCCCGGCTGCGCGATGACCACAACAAAATAGTTTTTTGTGTAGCACATATATTTGGTGCATAGTTCCTTCTAATGTCCCCCTAGAACAGGGCTCTGGAAGGGAGGCCCACCCTGGTTGTAGCGGTGTCAGGTTTTCAGCATAATTGGAGACTGTTTAAGGGATTGTCATGACCGGTTCTTAAGTTAATGTTCATAAACAAACCATGGCCACGGTGGCTTAAACCTGCCAAACATTGTCATGTCTGTTGTCGGCCATGTTATTACACATGCATGTGACCATGATAGGTATGAAATTAACCATCTGTTGGAAAGTGAAAAACAGAAAAATATTGGTAATGGCATTGTTGAGCCAGCTATAGAATACCAGACCAAAGTTGCAGCTTGCCAACACTGGGTCTGATTAGATTTGTTTAATACATTTCTTTTCTGCTCTTCGTGTGACTTAAGTGAGGGCTACTACAATGTGTTCTGATATTGTGCTGATGGTCTGTTGTGTTCTGCGCAGTTCTAGTGCCTTGCATAAAGCGCCATGCCATTTTCATGCCCTAATATTGTGTCCTGCTCTCTGTACATTCCTGTCCCTGTGTCTGACTCCCCTTGAACCTTCCATCAATGCAGCTGCAGCAAGCGTATGCAGAGCTGAACCGGAGGATCATAGAGCATGACAAGAGTGTAAGGAAGAACAAGGACAAGACGGAGATCACCCTGCAGGTGAGGAGAAGAGTGAAGGGGAGGGAACTTGTGCTTTGTTCTCACTATAAATACCACATTTTAAATACAGTCATATTGCTGTAAGTCTACTCTCACCATGTGGTTTATGCGACTACTGTTCTGTATGAATGATCATCTCAATGTTCATTTTGTGAAGCAGTTATGGA
This sequence comes from Lissotriton vulgaris, assembly GCF_964263255.1. NCBI lineage: Eukaryota > Metazoa > Chordata > Amphibia > Caudata > Salamandridae > Lissotriton > Lissotriton vulgaris. Next base: position 2,004,907,568 of record NC_141691.1, on the reverse strand, counting down.
AAACCAGTTCTATAATTTAATTATATCAAACACACAAGTTCTCCAGTATTGGATCTTTTATAGATTCACATGCTTGAATCATTCCTCATCTTCAAAGTGGGAGTCCGTCAGTAACTTTAAAATAGCACTACTAGGTACTGACAACTGTGAAAGGCACTGGAAGTGGCCTCTTTTATTAGCCCACCCATCTAATTGTAAAGGGCCCAAACTTCAAATAACTAGATGACTCACCCCTGCCAGACAACTTCACATCTCAGATTGCTACCGCAACCTTTGGTGGCGGAAGGGAATTTTGGTGTTTTACTTTTCTTCAAGTACAGCTAATTGAACTTTTAGCCATTTCCTTGGACTTTAGGGATACTCATTAGCCTATTGCCTCTGAGAAATGGCATCAATGGAGAAATCCGAAAGGAGTTTGTTTAAGGCTTGTGATTCCTCTGACAAAATTAGAGTTTTCTCTGGTGACCCTCAGAAGAGATGCATATACTGACTCTACCCAGACCACAAGGGCAAAGATTGCAAGATATCTCAATGACCATGGGGGGAGACTTCTTATATGGGCCCAAAACAATAAAGCAACTGAACAACTCTCTTTGTGTGGATGAAGCTGAGACTATATCCTCTAAATATTAGAGGAAAATAGAAAGCCTCATAGTGCAGAATCCTCAAGGGCCAAGACCAATCCTGGAGAACTTTCTTCAGGAGAGAGTGAGAAGTGAGGAAAAACGTAATAAAAAGAGTTTAAAAAGTCAACCGATGGGGAGGAGCTTCGCGGGCAAGCAAGATGGCCGCGTAAGCTCGGAGCTCAGGAGACCCTCCGACCCTCCGCATAAATCCTGGTCGAAATCCTGATCCACGGTGGTGGATTCTAGTTGGCGAATGGTCGTAGACACGGGATCTACTTTCCGATCCAAAATCCGACACTCCTTGACGAAGTTACGTCGTGTCGAAATTCGGTGCCAGGGGTGCACCATTGTCTCGGGGATGGCCGACGGCTGCGATAATGAAGTGCATGATCGATATGCTGAGTGAGCGCCTCCTGTTCCAGCTGGCGGAGCGAACGGAGCTGCGAAGTGGCCTATCGCTGACTGAACATTTGTGGTAGCTACGCTCCGCACTCGCTTGAGTGCCTGAAGTGATCTCTGAGTGCTACCCTTTGTCCTGCCTAGACCCAACATGGCTGGCAGGGGTGATCCTGATAGAACGGCGAACCGGGCCAGCAGGAAGGCGGTCCAACCTCAGACCAACAAGATCGACCGGTACGCCCAGCAAAGGACCTCGCCAACTGTTGCCGCTCAATCCAAAGACTCTCTACGTGCGGGCTCGCCAGAAGGGTCGGAGCCCACGCTCCGAGACATCATGGGGGCTATCGCTGGCATCAGAACAGAGATGCATAAACAGCACGAGGTCCTGGCGCACAAAGTGGATACCCTGGCGATTGACCTCAATCTGATCAGGGCCGACCTTGGTAAAACTAATGACAGAGTGAAATCGCTTGATATTAAAACTGCCAGCCTTACGACCGATGTCTCGGACCTGCAGACGGAGGTCCGGAATTTGAGGTCGATCAATGACCTGTTCTCAAGGCGGCTGGAGGACTTTGAGGGACGTGCCAGGCGGCAAAATGTGCGCATTATTGGGGTACCGGAGGGTGCAGAGAACTCGGCCGCCGACCTCTTTGTCAAGGAACTGATCAAGACTCATCTGGCCCCGGCGGGCCTCAGCCATTTCTTCTCGGTCGAGCGGGCCCACAGAATACCGGGTGGTCCTCCGAAGACGGGCGTCGCACCGAGACCCATCATCGCCCGCCTATTCAACTTTAGAGATCGAGATGCGATCCTACAGGCTTCGAGGCGACATGGACCCCTCAAGTTCCAGAACGCTGATGTTAACTTCTACCCGGACTTTACTAGGACCGTTCAGAGACAGCGCCAAAGTTTTGCGGGAGTGAAGCGGCGCCTCAGAGACTTGGTGATGAAATACTCCATGATGTTCCCCGCTAAACTGCGTGTTGAACGCGATGGCCGCGCTCTGTTTTTCGACATGCCTGAGGCTGCGAGTGACTGGCTGGACACTTTGCCGCACCGACGCGAGGAACAGGAGGAACATTCCGAAGGTGCCTCTGGAGGCCCCGATCATCAGGAGTAGTACTCATCACACTAACTTTATCGGTTGGTGTACCTGTTGACTATGACCTATCATGCCAAGCTGTTGCACTTTATTGTGACTATCCTTTTCCTTACATGGAGGGTGGCGGGGGGGACTACGTGATCTCCTTTCTCCTCTAGGGTCTTCTTGTAGCTTCGTTTATGGGGCGACAGGCACACTGCTGGTTGGGGGGGCTTTTTAGTCTAATGCAGGGGTGCAGGGTGGGGGGTGGTGTGAGGTTTGGTTTTGTGTGCTTTCTTAGTTTATTTCTTCTTTCTCTTAGGCAATGTATTGTATGCTCTGCTTCCTTTAATGCATCGGTGGGGTCTATTGGGGTCGGCGGAGGCCTGAGGTTTGACGATGGGGGGTAGGAAATTAAAAGTTCTGTGTTGGAATGTTAATGGCTTGGGTGATCGCATCAAGAGAGGGGTGGTTTTGCAATTGTTCAAAAGAAATATGCCTGATGTTGTTCTGTTACAGGAGACACACTTGGTGGGGAATACGTGCCGTGCGCTCAACAGGAAGGGTTTCAAGATGGTGGCACATTCAGGGTTCTCTTCGGGGTCCCGGGGGGCGGGTATTATGGTGCGCACGTCTCTCCCTTTTGAGATTGACTCCACTATCGTGGACGAGAGGGGGCGGTATGCTGCAGTCACGGGGCGGTGGGAGGGGTGTGCTTTGATTCTGGTTTCGGTTTATGTTCCCCCGGGGCTGCAAAACAACACTTTTCAGGACCTTGGAAACGCCATTTTGAACCTGCCTGCGGGGTTGCTTATTGTGGGTGGTGACTTCAATTCGGTCTGCTCCGGGACCTTGGACAGACATCCGCCTAGAGACCTCCGTAGTTCGCAATCATGGCTGCCCGACTTCCTTGATACTATGGGGTTGGTCGACTGCTGGAGACTCATGCATCCCACCCAGAGCCAATACTCGTTTCATTCTGGAGCACATGGTAGCCTCTCGAGAATAGATTATGTCCTTGCCTTGGCGGCCCATGCGCCGGCGATCTCGGAGGCCCGCTTGTTGGCGAGGGGCATCTCGGACCATTCCCCGGTGTGGGTGTCTTTCGATTTCGACATTTTGGTTGCCGAGCGGCCTGTGGTGGTCAATCCATGGTACTTTCGGAACCCAAAGACTCGCGGACTCTTGGCCAAGGCTATTGAGTACTATTTCAATGAGAATAATGGGTCGGTTACATCAGCTGCCACCTTATGGGAGGCGTTTAAGGCGGTCCTGCGAGGTGAAGCCTTTGGCCTCATAGCGGACGTCCGTAGGAACAGAGACGCCGACATGGTGCGCATTGATGCAGAGATTATGGAGCTGGACTCTCAATTGGAGGCGGGTCCTACGCCTGAGCTGCTCCATACCCTCTCTCTTAAGCAACTAGATTACCGCGATCTTGCCTCCGACGCTGCTATCGTCATGGGTAGAGAACAACAGGGCAGGATTTACAATGTCGGTGACAAGGCGGGCAAACTCCTAGCTTGGCTTGATAAGAAGGAGAGAGCCAGTCGCGTAGTTCCGGAGGTGTTGGGGGACGACGGCTTGCTGGCCACTGACCCGAGGGCAATCGTTGAGTCATTCTCGGACTACTTTCGGGGCATTCACACTTCGGTCTCTGACCGGTCTGAGGCCGACTTGTGCGCTCTCTTGGCAGATATTGATCTCCCGCGCCTGTCAGAGGCAGACCGTGACGACCTGGACAGGGCTATCACTGCGGACGAGATTGCCCTCGCCATTCGCTCCCTTAGGTCTGGCAAAGCGCCTGGCCCCAATGGTATTCCTGTGGAACTTTATAAAATCAAACCGGATGTGGTTTCCCCGCACTTGTGGAACATGTTCCTGGAGGCGCGGGAGGCAGGCATGCTTCCCCAAGACCAGAGGCTGGCCACCATTGTGGTCATCCATAAGGAAGGGAAGCCAAGAGATTTGTGCCGATCGTATCGCCCCATCTCTCTGTTAAACGCGGAGCCTAAGATTCTAGCCAAATTGCTCGCCAACCGACTGATTGGCGCAATTGGCGACTTAGTGCACCCGGACCAGTCGGGCTTTATTCCACACCGCAACACTGCCCTTAACCTTCAGAGACTTCACGGAGCCCTGGCTAGGGCCCACATGCTTGAGGAGCCAGCTGTCCTGGCGTCATTGGATGCCACGATGGCTTTTGACTCCCTGGAATGGAGTTACCTGTGGGCAGTGTTGGCGAAGCTCGGCTTCGGCCCGGAATTCGTGGGGTGGGTCAAACTTCTGTACGCTAGCCCGTTGGCTAATGTAGCGGTCAATGGTCGAGTTTCGGCGCCCTTTGTTCTTCAGAGAGGCACTAGGCAGGGCTGTCCTCTGTCGCCCCTCTTGTTCGCACTTGCACTCGAACCATTGGCATGGTTACGCAACCACCCAGACATACATGGCATTCGATGGTCCCCTGACTTCGAGGACCGAGTGTCATTATATGCAGATGACATCCTTCTGTATCTCACTTCCCCTTGCAAGTCTCTCATCGTGGTCTGCGACGTGCTTCGACTCTTTGGTCAGTACTCCGGCTTGGTTATTAACTGGTCGAAGTCGCATTTGTATGTTCTGAAAGGGGGGACGCCTCGCCTCCCGAGAGGCTGCGGCATACAGGTGGCGAGACAGGGTTTCAAATACTTGGGGATTTACATCTCCACGGACTCTAAAGCGCGCTACGAGAACAATCTGCTTCCCCCTCTTCTTCGTCTCCGGCGGGATGTGGAGGGGTGGCGTAAGCTTCCTCTTTCCCTGCTTGGGCGCGCGGCGCTATTCAAGATGATGTCCTTGCCCAGATTCCTTTACGCCCTGCAAAACACTCAGGACCCGGTCCCGGCCCGATACTTTGGCGAAATTGAGAGCTTGCAACGTGCCCTACTTTGGGATGGTCGGCCCCGCATTGCTATCACGAAGCTCACGCTCCCGTGGTACGATGGGGGGATAGCGCTGCCTGACATGCGAAGATACTACTGGGCCTCCCAGCTGGCAGCCATTAATCATGGCCTATATGGCCCTGCGGATAGTCCAGGGTACGCCATGGATCGGTGGCTCCTGGATGGCGGGAAATACCATAGGGCGCTGTATACGAGGTCTCTTGATAGGCGGATGTCTGGGCCAACGAAAACTGCTGTACACATCTGGAGAGCGATCACAAAGGCGCAGGGGTGGAAAGACAGACTTACAAAGGTGACCCCACTCTATGATTCTGATATACTGGGTAAACTATGGCACACTAAAGGCTTTGACAAGTGGGACATGATCAGTATTTCCAGGGTGGAGGATATGATGTTGCGAGGGGAGGTAAAGTCTTTTGCCCAACTACAGATGGAGTTTCAGCTGGGTGGAACGGAATATTTTCTGTACGCCCAGCTGAGACACACACTATTGTCTGCTATGCCGGAGGGTGAGGTGGTTCCCGACAGTTCTCCCCTGGAGGATCGAGTACTGGATGGCCACATGCCGGACAGTGCTATCTCCTTGACGTATAAGAAGCTGATCAATGTCCGCACAGATCTCCTCCTGGGGGTGAGAGATCAGTGGGTGCGGGACGGGATAGAGATCGACGACGAGGACTGGCAATGTGCTGTGTCATCCCCCAAGGAGGTCGCTATCCCCTCCCGTCTTCGATTGGTGCAGCTAAAGATCTTGCATAGAGTCTATGTCACTGGCCCCAGGCTTATACATATGGGACATTCTGCTGATGGCCTCTGTAGGCGTGGTTGTGGTGCTCTCGCCACCTTCATGCACATCATTTGGGAATGCAACGCGATAGCTTCCTACTGGAGGCGAGTGCACATGATCATGAGCGAAGTGACCGGGGTGGAAGTACACGCGGAGGCCCGAAGATGCCTCTTAAATATCTGGGGCCCGACAGATTACAACGTTGCCCAGACCCAATGGGTGACCCTTGGGAATATGGTTGCGAAGCGGGACATTGCACAGATGTGGGGAGCAACAACAGCCCCGAAGGTGGTACAGTGGAAGGCCAATATGGATTGGTGTATGTTCCGGGAAAAGACTGTATATGTTGCCAGGGGTAAACCTAAAAAATGGCAGAAATTGTGGGGGGCTTGGAATGAGTACAGGGGTGACATTTGCATACCTCCAGAACCCGCTCCACAGGAAGAACACTTGTCCCCATAGCCCATGATTCCAACTGACGGTTAGATATCTCTATTATCCTGTGTTTCCTTCTCCCACCGTTCTCAGTATCTCTATTGTTCTGATTACAACTGTGGTCATTGTGCTTGACCGACTCCTCGACTAGGCCTCACCGCACATTGGTTTCATTGCCTTCTTTCCTAGCGCCCGTTTCGGCGCCTCTTTCTGTACCTTTCCCCCCCTTTTTCTTCTGATACAAAAACTGAAAAAAACGTAACCTTCATTCGTTCTGATATTCTGCTTCTTGCACTCTGATTTACTGCATTTTGCATTGCTGCCTAGCCTCCGGGATGTAAGGCTGAATAGCTGTGTGCACTATTTGAAAATAAAGGTTTTAAAAAAAATTTTTAAAAAAAGAAAGTCAACCGATACTTCTTTCCCGAAAACCAATAGAAACAGAGGCATTCTCAAATTCAATGACTCCACTGTCAGAACCACTGACTAAAAAAAACAAAGGTAATCACCGTTGATGGTGCGCCCGTCGACGACGTTGTCAACTATGCCCTTCAACGAAATGTTGTCTACGAAGTTGAGGAGAGAGTGTGGGGAGAAGATATTGGACTGGTCAACGAAAACCCCATTGCCGTCTTGACTGTAAATTGTAAATTGATACTTGTATAGCGCACTACTCACCCGCAAGGGTCTCAAGGCGCTTGTACGAATACCGCTGTGGAACCCATCCTGGCTTTCCCTGTGAGGCGTCCACTCCTGGGCACCCCCAAGGTGGAGGCTAGGCGTCCTTAGCGTTGTGGGGGCTGTTGTGGAGATTAAGCAAGCTATTGCCCAGAGTTGCAGAGTGGGACTCCCTGATTGGAATAGGCACTGAGGTGAGAATTATCAGGTCAGTGGAATTTTTAGCCCAAGACCCGCCGAGTCGGGGAATTGAACCCTGGTCCCGGGCTAGACCTCTGCATCAGGGTCTGCTGCTCTCACCATTGAGCCACACTTCTCCACTGTCTGTGAAGTTGACAATGAAACCACGGGCAAAGACATTTCTATCGACTACTTCCTCCAAGACTTTGTCGGAACACACCCATTGATGCTATTAACATTGACAAAGTATTCGCCATTGATTATAGCGCTGATGGCCCTACTATGCTCGGAGCATACCTCGCCAACCTAGATACCACTTTAGCCCCCGGCGAATCTTCTGGATACAGAAGCAGGGGAGGATTCTGATCCAGATGATCCCTTCTGAGCAGCATATAGTTCATATATAATTAACTTCAAGTTCCAGGACACAGAGGTGGAACAACCTGAGACATACCACCCACAGATCACACACCAGAGATCGGAAGGCAGGGAATACTATGACCACCACTTAGGTAAATGCATATGAAAACTATATGTAAAGGCCTATGATGAGAATACCAGTGGATCTTGTTAAAGATCTAAGGCACATGATGGCAGAATGTTGAGTATAACCAAATAAAGCACTCCTCGTTGATCTTCCAGTATGGTTTATTCAGTACAGTATAATATATGAAAGTTTCCCCATTGTAAACTGCAATAATCCCCTCATCTGCAAATTCAATATTACTGCCATAGCACTCCGGCTTCTTCCTCATCCAATGCCTCCAGCCAACTGACCTCACATTCCACCATGAGATCATTCTTTCTATTACATCACCCACAACTGAATTCCAAAGTAACAACTAACCACAACACCGCCTTTTGCGAATGCTTCCAGCTGGTCCACATCAATCGCCTACACTGTTCCGCCTCAACAAGCACCTAGGTCTCAGCCACCAGCACCATGAGTATCATAGGAAGGTGTCACAATGTGCCTTAAACTCCACGTCAGTCAGTACAACAGTTTTTAGATGTGCCTCAACTACCCAGCCTGTTAGACAAATTGGATGATGACCAATATACAGACATGGAGGAGGGTGAAAAATGCCGAACAGACCCATTGAGGTGAGGTGAATGGGATGATACATCCTACCAGTCGCAAAATTCCAACACCCCCGCCTGCAGATTTACTGCCTGCTGATATTGGCCGATTTCACTCTTTGGTGGCTAAAGCAGCCAAGAGATTCGGGTAACCTGTGACAGTGAAAGAAACTGATTGTTTCCTGTATGATTTCAAGGAACCCTCAAAGATGTCGGTCAAGGCAATCCATTAATATATCACATCTGGCAAGAAAGCATGAAACTTATCCAAACTTCATCAGTGGCAGCAGTAGTACTGTGAACAGATAAAAATTGAAAATCCCAGCAAAATCACTATTGTCCTTCCTAAGTCACCTTACAACTAATTCTGTTATTGTGCAGGCAGCACAGTGGAGGTCAAGAAACCCAATGGCACCTTGACCAACACCTCCAGAGCGAGGAGGCCACAGACTGAACGTGGCGAGGAAAAGAGTTTCCTGTATTGCGGCTATGTCAGTAGGGGCTGCTAATGTCATGGCAACTGTAGGTATGTAAGGTAGATGTGGGCTGACATACCCCGATCTCTGGAATTGCTATCGGAGGATAAAAAGCAGTAAGTCAGTACTATCCTCCTCACGGAAGAAAAAGCATCAGCTCCAGTCATAGATTCAGCAATGAATTTCTCAAACATCAGCTTCAGACAGCGAGCCAGTGAGGCAGTTTTACTCCAACATGGCCACTGCTTTCAGACCAGAAGTGCAAAACAAGATAATAGACTTGTCATTCTATGGCAAATAGCTGTTTGGTAAGCACATGGACACAAGGTATCAAAGAGGATCCGGAGTCCCTCAGATCTCTGGGTGCTCTAAAACAGCAGAAACCTCAGCCCATTTGAGGAAGAGGCATAATGCAATCCCACCAAGGTCTGCATCAAGGCTATAGATATACACCATACCAAACCTGTCCATCGACTTCCAAAGTCCTACCAGTATTATGCATCACGTCATCAACAACCATACAAAAGCGTTTGCCACTCCACCCCACCCCCGCAAAAAAGGGTCAGGACGCCAGACGTTTTTGACAATATCCAGGCACCGGATAATAACATACACAGAGACAGAACATCAGGCCCTGTAGCGGGCATAATATCTACCTTCTACAGCAACTGGGAGGCAGTCACTACAGACCTCAAGTCTGTGCTGGACGTGATCCAGTATGGCCATACATTGGAGTTCATTCAACATCTTCCAAAAACTCTACCCTCCAGAGTAAAACACAACACCTGCATTTATTGAAGCCAGAAATTCCAACCATGGTTCAGAAGCTAGCTATAGAAATCTTCCTAAAACATCATCCAAATGTGTGGTTTTATGGTTTTATTCTGGATAATTCCACATAAAAAATTAAACGGCAAAAGAGTGGAGGCCCATTCTAGATCTACTCCAGCTCAATCTATATCATTCAGAGTGGCATCATCCAGGAAGTTTCACCCTTAATAATGAGAAACAAATGTATTTCATTAATACATTCCAAGCTTTATATTTCTACTTTCCCATTTTCACGAAGCATTGCAAATGCCTAAGAATCGAGGTAGCCAGTTGTGACAACCAGTTTGATGTCCATCCTTTTTGGCATCCGATCTGCTCCCAGAATCCTTTCCAAATGTATAGCTCCAGTAGACTCCCAACTTTGATGTCTAGGTCATCGGGTTTACCTTACCTAGATGATTGAATGTTCACAGGCTCGTCTTTAAAGTCTACCAACAACTCAGTTAAACCCTGCATTGAACATTTCAAGTCCATAGGCCTCCAATTAAACAAAAACAAATTTTCTTTAATCTCTTCAAAAGTCATTTGTTCTTAGGAGCTATTATAGACACAGAAAAAGCAAGATCATTACCATCAATAGGGAGGCAAATTGATCTTTTGATGTTGGCAAAGCAAATAATGAAACAGAAATAAATTAAAGTATGCCTCCTCAAAAGTCTGTTAGGCATGATGTCTTCCCATATCCTGCTAATGCCATTCTGCAGACTATACAGAAGACCATACAAGAAGAGTTGAACATACTTTTGAGGACAAAGTAAAAGTAACTGCAAAAATGATTTAAGCACTTCTCTCGTGGACTTCACAGGATGAATGGTAAAATAAGGATACTGTTCCTAAAAAAGAAGGAAAAATAGAACCATATAGAAGCTGGACGGATCATGAGGGACAGTAAATAAGACTGTTACATGTTGCCCTCACACATCCGGAGGCATGTCATGCTTCATCAAAAGGCAGTTGCTCCTTGTCGGGCGGGCGCTGCAATGCCCTAGGGGTCCCCGAAGGGTCACTTTGGAGGAGATCTTTTGTCTTTTTGCCGTTTGATGTGTAAAAGTAGTTTCTAAGTGGGGTGGTGGTTAGGGGGCTGTGATGTGAGTTAAAACTGATTGGGGATATCACATACACCTTTAATACCTGGATTCCCCTGTCAGATTGAAAAACCTCATAGGCTAGTGCTATTTAGGGGGTTGTAATGTACCCTATTAGTCTGGCTTTTGCACCCTTAATAGGATCAAACTATGGTCAACATGTTTTGCGCCCCTAGTGGTCAAAAGGATCTTCAGGACAATAAATATGGGTGAATTTCCTACCCCACTGTTGTGTTGAAAAAGACTACCCTAACAGTAGTACCTACTTGTCTTGGTGTTGGATGTCCAATCTAAGACTGCGTGTTTTAAACCCCCATGAAATGAGAAAGAGGTGCTGCGCACTGGTATGCTAAATGTTTCTGAGTGCAACCCACTTGCCGCACCTACCCTGATCCCCACTTCACCCGAAAGATCACAGGACGACCTACGTTCAGGCCTTTCATTCCTTCAACCAAGGCGTCAGCTTGTGGTTACCACTGATGCATCAGTGGTAGGATGTGGGGTTCACTTCCTGGAATATCCGCATGAGGACTCTGGGCATCATAAGAGAAATGTCTACACAAAAGCATGCTCATACGCACAGCAGCCCGGAGGGCTCTGCAATGTTTCACCCACATATCTCCACTGTGCAAGTAATGGACCGAACGGACACCGCCACCTCGATGTTCTACTTAATAAACAAGGTGGAACACATTCTCAAATTCTGTCAACAGAAGCTCAAAACTATACCATTGGGCGATTCACAACAGAACTACCTTTACAGCAGATCAACTCCCAGGACAGCAATCAGGCAGATTGTCTCAGTAGAACATTAGCGGATTGTCACAAGTGGAAGTGGAAGGACAGTGTGCTAAACCAAATACTCCAGACCTAGGGGAAACCAAAGATAGACCTGTTTGCAACAAGGAACAACAACAAAAACTGGTCTTAGGCACCCACAACTACCCGCCCCCCCCCCTCCACCCCCAAATGTTTGCCTATGTTTTCCTCTCATTCCCTCCTACACAAACTGATAGTAAACATTAAAAGAGAACCCTACAGGCCTTAAAAGTGAAATCAGAACCATGCAGGCTAATTCTCATTGTCCTGTTCTAGCCAAGACAGTATTCGTTTATGGACCTGCTACACTTGCCCAAGAACCATCCATTCTGCTACAGTTGACAGCAGATCTTCTCTCAAAATACCGGGGTCAAAGTCTTCACCCCAACCAGAAATTGCTCACATTAGTAACTTGGTTACTGAGCATGTGGACAGCTAGATATCATGCAGCATCCTTTTGCTTCAACTCAAGAATCCCTTTATTATTTGCTCATAAATGTTCAGCAGCTAATTTATGGAGGATGTAGAGATGTTAAACGAGCTGGAAACATACGCTGCTGATTTAATATTCTTAATAGTAACACAAGCGCAAAGAAAGTCGGGGGCATATAATTAATCTGCCGTATAACCCTGGTTTGCACCTGAGCTCACTTGACCAGGTACGCTAGGCACATCCTGAGACTAGGTGCTGCATTAACCGAAAAGGGGACATTTTCTGCTCATGAGCCATCTGTGACAGTTCTTGAATGTGTAGATGAGTGAGCAGGAGACACACACAAAGGGAGCTGAGGTGCTCTGCTGTTCTGCGTATTTGTGTTTTCAAGCACAATAACCAATAAAGTCTACTGTTTTAAAGTAGGGTATAAGTTACTTTATTCGGTATTCTAACAAACAAACGTCAATGAAAGCACTGACTTCTCTAATCACAAGCCCTCACCCACCTGGAGGTGGCATGCTGCAAAAGACACACAGATGATGGACAGAATGCAGAGCAGATCAAACATTCACCCCTAGTCAAGAGATCTGGGTTAAATCTATTGTTCTTTTGCTGACCTTGCCACCCCAGTTTAGACCTAGCCATGTGCAAATCAGTCTTGACACTCTGCTCATGGGAACAGTCCAGCCCGAACTGCCAAGCCAGGTCTTTTCCTGAACTGGAAACAAGCATCCTGGGACCGGTTGTGGGGCATTACCCCTCATCAGCCAGGCTAGGTCTTCCCTGAACTGGAAACAAGCAACCTGAGACCGGGTCTATGGCATCACCCCTCATCAGCCAGACTAGCTTGAATTCAGAGGCACATTGAACCTGGGAACCAAATTTGGTCATACCCGCCGCACTTAGGTCAAGAAAGCAAAAGACATACAGATGATGGACGTAATGTAGAGCAAATCAAACATTCACCCCCAATCAACAGCTCTCTTTTAAATCCATTGTTGCTTTGCTCACCATGCAACCCCAGTTTAGACCCAGCCTTATGCAAATCAGTCTTGACCCTGTGCCTCATGGGAATAGTCCAGCCCAAACCTCCAAGCCAGGTCCTCCCAAGACCGAAAACAAGCATCCTGAGACTGGTTTCAGGGCATCATCTCCCATCAGCCAGGCTAGCTTGAATCCAGTGGCACAGTGAGCTAAGGAATGTCATCTGTATTTGCCATTTATTCTATTACAACACAATTCATATTTTCAGGGGTATGTTGCAAGGCAAGGAAATGAACAGTCATTTTCTAGTGATTCATTGGCATCTCATTTTGCTCCTGTGTTCATTCATTCCAGTTTTGACAAGTCTTGTTGTCATGCCAATGTATTTTAAATTGGAAGGGCGACTAATTAGGTAAATGTAAATCTTCGTGTTATAGTTTGGATGTTTTAGTAGATGCCATTTTCCTTGAGGTCCCAGAATCACTTCTTTTGTTGGGCTGGTACACTAGCAGACATTATACTGTCCGCAAGGGTAGTGTCCCACAACCTGTTGTTGTACTGCCCACTGGTTTTTATTTTTTCAGTCTTGTGTGGACTAAAAGTTCTCCCAGATTGCCAATGCATTCAAATGTAAATACTGGCTTCTGAATCATCAGCCCCTGCTAGTGAGTATATTCCATTTGGTGATCATCTTTTTCATGTCATTAGACAGGTGGGGGTAAATGTAGTGACACACATATAGTTGGGTTGATCATTTTTTATTTTAGATTCTGTAATTATTTCTCTGCCTCTTCCGGACTATGCGGTTGAACTTTTATGGATAATCTCGGTTTCTTAGTTTATCTGCAAAATCCTCTGCTTGTTCATCGTATTCTGAGACATCTGTATAATTCCTCCTATTTTTAAGAAATTTACCGAAACTGAAGATTAGTTCTCAGTGTTCTTGGTTGGTGGTGCAGTATGTTCTTGTCTTCAGCCGCCTACCCCAATAGATATCAATAAATCCAGGAAGGAAGCTCCTTGTCTGATCTTGAAGTGGTACATTTTAAAAATGGGTCTAGAGAATGAATCCATTTTGAGAAGTCAGTTACCCCATTTCTTTCGCCTCTCCAGATTATCAGGATGTCATCAATAAACCTGCGCCACAGATAAACGGTCATTTCTCAATGGGTATGTGTTTATGAGTATATAGATCTCCTCAAAATTATACACATATGAACAGGTCAGACTTGGGGTGAAAGTACTGCTCATTGAAGTTCCTTAGGTCTGTAGTTATAGGATTTTTTAGAATTGGAAGACATTTTACATTAATGCCAATGTTGCACACTCCGTAATAAATTGAATAGGGGTGGCAGACCCTCAGTCACTTGATTTCTACATTTCTCCTACTACTGTTAAGGTGTCATCCTGGGGAATATTGGTGTACATGGCTTCCATGTTAAGCTTTATTGGTAGGTCTGCTATCCTTTCATTGTTGATGGCCTCGGTCAGGTTTAATACATCTTTTGTATCCTTCAGACGTGAAGTGCTCTCTACTATAGGTCTAACAAAATGGCCACAGAATTTGGAGACGGTTCAAGAATTGAACCAATCCCAGACACTATAGGTCTTCCGGGTGGTGCTCGTTTTTATTTGAAGGTTTTAAGAAGGGAATAAAAGAACAGGATCCTAGGTTGTTGACTGAGCAACAATTCTGCTTCCTTAATAGTAATCCATCCCAGTGTCTCAAACTCAATGAACATTGGCCGAATTTGTTGATTGAGTCTCGGAGGGGGGTCCTGGTCGACGGTCTTGTAATACTTTGTTTCCCACAATAATCATAGACATTCACAACTGTAAACCTAACTGGAGAGTATAACAATTGGCCCTCTCTTGTCTATGGGCTTGCTTGTGATCGATTAATCTATTGAGAGGGTCTTAATGGCTGCTCTCTCATTCCCTGTGAGGTTCTGCTATGGTTGTTTATTATCGAGTGTCTGGACGTCATTTATTATTACTCGTTCAAATGAAAGTATTTCACATGGAGTGGCCTCAGTTGGGGGAGTAACCGTGGATGAGTTCCTCAAGCCTGAGACAGTTTTCTCTTGTATTGATAATTTATCCGGAAAAAACATTTGAGGTCCTATTTTCTTGAACAAGCTAGCCAATTCACAGTTCAATCAAAGGATCTTCCTGTGTAGTGAGGACAAACTAGAGGCCTTGGTTAATAGCACTTTTTTCAGCTTAAGATAGTGTTATCTTTCTTATATTGACAATCCAGTTGCAATTTCGGTTTCCTTCCCTTGACTGCATGTCACTATATGTGGTTCTTTTGTATTCCTCTGTATGTGTTTGTTGTGTCCCTTTGTCGTGCCTCCGCGCCGGCCTCTTCCTAAATAAGCCTGGGCAAACAGAGTTGTCGTTCGTGGATGTAAGGACGGTGCCTTCGGGCGCCACATCGGTTGATGCTGGAAAGAAATCGGTCCCATTAGGTAGCTGTAAAATTTTGGAGATCCTTCTCCATTCATCGTTGATACTCCATCCATCAGAAATAGAACTGCCAGCAGCCATCGTATTCTTATTCTTATGGCCTGATGCTCCCTCAGAGATGTATGAATGAAAATTGTCTTGCTAGTCTTACTTAGTATAAGGGAATACCTTTTCACTACTACATTTTTTTATGTCGTTTCGAAGCTTCATAATCTTTTGTGGTGTTAGGAATTCCTTACTTTCATTCATTTCTGCATTACTTTCTGCTAGGTGAGATTTAAACAGATTTGATTGACTGTGCTCTTTAGCGCATTTTTTCCTATTGTGATCTCGATCAGCGAGCCTCTTCGCTGTGTTAATGATTAACACCAGCCAGTCTCTGGTAAGTGCAGCCAGCTGTGTCCCTCCTATAAACCCAAAGTACTGAGGGCTGATA
This sequence comes from Lissotriton vulgaris, assembly GCF_964263255.1. Taxonomy (NCBI): domain Eukaryota; kingdom Metazoa; phylum Chordata; class Amphibia; order Caudata; family Salamandridae; genus Lissotriton; species Lissotriton vulgaris. The sequence goes on along the minus strand of NC_141691.1, from coordinate 2,004,891,824 downwards.
AAATTGAAACATTTATTTGCATTTCTTGGCACATTGCAAATAAATAAATCCTTAAGAAATATCTTGATCAATTTCCATTAACCCGATAAAGACTCAGAAATGCTTTAAAATCAGTTGCTGACTCATCTGGAAAGGCCACACTATTTGTATTTTTTCAAAGGAACCGGTGTGAGAAAGGAGGAGGTTCTAAGTGCGAGCACTAACCTTAAAGAAGTAAATTATTCAGTTGACATTACATGACCCTACAGTCAAGAAGTTATTAGCAACGGGGGGGGGGGGGGGGGGGGCGTCCTGGTCTTCGAAAACCTACTGTCACCAAGAAAACAATGATGCTCAAGAGATTAAAACAGCTAACTCAATCACATAATGCAAAGAGACAGACCCAAACTAGAAGAACGACATATCTTCAATGTCCCTCCCGGGATGCCTTTTTAGGCTGTCAATTTTCAGCATCTCAGCATCATGGTGTCCATCAGTGAAAAGGGGCACTAAATAAATATATGGATATTTTAATGATTTGATTCAGGTTTGCTCTGTATTAAGTATATTGCGTTTTTTTACACTAACCAACATTAGAACTCTACACGTGTCTGGGAGTATAGTTTACCTAGCTGGAGATGGGTTACCTTGTTTCTTCTTCAGCTGTCCTGTTCTCTCTTCCTTTCTCAAAACACCGGGGGGAGGAGGGGTCACCACCTCCTTCTAGGCTTGTTAGGCCAGGCACCGGATGCCCCTCAAGTCTCTGCACGGGAATTGGTGGTGGGGCTTGAGCCCGTGTCCCACAAAACCTGGCGCCTGTGTCTCTTCCAAGTGGAGAAAGTGGACTGATTTAAATAGAGCTCGATGGAAGCAGAGGAGTGGAAGTCTGGGAGTGGGCAGAGGCAGACATTCTGAGGCTTCATAAACGTATGTGTTGCTGTTCTGTTAATATTCAGTATGCTAGGTTGAAAACAACCTAATTAATATGTTAGATTTATCACAGTAAAATCACTGGTTTCATGCCTCTGTACCAGACGCTGTGCCCCCCAGCTCCCGAAGGCAGGTGTTCTGTCCCACAGTCGTCGAAGCCAGCCACCTGGGCGATGGCCTGTCCCCAACCCTCGATGCCAGTCACTTGGATTGTGCACTGAAAGGTATTCTGTCCCACAGCTCTCGAAGCCACTCATCTGGATGGTGTCTTGTAAGGTGTTCTGTCCCCCGGCCCTTGATACCAGTCCCCTGGATGGTGCACTGTAAGGTGTTGTGTCCCCCTGCTCTGTAAGCCAGTAACCTGGACGGTGTCCTGTAAGGTGTTCTGTCCCCAGCCAATGAAGCCAGTCATCTGGAGGTTGCCCTGTAAGGTGCTTTGAACCCCCAGCCCTTGAGACCAGTCATTTGGATGGTGCGCTGTCAGATGCCCTGAGCCCCACCTCGCGATGCCAGTCACCTGGGTGGTGTCCATTAGGTTCTCTGTCCCCTAGCCCTGGAGGGCAGTTACCTGGATGGTGTACTGTAAGGTGTTCTGTCCCCAGCCAATGAAGCCAGTCACCTGGATCATGCCTTGTAAGGTGTTCTTCCCGCAGCCCTCGAAGCCCGTCACCTGGATGATGTCCTGTTAGGAGCTCTGACCCCCAGCCCTGGTAGCCAGTCCAGTCGCCTCGATGGTGCCCTGGAAGGTGTTCCTGTGCTATGGCCCCCAGCCCTCGAAGCCAGTCACCTGGATGTTGCCCTGTAAGGTGCTTTGACCCCCAGCCCTTGAGACCAGTCATTTGGATGGTGCGCTGTAAGATGCCCTGAGCCCCACCTGGTTGGTGTCCATTAGGTTCTCTGTCCCCTAGCCCTGGAGGGCAGTTACCTGGATGGTGTACTGTAAGTCGAGTCAGGTGTTTTCTATACAACCCTATGCAGCTGTGTCTAACTCTGCCTTCTCGTTGACAGTCAGTGCACGATGCAGAGTTCACCGTGGAGTCCCTCAGAGTGGCGGCAGGAAAAGCAGAAGGGAGGCTGACCGCAGCAAAGCTCAGATTGAGGGAACAGATGCAGGATGGTAGGTGCATGGCTCTTGCAAACTAGTGTATTTTTGGTTTGAAGTAATCTACAGCCCATCCGATTTAGCCGCTACTGCTCCACTCGATTTAATTCAGGATTGGTGCCCTTTTGTAAAAGATTCATGATGCCAGTAGCCATAGACCTCCTTGTAAGATGGCTTCTGGGAGCTATCAATAAGTGCTTGGATGCGGTGGAAATTCAATCATGCATAAAAACAGCATCAGCGTGACTCATGAGGAACTCTACCAAAGATTGCAGCAGAAGTCATACAATTCTTTCTCATAAGTATTTTAGGCAGACTTGTATCGTGTGTGTTCCAGAAATAAAAATAACAGCAAATGCTCCTTCTCTCAAATTCTTTGTAAGTCTGATTTTGGCGTCTTTGATAGAGCAATGGCAAATTGATATGGCAATGCAAATATTTTTTTAGAAACATGTTTCTTTTTCTGTTTTTGTTATTTAGTACGTGAGTATATTGTAGCCCGTCATCCAGAGAAATGCTATGCCCTTGGCATAGGTCAGGCTGCCAGTTAATCTGTTCCACATTTAGTGCTAAGATTTGGGGAGGCAACGGTGCTGCACACATTCTTTCTCTTTCCGTTCCATCAGCTCCTTGTATGCCTGCTTACTGTTCACACCTCAGTTGTGAAGTCCTCCCGACCCATCAAAAGCTCCACCAGGTCCTTGCTGGTGCAGCACTTGAGGACCATTGCTTCAGATAAGGCGTGGCATGCAGCAGCATGCCAACAAGAAGCATGTAGGAGACTTCTTCCTCGTCCAATTCTGCGTGGTACTGGGTAAGTTCCTTGTACTGTTCAGAGCACAAACTTGACCAGTTCCTTGTTTCTGAATCAGGTAAATGCAGTGTCACCTTAAGAATTATGGGGCAAGACATATTTTGTGGGTTCCTGCAAGGGACACATTTTTAGGTCTCGGCTAAACGCGCGGGAGCGCGTCTCCGCCGAGATCTAGGTCTTGGCTAAACGCGCGGAAGCGCGTCTCCGCCGAGATCTTTTGTTAGCGACTGTGCTTCCCAGGAGACAGTTTCGGCCGCGCGCATCCCTGGAGCCGATTTGAAACGGGAACGCGCGCTGTGGCCAGGCGCTGTCTCCTGGGAAGCTCAAGCACCACACACGCATGCGCATACACACACACAAGCGCCCATGCACGCACGCACATACATACATACAGAGACACCCCCCCTGACACATACACACACACGCGCACACACAAGTGCACCGAGGCCCCCCCTCCCTCCCCCGCCGTCACCGTCGCACACATACATACACACACGAGCATACACGCACACACACACACACGTGCACCAAGCCCCCCCAGCCTTTTGGAACTTACCTGGCCAATGTCGGGGACTCTGCTCTCAGCACGCGGCGCCCAACCTCCTGCTGGCGCGGCCCCGGGGCTCCACACCGCTCACAGGAGCCCCGGGCGCGAGAAGCATTTGACTCCGCCTGCCTCCTCTTCCGGTCTGGACGTGGCCCCGCCCCCGTCACAGGCGACCGTGCCTGACTTCCGGGGCAAAGCGAAAACATGCGTCATGAATTGCACTGGGCGAGGAAACATCATCAGGCGGCCTATCTCTCCACCAGTCCTCCTTTCAAGGGCAGATGAAAACCATGTCAGGCGTTTCCTTCCCAAGTTTCCCAAGTCCTCTATCTTGCCTGCTCCGGTGGTCGAATAAAGCTCTGACCTGAATTCAGAACCTGCCCATGAAGGGATCCATGCTTCTTCACTCCAACTTCTAACCCATCAAATCTCAGGAATGCCTCAGTCTGTGGGTCTTTGAGATCAAAATAATAAGCATGAGATGACCTGGTAGCTTAAGAGTCCTTCTGGATACCTCAGGGGGCACTGCACACTGTGAAAGTTGCCCACCTTGTCAGCCTGGAGTTAAATTCATTTGGAGATTATGTTCAAATGCTAGCCTTATTTACCAGTGCTCCAGTTTACTGCAGTTGCGCTGTACTGCCGAAAGAGGGCAGCAGTGAGAAACCAAGGACACTAAAGGGTTGTAAATCTGCTAACTTACACTTCTTATTTTTACTTGGTCAATATGGCCGAAATCCGGTATTAGAGCGAGCCAGAGAGTGGGAGAGCTAGTGTGTGAGTGAGAGCGTGAGTGAGTGTATTACTGAGGTAAAATATTAATTGTCCAATGTCTGCGGTAAATGGAACATGCGCGGGGAACATGGCGAGACGCTAGAGTATACCAGTGCGAGTGAATGCCCAGCTTTGAATAACAAAGAGAGAAGCCGCTCGTTACATTCCTCTTCCCTCTCGCTTTGTGTGTTTCTTTTTCCTTTTTTGAAAAGCACACACTTTGAACCTTGAAATCATTAAAAGCAATTCCTTTCTTTCCCCTCTGGTATGCGCGCGAAAGAAGCTTGCCAGCTACAGAGCCATCAGCATATTGATCTGTGTGTGGAAATTGCTTTTGACTGCTGCTGATGCGGCTTTTGTGCTCTTCCCAGCTTTTAAAGACAGTGAGTTAAAAATATCAAACTGTGTTTCCAAAAGGCTTTATTCTTTGCGCGCTGTGACGTGTGACCTTACGGGCGGCGAGTCCTCCGGGAGAGTGAGGCCTCTCCTACAATGCTTTCCGTAGCTCTGCTTCTTTGTTTTACTTCTAAGATGTCTGTCTTTGCAGTTTAAGCAGTGGCGGCTGGTGAATGTTCTAAGCGGTAAAGCGAAAACATGCGTCATGAATTGCACTGGGCGAGGAAACATCATCAGGCGGCCTATCTCTCCCATTTGGGATTAGAGAGGCCTCTGGCATTTATCTGCAGAGTAGCACCAGTGGCAAAATGTACTACACGCCTAACTTTAAATGGGTTTCAACTGCACCTAATTTTTCTCTCCCACAGATGCTCCTCCTCTGTAGCGCTATGTTGTCTTTGTGGGCTCGTTCGCACTACAGAATACCGTGTGCATGAATACAATTTAACTAGTGTTTTAAAAAGGCCGATACTGACCGGCAGTACTGAGTATTGGTACTTTTTAGGTCTTGTGATTTAAAGAAAAAAAAAATGTCATGAGCAATGCCAATAGCTCTACCTTTAATGATGCCGAGACCATTGCATTGCAGAGTAGTGAGTGCAGAGTAGTGAGTGCAGAGTAGTGAGTGCTGAGTGCAGAGTAGTAATGCAGAGTAGTGAGTAGTGAGTGCTGAGTGCAGAGTAGTAATGCAGAGTAGTGAGTAGTGAGTGCAGAGTAGTGAGTGCAGAGTAGTGAGTGCAGAGTAGTGAGTGCAGAGTAGCGAGTGCAGAGTAGCGACTGCAGAGTAGCGAGTGCAGAGTAGTGAGTGCAGAGTAGCGAGTGCAGAGTAGCGAGTGCAGAGTAGCGAGTGCAGAGTAGCGAGTGCAGAGTAGTGAGTGCAGAGTAGTGAGTGCATAGTGAGTGCAGAGTGGTAATGCAGAGTAGTGAGTGCAGAGTAGTGAGTAGTGAGTAGTGAGTGCAGAGTAGTGAGTAGTGAGTGCAGAGTAGTGAGTGCAGAGTAGTGAGTAGTGAGTGTGCAGAGTAGTGAGTGCAGAGAGAGTGTGCAGAGTAGTGAGTGCAGAGTGAGTGTGCAGAGTAGTGAGTGTGCAGAGTAGTGAGTGCAGAGAGAGTGTGCAGAGTAGTGAGTGCAGAGTAGTGAGTAGTGAGTAGTGAGTGCAGAGTAGTGAGTGGTGAGTAGTGAGTGTGCAGAGTAGTGAGTGCAGAGAGAGTGTGCAGAGTAGTGAGTGCAGAGTAGTGAGTAGTGAGTGCAGAGTAGTGAGTAGTGAGTGCAGAGTAGTGAGTGTGCAGAGTAGTGAGTGCAGAGAGAGTGTGCAGAGTAGTGAGTGCAGAGTGAGTGTGCAGAGTAGTGAGTGTGCAGAGTAGTGAGTGCAGAGTGAGTGTGCAGAGTAATGAGTGCAGAGTGAGTGTGCAGAGTAGTGAGTGCAGAGTGAGTGTGCAGAGCAGTGAGTGCAGAGTGAGTGTGCAGAGTAGCGAGTGCAGAGTAGCGAGTGCAGAGTAGCGAGTGCAGAGTAGTGAGTGCAGAGTAGTGAGTGCATAGTGAGTGCAGAGTGGTAATGCAGAGTAGTGAGTGCAGAGTAGTGAGTAGTGAGTAGTGAGTGCAGAGTAGTGAGTAGTGAGTGCAGAGTAGTGAGTGCAGAGTAGTGAGTAGTGAGTGTGCAGAGTAGTGAGTGCAGAGAGAGTGTGCAGAGTAGTGAGTGCAGAGTGAGTGTGCAGAGTAGTGAGTGTGCAGAGTAGTGAGTGCAGAGAGAGTGTGCAGAGTAGTGAGGGCAGAGTAGTGAGTAGTGAGTAGTGAGTAGTGAGTGCAGAGTAGTGAGTGGTGAGTAGTGAGTGTGCAGAGTAGTGAGTGCAGAGAGAGTGTGCAGAGTAGTGAGTGCAGAGTAGTGAGTAGTGAGTGCAGAGTAGTGAGTAGTGAGTGCAGAGTAGTGAGTGTGCAGAGTAGTGAGTGCAGAGAGAGTGTGCAGAGTAGTGAGTGCAGAGTGAGTGTGCAGAGTAGTGAGTGTGCAGAGTAGTGAGTGCAGAGTGAGTGTGCAGAGTAGTGAGTGCAGAGTGAGTGTGCAGAGTAGTGAGTGCAGAGTGAGTGTGCAGAGCAGTGAATGCAGAGTGAGTGTGCAGAGCAGTGAGTGCAGAGTGAGTGTGCAGAGCAGTGAGTGCAGAGTGAGTGTGCAGAGCAGTGAGTGCAGAGTGAGTGTGCAGAGCATTGTGTGCTGTTGAGTGCAGAGTGCTGTGTATTGGCAATGTTAATGACAATGCCATTTATTTTTGATTTAAAGAAAAAAAATGTCATGAGCAATGCCAATAGCTCTACCTTTAATGATGCCGAGACCATTGCATTGCAAATGCTTGTTTAGTTTATTAATCATTTTTAGGTCTCGTCTAGACAGCGCTTGCGCTGTCTCTTCGAGACATGTTGTATATACTTTGTGGGCTTTAGCCCTCCCATAGGCTTCCCATTTGCTGGCTCTATCGCCGCTCTCATATTCTTTCTTACCATTTGTCCAATGCATCTATGTGTGCTTCCATCTTCCTGTGTTTAGCTGTCTCCAAGAGCAGGGACCAAGTACTATATCAATACACTGGTCACCATTTTAGCGTTTTTTCAGAACTACTTTTTTCTTTAATTTGGAGCACTTCAGACGAACTCTCGAGCTCCGCTGTAAACAGGGCTCTAAATCTTGTTCTTATCTAACAGACATTATTTAGATCCGCTAGTTCAGACATGTCCAACATCTGTTCCATGGCTTACAGCTTAAGTTTGCGATTAATCACCCCCTTAAACCATCTGGGCCACTTTATACGGTTATTCCTTGTGCTTAGGCATATTGCTCATGGCACTTTAATTTAACCGGTAGCAGCCTAACATTTGTCTCCTAAATCGCAATCAATAAACCTAAATATCATTTGTTTTGCCTTTCTGTAATTGTTTATGTTTTTCAAATCTGCATGCTGCGCCTGCCCACAAGAATTACATTTCCATAGCTATATTCCCTCCCCTGAGGCTGCGCATGTACCGCATCATCAGCAATCTAGTGCTATGCGGGATTTATCACCGGACCAGACCAGCAGCTGTCCGGGTGTGCAGGGCTGCGTGCCAGCCACACATCTGAGCTGGAGAAGCAGGTGGGTGGCCATGTGGAAACTCAAGGATAGGGCTGCTTGCTCACCTCTCATGCCAACAGTCTTAAACTCTTTAAATACACCCATCAGTTCAAACATTCAACTGAGGACGGGCTGTACACGAGCCCACCACCATAAATTTTTCACTTGGATTTGCTTTTTAGTCACCCGAGTTGCTTCCGCTTTTCACTCCGATATTGGTTTATAAGGAAATGTTGGGCATACCAGGGGTGCTAATCGGTGGCCCTCTGAACACATCTCTTCCTCCATTAAATATAATATGTTCTCAGCAATGCCAGTCTCTTCAAAGAATCAACACAGGATACAAAGTAAGAAGAATCACTTTCTGTCAATAATGTACACCACAGGGCAAGGACATTTCAGCAGTCTCACATACATCAATACCAGATCTAAAAATACGTCCTATCAATATCATATTGCCTCACTTATGGATACCTACACATACTTACACAGGTCGACCGCCCTAGCCATTAGGCCAACTCCATCGAGTGATTTCAACAGGAATATGGGCATATTCCAACACATGCTATAAACACAGTGAGATGGCAGGATGACTCAGCGAGTTTAAAGGTCACTGTTGAAAGTAATAGTGATCGGAAGGTCAAGAGTTCAAACCGGAGGAAGGTCATCTGTGCATTCCATTCTTCTGAGGTCGGTAAATTCAGTACAACTAAATATTGGGGGGCAGTTTAAAGGGCTTCGACATGGCACAATTATGCTACATAAAAGCACCTTCTCATTATATCACTTAGGATTTGAAACAAAGGAACACAGGACCTTAAGAGTGATGAACAACAGGCAATAAAATTGTCATGTTGCATTTAACAGCATGGCTGTGTCCCATAAGGCGATGTTAAACTAAATATAATAATTGATTAAGCACAAATATAGAACCTGGAATAGTGGACTGTTTAAAACTCTGGTTGGGATCACTCAGGCTTTCATCTATAAAGGTTGATCAAATCAGTTATCATTAAGTTGGATAACAGTTAATGTGTTAACCGACAGTAACGCTCCCCAGGATGAACTTGCATTTTATAAATCTTGCATTTTTCCTTTAAATTACTTATTTATGCAGCATAGTGAGAGAACACACTCACTCAACAATGAGTAGAATTCTGAAATAATCTGAGATGTAAACAGTTCAAATGAATATGTCTAGTGTGCTGCATGGAGGATAGCCAAGTAAGTGTTTATTCTTTTTATAAATTTATATGTTTAAAAAAAAAAAGATCTACCTTTGGAGCTCATTCTGGTTGCCTGTTGCTTTGTAATGTATTCTGTGTCTGCATATAACTCACCCGGTTGAGGAAGGAGGTACGGGAGATCAATTTTATTGCTCAAAACTGCATTCCCCCAACGCTCAGTGGTGACATATCTGCCAATACCAGCTACGGGACAGTTCTTTTGCCGGGAACCCATATGTCAACGCCATCACCCTGTGGAAAATAGAAAAATTGATGTACATAAGCAGCGTTCATTTCCCTTTTTCCCACTCCTCTCCCTGTATGCACCATGAATACCATAAAATATTGACCGTATCACTCCGCCAGTAAAAGCCCGTGCCCATATGTACATGACGGCCATTTTAGGCACCTTGGCCTCTTGCCCACTCATTAGAATCACTGGCTTCCCTCCTGCGCGCATTTGAGCACCCCCCCTCCCACTCTCACATGCATAGACCATGAAACCCAGCACTCTGCGCGACCCTGCTATGAAAGGCAACCCTCCTGCTTGACCCAGGCCTCCTCCCCATTTCCCTCTTGAAGAGGCATCCTTCGCCTCAGCTGACATAGCCCCCCAGCTGTATCTGACTGCCCCTGTTCTCTCATGTACGGGTCATAAGACCTCTCTCTCTCTCTGTGCGACTCTGACCCTGCGCGCACCCTGACCCCCTCCTTCTCCCTCACATGGACAAGTCATAAACCTTCTCCTTCTGCAAGACCCTGTCCTTGGGAGTCACGGCCGCGCCTGACCAACACCTCCTTTCCTTCCATGAATGCCCCTCTGTTGACAAGCCTTCCCTCCGCGCTCGATTGTCCACGCGGCATGAATACCACTCCTTTGATGACCCCTTCCCCCGAGTCCGACTGACCACACATGTCCGAGGCCATCGCCTAAGCCAGAGGATACCATTTACTGCACTTTATTGTATAAAGTCACTCCTCTTCAAAGGACCCACTATTGATCCTGGTCTCCCCACCCCCTGGGCTACGATCAGGCGCACACATCCTAATAATCAGCGGCACATTCAGCTGCGTCATTGCCCTCTCTCTTATCAGCAGGTCAAGGGTCCCTATTGTGAACACATGTGGGGTAGGAGTGACACGAGGATTATGGGGTTATCTTTTCTTTGTTTCACAATGCTGTGACTGTAATGCCAAGTGTTTTGTAAGGTATAAAAGGCTGAGTCTCAGCTCACTTGTTAGAGCACCTCGAGATGATACCTTGTTGTCTGATCTGATGTGTTCTGCTCCGTCGGAATAAACTTCTGTTTCCTGCCTTCTGGTCTCCGGCGCCTGCCTCATTGCTTGGTAAACTTGAATGGTACAAGGGCGGTTAGCGCCGGGCAAATCTTGAGAAAGGTCCTAGCCCTACCTTTTTCCACAATTGGCGTCCCAAAGCGTGGGGCCCATCAGCGACACGTGGATCCAGTGGGAGAGGTCCCGATGACAGAGTGAACGACTGCAACGATCGGGAAGAGCTCATGTCCGATAGACCCTCGTCTGACAGCCGATCATCCGACCTTCACTAGTTCTGAACAGACCTCTCTCGAGTGATCTACGGTCCTGACTGGGAACCATCAGGAGTGCCGCGAACAACACGAAGGAGAGAGGACGATCGGGCGCTGGATCCAGAGGACAGGAAACCGTCCATGCGGTCCGGGTAAGGTCGTGTAAACACGACGAATTGAGGAAATTGTTTTTGGATAATACTAGTATTACGCTTTGTTGAAACCCTCTGGAGATTCACTGTCTGCAAACGGGGAAAAGCAAACAGGCTCTCTCTTTGCAAGCAGTGAAGGATAGGTAACGCAGACTTTTGTCCCCATTGTAATCCGTCGTACCTATCTTCCTCCCCCACTGTTTCCCGAACTATCGTTCGTGGATTATTGTCTGGAGATTCTTTGTCTGCAAACAGGGAAGAACAAGGCCTCTCTTTGCAGGTAGAGAAAGAGTGGGTAGCGATAATTTTTCGTGCCCACTTATTCTCCCCACTGGATTGTTTGATTGGCCGATTATTCGGTATTGGTTCTTTTGAGGTATTCACGGCCTCCAAATAACGTAGAATAGAAATATTCTGTCTAGTCTTTGTCCGCCGTGATAAGACAGGTAGTGCAGACTTTTGTCCCCGTTGTAATCCGTCATGCCTGTCTTCTCCCCACTGGTTGGTAGCCTGTTTAGCCCGGACCGCTTATTAGAGATGAACCATCCAGCTCCACTGGAGGGCACCCCTAATAAGGACATGTTCATTAAGTGTGGACTAGTCGCTATAGCTTATAATAGGTTATGGCATAAAAATACAAGAAAAAGAGTTGAGCGAAATCAGTAGGCCACTGATGAGCCATCAACTTCGCTAAAAATAAAATTAAAAAAAACGTTAGAAATAACTTGCAATAAGAAACATAAAAAATGGCGAGGGAAGACAAGCTTGACACCAAGGCAGCCACGAGGTAGCTAGGTTCCGTTGCCTATTTCTGCCCTAAACATGTCTGCCTCATTGCCCACCACGCCCAAATAACGGTCACATGAAATAGAAACAATTCAATAGGTACCTACCCCCATTCCGGAAACTCCCGAAGTGCCACAAGTCCGCGGTTACGCCCATCCGGAAGGCGAGGCCTCGAGGCATGCGGGGCTCGCCTGGCCGCAGTCAGAAGGAGAGGCTGTTGGGCGGACGGCCCAGAAAACAGTGATGGCCTCTCCTTCTTTCCTCTTCTACTGCCCTGCAGGCCACGGGGGGGGGGGGGGGGGCTGTCTTGCCTCAGCCACCGACCACCCCCCCTCTCTTTCTCCCGCCTGATCCGGCCCGCAAAGAAGGCCGAAGCCGAAGCAAGGACAGCGGCGCTTACAGGTAGTCCCGCCACATGTCAACGCCTGGACAATTGCAGGTAGTCCCGCCACATGTCAATGCCTGGATAGTTACAGGTAGTCCCGCCACATGTCAAAGGGAAGGGGGGGGGGGGCTGTCTTGCCTCAGCCGCCGACCACCCCCCCCCCATCTTCAATAGCCGGCACGGCCAATACCGAAGCGGCGGAGCCAAGGAACGGCGCAGGGTCGCTGGAAGGGGGAGGCGGCGCGAACGAGCCTCCCCCACCTCCCTTCAGGTGGAGGCTTCCAGCGACACCCCAATGCTCTTGCTTAAAGAGGGTCCACATCGAAAAGCGGTCTCTTGCCCGGGACGGGCACACGCCCCATGCCTCCTCTCCTCAACTTTGAAGATTCTATGAGAGCCGGGGGGGCGCCCTGACCCCTCCGCATGGGTGCTCCCGTCCCCCTCACTGGAACCGCGACATCGGCGCACTCCTGCCAGCGCCAGCCTCAGTTTGGAAATGGCTAAAACACTGCCAAGGTACAGACTTGTTCAGTTCCGGTGGAACACCAGAGTGACCCGGTAGGAAAATTGTTGCCGCCCTCCCCACTCTTTGACTAAATGGTCCATATTGTTAGACTGTTACCACATTGCACAAAAACTTTTTGAACTGCCAACGGAAGGTTCTGGTCCAACCATGAGTCATTGAAGACATTCTGACTATACCGGAACCCGCCTGACCTCGCCCAAAATGGCGCCGCTACACGAAACGAAACTTTCGAACTCCCTGTTCACCCGGATTGCTCGAATATTGATGCTCTGAGATATGTATGCATTTTTGGACAATGAAAGTCGATAAGATGGATAGTGATTATGTGCTTAGAGAAGAAAAGCAATACCGATATTGATCATGTGTTTGGACAATGAACTGATTTAGGGTGGGTACTAATTATGAATGGGAACAATGAATTGGTGTAATTTAGACAGTGAACGAGCATCTGGATAATGAATTAATGAATTAATTGAAAAACTGAATTCTTGATATGCATCATGCCTGCTCTGTAGTAAAGTTCGATACGATTTTATTGCACTGCCGCACTTTATGCAATGAACTGCCATCAACTTCTTTCTTCCTATGTACAGTTCCAATCTGCTCCGTGGCTGGTCCACTGGGTTGTAGGCCTGTATTTTATACACCAGCACTTTTTATTAAAAGTATTTTGAAAAAGAAAGCATAGTTGTAGTGGTTGCATTAATGAGTTTTGAATGTATTACTACTGTGAGCAATGAGAAAGTATGATGAAGGCTGAAGGTTAAAAAGGACCCGATATTTAGCAGCTACATTATGTGTGACAGGCAGCCGGAAAAGTGTTTTAGATGCTTTTAAACGACACCACAGAAATGCCACCTGACCGCCACCCTTGCACGCAACCTAAAAGGGTCGCGACCAAGTAACTCATGTAGATATGCAGATCGTCAATGATTATCTATCTGACGCTACTGGTCCCTCTGGGCTTAAACGCCGAGATGGCAAAGAAATGCACTACGTGGAGATAGGTCGAGTATGTGGTAGGTAAAAACATTTCCGGATTACTGCATGCTGATGAGGTTTGAATGCTGCCCCCCACCCCTTCTTTCTCCCCCCTTCTGCAGGTCGCGTTGGAACATCGGCTGAAGTATGGGAGAACGATGATCGAACAACCGACGAAAAAGGGAAGGAGGGAATATGAGCATAGACCTTATGACGATAAGTTTTTAGAGACATAGACTTAAATATGACTGTTCCTCCATTAGAGCATAGCGACTGAGAAAATGGACTGACATAGAAACTCGACGGGTACTGTATGACGGAAATTGACTGGAAATTAGCACGTTAGAACAGCTGGGAGGATGGACTGACATAGAGACTTGACGGGTACTGTATGACGAAAATTGACTTGAGATAACACGTTGAAGAATGTAACTAGACGTTTGACTAGGTAGGGAAAGGACAGAAGAAAAATGCAAGAGTTAGGGTTACCAAGGCTGCTGCCGTCTGGGAAGTTAGAAATGTTGCTGATGTTCAAAAATACTGCTCCCCCGCCCCTTCTCACATTATAGATCTAGCCAAGCTGTCCGACTGTTCTCCCGATCAATACTTGCCGTTGCCTCAGCCTGAAGAACTTCCTACCATAGGAAGAAACTGAAAAATGATTTAAGATCCAACCATGGGTAAATAGCACGACCAGGTTAATTTCTGATCAACTAATCGAGGTGTAAGTATTGGCAAATGAGAAGGCTCGAAGAAATAACAAACGAAAAGGGAAATGAGAGGAAAAGGAGGAAAAAGGTAAAAAGAGCTCAGCACGTAGATAAATAGGATACTAAAGATGCGCAGCATGCAGAAGTTCTGTTTGGCCAATAATTGTTTTATGTTTTGTCGTGAACTCTTTTGTATGTAACACATGTACTGTCTTCCCTTGTCTGAGTTTGTGTGTATGTAATGTACGGGTTTATGTCTTCCCTCTGTCTGCGTTTGCGTGTTACCTGACCTCTGTCGTTCTGTGTTGTGAGCACACTAAATGACCTATTTTTGTACACGTCTCTCTCTCTCTCTCTCTCTCTCTCTCTCTCTCTCTCTCTCTCTCCCTCTCTCTACATGTCATACGTGTACCGAATGGCTCGTTTAGGTTGCAGACTACTCTCACTCCCTACGAGAGTCCCCCTGTCCCACCCCCTTTTGTATGGTAATATTGTGCCCCGTCGGCACCAGTCTGATTGGATACTTATTGAACGCGAAGGTGTTCAGCGAAATTGACCGAAACTAAAATGACTGTATCTCGCCATATTACTACCTCTCCTTTCTACAAAATGAATGAACTCGAATTGGCTGAGAAGGAAAGGACAGGTAAGACGACTAAGGTCCCCCAATTTGGCCTTTTATAGGGGAACTGTATGTCAATGGCACCTTATTTTTTTGTTCATTAGAGACAAGCGCCGAGGTCCAGATTGACCCCCAATGCCCAGATTGCCCCACCCCTTTGCACCCAAGCACGAATGCCCGAAGCGTCCCCGCCCCACTTGATTGACCCTAGCTACTGTCCCCGATATATATATATGATGACCATGAGTAACTGCAGCCCATCGAGAAAAACCTGTTTGACCGTGTCTTTCAATGATTGCACACCCCACTCTGTTTGAAAGAGTTAGCAAGCTCTAAAGGGAAATGTAAGACTGTTAAAGCTCGGGTTAGAAGGACGAGTCTCCCCTGAATGTTGACAATCTTGGGGTTTTTGATGAAATACGCAAGTGACAGGAGTCTGACCTCTGTCCATATATGTCATGAACGAACGCCGATTAGACTTGGTGCGAACGTAGTAGAAATACCCACCTACTTACTTCATGCTAATAGACTTCTGACTATGACCAATGAGCATAACGCCAGGTGCTAGGATTGCGAGTGGAATTCAAATGTAAAAATCTCTTCTCCTGCCAGTTCTCTAAAACTTGTTTTTACCCATTTAAAGATACTCAATCACCGGAGGAGAAGGGCCGGACGTGACGCACAGCCTGGTTGCAGATCATGAGACACATGCGACCTCGACCAAAGGTGGAGCCGCAGCACAACAAGAAACGAGACGAGGCAGCACTTTCAAAGGCGGTAAAAGAAAGGATGAAGGGCTGTCCTGAAGCTCTCTGTCCGCCAACCCACGTGTGCCTGGAGCCTCCGTCCCCCTTTTCAAGCCCGATTGATGGGCCTGCTTGCTTGTTATCCACTGCTCCCTTGGTCCCTTTGGTGTGTCCCAGGAAATCTGCCCCCACTCCGCCCTCTCACTCCCATCGACTATCGCAACAACACACCCTCTTTTTCACGCGACTCTCTGCTGAAAGGAAGAACAGCATCTAGATGGAAATGGGGTTACGCCACGGAAATATAGGTGCCAAGCTTAAGGCGCCACTAAAAGGATTGTTTAGGGAACAGGACTGTGGTCTAACAGCAGAGGACTGACCGCACCCTGCAACGCGTAAGGATAGAACCGAGCTGGACCTATAGCTCCACCGCCGGTGCTCAACAGCGCCAACGAAAGGACACGGACTAGAGCCTACCAGTGATGGCTCACTACTAAAAAGACACTGTGACGAAGAGATCTTATTGGACTGAATTCCTCCCTCAACTACTTGGTCAAAATGTTCATTGGTCACATTCGCTTTTGAAAGTCAGAAGCATTTATGCTATGTAGTACGTTTACAAATGCAATTTCCTATGTACTGCATTTTGCCAATCGCACCAACTGTTCATGATTTTTATGCAATATGTTAGTATTGACAAATGCTATTTCATCAACCACATGTTTATATGTACGCCCCTTAACTAGGAAGGATAGGAAAATGAACTTCATTGTTTATATGTACCCCCATCAACAACAAAAATGAACTCTGTTATGTAAAAAGGGGCGACTGTGGAAAATAGAAAAATTGATGTACATAAGCAGCGTTCATTTCCCTTTTTCCCACTCCTCTCCCTGTATGCACCATGAATACCATAAAATATTGACCGTATCACTCCGCCAGTAAAAGCCCGTGCCCATATGTACATGACGGCCATTTTAGGCACCTTGGCCTCTTGCCCACTCATTAGAATCACTGGCTTCCCTCCTGCGCGCATTTGAGCACCCCCCCTCCCACTCTCACATGCATAGACCATGAAACCCAGCACTCTGCGCGACCCTGCTATGAAAGGCAACCCTCCTGCTTGACCCAGGCCTCCTCCCCATTTCCCTCTTGAAGAGGCATCCTTCGCCTCAGCTGACATAGCCCCCCAGCTGTATCTGACTGCCCCTGTTCTCTCATGTACGGGTCATAAGACCTCTCTCTCTCTCTGTGCGACTCTGACCCTGCGCGCACCCTGACCCCCTCCTTCTCCCTCACATGGACAAGTCATAAACCTTCTCCTTCTGCAAGACCCTGTCCTTGGGAGTCACGGCCGCGCCTGACCAACACCTCCTTTCCTTCCATGAATGCCCCTCTGTTGACAAGCCTTCCCTCCGCGCTCGATTGTCCACGCGGCATGAATACCACTCCTTTGATGACCCCTTCCCCCGAGTCCGACTGACCACACATGTCCGAGGCCATCGCCTAAGCCAGAGGATACCATTTACTGCACTTTATTGTATAAAGTCACTCCTCTTCAAAGGACCCACTATTGATCCTGGTCTCCCCACCCCCTGGGCTACGATCAGGCGCACACATCCTAATAATCAGCGGCACATTCAGCTGCGTCATTGCCCTCTCTCTTATCAGCAGGTCAAGGGTCCCTATTGTGAACACATGTGGGGTAGGAGTGACACGAGGATTATGGGGTTATCTTTTCTTTGTTTCACAATGCTGTGACTGTAATGCCAAGTGTTTTGTAAGGTATAAAAGGCTGAGTCTCAGCTCACTTGTTAGAGCACCTCGAGATGATACCTTGTTGTCTGATCTGATGTGTTCTGCTCCGTCGGAATAAACTTCTGTTTCCTGCCTTCTGGTCTCCGGCGCCTGCCTCATTGCTTGGTAAACTTGAATGGTACAAGGGCGGTTAGCGCCGGGCAAATCTTGAGAAAGGTCCTAGCCCTACCTTTTTCCACAACCCCAGTGCTGTACACAAACTCATTGACAACACCAATAGCTCTTGCATTGCAGAGACGATTGGCTTTGCCTGTTCTTGTTTTTTTGTCTTCATTCACCTCGTTTACATCCTGCTGTCTACTCTAAGTCTCCGTATTCCACTCTACTATCCTATCAGGGCAATCCTGGTTTTACCATGCCTTGGATGTTTATAGCAACCCTTCGGGTATAACCCATTCTAGCCTGGGTTTCTAAGATCCAGGTCTGGTGTAATAATAGGATGTTTAAGCCAGTAGCTCTATACATTGTCCTAATTCGAGCCTCCAATATTCTACCTCTTTCCATGTAAACATAGGTTGCCATATCATAAATCTTTTTGTGGACATACGTGCCTGCCCATTTTTAAAATGTACATTATAGACTCAAGCTGCTCGTGGTGCCTTCGTTAACCATTTTCTAAAGATTACTCTCCTACCCAACATTAGGAGGTAGAACAACATCTTACTATTGCCATTTCTCAGCTTCTCGGTTTCATCCATGCCCCCCAAAAAGACTAATCCCAGGCTTACCTTGATAACCACGCAGAGGATGCGATTATTGTCTTACCCACATCTTCCTAATTTTGTTAAATCATGGGGCACTCCATAAACATATGAATATCATCAACCTTTTCTAAGCTGCACTTCATACAATGCACAGAATCCTTTCCCCCAGCTTCGAAATCTTTTTAGGTGTCCAAAAACACCTTGGAGAGAGAAAAGATGGTTCCCTCTTAAATAGCCTGGTTTTCCAATTCAGTTAAGTGTTTCCATTGATACTTGTCATAATTCTTTGATCTGCGACCTCAGCAAGTGTCTTCCCCTTAGCTCCTCAGGCAATTCAATGTCCCCATCATGATGTCCAGTATCAGTCAGTGCCACAGCAATACCTCTTTCTTCCTTGGATTCACTTTTATCAATTGTTCTTCCAGCTCATTACTGTTTCCACCCTTCGCGGTCAAAACCTGGAACCAGCTATTAAATTGGAAAACTTGAAGCTGGAGATGCTCCCCCCGCTCCCAGTCGCCCTCTGTAATTTATCCCAGGAGAGAAGCTGAGATGACCATCACATCAGATGTGTGATCCCTTTAGGGCCACTGTAAAACACTTCCGACCTCAACGTGCATTCCAGCATTGCCACCAAAACTCCCATAATCCACTTTTCAGTACCTTTCCTTCAGACAGTCTCATGACCTGGAAACCCTATACAGTTACCGGATGAAGCACCCCAATAATGTTTACTTTTCCTGGCACTGCTACACTGCTTCAGAACATGATGAAAGGAAATCATCTGTTCTCATGCTGGATTCAGAAATCAAGTTGGTCTAAATTTGAATTATTTGAATTCACAAGGTTTCCAGGAGTGTGCCCGGGAAGCTGCGATACTTGCAGGTTCCAACAGGCCTTCTGTGACACATTAAGGCATTTCTGATTGTGCAAATGTACTCAGTGTACATTTACTCCCAGTCAATTGCCTTGAATT
This sequence comes from Lissotriton vulgaris, assembly GCF_964263255.1. Classification (NCBI taxonomy): domain Eukaryota; kingdom Metazoa; phylum Chordata; class Amphibia; order Caudata; family Salamandridae; genus Lissotriton; species Lissotriton vulgaris. The sequence continues at coordinate 2,004,873,007 of NC_141691.1, read as the reverse complement.
CACACTTTGCAACTGTTTTTCTGCATCAAACTAAGATCGTCCTCACAGCGAAACACCTCCTCCAATTTTGAGGTGGTCTGACTTGCTATTAAAATGAATATCCATACAAAATTGATGAAGATGCTGGTTCCTTTATTTGCAACTCGGCCAGGAGACACAGGTTTCTTCAAAGCATCAAATTCAACTGAACATAATCAGTAGTTGAAACATTTCAGAACTAAATAGAACTTAGAACCTATTTGAAAGACTAACATGTTGCATGCAGACGAGTCCAAGAGAGCTTCCGCCGACCCACGCTCGGTGCCTGTCTGCCCTGGTACGGTGTCCGCTTGAAAGTTCTCACACAATATGGTCGCCCCCAACCAGGCTGACCCAAACTCCCTTGCCTCAAGCAGTTCTCCACCAAGCCCGCCCCGTGACCAGGGGGTAGTCTCCAGTGTGCGCCGTCTATCCCCCAGGGCCCAACTTCCAGCCGTTGGATGGTGCTCTCCGCACTCACTCGCACTTCCCGGCACCAGCGGCCCGGGCACACTGCCTATATTGCGCTCCTAGAAACACCAGCCCAGGGCCAACCGCCGCTCTCCGCTCCTCAAGTGCTAGGCCCAACTGCGCAACCGACTCCAAGCCCCCACTGGTCTAGGCTCTCTTCCGATGGAGTCCACACACCTCGTAGGCCCAGTCCCAGCTACGGTCTCCCAGCAGGTATGATGTCCCCCACACTCTATTCAGGGGGCAAGCGAGCTCCGGGTGGCCTCCTTCTTGCTCCCGATAAGCCCAAGCAGCCCCGCAGACCACTATCCCAGGCGCTAGGCAGGACTGGCACCGCTCTCCCTCGTGGCCGACTGGAACCGGCACTGCGCTCCGTGTGCCTCGAGCCTCCTCCTCCACAGTCCGCCCGCCCGCCCGCCCGGCCGTCGCGCCGAGCCTCACCTCCGCTCTGACCTCAGGAGCCACAGTCGCCAGCCACTACCCTCTGCGTTGCCGCAAGGACTGCCAGGCCCCGTATCTCTTCTCCTAGAAGCCAACAGTGGGGGTCTGAAAAGATGGCGGTCGGGCGACGGCCGCTCCCGTTTCCTCCACCGCTAGGCCTCCTGCAGGGACTCGCGTTGGCTGGGTCTCTCCGTCGTCGGTGGGCCCGCAGCAGTTTCCGGGCTATTCCGCCCCCGAAGCCTCGCGCAAACCTCGCGCGGGCCGGACCCACGTCTACCGCACCGCGGCTCGCGTAGTGGGTGTACGCGACCAGACCCTGGAGGTTCCAGGCCCGACTCCAGCCCCTCCTCCTTGCTTTTCTGCGGTGCCGATCCGATGAGGAGGCCGCGCCGTCTACCGCAGCCAGGCAACCCGCAACACCCTTCTCCAGTCCTCACTAAAGCCAGGGGCCACAGGGGGTACCAGGTGGGCCGCTGAAAAAGCTAACGGAGGGCTCCAGAATGCAATAGCCCGTGCTAATGAAGGCCGGCGGCGGGAGCTCGGGAAGACACGTCCGCTCACGCCGCCATCTTGGCCACGCCCCTAATAATAAAACTTTTTAGAACACAATGAAATCTTTCTACCTGACCATTTTCATGTGGTTCGTACAGTGATGTAAACCTGTGAGTAATATTGCACTTCTTGAGAAAATCAGACATCTCAGAAGAAGTTAATTGAAGACCATTATCGGTAATTAAGATTGATGGACAACCTTCTCTGGCGAAAATGTCTTTAAAAGAATTTATAACAGCACCTGTAGTAGCCTTTGGAACAAATTTAACTTCAGGCCACTTGGAATGATAGTCAACAATCACTAATGCATAGCGTGAACATTCTGGTAACATATGAAAGGGCCTGAAATATCAAATGCAATTTTTTCCCACGGTTCAGAAGGCCACTTAGTCAAGTCAAGTCAAGTCAGTAAATTTATATAGCGCGCTACATACCCAGAGGGTCTCAAGGCGCTTGGAGAAGGGAATTACTTGTCAAATATCCACGTTTTAAGTTGCTTTCTGAATGCTAGGTGGTTCTGAGTAAGGCGAAGGTGAGTGGGAAGTGAGTTCCAGGTTTTAGCTGCCAGGTAGGACAAGGATCTACCTCCCATGGTGGTTTTGTTGATGCGAGGTACAGTGGCAAGGGCTTGGTTGGAGGATCATAGCTGGCGGGAGGGGGGTAGAAGGACAGTCGTGTGTTGAGGCATTCGGTACCGATTTCGTAGAGTGCTTTGTGTGCGTGGGTTAGGAGCCGGAAGGTAATCCTCTTATTGACGGGGCGCCAGTGGAGGTCTTTCAGGTGATCAGAGATGTGATCTTTACGCGGGATGTCTAATATGAGCCTGGCTGAAGCGTTCTGGATGCATTGGAGTTTTTTCTGGAGTTTTGCGGTGGTACCGGCGTAGAGGGTGTTTCCGTAGTCCAGTCGGCTCGTGACCAGAGCGTGGGTGACTGTTTTTCTAGTTTCGGTGGGGATCCAGCGAAATGTTTTTTTGAGCATGTGTAACTCACGTGTAACTTGACCATTTTTTCGCCTGAAACACATTCGGAACATTCTCTTACTGTCCTGTCAATAAACTAATCAATACCTGGCCACCAAAAATATGTTCTGACTAAACGCTTAATTGAAGAGATACCTGGATGTGTTTTATGTGCAATTTGTAAAATGATTTCATAAATCTCCTCTGGGGGAATGCATTTCCCTGACTTGAAAATAAAATCACTTTCTAGTTCCAATTCTTCTGAAACATTGAAAAATGGTATAAGGTCTGATCTTACCCTGTCCTTCTTAGGCCAACCATTCTTGATGTAATTCTTCAATATTTCCCATTTATCCTCTTTCTGCTGACATTCACGCCAATATACTTCAGTGATATCTTCGAATTTTCTTTGAATTATATCTTCAATAGTCAGAACAAAATCATATTCATTAATCACACTCACTTTGTTTTGATTACATGTTAACCGTGATAGGCAATCAGCTGTAACATTTTTCTTCCCCGGGAACATAAACAGTAACAAAATTGTATTCTTTTAGTTTGGAAGTCAAACTGGCAATTCTGTCCGTAGAGTTCCAACCTCCCCCAGCAGACAAGATGTTGACCAAAGGCTTATGGTTTGTTCTGAGAATTAATTTAGTTCCCCACACATACAATCTGTAGTCTTCTATTGCCCAAACACAAGCTAATAGTTCTCTTTCTATTACAGCATATTTGCATTCACATTCATTTAACGTTCTAGAAGCAAATGCTACATTTCATTCATCTTTTCCCTCTTTCTGTGAGAGCACACCACCTAATCCATACAATCTGGCATCAACAGTAATAATACACTCTTTGTTAATGCGGAAAGGCTTAAGTGTGAGTGCACTGATAATGTCATTTTTAATTGCTTCAAACGAACGCTTTTGAAGCTCAGACCATTCATATTTAACTCCTTGTCTTAAAAGCTTTCTCAAAGGTTCAATTTTAGTGGCAATTTGTTTTACAAATTTGCTGTAATATTCGCACATACCAGCGAATGAAAGGAGTGGATTTTTGTTGTCTGGTGAATAAATGCTTTCACATTTGATTTCTTGAGGATGACACCATTACCCGATAAAGTATGACCTAAATACTCAACCGATTTTTGAAACAATTTGCACCTATGCGCTTTGAGAGTTAAACCGCTCTGTTCTAACCGTTTACAAACTTCCTGTAAATGCGTTTCGTGTTCAACAGTATTCTTCAAAAAAATCAATATATCATCTTAAATGCATTTTACGTAGTTATCATTATCTCTAAATAAGTGAAACATGACCCTTTGAAAAACTGACGCAGCAGACGCCAGTCCAAAAGGCATGCGAGTATATTGAAATAAACATTGAGGCGTGATGAAAGCTGTAAATTTTTTATTAGCTATTTGGTGGTAAGCTGATCTGAGATCAAGTGTGGAAAATATCTGAGCACCATCAAGAAAAGAAATCATCTCATTTATGTTTGGCAAAGGATGACAGTCAATGATAATGTTAGAGTTTAAAGCTCTTAGGTCAACACACACTCACATTTTTTTATCAGGCTTGCGAACTAAAACTATGGGAGATACCCATTCTGAGGACTCTATAGGTTTGATAATGCCTTCTTTAGATAAATCATCTAACATCATTTTCTGTTCTTCCCTGACAATAATGGGAACGCCTCAAAGTTTTTGTATTACGGGTGTATTATTCTCTTTAAGCACAATTTTATGTGAAAAGTTAGTAAGTTTCCCTAATTTGTCGCTAAAAACTTTCTCAAAGGTTTTTATCAAAAAAGCTCCCTTTTCAATGCGTTTTGAGTCATCATCCACTGCGTCATCCACTGCAGTGACTGTATCCATTAGGTAATCATCACATAAAGACACAGGATCTTTGGAACGAGAATTCAACATAATTCCCAATTTCCATTGATCCTGCCACCCTAAAGCATTAACTCCTTTTTGAGAAATGTAAAGTTTTATATTGGCTATCCTATGTCTGAAATGTAGCTCAACAGGAAAAAAAACAATTATATCAATTCTCTTTACCACAAGAACTTTCAGCCGCAATGTCTGACTCTTGTAAATTGTCAAACGAAATAGAATTCACTCAGGTATCTTTGAAATATTCATGAGAGATGATTGTCCATGGTGACCCAGAATCTACCATAAGAAATAAATCAATACCACACACTTGAAAAGCACATTTTGGAGACCTCAAACGTGCCTGTGAGCAGTTGTCTAAAATTGATACTATAAACCCTTTGCTAATATCATGAGCATGAGACACATTACCAGCATTATCATCCGATAGGGAAGACACAGCTCACCGCCTTTGAAACTGTGGTCGTCTATCTCCATACATGTTACTGAAATGTCCAACTCTATTACAGATTTTACACTCTCTTTTTAAAGCTGGACATCCTGGAAAAGAAGCATAGTGAGATTTGTTTCCACATCTGTAATTCGTGCCATAAATGTTAAACCCCTCATTTCCTTTTTGATTAGAATACTGTTTAGGTCTGTTAACATTGTGTCTCCCTATATTCTGTGTGTAATCCTGTTTAGGTTTAAATTTATGTCCAATAGCACAAACTTCTTCCTCAGAAACTTTCTTTTCTGTATTCTTTCTGATAGTATCCATCCACAAATCAGATTGTTCTTGAGCCTTTGCCGTAGCTATTGTTTCACTAAAATTTGGATCTCTCATGACCCAAAGCTTTTCTTGTATGTTTTTGCATTTGGCGTGAACAACTTTCTGGTCACGTATCATCTCATCAGTCAGGGTACCAAAGTTGCAATGAATACTTAAGGATCTTAGAGACGTTAAGAAGTCATCAAATGATTCATCCTCTTTTTCATACTAGTATAACATTTTAACCAATTTAATGCAATGCTGATGTTAGGTTTGAATCTTTTTTCTAGTCTGGCTAAAGCTTCTGTATAAACGTTCATGGTATCACCTCCACCTTCACTTTGTGTAACAATTTATGGAAGAGATCTAAAAATAGCCTGACTTTCAGATCCAAGACAATGTAATAATATACATTTTTTCCTTTCCAATCCCATTATTTCACCATCAATGGCTTTCATGTACGTCAAGACTTCTTCTTTCCACCTGGACCAAGGCATTGGTGGATCGCCTTTGATTTGTAAAAATTTTGCAGGAGGATCGAATTACATATTGTATAGACAAATGTAAAATTGTGGAAGTCAAAACAGCAAAAGGATAGTATTGTCCTTAAAATCCAGTTTGGGTTAATAAGTTTTGAGTATTTAATTAAAAAATATATGTTTGACTGTAGGATTAATAAAAGGTATGAGATGCAAAGTAACTGGTATATAAACGATTTTGAAACATAGTTCTATAGAGTTCCTTGTGAATGAATATATGACAGTCTTTGAAAATATATGCAAAATAATAAATTTCTACTCACTTACTTTGATGCTTGAGAATGATCAGCAATGCTAAGATGGCAAATTTCCAGCATTAATCTTTTCAACCATGAAATGTGTGTTTATAAATGCAGTTTGACAGGTTGTCCATAAAATACTGAATAAAGATAATTTTGAAAAAATGCGGCGGCAACCACAGCGTTTTGATGATCAAACGGTGAATTTCACTGAAACCAATATGGCTGCAAAATGCGTGGCGTCTTACATCACTACGTAATAACATACACGTAGCGCTTGTTTTGTCATTCTGAAGCACGTCACGTCATGCAGGGATGGTAATCGGAAACGTTGCCGTGGTCGGAGAAGGTATTTACTTTCAAATATTCCAGCGTAATTGTGCACTAAACAATATATATATACAGAGGGTTATGAGGCCATAAACGTTATAAAACAAACATAAAATAGTACTTCATAAGTGAGTTAAAGAAAGTAAATCCAAAAACAGCAAAGCTATTTAGAAAGCGAAATCTTAAAAATATGCAAATCGGAAATGGAATCTGCTACAGGTGCAATCAAAGTGTCGCGTTCTAATCTAGGACCCCAATCAATACTGTGACCTTATGCCCCTATACGGCTATAATCCATTTATTCCCCTATAATGGCATAAACGATCAAGAGTAATATTTCAGAAACTCGTCTCTGGCCTAACACGATCAGAGCCACATTTCAGAATCTCTTCCTCTGCAGCTTCCTCTGCAGCTCATTAGAGCAAATGACACAGCAGAAGCCACTATCTAAGATTCCTAGATTACACTCCGAGTTCTTCAACAAGATAAAACTCAGCAACCTCGGAAATCCCCGCTTGCTATGTTTTGATTAGTAATAGAACTCTAATGAGCACTGAGAGACGATAACTTCCTAGTGACATCTTTATTGACGTCTTATGTCCAAAAACTTACGTCAAACAAGGCACCTTTCAGGTATAAATATTACCAACGTTGCCTTAAACAAACGCTGCTGTCTCAACTACATCGATGATAGCGATGGTGTGGTGAACATAGGAGCAGAACAGCTGTCCCCTGCAAAGCCCAGCAGATACAAGCTGCCCACGGACGCTGCCCCTCCTCCTCCTCGACGCGCTGAGAGAGACGCTGTCTTTGCTCCTGCCGAGAAAATCCAGCTCCGGCGTTTCCAGCCTACTCTTGCGAATGACTGGGATATCGAGTCCTGGAAGGAGATACAAGACCTCCAACATTCTATTTCAGAGGTATGGTGTTGACTAAACCCATGAGAGAATTCTTGAAGCAAACCTTGGCAAAACCAACTTAACTTAAACTGCTACTTACTCCCTTCCAAGTATTAGGCTTAGGTCAGGTACACTGGGGTAGGCGTAGTTAGAAGCACCAGTTGAGTACGTTAGCCTAATGTATATATGAATGTATATATGTTTTATTCATTTTAAACCATTGTATGGCTAAGAAACCATAGCAATGCTTTTACAGTATTATTTCGCAATCCTCATTTTACTGTACGCACTTTTTATAATAACTAGTCTTGCAATTGTGGCAATTAATTTCTCTTGCATGAGAAGAAAGACTGTTCAATAAATAATACCTTTTTATTGAAAACGCCCGTCTCTCTATTTTCTTCATATTGGTGAAAGTAATCTGCACAAAACTGACTGAGTAAAATAACTGTCTATTGTTTCACACGACTCTAGAGATTGACTCTTATTCTAAGGAGCAAAGTTGTCATGTTTATGCGGTTGTTGGAAAACTGAATCCCTTCTTGTCTGTACCAGGGAAGCTGATCACTTCCTATTCAGTCAAGAAAGTTTCCAGTGACCTCTGAGCTAGTTGGTAACAAACCCAATTAAGTTTAGCATACTCAGTGGAGACCTGGAAGATCCGCACTTCTACGTCTATACTACTGTTTATGTTATTCCAATGCGCAGGGCCTATTGGGAAAATAGGAACTACACTACAAAAGCACTTCTTCTATATGCTTAAACACTGCTGCAGGTACAATCAAAGTACAAAGAGTAAAGAACATACCATTCCACTTGAGGTAAAAAGAAGAACACTCTTGTAAATTTTCTTAAATTGAACTAAATGTCCAAAAAGTGGGTTCACAGAACCACTCTGTAGCCGTGTTACTAGTGGTTTCCCTCGTCGCCAATATTAAAATGAATATCCATACAAAATTGATGAAGATGCTGGTTCCTTTATTTGCAACAAGGCCAGGAGACACAGGTTTCTTCAAAACATCAAATTCAACTGAACATAACCAGTAGTTGAAACATTTCATAACTAAATAGAACTTAGAACCTAATTGTAAGACCAGGCGCGGTGCGTCCTTTGGGGCGTAGGGGCGTAGCCCCACCTGTGGAAGCACCGCGTCAATCACTGTCAATAAGATAATAAGCATGCACACACAAATATAAATATTGCTGATTTCTCTCTCACGTGCGTGACGTGAGAAAGCTGCGGCCACCGGGACACGCCCGACACAATCAGAGTGCGCTAGGGTCGGGCTGGGCTGGGCTGCTGCAGCTTGAGTGACAGTCCACACTCAGCTGCACCAGTAGTGCGCATGTGCATTTTTGGGTTCTCACCAGCCCAAGCATGCGCGTAGTATTACTTCATCGATAAGAGTGGGAGTCTAGACCCAAGGGGTGCTGTTTTATACAGCAGCCAGGACCGCAGCCCCAGTGGTCAAAAGGGCGGATGGTAACTATGCCCCCCTAACCAATCCTGGTGCTGCATGCAGCGCCAGGATTGGTTGGTCCACCGCGCAGAAGGACAGGCAACCCTTTATTGGGTGCCGCACGTGGGTTGGGCAGCCGCACTTTCTATGGTCAATCACTGTGTGACTTCATGAGAAGCCATGCAGTGATTGGCCATTTCGTGACGCACGCTGTCTTGTCTGGCTGGCTGCTTCCTGCCAGGACACACACTGGTGCCACTGCCTGCTGCTCGTAGCTCGTCGTCGAACTCGTGGACACTTCTTCACTTGGTGTAGAGACAGTCAGTGACAGTGACTAGAGGGAGATCCATCATCCACCACATTCCGATTCCCAATCCTGCGAAAAAAGCATTAAAGTAAGAGTCTCAGTCTCACACTCACAGTACCTGCGCTCTCGTCGACTCGTTAGTAACGTTACACTACACTAAAAGTGTCTGGCTTGCGGTAGTAAGGCCTGGGATTTGTGTATTTATTTATTTTATAATTATAATTTCAAATCAAGTCGACACTCAACACAGACACACAGACATCGTCATCGTTCGATCGTTCTTCATTTATTTAGCGCGCGCGGCTCTGGGCCTCCCACGCAGCAGGTAGAGCCTGCCTGCAGACTGTGCCACATGTGACACACTGGTTTGGTTTGAGGCGCTCGAGAAAATGGAAGTAGAGGGGAGCTTTACTGGGCGATCGTTTTACACAAGGACGAGCACACACTCAAACCCAGAGGCACATAACAGGCTGTTTATTGAGGTACAGCGTGGTCAACACAAGCAGAGGTCCCTGACCCCAACATGGCTATGTGCACACTCGACACTGTGTACACAGGTACCTGCACACACAAGACAGGCATTCACTGTCAGGGCTTCAAGTGCGCCGGGTCCTCTTAGCTCTTAGAAAATGCAATTGTAAAAGCAATTTGCTTCTGTTAAAACATGCACCTGCTGACAAATAAGCTTAGTCAGGTATTTTGAACTTTATTGGTAAATCGTTGTGTATGTGCTGCATGCGAGTTCGAAGGGACATCTTGCTTAAGGTGGGGACAGCAGATTTCATTAAGCACTGGAGAGATGGAATTCTTTCGGCTGGAGCCAGCCGCTGCCAGAGCAGAGACAAGTATTGTTGCTTTGAGAGGTGCGAGCTTTAATTTGGGGAAACTATTTTTGAAGGTTTCCCTAATCAGTTCTGTTTAAAACCAGTGCTTGCACCACGTCTTTGAGATCTGGCTTGGAATGGAATGGAATGGAATGAAAATTTGTAAAGCGCGATGGCTACCCAAAGGCGTCCCAGCGCTGTAGACAAACTGGAGGGTTGAACTGTAGGGCGCGGTGGGGGGAGCAGAGGGTGGGTTAAGTGTGAGATTTATTAAAGAGCTAAGTTTTTAGGAGTTTTCGAAATGTGAACAGGTTGGATTCTGACCTGATTGTGAGTGGTAGAGTGTTCCAGATCCTGGCCAAGTTGTAGGAAAGCGAGCGGCCTCCGCATCTGGCTCTTTTTATACGTGGTACGGAGGTTAGGTAGGAGGTCCCGGATCTGAGGGCTCGAGGAGGATGGTATGCTTCAACCAAATGTTGATTTATGGCGGGGCCTGTTCCCCAGTAGGAGCGGTGCGCGACGCACATGCTCTTGAATTCTATTCTAGCTTTCATGGGTAGCCAGTGAAGGTCCTTCAATCTGGCTTTTACTGAGGATCGGTGAGGGAGGTTCAAGAGGATTCTTGCTGCGCAGTTTTGGACAACTTGCAGTTTGGACATTGTGGACTGTGGGCGCCTAGGTATAGGGTGTTACCGCAGTCGAGGCGTGACAGGATTAGTCCTTGGACCATGATTCGTCTGGAGTGAAACGGGAGAAGGGGGAGAATCTTGCGGAGCAATCTCATCAGCCCAAAGCAGATGGCGGCTAGTTTGGTGGCTTGGTAGTTGAAGGTGAGATTGCGGTCGAGCCAGATCCCAAGGCTCTTAATTTGATCCTTAGGTTGGGGGGGGCTACCTAAACAGAGGGGCCAGATGGTATCGATGGATTTGGAGATGTTGTTTCCAAGGAGCATTACCTCTGTCTTGTCCCCGTTAAGTTTTAGATGGGAGACCGACATCCAGGACGCAACAGCTTCCAGGCAGTTGTGTAGGCTGTGGTTGGAGTTGAGAGGGGGGTCCAGTGCTACCACCAGCTGAGTGTCGTCCGCGTAGGTGACAATTTTCACCCCAAAAGGGCGGACGATATCAGCTAGGGGACGGAGGTAAACATTAAAAAGGGTGGGACTCAGGGAGGAGCCCAGAGGCACTCCACAGTTAAGAGGTTTACTAGAAGAGGTAAACTCCTTTTCGAATGCCTGGAAGGATCTGTCTGTGAGGAATGATTCCAGCCAGGTGAGCGCCATTCCTGACACTCCAATCCTACTGAGGCGATGGATTAGGATGCTGTGATTTACAGTGTCGAAGGCGGCACTCAGGTCAAGTAGGACGATGGCCGTGGAGCCGCCACCGTCCAGGATCCTTCTTGCCTCCTCCGTCACTGCAATCAGGGCAGTCTCAGTTCCGTGGCGGGGCCTGAAACCTGTCTGGGTGGGGTCCAGTATGTTGTTGGATTCTAGAAAGTCTGTCAGAATAGAATTGACATGTTTTTCCAGAATTTTGCTGAGCCAGGGTAGAAGGGAGATGGGTCGGTAGTTGGAAGGGTTTGATTGGTCAAGAGTAGGTTTCTTTAGTAGTGCTTTGACCATGGCTCTCTTCCATAGGGGGGGAACGATGCCAGTATTGAGGGAGGAATTGAGCAGAGCTTGGATGGTGGGTGAAATCTGGCTGGTTATTTGGGTGAGAACCCTAGGAGGGGCTGGGTCAGTTGGGGATCCAGATTTTACCATTCTCATATACTTTTCCAGATTGATTTTGCCAAGAGCTGGGAAGTTGTTGAGAACACTGGGTGAGGCTACCATAGGGTCAATGTTGGTAGGGTCTCTGGGCGGGGAGGTGGGATGGGGGAAGGAGGAATTGATCAATTCTATTTTTTGATGGAAGAATTCCGCTATTTCCTCGCAATGGTTCTGGGTGTTGTTTGGACTTTAGGAGTCTCAGGAAGTCGCAGGATGGTTTTGGCAATACGGTAAATCTCCTTGGGTTTATTCGCCGCATTGTCTATTTTTTGTTCGTAGAATGAGGCCTGAGCTTGTTGGATGTCTGCTTTATAATTTTTAATAGCTGCTCTGTAACTGATTTTATCTGCAGTGCAGTAGTGAAGGCGCCATTTTCTTTCCATCTGCTTGGCTTGGGACTAAAAGGTTTAATTTTTCTTAAATTCCACAGATTATACTGATCAACCCTGACAATATTTCCAATATGTTTAGCCAAATATAATTGAGGGTGCATGGCAAGATGATTTAAGTTTGTTACATTTAATGGCAACGAACCACCTTCCTGCTGCTCCATGGAAGTTACTGTACAGTGTTCTTATGTGTGTCACTCTGCTGTCTGCTAATCATTTACCATTAATTTAGGCTTATTGTCAGTCAGTTTCCAAACATTATTTTGCTGTTTTACAGTTGCAGTCTAATTTTATATGTGTTACTTATTTCTATTGAGTAGAGGTGTTCGTTTTCCTTGTTGCATTACTGTCCGCACTTCATCTCAGTAAATGGAATGTTTACTTGTATGTATGCTTCATTAACTCTAATCAGGATCCATGGGGCTGACTCTGGGCCTTGTGTATCCATTTTGTTCAATTTTTTTTTTTCTTCTGAGTTGTTGTGCTGACATAAGATCTGTCACTACTAAAGCTGCTATCTGCAGAGGGGCTGGCGCAGTCCAAAGTAAACTTCAGAACCCCAGGTTTTGCTGCCCTTTGTTGCAAGCGTCTTCACTGGCACCATTGCGACTCAAGGCGACCCCCATGTTGGCAAAAGCTTTCCTTTCAGTGTGGTTTACAGTCCCGCGATAACTTTACGCCTCACCACTTTCAAATGTCACCAGCCGCCCCTGTGTAAGACTAACATGTTGCATGCAATGGCATGCAACAGAGTAACAAGGAATGACTTAAAGAGACAGGCAATAAAAAAAATAAACATAGGATTTAACACTTGCTTTCCTGGAATACATTTCCAGCCTTTCCCAGGGTGGCAAGGAAAATGTTTGCGGGTGTTCCCAAACTTAACGGTTATTGCTGACACGTAGGACTACCATACAAAAGTATGTGTGAGTATATCTTTTTACTCACACACACGTTTTATGAGCCTAAAAGCACAAAAGATCACAAACGTGGCTGTACGCTTGTTAAAAAAGGTATTTTTGCATGAAAGTTGAACTTAAAAATACAATAGCTTTCTGAACTAGGCCATGATTCTTTCCATTTCCTGCTGGGGAGCCAGACCAGCCGATGTGCCTTTCAACTCTCAGGAAGGCTGTCTCATAGGGAGTCAACTACTTATGGTGGATCAGGAAGGAACCCAACACAGTTTCTTACAGGCGTATCTCTGCATCTCCAGGTTCTGCTTCTGGCCTGCCAGGGCTGAAGTGTTCAATCCAGGAGCTTGATGAGGTACTGATGAAGGATGTGGGCAACAAGATAAAGCAAGATGGACGGTAGGTTGGAAACCACTTAATGGCAGAGAATGTTACTGTGGTCTCATGTTCAACTTCCACTTAAACCTTTTTTGTATATCTTTCACATGTTGTGCTATGTTATGTTGTCACTTTTGTGCTATGCTGTGCTGTGTTATGCCATGTTGTGTTTTATTTTGTGTTATGTTAATTTTCTTTGCTTCTGCTTGGAAATTGTGGGCCTCGATTACTATATTTTGACACACTGCAGCATAGCAAGCCTTCCTGCGGCACTGCCATGCGTCAAACTAAAAGGGCAGGAATGTGCTGCATCTACAATAAACAGTGCATTCCTGTCCTTCTCCCGTGCACCGGTGTACAAACAACAGCCGTGCGCCAACTCAGGTCCACTTGCATCCTGTTGCAAGGGTGCCTGCGTTGCGAGGATGACTGTTCTTGTACAGGAAGGGACACCTTCCTGCACAAATACAATCATTGATGGCATTTTCCTTTTTCTATGCATGCTGCAGAATGCAACACGCATAGAAAGAGGAAAAAACAAGGAGAAATAAAAACTTTTCTCCTCTTTGCACCACTCCTATGCCTCCCCTGTGGAGGTGAAGGATTCTGATGCATTCCCAGCTTTACAAAACATTGTAAATCTGGAAATGTGTCAGATTCCATGAATGTTGAGTGGGTACACCTACAGCGAAACCAATGGAACGCCCCTTTCATGCAGAGTAATGTGTGAAAAGGGCCTCTATTTATAAGGCCATGAAAAATCACGCAGGGTGAATTTATGTGGTCTTGTAAATATGGCAAGACCATTGCGCTGCCGGTGCGCCCAAAAAAATGATGCCCCGGTGGCGCAATGGGCTTGTAAATGAGGCCCTTTGTTTTTGAGGTTAGTGCAGTTTATTGGGCTGTCAGTCAGCCTTGGGCTGGGTGCTTTATTTGCTTGACTTATCCTTTTATGTCGTGCCTTTCTCACAACAGTGTATGAGTGGTATCCATTTCTATCTTAGCATGCTTATGTGAATTAACATAGTTTTAACTGTAAATCTCAGACTTCTGTAAATATTTAAAATCTTATTCCTAATTTAGTCAGAGGAACTTTTTTATTCATCAAAATATATAAACTATGGACCTGAAATGCTTGAACATAGAAAAAATTAATTCCATAGTCTTGACCTGATCGTGGTTCACAAAACCAGAAATTGCTGTTTTACATTTCATCTATGAGTTAGGAAGTAACATCAAGTTTGTGTAATTTCTAAAGCCGCAGATTTTCAATGTATGAGTAAATTACTGTGTTATTAGTAAAATGTCAGAGGCAATATGTTTACGGTTATTGTCATTTTCAATATGTTGCACCACAAATATTTGTACATTTGAACCTACACCCAAATAATACAGGAGTGCATAATGTGTGGGCTAATAATTCGCATTGTTGGGAGTGTGTAATAAAGAAAGCAGTTTCATGGAAAAATGCTTCCCTAAATTGGATTGAGGAATCCAAGTGATACCAATTTCACTAGTTTCCGTACTCTTTGTGTGTAATCTTGAAACTTGTGCCCTTTAATAGCGTGATTCCTATATGTTTTTTCACTCGGCAACAAGTTGTAAATCTTGACAGTGTCTAGGTATACACCACAAAGCCTCAAATACATGACTTAATTTGCATATATAGCCCTATATGTTCTATTTTGTCATATAAAAAGCAACATGTACAGAAATTCAGAGATTGTTTTTGTTTCTTACTTTGTTGAAATTAAAAAGGATTTTCTTCCAAGAGGTTACAAAAACGAGTGCAAATTGCCCATGGTGTGTGGTTGTGGCTGGACACTCCTAGGTAAACGTTTTTTCTTCAAATGTTACTTTAAGTCTGGCAGAGTGGCTTTCTCTTGGACTTGGCCCTCTCTGAAGGGTCATCCCCAAACTTTTTACCTTCACCTTCATGTCTTCTGAACCAGTTTGTGTTGGCATTTAGGACTCTGCACACTTTACCTTTCTTACCAGTGCTACAATAAGATGAAATTGGCTTACACTCAATTGGCACTTTTAATTTACCTGTAAATCCATAGTATAGTTGTACTACATGTAACCAGGGCCTATAAATTAAATGCTACTAGCAGGCATGCTGCACTTATTGTACCACCCACTTAAGAAGCCTATTAAACACGTCTCAAGCCTGCCATTGCAGCCTGTGTGTAGTTTTAAGCTGCCATTTTGACCTGGCAAGATAAAACTTTTCCTATGTCTAAACCTTCCTTTTTAATACATATTTTTCACCCCCGAGGGTAGGCACTACACAGTCCATACACAGTCCTTAGGCCAGCCCTTCAGTGTATTTAAAAAGTTGACATGCACTTTTAACATTTACATGTCCTGGTAGTGACCAACTCCTAAATTTGTTTTTCACTGCTGCAAGGCCTACATTTGGTTACCTTACTACATGTAATAAGTGATAACTATCAATTGGGAGCAAGTAAGGAAGTAGAGGTTGGTGTCTATCTAACAAATTATAATTTAAAACTCTCTTTAAACGGTAAAGTCAGATTTTTTGTCACAATTCTGAAAATGCCTATTTTAGAAGGTTGGCATTTTCTTGTCCTAACCATTTGGTGCTTGCAGCCTGTATCCTGGGTCACATGACTGTAGCTGGCAGTTGGTCCTTGTGTATTGCTCCCAAACAAATGGGGAATAGGTGTCAGCAGGATGGGTCATCTCAGACTTGAAAGGGGGGTGGAGTTGTCACCGACTGATCTTCCACAACACAAAATGTCTGCCTCAGAATATTCACAAAGGGTTTGACACTAGTCTTTTGTGCCGCCAGATAAGCTGGGGCAAGCACATGGAACCTGGAAATTCCAAGCACAGCTGGGGTAGAAGACTCTAGAAACTTATCTTACTTCAAAGTGGGCACCAGGTATAAATATTGGACCCTCAGACTCAACTCTTCAGTACACTCCAGGACCTGTGGATAAAACATAAGACAGACGCCCTGATGCCAAAGGCCTGCCTTGCTTGCTGAGAAGGAACACTGCACCTGCAGCCTTGATCCCAGGCTCAAGTGACTTCAAGGGTCAGCTGATTGACCTCTTGTTCTGGGCTACAGGGACATAAAAGCTGCAGAGGCTTCTTGCATCTGCCCAACTGACGTGCTGCCTGGACCTGCAACTGGACTTGCCTGAGCTCTGCTGGAACATTTTTTAATTTTGCTTGTATGCTTTTTCTTGTGTTGTGTTTTCACTTTATTACTGTTTGAAAAGCTGCATAAGTACTTTATACATTGCCTTCAAATTACGCATGACTGCTTTTGTGCCAAGCCACCAGCGGATTAAGCACAGGTTAATTTGGGGTTTTCTTGTATTTCATAGTGACTAGAATTGTTGTTGCTTCTTGAGAAGGGTTTCATCATCCTCAACCAGTAGCCCAATTTCCTACACTGTCCGATGCTGGTTACTCCATGTTCTGCAGCTCTAATTTATATCGTATTAAATAATGCTTGTTTCCTTTGTTGGTTCGATGAGAACAACGAAAATCATGTTGCTCATACTACCAAAGTATTTGAATAGATTCTGCTGTGTACTTCCAAACTTACATTAATCTAAATAAAAGGAATCCAAATAGACTATTCTCCACAATTGCATTGAATGGCATTGGAAGAAAAGAAGGAAGATAAAGCTTGAAGTGTGATATTGAAGATATATCTTCTGAAAAATCGATCTAAGTGTCAAATACAAAACCAAACCTTTTTGGAACTGCAAACAGTGAGTGGGTGAAACAAGCATTCACTATTATGTTCTGTTGACTAAAACAGCCGCCTTGGATCCAGAGCACATTACTGCATTTTGGTATCTAGAATGTTTGCATCCACTGGCCAGCTTTCTGAACTTCTCTCCAACTCGGAGGGCAATAAGCAATTCTCCTGAAGTATAAGTCAAGTCACAACACATATTTCCTTATGAAATTTCAAAATGAGAGTTTTAGTAACATCTTTTCATGAAGTATCCGAGAATAGGTCAACACTGTGAATATGAAGTTAATGGAGCTCACATCAGCACAAATCCCCCCCCCCTTATTCCCTTCCCCCCCCCCATAACGCTCTTTAAATATCAATGTCAAATTGTTCTGCAAAGTTTCACCTGCTCTCCTTCCTGAGCAGTAAAATGAAGCTGGAATCTTTAAAGTGACTGAAAGATGGGATGGCTGTGAGAGGATCTGCTTGTTTATTGCTGACATATATGATCTGTGTACACTTACTTTTGCAGATGGCCTCTGATCGTTGATCCTACAGGACAAGCAGCAACATTTCTACGGTACAGAGACACCAATTACCTGGAGACGCTGAATCCAGCTCACATGCAGGCAGAGGCGATTCGACTGGCGCTGCTGGGAGCCCTTAGGTATGAGCAAAACGGGTGCGGTAGCGTTCATTGGATAAAAAAATTGAAATTCCCATCATTTAAGCAAAAACTTGAAAGATTGATTACCTCCCAGTTACTGGTATAGCATGTGACCTTTTTCAAACCACAGAGCCATATTAGGTTATTGTAAAATCACACTCCTTAAAAGAAAATGCCACTATCTGAAAGAGACAGTTAGTTATAGATTCCTTACCTTAGAATTTCCCCCAGGCATCAGACTGTATCCGGAGATTTTTTCTTAGCAGTATCCCTGCGCGTCAGTTGGTGGCGCGGTCAACACCACGTCCGTCGTCAGCATCATGGTCACCGGGATGACGTCATGGTGCCTACTTAGACGCCACGCCCGCACGCTGATGTCAGTTCTTTCTTTTTCGGCGCCAGCCTAGCACAGATCTGGAGAGAGCTACCCCTTTGATACTTTTTGACTAAGCTTTTTCAACTTCTGTCGACTTCTTTTCGAGTCCTACTGGATACCACCGATTCACTCGGCAGAAGGATTGCCACGTCGGTAGCCCTTTGACGCTACGCCTGGTTGAAAACGTCTGGCTTTTTGGGGGATGTCCAGGAAAGCCTGCTGAACATGCCCTTTGTTGGCGTTGGCTTCTTGGTGACAAGGCAGACTCGGCACTGGAGTGGTTCAAGAATTCTTGAGCTATGGCCAGATCCTTGGGCCTTGATGCATCCTCCCGTCCACCACAGTCTGCCTTTCGCCCCTACGGAAGGGGCACCCCACCACGTCTGGCCCAGTCTACCCACCGGTCCACACAGGTTGCCCAGCCTCTGGTGTGGCTGTGGATGTGGGACCAGCGACCTCGCAGGCCAGTAAACCCTTTCCCGTCCCGCAGCAGCCTCCAAACCTTCCTAGTGCAACTTTTCAGGCCCATCAATGGCCAGTGGGTGGCAGGATTCGACAACACCTCCCCACTGGCAAACGATCACGTCGGAAAGGTGGGTTTTGCAGATAGTCCAAAGAGGCTAAACCCTCCCCGTCGAGACTACCCCTCCCCCCCCGCCACCGTCTTCGATCACATGTCAGAGGATCATTTGACGCATCTCCATCAGGAAGTTTCAGCTTTCTTGACCAAGGGAGCTATCGAAAAGGTACTTGTGCTAGAAGAAGGTTGTGGTTGCTGTTCCCGCTTCTTTCTGGTGCCCAGGAAGGGCAAAGGCCTGCATCCTATTCTAGACCTCAATGCCTTCAACCTCTTTCTCTGGAAGGAGAAGTTCAAAATGCTCACGTAGGCTGAGGTACTATCTGTCCTCAACCCTGGAGAATGGATGATGATGTTGGACTTGCAGGACGCCTACTCCTTATCCCCGTCCTGCCAGCCCACAGACGCTACCTAAGGTTCACTGTAGGCCACAAGCATTTTCAGTTCACCATGCTCCCCTTTGGCATTACCAGTTCCCTTCGGGTGTTCACGAAGGTGATGGAGATGGTCGCAGCTCATCTGCGCAGATCAGTGGTTCCAGTCTTCCCCTATCTCGATGACTGGCTGTTGAAGGCGGGCTTGCTCCAGGCTGTCCTCTACCACCTCCAGACTACGGCAGACCTCCTGCACTTGCACTTGTTGGGGTTCACTATAAACGTGCCAAAGTCACACCTGACTCCCTCTCAGTCGCTCCCTTTCATCTGAGCTGTTCTAGACACAGTGCAGTTTCGGGCGTATCCTCCCAAGCAGCGAGTCCAGGATATTCGGGCTATGATATCGATGTTTTAGCCTCTGTCTCGAATTTCAATTAGAATGACTCTGAGATTGCTGGGCCTCATGGACTCCTGCATCCTACTGGTGGATCATGCCAAACGGCATATGCGGGCACTACAGTGGTACCTGAAGTTGCAGTGTGCGCAACATCAGGGGAATCTTTCCGACTACATCCAGATCTCAGAGGGTACTGCCCAACAGCTACAGTGGTGGTTAAAGGACCAGGATACGGTCAGAGGCAGATCTCTCCCCCTTCCCCAACCAAAACTAACAGTGGTGACTGATTCTTCACTCCTGTCATGGGCGGCCATCTGGGAGAGGCAGAGATCAGAGGTGTACGGTCTCCTGCGGAGTCCGGGCTCCATATCAACATGTGGGAGCTCTGGGCAATTTGCATGGCAATGAAGGCATTCCTTCCCTCCCTCAAGGGGAAAGTAGTGCAGGTATTCACAGACAACACCACCGCCATGTGGTACTGCAACAAACAGGGTGGGGTGGGGTCGTGGACACTATGTCAAGAGGCTCTTCGCCTCTGGCCATGGCTGGAACTTCAGGGCATGACCCTGGTTTTTAAACACCTGGTAGGTTCTCTGAACGCCATGGTGCACAAACTCAGCCATCTGTGCCTGGTGGATCACGAATGGCATCTTCAGTCAGAGGTGGTGCAAGGTCTCTTTCAGCAGTGGCAAAAGCCTTGATTAGATCTATAACATGTAAAGTCAGCAGTTTCACACGTTGGAGTTTCCAAGATGGCACTCGCTCGGCAACGCTTTTCGTTGCGAGTGGAATTGCAACCTCCTGTACGCCCTTCCGCCTGTACCACTTCTGCCCGTGTGCTGAAGAAGATTAAGCGCAACCAGGCCCAAGTCATTCTTGTGGCTCCGGACTGGTCACAAAGAGTCTAGTACCCTGAGCATGGCCATCGATCCTCCGATTAGACTGCCCCTTCGGGAGGATATTCAGTCGCAGGGGACAGTCCTCCACCCGAACCTGTCCAGCCTCCACCTCCATGTGTGGAGATTGAGCGGCAACAGTTGACAGCTTTTGACCTTCCGTCCGAAGTCTGTAATGTCATCTTGGCAACCAGGAGTCCCTCCTCTAAGACGGCATACGTCAGTCGATGGACCAAGTTTGTGGCATGGTTCACAGCAAAGGCTGTGGATCCCCTCTTTGTCCCTCTTTCTGAGGTCCTCTTGTTCATTCTTTCTTTGGCCCAGCTGGGCTCTGCTCTGGGAACTCTTAAAGGCTATCTGGCAGCCATTTCTGCTTTCCTTCGGCTACCAGATCAGCCCTCTATATTCAAGTTCCCAATTCGTAATAGATTCTTTAAGGGCATTATTCACCTCTTTCCTCCATCTTCTTTCATAATGCCCCAGTGGGACTTGAACCGTGTCTTGACTTACCTTATGTGTGCCCCTTTCAAGCCTCTTCACATTTGTCCTCTCAGGCTCTTCACTCTGAAGACTGCCTTTTTTGTTGCCATCACCTTTGCTCGCAGAGTGAGTGAGCTTCAAGCTCTTTCTTCTAAGCCCCCTTTCTTCTCAGTCCATATGGACAAAGTGGTGCGTAGGAAGAGACCCTCGTACCTTCCTAAAGTAGTTACACCTTTTCACTTAGGACAGGCTATCACTCTACCCACCTTTTTCCCACCTCGCACCCTTCCAAGGAGGAGGAGACACTCCACCGTCTGGACCCAAAACATGCACTGTCCTTCTACCTTGACTGCACAAAAGATTTCCAGGTGGACGATCAATTCATCGTTGGCTATAAGTTTGGGTTGTCCAAAAGTGTCCCATCTCAAGATGTCAAGTCAAGTCAAGTCAGATCATTTATATAGCGCGCTACATACCCAGAGGGTCTCAAGGCGCTTGAAGAAGGGTGGGGAATTACTTGTCAAATATCCACGTTTTGAGTTGCTTTCTGAATACTAGGTGGTTCTGAGTAAGGCGAAGGTGAGTGGGAAGTGAGTTCCAGGTCTTAGCTGCCAGGTAGGAGAAGGATCTACCTCCCATGGTGGTTTTGTTGATGCGAGGTACAGTGGCAAGGGCTTGGTTGGAGGATCGTAGCTGGCGGGAGGGGGTGTAGAAGGACAGTCGTGTGTTGAGGCATTCGGGTCCGATTTCGTAGAGTGCTTTGTGTGCGTGGGTTAGGAGCCGGAAAGTAATCCTCTTATTGACGGGGAGCCAGTGGAGGTTTTTCAGGTGACCAGAGATGTGTTCTTTACGCGGGATGTCTAATATGAGCCTGGCTGAAGCGTTCTGGATGCGTTGGAGTTTATTCTGGAGTTTTGCGGTGGTACCGGCGTAGAGGGTGTTTCCGTAGTCCAGATGGCTCGTGACCAGAGCGTGGGTGACTGTTTTTCTAGTTTCGGTGGGGATCCAGCGAAATGTTTTTTTTTGAGCATGCGAAGAATGTTGAAGCAAGATGAAGAAACGGCGTTGACTTGTCTGTTCATCGAGAGTGAGGAATCCAGGATGACGCCCAGGTTCCGTGCGTGGTCCGTCGGGATGGGTGCTTTTCCGAGGGCCTCTGGCCACCAGGAGTCGTCCCAGGCGGAGGGGGAGGTGCCTAGGATGAGGACTTCAGTTTTGTCTGAGTTCAGTTTCAGACGGCTGTGCTTCATCCATTCGGCTACTTCTTTCATTCCTTCATGCAGGTTGGTTTTGGCAGTGTTAGGGTCTCTGGTGAGTGATAGGATCAGTTGAGTGTCGTCGGCGTAGGAGATGATGTTGAGGTTGTGTTGGCGTGCGATGGCCGCAAGGGGGCTCATGTATATGTTGAAGAGGGTGGGGCTGAGTGAGGATCCTTGTGGTACGCCGCAGATGACTTCAGTGGCCTCTGACTTGAATGGTGGGAGGCGGACTCTCTGGGTTCTTCCGGTGAGGAACAAGGTGATCCATTCCAGTGCTTTTCCTTGGATTCCGACGTTTCTGAGGCGTTGTAAAAGGGTGCTATGACAGACCGTGTCGAAGGCTGCGGAGAGGTCGAGGAGGATGAGGGCGACTGTGTCACCATTGTCCTGTAGAGTTCGAATGTCGTCTGTTGCTGCGATGAGGGTGGTTTTAGTGCTGTGCTTGGCTCGGAAGCCGGATTGTGAGGAGTCGAGGGATTTGTTGGTTTCGAGGAATGCAGCGAGCTGGTTGTTGACCGCTTTCTCGATGACTTTGGCCGGGAATGGAAGGAGTGAGATAGGGCGGTAGTTTTTGAGTTCGGTGGGGTCAGCTGTGGGTTTCTTCAGGAGGGCGCTGAGTTCGGCATGTTTCCAGCTTTCCGGGAAGGTAGCGGAGTTGAGGGAGCAGTTGATGACGTCTCGGAGGTGCGGTGCTATAATGGAGTCTGCTTTGTTAAAGATGTGGTGAGGGCATGGGTCTGTGGGGGATCCTGAGTGGATAGAGTTCATCAGACGGATGGTGTCCTCAGTGGAGATTGGCTTCCAGTCATTGAGGATGTTCAGGGGGGGTGGGGGTCCAGCAGGGGGTTGGGTGGGTTGGTCTTCGGGTTGGTTGTTGAAGCTGTTGTGGATGTCTGTAATTTTGTTGTGGAAGAATGAGGCTAGGGAGTCACAGAGGGCTTGAGAGGGGGTGATGTCGTTGGAGTTGGCAAAGGGGTTGGTAAATTCCTGGACGATATTGAATAATTCCTTGCTGTTGTGGGCGTTGTTATCTAGTCGGTCCTTGAAAGCGGCTTTCTTGGCATTCCGAATCAGTTGGTGGTGTATGCGGGTGGCGTTTTTGAAGGCGTCCTTGGTGCTGGTGGTTGGGTCTTTTTTCCAGGCCTTCTCAAGGGATCGACAGAGTTTCTTGGATTTCATAAGCTCATCGTTGAACCAGGAGGTCCTCTTGCTGCCTAGTTTGATTTGTCGTTTTTTCAGTGGTGCTAGGATGTCGGCGCTGTTGGATAACCATTGGGTGAGGTTGGTGGCTGCTTGGTCTGGGTTTGAGGAGTGGGCTGGGGGGTTTTGAAGAAGCGATGAGGAGATCTGGTCGATGGTGACTTTGTTCCAGTTTCTTTGCAGAGTGGGTTGGGGGTGGTTGTTGGATGTGGGCTTGTTGTAGGTAAAGTGAACGCAGCTGTGGTCAGTCCAAAGGAGAGCTGTGGTGTGGCTGAAGGAGACATGTTTGCTGGAGGTGAAGATAGGGTCGAGTGTGTGACCTGCGATGTGGGTGGGGGTAGTGACAAGTTGTTTAAGTCCGAGGTTGGCGAGGTTGTCCAGAAGGGTGGTGGTGTTGCGGTCGTTATTCTTTTCAAGGTGAAAGTTGAGGTCTCCCAAAAGGATGTAATCCTCGGAGGGGAGCGCGTGTGGAGTGATGAAGTCCGTGATGTCTTCACTAAATTGTGCGCGGGGTCCTGGTGGCCTGTAAAGGAGGGTGCCTCTGAGTGTGGTCTTGGGGTCGGTGTGGATCTGGAAGTGAAGGTGTTCAGAGTTGGCGAGATTGACGTCTGAGCTGGTTGAGATGCGGATGGATTTCTTATGGACGATAGCGATGCCTCCTCCTGTGTGGCCGGTACGGTCCTTGCGAATGATCTTATAGCCTTCCGGGATGGCAATGGTGATGTCTGGGGCTGAAGAGGCATTCATCCATGTTTCTGTTAAGAAGGCGACGTCCGGCGAGATGGTGTCTAGTAGATTCCAGAGGTCAATGGCGTGTCTGTGGACTGAGCGGGTGTTGAGCAGGATGCATTGTAGGTGGTTGGGGTCGGATAACTGTTGTGTGTTCGTAGATGAGGAGTTGTTCTTGGTGCCGTCGAACTTGCAGGAGTAGCAGGAAAAGGGTCCATGGGTGTGTCCAGGAGTGGCTTGGACGCAGTTGAGGTAACGGCCGGGGTTAAAGGCTAGGAGGGTGGAGGCGTCGTAAGTAATGCGGGAGGGGTGGACATTACGAGGACCAGGGGCTCTGGCGCTGGGCGCGGTCAAGGCGCGGATGGGCGTAGACGGGCTTACCTTTGGCGCACCTTCGGCGCGGCCGTAGCGCGTGGACGCTGCGCGTGGGACCATCTGTCATTAATACGCTTTGAGGGGGGGAGGGGCGTGGGAGGGGCAGCAGGGAGGCGGGAGCGGTGCGAGGAGGAAGGGCTCAGGGCAACAACAACAAACAAAATGGAGGTAGAGACAAGTCGAGTGAGGCTGGGGCACAGAAAAAGGTCACAGGCGCTTTAAACATGCAGATTGAGATTGAAGTAAACCGGTAGAGCGCAGCTCCGTTTCCGTCGCGCTAATTAAATTGCCTGAATTATGTTGCGCTGCAGAATACCTGAAACGTGCCACAAACTGAACGGACTGAGAAGTAAATCACTAGCGCTGAAACAGATTCACAATTACAAGCGCTAATGCAGAAGAACAAATCACCAATCCCAAATCACAAGCGCTAATGCAGAAAAGCAAATCACAAATTACAAGCGCTAATGCAGATGCACGGGTACACAGATGGTTTGAGGTAAGGGTAACGATACCGTCAGTAGCCAGGGAGCGTGGGAGCGACCGTATCTGACGAAGTCAGGGCGGGCACAGCTGAAAATCCTACGGGGTCCACAGTAAGGGTCAGTGGGTGGGAGGGGCAGCAGGGAGGCGGGAGCGGTGCGAAGAGGAAGGGCTCAGGGCAACAACAACAAACAAAATGGAGGTAGAGACAAGTCGAGTGAGGCTGGGGCACAGAAAAAGGTCACAGGCGCTTTAAACATGCAGATTGAGATTGAAGTAAACCAGTAGAGCGCAGCTCCGTTTCCGTCGCGCTAATTAAATTGCCTGAATTATGTTGCGCTGCAGAATACCTGAAACGTGCCACAAACTGAACGGACTGAGAAGTAAATCACTAGCGCTGAAACAGATTCACAATTACAAGCGCTAATGCAGAAGAACAAATCACCAATCCCAAATCACAAGCGCTAATGCAGAAAAGCAAATCACAAATTACAAGCGCTAATGCAGATGCACGGGTACACAGATGGTTTGAGGTAAGGGTAACGATACCGTCAGTAGCCAGGGAGCGTGGGAGCGACCGTATCTGACGAAGTCAGGGCGGTCACAGCTGAAAATCCTACGGGGTCCACAGTAAGGGCCAGTGGGTGGGAGGGGCAGCAGGGAGGCGGGAGCGGTGCGAGGAGGAAGGGCTCAGGGCAACAACAACAAACAAAATGCAGGTAGAGACAAGTCGAGTGAGGCTGGGGCACAGAAAAAGGTCACAGGGGCTTTAAACATGCAGATTGAGATTGAAGTAAACCAGTAGAGCGCAGCTCCGTTTCCGTCGCGCTAATTAAATTGCCTGAATTATGTTGCGCTGCAGAATACCTGAAACGTGCCACAAACTGAACGGACTGAGAAGTAAATCACTAGCGCTGAAACAGATTCACAATTACAAGCGCTAATGCAGAAGAACCAATCACCAATCCCAAATCACAAGCGCTAATGCAGAAAAGCAAATCACAAATTACAAGCGCTAATGCAGATGCACGGGTACACAGATGGTTTGAGGTAAGGGTAACGATACCGTCAGTAGCCAGGGAGCGTGGGAGCGACCGTATCTGACGAAGTCAGGGCGGTCACAGCTGAAAATCCTACGGTGTCCACAGTAAGGGTCAGTGGGTGGGAGGGGCAGCAGGGAGGCGGGAGCGGTGCGAGGAGGAAGGGCTCAGGGCAACAACAACAAACAAAATGGAGGTAGAGACAAGTCGAGTGAGGCTGGGGCACAGAAAAAGGTCACAGGCGCTTTAAACATGCAGATTGAGATTGAAGTAAACCGGTAGAGCGCAGCTCCGTTTCCGTCGCGCTAATTAAATTGCCTGAATTATGTTGCGCTGCAGAATACCTGAAACGTGCCACAAACTGAACGGACTGAGAAGTAAATCACTAGCGCTGAAACAGATTCACAATTACAAGCGCTAATGCAGAAGAACAAATCACCAATCCCAAATCACAAGCGCTAATGCAGAAAAGCAAATCACAAATTACAAGCGCTAATGCAGATGCACGGGTACACAGATGGTTTGAGGTAAGGGTAACAATACCGTCAGTAGCCAGGGAGCGTGGGAGCGACCGTATCTGACGAAGTCAGGGCGGTCCTCTGTCCTTTGTATAAAAATGTGTTACCGTGTAGCGAAAAAGGAACCTCCAGTGGGGCTGCATGCTCATTCCACTCGTGCTACGGCAACAACTACTGCTTTGTCACGTGGAATTCTACTCATTGACATCTGCCAGGCGACACCTTGGGCATATATGCACATGTTCACCAGACATTACTGCCTGTATAGTCAAGTCCGGAGAGACGGCTATTTTGCCCGTTCTGTCCTCCAGGACTTTCTGGTGTTGGTATTGCTGGGGTAAGAAATCTATAACTAACTGTCTCTTTCAGATGCACTAGTTACTTACCTTTGGTAACGATGTATCTGTAAGAGACATAGGTTAGTTATAGTTCCTTACCGCCCCACTTATCCTCCCCACTCTGCGAACTTACTTCTAGGGATAGGGCCTCCCTTACAGGACCCTAGTTGGGGCGCCGCAGAGGTCAGTGTCTTTCATGGCTCTGTGCTTCTGGTGTGGAAAGTCATGTCAGAACTGACGTCAGCGCGCAGGGGTGGCATGTAAGGAGGCACCCCATAGTCATCCTGCTACCACAACGACACACGTGGAGTCGACCGACGCCACCTACCAACACTCGGGGGTACTGCTAAGAAAAATCTCCAGATCCACTCTGATGCCTGGGGGAAATTTTAAGGTAATGAATCTATAACTAACCTATGTCTCTTACAGATACATCATTACTGAAAGTAAGTAACTTGTTAAACTAGTAGACGTTTCCTTTGTGTGTGATCTCCATTTTGTTCTTACTTTGAAATATCACCTGCTATCGGGCTACCGCGACAGAACATGTTCAAAAGACCTTTTGTGGTGCAGGGCTATGCTGACAACCATTCTTCGGCAGTGGGAACTCAAGTTTTTGGTTTTGATATTCTGGCTTGCCTCTGCTAATCTGGCTCTTTCTTGCCCTTGGTTTTAGTGCAGTGGAACAGATAAACGCTTTTAAGACCACACTGGACACAATACTAAACTTTATGTGCTTATTGAGTAAAGGTTGGCTTATTACTGACCTTGCAGCTAGTGTCAACATTTGTAAAACCTCTTGATACATTCTGTGGACCAAAACTCCTTGAGACTGGCAGCACTAAATCTGTAGCTTTAGGTCGCATCAAAAGGTCTGCAACAACTCTTTCTCCTCACAAAGGGAAGCAGCACATCACATTTCAGAGCAGTTAGGCAGCCTTTATTTCTCTTGTGGTCCTTGTTGATATGGATAACTCAGAGCAACATGCTTCCCATGAGGCACAGGGTCAAGGCGGATTTGTATATGGCTATGTCTGAACTGGGGTGGTGTGGAGTGCAAAAAAACGATGGATTTAGGCCCAGATCTCTGTACTGGGGTGAATGTATGACATTGTTCTGCCTTCTGTCCATCAATTGTTGTGTTCACACTGACGTCCTTCCAGGATTTTCAGGGTTTTTAGCTTTGATTTGTACCAGGACAGTTGCAATTTATGCTGTGTACTTTTACTAAAGGCATTATTTTACATAATAAACGAGGTAATCTGGGAGAGAACTGCAAATTGCTAGAGTGTCCTCTTTCAAGGTAGACTGCAAGAATAGTACATAAGCGTAATTGCTGAAAACGAATACTCTACTTTAGGCATCATAATATTTTTTTGTAAAGGAATTAGAGGTTTAAATTGAGTTGAATGATAAGTGAACATCCTTGAGTGTCTGGAAGATATGCTAACTATAGAGTAGGCTGGACAGGCTAAAAGTGTGAGGAACAAAAAGGAGGCCGCACCACTACTAGGATCGAAAGCATTAAATATGTGATGAACCATTTCAGAGTGATGTCAAAATCCCAACCACAGCCAACCAGCTCATCAGACTGTTGTTAACAACCATGGTGAAGGCCGCAAAGAGATTGATCAAAAGGCGGTCATCCTGTTCTACTGCAACAATAATCTCGCACCGCTCTTCGAAGGTGACCAGTACTAATTTACCTATAGATCCATCAAGCATCCATTTTGCGATTCCTTATTAGCGAAAAATAAGGATTCGCTAATAAGGAATAGCAAAAGGCTATGCATGAAGAACTCACGAAAAAAATAGCGATTTCTTAAAATTCCTTAATTGCGACTTGCAAATTGTGAGTCGCAATTAAGGAATACCACCCCATTCATTCCTATGGGCCTTGAGGCCTATAGGGATGAATGGGAAGACAATCTCAATTTGCGATTCTCAATTAGAGAATCGCGAATTGAGATTGCAATTTCAAGGGTGCCAGGGTGTCAAAAGTTTTAACAAAATGGTAACCCAATAAACCCTTGTAGGTATGGGCATTGAAAATCTCAAAGTAAATAGTATCTACAAGGGATTTAGTTTTTGTAACAAATGTTTTTCTTGTTTTGGAAAATTTAAAGTAAGTCAATAAAGAACAAACTTAAAAGTGTCCACCAGATCAACCACAATGCAAATAAATTACAAAGGAGAGAAAAAGCACACGGTGAATCCTAGTTAGTATCAAAAAATTTATTTTATCTGATTTTCATCATCTTAGCTTAGACAGGGTACGGAAAAGAAAACGGGAAGGGGAATATCAGCAAAGGAAGTCATGTACATATATACAAAATTAATCTGAGACTATATGTCATCACCAACACCAACTCCTAATTAATTGAAAAGCAATGATTAACTAAACATAGAAAAAAATTGCTGAGAACTATTTCATAGGGAGTTGGTGGAACTGTCGACGTTTCGGTCTTTGTGGCGTTAGTTCCTTAGACCATCCTCAGGAAAATTATTTGTTTTGCAAGATATTTCGTAGACCTTAATCTTAGGGTCCAAAATAATGTTTGTATTTCTAGGAGTCAATGACTCAACTAGACACCTCTGAATCACTTTGAATCGTCAAGATGAGTGCCCTTAACCCTTTTTAAGAACATCTGTCGCCTTTAATAGAAGCAGCAGTGTCGCTTCTGGACAGATTGAAGCTTAATTTCTACAACTGAGAGTGGATATACAACACCCCAAAGTGATTCAGAGGTGTCTAGTTGAGTCATCGACTCCTGACAATACATCCTCTAGAGTACATATTCCAATGCTGTCCCATCCTCCAAAGCCCTGTAGAGCGCCAAGCCAGGTAATCGACCATTACGCCATAGGGGAGTTTCACCTCTCAGTGTGTTCCACCAACCCATACACCGCAGGGCCTGCCTCCAGACCTGAAACACTAACGGTGTGATGGGTGGTAGTGACTTCCGGATCTGCGCCGCATATAATATTGTGTGAAGCGTGTGAGCACCCACCTGGAAGTGCTCCAGGGCGTACGCCGGGTCACCCCTATCCCCGTACCACCAATAATTTAAAACTAAAAGATGGGAAGCCTAGTAGTAGGAGAGGATGTCAGAGGTCGCCAAACCACCACAGTAAGAGGACAAAAAGCAGGTGCGCACCGCCACCCGCACGGCACCCCCGGGCCAGAGGAACTGTCCTAACACAGAGTCCACTTGTCGAAACCAGTGGGAGGGAATAGGGTAAGGGTGATTCTGCAGTTGATATATCAGCCTGGGGAGAGCCACCATCTTAAAGATGGCCGGCATACCATATATGGTCAACGGCATGCGGGTCCATATCTTAATGTCTGCCCGAGCCCGATCCCAAACTGGTACCACATTTCTCTCCCAGGAGACCGCGGGAGCCTCGGAGACGAACACCCCCAAGTACTTAATACCGCCAACCGCTACCTGTAATGCCGATGCCCAATCCCCCACCCGCGAGCATCCCCCAGCTCCCACAGGGTTGATTTGCGGGGGTTCATGTAGAACCCCGACGTCTCGACGAAGATTTGCATGATTTCCATAAGGCGCAGCCCTGACCTGTTGATATCCATGAGGAAGAATAGGACGTCATCCGCATAGAGCGCAATTCTGTCAGGCAGACCCCGGTCCCATTCAAACCCCCTTAACTGCGCATCTATGCGCACCCAGGCAGCCAGCGGCTCCATGGCCAGGGCAAAAAGATAGGGCGAGAGGGGGCAACCCTGTCTGGTGCCCCGCCCGATGGTGAATCTGGAGGAGGTAGCACCTGCCACAATGACCGAGGCCGTCAGGTCCGTATAAAGCAGCCGTAAATATGACAAGAAGTGGGGGCCGAAATTAAGCCGCGGTAGGAGGGCGAACAGGTAGACCCAGCTCAGCGAGTCGAACGCCCTGTCCATATCGGCTAACAGAAGCGCCGCCGGTACCCCGGTACTCCGGACGGCCGCAACAGCCACATGCGCTCTCCGAATAGTATGTCTGGTCGCCCTCTGGGGCATGAAGCCGGCATGGTCGGGATGGATAAGGTCCGCTATACAGGGGCGAGCCAATCTTTTTAATTTGGTATTTGAATGAATTTAATTTTTAGTTAATTAATTTTTATGAAACGTATTTTGTAAATTCAAATACCCCAATTATTTTATGGAGGTACGTGAAATCTTGGGTATATTCATATTAACTCATGACATAGTCAATTTCCACGACAAAGGCCCTTTTACAACGTCTTCAACGCATACCTATTTTAGGCACGGTTGTGCCTCTCCTACTGATTATATTTTTATGTTGCAAGACCTTTTGAAACAATTTGTATGTAATTATAATCTGGATGCTAATAATGGAGACCATAGTCCACTCATTAGTTCATTCTTGTCCCCATCCTTTTTTCCTAGAAAACTTGCAGCTTATTCTCATTGTCCATTACCACAACATAATGACTCAAGATTATCCTGACATCCTTTAATCCATCTTTGTTCTTAGAAACCATGGTAAAATCAAATCATTAGTACTTTTATGACCTGTCTTCCTGACACTATTAGTCTTGTTTAAGTTATGGAGTCCTTCATTCCAATATGCGTCTGCAGTACCCACGCTCAACACGTCTACATGAGGCCTTGGCAAGAAAACCAAGAATCAGATAAGAGGTTATAGTCTGTATTGTAGTGTAGTTCCTATATTCCCAATAGGCTCTGCGCATTGGAATAATATATCCTATAGATTAGACGTAGGACTGAGGTCGACTAGGTCTCTATCGAATACATTAAACTTAATTGTGAGTGCCAGCTAGCTCAGAGGTCACTAGAAACTTTCTTGAATAAACCAGAAAAAATTCGTTTCTGACAACCGCATAAACACGACAACTTTGTTTCCCCAAGAATAAGAAATGTATCTCCAGAGTCGTGGAAATAATAGATAGATATTTTACTCAGTCAATCGTGCATGCTTTGTATCATCAGAGTTGCAGAGAAATAGAGAGACGGGCGTTTTCAATAAAAGGTTTATTGAACAGTCTTCTTTCTCATGCAGAGGAAATTAACTGCTACAATCGTAATACTGGCTGCAAAGTATAATGCGTACAGCGAGAAGAGTATTATAAAATATTACTGTAAAAGCATGGTATGGTTTCTAAGCCATAAGATACATACATAAATAACAATGACTAAAAGTACTCAACTGGTGCTCCTAAAATACGCCTACCCCAATGTACCTAACCTAAGTCTAGTACGAGGGAAGAGGTAAGTATGGTGTTGCATAGGTTTAGTTTCTTTTGCCAAGAATCTATCCAAGATTTCTCTTAGGGTCCAATCAGCTCCCTACCTTGGTTTTAGAATGAAGGAGGTCTCCGATCTCTCTGTCTAGGGACTCGATTTCCCAACACCCCGCAAGAGGAGCTTGGAAACACTGGAGCTGGATTCTCAGCGAGAGAAAGGACAGCTTCTCTGTCAGTGCGTCAGCTGGAGGGTCGGCTTCCTTTAGCACTTACTGTAGCGAGCTGCGTCGGGTAAGTTGATAGTCGAGCTGCTCCGAACCACCGTGTGTTTGCTAGGGCAAGTGAAGGCACCTGGTTTGACGTAAAGTTGGACATAATAACATTACCAAAGAACCCCAATGGAATGGCAGTTCTTTGAAAACTCCATGATTTCTAGGACGAATCAATATTCAAGCAAGGGGATATCCCTGACTGCTGAAGCTGAGTTTTCCAAGAAATCATTGTGGCTTTTCAGAACTAGTGGAAGTATCCATGCCTGTATTTGGACTGCATGGTCTATGTCTAAATATGGTTATGATTTCTTTGCCTATATAAGGGCAATGTGAATTATACCTATATAAGGGCATGAATCGGAAAATTACACTAGGGTCCTAAAATGCTACACAACACCCACTCCACTTTATTATGTTCGACATTACTAAATTCTAAGCATTTAAAACATGTCTAAAGCATGTGTTAATAACTCCACCCAAATGGTTTCACACGAAAATGAGCATTTGTGATGTATGCATTTGAAAGCAATGTTTTCATTCAAAGCATATAGTATAGTATGATATTGGAAATGCTATCCGAATGAATCATGAAATTACATTTATGAAATGGCTCTAAATTACAGAAGAAAAAGGTCGAGACCATTCCTCAGCAGAATATATAAACTGTTTTGGTTTGTGGACAGGGTCAAATATTGTCTCTTGGAAGTATTCGAAGAATTCTTGTTCTCTAAGAATAGTTCTACTTTAAGCAGATTACTTTGAGCGCAAACAAAAAGGTACATTTTGGAAAAAGTCAAATCGTAGAAAATTGAGTTCCAAAGTTAGAAGTGTTGTTTTGAAATCGCAGGTCGAATACAGAGTTCATAGAACGCTGTGTTATAATTCCAAAAGTCATTTTCGTTGTTAGGAGAAAACATCAAATCTTCTAAGCTGTCAAAGAAATAGTCTACCACAGTAGGTGAAAGTTGGACTACTTCGTTAAGTAGACCGATTGTACAGAAATGGGAAGCATCGCCGTCAGCGTCAGCCACATTAGCAATGTTTGTAGGAGATGGAGATGGTACCTGTGTGCCTATCGATCCACGTTTCTCACCGTCAGCAGTTTGCGTCTGTGAGACCTCTATGAATGCCGTCATCAGGATTGGTAGTCGCTGGGGACAACACAATGCATGAGCCGTTATCGAACCAAGCAAAGTATCAACATCTGTTGGCAGTGCTGATGGAAGTGTTAGACCGATGTCCAGCCTGCATTCTTCTCGACATAGTAGGCATCGTAGAACAGGTAAGATGCAATCTTGCCAGATTGGTCTGAATGATAGGAACCACGTGGTATTCAGATCTCTTAAACGAATCACTGACAAAATATCGATGGACAAAATATCGACCTACAGAAAAATCGAGGCTGGAATATCGAAGGCAAGAATATCGACATCCTATCTACAACATGGTAAGTACAAAAATATTGAGAAAAATAATATCGATGTTAGAAATATCGTAATTAAAAATATTGTTATTTTTTTGTAATTAAAAAAAGTGTAAAAAAGTGTAAAATAAAGTAAATAATACTTATAAACCAAATAAACATAGTTAAAAATATGTAATGTTTAAAATTAATAAATAATACATATACAATAATATAACATTGATTAAACATATACATAAAATATATAATATATACTTACTTATTATTACGTTTTAATACTTATTTTAATAACTCATAAATTATAAAACAAATATCACAAATTACAAACACATCTAAACATAAAACAATAACATAAGTAAATAATTACATTTAATACATTACAAAATTTAAATATACTTTCAATATTTTTAAAATTATTATTATACTACATTATCAATAATAATAATAAAAATATTAAATAGCTAAATAAATAAAAGTACTATTCAAAGTCCCAAAAAACGACAGTAATAATAACATTGGGTGCTACAGTAGGGAAAGCGTTGGATAGCGTAGGGGTAAAAATTACTATTCCAACTCCAGAGGGTGCAACAGTAAGGAAAGCGTTGGATAGCGTAGGGGTAAAAATTACTATTCCAAATCCAGAGGGTGCTACAGTAGGGAAAGTATTTGATAGCGTACGGGTAAAAATTGCTATTCCAACTCCAGAGGGTGCAACAGTAGGGAAAGCGTTGGATAGCATAGGGGTAAAAATTACTATTCCGACTCCAGAGGGTGCAACAGTAGGGAAAGCATTGGATAGCGTAGGGGTAAAAATTACTATTTCAACTCCAGAGGGTGCTACAGTAGGGAAAGCATCGGATAGCATAGGGGTAAAAATTACTATTCCAACTTCATAGGGTGCTACAGTAGGGAAAGCGTTGGATAGCATACAGGTAAAAATTACTATTCCAACTCCAGGGAGTGAAGAAAAATGTTGGGTAGCGTAGAATTTAAATATAACATACTTATAAATAATTTTTGTATTTAAAATAATGAATAAACACATTTTTAAATATATCTACATCATTTACAAACAATAATTATTAAAAGCAATTACAATTGAATAATTAATTAACAATAAATTAACAATAAATACCAATAAATATTAACTAATAAATATTAGTCACCAAATAATAAATATTAAACAATAAAATAGTTTTCATTACAAAAAAATATTAATTTTTTAAAATTAATTCACAATTAACAATTATTAAACAATACAATTTTTCATACCAAATAATACGTTTTATGAAACATTGATTACCACTTAATTAAAAATAATTTCCAATTAATAAAAATTAATTCCCAATTAAAAATATTAATTGCCAATTTACAAAATTAATTACCAATTAAAAACATTAATTGCCAATTCAAAAACGTAATTAACAATTAAAAACATTAATTACCAATTAAAAAATGGATTCAATTAATTATTTATAAATAAAATAATTATCCATACCAATAAATAAATATAAATCATTAATTAATTACAATTACATTACTTCCCACCCAATTCCCCTATAAACCCACAACCCGCTATACAGAAATAAAAACAAAAATTAAAATTAATGTATAATTCCTAAAAATTAATAATTATTTAGTATATTTAAATTACTTTCCACCCTATTCCCCGATAAACCCACAACCCGCTCCGGTACTAAAACATAAAATGTACTTAAAAATAACATTATTAATATATAACAATAGTACACACATAATTTAAAACAATTAAAATACTTAACAAAAACATATTACACATACATAATAAAACCACATAAGAATAATACAAATATCAATATTAGTAACATCGAAATTAGTTACATCGATATATATAAATATCTATATATATATATTTTTTCTGGAAAAGTACCAGTAAATCATCTATGCTCAATGATAATACCAGTCAAATAATATCGAAATTAGAAGCCGATTACTGCTCATAAATTGCCGTTTAAAGTGGTTTGGTGAATTATAATAAGCCCACTTGGGCTGCATTGGCTTCACAAAAAACTGTGTGAAAATGTCCCGAATTGGGGTAGAGGAATGACGAATTATAAAAGAAATATGTATTGTTTCTTATTCATTCTTTCACGGTTTTTTCCACTTTGATTAGATGCTTTATTTATGTAAATTACATTTTTTTTGAGGCTTCTTTGAAAATGGCACTGAAAAATAATAATTTCTTGACTTGAATGTTGTGCACGATGATAATATGTGTAAATAACTTTTCCATTTCTATGAATTTGTTTGTCACATGATGTATCACGTCAGTATCGAGCACTTTAAATGTATGTATTGTTAACACAAAACCTATCGTGACCAAGCCTGCTGGGTCAGGCGAAACGCGTCGTAAGCGACTTTTGGAATAAAGAAAGTTCTTTCACCACACTGTGTCGTCTCCTTCGGAAATTGGTTCGGAGTTTTGAGCGTTTGATGTGAATCCTGCCTTGCTCATGAGGCCGGAAAGACGACACGCCCTCTGATTTGGAGACAGCAGCCGTTCGTGAGCATTTGGAGGTGTTTTGTTTGCTGCCGTCCCCCTCCCACGGAAGAAGAAAGAGAAGCTATAGAGTACTCTTCGCTGTGCCCTGAACCCGCTCGCCGGAAAAAACGCCGTTTCAGTTCTAAAGGGTGAGTGCGCAAAGAGCGAGCACCTGATATTTATCTGACGGCGGGAAGGGCGTAGTGTGTGGTTCGAGGCATAGAGTATCCGTGGTATTGAGGAAGAGGGAAAGCTACGCTGGGGTTTTGAGATTGGATTCATCCCCACGCTAGCGGCTGGTGAGAGAACGCGTAGACGAGGAAGTACGGAAAAGTACTCAAAATGTCGCTAGAAGAGGAAATGAACGAGCGTGAGCGGGAAGCGCTACTGATTTTTGATGAAGTAACCACTGGTGTGGCGGCTAAACAGCAAACAACTAAAGTGCGCAATGAGAAGATGCCTGATGTTCTGATCCGCTTAAAGCGTCTTGAGAAATTGTCCAGAGGGGAGCTCTCTAAATGGTGGGAGTCGAGATCCCTACAGAGATACCTTGAAGTAGGGCGAATCCCAAGGGGGTTAAGAATACTTGTGGCCCCAACCTACGAAGACCCTGACCCGCTGATGTTGCAGGAGTGGGCGGACAACAATCAAGAATCCTCATTCCGCATGCTTAGGATCTTAATTAAATATGCGGAGAAAGACCGTGCTAAGATGCTAGAGGAAATAGGGCAAATCAATGATATGTTGGCAAAAGAAGAAAACCAAGAGCCGATAACCGTTTACAAAAAGGAGATGGGGGAACGCATAAAAAAACTGGCAACTTCCA
Source organism: Lissotriton vulgaris (assembly GCF_964263255.1). Lineage (NCBI taxonomy): Eukaryota > Metazoa > Chordata > Amphibia > Caudata > Salamandridae > Lissotriton > Lissotriton vulgaris. The sequence continues at coordinate 2,004,836,162 of NC_141691.1, read as the reverse complement.
TTAAAGAACGAAAGGCTCAAAAATTCATAAGGGACAAGGAAGACTATGATCGTGGGCAGATCTATACTTTTGCCAAGAAATTCGAGAATGTGAGGAGATTAAAAATGAGCAGTGCTACTCAAAAACAACAAGTTTCTCAATCGGGGGCGAGCAGTGTACCTAGCTCGGATGTATTAACCTCGGCGGATGAAGGTCCTAGTGGTGAAATGGGAGAAAAAATCCCCACTGTAATAGATGAACTCACTTTTTTTCAAGAGGACCGGCGCTTCAACCTCCGCCCAAGAACCAAGGTAGACTACGCCAAACCTCCAAGGGCAAAAGGCAGAGGCAAAGGCGGAAAAGGCGCCAAGGAGCAAAACAAAGAGTAGATGCACAACTGTCAACAATCATTGTCCCAACCATGTGCCAACAACAACCATCAATAATTAACCTGACAGATTTGGAACTTTCCACTGAAGAGGAGCAAACACTCGACTTGGGCCTGTCATTTTGCCCAGAAGCCGAGTTTAACTACGTCCAAACACGTATCGACATCTTCAAGTTTGCTAGACTGCTGAAACTAAAAAAACATTTCACTATGAATCCAAGCTCGAGCAGCGGAGTTTTGAACCCCAGTAACAGTGGGAGTATTCCTGGTGAATTGAATGTACAAGACATGGACCTCATGTTAGACTTTCATCCCCCTTTTAGGATAGATGGCAATGATGAAAATTTTGAGGAAGAGGAAACACTAGAACCTTTGGAACTTATGAGCCACGCAGATGAAGTGGCAAGAGCTGAAGGACTAACCATCAATGTTAGCGACCCAACTGGTTTTCGCCCGAGGTCGCGTTTCACTCCTTACACTGCACGGGACAATATTGATATCTTCAATGATTTGGTGGTGAATGATCTTAAGAATCTGGAAAAGTGTACCAGTGTGTGCAATAAAAAATTCAACAAGCAAGAAAAAGCTCAGGCAACCCTTATTGAAAAAATCAAGCAGAATGAAAACTGTATTGTTCGAAATGCGGATAAGGGTGGGAACGTGGTTCTCTGGGACAGGCAGAAATATATATCTGAAGCCTACAAACAACTAAATAATAGAGCTTGCTATGTGAGGATTAAACAAGAATTGATGTTTAATAGCCATGCTGAGTATAATTCAGATTTGGAGAATTGGTATAGCCAAGCCCTGATCACCCATGATGAATTGAAATTTTTGAAGATATCTAATCCAGTCACCCCAGTGTTTTATCTGCTCCCGAAGGTGCATAAGGACATATACAACCCCCCTGGTAGACCAATTATTTCCGCCATTGGTAGTGGGTTGGAGAACACCTCCAAATTTATTGATTCCTTTCTTAATCCCCTGGCATCACAATTACCTTCATATATTCTTGATACAGGGGATTTTCTAAAGTCCATCTATGATATACCTTGGGAGGATGATCTGATTTTGGTAACTATTGACGTTACCACACTGTATACAAGCATTAAATACAGCGATGGCTTGAATGCCATTAGACATTTTTTAGGAACCAGACCAATCAAATTATGGGCCCACACGCAAATGTTGTTGTCTATGGTCTCTACCTGTTTGAAAAATAATTTCTTCATTTTTAATAATGAACTGTTCCATCAAACCTGTGGTACTGCGATGGGCACCTGCTTCGCCCCCAGCTATGCGAATTTGCATATGGGCTGGTGGGAGGAGCAGGTGATCCGGAAACAGTACCAAAATGAATGTGAGAATAACATCCTCCATTGGAGTCGTTTTATTGATGACTTATTTGTTGTCTGGAAAGGCTCTATGGTAGACCTCAATCTCTTTCTGGCAAGAATACAGCAGAACAGTTTGAATCTTAAGTTCACTAGTACCGCTAGTACTGAATCTGTCAACTTTCTAGATCTTACTGTTTATGTAAAGGATGGTAGAATACAAACTAAAATATATAGGAAGGAGACCTCCGGAAACACTGTGCTACACGCCAGTAGCTTCCATCCCACCTGCTTGGTGAACAGTATCCCTTATGGGGAGGGTCTTAGAGTGTTGAGGAACTGTAGTGACTCACAAGACAGAGAGAATGCTTTAAATGATTTACAACAGCGTTTCAAGCAAAGAGGGTACAGTAACAACTGTCTGGAGACATCTTTCAATAAAGTCAGACAAAAGACAAGAGAGGAAGTTCTTTTCAGGGATAGGAGAATGAAGAAACAGGAAGGGAATGAGTGCAGAATAATCACGAACTACAACAAATTGCATGGTTCTGTGAGGAAAATACTAAGCAGACATTGGCATGTCATTAAAAATGACCCAATTATTGGCCCAGCTTTAAGCACCAGACCCCTGATCACTTTTAGAAAGTCGAAATCCTTCAAACAGCTGCTAGTCAAAACCATACTGACTAAAACAAAAAAGAAGACAAATAGGAGCAATTGGTTGGCTAGAAAAGATGGGTTTCTTAAATGCAAAAAATGTAAGGCTTGTGAGCATGGGAGAAACACCAGTACATACAAACCGGGTCTCTCAAACAGGATGAAAAAAATCAAAGGACAGTTTGACTGTAAAACGGAATTTTCGATTTATGTTTTGAGCTGTGGATGTAATTTACAGTATGTTGGTAGTACAATTAAACCCGTTCACCAACGGATACTACAACATTTGAGGGCGATAAAGAATGCTGATAGAACATATCCAGTCGCCCGACACTTCGAAAAATTCCATGATAAGAACGTAAACAGTCTGTCCTACTATGTGATTGACTCCGTGCCCTTGATTGAAAGAGGGGGGGATAGGGTAAAAAAACTGCGCAAACTAGAGTCATGGTACATAGTTGAACTGAATACAAAATGCCCGTATGGATTAAACATTGAAGAAGATCTATACACTCACCTATGATTTGTTTTATGACTTTAAAATCAATTAATTCTTTGTGGTGTATCTGACTTCCTGCATAAACAAAAGTTCATTTCCTCTAGGAGTTAAAGTAACTGATTGTTTTTAATTAAGTGCTCTTACAGTCAATAAATAGAATAGATTGGGTTTGCCCACTGGGGCTCTATTTTTTCTGGAAAAGTACCAGTAAATCATCTATGCTCAATGATAATACCAGTCAAATAATATCGAAATTAGAAGCCGATTACTGCTCATAAATTGCCGTTTAAAGTGGTTTGGTGAATTATAATAAGCCCACTTGGGCTGCATTGGCTTCACCAAAAACTGTGTGAAAATGTCCCGAATTGGGGTAGAGGAATGACGAATTATAAAAGAAATATGTATTGTTTCTTATTCATTCTTTCACGGTTTTTTCCACTTTGATTAGATGCTTTATTTATGTAAATTACATTTTTTTTAGGCTTCTTTGAAAATGGCACTGAAAAATAATAATTTCTTGACTTGAATGTTGTGCACGATGATAATATGTGTAAATAACTTTTCCATTTCTATGAATTTGTTTGTCACGTGATGTATCACGTCAGTATCGAGCACTTTAAATGTATGTATTGTTAACACAAAACCTATCGTGACCAAGCCTGCTGGGTCAGGCGAAACGCGTCGTAAGCGACTTTTGGAATAAAGAAAGTTCTTTCACCACACTGTGTCGTCTCCTTCGGAAATTGGTTCGGAGTTTTGAGCGTTTGATATATAGATATATATATATATACTATCAATATTACTAACTTCGATATTACTAACATCGATATAAAAAAAAAGATATTACTTACCTTAGGGTCGATATTCTGTCCAATGATATTCTTGACCTCGATATTCTTTACCTTCGATATTTCCAACTCAATATTTTTATAGGTCGATATATAAAACTCAATATTTAGACTGCACCCTCATAATCGAGCCAGGTCAAAAATCTGTATCATGCGCTCACGACACTTCATTGCCAGGAGAGTGTTCTCCATGGAAATCTCTGCGTCGCTGGTGACTGGACTTGCCATATCGGAGCAGAAGGAACAAAAATAGTATTCCTGCTACGACTCCCAAAATAAGAGGATGGCCTAGGACTGCTTCAAAGGGTGCTAACAGTCCTGAAAAAATACATGTACAATACCACTGGTATCAGACATGTTTAAGATAAGACCTAACATTTCTGCCAAATGTATGGGGCAGTTTGTTGATAAAAGGGCATGTATCTCTGCAGAGGACTTTGCAACCTGCAGATCATACGTCTCTTTGGACGAGGTCAGTGGCACGGTTTTTTGTAAAAGAATGGCTTTCATTCTGCCTAAAAAATCAATTTGTATAGAAGAGATGTTCAGTGAAGGCCATAACGGCGACTCCCCATCTGTCTTGGTTTTTGGAAACAATACTTGCATACAACAAGTGACCCTCGCTGACACAGTTACGAGATAGGCTATTCCTGGCATCATTCCACAACAGCTGTGATCATTCAACATTATGTTGCTTCCATTACAAAGCTGCCTAAAATATGGATCTATCACTGCAGCTGGGGAACCTTGCAGGTGGCAGGAAAAGTTGGTTGAAGAACCATCGCAGGCTCCGTGTCAGTTAATACCCTGACATAAAAGTGTACCGCTCAGTGAGCTTTTGCAGTTTGTACCACTAAGAAATACTTCTTTTCCCCCTTTCCAACATCTGTGTGTGTATGGTAAATCCCAGGTGTACTTGATGTATTCTTTACCCAACCTTTCATACAGGCCTCCTGGTATGTGTTTTTAAGCAATACTGAAACTGGAAAATCGTCACTGGCAAGGTAATGGTGCCATTAATTATCCATTCTATGGCTGGTTTCTCAGAAACAGTCAATGATAATCTTTCCAGTTTTTCTATGCTCAGCACCGTATAGTCTGCTCCCCTCTGTGCCAAAGAGATTTGTTTATCTGTAAAGTTAAATCCAGAAAACAATGACGTGGTGTTGATTAGACGCCAAGGCACATAGCCTGAACAAAGATTTTGTAATGTCCAGCCTTGCAGCATTATAGAACGTAATTGAGACTGTCCATTTTGTAACATGAGCAAGTCCTGTTCCATTATGTCTGTTGCAGTGGATACAATACTATCCAAAGAATAAATTCTGGATGACAGAGTTGTTAACCCATTGTCAACTACAGAGAGTTTTCTCTAAATTAATACAATCAATTTCTCATATTCGTTCTGCAGTTTCCATTTGCGTGATTTTCCATGCTTTATTATAAGCAGCATAGATACCGGCGTGTATGAAACGTTTATGACGAGGTTTAGGAGGCCCTTGTAAGAAGTCCCTCAAATCAATGCCATCTTTAAGTAATGTTAAGTGTTGTTTTATATCAGGTAGTGTGGATGTTTGTAGCCACTCTAGGCACAGTTTTCCTACACTGTATGTTGTTACTATCCCTGGATGTTGTCTCTGGACATATCTTGGATCTGGCCTAGTGAATGTCAACCCTTGTGTCTTATTCAGTAATCTATCTTGATAGTTGTTTGTGTCTGTGGGCCAAACTAACCATTTTTTCCAATCACGATTAGTTCTGTTTTGTTGTAAAATATATTTCACGTCTATCTCCTCATATGCAGTATCATCACTATCAAGCGTGGGTTTCGGTATAGACGGTTTGTTTAAATCTTTTATCTTAGCTAAGCCAAGACAAGATATTTGTTGAACAGTGTCATTTAAAAGCATCATTTGTTCAGGGACGATGCAGGCTCTAAATAAGGCTTCTAAACCCTGCACCTGCCATTCTTTTGTGTCCCAGACACTGTTTGTCTCAATGTTGTCTTTCCAAAAGTCGAAACCTAATGTAGACAACTGAGCATAAAAGGCTGCAGAATTAATTTGCTTCGTATTAGTCAACATACTTTTCATTCCTGTCTTATTAAAAATTTTAAAGTAAAATGTTTCTGGATTTGAGACATTAAAACCGGAGCAGTATGGAAATGTTTCATAGAATGTTTTAGAGCTGTGTAGTAATCTGCTTCTTATGTAATGCATCTCACTGGCCCTAGTTCTCTGCCTGATGCTCTAGCTATATGATGTCATTTGGAATGTTATGGATGTTTGTACTTGAAGGGGGAGCAGTTGGAGAAGATGGGCTGAGCAGCCAGGAGGCCGCTCCTGGTGGGGCTTATATTGAGGCTTACATTAGAACTTACTAAGCTGTAACTTGAAGAATAAACTATCAACTACAAGAGCTGTCTACGAGACTTCTTTGATTTCTACATTGGCGACGATTTAAAAAGAAGAACTTACACGTGGAGAAAAGAAGAATATTTGACAGCTACTGGAACTGGAGTTGAAGGTACTAATATTACTAAAGACATTGAACTATTTAAGCTACCTGGTACCTCACCCACCAGTGACCCTGACAACGGCCGCCCTAAATAATTCTAGGTGCCAGATCCACTTGTGTATGAGACTGTAAAGTGTATCTGCAGTCCTGGTTTAAAACTGTGAAGCCCAATGAAGAGATATATGCTAAATCAACCTCAAATTGTGACTAAACGCTGAATGGGTATGGAGCGCTGTGTTGAAATGGACTGTGATGTAGTGATGTCGGGGGCACACTTCGAGCCCCGGTAGGGGCGAAGGTCATGCCCCGGTGTTGAATGCTGACAAGGCTCCGGTGTACCTTGATGAGAAGTGGCTGCACATGTTAGAAAATAATCGGGGGCAGATTTTGATCACATGTTTTAAAGAATTATCAAGCCCAGTTGTTAAAAATGTGACAGAGAACAAATGTGGAGAAAACTACAGTCAACACCAATTTACAGCTTCAACTGTGAGGAGTGATCTATTAACTGATGACGTCCAGTTAAACTGCAGTCAGCTCCAATGTGTGGTGATTATACTTTCTGAAAGTATGCCGTGGCAAAAGGATAATTAAGACAATAATGAAACGAATGGCTCGTGTGTGATCACGGAACTTGGGAGTTGCGCAATGGGTTGAAGGAAAATGAAATGCTTGTTAATATTACGTGGAGTGAGGTATGACAGTTATCATTCAAATGCCTCTTGAGCCAACATAGAGGACACATACTTGTTGTGCGCGGTTTGCCGAACTTGAGAACCTCCATGCTGTCCAAGCTTCGTGTTATGGAGAGGTGCATGCTGTTGCTGCAAGCCACCCGTCACGCCGTCACGACGCCTCTCGCCATCTTTGGATTGTAGTCTATAGACCTTTGCACAGTCTATTATAACTGTGCAGTGTTTGCCAACCACAACTGGTGTCTCCATCGTATTGAAACGGAATTGCAAAAAGGCCCCAGTTTGTTGTTGTGTCTCTGTGCTCCGTAGCTGACCTGGATTGCCATCAGAGTTATTTTTGTGAGTCAAGTACTGGTGATAAAGATGATTTTAATGTGAGGGTTGCCATGAGCGTTGCTGCCTTAAGATCGTCACAGGTACTGTCATTTGCACTAATTGAAAACTACATATTACAGAGAATGTCGCTTTGGAAAACTTAGAACTAGTGCAACAGCGCCATCTTCTGCCTATGGAGCGTAATTGCACCAAGAAAATTAAATTAACTAGTTCTCTCGGAGAGAAAGGAGGATTCAGAAGTGGAGCAGTAATGAAATATTGCTAAAAGGAGTTAGAGTGTGGGTCAAAGGAAATAAGAAACCCAGAACTGTACTATGTGAGATGATTGTTAAGTATTAAGTCACTCACTTGTTTGTGTGGTGCATGCGATGACGGCTAAGTCACTTAGTGACACTGCATTGAATTTGGTGATATATGCCAATGTTACGAACATCTGCTTTTGATTTGCAACGTGTCATATTCTAAATTTATACTCAATGTGTATTTTCATTTTTCAGTATTATTATAGGGAGGTGGATTCCCCCTTTACAATTATTTGGGAGGCTATTGCGAATGTGTGGTTTATAGGGAGGTGGATTCCCCCTTTACAAATATTTGTGAGGTTACTGCTAGTGTGTGGTTTATAGGGAGGTGGATACCCCCTTTACAATTATTTGGGAGGTTACTGCGAGTGTGTGGTTTATAGGGCGGTGGATACCCCCTTGGGAGGTTACTGTGTGTGGTGATTTATAGGGAGGTGGATTCCCCCTTGGGTTACTGTGTGTGGTGGTTTATAGGGAGGTGGATTCCCCCTTTACGAGGAGGTATGTGTTCTCTTATTGGGAGGCTACTGTGTATTAATGCTTGTGTGGTCCTGCAATAGTATGCAGACGGAACATTATAGTATGTGCATTAGCGGATATGTAAATTTCCCTTGTCCTGCAATAGTATGCGGAAGAGGGTGTTCTTGGTAAGTGGACGGTATATTAAAGTGTGTACAGTAGAGGGCATATGGTATTCCCTCGTCCTGCCATTTGTTTAAGTTCACGACTTCTATATTACTACTTTATTACTTAAATTACTATTACTACATTTACTATGTCATTATTATTAACATTATTATTACATAGAGAAGGTTGTCTTGCTGTTTATTACTTACATTATTACTATTGCATTGTTGTTATTATTATTACATAGGGAAGGCTATTTTATTACTTACATTCTATTTTCTCATTATTGCATTACTTTTACATTATTATTATTATTACATCAGGAGAGTTTGGCTCATGTTACTATGGTGTTCTTTTACGTTTACTTCTGGAATGTTTATCTTCTATTCCTATGTTTATATATGTGTATTCTATTTCATTTTGTTAAATATTATAAAGGGGAAAATGTGTAGTAATCTGCTTCTAATGTAATCCATCTCCCTGGCCCAGGTTCTCTGCCTGATGCTCCAACTATATGATGTCATTTGGAATGTTATGGATGTTTGCACTTGTAGAGCTGAGCAGTTGGAGAAGATGGGCTGAGCAGCCAGAAGGCTGCTCCTGTTGGGGCGTATATTGAGGCTTACATTAGAACTTACTTCGCTGTATCTTGAAGAATAAACTATCATCTACAAGAGCTGTCAACGAGACTTCTTTGATTTCTACAAGCTACCCTTTGGTGGCATTGGACAATGTTCCCATTGATTGAAAGTATAAACATTTCTAGGGTCTGCAGATTTGTGCAAATAATGCTGACCATAGTGATTATAACAGTACATTCGTTCATAATCTGATGAACCTTCTAAGTATTCATGATTTGTAAATTTTGCCGGAATCTCTAAGTCTGACATCATATTATTAACAGTCTCAAAGTCCCAAAATGTGCTGGGTGAAACAAAGTCACTCAAAGAAACCTTGAATGGAGATGGAATCTTCAACAGCTCTGCAGGGCCGAAGATGTCATAATCAGTTCTGTCCCAAGCAATACCACCAGGTATAGGAAATGCTGTGATGTTCACTGATGTCAAGTCTCTTTGTTCACGATGAGATGATTTGTGAGGCTTCAGGAGCAAGTTGATGTTCTTACTTGCTGTGTCCATTTTACTGTATTTTCCATTTATTAGCATTCTCAAAGATAGCACATGAGTCAGCCAAAGTAGGAGGGAAAATACGCCTAACACAATCCAAAGTTCAACCCATGGTGAAACCAGATACGTTTTTTCATGTTGATGAAAAGGTTCTGTTACTTGTTCTTTAAAAGTCTTATTTGCTGGCGTCTTTTCAGGCTCACTGGGATCCTCGGAAAACGTATCAGAGTTAATGAAGTAGCCAGAGGCAGTTCTGTCATTTGTAGGGATTGCATCAGGATTAGTTGAAATCGCTGGAGCTACCTGTTCACTTGTCATATTGGTATAGTCCGATGCTATTTCATTGTAGACAGGAGTTTCTTGACAAACTGGTATTTGGGTTTCTATAGGGACAAGTTCCATGGCTTTGTTGCATAGTCCTTCTTTTCGCACTGCAGATTCTTCAAAGGTGATGAGTCTCTCAGTTTGAACCTCTTGGATAGTAGCCAGATTTGGTCGTCTGCTACATCTTTGGAGTCCACTTGGCCTACTACTTATGATCGGCCACATGATGTGGTTTTACCAGGTTGATAGACACAACCCTGTTCTCCTTTCTTCCAGCAAGGGGCGGTAGTAACACTGTTCTTGATCCGTGGATTGCTAGCACAGGTACTGGTTTTCTGTAAGAAGGCCCAAATTTCTTCTTATCCGTAATCTTTCCTCTGACTATATCCCCAATCTTTGGAATCCAGGCAGGCCTTGTTTAGACGGGTGGTTCTCCTTCAGAAGTTGTTGGCTTCTGCAATGTATTTCTTAGACTTCTTCTTGTTTCATTTAAGTCCTGCAAAACAGCCAAACTTTCTTTGATATCAAAAGGTTTTTGTTCCACTACTGAAATGTGACAATCGAGGTCTTCGACAAGCATTCTAGTACCAAAAAGGATTTCATATGGAGTGATTCCACCCAGAAAATTTCTTGGCAGATTGTTTAAACTACGTTGGACACTTATTAGATGTTTAACCCACCCGTCACCCGAGCCTTATACCCTAACTGTTATAGATTGCTTTATGTCCCGTTTTTTTCTTTCCACTACAGAATTTCCCTCAGGATGGAATGGACTTGAGTACCGCAATGCAATGCCCAGATTGGCCATGGCCTCTTTGTAAGCTCGAGAGCTAAACGCAGGACCCTGGTAAGAATGTAGCGTGCCGATTGCGTATGTGCCGATAAAGACGCTCAAATCTTTTACAACAGTTCGGGCGTCAGCCGAGCGCTGAGTCCACATCCAAATGAATCTTGAGCATGAAGCCACTGCGACCATGATATATTTATAGTTACCATCCCTCTGTAAGGGACCACAGTGGTCCAGGTAAACACATGCTAATGGTTCATCTGAAATTAAAAGGGACGTCTGTGCCGGGCGTTTTACTATTGAAACCTTCTTTTTTTGGCAGGTTTCACATTCCAAAAAATAGTTTCTGGTCTGTTTCCTCATGCGAGGCCACCAGTATCTTTGTTTTAATAACGACACTGTGGCGGAAACCCCTGCGTGTGCAGAGGCAAGCCCTTCATGTGCTGCTAAGATTAGTCCTAATCTTTGTTCCATGTTTGGAATTACTCTATTCCCCACTCCAGGGATTCAGGCAAAAGGAACATTATTCGCATTAGTTATATATGAGTACTTGAGTGGAAAGCCTTTTGGAAGTGTTTTACCACTGTCTTTTATTGAAGCAGTGTCAGCTTGCATTATTTCGCTGTCTATTTTTGTTTTTGAATGACTGATTGCCGCTACGGAAGCCTTTTGCACAGCTGCCTTCGCAGCATCATCAGCTAATGAATTCCCTGCAACGTGAACGCCATCACGCTGGTGACTCAGTGTATGGATCACGTGAGTCTTTTGTAGTTCTCTCTGTAATTGAACTTCGTTTTCTCAGAGGAATTTATGCTTGATTGTGCCACCTTTTGCATCTTTGAAACCGTTTTGAATCCAGTTCTGCAAGTATTCATTGTAAGATTGGACGCAGTAATACGAATCGTACACTATGAGTGTAGGGAATTCGCGATCAGTATTTTCAAGCGCCATCTTGAATACCTGTAGTTCAGCTCTCTGAGCTGTACAATCTCCTAGAGATTGTGTTTTAGTGACCATAGGTCGGAATTTACCATTGCGCTAGCGACCTTTAACAATCGCACACGCAGCACTATAAGCTCGTTTGCCCCCAATTGTGGACTGTGCTGATCCGTCTGTATAAATTATACATTTGTATTGTTCTAGAGGCAGAATCTCAGTGGGCAGAGGACATTCTTGTTCGTATTGTAGAAATTCTTGTGTTTTCAAGTAAAGGTCAAAAACATATACAACTTCTGTTGCAGCAAGAGAGTTAACCCATTGTATCCATCTTGGATGTAAAGCCTTTGCATTCGGAATGCTTGTTTTTGTCACTGCCTCTAAGGCAGGTATAAGTGTAAAGACCATTATGCGTTTTCCCTGTGCGAGGGCTCTCTCTTTTGCTACTGCAGTTTGAACCGCTGTCAGAATTTTTTCTGTAGAAGTGAATTTCATTTCAGCTTGTGTGTACAAGTGTACAAGATTAAAGGTTAAGTACGTGAATCCGCATCTTCCTGGAATGATTCGGATTACAAGGTTGCGTACGTTTACACGAGTTTGTAAATGTGTTGTTGCTAACATGTCTGTTTGCAATGAACGCAAAAATTCTGTGTGTTTTTAAGTCCAATTAGTTGTTTTGAAATCTGGTTTGATTAATTCGTAGAGAGGTTTAACCCTTTCTGCGTAATTTAGAATGTAAGTTCTTCCGAAATTCAGGAAACCTAGAATTAACTGTAAGTTTTTCAGCGTTTTGGAGGTTGGAGCAGCACACACTTTTCTAAAAAGTTAGCTGCCAGGCTTTTGCCTTCACTTGATAATTTGTATCCCAGAAAAAGTATGTTTAGGTGGGCAATTCGAGATTTCTTAAAATTGAATTTGTGGGGGAGGAGCCACGCACAGGACCAAGATGGCCACGTGAGTGCTTATCTCCCTAGAGCTCGCTCCTCCTTTTTGTCTATCCTGCTATCATCCTGTCACCCGAGAGAGATAACTGGTGGGAGAACCGAAAAGACGCTAACAGGCGAAAATTGGAGCAGAAACAGCAGTTTCTACCACCTCGGATCGACGTACGCAGATTCGGGCCTAACAACTACCAGGGCTGGGAGCCACAGTGAGCTGAGCGGCCGGCTGCTAATGCAACAACAGCGGGCTGCTGAACCGGAAGCTCCGGCCTGTTTCGGTGACTGACACCCTCTTTCGCCTAATTGGGAAAGTCGCGACAACAGAGAAGGCCTGGGCTACACCACCATCATGAACTGTGAATTGCACACACGACGGCGGTGTGTCGTATAGCCCTAGGTGTGAAGTCTTGTGGTCGAATAGAGGCAGCGCAGCCACTACGATCCACCCTATAGCGTCGAAACCGGACAGCGAGAAGGTCCCTTCTCGGGCAGGGAGAGGATTGAAGAATGTGCAGACCAACAAACTGGACAGCCCATGGGTTCTCCGGTGGAGAGGAGGAAGTCCCCAACGCATGGAGTGGTGTGGCTCACTGGTTAGAGGCAGCAGACCCGGGAGCTGAGGACGGCCCGGGACCAGGGTTCAATTCCCGGCGCGGCAGGGTCGCGGACTCAATAATTCTCCCCTCGATGCCTACTCTAACCAGAGATCACACTCGGCAACTCTGGGCATTAGCTTGCCTCATCTCGACAACGGCCACCCACATATGCCGGGGATGCCTGGTTTCACCTTGGAGATACCCAGTAGGGACCATCTCACAGGAAAAGCCAGGACGGGTTCCCCAGCGTTCTATTGCGCAGAGATACTCATCCGGGAGTCGATTCTAGCGCGTTAGAAACTCGCAAATTAAATGGGGGTGACTCCCCTGTAGAGAAGATGGAACCTACATTAACCGATGTAATGGCGGCGATAAATAAAGTACAGACTTCCATGGAGGCGCTGGACAATAAACTGGACACCGTTAAGCTGGAGGTCAACTTATTGAGAGCGGACCATACCAAGACGAGTGAAAAGGTCAAGTTGCTGGACATTAAAACATCTAGCCTAGTGGATGATATGGCTGAGATGCAACAAGAGGTCCGAGCCCTGCAAGCTGCCCGCGAATAGACTCGGCGGAAGTTGGATGAGTACGAAGGGCGCCATAGGAGAAATAATGTTCGTATTCTTGGACTACCGGACAATTCAGAAGGCCAGACTCCTGATCTTTTCGTAGAGGACATTGTATTGAATCACTTAAAGCCTAAAGGCCTCAGTAATCTTTTTACAGTCGAGCGGGCGCACAGCATACCGGGCGGTCCGCCGACTCCTGGGGCGCCCCCTCGCCCGCTGATAGCCAGGGTGCTGAACTACCGTGACAGAGACGTGATCTTACAAGCGGCGTGAAGCGCCGACCCGCTTCAATATGAGAACATAACCTTGTCCTTCTTCCCAGACTTCACCCAAACGGTACAAAGACAACGGCAAAGCTTCCTTCCCGTCAAGAGGAGATTGAGAGATAAAGGACTGCGTTACTCAATGCTCTTCCCAGCTAAGCTTAGGGTGGAGGTGGACGGGAAGGCGTAGTTTTTTGATAACCCTGAGGTGGCATCGGACTGGTTGGACAGCATAATTTGAGATCGATCGGAAGGACGGCGAGAAGAGGCTGAAGAGGAGCAACGAGAACAAGAATGAATGGCGAGACACATCAGACTGTAGACTTGAGTAGATGGTCGTTGGAGGGGGGCATTGTTGCTGAGTTTATTAGAAACACTCGGGTGCATCTCGGGTGGATTTGGTTTGGGAGGGGGAGAAGGAGCTGAGCGGTGGGCTCCCCCTCGTACTACTTTTAGTTTAATTAGGGTTGGGCGACAGGCACACTGCGAGTTGGGGTTGGGCGTAGTCCTTATGCAGGGGTGCAGGGTGGAAGGTGGTGTAAAGGGGGAGGTGGGGTGCATGTTCGTTAGTCGTGATAAGTTTCAGTTTCGTTTAGTGCTGTATGTGTCTGTGCATGTTTTTACCTCAAGTTATTTTCCAGTTTTGATTATACTTATACATGGGTTCGGCGGCACGTGAAAATCGAGGGTCGGGGATGAAAGTGCTGAGTTGGAATGTGAATGGTTTGGGAGATAAGAATAAGAGGGGGATGGTCAGCCAATTTGTCAAGCGGCATTCCCCTGATGTAGTGCTGCATTTCCAGTCCCCCTCCTGAGGCGGAAGCCGGGAGCTGGTGGTACGAGTTATTTTGCATTTCCTTGATTTTAAAACCTTTGTGTGGTGTCACTTACTTTGTACTTTTAAAAGCTGTTCTGTCAACAGTAAAACTTGTTCCAGCGCACAGCCGATCTGAACGCTGTCGCGCTCTCCACCCTCTTGAGCGGCCGCCATCAGCCCAGGCGTGCTCGCTGACCACGCCCACTTTAGGCCACGCCCCCGCCCACCTATAACAACGCTGAAAACTAGCGTCTCTCACAATTTCCAGTCCCACCCCTGAGGCGGAAGCCGGGAGCTGGTGGTACGAGTTATTTTGCATTTCCTTGATTTTAAAACCTTTGTGTGGTGTCACTTACTTTGTACTTTTAAAAGCTGTTCTGTCAACAGTAAAACTTGTTCCAGCGCACAGCCGATCTGAACGCTGTCGCGCTCTCCACCCTCTTGAGCGGCCGCCATCAGCCCAGGCGTGCTCGCTGACCACGCCCACTTTAGGCCCCGCCCCCCGCCCGCCTATAACAACGCTGAAAACTAACGTCTCTCACAATTTCCAGTCCCACTCCTGAGGCGGAAGCCGGGAGCTGGTGGTACGAGTTATTTTGCATTTCCTTGATTTTAAAACCTTTGTGTGGTGTCACTTACTTTGTACTTTTAAAAGCTGTTCTGTCAACAGTAAAACTTGTTCCAGCGCACAGCTGATCTGAACGCTGTCGCGCTCTCCACCCTCTTGAGCGGCCGCCATCAGCCCAGGCGTGCTCGCTGACCACGCCCACTTTAGGCCACGTTCCCCCCCCCCCGCCCGCCTATAACAACGCTGAAAACTAGCGTCTCTCACAATTTCCAGTCCCACTCCTGAGACGGAAGCCGGGAGCTGGTGGTACGAGTTATTTTGCATTTCCTTGATTTTAAAACCTTTGTGTGGTGTCACTTACTTTGTACTTTTAAAAGCTGTTCTGTCAACAGTAAAACTTGTTCCAGCGCACAGCCGATCTGAATGCTGTCGCGCTCTCCACCCTCTTGAGCGGCCGCCATCAGCCTAGGCGTGCTCGCTGACCACGCCCACTTTAGGCCACACCCCCCTCAGCTAGAAATGTGCATGCACAGGAAGCGCAGCGGACGAGCGCAGCGGGAGCGCCGTTTGCGCGCCTAAGGCAAGCCCGTCTGCGCCCGTCCGCGCCGCGACAGGCGCAGGAAACTCTGCCCAAATCACCACGCACATCAGGTACCTTCCTAGCGACCTCCACCTACTACGTTGTAAGAACAATTGCTCCTGCAAACTTGATATGTCGAACCTTACCGGCTCGTTCAGCTGTAAACTCTGCCGTTGGTCTTCCATCAAAACCCCAGCCCATTCGCCCACCCCCATATCCCTCCCCAGGGCTAGCAAGCCGCCCTTTAAAGGTGGGCTGATAAATGCACGCTCTATGTGTAAACATAGCCAAGACATACGAGACCTCATCCTCGATTCAGACCTTGACTGCTTCCTGATAACTGAAACCTGGCTAACGGAAGACAGCAATCCGGACTTAGCCATTGCCCTCCCCCAGGGTTTTTCCATATTCAAACATGACAGACAGAAAGGGAGAGGCGGAGGAGTTGCAGTAATACTGAAAAATAGTTACACCTGTCACACTTTTAACTTGGACCCCTTAAAAGACACCGAAGGCCTTGGTTTCTCAATCAAACTCAACAAATCCTCGTCCTTCTCAGGTGGCCTGATCTGTCGCCCACCCGGTAATGCTTCCAGGTTCCTAGACACATTGAGCGACTCTCTGGGTCATCTTTTACTCAGATACCCACACTTCACCCTACTCGGGGATTTTAACCTACATCTGGAGTCCAAATCCGACCCACAGACCAACAACTTTCTACAGACCCTAGAAATGTTCAACCTTCAGCAAAGTGTCACATTGCCCACTCATTCCCTAGGGCATACACTCGACGGTGTTTGCACCAACTTTCCCCCTCTAACTACCCTACCCCCTGTCCCTCAAATTTGGACGGATCATAGCCTAATCCTGTTCCACATCAAAACCTTTCGCTCACAAACCTCCAGCAAGTCCAATCCACATTTTGACAATTCCGTCAACTGGAAAAAGGTTCAAGAAATTCTCGCACTTAATCCTATCCCCCAATCTCAGGCCCCCACTTTCACCGGCGACGTTGAACACGACGCAAATCTTTTTCCCAACTGGATCTCTCAAGAAATCAGAACTCGGAACCCTCCTAATCGCCCCCACAGAACAGATAAAAATCCCAAAACCAATGCCCCCTGGTTCACCCCCGACCTTGCCACATCCCATCTGTTGTGTAGAAAAGCCGAACGTAAATGGCGTAGAACGTATGACAATGCTGACCGTCTTTCATATATCCAACTAAGGAAAATTTACCACTCCAACATTAAATCTGCCAAAAAAATCTTCTACGTCAACGCTATTAAGGAGTCCAATCAGAAACAAAAAACTCTGTTCTCAATAGTGAAATCATTCACTCAGCCCTAAGCATTACAACCCGAAATCCCCCCATCACAAGATCTTTGTAACAAAATAGCTGACTACTTTGAGGAAAAAATCGACACCATTCAAAACATTTCCCCCCCCCCGCAAACAACTCAAGACTCACGCAATTCGCCTCAGAAAGAATCTCCAGGCGGTAGTCTTAAAAGTTTCTCTCCTGTTACCTTAGATCAAACCAGAGAAGTCATCCTGGCGTGCAAATCTGGTTCTCCTTCCGACCCCTGTCCTCCCAAAATTCTCCACCAACTCATCGACGTGGGGAATCCAATCATTAATCATATCGTTAACTCATCGCTTTGCACTGGATCTGTCCCTCGCCTGTGGAAACAGGGAATAGTCAAACCCCTTATGAAAAAAGCCAACAAATCCACGTCCGACCTCACCAATCTTCGTCCAATCTCACTCCTCCCAGCCCTGGGGAAAATCACCGAACAAATGGTTTACAGAGAACTCAAACGATATCTTGAAGCTCACAATGTACTCCATCCGCAACAATCTGGTTTTTCGCCCCAATCATTCTACCGAAACAGCACTGATCGAACTTTCAGACTCAATAAAGATGCTACAAGACCAGAAGAAGAATGCCATCCTCATTCTTCTCGACCTTACCGCGGCGTTCGATACTATCTCCCACTCCATCCTGATTAGTAGACTGACAGACATAGGGATTTCTGAAGTGGCCCTATCTTGGATAAAATCCTTTTTAACCGACAGATCCCAAACTGTCGCTCTTGGTCCTTACCACTCCAAAGAGAAGAGGGTTTCCTCTGGTGTCCCCCAGGGCTCCATCCTGAGCCCCCTCCTCTTTAACATTTACCTTATCCCACTCATATCCCTGATTGAGTCATTCGGCATACCTGTAACATCGTATGCCGATGACACGCAACTCATCGTACCCTTAGAGGATAACTCGACCAAGGCAGAGCTAAACCTCAAAAACTGTCTGAAGGCTGTCTTCCAATGGATGGATACTAACCATCTCAAATGCAACTCCAGCATAACGGAGATCCTCCCCATTGGAAGAAATACCATCTTCTGCCCAGCCCTCTGGTGGCCGGAAGACTCAGCTGCCCCCCCCCCCCCCCCCCCCCAGACAGTAACAACTGCATGGAATCTTGGCGTCCTGTTTGACACAGACTTATCCTTCGACCAACACGTCAGGACTGTAGCGGGCCGATGCTTCGGAATTATAAAATCTCTAAAAAAAATCTTCGACTTTCTACCGCTAGACTCCAGGAAAACCGTAACAGTGGCCCTAATAATCTCACGCATGGACTACTGTGATGGTCTCCTTGCTGGAGCTAAAAAGGCTACACTCAATAAGCTCCAAAGTGTACTTCACACCGCAGCCTGACTGGTTCTAAAGCTACCCAGAAAATCATCAATATCCACAGCTCTAAGATCCCTGCACTGGCTCCCACTTCACAAGAGAATATTTTTTAAGATGCTGATTGTCGCCTTCCGGGCTTTCAATAAATCTGGCCCTAAATACCTTACCAGACGCTACCCCCACTACAACCCGAGTAGATCCCTCCGCTCCTCCCATGACAACCTCATCCTACCAGTCAGGTTCAACATGAAGACAAAAGGTGGAAAAACCCTAAGCTTCTTAGCCACAAAAGCCTGGAACCTCATGCCCAAAAATCTCAGACACCAACCTCAAGAAAAACCCTTCAGAAAACTGCTAAAAACTTGGATTTTTAACCTTCCGGATGACTACACCAAGGCAGCCATCTAATTCCCACAGCCACTACGAAGTGTTTCGATCCCCTACCTGGAAATTCAGCGCCATGATGCTCCTTCCGGAGCGAACGCTGCGCTTTATAAATACCCCACAAATCACAAAATTCAGGAAACGCACCTAGTTGGCAACAAATGCATGGCCCTTCATAGAGGGGGATACAAAATGGTGGTGCATGCGGGATTCACATCCGGTTCCAGGGGTGTGGGGATCCTGGTAAAAAACTCTCTTCCATTCTCAGTTCAGGCGACCTGGGTTGATCAGAGAGGTAGATACGCTGGTGTCACAGGACAACTAGGGGGCCAGAACTTTACTCTCCTGTCTATATATGTGCCGCCGGGCCTTCAGACTGACACATTTCATGATTTGAGCACCATTTCCTTGCGCTTCCTCTGGGGGACTGGTTTTGGGTGGTGATTTTAATTCAGTGCCTGGCGGTGAAATGGACCGTAGCCCACCCCGGGTGCTCACGCAACCACAGCGATGCTGTCGGATTTTGTGTGCGCGTTGGGACTGATTGATAGCTGGCGCGTGCGTAACCCGAGATCCGTACAATATTCTCATGTTTCGGCCGCACATAGATGCCTGTCCCGACTTGATTATGTGCTGCTTCCGGCGAGAAATGACGCTTCTGATCCAGAAGGTCAAATACCTGGGGAGAGTTATATCGGATCACTCCCCGCTGTGGATTAGCCTCGCTCTTGAGTTACCAGTGGTGGGTAGAGTGGCTCCTATTGGGGCGTGGCGATTGAAAGACCCCGCGATTAGGAAAGAAGTTCTTAAGATGGCAGATAGATATTTTATAGAAAACCACGGGTCAGTTTGTTCCGCTGGAACACTTTGGGAAGCATACAAAACTGTTGCGAGAGGCGAAGTGTTATCCATAGTATCGAGAAGAAAGAAAGAAGGGCGGGCAGCAGTGACCGGTAAGGAGGAGGAAGTCTTGCGTCTGGAGAAGCAAGTTGCTGACTCTCCAACTGCGGAGAGCCTTCACTTGCTGAGACTCCGAGAGGAAGAATATAAGAATCTGGCTAGGGAGAGCGCTGTGGCGCAACACAAAGTAACTCAGAGCCGTATATATGAGCATGGAGACAAGGCGGGTAAATTGATTGCGTGGTTTGAGAGAGGGGAGCGTGCGTTCCGGTTGGTCCCCGAATTAGATGGCTGGGAGAGAGGCCTAATTAGGGAACCGCAGGCGGTGGCGGATGAATTTCCGGAGTATTATAAGGGTGTTTATGAGGCCGGGAACGACTTCACAGAAGAGGAGAATATGGAAATGATTAGAGACATAGCTATGCCATGTCTTTCCGACGAGCATAGGAATTATCTTGACTCCACCATAACTGATGAAGAGGTCGCCCAGGTGATACGACAGGTTAACTCTGGTAAAGCCACAGGCCCGAACGGGATACCTATCGAATTATACAAATTAAACGCTAACAAACTTGCACCTTATATCTGAGCCATGTTTCTTGAGAGTCGAGAAAAGGGAGAGCTCCCGTATGACCAGCGGGTGGCCAATGTGGTTGTTATACATATGCAAGATAAGGCTAAGGCGCTGTGCTCCTCCTACAGGCCCATTTCACTCCTGAACGCGGAGCCCAAAGTATTGGCTAAACTCCTGGCTATCAGACTTGTGAAAGTAATAACAACCTTGGTACACCCGGATCAATCCGGATTTATGCCGCATCACAGCACTGCCCTGAATCTGCGTCGGCTACATGGTGTCCTTGGAGCGGCCTCTGACCTGCAGGAGCCGGCAGTGCTAGTTTCATTGGACGCTACAATGGCCTTTGATAGAGTGTAGTGGCCATATCTGTTCGCCGTCCTGGCCAAGTTGGGGATTGGAGATGAGTTTATTGGCTGGGTACGCCTGTTGTACACCAAACCACTGGTTAGGGTAGTTGTCAATAATTGTCAATCTGCTGATTTTTCCCTCGAGAGAGGCACCAGACAGGGATGCCCGCTGTCCCCGTTGCTCTTTGCGCTAGCAATGGAACCGTTGGCGGCCTGGGTGAGGTGGGATATAACAATACGCGGATTGCGATGGACGCCAGGTTGAGAGGATAAAATATCATTGTATGCAGATGATGTTCTGCTCTACCTCACTAGGCCCAAGGCCTCATTCTGTTATTTCCTTGATGTACTTACTACTTTCGAGAGATATTCAGGGTTAGCCATAAATTGGAGTGAATCTGTGATTTTTGTCTTGGCCGGAGATCCCCCCGAAGTCCCACGGACCTGCCCCATACGCATAGAGAAAGTCGGATTCGAATATCTAGGTATTTATATTTCGCTCGACCCCAAGCAAAGATATGATAATAACTTGGCAGCTCCTTTGGCCAGATGCCGGAAAGATGTGGAACGCTGGAAGTCCCTCCCTTTGTCCTTGCTTGGAAGGGCCACCCTTTTCAAAATGATGGCGTTACTGCGGTTTTTATATGCATTGCAAAATTCAATGGACCTCATACCCGCGGCTTATTTTAAAGAGATAGCATCCCTCCACCGACAGCATTTGTGGGACGGAGGGGCTCGCATTGCGTTTACTAAATTGACTCGCTCCTGGTTTGACGGAGGAATAGGGCTACCTGATTTGAGGAGATATTACTGGGCCTCACAATTGGCCGCGTTGAATCATGTAGTCTATGGAATCCCCGGAGGTCCGGGCTATGCCATGGATAGAGGTCAGGCCCCGGATGGTAAAATTGAAAGAGCGCTATATTCTAGGTTGGGTAGATTCCCCCTGAGAGGCCCGACTGCACATTCTGTTCAAGTATGGCATACGGCCACTAAAAGTTTAGGCTGGAAAGACAGGCTCACACTGGCCACCCCTCTGTTGAATTCTGAAAAACTGGGTAGCCTGTGGAGGTCCAAGGGGTTTGAAAAATGGGATCTCATCGGAATTACCCAGATCAAGGATGTGTGGGGGAAAAACTCAATACTCACCTTTGACTCGCATGCAAAACAGCATAATCTTCACCAAAATGAGTATTTCCGATATCTGCAAGTGATACACTCTTTGGTAGCACACATCCCCAAGGGAATGGAGCTCCCGGAGGCATCCCCTTTGGAGGACCGAGTCCTGGATGGGCATATCCCAGATAAGCCCATCTCCCTGATCTATCGTAAGCTGATTAACAACGCAGAAGACCCATTGATCAAGCTCAGGGCCCAATGGAACTCATACGGTCTAGAACTGGATGACGAAGACTGGACGGAGGCATTGTCCTCCTCCAAAGTATACGGATGAGGCTCCGTCTGGTCCAACTGAAAATACTCCATAGAGCCTATATTACTGGGCCACGTTTGGTGCGGATGGGCAGAGCGACGAGTGCTGAGTGTAGAAGAGAGTGTGGTGAAGAGGCCACCCTGATACATACCCTTTGGCATTGTTCTGTCATACAAAACTATTGGAGGAAGATTCATGAAGAATTGAGAGATGTGTTGGGGTTGGAAGTGCGAATAGAGGTCCGGAGATGCCTGCTGAGTGTGTGGGAGCTGACTGACCTGAATGACTATCAGAAGCAATGGGTGACGTTAGCATGCATGGTGGCTAAACGTAATATCGCGCAATTGTTGGGCGCGCATCAATCTCCCCAGGTTCACAAATGGGCGGAGGATCTCGACTAGTGCATGTTGAGAGAACGAGCGGTCTATGTTGCCAGAGGTTGCCCGCAGAAATGGGGGATGATATGGGGAGCTTGGAATCAACACCGTGGAGACCTTAGCGAAGCCCCTAAGGAAGACCAAGAAATGACAGCGCAGGAATCCCCTTGACCTTTAGGCTTGCAAACTTCTGTTTGATCCTGTACTGTGCCATGTGAACCGAAGTTTTGTGATTGGCTGCATTCACCTGAGAATTTTATTTTTGTATTGTTTCTTAATATATAATAAAAAGAGTTAAAAAAAAAAACTATTTGAATTTGTACCCTTCAGATGCGAAGCCAAGTATTATGGTATTCGCTGTGTTCAAGTGCCTGTCCAAATCATCGTCTGTTAGATAGATGTCATCATCATACGTTTGTAGTAACTCTGTTACTCTGGCTGAAAATAACCCTGGACTATTCTTGAATCCCTGGGGGAGACTACAGAAATGACGCTGTGTCCCCATAATTGAGAGAGCGGTCAAATACCTGCTTTCAGGTGCAATATTTTGACAGAAGAAACCGTTAGAAATATCTAATGTGGTTTTATATTTTTTGCGCACAGTGTTATTCATCAGTGCTGCACTATGTGCATTTTGTACTGCAAAGGTTTTGCAACAACAAGAGTTTAAATGTCTGTAATCCAAAACTAAACGATATGTATTGTCTGGTTTGGAGACAGGAAACAAAGGATTGTTCATTGATGAGGTGCATGTTTCAATCACCCCTCGGTATTGAAGTTGATCTAATATCTCCCTGACCTGTTTTTTAGCTTCTTGCATAACTGGATACTGCCTCTGAGCAGTTGGTTGAGTTTTTAACTGGATTTTATGGTGAGGGGAACCCTCATCCCATCCCACATGATTTTTATACAATGCTGGAGCCTGGGCTACAGCCCATTTTCTGGCATAGGTATATTTTAAGTGAATTAGAATATGAGTGGAAACGGCTGGCATAATGATGTCTTCGCCATGTGGGCACTCGCTGACAAATTCAGGTGGTCAGTCTTTTCCAGCTAGAAGAATGTCATAACCCTTAGAGAGCGTCTCCCAAAAGAGTGCTCTTATTTTCCTAGTTATGTCCACCTCCAACCGGAGCGTTACTTCATATAACTTATGGGATACACTAACCTTGTTATCGGCAGTTTCAACTTGGATGTACTTATTCAAGTCCACTGTCTCCAGATGATCCTTCAGGATCTTGCGAGCTATGGTGACTTCTGCTGTGCTGTCCAACATTGTTTGGGCCCACTCCCCATTCTTGAGTTGTGTCCTCAAGATCCTCGACATGTCTGATTTTTCGACCTGCTACCTTCTTGGTGAATTGTGTTTTCTTATTTTTTGGAATGTGTTCATCGTCTTTGGACTTTACGCGTTCTTCCTTGTGTTCTGACCGTCCTCTCTTTCCGATTTCTGTGAGGAAGACTGAAAGATACGAGAGGAACGTGTGTCAGTATCTTGATATCTATCGGGTTTTCTCAAATTATCCCTGTTCCTGAGGTTATACCTCTTTTCAGAGGGCTCCTTTTGAGGAGACCTACCTCTGGATTGAGAACGCTTCTCTTTAGGAAGTGTCTGTTTAGTGTTTTCCCACTTCTTTTTAGGAGTAGTGAGAGTGTTTTTAATAAAGACCTTTTCAGGACTCTGTTAGTTGCGGCTTAACTGGTTTCCCACTCAAACTATCTCTACCTAGTTCTTCATAGGATTTTTTTAATTATTCTGGCCAGTTCATATGGTTGCTCAGGTACATCAAGTTCTTTTAGTTTTTGGCAGATCGCCACAGATGCTGCTTCATCTTTAATATTAGCTAATATCATAGCTGAGACCTGTTTAAAATCTTTAGGTAATTTCATACCCAGATTTAAAGCAGGCTCTGCCCCGTATTCATTCTGAATCTGTTTCAGGACCTCTAGTATTACCGCCGTCGATGGAACACCATCTGTTTTTGTGTAGATTGCAGCAAAGACTGTACCCCACGTGTCACAATCCTCCTGGTGTGGTGCGATCCCCATTGGTAAACAGATTGTTAAAATCCTGTGTTTCTCATATGGAGTACTATCGGGAAATACTGCCTCTATTTGAGTAATTTTCGGAGCTATCCAGAATGGAATTTGTTCCCTTTTTGTGGGCAATTTACCAATGACTGATTGTATAATCTGTGGTGTAATTTTATTTGGGTACCCCTGGTGAGGGTTATGTTGTGGAATCCTTATAGGAGGTTGGACTGTTAGAGTCCGCATGACATATTGAACCAATTGTCTGTGTATTTTGATTAATTGTTTTAGTTGAACCAATAGTTCTGCATCTGACATTCTTTCAATGTCAGAATGTGGTGTATAGCTTGCTAACACCGGTCATGTTGCTCCTGGTCTACCTAGTGGACCGAGCCTAGTAACGTGATTATGATGTTGTATGGCGCCTTTAAACCAGAGTGCATGCTCTTGGTATGTTAATGGAATTTCAACATCCTCGAAAGGAGTGTATTCCGTTGGAGGTTCCTCTATTTTGTAAAAGTGGAACACATTTGTGTTTGGATTAACTTCAGGGAAAGCAATCCATGAGTAGAATACCTCTGTCTACCGATATTTGTTATAAGCTTTATAGTTATGGTTTTCCTTAAATTATCCGGGATGATTATAGCATCTGCTTCGTCTTTATTAAAACCTGTAACGTCAAGACCTGTGGCCATTTTGCCTGAAGTTTCACTGTTTTCAGTGTCACTATCTGACATTCGTTGACTGAAATATTTGAAAAGCAAGTTTCAAGAAACAAAGATAAGGTACACAATATTTTAGAACACTGTATCCTTCAATGTTGAACAAACCAAAAACGAATACATAGGATTTTCGTCCTACTCAGTTATGGCGGATATTTTCCTTTCACCCACTCCAGACGTCTATTGGAGTATTTTACGGGGAAAAGGGGTCTCTGTAAAAAAGCACGACTGAGTTACTCTAGTATCTAGCGTTAAATTAGTGCCTTACCAAATGTTGGGCGCCATGTAGTGTAGTTACCAATAGGCTCTGCGCATTGGAATAATATATCCTATAGATTAGATGTAGGACTGAGGTCTGTGGTACTGAAAATTCTGGACCCGTGTTATAAACATCGTCGTACCATGACGATTTTGGTATCGGCAGACCGGTAATGATTGGTATACTATGTATGAGCATTTCCGTCACATTCGAGTGACGAAGTCACCCCGAAATCAGAGTTTCTGTCCTGAACCCTCGGGTTCCATTTTGTGAACGGCAGCCATTTTGTGATTGCCCTCACCTAGGCTCAATGACTAAAGCCGAAATCGAGTCAGAAGGACACGTATACCTTCGTTGACTCCTCTGTGACCTGGGCGAGCTGAGTCCACTGTCTGAAGCCAAACCTGTTCGGCCAGTCCCTCTCCTAGTGGCCGAATGAGATTAGTATCAAGGCGCAACATATCATAAACCTTTCATCGCACACAAACCATGCCTTATCTCACACACACCTGTCCCTGGTTTCTTCTTTATGACTTGCTTTACGATGAGGAGGTTCCCGTTTTTATTGGGGGTCCGTCGATAGCTGATGGAAATACTGGGCCTTGCCGGATAATTGATTATGGGTTGAACAAACTGAAATATGGGCTTGTCATCATGCCTCTGCTTTCTCTTTGTAGTGAAAATATGTGAATGGTCAACTGTAAAATAAGGAATGTTTGCCTAAAGCATAATATTTTGTATAAAAAGAGAAGGCTGGCTTTGTAAGATTGAGCAGTCTCCTGAGAACATACACCGTGTTGTACTTCTAGGATGCCTGTTACTGGTTGCAGCCAATAAATTCGATCTTTGACTTCACCAAGAAGACTCTGTGTTTCTGTAGTCTGAAACAGGAAGGACTCGAAGTCTTTGCGTGTGTTCCCTGGCCCGCTGGGTTCCGAAAAACCCAGTACTTCAATTGGCGCCCACAGTGGGGCGGTATCAGCGGTACCGGTCCAAGCCAGAGGTTCGTGAGGAGCTTCGTGTGAAAATTCTGGAGGAAGGCGAGCCACTTCATCGACCCCTGTATGTCGATGTGGTCCGAAAGTCTTTGCTGCGAGGTTCACCGCTTCCCAACGGCTACGAAGGACTGCTGCCCTGACCATCGCCCTGTTTTGGACCCTTGATGATTGGTAGAGCAAAACGATAGACGAGTCTTCTGGTGACGTCATCGATCATCGATACCTCAGTTAAGTATAAGTGGAGTGTCTCCCAGTCCTTAGTTTGGTTCTTAGTTTTTGGTATCCTTTGGGATCGCTTTGATTTGGGACTTGCTAGCTCCAAAGCCGAAGGACTCGTGTATTCACGAGACTATCGTATTCGATAATCCTTTGAAGTTTGAAGCTAGACTAGAGAGCGAAGATGCCTGGTCTTAGCAGACTTGGAAATTTGTTTTGTCTTAGTTGTAATAGGGATTCCCGATTGGAGGACTCATGTCCGGTTCCTCCGATTGGAACTCCAACCTATGAATTATATGTGAAGCATGGCGTAGGCCCTATCGCATATAACTAAGTATGTATCCGATACACCAGGAAAGATGGTGTTTTAAAATGGCCCCAATATGGAAGTTTTGACATGGAGATTTTGGATAATCTAGAAATTAAACTTTTTAAGAAGAAAGCCCGGCCGGCAATGTTTGACTCTTTTCGCATTTGGCGCAAAGAAGCCAAACCGAGAGAAATGAAATTAGACAAGAAAAATAAACGAGAATGAGGTATGTCAATGGTACAAGCTGCTGTTGCATTTAGGGATAATGAGGAGGAGCAAGAAAGCGAACAGATGCTTAGGGTGAAGAAGTTAGCGGTAGATAGATGCTACCCAGTTTTGCCAACTAAAGAGCTGGAAGCAAAGAAAGATCTTGAGAAAGATCCTTTAATGTCGCAACTCTTGAGTTCACCACCTCCTTATGCACAGAGTGCTACGGCACCACCGCCACCAGTTGTTATTGCACAACCCCCAGGTGTTGTGCCTCCTGTGATTCCTCCACAGCCAGCTCCTTTTCCGTTGGCTACTATTCCTTTGGCGCAGCCTCCTCAGGGGCCGCCGCCACCTTTGCCTTCTTCTTTGCCTGCTACCCCTACGCCTGATCCTAATACTCCGTCTGCTCCGACTTTGGAGTCTTCTACTATTGCTCCATCTTCACTTGCTTTTCCATCTTCTCCTTCTACTAGACAGCGAATGACTGCTGCTGTTTCTGGTTTCTTTTCTCCTTTGTTGGGACAATTGGGTATGTCCCCTGCTACGGAGCGTAGACAGTCACGTAGTCAGTTGCCGAATATGGATGAGTGTACGATTTTGGACCACATGGCACGTAAATGTAAATGTGCTGGACTTGTAAAGCGCACAGCTGCCCGTAAGCGTCCCGGCGCTTGCTTAGGGAACCCGTCCTGGTATTCCCCTGTGAGAAACCCCGGCAGGGTGTCCACAAGGTGAAAGCCAGGCATCCCGCCGCGAGGGGCCATAGTGGAGATTAAGCAAGCTATTGCCCAGAGTCGCAGAGTGTGACCCAGTGAGTTGAGTAGGCACCAGAGCGAGAATTGTCGAGTCCATGGAATTTTGAGCCCGAGACCCACCGAGGCGGGGAATCGAACCCTGGTCCATGGTCGATCTCAGCTTCCGGGTCTGCCGCCTCTAACCACTGAGCCACGCTTCTCCATGGGTTATGTACGATACACAGTATGATCTTGAGGGTGTTCTGCATGTTTTCCTTCAATGGGAAGCACCAAAGCAACGGTACGTTTTCGATACTATGTGTGCTTTTCTTGTTGAAAAGTGGGATGAGGAAGTGGGACAAGCTCCTGACGAGTTGTACCGCATATGTTCCGAGTTTTCAAAGGGAACTATTGTAAGTCCATCTGATGTTGGGAAAGCGGTCGCAATGTTGTTGTCATTGAGGAGTTAGTCTCCTTCTCAACAATTGTTTGGGCCTAAATCTTCAGTTGGGAGAAAGACACGACAATATCCAATGAGAGAAGTTCCTCCTGTGTGGAAGGAAGAAGTGCCTGCTGGTGCAAATAATAATCCGCCACTTGTACCGGCTCATTTTCAGCGTGTCTGGGTACATGTTCCATGGAAACGCGCTAAAGTTTTAGCTATTAAACAGTCTTTACCTGATCCACGCAAAAATCCATCAGGGTACTATAAAGAATTGACTCAGACTGTGGGTTCGTGTATTATGAATTTGGCGGACATTGACATGTTGTTTGGTAATGTTGTTCCACAACCTATTTGGAGTAAGATTCGTCATACGGATCATGCAGTTGAATTGGGTGATACATGGGTTAACCTTAGAGACGCCGACAATAGACAAGTAGGCGGTGCTAAGCCTGAGGATTCGATTACTGAACTTCCTGATAAGATTATTACGTATATGAAGACTTTAATGCCCGAATTGCGTGTCAATTGGGACAAGTTGTCTGCATGTAAGCAGAAGAAAGACGAAACAGTGTCTGACTTTTTCACGAGGTTCGAAGAGACCTTCGTCGATCATAGTGGTCAGGATATGGCTACCGAGGGTGGCCAGAGATTGTTTGTTGACAAATTTGTGCATAATTTACTTCCTGAATTGTGCAATAAGTTGAAGGATTCTGAAAGTGCTTGGGCCGTTTCCACGTCAGCACACATTTTAGCAACTGCCCAGTACTATGAAAATAGGCGCAAAGATGAGTTAGAGAAAGCGGATAAGAAGACTAAGGAATTGAAAACTAAAGTTCTTCTGCAACAAGCTTATCCACCCCGTATTACTAGTCAACGTTATTATCAGCAGCCTCAGCAATATTCGAGAAACTCGCAAAGCAACGAGTCTTCTCAACAGCGTTTTCCGTATGGGCCTAATCAGTGTGCGTATTGCAAAGAAGAGGGTCATTTTAAGAATAGTTGTCCGGTTTTGTTGCAGCGTACAAATGGTGCTTCTGGTGTACGTGGTAGAGGTGCTCAACAAGTATCTAGAAATAGAGGTCGTGGACAGAATGTACGTCCTTTACCTCCGCAGAACTCCATGAATAGTTTTCATCAGCAACAGGGTTCATCTAGCAGGACCGCTCAGTACTATACGGATGATTACTATATTGAAGGTGACGAAGCAAATGGTAATGATTGTTAGGACAGCCATGGACAAAGAGAGGGAGTTGTTGCAGTTCCAGTAGATCAGAATGGACCCTATGTTGAGGTGATTACATCAGGTGTGTCAGAGCCTATTCTGTTGGATACTGGTGCTACAAAGAGTTCTATTATGCACTCGAAACTCCCTGGCGCACCTTTGTCTGGCGAAATGAATGTTTCAGTAGGTTTTTCTGGCGCCCCGGTTAGGAACCCGATTTCTAGTCCTATGTCTCTTTCTGTTGGACCTTATCAATTCGAAGCACCCCTTATTCTGACGACAGGTTGTGGGGAGAACCTTTTAGGATTGGATCTCTTGAAAAGACTATATGCAACGTTGTATTGTTCTCCTTCGGGAGTACAACTTACACTGGGTAGGAAAGTGATCTCTCCAATGTATTTGTCGAAGGATACACTTCCGACAGAATTTTCTTCTCTTCCAGATACTCTGTGGGCCACTGGTCCTAATGATGTGGGTCTTTTGGAAATACCGCCATATATTGTGACATTGAAAGCCAATGTTAAAATGCCTCGCATTCCCCAATACAAGATCTCTAGCGAAGGTGAAAAGGGGTTGTTAGCGATCATTTATGATCTGATTGAAAAAGATGTAATTGAAGAGACAAGAGGCAACGTCTGTAATAGTCCTGTGCTGCCGGTTTTGAAACGTACTGACCCTTCTCAGCCACCTGTTTACAGGTTTGTGATTGATCTTAGAGAGGTAAATAAAATAGTTGTGCCACAGTTTCCCGTTGTCCCCAATATCACTGCCCTATTGACTATGATTCCAGCTTCAGCCACTTGGTTCTCGGTGATTGACTTGAAGAATGCTTTCTTCAGCATCCCGATTGCCGAGGAGAGCAGGGATATTTTTGGCTTCAGTTTAGGAGGCCGAAGTTTCCCCTTCAAACGCGCTCCTCAAGGCTACTGTGAAAGTCCATCAATATATAGTCAGGCTTTAAAGACACAGCTTGATATGATTGTTTTTTCTGATGCGCAACCCTTATTCAGTACGTTGACGATTTACTGATCACTGCAGATACTGAGGAGATTTGTAAAGAAGCCACGTTGTCGTTGTTACGTCATTTGTATGATCTGCACCACAAAGTGTCTCTTTCGAAACTGCAATATTGTCGACAAGAAGTGACCTACTTAGGTCATCTCTTATCGAAGGAGGGAAGGAAACTGACCCCAGAAAGAATTCAGGCAATTGCAAAATTGAGTGTGCCAAGAACACAGAGAGAAGTACGTGCTTTCTTGGGCATTACATC
The DNA here is from genome assembly GCF_964263255.1 of Lissotriton vulgaris. Classification (NCBI taxonomy): domain Eukaryota; kingdom Metazoa; phylum Chordata; class Amphibia; order Caudata; family Salamandridae; genus Lissotriton; species Lissotriton vulgaris. The sequence continues at coordinate 2,004,805,340 of NC_141691.1, read as the reverse complement.
TTATTGCAGGCAGTGGATACTGAATTTTTCTTTGTTGGCCAAACCTTTGGTGGCATTAACTTGTAGAGATACAACGATTCCCATTCCGTGGTCTGAAGATTGTCAAAAAAGTTTTTCAAAGTTGCGTAATGCATTATGTTCGGCTCCTGTGTTGGGTACCCCCGATTACAGTAAGCCCTTTACACTGTATGTCCATGAGAAAGAAGGTTGTGCATTGTCAGTACTGACACAGTCTTTTGGAGACAAACAGCGTCCATGCGCGTATTTTTCGTCGACTTTGGATCCGGTAGCTAAGGCAGTGCCAAGTTGCTTGAGAGCCACAGCGGCAGCAGCTGTTTCTATTCGACAGTCTGCTGGGTTAGTGATGAATAACATGCTGATTGTGATGGTTCCACATGCGGTGGATACCTTGTTAAACAAAAACAAGACACAGCACTCAACTAGTGCTCGCTTGTCAGGTTACGAGTTGACGTTGTTAGCGAGTCATGTACACATAAAGAGGTGCAATACGTTGAACCCAGCCACGTTGTTGCCGATTTCAGTTGAGACAGATGATGATAGTGAAGAACAGCATGACTGTTTTCTGAGAACTGAAGAAGAGACGAAAGGGAGAGTAGACCTTAGGGACACTCCTCTTCCTGAGTGTGATGGTACTTTGTGGGTTGATGGCTCGTGCTTTAAGTTGCCGAATGGTGATACAACTGCGGCATATGCTGTCACGACTTTGCATACGATTGTCGAAACTGCACGTATCCCACATAATTCAGTTCAAGCAGCGGAGTTGATTGCACTTACGAGAGCGTGTGTGTTGTCGAAAGGAGTGACCATATATACTGACAGCCAATACGCATTTGGCGTGGCTCATAGCTTTGGACGTTTGTGGCGTGAACGTGGGTTCCTGACTTCGCTTGGAGCTAAGATTCAGAATGGTCAGCTGGTAAATGAGCTTCTTGAGTCACTGACCTTGCCGTTACAAGTTGCGATTGTGAAATGCAGTGCACACAAAAAGGTTACGGATGATGTTGGTCGTGGAAATGCGTTTGCGGATGAAGTTGCGAAAGAAACAGCAAAAGATGTGATGAATCGAATGTATGTTGCAGCCCCTGCAAGATGGATTGGTGACGTTGGAATGTGCGAAGATACGATAGAGATTGTGAAGTCTATTCAAGCCGAAGCTTCAGAGAAAGAGTTGAGTGTCTGGAGAGAAAGTACGGGTAAATTGGATGCAAATGGTTGCTGGACTGATTTGTCAGAGCATCAGAGATGGTTGTTACCCGATGCGTATGTGCTTGCAGTGGTGACAATGGCTCATGGAATGGCACATATTAGCGTGAAAGGGATTTGCAAGTTGTTGGCTCCGGTTTGGCAGAACGCAGGAATTCCAAAGTGTGCAGAAAACTTGGTGAAAAACTGTATGGTGTGTCTGAAATACAACCCTGGTAGGGGAACTCCAACTCCAGCTGGTCATTTTGCGCCTCCAACGTACCCGTTCGAGGTTTTGCAGCTAGATTTCATCCACATGGAAAGGTGCAACAATTTGAAATACGTACTCGTTGTTGTTTGTGCCTTTTCAAGATGGGTAGAAGCATATCCCTTAAAGGACAACACTGCCATGTCCACAGCTAAAGCCCTTGTCAAGGAATTTTTCCCTAGGTTCGGAATGCCGAGAATGGTCTGGAGTGATAATAGGAGTGAATTTGTGGGCCGAATGATGAAGAAAGTATGTGAGGGGCTAGGCATCCACCAAAAATTTCATGCTGCAAATCACCCCCAATCAGCTGGATTAGGAGAGTGCTACAATGGCACTCTTAAACTGAAATTGGCCAAAATCCAAGCTAGTTCTGGCACTCCTATCAACGAGAATGACTGTGCATTCACGTGTAGGACTTAGTCCCTATGAAATTGTGTTCGTCCGTCCGGTCAACATATGGGGAGTGCCAAGGCCGACAAAATTCAGCGAGATCGAACACCCTGTACTGCTTGATTATTTGTATGAATTGACGGCTAAATTGCGTGTTTTACACCAACAGGTTCACGACACCCTGCCTCAGGTCTCTGAAACTCCAGGACATCCTTTCAATCCTGGATCGTGGGTGCTGATTAAGAACTTCCAGCGGACAAAGAATGACCAGCCCTGTTGGGCCGGACCTCACCTTGTCCTTCTCTCAACGAGATCAGCTGTTCGAGTAGAAGGGAAATAGCACTGGATCCACGGCGTACACTGTAAGAGGGTCCCACTGCCTCTCCCGTACGACCGTGTGGTCCCGGAAGGGATCGCTGACTCTGAAACTGAGAATGTGCCTCGTTTTCTGCCTTTTAGCGATGCACGTGTAAAAGGAATAATTTCTGAACAAGAAAGCGACAATATCTTGCAAGAAGCTGTGCCACCGTCAATTCGATTGAACACTACTGAACTCTTGTTTCAGAACCAAACAGTACCGGGAAAGTGCCGTTATAATCTGAGACCGAGAACTATGGACAAATAAAAATTCTTTTTTTTTTCTTTGCTATTTTTGAATGTGCAGCTCTCTCGTCTGAGAAACTTGCTTATTTTTGTTTTTCGAACCGCCATCTGGGTTCTGCTGCTAGGGTCGCGGTTGATTAAAGTCTTTGGAGTGCAGCTGAAGACGTTAGGTCGACAGTTCTGGTTGGTCTAAGGGAGTTGCCCTGGACTGACAGAAGCATTCCTGAGCATAGAACACCCTACCGCCGCAGGCAGCAACTTAGAGAGGATGGAGTTTTTCGAGATGGAGAGACCTGCCAAACCAATGAATGTGTTCATCGATGACAAAGAAGAGATTTCTGATATTATGTATTTTCATGTTGTTTAGTGTAATAACGTTTTTAATAGGATATGTTTTATTCTCTTTTCAAGTAACCTTTGCACCCACTACACAGCCCATACCTCCTTCTACTGCCTCCTCGCATTCTTTTCACCCTCTGCCTGAGTATGAGTCCACTAGAAGATTAGAGTTTATCAATAACTCTTTAATTCAGCTTCTACACCAACACCAATTAGTAGTCAACACAACAAATTGTTGGGTGTGTGGTCTTATGCCACATACAACAGATAAGGGTATCCCATACTTGGTCTTACCATTTAGCTACAATGATTCTTTGTGGGCGTTTCAAACGGGGGTTCATATATGCCATCGAACCATATCCCCCGCGTTCCACAAGAAGTAACTCGAGCAACAAAGCATTGGTAGTAGCAATCAAAAATATGAGCAGAACATTTGACTCGTATAGAATGATTCCCAGAGATGAGTTGCGAGCTTACGATAGATGGAATGTAACAAACTATGGAGTTACTTTGAGTGAGAATCAGAGAGCACAGAGATGCTCCTCGATTTGGATCGTACCCCATCAAGGTCACCTGTGTCTGCAAGGAATTGGCAAGAATCCCAGAGCTCAGCTAGGGAAAAGTATCTGCACTGAAACATACGTTTTTGCGTCTCAGACTTCCCCTCCGTTCCTAGCAGCTAAGGGCACCTATTTCATCTGCCATGATAGAGCCTATACATGGTTGCCCCCTGACTTCTCGGGCACATGTTTTGTTTCGTTCCTGTTGCCTCCCACCTACACGGCCGCGGCAGATTACCACAGGACAAGGATAGCTAGAGGTGTCATCAGCAAGGAAGACACTGCAGGACAAGAATTTGGAGATTTCGTAAAGGGTTTTCTGCCGTTTTGGGGGCCTATGGTGAACAGCAGGAACATAAGGCAATTGACAAGGGTAGTTGAAACCACTGTAGTTGAAACTGCCGGTGCCCTTAGTGATTTGACTGCTGAGCTCCAGTCGGATCGCCTTATGACTCTTCAGAACAGAGTTGCGTTAGACGTCATACTTGCAGACCGAGGTGGGGTATGTAAAGTGATCCAATCAAGTTGCTGTGTGTTCATCCCAGATAACGCTCCAACAGTCTACCAGGCCATTTCTAAACTGAATAAAATCTCTGAATCTATCCACATGGATAAAGGAGATTGGTCCTTGATGGGGTGGTTCTGGGAACTGGTATCTGCCTGGGGATGGAAGATTCTGATGGTCATTGGGATGATCTTAGCCATTCTTTTCCTATTCTGTCTGTGTATACAGTGTGCTCCTGCAATATGTGGCCTCTGTGCTACATCGTGCGTAAGGAAACCTGTATCAAGAAACGAGCTAAGTAATAGGATGATGCTACAGCAACATCTCAATGACTTTATGAATATAGACCTGGACTCAGATTAGCGTGAGTATAGGTTATTGCCTATGTAAGGTCAAAAGGAGGGTCTGTGGTACTGAAAATTCTGGACCCGTGTTATAAACATCGTCGTACCATGACGATTTTGGTATCGGCAGACCGGTAATGATTTGGATACTATGTATGAGCATTTCCGTCACATTCGAGTGACGAAGTCACCCCGAAATCAGAGTTTCCGTCCTGAACCCTCGGGTTCCATTTTGTGAACGGCAGCCATTTTGTGATTGCGCTCACCTAGGCTCAATGACTAAAGCCAAAATCGAGTCAGAAGGACACGTATACCTTCGTTGACTCCTCTGTGACCTGGGCGAGCTGAGTCAACTGCCTGAAGCCAAACCTGTTCGGCCTGTCCCTCTCCCAGTGGCCGAATGAGATTAGTATCAAGGCGCAACATATCATAAACCTTTCATCGCACACAAACCATGCCTTATCTCACACACACCTGTCCCTGGTTTCTTCTTTATGACTTGCTTTGCGATGAGGAGGTTCCCGTTTTTATTGGGGGTCCGTCGATATCTGATGGAAATACTGGGCCTTGCCGGATAATTGATTATGGGTTGAACATACTGAAATATGGGCTTGTCATCATGACTCTGCTTTCTCTTTGTAGTGAAAATATGTGAATGGTCAACTGTAAAATAAGGAATGTTTGCCTAAAGCATAATATTTTGTATAAAAAGAGAAGGCTGGCTTTGTAAGATTGAGCAGTCTCCTGAGAACATACACCGTGTTGTACTTCTAGGATGCCTGTTACTGGTTGCAGCCAATAAATTCTATCTTTGACTTCACCAAGAAGACTCTGTGTTTCTGTAGTCTGAAACAGGAAGGATTCGAAGTCTTTGCGTGTGTTCCCTGGCACCGCTGGGTTCCGAAAAACCCAGTACTTCAGGTCGACTAGGTCTCTATCGAATACATTAGACTTAATTGTGAGTGTCAGCTAGCTCAGAGGTCACTAGAAACTTTCTTGAATAAACAAGAAGGGATTCGTTTCTGACAACCGCATAAACATGCCAACTTTGTTTCCCCAAGAATAAGAAATGTATCTCCAGAGTCGTGAAAACAATAGATAGATATTTTACTCAGTCAATCGTGCATGCTTTTTTTCATCAGAGTTCCAGAGAAATAGAGAGACGGGAGTTTTCAATAAAAGGTTTATTGAACAGTCTTCTTTCTCATGCAGAGGAAATTAACTGCTACAATTGTAATACTGGCTGCAAAGTATAAGGTGTACAGCGAGAAGAGTATTATAAAATAATACTGTAAAAGCATGGTACGGTTTCTAAGCCATAAGATACATACATAAATAACAATGACTAAAAGTACTCAACTGGTGCTTCTAAAATACGCCTACCCCAATGTACCTAACCTAAGTCTAGTACGAGGGAAGAGGTAAGTATGGTGTTGCATAGGTTTGGTTTCTTTTGCCAAGAATCTATCCATGATTTCTCTTAGGGTCTAATTAGCTCCGTAAGGGGAGCTTGGAAACACTGGTGCTGGATTCTCAGCGAGAGAAAGGACACTTCTCTGTCAGTGCTTCAGCTGGTGGGTCGGCTTCCTTCGGTACTTGCTGTAGCGAGCTGCGTCGGGCAAGTAGATAGTCGAGCTGCTCTGAACCACCGTGTGTTTGCTAGGGCAAGTGAAGGCATATTTATACCTTGAAGGTGCCTGGTTTGACGTAAAGTCGGACATAATAACGTCACCATAGAACCCCAAGGGGAATGACAGTTCTTTGAAAACTCTATGATTTCTAGGACAAATCAATATTCAAGCAAGGGGATGTCCCTGACTGCTGAAGCTGAGTTTTCCAAGAAATCGTTGTGGCTTTTCGGAACTAGTTGCATCCATGCCTGTATTTGGACTGCATGGTCTATGTCTAAATATGGTTATGATTTCTATGCCTATATAAGGGCAATGTGAATTATACCTATTTAAGGGCATAAATCGGGAAAATTACACTAGGATCCTAAAATGCTATACAACAGTATGTACTATAAGTATATTTTGAATTAGAGTAAAAAGTAACAGCAATGTTTGTAGTGGAAACAACTTTTTGAGCCAGTCGGAAAACGCAGTTCCAAACTTTTTGGGCAGAAGAGGTGATAGCACCTTTTCTACACTGAGCACCCACATTAAAGATCCACAGTGGATTTCACATTTTCAGTCAATTTATAGTGTGAGTGCTAATTTTAATTGTGCTACCAGCGTCTTACTTAGTTCTGCAGCTGACATCAGAGTCTGTTTTAATACGGATTACTTTTTTTGGCTAAATATCATAGTTCATCGGGCAAGGCCTGATGGTGTTCCAATTGACCTTTTTAAATATAACCAGATTACATGTGCTCTTTTAACAAATATTTTAATAAATGTTGTATTACTTGTAATTTTATTCTCATCCCCATTTTTGAGAAAGCAAATAGACTTGAACCTTGCATGTATTGATTCTTCAGTTAAGATTTTAGCCACAATCGTTGTTAACAGAATATGGGATTGGGCCAACTGCAAAAATATCTTGAGGCACTGTAGGTATGGTTTTAAAGAGCATCTAGGCATAGTGGAGCAGTGCCATAACCATAATCTATTAATTGGTAAAAAATACCATTAAATGGCATTGCTCGATCCATCTTGCATTTACAAATTTATTTAGTACGTTTAATATAGTAAACTAGTCAAAGTTGTGAGACCTTTTATTTGAACTTTGCATAGATGTCTCATTAATCACTTTTCTTTGAAATTAGCACAATAATTTGATGGCAAAGATGAGATTCCGTCCGAATGGGAAGTTAACACCATCATCATTTAGCTTAAAAAGAGGAGTTTGGCAAGGCTACATGTCGGCCCCTCATTTATTTATTTTATACATAAATTATATTCAATCCTGCCTGCTGAAGAGTGGTGCTAATGTTCCAGTGATCAAGGGAACTCTGATCCCTGTACGGTTATATGCTGATGATCTGGTTTGGTTGATGGCACGCCAATGACATTTAGGAAGCTGGTAGCTCTTTAAGCCAAGTTTAGGGCTGAGCACAATATCTTTAAATTGTAGATTGTATCCTGTGGCCTGGGCAGTTCTAAGCTCTGTACAGTTAACATAGACAGCAATATATTAGCAAAGGTTAACAATTTACCTGATCTGGGTGTAGTTTTGATGTTTTCACTACTTGGAAGACCGATATTCCAGTCCGGTGTCAGAAATGTATTCAGGCTATGGGCGCTCTACAAAAACTTCCTTCAAACTTAGGAGGGGAACCAATTGCCCCTATGTGACAAATCTATAAGCTCCAATGTATATCTAATACAACATATGGGGCAAGGGTTTGAGGTTATACTAACGCCTCATTTCGAAAAACTGAAGAGAATCGTGTCTGAAACCGCCTTGTACTTTGAAAGAAACTTGGCCTGAATTACAGGGACCTTTAATGTTGTAGATTTCTGTATGGTCGAACACCTGGGATTGTTTATCCTGCGATAAAGGGTTATGTATCCCATCGTTGTCTATGCCAAAACCTATATACTGAAGTTGAGACGTCCATCACTGTTTGAGAATCTACTGTCAATTGTGAAGAAAGACAAACTTTGGGTTAAACAGACGTTTTTTAAAAACTGGCTTGCCAATAGAGAAGACACTGAATTGAAAAAGATAAACACAAGTCAGTATGTGATCTTACAGTCTTGCAGATGCATTGCGCTCTAATTGATGTTATCAGGGAGCTGGAAACAACCACTACTTTTCTGATTTAGATCTGACACTGTACAGATCCTATTGTATTTTCCTTTAGGACAGTACAGTCTTGCAGATATTTCCACATGTCCAAGTGATGGTACTTCTGACAAGACTTTGCTGCACTTTAACTTTTTTTGCACATATTAGAAAAATTTTACTATACATTTTTTATTACCTCTATTGAGAAAGCATAATTTTTAAAAGTGTTGTGTTGCTGCTGTCTTTTATAGATGCTCTCTGATGAATTTGTATATTTTGCATTTTTAAAATCTGCAGTACGGTATAGGGATTCAGTGTTATTTTACCGGATTTTATTTATTTATTTTCAACTTGTGTGTACATTTTATTTGTGTCTTTGACACTCGAAATACAGTTTTTTGATTGACTGCCTGATAGTTTGTGGTATACTTTTTCAACAGTATGTGCAGGATATCCAGATCTATTTGGAAATATCCTCTCTGAATGACAGCTACCTGCTCTCAACAACCTAATTAAAACTCAGAAGTAGATGTAGAGCCACCACCTAAAGGCAAGCCCAACAAAAACAGAATTCCTATTAATCTTTCCTTAAAAAAACCCAGTCTACCAGTCCAGTCATAACTCAATGTATGCTAGTCCCTGGTGTTGTGGATAACTGTAGGAAGCTGGCTCTGTATATGTTATCACCGTGCATAGGGGTTCCCCAAAAGTGTCCAGGGCTCATTGTAAAACCCATAGTGCTCTATTAGCTGTAGTGTGGGTGAGCAACCTTAGGCCTAACACAGAGGAGTGCAAGACATTTATTGGACAACATTATCCAATAATGGACACACGATTCAAGAAGGTGATCTGAACCAATTTAGAAAAGTATACTTTGTTTGGATTTTATTTTAAGACTAAGATCTTCGCAATAAGGTAAGTACGTTTTTAAATAAAGATATTTTTCACTTTGAAAACTCGACACTTAGAAACTTTTCAGCACAGTTCAATGTTATCCTAGGCTGAAAACCATATTGCGGTCATGCAGGTAAGTAAACATACTTACAATTCCAGTTATTTGGGACCAAAGGTCAGGAAGGGGCAAAGGTCAGGTGAGTATCAAAACTGCACCACCAGTGGCACAGGGGCAGCCGGGTGCAGAGGTCAAAAGCGGAGTTCGGCACAATACATGTCAAGGGAGAGTGGGGGTGTCTGGAGCCACATTGCTTGCAGGTAAGTAAATCGGTTGCAGAGGCCAGGTTTTAGGGGTTAGCACTAGGAGGGGCAACAAAGCAGCACCAAACATACACCACCAGCAGCACTGTGGAGGCCTGGTGCAGGGTGCAAAATCAGCGTCTGGCACCCAATGCTTTTCAATGGAGTTTCTTCTTTTGGGAAACAGGCTACAGGCATTGCACAGGAGGTTGCAGGAGGGAGACCAATGACAGCTGAGAGTAGCAGAGATGTAGGAGGATATAGGGGCACCGGCGGTTCAGCTCACCAAGACCCATGGCTTTGGGCGCATGGGTGCCTTTTGACATCGGAGTCTTCTTACCGGAGCCAGTCGCAATTGGGGGAGCCTCTGGATTCACACTGCAGGTCCTGCCATGGAGATCAGGAGAGCTCAGCAAACGCTGGACATCAAGTCTGGATTGCTGGGTAGAGTTCATTGCACAGGTGGGCCACTCAAGCCATGAGCATCGGGTGCAGAATCGGCATGAATCGCTGTTCCAGCTGGATCCGGAGCCCTTGGAGTCATTTTTTGTCTGGACAGGTCCACTATTCTCAGTAGATTGTAGTCTTTTTCAAAGGCAGCAGTCCTCCCAGGGCTTTCAGAGGTTGCTGGCTGCAAGACCGGTCGCAGGTTTGCAGAAGCTGGAGACAGGTCCGTTGGGCTGGGGCCAAGGCAGTTGTTGTCTTCAATCTTCTCTGCCGGGATGTCTTCTTTCTTCTTAGGTCATCGCGGATCTAGTTTCTAGGTCTGGGGGAGTCACCTAAACACTACGTTTAGGGATGTTTTAGGGGAGTAGCAGGTATGGCGAATGGGCACCTTACTTGGGGTGACTACCCCTCTATCAGGCCACCTTCCTGTGGTACGGAACATAGACCTAGCCCTGATTGGAGGGGTCTCCACCCCTTCAAGACGGCTGGATTGTAAGATGTGTTGTACCATGCCTCTCCCACCTTAGGGGTGGAGTTGGCAGAGATGGGAAAACTTCCTCTTCTCCTAGGTTTTCCCACCCAAAGTGGGGGTCTAATCTGGGGGCTGCCATCTGCTGCTGGCAGCAAAGGCTGGCGTTGCTTTACAAATGCAGCAGTCCTTTGGAGCTTCCCCATCAAGCAATGGCCCATCCTGGGTGAAAAGGTGTGACACCTCAGCCCAGGATGTGCATTGTTTCTGGTCCCATAGAGAAGGGGCTCTCCAAAGAAGGGTCCGGAAACATGTCTGGTGGTAGCTGGCTGCTGACAGCCGGTCAGAGACCACACCAGGGCTGGCATGTTTTCAGGGGGCACCTTGGGGTGCCCTTTGAGTACATGTACAATGCATCTCACACTGGCCTCAGTGTGTATTTATTGAAAGGAGTAGTTTCGTACTAAATACTCCTGTGTTCAGTGAAGCCATCATGGTGCCAAGGAACTTGTGTTGTTGAGTTTCCAGCCTATGTACTCTGTATGGCTTCACTGGCACTTACAATACTAAGGAATGAACCCTAATATGGTAGGGGCTTATCTACTCATGCAGACCTGGCCTCACCTGTGGTATAGTGTACCGTGCCCTAGGGCTGTGAGGCCTGCTAGAGGAGTGACTTACCTATACCTTCAAGCAGTGCTGTCTGGCATGGCACCCAGGCAGAGTTTCATGCCGACTCACAGGGGCATGAAAGCTGCAAGGGCAGTGCCATGGTTCTTGTGAGGGGGTCCCAGGGGACCGTCTTCAGCTCACAGGCCCTAGGTACCATGGGTACCGTTTACAAGGGACTTACAGGGGGCAGAATGGAAAGGGGAGACCTCTCGGTCACCCCGAACGTATGGCTGGGTGCCCCGATCCCCCAGGAAACCTTTGCGGGCGGGGGGCGTGTCCCGGCCGGTATGCCCATAGTAGTGTGGATGAAGCACGCCCCCGCCGCCTAAAAGGGTTGTCCTAGCACTCGCCCGGAAGTCCGTGCACTTCTGGGCGGGATGGGGATGCTGCCCCGCCTTCCAGCTGCAAGATAAAAGGCGCGGGAATCCAGGCAGGCGTCCTCTTGTTCCTGCGCTCTGAAGGCTGCACCACTCGTCGCTCGTGAGCCCTCAAGGGAACAAGCTGCAGTTTTTGAACTTGTAATCGTTGTTTTTTTCTGTTTCAGTGGTCAAGGCGTAGCAGGAGTTCGAGTCGCTACTGGAAAACAGGCAGAGAAAAACAGAACGCAGATATGCCTGGTAAGAAGAGTGGAAAGAGCTCCGAGATGGAACGAATGCTGCGCACACTAGTGAACCAAGTGTCGGCGATGGACAGGAAATTCGGTAAAGTAGACCAGCTGGCTCGTGGCCTAGCGGCCCTCCGGAAACTAGTGGAGGCCCAGGCGGGGCCCTCAGGGCGACCTAAGAGGATCGTGGGGCCTGCTTTGTCAAACATTACCCCAGGGGGGGATAAGGGGAAAAAGAAGAAGGGGAAAGCGGGTCCTAGCGAGGCCCAAGTCCCGATGGAGGTCCCGCTGGTCCCAGTAGCACCAGCGTCCAGCCCGGTACCTACACCGGATGGGGGATTGACAATCCCCTTGGTTATCACACCGCTGGATAATGACTAAATGCCTCCCTAACTAGCGCTTCAGTTGGCGGCTGTGTTACCCTGGTTGAAGAAGGGAGCGGGGGGATCCGCGGCTGTGGAAGAACCAGCCGTAGAAGCTAGGCAGATTGTCGAGCAGCTCAGGCAGACAAGGGGCGCTGGGGCAGCAAACGGGCCTTCTATTTCTCCACAGGTGGTGAACGTGGCCGCGGTTGAAAACTGGAATAAGTCGACGGACACGACCGGAGGTACAACAGAGACCGGTAAGAGATCGCTCCCAATAATGGGGGAGGGCGCTGTACCCTCAAGGCGGGAATACTTGGCGCAACATGTTCCTATGGCAACTAAAGAAATTATGTGGGCAAACAAATATATTAATATGTTTTCATTATTGACAGACAATCGTGAGTTAGAATATGCCAAGACTCAGAAGGATTTATGGCACCCCAGTGTATGGAGGGCAAAAATGGCAGAATTCAGGGTAGAAGACTCTATGATGAACTGGATCAGGGCTTTTTCTATTTTTGTAGCAATTATGGGTGAGCGAACACCAGAACTGTTGGGAGACCTTGCTTGCTACCAGAGCAGGATCACGGGCTTCCATGAGAAATATGGAGGAGAAGAATGGAAAGGATATGACGTGGCATTCAGAAAAGCGAAAGAGTTTAACGAAACATTGACTTGGGATTGTTTGGATACTATATCTTGGCATGCGCAGTTCTTGCCGGGCGCAGCGGGTGGATCAGGGTCGATTGCAAACGGCTCCAGGGCCTTTCAGCAGAAGCATCCACAGCCCTTTCGACCAGCCTACGGGGGAGATACTCAGTCTAGATTGGGCGGGAATGGGAATAAGCGAGGGGTATGTTGGGGTTTCAACAAAGGAACGTGTAGCAGGCCGCAGGCAACATGTAGGTTCAGGCATGCCTGCGCAGGTTGTGGTAATACCTCTCACCCCGAGACTAGCTGCCGATCCAGAGGCAATAGTACAGGAGGGAAAGGGGGTACCGAACAGGATTGACACAGTACCCCGGAAGTCCAAACAATCGCCCGTGGATATTCTGGCTTTGACTCCCTGGCTGAACAAATACCCTGATCATGTGTCCGCTGGGATCCTGCGACATGGCTTCTCGTATGGCTTCAGGATCCCGGCGGGTGATTTTCGGGGGGCCCCCTCATGCAGAAACCAACTGTGTGTTAAACACAACCCGGCGGTGGCCGCCACAAAAATCGCAAAAGAGGTTCGCTTGGGGCGAGTTGCAGGACCGTTCGGTGAACCACCAACGGCCAATTTTGTGTGTTCCCCATTAGGGGTAGTTCCCAAGAAGGAGCCAGGAGAATTCAGGCTCATTCATAATTTATCTGTACCAAAGGGAGCTTCCATTAATGAGGCGATCGATGCAGACATTTGCAGTGTGAGGTATGCATCATTCGATGACGCAGTGGTAATGTTGAATCGCCTAGGCCCCGGTGCACTGTTAGCTAAATCAGATATTGAATCCGCATTTAGGTTGCTTCCGGTGCATCCCCAGGATCAGCACCTGTTGGGTTTTGCATTTCAGGGGAAGTACTACATGAATATGTGCATGCCGATGGGTTGTTCAATTTCGTGTGCCTATTTTGAAATGTTTAGCTCATTTCTGGAGTGGGTATTCTCAAAGGCCTCAGGGCACCAACATGTGATGCATTATCTCGATGATTTCCTGTTTCTCGACCCAGCGGGCTCTCGGGACTGTGCACGGGCATTGCGGGATTTCTGCGTGCTCATGCGGGGTTTCGGGGTACCATTGGCGCCAGGTAAGACGGTGGGTCCGACTACCTCCCTGGAGTTTCTGGGTATCGAACTAGACTCCGTGGAGGGTTGCTTCCGTTTGCTGGCGGAGAAGATTGCCAAATTCAGGGCCTCTTTGTTGCAATGTCTCCGGAACGACAAAGTGACACTGCACCAACTACAGCAAACAGTGGGTCAGCTTAACTTTGCATTGAGGGTTATACCGATGGCTCGCCCCTTCTCCCGATCACTCGCCCAGGCCATGGTTGGCCTAAAGGAGGGGCACCATCGTACGAGGCTGTCGGCAGAGGTTCGCCAGGACATGCTCATTTGGCTGGCATTTCTGGCGAATTTCAACGGCCGAGTAGTCTGGAGCAAAGCCCCGACCTCGTCAGAAGAACTAGGTTTATGGACTGACTCTGCGGGCAGTGTGGGGTTTGGCGCGATCCTTGGTAACCGTTGGTCGGCCCAGAAATGGCCAGCATGGTGGGAAGCAAGTGGCTTGACGAGCAACATTGGTTTTCTAGAGCTATTCCCCATCTGGGTAGCGTTGTCGGCCTGGCCAGAAGAGTTCCGAAACCACTCTGTGATATTCTGGTCTGATAACATGACTGTGGTTGAGTGCATTAACCAGCAGGCAGCACGCTGCAAGTGGATATTGCGATTGTTGAAAGAGATTGTGTTGACATGCTTGAAGCTAAATGTGCAATTCAGGGCAAAACATGTGCCAGGAGTACTGAATAATGCAGCCGATGCGCTCTCTCGTTTCAAAATGCAGGCTTTCAGGGATTGTTTACCCTTAGCGGAGCTAGTGGCAGCGCCATTTCCCGAAGCATTATGGCAAATCGGCGCCCCGGACTACAAAACCTCGTGGCAGCCAGTTTAGTGCCCAGGACAAGAAAAGCTTATGAAGGGGCGTTCCGCTCGTACTGCGCCTTTTTGGGCCCTGCATGGGGACATAGATGGGGTCAGGAGGGGTCCTTTACCCAATTTTTAGTGGCACTTCATGAGGAGGGCCGGTCGGTGGAAACCGCCAGTCGGTATAAGGCCCCCATATCGTTTTTGGCTCAGCTCCAGGGGATTAGGGACCCGACGGATTCCTTTATAGTCAGAAAGGCGCTGCGCGGCTGGCGGCGCCTAGAGGGTCGCAAAAAGGATACCAGGCACCGATAGGTTTTGACAGGTTGACCTCCTTGTTGTCTGAACTAGAGGAGACATGCTCCTCACCTAGTGAGGTCGTCCTATTCCGGGCAGCTTTTGCGTTGGCATTCTATGGGTTCCTGCGGGTAAGCGAACTAGTGGCTGCTAACAAAAGAGATGTCGATGGGGGTCTGCACAGGGACCACGTGCAAGTGAAGGGGGATTCCCTGCTAATCACGATAGCCAGGTCAAAGACAGACCAGGAGGCCCAGGGGAATAGCATTGTGTTGCAGCGCACTCTGGGTAGTCCCTGTTGTCCAGTAAGGCATGTTGAGGCCTACCTACGCAAAGGGTGACGTCATGGGGGGGGCCTTGCTGCGGCACGCTGACGGCACCCCGTTAACAAAGTTTCAGTTCCAGAGGGTGCTGGCAATCACGATTGCAGCCGCGGGCTTGAACCCGAGTGATTTTGGGACTCATTCATTCAGGATAGGAGCTGTTACCGAAGCAACGGCTGGGGGTCTGCGGGCAGACAATGTTAAACAATTAGGCCGCTGGTCATCGAATTGTTTCAAACGGTACGTGCGGCTGCACATGTTGTAAGTTACTGAAGAAGTGCACTCACGCTTGTTGTCTTTTGTTTGGATTACAGTTTCACGAGCCTGTGACGCAGGGCGAAAATTGGGACCGGCCCAGTATCAGCTACCCACCACTTCAGGATCAAGGAATGGATGACGAGTGGTCTGGGTCGTGGGCCACTCATACGTGAGGCGTGTTCGGACATATTCAAGACAGGTGATACGATCCACACATCTGAGAAATATGGTTTCAGGGTGTCCTTCCATGGGAAGGGCGGCCTATGTATTGACCGACTGCAAAGTTTTGTGGAAGAATTGATAGGGCGGCACAGGTCACCGCCATCACTAGTCATAGTGCACGTTGGGGGCAATGACTTTGTAAGGTTGGGCAGACGGGCTTTAATCGAGCACATACTTTCAGCAGTTAGTTCGTTAGCAAAGACGCTCCCGGGGTGCACGATAGCGTGGTCACACATGATCCCGAGGAGGGTATGGAGGGGTGGATTGTCCACAACAGCGTTGAACCATTCGGTAAAGAGGGTCAACAATAAAATGGAGAAATTGTTTCGCTCTGCTCATCTTCAAAGCATACCTCATGGGTGCATCTGGGGGGACCACTGTTATTCAGACGATGGGGTACACCTGTCCAGGGTGGGGAATGACTTATTGATAGGGGACATGATAGCTTGGCTAGTGGGATTGAGGAGACATGACCTATAGGAGGTGTGGGGGGGCCAGATAGTTGGTCAACTATCTGGCCTGTGGCGGTAAGGTCATGATCGGTGATCAGTGATTTCAAGGTCCCTAGTGGGGGCGCCACCCTTTATGGATGGGAGCGCCCGGGGGGAGGCGGCCATTGGCCCCTCCCACGGGGGGCGGCATCCATTACGGATGGGTCACCCAGGGGGAGACGGCCATAGGCCCCTCCCAGGGGGAGACGGCTATATGCCCCTCCCATGAATTTCCCGGGGGCCGGATATCCGCTCCGGCGGAAGAGAGTGCGGGGAAAGGGGGGGAGTCCACGCTGTCCTTCTTACGGATACCCCGCACGGGAACTCGGACGACCTTAAGATGGCGTCGAGTGAAAGGGGGCCCCTATGACAAGGGAAGTTACAGTTGGCTACGAGGGTAAAGCCCTCTGCGCATGCGCCACTCACACGTGGGGGCGGGAATTTGGTGATAGGGATCTGACACCGGTTAAGACCTTGCCGTTGGCCCCTAACGATAGGATGTACAAAATTCTAATGCAAATGCATTATGTCATGATGTTAGACTCGGTTAGGAAAATCTTTGTATTAGAGATTTGTTAAGGTTAGCCTGGATACCTGTCTTCATCAAGTGTAATGAAAGTTGAATTTTGAACATGATACATGAAAAGTTTTTAATTTAAAGTTTTAAATTTTGTTTCATATTTTAATAAATACGGCCGGGGGGTCGTGAGGCCCCCCTGCTTTCCAAAAGTACAAACTGTGTCTGTCTCCTACCATTGGAATTGGTGGTGGAAGGGGTGGCGGGCATCCCTGACCATAGTACCAAATGTGGATATGTTTTGGAGATGAAGCATTGGCACAGGGGACCTAGTTGGCAGGGACCCGGTGCACTGCAATTGAAACCACATCAAAACCAAGCATAAAGCAGGGGCTAACCATTCAAAAAGAGGCACTTTCTCACAATAACACCAAGTCATTAGAATTCATCCTCGACAACTATCTATACTACAAAAGTGAATCTCTGGCCAAGAACTATCTTTTCCTAATTTGGCATAAGGCAGTTCAGCCCTGAACAAGACTTACAGGCACATGCATCAAGCTAGGATTATGCGAGTCCTTAATTGCGATTAATAAGGGATCGCAATTAAGGACTCGCAAAAGCCTATACATGTAGGAATCGCTATAAAAATAGCAGTTCCTACACATTCCTTATTTGCGAGTCGCAAATTGCGATTCGCAAATAAGGAATTTGCTTTCCATTCAATCCTATGGGCCTACAGGCCCATAGGAATTAATGGGAAATTGTATGCGCAATTTGCGAGTATCAATTGGTACTCAAATTGCGCATGCAATTTCAAGGGTGTCAAAAGGACACCCTGTTGCACCCCTGAAATTGATCGGTGCACAAATGTTCCTCACACACATGTGTGTGTGTAACATACAACTTTGAAAAATGCACTTCAGTGCATTTTTTAAAGTTTTTGCAAATTACCATGAAGTTCAACTTCATGGTAATTTGCGACCCCTTGTAGCGAAATCGCTACTTCAAAGTGGTTCTTGGATTGCATTTAGGGAATCGCAATATGTGATCCTTTAAATGCAATCGCAATTTTGGAACTCGCAATTAATTGCGAATTCTCAAATTGCGAGGGCCTTGGCCCTTGATGCATCGCAAAAGCTAATTTTGTGATCGCAAACGGCCGATTTTTGAAAATGGCACCATTTGCGATTGCAAAAAGCTTTGATGCATGTGCCTGTTAGGGTCTTACTTACAAGAGGCCTCCACCACCTAAGTGTCACTTTTAATGACGCTCTGGTGGCGCAGGTCTCTCAGTTATATCTATGTGGCCACGTAAAGCCACCCTGCATAGCTTTTCATGGTCTCGTCGATATAGTGTAAGGTCTTGTAGATATAGTGCAAGGCAACGCAGCGCAAGTAGCTGCATTGTCTCACACTGCCTCGGGAAGGTGTGCCAAGGGAGTTGTGGTGGGTGTTCCCACACAACACCCAGGGTTTTATAAGCACTCTAAGATCTACAACATAGCGTAAATCTGAGAATGCATCAAAACCCTGTGCCTCCCCAGGAGTGGCGTAATGGTTGTTTTTGTGCAGAAAGGTGGCCCTTTCTTCACAATTCTTTTTAAAAATAACAATTCCTAGGCAACTGTGGGGTCCTGAGGGATATCAGGTACAATAGCACAACAGATATAAGAGCACAACAATATGGACTAATGCAGTGTAAAGGAAAAATTTACAAAAAAATACAATAAAAGATATACAATTCATTTATTATTGGA
Source organism: Lissotriton vulgaris (assembly GCF_964263255.1). Lineage (NCBI taxonomy): Eukaryota > Metazoa > Chordata > Amphibia > Caudata > Salamandridae > Lissotriton > Lissotriton vulgaris. Next base: position 2,004,787,157 of record NC_141691.1, on the reverse strand, counting down.
AGTATTCATCACATATGTTAAAAACACAAACCTCATTGATGTTATTGCAATTATTGACAACATTTTCAACATATAATTACAAACATATATAAAAACAGATACATAAATGGCAAAAACAAATGCAGTTATAAAAACAACCAAGTGGGTGAATTAATAATCTCTACGCGTGTTTCAGCGTAACACACGCCTTCTTCGGGAGAACCACTTGAAATTCTAACATTTCTTAGAAAAATGGATTGGGTTAAAGGATATGGATGACATTATAGTTTATATATGGACGGAACAGCGTCCTATAAATGAGCTGCTACCTCTAGAGCCACAGGTAATTATCGGTTGAGCAGTGCAGGCCTAAGGTTAATGGGTGGCAGCACGGCAAAATCGTGTAAAATCGCTCTTCCTTCGCTTCAAAGACAAGGTGAGGACTGGTTGAATGCGGTATCTTAGGGTAGACTACCAAAGGATAGAGAATATAGCAACTGTAAAGCTGGTATAAAATTGAAATACTGTGGTAAAAATGTGCATACATTTGCCCGGCAACGTTATTGTATCGTTTCGGGAGAACCTTAACACGATTAGGTCCTAGCAGGGCCGGCCTTAGGCATGTGCAAGCTGTGCACCTGCACAGGGCCACCAAATCCCAGGGGCCACCACATCAATATATATCCTTAATATAATAATCCTCTGAGGATGGATACATATTTGTGTGGGGGCCCCTGGCAGGGATTTGGTGGCCTCTGGCTCTATACAACTTCCAAACACCATGACCCCCACTCCTCACTGGCCTCCGCGCTCCGCCCCACCCGGACCCCCTCTTCCGGGGCCCCCTACCTACGCTCCCTGCCCAGGGCCACCATGAACCTAGAGCCGCCCCTGGTCCTAGTACCCCGTGGTGAATATTAAGGGCACGGATGGCCACTTAGATTCAATGTGGATTAATTGCCGTCTGAAGCGCACACAGCGTCTAATGGGGTTTCTTCACAAAAACAACCTGATTTCCATGCAGGCACCCTTGCTCCATGATGCAAGGCTGTCTGTGTTGGCGCTAGGCAGCTATTTTCGCGCCAACACAGAGTGAGAGCACAGGAATGCTTCATATGTCATAGATATGGTGCATTCCTGCCCTTTTTATTTAATGCAGGGCAGTCAGCAAAGTGACATTTACCGCTGCCCTGCGTCAAATTGTTTTAAATCAGTCTGTAGCCCAGGCACTTGTTGTATCTAGCCTTGATTATGGGAACTCACTGCTTGCCGGATTTCCAGATGTTTGTCTTTTTGCACATTTTGTGGAAGCCTCTCTTATACTATGTGGAATACAATTTTAAAATTATAATTTGCATATTCACAATGTTTTCTGTCGCAGGTTGGGTATTTGTGGCACTATAAATTTGTATGCTACTATCGCACACTGCACCACCAAGAATTCTGTGACTGGTTACATACGCATATATCTGCAATTATCTAATATAAAAAAGGAAAAAGTACATTTCCCATTGATTACTTTAACTTACATTTATTTTTCATTTAGGTGTTTGTGTTATATTTGTATGCCGAATGCCAACAAAATAACTTGAGAATATTTTGGTATTATAGCCACATGTTTGACCCCACCCCCCAATGCACCCAATTAAAAAAGGAGGATGTGTGATGTAAAGTGCAGGGCTCCCGATTTTGAAATTGGGGAAGCAGGTTGGAGCCCCAGCATAAGCTTGGCATTCTGCGATTCTTGGCTATCAACTTAATCTCTTCATGCCTAAAAAACAGACCTTGTGAAATGTAATCTGGTGCTCATGCAGTAGGCAACAATTCCCTTGGGCGGACTTCGCACTCACAGTTCCAATACTTTTTAAGCACTTCAGCCGCTGCGCACAAAGCCCTCCACACCAGCCTACTGTGTGGAAAACCTCAAATCAATGGTGCCCACGGAGCCATGGATTGATTAACCCAAGCACCATCGCCTCATCTCCATTGCCTCGACTTGATTGTGTTTGGGTGCTCACTGTTTTTTAGGTCTCGCCTAGGCAGAGCACATGCGCTGCCTCTCCAAGATATTTAGTAATTAGTATGTGTGTGGAAACTTTAGCTGTTGATCTCCTATTGGTGTGTTCGCTTGTCTTTTACTTTGTCTTTCTGTTGACAGGTTAATACGTGTGTTTCTCCCTCATTTATTGTGGGGGAGCGCCCAGACAGCACTGCCTAACTACTGTATTCATGCTATCAGTGGATTGAAGTGTTTCTGTAGGAACTTTTTTTGTTGTTGGTGGTTGCTAGCTTACGTTAAACATGGATGTAGTGTCTTTGTACTACTCGTAATTATGATGCCAGAGACATTTGGCGTGGCGTGGTTACAGTTGTCTTTTTAGTGGTTTAATGTGAACAAAAATGTACCGTTTACATGTTTAATAAGTATATCAGCAACTTTGTAACACCGCGAGTACAACTTTATAATTTTCCTATGTTTTCCATTTGTGTGTTTTATAATTCTGTAGGCTACTTTGTAACACTGCACATGTTTGTAGTTATCTGTAATTGTTTGCACGTTTAATAAGCTATAATATGGGCAATATGAAATTACAAAATTCCGCTGGTGCATGTAATAAGTTTATAGGCAACTTTGTAATGCTGAAAGCACAACTTTAGCATTTTGCTGTGGTTACCGTTTGCGTGTCTAATCAGTATATAGGCAACTTCGTAACGCTACGAGCACAACTTTAGCATTTTGCTGTGGTTACCGTTTGCGTGTCTAATCAGTATATAGGCAGCTTTGTAACGCAGTGAGCACAACTTTAGCATTTTGCTCTGGTTACCGTTCAAGTGTCTAATTAGTATATAGGCAACTTTGTAACACTGTGAGCACAACTTTAGCATTTAGAATAGATTAACCCCTTAAGTGCTGCCTCGGTGCATTGGCCGACGGCAGCACTACCTCCCCAGTGCTGCGCACGACCATTGGACGTCCATTCAGCACTAGTTCCAATGGACAGCGCAGCACTGGGGAGGAATGTGTAATAGCATCTATGAGGTTAAAATGTGTGTTGTTTAGTTTGTTTACGCGTAATTAGCCTGTTTTTGTTTTGTTTTTGAATTGTTGATTTTTACCCTGAAACTTACACAATAGGAGACTTTAGGCTGCTTTTGTTCCCTAAACATTGTTATCTGTTGTATTATATTCACACAGTAACAAACGCACTGTGAAAGCAATTTTTTCTACTGCTTAATTTGTGACAAAGATGCAGGGTTTTTGATTAGGCAAAGCTTTACATAATGTATTTTTTTTTAATTTAGAGACTAAAAACAAAAGAGATTTTGGTGCTTTTAGCATGCGCCAGCTGTACACAAAATGTGTTTTTTTATTTAACCTGTTTACGTGCGAGCACAACTTTAGCATCCTGCTGTGGTTGATTTGCATACCACAGATGCTGCCGATGAATAGATTACAATCTGTCTCACTCAGCTTTTTTGCCCTTAATTAGCCTGTCCTGGTTTCCTTTCTGAAGTGTGGGATTTTACACCGAAACATTGCACTTTTTCCCCTAAACATACTCTATGTATTGCATTATATTAACACAACGCCCAGTGGAAGCAATTTTTTAAAAAAGCTACGTTTTGAGCGTAATTTAACCAATGGAATTTGTTTTTTTTTCATGCTATAAATTTTGTTTGTGTGGCGCTGCAAACATGTATCTAAAGGCATTCTTTAGTGGTTAATTTGTAAAAAATAATTGTGGGTGTTTTACTTACAAAATCTCTTTATACTGTATATTTATTGTGTTACTTTGCGTAACAAAGAGCATATCATTTAAAGGTTAATAGTGTTTCAGCTGCAGCCGCTTTCCCACTGTTTAATTTGTAAGAAGAGCGGTGCTATTATTAGGTGGCAGATTCAAATAGCGTGTCTTTTTTTACCCTACATAACATAAATGAGACAAACTGCAGACATAAGGGTGGGATGTTAATAAAGGTCCGAACTTTTAACGTACGAGTTTGGCAAACATGTTTTATTCTTTATTTGTACTTAGTAACTTTTTATTGCGGAAGAAACGCTTAATATTTATATACATATAATGACTAAATATTAACTTAAATGGAGCTACGCTTTAATTTTTTTAGTGTGTAGGAGGCAATACATAGCTACGGCCACCCTGCTAGTGCTTGTGAATAGTTTAAGCAGAAGGGGTACTTTGAAAACAATATGTGTATAAAAAATTTGCAGCGCGACCATTAGCATACAGACAAGGCACAGTAAATTTGCCTTATTTTTGCTTATAGTTTAGTCAACACGGCCATATATTGTGCTTGTTGGCCAAGTAATTTTAGTGGCCTTGCATCTGCATTCCACTGAGCCACTGTGCTTTGTGCTTTCTTGTGGTGCACACAGGGGCTTATGCTGTGGAGATATAAGGCAATAGGGTTCGGTTTGTACATTTAACAGCCTCCAGCACCATAAGGTGATGGTGGTGGGGAGGCGAAACATGTAATTTTCTTAGCTTTTTGTGACTTTTATTCTATTACGTGTGCCTTTTGATCACCATTTCCAGGGCTTAATTTGTCAAAAAAGATGTTCCGGGGCTTTTATTATGCAGCAGCTTCACATAAAATGTTTTTGAGCGTTAATCTGTCCAAAAGCTGTAGAAATAAGGGTGGGATGTTTTTAAAGGTCCAAACTTGCAACGTACAAGTTTGGCAAACATGTTTTTGGGTTTTGTTTTAGTTAGTAACCCTTTTATTTTGGACAAAGCACTTAATATTTTTATACAAATAATAAATTATTATTAAGTTAGGTCGAGCTACGCTCTAAATGTTTTGGTGTGTATTAGGAATACATAGCTACCGCCGCCCTCCTAGTGCTTGTGAATAGTTCTAGCAGAATCTGTACTTTGAAAATGATATCGTTTAAGAGTTTTGCAGAGCTACCTTTAGCATACAGACAAGGCACTGTAACATTGCCTTTTTTAGCATGATTTAGTCACCCCTGCCATATATGTTGGTTCTCACCAGCCATATATTTTTTGTGGCTTTGCAGATAGATTTGCATCTGCAATGTACGGGAATCTACATTATGATTTATATGGCAAAGCTACTGTTATCTGTAAGTAATATGTTTTTTAATGCAGCCTAATGAAGGAGTGCAGTGCTGGAGTGCAGTGCTGCTAGTGACCCGGTGCCCCCACCGCATTACCTGTGTATGGATTTTTTAGCCACATCCTTTTGGGCAGACACTAGTCACCCTCTCTAAAGCTCGCCATGCCACAAACAGACATAGCTACCGCCGCCCTCCTAGTGCTTCTCAATGATGTATGCGGAACCTGTACTTTTAAAACCATACGTGTATAAAAGATTTGCTGTGCGACCCTTTAACACATAGAGACATGGCACCATAAATTTAGCTTTTTTGGCTCATAATTTAGTCAATCCAGCCACATATGTTGTCGCTCGCCGTCCATATCTTTCTAGTGGCTTTGCAGATAGATTTACCTGTGAAAAGTACAGATTCTACATCAGGATTTATGCGGCAAAGCTACTATTACCGGGAAGTAATGTGTTTTTGCACACAGGCATGTGTAGTAGTAATGAAGGTGTGCAGTGGTGTTACTGACCCGGTCCCCTCACCAGATTCACTGTGTCTGTATTTTTAACCGCACTTTTTTTAGCATGCGCTAGTCACGCTGTATGTACACATCTTCTCTAAAGCTCGCCATGCCACAAACAGACCACAGTCCTTATATCTGCATTCCACTGAGCCACTGTGCTCTGTGCTTCTTTGTGGTGCACAGAGGGGATTGTGCTGTGGAGATATAAGGCAGTAGGGCTCGCCATGTATATTTAACAGTGTAGAGCACCACAAAGTGGTGGTGGTGGGGGGCGGAGGTGAGGATGCGAAGAATTTACTTTTATTCGCGATATGTGGCTTTTATTCTCTTGTGTGCCTTTTAAGGTCTCGCCTGTCAATGCGCTTGCGCATTGAGCTTGAGAGCATATAGGGGCTTATCCAGAGTTTAACTATCAGGCGATTCCATGCAGTGCCCGTGAAAAGCAAGCTTAATGCGCAAGCGCATTGGCAAAAAGCGCGTGCACATCAAAGCCACCAGCCTCCCACCCACAGGCATTTGAAGCTGTGCGTTGCACTTCAAAGCCACCAGTCTCCCTCCCACAAGCTTCCCCCAGCGTGCGCTCTGCCTCTACTTTCACTTTCACCTCTCCCTCCTCCCAAACAACATCGAGCGGCTGGCCGGCCGTACTTTCACCCACGTTCTTCAATTTTGATTACATTTTGTAATTGATTATGGCTAACTGCAACTTTCAAGCTAACTTCGGAGGTAAGAGTTTCAGCTTCAAAGAATGACTTTCACCGAGCCAGTTGAATTCAGCTCCAAGCAGTGTCTGTGAGCGAAATTTTAAGTTTGTGCGTTTATGAAAGCCACCTTCATGCCGAGTTTAGGGTTTTATTGGCTGCAACATTAACACAGGCAGACGGTGCATGTTTGAAATACTTTTTATAGCTAAACGAGCAATGTCGGCCAATGACTTGTCTGACTCTGTTTACTTGGCTGAGCCGAATTTGCCCAGAGTCACGATAACCGCGTGTGTTGATGGCTTCTTGTTTTCACGGCCGCCAGGCCCTGAGCTACATCAAAGGGTTGGCTCCCCGCACCCTGCTCCACGGACGCTTCTCAGGCCACCAGCCTGCCCAATACTTTTTTTTTTTTGCCGCGCAGTCCCTCTTCTCCGTAATGAATGAGTCTATTGTTGGCTATAAAAGCGCTATATTAACAAAGCATGAGGCCGTCTTCCTCGCAGCCATTTTCGGATTGCAGCATCACCTCCGTGATAACTATATATTACAGCTACACATACGCTGTATCAGTGTCGGGAATGGGTATTTCATTACCGCACCACTACTTCACGCATCCAGTATCGTTGCCCATTAGGTGAATCTAGGAGCAGGAGCATATTACTGATAATTCATTTACCAGCTCCTTTCTATTGCTCACCAGTATTACATGTCACGTTAATGTTACACATACGATGCAATGCCAGCCGCGATGTAAAATTTAGCAGAGCATCATATGTTACATGAACACCCTGTTAATGTCTTAAACACACTGCAGGGCTAGCTATCATGGAAAGTTCATGTGCAGAATTCCTTTCTTCCGCTACTCTTGTGCAGGGAACTGAGGGCTGAACATACGCCATGCCGAAAAATAATTTCCGATCAACATCTGGGGATGCAGTGCAGCGCGTGCATTTAAACAAAGGTAATTTTAACTTGAATACAGTGTCTACAATACTTTTTCGACTGTATATGTATTAAACCATATTGTACAAAAGGCTTGGCCATATGATTTGTCAGCTTGAAAGTACCACGCGTACTGCATTATTTCAAACTTGATTGGTAAAGGTCCCTTTAAACAAACATCTAAACGATAGGTTTTAAAGGGCTGTAAGAATCATGCATTCCAATACAAATGCGGGTGGAGTCAGCATGCTCGGATTGGATAGCCAGAGCCCTCCATATAAGCAGCATGATGGTCTTTTTAGGTCGAGCTTGCTCGACATTTTGTACAGGAGCTTTTCAAATTGCTACCCCTGTTTTCCATGGCTGCAAGCTTGCGTGCATGTGCACGTGGCCAGCTTGCTCCATTTCACCGTGTTGCACCCCTTTCCCCCACGCATTCCCAGCCTTTTGATGCTTCCGCCGCACTCCAATTTCTCCCCTCTCCCGTGGCGTTTGTAATCCGCCCCCCTGCGTTGCCCCCTCACACTGTGCTTGCGTCTTTGTTTGACTAATACACCCCAATGCTTGTTGTAGTCGCTGTGTAAATTGTACTGCCTCACACTGAGCATGCCACTGCAAAGCACTCGGCTGCTCAGCAAAAATGTGCCTGCCAAACTTAGCATTATCCTAAATGTTTATTTAAAGTGTACTACCTGCATGGTAAATTTTCGGATTCAAGACTGAAGTGTATTCCGGAATATCATTTGTTTGACCTAATTTCTCTGCCTACACCCAGTTACGTTGTATTCACAATTTCTACAGTGTAATGTTGCGTGGCGGAATCCCCCTAATTCACAGTTCCTGAGCCCAATCAAAATCTAGCCTGTAAGGTTCCCTGTTTCCATGAGGAGTGCTTCCATTTATTTGCTTGTTTTTTTTTATTATGCATCAAGCTCCTAAACCAAACGTGCCTTCCTGGTATTTCATGGTGCTGGAGTCGATAACATGGTTCTCACTCTCTCCTCCTCTATGCCTCTCCCTGCTCTCCTCTCTCTCTCTCCCTCTCTCACTCCACTCCCTCTCCTATCCCTCCTTCTCTATCATCCTCCCTCTCTCTCCCTCCCCTCACTCTCTCACTCTCCCTCTCTCCGTCTACCTCTCTCACTTTCCCTCACTTCCTTCTCTCTCTCTCCTCTCTACCTCTCTCTCTCCTCTCTCCTCTCACCTCTCACCCTCTCCCTCTCCCTCTCTCTCTCCTCTCTCCTCTCTCCCCCTCTCTCCCTCTCTTAACCTTCCCCCTGCTCTCCTTTTTCTTCCTATCTCCATCTCCCCCTCTGCCTGCTCTCCTCTCTCTCTCCCTCTCTCCCTCCCCTCTCTCTCCCCGCCGTCTTTCGCTCTCGTCCTCCCCTTCTCTCTCTCCTCTCTCCCTCTCTCTCTCTCCTCTCTCCCTCTCTCTCCTCTCTCCCTCTCCCTGCTCTCCTTTTTCTCCCTCTCCCCATCTCCCACTCAGCACCACCACAGCATCACTCAGCACCACCACAGCATCACTCAGCACCACCACAGCATCACTCAGCACCACTCAGCACCACCCCAGCACAACTCAGCACCACCACAGCATCACTCAGCATCACCACAGCATCACTCAGCACCACCACAGAATCACTCAGCACCACCACAGCACCACTCAGCGCCACCACAGAACCACCACAGCACCACTCAGCATTACCACAGCACCACTCAGCACCACCACAGCATCACTCAGCAACACCACAGCATCAATCAGCTTCACCCCAGCATCACTCAGCACCACTCACCATCACCACATCATCACTCAGCATCACCCCAGCATCACTCAGCACTACCACAGCACCACTCAGCATCACCACATCATCACTCAGCGCTACCCCAGCACCACCACATTATCACTCAGCACCACCACATTATCACTCAGCGCCTCCCCAGCATCACTCAGTGCCACCCCAGCATCACTCAACACCACCACAGCATCAGTCAACGCAACCACAGCATCACTCAGCGCAACCACAGCATCACTCCGCGCAACCACAGCATCACTCCGCGCAACCACAGCATCACTCAGCACAACCACAGCATCACTCAGTGCAACAACAACATCACTCAGCACCACCACAGCATCACTGGTTCAAATATGTTCTTTCAATGTTTCAAGCTGTTTTCAAGCTTTATTACAAATCACAAAAAGATGTTAATATTTCACTTCTGTTCTTGAATTTTCGTCACAATAAAAAACACTGAACATAATCTTCACAAAAGTTATTTACAAAAGTTTAAGCTATTGCCATTACAAATTAAATACATTATTTAAGTATTAATTATTTAAAAAAATCAAAAACCATTGTTATTTGTAATATCAATACATCTAAGTCACGTAAATACAAAACATGTTGCATTACAAATGCTATAGGTGTCACATTTGCGAAAGTTATAACTAATGGCATTGTAAATGACAAAGCTATTAATTTAGCTATTTAAAAAAAAAAAAACATAAATAAAAAAAATGTCATTTATAAGACCAATAGCTCAAACTTTCCTAATGCGAGACCTATTGCATTTCCAATGCTTGTTATCATTAGTTGTGCCTTTAAAGCGCTTCTTGTGCAGCCTTTGGAATATGTGTGTGTCCTTTCCAGGCCACACTATCCTTCTTTATCCACATCTGATCCTTTTAAACCTACTGTTTGCCTTTTACGCTTCACTGTCACATTGTGCCTTTGTTCACAATATTGTCTTTTCACGTTTTAGGCGTGCCCTTTAAACTTTATACGGGGTTTTTATTTTACTATCTAATCTTTTGACCTTTTAGGCATGTCCTTTAAACTTTATATGAGTTTTTTATTCTTGTGTACCTTTTAGTTTCATTGCGCAGGAAACACGTAGCTACTGCCACATTCCTTCTGCTTAATTTGCAACAAAGAAAGTATTGGTGTTTCATCAGGCAGCAGCTTCACACTCTGTATTCCTTTTTATAATGTACGTAACAAAGAGCATATGGCCTTATTGGCAGGTACATACGGGAATGAGCAGCTGGGAGCGCTGCTGTGGCTGGTGAGGGGACGATGGGAAAACTGTTCTCCGCTGGTCCGGCTGGTGGCCACGATCTGGAAGCGAGTGGTACGCCGCCTAATTCGAGATTGGCCGTTCGCCCCTGAGATGGATTTATGGTTAACGCCTCCCTTTGCCCAAATAGAACAGTGTATGTCGACAGACAAATGGAAAGAGGGGGGCTGCCTGATGCTGTCCGACCTTTATCGGGACGACAAATTCATTACCTATCAAGAGGCGGGGACAGCCTTCGAGCTGGGCCCGGGGCAATTTCTGCAATATGCCAAAATAGTGGCGACGACGCTGCAATTATGGCCCCAGTTTCCGGAATCCCCGGTGCACACCGGTACTGTGGTTACCATGATAGCGATGGCAGGGGGATGTAAGTTTGTGACGCATCTCTACAGGGCTCTGAGGGAGCATAAAAAGTTGGGTCCCCTGGCGATAGAACACAAATGGCAGCAGGTATGTCCGCAGGAGATTACCCCACAAGAGTGGGAAAAAATACACAAGAGTGTGCGGAAGGTGTCAGTAAGTAATCGCTTCAAACAAATGCAATATAACATTGTACACATGACTTATCTTTCACCCGCGAGACTTCAGGCCATTGATAGTACTAAGGACGCACACTGCCCGAGATGTCGTAGCCCACTGGCGGATTTCATACATATGGTGTGAACTCCAATCATATTGGGGTGCGGTCCTGATGGAATTGGCGAGGTTGTCAGGATGGATGGTGGAGATGGATCCGCTGGCGTTTCTCCTGAACTTGATCCCTCGGGATCCTAAGTGGAAAGTAAGAAAGCGCTTCTTAGTGTTGGGGCTGGTTGTAGCCAGGCGGTGCTTCGCGATCCACTGGTTGGCCCAACGAGGCCTGTCACTCACGAAATGGAAGACAGACCTGCGGGAATGGGCATTGGCAAGGGAGGGGCACATGCGGAACTCTAGGAGGGATGGCAAACTACCTGAGGTGAGGTCCTACTGGCGTGGGGGGCAATGCTACAGGAGATGGCAGGACATGACTCCCAGATGACACAGTCCAGTCCCGGGACAAGGCCCTCTGGGCAGGGGGAGGCCCCTGAACACGTAGGAGCCTTACTAGGTGACCCAATCAGGGATAAGGCAACTTAAACTGCATCACTACGGGCCCGGCAGCAGGGGGGTGGGGGGGGGCGTTGGGGGAGTTGGAGGGATTGGGGGTATGTGGGGGGGTTTCCTTTGTTCATAGCCTTTACAAGGTGTGGTGCATTTGAACGACTCTGCAGCTGCACACTTAGGTGCCAATGGAAGCTTTGCAATTTTACCGATGGCTATATGACTGATCTGGCATTGTGGCTCCACTACGAACCACCTCACCTCTTGGGTACTAATGCGCATACGCGGGCGGCCGCGCATGCGCATTTCTCGTGAGACGGCAGCGATGAAGAGAGGGAGCCCCAGGGACGCGGCGGGCAAGGTAAGTGCCTTTTAATTCTTTCTAACATTTAAATTAAAGTATTGCGGGTGGCGGCCAGCTACGCACCGTCTGCGGAACGTGCGTAGTGCCGAATTCTACGCCTGCTACGCAAAATGCGTAGAAGCCGGCACTACGCACACTCCGTGCACGGAGCGTAGCTGCCCGCCCAGGCTTACCCGGGACCAGGGTTCGATTCCCAACGCCGCAGGGTCTTAGGCCATGGTCAGCGGACTCGATAATTCTCGCCTCGGTGCCTACTCCAACCATGGGTCCCACTCAGCAACTCTGGGCAATAGCTTGCTTAATCTCTACTAACGGCCCCATCAGCGCCGGGGATGCTTGTCTTCACCTTGGAGATGCCCGGGAGGGACCATCTCACAGGGAAAGCCAGGATGGGTTCCCCAGCAGTATACAGCGCCGGGACGCCCCTTTGCTGGGGCAGCTGTGCGCTTTACAAGTATACAACATTTAACATGTTTTTTTTTTAATTTAAGCTGTTTACGTGCGAGCACAACTTTAGCCTCCTGCTGTGGTTGATTTGCATCCCACAGATGCTGCAGATGAATAGATTACAATCTGTCTCTCTCTGCTTTTTTGCCCTCAATTAGCCTGTCCTGGTTTCCTTTCAGAAGTGTAGGATTTTACACCGAAACATCACACTATAGCAGACTTTCTGTCTACTTTTTTTCCCCCAAACATACGTTTATGTTTGCATTATATTAACACAGTTACAAACGCCCTGTGGAAGCAATTTTTTAAAAGCTAAGTTTTGAGCGTAATTTTACAAATGTATTCTGCTTTTATCTAACGCTACAAATTTTGTTAGTGTGGAGCTGGAAACATATAGCTAAAGCCGTTCTTTTAGTGGGTAATTTGTAACAAAGGAATTGTGGGTGTTTTAATAACAACATTTCTTTATACTGTTTATTTATTTTGTTACTTTGTTTAACACAGAGCATATAATCTGAATTTGAATAGTGTTTTAGCTACAGCCGCTTTCCCACTGTTTAATTTGTAAAAGAAGAGGTGCATGCGTCTTTAGTAGGCGGCAGATTCATATAGCGTTTTTTCTGTTTACCCTGCATAACATAAATGACACAAACTGTAGAAATAGATATGGGATGTTGTTAAAGGTCCAAATTTGCAACGTACGAGTTTGGCAAACATGTTTTATTCTTCAGTTGTACTTAGTAACCTTTTATTGTGCACGAAGCACTTAATATTTATATACACATAATTACTATTTTATTTTTATATGGGTTTGCTGATATAGATATAAAATCACTGTAGCTATTGGTGTGAGATCACCATCACTGCAGATATACGTGTGAAATCACTATCACTGCCGACATCATGGCACATATAAGTGTGAAATTACTATTAATGCACATATAGGTATAACATGACTATTACTCTTCACTATCTTCCATTCAACATAGCTGCCAAGGTTTCAGATAACTTATGTGTGACATTTTCATAATGTTAGTGTAATTATGAGTGACATTCAACAACTATGAGTAACAATTTCTCATGTGCAAAATCAAGCAATGACGACAAGGGAAACTTATGAATATCAGAAATTATACCCATTTGAGCAATGAGAAACTCTAAGGAGATCTTAAAACTGCTGCAGAGCACCAGTTCACAGCATAGTTTTGTTGAATTTGGCGGTTCCTAGTTATACAACAACGCACATTCCTTTCTGAGGCACTGCACAATGTTCAACCTCTTAATTTCTTATGCGGACCAGGCCAGGGAAAAGCAAGACCTTGTGCACTTCAAAGACTTTCCTTCGACGTTTGCCTACTTCAAAGGCAGAACCTGGTATAACTATTGGAACTGTGACACCATAACATCAGAACACCTCTGGACTAAGAGGAGATTCTTCCAAAAAGAAGAGCTGGATAAGCTGAAGGAGGGGAGCTGCCACTCTGCTTGTTGCTGGGTTGTGCTGGCATGCTGCTTGCTACTTCTGTCTTGGATCAGGAAAGGACTAGACTTTGCTTTCTTCATCCTGCTTGCCAAGGTTCTCCAAGGGTGTGTGTGTGCTTGCCTCCTGTTGGAAATGTCAGGGAGATCAAATACTTCATCCACACCTTGTTGCCAGCACTGGGATTCTTCTTCTGTGAGTCCTGTGTTGCCAGGTGGTGCAAAAACCAGTCCTGGGCCTTTGGAATTGAGTGGTTGTGGTGTAACTCTAAGAAAAGCAACCTCAACACTGCCATAGACGCCGCTGCCTGCACCAAAGCCGTGGTCACCCCTCCTGCAAAGCAGGATGCATCAACAGTAATGTCATTGCAGCAGCAACCTCAACAATGGCACTTCACGCTGCCTGCACCGTAGCCGAGAGCACTGCTCGTGAAGAGTGTGACACACCGATTCGACAACATCGCAGCCCCTGGTGTACCGACGACAGCGCCATCGACTCAGACTTCCGCTGCCTGCACCCTAGCTGGGGGCACCGCTCATGAAAAGCCCAACGCCTTCTTCAGTCCCACATCCAAGACTACAGTTTTTCCGCACTGATGCTGCACCACTGCCTGCACTGAAGCTGTGGTCCCTGCTTGTGAAGAGCGCAACGCATCATCCAGGGCCACATCGCAGCGCCGCCCCGTCAGTGCTTGTTAACTCTCCATCACAGAGATCTGCCTGCACCGAGTGTGACACCAAGGCCTCAACAACTTCTGGCCGACTTTCGGAACCGATGGCCACCGATACCTCATGTCCAGATTTCATTGCAAGGTCCCCAAGCCCTCTTCATTTCCAAAGGTATTGTTTTGCGGGTCTTCCCATTGCCGCACCACTGAACCTTTGGATTTGTGTTGCTCACAACGCCGTGATAGTCTCAGTTGGTGTTATAAACTTCAAGGAACTGTATTTTTTGTCTATTCTTGTAAAATTCATATCTGTACTTGTGTATGTTGTACTTTTATTGTTTTGTTCTTGTTTTATTCAGATAAAGATTGGTTATTTTTCTAAACTGGTGTGTTGTCCATTTGTAGTGTTTTCACTGTGTTACTGGGCGTTTTGGACAAATACTTTACATAAGCCTGACTGCTCGTGCCAAGCTATCAAGGGTGTGAGCAGGGTTTATCTTTGGTGTGCAACTCCCTTACCCTGACTAGAATAAGGGTTCCTACTCGGAAAGAATGCAAACACCTGCCAACTAGAGACCCCCATTTCTAACACTCCTTAAAACCTGTGACTAATTCCTCATTCTCATATGTAATCCACCTAAAGCGCTTTTGGGCTCCCTAAACACACATGTACGTAGGTTCAAGAGATGTTGCCTTAAGGTCACAGCTACACTACACTCTACTCAACCTCCTCCACCCCAATCTACCCCACTCCAATCGAATCAACCGGAGTCTACTCCCCTCCAATCCACCCTAATCTATTCCACTCCAATCTACCACACTCCACTCTAAACCCAAAGTACCCTACTACTTTAACTTATCCCAATCTAACCTACTCCAACCTACAACACTCCACCTCAGTCTACCCCACAATCGATCCCTCTCCACAAAATTCTACCCCAATCTACTCTACTCTACTCCACTCCAATGTACCTCATTCCAGTCCACCCAATGTATCCCACTCTTCCCCACCCAAATCTACTTAACCCCAAGACCCCACTCCTCTCCCCTTCAATATATCCCAATCTGCCTCACTCCACCCCAGTCTACTGCACCACAATCTACCTCAAGCCGCCCATCCAACCTACTCCAATCCACCCCAGCCCAATCTATCCCACTCCATTCTACTCGACTCCACTCGACTCCACTCCAATACACCCCACTCCACTCCACTCAGTTCACACCATTCCACTCCACTCCAATCTACCCCACTCCCCTTCAATCTACTCCAATCAACTCCACTCCACACTACGCCAATCTACCCCATTTCACTATAATCTACACTAAGCTACCCCACTCAACTCTACCCCACTCATTCCCAATTAACCCGACTCTACTCCACTACACACCACTAACCTTTAGCCATGCTGTACAACAGCCACACTGGTGTACAACAATGCTAAGACGCTGGAGACGCTGGTATTTATCCTGGAGATGACCCACGCGGGAGCGCTCAGCAATCCATAGAAGTTCAACCCTAATTACTACAGGGACAATAAAACTTACGACCTCCAATTTATCTAAGAGGGCAATTGAAGCCAGCTTGGAGAAAGTGTGATAAATGTCTAGTTTAAACTAGCAGTGTTTCCTCTTAAGGGGAGATCATATTGCGGTATTCTTCTGTGACGGGACTAAAGAAATCTTAACCTGAGTGTTCTGGATTTGCAAAATAATTATAACCAGACATTTGACTTTTATGATAAATCAGAATATGGAATGTGCCTTTGCCCTCTGATTAAAAGGTGACCCTACAAACCTTTTTAACAAACACAGAGAGTATATAATGTTGTCTTGAATAAGATGGAAATATAATTTCACCCATCGAAACGCGTCGACGCCTTAATACCAATTCACAATTTGTCAACAAATGGCATGGTTTAGAGTATCAACCATAAAACTACTGAATTCCTTGCTCCAGATATTGTTATATGACGGATGTGTAACATTTGAAGACATATTGTACCTGTCTATGTTTTTTACTCTCTTTTTTATGATGTGTTATTGAACAACTTTTTAACCAATTTTGCTTTAGTATTAATGTGATGTAATGTACATGGATTGTGTTTTCTATTGAGAACTAAAATCTTTTTTAAGATGAATAAATGAATGTATAACTTTTTTAACTTAGTGTTTATTGTTATTTCTTGTTTTTATGGTTCAATCTTTTGTATGGTGGATTAGTAAGTTGAATGAGGGCAATACCTGATCTATGTGTGGTATTTTGACCGGTTGTTGGTTAGATTACAATAAGCTACCTAAAGGGAATCTAGCTTTACTCAACAATGCTAAGACACATTGCCAAACCCAACAGCTCTCGAATAGGCGAGACCTATTGGCTTTGCCAGGGCTTGTTCTCAACACACCTGCCCGGGCTCCCCAAGTGAGGCTAGAACACCCGCCCATGCCGTCTATCTGAACATTGTCTAGCGACACTAGGGTCCATATTATCAAGCAAGGGTGATACATTATCGCCGCTTTTATCGGCAGGAATCTGCCGCTAAAGCGGCGATAATGGGCTTGATAATATGCCCTTGTGAATTCCCATAGAAGCCCAGGTTAACACCATAACCTTGGCTTCTATGGGAATTTACAAGGGCATATTATCAAGCCCATTATCGCTGCTATAGCGGCAGTTTCCTGCCGATAAAAGCGGCGATAATGTATCGACCTTGCTTGATAATATGGCCCTTAGTTTTACAAACTGCTGGTGGCACACAAACAGTGTCTGGGGTCATGTGCATCCCTTTCCTTCACGCTGAGTGTAGGCCTATCTGTCATTATTTTTTCAAGTGACTACGTGCAAGATATTCATATGAAAGATCCGTTTTGACGTCAGAATGTGTCTGGGGTAAGAAAATTAAGCACAGTACAATGCGGTGAGATTACAGTCCCCTTCATATCTTAAAGTGATTGATAATATTTAGAACTTTATTTCATGAAGCATAACCCATTTTCCAGATGCCACAATTGAGCGAACCCAGGGGCATATTATCAACAAGTAGCGATGTTTATCGCTAACTAAGCTTAGCGACAATTTTTCTATCGCCATGCATCGCCGGATTTTATCGCAGAGATAACGTGCTATTAGCAACGTTTTTCTGAAATGCGATAAAATTTCCGGCGTTGGCGGCGAAAAGCGTGAATATCGCTGGTAATCCAGCGATATTCACACATTATCGCCAATGGGGACTTAGCCAGAATATCCACCTCCCATTGGATATAATGGCTAGGAACTGGTCTGAGCTGGCGTTCGTTTTCAGCAATATTCGCGCTAAGCGCAAATTTATTAATCGCTACGCCTGCGTTGATAATAGGCGATAGCGATGTTAGCGACTGCTTTCAGTCGCTAACAGGTTGGGTACGCCCACTTTGCATGTCATTAGCGATAAATATCACTGACATGCCAAGCGGGCCCCAAACCACTCGCTATTGCCTACAAACTGTCGCTAACTGCTGTTAGCAACAGCTTGCTAATAGGGCAATTAAATTATCGCCGCTTTGCGGCCGAAAACAACCGCTAAAGCTGCGATAATTTTATATCGCCCGCCATGATAATATGCCCCCAGTTGCTTATTTTTTCGTGACTGTTAGACGTGGTAGGCCATGGCTGTAGGGATGTTTCACATTTCACATCACTCTGTGTATGAGGTACCTTTTAGACCGGGAGCAAATACATAAGTAAGTGAAACAGAAAGGTTGGCAGAACAGAGAGCACCAAGCACCAGGGTCGGATTAGAGCAGAAAGCACATAAAGTCAAAGTTTAAAGGATGGTCAGTAATTCAATGGCAGGCACCAGGGCAAAGGGACGGAGGAGTGAGTAAATTAACACAGCACTTCGAGGAAGAAGTTCGAGCAGATATGGGCCCATGAAGTGCACATAAAAAAGAAACAACATAGGACAGAGAGAAAGAGGCAGAGTGAGGAGGGTCTGTTTTACATCTGGGTGGTAATAAAAGTTCTCAAATTGCTGAAGTAACTGATAGATGTAAAAAATAATCCACCAGCTTAATTTCCTCTACCATAGAATAGTAGATGTATGAAATGCAACCAGTGTTTTCTCTTTGGGTTCAGCACTTCCTCCTGACATCAGAACATTGTCCATTACCACCTAGAAGTAAACTATGCCCCTAGAATTGAAAGAGTCAAACAAGTAATGTGTAGCAGTGTGAAAGCCACACTAGGCATAACATTGAAAAGCAAGGAAACTCAGGAAAACATGTTTCTGGAAGTGACTAGAAATGCAAACATGTTTCGGCATCTCTTTAAATATGACATGTCTTCTGCAGGTATGGCAAGCCATTGGTTTTTGACATGATGGAGGTCGACATGTTTAATGCAGTGAAAAGGCAGCTCGATTACATACAGGAGGGTCTCTCCGAGGAACTTTTTAGCAAGAAAATACTGCAGAATGAACGGTAAGAGTGTCAGCTTCCTGCATACATTTATCTGTGTTCCTAAACTATCAATTTGCTAAACATTGAAATGTGCAGGTGATATACTTTCAGATCTTTGAGGAACGCATCGCCTGTAAGATTTCCACAGTGATGGCCTCATCATTAGTGTTCCTGGTCTCTTGTTTCGATCGCTGCTGGGTAGTGGGTTCTCTGTGGGATATAATAATACACACACTTTATGCCCTGAAGGACTAAACCTCTCCCTCGTCTCAATTTTTTTAGGATAACATTCTAAATTTCTTTTCTCCTAAGTTAACAGAAAACGATTATCTAAGTACCTTTATTATGCAAGCGATGGACTCTTTTTTTTAAAGTTTATGCAGTGTAATATTTAAAAGCACTTAGTCTACCAGATCACTAGAATTAGCCACTTCATAGATTAATGTGCTGCACTGAACTACTCTCCAAGCATGGGTGAAAATCATTCAACACTTTGCAGAGAAAATGTAGTCTCCTTGTGTCTCAGAAAACAAGGTTTCAAACACGCTAATGACAGCACAGAAAGTATTAAAGGCCTTACCCCTCAGCTTTGTTTTAAAGTGTCGGTTTTCAGCAATCCCAGGAGATCTCTTTACGACTTTTTTTTTCTTTGACCCAGAAAATCTTCTTTTTTCCTTTTATTCAACTATCTCCTTCCTTTTTTTATCTAAGGGCCCCTGAAGGAAAGCGTCTATTTTTTTCCCTAATATCACTTGGTGGGGTGGTTTTGAGTGCAGGGGAAAACAAACGGATGGCTACCAATCTTAAACTGTGTATGTATTTATTCCATATGCATGGCTGCAGAGCGTGTAATTTAATGCCCCTAAAGTTTGGCAGATTCAAATGTATAACACCCAGGCAGATGCATCTGTAGGGTCTCCTAGGACAAGGAGCAGGAAGGTGTTTTTGGTTGAGGAAATTCTATTACATTCATCTCATTTCTCAGACTATTCTGTGTTCTAGAATAGGCTTCTTGGAAATAGTTTTTCTTATAATTTCCCTCTTCTTCCAAGGCCATGTTGATGACCAGTCAATACTCCATGATTAAATACTGCGTCTATATCTAATCGCCATGTCTCGATAGCTAAGTGCCAACTACTGCAGAATCAGTGTCTGCAATGACTGGTTTGGGAACCAGAGTCCTTTTGTATCCAAATTGTCTTTATGGGACAATTCTGTCTCATCGACTTGGATTCTTCAGGTATTTAGAGGCTAATCGGTAGTCATCTAAGAGGAAGGGATTTGTAATAAGCTACTTTTGAAGAAAAAACATGCATCATGTTAAGATATTCCGAGTCACTTTATATAATATGAATGGATAAAAGACACAGAGTTTTTAAGAAGTAGCCACATATCAAACCAAAACTAAGATTGCAGTGAGCATAACAAACAAAACTTTGCATTTTACTGTTAAGAAACATTGAAATGCTACCAGTGGTCTGCATCTTTGCCATTTTCATCATTCCAATTCTCCTCCTAATCATCTTCTTACTCTGCCCCCTGCTGTATGGGGGTGGAAACAAGTTGTGTGTCATCTGCATACGAAACAACCTTTACTCTCCGGTTCTCAATAAGAAATGTAGCCATGATAGCACAGTACCCCGAAAGCCAGAATAGCTTAATCTATTCAACAAGGTAGAATGTGCTACCATGTTGAATGCTGCTGATAGATCTAACATCACTACCATGGCGGAGGCCCCGCCCTTCAGAACCTCCCTAACAGTCTCAGACACTTCTAATAGAGCAGTCTCCGTGCTATAGCCTGCATGGAAGCCAGATTAAGTGTCATGAAGCAAGTCAAGTTTCTACAAAGTAAGACAGTTGGCGATAAACCAGCTTTTCTAAGATCTTCGCGGGTGCAGGTGGCAATGACATGGGTGAAATTGCTGAGCACCCCAGGGTCCGCAATGAGCTTCTTTAACAGCGGCAATAGGAATGCCTGTTTCCATAAAGCAGGAAAAATGCTAGATTTCAAGGAGGCGTTCCAGATTCTGTTGAGAATAGGATTTACACTGAGGGCAGCCAGTTTCAGAAATAAATTCAGGGGGACAGAGATCATCTGGGGAGCCGGAATTACATTTTAATATCTCCTCAAGCGTGTCCTTTCCAGAAATTAGGCATAATCCGATAGAGCAGATACTGGGCTATCGGGCGACGTTAAAGGCCCAGCCGAACTGGACAATGGAAAAACTCCAAGAGAGCCAAAAAATGCTGACTTAGGCTAACAAAACTCATGAAAATATACAAAGTCCAAGATCCTGCTTGGTTGAGCAAAATAAACTGGTAATACGGCTGATCTTCCGATCCTGAAGATAGCCCTACTAACTGTAGGAAAGGAATTTTAAGAGATGTGAAATTTTTAATTTCTTGTGTTTTTTTTTTAAAGTAAGGCTGACGTTTTGTGTATTTATTCAGAATGTGAGAGGTAGATACAGTTTTTAGTTCTGGTTTTAGGGAGCAGTCTGGAGGCAAAGCGAGTCTAAGACTATGACCCTCAGGAAGTTATGACTGAAAAACTATTGTTATTGATAGCGGTTACCTACTGTTTCCTGCTTTACTAACACTGAGCCTCCAACTTTTTTGTCCCAGTTTTACATAATGGTACTGGCTTGGGCGTTTCCATATATGGAGAACCTAGCTGTATATGATTCCCAACCAAGTGCCTCAACCCATGTGCACAAATTCAACATTTACAGAAACAGGAGCATTTCCTGCCCCTATTCGTAGACTATGCTATGTCCTTGTTAACAATGAGAAAGCACATACAAACAGAGTAACAGGGACACTATAAAGACACTATAAAAGTTACGTTTATCCTTTTTTGCTGAGTACTTTCTAAAAGCATAATTTGTAATGCCAAGCAAGCGCATTTGACTTTAGGGGTAGACCTGTAGCAGAGCTTAAGAGGTCTAGCCACAGAGGAGGTTCACAATGTACTGATGTTTTGGATGTATATTAAATCCTATCTTTTCATCAACAGGTACCTCTCTCTGGCAAGACCAAAAGATGGCCTAGAGTACTCCCGCACTCGCTTCCAGGCAGGCCGCACAGAAAACTTTAAGCTGTTCATCATCACAAAACTTCATCAGCCATCCGAGGCTTTGCTCAGCCTGTTTCTCCCAATTGAAGTGGTTGTTTCCAAGTCAGGATTATAAAGTAGATTCATGATTAACTAAGGAAGATGCTGAACAACAACATTTCAAATTATTCATTAAAGTAGAGTAATTCTAATGTGTTTTTTTCTATCTCTTTTCTCCCCTTAATTGAGCCAAATATTTAGAAACTAGAGTTGGCCATTTAATCATTCCGATTGTGAAGATGCACTAATGAAGGTTTGGGACCTTAAATTGGACTGAACTATTTACTTTGATTCCACACGCTGATGATGCTGCGGAACAGAGGCGTAGCTTAGTCAATAATTTTAAGGGTTGTAAGGCTGTGATTTCCCAACAAACAACAAGGTGTACCCAACTAAAAAGATAGTGTGAGCTGATGCCATTGGATGGTGGTAAATCACAGGGTTAGGGGTGTTAGTTTTCAGTTATTTGGTGGAAAAGTAACGCAATCGAGTGTAGGGCGTCTGTGAGATAGTCTTGTGTTGTCCGCTGTACTCTTGTTCCTCTTCAGTGCATTGTAGGGCAGGGACTCCCAGGAGAGCAGGCTAGCATTAAGCCCAAACCAACCATTAGCAGACCATGGTTTAAGATGGGCTTCGAGCACAGGCCTTTCCGTAGCCCATATTGCATGTGTATGACATATGAACACCTTTATGATACACTAACAGGTACTGTGAGAAATGTACACTGCCTTAAGACTTCACTCCAGAGCTCTCAATCATGTCCCATCATTAACACACACACACAAACAAATCTCGCTCACAAACCTATAAGAAACTCGGTTCAAACAAAAGTCATTTGTTGAATGATAACACAACATATGGAAAAATAATACTCTTCGAGAATGCAAGTTGAAGTTAAAATGTTATGCAACCAGACTTCATCCCACTTATGAATTACCTCACGGTTTTCTACAGTCATTATTGGGAATTTGAGCATTGTTTTTGCTCGTAAATGACATGAATTTAGGACCCAATAGGGACAAATCCCAAAATGTTTAATTACTGCCGCGTTTGAGATCTAGCAGGAACCGATTCACTCAAAACTCTACAGCGGGCACTGATGTGAAGTCAATTTTGGGCAAGGGCCCAGACAGGTAGACCCTGCCTGCGCTTCACACGGATGTATGACTAAACAACTACTGCCTAAACCACGACTTCCTAAGCCACGAAAGTTAAACAACGAACAATGTTTAACCACTACTTTTTTAACCACGACTTCCTAAACTACGAATATATTTTAAATTGCCCATTACTAATTGACGCCAGTATGTTCTTTTAAGTAAACATGTTTAAACCCATCAGCGTGCACAATCAAGAAGAGTGAGATGAAAGTCTTGTCTTCTTAATCACCTAACAAGTAACGAACACAAACACTTCAAGATGTGCCCCTCTGCACAAGCACAATCAAGGACATTAGACTCGTAGGCTTTAATGAATAAACCATGCGCTTGTTTAAAAAAAAAAAAAGTAATAATAGATTAATATTTTGTAATTCGGTTTGATTACTTTAAAAAACGTATTTTCCAGATTAAAGTAATACTTTTAAATACATGACAAACAAGAATTAAATTACTTCCAAAACCATTACCCATTTCATACCTGCAACCTGTGTCTTGATGTAAAAATGTTTAAATCAAATTAAATACAAATGTAATACCACGAATATTAGAAAACAAAACACCAGAATTGCTTTTTAAAGTATGCAGATCCATTGATACAAATGAATGACCTACCTGTTAATTCCATAGAATTCCCACATCGTACAACCAAGCAGGATGAAAGCGGACTACTTCCCAACACTCTTTGTAGTCCGCCAGCCAGGGTGCAAACTAGACGTAATGGCTGACCTTTGCAGTTCACGTTGCCCCCCAGCAGGATTTAAAAAATGCTTTTCAATATGTATAAAGGCCGAACATGATTGATGTGCCACAGATTGATGTGAGGCATTAGCACTTTCACTACTGTGCAGTTCGGAAGGGTGAGGGGGCGGAGATGAGTGACGTGACACTCCAAAACTGCCTAATCAGAGTGAAGATGAGGGATATGGAGGCGCAGAAAAGTGACGTGCACACATACTTCCTGGAAACAAACAAGACGTAATTCTGTCATGGACTCTGTATAATGTGATTCCACCTTGATCCCAAAAGTCGTGGTAAAGGCCTTTGTGGTTCTGGACTTCGTTGAATGAGATTCTTCGTTGTTAACACATCGTTGTTCAGGTAAGTCGTAGTTCGCACTTCGTTGTTTAGGATGTTTCCCGCTTCACACACATCTTCGCAGAACACTATGAAGACCCCAAGCCCAGTCATAGACGCCGGCAAGCTACTGAAATCTCAAGGCAGGTGGATGGTTCATCTTAAGGTCTTCTTGGACCCTTGAGCCCAAAACAAGCTCAGCTTTCATGTGGCATTTGCCGGCTCCAACTTGCTAACCTCATGCACCAAGAGTTAACCACAGTGTAGCACCATTGATGTAAAATCAGTGAAAGAAAGGTATATCCATCTAGTATCTGAATCGCACAATGTGAAAATCTGAGGTTGATCCGGGATTCCGTGCTTGAGCAAATTTTGTGATCCTAGGCAAATATTGTATGTCACCAAACCTCTTTTTTCATCATTATCACAAATGTGAGAATATCTTCAAATGAATGAGTTCAAGAAGTGTGCTGTTCAAAAAAACCTCTTATGTTTAACAGTCTATGCTACATATGGGGTACACATGACAGCTAACTTGCCTCCTATTTCAGTAGTGGTATTGTCCGGGCAAAAGAAAGCATGAATAATGCTATGTTTGTTTTAAAACGTACTTTTAATAAATGTCTCTCAATGCAGTGATGTACTCTGAATCACTAAGGTGAAACTTATCTGTATGTTAATGAAATAGACTTTTTCTGAAAGTGCATTCATAATATTTTTGCATGATGTTTGTTGCTTGACTTGCATGCCAAATATTTTCATGTCTCGTCTTGAGCATGGGCTTTTTTTTTATAGTTCTTTTTATTAAACCCACTGCTGGGCAATATTCCTTTTCGCTATCATGAAGTCCAGTGTGGTCCACTGTGTCTGTGCAGAGTTAAGATCAGTAGGTTCCCATATATTAAGAAGACATCTCCGCGCCTCCGGAGACCCCCAAGACCTCGTGCATAGTGTTATGAATCTTACCCCAGTACTCGGCTATGTATCGACACTCCCAGATGATATGAAGGAATGTACCCACAAGACCACACTTCCGTCTACACAATCCAACATCCAATAACCCCACCTGTACAAGGCGGGGGCCGGTGACATAGACCCTGTGTAGTATTTTTACCTGAACAAGCCACAGTCGTTTGTGCATGGGCTTTTAGAGTGCAGCCCGACCCTTGGTTTTGTTCTGGCTCGATACTCCCTGTTCATCTGTTGGCTCGCCCACCTCTAACTAGTCTGCAGCAATTTTTAAGGGGTGGTCCCACCCCCAAACACCTCTTCACCCCGAAGCTACATACCTGGGCACATAGGTGACCAGTGCTCTGCAGAGAAGCCAAAGTTTGGATGTGCATTTTGGCTAAACATCCCCATGACCAGCTGTGGCCTGTCAATACTGGTGAAGGGGTCAGTGCCCCTCACCTTTTCTCAGAGAAGAATTGTTTTTCATGTTGAGCAAAGGTCAGTCTGACAGACACTCCTTTTGTTCAGGTCAGGCAGCAAAGAGCAAGACAGGCGCTAAATGTGCTGGGTCCTGGCTGCCTGAAATGTACTTTGTCAGGCTGAGAATTACAAAGCCCTAAGGGCATGTACTCCTCAGCCAGGCAAAAGTGCCTGAGGCTCTCCCCCCTCATGACTAGCGCCACTGATTGCCTCACACCTGGGCACTTTGCCTTGGGCCCTCCAGGGCTGAAAACTAGAGTGTCAATCAGTATTTGTAAAGGAACAAGTGGTCCCTTCATATATTTTCAGAACTTAGTATTAGACATAGAAGACAAACGGGTTCTATGTTAACATAATTTAAAAATGAAACAATGCAGATCTTTATTCAATTAAATAACACAAAAGAAACAAAAATGAAAAAGGAATAAAAGGAAAACCTTAAAAGTGAGTATACAGCTCAGACATTTTTCTATTTTCGTCACAATTGATAGGAGTACCAATACTATCGAATTATAAAACATACACATTTGTGATAGTTATGGTACTGTTTGTCGACGACGGTCAATCAGTGACACCATGTCACAGAGTGGGGGGGAGGGGGGGTCAGCAGTCTCACTGACCCCATCCCATTCTGTGACAAGTGAGTGACTGCTGCCTTCTCAGCCAATAAGAGAAGGCAGCACTCTCAACCCTCCTGGGACCTCTGAGGCTTTCTTCTGTGGGAGCTGCAGGGCAGGTACATTTTATGTTTTTGAATGTTTAGTGCATGCATGCATTTATGTATAGTTTTGTTGTGAATGGGGTGTGTGTGCTTGCGTTTGTGAATGCATGGGCGTGTATGTGTGTATTCGTAAATGTGTTGCCCCGCCTGCCCCTCTCCCTGCCAAACTTACAGGCCTCCACTGCCTATGGCCCGCTGTTTTATTAAATTCCATATACATTAAAAATTACTATTACATGCCGCCCAAGCCATTCTTATAGCTTTGGGGACCAGGAAAAATCTGAATTGTGACACTTGTAGGAGTGGGATTGTTAGTAGTTGTGTTGTTACCATCATTGTCAGTATGGCTGGGGCAATGTGTGGTGCAAGCTGCAGTGACCTCCTGACAAGCGCTCTGGCACTTATTTTTTTTTGCAAACTAAGCACTGCCCATCATAAACACCTACCCACCACCTGAGCTCACCTAGACTTGCTACACATTACGTGTTATACAAGAGTACTATGTCGCAAGAAAAAAAAAAGATGTAAAAAAGCTACAGAAACATCAGGTAAAAATATAGTCCTAGGGAATGCAAGAAGTAAAATATGCGAGTTATAAACAGGAAAGCGTCCATGACATGGCTTGCCATAAGGGTTTTTACAGTTTATGTTGCTTGTAAAATTAAGGACATGATTACAGGGCCAGTGGGGACCTGTTTAAAGACCTGCTGAGAATCATACATCAGATGACATGATCTTGGTAAAGGGGATGGATGCATCCAGAGCAGATGCAGTGGCACGTGGGTGGGAAAGTCTGCAACTTTGCACTAACAATAAAACCCAACCTGCTTATCACGAGGCTACCCGAGGACACAGTTACCAGACACTGACACAATATTAGGGGGGTGTTCCACCCCAAACACCCGCTGAAGTACGTCCCTGACCATGACACGGTATCAGGAGTGTGACTTGTAACCCAATGTGCCCCCTTGATGCAAACATCAAGCAGGCCGCTCCTTCCGTCTGAAAAAACATCACCAGCAGGCAATAAACACACTTTGACATCTGGTCATATCTCTAATGTAACCATACTTAAGCTTTCCTGTTTTCAGTTTCTATCTTTGGTAAATTCTGGTGGGGGTTTTCAGTGTTTTCAATACCTTATAAAAAAAACAGTGGTTACACATCTTCGCGCCATTAAAAATAACAGAAACAGTGTTGTTAGAAGGTGGTCTGACACTATGGGCCACCCGGATTTTTCGCTTTTTGAGCACCTAATTGTTGAGCTTTTACTGTGGGGGAGCCTCATAATCTGGGACTCACCCACAGTGAACTCATAATGAAGGAGACTGCATGGAGATTTTACTGGTGTACCGCTGGCTTGACTAGGCCGCTGCGCAGCAGCTGGAGTATGGGACACCATGCTGGTTACATGCAGACACAGGTGTACATGCGTGTGCACGCGTGTAGGGGCTGCGCAGGGGAGATTCCTGGTGTGCGCAGTCCAGGAGCAGCTACAGAGTGAATTGTGTGGCAGGACTTATGCAGAATTGGGTGGTGACATGGAATAGGCTTTATACCCTGGGAAGGAACATGCCAGGGAAAGTCAGTGTGTTTTACTGTGTTTTCACTTCATTGTTCCCCTATGGGGATGTGGGGCCCATGGCTAAAATGACTTCCACAAGGCCTACATATTCCAGACACGCACTAAAGGTCAGTGTAGCGGATGTGAAAATGAGTATTCTGCAGAGTCCAAAGTCATATTTGTACTGCTTTTGGGTCGTCCAGAAAAGTCATATTTCTCTGAGTCCCTGGCTGGGGTCTGGCCCTGGCAGGTTAGATTAATGACCTTTCTTCCCAGAGCAAAGATCTTCCCTCCAAGGAGAAAAGATAGGTGGAGCTACAGCCAATCCATCAACTGCTGTCGCTGGGTGCCAGGCACCAAGCTGAACCACGTGAAGGCAGTGAGGGGGGAAGGAGTTGAGTTTCAGAGGCCATGTGGCCAGAGACACTGGACGACGCCATTTTGAACAAACCCAGAGGCTGGACAAGAAGGAGGGAGCAGGGAAGTGATGTGTCTCTGTTTGATAGGACACACAGAGACTTCCTGCCAGCCCCCTACTCAATTTTTAAAAAGTACTTGCACAGGAAGAGAAGCTCTCTCTGGGGTGTGGTCTACGGAGGCGAAAGGTGCTGCAGCCTGGCGCAATGGGCAGTTGGAAGGAGGACACCCCTGACTGCCTCCAGGCCCCTAACAGCGTCAGAGGAAGAGCCCAGGATCGGTGCGCAGAAGAAGAGGCCTCTGCGCAGGGAGAAGAGAGGCGCAGGGAGCCAGGGAAGACCGCTCCCTGCAGAATGCACCCTCTTAGAGACCCGGAGGACAAAGGACAGTGCTCCCAGTGGCTGGGGGACGCCACCAGGGGCTAGAAGACGCAACAATGGGGCACATCGGACCCCCAGGGGCTGAGATATGGCCCCCGGAAGGTAGGCGACCTTTGACCCCTGAGAAGACCGACAACTAAGTGTGTGGGGCCACCGGTCTCAGAGATGCCCCCGGGGTGGGTCAGGTTCCGGGGGTTGCCCCGCAAAGAAGTAAAGCCGAGGTGTGCCGTCGCGCACCCCGTGAAGTGTCCCCCGCGGGGTGCCAGGAGTCCACCCTGGCCCCCTCCGAACCTGAGGCTGGGGAGCGCTGTTGCGCGCCCCAAGAAAGGATGCTGAGAAACGGGGGCGCACCATCGCGCCCCCCTCTCACTCCCCACAAAAATTTGCCCAAGGGGCCAGGACCCCATCCCCGGGCTCCGTGAAGTGTCCCCCGTGGGGTGCCAGAAATCCACCCTGACCCCGCCGAATCAGAGGCTGGGGAGAGCTAATGTGCTCCACAAGAAAAGATGCTGAGGGACGAGGAAGCGGGGGAGCGCCATCGCGCCCCTCCCCCCACAAAAATGTCCCCAATGGTCCAGTGCCCCGAAGCGAAGCTGGGGAGCACAGTTGCGCTCCCTGTGAAGATTCACCCCTACGGGGGGCCAGGAGCCCACCCTGGCCCCCGGCGAAGAGGAGGCCCCAACGAGAATGCGGAAGTCGGGGTGGGGTCGCCGTCGTGTTTCCCCCCGAAAGTTGGCCCCCATCCCTGGGCCCTGAAGTGTGGCTGGAGGAGGGGGGAGTGCCTCATCCGAGGCAGGCACAAGCTTCCGTGTCTGCCCGCGGCAGACCACAACTGCAGGGCCCGCGGCCCGCGGCAGCACACAAGGATGCTGGCCGTGCGGGAGCCGGCGGGGGCAGCTGGGGGTGGGCTCCCCAGGCTGCCCTCCAACGAGTGGGCATGCAGGGGTCCCGGAGGGGATCGGGACCCCCAAGAAGAACTAGAGAACTGCCAGGGGTCCGGGTGGGACCGGGCCCCCGAAAATCGGCGGATAGGCCGGGGGTGGGTTCCCCGAGTCGAATGACTCACCTGGGGGTCCGGGTGGGACCGGACCCTCCCACAAACACCCGAAGTGGGGTGGGACACAAATCGCGGCTCTCCCCAGCACAGTGGGAGAGCCGCTCATTTATTATGCAGGGAAATCGGCGTGAAGCGCCCCTGAATGCCTTGCAAGGCATGAGGAGCTCTGCTGTTTTGAAGGCTGGTGGCCCCCAGAGGAGGGGGGTTCACCCTCATTAGTTGAAGGAGGGGCAGGGGGAGCTGCAGGAGCAACGCAGCCTCCCCCAGCCCAAAGAAGAAAAGTCCCACCCTAAGTGTCATGGGGACTTGAAAAGGATAACCCCTCAAGGCCTCTACATGCCTTTTAAACCTGGGCTCGAACTTTTGTTCTTCAGCTGAGGGTGATTGAAAAGTGCTTTATGAAGTAAAGTGCTGAGATGGTGGATGTCTGGCAGAAGGCATCCCCTGGAGGTGAAGAGATAAAATTGCACCTCAAATGCTTTTACTAATGTTATTCTTTATAGAGGGACTGAATTTCAGGTGTCTAATGTGAAGTATGTGGAGTTAGAAGCAGAGTGGATTTAAGTGGCTAGACATTCCTGCTAGGGTGTCTGACGGTATTTACTTAAACCTGTGATCATCTGTGATGCCTTTAGGGGCTGTAATTGCAATGCATCGATAATGATATCCAAATGTTATGAGTATGGTCATTCTAAAGTGTGCGTAAACATGTATTCTTGCTACTGCGCTTAGGTGAAGACCCCAGACTGTTAGCCCTTAAGATGTAGAGGTGCATACTGTATGGTCAGTAGGAGATGCTCAGTCAGGGTCATGTGTCACCAAGGCAGGGTTACCTATTTTAAATGCTGGTTGAAGTACTGGGGTGGGTCACCACTGGGATGGTGCCAGTGCGCAGGGCCCTTGCTCCAGGTTAAGATCCACTAACTGCATTGAGGGCAAGATGATGTGCATACATGGATGTGGTGTGTTGGACAGGCCACGTGAAGGGCCGCTCTCCCCCGGCTCGACCAGGCCCGAGCCCGGTCACGCAAGTACCACACACCACCATTGCACGTCCTCCGTCCCCTCAGGGACCCCTGCCTTCAAACATATCGACCTCGTGGGCCCGACCCACTGCCGGCCCACGCGCCCAGCCTGGGCCGCCATCTTGGACACTTCATCACGAGGCCGCCTGGCCCCCGATCGACCTCAACCCTGGGCCTAGTCCGGCCTCAGACATTCCGGCACCACCCTCCACCCAGGAGGTGAGCGGGCTACTTGGCAAGTCAATGGGAGAAAGAGGTGCCGATGGCTCTCCCCCGCCAAGTGCCGCTCGCCCATCGCCTCCCCGGGCGCTGGCTCCACCCCCCTGCTGGGTGTCTGGACTCCCTCATCCCGGACCTCCCGACCCCCAAGTGCGAGGGTCCGGACATCAAAGCACGCCAGCCCTATAACTGGGGCAGCTCCAGAGCAGGAAGGCAGTTGTATCTTGGAGTCGAGAGACGTAAAGAGGAACTCATCCTGGACGGACTACTGGCGCTGCCGTAGCTCTGTCCTGTGCACCATCGTCCTGCCTGTTGGCGCTGCCACAGCCGTCGTAACCTTCATCCTTCATCGTCGTCGGGATCTGCTGGCGTGGCCGCGGACCGTTGTAACCGTCATCTTTCACCGGGACCTGCAGGCTCCGCCGCGGACCGTCATCCTTCCTTCGTCCATCTCGGGACCTGCTTGGCTCCTCCACGGCCCGATCATCTAGAACGCCGAGCTCGAGGATTGAGAGCTATTTTGTACTCATTTGTAACTAAAGACTGTCCCGCTACCCCTCTCCTCAACCAAAGACTAGAATCGAGGGGACCCCTGAGTCCAGACCTCCTTGTATCATACCAACGTAACCTAAGAATTGCATATAAAGTCTCGTTAACCTTCAGTCTTGTGTGGCGTCCGTCTGTGGGGGGGAAGTTACTTGTCTGTACAGTCGTTGGAGACGGCTCTCCCTGGAGACCTCTCCCCGTAATCTCGGCCGACCCTCCCGGTCCGTCTAACATTGGTGGCCAGCGGCGCGATCCGAATCACCGCATAACGTACAGAGAGTAGCTCACCCCACAACGAACCACAATGACAACTAAAGAAAGCGGATCAACTGAGAAGTTCCAAATGGAAAAACTAGAGGAGTACAGCCATCGTGAACTAAAGCAGTTCTGCATCGAACTAGGTATCGCTACCACCGGACTAAGCACCAAGGACGATTTTAAGCATGCCCTAGAATCTTGGGCAGAGACCGGGGATGCCGAAGCCCCTGAGCAAAGCACCACAAAAAAAACCAACACGGCCCCTGAAGAGCAAAGAACCGGTCTCTCGCAAGACGAGATCCAAGAAAGAGAAAAAACCCGACTGCACGAACTAGAAATGGCCCGACTCAAAATGGACATAGAACTCAAGTTAGCCGAACAAAAAATCAACTTAGAGCACCTACGTCTCCGAGAAGAAAGAGAGGAGAAACAGAGACAAAGGGAGCTCGAGGAAAAGAAACTGGCGTACGAGCACGAACGGAACCTAGCCGAGATCAACCTGCGCAAACAGAATAAAGAGTTAGGGGTGCCCGAGAGACCACACACCCCAGGGACCACGGAGAAAAAGGTACACATCCCCAAGGATGTGGTCCGAGAATATTTCCGAGAAGACGACATCCAGCAATGGTTTAAGGCCTATGAAATCGCTATGACTGCACACCGGATCGATAGAAACGATTGGGGAGCCGGCCTATGGGGCAGATTCCTCAATGAGAGCCGCGATACCCTGTTACAGCTCCCAGACCACCAGATGACCTCCTACGACCATATGAAAGCGGCCCTCCTCACCCGCTATGGCCTCACGCCCGAGATGTACCGTCAGAGGTTCCGAGACTGCACACGCATCCCGGGTACAACTTGGGTGGACTATGTCACGTACTTTAGCCGAGCTTTCGAAGGCTGGATCAAAGGAAACAACGTCACGACCTACGAGCAGCTGTTCAATCTGATGGTATGGGAGCATCTGTCCAACAATTGCTTCATTGAACTACGCCAACACCTCCTCGACAGCAAGTTAACCGATCCCCGGCAGCTCGCAGCCGAAGCTGACCGGTGGGAGATCACCAGAGTGGGCCGGAATGGGTCCTACGAGCAGAGCAGGAACAACAATGGTCACTACCGACCCAGAGGAGGAGGAGGGGGCCAAGGACGAGGGAGAGACAACACTCCGGCCGCCCCCGCTACCAGCACCACCCCCCCGGCCAACCGGGGCAGCACCCCGGCGCGACCGGGGTACAGAGCCAATGTCACGTGCCACCGATGCCAACGAGTCGGCCACTATGCAAACGACCCAAGCTGCCCGCAGTATCAGAGTCCAAAACCCCGCCAAGTGGCCGCCGCGGCACTAGGGGAAGAACAGATCTCCGAGGAACAAGAAACAGGCGAGCAAGAGTATCAGGAGTGGGAGCCAGCCGCCATGACTCTCGCGTGCTTAGGGGGAAGAGACATGGTCCCGCGGGTCCCCCTACCCGCTAACACCCAGAAGTACAGCCAATGGGTGAGCATCAATGGACAACGGGCCGAAGCCCTTCGGGACACCGGGGCCAGTGTGACAGCCGTCCGCTGTCACCTGGTGACCCCAGAACAATATCTACCGAACATTCTCTGCCCTGTGCGATCAGCCGACAACTCGGAAAGTCTGTGTCGGATGGCCTGCGTCCCCTTTGAGTGGGGAGGGGTCGCCGGCATGTTGAAGGTGACGGTCCGAGACGACGCCCCCGTGGACTGCCTCCTCGGAAATGACCTAGAGAGCTCCCCGTGGGCAGCCGTGGAGCGAAAAGAACACTTGGGGATGTTAGGCGTCCCGGGCTGGGCGTGCGTCACCACCACGGTCCATGGCCGCCCGTGCCAACCATCACCCGGAAGAACCAGAATGGCCGGCGCCACCACCTCCGGTCACCCCAGCCGAGACCTCCGACCATGACACCCCCCTCGAACCTGCTCAACCTTCCGACCTCGCTAACCTTGACCAGTGGGCCCAAGAGGGGGGGCCCACCCAAGAACAATTTCGCCAGGAACAAAAGACCTGTCCCTCCCTAGAGGGACTTCGCCAACAAGCGCTCGCCCAAAGCGCAGGGGATACCTCCGGAACTCATTGGGTCTACTGGGACAGTGATCTGTTGTACAGCGAGCAAAGAATCGCCGAGCTGGGGGCCAACCGAGTACTAGTAGTGCCCCTCCGCTTTAGAGACTTTCTGCTAAACCTGGCCCACGATGTCCCCCTGGCAGGGCACCTGGGACAAGATAAGACCTACAGTCGCCTAGTGACCCACTTCTTCTGGCCCAAAATGAGAAACGATGTGCACCAGCATTGCCGATCTTGCCCCACGTGCCAAGCCAGTGGGAAGAGCGGCCGCAAACTAAAGGCCCCCTTGCAACCTTTTCCAGTAGTCACGACCCCATTTGAGAGGGTCGGAATAGACATTGTGGGACCCCTGGACCCGCGTACAAAACAAGGCCATCGCTTCATCCTGGTGCTAGTGGACCACGCCACCCGCTACCCTGAGGCTGTTCCTCTCCGGACCGTGACAGCCCCAGTGGTCGGCCGGGCCCTGATGGGGATCTTCTCCCGTGTAGGGTTCCCCCGAGAAGTCGTCAGCGACAGAGGCACGAACTTTATCTCTAAATACATGAAGTCCCTCTGGCAACAGTGTGGGGTCACCTACCGATTCACGACCCCCTATCACCCCCAAGGGAACGGACTTGTTGAGCGGTTCAACCGCACGCTAAAAGGGATGATCGGGGGATTGGAAGAGCCCCTCCGTCGCCAGTGGGATGTGCTGCTACCGTGCCTCCTCTTCGCCTACCGAGAGGTCCCACAGAAATCCCTAGGCTTCAGCCCATTTGAACTGCTATACGGGCACCCAGTGCGGGGGCCGCTCAGCCTGATCAAGGAAGGCTGGGAGATGCCTCCGGCCAAGAACCCTCCAGATGTCTTCCGGTACCTCCTCACCCTCCGCAACCAGTCCCGGCGGTTCAGAGACCTAGCAAAAGCCAACCTAGAGGCCAGTCAAGAGGACATGAAAAAATGGTATGACCAGAACGCCTCATCCATTGAATTCGAACCGGGACAACAGGTATGGGTAATGTCCCCCACGGAGCCATGCGCTCTCCAAGACAAATGGACGGGGCCCTTCAAGGTAATCGAGCGCAAGGGCCCTGCCACCTATCTGATCGATATGGAGTCCTCCCGGAACCCACTCCGAGTTCTCCACACCAACAGACTGAAACCCCACTTTGCACGAACAGAACTCAGCCTACTGATGGCCACAGACAATGGGGTTGAAGACGACTCCGAGCCTCTCCCTGACCTCCTGCGGACCCAGGAGCAGGACGGCTCCGTGGATGGGGTCCGACTCTCGGAGACCCTCACCCGAGAACAACGCCAAGAGTGCCAAGCCCTCCTGTCACAGTTCGCCAGTCTGTGCTCCCTCACCCCAGGTGTCACTTCCTGGTGTGTGCACGATGTGGACACCGGCGACAGCTCTCCTATCCGCCACCGGGCCTACCGCGTACCTGATCGGGTACGGGCCTGCATCCAGGCGGAAGTGGCCAAAATGCTCACGCTCGGGGTCATCGAGCCCTCAGACAGTCCATGGGCCAGCCCGGTCGTACTGGTCCCCAAAGCAGCCGCCCCCGGAGCCACCCCAGAACTCCGGTTCTGCGTCGACTACCGGGGCCTGAATGAAGTCACCAAAACAGACGCACACCCCATCCCCCGGGCAGATGAACTGGTCGACCGAATGGGAGCTGCCCGCTTCCTCAGCATCTTCGACCTGACAGCAGGTTATTGGCAGATCGGCCTCACCCCCCGAGCACAAGAACGTTCTGCCTTCTCCACCCCCGATGGCCACTACCATTTTACGGTCATGCCCTTCGGCATGAAGAATGCCCCAGCGACTTTCCAACGGCTCGTCAATCAGGTCCTGGCGGGGCTCGAAGGGTTCAGCGCCGCCTACCTCGACGACATCGCTGTGTACAGCCACCATTGGACCGAGCACCTTCACCACCTCCGAGCAGTACTGCAAGCCCTTCAGCGAGCTGGCCTCACGATCAAGGCCAGCAAGTGTCAAATTGGACAAGGGTCTGTGACCTACCTCGGACACCAGGTGGGAAGCGGCCTAGTGGCCCCTCTGCAGCTGAAAATTGCCGCCATCCAGAACTGGCAGCCCCCTATCACCCAAACCGAGGTACGAGCCTTCCTGGGCCTCACGGGCTATTACCGAAGGTTCGTGAAAGACTATGGTACCATAGTGGGGCCTCTCACAGAACTCACGTCAAAGAATCAGCCCAAGAAAGTGAACTGGACCTCAGAGTGTCAAACAGCATTCGAACAGTTGAAGGCCGCCATGTGTTCCGCCCCTGTGCTCCAGGCCCCCGACTACAGCCGGGAGTTCATCGTCCAGACGGACGCCTCCGACCAGGGCATTGGGGCGGTCCTGTCTCAAGTGAACACCGAAGGCCTCGATCAACCGGTGGCCTTCATCAGCCGGAGACTCCTACCACGGGAGCAACGCTGGAGCACCATAGAGAGGGAAGCCTTCGCGGTGGTATGGGCCCTCAAGAAGCTCCGGCCCTACCTTTTTGGCACCCACTTTCGGGTGCAGACCGACCACCGACCCCTGCAGTGGCTGATGCATATGCGGGGGGAAAACCCAAAGTTGCTACGCTGGTCCATCTCCCTGCAAGGTATGGACTTCACAGTCGAACACCGGCCCGGGCCAGATCACGCCAACGCGGATGGCCTGTCCCGGTTTTTCCGCCTCGACGAGGAGAGCCCCCAAGAGGATGGGTAGCTCTCCCCGCCTTCAGCTGGGGGGGACGCATGTTGGACAGGCCACGTGAAGGGCCGCTCTCCCCCGGCTCGACCAGGCCCGAGCCCGGTCACGCAAGTACCACACACCACCATTGCACGTCCTCCGTCCCCTCAGGGACCCCTGCCTTCAAACATATCGACCTCGTGGGCCCGACCCACTGCCGGCCCACGCGCCCAGCCTGGGCCGCCATCTTGGACACTTCATCACGAGGCCGCCTGGCCCCCGATCGACCTCAACCCTGGGCCTAGTCCGGCCTCAGACATTCCGGCACCACCCTCCACCCAGGAGGTGAGCGGGCTACTTGGCAAGTCAATGGTAGAAAGAGGTGCCGATGGCTCTCCCCCGCCAAGTGCCGCTCGCCCATCGCCTCCCCGGGCGCTGGCTCCACCCCCCTGCTGGGTGTCTGGACTCCCTCATCCCGGACCTCCCGACCCCCAAGTGCGAGGGTCCGGACATCAAAGCACGCCAGCCCTATAACTGGGGCAGCTCCAGAGCAGGAAGGCAGTTGTATCTTGGAGTCGAGAGACGTAAAGAGGAACTCATCCTGGACGGACTACTGGCGCTGCCGTAGCTCTGTCCTGTGCACCATCGTCCTGCCTGTTGGCGCTGCCACAGCCGTCGTAACCTTCATCCTTCATCGTCGTCGGGATCTGCTGGCGTGGCCGCGGACCGTTGTAACCGTCATCTTTCACCGGGACCTGCAGGCTCCGCCGCGGACCGTCATCCTTCCTTCGTCCATCTCGGGACCTGCTTGGCTCCTCCACGGCCCGATCATCTAGAACGCCGAGCTCGAGGATTGAGAGCTATTTTGTACTCATTTGTAACTAAAGACTGTCCCGCTACCCCTCTCCTCAACCAAAGACTAGAATCGAGGGGACCCCTGAGTCCAGACCTCCTTGTATCATACCAACGTAACCTAAGAATTGCATATAAAGTCTCGTTAACCTTCAGTCTTGTGTGGCGTCCGTCTGTGGGGGGGAAGTTACTTGTCTGTACAGTCGTTGGAGACGGCTCTCCCTGGAGACCTCTCCCCGTAATCTCGGCCGACCCTCCCGGTCCGTCTAACATGGTGGTACTAAACCCCCCCCCCCCGCCCCCCTTTGCGGGAGGGGTGGAGATGTTATGCAATGTCACAAAGTAATTCCAACAGCTTATGTATATTTGTAAATTGATGCGTAGTATTGAGTGGAGTGTGTGTTTGAAAAAATGTACTCTTTTATAAAGCAAAGTATAGACTGGACAATCAATTATTGAGTGTTATTTCTGCGTACTTGCAAATGGCGATTACTAGCCCACACCACCTCCCT
Source organism: Lissotriton vulgaris (assembly GCF_964263255.1). NCBI lineage: Eukaryota > Metazoa > Chordata > Amphibia > Caudata > Salamandridae > Lissotriton > Lissotriton vulgaris. Next base: position 2,004,749,282 of record NC_141691.1, on the reverse strand, counting down.
TGAGTAAGCCTCAGACTGCTCTGCAACGCTACCCTCTGAGAGTCAGGCGCTACAATTGGGTGTTTGGTTCCCAGTGAAGGACAAATGTAGTCATGTGATTTGTGCAGGCCTCACAGATGCTGCCTCGTTTTCCAACAAGTGTTTTTCTGGTGTTTATGGAACTTTTTGCTTTATTATTGCTTGCTTTCTGCACTGATAGTGCAGGGCATATAGACAGTGTACGTACAGTGTAAATGAGGTCAAAATCTATTTTTTACAAATCAAATTTATCGTAGTACACCATACAATGAGTCTTTGGTCATTCAAGCTGGCTCTTTCCTTCGCATGTAAACTTTTATCTGTGAAAAGGCCCTCTCAACATTGGCACTTGAGACAGGCAACGCCAAAATAGCCAGTATACAATTTGCTAACTCTGGCCACTGACATAACTTTCCATGTCAATACTGGAGCACCTGAAGATTGTGATTCTCTGCGACAGGTTCTGCAACATGTGAGTTGAACTGGGCGCTTATGCCCTCAGAGTTAGGCGCAGTCAAAAATGAGGCAACACTTTAGAAACTCCAGAGGAAATTTCCCTTTACTGAAGGGATCTATAACTTGTGCAGAGTACCACAGTGAGGCTTCATTGACTTCAAATGCCATGCTTGGTAAAGGGCTATTTCTCATACATTGTAAAATAAAAGTTCCTGAATTGTTCCTCAACATTTCTTTGCTTATCAAGTGGCAAGCACTCTAACATGGAATGTAATATGTTGCAGTGGCAAAGTCACTAAAAGTATCGCCCAGCCTACTTTCAAGGAGATGTTTCACAGCTACACCAATTATGCTGAACACTTGGTAGACAATGGTGTTTTCAGACTCTAGTTTTTTTTTTTTATTATGTCCACTGCAGCAGTCATGCTTTTCTCTATAAATCGAAGAGTGCTGTAGAGTGTACTTTTTTTCAAATCAATATCTGACCATAGATCCTCACATTTTTAGGTCTCGGCTTCGAGACCTATTGCAGCTGAGAAGCTCCTCAAGGGAGATAGAGCGGTGCACGAGCCGACCAGGGTCTGTTGACGCGCGCACACACAGGCAGGCAGTCACGAGCCGAGCACACACAGACACACACTCAGAGACAGACACACGCACACACACACACACACATACCCCCTCCCTCTCTGCCCACTCCCTCTCTGCCGCCCCCCCCTCTACCCACACTCACCGGGCTCTTTCCCTCGCAGCGGATCAGTCATGGCAGCAGTGTCTTCTCTGGCGATCTTCAGCTGATGTGCACGCCCACGCTGCGTCTCGTGCGCGCCCACCACGCTGTTTCGCGCCCGTTGATCCTCAGCTTGTTGCTTACAGCCAGTGGGTTGAACTTGAATATACTCGACAAACTATCCTTATATAACTAAAAACTGAGCATCATCTTCATCTCACGTTTGTAAAGGTAACCATGAACACCAATTGTGTTAAAATATACTGAATACGATAGATCACCTTCCACTCACCCATACATATACTTTAAATTCCTTATTCATGATTATTAGAACAAAGCAACGCAGAAGATAATTTTTGGTTGTCTGTGGGTGGGGAGATGGGGTTAGCACTCTCTGCCTTCTTTTCCTATCATTGACTCTTTGGCGCTTATAGGAAAAACCAAAGCTGCTTATACTTTAGAGGAATTCTGCATAAGGATTACTATACTGTGAGTGCAGAGTGCGCGCAGTTCAGAGTGCGCAGAGTGCAGAGTGTGAAGTTGTGAGTGCAGAGTGAGTGAGCAGAGTGTGAGTGCAGAGTGCGCAGAGTGCAAAGTGTGAAGTAGTGAGTGCAGAGTGAGTGTGCAGAGTGTGAATGCAGAGTGCAGAGTTGAGTGCAGAGTGTGAGTGCAGAGTGCAGAGTAGTGAGTGCAGAGTAGTGAGTGCAGAGTGAGTGTGCAGAGTGCAGAGTAGTGAGTGCAGAGCGCAGAGTAGTGAGTGCAGAGTAGTGAGTAGTGAGTGCAGAGTAGTGAGTGCAGGGTAGTGAGTGCAGACTAGTGAGTGTGCAGAGTAGTGAGTGCAGAGAAGTGAGTGCAGAGTGCAGAGTAGTGAGTGCACAGTGCAGAGTAGTGAGTGCACAGTAGTGAGTAGTGAGTGCAGAGTAGTGAGTGCAGAGTGCAGAGTAGTGAGTGCAGAGTAGTGAGTGCAGAGTAGTGAGTGCAGAGTAGTGAGTGCAGAGTCCAGAGTAGTGAGTGCAGAGTGTGAGTAGTGAGTGCAGAGTGTGAGTAGTGAGTGCACAGTAGTGAGCGCAGAGTGTGAGTAGTGAGTGCACAGTAGTGAGTGCAGAGTGTGAGTAGTGAGTGCAGAGTGTGAGTAGTGAGTGCAGAGTGTGAGTAATGAGTGCAGAGTAGTGAGTGCAGAGTAGTGAGTGTGCAGAGTAGTGAGTGCAGAGTAGTGAGTGCAGAATGCAGAGTAGTGAGTGCAGAGTAGTGAGTGTGCAGAGTAGTGAGTGTGCAGAGTAGTGAGTGCAAAGTAGTGAGTGCAGAGTAGTGAGTGCAGAGTAGTGAGTGCAGAGTAGTGAGTGCAGAGTAGTGAGTGCAGAGTAGTGAGTGTGCAGAGTAGTGAGTGCAGAATGCAGAGTAGTGAGTGCAGAGTAGTGAGTGTGCAGAGTTCAAAGTAGTGAGTGCAGAGTAGTGAGTGTGCAGAGTAGTGAGTGCAGAGTAGTAAGTGCAGAGTAGTGAGTGCAGAGAAGTGAGTGCAGAGAAGTGAGTGCAGAGTGGTGAGTGCAGAGTAGTGAGTGCAGAGTAGTGAGTGCAGAGTAGTGAGTGCAGAGTGCAGACTAGTGAGTGTGCAGAGTAGTGAGTGCAGTGTAGTGAGTGCAGAGTAGTGAGTGCAGAGTAGTGAGTGGTGAGTGCAGATTAGTGAGTGCTGAGTAGTGAGTAGTGAGTGCAGAGTAGTGAGTGCAGAGTAGTGAGTGTGCAGAGTGCAGAGTAGTGAGTGCAGAGTAGTGAGTGCAGAGTAGTGAGTGCAGAGTAGTGAGTAGTGAGTGCAGAGTAGTGAGTGCAGAGTGTGAGTAGTGAGTGCACAGTAATGAGTGCAGAGTGTGAGTAGTGAGTGCAGAGTGTGAGTAGTGAGTGTGAGTAGTGAGTGCAGAGTAGTGAGTGCAGAGTAGTGAGTGCAGACTAGTGAGTGTGCAGAGTAGTGAGTGCAGAGTAGTGAGTGCAGAGTAGTGAGTGCAGAGTAGTGAGTAGTGAGTGCAGAGTAGTGAGTGCAGAGTAGTGAGTGCAGAGTTCAGAGTAGTGAGTGCAGAGTGTGAGTAGTGAGTGCAGAGTGTGAGTAGTGAGTGCACAGTAGTTAGTGCAGAGTTTGAGTAGTGAGTGCACAGTAGTGAGTGCAGAGTGTGAGTAGTGAGTGCAGAGTGTGAGTAGTGAGTGCAGAGTGTGAGTAGTGAGTGCAGAGTGTGAGTAGTGAGTGCAGAGTGTGAGTAATGAGTGCAGAGTAGTGAGTGCAGAGTAGTGAGTGTGCAGAGTAGTGAGTGCAGAGTAGTGAGTGCAGAGTAGTGAGTGCAGAATGCAGAGTAGTGAGTGCAGAGTAGTGAGTGTGCAGAGTAGTGAGTGCAGAATGCAGAGTAGTGAGTGCAGAGTAGTGAGTGCAGAGTAGTGAGTGCAGAGTAGTGAGTGTGCAGAGTAGTGAGTGTGCAGAGTAGTGAGTGCAGAATGCAGAGTAGTGAGTGCAGAGTAGTGAGTGCAGAGTAGTGAGTGTGCAGAGTTCAGAGTAGTGAGTGCAGAGTAGTGAGTGTGCAGAGTAGTGAGTGCAGAGTAGTGAGTGCAGAGTAGTGAGTGCAGAGAAGTGAGTGCAGAGTAGTGAGTGTGCAGAGTTCAGAGTAGTGAGTTCAGAGTAGTGAGTGTGCAGAGTAGTGAGTGCAGAGTAGTAAGTGCAGAGTAGTGAGTGCAGAGTAGTGAGTGCAGAGAAGTGAGTGCAGAGAAGTGAGTGCAGAGTGGTGAGTGCAGAGTGGTGAGTGCAGAGTTCTGAGTGCAGAGTTCTGAGTGCAGAGTAGTGAGTGCAGAGTGCAGACTAGTGAGTGTGCAGAGTAGTGAGTGCAGTGTAGTGAGTGCAGAGTAGTGAGTGCAGAGTAGTGAGTGCAGAGTAGTGAGTGGTGAGTGCAGATTAGTGAGTGCTGAGTAGTGAGTAGTGAGTGCAGAGTAGTGAGTGCAGAGTAGTGAGTGCAGAGTAGTGAGTGTGCAGAGTGCAGAGTAGTGAGTGCAGAGTGTGAGTAGTGAGTGCACAGTAGTGAGTGCAGAGTGTGAGTAGTGAGTGCAGAGTGTGAACAGTGAGTGCAGAGTGTGAGTAGTGAGTGCAGAGTAGTGAGTGCAGACTAGTGAGTGTGCAGAGTAGTGAGTGCAGAGTAGTGAGTGCAGAGTAGTGAGTGCAGAGTAGTGAGTAGTGAGTGCAGAGTAGTGAGTGCAGAGTAGTGAGTGCAGAGTCCAGAGTAGTGAGTGCAGAGTGTGAGTAGTGAGTGCAGAGTGTGAGTAGTGAGTGCACAGTAGTTAGTGCAGAGTTTGAGTAGTGAGTGCACAGTAGTGAGTAGTGAGTGCAGAGTGTGAGTAGTGAGTGCAGAGTGTGAGTAGTGAGTGCAGAGTGTGAGTAGTGAGTGCAGAGTGTGAGTAGTGAGTGCAGAGTAGTGAGTGCAGAGTAGTGAGTGTGCAGAGTAGTGAGTGTGCAGAGTAGTGAGTGCAGAGTAGTGAGTGCAGAGTAGTGAGTGCAGAATGCAGAGTAGTGAGTGCAGAGTAGTGAGTGTGCAGAGTGGTGAGTGCAGAATGCAGAGTAGTGAGTGCAGAGTAGTGAGTGCAGAGTAGTGAGTGCAGAGTAGTGAGTGTGCAGAGTAGTGAGTGTGCAGAGTAGTGAGTGCAGAATGCAGAGTAGTGAGTGCAGAGTAGTGAGTGCAGAGTAGTGAGTGTGCAGAGTTCAGAGTAGTGAGTGCAGAGTAGTGAGTGCAGAGTAGTGAGTGCAGAATAGTGAGTGCAGAGTAGTGAGTGCAGAGAAGTGAGTGCAGAGTGGTGAGTGCAGAGTAGTGAGTGCAGAGTTCTGAGTGCAGAGTAGTGAGTGCAGAGTGCAGAGTAGTGAGTGCAGAGTAGTGAGTGCAGAGTAGTGAGTGCAGAGTAGTGAGTGGTGAGTGCAGAGTAGTGAGTGCTGAGTAGTGAGTGCAGAGTAGTGAGTGCAGAGTAGTGCGTGTGCAGACTAGTGAGTGCAGAGTGCAGAGTAGTGAGTGCAGTGTAGTGAGTGCAGAGTAGTGAGTGCAGAGTAGTGAGTGGTGAGTGCAGAGTAGTGAGTGCTGAGTAGTGAGTAGTGAGTGCAGAGTAGTGAGTGCAGAGTAGTGAGTGCAAAGTAGTGAGTGCAAAGTAGTGAGTGCAGAGTAGTGAGTGGTGAGTGCAGAGTAGTGAGTGCAGAGTAGTGAGTTACAGAATGCAGAGTAGTGAGTGCAGAGTAGTGAGTGCAGAGTTGTGAGTACAGAGTTGTGCGTGCAGAGTAGTGAGTGCAGAGTAATGAGTGGTGAGTGCAGAGTAGTGAGTGCTGAGTAGTGAGTAGTGAGTGCAGAGTAGTGAGTGCAGAGTAGTGAGTGCAAAGTAGTGAGTGCAGAGTAGTGAGTGCAGAGTAGTGAGTAGTGAGTGCAGAGTAGTGAGTGCAGAATGCAGAGTAGTGAGTGCAGAGTTGTGAGTTCAGTGTTGTGAGTGCAGAGTAGTGAGTGCAGAGTAGTGAGTGTGCAGAGTAGTGAGTGCAGAGTGCAGAGTAGTGAGTGCAGAGTAGTGAGTGCAGAGTAGTGAGTGCAGAGTAGTGAGTGCAGAGTAGTGAGTGCAGAGTAGTGAGTGTGCAGAGTAGTGAGTGTGCAGAGTAGTGAGTGTGCAGAGTAGTGAGTGTGCAGAGTAGTGAGTGCAGAATGCAGAGTAGTGAGTGCAGAGTAGTGAGTGTGCAGAGTAGTTAGTGCAGTGTAGTGAGTGCAGAGTAGTGAGTGCAGAGTAGTGAGTGCAGAGTAGTGAGTGGTGAGTGGTGAGTGCAGAGTAGTGAGTAGTGAGTGGTGAGTGCAGAGTAGTGAGTAGTGAGTGGTGAGTGCAGAGTAGTGAGTGCAGAGTAGTGAGTGTGCAGACTAGTGAGTGCAGAGTGCAGAGTAGTGAGTGCAGTGTAGTGAGTGCAGAGTAGTGAGTGCAGAGTAGTGAGTGGTGAGTGCAGAGTAGTGAGTGCTGAGTAGTGAGTGCTGAGTAGTGAGTGCAGAGTAGTGAGTGCAGAGTAGTGAGTGCAGTGTAGTGAGTGCAGAGTAGTGAGTGCAGAGTAGTGAGTGCAGAGTAGTGAGTGCTGAGTGCAGATTAGTGAGTGGTGAGTAGTGAGTAGTGAGTGCAGAGTAGTGAGTGCAGAGTAGTGAGTGCAGAGTAGTGAGTGTGCAGAGTGCAGAGTAGTGAGTGCAGAGCGCAGAGTAGTGAGTGCAGAGTAGTGAGTGCAGAGTAGTGAGTAGTGAGTGCAGAGTAGTGAGTGCTGAGTGCAGATTAGTGAGTGGTGAGTAGTGAGTAGTGAGTGCAGAGTTCTGAGTGCAGAGTTCTGAGTGCAGACTAGTGAGTGTGCAGAGTAGTTAGTGCAGTGTAGTGAGTGCAGAGTAGTGAGTGCAGAGTAGTGAGTGCAGAGTAGTGAGTGGTGAGTGGTGAGTGCAGAGTAGTGAGTAGTGAGTGGTGAGTGCAGAGTAGTGAGTAGTGAGTGGTGAGTGCAGAGTAGTGAGTGCAGAGTAGTGAGTGTGCAGACTAGTGAGTGCAGAGTGCAGAGTAGTGAGTGCAGTGTAGTGAGTGCAGAGTAGTGAGTGCAGAGTAGTGAGTGGTGAGTGCAGAGTAGTGAGTGCTGAGTAGTGAGTGCTGAGTAGTGAGTGCAGAGTAGTGAGTGCAGAGTAGTGAGTGCAGTGTAGTGAGTGCAGAGTAGTGAGTGCAGAGTAGTGAGTGCAGAGTAGTGAGTGCTGAGTGCAGATTAGTGAGTGGTGAGTAGTGAGTAGTGAGTGCAGAGTAGTGAGTGCAGAGTAGTGAGTGCAGAGTAGTGAGTGTGCAGAGTGCAGAGTAGTGAGTGCAGAGCGCAGAGTAGTGAGTGCAGAGTAGTGAGTGCAGAGTAGTGAGTAGTGAGTGCAGAGTAGTGAGTGCAGAGTGTGAGTAGTGAGTGCACAGTAGTGAGTGCAGAGTGTGAGTAGTGAGTGCAGAGTGTGAGTAGTGAGTGCAGAGTGTGAGCAGTGAGTGCAGAGTAGTGAGTGCAGAGTAGTGAGTGCAGAGTTCAGAGTAGTGAGTGCAGAGTAGTGAGTGCAGAGTAGTGAGTAGTGAGTGCAGAGTAGTGAGTGCAGAGTGCAGAGTAGTGAGTGCAGAGTGCAGAGTAGTGAGTGCAGAGTAGTGAGTGCAGAGTAGTGAGTGCAGAGTAGTGAGTGCAGAGTCCAGAGTAGTGAGTGCAGAGTGTGAGTAGTGAGTGCAGAGTGTGAGTAGTGAGTGCACAGTAGTTAGTGCAGAGTGTGAGTAGTGAGTGCACAGTAGTGAGTGCAGAGTGTGAGTAGTGAGTGCAGAGTGTGAGTAGTGAGTGCAAAGTGTGAGTAGTGAGTGCAGAGTGTGAGTAATGAGTGCAGAGTAGTGAGTGCAGAGTAGTGAGTGCAGAGTAGTGAGTGCAGAGTAGTGAGTGTGTAGAGTAGTGAGTGCAGAGTAGTGAGTGCAGAGTAGTGAGTGCAGAATGCAGAGTAGTGAGTGCAGAGTAGTGAGTGTGCAGAGTGGTGAGTGCAGAGTACTGAGTGCAGAGTTCTGAGTGCAGAGTAGTGAGTGCAGAGTGCAGACTAGTGAGTGTGCAGAGTAGTGAGTGCAGAGTAGTGAGTGCAGAGTAGTGAGTGCAGTGTAGTGAGTGCAGAGTAGTGAGTGGTGAGTGCAGAGTAGTGAGTAGTGAGTAGTGAGTGCAGAGTAGTAAGTGCAGAGTAGTGAGTGTGCAGACTAGTGAGTGCAGAGTGCAGAGTAGTGAGTGCAGTGTAGTGAGTGCAGAGTAGTGAGTGCAGAGTACTGAGTGCAGAGTAGTGAGTGGTGAGTGCAGATTAGTGAGTGCTGAGTAGTGAGTAGTGAGTGCAGAGTAGTGAGTGCAGAGTAGTGAGTGCAGAGTGCAGAGTAGTGAGTGCAGAGTAGTGAGTGCAGAGTAGTGAGTGCAGAGTGTGAGTAGTGAGTGCACAGTAGTGAGTGCAGAGTGTGAGTAGTGAGTGCAGAGTGTGAATAGTGAGTGCAGAGTGTGAGTAGTGAGTGCAGAGTAGTGAGTGCAGACTAGTGAGTGTGCAGAGTAGTGAGTGCAGAGTAGTGAGTGCAGAGTAGTGAGTGCAGAGTGCAGAGTAGTGAGTGCAGAGTAGTGAGTGCAGAGTAGTGAGTGCAGAGTAGTGAGTAGTGAGTGCAGAGTAGTGAGTGCAGAGTGCAGAGTAGTGAGTGCAGAATAGTGAGTGCAGAGTAGTGAGTGCAGAGTAGTGAGTGCAGAGTAGTGAGTGCAGAGTCCAGAGTAGTGAGTGCAGAGTGTGAGTAGTGAGTGCAGAGTGTGAGTAGTGAGTGCAGAGTAGTGAGTGCAGAGTGCAGAGTAGTGAGTGCAGAATAGTGAGTGCAGAGTAGTGAGTGCAGTGTAGTGAGTGCAGAGTAGTGAGTGCAGAGTACTGAGTGCAGAGTAGTGAGTGGTGAGTGCAGATTAGTGAGTGCTGAGTAGTGAGTAGTGAGTGCAGAGTAGTGAGTGCAGAGTAGTGAGTGCAGAGTGCAGAGTAGTGAGTGCAGAGTAGTGAGTGCAGAGTGTGAGTAGTGAGTGCACAGTAGTGAGTGCAGAGTGTGAGTAGTGAGTGCAGAGTGTGAGTAGTGAGTGCACAGTAGTTAGTGCAGAGTGTGAGTAGTGAGTGCACAGTAGTGAGTGCAGAGTGTGAGTAGTGAGTGCAGAGTGTGAGTAGTGAGTGCAGAGTGTGAGTAATGAGTGCAGAGTAGTGAGTGTGCAGAGTAGTGAGTGCAGAGTAGTGAGTGCAGAGTAGTGAGTGCAGAATGCAGAGTAGTGAGTGCAGAGTAGTGAGTGTGCAGAGTAGTGAGTGCAGAGTAGTGAGTGCAGAGTAGTGAGTGTGCAGAGTAGTGAGTGTGCAGAGTAGTGAGTGTGCAGAGTAGTGAGTGCAGAATGCAGAGTAGTGAGTGCAGAGTAGTGAGTGTGCAGAGTTCAGAGTAGTGAGTGCAGAGTAGTGAGTGTGCAGATTAGTGAGTGCAGAGTAGTGAGTGCAGAGTAGTGAGTGCAGAGTAGTGAGTGCAGAGTAGTGAGTGCAGAGAAGTGAGTGCAGAGTGGTGAGTGCAGAGTGGTGAGTGCAGAGTGGTGAGTGCAGAGTACTGAGTGCAGAGTTCTGAGTGTAGAGTAGTGAGTGCAGAGTGCAGACTAGTGAGTGTGCAGAGTAGTGAGTGCAGAGTAGTGAGTGCAGTGTAGTGAGTGCAGAGTAGTGAGTGCAGAGTAGTGAGTGGTGAGTGCAGAGTAGTGAGTAGTGAGTGCAGAGTAGTGAGTGCAGAGTAGTGAGTGTGCAGACTAGTGAGTGCAGAGTGCAGAGTAGTGAGTGCAGTGTAGTGAGTGCAGAGTAGTGAGTGCAGAGTAGTGAGTGGTGAGTGCAGAGTAGTGAGTGCTGAGTAGTGAGTAGTGAGTGCAGAGTAGTGAGTGCAGAGTAGTGAGTGCAGAGTAGTGAGTGCAAAGTAGTGAGTGCAGAGTAGTGAGTGCAGAGTAGTGAGTGGTGAGTGCAGAGTAGTGAGTGAAGAGTAGTGAGTGCAGAATGCAGAGTAGTGAGTGCAGAGTAGTGAGTGCAGAGTTGTGAGTGCAGAGTTGTGAGTGCAGAGTAGTGAGTGCAGAATAGTGAGTGGTGAGTGCAGAGTAGTGAGTGCTGAGTAGTGAGTAGTGAGTGCAGAGTAGTGAGTGCAAAGTAGTGAGTGCAGAGTAGTGAGTGCAGAGTAGTGAGTGGTGAGTGCAGAGTAGTGAGTGCAGAATGCAGAGTAGTGAGTGCAGAGTAGTGAGTGCAGAGTTGTGAGTGCAGAGTAGTGAGTGCAGAGTAGTGAGTGTGCAGAGTAGTGAGTGCAGAGTGCAGAGTAGTGAGTGCAGAGTAGTGAGTGTGCAGAGTAGTGAGTGTGCAGAGTAGTGAATGTGCAGAGTAGTGAGTGCAGAATGCAGAGTAGTGAGTGCAGAATGCAGAGTAGTGAGTGCAGAGTAGTGAGTGCAGAGTAGTGAGTGTGCAGAGTTCAGAGTAGTGAGTGCAGAGTAGTGAGTGTGCAGAGTAGTGAGTGCAGAGTAGTGAGTGCAGAGTAGTGAGTGCAGAGAAGTGAGTGCAGAGTGGTGAGTGCAGAGTAGTGAGTGCAGAGTTCTGAGTGCAGAGTAGTGAGTGCAGAGTGCAGAGTAGTGAGTGCAGAGTAGTGAGTGCAGTGTAGTGAGTGCAGAGTAGTGAGTGCAGAGTAGTGAGTGGTGAGTGCAGAGTAGTGAGTGCTGAGTAGTGAGTGCAGAGTAGTGAGTGCAGAGTAGTGCGTGTGCAGACTAGTGAGTGCAGAGTGCAGAGTAGTGAGTGCAGTGTAGTGAGTGCAGAGTAGTGAGTGCAGAGTAGTGAGTGGTGAGTGCAGAGTAGTGAGTGCTGAGTAGTGAGTAGTGAGTGCAGAGTAGTGAGTGCAGAGTAGTGAGTGCAAAGTAGTGAGTGCAAAGTAGTGAGTGCAGAGTAGTGAGTGGTGAGTGCAGAGTAGTGAGTGCAGAGTAGTGAGTTACAGAATGCAGAGTAGTGAGTGCAGAGTAGTGAGTGCAGAGTTGTGAGTGCAGAGTTGTGAGTGCAGAGTAGTGAGTGCAGAGTAATGAGTGGTGAGTGCAGAGTAGTGAGTGCTGAGTAGTGAGTGCAGAGTAATGAGTGGTGAGTAGTGAGTGCAGAGTAGTGAGTGCAGAGTAGTGAGTGCAAAGTAGTGAGTGCAGAGTAGTGAGTGCAGAGTAGTGAGTAGTGAGTGCAGAGTAGTGAGTGCAGAATGCAGAGTAGTGAGTGCAGAGTTGTGAGTTCAGTGTTGTGAGTGCAGAGTAGTGAGTGCAGAGTAGTGAGTGTGCAGAGTAGTGAGTGCAGAGTGCAGAGTAGTGAGTGCAGAGTAGTGAGTGCAGAGTAGTGAGTGTGCAGAGTAGTGAGTGTGCAGAGTAGTGAGTGCAGAATGCAGAGTAGTGAGTGCAGAGTAGTGAGTGTGCAGAGTAGTGAGTGGTGAGTGCAGAGTGGTGAGTGCAGAGTTCTGAGTGCAGAGTTCTGAGTGCAGAGTTCTGAGTGCAGAGTAGTGAGTGCAGACTAGTGAGTGTGCAGAGTAGTTAGTGCAGTGTAGTGAGTGCAGAGTAGTGAGTGCAGAGTAGTGAGTGCAGAGTAGTGAGTGGTGAGTGCAGAGTAGTGAGTAGTGAGTGGTGAGTGCAGAGTAGTGAGTGCAGAGTAGTGAGTGTGCAGACTAGTGAGTGCAGAGTGCAGAGTAGTGAGTGCAGTGTAGTGAGTGCAGAGTAGTGAGTGCAGAGTAGTGAGTGGTGAGTGCAGAGTAGTGAGTGCTGAGTAGTGAGTGCAGAGTAGTGAGTGCAGAGTAGTGAGTGCAGTGTAGTGAGTGCAGAGTAGTGAGTGCAGAGTAGTGAGTGCAGAGTAGTGAGTGCTGAGTGCAGATTAGTGAGTGGTGAGTAGTGAGTAGTGAGTGCAGAGTAGTGAGTGCAGAGTAGTGAGTGCAGAGTAGTGAGTGTGCAGAGTGCAGAGTAGTGAGTGCAGAGTGCAGAGTAGTGAGTGCAGAGTAGTGAGTGCAGAGTAGTGAGTGCAGAGTAGTGAGTAGTGAGTGCAGAGTAGTGAGTGCAGAGTGTGAGTAGTGAGTGCACAGTAGTGAGTGCAGAGTGTGAGTAGTGAGTGCAGAGTGTGAGTAGTGAGTGCAGAGTGTGAGTAGTGAGTGCAGAGTAGTGAGTGCAGAGTAGTGAGTGCAGAGTTCAGAGTAGTGAGTGCAGAGTAGTGAGTGCAGAGTAGTGAGTAGTGAGTGCAGAGTAGTGAGTGCAGAGTGCAGAGTAGTGAGTGCAGAGTGCAGAGTAGTGAGTGCAGAGTAGTGAGTGCAGAGTAGTGAGTGCAGAGTAGTGAGTGCAGAGTCCAGAGTAGTGAGTGCAGAGTGTGAGTAGTGAGTGCACAGTAGTTAGTGCAGAGTGTGAGTAGTGAGTGCACAGTAGTGAGTGCAGAGTGTGAGTAGTGAGTGCAGAGTGTGAGTAGTGAGTGCAGAGTGTGAGTAGTGAGTGCAGAGTGTGAGTAATGAGTGCAGAGTAGTGAGTGCAGAGTAGTGAGTGTGTAGAGTAGTGAGTGCAGAGTAGTGAGTGCAGAATGCAGAGTAGTGAGTGCAGAGTAGTGAGTGTGCAGAGTAGTGAGTGCAGAGTGCAGAGTGCAGAGTAGTGAGTGCAGAGTAGTGAGTGCAGAGTAGTGAGTGCAGAGTAGTGAGTGTGCAGAGTAGTGAGTGTGCAGAGTAGTGAGTGTGCAGAGTAGTGAGTGCAGAATGCAGAGTAGTGAGTGTGCAGAGTTCAGAGTAGTGAGTGCAGAGTAGTGAGTGTGCAGAGTAGTGAGTGCAGAGTAGTGAGTGCAGAGAAGTGAGTGCAGAGTAGTGAGTGCAGAGAAGTGAGTGCAGAGTGGTGAGTGCAGAGTGGTGAGTGCAGAGTGGTGAGTGCAGAGTACTGAGTGCAGAGTTCTGAGTGCAGAGTAGTGAGTGCAGAGTGCAGACTAGTGAGTGTGCAGAGTAGTGAGTGCAGAGTAGTGAGTGCAGTGTAGTGAGTGCAGAGTAGTGAGTGCAGAGTAGTGAGTGGTGAGTGCAGAGTAGTGAGTAGTGAGTAGTGAGTGCAGAGTAGTAAGTGCAGAGTAGTGAGTGTGCAGACTAGTGAGTGCAGAGTGCAGAGTAGTGAGTGCAGTGTAGTGAGTGCAGAGTAGTGAGTGCAGAGTACTGAGTGCAGAGTAGTGAGTGGTGAGTGCAGAGTAGTGAGTGCAGTGTAGTGAGTGCAGAGTAGTGAGTGCAGAGTGCAGAGTAGTGAGTGCAGAGTAGTGAGTGCAGAGTAGTGAGTGCAGAGTAGTGAGTAGTGAGTGCAGAGTAGTGAGTGCAGAGTGCAGAGTAGTGAGTGCAGAGTAGTGAGTGCAGAATAGTGAGTGCAGAGTAGTGAGTGCAGAGTGCAGAGTAGTGAGTGCAGAGTCCAGAGTAGTGAGTGCAGAGTGTGAGTAGTGAGTGCAGAGTGTGAGTAGTGAGTGCACAGTAGTTAGTGCAGAGTGTGAGTAGTGAGTGCACAGTAGTGAGTGCAGAGTGTGAGTAGTGAGTGCAGAGTGTGAGTAGTGAGTGCAGAGTGTGAGTAGTGAGTGCAGAGTGTGAGTAATGAGTGCAGAGTAGTGAGTGTGCAGAGTAGTGAGTGCAGAGTAGTGAGTGCAGAGTAGTGAGTGCAGAATGCAGAGTAGTGAGTGCAGAGTAGTGAGTGTGCAGAGTAGTGAGTGCAGAGTGCAGAGTAGTGAGTGCAGAGTAGTGAGTGTGCAGAGTAGTGAGTGTGCAGAGTAGTGAGTGTGCAGAGTAGTGAGTGCAGAATGCAGAGTAGTGAGTGTGCAGAGTTCAGAGTAGTGAGTGCAGAGTAGTGAGTGTGCAGAGTAGTGAGTGTGCAGAGTAGTGAGTGTGCAGATTAGTGAGTGCAGAGTAGTGAGTGCAGAGTAGTGAGTGCAGAGTAGTGAGTGCAGAGAAGTGAGTGCAGAGAAGTGAGTGCAGAGAAGTGAGTGCAGAGTGGTGAGTGCAGAGTGGTGAGTGCAGAGTGGTGAGTGCAGAGTGGTGAGTGCAGAGTACTGAGTGCAGAGTTCTGAGTGTAGAGTAGTGAGTGCAGAGTGCAGACTAGTGAGTGTGCAGAGTAGTGAGTGCAGAGTAGTGAGTGCAGTGTAGTGAGTGCAGAGTAGTGAGTGCAGAGTAGTGAGTGGTGAGTGCAGAGTAGTGAGTAGTGAGTAGTGAGTGCAGAGTAGTGAGTGCAGAGTAGTGAGTGTGCAGACTAGTGAGTGCAGAGTGCAGAGTAGTGAGTGCAGAGTAGTGAGTGCAGTGTAGTGAGTGCAGAGTAGTGAGTGCAGAGTAGTGAGTGGTGAGTGCAGAGTAGTGAGTGCTGAGTAGTGAGTAGTGAGTGCAGAGTAGTGAGTGCAGAGTAGTGAGTGCAGAGTAGTGAGTGCAGAGTAGTGAGTGCAGAGTAGTGAGTGCAGAGTAGTGAGTGGTGAGTGCAGAGTAGTGAGTGAAGAGTAGTGAGTGCAGAGTGCAGAGTAGTGAGTGCAGAGTAGTGAGTGCAGAGTTGTGAGTGCAGAGTTGTGAGTGCAGAGTAGTGAGTGCAGAATAGTGAGTGGTGAGTGCAGAGTAGTGAGTGCTGAGTAGTGAGTAGTGAGTGCAGAGTAGTGAGTGCAAAGTAGTGAGTGCAAAGTAGTGAGTGCAGAGTAGTGAGTGCAGAGTAGTGAGTGGTGAGTGCAGAGTAGTGAGTGCAGAATGCAGAGTAGTGAGTGCAGAGTAGTGAGTGCAGAGTTGTGAGTGCAGAGTAGTGAGTGCAGAGTAGTGAGTGTGCAGAGTAGTGAGTGCGCAGAGTAGTGAGTGCAGAGTGCAGAGTAGTGAGTGCAGAGTAGTGAGTGTGCAGAGTAGTGAGTGTGCAGAGTAGTGAGTGTGCAGAGTAGTGAGTGCAGAATGCAGAGTAGTGAGTGCAGAATGCAGAGTAGTGAGTGCAGAGTAGTGAGTGCAGAGTAGTGAGTGTGCAGAGTTCAGAGTAGTGAGTGCAGAGTAGTGAGTGTGCAGAGTAGTGAGTGCAGAGTAGTGAGTGCAGAGTAGTGAGTGCAGAGTAGTGAGTGCAGAGAAGTGAGTGCAGAGAAGTGAGTGCATAGTGGTGAGTGCAGAGTGGTGAGTGCAGAGTGGTGAGTGCAGAGTGGTGAGTGCAGAGTGGTGAGTGCAGAGTTCTGAGTGCAGAGTGCAGACTAGTGAGTGTGCAGAGTAGTGAATGCAGAGTAGTTAGTGCAGTGTAGTGAGTGCAGTGTAGTGAGTGCAGAGTAGTGAGGGCAGAGTGGTGAGTGCAGAGTAGTGAGTGCTGAGTAGTGAGTAGTGAGTGCAGAGTAGTGAGTGCAGAGTAGTGAGTGTGCAGACTAGTGAGTGCAGAGTGCAGAGTAGTGAGTGCAGAGTAGTGAGTGCAGAGTAGTGAGTGCAGAGTAGTGAGTGCAGAGTAGTGAGTGGTGAGTGCAGAGTAGTGAGTGCAGAGTAGTGAGTGGTGAGTGCAGAGTAGTGAGTGCTGAGTAGTGAGTAGTGAGTGCAGAGTAGTGAGTGCAGAGTAGTGAGTGCAAAGTAGTGAGTGCAGAGTAGTGAGTGCAGAGTAGTGAGTGGTGAGTGCAGAGTAGTGAGTGCAGAGTAGTGACTGCAGAATACAGAGTAGTGAGTGCAGAGTTGTGAGTGCAGAGTTGTGAGTGCAGAGTTGTGAGTGCAGAGTAGTGAGTGCAGAGTAGTGAGTGCAGAGTAGTGAGTGCAGAGGATGAGTAGTGAGTGCAGAGTAGTGAGTGCAGAGTAGTGAGTGCAAAGTAGTGAGTGCAGAGTAGTGAGTGTGCTGAGTAGTGAGTGTAGAGTAGTGAGTGCAGAATGCAGAGTAGTGAGTGCAGAGTAGTGAGTGCAGAGTAGTGAGTGTGCAGAGTTCAGAGTAGTGAGTGCAGAGTAGTGAGTGTGCAGAGTAGTGAGTGCAGAGTAGTGAGTGCAGAGTATTGAGTGCAGAGAAGTGAGTGCAGAGTGGTGAGTGCAGAGTGGTGAGTGCAGAGTGGTGAGTGCAGAGTGGTGAGTGCAGAGTAGTGAGTGCAGAGTAGTGAGTGCAGAGTAGTGAGTGCAGAGTGCTGAGTAGTGAGTGTGCAGAGTAGTGAGTGCAGAGTGCAGAGTAGTGAGTGCAGAGTAGTGAGTGCAGTGTAGTGAGTGCAGAGTAGTGAGTGCAGAGTAGTGAGTTGTGAGTGCAGAGTAGTGAGTACAGAGTAGTGAGTAGTGAGGGCAGAGTAGTGAGTGCAGAGTAGTGAGTGCAGAGTAGTGAGTGCAGAGTAGTGAGTGTGCAGACTAGTGAGTGCAGAGTGCAGAGTAGTGAGTGCAGAGTAGTGAGTGCAGAGTAGTGAGTGCAGAGTAGTGAGTGGTAAGTGCAGAGTAGTGAGTGCAGAGTAATGAGTACAGAATGCATAGTAGTGAGTGCAGAGTAGTGAGTGCAGAGTTGTGAGTGCAGAGTTGTGAGTGCAGAGTAGTGAGTGCAGAGTAGTAAGTGCAGAGTTGTGAGTGCAGAGTAGTGAGTGCAGAGTAGTGAGTGCAGAGTGTGAGTAGTGAGTGCAGAGTAGTGAGTGCAGAGTGTGAGTAGTGAGTGCAGAGTGTGAGTAGTGAGTGCAGAGTGTGAGTAGTGCGTGCAGAGTAGTGAGTGCAGAGTAGTGAGTGCAGAGTAGTGAGTGCATAGTGTGAGTAGTGAGTGCACAGTAGTGAGTGCACAGTGTGAGTAGTGAGTGCAGAGTAGTGAGTGCAGAGTGCAGAGTGGTGAGTGCAGAGTAGTGAGTGCACAGTAGTGAGTGCAGAGTAGTGAGTGTGCAGAGTAGTGAGTGTGCAGAGTAGTGAGTGCAGAGTAGTGAGTGCAGAATGCAGAGTAGTGAGTGCAGAGTAGTGAGTGTGCAAAGTAGTGAGTGCAGAGTGCAGAGTAGTGAGTGCAGAGTAGTGAGTGCAGAGTAGTGAGCGCAGAGTAGTGAGTTTGCAGACTAGTGAGTGCAGAGTAGTGAGTGTGCAGAGTAGTGAGTGCAGAATGCAGAGTAGTGAGTGTGCAGAGTGCAGAGTAGTGACTGCAGAGTAGTGAGTGCAGAGTAGTGAGTGCAGAGTAGTGAGTGCAGAGTAGTGAGTGCAGAGTAGTGAGTGCAGAGTAGTGAGTGCAGAGTAGTGAGTGCAGAGTAGTGAGTGTGCAGAGTAGTGAGTGCAGAGTAGTGAGTGCAGAGTAGTGAGTGCAGAGTAGTGAGTGCAGAGTAGTGAGTCCAGAGTAGTGAGTGCTGAGTAGTGAGTGCTGAGTGCAGACTAGTGAGTGCAGAGTAGTGAGTGCAGAGTAGTGAGTGGTGAGTGCAGACTAGTGAGTGCAGAGTAGTGAGTGCAGAGTAGTGAGTGCAGAGTAGTGAGTGGTGAGTGCAGACTAGTGAGTGCTGAGTGCTGAGTAGTGAGTGCAGAGTAGTGAGTGCAGAGTAGTGAGTGGTGAGTGCAGACTAGTGAGTGCTGAGTGCTGAGTAGTGAGTGCAGAGTAGTGAGTGCAGAGTAGTGAGTGCAGAGAAGTGAGTGCAGAGAAGTGAGTGCATAGTGGTGAGTGCAGAGTGGTGAGTGCAGAGTGCAGAGTAGTGAGTGCAGGGGAGTGAGTGCGGAATGCAGAGTAGTGGGTGCAGAGTAGTGAGTGCAGAGTAGTGAGTGCAGAGTGGTGAGTGCAGAGTGGTGAGTGCAGAGTGGTGAGTGCAGAGTGGTGAGTGCAGAGTAGTGAGTGCAGAGTAGTGAGTGCAGAGTAGTGAGTGCAGAGTAGTGAGTGCAGAGTGTGAGTAGTGAGTGCAGAGTGTGAGTAGTGAGTGCAGAGTGCAGAGTAGTGAGTGCAGAGTAGTGAGTGCAGAGTGGTGAGTGCAGAGTGGTGAGTGCAGACTCGTGAGTGCAGAGTGGTGAGTGCAGAGTGTGAGTAGTGAGTGCAGAGTGTGAGTAGTGAGTGCAGAGTGCAGAGTAGTGAGTGCAGAGTAGTGAGTGCAGAGTGGTGAGTGCAGAGTGGTGAGTGCAGAGTGGTGAGTGCAGAGTGGTGAGTGCAGAGTAGTGAGTGCAGAGTGTGAGTAGTGAGTGCAGAGTGTGAGTAGTGAGTGCAGAGTGTGAGAAGTGAGTTCAGAGTGTGAGAAGTGAGTTCAGAGTGTGAGTAGTGAGTGCAGAATGGTGAGTGCAGAGTAGTGAGTGCAGAGTAGTGAGTGCAGAGTGGTGAGTGCAGAGTGGTGAGTGCAGAGTACAGAGTAGTGAGTGCAGAGTGCCGAGGAGTGAGGAGTAGTGAGTGCGGAATGCAGAGTAGTGAGTGCAGAGCAGTGAGTGCGGAATGCAGAGTAGTGAGTGCAGAGCAGTGAGTGCGGAATGCAGAGTAGTGAGTGCAGAGCAGTGAGTGCAGGTGCAGAGTGGTGTGTGCTGTTGAGTGCAGAGTGTTGTGTGTTGTTGAGTGCAGAGTGGTGTGTGCTGTTGAGTGCAGAGTACTGTGTGCTGTTGAGTGCAGAGTGCTGTGTGCTGTTGAGTGCAGAGTGCTGTGTATTGGCAATGTAAATGACAATGCCATTTATTTATGATTTAAAGAAAAAAAAGAAATGTCATGAGCAATGCCAATAGCTCCACCTTTAATGATGCCGAGACCATTGCATTGTAAATGCTTGTTTGCCTTTGGCATCATCACTCAGCAAAAATTCTGTAAACGGTTGCTACATGGATAATATAGCATTTCATGCATACCATCTAACAAGGATCTCTTATAGGGAAGCACTTCAGCTCAGGTATTGATTTTGACAGGTTATCACACAACTTTTTCATATACGTAGCTAAATCACTGCAAATACAAACAACGTCACTCCAAACTTTGTTGAACTTGATAAGAACTTTTTGCAGCAGTATTCCAAGTGACACTGCGTTCCATGTTTTCCAAATGCCTGAATTCATATTTTCACCAGTATCCCAGATGCTTTGTGACTGCACTCTTTTCACATATACCTGTCACTATACCTTGCATTGAATGTTTAAATGCAAAAAGAACAATTGATGGACAGAATGCAGAACAATGTCATACATTTACCCTAGTACAGAGATCTGGGCCTAAATCCATATTTTTTTGCTCCCCATGTCATTCCAGTTTGGACCCAGCCATATGCAAATCAGTCTTGATCCTGCGCCCAATGGGAACAGTCCAGCCCAAATTGCCATGCTAGGTCCTCCCTGGACTAGAAAGAAGCATCCATGAACCAGTTTTGGGCTCAGCCCTCATCAGCCAGGATAGCTTGACTCCAGTGGCATGGAGAGCACGAGACCCACGTCTGGGCATGGGACTCAAATCAAATCAAAAATCACTTTATTCGGTTTTTCAAAGAAGACCATAAAAGTTCATAGATACATTTTTATACATTTAGTTCAATTTAAAAAAAGACTGTTAAAAATCATGAATTTAAAATACATTGTTAGACGGACCGGGAAGGTCGGCCGAGATTACGGGGAGAGGTCTCCGGGGAGAGCCGCCTCCAACGACTGTACAGACAAGTAACTTCCCCCCCACAGACGGACACCACACAAGACTGAAGGTTAACGAGACTTTATATGCAATTCTTAGGTTACGATGGTATGATACAAGGAGGTCTGGACTCAGGGGTCCCCTCGATTCAAGTCTTTGGCTGAGGAAAGGGGTAGCGGGACAGTCTTAATTACCAATGAGTACGAAGTAGCTCTCAATCCTCGAGCTCGGCGTTGAGATGATCGGGCCGTGGAGGAGCCAAGCAGGTCCCGAGATGGATGAAGGAAAGATGACGGTTACAACGGTCCGCGGCCACGCCAGCAGGTCCCGACGACGATGAAGACTGTAGGTTACGACGGCTGTGGCAGCGCCAACAGGCAGGATGATGGTGCACAGGACAGAGCTACGGCAGCGCCAGTAGTCCGTCCAGGATGAGTTCCTCTTTACGTCTCTCGACTCCAAGATACAACTGCCTTCCTGCTCTGGAGCTGCCCCAGTTATAGGGCTGGCGTGCTTTGATGTCCGGACCCTCGCACTTGGAGGTCGGGAGATCCGGGATGAGGGAGTCCAGACACCCAGCAGGGGGGTGGAGCCAGCGCCCGGGGAGGTGATGGGCGAGCGGCACTTGGCGGGGGAGAGCCATCGGCACCTCTTTCTCCTATTGACTTGCCAAGTAGCCCGCTCACCTCCTGGGTGGAGGGTGGTGCCGGAATGTCTGAGGCCGGGCTAGGCCCAGGGTTGAGGTCGATCGGGGGTCAGGCGGCCTCGTGATGAAGTGTCCAAGATGGCGGCCCGGGCTGGGCGCGTGGGCCGGCAGTGGATCGGGCCCATGAGGTCGAGATGTTTGAAGGCAGGGGTCCCTGAGGGGACGGAGGACGTGCAATGGTGGTGTGTGGTACTTGCGTGACCGGGCTCGGGCCTGGTCGAGCCGGGGGAGAGCGGCCCTTCACGTGGCCTGTCCAACATGCGTCCCCCCCAGCTGAAGGCGGGGAGAGCTACCCATCCTCTTGGGGACTCTCCTCGTCGAGGCGGAAAAACCGGGACAGGCCATCCGCGTTGGCGTGATCTGACCCGGGCCGGTGTTCGACTGTGAAGTCCATACCTTGCAGGGAGATGGACCAGCGTAGCAACTTTGGGTTTTCCCCCCGCATGTGCATCAGCCACTGCAGGGGTCGTTGGTCGGTCTGCACCCGAAAGTGGGTGCCAAAAAGGTAGGGCCGGAGCTTCTTGAGGGCCCATACCACCGCGAAGGCTTCCCTCTCTATGGTGCTCCAGCGTTGCTCCCGTGGTAGGAGTCTCCGGCTGATGAAGGCCACCGGTTGATCGAGGCCTTCGGTGTTCACTTGGGACAGGACCGCCCCAATGCCCTGGTCGGAGGCGTCCGTCTGGACGATGAACTCCCGGCTGTAGTCGGGGGCCTGGAGCACAGGGGCGGAACACATGGCGGCCTTCAACTGTTCGAATGCCGTTTGACACTCTGAGGTCCAGTTCACTTTCTTGGGCTGATTCTTTGACGTGAGTTCTGTGAGAGGCCCCACTATGGTACCATAGTCTTTCACGAACCTTCGGTAATAGCCCGTGAGGCCCAGGAAGGCTCGTACCTCGGTTTGGGTGATAGGGGGCTGCCAGTTCTGGATGGCGGCAATTTTCAGCTGTAGAGGGGCCACTAGGCCGCTTCCCACCTGGTGTCCGAGGTAGGTCACAGACCCTTGTCCAATTTGACACTTGCTGGCCTTGATCGTGAGGCCAGCTCGCTGAAGGGCTTGCAGCACTGCTCGGAGGTGGTGAAGGTGCTCGGTCCAATGGTGGCTGTACACAGCGATGTCGTCGAGGTAGGCGGCGCTGAACCCTTCGAGCCCCGCCAGGACCTGATTGACGAGCCGTTGGAAAGTCGCTGGGGCATTCTTCATGCCGAAGGGCATGACCGTAAAATGGTAGTGGCCATCGGGGGTGGAGAAGGCAGAACGTTCTTGTGCTCGGGGGGTGAGGCCGATCTGCCAATAACCTGCTGTCAGGTCGAAGATGCTGAGGAAGCGGGCAGCTCCCATTCGGTCGACCAGTTCATCTGCCCGGGGGATGGGGTGTGCGTCTGTTTTGGTGACTTCATTCAGGCCCCGGTAGTCGACGCAGAACCGGAGTTCTGGTGTGGCTCCGGGGGCGGCTGCTTTGGGGACCAGTACGACCGGGCTGGCCCATGGACTGTCGGAGGGCTCGATGACCCCGAGCGTGAGCATTTTTGCCACTTCCGCCTGGATGCAGGCCCGTACCCGATCAGGTACGCGGTAGGCCCGGTGGCGGATAGGAGAGCTGTCGCCGGTGTCCACATCGTGCACACACCAGGAAGTGACACCTGGGGTGAGGGAGAACAGACTGGCGAACTGTGACAGGAGGGCTTGGCACTCTTGGCGTTGTTCTCTGGTGAGGGTCTCCGAGAGTCGGACCCCATTCACGGAGCCGTCCTGCTCCTGGGTCCGCAGGAGGTCGGGGAGAGGCTCGGAGTCGTCTTCAACCCCATTGTCTGTGGCCATCAGTAGGCTGAGTTCTGTTCGTGCAAAGTGGGGTTTCAGTCTGTTGGTGTGGAGAACTCGGAGTGGGTTCCGGGAGGACTCCATATCGATCAGATAGGTGGCAGGGCCCTTGCGCTCGATTACCTTGAAGGGCCCCGTCCATTTGTCTTGGAGAGCGCATGGCTCCGTGGGGGACATTACCCATACCTGTTGTCCCGGTTCGAATTCAATGGATGAGGCGTTCTGGTCATACCATTTTTTCATGTCCTCTTGACTGGCCTCTAGGTTGGCTTTTGCTAGGTCTCTGAACCGCCGGGACTGGTTGCGGAGGGTGAGGAGGTACCGGAAGACATCTGGAGGGTTCTTGGCCGGAGGCATCTCCCAGCCTTCCTTGATCAGGCTGAGCGGCCCCCGTACTGGGTGCCCGTATAGCAGTTCAAATGGGCTGAAGCCTAGGGATTTCTGTGAGACCTCTCGGTAGGCGAAGAGGAGGCACGGTAGCAGCACATCCCACTGGCGACGGAGGGGCTCTTCCAATCCCCCGATCATCCCTTTTAGCGTGCGGTTGAACCGCTCAACAAGTCCGTTCCCTTGGGGGTGATAGGGGGTCGTGAATCGGTAGGTGACCCCACACTGTTGCCAGAGGGATTTCATGTATTTAGAGATAAAGTTCGTGCCTCTGTCGCTGACGACTTCTCGGGGGAACCCTACACGGGAGAAGATCCCCATCAGGGCCCGGCCGACCACTGGGGCTGTCACGGTCCGGAGAGGAACAGCCTCGGGGTAGCGGGTGGCGTGGTCCACTAGCACCAGGATGAAGCGATGGCCTTGTTTTGTACGCGGGTCCAGGGGTCCCACAATGTCTATTCCGACCCTCTCAAATGGGGTCGTGACTACTGGAAAAGGTTGCAAGGGGGCCTTTAGTTTGCGGCCGCTCTTCCCACTGGCTTGGCACGTGGGGCAAGATCGGCAATGCTGGTGCACATCGTTTCTCATTTTGGGCCAGAAGAAGTGGGTCACTAGGTGACTGTAGGTCTTATCTTGTCCCAGGTGCCCTGCCAGGGGGACATCGTGGGCCAGGTTTAGCAAAAAGTCTCTAAAGCGGAGGGGCACTACTAGTACTCGGTTGGCCCCCAGCTCGGCGATTCTTTGCTCGCTGTACAACAGATCACTGTCCCAGTAGACCCAATGAGTTCCGGAGGTATCCCCTGCGCTTTGGGCAGGCGCTTGTTGGCGAAGTCCCTCTAGGGAGGGACAGGTCTTCTGTTCCTGGCGAAATTGTTCTTGGGTGGGCCCCCCCTCTTGGGCCCACTGGTCAAGGTTAGCGAGGTCGGAGGGTTGAGCAGGTTCGAGGGGGGTGTCATGGTCGGAGGTCTCGGCTGGGGCGACCGGAGGCGGTGGCGCCGGCCATTCTGGTTCTTCCGGGTGATGGTTGGCACGGGCGGCCATGGACCGGGTGGTGACGCACGCCCAGTCCGGGACGCCTAACATCCCCAAGTGTTCTTTTCGCTCCACGGCTGCCCACGGGGAGCTCTCTAGGTCATTTCCGAGGAGGCAGTCCACGGGGGCGTCGTCTCGGACCGTCACCTTCAACATGCCGGAGACCCCTCCCCACTCAAAGGGGACGCAGGCCATCCGACACAGACTTTCCGAGTTGTCGGCTGATCGCACAGGGCAGAGAATGTTCGGTAGATATTGTTCTGGGGTCACCAGGTGACAGCGGACGGCTGTCACACTGGCCCCGGTGTCCCGAAGGGCTTCGGCCCGTTGTCCATTGATGCTCACCCATTGGCTGTACTTCCGGGTGTTAGCGGGTAGGGGGACCCGCGGGACCATGTCTCTTCCCCCTAAGCACGCGAGAGTCATGGCGGCTGGTTCCCACTCCTGATACTCTTGCTCGCCTGTTTCTTGTTCCTCGGAGATCTGTTCTTCCCCCAGTGCCGCGGCGGCCACTTGGCGGGGTTTTGGACTCTGATACTGCGGGCAGCTTGGGTCGTTTGCATAGTGGCCGACTCGTTGGCATCGGTGGCACGTAACATTGGCTCTGTACCCCGGTCGCGCCGGGGTGCTGCCCCGGTTGGCCGGGGGGGTGGTGCCGGTAGCGGGGGCGGCGGGAGTGTTGTCTCTTCCTCGTCCTTGGCCCCCTCCTCCTCCTCTGGGTCGGTAGTGACCATTGTTGTTCCTGCTCTGCTCGTAGGACCCATTCCGGCCCACTCTGGTGATCTCCCACCGGTCAGCTTCGGCTGCGAGCTGCCGGGGATCGGTTAACTTGCTGTCGAGGAGGTGTTGGCGTAGTTCAATGAAGCAATTGTTGGACAGATGCTCCCATACCATCAGATTGAACAGCTGCTCGTAGGTCGTGACGTTGTTTCCTTTGATCCAGCCTTCGAAAGCTCGGCTAAAGTACGTGACATAGTCCACCCAAGTTGTACCCGGGATGCGTGTGCAGTCTCGGAACCTCTGACGGTACATCTCGGGCGTGAGGCCATAGCGGGTGAGGAGGGCCGCTTTCATATGGTCGTAGGAGGTCATCTGGTGGTCTGGGAGCTGTAACAGGGTATCGCGGCCCTCATTGAGGAATCTGCCCCATAGGCCGGCTCCCCAATCGTTTCTATCGATCCGGTGTGCAGTCATAGCGATTTCATAGGCCTTAAACCATTGCTGGATGTCGTCTTCTCGGAAATATTCTCGGACCACATCCTTGGGGATGTGTACCTTTTTTTCCGTGGTCCCTGGGGTGTGCGGTCTCTCGGGCACCCCTAACTCTTTATTCTGTTTGCGCAGGTTGATCTCGGCTAGGTTCCGTTCGTGCTCGTACGCCAGTTTCTTTTCCTCGAGCTCCCTTTGTCTCTGTTTCTCCTCTCTTTCTTCTCGGAGACGTAGGTGCTCTAAGTTGATTTTTTGTTCGGCCAATTTGAGTTCTACGTCCATCTTGAGTCGGGCCATTTCTAGCTCGTGTAGTCGGGTTTTTTCTCTTTCTTGGATTTCGTCTTGCGAGAGACCGGTTCTTTGCCCTTCAGGGGCCGTGCTGGTTTTGTTCGCGGTGCTTTGCTCAGGGGCTTCGGCATCCCTGGTCTCTGCCCAAGATTCTAGGGCATGCTTAAAATCGTCCTTGGTGCTTAGTCCGGTGGTAGCGATACCTAGTTCGATGCAGAACTGTTTTAGTTCACGATGACTGTATTCCTCTAGTTTTTCCCTTTGGAACTTCTCAGTTGATCCGCTTTCTTTAGTTGTCATTGTGGTTCGTTTGTGGGGTGAGCTACTCTCTGTACGTTATGCGGTGATTCGGATCCCGTCGCTGGCCACCAATGTTAGACGGACCGGGAAGGTCGGCCGAGATTACGGGGAGAGGTCTCCGGGGAGAGCCGCCTCCAACGACTGTACAGACAAGTAACTTCCCCCCCACAGACGGACACCACACAAGACTGAAGGTTAACGAGACTTTATATGCAATTCTTAGGTTACGATGGTATGATACAAGGAGGTCTGGACTCAGGGGTCCCCTCGATTCAAGTCTTTGGCTGAGGAAAGGGGTAGCGGGACAGTCTTAATTACCAATGAGTACGAAGTAGCTCTCAATCCTCGAGCTCGGCGTTGAGATGATCGGGCCGTGGAGGAGCCAAGCAGGTCCCGAGATGGATGAAGGAAAGATGACGGTTACAACGGTCCGCGGCCACGCCAGCAGGTCCCGACGACGATGAAGACTGTAGGTTACGACGGCTGTGGCAGCGCCAACAGGCAGGATGATGGTGCACAGGACAGAGCTACGGCAGCGCCAGTAGTCCGTCCAGGATGAGTTCCTCTTTACGTCTCTCGACTCCAAGATACAACTGCCTTCCTGCTCTGGAGCTGCCCCAGTTATAGGGCTGGCGTGCTTTGATGTCCGGACCCTCGCACTTGGAGGTCGGGAGATCCGGGATGAGGGAGTCCAGACACCCAGCAGGGGGGTGGAGCCAGCGCCCGGGGAGGTGATGGGCGAGCGGCACTTGGCGGGGGAGAGCCATCGGCACCTCTTTCTCCTATTGACTTGCCAAGTAGCCCGCTCACCTCCTGGGTGGAGGGTGGTGCCGGAATGTCTGAGGCCGGGCTAGGCCCAGGGTTGAGGTCGATCGGGGGTCAGGCGGCCTCGTGATGAAGTGTCCAAGATGGCGGCCCGGGCTGGGCGCGTGGGCCGGCAGTGGATCGGGCCCATGAGGTCGAGATATTTGAAGGCAGGGGTCCCTGAGGGGACGGAGGACGTGCAATGGTGGTGTGTGGTACTTGCGTGACCGGGCTCGGGCCTGGTCGAGCCGGGGGAGAGCGGCCCTTCACGTGGCCTGTCCAACATACATTTTTTAAAATCATAAAAAAAGGGTAGACTCTTACTGCCAGCCCTTATAGTCTCTTCATACATTTGATTTTCAGAGATTAGACCTATGACGTATGCAAAATTTCAGAAAACCTACAGTTGCTTTTGCTATCAACTCATTTTCCAGATATTGTAACGCCAGGTAAGCTGGGCGACATTGGCGTAGGCCCCAATATTTAAATATGGGCAATAGCCATTGTCTGCGGGGTGCCTCAAAGAATTTACAAAATAAGACTGTATGTATCGTCGACTGCTTTGATTGGGAGTCACAGGGGCACAATGACAGTTTTGATGACCAATCATTCTGTGTGGGAAAACAGACCATTAGGTGGAACATGTTGAACCTGAAGCGTGTCAGAAGTAGTTTTTCAAATTGGGTCATATTGTACATCAAATAAGGTTCGACGGATGATACTGTTTTTACTAATAGACTTTGTTGTACAGAGGATTTATGGATTTCTTTTAGCAGACGTGTTTGGTGCAGATGTGATAGACATGCTTTCCTCAGTTCTAGTTTGGAAATACTGTTTAGAGATGATGGATCTGTAAAATAATGACTGTGTCCCATGTCTGTAAAAAAGGCTTTTACATAGGCTGTCCATTTCATCCGCCCATAGTGCTCAAGCGTCTGAATGTCTTGTATAATGAGTCTGTTTAGATGGCATTGTTCAGTGACCCAAATTCTGCGCCAGAGCATTATAGGTTGGGTTCTTATAATGTCCTCTAGATGGTCTATGCCCAGCTCTTCGTGACAGGCGTATGTAGAAGAATTTTTCGGCAGCCCCAATAGGGATCTTAAGAAGGCGTTTTCTATTTTTTGTAATTCAGTCACGTTTGCGTAGCCCCATATCCCTGCCCCATAGATAGCGGTACTGACACATTTTGCCTTGTTGATTTTTAAGGTTTCTAGAGGTGGCTTATGACCCAGTTTTTGAACAAATGATCTCAAGGCCGCTGTTGTTTTTAAAAATGATAGTTTTCTAGCCGAAATTGCCGCTTTCCATTTAAATTTGTCGTCGATGACAATTCCCAGGTATTGGTAAGTGGATGTTCTTTCCAGAGCTTCTCCTTTCACAAATAGTCTTTTAGGTTTCATGTTTTTCCTCCCCGCATGCACAGTAAAAGTTTTTTTAACATTTAAAAACAAGTTCAAACTTAACATAAATTCACAGTATCTGTCCAGTTCTCGCTGCAGTTCCACAGATGTTCTAGCCAAAATGACCGCGTCGTCGGCATATAGCAACGCGGGTATATGCCGACGACCGACCGAGGGGAGGTCTCTACTTCCCTCAAGCAATGCTGTCTCAAGGCCATTTGTGTAGAGGGTGAATAGAAAGGGGGCCAGTACGCATCCCTGTCGGACCCCCTTTTCCACACAGAAGCTGTCTGACAGTTGGCCCTTTGTCCCGAATCGCACTCTGCCTGTTGTTCCAGTATAGAGTTCTCGTAGGAAGTCTACAATAGGGGGATCTACTCCCATATTCAACAGGATCATCCACAGCCTTGAATGTATAACACAATCGAAGGCTGCGGATAGGTCCACATACACCATGTGAAAGACACTCCCCTTGGCCTCCAAATACTTTCCTGCCAATAGGGTCAGGTTTAGCGCTTGATCCACAGTGCCTAGGCCTTCGCGGAAGCCGTATTGTATATCTGATATGACATTATTAGTAACAGCCCACTCCTGGAGTCTCTCGAGAATGATCCGGCCAGCGACCTTCCCGAGAGAGTCCAGGAGGGAGATAGGCCTATAGCAAGTTGGTGAGTTTCGGTCTCCCTTTTTAAAGATCGGGACGAGTACAGAGGTCTTCCATGATTTTATCAGGCCTTCTTCTAGGAATGCGTTTAAAACATTTGTCAAGAGCGGGAACCAGAGTTCTTCCTCGTATTTATAAATATCAACGGGAACCCCGTCAGGCCCCGGGGCTTTGCCTAATTTTGTGGATCTTAATGCTTTCTGTACCTCGTCATGCGTAAACTGCACGTTTAACGGATAGATAACTTGCTTCAGCAAGTCCATTGTTTCCGTATTATCTGGTGGACTTAAACCAAAAACATTTGAGTAATGTTTTACCCATTCAGTGTTGGTGATCGCAACATCGATAGAGGGTATATCCTCCTTGCCTGTGAGGTATGGTGACCTTACTATTTTCCAGAACTCAACACTATCTTTGAGTTCTGTACTTTTTTTTAGACGCTCCCAGAGCTCAGTTTTTATCTCGTGTTTTCTGTTTTTAATTGCTAAGGCATATTCTCTCCTTAGAGCGGTAATTTTCACCCTGTCTCTATGCTTACTGGCCAATGCTTTTTTTAGTTTTATGTGTGCTTTAGTACAAGCTGAATTGAACCAGCCTTTCTTATCGCAGTTAATCTGTTTACAAGATCTGGTTAAAGCCTTTTTTATCTTTTCTGTAATAGTGTTGAAACTAGCTATTGTCTTGGAACTTTCTGCCTCATCGTCTAGACAAAGTGATATCTCATTTTTACATGCTGTAACAACTCCTGAGGTGATCGCTTTTTTATCAACATTTCCCCATTTTAGAGTGTAGCCATTAAGAGACCCCATCTCTAAGTTTTGTTGATGCAGTAGAGAAAATGTATCAAAATCTTTTTGTTTTCTTTGTTCTCTTAAGCTGATTGCAATCGGGAAGTGGTCACTTAAAGGGTTTTTGACTACTTCGAATAATTCTATATTTGGACCTTTATGTGCTGAGATCATAACGTAGTCTATCAGACTCGTCAGTCCCCTGCCATTAAAGGTTGGGGTAAAAGGTACTTGGGAGGTTTTTAGTTCGTTTGCAAAGCCCAGCTCTAGTTCAGTTACAGCCTCATTCATTCTTTCACCTTCATGTGAGTGAGTAAAGTGAGTGATCATATTACCATCATCTTCTACTATCCCACATTTATCTGTATTATTATTGTCACATAAGTGGATGTTAAAGTCACCACCCCAGAGTATGGTGCATGTTTTATTAATGAATTTCTCTTTTAGATTTTGTAAAGTACCAGAAATTTCTTGAAGAAGGTTAGTTAGATCATCTAGTTTTTTGTTATTGTAGAAGTTTACAATAATATATAACGTCTGTTTAGTTGTCTTTAGAATAACTATTTGGTAATTCTCATGTAGTTTAACTGGAACTATCTCTTCATGATGTAGAGTGTTGGCTATATAGATAATTAAACCTCCACTGTTTCTTCCAGATGAAGATTTTTTTGCTGAAGAAAGGAAAGTCTTGTATCCCATTATATGTAGTGGGTCGATAGCCCAAGTTTCCTGAAGACAGATAATACTGCTCACAGTCACTTGGTTTAAAAAGTTAGGGTTTGTTACTTTAGCCAGCAAGCCTGCTATGTTCCAGAAAATTATATGTATTAAGGAAGTACTTTTGTTATTACTGTGCGAGGTTTTCTTAATTAATGAGTTTCCCTGAGGTTGGTGACTAATTTTTGTTTGTGCTAAATTAGTTTCGTCATTTGGTCGTACTTGATTTTGGGTAGTTAAGGTATTCTCTGGTATTATGTTATGAATGTCTGATCCATAAGTATTAAGGGGGCTATCTGACATCTGGCCTTCTGGGTTTGATGTATGGTTCTCTAGTTCTACAAGGTAGGTATTTTCTTGTCAATCATTGAGGTCAAGAGTAGAAAGTGCAGCAAACCTATTTTGAGTTGGAATACTATAAAGATTACCAGGTGCCGCGGCAACATGTTGCCAACGAGGGTCCCTATACTCTTTGTTTGGCATTGTAGACAAGTAAGGGTGAGGTGTGAAATGAGAATGGACCTGTGGTTGATGTCTTTGCATATGGATGTTCGGATATGTAAATTTGGGATACTGCTGTAAAAAGGGGGAGTTGTTTGCAAACATTGGATGATGATCGAAGAAAGGTGTGGCTAGGCTAGATTCCATTGTTGGTACATCAGTGATCAGATGCCTATAGAAGTACCCCAGCGGGAGTAAGGTAGTATTAAATTCCCAAACGGAAGGTGGAGGGGCTCTGGCCAGAGTTTTCTCGGCCCATTGTGGATTCTTGAAACTTATAGATACACAATCACCTTCGAATTTTTTCTTTAAAGGGCCTATCCATCCTACTCTCTGTACATTGTTTATTTATCCTGTGCATTCTATCGGATAGTTACAGTTTGCTATCAACCAATGCAGGATCTTATTTTTCAAAGATGAGTGAGTTTCCTCTTGATCATTCCTAAGCCTAGGCACATTAACCAAAATCAATACATAAGCACCACATTCGGGAGGAAGATTGATTCTTGAAGGGATCTGCCTTGAATTATATGGTGGATCGTGTGTTAACCGGGGTTTTTGAGAGTTTGTGGTAGTAGAGGTTGAATGATTGTGTCTCTTTTTTTGTTCCTGAGATGATGTTGTCGTCTTTCCTGGAGTAATGTTTACCGCCTGAGTGCTAGTGGTTGTACTTAAAGTTGGGCCACTTCCTGTGGTAGAGTTGTTTGTAGGCTTATCTTTGCTTACTAGAATAGATGAGTTTGGTTGCGGTTTTGTTGTTCTAGTTGCAGATGATGTAACTTTTTCTGTCTGTTTTATAGTAGTAGTTTTACTGGTATTTGGTTTTCCTGCTGTATTAGTAGGTACAATGTCTCTAGTGAGAGTCTTTTTGTTAACAGCGATGAGTTCCTCAAGTTTCTTTTCAATTCTAGTCAGTCTAGATTCGATTGGTGAGATGTAAATTGCCAGGAGATTGCCGACACTTTCTATTAGTTGGTCGTCTTTTATTTGCTTTACTGATGCGTCAAGGTTATTTATATACTCCTGGACCTTTTCCTGCATGGCTTCAGTTGAAGGGTCGGGTTGTTTAGTTATTCCATTGGTTATGGGGTACTTGATTGTGGTTTTTCTAGATGGAACTTTAGATTTTTTACGTAATTTACCCACAGAAGGGATACTTATTGTTGGTTGTTGAGTCTGTTTACGAATAGCGCCCTCTTCGGTGGGTCTTATTAATATGAGACTATTCGGTTCTGTGTTTTCCGGAGTAAGATTTATGTTTAGATCTGGTGACTTTTCAAGATCATTACTCGTGTCAGAATCGCACTCGATCAGTGGGTCTGTGGCCGATAAGTTGATTTCATTAGGAATGGTATGAATATCAGGCCGTGTTTCTTGCAAGCAGCCTAGTTGTTGTTCGTGTTGTTTAACAGGAGTTTTTGCCAACAAAATTTCCCCAAGGGAGGAACGTTTAGTTGTTAATAGTTCATATGAGGCCCTACGCTTGGCAGCTTCTAAGTCTTGTGAGACTCTTCTTTCAAGGAGAGAGATGCTTAAATCAATAGCGTTGTGAGTTCTCGTGATAAAGTTGTCAATGGGGCCAATGATGGATGTACTGTTTGCAGCAGCAGTTTTGCTTCTACTTCCCCTGGTAGACATTGCTGTATGATTTTGGCCGGGGTGCAATAGCAGCAGTGATAGGAAAGAACGGAGATCTCTCAGTCAATC
This sequence comes from Lissotriton vulgaris, assembly GCF_964263255.1. Lineage (NCBI taxonomy): Eukaryota > Metazoa > Chordata > Amphibia > Caudata > Salamandridae > Lissotriton > Lissotriton vulgaris. Next base: position 2,004,717,710 of record NC_141691.1, on the reverse strand, counting down.
TGATGCAGGGGAACTCAATGTCGTGCAAGCTGTTTAGGCTTAGTATACTAAGGAGCAAGGGAGGTTTTTAGACACATACAGGTAATAATAAAAGTGTACCTGGAGTGACGTTGTGCAAAGATGATAGAGGGGTGTACCCAACCCGACCTCCTCGTCCTCTGAGGGCCTCGCCCGGCGTCCCGCTCGCGTCCCGCGAGACGGGGATGATGCTTGATTTATGCGCCTCCTGGCGCCGAAATATCGCGGTATGTCCCGCTAAGCCTGCTGGGTGTTGTGGTCCTGTGCCTGCGCCACGCCCACACTCCACTCGTCAGCCGGACTCCCGAGATGGCAGAAGGGGTCCCACGGCGGGAGGCGGGCGGGCTGGGTCTGAGGCAGTATCCCAAGCGATGTCCCAGGGCAAGAGCAGGCAGCGCCTGTACAACAGTGAGGTTACTGGTTTTTTTACGATGGGTTCACCCCCTCGACCGGGATGATGCTTGATTTATGCGCCTCCTGGCGCCGAAATATCGCGGTATGTCCCGCTAAGCCTGCTGGGTGTTGTGGTCCTGTGCCTGCGCCACGCCCACACTCCACTCGTCAGCCGGACTCCCGAGATGGCTGAAGGGGTCCCACGGCGGGAGGCGGGCGGGCTGGGTCTGAGGCAGTATCCCAAGCGATGTCCCAGGGCAAGAGCAGGCAGCGCCTGTACAACAGTGAGGTTACTGTTTTTTTTACCCACGTCTGGGCATGGGACTCACGTCTGAGCATACCCGTCCCACTCAGGGTGACAAATGCAACAAGAACAATTCCAGTTTGGACCCAGTCATTTGCAATTCAGTCTTGACCCTGCGCCCAATGGGAACAGTCCAGCCCAAATTGCCAGGCCAGGTCCTCCCTGGACTGGAAACAAGCATCCTAGGAACGGTTTTGGGCTTTCAGTCCTCATCAGCCAGGTTAGCTTGACTCCCACTCGGGGGTGACAAATCCAAAAAAGAACAACAGATCTGTGACTGGGGGTGAGTGTCTGCATTGTTTGAGCGCTCCGTCCATCATGTCCTTGTGTTTGCATTGAATGTTTAAAGCCTGGGGCGTTTGGCAATTCACCTATCAGTTCTGACGCACTAGAAAAGAAGGCTGATGTATCAAGGGTTTTTACCCATTCTCTGTGGGTAAATGCGATGGTACAAATTGGGAAAGATTCTTATGGAACCTACATTTTTCCTATCAGTGAAAGACTCAAACGTAGCCACATTAATCCAATATGATTTTGGTATTTCCAGATTCTCTACAGTTTATAAAATAAATAAACAAAACCAAAATATGCTTCTAACCTCTGTATCATTAGACCAAATGTAGGAGAGTAGGATGGACCTGGTGCCTTCCAAGAAAATGAGCAGTAGGGTAAAGTCAGTGCCTTCCCCCTTACTCAGAGTGAAGATCCGTCTCTTGAGGGAGATGATTGTGCTCATGAAGAAGAAACTGTCCCAGAGGAGCTTGAGCCTGATTAGGTTGAGTTCTTGGGCACAGCGGGCCCTTCCAGGGCAGATCTGAGTCAGGAGCAGCTGAGCTGCCCTTCTCTTGAACCCCTCAGACAGCAGGCTGCTGCTGAGGCTCGTGGGAATGCTAGTGTGTTAGACGGACCGGGAGGGTCGGCCGAGGATAAGGGGAGAGGTCTCCGGGGAGAGCCGTCTCCAGCGATCGTACAGACAAGTAACTTCCCCCCCACAGACGGACACCACACAAGGTTAGAGTTCAACGAGACTTTATAGGCAATTCTTTAGTTTACGATGGAATGGTACAAGGAGGTCTGGACTCAGGGGTCCCCTCGATTCTGGTCTCTGGTTTGGGAAAAGGGTAGCGGGACAGTCTTGTTACCAAAAAGGTGGAATTAGCTCTCAATCCTCGAGCTCGGCGTTCTAGATGATCGGGCCGCGGCGGAGCCAGCAGGTCCCGAGATGGACGAAGGAAACGACGGTCCGCGGCGGAGCCAGCAGGTCCCGATGACGATGATGGTTACAAACGGTCCGCGGCCACGCCAGCAGGTCCCGACGACGATGAAGGATATGAAGGTTCCGAAGGTTGCGGCAGCGCCAGCAGGCAAGACGATGGTGCACGAGACAGAGCTATGGCAGCGCCAGTAGTCCGTCAAGGATGAGTTCTTCTCTGCGTCTCTCGACTCCAAGATACAACTGCCTTCCTGCTCTGGAGCTGCCCCAGTTATAGGGCTGGTGTTCTTTGATGTCCGGACCCTCGCACTTGGAGGTCGGGAGGTCCGGGATGGGGGAGTCCAGACACCCAGCAGGGGGGTGGGGCCAGCGCCCGGGGAGGCGATGGGCGAGCGGCACTTGGCGGGGAGAGCCATCGACACCTCTTTCTCCCATTGACTTGCCAAGTAGCCCGCTCACCTCCTGGGTGGATGGTGGTGCCGGGATGTCTGAGGCCTGGCCAGGCCCAGGGTTGGGGTCGATCGGGGGCCAGGCGGCCTCGTGGTGGAGTGTCCAAGATGGCGCCCAGGACGGGCGCGCGGGCCAGTAGTGGATCGGGTCCACGAGGTCGATATGTTCGAAGGCAGGGGTCCCTGAGGGGACGGAGGACGGGCAATGGTGGTGTGTGGTACCTGCGGGACCGGCTCGGGCCGGGTCGGGCCGGGGGAGAGCGGCCCTTCATGTGGCCTGTCCAACATGCGTCCCCCCCAGCTGAAGGCGGGGAGAGTTACCCATCCTCTTGGGGACTCTCCTCGTCGAGGCGGAAGAACCGGGACAGGCCATCTGCGTTGGCGTGATCCGGCCCAGGCCGGTGTTCAACTGTGAAGTCCATCCCTTGTAGGGAGATGGACCAACGTAGTAACTTCGGGTTTTCCCCCCGCATCTGCATCAGCCACTGCAGGGGTCGGTGATCGGTCTGCACCCGAAAGTGTGTGCCAAAGAGGTAGGGCCGGAGCTTCTTGAGGGCCCATACCACAGCGAAGGCCTCCCTCTCTATGGTGCTCCAGCGTTGTTCCCGTGGTAGGAGGCGCCTGCTGATGAAGGCCACGGGCTGATCAAGGCCTTCGGTGGTCACTTGAGACAGGACTGCCCCAATGCCATGGTCGGAGGCATCCGTCTGGACGACGAACTCCCTGCTGTAGTCGGGGGCCTGGAGCACAGGGGCGGAACACATGGCGGCTTTCAATTGTTCGAATGCTGTTTGACACTCTGGGGTCCAGTTGACTTTCTTGGGTTGATTTTTTGACGTGAGTTCTGTGAGGGGCCCCACTATAGTACCATAGTCTTTCACGAACCTTCGGTAATAGCCCGTGAGGCCCAGGAAGGCTCGTACTTCGGTCTGGGTGATGGGGGGCTGCCAGGACTGGATGGCGGCAATTTTGAGCTGCAGAGGGGCCACCAGGCCGCTTCCCACCTGGTGCCCGAGGTAGGTCACAGACCCTTGCCCAATTTGACATTTGCTGGCCTTGATCGTGAGGCCAGCTCGCTGAAGGGCTTGTAGCACTGCTCGGAGGTGGTGGAGGTGCTCGGACCAATGGTGGCTGTATACAGCGATGTCGTCTAGGTAGGCGGCGCTGAACCCTTCGAGCCCCGCCAGGACCTGATTGACGAGCCGCTGAAAGGTTGCTGGGGCATTCTTCATGCCGAAGGGCATGACCTTGAAATGGTAATGGCCATCGGGGGTGGAAAAGGCAGAACGTTCTTGGGCCCGGGGTGTGAGGCCGATTTGCCAGTAGCCCGCCGTCAGGTCGAAGATACTGAGGTAGTGGGCAGCTCCCATGCGGTCGATCAGTTCATCTGCCCGGGGGATGGGATGTGCGTCTGTTCTGGTGACTGCATTCAAGCCCCGGTAGTCGACGCAGAACCGGAGTTCCGGTGTGGTGCCAGGGGCGGCCGCTTTGGGGACCAGTACGACCGGGCTGGCCCAGGGGCTGTCTGAGGGCTCGATGACCCCGAGCGTGAGCATTTTTGCTACCTCTTCCTGGATGCAGGCCCGTACCCGATCTGGCACGCGGTAGGCCCGGTGGCGGATAGGGGGGCTGTCCCCCGTGTCCACGTCGTGCACACACCAGGAAGTGACACCTGGGGCGAGGGAGAACAGGCTGGCGAACTGTGACAGGAGGACTCGACACTCCTGGCGTTGCTCTCGGGTGAGGGCCTCCGAGAGTCGGACCCCATCCAGGGAGCCATCTTTCTCCCGAGTCCGTAGGAGGTCAGGGAGGGGTTCGGAGTCCTCTTCAGCCCCGTTGTCTGTGGCCATCAGGAGGCTGAGTTCTGAACGCACGAAGTGGGGTTTCAGTCTGTTAGCGTGGAGGACCCGGAGGGGGTTCCGGGGAGATTCCATGTCGATGAGATAGGTGGCAGGCCCCTTGCGCTCGACTACTTTGAAGGGCCCTGTCCACTTGTCTTGCAGGGCGCAGGGTTCGGTGGGGGACATCACCCATACCTGTTGCCCAGGTTCAAATTCGATGGAGGAGGCATTCCGGTCATACCACTTTTTCATGTCCTCTTGACTGGCCTCTAGGTTGGCTTTTGCCAGCTCTCTGAACCGCCGGGTCTGGTTGCGGAGGGTTAGGAGGTATCGGAAGACATCTGGTGGGTTCTTTAGAGGGGGCATCTCCCAGCCTTCCTTGATTAGGCTGAGCGGCCCCCGCACTGGGTGTCCATATAGTAATTCAAACGGGCTGAAGCCCAGGGATTTCTGGGGAACCTCTCGATAGGCGAAGAGGAGGCACGGCAGCAGCACGTCCCACTGGCGACGGAGGGGCTCTTCCAACCCCCCGATCATCCCTTTGAGCGTGCGGTTGAACCGCTCAACGAGTCCGTTTCCTTGAGGGTGATAGGGGGTCGTGAATCGGTAGGTAACCCCGCACTGTTGCCAGAGAGACTTCATATATTTAGAAATAAAGTTCGTGCCTCTGTCGCTGACGACTTCTCTGGGGAAGCCCACACGGGAGAAGATCCCCATCAGAGCCCGGCCGACTACCGGGGCTGTCACAGTTCGCAGGGGAACAGCCTCGGGGTAGCGGGTGGCGTGGTCCACTAGCACCAGGATGAATCGATGGCCTTGTTTGGTGCGTGGGTCCAGGGGCCCTACGATGTCTATCCCGACCCTCTCGAACGGGGTGGTGACCACGGGAAAAGGTTGCAGGGGGGCTTTTAGTTTGCGGCCGCTCTTTCCACTGGCTTGGCACGTGGGGCAAGATCGGCAATGCTGGTGTACATCGTTCCTCATTTTGGGCCAGAAGAAGTGGGTCACCAGACGACTGTAGGTTTTATCTTGACCCAGGTGTCCCGCCAGGGGGACATCGTGGGCCAGGTTTAGCAGAAAGTCTCTAAAACGGAGGGGCACCACCAGTACTCGGCTAGCCCCCAGCTCCGCGATTCTTTGCTCACTGTACAGCAGATCATTGTCCCAGTAGACCCAGTGCGTTCCGGAGGTATCCCCTGCGCTTTGGGCGAGCGCTTGTTGGCGGAGTCCCTCGAGGGAGGGACAGGTCTTCTGTTCTTGGCGAAATTGTTCTTGCGTGGGCCCCCCCTCTTGAGGCCACTGGTCGAGGTTAGCGAGGTCTGGAGGTTGAGCTGGTTCTGGGGGGACGTCACGGTCGGTGGTTTCGGCTGGGGCGACCGGAGGCGGTGGCGCCGGCCATTCGGGTTCCTCTGGGCGGGGGTTGGCACGGGCGGCCATGGACCGGGTGGTGACGCACGCCCAGTCCGGGACGCCTAACATCCCCAGGTGTTCTCTTCGTTCTACGGCTGCCCACGGAGAGCTTTCAAGGTCATTCCCCAGGAGGCAGTCTACGGGGGCATCGTCTCGGACCGTTACTTTCAACATGCCGGAGACCCCTCCCCATTCGAAGGGGACGCAGGCCATCCGACACAGACTTTCCGAGTTATCGGCTGAACGTACAGGGCAGAGGATGTTCGGTAGATATTGTTCGGGGGTCACCAGGTGACAGCGGACGGCTGTTACACTGGCCCCAGTGTCACGAAGGGCTTCGGCCCGGCGTCCATTGATGCTCACCCATTGACTGTACTTCTGGGTGTTAGCGGGTAGGGGGACCCGCGGGACCATGTCTCTCCCCCCTAAGCAGGCTAGGGCCATGGCGGCTGGCTCCCATTCTTGGTGTTCCTGTTCATATTCCTCCTGTTCCTCTGAGATCTGTTCCTCCCCCAGAGCAGCAGCGGCCACTTGGCGGGGTCTTGGGCTCTGGTACTGGGGGCAGTTTGGGTCGTTTGCATAGTGTCCGATTCGTTGGCATCGATGGCACGTAACGTTGGCTCGATATCCCGGTCGCGCCGGGGTGCTGCCCCGGTTGGCCGGGGGGGTGGTGCTTGTAGCGGGGGCGACCGGAGCGTTGTCTCTTCCGCGTCCTTGGCCTCCTCCTCCTCCTCGGGGACGGTGTTGACCATTGTTGTTCCGGTTTTGTTCGTAGGACCCATTTCGGCCTACTCTGGTGATTTCCCACCGGTCAGCTTCGGCTGCGAGCTGCCGGGGATCCGTTAACTTGCTGTCGAGGAGGTGCTGGCGGAGTTCAATGAAGCAATTGTTCGACAGATGCTCCCAGACCATAAGATTGAACAGTTGTTCGTAGGTTGTGACCTTGCTTCCTTTGATCCAGCCTTCGAAGGCTCGGCTAAAGTAGTTTACATAGTCCACCCAAGTTGTACCCGGGATGCGGGTGCAGTCTCGGAACCTCTGACGGTACATCTCGGGTGTGAGGCCATAGCGGGTGAGGAGTGCAGCTTTCATATGGTCATAGGAGGTCATCTGGTGGTCCGGGAGTTGCAGCAGGGCGTCGCGGCCCTCATTGAGGAATCTCCCCCATAGACCGGCCCCCCAATCGCTTCTATCGATCCGGTGTGCAGTCATAGCGATTTCATAGGCCTTAAACCATTGCTGGATGTCGTCCTCTCGGAAGTACTCTCGAACGACATCCTTGGGGATGTGTACCTTTTTCTCTGTTGCCCCTGGGGTGTGGGGTTGCTCGGACACCCCGACTTCTTTATTCTTGCGTAGGTCGATCTCAGCTAGTTTCTGCTCAAGCTCATATGCCAGTTTCTTTTCCTCGAGCTCCCTTTGTCTCTGTTTCTCCTCTCTTTCTTCTCGGAGACGCAGGTGCTCTAAGTTGATTTTTTGTTCGGCTAATTTAAGTTCAATGTCCATTTTGAGCCGGGCCATTTCCAGCTCGTGTAGTCGGGTTTTTTCTCGTTCCTGGATCTCGTCTTGTGAGAGACCCGTTCTTCGCTCTTCAGGGGCCGTGGTGATTTTTGTTGCGATGCTTTGATCGGGGGTTCCGGCAGCCCCGGTTTCTGCCCAAGATTCTAGGGCCTGCTTAAAATCGTCTTTGGTACTGAGACCGGTGGTAGCGATACCTAGTTCGATGCAGAACTGCTTTAGTTCACGATGGCTGTACTCGTCCAATTTCTCCATCTGGAATTTCTCCGTTGATCCGCTTTCTTTAGTTGACATCGTGATTCGCCGTGGGGTGAGCTACTCTCTGTACGGTTATGCGGTGATTCGGATCGCGCCGCTGGCCACCAATGTTAGACGGACCGGGAGGGTCGGCCGAGGATAAGGGGAGAGGTCTCCGGGGAGAGCCGTCTCCAGCGATCGTACAGACAAGTAACTTCCCCCCCACAGACGGACACCACACAAGGTTAGAGTTCAACGAGACTTTATAGGCAATTCTTTAGTTTACGATGGAATGGTACAAGGAGGTCTGGACTCAGGGGTCCCCTCGATTCTGGTCTCTGGTTTGGGAAAAGGGTAGCGGGACAGTCTTGTTACCAAAAAGGTGGAATTAGCTCTCAATCCTCGAGCTCGGCGTTCTAGATGATCGGGCCGCGGCGGAGCCAGCAGGTCCCGAGATGGACGAAGGAAACGACGGTCCGCGGCGGAGCCAGCAGGTCCCGATGACGATGATGGTTACAAACGGTCCGCGGCCACGCCAGCAGGTCCCGACGACGATGAAGGATATGAAGGTTCCGAAGGTTGCGGCAGCGCCAGCAGGCAAGACGATGGTGCACGAGACAGAGCTATGGCAGCGCCAGTAGTCCGTCAAGGATGAGTTCTTCTCTGCGTCTCTCGACTCCAAGATACAACTGCCTTCCTGCTCTGGAGCTGCCCCAGTTATAGGGCTGGTGTTCTTTGATGTCCGGACCCTCGCACTTGGAGGTCGGGAGGTCCGGGATGGGGGAGTCCAGACACCCAGCAGGGGGGTGGGGCCAGCGCCCGGGGAGGCGATGGGCGAGCGGCACTTGGCGGGGAGAGCCATCGACACCTCTTTCTCCCATTGACTTGCCAAGTAGCCCGCTCACCTCCTGGGTGGATGGTGGTGCCGGGATGTCTGAGGCCTGGCCAGGCCCAGGGTTGGGGTCGATCGGGGGCCAGGCGGCCTCGTGGTGGAGTGTCCAAGATGGCGCCCAGGACGGGCGCGCGGGCCAGTAGTGGATCGGGTCCACGAGGTCGATATGTTCGAAGGCAGGGGTCCCTGAGGGGACGGAGGACGGGCAATGGTGGTGTGTGGTACCTGCGGGACCGGCTCGGGCCGGGTCGGGCCGGGGGAGAGCGGCCCTTCATGTGGCCTGTCCAACATAGTGGCACCCATAAGATTTATTGGGATGATGGAGTCCTGTATTTAGAGGGTAGAGACCCCAAGTCTGGTGCAGCCAGGAGGTTGGTTATAACTTTGAAATTCAGGGGCTTCCCATTGACACTAGCCCATGATACTCCTTTAGAAGGACACCTGGTCCAAAACACGACTTGGGACCCAATTGTCCCTCACTTTTATTGGCCCCACGTGTCTGAAGACACCAATGAGTTTTGTCGCTCCTGTGTCAACTGTCAAGCCAGTGGTAAGGCAAGTGGCACCACAAAGGCCCCCATGATACCACTACCTGTGGTGGGGGTTCCCTTTGAGAGAGTGGGGATTGATATTGTTAGACCAATGAATCCTCAGACAGCATCTGGGCACAGGTTTATCCTAATGGTGGTGGACCATGCCACTAGTGTCAGGGCCCGCCTTGCAGGATACGATCGATGAACAAAGGGGTTCACCTCCCGATGTTACCAACACCCTGAATGTAAACACAGGGGGTTCGAACCATCAGGCGAGGGATAAATAATGAAAATAGACCGGGGAAGGGTAAGGGTCAGCAGGGACAAGGGATCTGAAATGACAAAGCATGGGAAATTATAACACCAATCTCCTTACAATTCTACTCTCAATAATTCTCACTAGAACTGTAATACCTTATGAGGCTGTACACATTCCTCCAGCCACAATAAGACAGATTAAGTCTAGCTTCCTGCAATGAAACACACTGGTTATCACATCAGTCGCAAAACAGTACACCCCCACACTTCCTCAGAGAAAGCCCATACTAGTACACACCATATCATGTGGAGATGGACTTTGTTATGACCCAATGTTAACTGCAAGTTCCTCTACTCAGACCCTTGTAGAGTTCACTTCCCCAGTAGTTCAGAAACCATATAAGAGTTGAAGAGAAGAAGCTCTTAAGCACTCAAATTAGGCAACGCCCATATAACTGAAAGGACAACAGAAACGATAATCCACTAAATACGAAGGCAATAGGTTTGTGTCCACCTTACTCCTTATCTTTGTGAGTAACAAACGGTAACGTGTGGTTGCGACCACCACCACGCTCCGCTTCTTTCTAGGTTACACCAGTATATCCCAATCAACCGGTAGTAGGTAGTTGCGACCACCACACTGCCCCGGTTGTATAGTATTTATCGTTAGCATCCGATAAGTTGTCAGATCCCCAGTGCTCCGCTACTATTTAGCTTACAGGTCTAATGCCATTTGATAACAACAAACTACACGGCAACTAGCAGCAACAGTCGCTCAGTTCCGCGGACCGGTATTTAGATTAGCTGTCCCCGAACTGGCACGCATCAGCCGATGCGTCTCCTCCAGTTCAATACACGGAAACAAACAAACAAAAGAGCGCGCGAGCACAACTGCTCCCAGCGGCTCAAATGTAAAACACAGTACCTCAAGAGGAACGGGTGATCGCAGTTCCGAATGGTTCCAAACCGCAAACAGCGGCACGACGCCACCGCAGCCAGAACTTCTCCAACCAGCAAGCAAAACAAACAACGGACTCAAAATTACGTGCAACTTCCTTCCTGTCTCCACCGAATATATACTTCCGGCAGCAGAGGCTCATGGGAGTTGTAGTTCGTTACAGTTTAAGTAGGCGCGGTGAGGCAGGAATCTGACAGAATGCCCTCCCTCCTAGCGCCTCCTAGACCCAGGCTTAGCAGGGAACCTCAGATGAAACGACCTGACAGCGACAGGAGCATGCACATTCTGGGACGGCTCCCAGGAATCATCCTCAGCAGTGTAACCCTTCCAGGCCACCAAGTACCACAGTGCGCCCCTGCGTCTTTTAGAGTCCTTTATGCAACGCACCACATACTCCAACCCACCACTACACTGTACCGGTGGAGGTGTCTTCCGCCGAGCAGACAACGCTGGCTTCAACAAGCTACAGTGAAACACAGGGTGAATACGAAGAGAAGCCGGAAGCTTCAATTTATACGCCACAGGGTTGAACTGCTTCAAAACAACGTATGGACCAATGTATCTAGGGTGGAACACCGAACGAAGTTTAAACCGGATGTTCTTTGTGGACAACCATACTCTGTCCCCCACCTGGTAAATCAGACCTCCCCCTCGATGCTTGTCTGCCCACTTTTTGTAGACCGCCTTGGCTTGGACCAAATGCTTAGACACCTTCCTCTGGACTGCATGTAAATGGCGGACCTGACTCAATACCGAAGGCTGATTACCCACATCTCCAGGAATGGCTATAGGCAATACTCGAGCATCAAATCCATAATTGGCAAAAAAGGGGGACACCCCCAACGAGCTGTGCCAAGCATTATTGTAGGCAAATTCAGCTAGCCATAACAGGGATACCCAGGAGTCATGAGCCTCCGCAGCATAACAACATAGGTATTTTTTCAACGTTTGATTGAGCCGTTCAGTTTGACCATCCATCTGGGGATGGAAACTGGTTGACAATGTGGCTTTGATATGTAGCGCCAAACACCATGATTTCCAAAAGCTGGCAATGAATTGAGGGCCCCTGTCAGATATTATGACTTCTGGTATTCCATGGTAACGGAAGACATTAGACAAGAGCAGCTGCGCAGTCTGACCAGCAGTGGGGAGGTTTCTGCATGGTATGAAATGACCCATTTTCGTGAGGCTATCCACCACAACTAGCACTGCTGTGTGTCCATGATCTGAAGGCAACCCTGTAATAAAATCCATGCTGATGCTTTGCCATGGCTTCTTCTTCCGTGTGGGCAAAGGCATACGTTTCCCCTTGCTCTGACACTGTAAGGTCTTAGCGCGAGCACACACTTCGCACTGTCCCACCCACAAGGTCACATCTCTGGATAGTGAGTCCCACCAGAACTGTCTCTGTACTAAAAGCACTGTTTTCTTTATACCTTGATGACCGGACATTGGTGAATAGTGACACCACTCAAAGGCCTTTTTCCTGCTTTCCATAGTAGGCAAAAACAGTTTGTTCAGTACAAAAGGCAGACCATGTTTAAGAGAACGACCGGTATCTTTGCTACTCCAAAGTCTCCATGCAGCCTCAGTCTTTTGACCTTTGATTGTCTCAAGGAACGCATCTGCGTTAAGCACACATATCACCTTGTTCTGTTCAATAATGGCCTCCATTGGAGGATCAGACTTCACCATCACCGTATCACCCAAGCGGGACAAAGTGTCCGCCTTTCTGTTTTCAGTGCCTGGACGGAAGGTGATGATAAAGTTGTATTCAGCAAAAAACAACATCCACCTCATTTGCCTCTGAGACAGATGTCTGGCTGTTCTTATATATTGTAAATTACGGTGGTCTGAATACACGGTCACAGGATACGAGGCCCCCCCAAAGATACTGCCTCCATTCTTGGAAGGCCTTTTTTATAGCGAGTAGTTCTTTTTCCGCTATTGTATAGTTCTTTTCAGCCTGACTCAACTTTTTTGAAAGATATGCCACTGGATGTAGTTGATCTGTTTGTGGATTCCTTTGTGACAAGATAGCCCCTACAGCCTCATCTGAAGCGTCGGCCTCCACAGTATATGGCAGATCAGGTTGTGGATGTGCAAGAATGGGAGCAGAAACAAACGCCCTTTTTAGACAACTAAAGGCAGCATCAGCTTCAGGCGACCAGCAAAAACCCACCCCTTTTCTAAGAAGGCGAGAAAGAGGTGCAGCAATGTGTGAGAAACCATCGATGAATCTCATATAATAGTTTGCAAAGCCCAGAAAACATTGAACCTCTTTCACTGTTTTCGGTATAGGCCAGGAGTGGACTGCTTGCACCTTTCTTTCAGCCATCTGTAAACCTTTGGGACAAAGCATAACTCCCAAGAACTCCACGGTCTCTACTCCAAACTCACATTTACTGAGCTTACAATACAATTTATCCTCTCTCAGCCTCTGTAACACCTGTGTGACATGCTCCCGATGAATAGTGACATTCTCAGAATAGATCAAAATGTCATCAATGTAAACTACCACACTGATATCCACCAGATCTCTCAGTACATCGTTCAGGAAGTATGGGAACGCTGCCGGGGTGTTACATAGCCCAAAGGGCATGACGGTATATTAGAATAACCTGTAACGTGTTTTAAATGCAGTCTTCCATTCATCCCCCTCTCTCATTCTTACCAGGTGATATGCCCCTCGGAGGTCCAACTTAGTGTATATACTGGCAATCCGAACTTGATCTAACAGCACGGGAATGAGGGGGAGAGGATATCTGTTACGGACGGTGTTTTTGTTTAGCATTCTATAATCCACACATGCCCGTAATTCTCCATTAGCTTTAGCTATGAAAAATAAAGGAGAGGCAGCAGGGGACTTAGAAGGTCGAATAAAGCCTATAGACTGATAATGATCCAAATACTCCTTTAGATGCTTAGTTTCAGGCACTGACAATGCATATACACGACATGTGGGCACCAATGCTCCTTCAACTAGATCGATACAACAATCATATGTACGGTGAGGGGGTATCTCATTGGCCAGTTGTTCGCTGAATACATCAACAAACGACTGATACTCATAGGGTAATTGCACCTCCTTTTCCGCAGCAGTAGCCACCTGGAAAGGAGTAGATAACTCTGCAGCCTGAGTGACTTGATGCAATGACATGTGTGTTTGACATTCTGGTGATGGGAACCGTAGCCTTTTCTCCCTCCAATCAATATCAGGGTTATGGTACGAAAGCCAGGGCATGCACAGAATAACCTCGTATTGAGGGGCCTCGATTATATTCAGGATCAAACTGTCTCGATGTTCCCCTTCTGGTATATCAACAGTTAACAATACCTCTTCCGTTTGCTCTGTGATTAACCCAGACTTTACTGGTTTCCCGTCCACCGCCCACACTTCCTCGGGGTGTTGTCTTGGTATACGTTTCAAGGCTAATAAGGACACCAACCCACTATCTATGAAATTGCCTGTGGCCCCTGAGTCAATCATCACTAACACCTGATGGACCACTTGTTCGCTCTCCAGACACATCATTAAAACAATGTGAGATACGGAATCCTGAATAACCTCACACACCAATGAGGGGAGTTTCAATGGGGCCTGATCACCTATGTCTTCCTTTACAGCACTGCTGAGCTCGATATTAGACACTGCCAGTCTTTTCTTGACCCACCCCCCACTGGTTTTGGGCTTGGAAGGGCATTCCCTAACGTAATGGCCTTTTTTCCCGCAGTACATACACAACCCTTGTATTCTGCGGGTTTCTCTCTCTTCTCTAGTTAAGGGAGCCCTCACGGCTCCTATCTCCATGGGTTCATGACTTTCAGCCATTCCCGATGGCCCTTTCCTATTCAGGTACTCTGACCTAGAAGAACCTCTGTCCCACTTTTTCCTGTCCCCAGATCGCTCTGACATCCTGCCATCCAATCTTAGAGAAAGGCTGATCATTCCTGCACAGGTAGTGGGTTGGGGATCTATTTGGGCTATGACATCCTTCATTCCATCTCGCAGACCTTGATAAAATATAGACATCTGTTTTTCCTCTGGCCATGCCGATTCCGCCACCAACCGGTTAAAGGATGTTAGATATGTGACCAGCTCATTCCGCCCCTGTCTCAATTCAAGTAATTCTTTATCTGCACTGTGAGAAGTGGCTCGTCTATCGAACACTCTCTCAAACTCGGCTCGAAAAGCCCCCCAGACGGATAGTATGGCATCATCTTTCCTTACCAAAGGAACAGCCCAATTTGCGGCATCGCCTATCATATACGAGATGGCGAATGCCACCCTTGAATGGTGATAGGGAAAGGACGCAGGTTTACACGAGAAATGCAACATTATTTGTGTAAGAAAGACCTGTGTCTTAGAAGGATCCCCTGAATAACTTTCCGGGCTTGCCAATGGTATGGGCGGAGGCACAGTAACCTGAATCCGGGGATTTTGTGTGGCAGCATCAAAGGGATTACCGGCCAGCCTATCCCCTCTGTCTCTTAAGGCAGTGGTTTCTGCTCTAGAGGCTATCAACTCTTGCTGAACTAACACAAGCGCTTGTAAGACATCCTCAAGGGTAGCCATGTTTATTCAACAATCGTTTCGGGCGAAGCATTTAACGTGGGCACGTAGGGCCCGATTCATGGAACTAACTTAAGGCAAAATCCTAAACTTACTACCATTTTCGTATTCACAGAAGGCACTTACTCATTTTGGTATTCACAGAAGACACTTACTCATTTCGGTATTCACAGAAGTTAGGACTTCTAACTTTAGGACTCCTAAATGCCTTCTGTGAATACCGAAAGTCTTAAAATTAGGATTTTTCTCAGCTTTGTAGTAGTAAAGTTGATAAAAATCCTAATTTTAAGACTTTCGGTATTCACAGAAGGCATTTAGGAGTCCTAAAGTTAGGACTCCTAACTTCTGTGAATACCGAAATGAGTAAGTGCCTTCTGTGAATACCAAAATGGTAGTAAGTTTAGGATTTTGTCTTAAGTTAGTTCTGTGAATCTGGGCCCATAATTCTGTCAGGGCCCGCCTCGCAGGATACGATCGATGAACAAAGGGGTCCACCTCCCGATGTTACCAACACCCTGAATGTAAACACAGGGGGTTCGAACCATCAGGCGAGGGATACATAATGAAAATAGACCGGGGAAGGGTAAGGGTCAGCAGGGACAAGGGATCTGAAATGACAAAGCATAGGAAATTATAACACCAATCTCCTTACAATTCTACTCTCAATATTTCTCACTAGAACTGTAATACCTTATGAGGCTGTACACATTCCTCCAGCCACAATAAGACAGATTAAGTCCAGCTTCCTGCAATGAAACACACTGGTTATCACATCAGTCGCAAAACAGTACACCCCAACACTTCCTCAGAGAAAGCCCATACTAGTACACACCATATCAGGTGGAGATGGACTTTGTTATGACCCAATGTTAACTGCAAGTTCCTCTACTCAGACCCTTGTAGAGTTCACTTCCCCAGTAGTTCAGAAACCATATAAGAGTTGAAGAGAAGAAGCTCTTAAGCACTCAAATTAGGCAACGTCCATATAACTGAAAGAACAAAAGAAACGATAATCCACTAAATACGAAGGCGATAGGTTTGTGTCCACCTTACTCCTTATCTTTGTGAGTAACAAACGGTAACGTGTGGGTGCGACCACCACCACGCTCCGCTTCTTTCTAGGTTACACCAGTATATCCCAATCAACCGGTAGTAGGTAGTTGTGACCACCACACTGCCCCGGTTGTATAGTATTTATCGTTAGCATCCGATAAGTTGTCAGATCCCCAATGCTCCGCTACTATTTAGCTTACGGGTCTAATGCCATTTGATAACAACAAACTTCACGGCAACTAGCAGCAACAGTCGCTCAGTTCCGCGAACCGGTATTTAGATTAGCTGTCCCCGAACTGGCACGCATCAGCCGATGCGTCTCCTCCAGTTCAATACACGGAAACAAACAAACAAACAAAAGAGCGCGCGAGCACAACTGCTCCCAGCGGCTCAAATGTAAAACACAGCACCTCAAGAGGAACGGGTGATCGCAGTTCCGTATGGTTCCAAACCGCAAACAGCGGCACGACGCCACCGCAGCCAGAACTTCTCCAACCAGCAAGCAAAACAAACAACGGACTCAAAATTACGTGCAACTTCCTTCCTGTCTCCACCGACCATATACTTCCTGCAGCAGAGGCTCATGGGAGTTGTAGTTCGTTACAATTTAGGTCGGCGCGGTGAGGCAGGAATCTGACAACTAGGTACCCAGAAGCTATAACCCTTAGGACCACTACAGCACCTGTGGTGGCAAGAGTCCTCTTGCGAGTGTTCTCAAGAGTGGGTTTCCCTAAGGAGGTAGTATCTGTCAGAGGTACAAACTTGATGTCGAGCTACTTGACTGCAATGTGAAAGGAGTGTGGAGTGAACTACGAATTCACCACACCCTATTACCCACAATGCAATGGTTTAGTTGAAAGGTTCAACAAAACCTTAAAGGGTATGATCAAGGGTCTCCCAGAAAATCTTAGGCGGAGATGGGACATCCTACTACTCTGCCTTTTATCTGCATACAGGGAGGTTCCTCAGAAGGGGGTTGGCTATAGCCCTTTTGAACTTCTATTTGGGCATCATGTAAGAGGTCCATTGTGTCTGGTGAAGGAGGGATGGGAGTTACCTCTCAAACCCCCTAAACAGGACATAGTGGACTATGTACTTGGTCTACGCTCCAGGATGGCTGAGTACATGAAAAAGGCAACTAAAAACAATGGGCCCGATACACAGAAGGAACTTAAGACTCAATCCTAAACTTACTACTATTTTGGTATTCACAGAATGCACTTACTGCTTTTGGCATTCACAGAATGAACTTACTACTTTTGGTATTCACAAAAGTTAGGATTTTGTCTTAAGTTTGTCTTAAGACAAACTTAAAACGGACTTAAGACAGACTTAAGACAAACTTAAGACAGAATAAAGACAGACTTAAGACAGACTTAAGACAGATTTAAGACAAAATCCTAACTTAAGTCTGTCTTAAGTCTGTCTTAAGTTTGTCTTAAGTCTGTCTTAAGTTTGTCTTAAGACAAACTTAAGACAAAATCCTAATGTCTGTGAATACCAAAAGTAGTAAGTGCATTCTGTGAATGCCAAAAGTAGTAAGTGCACTCTGTGAATACCAAAATAGTAGTAAGTTTAGGATTGAGTCTTAAGTTCATTCTGTGAATCGGGCTCCTTGAGGCTAGCCAGGAATTTCAGAAAGCCTGGCATGACCAAAAGGCTGTACTGAGTGTTTACCAGCCAGGACAGAAAGTGTGGGTGTTGGAGCCTGTGGCACCAGCAGCTCTCCTAGACAAGTGGAGTGGACCCCACACTATTGTTGAACAGAATGGCGAGGTTACCTATTTGGTAGAACTCAGACCTCCCAGGAGCCCCCATAGGGTGCTTCATGTCAACAGACTGAAACCATATGTTGACAGGGCAGACACAGACTTGCTCATGGCTACTGATGAGGTACAGGAGGAAGCGAGTGATCCACTCCCTGACCTGCTCTCACAGAACCCTGATGATGGGTCAGTAGATGGTGTAGTCTTTGCAGGCAGCCTCACTGACCAGCAACAAACTGATTGCAGACAGGCGCTCAATCAGTTCAGACATATGTTTTCTCTGACTCCAAGTCAGACTACCTGCTGCACTCATGAAGTGGACACTGGGGACAGTCAGCCTGTTAAAATAAGATTTACAGGCAACCTGATCATGTCAGGGACTGTATCAGGGCTGAAGTCCAGAAAATGTTGGATTTGGAAGTTATTGAACCCTCAGATAGCCCTTGGGCTAGTCCAGTGGTCTTGGTACCTAAACCTCATACCCAGGGTGGTAAGAGAGAGATGAGGTTTTGTGTTGACTACAGGGGTCTCAATGCAGTCACTAGGACTGATGCCCATCCAATCCCAAGAGCAGATATGATGGCCTCAGCCACATTTCTGAGCACATTTGATCTTTCTACTGGCAGATCAGATTAGCTGATGATGCAAAGCCCAAGACAGCATTCTCAATTACTAGTGGGCACTGTCAATTTGTGGTAATGCCCTTTGGTCTGAAGAATGCACCTGCCACTTTTCAAAGGCTGGTGAACAAAGTCCTAACAGGCCTGGAAGACTATAGTGCAGCATATCTAGATGATATTGCTATCTTTAGCTCTACCAGGGAGGACCACCCGGTCTGCCTGAGAAATGTTTTGGAGGCCCTGCAAAAGGCAGGCCTAACTATCAAGGCTACTAAGTGCCCTAGTCAGGTTGTGTACCTGGGCCACCTTGTAGGTGGGGTCCAAGTTCAACCATTACAGAGCAAAATCCAGACCATCATGGAATGGGTTGCTTCAACTACCCAGACTCGGGTCAGAGCTTTCTTGGGTCTGACTGGGTACTAGATGATTTGTCAAGGGGTATGGTTCCATTGTGACATCCCTGAATGACTTTTTTTCTAAAAGAATGCCAAAGAAAGTTCAGTGGACAGTTAGCTGTCAAAAGGCATTTGACGACCTGAAGCAGGCCATGTGCACTGCACCAATTCTGCAAAGTTTTAACGACTCCAGAGAATTCATTGTCCAAACAGATGCATCTGAGTTGTGGGTAGGGGCTGTGCTGTCACAATTGAATGATGAAGGTCAGGACCAGCCAGTAGCTTTTATTAGCAGAAGGCTGACCCCTAGAGAGAAACGTTGGTCAGCTATTGAGAGGGAGGCCTTTGCTGTGGTTTGGGCTCTGAAGAAGCTGAGGCCATACTTGTTTGGCACTCACTTCACTGTTCAGACTGACCATAAGCCCCTCTTATGGCTAAAACAGATGAAGGGTGAAAACCCCAAACATTTGAGGTGGTCCAATTCCCTACAGGGGATGGACTCTACAGTGGAACATAGACCTGGGAGTAACCATGCTAATGCAGATGAACTCTCCAGATATTTCCACTTAGAACACGAAGACTCAACTGGTCAAAGTTAGTTTAATGTCCCTGGGTTGGAGGAGGGGGGTTGTGTAGGAGAGTAGGATCTGATTACTATGGTTAACCCCACTTGTTGCTGGTGTTTCGCTGTTTTTTTTTACTTTAGTCTGGGTAGGGCCCTGCTATTCAGGACCCGAGCCTAGCTGCTTCCTCTCTAAAAGGAGTGCATGTACTTTAGGTACACTCCCTATTGGTTACTGGGTTACCCTTGTGAGTCCCTAGTATATGGTACCTTAGGTACTAAGGGCATAGGTACCCCAGAGGCCTACCAGGGGCTGAAGCATGTATTATGCTACCCCTGGGAAGCCTTCCAAAATGGCACCACAGGACTGCTACGGCAGCCTGGGGAAGGTGGTGCATGCTCCCCTTACTAAGATATAGGTTACCTATATCTACCTTTAATCACCGACACATATAAACATATCAGTCACTTATATGGCAGGCCTTATCAATCCTGAAGGCAGAACGCTTGATTTTGTGACAGAGGATACCCATGCATGAGCAGAACTCCTCTGCAGCTTTCGGATTCTATTCTCTGAGGCTGTTCAGTGATGCAGCCAGACCATATATTCTTAAGTGCATTATAACCTTGCGGTAAATGCTAACTTTGGAATTGCTGCATGGAAACATGTTGTGTTTGGTGTCAAACACTTTGGAGGGGGAGCCTGCCAACCTTGCCGCGAGGTAGAATTCCACCCTTCTAGAGGTAGAGACATGTACACACTGGTCTAACTGGTAATAGTTTAAAAGAGCCCTGGTATCACAAAATGGATGCCACAGACACAGGTCTGACCTACTGCTGCTAGACAAAACTCTGGCAGGGGAGGCCTGGATAATAGGTTTCCTGTCACAGGGAGGTGTATTCACCTCCGAGACAGGCTTTGTTGTATTTGGGCTGGGTGGGTGCATTCATAAGAATGCTTTTCAGACAGTGCTGGGGGCACACTTGGTGTCCCTGTGCATATCCCAGTTCAAACCGGTTGCAGGGGCACCCAGCCCCTGCTCTGGCGCGAAACTGGACTAAGGAAATGGGTGTAACCACCCCTCTTTCCAGTCCTTAGGACTTCAAATTACACCTGGATGAAACTCTGCAACATATATCCTGGAACTTCGACATTCTACATGACTAGAAGACGTAAGAATCTCCCTTGGGGTCAAGGAGTGACTCCCCTGTTCAAACAGGCACCAAAGAAGCATCTTGCCGGTCTGCATTACCGAACCTCCCACCGGACTCCGAAGTATTTGCGACTCAAGACACAGACTTCCAGACTTCTCAGAGGCCGACACGAGATCCCAGCAAAGCGGAGACCCGCAGCCCTCATGAGTGATGTGGAACCGGAACTCCTGGACACGTGCACATTTGAAAGTGCATCAACTTCCTGAGCTTTCCCGAAGTTGTGCGTTGGGCTACTTTTTGTCCAAGCCCCGAGCACCATCTGCACCGAAGATAGTGGGCCTACACTCCACGTGTGTTCCGTGAGCCTGCTTCTAGCATTTCTGCTTGAGGCCCCTTTGTGAGCCCTGGTCTGTCGACTGGTGGGTCCCCACAAAGCTAACTCTTCTTTCCTTTGGGCTTCCTTGGTTGCTCCTGACGTGCCCTGACTCCCCACCGAGTGGTGAGTCCCTCAGAACTTGCTGGTCTGCACCAAAGTCAATCTTTGCTTTCTGCGTGGGTTGCTGTTACTAAGGCATGTTGGGTCCAATCCGGATACCAAAACCGCAGCACTCGACATCCTTCGTGGGACAGCTCGAATCCAGCTCCTGGTTGACGCCTCCGGGTCCTCGTGGCTGAAGAGTCAAGCTTCACCTTCTTCACCTGCAAGCACCAGACATCAGTGAGCATCCGCTCGTCGCCTTCCTGATCCATGGCAAGTGACCCAGACTCTCTCCCCTCTGCTTCCAGGTTCTTCACATCTCCGATCCACCCGGACACTTTCCACTTGGTCGCCAGCAGCACTTTGCAGCAGATCGCCATTGAAATCGACGATGAAACCAGACACGAAAAGTCACCTATGCACCCGGCTGACCGCGACTTTTCCCATAGAAGTTAACGGGGATTTGCGGCTGTGTTTAGACACTGCGCGCGTCCCCTGTGGGTCAAGTGTCACTATCATGGGTGATTCCTGGTGGCGTTTCTAAAGGCTCTAGGTCTTGTATATAAGTCAGTCGTGGTTCTTATACCACTTTCTTAATATATGGTTTGGTATGCCCCAAGGGCTCAACGTATATAGTGCTAAATAGGTTTACTTAATTAACTTTTGCCTCTAGCCTTATAAAGAGACTAGAAGGATGTGTTTAGAATAAATACATATATTTTATATATATATATATATATATATATATACACACAACTGGTGTGGCTCTCCTTTCATTTGGTCATTCGTGAGATTATAGACTTTAAAACAAACTGCTTTACATTCCTTCAAGACTTAGCCTGGAAGGCTGCTCTCTACAGCTACCACTAGGATAGATTTCTATATAGGTTGTCTTTAAACCTACCATCAATAAGGGTCGTTTGGACTGGTGCAAGGTGCCCACTAGAATAGTGGACAGCATATGCCAGGCCAACTTCTCACACCAAAGACCACAAAAATGAAAAAGGAAGAAACTGTATTTTAGTCTTTCTTACTGCTACCTTATATAACAAAGTTACATTGTGTTGACCCCTTCAGGAAGAAATAAAAATGAGCCTTTCACTCTCTTTTTCCTTTCTTTGAATGGCATTTAGTTTGTGGTTGGGCAGGGTTTTTTTAGTGTTTATATGTGTACACAGGTGAGGGCTTTCTACCTTCTGGTGGGGTATTATCAGTTATTATAAGTTTAAACCTTAAACTGCACAGCCTTACTGTTGGAACCTGGGATGATAGGTCCCCTAGGGTAGCCTGGCCTAGGGTAGGTCACATTCACTAAAGGCACAAGTGTGAAGGTTGCAAACCACCCAGCAGTAAATCCATGCAATAACACACAAAAAGGACACTACACCATTGTTAGAAAAATACATGCTTGTTTATAAAAATAATATTTGCTTTCTTGACTTTTAAAATCACAGCTCAGTATTGTACATTTATTCCTGTAAATATTCTTAGACTGTCAAAGTTGCTAAATCATCACCTTAAACAGTTTTCCTATTAGAGTAACCAGCTCAATACAATTTAGTCATGAGATTACTAGATTTCTCACAAATTACCAAAACATACACATTACATAGCTTTGTCAAATTTTTCGTCACAATACAGCAGTTCACAGTTAATTATAATGTGCAGCTTTTATCAGCTTCTCCCACCTACTCAGTAACGTTTTAAGTTCTTCACCGCCTAAATCCCATCCCAAACAGAGAATTAAACTTGTCCAGTGCTCTTTCTATAGACGCTGATTATCCTTATTCAGTAATGGATTTTTCATCCCCAACTGGGGTCTCCTGTTTACTTCAACCAAACGTTACTCTTAGAAGTTACAAGTGGATCTGACTGTACTCTAGGCAATTTAAGACTATAAAGCCTTAGGGGATTTCCAGCTTACCCCCTGCTTCACAACAATTATGTCAGTGCTTATTTCCAGACAACATCAGGGTGTTTATCCGCACTCTCCCCTCCTCCTCTTGACTGTGTCAATGACAGATTAACCAGAGGCTATCTCCGGACCGGGAACCTCCCACAGTTACTTCCGAGTGATGGGTTGACTTGGAACTCCTTTCCAGGGCCTTAATGGTCTCCCCGGCTCCTGCCTCACTTCCTCCCCCTGCTCCACACCTTACTTGTTTCGCGGCAGGCTGCAGTACAAGTTCCCCGCTTCTCCGGGGATGAGGGCTGTTCCTTCGCCCCAGACCTTACCAGGAGACGGAGACGCTGAGGAGCCCAGAGACGCGTTTCCTCTCGGGAATCCCTCGCTCCTTCCTGACTCAGGCCTCAGCTGCGCAGGCGCGGGGAATCAGTGTCTCGGCTGGCGCCGGTTCCCTCACACGGAGTGTAACACACCTCCGCCCTTGCACGGAGAATTAGTGTCTCGCCGCTTTCCTGCCCGCCTCACCTTCAGTTACACCGCGGGGCTTAAGCAGCTAACAGCGCCACTCTCCGCAGTCTGATCACCTCAACGCCCCCTCGCGCCTCCAGCTCAGAGACACCTCAGCAGCGCGAGATGTCAGAACACACCGGGAACAATTCTTCCAATCCGAGTAGGCTGGGACTTCAAAAGGAAGGCGGGGAACCAGTTACTAATCTGAAGGGGGGTGAAGGAGGGTGTGAGACACGGCTCAAAACGGGAAGGTGGCCAAAGTTCACGATTGCCTGGCTGTCCCAATTTAATGACAGACCGACGAAAGGGTTTGGTCAGGAGCACGAGGGGGAACGTCTTCTGAAAGATGCTGTCAATCCAATAGACCAACTAACTTCTTCTAGCGTGTCCTCCTCCTCACACCACTGCCTCTCTCCTCTCACACTCTAGACTACACAAAATGGCTCCCTGACCCCTGGCCTTTTATAGCCAAGCCACTCGGGGTCCAGTAGGGTCCAGAAAGTTCTGGAAGGCCTAATGCTAATCTATGGGCCAGTCTAGGAGGTGGCAGTTAGGACAGTTGGTAGCCACCATTTTGTGACTCCAGCTATTTCCCTGTCAGAAAAGGCCTCTAGGTCTGAGGTGAAAAACTATGAGGGGGGGGAAAAGAGCACCTATCCCCTTGACCAACACCTAGGAAAAGCTAGTGGACACAAAAATTAATAAAGATATGAGGGGCAAAAAGGGGACAAAATAAATAATAAATTGGAGGGACTACGCAGAAAGCCAGACAGGTCTAACACGCGTCCCCCCAGCTGAAAGTGGGGAGAACTACCCAACCCCTTGGGAGTCCTCATCACTAAGGCGGAAATACCTGGAGAGACCGTCTGCATTGGCGTGGTCCACTCCAGGCCGATGTTCCACCCGGAAGTCCATTCCCTGTAGGGAGATGGACCATCTCAACAGCTTGGGATTTTCCCCCTTCATTTGCATCAGCCAACGAAGGGGTCGGTGGTCAGTCTGAACCAGGAAGTGCGAGCCAAAGAGGTATGGCCGCAGCTTCTTCAGAGCCCACACCACCGCAAAAGCTTCCCTCTCAATTGCACTCCACTTCTGTTCCCGGGGAAGTAGTCTTCTGGATAAGAAGACTACAGGCTGATCCAGGCCCTCTTCATTTAGTTGCGATAACACTGCCCCAATGCCATGTTCTGATGCATCTGTCTGGACAATGAACTCCTTGGAGAAGTCTGGGGCCCTCAGGACCGGTGCTGCACACATTGCCTGCTTTAGTTTCTCGAAAGCTTGCTGACAAGCTCCCGTCCAAACTACCCGTCGAGGTTGTTTCTTAGAGGTGAGCTCTGTGAGAGGCGCTACAATAGTGCCATACCCCTTCACAAAGCGACGGTAGTAACCTGTGAGTCCCAGGAAAGCTCGGACCTCAGTCTGTGTCTTGGGGGGTTCCCAGGCCATGATTGCCTCAATCTTCGCCTGCAGGGGCTGCACTGTCCCCCGACCCACCAAGTGTCCAAGGTACACAACCGACCCCTGCCCAATCTGGCATTTGCTGGCCTTGATTGTCAATCCAGCTTGTTTCAGGGTCTGGAGAACTGCTTGCAAATGTTGCAAATGGTCCTCCCAACTGCTACTGAAGACAGCAATGTCATCCAGGTAAGCAGCAGAGAAACTCTCCATTCCAGAGAGGACCTGGTTCACCAGCCGCTGAAATGTGGCGGGGGCATTTTTGAGCCCAAAGGGCATCACGCAAAATTGGAAGTGTCCCTCAGGCGTGGAGAAGGCTGACCTTTCCTTTGCTCCATCTGTCAAGGAGATCTGCCAGTACCCTGAAGTGAGGTCAAAGGTACTTAGGTATTGGGCAGCTCCTAGCCGGTCAATTAATTCATCCGCCCTAGGGATCGGATGAACATCAGTCTTTGTAACTGAGTTCAGTCCCCGGTAATCCACACAGAACCTCAGTTCTGGTGTGGTGCCTGGTGGCGCGGCTTTTGGCACGAGCACCACCGGACTGGACCAAGGACTGTTGGAAGGTTCGATAACTCCCAGCTCTAGCATCTTGGCAACCTCTCCATGGATGCTAGCCTTCACCTTGTCGGATAGCCGGTAGGTCTTCGACTTCACTGGTGGGCTGTCTCCTGTGTCCACATCATGGGTACACAGGTGAGTCCTTCCCGGGACAAGGGAGAACAACGTAGAGTACTGCTCCAGTATCTGGCGGCAGTCCTCCCGCTGCTCAGGATTTAGAGTGGGAGAGAGAATCACTCCCTCCACTGACCCATCCTTCTCTTGAGACGAGAACAAGTCTGGGAGAGGTTCGCTTTCCGCTTCCTCTTCCCCATCAGTCACCATCATCAACATGACCTCGGGCCTCTCATGGTGGGGCTTGAGTCGGTTGGCATGCAGCACCCGTAGGGGCTGTCGAGTGGTCTTAAGGTCCACCAGGTATGTGGCCTTACCCTTCTTCTCCAACACTTCAAATGGGTATGTCCAGCGATCCTGGAGGGCACTAAGCTCTCCAGCTTCCATCACCCACACTTTCTGGCCAGGCTCCAATTCCACCTGGTGAGCATTGTGGTCATACCACTCTTTCATAACTGCCTGGCTGGCCTCCAAGTTGTCAGAAGCCTGCTTCCACAACTTCGCCATTTGGCTCCTGAAGGCCAGCATATAGCTCACCACATCCTGGGGGGGTTTCCTGGGAGACTTCTCCCAACCATCCTTCACCAGGCTGAGAGGACCGCGTACAGGGTGCCCATACAGAAGTTCAAAGGGGCTGAAGCCCACTCCCTTCTGTGGCACTTCCCTGTAAGAGAAGAGCAAACAGGGTAGGAGGACGTCCCATTTCCTCCGCAGGCTTTCGGGCAGACTTCTGATCATGCCCTTCTAGGTTTTGTTAAACCTCTCAACCAGTCCATTTGACTGGGGGTGATAAGGAGTGGTGAACCGGTAGGTCACTCCACACTCCTTCCACATTGCCCGCATATAAGCTGACATGAAGTTGGTCCCCCTGTCAGACACAACTTCCTTGGGGAATCCCACTCGGGTAAAGATCCCCATTAGGGCTCTAGCCACCACAGGTGCAGTGACTGTCCTCAGAGGAATTGCCTCTGGGTACCGTGTGGCATGATCCACCAGAACCAGGATGAACCTGTGACCAGCTGTTGTTGGTGGATCTAAAGGCCCTACAATGTCGATGCCCACCCTCTCAAAGGGTGTGCTAACGACCGGAAGTGGTTCCAGGGGAGCCTTCAGCTTCACCCCTGTTTTCCCACTGGCCTGGCAGGATACACATGTCCGACAGTAAGTGTTGGACGCCACTTTTATCTGAGGCCAGTAAAAGTGGAGGACAAGCCGAGCAAAGGTCTTGTCCTGGCCTAAGTGTCCTGCCAAGGGTATAGCGTGAGCCAATTCCAGCAGAAAGGCTCGGTATTGTTGCGGGACTACCAAGGCCCTTGACGAACCAGGTAAGGGTACCTTGGGTTCACTGTAGAGGAGTCCATCCTCCCAGTAAATATGGTAGTGTCCCGTAACATCACCTGCTGCCTGGGCTTCAGCCTGTCACCTCAGTCCCTCAAGGGTAGGGCACTCCCTCTGCCCCTTACAGAATTCCTCTCTGGTAGGACCTCCATCCACATGCCCCTCAGCAGGGATGGGTAAATCCTCCAGAGAGTCTACTTCCCCCTCAACGGACTCCTGGTCCACCACCGCAGGTGGCCGATCTGTCACATGGGGTGTGGAAGCCAAAGCAGGCTCTTCCTGTCTCCGGGTCTGTCCCTCTTTGGCAGCAGGTTGGGCCATTGTTCCAGGCTCCAACCCAGGCGAACTCCCTCTCCGGGCAGTCGCAGACCGTGTGCTCGCACAGGCCCAGTCAGGTGTACCCAGCATCGCAGAGTGCGTCCGGTATTCCACCTCTCTCCAAGTGTTGTGCTCCATGTCATTCCCCAGCAGACAATCAACTGGCACGGCAGGGCTTATGGCAACTCGAAGTGAACCTGCAACCCCCTCCCACTCAAAGGGAACCTCAGCCACTGGATAGCGGCCCATTCTACCGTCAGCCATCGGGCGGGGTGGAGTACATTAGGAACCACCTGCTCTGGAGACACCAGTTGACTTCTCACCATAGTCATGCTGGCTCCTGTATCTCTCAGAGCCTCCCCTCTCTGGCCATTGATGGTAACCCATTGCCCATACTTTGTAGTATTTGGGGGCACCTGGATCTTTGGAACCATCTCCCGCTCTCCCAGGGACACTAAGGTGACACCCGCCCACTCACCCCCCTTATTTAAGGGCAACTCCTCCCCGAGCGCTACACTAGCTACTCCCGGTGGTTTTCCTCCGGTGGGAGGGGGTGGTCTCTTTGGCATCTGACATCTCCCTTATAATGTCCAACACCACCACACTCAAAACAGTGGAGAACCCTTGGCTGCTGGCTTTGGCCAGGATTAGGGTTTCTGGGCGGGTTTGCCTTAGGGGTGAAACCTGTTCCCTTCCCTTGGAAATTGTTTTGGGGACCTTTAGAGAACTCCCTCTTTTTATCTCCCCCTCCTTCTTCTGGGGGGCGCCCTGTCCGGCCTTTTGGGAATCCCCTCCAGTCCCCTTTGAGGACACCCGGGTACTTGCCCAGATGTCCGCCTCCTCTGCAAGCTTCCGGGGATTGGTCAGCTTGCTGTCCACCAGGTGTTGGCGCAGCTCGGGAAAACATTTCTCAAGGAGGTGCTCTTTCAAAAATAGATCATACAGCCCCTCATAATCCTTCACCTCACTGCCCTTGACCCAACCCTCCAAGGTTTTCTTGGCGTAATCTAAGAAATCCATCCAATTCTGGGTACTCAGTTTGTGACTTCCCCTAAATCTCTGTCTGTATTTTTCAGGGGTAAGTCCAAACTTTTTCACCAGTGCCACTTTCATTGTAGGGTAGTGGGTTTGCTCATCCTGCTCCAGAGCCAACAAGGTATCCCTGCCAGCAGGTGGTATATATTTATACAGCCCACCCCCCCAGTGAGTGTCTGAGATCCCATGAGCCCTTAAAGAAACTTCATATGCGGCTAACCATTTGGCAATGTCATCGCCTGTGGTGTAACTAGCAATAACGTCCTTGGGTAGATAGGGTCTGGGTTCCCTGGTATTTACTTTGTTTTCGCTGCCACCATCGTTTGGATTAGGAGACCTTAGTGTTAAGGCTTGAAGGTCCAGCTCCTTTATGGTTCGTTCGTGGGCCAACCTCCTGTCCTCCCTCTCCATTTCCATTCTAGCTAAATCCAATTTCATTCTCCTCTCCTCCCTCCTGTCTTCCAACTCGGCGTCAGTTAAACTCCTCACCGAGACGCTGCTGCCCTCCCTCGAAAGTGTCCTGGGACCTGTCAGCAGATTCCCCCTTCCAGCTTGGTACAGCATTGCAGTCTCAAGGACAGTGTCCCTATCACTCTCTTCTGTGTCCTGTTCCTCCACTATATGAGCTTCCACCCATGCCCTTATGCTTGTCAGTAACTCGCTTTTCTTGGCACCTTTTTTGAAGAATACCCCCTGTTGTTGACATTACTCTTTCAGTTGGGTCACAGTTTAGGACTCTAGCTCTTCAAGGTTTAATTCCATTTTTCAAATATGGGATTAAATGAGTACTCAGGAGAGAACTAAGAAGCGTGATCTGAGGATAACCTCCACCCACCACCAGGAACAAATTTGGAAAAACAAAAGTCAAATTAGGAGGGCCGCAAGGAGAAAACTCCTGGTGTAGGCCAGTGTATTGCGTTTAATTACTATTGAGTAGCTGCAACCAAGTCAGGATCCCACCGCTGGACACCAATTTGTTGGAACCTGGGATGACAGGTCACCTAGGGTAGCCTGGCCTAGGGTAGGTCACATTCACTAAAGGCACAAGTGTGAAGGTTGGAAACCACCCAGCAGTAAATCCACGCAATAACACACAAAAAGGACACTACACCATTGTTAGAAAAATACGTGCTTGTTTATAAAAATAATATTTGCTTTCTTGACTTTTAAAATCACAGCTCAGTATTGTACATTTATTCCTGTAAATATTCTTAGACTGTCAAAGTTGCTAAATCATCACCTTAAGTAGTTTTCCCATTAGAGTAACCAGCTCAATACAATTTAGTCATGAGATTACTAGATTTCTCACAAATTACCAAAACATACACATTACATAGCTTTGTCAAATTAATCGTCACAATACAGCAGTTCACAGTTAATTATAATGTGCAGCTTTTATCAGCTTTTCCCACCTACTCAGTAACGTTTTAAGTTCTTCACCGCCTAAATCCCATCCCAAACAGAGAATTAAACTTGTCAAGTGCTCTTTCTATAGACGCTGATTATCCTTATTCAGTAATGGATTTTTCATCCCCAACTGGGATCTCCTGTTTACTTCAACCAAACGTTACTCTTAGAAGTTACAAGTGGATCTGACTGTACTCTAGGCAATTTAAGACTATAAAGCCTTAGGGGATTTCCAGCTTACCCCCTGCTTCACAACAATTATGTCAGTGCTTATTTCCAGACAACATCAGGGTGTTCACCCGCACTCTCCCCTCCTCCTCTTGACTGTGTCAATGACAGATTAACCGGAGGCTATCTCCGGACCCGGAACCTCCCACAGTTACTTCCGAGTGATGGGTTGACTTGGAACTCCTTTCCAGGGCCTTAATGGTCTCCCCGGCTCCTGCCTCACTTCCTCCCCCTGCTCCACACCTTACTTGTTTCCCGGCAGGCTGCAGTACAAGTTCCCCGCTTCTCCGGGGATGAGGGCTGTTCCTTCGCCCCAGACCTCACCAGGAGACGGAGACGCTGAGGAGCCCAGAGACGAGTTTCCTCTCGGGAATCCCTCGCTCCTTCCTGACTCAGGCCTCAGCTGCGCAGGCGCGGGGAATCAGTGTCTCGGCTGGCGCCACCTCCCTCACACGGAGTGTAACACACCTCCGCCCTTGCGCGGAGAATTAGTGTCTCGCCGCTTCCCTGCCCGCCTCGCCTTCAGCTACACTGCGGGGCTTAAGCAGCTAACAGCGCCACTCTCCGCAGTCTGATCACCTCAACGCCCCCTCGCGCCTCCAGCTCAGAGACACCTCAGCAGCGCGAGATGTCAGAACACACCGGGAACAATTCTTCCAATCCGGGTAGGCTGGGACTTCAAAAGGAAGGCGGGGAACCAGTTACTAATCTGAAGGGGGGTGAGGGAGGGTGTGAGACACGGCTCAAAACGGGAAGGTGGCCAAAGTTCACGATTGCCTGGCTGTCCCAATTTAATGACAGACCGACGAAAGGGTTTGGTCAGGAGCACGAGGGGGAACGTCTTCTGAAAGATGCTGTCAATCCAATAGACCCACTAATTTCTTCTAGCGCGTCCTCCTCCTCACACCACTGCCTCTCTCCTCTCACACTTTAGACTACACAAAATGGCTCCCTGACCCCTGGCCCTTTATAGCCAAGCCACTCGGGGTCCAGTAGGGTCCAGAAAGTTCTGGAAGGCCTAATGCTAATCTATGGGCTAGTCTAGGAGGTGGCAGTTAGGACAGTTGGTAGCCACCATTTTGTGACTCCAGCTATTTCCCTGTCAGAAAAGGCCTCTAGGCCTGAGGTGAAAAACTATGAGGGGGGGGAAAGAGCACCTATCCCCTTGACCATTACCTAGGAAAAGCTAGTGGACACAAAAATTAATAAAGATATGAGGGGCAAAAAGGGGACAAAATAAATAATAAATTGGAGGGACTACGCAGAAAGCCAGACAGGTCTAACACTTACCATACTGAATATGACATAAGGATGCCCTTTATATTGAGTAAGCCTAGCAGGGGCATGTTTATTTGTAGCATGGTGTGTCTCTGCGAGCATGACATGCCTGCAAGATAATCCTTTGCTGCCCCGCCAAATGTCGCATATCAGCAGTGACACAAACACATTTTTGCACTCTGCTGCATACTAGAGAGCAGAGGAACATATCACCCATTTGAGATGCGTCAGAGTATGGGCAATTATGGTCTTATTTATTGCTCATGCTTAAGGCACCTTTTGCTCTTCCACATTGTCTAACACGCTGTCCCCTTGCAGAACATTTAAAGGGAAGCTTGAAACTTCTCTCTCTAGTCACACTTCAACCTCAGACATTCCTCTTGTAGAGTCTCGAAGCGGTACCCTTCTCCAAGCTGCCTGGTTGCTAAAGACCTCTTGTGGACTATCACAAAAATACCATGAGCCTAAAGCCTGCCCACTGCCTCCCATTTCCTTGCTTCTCATTCAATGGCTTTACTTCTTCTTGTGTTTGTCCCTCCCCTGGAGCCTTTTTCATTAAGCAGTCCATTAAGCAGGTTTCCAGCTCTCTCCCTAGTGTGCTACTCATCCATTAAATACCAATCCTCCAGTGCTCAGCGTAGCTGTCTCCCTCATGCACTACTCATTTGTGTGCTCCTTCTCCACTCACCAAAGCCCCAGAGCGCAACGTTGCGCTCTCCCTCATGTGATGCATTTTCACGTACGCCTTTTCCACCCACATTTATTTGTATTTAATCCGATCCCCTCCACATCCTCCTCTATTGATCTCCACAACCCTTACAACAAATGTTTACATTTCTTAGTGGGCCTAGTAGCTCTCATGTGCTGCTGGGCCACTACACTTGTTGAAATGAGCTTTGGTGCAATTGAAAAACTATTTGTTATTCATCATTCCAAGTCCTGTTCACCATCTTGAATCTGTAAATATAGAAATAAATCAAATGGCGGAGTCATTCAGTAAGCGCGTGTATATATGGTGATAAAAGCATGTGAATGTCATCACACATGAGCGCCTGCCAAATGATGGGGTGTCAGTAACATGACATACGCGTAATGCATGCATTACGATGAATTTCTTTTTTGTCAATGCTACATCAGGCCTCGAAAAATCTATTCACCCACTTGCTGTGGCTAGTCAGATGTTATCAGGTCGATCAATTTTAGCACCTATTCGTCCCGTTCTGGCAAGTGAACTTAAGCTGGAAAAAACAGATGCTCTGTTCTTTCAGAAAGAAAATGAGCAATAAATATGCCTTTAAATCTTGTTTTTATCTTGACACATTCACTGTATGTTCATGGACAGAGGTCAAATGCCATTTTGTCTTTTTACTAGTTGTTTCTGATCTTATCCTGGAAAATAGTGTTTACTTTTCATTCTCTTATTACAGTCCGAGGTTTTGTAATTCATAAGTGTGATGCAAACAACGATTTAAATAGGAGCAAGCCAAATCAGAAAACATTACTTAGTGGTGTGAAAGTGGCAAACATTTGCAGAAACTTGATTTCCAAACATTGTACACCATATAGTTCTATCAGAAGAACCACATCAGTGGGAAATGTGATTTATTTCAGTGGAAAACTTGCTTATTGTAATTAAGTGGGCTACCGCTTCAGGTATGTATTTAAAAGTGATTGTTTTTAAACATGATTTGAGAAACATTCCTGCTCCCGCCCTGATAACAATGAGGTTAATGTACTAGGAGGCAAGTTAGCGGTCATGTGTATCCTATATGTGGATCGATTTGTATTATATATGGAGCAAAAGTTGTCTTTTAAATTAAACAAAAGTTGTTTTTGTACAGGAGACATGCTGAACTTGCATATTTGAAGGTGCTTTCATATTTGATAAAGAAGAAAACGGTGGCTCAGTGAATTAAAACATTTGCCCGGGATCACAATTTGAAACCAGTTTCTGGGGCAGGCTCATTATAATTAGGGCTTCTGGTTTTATTGTTACATTTCCATCTGTATTTATCCATATTTCTTATGAGTTTTGTGAAAAAACGCTGAAACTGGTATATTTCCACTTTTATTTAACCAATAAAAATCCAGTCATGCTTGAATGCCTGCGAGGTGTCAGTGATATGAACACCCACAGAAGATAAATCAAAGCACTTATATGAAAATATGCACATTTTAGTATCAGCCTTGTGCAAATCTACAGCTGTTTAAGCCTCTTCACTAAAATTCCTTTTTTAACCCCCTTAACTATCAATCCACACAGTTACTGGCCTGGCAGTCATGGCAAAGGGTATTTAGAATCACTCAAAAAGCACCCAATTTCCGTTTTTATCCACATTTAAAAATAAATACAGACAAGAAAATAAATGGTTTCTGTATGTATTTATTTGTAAAAATCAGTCAAAATAGAAAACAGGGAGCCTTAATTATAATTAGGTCGAGTAGATTATTTAAGTCACTCCATCTGCAGGTCTAGTAACATTTTTATGATTTTTCGAGGCCTGTGCACAGCATACCCTTTTTGCCAATGCTATACAGAATTGCCAAGAAGCATTGGCAAAGCAAATAGGTCCCAACGGCTCGACATGTTGGATTTGCCAATATTTGCTCCTTTCGCCTCTTATTATCAAGCTGATTCTTCCCATGCCCCTCCTTTTCAAAGCCAGGACAGATTATGTGTGTGCAAAGCTGAAAACCCTGGAAGCATCCTTGTGGCTCCCAGTCCACAGCAGGGCACATACGTCGCCAATGCAATTATGTGCTGCAGTCGCTGTTATTTTTTTAAGTAAATAACTACATACTGTACCTTTTAGCAAGATCCTGGATCAAGGAGGAAGAAAAATGAGAGAATCGACAAGTTAGGGGGAGAGACATAGGGGAGATGAAGTAAAGACATAATGGAATTAAGAAAAAAAAAATCACTGGAAAGAGGTCAACATAACAAAAGAGGACCCAGATGGAAGAAAGACTTAAAAAGAGAAACTTGAGAAATGAGGAGGGAAAGAAACGTGAGTAGAGACTGGACAGATAAAGAAAATAATACATTAGTGAGAGGAGGAAGAAAGAAGGTTGGTACATGGGGGATAAGGAGAAAGAGGGTTGAGAAAGGAGGGGGAACTAGGAACAATCTGAGGATGGTAGGAAAAGGATAGAGATGTATCAGAGTAGAATGAGGGACCACAGACACCGCAGAGAGATAGATGGAAAGCGAGACGGAGAGAAGTGGTAGAGTGCATGGGAGAGCAGAATAAAAAGGGACATACATAAGAGGGGAGATGCAGAATAAGTGAGACACTGGAAAGAGGAAAATAAACTGCAAAGTATTTATTGAGGGTAAATAAGAGGCAGACAAAGCGGAGGAGCAAACTACACTGGTGTGAAAGAGTAATGAAGGAAAGGAAAAGGTGAAAATAGGTACTTGAGAGACAATGGCGAGAACGATGTATGAGATACAAAAACTGACAACAGTAACCATGTGGGAGGAAATACCAGAAGAAAACCAAGCAATGCTGAGAACAGAGGAGGAGAAAGGGGAATGCATAGAAAAGAACAAAAAAGGTTTCCAGAGCAGTGTTGAGAAAGAGAAGGCAACTTAGAGGGTGTGAAAGACAACAAAAATTAAAAAAGGTAAGAGAATACAAACTACAACTGTTAGGCAATTATATTGTAATAACCTGGGTAATTTATAACAAATTTCAAGAGAGAGGGTACCCCACTAACACCAGGGAACAGGGCACAAATGACAACAAGTCAGAGGGAAATCCCTGGAGTGAGCTCGTTTGCTAAATGTGTGTACACCATTGCATTGTACTATAGCATTTAACCAGCAAGCTACTGTATTTAGCTGTGCTATAGTATCAGACTAAGTAATAATTTCCACAGAAAAATAGAATTTGTTAACAGTCTATTTAATAGAAAATTTCATACAACAATAAAAAAAACGAAATGTTTAAAATTTCAAAGAAATGTTCTTTGAAAAGTAAAAAGACATACAATCAATATCTCATTTGTACAGTAAACGCATTTCTTTAATCTAAGAATCCAAGAAAAGCCTAGTACACACTGGATGTACATATATTTTTATCACAGTCGTGTATGGTATACTTTCCTTAAGTGTAAAGTGCTTTATAACTAGTTCTGCTGCATTTTCTGCACCTGCATTGAAAACGGTCTTCACAGGATTTGCTACTGCGTGGGTTTTGAGTTGATCCTTGCATCGCTCTGCACACTGGTACTAGGATTTTTGGCTTTGTACACGAAGGGGGAAGGAACCTAGGGATCATATGGCCATGCTGGGAAATGCAGTCTTAGCCCATTGTTCGACTTCCAGGAGGTTATAATCTTGTGTGAAACTGGAGAAGGACACACGTGACGCCTGGTCTTGGCCGCTCAGCTTCCACTCAATGCACAACTGCTTACCTGGAGGGGAAAAAAAAATATTTTTTAATGTAAAGTGATTTAATGTCATTTTACAGGACTGCCATGGCCTCCTTTTAACGTTCTACTGACTGCATTATCCATTGTCTGGGCATTGATTTTCACCCTGCATATCGCTTTGCACTACTGCTGGTGTTTTGGGCAGAAACCTGCCCTTTGTAGTCTTGTGGCCCGTTACACGCATGAGCGACCATTCTCACACCTTTCTCCTACAGCCACCCATTAGCACAGCTACAAGTTTTCTGCGATGTGGTGTCAGTGGTCTCTTCATACACACCACCAAAATACTTCACTGATATGACCGAGGTAGGAATAGCGAATACCAAATATCCGCAGGACAGAATGCTTCTATTACTTACTGGTAATTACATTACTCCGAGTCCTACTCTCGCTTCTCTCCATTACGCAATAACGGCCCCTGTGCCTCGTACATACCCCCCATACCAAATAAAAAAGACCCACCTCCACTTCACTTGTTGTACGTCCCAAGCCACCATAGACAAAGTTGACCTGACAACCGGGAGGGCGGGCCGTAATGCGGATAAGCGAGAGTATTTATTTATTTTTTATTTAGAAGTTTTCTATAGCGCTAACAAGACCCGAAGGTAGCAGAGCGCGGACTCGGAGTGATGCAATTACGTTTAAGTAATAAAAGCCTTACCTCATTCCCCTTGCTTATCTCCATTAAGTAATGAGACATACCAAGCCAAAAAAAAAAAAAAAAAAAGAACAAGCCAACTGTCCAAGCATCAACTTGGAAACACTCATAAGATACACAGTTAGGGGCAAACGAAGAGGAAAGATAGTCCAGCTCCAACACAGCGGACAGAACCAAACCCAGCCCCAAAACACAGGAAAGCAAGGAGACAGACAAGATTACGAGTAAAGGTCCCCCAGCCCACGAGCCAACATTACCGCCACAAGAAAAAAAATACCTGCAAGGCCAGAAGGCGCAACCGCCACAGACAAAGAGAAAGACAAACAGGGGACACCGGAGAGCCCACAAAACCAGATGAAAAGCCCAAGAGGGACACACTACCTGAGGGAACGGACGAAGAATCGACCACCCCTCAAAGAACCTGGAGATCAGACCCAGACTGACAATGTGACCCCATAGAGGGGACCGCAAAGCCTCAAAGGCCATCCTGGAGGACTTGCAGCACCTGAGGCAGAGAAACAGAAAATGGAACCACATGTGTACGATCACACCAAGCCCCAAATGACAGCCACTGCAGAGAATAAGACGACCAGGCAGACCTCCACAGGGCGCCAGCACAGAAGAGGTGAAAGAAGCTGAGAGAATATACAACATGAAACCACCCCGCCCAATCAGCAAGACGCCAACTCGGGAAACGCTAGAGAGGGCACTAGGAGACTATGAAATCACAGGAAGACATCACCAATAGAACCAGTCACTCCAGACCCACCACCATCTCCAACAGAGGTAACCATTCGAACAGGCCAAGCCGGAGTACCAGAACAACCGGAGGCCCACCCCACAAATCCAAACTAGAAACCCCTTAAGCTGAGGGAAGCAAACAATAGACCCACAGGCCATGTAATCAGCAGGGCATCGATCCCCAAAGCGACACCACCTTTCCCCTGGAAACAAAATTGGGGAATATCGCAATGGAGGCGCCAGAAGAAGCCATAAGAGCAACCAATAACCCAGGCAACTACAGTAGATTACCGACAGCCAGAAAGGCAAGAACTGGAAATTCAGTGACCCCACAACAAACCCCAGAACCCGCCCAAGACAGACAAACTGGCACATGTAGGAATGCAACCTGCAAAAAAGATGGCAGCCACGCAAACTCGAGGGGAAGTTGTAGCAGGAAGGATAGCAGGCGAATAAAATGAACCCCACCCCAGAGATGAGGTGCCACGAATCCAACACCAATGGAAACACCTGAGACCGTCAGTCAGTATACAGCAAACACCCCACCCTCCCAACCCCAATCAGCTGAACCAGGATGACCCGCCTTCGGATGGGAGCAGGGAGACACCCTGTAACACGAGAAAGGAAGACAGTCCATGAGACGGCCGCTCCGAACAAACCACCATACCCACTAGATGGAAAGGCAAGCACCCATGCACAAATTAACACTGCAATTTACCCTTCACAGGCCATGCGCCCTATGGACAACTCAAGCCAGGAGCTCAGCCTGGCGGACCCACATCGTGGAGAATAACCTGCTGGCAGCTCCACCTGGGCAGAAACTGCCCCAAAAGAAGGAATGGGGAATCACAGGTGGGAAAGCCCTGGGCACCCAGGCAGCCAAGCGAGAAAAAGGGTTGGGAGAGGACCATCAGGATCAGGCGTGCAATCAATCCACACCAAACAGCCCGGTAAACCACACGACCGCTCACCAAACTGTTAGGCATCCACAGTGACAACCTAAGAAAGGAAGAAGGGACAGCCATAGCTGCCTACCAGGCCTGCAACCAGAGCACACAACCCACCGGAGACCGACTGAATTAACCGACTGTGACCGTTTTGCCATCAGCCAGGAGCAACGCACCCCCCTTAGGCTGTTACTCACCGCATTCTCCGAGAGGCCCAGCACGCATAAACGAATGGCATAGAGTGAGCAGCTCCACAATGCTGCAGTGCACCCATACTGCTAGAGCGACCGTCAGAGCACCGCCCTGCAGTGCCGCAACAAGCCCAGGGATTTTCATAGTCCAAGGATTCCCCTGGAATCAGGTCCGTAAAAGAAAGTCTAAAACTGCACACAGCTCAGATAGGCTACTGACAACAGACCACCAAGAGAGGCTAAACACAGAGCCGCCGCAGGCCGAACAACTGGCAGCCGAGGAGATCCCGCCACCCTTGCAACCCAGATACGACCATCCCAGCTAGAGGAAGGCCCCGCAGACCATCGGCCGAACGCAAGCTGTGCCAACATAACCAGCACAGCGAGACCATAAGACTCCCCCCCCCCCCCCAGGTCTAATGTTGGCAGCCCGACCAACAGTCCACATCCCTAGATTAAAGAGACGAGGAGCCTCAAAACGCCCCACCAGGATACAGATAGGAACAAATTGTGCAATAGTGGAGACTGCGGCACCAGAGATCCAAGACAATGACCTTGAGCAAGGGTCAGGAGATCAGCAGAGCCACGGCAACCACCACATACGCCCCATGGCCAAAGAAAGGCACCTATAGCCGGGTAAAAGTAACAGTGACCCAACACAAAACAAAACTGCTGCACCATGTGCAGATGGAGCACCCCAAGCAGGCAATACACTGCCCAGACCAGCAGTCAAAAACTGGTGGCTAGCCCTGGCGCACCCCAGAGCCACGTAGGCCGCACAACTGAGTGCCGAGGAGACCCTAATCCTGGCATATCCTACAGCCCATCCTGGCCCTGCAGCCCTCTGTCTGGAAGAAAGCAGAGCCAAGAAGCTTTCAAGAAATAACCATGCTCTAACAATGTAACTGAACACATGAGTGTAACACTAGGAGTCTAACCCATAACTGTCGGAGCAAGAGGCGAAAACCAAAACCACTGACTAGGCCAGGGTGACTCACCCTGCTCAAACCTCCAAGCAACCAAGACTGATGAGAACCCCAGTAGAAAGAACATCAAACACAAAACTAAGAGAGAGAGAGAAAAAGAGAAAGAGACCCCCTACTGTAGAAAAGAGCACAGTCTGTTGCATGGCCACCCAGGAACACATCTCGGCAGGAGAAAGGCACAGTAGACCGCCAGCCGAACGAACACGGCACCAAGCCAAATAAAACACCTTCCAGGAGCCCTGCCACGCCCACCTGACAGGAAAAAAGCACACAAACATAAGTTCAAATAGTCCCATACAGAAACACCCTTGTATACCTACATGTATCCCAGATACCCACCCTACAAGACGTTCCTAGATCCCACCCACGGAGCAGGTCCTTGAAGACAAAGACACTCAAATGTACACACACACACACACACACACTGCTTTAGACTGTAGGGGCATGCCCTTAAGTTCCCAAGTGTCTCTTCGGATGCCGTTGCACACTGTCAGTGACCTGTGCATGCCATCAGACACCCACACGTCAATCACCCACACATTGTATCCGATCCAGCCACACCAGTGCTTTAAATGGAAAAAAATAAGTGCAGGTACTCATCAATTTAAGCAGTGAATGGAGGTGGGGCAATTGTGGGCGGGGCTAGAGGCGGAGCTTGGAGGCAGGCATTTAATGGGAGCCACATTTTCTTAGTGCCAATTGTGCTTGATAATACAGAAATATTTCTGCTATCTGTAGAGTATTTGGTTTTTCCTTCCATGTGCAAAAGGATACATTTATTATTGTGGGAATATCATACCAATGCAGATTGTCTCTGAGCCTAGGCACATATGAAACATAAAAGTGATTTGCCCAGAATCACAGGATGTTGAGCTGAAGCTGGGACTCAAACCTATTTCCATAGTTACTTATTAGGCAGCTCTGACCCTAACATTACATCCTCACAATTTTCCTATCTGGGAAAGATGCCTCACAGTCAATGCAAACATAACCCCCCCCCCCACACACACAAAGGCCTGAAAGACACTGTAAACTTTGATTGCTTTAGGTTAATTAAAACCGTTACAAAGACACTGGAGCGAAGGTGCTAACAACAGGCACACAGTAAAGCCAATTCACTAATTCTCCCCCTTTCCCAGCAAACTATAGCTTCAGGGCGCTATCCTGGACAAGCAGGGAAGAAAAGCAAAGAGACCCTTAGGCACCATCTCATCGCCCAATGCCTGCCTTCCCAAACTACTGATGCTGGGTAGTGTGTGAAATCTCCCCCACCCTCACCCCTCCTCACAGACTTGTGCTGAGAGGTGCATTCATCTTGGGTGTCACGCTGTAATTAGATTTGTGGGGTAGGGGATAGGCTCCGAGTCCCACACCTACAGTGTGATTGACTCGGCAGCGTCTGATTGGACCCTTAACTCTTATTCAGGGAGGGGCGCAGGGCATCCACAACCCTAAACGAGACCTTAATTGATGCAAATGAGCCGCTGCGGGATGCTCAGCAGCGGCTCCATTCAGAGGTGTGTACACTGCCCCTCCCTCCTTTCTACCTTCTCTTTTTTCAGCAGCAGCTGAGCAGAGCACTTTCTGCGCAGCAGCACAACCCCAATGCCATCGAGTCTCTTGCCTGACTTTCCCCTAAGAGTACCGGTACTGTCCTTGAACGAAGGAAAAGTGCCGGTACTCAAAGGGAGAAAAATAAAAAGTGCCGGTACTCCGTACCGGTGAGTACCGGCCCATTTAAAGCACTGAGCCACACTCCCCACTCGTGCCCAGACTCTCGCACACCCTCAGAACGCAGAGGACGTGAGATCTCCAGGTACAGAATCAGACACACAAACACACACACACACACAGCACAGATTGTGGGACAGTCTGCCACTGAAGTGTGTTGTCACCGCAAGTAAGCACTACAATTGGAAAGCACCAGCGCCCTCGACAATCAGGAGTCTCCAAAAACCAGAAGACACTTTTGGCGGAGGGCCAGGGATCCGAAAAGGCCCTTCAGCTGATGGTAGTTGTTGCAGCCCCGGCCGGGGTGTCTTCTTACCACAGCTCGCTTTTGTAGCCCGCCTTCGGGGCCGGGGCTCTCTTGGGCAGCAGCGCGGCGTGCACGCCGGGGATCACGCCTCCCGCGGGGATGGTGACTCTGCCCAGCACCCGGCAGAGCTCCTGGTCGAAGCGGACGGCCAGCTGCAGGTGCCGGGGGGTGATGCGGCTCTTCTTGTCGTCCCGGGCCGCGTTGCCGGCCAGCTCCAGGATCTCGGAGGTCAGGTACTCCAGGACCGCGGCCAGGTAGACCGGGGCACCGGCGCCCACCCGCTTGGCGTACCTTCCCTTGCGGAGCAGCCTGTGCACCCGGCCCACGGGGAACTGCAGCCCGGCGCGGGAGGAGCGGCTCCGGGCCTTGGCGCGGGTCTTGCCTCCTTGCCTCCCCCGGGCAGACATGGCGAACCGCACCCAACACAAACAACAATTATAAGGTCTCTCCAAGACTGCAGCCTATAAAGACTCGGGGATGGCGTTATTGGTTAATAACGGAAGACACAACTTTCCATTGGAGAGAAGGACGTTGTTATTGTCACCAATCAGAGCCCAAGCAGAGTATTAGGACGGAAACTGGAGGGATTAAGGAGACAAACAGAGCTGGCAGATTACACTAACCAGACCAACCAGATGACGTGAGCATTCCGGAAGGCTGGCGGTCACTGCCTGTCAGTGTACTGAAGATGCTGTCTGACTCATCCCGAGAGGAACTTTGGTGGATCTGCACGCACTTCCCAGCATCCACCTCGACCCTGATGCAGCAGGATGCGCTAAAAACCCTTGATAGCTTCATAGCTGCCAAGGTTTCAGATTGCCATGTGTGACATTTTCATAATTTCAGTGAAATTATGAGTGACATTTCAACAACTATGAGTGACACTTTCTCGTGTGCTAAAATCATCCAATGAAGATGAGGGAAGCTTCTAAATATCAGAAATTACAGCCATTTGAGCAAGAAGAAACTCCAAGAAGTTTTTGAAACTGCTGCAGAGCACCAGAAATGGAAGGGCACTAACCCTAGTGCCAGGGTCGGATTGGGATCACAATTTGGCCCGGGCACTGACGAAAAAAGTGGCCCATGTTCAAGGGGCGTGGCATACATTTAAGGGGAGTGGCCTACAGTTAAGGGGCGTGGCCCACATTCAAGGGGCGTGCCCTTTCATGAAACACTATTTGGTTACTCTTTGAGGTCTAATTCGTAGAGAAATATTTAGTAAATTAAGCCTTTTAAAGCTTACAGAGCAAGTAACATTGGTAAAGACTAGGAGCACTGCAGTTCTGATACCTGAATACTTACTTGCAGTCTTAACCCCCTGCACAATGTCGTTAGATACTCTTTCCCAACCAGCTATGTCCTAGACTCTAATCATCACAAAGTCAAGGAGAAAGGGTAAGACTGGAATCTCTGGGAACAGAACATGTAATAACAAAAGTAAGAACTCACAAATGAGGAAAAGGCAGTCTGGGGTGTAAAGAATGCTGAAAAAATGTATCTGTGCAATCTAGTCATAAATTTATTTCACAGCCAGCAGCTGATGTCTATATAAAAAAAACACAGTTTTATTCATATCTGTTGCTGCCTTCAAGTCTGGGCCATGAGGAGACTGAGGATTACTCAATTAACCATGAAAATGATAGAAAATCTGAAAAAAGGAATTCTAACCTGAACATGCTAGAAAAGTGAATTCTTCTGCACAGAGAAAGAAGTGCCAAGTTTGCAAATTTTGCTTAGGCCTCGAACAAGGCTTAGCTCAGAATGAGGCTAAACAGCTCTCTTTTGAGAAAGCACATTACACAAAGTCTTAGACATGTCCTGAAATCAACACACAAACATGTTGCCACATTAGAGTGCAGTCAGTCCTACACACTACAAACAAAAACTAACCAAAACGTACTAATTAATATTTTTGGCATATAGAGAAATATGCCCCTTGTGCGCATTTTGGATGAGGCCTTTAAAATAAAGTTACATTGTTAACTGGTACACAAATGAATCAGTAAATTGTGCAAAGAAATGGTAAACAAAATGGTTCCTACCTGTTCCTTCTTGCTTCAGAGGAAGGGATCGGCTAGCAACACATTGCATTTCTGGGTGCTGGATGTGGCAAGTCAAGTAAACCTTTGAGGAAGACCTACTGCACTGAGTCTAGTGCAGTATTTTCTGGATTCGGTGGGACGACGATTGAGGCACACTAGATGTAGCTTTGAGTACTGCTTTACTCAGCCTACTTTGGTCAGCCCTGTGGAGAGTGGGATGCCAAGGGGATTAGATGGCCCCTCTTGAGTTAGAGCTTGGCAGGGTGGTGCATCTGGTTAGAAGAGTAACCAAATAGAAAAGGCAGGATGAACACTCTGTAGTTCTGTATGGGAGGGTCAGGACTAGGGTGACCAACTGGCATGGGTGCAAATTCAGGATGGGGAGTGTACAAATTCAGGACAAAGGGTCAACATTCAGAACAAAACTTCTGGACAAAAGGTACGTTTTACAGACCCATCAGAGGAGGTTGCGCATTATTATG
This sequence comes from Lissotriton vulgaris, assembly GCF_964263255.1. Classification (NCBI taxonomy): domain Eukaryota; kingdom Metazoa; phylum Chordata; class Amphibia; order Caudata; family Salamandridae; genus Lissotriton; species Lissotriton vulgaris. Next base: position 2,004,674,409 of record NC_141691.1, on the reverse strand, counting down.
TAAGTAAATATACAACAATTTAAGCACTAGTCAAAATAAGTTTATATCAGGGTGAACCAATCGTGTACTTCACGGTTTTTCAGTATGCACGCAGCTTTGATCAACTGTGCAGGTCTTTTTGTGATATTTCATATGATAATAATCTATATATATATATGGTTACAGCACTGGGTTGTCCAGTCTGATATTTTGTTTACAATTCATGGTCCAGAACATACATCCAACCACCCTCCGGTGCTGGCGGAATTCCCCGAGTTACAGGTGGATCTCCTCACCTCCCTCATGCACCAAGTGAAGTCGGGTTCCCCCAGAGACCCAGCACCCCCACATATCCTGGTCTCCGCCACTCAAACCATTCTTCCCACACTGCTCAGAGTACTTAATACCTCGATCTCTACCAGCACAGTACTCTGCATCAGGGTCTGCCGCTCTAACCATTGAGCCACATTTATCCAGCCATCCCTTCACTTACTCTCTCACCCACCTTTTCAAAATAATTGTGAGCTGAGCCTTTGTCCGCAGAATTGCAGACAGAAGAGACTCATCAGGAACTCACCCCTCGCTGTAGTTCTTAAAGCAAAGGGAGGGGTTCAAGATGCCCCTGCACATAGTCAATCTGAAACCTTGGAAGTCATGAGTCTTGCATGATGCACAGTGCCAGGCCCTGAGGTGTCTGTGACATGGTGTTGTTTCCAGGGCTTTAAGTGGGATGACAAAACTGAGGGGTCTCTCCAAAGGAGGTGTTCAATGTAATTAAGGGCGTAGCTTAAAACACCTAAGCTACAAATCTGTGCTTAGCATAGTGTGCCGCCCGACTGGTATTTTGCTGCTTCTGTCATTGCGTTCAGATATATAATACAGCAAGTAATGTTACACCTACAACAAGCCAGAACTATAGGTTTTGTCAATGGTTGTTAGTTGCATAAAATAGAAAAGCTGCAACCATGACTTCCTTGAATGTAATATTGAAAATGCATCAGTTCTAAGAAAGAACTATAACCCTTTTTCGGTCGAGGTAATATCCGGTCTGCTGAAGGCAGACCGGAAGTCCGAGATTTAATGTTTCTTAGTGTTGGACTATTGTCCCGCCTCTGTTTTTGCCTCTCTCCAATTGGCTGGCTTCCTAAACGGAGGCCAGCCATTGGAGGAGAGAGCTGTCCCTCCGAATAGGCTCCGTCTTTTTCGGATTTGGGGGGCGTAAGTTTTGCTGTTCTTTAGACAGTGACATCATCCATCACTCAGGACAGCAAAACCACGCCCCCGAATCCGAAATTTTTCAGAAGCTTTTGGCCGCCATTGTTGCCTGTCCACCGCCGAGTCTTCAAGTGAAGAGAGCCTCCTCCTCGAGTCGCCCGCTGGCCTGAAGGCAGCACCGCATTGAAGGTGAGCCGTTTTCCTGCAGAGCTGTTCCCGCCCCCTCCCGCTGTGTCTGCAGCCCGCCTGCACAGGATCTCAGCGTCGGGGAGGGGAGGGAAGTTAGTTTTGTCACCAACTTGGAACTGGCTTTGAAAGGCACTGACGGAGAGCCACAGAGGGAAGGGCGTGGGGCAAGGAAGCGAGGCATTGAAACCGAAAGGATGTGACCATGCGGTGGCAATGGGCGTGTTTGTGTAGAGCCAGCCCGCCTCACACATTTATTACTGTTATCTGGCCTCAGCCGAGGTGACGATGATGAGGAGAGCTGCGGGATAGGTGTCACCCGAGGCGTCGAGAGCTCAAGTCCCTGACAGACTGCAGAGCGCGCGCCTTGTTTACATCTGCCCAGGCAGTCTCACGTGAAGGTGGAACACAAACGGCTCCTCTTCCTGAATCTGCTCAACTCAGACCGGAGGAGCGCACCGTCTTATTGGCTCAGGTGATTCTACCCAGACTTTTCCAGTGATTCAGAATCGCAGGTGAGGCCCTGAAAGTGTTTTTTCTTTTTTTTGTCAAAGATCGGAGTCTCTTAAAATTGTTGAACGAGCACGGCCTTCTTTTGCCCTCTTGGGGATTTATAAAATGTTGTTGACTTGTCTTCAGAAGAATGTAGCTTGATGGGGTGGAGTGGACTCTCAATGCTGATGAAGGCAACGTGCTGGGTGGTTTTCGCAGCGGTAGAAGGCGCTATGCAAATGGAGGTTGCATAAGATATACGGGTGGTGGGGATAGCATTAGATATACATGCGGGGCAGGTGGATGTGGGGGGGGTGAGGTAGCCACTGTGATGATGAGAAGTCTCAACACACCCTGCTTTTGAAAGCGATGTATGCCTGTGGCAGTGTGTGGGGTCGACTGTGGGCATCATCAGAAGTCGTGCTATTTGTACTCTTTGTAGAAGAGAGCCACCCAAGTCTCATTGTGCCACGTGGTTTTGTTGCCCTCCCAGACGTACACATCCTATAGTTAGAGAGTCCATGGACGCTATTCTCAAATTGTGACTAGGGTCCATGCTGGCACAAGAATCTCTAGTGACTTGTGGCACACGTTGCTGTGACAAACTACCCCTGGGAAGGGCTCCCGGGGCCTAGACTAAATTAGGCTCCCTTATTAGCCCTTTTGTGGTTAATAATTACATTAACAAAGTGCATAGTCTAGCTGTTTAACTAAGCCGGGGACTTGCCCTTCCTCCCCCGCCCCCACGTGAATCAAGATATTTCTGAGGCATCCCTGCCTCTCGGCAGCATCCCGCCTCCTCTGGGTACCATCTGCGCCCTCCCAGACGGGGAGCATCCCTAATTCGAAGAGAATGGGACATCTGAGGACATGGATGTGTGCTTTGCTACCGGAGCCCTTTAACTGGCCATATGACGGCCAGTGTCTGCAGGAACATCAGGACAGCCTGCCCGCCTCTTCCTGCCTGCCCACGTGACGGCATCAGCTAGCAGAGTAGATGGGGCTATTGGTTTGTGCCTGCTGACTTGCATAGTAAGGGTGACGCGAGCCTCGTCGCCAGGATAACGCATCTATCAATAACTAGCTGCCCTTTTAAGGTTCACGAGGGTGGTGGTGGTAATTAGATTCATGTTCTTAATTGGCGCTAATTGTGTGGGAAACACCAATTCATTGCGCCATTGTGACATGTGAGCTGTATTATACAAACAGTATTAAGGGGGTGCTCTGACACAACAGCTGTTACTTTTCTACAAATGAGTGGTAATACATAGCGACCTTCGAAGGATGAAAGCTTAAATAGGCCCAGCAGTTGTTCTCCAGATTAAATGATTCTGCGGTTGATGCATGGGTCCCCTATACCGCAGCACCCCAAACTGAAATTGCTTCTGGGCCCTTTACAGTTTGAACCAGGGTTCTCCAAAATAGGTCCTGGAGGGCCGGATCCTTGGTAGATTTTTAGCATATCCACATTTAGATAAATGTATTCATTTAAAAATCTGGCATGGATCCGGCCTTCCAGGACCGGCATTGGAGAACTCTGGTCTAAATAGCAAAGTGCAGTTACTTTTAAAAAGTGCATTTTACAAGGCGCAGATTAACAAAGTAAGACTCTCTCGAGTTTAGTGCGAGGGGCAAAATCCTCACGCTTCTCAAAGACCTTTTCTTTTGGCTAAGAAGGGCGCAGAGGCACTTGCAGTTTAAAGAGACGTGCCCACTGTCGCCTAGTTTTGGTTACGAACCAAATGCCGAATTAAAAGGCAGATTTCCTGATACCGGAGGCAGCAATTTGGGCAAAACACCTCACGCTCCCTGAGCTAACACCAATATATTGTGAGATAAAAAGTTTTCTTGATATTTGTGTCACATCTTTAAACCTCAAGATGCCCAAGATGGTATCGAGAATGAACTGCACCCACAGTGGAGACAAAATAATAACTAGGATTATGGCATTGATTCGCCCTACCAAAAATCAGGATGCAAATTACAACATGTTCCTTGAGCAAAAAGGCTAGAAACATACTTTTCAGCCTTAAATCAATTTTTCTTGTCTGAAGTCTCCCTTGTTGTGTGACATTAACGCCCCATCCATGATTCATGGAATCCGCTTATTGGGGTAGTCACTTTTCATAAAAGCAACCGGCACAGACCTAGGTGCCCTACATGTTTTGCGATTTCTGTTATGAATTAAGTATTCCGGTTTCGTGAGGCATGACATACACGGGCAATGTCGTACACTCCTCATTCTACCCTTTGTTGTGTCGTGCGGGGGTCCACGGGTAGGGTTAGATGGCAACCTACACTCGGGGGCACTCTGGGATGATATAGACTAAGCACGGAGCCTAGGCCTAGAAATAAAGAGTCGGACACTGTGGGCTATGTTTGCTTGCTGGTCACGTCATCGCCAACTGGCGTACGCACGCTCGCAGACCCTTTTTATTTGCAGGGTCACGTGGGTCCACGCTGTGCGCCTGTTGCGGCACAGGCGCGTAACAACTAGAACACAACATTCCTCTCCAACCACAAAAACAAAATAAGAACAAAAACTAAAATAAAGAGCAGTAAACCAGTTTGTTATGGCAGAGTTCAAAACACCAACGGGCGATGAGCCTCAGGGCCCCTGGACTTCAACATGCAGTCTCAGAACGTGAAGTTCAAACATCATAATGTAAAATAGTGGAACAGTCTTACGTGAAGTAGTCCCGCAGTCGGCGGGATGGCTCTGGATTCCTTCTCAACTGGTAACGACCGGGACCCCTGCTCGGCATGGCACCAGCCCCAGCCGGGGAAGGTTGTCGTTGGTCATTGGCCACGGGACTGTTCCCACTTTTGTCCATGACACTGTTGTAGCAGCATTCCTTGCTCGTCCTCTGCCACAAAGATGTTGGCCGTGATAGAACGATCTCCGTGCGAGATGGATGTTTTGAATTTGCCTCAAATTTTTAGAGGAGTGTCTTGGCCGTATGCGAAGACGGTGATTGGTGACGGGATGAGCATAGGGGTGGATCCATGGCCTAGTACAGGGAGGCTGCCAGAAGGTTGATGGTCGCTCCAGTGTCTACCACAGCCCCGAGTTCCTGTTCTCCCATCTGGATACCACATTGTGGTAATCGCCTGGTCCTGCTGACGGCCGTGCCGATCATATGTACTCGGTGGACGACCCTTTCTTCTTCCTCCTCGTCGTCCATATCGCTCTGGCCGGGGTCTCCCTCTGGTATGGTGTTTACCACTTGTCTTGGTCTCCTGTATTTCTTGGACCGACAGACTTTTTCAAAATGGTTAAAGCGACCACACCCGGAGCATCGCTTCCCCTTTGCCGGGCATTCTGCTGCTGAGTGAGGGGATCCTCCGCAGTACCCGCACGTCTTTCCTGGTGCACTTGCAGTGGCCCCTGTGGCTCCGGTGCCTTTCTTGGTCCATTTCGTAGTAGGCTTTACGGTCACCCTGTTGACTGGTTCTGCCTTCACTGGGGCCTGGAGGGCCGCCTCCATGTGGGCCGCACGGGCCTTTGACAGCTCTTTGGTGCACCCTAGAGTTAAGATGTCCGCCAGGGGCTTTCCTGATTCCTCCAGGATGCGTTCTCAAAGTTTAGCTGATGCGCATCCCTGGATTATCTGTCCTCTTATCTCCTCAGTGACATCTGTGAATCCGCAGGTCGAGGCTAAGTTCTTTAATCGGGCGTGATATGCGTACAATGACTCTTCTGGCAGCTGCCGCGCTTGTCTGAAGATGAACCGCTCATAGTCCTGATTGGCCATGGGCTCGAAGTACCTGTTCAGTGCTTCTATCAATGTGCGGTGAGTCTTCGGGGACGCTTCTACAAGAGTCTTTGCGATGTTGTGGACGTCTTTACCCCCGAGATGCAGGACCATAGTTCTTTTCTGATCCTTGTGGACTTTGGTGGCCTCAAAGAAAACTAGCAGCCTGTCGACCCAGTCTTTCCATTTTGGAGCTAGTGACGATGGCGAACCTTCTACTAGGAAGGGTTCGATTGGCGGTATTGTTGCCATGTTCATGATGGCGTCGCGCTGATGACCTTGTAGGGTACTCCGGGCTCCCTCTTTGCGGTGGTGCTTTGATGGGGAGTCGCCAGTGACCAATGCTTGTTGGGTGGCTACCAGCAGCCTCCTGGATTGGAGTGTGGTGATTCTCTACGTGCAGCAGTGTTGTGCCCCTGTGTTATGAGGGTATGGTGTGTCCCTCTGCTTGATTAAATTAAGTGTCCTTTTCCCTTTATTGTATTTTTGTTTTTGGCACTGCCAATGCTTTGTTCTGTTCATGTCCTTTTGCGAGACTGGGGCCTGGTGCAGTGCAGTGCGCGGTGCCTCTGTGGGAGCCTGTTCCACCCCTTCCTTGCAGCAGATCGACGCTGGGGCCCTCTTCACGGGACGCGCGGAGGAGATGGGGGCGTGGCAGTGTCCTCGTGGCGGCAGTGCGCTTCAACGCGTCGGCTCTCCCACCGATGTGCGGCGCTGCGCGAGGATGGTGAGGCTCTTCGAGCCGTCTCGGGGCAATCCGATGGTGCTGGCGCGCCGTTATCTGTGGAGGCGAGGGCTTTTGTGTGTAGGTGCACCCAACGCCAGTAGGCACTTCGGCGTGCCCCGTATGCTTTCGCGCACACCGGTCGATGGTCCGGGCGTGCGCCCCCTCCCAGCAGGCACTGCGGCTCACCTTGCTGGCACCAGCGATCCCTGGTCGACGGTCTGGGCGAGATGCTGACGAGCCTCCGGGACCCCAGGGGCAAGAGCGCCGCGAGCCGATGACAGAGCTCGCGGCTGCCCCACAGAAGGACGCTTGCACACACACAGCGAGGGTACACCCACCCTCGTCGCCAGCTGTTGTGTCGTGCGGGGGTCCACGGGTAGGGTTAGATGGCAACCTACACTCGGGGGCACTCTGGGATGATATAGACTAAGCACTTCGCCTAGGCCTAGAAATAAAGAGTCGGACACTGTGGGCTATGTTTGCTTGCTGGTCACGTCGTCGCCAACTGGCGTACGCACGCTCGCAGACCCTTTTTATTTGCAGGGTCACGTGGGTCCACTCTGTGCGCCTGTTGCGGCACAGGCGCGTAACAACTAGAACACAACACCCTTCACAAAACACAGGTGTTACTTTCTGCCTTGTTTTTTTACTCTTACTCCTTCCCCTTTAATGGCATGAGACTTGTATCCTTCATATTCTGTTCTCAGAACTTTCCTGATGATGCATTCTTTGTCTCTGAGTCAGTTGCATATGGACTCTGAAGCTACATGTATGATGCTGTGCTGCTGAATAAATCTACTTGGAATTTAACCTGTTTTCTGGATTATTACATATTTTGGCGACGAGGACTCCAGCCATCTACAGCACAGGAGCGAAGTGAACCCTATTTTTTCTCTTCTGAAACTGTCTTTAAGACTTTTATGGTTCTTTTGCCTTCCAGTCTTTTTAAAAATTGGAACTTTGGATCTGTGCCTTTTGGGATTTATTTCTCTATTTTCCTCACAGCCTAAGAGAATTTCCCTGTGTTTTCCTGCAATTTTGCTTCATATTTGGACTTGTGCATCTTTCAATTCCTTCTACTGGCTCAGCGCGTTACTCAAGAATCCTAGCTTGCTGTCTGGATACCATAACGCTCAGCTGTGGAATTCGCCTTCTTATGTGAAGATTCTGACCTGTTGCCTGGATACTCAGATGCCGAGGTGAACTAACGAAGCGTCAACACGTCAGCGCTCTTGGAACCAAGCTGCAAGACGTCAACGCTGCCCAGCAACCAAGCTTCGTTGTGTACGCGTCATCTCCTGGCAACGCGTTTCTATTTATACGCGTCATCTCCTGGCAACGCGTCTTTATTTATACGCGTCATCTCCTGGCAACACGTCTCCTCATGATACACGCAGCGTGCGTAGCGTCATACGTTTAACGCCGCGTACCGCCATTTTGTTTATTTTGGCATTTCATCTCCTAGCAACAATCGCGGCATTTCTGACTTGCCGATCATTAACGAAGGAGTTACGTTTTGCTGGCAATTACTGAGGAGCTGCTGTGTGGTATTTACAGCGTTTCTTTGAGCACCCAACTATTTTCCAAACATTTTTACATCGTTTATTCATTTTCATTCAAAATTTGGTACTTTGTTGCTATCACTTGGAGAATCTCAACTTTTATTAACTCTATGTTTACTTATGTTTGCCTTTCATATCACAGTGTATTTTCCATGATATAGTACAATTTGTTCATGATAACGTTCTACATATAATATTTTCTTCACAGTGCATCTCAAAATTTCATTTTACTTGTGTATACTATTACTGTCATTGAGTTATTTAAAATGCAATTTGACCCTCCTGCAAAATTTTTACAAGTTAAGGGTGATCCACCTTTGCCTTGGGCAAGATGGAAGGAAGAGTTTTTCAATTATATGAAGGCTATTGATGGAGAGCGAATGGGTGCAGAGAGAAAAAAGAGTATATTATTGCATTGCTTGGGCTCAGAAGGGCAAGACATTTTTAGAACTTTACCTATTGTTGTTCTGCCCTCTGGAAGTGGTGATAACCTCAATGTTTACTCTGAAGCACTTGCTAGACTGGAAAAAAGATTTAAACCTACTGCTAATATTGCCCTTAATCGTTTCAAATTTTATACCAGGGCACAGAAACAGGATGAATCATTTGATGATTTTCTTACTTCATTGAGAGCATTAACTTTACGCTGTAACTTTGGTACAATGGCCGATGAAATGATACGTGACCAAATTATTGTTCACGTCAAAAACAAGAAAGTCCAAGATAAATTATGGTGTTTAGGTGACCCCACCCTGGAGGAAAGTATTGCTATTGCTAAGTCTACAGAGATGTCTGAAAAATGGATGAATATTGTAGAGAAACAGAGTACTAATACTAGTAAAACCAACATTGAGGAAGAAGTATGCCTTGTTAAGCCCAAAAATGAAGGAAAAATTTTACTGCTACACATTTGGGTACGAAGAATGTGTCAAGAGGTAATTACAGGAAACCTGATTTTAACAGCAATTCAGTTTCTTGTTTTAGATGTGGAAACAGATCACATATTGCCTCTTTCCAAGGTTGTCCTGCCCTGAATAGAACTTGTAATATATGTGGTAAAATGGGACACTTTGGGAATGTCTGTAGAGAAAAACGTTTCAATACACAGGGGCGAGCGGGGCATCCACGTCCTATTTCCAATTTTCCCACTTCTGCCAAAGTTTCTTCTGTTAATGATGCTGAAACCACAACACAAGAACTTACTAGAGGCTATGTTGTCTCTATCATTCAAAGTGGTACTGTTGTCTCAATTAGTAAGAAATCACCTAAGTCTATGTTTGGCATTGTTGGGATTGAGGTTGAATTGATGGTGGATTCAGGATCCCCATGGACCATCATAACAAAGCAATATTTTGATGAGAAGTTACAGAATGTATGTGATTTTTCTAAGTTACAACCATCTGACATTCTAGCAGAAAGTTTTAATGGAGGCAATATTTCCATTGAAGGATTTTTGTGTGTTCCTCTAACTTTCAGGGGTAGGTTGGCTCACATCAAACTATACATTGCTATCAAGGGTGCAAATGTTCTAGGATGGCAAGATCAGTGGGAACTTGGTATCAAGTTGAATCCACGAGCTAAGGATCCCATTGAGCTTTGTAGCGACCAAGAGATGGTTAACACCATTAGTAATGGGGGAGAGGAGGTTACTTCATTATGGAGTAGTAAATTTGATAAAGTGTTTTGTGATCAACTGGGGAAGTTGAAAGGGTTTGCACACAAAATAGTGCTAAAGGAAGGAGCTATTCCTGTTAAGCAGAGATTAAGAGGTGTACCTCTTAATGTCAGGTCTGAGTTAAAAGATATGCTGGATGATCTATTAAAGGTTGACATCATCGAACCCATAGAGTCTTCGGAATGGGTTTCACCCATAGTTCTCGTACGTAAACCGGATCAAAAGTTGAGAGTCTGTATTGATTTGAGAGCTCTAAATTCAAATATTGTCATAGATTGCCATCCGCTCCCGAATATAAATGAACTTGTTTCTCTATTTGAAGGTGCGCAGATTTTCTCTACCTTAGATCTTAGGTCAGTGTACCACCAAAGAGAGTTGACGGAAGAATCTAAAAAATTCACTGCCTTCATTACACCCATGGGTCTCTTCCAATACAGGAGAATGCCATTTGGATTGGCTTCAGCTGCTTCTGTTTTCCAGCGTGTAATGTTTCAGATATTCAGGGATCTTGATTCTTTTGTTAAGTGCTTTCAAGATGACATTCTGATTTTTTCTAAAAATGTTGTTGAACATTCTGCACATCTTGATGAAGTATGTTCCAGATTGCAAAACCATGGTCTTACTCTTAAAGCACATAAATGCAATCTGTTTAAGAAATCAGTGGAGTATTTGGGGCATACCCTTTCAGGCGAAGGATTGATTCCAAAGAAATCTAATGTTGAGGCCATTCTCAATGCCCCAGCTCCTAGTACTAAAGAACAACTTCGGTCCTTTTCAGGAATGTGCGAGTACTACAGCAAATTTGTTGCTAACTTTGCTACTAAAATGGAGCCTTTAAGGAAGCTGTTGAGGCAGAAGAATGAGTTTATTTGGAACACAGAGCAAGAAAAGGCTTTTACTGAGATTAAAAAAGACATTGTAAATTCACCAACTTTAAGACCTTTTAGGATGGGCAAAGAGTGTATTATCACTACGGATGCGAGTTTATATGGTTTGGGGTGTGTGCTGTCTCAGACAGATGGTGTGTCAGAGTGGAATGTTGCTTTTTCATCTAAGACCTTGAGTGAAACAGAACGCAGGTATGCAGTTATCGAGCGAGAGCTACTGTCATGTGTGTGGGCCATTGAACACTTTAGGATCTACATTTGGGGAAGCAAGTTCATATTAAGAACTGATCACAAACCTCTGGTTCATATTCTATCAGTGGGAGGAGGATGGAACTCTACAGCGAGAATTGCACGTTTAACATCAAGACTACAGGAATATAGTTTTACAGCGGAATATATACCAGGAAAGAAAAATGTCACAGCTGATTGTCTATCACGCCTTCCATGTCTTAGTGTAGTTGATGGTATCTCTGGGTGTAAGGATGTTGATTTTGTTTCTGGCTTGCAGGATTTTATTGGTACTCAGTATCAGGATATTACTGAACAATTTTGGCTCAAGTGTCAGGAAGAGGATGATAGGCTGAATACTTTAAGGAAATACTTGTTGGAAGGTTGGCCCAGCAAAGCCAATGTCAGAGAGGATATTGTGCCATTTTTTAACGTTGCTGATGAGTTGTTTTGTGAAGGGAACTTAGTTTTTAAAGGTGACAAGTGTGTTCCACCGGTTGGAGTTCAAGATTTGATACTTAAGTTGGCACACAAGACTCATCCTGGAATCTCTGCTATGAAGCGTCTTATTAGATTGAACTTTTGGTGGCCGTGTTTGGACAGGTTCGTGGATCGTGTGGTTAGAGAATGCAGTGAGTGTTGTGACAAGGACAAGATGTTGAAGGTCTTTGTTCCTCCTCTCAAATCAGTAGTGTGGCCTGAATTTCCGTGGAAAAAAATTGCCTTTGACATTTCTGGTCCGTTTAACATTTTACCTGAGTCTTCTCGTTTTGCTCTGGTGATTATTGATTACCACTCCAAATGGCCAGAGGTAAAATTTGTATCCAAAGTTACTTCTGAGGTCATTATTATGTTTTTTCAGGAAGTGTTTTCTAGAGAGGGTTGTCCTTCTGTTTTGGTGTCAGACAACGGAGTTCAACTTGTCTCGTCAGAGATGCAGTCATTTTTACAATCCTGTAATATCAAACATGTCAGAACTTCTCTCTATGAACCGCATGAGAACGGTCAGGTTGAGCGGTTCAACCGTGTGTTAAAAAACTTTGTTGTAGATTCCATCAAGGAGATGGGTAACTGGTTGAATGCTCTCAGAGAGAAACTTTGGAACTACCGTATAACTCCCCACACCACTACTGAAGTTAGTCCATTTAAATTACTTAAGGGAAGAGATCCAGCATCTGTTATCTGTCCTTGGTGGTTCAAGGAGAAGTGTAAGGGTTTTGGTGATGATTCTGTGGATGTTAAGATTCTTGCGGACAGAGTGGCTTGTAAACAGAGTAAATAGGCTGAATGGTATAACAAGAGGTGGAAAGTAAGAGAGCATGGTTTGGCTGTTGGTGATTGGGTCAAGATTCAGAAACCTTCTTTTGTTAGCAAGGGCATGAGGAAGTATGGCAGACCTATTCAGGTCAAAAATGTTTTTAATAACTCTGTTATCACGCAGGATGGGAAGGTCTGGAATGTAAGCAAAGTTGCGAAGTGTCCTATCCAGTATGGTGCTTATACTCATTCTCAGTCTCAGATTTGTTCCTCTCCTGTACCAGATCAGTTTTCTAGGATTTCTTCCGATACTATTGCTTCCAGAATCAAGGAAGATTCCCGAACTCGAAGGAGACCTATGTCTTTACAGGATTATATATAAGTTATGTCCTTTTGTTCTACACAGTCCTATTTATTTTATTTTATTTTGTTTACCATTTTGTAGGGGAGATGTGTTACATTCTGCCTTGTTATTTTACCCTTACTCCTTCCCCTTTAATGGCATGAGACTTGTATCCTTCATATTCTGTTCTCAGAACTTTCCTGATGATGCATTATTTGTCTCTGAGTCAGTTGCATCTGTACTCTGAAGCTACATGTATGATGCTGTGCTGCTGAATAAATCTACTTGGAATTTAACCTGTTTTCTGGATTATTACAACAGGTCATTAGATTTACCTCAAGAGATGGGTTGCTGCTGTGAGAGCTTTTGCAGCAACAAGAAATCTTTTGAAACAGTAAGTCCCGCCTCATAACAGGAAGTTCTACTATTATAAGTATAGTGTTGTAAACTCTGCTTCAGAACCCTTTTGTAAAGGACATGTACTCCCCCAAGACTCTGCAAAAGTGAAAAAAATCCACTCCAGAGATGTTGCGTGTGCTGCATGCATTGGCCATGTTTATACAGGCAGGAAAAAAAGAACATTTGACGCATTATTAAATGTTCATTTAATATTTTGAAAATATAGTTAGAGGAGCTTCTTGTGTATTCCCAGCAAGGAGTCGTGCTGCCCCTGTGATTTTTGAAGTACTGGAAGTGAAGTTTTACTCTTTCATTTCACTCTAACCTTCAGGTGTGCAGAACATTAATAACTCGCTACCTAAAGGGCATTCTAGCAGCTTTCCTTTCTCTTCCAAAGGTCAGTGCGGAAGACTTATCCTCGAGTCTAGCCGAATAGGAGTTTTCAAGCGATGAAGGAAGATATTTGTTCAACATATTGAATTTTCTCTTTTTGCACCCCTAACTCCTTGACGGACTCTGCCTTTGTTAATCCGTGCCTTGTGGACTTTGCAAAGTTTAATATTTGTATATCTCTAGTGTCTTTGCTCGGGTATCAGTCATTGCTGTGTTGAGCTCGCCTTGTGTCGCTTCCAACATTGGGAAGTAAAAAGGTTGAAATGCAGGTTTGGAATCTAATGTAGACCCTGCCTCTTTCCAGGAGCCAGTAGGACTGAGCGTATTGATAAGTCAGAAACAGAAGAGTATAATGCAAATATTGATTTTTTTCACTCGCTGCTAAATTTGGCATCGGTTTTGAGTTTGTATTGAGCATTCTCCACCTGATATTGTAGTTCTCACTGAATTTGAATAACTTTCACTGGGAGTTTATGTCATATCTTGTTTTTTTAGATCTAGTTGCAGACTTTTTTAATGGCCTGTTCTGGACAATACCAACTCTTAGAGTACAGTCGCGGCTCACATGACTCACAGTTGAGGGGGTCACGCGGGGGGGAATTTAAATAACATTCTAAAAACTTACCTTATCGGGTCCCGTGCTACCTCCGCTCATGGCCGCGTCCCACATTCAGTAGTAACAGGAAGCAGGCATCCTCCCTCCTCTTAGCCAATCACAATTCTGCAATGGCAGTGTTGTGATTGGTGCGGACGGCGCCCGGCCGGGCGCCTGTAGGGAGGCCCTTTTCTCTATATAAGCTGCATGCAGCCTACGTAGAGAAAATGCAGAGTGTGCATGATTGATTTGGTCGGCCCCAGATTGCCAACCAAACAGTCAGGGCCCATAGCATTGGGCATGCCACTCCTCCCTGAACCACCCGCCCACCCACCTGCCCCAACCAGGCATACCCTTCTGCTTTCTCGCAGCGCGAGACGCAGAAACATAAAATGGTATTTAAAGTACCATTTTATGTTTCTACTTCTCGCACTGCGAGAAAGCAGTGGGGCGACACTCCCCCACCCTAATGGAGGAGCCGCACCTGTTATAGTAGGCTTTTGGCTAGCCATTGCCTACCATTTGTTGGCTTTCGTGCCTATCTTAATGATTGCCTTTTATTCAATGGCTTTCCTTCGTCTTGTTGTGTTTGTTCCTCCTCTGGAACATAGCTTTTTTACCATCTATTTGACTGGACAGCTTGTATCCTTCCACAGCTCCACTATACTTTTTAGGTCGAGGACCGAAGGCTGCGCTTGTGCAGTCTGCGGGAGGAGATTTAATGTTTTGGAGTATGGGGGCTTGAACCCTCCTCTCTTCTCCATTGGCTGGCTTCCTAAACGGAGGCCAGCCATTGGAGGAGAGGGGCATCACTCCTTTAAAGCCCCGTCTCTTTCGGATTCGGGGGCGTGTTTTTTGCGTTCTTTCGACTGTGACGTCATCCGTCACTAAGAACGCCAAAACACGCCCCCAATTCCCAAAAAATTCGGAGCTTTGCGGAATGTCTGTATGCCCCTACTCGTCCTCTCTGCTCCTCCCAGATGCTCCTGTCTGGTACGTCCTCTCTGCTCCACCCAGATGCTCCTGTCTGGTACTAGCCCCGTTTATCCTCAGTTTCCTTAATTTTCTTGCATTATATTCTGCCCCTTGTGTTTCCCTCTTCAGTAGTCTTTATTAAGTTTGTTTTTTCTGAGTCTGTTACGTCGTTCATCACTTTTCCTCCCTCTTTCAAATAATGTACGGTCCTGTGCATTTCTAAAGGGCTTAAACGTAGGTGTACCATTATCCCTTAAAGCAACGTTGTTCATCACTTTTCCTCCCTCTTTCAAAAAATGTACGGTCGCGTGTATTTCTAAAGGGTTTAAACGTAGGTGTACCATTATCCCTTAAAGCACTGGGCAGAAAGCCGCGTGCGTGTCAAGCCTCGCTCTGGAAGTGTGCCGGGCGCTATACTTCCGATTCCGGCTTGGAGGTGACCCGTGCTGCCACTGACGGTCATGGCGCTGCGCCTGGGTTGCCTAAGAGCGCTTCAGCTTCTGAGCTCCGGCGGGGTGGGTGTCTGCCCCACTCTTGCCCCTGCCGCCACCCGCTGGTACTCCGTGGCCTCGTCCACCACGCACCACCCCCCCTGCCACCAGGGGAGTGCTGGAGCACGAGGACCAAGATGTCGACTTATACGAGAAGGTGAGCGAGTGCTTCTGTGACGTCATACACTGCATGGGTCAAAGTGTGACGTTATCAGATGCATGCCACGTGACTTTTATATAATACAGGTGTAACGTATAGTCTGTTGTCTCATTCTTTTCTACAGTAAGGTTGCTAGACTCTCAAGTCACCAAGGTCGCAGTGCACTTTTATGGATATATTTCTTCACAGCCGAATGTGTTCTTAAAACTGTAGTCCTGGTTCACTTCCTCTAACCATTTTAAACCAATATTTTTATAAGGAAACCCTGGAAATGGTGACTTATGCCAGTGCCCTTAGTGATTTTAATTCGTCCAGTAATATTTTCCGCAGGTCCCAATACAATATAGCTTACTTCAAATGTCACATGCTCTTTTAATTTACACCTGTGCAAGGGCTTCACAACCTTAATATATCAAATACACTCAACTTCAGTTATTTATTAAGTGCACTTTTTATGGTCCTTATCTTTAAAATGGAAGTTCAACAGCCCTCAGATGTAATGTAGAATGGCAAAAGGTCAAATTCTAAGTAACACATGCCCTCCAGTTATGTGTATTATATTGTCCTGATGGCCCACTGCTCTGTGATGTAGACCCCTGCAATGATTCTACTCTGCTCCAGTATTCACATCTGCTCTAATATACCTGCATTTAAGAGAGGTCTCATGATTGCTTTTTCTGAAATTCGCTCACTTCTAGTTTTTTTGTATCATATACACCACTTCAGGGCTTACATCCTCTGTAATATACCCACTTTAAGATGTCATGTCTGTTAAATATACTACTGTAACTAGGGATCATTCGTTTTTATGTCGAGGACTCCGTTGCACTGCGTAAGCAGTGGGGCGGAGCTCTGAAGATTTTATGTTTTTAGGTGTAGGGGGCTTGAACCTGCCCCTCTTCTCCATTGGCTGGCCTCGTAAATGCTGGCCAGCCATTGGAGGAGAGGGGCGTCACTCCCTGTGTGTGGGGGGCTCTGTGTGTGGGGGGCTCTGTGTGTGTGTGGGGGGGGCTCTGTGTGGCTGTGTGTGTGTGTGTGTGGCTCTGTGTGTGTGTGGGGGGCTCTGTGGATAGCTTTTTTTGTAGGTTGCTCTATGTGTGGGTGGCTCTGTCTATGTGAGGGTGGCTCTGTGTAGGGGCTCTATGTGAATGACTCTGTGTGGGTGGCTCTGTGTGGGTGGCTCTGTATGTGTGTGTGGGTGGCTTTGTGTGTGTGGCTCTGTGTGGGTGTAAATGCAATAGGTCATTCATTTGCGAGCGATTAAGCTATTGGCACTGTAAATGACAATGCCATTTATTTATTAATTAAAAAAAAAATCATGAGCAATGCCAATAGCTCTACCTTTAATAATGCCGAGACCATTGCATTGTAAATGCTTGTTTTTAACTTCTTGCACCGCCTTATTTTGATTAACTGGATTCTCTTGTAGCAGCAAGGATGTTATTGTGCATTTCTTCCTTCTGACAGGATGCCAGAGGCAGTAGGAGGCCACCACATGCTTTAAAGCCCAGACTGACCCATTGTCATTCTGTATGTGGCAATCAGCCGCATTCAGAATGGCAATGGGCGGGTCGGGCTGCTCTTGCGCTCAGAGGAGTGCCAGGCGGCCCCATCAGGGAGTTGAGGCTTCTGGCAGGGGAACAGTGCTGTTCCCCAAAGGCCAAAATTACGGACAAAAGGCGTCCGTAAAAGGGATCATCAAGGACAACGGACGTTAAGTTCCAATTACGGACGGTCCGTGAAATTTATGGATGGTTAGTCACCCTAGTCAGAACTGTCTTCTTCTTGAGCCTTAGGAGTTGGACTCGGTCACTGAAGGCCTACACATGTACTCCTTCCACCTGGGAAGGATAGGAAAAGACTGGCACCTAAGGAGATGAAGATGAAGCAGCAGCCTGTTGAAGCAGGTTTTCTGGGCACCTGAGGGCTGGGCAGGTCTTTGCTTTGATCTCCTGCTGCAACTTCTGGATACGATCCTCCTGGTGGTGGGTGCTGTAGAGTTCAATTTGAAGTTGTCTGATGAAAGCTGCTGGCAAGCTGCTTTTATGTCCCTCACCTGGCTAACGTGGCCGTGGTAATCAGGAGGCGGGAAGGAAATCTATGGATTCTCACCCCCACTTCAATCCAGAAGCTGTGTCTTACTCGCTGACCGAGAAAGGGGGTGTGGTCAGAGCAGTGAGTCAGAAACCTATTTGCCTGCTGTTTTTCCACTCATGCAGGCAATGAGTAAGGGGTGTGTCCATATGGAGGTGAGGCAGGAGCTGGGGAGGGAAAGGAAGGCCACAAACATCACCCAACAAGATCACCCATTGAGGAGCGAGTCACTGGAAATTATGAATACTATGAAATGTTATCTTAGTGCAAGCTTAGACACTCCCAGAATAACCAAAAGAACATAGAAGTAGAATGGTGCACCTGGTAAGAGGTACAGAATGACTTAAGGGTCAGAGCGCAGCCTCCACAACATAAGAAAACCAGGAGAGGAGGCACTAAGGGGAATTAAATACAAATAACAAATTTGCATCAGAAAAGCTGTGTTAAAAAATATGGACATGTTTTTATAAAGTGTCCTCTTTAATTGTCATGGTCCCTTTGCAGAATCATAAAGCATGAACAAATGGGTATTTTATATAGTTGTTTTATCATTTGGCAGTTTTATATAGTGTAAATTCAGCCCAAGACAAAGGCTATTTGAGTTCTATTCATGAGTACCAATTACAGTACACATGATCTGATTTTTTATTTAAGGGCCTGGGCGAGGAAGTGATCTGCCCAGAATCACAGGTTGTTGAGCAGACGCTGGGACTCAAACTTGAATCCCCATCTCTGCAACTCTGGCGTTAGGCCACCTATGCCTATGCACAGACAAGGAATGAAAGTGTGAGGATACTGTTCTTGCGCAGGACACAAGGCCAAGGTGACAATGGCCTACATGCTGAGCAACTGAAAAACCAGCAAGGCCCTTTCCATCACAAAAGTATTCGAGCCCTCCAGCACAAGAGCACCTGAAAAGCAGCGAAGCCCCTGCTATTACTAACATACTCACCCCTCCTCAGACCTTCAGCTCAGGATCACATGAACAGCAGTACGGCCCCTGCAACAATTTGTAAATTAATCAGCACAAAACACAGCTGTTGGATCATCCACAGTAGCCAGGGGGGGGGGGGGGGCGCTAAGGTGAAGATTGTGCGCTTTCAAAACATCACCTGGTCCCCACAGCCAGACCCATTCTTCCTCGCCCACTGTGCCCTGAATGTGAGGGGCTGTGGGCGAGGTGTTAAGACTAACACTGTTTCCCCCTGCATGGGCCCCAGGGGGGCCATGGTGAAAATGGCTCAAAAGGCCTGAGCAACACCTGGCCCCCAGGGAGGCCGATTCTTGTAAACTATCACCCCTCCCCAGCTCGGCCTCAGCGTGATTGCTTTGCAGGGCAGGGGGTGCAGTAGAGGCCACAGCTGATAATCGCTGTATGGCCGCACAGTGAAGAGTTTTCATTTCTGTCTCTGTCTCCGTGCCCTCTGTGGGCCGTTTTTTTCTCCCCTTTCCCAGTCGACAGAGAGCAGACAGCAGAGAGCACTCTCTATGGACTGGGAAAGGGGAGAAAAAAAACGGCCCACAGAGGGCACTGAAACATCGGCCCTTCGGCCGATGCCCGAATGCCCGCAGTGCCAATCCGCCCCTGCCTAGTGCTCCCTCCTGTAACATGACTGTCCTGTAAAGGAATGGGTAAGACCTCTTGCTCCTCCTTCCTAATGATGCTGCAGTTGGAGCATGGTCATGCATCATCACTTCAGGGCCTCTCTCTCTCATGTGGTGGGAGTCGACCCACCAGCTTAAATAGGATGTGAGAGAGGCCGGGCAGGCTGAACCGAAAGTGAACATGCGTTGTGCTGGTGGGGACAGGTAGGGCCTCTCATCCCTTTAAATGATCATGCGGCGGGCTATTGCTTAGAAACTTGACCCCAAGGCCTCTCTCGTGGGGTGTCTGAGACCGTGCATGCCCCAGGGTGTGTGAGTAGAGGAGCCTGACTCAAGTCAAAACAGGTGCCAGTGTGTTGCTGGGTGGGCCGGCGGAAAAACAACACTGACTAGTACACACGTTTGCCGGCCAGCAGCAGGGCCCGGCCGGCTTGCTTCTGCCTGCAAAATCTGCAGAGAGCATGATGAGAGGACTGAGGTGCCTCTGATAATGACCCGCGAGTCGTGATGACCCCCGCCCCCACAGGATGAGAGAGAGCAGAGAGCCCTGGCAAAACATGCACCACCACCCGAAAGTCACAGAAGAGCTGATCGTAAACCCTCTCATTTTATATACATGATTACTTGCGCCATTTTATAAATTAAGTACAATGTAAACAAGCATTGGAAATGCAATAGGTCTTGGATTTTTTTGAGTTAGAGCTAATGGCATTGTAAATGACAATGTCTTTTAGCCATGTGTTATGGAGTGTATGCATGTGGTGAGTAGTAGAAATATGTGGGTTGTATTGGAATTGTATCAATGGTGGCATGCTGCGCTTTAGATGAATATGTTTAAAAGTAAAGTGCACCATACAGCGATTGGTACAATAGTTTATTGTGGATGCGTTAACAATTGATGTGTGCACTGATGGCTGTTGGTGTGTGTGCCCGTAGAAATTGTTCACTGATGGCTGGTGGTGTGTGTGCTTGGTGGAAGCGTGCACTGCTGGCTGGAGGTGTGTGTGCCTGGTGGAAGCGTGCACTGATGGCTGGTGGTGTTTGTGTGTGGTAAAAGCATGGACAGATGGCTGGTGGTGTGTGTGCCTGTTGAAAGCGGGCACTGATGGCTGGTGGTGAGTGCGCCTGGTAACAGGGGGGTTTTTTGCATCTCCCTCGAGGCGTGCGTGCACTGACGGGTGGTGGCGTGTGTATGCCTTGTGAAAGCGTGCATTGATGGTTGCTGGCGTGTGTGTGCCTGATGCTCGCCCTGCACACTCACACACTGCTGGCCCTGGACACCCACACACTGATCACCCTACATACTCACACTCTGCTCGCCCTGCACACTCACACACTGCTGGCCCTGGACGCCCACACACTGATCACCCTGCATACTCACATACTGACCACCCTGCATACTCACATACAGATCACTCTGCATACTCAAACACTCACCCTGCATATTCATATACTGATCACCCTGCATACTAAAACACTGCTCGCCCTGCACACTCACACACTGCTGGCCCTGAACGCCCACATACGGATCACCCTGCATACTCACATAGTGATCACCCTGCGTACTCACATACTGATCACCCTGCATACTCACATACTGATCACCCTGCATTCTCACACTCAGCTCACCCTGCATACTCACACTCTGCTTGCCCTGCACACCCACACACTGATCACCCTACATACTCACACTCTGCTCGCCTTGCACACTCACACACTGCTGGCCCTGGACACCCACACACTGATCACCTTGCATACTCACATACTGATCACCCTGCATACTCACACTCTGCTCGCCCTGCACACTCACACACTGATCACCTTGCATACTCACATACTGATCACCCTGCATACTCACACTCTGCTCGCCCTGCACACTCACACACTGCGGGCCATGGACACCCACATACTGATCACCCTGCATACTCACATACTGATCACCCTGCATACTCACACTCGGCTCACCCTGCATACTCACATACTGATCACTCTGCATACTCAAACACTCACCCTGCATATTCATATACTGATCACCCTGCATACTAAAACACTGCTCGCCCTGCACACTCACACACTGCTGGCCCTGGACACCCACACACTGATCACCTTGCATACTCACATACTGATCACCCTGCAACTCAAACACTCGCCCTGCATATTCACATACTGATCACCCTGCATACTCACCCTCTGCTCGCCCTGCACACTCACACTCTTCTCACCTTGCATACTCACACACTGCTCACCCTGCATACTCGCCCTCTGCTCACCCTGCATACTCACACTCTGCTCACCTTGCATACTCACACTCTGGTCTTGAAACTCATCCATGCAAGAAGCTTTCTTTCTGCGCGAGGAAGCCACTTTCAATGTGGTTTATATAATCAATGCACAACATTAAACAAATGTTTACCACCCTCCACCCCCAAATAAAAAACAGCAACATTTTTAAATTGAGACATTCTGGTAATGCTTTTCGCTTTTAAGAAATAATGCACTGGCCCCCTTTCGATAATGAATTACACAAAGCAGGCCTTCACATGCACGCTTCCAGTCTGAGTCACTGAGGACTTACACAGGCCTTATTTAAAGAGAAAATGCCTTGTTGTAGGTTCAGTGGCATGTTTAACCTTCTGCGAGAATGAGCGTCCACATGTGATCACAAATGGTTTGGAGTATGAATCGGACACTAAATCTTAATACGAGGGAGGGCCCTTTTCTGAGACTAAGGAAGCCTGTAGCGCCCACCTTAAGAGGGACCTTTTATTTTGGCACACAATACCGCACTTGGGATGTACAACTATTGCAGGGTGAGGTATTTACTAGGCACGAGCACTCCCTCAGTACCTTTTGCACACCTCAAACCGAGAGATAGGACGGTAATTCCGCGCGGACTCCTTGGCGCCGAGCTGTAAAACATGGTATAGTACTGTGTTCCCACATCATTTCCCCAGGTTTTAATAGGCGAAAGTTGTGTGTGGGATAACGTGCAGCATTTCTACACCAATTTAGGAGCAAGCTCCTGTTTGATTCCCGCGCTCCCTCGAAAGAGGGCCAAGAAGCTGACTACATGGAATTCGGAGCGTTTCTGTCTGGACAAAGAGCCCCCTCGCACCATGGGAGGGCACGCAGCTCAAGGGGCAGGCAAGGATACAAACTCATTGTAGAGTTGACGCTCTAGTTGGCGTGAGCAGTGTGATGACACGGCACGCCCGCGGCCATGCTGGGATGCGCGTGCATCCCACAGAAAGAGCGCAAGTGTCGGAGCCGGCAATACACAGCGGCTCGGCGCTCTCTGAATGCCTGTAACAGAATAAATAATGTGAACGAGAACAGCGGCTCCTGTCTTCCTTGTAAGGCGCACACCCACATTACAATGGCGACGAGTGTGGGATTTACAAGGTGAAAAAAAACGAACCAGAAACGAGATCGGCCACCGAGCCTTGGGCAGGAGCACAGAGTGAGCAGCACCACGAGCTCATCAGCCATACCCACCACCAACCACAGGACAAGGACATCAGAGAGCGTGGCAGAGCCCACCCACACATAAGGGAGCTTCACAGCCACGGAAGGAGGTGAGAGGGCACTGAAGGAGGGGACAAGACAATAAAGGACCCCACCAACCTCACACCCCAAGGGCTGGAGACCTGGCGACCCCGGGGAAAAGCGAAGGGGAAGACAATAAAAGCCCCCAGAGACAGCCAAAGAAACAGGAGGAGGACGACTCGCCAGGCAGCCCCAAGAGCCATAGTGGGACTGACCCCCCAGAAAAGCGCGAAAAGATGTGTGCCCAATCATCTTCAGCTATGGCACCGGTTCCATTCCTACCCAAACCAGGGGAACCCCTTATGCGGTGGGAAGATTGGAGAGAGTACATAGACAACTTTATAGAAGTGTTGGAGGATGAAAATGAGGAGAAATTTACAAGCCAGAGGAAGAAACGAATACTACTACTCAACCTAGGCCCGGAGGGGCTCAGGGTTTTCAAGAACCTAGTACCCAAGCAACGGGCAAGTACCGATGATGATGTCTACACCCACGCCATCGAGGAATTGAATGAACACTTTCGCCCGGCGGTCTGCGTCTCAATCGACAGATATAATTTCCAGCAAAGGAAACAAGAGATAGGAGAATCAGTCGAGGAATACGTAACAGCATTGAGGAAATTGGCCTCCACGTGCAAGTACGATGCATTCCAGGATGAGTTTATCAAAGATCAGATTGTGATGCACACCACGAGCAAAGCGGTGCAGGAGAAGTTATGGGCGAGCGGTGACACCACGCTGAAGGAAGTCATGGTGACGGTCAAGAAAGCGGAACTTGCAAAGCGTTGTGCCGAGGCGGCGAAAAAAGAGCTGGTGGCCAGACCTATGGTGAACAGGATAGAGGACGAAGGGCCCCGGAGAGACGGCAAGTACAAAGGTACGGCGCAGAAGAATCCGAACAGATGGTAAGGCAATTTGGGACCCCAGGGAACAGGTGGGAAATAAAAGGAGTTGTTACAGATGCGGAAGCATGGCGCATGAGGCTCACGACAGATGTCTGTTCTGCGGGATCGTAGGACACTATGAGAAGGTGTGCCGCAGCTAATCCACCAGGACCATGGTGAAGTTCGTGGACCAAGGGCAAGAAGACCAAGAGGAAGACAGCTACAAAGAAGAAGACACTGTGCTATGCATCTACGACCAGATACTCTGTGTCGACACCAAGAGGTGAACCAAACCAGTGTTGGATATGAAGATAGGAGGAGTGCCAATAAGCATAGTAGCGGACACAGGCTCACCCTACAAAATAGTCCAGAGGGCAGTATGGAATGAGACATTTACGCCGTCACTGGGCCCAGAATTAGAGCGGCTGGACATTCGACCGGTCACGTACAACGGTGACCGCATACCCATGGCAGGGCCCAGACCATTGAAGTTCGAGTTCAGGGGGCGCACCGCCACCTGCAAACTGTACGTCTCGGAGAAGGGACCCTCAGTCTTGGGTTGGTTGGACCAAGGGGACCTGGGCATCAAACTAGACCCGGGAGGAATGGTCCAGATACTACTCACCGAACAAGACAGTTGGTCGGACTAAGACCAGTGGAAGAAGGAATACCCCAAAGTATTTGGAGGCAAAGTTAGAAGACTAGAGAAGTTTACGCACAAGATCGTACTCAAGGAAGGAGCGGTACCAGTATCGCACAAAGTGAGGAACGTACTCCTGGCTGTAAGAGATGCAGTGCAGGAAGAGCTACAAGAACTAGAGAACAAGGGCATAATCGAACCCATCACGTGTGCAGAGTGGTTGGCGCCACTGGTGGTGGTAATGAAACCCAGCGGTAAGGTCAGGCTGTGTGTTGATCTCCGCGAGCTCAACAAGAGCATCGTAGTGGAAAAGTTCCCCTTACCCCGCATCGAAGAGATGCTAGCAAAAACCAGGGGAATAAAGTGGTATTCCACGATAGACTTAACTTCTGCATACCACCAGATCGCATTACATCCTGAGAGCAAGAGATTGACGTCCTTCATCACTCCCTTCGGGTGCTACCAGTTCTGTCGCATGCCGTTCGGACTGGCATCGGCTGCGGCCGTGTTCCAAAAATTTATGCACCAACTGTTCAAGAATATGGACGGCATCCAGTACTTTCAGGATGACATCCTGGTGATGGGGCGAGACAGAATAGACCATGATGCCAAGCTAACCAAGGTTCTGAGCGTACTGGAGGAAAAAGGCCTGACGGCCGAGTGGAAAAAATGCCACCTGGGCATGGAATCAGTAACCTACTTTGGGCATGAGATAGGGGTGCAAGGAATCAAACCAAAAACCGAGAATGTAAGAGCGATTTGTGACGCACCTCCCCCCGCAACAGAGAAGACGTTAGATCCTTCTTAGGGATGGCGGAATACTATAGTAAATTCGTCCAGCATTTTGCAACAAAGACCCACCACATGCGACAACTGACAAGGGAGAAGATGCCATTCAGATGGACGGAAGAAACACAGCAGGAGTTTGAGAGTGTAAAACAAGACGTGGTGAATGCTGTACCCTTCAAAGGGTACGATCCCCAGGGACTAACGGTGCTCACGACAGACGCCAGTGACAAGGGACAGAGGCCAAGGAGTGGTGGAAACGTTGAGTTTTGCATCACGCACACTGAGCGATACCGAGAAAAAATTCAGCGTCATAGAAAAGGAGATGTTATGTTATGTTATGTTATTTTATTTTATATAGCGCACAGATGCCGCAGCCAAGTGGCGTCCCGGCGCTTTGGAGATTGTGTAACACAACACAGCAGAAATGACCCAAAAAAAGAAGGACTAAACTGTAGAGAATAGGAAGGTTTTTAATGCCTTCCTAAAAGGGAGCAAATCAGGGATGGAGCGGAGAGGGGCAGGCAAAGAGTTCCAGAGAGCTGCCGCCAGCACTGAAAAAGAACATCCACCCATTCTGGTTTTGTTGAAGCGTGGCACAATGGCAAGATTTAGTCCAGCGGATCGAAGGGCTCTGGCGGGGACATAATGAAGAATAGTCTGCGAAAGAATAGGAGGGGAGGCTAATTTAAGAATTTTAAAAGTTAAGCAAAGAGCTTTAAACTTAATTCTTTGCCCTACAGGTAGCCAATGGAGATCTTGGATAGTTCGACGAACCGAGACGAACTTCGGGAGGCCAACCAACATCCTGGCCGCCGCATTTTGGACCCTCTGAAGGCGGGTTAGCTCAGCCTGATTCAGGCCCAAAAACAGAGAGCTGGCATAGTCCAGTCTGGTAAGAACCAGAGCTTGGACTATAATCTGTCTGGTCTCCGCATCAAAAAACTTGAAAATAGGTCGGAGACACTGCAGAGTACCAAAGCATGTGCCAGCCACACGTTTAGTATGGGAAGTGAAAGAACGTTTGTCATCAAACCGCACCCCGAGGTTTCTCACATCAGCCACGGGGGTGGGAACAGGGCCTAGTTCAGATGGCCACCATTGATCTCCCTATAGCCCACTTTCCCTACCAAAAATAATAACCTCGGTCTTAGAGGCATTAAGTTGGAGTCGATTGTTCGCCATCCAGCCTGCCACAGCTTTTAGAGCAGACTGAAAGGTGAGGGCATCCATATTGGAATCACCATTGAGTGCCACCGCCAGCTGCGTGTCATCTGCGTATGACACCAAGGAGAGAACAAAACTATGGGCTACCTCCGCCAGTGGCTGAACATATAAATTAAATAAGGTAGGGCTAAGGGCCGATCCTTGGGGAACACCCTGAAGTATAGGGCGAGAA
Source organism: Lissotriton vulgaris (assembly GCF_964263255.1). Lineage (NCBI taxonomy): Eukaryota > Metazoa > Chordata > Amphibia > Caudata > Salamandridae > Lissotriton > Lissotriton vulgaris. The sequence continues at coordinate 2,004,648,137 of NC_141691.1, read as the reverse complement.
GCAGAGACAAAGGGAGGTGTAGATACTTTGAAGCTTCGATCCTTCAGAAAGGAACGGAACCACTCAAGTGCTACCTCTCCGACTCCTGCCTCCACCAGATGATGTAAAAGAATCTGGTGGGAAACCGTATCGAAGGCGGCACTGAGATCCAATAGGATCAGTGCCGCCATCTGACCCTGGTCCAACAACTTCCTGATGTGCTCCACCACAGCCAAAAGAGCAGTCTCGGTGCTATGGCCCGCACGGAACCCATTCTGGGAATTATCCAGTATATTAGCTTCCTGCAGGTGAGATGATAGAATGTAATTAGCATGCGCTTCTGCTAATTTAGCTGGCCAGGGAAGAAGGGAAATGGGTCGATAATGTTCTGGTGACGATGCTGGCCGTCGTGTGGGCAATGGCAAGATTTCAACAGTTTTTATGGGGCACACGGTTCCAGTTGAAAACGGATCACAAACCATTAGTAAAAGTACTAACCTCAAGTGGACATGCCAGCGCCACGCCCAGGATAGCTAAGATGACGTTGAAGCTGTTGGAATACAGATATGACGTGGAGTATAGCCCAGGCAGCCGGAACAAAGTAGCCGACTATTTGAGCAGAGCAGCAGCAATGGAGACGGAAGCAGAGGATGGAGAAATCGGAGGAGAAATGGTGGCATTGACGGAGGACCAAGAAAGAGTCATCAGTAACCAAGAGTGGCACGAAGCCTATAAAGAGGATGGAGGCTTACAGGAGGTGAAGGAATGCATAGTGAAGGGGTGGCCGGAGAAAAGATATATGGACGAAAATCTAAGGAAGTATGACGAGATCAGGGAAGAACTGTCTGTTCGCGACAAAGGAGTGTTCGTATACAGAGGAGATAAAGTCATCCCTCCAGCAGGAATTGTCCCGAGGTTACTAGCAATACTCCATGAAGAACATCTGGGGATTGGAAAGGTGAAATTACGGACTAAGCAAGGGTACTGGTTGCCGGGCGTGGACGTACAAGCTGAGCGGTAAGTCAGAGAATGTGCTCAGTGCCAAGAAGCGGACAAAACACTCAAGCCCTTGAGGCCAGCGCTGGGAATGTTCGAGTCCCCAAAGAATCCGTAGGAGGAACTGTCCATTGACATCTTAGGCCTGATTTTGGATGGACAGGGTACCCAAAAGTACGTTTGTGTCCTCATAGACAGGTACTCTAAGTGGCCAGAAATGAAGGTGGCAGAAGTGATGGACACGGAGACAGTTGTACAGTTCCTGAATGACACATTTGTAAGAGAAGGTATTCCCAAATCAATACTAAGTGACAATGGGCCTCAGTTCACCTCGGAGAAGTGGACTAAATTCATGATGAGGAATGGAATACTGTTCAAACACACGCCTTTTTACCACCTGGCATGGAATGGTCTAGTAGAATGTTTCAATAGAGTGGCGATGGGGTCGGTGCAGGCGGCCATAACGAGTGGGAAAGATTGAGAGAAGGAAATATGGAAAATGATATGGGCCTACCGGATCACACCCACGGGGACAGGATATAGCCCCTTGCAGATATTGAGGGGCCGAGAACCTTTCACGAGGGACAACAGAATGTGGAAAGAAAAAACAGTGACCAGCCAATGGTCCACTGCAGTAGTTCATGCCAACCTGGAGAAAGCACAAGCTGTTTATGCCAAACATTACAACTCAGGCAGGAATGTGAGAGACACCGGACTGGAGAAAGATGAATGGGTGAGAGTCAAGCTGGCGACATTACAAAGGAAAGGGGACAGCAAGTACAGTAAACCACTCCAAGTCAAGGAGGTGTACGACAGAGCGGCTTTATTGAGCGACGGAAATGTATGGTCCCAAGATAGAATGGCAAGATGCAATAGAATAGTAAGATGGGGTGCTGAAGAACAGGAACAGGGAAGAACAGCGGAGTTCAAACAGGAAATGGAACTCTCCAGCGTGGACGTGGACACAGATGCAGAAGTGAGGAACAAGGCAGCAATGTTGGCCACGATGTGGCAGCGGAGAAGAGCATAAGGAGATCGATAGCGAGCCCAGCTGAACCAAACCCAGGAGAAGATAGTGGAGCGACTCAGGAGAGAGAGGACACAGCAACCGCGGTAAGACGCACCCGAGGGGGAAGAACAGTGGTGAGACCAGCCAGATTTCAGGACTATGACATGGGCGATGGACAATAGTTCTTAGTTTTGTCATATGGGTAAAAAGGGGAGATATGTAGAGTTGGCGCTCTAGCTGGCGTGAGCAGCGTGATGATGCGGCACGCCCGCGGCCATGGTGGGATGCGCGCGCATCCCACAGAAAGAGCGCGAGTGTCGGAGCCGGCAATACACAGAGGCTCGGCGCTCTCTGATACCTGTAACAGAATAAATAACGTGAACGAGAACAGCGGCTCCTGGCTTCCTTGTAAGGCGCACACCCACATTACACTCATGACCCAGGAAGGGGAACAAGAACAAGGAGACAAAGCGATCAAATATCTTAGTGGAAGGTCGGGGTTCAATACTGGGGGCAGGGTCGTCGGGAGTCACAGGGAAGCCTAGTTCTCAAATTTTCCATAATATTCTCATCATAATGCAATATGTCTGCCAGTGCCTCGAAGACGCATTTCCCAGCCAGGGATGTAGGTTTCAAGGAGAAAACAAACAAGCCAACCCCACTGAGGGAGGAGAGAAAGACACACACGGGCTCCTCTACTCAGCACACCAGAGACAGGTGTCTACACTGCACACATCAGCATCACACAGATTTTCTCTAGCATGTCACTCAGCGACGACAACAACATACTCCAACAAAATACAAAGAAACCCCAGAGACGGACAGTCTCAAAGGCTGCACATACATGGCGACGCCAGCGACCGGCTTCAACCTGCCAGACAGACACCGGTAGACTCCAGCACGTGATAACCACAAACCTGCATTCAACATCAGAGGCCAACCTACCCCGCACGCAACATACATATGCAGTGAGACTGCAACTCACCACATATAAACATAGCCCCACAGACACAGCCGCCAGAGCCCTCTACACAACAACGAAAGCACAGAGGCGCTTGTACACTGCACTTCAGAGGCAAACAACAGCACTCCGACAGGTTATTTTCCTGCACAGAAAAAGAAGTCAAATACATGCAGACTTCAGCCATATACACACATACACACTAGACTAACAGATCTGCTCACTACTGCACAAGAGACAGATTCTCAGCCATGTAGACACACACCCGAGACTAGCAGATCTGCTCACTACGGCACAAGAGAGACTCTCAGCAATGTAGACACACAGTCAAGACTAACAGATCTGCTCACTCCGGTACAAAAGACAGACTCTCAGCCGTGATGAGAAACACCCGAGACTAACAGATCTGCTCACTCCGGTACAAGAGACAGACCTCAGCCATGTAGACACATATCCGAGACTAACAGATTTGCTCGCTACGGCACAAGAGACAGACTGCAAAAACGAAACCAGAGATAAGCTTACTCCCTGCACACAACTGAGAGAGTCAGACTTCAGCTTTGCATACTATAGAGACAGTTAGATATCAACCCTGCAAACAGCGACACAGCAGACAGACAGGTATACTCAAAAATTGCACACGCCGAGAAAGATATACCCGAATGCAGCACACAACAGAAACCAGGAAAAGGTGGACACAGACCTTGTCCGTAACTGCACAGAGACAGACTTACCGTTGTATTTAAGACATACAGCCTCCAACCATACAAATACCAAAGGCATACTCGGACCTTGCACTCTCCGCAGTATCTCACACTCGCCAGGGGTCCTTAAATGCTCTATGTGCTGTGAAATGGATTCAAAAGAAAAGAAGCAGCACTGAAAGCGATCGCGATCGCTATTGTAAAACCAGGCTGCATCCATTGGCCATGCTCAGCGTCCGGTGGCCGCCATCGGTGCGGGGCTAATGGCAGAGGCGCGGGAGGCAGGGGGTGGGGGATGAGGAACCAGTGGAAGTTATATGGGGGAGAGTGTTGGGAGGAGGGCAACAGCCATGAGCTCTCAGCGCAAGGAGACAGAGTGCCCTTGCACGGCGCGCCCAGCATCTGTCTTTAATTACTGCGAGCCATGATAGCTGGTAATTGAAGAAATATGCCCTTCTGCTGCATGTGTCCGCACGGAATATGCACTAGGCGCAGCAACTCAACGTCTATGGCCTATTGCGTGCTCTCTTGTAAAAACACAGGCATGCGAGGCCCAATTGCCATGCAGCTGGCAAAAAATACCCAGCAAAAATCACGAGCTTTCTGGAATTCGGTAGGTACAAATTCCGGAGCCCTCAGAAAAGGACTCTTAAGCCACGCCCACTTCGTGGGACGTAGGCCGAGCCCTAAAAACAACGAACTCTAAACTCGAGTAAACATTCAATTAGTTAGATTTATCTGATAGTGATTTAGCTACAGACTCAGTCACTGACACTGTCTCGTTGAATTATAATGTTGTCCATAACAGCTTAAGTAAGTTAAATTACATAGTGGGTCATCGTCATTGTTACTAAGTGAGACGGTGCCCAATGAAAACCTCAGATAAGACAGATGACGAGACAGAGGAGCCCTGCCTGCAGATTACTGTCTGAAATGAAAGGAAATCTTGCAGAAACCTCAGAAGGATGATGAGTAAGAGCAGCCCTGCCTGCAGATTTTACTGTAAAATAAAATAATGAAGCATCAGATAATATTGCAGTGCGGGTGCCTGCTGTGTGACTGTCACATGGTAATAACACTACTAAAGTCAGTGGCAGGCTGCCTGACCAAAGAAAGTAGTACTTACTGTGTATTTCTGTAGTCTCAGTCCAGTCTGGCAGGCACTGTCTCTCTGAGCGCCGGGTCCGGCGGACGCAGCAGTGACTGGGTTGCACGGGGTATTGGCTGCACTTCATACAGTCTACCCGCAGGCAGCGCCCGATGCCTCTCATGCCGCACGGCCGGGCCATGATCTTTGATGCTGAGAGTGAGTCAAGTCATCAGATCGATTCTGTGCTGTCCCGCCGTGGTCCGGGTAATGCGCAGGTAACTGAGCGAATTCTTTCAGTTGAGAGGGACAGCGGAAGACACAGCAACACCAGTTGAATCCTCCGTCATGCAGCAGTCTCCTCTCAGCGCCCGATGTCTCAGATGCCGCGCGGCCATGATGATGGGAGAGACAGTGCTGCAGGTCGATACTGCAGTTCCCCAGTCCCGCCGTGGTGGTCCGGCAACGCCGGCCGGGTCATATATCGTCACTCTGCACAGCGTGGAATCTCACAACAGTTAACTCCAGTCCACGTGGAGTCCCCGGCTGCTGCTTCTGACAGACCTTACTCCCTTCAAGGATGTGAGGTCATTGATTCCCTCACACTGCGCTGGCGCCACAGTTAACAGAAAGATTGAGAGTGCCCCCCGCTCTGGGATTTTATTATAATTATGCAGTCGGCTAGACAGTTAGTGAAACGTAGCTCTGTCAGTAAGCGATTGCATCGTTTAAGTGTCTCCTGCTGACAAGTCTGTGGAGAGCTGATCAGCAGGTACACAGGTGTCAGAGGCGCCAGCGCACCCTCTAGCATCCTGGCGTTACGTTGGCAGTTTCAGCCGGCGCTGTCAGCAGAGAGCAGTCAGTGGAAATGTGTGACAATGCATTTCAGTGCGGTGATGCGGAACACCACACTGAAATGCGTTAGTGTCACGTCAGTTGCGTGATACTTGGCAGAACTGCAGCTTTGTCTTTAACATCGTGTTACAGACAAGGATATCGAATTAACGTGTGTCCTGCCCAATGAAGGGAGGCAATATCAGAAAAGGAGAAGTGGTTTGCCCATCTCACCCCACGTAAACCTGGGCAGAGAGATGCTCAAAACAGGAGAGTGGTATATCAAAGGGCTAAGTTAATGGAAAAGCACTCATGCTACAATGAAATACTTAGGGGCAGATTTACAAGCCCCTTGCGCCTCATTTACGCCGCAGTTGCGTCACTTTTGTGACGCAACGGCGGCGCAAATCCTGCTCCATCGTGCTGGGGTACTTACAACGTGACACATCTGGGAGATGCGTCACGTTGTAATGCCCTGCGCCACATGTAGGCGTTCCTGTGCAGGGGGGGGGGGGTGTTCCAGCCCAGGACCGCCTCCTAAAAGTGGCTGAGTGAAATCTACAAGATTTCACTCAGTCACTTTTAGGCCCATGCTGCATCAAAACCCTGCGCCTGCCTGAAGCAGGCGTAAGAATTGACACAGCATTAACTATATAGGGCCGCCAGAGCATTGCTGGAGCTGCGTCGCGCTTGCGACACTTTTACGGCACAGATGCGTGACACATCTGTGCCGTTTTTGCCCCATGGTACGCCGCATTGTAAATACAAAAATAACAGTTGATGGACAGAATGCAGAACAATGTCATACATTCACCCCAGTACAGAGATCTGGGCCTAAATCCATCGTTTTTTTGCACTCCACAATACCCCAGTTCAGACATGGCCATATGCAAGTCAGCCTTGACCCTGTGCCTCATGGGAACAGTCCAGCCCGAACTGCCAAGCCATGTCTTTCCTGGACCGGAATCAAGCATCCTAGGACCGGTTTCTGGCTATCAGCAGTCTTCAGCCAGGATAGCTTGACTTCAGTGGTGTGGAGAGCGTGGGACTCACGTCTGAGCATACCCATCCCACTCGGGGTGACAAATGCAAAAATAACAGTTGATGGACAGAATGCAGAACAATCTCATACATTCACCCCAATACAGAGATCTGGGCCTAAATCCATCGTTTTTTTGCACTCCACACTACCCCAGTTCGGACATGGCCATATGCAAATCAGCCTTGACCCTGTGCCTCATGGGAACAGTCCAGCCCAAACTGCCAAGCCATGTCTTTGCTGGACCGGAATCAAGCATCCTAGGACCTGTTTCTGGCTATCAGCCGTCTTCAGCCAGGATAGCTTGATTCCAGTGGTGTGGAGAGCATGGGACTCACGTCTGAGCATACCCATCCCACTCGGGGTGACAAATGCAAAAATAACAGTTGATGGACAGAATGCGGAACAATGTTATACATTCACCCCACTACAGAGATCTGGGCCTAAATCCATTGTTATTTTGCACTCCACACTACCCCAGTTCAGACATGGCCATATGCAAATCAGCCTTGACCCTGTGCCTCATGGGAACAGTCCAGACCGAACTGCCAAGCCATGTCTTTCCTGGACCGGAATCAAGCATCATAGGACCGGTTTCTGGCTATCAGCCGTCTTCAGCCAGGATAGCTTGACTCCAGTGGTGTGGAGAGCATGGGACTCACGTCTGAGCATACCCATCCCACTCGGGGTGACAAATGCATAAATAACAGTTGATGGACAGAATGCAGAACAATGTCATACATTCACCCCAGTACAGAGATGTGGGCCTAAATCCATCGTTTTTTTGCACTCCACACTACCCCAGTTCAGACATGACCATATGCAAATCAGCCTTGACCCTGTGCATCATGGGAACAGTCCAGCCCGAACTGCCAAGCCATGTCTTTCCTGGACCGGAATCAAGCATCCTAGGACCGGTTTCTGGCTATCAGCCGTCTTCAGCCAGGATAATTGACTCCAGTGGTGTGGAGAGCATGGGACTCACGTCTGAGCATACCCATCCCACTCGGGGTGACAAATGCAAAAATAACAGTTGATGGAAAGAATGCAGAACAATGTCATACATTCACCCCAGTACAGAGATCTGGGCCTAAATCCATCGTTTTTTGCACTCCACACTACCCCAGTTCAGACATGGCCATATGCAAATCAGCCTTGACCCTGTGCCTCATGGGAACAGTCCAGCCCGAACTGCCAAGCCATGTCTTTCCTGGACCGGAATCAAGCATCCTAGGACCGGTTTCTGGCTATCAGCCGTCTTCAGCCAGGATATGCTTGACTCCAGTGGTGTGGAGAGCATGGGACTCACGTCTGAGCATACCCATCCCACTCGGGGTGACAAATGCAAAAATAACAGTTGATGGACAGAATGCGGAACAATGTCATACATTCACCTCAGTGCAGAGATCTGGGCCTAAATCCACAGTTTTTTTTTTTTTTTTTTGGGATGGATTTAGGCCCAGATCTCTGTACTTGGGTGAATGTATGACATTGTTCTGCATTCTGTCCATCGACTGTGGTTTTTTGCATTTGTCACCCCGAGTGGGATGGGTATGCTCAGACGTGAGTCCCATGCACTCCACACCACTGGATTCAAGCAAGCTGGGCTGAAGACGGCTGGAATGCCAGAAACCGGTCCTCGGAAGCTTGTTTCCGGTCCAGGGAAGGCATGGCTTAGCAGTTCGGGCTGGACTGTTCCCATGAGGCACAGGGTCAGACTGATTTGCATATGGCAATGTCTGAACTGGGGTGGTGTGGAGTGCAAAAAAACGATGGATTTAGGCCCAGATCTCTGTACTGGGGTGAATGTATGACATTTTTCTGCATTCTGTCCATCAACTGTGGTTTTTGCATTTGTCACCCCGAGCGGGATGGGTATGCTCAGACATGAGTCCCATGCACTCCACACCACCAGATTCAAGAAAGGCGGGCTGAAGACGGCTGGAATGCCAGAAACCGGTCCTCGGAAGCTTGTTTCCGGTCCAGGGAAGGCATGGCTTGGCAGTTCGGGCTGGACTGTTCCCATGAGGCACACGGTCAGACTGATTTGCATGTGGCCATGTCTGAACTGGGGTGGTGTGGAGTGCAAAAAAACTATGGATTTAGGCCCAGATCTCTGTACTGGGGTGAATGTATGACATTGTTCTGCATTCTGTCCATCAACTGTGGTTTTTGCATTTGTCACCCCGAGTGGGATGGGTTTGCTCAGACGTGAGTCCCATGAACTCCACACCACTGGATTCAAGCAAGCCAGGCTGAAGAGGGCTGGAATGCTAGAAACCGGTCCTCGGAAGCTTGTTTCCGGTCCAGTGAAGGCATGGCTTGGCAGTTCGGGCTGGACTGTTCCCATGAGGCACACGGTCAGACTGATTTGCATATGGCCATGTCTGAACTGGGGTGGTGTGGAGTGCAAAAAAACGATGGATTTAGGCCCAGATCTCTGTACTAGGGTGAATGTATGACATTGTTCTGCATTCTGTCCATCAACTGTGGTTTTTGCATTGTAAATGCGGCGCATCCATGATGGCGGAGCTGTGGTGCACAAAAACTGGTGCATCCCTGCTGATTTGCAGGGATGCACCAGTTATTGTAAATATGCCTCTTAATTTCCACCAGGAATTTGACTCAATCATTCGTTGATACTGATTTAACGTTTACTGGGCCCAAACGTTTCTTACCATACCATTTAATTATCCAATAAAATAATCTGATGAACCTTTCTTGTCGACTGGGAGGTACAGAGAGTTAGCATTACTCAAACAGATCTGAATTAACAGTGTAACCCGTTTGGCTACACAATGAGGACCAGGAATCCAAGGATAACGTTTATACGTTTTATTACAAGTTAGCAGTCAGATTAATGTAAATAAATCTCAGCATCATGCTGTAAAGATACAGAATGACAACAGTATAGCCTAACCTCCTAAAGAAGTTCAGGCGCATCAGCATAAGGCATACAAGAAGTTCAGCAACAGCAATACGAAGAATCAGCAATTGAATCTGATGCTGAGAGAAGAGTCTTTGGTTTGTCTTCTCATACAAGAGTGAAAGTCAGGAATTCTCAGTTTAGAATCCAAGCTATCAAAGATGGTTAAGTCTAAAGGATCTCAAGGATTTGGGGAAATGAAGCAAAAGAGAAAAATATATGGGAAGGTGTCAGCATTGCAGAAGCTGAGTCAAGAGTCTTCTAGTAAAAAGTGATATGAGTGTTAGCCTAGGTCACACTCAGCAAAAGCCCAAGTGGCAAGCATAGACGTCTGTACCTCTCAAACTCCAAAGGAACAGTGAGTTACAAAAACCTGACAGAAATCCAGGTATTACCATCAGAGTCTCCAAAGAAACACCCCTCTGTTCGCTCATTAGGGGCTCCATTGTCCTATCGATTATCACTTTGTGAGCTTGCAACATTGACCAAATATCCCACGGAGAACATGGGAACAATATTGTCCTTGTATAAGTCCAGTTGGTCGCACACTGCTTGTCCTATCAGCGTGTTGCCCCAAAGCATCGTGGTCTATGTAGTTAGCATCAGCGGGTACGCCTCTGCCAGGGTCTTGAGCAAAAAATCCAAATCGCGTTGGCCATCCCCAATATTGTCCTTGTATACCTGCGGTTCCCTGCAACATTATTAAACGGAAACCTTCAGTTGTTGCTTTGGCTCTAATAAATAAATAAATGTTTCTTGTCAAGGTTCCTTTCCGAGGCTCTATCCCTAGTACATTGTTGTATTTATTCTCAAACTAACAAACCATGTGAACATACCCGCAAAGAAAAGACATGCAAGCTGAAATGGAAAAGCAAAATTTTATGCAGAAAGAAATACTGTCTTACTCAAGTCAATATAACATGAGATTCAACAGTGCACATCTAATACTGGTTCTGTGTGCACATACATCTACCTATAGGTAAAACATGTTAGTACATAAATTAAAATTTCATTTCATGATGCACTTGAAATGCATAAACATAATTATGAATATGAAATACATTAGAAAGGCTAATGTGAAAACATTAGTGCACATGTTATATAAATCTTTCTAATTTCTTAGTAAATACATTTCAGTAGTGTGAGGATGATTTTATTAAGTCTATAAGGAGTATATATAATTTCAATAAAGTTAAGGCACACTGTACATATGAATTCTCAAAATCTACAGTGAATGCACTTTAGTATTGAGTTCAAGTGCAACACTTAACATTAAAGTCGTTAGAACACACAGTACATGTGCTAAGTGCATGTATATATTGTGTCTTTTGTGCTTTATGTAAGAGAGGATCCAAAATTACGGTTCTCCAAGACCCCTCTGATGGTGAATCAAGCTACCACATTAAGATAAGAATCTCTTATCAGATGGACCACTCAAAACCTTTACAGCTTGATAAATGTTTGTTTGGTTTCTCCCAGATGTTTCATGTCTTCATAGTATCTACTCTGTCTGTCTTCTAATTCTATTTCTGGCCTTTTTCTTTTCCCTTTCTTCTTCACCTGTCTTCTCTTATATCCCTTACAGAATACAAACAGGAATAATCAACAAACAAGAACTATTATCAATGGGGGTCTTAAGATGCTTCCAACAATTCCACTTCCTACATTTCCAAACCATCTGCCTGCAGCAAAAAAAACATTCCCCATTGTTTCCCATGTACCAATTGGTTCCAATCCTTTCAAATCCTTTTTCAGATCATTAATGTTCTTAATATATTTCTTCAAGTCCTGACTTTTGTCAGGAATGTAAGTACATCATTGGTGAACTCTTAACATCCTGCAGACTCGGTCCTCATTTGCAACGAGAACATCTAACGCAAGTCTGTTTTGCAAAATCATTGATCTGATGGCAACCATCTTATTATCTACAACTAAAAAGGCTCCAGCTGTATCTGTAGACAACTTATCAACCACAGTAGACAACTTCCTAATCTTATGAGTGTTCAAAATCACTCCTACAGATGGAATAATTGCATGAAAGATGTCTCCAACAATTTCACTAGCATTTGCACTTCGTTTTGTTCTAGCATGTTCTTCTCCTGTTGAATCATCTAGATGTCCCACATGATAGATTTTCAGAAAAAACTCCTCCCATATAACATGAGCCATACCTTCTCCCGTGCAACATGTAATACAATCTTCCCACAGATGCAATACACTCCAGGAATAACAGGGTCCTCCCATCTAAATACAATCCCCAATTTCCATGAGTCTCAAAGGTATGATTCCATTTACTCCTACCTACAAAGTTAGTGTTTAATTTGGATTGACCTGTAGCACATTACTTTTGTGGATGGCATTCAGAAATAAAAATCCCCTCTTTTGTACCCTCTATGTCCTTTTGTCTCCTTCCACCCATTCAGTACTCTGTTTCTTTCTCTATGCCCTGCCACACCAAGCTATCTAATTCCATTCCATTTCAATTTCTATAACTCTAGTATTCATCAGAACATTTCCTCTAACTATTCCCATTCTGTTTTTCTGTCTCCCTTCCCTGTATCAATTTCTCATTTTTCTTGATTCATCCTTTTTCTCCTTGACTTGCTTTATCTCCATCACTCTCCTTCTCTTGTTGCCTCTTACTTCAATTTCCTCTACATACTGATTGAATTGTATTGCAATATTTATATAGCACTTACTAACTATTTGGGCATTTAAGTGCTTGAATACATGTGTAGCACAGTACATCTTGTAAGGGGTGTGGTAAGAAGTGTGTTTCCTTGGTTTTGATCCTATATGGGAAGTGTTTCAGTGTCATACAGGGAGACTGCTGTGGTGCTGCTATCGTGTTATGGGACACGGCACCACAGCACCACAGCAGTATGATGAATGAAAAAGTATGAGGAATAGGCACACAGTTCAGTTGGATCCATACAAGTGCACAATGACAACCCCCTGAAAGCATTGGTTGTGGAACTCCATCAGTAGGCGAGCACAGCACCCTTGCTTACACTGGGCTATCTTAGTTATTTTTCTACAGTACAAGACCCTATCACACACCTTACATAATTAGTATAATGTTTCCAATCATCAAAGCAGACATATTTACCTTGAATTAACTATTTAAAACAGACACATGTGATGAACAAGGTCTCTTAAATAAAATATTTAAGAGGCTAAACGGCAACTCTTCGAAATAAACTTTTGTGGGGACAGAAAACTGAACATTACTGTTGTAATTTAACTTTGTATATGTTATTATACTTTATCTTCATCTTTAAGTTTTATTGCAGTTGGTATATTCCCCTGTAGAACCCCCCTTTTTGTTTTACCTTAATACTGTGTTCCATGGAATTCCTGATTCCCTGGGAGTGCAGATTAGAATGTTGGGACAGTCAGCTGAGGCGTTTGAAAGATTGGATGATTTTCTGTTGGGGACACCTTTCATTTCCAATAAAACCTGTTTTTCTTTGTTAAGTCCTGGATTACTTTGGACTACCTTACATCATTTTGGTGACCATTTCAAAAGCTGGGCAGGGGGCAGCTAGTGTCTCCACCTCTGTGAACTATGACAAGTTCCTCTGCTTCTACGGTCAGTTATATATATTACCTTGTCAATTTACTTATATGCAGTGCGACTTATCAAGCTATTTCAGGGTAATTGTGCAATTTCTGCCTCCCAAAAGAATCTAACTGCCACCCTGACAAGCGTTTTTTCTGTGCGTGTCGCAATTTTCCGACTGTTGGAGGGATCTAATCAGCTGTGTTTCACTAACAGTTGAAGGGCAGCTGTTTCTTCTCTTATGAATACGAAAATATCAGTTTCTTCTAGTGTTCGGTTGAACATTCCTCTGAAAAGAACTAAGGGGCATATAACCAAGGCGGGCGATATGTGATTATCGCCACTTTAGCGGCCGTTTTCGGCCGCTAAGCCGTGATAATTCTATCGCCCTATTAGCAAGCTGCCGCTAACAGCAGTTAGCGACAGCTTCTAGGCCATAGCGAGCGGTTTGGGTCCCGCTTTGCATGTCAGCGATATTTATCGCTAATGACATGCAAAGTGGGCGTACCCAACCTGTTAGCGACTGAAAGCAGTTGCTAACGTCGCTATCGCCTATTAGCAGGGCAGGCGTAGCGATGGAAGTATTGGCGCTAAGCGCGAATATCTCCAAAAACTAACGCCTGCTCAGACCAGTTTTTAGCCATTATATCCAATGGGAGTTGGATATTATGGCTAAGTCCTCATTAGAGATAATGCGTGAATATCGCTGGATCACCAGCAATATTCACGCATTTCGCCACTAACGCCGGATATTATATCGCTTTAGAGATAAACATTGCTAATAGCACGTTATTTCTGTGATAATATCCGGCGATGCTTGGCGTTAAAACAATACTCACTAAGCCCATTTAGCGATAAATATCGCTAATTGTTGGTAATATGCCCTGAAGTTTCAATTGTGCTGTTGCCCGCACTGAACAAATGTTTGTCATTTCTCTTCAGCGATCGGAAGCATAATTTTGTTTTACCACTCTGCTTGCTATGAGCACGAAGAACAAACGGAGCTCCTCAGCTTACACAGAGTTGCCTGCCAGCTTGTGACCTACGCTGACAGGCACAGCTTTGCATATCACTGGAGGGTAACTGTTCCTATAAAGGGACGCTTGCCTAATCAGCAGCGGAGGGTACAGTGGAAAAGAAAGTTAGTAGTAATCCATCGGAACAGGTAAATGATAGGTTGTTTGAAAAAAGTCCTCACACACACGTTAAGGTGTTATGCTTCATCATTGGGCGTTTAGCTCCTTGTTGGGGTTGAGCTGCAGTCCCCCTCGGGCCCCGCAAGAGGGCTCTTTAGCGGAGATCTATGGAGAGGAACGCCGTAGTGGTGCGTGCAGGTATGTCGAAAGTGTGCAGGTGAGTTCAAAATAACGTAACAGTACCCTAAATAATATTTATACTGGGATCCGTTTGGTATGCTTATAAGCAGGAAAAAGAACGCAATTACCCTTACTCGAGTGAGGAGGGTCAGTTCATTATTCAAAAGGTGAATGGAGATAAAGCTCATGGGGTCACCATTCACCGTTTGAAAACAAGGATGTCATCTTAATGTCGGTCAAGGACAAGATAGTAAAAAGTTGGCCAGATAAGTGCAGTGGATTGTCCAAGGACATTCAACCTTTTTGGAATGTGAGGGAAGAATTATCCATTGATGGGAATAACATTCTCAAGTCAGGAAAATGTGTTCCACCTGAGAAGTTGAAGGAGCATATCTGCATACTGGCACGTGAAAGGTCATTTAGGCAGGAACTTCTCCAAGAGTAAACTTAGACTGGGTTTTTGGTTTCCATACATAGACACCATGGTGGAAAATTTGATTAAGAACTGTAATGCATGTAGTCATAGTGATGAAACCAAAAATACTAGAAAGGTCCCTTTACAACCTGTTGAAGTTCTTAATAAACCCTGGAATAAGATAGGTTTGGACGTAACTGGCCCATTACAAGTGACTGGGCTACAAGCAAAAATATATAACTGTTTTGGTTGATTATTTTTCTAAATAGGTTATCGTTAAATTTGTCAAACGTGTTGATACAAAATCCCTCATATGCTTCTTGTCAGAAGTTTTCACCAGTGTACTCTAGTCACAGATAATGGAGTACAACTCCATGACCGCCTCCTATTTAGACTATAGGTCTAAGGGGGACGGTATTCAGATGGTTCAGGTCCTTCCTCACTGGCCGTCAGCAAACGATCTGGGCTCCACCTTTTTCTGCCGCAATGCCGCCTCTGGAGGTCGGAGTGCCGCAGGGCTCAATTCTGAGCCCCTCACTCTTTAACATCTACATGACCCCTCTGGCGGCACTTGCGGAGAATTTTGGGGCTCAGATTGTGTCGTACGCTGACGACACTCAACTCCTGTTCACTTGTGACAGGGGACAGGACATCGACGGGGCTTCCATCCGGGGTTGCCTTGGGGCTGTGTTTGACTGGTTCAGTCGGCACAGACTCAAGTGTAACTCCGATAAATCCGAGGTTCTTTTCTTCGGCTGCCCCGCCGACCCCAAATGGAAAGATTGGTGGCCGGCAGCCATGTTCCCTCCTACTGGCAACTCAGGGGCTGCAAAAAACATGGGTATTCAGATTTACAACTGTCTCTCCTTTGGGGCCCAAGTGTCAGGATTAGTCGGCAAATGCTTTGCCACTTTAAAGATGCTGAGGAAGTTCCTGCCTGCTTCTGTCCCTGGAACACAGGAAGACCACTGTCCAGGCCCTGATAGGCTCCAGGCTGGACTATTCTAACGTTCTCTACCTCGGTCTTCCTGACTACCTCCTATCGCGTCTTCAGGTGGTACAGAACACGGCGGCCCGTGCCATCTTCGGCCTCCCCTGGAGAGCAAGGGCCAGTGAGCTTCTTAAGACTCTCCACTGGCTTCCTATGAAGAAGCGTATCATCTTTAAGGCCCTGACCATTGCATTTAAAGCTTTGCATGGTATGGGTGCCCGCTATCTGCAGAAATGGGTCCACTTCTATTCTCCAGCCAGATCTTTGCACTCTTCCTCTCAAGCCAAGGCTGTTACTCCCTTGATCCGTTGTGCTCGCTGTGGTGGGCGCTCTTTTAAATTTCTCGCCCCGCAGCTATGGAATGATCTCCCTTTCTCTTTGAGATCCAGCCCTAATCTTCTGGCTTTCAGAAAAGACCTGAAGACCTTCCTCTTCCTGCAATAACATCGCCTGCAGATCTATGCTTCTGTCACTCGTCCGTCTTTCTTCCTTTCTGACTTGCTGAGGCTCTTACAGCGCCGGGACACTCCTTGGAGTAGCCGTGCGCTATAGAAGCACCCCCTAAACATTAACATTAACATTAACTTATCTCAGGAGAGAGGAGAGAGTTCCTTCATAGTTTGTCAATCAAACATGTTACCACCCCTTTATATTGTTCTCTAGCCAATGGTTTAGTTGACCGAAGTAACAAGATGATAAAGGAAGCCTTACAATTAGCCTTGATTTCCAATAAACCCATTGTACATCTCTCAAAAATATGCTTTGGTCATACCACATCACTCCCAACTCTGTCACAGGTTATTCCTCGTTTGGTTTGCCAAATCTGGTTCTAAGCTGACTCCTAATTGGCTATTTCAAATTCAAATTTCAAAGCTTTATTCGACATCAGTCATAAAAGCGTTTGCACCCTATCACTATACAATAAATAATAATCTACATACAAAAGAATTAAAACAAGAATTAAACATTTATAAGTCGAATACAATATGTTTTTGAACATTATTAAGGTCAACATTGATCTTTACTCACAAATAAAAACTCTATTAAAAATAGTCATCAATACAATACATCACAGCATTTTTCCTAGTAAAGTGCGTGTTCGGATCACTCAAGCCCAGGACAAGAACTTTGCAACAGCAATTACGAACAATGGAGAACAATCAGTCTCCAGAATTTTAAGTGCCGTCGCTTGGTTACGTGTCCCCATATTGAGGCAGACAGGTCTTATCCATTTATGCCGTGGGTTTGCATATAAAGGACAACAAAACAATATATGGGAGACATGCTCAACTTTATCTTTGCAGTGGTAACAATGCTCATCCCAGGATGTAGACCATTTCTTTTTAAACACGTTAACTGGGAGAGATCCAACTCTAAACTGAAAGTACAGTTTTCTGTCATGGGGCTTCTCAATCAAGTCCCAATATGCTTCACACAGAGGAGACATTTTTAAGTCCAAAAAACGTCTCGACATCGAACAGCTAGTACCTTTGGCAAAAGTTCTAAAATTCACCATCTCCCAATACATCTGTTTTAGCTCGGTCTTTGAGGGAAAACAAGACACATCTTGGTTACCCCACAGGTGGTCTAGTTTTAGCTCTGTCAATAACCCTCGTAGTTCTTTCAACCAGGCTATTTTATGAAACTGGTCAAATGAATCCACATCTGTCAACGCTGTGGCATAGTGGGCTAGCTCCGGGGTCACCATTAACCGCCTCCAATATAACAGTGGACGCAACCTTGCTAGGTCCGCAATATCTTTCCTACCAAGATCCAGTTTTAAGGGAATAGTAGGCGTACTTTGCGGCACCCCTACCAAAACCCTAAGAAACTTATTTTCTGCTGTAGTCAGGTTTACTAGGTTACTAAATCCCCATAACTCTGAACCGTATAAACTGGCACTTATTGCTTTCATTTGATAGATCTCAAGCACACAATTTACCGGTTTAGTTAGAGAAGCTCTGTGTTTTAATAGTAATGCTCCTACTATTTGACTAAACTTTAGTACTGCAGTATCAGTGTGAGTCTTCCATTTCATGTTCCCCTGAATAGTTATTCCAAGGTAGGTAAAAGCATCTACTTGCTCAAGGGGTGTGCCTTTATAGGTAATTGTACCCTTAAATAGTGTCCGGCAGTTCATGCACATAAACTTTGTCTTGCTAGTGTTTAATTCTAAACCTCGCAAGTCACAGAACTCCCCAAATGCATTTACCGCCTTTTGGAGACCGCTTGGTGTGCGTGATAAAATAAGCGTGTCGTCCGCAAACATAAGGACGGGAACACGCGAGCCAGCTATTGTTGGGGCATCAGAGGGGGACATTCTCAGAAAGTCTACTATGCCATTTATGTATATCGAGAACAGTGTGGGTGCTAGTACGCAACCTTGCCTCACCCCGCGCTCTACCGGGAAGGGCTCAGTTACTTCTCCCTGCGACCCCCATCTAATTTTGGCATAGTTGTTTTCATGCAATCGAATAATGAGTGTGAGGAGTTCCTGGCTAGTCCCTGCGTCGGCTAAGACTTTCCAAAGCTTGTCCCTAGGGACCAAGTCAAAAGCTGACTTTAGGTCCACAAAGACAGCATACAAAGGACCATTTTTTAGGGTGACATTCCTCCAATACAAAGCAATAAAGTAAAAAACCTGGTCTATAGAGCTTGTCAAAGGACGGAACCCTGCTTGGTATGGAGACAGAATATTATTTTCATCAATCCATACTTGAAGCTTGTTCTGAACCATACGACCCATCAGTTTCTGGGCAGAATCTATAAGACTGATAGGTCTATAGTTACAGGGAAGGGATTTATCCCCTTTTTAAAAACAGGTATAATTTCCGCTCCTTTCCAGGACAGGGGAACTTCACCACCCATTGCCAAAGCATTGGCAAGCCAAGAAAAGTATTTACACCATGCATTTCTATCATTTAAGTAAACATCTGCCGGTATACCATCCATGCCAGGCGCTCTTCCCCCCGTTACACAGTCAAGGGCAAGACTTACATCCTCTTCATTAAATACATTGTACTTGAAATAAACAGTTGGTGGCAGAGCTTCACAAGCTAGCGATTGATTACGAGCATATTGTGGTTTAAAAAATTCTAACCAATCATCGACGGCAACATGGTTTTGGGGAGAGGCAGCCGACCCTCCCCTACCCCACTTTACCTTAGACCAAAATACCTTTGAGTCTTTGGCCGCACATGCAAGTTTAAGCTCGCACCATAATTCCTCGTCCCACCGCTTCTTTGCTTGCTTTTGTGTACATCTGTAGACGTCCCTAGCTTCTCTTACAGCTGCAGCATTCCCCAATTTGAGTGCTCTACTAAGTTTGTGCCGTGCCTGTCTACAGCTTTTGTCATACCACCCCTGACAACTTTGGTGTTTTTTAGCCTTGTTACTACTTGCTGGTTTTAAAAAGAATGTTTGAAGTGTAAGAAAAAGTTTGTTGTGGGCCTCCATCACAATGTCTCGGAAGTTGGTGTTACGTGAGAGTGAGTTTAGGTGGTTTACTTCCTCTCCTACTACTTTCTTAAGTTCGTCTAGCTTCCCCTCATCCTCTACTAGCTTTCCCCATTTTAGATGGCGCTGATTATTTGAACTTACTAGATCCAGGGTCACCCTTTCATCTTCTGGACTTCCCCCCCTTTCCTCTATGTAGGGCTTGAAGACCATGCACAGCGGATTATGATCGCTTTCCATTCTTTTCACTACGGACATGTCTATCAGTTTATTCCAAGCCCTGATATCTATCAGGAAATATTCAATTCTACTGCATGCCCGCCCATTATCAAACGTGTTGTTTCCAGCATGATCAGAGAGTGTGCGACCATTTGCGGCTCTGAGCCCTCTGGCTAGACAGAGGCTCTTCACTTGAATAGCCACCGTACTCCATCTTTTGACTGCAGCAATCTCAAGCTGGGGGATGCCCCATTTACTGTCCTCTTCCTCAGCGAGAAATTTATCCTCCTGTCCCAGGGGTTCGAAAGTAGTGTTTAGATCCCCCCCAATGATAATAAACTGTTATATGGGCAGGTATTCCAGCTCCTGTTCTAGGACCTTTATTACTTCTGAGGTCTTTCCCCCTTTAACCCCCCTAGCGTATATATTACAAAGGGCTAGGCCTTCACCATTGTTCCATCTAATGATGACTGACAGAATATCCCCAGTAGGAAGCATTTTTTGTTTGATCGTACAATTCAATGATTGACGAATCCAGATCAGCATACCACCTGAAGGTCTACCTTTACCATTTGCCACTGCAGGGATGAAAAAATTGAGGTACCCCACCCAGTGCACAGAACTTAGTGACCATGTTTCTTGGAGTAATATAATATCATACAGGTCAGTGAAGGCACACCAATCAGGTGATGTAACTTTGCTCGCTATCCCTGCAATATTCCAGGAAATGAAGGACAGTGATTGATTATCTCCTGTAGACCCTGTTTGCACAGATCTTAGGAGATCACTTACAGTTGGATTCTGTGATGAGATATTTGTGGCTGGCGATTTTAAGGGGCCAACCCGTGCTTCATCCAGGTGCGATACAATTGTTGGATCACTGTCGTTACCCCGGGCTGATTTACTATTCCCTTCCAGATTTAATAATCTCCCCACACTTTTCCTACTATCAGATGTTAGCTTACTATTGTCTAACTGTATCTGAGCTAAAGGACCCTCCTTACTAATGTTACCATTATCTGTTTTCACAGGGTTGGGGTGTCCTAACATATTGTGTTGGTGAGTGAGTCAATCGCACTCGTTTAAGTTTGATAGGGCGGTGAATCTGTTTTCGAGGTTTATACCCCAGTCACATCTTCGGGCACCTCCACCCCCGCCCCCGCCCCCGCTCCCACCCCCATCCCTTCTATGTGACACTGTGGTCCATTTGGTCCTCAGGACACTGGGTCTAGCAATAAAACCTCTCCTACTATAGAAGAAGTCAAGAGTAAGAGGGATAATTTCCGCTGTTCTACGTTGTGGGGGCTGCGGGGGGAAGCTGCCACCAGGGAAGCTAACGCTCTGGGGAGGACCTGCCACACGATCCTGGTGCCGTGAGGGGAACGGCTGTAAACTTACTTAGGAGCGCTGCGGGGGGAAGCTGCCACCAGGGAAGCTAACGCTCTGGGGAGGACCTGCCACACGATCCTGGTGCAGTGAGGGGAACGGCTGTAAACTTACTTGTGCCAGCAACCCGACCGCCGCGAGGGCAAGGGACTACATCCCCCAGGTGCCCCGGCGGTCGGGTGACGTCAGCGGAGCGCCCGGAGGCGCGGGACATAGGCAGGAGAGCCGAGCGCTGTTGGCGAGCGCTGCGGGGGGAAGCTGCCACCAGGGAAGCTAACGCTCTGGGGAGGACCTGCCACACGATCCTGGTGCCGTGAGGGGAATGGCTGTAAACTTACTTGTGCCAGCAACCCGACCGCCGCGAGGGCAAGGGACTACATCCCCCAGGTGCCCCGGCGGTCGGGTGACGTCAGCGGAGCGCCCGGAGGCGCGGGACAAAGGCAGGATAGCCGAGCGCTGTTGGCAAGCGCTGCGGGGGGAAGCTGCCACCAGGGAAGCTAACGCTCTGGGGAGGACCTGCCACACGATCCTGGTGCCGTGAGGGGAACGGCTGTAAACTTACTTGTGCCAGCAACCCGACCGCCGCGAGGGCAAGGGACTACATCCCCCAGGTG
This sequence comes from Lissotriton vulgaris, assembly GCF_964263255.1. NCBI lineage: Eukaryota > Metazoa > Chordata > Amphibia > Caudata > Salamandridae > Lissotriton > Lissotriton vulgaris. The sequence continues at coordinate 2,004,626,643 of NC_141691.1, read as the reverse complement.
CCCCGGCGATCGGGTGACGTCAGCGGAGCGCCCGGAGGCGCGGGACAAAGGCAGGAGAACCTCTCGCACCGCGAGTCGCGCGCGGGAGCGACTGGGCTAAGGCCGGGACAAGGGCGGGACCATCTAAGGCCATCATAGGCCAGAGGAGGCCGGGACGGGCCACCCCCTCTGGCCGTGCAATTAAAATAGGTAAGACATCTTGTGCTAAGTCATTCCCAGTCCCTGTAGGTGCCTGCTGCTACTTACAACATGTCTTCTAAGGGGGCCCCGAAAATTCCTACTGTGACTAGGGACCTGGCCAAGGGGACGATGGTTCACTACTTAATCAAGACAATACCGTCTACTGCCCAACAACCTGTAAGAATAGCACGAGAACGATTGTCTACCGACTGTTCCTATAGTGATATCACTCCCCCTCAGTCTGCCGTCGCATCACCAAATCTATCATTTCTGGAGGAACTTAATAGTTTATGCAAATCCAAGTATGCGGCCGTTAAGTCGACATCAGAGCACATTAATGCCTCCTTTTGTCCTACAGTCATCACAAGCCCCCATCCCAGTACATCATCCCCACCCTATGGAAACCTCCTGGGTACTTCCCTCTGCCCACCTGAAACAGGTAACATGAACCCTATAATGTTTTTCCAGGACCTTTCTGGTGAAAGAAAACGATCAGCCGACAAACAAACAGGCACCCAAGCTAAGGAGAATAAATTGCTTGCACCCCCAATTTCACCAATCCTCTTGGCCCAGATACAAACTATGTTTAACGCCGCAATACACCCTTTAATAGAAAGAATGAACGATCTTGGGGATAGGATCGCGGCAATAGAGGAAATGACCAAGACAAACTCGCTACTCCTAAAAAACATGGCAGACCCCAATCAATTACAGCCTTTACGCGATATTGTAAAGCCTTTAACAACTCCACAAAGTAGTGTTTTTCAACTCCGACGGGCAACACCAGGCATGCTAACTCAATCCAGCGAGAAAGTTCCCACCAAAATAAAAACAACACACAGCTGTTCCTTTAAAACGGGGCTGAACAAAGTAACCACACCACCTAAAGGGCCACTTCCCAAGATAAGGAACATGCAAAGAAAAACAAATCACATCCATTTATCACCAGAGGCTGCCCCGTTCGTGGGTGTCCTTTCTGGGGTGCCTGAACTCACAAAGGGAAAAACTGAAAGTGAACAGGAGCTGAGAAATAAGGCACTATTTTGGCTAACAAAGAATAGACCCCTACCCCCTGACATCGACGGTAGAATACAATGTGTTAGAAGGGTGGGATGGTTAGGTCCGCTTCGAAAAGAGAGATCCGGTGATCTGGTGCTGATAAAGTTTATAAACAGCAATGTTGTCCCTTACCTCCAGTCTTGGAAACCACAGATAGGAGATGGACCTATACACACCCGGGGACTGTCTGATTTTTATCCCAGAGAATCACTTCACCTCCATACAAGATCATCGAAGAGACTAACTTTTGGTTGGGCTAAAACGGCTCCGGGGTGAGGGGCATTTAATACCCAGACTCTGACTTGATATACTATTGATTTGGCACCTGACCTTTCTTAAAGATTTTATGCTAGAATGTTATTTACTGTGATATGATTTGAAATGTAATTGTGTATATATTTTGCAATGTGCTTTTATGATTTTATACCTAAAAATCGAATAAAGCTAAAGTTACTTACGTTGTGGGGGCAGAAGATTGGGTAGGATTTCAGGCAACACTTCCGGTCCTCTAAAATTAAGTACAACACAGTCGCCAGCAAATCTTTTTGGGCAATTACCTATCCATTTTACCCTTCTGGCAGTTAGTAGTTCCTCTGACAGTTTTTGTTTGCCCCAGTTGGAGATATGCCTATTGTTAGTTAGCCAGTATAGGGCTTTACTTAAGAGTGATTGGGGAGACTCTATCTCTCCCTACTTCAAAGTTGGTACGTTAGCTAGGACAAGGATCAATGGGGAAGCTTCAACAACTAGTTCCATTGGTCCAGATTCCGCAAGAGGATCTTCGTTAGTCTCGGTACTAATTAATGGGTCTGTAGGGAGATTGCTGTTCGTTGCCAAGCAAGGGGTAGGGATGAGTGGTTGAGTCAGGACCAGAGTATCCCCATTTCCTCTAGTTCCATCTTCCCTATGATTTGTTTGCTCTATTTTATCTATTACCTTGTTTGGCAGTTCCCCCAAGCATTCATTAGTATTCAACAAGAGGCCCTCAAGCTTATTAACCTTATCTGTAAGATGGTCAATCTTAGATAAGAGTGGCTTTATTATGCCCCTCATTTTTTGATCAAACATTCCCAATAGTTTCTTAGTATTGGCTTCATTCCATAGCATAGTGCCTTCGTCCTCACCCCCTGTGTCCTCTGCACTATTTTTCCGAGGTGGAGTTGCGGGTCTATTCTTACTAGAACGAAGTCCACCGCGCCTGGGTTGGCCCTTAGTGGGCCCTTTGGTCACCCTGGGCGCAGGGACAGGTACCGGAGTTAAGGTGTTATCCTCCACAATTTGTACGTCCGGGTCAACACCAGCTTGAACAACCTCATCAGTATTACTAGAAGTGGTAGGTGGAGTCACATTATCAGCGGGGCTCTCAGTCATGTTTTGGGAGAGCACCAATGTTTCACTAATATTTTCTGAATCAATGAGGTTAGTTCGAGATAGTTCTATTGGATTGGTGCTAGAGGTTGGGCTCAGTCCCAGAGAGGACCTTCTATCGTTATTAATCTTGGTGACCACTTGAAATAAGTAATTATCTATTGTGTTTGCAGGTAGTGTACCTTGTTTTTGTTTATACATACTGGTAACAACTATGGATACACGCAATGACCCAAGATGTACAACAAGCCTATGTTCCAGGAGCTGCTACTATCAAAAGTGTATGAAACCTCCCCTTATATCCTTCAGTAATTACTGAGATGTCATGAACTACCGTTAATAACGGATTAACTCACAAGTATTTTTGACAGCGTTCTTGGCCCAGTCCAGTCTCTGCCAGTCGCGGACTGTCGCAGACTGTCCCGCCCTTGTCCCGGGCTTCTCCCGCTCGCTCCCGCGCAGCGGGGTTACTCTAAGGAATTTATAGGACCATGGGTAAAGGGGAGGGGCAGGCGGGGAGAGCAGCCCAGGTGCAGTTGATCCGGCCGCCGGTGCTTCTGGGACAGGTAGTCCCTGGCCGGCGCTAGCACTCTGCTCGCAGCCCTGCCTTACCCTCGGCAAACCCCAGGAGCAATCACACAGGAGTCCAGGTAGTTGAGCTGGCAATCCAGCGAGGCGGGACCCGCGCAGCAGGTTCCGCAAGAAGTGGCGTATTAAAACACAAAGCCTCGCAGCCCAGCGTCCTCTCAGAGCAGTCTCAGCAAAGCGTCCCAACGAAGCATGAACTGCACAGGTTTTAAACCAGATGGGGAGGGGCAGGCGGGGAGAGCAGCCCAGGTGCAGTTGATCCGGCCGCCGGTGCTTCTGGGACAGGTAGTCCCTGGCCGGCGCTAGCACTCTGCTCGCAGCCCTGCCTTACCCTCGGCAAACCCCAGGAGCAATCACACAGGAGTCCAGGTAGTTGAGCTGGCAATCCAGCGAAGCGGGACCCGCGCAGCGGGTTCCGCGAGAAGTGGCGGATTAAAACACAAAGCCTCGCAGCCCAGCGTCCTCTCAGAGCAGTCTTAGCTCTTCCAGTTGGAACAGCATGAGATTAAAGAGAAAATTGTCAATAATCAAAAAAATATATAAAAAGGAGTGTGATGCCAGATGGGGCGTTGGACAATGGGTCTGAGTAAGAAACCCAAATAGGAGCTATAACAAATGCTATGATCCTGAAAAGATAAAGTAGATAAAAAAAAAGTTGTAGTATTGGAAAATGGACAGCTATGGAGCATGGACAGACTTGTTCCGCACAATAGTTTTAAGATGAATGATGCAGGTTCCCAAGAGAGGGTAAACCAAGCTTAATCGTCTGATTGACATTTATCTTTTGTACCAATCTTAAGCTTTTTTTTTTCCTCACGGTTTTATTACTTGGCATTCCACATGTTTTTCTTGTGTTCTTTTTTGTTTCCTATTTTGTAGGATAGGGAGATGTGTTGTAACTTTGTATATTTTATTATACCTTTATCTTCATCTTTACATTTTATTACAGTTGGTATCTCCCCCTGTAGAACCCTCTTTTGTTTTACCTTACTACTTTTTTCCATGGAACTCCTGACTCCATGGGAGTGCAGATTAGAATCGTGAAGCGGTTGCTCCCAGCTCACCTCCCACTCTTCAAGCGCCACTGTGGTATCGTAGCGCTGTATATCGAATTGCTTTTTGCTTGTTGTTGGCATTTTCAATCATCCCTGACAAGCGCCCAGCTCCCTGCGTAGCGCTCCGCATTTGCGTAGTCAATTTCAGCTATTGTCTGCTACGTTCACTGCTCTGTAACTGCAGCTGTCCCTTTCAGGCTTGATTTCAGTTGTTGCTGACCTGTATGTGTAGCGCTGCTGCTTTGAAACATTGCATTAGTGTTTGGCTTGCCCTCGCATAGCGTCCTGTTGCTTGATTGTAAGCCCACCATTTTGTTGTGCCTGCAGACCGTCCCTCCCCCTTCGCTAACGCCTCCCAGCTCACCCTCCCACCCACGAAGGACTAGAAACCTCTCTGCTGAGGAGCCCCTGTGACCAGCTGAACTCCTCGTGAAGCGGTTGCTCCCAGCTCACCTCCCACTCTTCAAGCGCCACTGTGGTATCGTAGCGCTGTATATCGAATTGCTTTTTGCTTGTTGTTGGCATTTTCAATCATCCCTGACAAGCGCCCAGCTCCCTGCGTAGCGCTCCGCATTTGCGTAGTCAATTTCAGCTATTGTCTGCTACGTTCACTGCTCTGTAACTGCAGCTGTCCCTTTCAGGCTTGATTTCAGTTGTTGCTGACCTGTATGTGTAGCGCTGCTGCTTTGAAACATTGCATTAGTGTTTGGCTTGCCCTCGCATAGCGTCCTGTTGCTTGATTGTAAGCCCACCATTTTGTTGTGCCTGCAGACCGTCCCTCCCCCTTCGCTAACGCCTCCCAGCTCACCCTCCCACGCTCCGCCCCCTCCTCTGCCCATTAATGTCAGATGGTCCCACGCGCAGCGTCCACGCGCTATGGCCTCGCCGAAGGTGCGCCAAAGGTAAGCCCGTCTACGCCCGTCCGCGCCTGGACCGCGCCCAGCGCCAGACCCCCTGCCCCTCGCGCTGCCCAGCCCTCCCGCATCACCTACGATGCCGCCACCCTCCTAGCCCTTAACCCCGGTCGCGCCCCCAACTGCGTCCAAGCCGCCCCTGGACACACCCATGGACCTTTCTCCTGCTACTCCTGCAAATTCAGCGGCACCGACAACATCTCCGCTACGACCACACCACTGACTCCCGACCCCAACCACCTACAATGCATCCTTCTCAACACCCGATCGGTCCACAGGCACGCCATTGACATATGGAATCTACTAGACACCATTTCTCCAGACATCGCCTTCCTAACGGAAACATGGATGAATGCTTCCTCCGCACCAGACATCACCATTGCCATCCCTGAAGACTATAAGATCACTCGCAAAGACCGTACCAGCCACACAGGAGGAGGAATCGCTATCGTCCATAAGAAATCAATCCGCATCTCAACCAGCTCTGACGCCAACCTCGCCAACTCCGAACACCTTCACTTCCAGATCCACATCGACCCCAAAACCACACTCAGAGGCACCCTCCTCTACAGACCACCAGGACCCCGCGCAAAATTCAGTGAAGACATCACGGACTTCATCACTCCACACGCGCTCCCCTCCAAAGAATACATCCTTCTGGGAGACCTCAACTTTCACCTTGAAAAGAACAACGACCGCAACACCACCACCCTCCTGGACAACCTCGCCAACCTCGGACTTAAACAACTGGTCACTTCCCCCACCCACATCGCAGGTCACACACTCGACCCCATCCTCACCTCCAGCAATCATGTCTCCTTCAGCCACACTACGGATCTCCTCTGGACTGACCACAGCTGCGTTCACTTCACCTACAACAAGCCCAAACCCACCAACCACCTCCAACCGACTCTGCAAAGAAACTGGAAAAAAATCTCCACCGACCAGATCTCCTCATCGCTCCTTCTAAACACCCCAGCCCACTCCTCGGACCCAAACCTAGCCGCCGCCAACTTCACCCTATGGTTATCCAACACCGCCGACACCTTAGCACCACTGAAAAAACGTCAAAGCAAACCTGGCAGCAAGAAGGCCTCATGGTTCAACGATGATCTTAAGAAGTCCAAGAAACTCTGCCGCACCCTTGAAAAAGCGTGGAAAAAAGACCCAACCACCAGCACCAAGGACGCCTTCAAAAACGCCACCCGCACTCACCACCAACTAATCCGAAAGGCCAAGAAAACAGCATTCAAGGATCGACTTGACAACAACGCCCACAACAGCAAGGAACTTTTCAACATCGTCAAGGAGTTTTCCAATCCCTCGGCCAACTCCAACGACATCACCCCCTCTCAAGCCCTCTGCGACTCCCTAGCCTCATTCTTCCACAACAAGATTGCAGACATCCACAACAGCTTCGACAACCAACCCGGAGCCTAACCCACCCAACCACATGCTGAACCCCCTCCCCCCGCGAACACCCTTAACGACTGGAACCCAATCTCCACTGAGGACACCATCCGCCTGATGAACTCCATCCACTCAGGATCCCCCACAGACCCATGCCCTCACCACATCTTCAACAAAGCAGACTCCGTCATAGCACCGCACCTCCGAGACGTCATCAACTGCTCCTTCAACTCCGCCTCCTTTCCGGAAAACTGGAAACACGCTGAACTCACCGCCCTTCTGAAAAAACCCACTGCGGACCCCACCGAACTAAAAAATTACCGACCCATCTCGCTCCTTCCATTCCCGGCCAAAGTAATCGAGAAAGCTGTCAACAACCAGCTCGCCGCTTTCCTCGAAACCAACAAATCCCTCGACTCCTCACAATCTGGCTTCCGAGCAAAACACAGCACTGAGACCGCCCTCATCGCAGCAACAGACGACATTCGAACTCTACTGGACAATGGAGACACAGTCGCCCTCATCCTCCTCGACCTCTCTGCAGCCTTCGACACAGTCTGTCATAGCACCCTGTTACAACGCCTCAATAACATCGGAATCCAAGGAAAAGCACTAGAATGGATCACCTCGTTCCTCACCGGAAGAACCCAGAGAGTCCGCCTTCCACCATTCAAGTCAGAGGCCACTGAAGTCATCTGCGGCATACCACAAGGATCCTCTCTCAGCCCCACCCTCTTCAACGTATACATGAGCCCCCTCGCGACCATCGCCCGCCAACACAACCTCAACATCATCTCTTACGCGGATGACACTCAACTGATCCTTTCTCTCACCAAGGACCCCAGCACCGCCAAAACTAACCTACACGAAGGAATGAAAGAAGTTGCTGAATGGATGAAACACAGCCGTCTGAAACTGAACTCAGATAAAACAGAAGTCCTCATCCTAGGTACATCCCCCTCTGCATGGGACGACTCTTGGTGGCCGGAAGCCCTTGGAAAAGCACCCATCCCGACAGTCCACGCACGGAACCTAGGCGTTATCCTGGATTCTTCACTTTCAATGAACAGACAAGTCAGCGCCGTATCCTCATCCTGCTTCAACATTCTTCGCATGCTCAAAAAAACATTTCGCTGGATCCCCTCCGAAACCAGGAAAACAGTCACCCATGCTCTGGTCACGAGCCGACTGGACTACGGAAACACCCTCTACGCAGGCACTACCGCTAAACTCCAAAAGAAACTCCAACGAATCCAAAACGCCTCAGCCAGAATCATATTAGACATCCCACGCAACGAACACATCTCTGGTCACTTGAAAGACCTCCACTGGCTACCCGTCAATAAGAGAATCACTTTCCGACTGCTAACCCACGCACACAAATCACTCTACGACATCGGACCAGAATGCCTCAACTCAAGACTGTCCTTCTACACCCCCTCCCGCCAACTACGCTCCTCCAGCCAAGCCCTCGCCACTGTACCTCGCATCAACAAGACCACCATGGGAGGCAGATCCTTCTCTTACCTGGCTGCTAAAACATGGAACTCACTCCCCACTCACCTTCGCCTTACCCAGAACCACCTAGCTTTCAGAAAGCAACTTAAAACGTGGATATTTGACAAGTAATCCTCCTCCCCCTCCTTAGCGCCTTGAGACCCTCTGGGTATGTAGTGCGCTATATAAATTCTCTGACTTGACTTGACTTGACTTGACGTTCAGAGGAGGCGTTTGACAGACTGGATGACTTTCTGTTGGGGACACCTTTCATGTATAATAAAACCTGTTCTACTTCATTGGTTCCTGGATTCCTTTGGACTACCTTACATCAATTACATTACAAACCCAGGTTTTTGCTAGGCAACTGCTAAAGCATATTTGAAAAAAGAGGAAGGCCCTTCAGGGCTGCCTGGTGTTTACAGTTTTCTGTCTGAAGACATACACAAGGAAAGCGAGCGTTGGATTGGAATGTGAATGCTTGGGGACATGCCAAATGCAGAGAGAACATACATGCTGCTGTAAAAAGAGAACACTAATGCAAAGAGAACACAAATGCTGCCTTTAAAAAAAAAGAAAAACGAAAGCTCCACTCAGCTCACTACTCTTAACCATGAGAAGCAAAGGGATTTTCTGAAAAGCAAGGCACGTTTCAAGCCACACACTTGCAGTGGAGCACTTGAAAAATGTGATATGCCAGCGCACATATATTGTGGAATTCGGTACATATGCTGAAGCAATTCCTTTTACCATGTTGTGCTGCTTCGAAAAAATAATATACTAAGGAGAAATGCAGAAACACTTCATTCTCCCCCTTAGCTACAAAATGCCTGATCCCGCTAGACTCAATCCGATCTTGAAGATGAATAAAACCATTTTAAACAAGAGTGCTCATGTTGTACACGTATGTGCAGATAAACCACATAGGAAGGAACAGAGCAGAGCTTCAAAAGTAGAATTCCTGGCTCCATGTGTGTCTCAAATCCACACACATCATTCTCCACCCATTCAAAGTGTTCGCCGGTGTTGCCCACACGTCTCAACCCTTCTGCGTCCAACCCTGGCCTGCTGTTCCCAACTCGTCACTCTGTGATGAGTTGGGAAAGGTGATCTCTCGTTGACTGACGCACTGTTTTGGAAGGCACAGTCTGTAGCCTGAAGTGCCCCAATAGAGTCAGTCAGCGAGGGTCGTGCATGTCCCAGGGGAAGAGTGGCCCTACGCTCGGGCAGGCCCCAGAAACAAGGTCTGAAATCACATACGTCCGGAAAATCCTGCGACACGGTACATGCGCAGTAAGTGCATGTGACTTTTATTGCTGTGACTGCCTGACCTTCGTGCAGCTTTGCTGTATGATGTAAATATGTATTCTTCAGCAGCAGGTAGGATGCATTTAATAATAAAAAAATATTAAGGAGGCAATTACTATGGGGACGTGCCACCTGCGCTCACACCAAGAAGCCGCCCTTGATTGCCAGTCAGGCCCAGCTTGCACCCTGGGCTCAGTGCCAGAGGCATGTAGCAGACCAAGAGAGTGAGTGTGTTTCTTTTACCTGCAATGGTTGTGACTGAGAGAATTGTGCTGCTAGCCTTGGTACCTACATGCTGTCAGGTGTTAACAGCTGCTAAATTCACCTACCTTCATTATGTGCCCTCTCTTCGGGTCCATAATAGTGGGGCGGGCAGTTAACGGCCGTAAACACTATTAATGCTCTGAGCAGAAGGCAACAATGCTTGTTTAATGCTGTGCCACTCGGGATACATTCTATGCATACTCTCCTGCCCATTACGCAGAGCACCTCAATGCCACTGGTTGGAAAAATAATATTTGGGCATTGCTGCCAAATTTCCCTATTCCATTTACCCACTCACCGTTCGCAGCACGAAAGACTAATGACCAGACTTTAACTTTGGCCCTCGAATGTGACATGAAAGGTGTCCAAAGAGTCTGGCACAAGAACACTGTGCCCAATGTATGTGCTGCCTGTCACGGCTACTTCTGCCAGGGAGAGGGCTGGCATGCTGAGCAGGAGCACAGACAAGAGCTGAACATGTACACAGTTCTGTATTATTGTCCTGCGTCCATGTTGGAATGGGTGACTATGATATCTATGAACTGCCATGATCTGTGCAGGCCCCACAATGTCAAAACCAATAAATGCAATGTCAACGTATGACATAACCTGTGCCCGCATAACAATGTCAATACCCATAATGCAATATCAATGTATGCCATCATTTATGTCTGAACAACAGTGTTCATACCGGCAGTAACAATGTCAATGTTTGGCAAAATATAAGAATTACCTCGATAGGGACCTATATTGCTTTAACACAGAATAAATCCTAACAATATTTATAAATAGGAAGATGCCAAAGAGGAAAGCTCAAGCTTCAAAGTATTGTCAAAACATATTTTTATTTATTTTTTCTTTTCTTTTTTCAGATAAATTTGTTTGAAAACATTTATGCATCTGTACATATCATTTTGTCATATACCATACTAAACAAAAGTTCATCAACATTAACAATACATTTTTGAAATTCCGTAAAGTGCAAATTCAGTTAGGATTTATTCCGTGTTAAAGCAATATAGGTCCCTATAGAGGTAATTCTTATATTTTGCCTGTCTTTGTCTCCCCCCTCTGGACCTAAAATCAACTGGGAGAACTCTCTCTCTGTACAATGTCAATGTTTACCATAATCCAATCAGGCATAGCAATGTTGTGACCAGTAAAAACAATGTCAATGTACGCCGTGCTTTAGACATGCATAACTATGTCAATATCAGTAAAGACAGTCCATATATTCTGTGACAACTGAATGCTCGATGTTGAGAAAGTCAGTATAAATGATACCAAAAGACTGCTTCATTACTTTCAGAAGTTCTAATGAACTTGTATCGTTGCTGTCGGGTTCACCCATGGTGACCTCCCCAACAACCTAGAGTTAGAGACACTTGGTAAGACACGCCTGACAACCCCAACCAAAGTCTATCGAGTGAGAAATCACAGGTGGGGTCACACTTAGTCCACAAACAAACTTGCACCCAGGGAAAACTCTAATCGATCCCACAGACAGTCGCACCACAAACAGGTGCGAGAAAATTGGCCCTAATAAAACACATTTGGCCAAAGGCATGCTTTACCCAAAAATCCCAAAAAGCTAGATGCCACATGTAGGTAGCAGCACTCACCCAATCAGGACACAGCATGCACACCACAAGTAGTGGTCACGCACTCCCACACCGGACATCTGGACACATACACACTGGCCCACACTAGCTCTCCCTGAGGTCTAGAGCCATCTGTGTCATTATTAGATGCCCAAACATGTTAATTTATGATTGAGGTGCTTTTTCAAGAATGCAGAATTGTTTTATTGTACCTTAAATGATGTATATATTGTCAGCCGAAACTTGTACAAAGTGAGACTTTCCTCAGACGCACTCTTACCAGACTCTCCCGGCCACAGCGTTTAATTAAATCAACTTGTTCCTAGACGGACACCTCCCGGAAAAGACCATTTCTCTCATCTATAGGAAACTAATCAATAACATGGCAGATCCACTATCCACTAAGGGAACAGTGATGGCTTAGAACTTGATGACGAGGACTGGCAGGAGGCAATCTCTTCCCCGTGGGTAGTTGCAATCCAGGCCAGGCTGAGATTAGTGCAGCTCAAAATATTACACAGGACTTATGTAACAGGGCCTTGCCTGGTCCCGATGGGAAAGGCAGAGAGAGGAGAGTGTAGAAGAGGGTGTGGGGAATTAGGGACGTTCATCCACATATTGTGGAACTGGCAGCAGATACAATTGTATTGGAGGGACATCCACTACACACTGCGGGAAGTACTGGGGGTTGACATGCAGCCAGAGGCTTGGAGGGGTATCCTAAATGTCTGGAAGCCTACAGATCTCAACACGTACACTACACTACACAATGAGCAATGTTAGCATACATGATAGCAAAAAGGAACATTGCACAGCAGTGGGGAGCAAGTCAGCTGCCCCAATTGAAGAGGTGGGAAGAGGACCTAGACTGGTCAATGTATAGAGAAAAGTCAGTCTACGTGGCCAGAGGGTGCCCTGGGAAATGGAGAAAGGTGTGGGAAGCGTGAAATCACTACAGAGGTGACATCTGTCTCCCACCTTGTCGACAGATCAACACTGAAACTCTTGAAACCCCTTGATTTAATCAGTATATTAACTGTGACCTATATTGAAATGTTCATGATCGTAATGAGAAATGATGAAGTCGCTTGCTTGTAATCAATTGATGTGATTTTGTCAAAACTTTAATAAAAAGAAATATTTTTTTTAAAAATCAACTTGTTCCTGTTTTACCAAAAGCCTCTTGTCTTTTCATTTCTTTAAGGTAAAATCATATCTGAGCAACATCCACAAACATGTTCCGGGTATGTCTGACACTGCTCCTGGTAGAAAAGGCAGAGCCAAGGTCTCCTTGTGCGCTCCATGGAATGAACTTATGGGTGCATTGCATTAGAACTTACAAGCCAGATTCAATTTTTTTGCTAACACACATTATTTTACAGTTTGTAAAGCTCTGTAACAAATTGTACTTCCTCTTGAAAGGACCTATGGGCAATAAACAGTTTCCCCATAATTTTCTCATCCTCCGCAGAGCCATCCACTGCCTACGTTATCAACGTTTCATGTGGGCTCTGCGGCACAGCCTTCAGTCTAAGAACATGCTGGTTTGCAGGAGGTGCCAACAAATTATCCGAATTACTAAAGGTGAAGGCATAATGTATCGTCTCTATGGAAGGAAAAGTATCAGAGTAATAGAGATAGAAGACATCTTCGAGCTACCAGCATACATTGGGATCTGGCTTCTGAGGCACAACACCGTAAACAGCCACTCCACACACAGTGAGCCATTCTGCCCGACCCGGGATGACGACACTCACATAGCGGCCCACCATCCCTTTGCAGCAGAGAGTGGAGACAGATCCGGGGGAGAGGTCAGTGATGATACCGCACCTATAGATCAAAACACAAATCAAAAGTTTGGGATTAGGCAGGACCACCAGTGCCAGCTTTTTCTATTTCTTTGCATAGAACATCTGACCTGAAATCAAAGATGGTGTTATGTTATGTTGGTAAAACCTCTAAAGCACTTGTCCACCAAAGGTTTGAAGGTGCATTTTGGGACAGCTGCTTACTGAGAAAAAGCCATCATCTACTCATAGTAAGCTAGGTCACAAATGATGTCAGAAAGAATGATAAAATCACCAGCCACCACCTCAAACACCTTTCACCAAGCACCCACATAAGAAAGAAGCACTGGCAAAGTCAATAGGCCTTACCAACTTGAGAGATTGGCTTTGCCACTGTCGTTTAGCCTTGTACAGCCGTGTGGCTGCTGTTCAGCATCGCTGAAAGTTAGTGACATGGTGTACAGTGGCATAGGAGAGAATGGAGTGGTGTGGGGTGGCATACCATAAAGTGGCGCAGAGTGGAGCGGGATAGAATGGAGGATCACAGGGTGGAGAAGAGTAAAGTGGCCTAGAGTAGAGTGTAGTTGCAGAGAGTAGAGTGGCGTAATGTGGTGAGACACAGAGTGGCACTGTGTGGGGAGGGAGTGGTGTAAAGTGGCATTCTTTGGAATGGAGAGGCGCAGAATGGAGAGAAGTGGCATAAAGTGGAGTGGCGCAGAGTGGAGTGGCTTTATTTTCGGGGAAGCTGCGAAAGTCGAATGTTTATTTTTGCTTTCAAAGACTGCACACTGTTATGGTACTAATTGGTACTGAAGGGAACTACTGTGTGTGGCTGGGCTCCTTCTTAAAGGTCAGATTGTGTCACTTACAGTGAAGGTAACCAAAGGCTGATTAAGAGATTAAGTGATGTTCCCAAAATCACAGGATGTTCAGCCGACTCTGATACTCAAACCTGCTTCCCCAGCTCCAAAGTCGACAGCTCTAGCTGATTCGCCACATCCTGGTAACTGGTAGGGTTTATAGTTTGCACTCAGGTGGATTCCAACTGCCTACAAACTATCTACCCAGAATCCCTTTTTGAGCAACTCAGTGCTCTAAAATGGTCATGAGAGTTAACCGTATATGCAAGACAATAATTCACTAAGGACTTATTTCAGGAAATATTACTATATTTGAGACATATAAATTGCATTGACACAGCATTTTGAATTATTCAAATGGTGAATACCACTTGGGAAAGGTGCAGTGTTGGTGAATGAGCCAGACTTTTTAGCTAGGTGTTAGTTTGACTCCTTATTGCCTGCTGACAGTCGGTGTGATCTTGTGGAAGTGATTCAATGGGTCCTGCTGGAGTGGCAACCAAAATACCGACGTCATGGGCCGGAGAACTGGTTCAATACTGATAACTCAATACTCGACTGACTCGGAGTTTCTGAATACTGGTCGGAACCGATTAGGAATGACCGAACGGTTACCTTTCCATCGTAGTCGGTCGGTCGGATATGTTTCTGACTTGGTCAGAAACAGGTTCGACACAGTTTAGGAAAATGCAAATGAGGTTTGGAGCCTTTCCGACCGACATCGTAGTCAGGCCCAATGTGTGGGAGCCTGCCCGGATAAGCCACTGCTTGGAAACTACACCGGGTCTGGACCGGCTCAAGACTATCAATTACCTTTAAATATAACAACCAATCATCTGCAGAGTGCTATTGTGAGCCAGCCATGTTTATGCCCATGCAACTGGAAATATATCACTCCGACAGCGCCTCTAGACCCTCACGGGTGAAGCAGCCGCGCTTTACAAATCCTGATAGATTGATTGATAAATAAACACAGGCAGGGCAGCCAACGAGCACCATAACCAAGCGATTGCACCTCAGGATGCAACCTTCCAAACACAGCACATTGACATAAACACAACACATTATACTCAAGATATCACTTTGGCTGCTTTTTCACATTTAATCAACATAAAGAGGTTGTATTCTTGCTGCGCATCTGCACGGGCCACGTAAAAATAGATTGACTTCGTCACTAAACACATGATGGTAAACTGGGCACAGTAAAATTTAACCCAAACATTGCTGAAGTGAAAAAAAGTGCTATGACACGGTCAGCGGTGGCTGCATCATAGTGGTATTTTTTGTTGCTGGTGCGGCGGCAGAGCCGTAGGGGAGGGACAACAAGGAATATGTCATGGTGTGGCATTGGTTCTGCGAGCACATTCCATGCCCTATAATCCATTACTCCTATCGTGCATATGCGCATGACTGAAGATGCATGAAGGCAAAGTACCCTCCTGCATGTGAGCTGTAAGTGATGCAGGAAAGTAGACAGGATGAAGTTGTCCTGGGTATGTAACCTTAAATCCAAGAACTTAATTAATTTAGCGTGTCATTATTGCATACTACAATTTGGCGACGACTGGAGAACATACTAACTTTTGGAAACTCTAGGACGTATACAACGCAAAATATGGAATTAAAATTTGATTGATGACTGCTCGGCAGGGTTGGATTGGGATAAAAAATCGGCCCGGGGACACCAAAAAAAAGTGGCCCTCGTTTGCATATTGCCTTTCCGCAAAACACTGCTTTAGCGAAGTTGTATGAATAGAAAGGGGGTGGGGGGCATGGTTTATTAACTTCACTTATATAAAAAGAAATGCACAGATTAGTTCATACTGGTGAAACACACATGAATGCAAGTGAGGTCACTTCTGCTCAGGCCCCAAGCCCCCACTCAATCAGCATACATTAATGGGCCAGCGGCCCAGGGAGAGAAAGGGAGTGATATCTCCGCCCATCTGCCTCTAGAAATGCCACTCAGGCACCCACTGGGCCGCTGGCGGCATCCGAACAGCACACACAGCTCCCAGGCTGCACAAAAAAAGCAGCCTACAGCTAAAACTCGGGGAACATCACTTACAACGCATTTTTTACAACGCACTACCATTACATCGCAACCATTACAACGCAAACCATTACAACGCATTGCACTGGGGGGCGCTCTAGGATAGGGAATATATTTAATTTACTATCCAACACCTTCCCTGCTATCCACGGGGACTGGAGTTGGAATAGTAAATTAAGTAATTCACTATCCAGCGCCTAAAAGCATTATGCGTTGTAATGGACTGCGTGGTAAAAACCGCGTTGTAAAGGCATGCGATGTAAAAGCATGCGTTGTAGTGACACCAATCCCTAAAACTCAGCTACAGGCCCTTCGCCCATTTCCCGAGAGACCGCATTATCAATCCGACCCTGTGTCACATGTTTTACTATCTCCTGTTTCATTTGTGTTTATCACGGATTTTGCCATGTAGATATTCCAAACCGAAATCTGGTCCCTCAATCTTAAATCATACATTTGGAGCAATTACTGGAGCCAGTTGAAGGTTCGGCAATCAGCACTGAGCCTGCCTCAAAATCTTAGGGGCAGATTTACAATAAGTGGCGCATCCCTGCATATCAGCAGGGATGCGCCAGTTATTGTGCGCCGCAGCTCCGCCACTCTGGATGCGCCGCATTTACAAAGCTGCGCACCATGGGGTAAAAACGGCACAGATGTGTCACGCATCTGTGCCGTAAAGGCGGCGCATTGCTGGAGTTGCGTCGCAAGCGCAACGCAGCTCCAGGAATGCTCTGGGGGGCCCTATTCTTACAATGAATGCGTCAATCCTTACACCTGCTTCAAGCAGGCACAGGGGTTTGACGCAGCATGGGCCCAAAAGTAACTGAGTGAAATCTTGTAGATTTCACTCAGCCACTTTTAGGAGGTGTCCCTGTACAGGAACCCCCGCCCCCCCCTGCGCAGGGACGCTTGCTTCTGGCACAGGGCTTTACAACGTGACGCATCTCCCAGATGCGTCACGTTGTACGTACCCCGCACCATGGCGCATCTTTTGCGCCGCCACAGCATCACAAAAGTGATGCAATGGGGGCGCAAGGGGCTTGTAAATCTGCCCCTGACTGTTACACTTCCTGGAGTCTCGGGAGATTCACTGCTAGTGCCGCTCGCGCCTCCCACCAGCCTCCTCATCTCGTGTTGGGGCTGTCCGCCTCCCATCTCGGTGCCACGCGCTGCTGCTGCCTTCACTTTGGGAGTGCTGGTGCAGCGCGCTCTGCAATCTTCACAGAGTTATGGTGCTGCATGGTCTGCAATCCTCGCGGAGTGCAGGTCCTTTTCGCTGAGCACTGGTGTCACGTCGTCCTCATTGGTCTCTGTGTGCGGGTGCCGCATACTCTTTCTTCTCTGGCTGCAGGGCTTTAAGTTGGCCGGGTCTTGCCAGTGCTCAGCGCCGGCAGTTCTTTAACCCCTTCCATGCTGATGACGAACCCCAGCCGTCATGCACTACAGTGCTCGTGTGCTGATGACGGCTGGGGTTCGTCATGACCCGCCCCTGTTCATTTGTTTACAGCACAGGGGCGGAAACGGGCCAGCAGTGAAGGGGTTAAAGCAGGTGCCGAGATGGGTCTCTATCAGACTCTACATTTTTGCCCTCACCATGAAAAAATAAATCTTACCTCAGCAGCAGTGCCAACCTTCACTGCCTTTGAAGTAACTTCAAAGAGACTCCTTGTAGTTCTTTCACAGTCTCCTCATTATAGAACTTAAGCCTTTTCAATATACTATACTCAAAGGCATGCCAGGGCTTTAGGTTGGCCGGGTCTCACCAGTGCTGAGCACCGGCAGTTTTTTTAAGGGGGCCTCGAAACGGCTCTCTATCGGGCTCTGTTTTGTGCCCTGGCGGTCCCATTTTTTCCGGACTGCAGTGACCGCAGGCACATCTATGTGCACCTGCTCACACTGCTCACTTCTCACTAGTGTGCGCTGCTCACACTGCTTACTTCTCACTAGTGGAGAAGTTAAGACATGACGTCATGCCAGGTGAGCGTTGTAGGAGAAGGGAAATCCTTTAAAAAGAGTCATTTTCTCTCTGGATTTCCCTTCTCTTCTTGAAACTCAAGAGCAGCAACATCGTCGTGGTGTCAGCAGGTCTTTAAGTGGAAGCTTTTTCAATATTACATACAACAAGCCATAGTTGCTGCTTATTTGTCTTATGCAACTAACAACCATTGACAAAGTCAATATTCCTTCCTTGTTATAGGTATGATGTTACTTGTATCATATATCTGGACGCAATGGCAGAAACCGCAAAATACAAGTCGGGCGGCACACTATGCTAAGCACAGATTATTAGTTTATGTTTTTTTAAGCCACACCCTTAATTACATTGGCCATGCCCCTATGAGAGACCCCCCCCCCCAATTTTTTCATCCCACTTAAAGCCCTGGGCATGGATATTGCTTATTTATCTTATGAAACTAAAAACCATTGACAAAGCCAGTAGTGCTGGCTTGTAAGTGTAATGTTACTTGTGTAGTATAGATCTGAATGTGATGACAGAAGTAGCAAAATAGCAGTCAGGCAGCCCACTAAGCTGAGCATAGATTCTCAGCTTCCGTGCTTTTAAGCCACGGCCTTAATTATATCGGCCACGCCCCTTTCAGAGACCCTCCAGTTTTTTAAATCCCACTCAAAGCCCTGTCTGGCTGTTCTCCACGCACTTGTGGTTGCACACATTACAGAGGTATTGTGGCATCATTTTCTTCAGCCATGGACATTCAGGAAGAATATTAAACGTTTTTATGGATTCTGTTTATCAACAGGTTTGGCTTTTAGGGAGTCTATTTTTTATGAAGATTGACTTTGTTTCCTCCTCTCATTTTGGACAGCACTTTATAGAGGCTATCACTAAGGCGTTATACTTTGGAACCACAGTTACGTTTTGGTTTGCATTTCTTTAACATTTCCTTTCCACAGGTCCTCCACTGCAGTGGAGAACTTGAGTATCAGATTGAATACTGGAGAAAATAGATATCAGTGTCTATTGTGGAGTGTTGCGTTAGTATTGTTTTGTCTTGCATTATTTCACCATGCAGACTATTTCTCCTCCACTTTTCTGGCTGTGCCAGGTAAACCACTGCTGAAATGGTCAAAGTGGAAAAAGAAATTTAATAATTGTTTAAAAGTTTGTCGTATGAATTTGTTAGTGGAAAAGAAAGTCTCCTTACTTCTGCATTGTTTAGGATCTGAAGGGCAGGAAGTGTTATAACACTTACCCGATGTATTTGATGAGGAAGGAAGTAATGAAGCATCCAGTGTAAATGAGTTTAAGTTATGTATAATAAAAAGTTGGACAGATATTAAATATTGACCCAAACTGTCTATAATCTTAGAACGATACTATTTTGGCATGCAGGCATAATAACCTGAGGAGTCTGCTGAAGATTATGTTACTACTTTAAAACAGCACCTACTCGCAATTTTGGTCGTATGATGTGGCTCTGATGTGGTGCTGGTGAATGACATTGGTGTGGAAATGATGATGGATTCTGGAGCATGTTTGACTTTGATGTACTATTTGAAAAATACTTTAAAGGGTGAGTTGAGTTATATGAAATGGTTTTTAAGGCCTAAGCTTATGGAGGTAAACCAATAGAGTTGGTTGGTCATTTTAATGGGGGATTTTGTTTTAAAGGTAATGAGGCAGAAGGAAAGGTTTATGTTCCTGTGGTTGGTAATATTGTGTTGAGCGGGCTGCCTCAGAAGGTATTGGGTATAACACTTAACCTCAGTGGTGCTCCCCAAGTACAAATTCAGTTCAACTGTGTCGATAGGCTATCTTAAGCTTTGATGAATTATTTTCTGTTGATCTTTTAGTCGAGTGTAGGTTGATTAAAGAACTATTTGCATGACTTAAAATTGAAGGCAGATGCCAATCCCTTTTCATGCAAGGTGAGGAACATTCTGTATAGTGTCAGAGAAGTGGTTACGCTCGAACTGGATAGGCTGTGCAGAGCGGGATTTCTTGAGCAAGTTGAAGCAATGGACTCGTTGGCTCCCATAGTGGTAGCGTGCAAGCCGGATAACAAAATTAGACTATGTGTTGATTTGAGGGAACTCAATAAAAGAGTACTGGAGGACAAATTTTCCTTGCTGAACATTACCAAAATGGTAGGGACTCTATCAGGTGCTAGGTGGTTCACCATGCTGGATCCTTTGTCAGCGTATCATCATGTCAAGCTCACTGAACGCTCTAAGGATTTGACTTCCTTTATCAAGCAGTTTGGCACATACCGATTCAATCACATGCCCTTTAGTCTCTGTTCTGCCGCCTCTGCTTCAGAGGTCAATGTCAAGAATATTTGGTGGTATGAAAGAAGTTCTGTACTTTCAGAATGATATTTTGATATTTGGTAAAGCCAGAGAACAGCACCTGTGCAGAGTCAAGGAAGTCTTAAAGTAATATTTGAGAATGGGGATACCCTCAAGGCAAAAAAAATGCTAATTTGCTCTGAAAGAAATAGAATATTTGGGGCATTATATTGCAGCCAAAGGAGTTAAGCCCAAATTGTCAAGATCAGTCGAAAAGGTGGATGTGCAAACGTTCTCGGGAATGATAGAGTTTTACTTATTTTGTGCCCAATGTTGGAAGCAGAGCATGTGCCTTGAGGGGTTAGTTGAGAAAAGGAGTTGTCTTTGACTGGAATAAAGACTGTGAGAAAGAATGTGAAGATATAAAGCTACGTCTTAAGAAAGCGCATTTGAATAGCTTTGTCCCTGGATTATTATGCTCAGTTTTGACTGAAGTAAGTGTTAAAGGTGTTGGGGCTGTATTGAAACAAGAGCAAGAAGGTTGTGAGATTGTCATTGCTTTTGCCTCCAGAGCATTGAGGGGGTCTGAGGTAAGATACCCTACCATTGAGAAGGAATCATGAGCCGTATACTGGGCACTTAGAAAATTAAAGAAATTCTTATGGGGGAGAGATTCAGTGTGTGCATTGACTTTAAGCCTATACATGAGATTTTTGAGAAGAAGAGAATTGATTAAGAATCCAGTCACATTTGTGAGTGGATTGTGGCTTTGAAAAAATTTCAATTCAATGTGAAGTACGTGCCTGGCATTACCAATAAAACTGCAGATTGTCTCTCGAAGTTGGTAACCTCAGATAGTGGTGTTGACTGTAGTGATGATTGGTGATTGGATGAAAACATCAGAGTGTGTGTGATTACAGAAGGATGTATTAGTGAGGCTGAATAGTTGGATGAATTGAGTAGGGATACAATACTCTGTAGGGTGCAAGAGATGATTGTTACTGGGAGTAAAAGGGAATCATCCAGTGAATATGCGATGGTTTTGTGCAAAATACGCGGTTTGGTTATGAGAAACCAAAGGCTGATACCACGTAGGACACCTAGGCATAAGTAAAACTAAATGGAGATTGAGAACTGATTATTGATGGCTGGGAATGGACATGCAGGTTGAATATGTCATAATAGAGTGTGTTGAGTGTTCATTGAGCGATAAAACTAAGATTGTGAGAACACCTCCCATGGTATGCAAGGAAGTACTTTTATATCCTTGGGATGAGGTTTTCATAGACATTTTACATCCTCTCAGCATTGGGACCAGGCCTGTCCATATTCATGTTTTCAAGGTAGCCTGAAGTAGCTATTGTATCAGAAATCACCACAACATCTGGAATTAAATTCTTGGAGAAGATTTTTAGCAGAAAGACCAATCCTGGAACAGTCCTTAGTGACAATAGAGTTCAGTTTACTTCACAAATGATGGAGAATTTCCTGCGGGAAAGAGGTATAGTGCACAAGAAGTGCTCTCTCTATCATCCACAAACTAATAGGATGGTGGAGAAATTCAACTGGACTGTGAAAGAGAGCATGTAATTTCCCAGAGTGAATTGGAAAGGTTAGAAGGAAGTGTTGTGGAGAAAGAGTGAGGCTAACGGGGTTACACTACATAGTACCACAGAGCCAACTTCTTTAGAGTGACTTCGAAGAAAACGATCTAATACTGCTCCTTGTCCTCATTGGATAAAAACAGTACATTTCAGATTGAGTTTGAATGGTTGGGATGCTGTGAGAACGTAGAGGAGTGTGTGTTGAGTGGAAAAAAACAAATTCAAAGAAAATTGAATTATGACTAGCGTAAAGGAGTTTCTGATGTCAAGGTGAACATTGGTGATATAGTAGTGGTAAAACATCCTGTTAGTCACCATAATCATTCCAAATTCACCAAGCCTTTCAAGGTGGTTACATTGTTTTAAAATGCTGTGAAGTTAGATGATGGACGTATTTGGAATCTCAAAGGTATTGCTGTGGTTAATTGATTTTGTCAGGGTATTAGGAGTACATCGTGTTTGTTGTGTTGCAGTGGGGTGTGCTTCTTTTTCATTTTCTTTGTTTGGTAATTCTCTTCTTGTCTTGGTGTTGTCTTTTGTTTTGAATATGGGGGAAGATGTATGGTACTGGTTCTGAAAGCACATTCAATGTACTGCTATGTGTGACCTAATGTGTGGTTGTAGAAACCTTTGAGTGGAGACTTAGTGCTGGACTTGTGAGGAGATGGCAGGAGTCGGGAGTCCTTTTCCAGAATAAAGAGCACAATTTTCACCTTTATTTTGCTTGTGATTACTGGATACCACGGTATTCACCTGTTACAACGCAATTTTTACAACGCACTACCACTACAACGCAGGCATTACAACGCATACCATTACAACGCATTGCGCTGGGGGGCGCTCTAGGATAAGAGGTAAGTTTAATTTACTATCCAACACCTTCCCTAGGGTCCACGGGGACTGGAGTTAGAATAGTAAATTATACTTACCACTATCCAGCACCCCAAAGCGCTATGCGTTGTAACGGTATGCGTTGTAAATACCGCGTTGTAATGGTATGCGGAGTAAAAGTATGCGTTGTAACGTCATACATCCGGATACCACTTATGGTCTTCAGCAACAGGGAGGGGAGTGATTGTGCCCACCTCATTTCTCCTGTGGAGCCTCCTGCATGTGAACTGTGAGTGACACATTCTATATGAATAACACCCTCAAGTGGGCAACTACCTATAATTTTCTTGAGAGCGTCCATTACATTTTTCAGTCTCAACCAACATCAAGGAATGCACATTATCCTGTTTCTTCAACATTTTACAGTTCTCCTGAGAAATGTAAAATGTTAAAGAAACAGGATAATGCGCTGTTATTTATATAGATGGACATTACAGTTTTATTGTGACTTTGATATTTAAAAAAAGTTTTGAAAATACCAAAAGTATAATTTAAAAGCATGAAATTATTTCTCCCAATTTTTAAATTATATGCTTTTTATCATACATATCTGTCCTCGCACTATGCACTTTTATTAACATTATTGCACCTTTTTTGCAAATTTGCACTGAATTCATTATGTTACTTTCAATATATCCAACTACGTGTTCCAGCAGCCAGTGGGGCAGGAAGTAACTAAAGTATTGGAAATGAATGAGGGACAGTATTTCCTTGTAACCAACCCATGATCAAGGTCTGAGGCTAGACCGAAATGCTTTGGATGTTTGTTTGTGCTGAACAATACCATTCTGCAAAGTTACTTCCTGTGAGTGCCCTCGTTTGTGTTGTGCTTCTGCACAGATTGGAAATTAGAAACTGGCATGGTTTGGCCCAGAGGAGTCATGCACTGCCTGTGAATAAAGAGCACCAACCACAACAGAAACCAATACAGGGAGAAGTATGTGTATATGTATATGTATGTGTGTGTGTGTGTGTATATATATATATTCACTGAAAAAAACATAGGTTTCAAACATGTTATAGTTAGGGAATTGGCATGTAAAAAACCTTAGAAATTCACCGAAAAAACATAGGTTTTAGGGGTGTTATAGTTAGCTCGACATTTCGCTCGTACAAAACCATTGAAATTCCTCCGTTATAGCTAGTTGTACTAACTATAACTCGCGCGCCCGCAATCCACTGCTGATGATGTCACATATTACATCATTCATGACATGGTCAGCGACATCACTGATAACATCTCAAATGACATCACTGATGACATCATCCAGTGAATGGGGTTTGGTTCAATATTTAAATATATATTATATATATAGCAATCTGCATTGGAGAATGAGTGGAAGTATAAGTGTTGGGATGAAGGATTTACTAGCAGTGTGATTGACCGTTTAAGTCACTAATTTAAAGTGTGTCACTAAATATATGGGATAGTGATTTAACTGTGTAAATATCTGTATCACTCTGTCTCTTGATGTGTAAACTACTGCATAAGTTGGTTAGTAGCTATGTGAAAGTCTATATTAGTTATTGATTAGTTAAGTGAGTATTTGTATGGGAGAGTACATGTATGTGTGTTTGGGTGGAAGGTGTGTGACTGTCCAAAGATCTGTAAATAGATGATTTAGTAGGTATATGAGGTTAAGACTGCAATAAATGCATTTATTGCCCAGATACGTACTGATATTAACCGTTGAGACTCATGGTCCACCACTATTAGCGTGATATTGAATATCCATATTATCTACAGATGCATTTATTGCCCAGGTACGTACTGATATTAACCGTTAGGACTCATGTTCCACCACCATTAGCGTGATATTGAATATCCATATTATCTACAGATAACTCCTTTGAGAATTACCTACAAGGGTGTCGGCTGACAACCCCGCCCACTGAGGCTTCGGAAGAAGCCTCAATACCTTCAAATTACCAGGTGAGCAGGCCAATTTCGGCCTTGTCTCACTTTCCTTCTCACAGTAACACACACCCCGTACTAAAGACACCCCTTATTCATTCGCAGGTTGTCCGTCCTTTTGTCCTGATGAAGACCCGAAACGGTTGCTAATAAGTCCGCACCATCTACTAGGGTCGAAACGTTGATGTTACACTATGAATCTGTCCAAACTGAATCTCAGTGAATAAAACTAATAACCATGTTGCATGAGATTATTGATGTGATAAGATGGACTGATGTTATTTTATATGTCTATATGTTATTTTGTCACTGCATATTCACTTAATCACTTATCACTATCACTCACCTTAGTGCTTCACCATAACCAGAATTTCAGTTGTTTTTGGACAACCAATGTTTTTAAACTTGGATATATTTATGCAAATTTCCAAAAATAAGAATACCTTTGCAAAAATCATAAACTGTGGTGTGTGTTCTTCCATTTATTTGCAAATGTCGTAAATAGCAGTTCCATGATTGATAATGTGAAATGTATTATAAATATCTAATGGTGTTCAACATTACAAAGAAATTTGTCTTGAATCCCGACAGAACCAATGTTTTTGTTTGATACTTAGTACTCAGGTTCTGAGGGTCACTGAGTTACCCCATTATAAATAATGGTAAACAGTTGTTTGGGTAAGAGAATGTCTTTATGGGTGTAATTATGAGTACCTATATTTCTCAATGATACATTTCCAACAAAGTACAAATATAAAAGACAGTGTATGTGACAGTTGTTGTATATAAACAAGTATACATAAGACTCAGTGATTGACCCCCCCCCCCCATCTCCCTCCTCTAAAACCCCTGACGACCTTGCTGTCACGGAATTGGCAACAAATCTACCTTACAAGATACAAAACCCTCTAATTCAACAAATCCTATCCAGGGGAACGATAACTACAACAGGTGGATCACCAACTCTTTAAACTTGGTACTCCCTATGAAAAGTCTTCGTCCCAAGCGGGGCAACCCAACAGCCCCATGGTACACAGACGACCTACGGAAGGCCAAACGCGCCTGCAAGCAAATAGAAAGAAAATGGCGCCTTGACTACTGCCCTGCAGACAAAGTCAGTAACAGAGCAGCTATTAAAAATTATAAAGCCGATATCCAACGAGCTCAGGCCACATACTATCAACAAAAAATAGATAATGCTGCGTCCAAACCCAAGGAGATCTACCGTATAGCCAAATCCCTCCTGCGACTCCCTAAGACCCCTAAAGTCCACAACAACACCCAGATCCATTGCGAGGAAATAGCGGAATTTTTTCATCATAAAATTGAATTGATCAACTCCTCCTTCCCCATACGGCTACCACGCCCAGAGACCCCACCAACACTGACCCCATGGCAGCACCATTCAGTGTTCTTAACAACTTTCCAGCTCTGGATAAAACCAATCTGGAAAAGTACATGAGAATGGTCAAATCAGGAGCCCCGACTGATCCAGCTCCACCTAGGGCTCTCATCCAAATAACCAGGCAGATATCACCCACCATTCAAGACCTGCTCAATTCCTCCCTCGACACTGGCATTGTCCCACCCTTATGGAAGAGAGCTATGGTCAAAGCTCTATTAAAGAAACCTACCCTCGACCAATCCAACCCCTCTAACTACCGACTTATATCCCTTTTACCCTGGCTCAGTAAAATTCTGGAAAAACATGTCAACTCAGCCCTGACAGACTTTCTAGAATCCAACAACACATTGGACCCCACCTAGACTGGTTTTAGGCCCCGTCACGGAACTGAGACTGCCCTGATTGCAGTGACGGAGGAGGCAAGAAGGATCTTGGACGGTGGCAGCTCTACGGCCATCGGCCTACTTGACCTGAGTGCCACCTTCGCTACCGTAAATCAGAGCATACTACTCCATCGCCTTAGTATGATTGGAGTGTCAGGTATAGCACTCACCTGGATGGAATCATTCCTTACAGATAGATCCTTCCAGGTATTCGAAAAGGAATTCACCTCCTCTAGTAAACCTCTTAACTGTGGAGTGCCTCAGGGCTCCTCCCTGAGTCCTACCCTTTTTAATGTTTACCTTAGCCCCCTAGCTGATGTCGTCCGCCCTTTTGTGGTAAAAATTGTCACCTACGCGGACGACACTCAGCTGGTGGTAGCACTGGACCCCCCTCTCAACTCTAACCACAGCTTACACAATTGCCTGAAAGCTGTTGCGTACTGGATGTCGGCCTCCCATCTAAAACGTAACGGGGACAAAACAGAGGTAATGCTCCTGGGGAATAATATCTCGAAATCCATCGACACCATCTGGCCCCTCTGTTTAGGTAGCCCCCCTCAACCTAAGGATCAAATCAAGAGCCTTGGGATCTGGCTCGATCACAATCTCACCTTCAACTACCAAGCCACCAAACTAGCCGCTATCTGCTTTGGACTGATGAGATTGCTCCGCAAGATCCTTCCCCTTCTCCCGTTTCACTCTAGACGGATTATGGTCCAAGGACTAATCCTGTCGCGCCTCAACTGCGGTAACGCCCTATATCTAGGCGCTCCACAGTCCACACTGTCCAAACTACAAGTCATCCAAAACTGCGCGGCAAGAATCCTCTTGAACCTTCCTCGTCGATCCCCAGTCAAAGCCAGATTGAAGGACCTTCACTGGCTCCCTGTAAAAGCCAGAATAGAATTCAAGAGCATGTGCGTCGCGCACCGCTCCTACTGGGAAACAGGCCCGCCATAAATCACCGCTTGGTGGAAGCCTACAGTCCTTCCCGGGCCCTCAGATCCGCGACCTCCTACCTAACCTCCGTACCACGCATCAGAAGAGCCAGATGCGGAGGCCGCTCGCTCTCTTACAACCTGGCCAGGATCTGGAATTCTCTTCCCCTTGCAATTAGGTCAGAACCCAACCTGCTCACCTTTCGAAAGCTCTTAAAAACCTGGCTTTTTAATAAATCCCACACTTAACCTGCCCCTCTGCCTCCCGCACTCCCACCCCTACAGCTCAACTCCTCAGTTTTTCTTTAGCACTGGGACGCCTTCGGGTAGCCATCGGGCTTTACAAATCCTCATTCCATTCCATTCCATTCCATTGTATGAGTGACTATATGGATAACTATATACTTATAATAGTGTTTCTATAACACACTAAGTATGAGTTACTATCTATATGAATAAATGATGTGATATTTGTATAAGTGTGTAGCTAAGTAAATGCTAGTATGATCAATTGTTTGTATAAGTAAGTAGGATGACTGCATAAGTGAATATGATGTGTGCTGGTGTGTAATGTTGATGTAGGTGTATCAGTATATTTAATAGTATTCTATTGATCTTTATTAGCATGTATGAGTGAATATATAGGTAAGTGCTTAGATGTGTGTATAGATGTAGGAATCACTGAGTGGGTTTTTAGAAACTTGTATTGGTGTGTCAATGCATTCAGATATGGTACTGCATATTTTATAATGAGTGTCATAAGACTATGCTAGTGTATGATGAGGTGTATCTGATTGTCACGTGGATGATGTCATCAGTGATGTCATCAGTGATGTCATTTGAGATAAATAGATGGTGGCAGTGGATAACTTAAACAGCCAGCACCTCTGTTATGTTTGCATATGGATTAGGTAATAACTCTCTCTTTCAAAGCGTGCTCTATGTCTTTATACCGTGCCACCCACAGTATCATACAATATATGCAGAATTCTCTGTATATATAAGTGAAATTTAGAACATAGACAGAGCACAGCACGAATAAGTAGACGGCTGACTTCCCACAATCAGCAAAGATATTTAATGCAAAAAATTCTGGTGGTGATTAGTTCAGCAAGCGATTTCATAACAGTTGTTACAACATTGGTACAGCTACAGCCGACACGTGTTTTGTAGCCATTTGCGACTTTTTCAAGGCTCCAATGGTAGATATGGTCAAGGCTCGAAAATCGCGTTTGTCTTAAACGGATGAAGTCATATGAGGTCTGGATGGCGATTGTCCAGATCAATAGAAAAAATCCTTCAATTTAGAATGGTACTGGAAAAACCATATATGTGCGTCGGTTTTCTTACTACTCCAAAGATATGTAGTATGGCGTGGCTGAATCAATAAAGTTTTCACACACAATGGCGTGGAGTTGGAGTTTCCTAACATGTAATCCCAGTAAGTTTGCTCTTGCGAGCGTATTCAATCATAACAAGACATCCTCCAATCTGTAATGCATGTGTCACACAATATCGCCAAGTCGCCAGCAATCTCGTTGTGGTGAAAAATTGTCAAAGCTCGAATAGTGTTGCTCTCTGGTCCACACCTTCAGTCAAAATATGGATAATGTCTAATGGAGGATGTCTTTGTGTGAAAACTTTATTGATTCAGAAGTCATCATTGATGAGATGTCATCAGTGATGTCATCAGTGATGCCACTGACCATGTCATGAATGATGTTATATGTGACATCATCAACAGTGGATTACGGGCGCACGAGTTATAGTTAGTACAACTAACTATAACAGAGGAATTTCAATGGTTTTGTACGAGTGAAATGTCCAGCTAACTATAACACCCCTAAAACCCATGGTTTTTTTCAGTGAATTTCCAAGGTTTTTTAAATGCTAATTCCTAACTATAACATGTTTGAAATCTATGGTTTTTTCAGTGATTTTCAAAGGTTTTTTAAATGATAATTTCTAAATATATTTCTTGGTTTTTTTTTATATTCTTCAACTACGTTTTTTTATCTACTTATTTTTAGCCATATATTTTTTAATTACACTACACATATTTAAAAATATATATATTTTAAATAAAAAAAATATTTTTTTATTATTTTATATTTTTTTAAATATACTTATATAATTTTTTTATTGTTTTTTTCTTTTTTTCTTGGAGTCTCACACCCAAAGTGTACCCTTCTTGTTCACTGTGTGGAACATGTCTACCATTTTAGGATTGTTTTGTAGGATCTGCGTACGGTGTGCTACGAGTATGACTTTTTTTTTAATTACACTACACATATTTAAAAATATATATATTTTAAATTAAAAAAAATATTTTTTTATTATTTTATTTTTTTTAAATATACTTATATAATTTTTTTAATTGTTTTTTTTTCTTTTTTTCTTGGAGTCTCACACCCAAAGTGTACCCTTCTCATTCACTGTGTGGAACATGTCTACCATTTTAGGATTGTTTTGTAGGATCTGCGTACGGTGTGCGATGAGTACGACTTTCCCAACGCGGACACTATTCAATTGGTACGTGACTTGTAGCGCATAAGCGACATGTACGTATTACGCAGCGGTTGCGCGGTTCCGCGTGACGTCATATGCATATCGGCGCGGTGGATGTGCGACTCCCGCCAAATTTTTTAATGTTCAAAAACTTATATATGTATATTTGATATAAATATTAAGAGAATACATCTGAGCTAATCATAAAAATAATATTCTTCAACTTTCAATAAAGTTACATTACTTTTAAATGCAATTTCGCGAAGTCGCGCTGGGTGCGAGTTGGGTGCTTGCTGCGTGCGCGCACCCAACGTGGACCCCATGTGACCAGAAAAAAAGAGATTTGATTGGTTCATTACACTTCCTATTCTAAGTATTGAAGGACTCCACCCATTTCAATCACTCTTGTTAGACCTTCCTTAGGAGAAGACCGGTTTCGGATTCATAATCCTCATCAGCCAGGCTATCTTGAATCCATGCTCTCCACACCACTGGAGTCAAGCTATTCTGGCTGAAGACGGCTGATAGCCAGAAACCGGTCCTAGGATGCTTGATTCCGGTCCAGGAAAGACATGGCTTGGCAGTTCGGGCTGGACTGTTCCCATGAGGCACAGGGTCAAGGCTGATTTGCATATGGCCATGACTGAACTGGCGTGGTGTGGAGTGCAAAAAAACAATGGATTTAGGCCCAGATCTCTGTACTGGGGTGAATGTATGACATTGTCTGCATTCTGTCCATCAACTGTGGTTTTTGCATTTGTCACCCCGAGTGGGATGGGTATGCTCAGACGTGAGTCCCATGCTCTCCACACCACTGGAGCAAAGCTATCCTGGCTGAAGATGGCTGATAGCCAGAAGCCGGTCCTAGGATGCTTGATTCCGGTCCAGGAAAGACATGGCTTGGCAGTTCGGGCTGGACTGTTCCCTTGAGGCACAGGGTCAAGGCTTATTTGCATATGGCCATGTCTGATCTGGGGTGGTGTGGAGTGCAAAAAAACGTTGGATTTAGGCCCAGATCTCTGTACTGGGATGAATGTATGACATTGTTCTGCATTCTGTCCATCAACTGTGGTTTTTGCATTTGTCACCCCGAGTGGGATGGGTATGCACAGACGTGAGTCCCATGCTCTCCACACCACTGGAGTCAAGCCATCCTGGCTGAAGACGGCTGATAGCCAGAAACCGGTCCTAGGATGCTTGATTCCGGTCCAGGAAAGACATGGCTTGGCAGTTCGGGCTGGACTGTTCCCATGAGGCACAGGGTCAAGGCTCATTTGCATATGGCCATGTCTGAACTGGGGTGGTGTGGAGTGCAAAAAAACGATGGATTTAGGCCCAGATCTCTGTACTGGGATAAATGTATAACATTGTTCTGCATTCTGTCCATCAACTGTGGTTTTTGCATTTGTCACCCCGAGTGGGATGGGTATGCTCAGACGTGAGTCCCATGCTCTTCACACCACTGGAGTCAAGCTATCCTGGCTGAAGACGGCTGATAGCCAGAAACCTGTCCTAGGATGCTTGATTCCGGTCCAGGAAAAACATGGCTTGGCAGATCGGGCTGGACTGTTCCCATGAGGCACAGGGTCAAGGCTGATTTTCATATGGCCATGTCTGAACTGGGGTGGTGCGGAGTGCAAAAAAACAATGGATTTAGGCCCAGATCTCTGTACTGGGGTGAATGTATGACATTGTTCTGCATTCTGTCCATCAACTGTGGTTTTTGCATTTGTCACCCCGAGTGGGATGGGTATGCTCAGACGTGAGTCCCATGCTCGCCACACCACTGGAGTCAAGCTATCCTGGCTGAAGATGGCTGATAGCCAGAAACCGGTCCTAGGATGCTTGATTCCGGTCCAGGAAAGACATGGCTTGGCAGTTCGGGCTGGACTGTTCCCATGAGGCACAGGGTCAAGGCTGATTTGCATATGACCATGTCTGAACTGGGGTGGTGTGGAGTGCAAAAAAACAATGGATTTAGGCCCAGATCTCTGTATTGGGGTGAATGTATGACATTGTTCTGCATTCTGTCCATCAACTGTGGTTTTTGCAGTGTAGGAAAAGCACTATGCATTTACCCAATGAGGTAGCACTTACTGATTAGCCAGTAGAAAGTACTCCAGTTGTGTAGATGGAAATCGCAAAAAAATCTGCGATTTTGTGAGAATATCCGCAAATTTGTTGACTTTTTTGCGATTTCGCGCGAATTCGTGGACCGCAGATCCACAAAATACGCCCATAATACGAGTAAATGCTCCTGCACCACTGGTTGTTGCTAGCACATCTGAGGTAACACCATCCACTTCAACATCTCCTCCAGATATACGTCTCCAATTTGGGAGAGTGAGGATGCATTGCGTGCATTGCAACCTTCTAATTTCATATGGGGAACAGTCAGTGGACCTTGTTTGTCGTGCCATCGACAACCACCATTGCTAGTTTCCTTTTTTTGTCCTCCTAGTTTTTAGTTCTGTTTGTCCTGTTGACATTATTTTCCTCTTTACAAAAACGAAAAACACAAAATCGTTCAAAAAATCAAAAAATATATATAAAACAACAAAAAGAAAAAAAAAGTTATTTTCAGAACTAACTACTCTGGTTAAAAAAACAGCTAAACTTGTATGCTAGTGTGTGAAAGTTTACATGAATGTATGAGTAGTGCATAATTGACTGAAAGAAAGCATTTGTGATGTATGGTGAATAGATAAGTGCAGAACTATAAGGAAGTGCTGCAGCATGTCACTGTAAAGTGTTTAGCTACAGCGTGCTGTGGTACTTTTGGAAGCATAGGGATGTAACATATGTACATAAATATGTTGCAAGTCTGTGCTTCCCTCTGCACAGCTGCTTAAACTGAGGCCATGTGGTTAAACAGGCACCCTTGCACCATAGTGCAAGGATATCTGTGTCGTGCAGAGATTGTTTTTGTGCAGGAAGGGGCACCTTCCTGCACAAAAACAATCAGTAAAGGCGTTTTTCTCCTCAATATATGCTGTGCATTGTAGCATATATTGAAAGAGAAAAAATGAGGGGAAGTGAAAACAATTCTCCTTGTTGTGCCTTGCTACGCCAATTGGAGGATGGTGCAACATTCACACACATGTCCAGATTTATGATTTTTGATAAAACTGGAGATGTGTCTTGTTTTATGAGTGTTCTGTGCAAACACGCACAGCAACACCTATAGAACGCTTTTTCAACGCAAAGTGGTGTGTATGATGAGATTGTGTTTACATAGAAAACGAAAGGTATACAGAGTCCCTTTTCCTCTCCTTGTAAATATGAAAGAGAGTTAATGGCTAGGCCAATTATTATCAGAGGAATACATTTCTGTACTGCTAACAGAGAACAAGATACATTTATAAGTACTTACGTTTTAGGAAACTTCTAGGACATGTTTATATATTACTGAAGGGAAGGGATGGGGCCTAATGTGACATGTGGAAAAACAGTCAGTGATGTGCTTTAAGTTAAAGAGTTTTATTTCTTTTAATTCGAAATTACCAGGCCCTACAAAACCACCATATCTCTCTATTGTATACTATACCATGTGTCTTGCAGACAGGTGCTCTGAAGGGTGCACAGACAAAATATCGACTCCAAAATATCGAATGGACAAAATATCGAGTTAAAAATATCGACAATAATAAAATATCGATAACAAAAATATCGTTGGTCAAAATATCTAATAAAATAATGATAAACAAATATCGAGTACAAAAATATCGACTCAAAAAAATTGACAAGACAAAATATCCATAAATAGTCAAAGTAAAAAATATTGATAATATGTAGAAAAAAGGTTAAAAATTATTTTTTTCTTATTAATAGTAATATAAATTGTAGTTAATGTTTAGGAGCGGGATGTTGGGTTAATAGGGGATAAGGGTGGGGAGTAATTTAATAATAATTAATTAATTAATATATGTTTGTAAATATTTTTAATTAATAATTAATTGGTAATTAATTAATATTAATTATTTAATTAATTAATATAATTTTGTACATATTTTTAATTAGTAATTAATTGGTAATTAAATAATATTAATTAGTTAATTACATTAATTAGAGTAATTTATTTATATATATAATTTTTAGTTATTGTTAATTAATTTATTGGGAAAAATAATATGAATTATTAAATTAAATTAATTACAGCTAATGTGCTAATATATTTACTTTATTGTTATTGTTAATTAATAATTAATTGGTAATAAAATAATATTAATTAATTTTGGGTAAAGGGGTATTTTTAGGGTTTAGGGTCAGTTTTGGTTTTTTGGGTAAAGGGGTATTTTTAGGGTTCAGGGTCAGTTTTCAGTTTTTGGGTAAAGGGGTATTTTTAGGGTTCAGGGTCAGTTTTCAGTTTTTGGGTAAAGGGGTATTTTTAGGGTTCAGGGTCAGTTTTCAGTTTTTGGGTAAAGGGGTATTTTTAGGGTTCAGGGTCAGTTTTCAGTTTTTGGGTAAAGGGATATTTTTAGGGTTCAGGGTCAGTTTTCAGTTTTTGGGTAAAGGGGTATTTTTAGGGTTCAGGGTCAGTTTTCAGTTCTTGGGTAAAGGGGTATTTTTTGGGTTCAGGGTCAGTTTTCAGTTTTTGGGTAAAGGGATATTTTTAGGGTTCAGGGTCAGTTTTGGGTTTTTGGGTAAAGGGGTATTTTTGGGGTTCAGGGTCAGTTTTCCCTACTGTTGCACCCACTGGAGTGGGAATAGTAATTTTAACCCCTACCCTATCCAACGCTTTCCCTACTGTTGCACCCACTGGAGTTGGAATAGTAATTTTAACCCCTACGCTATCCAATGCTTTCCCTACGCTTGCACTCTTTGGAGTGGGAATAGTATTTTTTACACTTCTGGTATCGTACGGTAATATAATAGTATCTTATTTAATTATAGTATGTTACTATATATATATGTTTTAACAAATTAGATTGTAAAAAAATATTTTTATTATTTTCATTTATTATTTAATTATTATAAGTTAATTTAAGTATTTTTAAGTATATTTTAGTAATTAAATTTGAATATTAATTTAATTTACCACTGTTTTTAATAAAGTCGATATTTTTTACAACTATATTATTGTAAACGATATTTTGTACTCGATATTTTTGTACTTACCTGTTTGTAGATACAAACTCGATATTTTGACTGTCGATATTTTGTTCACGATATTTTTGCAAGTCGATATTTTGTCCCTCGATATTATTTCAGTGATCCGCTCTGAAGCTGTCCTATTTGATACCTGTCCGCAATGGAATTCTCTGGCACAAATCTACTCCATCCATCTTCCCTTTTTTCAACTGTGTGCAAACACACGCATTTGTGCATTTTAAGACTTACTTAAACTTACCTCATCAGTAATACATCTAAAAAACGCTACACATTTTATTCAGTTGTTTTTTATAATGTAAATTGTGGTAAACTGCTTATTTTAGAATTAGGATCTGTGAAAGAAAAGAAAAATTAGTTATAACATGTAATAATATATTTTTAACAACACAGCATAA
Source organism: Lissotriton vulgaris (assembly GCF_964263255.1). Classification (NCBI taxonomy): domain Eukaryota; kingdom Metazoa; phylum Chordata; class Amphibia; order Caudata; family Salamandridae; genus Lissotriton; species Lissotriton vulgaris. The sequence goes on along the minus strand of NC_141691.1, from coordinate 2,004,591,300 downwards.
TTTAAACATTTTACAAAGTAATTTCTTTGCCTTTTTTGCTGTTCTCATAATATATTGAATTTCACTAGAAACAGTTATTTCAATTGTACTCATCACATAACAGCGGACAAAAAAAACCCAATCACTAAGATTGTTTAAAAAAAACAAGAATGCATCCTCAAAAATATATCGTATAATACAAACCACACATATATGAAATCCTTACTGCTAAGAACATTTTATAACTTAAATTGATAAACACTGTAAATGTTGTCGCTTAAAAGTATACACCGAGACAATGTGCAAGAAAAAGCCCATAATTTAAACATATACCTTTCCATGAAGCCAAATGGTATATTTGCACCACCTTTTTATGTAAATTGTCCAATGGTAATCCTATTCAATCATAATAATAAATTCCTCAGAGGCTGAATTATCTTCCTAAAACTTTGGTAATTCGCTAGGCAAACGTTGTTTGAATACCTACTGAGCAGCATTACAAAGTGTCCAGCCTTTTTCACATTTTAGATAGGCAGTGTAATGTCCAGATGTTGTGGAAGGACCATCATGGAAAATTATTGCTACTGCTACAAAAGTCCTTCCTGATAGTGATAGTTCAGTTGCTACAAAATGTTTTATTAAAGTGTCCAATTTTCTCCCATCAGTTGTACAACGTTGCATCATTAAAATTATATATTGTCTATATCTTTGTATAAATAATGTTGATAACATTTCTGATTTGCATTGGCTACACTCCATGTTTTGATTTGCTTCTTTAACTAATTTATTGAAAGACACTGATTTACAGTCCGGTAATGTCAAATACAGAAATCTTTCAGTGTCTACATTAGTGCTACATCCCATTTATAACAAAAGCCAAAAATATTCTCTATGTCTGCACCTTCATTTTCCAATACAGTAAGCATATACATTAGAAATTCCTGAGCATCTTGTTGGATATTTTGCGTAAATTGTGTAGAACCAGAACATACATCCAAAAGATTACGAACATCACAAACACTTTGTATTTCACTTGTGTCAGTTCTCAATTTTTCATAAATGGAATGCAACAAGGAACAAAGGGCCAGATGTAGGTGGGTAAATACCGGTCAGTAACAATGACATTTGTTAAATTTCACTGTTACAGACCGGTATTTAGCCATGTGGGATGTAAGGGAGGAATCGGTAATAAGGAATCGGTAAATACCGATTCCTTAATACCGATTCCTTATTGGCCTTGCATTTAAGGACTCAGTAATACTGATTCCTTAAATGCAATTAAACAGTGCACCTCAGCCTTAAGGAATCGCTATTTACCACCAACTTCAAGTTGGTGGTAAGTAGCGATTTCCTTTCGAAAAAGCACTATTTTGCTTTTTGAAATGTGCCATGTGGCACACATCCATGCCCTTGGGCATGCATGTGTGCCACATGTGCACACATGCACATTTCAGGGGTGCAACATGGTGTCCTTTGGACACCCTTGAAATACCTCTCGGTATTACCGATTTGGTCATACCGAATCGGTAATACCTATGGGCCTCCAAGCCCATATGAATGAATGGGTAGGTATTTGTTATTACTGAATCTCAATTACCGATTCGGTAATAACGAATATTAAGAATTCAGTATTTTTTACCGAATTCTTACCTACATCTGAAATACCGATTTCTAAATACCGAATCGGTAAAATTCGCTATTTAGGAATCGGTATTTCCCTATTACCTACATCGGGCCCAAAATCTTTTTTCCCGATTCTCCATAATTTGATGTTGTAAACCTTCAAGAAAGAAAACAACATTGACCACTACATTAGCATAGCAGTTGACACCTGAACTATTTTCAAACTGATAACCAACAATCTCTTCAACAGTGTCCTTTTTCTTTTTGCTTTCAATGACATTATCTTGTTTTTTTTCCTTTTCCATACCTTCACTACAGATATCCTGATACCTTCTTTTTCGACCTACTACACGCTTTGCAAATACAGGATATTGACCTAAATTAGGAGCATATGTTCTTCTTAACCTATTATACTCTTTCACACAGTTTGCATCTGCAGTAACCTTTGTGTCATCAAAATCAATCAGAAATAAACCAGATAATGTTCTGACTCGCTACAGAGCCACATATGCCAAGCCCTCTCTAAACACAGTATTTCCAATATTCACCAAAGCACTGTCAACACTTAATCCTTGAGATTTATGAATAGTCACTGCAAATACCAGAGAAAGTGGAAACTGTTTTCTACGGACATATATATCTTTATCAAGCAAAAAACGAACTGAACAACAACCAATTTGTTTAACTTCTTCAATCTTAGCTAATTTAATTTTTAATAATTCAGTACCATCTTTATTCTGATAAATAACAATATCCACAACTTTACCCATTGCTCCATTAACTAAACCTTTTTATACATCCAAATTACGCCTTAAAATGACTTAACAGTTTCTACATGCATATAGATTATTTTCTAAACCAGCAGTTTTCGATATCGAGTTTTCTAAAGAATCCAATTTTGTCTTCAATTTTTCTGTGAAAATAATAGTGTTTCCTTCATGCTCTATTTTATTGATGGCTTCCATTTTTATTATTTCTTAATTTTCCAGTTTCAAAAGTTGTTCATTGAATATACAACACTCGCACAGTGTTGGCATTAAGCAGATTACAGATTTGTTGTCTGCAATTTTCATGTATATTTTCTCAGGAACTATATCTTAATTTGGAAACAAATTGGAAAGTAATCGACTCTTCAAAGCTTGTTTCCCATGTTCTGTCAGTAGTCCAATTCTTATATCTTGAAGAATAGTTCCTTAATCAACATAATTTGCCTGTCGCAGATTTGTAATGAGTTCTTTGTATTCAAAATGTGACCAAATGTTCACGTTTCCAACACTACCCAGAGACTTTCTGGTGTCTTTATGTGCAAGTGTTTTAAATGCTGGTTGTCCTTTTACGGGAGTAAGTTGCAGAAGGTCTCCAAAAACTATGACATGTTTTCCTCCAAATAACACGTCATATTCTGTTTTAAGAATTTGCTGCATTCTTAAATGCACAAAAGCAAGCATTACGTTTGAGACCATGCTTACTTCATCAATAATCAGAAGTTTAATTTTCTTCAGCACTCTTGAAACTTCACAACAAGCTTCTCCAGATAGGTTGTGATATTCCAATTTGCTTTCATGCTCCACAGGTAGCATTAGTAAACAATGTAATGTAATGCCTTTGATGTTCTGTGCTGCCGAACCAGTTGGAGCAGTTGCAACACAAGACAAATTTGACTCAGTTGTTTTCTGTAGATAACTGGTGATTACTTTAATTAAGAAACTTTTTCCTGTTCCAGCTTGTCCACTCACATACATTCGGATAGGTTGAAATGATGTACATGTGCATTCTTTCTTTTCATGAAGAAAGCCATGGTCAATCTGTTGTCTCACTTGCTGATATATTTCTTTCTGTTCAACATTTAATTGTTCTTCCAAGTTTGCTAAGTCCGTTACATCTTTTTGAGCTTGATGCATTGCTGTTTCCACCTCATTCATGGCGATGGCTGCTTAATTTTCAGCAATTGGTTGTCGTAGTGGATCCTGACTCAGTGCAGCAGAACTTTGACTGTCTTGAGAACTGTCTCTAGCAATCTCAGCTGCAATTGTAGCTTCTTGATCAATTTCATCGTTCAACATTTTCACATAATTTGCAAAAGCACTGCATTTTATGCTATCTTTACAAGCATTGAAGGAATCTTCATAGCTCTGGAAATCTCCAAGTAATTCCAGTTCTGAACACCACAGTTTGAACAGTTGCAAAAGGGCTGAATAGTAAAATTCCCTTTTTCAGGAGTGTTGCAACCCAGCTTCCTGTGATTAATCTAATTTCCTTTTGTTTGTTTCACTAGACATCCTTCGGAACCAATGACTCCATATTTTCCATCATTGATGTTCTCTGTAATATTCTGTTTAAAAGTGTAGTTTTGCAGCACTTCATAGAGACACATGTTCTCAAGATGATGACTTCTGTTTGGGTAATTTGTGTCCAACATATTCGTTTTTAAAATATCTGTACTTTCTGGATCTTTTTCTGCTAAATATTCAATTTCTTGAACAGTTTTTAGTACCCGATTTCGCATTGCTGCAAGACCTAGGCTCACCCAAATTATTCTTCTAGATTTGGAGTATAAAATTGCAGATGATAACCGATCTGAGCATTCATATGCTCCAATTTCTCGATGCGATAACATCTTCAATCTGAAATTGTATAATTTCTTACTTAGAGTCTTCTCGTGAGAAATCTCTTCCCACATTTCTTTCAATTCCGTCTTTTCTGATTTTGTAATGTAGGACGTTACATATCGAGCAACAGCAATGGAATTGTCCGCAACGTACTGAATATCTATGTTAGCATTCCACATGGACAGAAAAACTGGATTGTAGTCATTTATGTATTTTGACTCTTCGCTTCTTCTTAAATTGTAGGTATTTTTTGGAGACTTTCTTGTGATGGTATGTAGCAAATATGACATTAAACTGTTCACTCTTCCTTTCGATATTACAGGACGTGGAAATGCAAAATGACATTTGGTATAGAACTTATCCTTAGACTTGTACTTTCGTCAACAGTATTTTCCACATCGGTGGCTTTGGAATCGTAAGACTTGTTCTCTTAAGCTGTTTTCATCTGTGCTTTTGGGTATAGCACATGTGGCATATTCTTCAATAAAAGATAAAACAGTATCATCCGCATCTGTTCCAAATTTGGGGACGTCCTTAATCCATAACAGCATATGTATATGAGGAGCACTTCCTGCTTGATACTCCTTCTCCAAAATAAATCCACAACTTCTCCAAGAGGTGGATTTTTTTTTATTGCAGATAAAAGACATCATAGCTTCAAATTTATGATTGAAATACCTGCATACATTAATAGGATCCAAAGAGAACAATTCTCCAGGTGTCTTCTATTCAATATTTTTTATATTGGAATTTGCCTTTCAAACAAAAGATGAAATATATAAGGGATGCATTGTCGAAATCTTGTATCTTCTGCATATAATCTTGTTGTCCGATATTCAGATGCAGGAATATGCATAGGACGTTCATCATATCGTCTACCTTTTCCTGTTGGAAACAACTGCGGAAAACAACGAGCTTCCACGCTCTCTTCCTATACACTCATGGGACTTCCTTTTGCTTTTTTTCATTTGGAACAACTCAATAGTGTTCCCCATCACTTCTTTTGAATGAAGTGGATGTACACTGTAATGTTCATAGATTTCTTCACATCTTGACATGTCCACTTTTTCAATTTGACCACTTGACGTTTCAGTATCTTCTGCTAAAAGTATTTCTTCTTCTCCCAAATAAACATTTTTATAGTACGTATTGTTTTTTATCAAATACAAAGTTGCCTTCTGTACTTTCCCAACATCCACTAACTCCTGCCAGATTTTCTTATTCTTAGTTGGCACACCATTAACAAGAATAACTAGTGGTTCACTTTCTACACTCTCTGCACCAATAGTTTCAATATTTTTCTTTAAATCTTACGGTAAATACACAACTCTTCCTTTTAATCCTCTTTGTAAATCTGAAGGAGGCAATTTATCTGTTTTAGGCTCCATACGAACAATAACCTGAAACGGGTGCACGCATTGAATGAGAATAGACTCATTGGTATTTAAATCTATCAGTTCTGGAGGAATAGCAACTAACTCTAAATTATTATGCACAGCTCTAGCGGGCATTTTATTCTCATCTAATTTGTTATAACAATATTTACAAATATGCTGATCAGAACCCAAATCAAAACAATTCTCTACCAACAAATGAGTTGCAAATTCCTTCCACTTATCATTATTTTCTTTTTCACTTTTTAAATACAGATCAACACTCCTAGTCTGATTTTTATAGTGAGTTCGCCGACAACAAATACAAGAAAAAATTGGCCTTTCACCTGAAATCACCTTAAACTTTGTAATTTCACTTCAAAATGTTTTGTTCAACTAGATTCAACATTCTCTTCAATATTTTCTTCTATTAATGTCTCAGTTTCTGCACTCTCTTGTTCAGGACCAAAGTAACAAAACTCAATGTCATCACAAATCTTCTTCACATCTGAAACTGGCCCATGCAAAAGAGCACTGTTCAACTCATTTAACTTTAGTGCTGGACTTTTTGCATAAAACAATCTTCTGACTAACTTCCGCATTTGAGTATGATGTACTGCCAACATCCTGAAATGGTGAAAAACACTTTGACAAACTTTCCTAGAAAGACAAGCCAGAGAATGACCTTGCAGACCAGTATTTTTTCTTACTCTACAAGGGTCTAGGCCTTGCAACATCTTAATCTTTTGTTTAACACTTTTTTTAGTATATGTTCGTGAGAAATTGCGTAAAAGATCAATAGATTCTTGTCGTACACTACAAATACTATACTACTGCAATCCCAAGTAAACACAGAGGCTTTAGGATGTCTGCCTAGAACTTCATCAGCTATCACTTCTTCTGCATTTCTGGAACCATTTTCTCTTTCTCAATTGGACAACCATTTCAAACCTCATAAGCTCGACCACTGGTGTCAACTGCATGCAACAAATCATTGGTCTGAAAATAACTCTCTTCATTAAAGAAAGGCTCAGAACTTGAACTGTGCTTCCATTCCCCTAAAAAAAAATCACAAAAATTAGTTCTGTTATTTACTCTTTTCCTCTTACATTTGGCCTTCATTAAATGGATTGGTTTATCTAGTGATCGAATTCTGTTTAAAACTCAAATAAATAATTTCCTCTTTACTTCAAAAGCCTTTTCAACAATAGATTCAATATGCTTCTTCTTTTTATAAAACATTGCTCTCTTTTTATATTTCTTCATATCTTTCAGCAAATTATGTACTACTCTACTATAAAATATTTTTTTACGTATTTCTTTATATTGATTTTCTCTTCTTTTGCCATTAGTTGTATCCTTTGAATGTACATTGCCTTTTTTCCTTTCCTATTTCTATGACTTTTTTGTGCTTGGAACATTTTCAGTGCTTTCAACATATTGAATATTCTTTCTGAGTCTAGTAATATTTTTAATAAAGTCCTTTATGGTCTTACCAGAAAAGTTTCTCTTTTTAGCCACATTATATTGGTTATCCAATACTTGTGGTTGAGTTTTCTTCAAGTAACTGTCCTTTTTCTGTCCTTTTCTTTTACTTAATTTGTCTGGGATGATAACTTTATTTTAATGATGATTAAAAGTATCTGTAAAAAAAATTTATAAATAAAAGTATATTAATAACTTTATAAACTATACTTTTCTATTACTATACAAATACATTCTATATAAATATTGACTAAGAAATTGTAGATTTTAAATACAAGTGTGAAGGTGGTTACAGCACTACATGTATATTGCATAGGAGTTTGAAGTATTCCATACCCTAAAGCCTCGCTTGATTCAGTTTTACTTTACTAAAAGGATTACTACATGTTACTGATAGAGTCACTATGGGATTACAAGAGCACTCACAGAGTGTTTGCTGGAGTGTATGGATACTAAATGGGGAATTGTAGGCCTGAAACACAAGTGTGAAGGTGGTTAGATAACTACATGCATAGTCCATAGAAGTTTGAAGCACTACGTGCCTTAAAGCCTGGCTCACTGCATGAGTACATATACTTATGTGTCTACAAACACATCAAGCAAGCAAATGATTCTCTCTCAATTTTCCCAAATGCACACTGACTCAAAGTGTGATTCTAGACAAATAACAGTATCCCTTGCACTTTACTGTAAGGATTACTACTTACTACTGAAAAAGTCACTATGGGATTGCAAGATCACTCACAGGGTGTTTCCTGGAGTGTATGGATACTAATTGGGGAATTGTAGGCCTGAAACACAAGTGTGAAGGTGGTTAGATCACTACATGCATAGTCCATACGAGTTTGAAACACTACGTGCCCTAAAGCCTGGCTCATTGCATGAGTACATGTACGTGTCTGCAAACACATCAAGTAAACACATGATTCTCTCTCAATTTTCCCAAATGCACACTGACTCAGTGTGATTCTAGGCAAATAACAGTACCCCTTGCACTTTACCAAAAAACATTTAGTAGTCTGGAACAGGAAACATGACTTCACACATTCCACATATTTTAATACACAGTCTCACAAACTGAATCTAGACAAGCAACACTACTCCCTGCACTTTACCAAGAGAAACACATTGAACTTATTAAAAACAAATATACCAAATACAACCTCTCACAAAAGAATAAGTTTCCTTTGAAATTGATTTGTAGATTAAGAAGTATGTCAGTCATACATCAGATTTTCTTATACAGAATCTCTGTTCTGTGCACCTGTTAGCAAAACCAAAATAATGGCAAGCTTTCCATCTCATTCTTCACACATATACATGTAAATAGCAAATCACATTGCTTCCCACAATAATTCAAAAGCTAACAAACATTTCTATTGGTTACACATTTCAGCCCTTTCCAAGTGACAGAAATTTGAACCCTACCCCCAATCTGCTCACTGCCTGTTACCATAGAAACAGTTAATGGAACACTTAACTGAACTCATAGGTCAGAAGTTCAGCACACAATGTTGCTACGCCAAACAGCAAGTGTGCTTGACTATTCGAAATATCAGCGTATCCTATGTAATGTTCCTTTCAAATACTTTTTCTAAACCAATAAAAAACATGCTTTCAAAAAACAGAAATATGCACCCTACTTTTGAGACTAAAAGGATCTCAAACACCAAATCATTTTTTTCTTTTTTCAAAACTGCATCTTATCCACCATTCTAGAAAAATCTCACTTCTCAAACTGCCATTTCACATACAGAGACCATCTGAGTGCATCCAGACCTCCCTTCAAGATGCTTAGAGTTTGGATTGTTGGACACAGCTATATTTTCTGGAGCCAAAGGTATGCAGAAAACAGAAACATTGACAAAGACCTAGCTTTACCAAATATAGACATTAAATGGATTGGACAGAGAGGGTTAAAGTGGCTTCAATTGATGCCATTGGTTAAATCCTTTTGCATCTCCAACATCCTGACCTCATAATCATGCACTGTGGTGGCAATGACCTAAGCACTTTCACTGGGGTAGGTCTGGAAATGCTTATAAAGGACACCTTTACAGAATTAATGTCACTTTTCCCCCACACTACCTTTGTCTATTCTAACATATGCTAAAGGCAGAAATGGAACTGGTCCAATCAATTTTGTCCACAGATTGAGAAAGCTAGGAAACATGTCAATAAATCTTTTTCTGCTTTTCTCCAAGATTATAGAATGGGTTCCATTTACCATAACAATCTGCGTTTCAATATGGATGGCATCTATAGGAGAGATGGTGTACATTTTACAGATGAGGGTAACAGAGTCTTCCTCTTGAACTTTAGACTCTGTATAGGTACTTACTTGTAGGTACCAAAATCTCTCAATTAACACCAGGGCTCTTTTTAGAGCCACCTAAAAACTAAACACATAAGGTGATTTTCTGTGCAAACTAAAGAAAATCCAGTGGCAGGCAGGTGATTGGATGCTGGCCCTGGATGTCACGGCCCTATATACAAGTATACGTCATTGTGACGGAATTGGGGCCGTCAAACACTATCTTGAACGAAGGGACGCCACATTTGATCAGCACAATCATATGCTGATCAAAATGTTAACATTCTGCTTGGAACACAATGTGTTCATGTATAATAATCTTCTGTACAGACAGCGACAGGACGTAGCAATGGGGGCCAGTTTTTCCCCTAGCTTCGCATGTTTGCACATGGGAGCTTGGGAAGAATTGGTCCTCAGAACTTGCTTTGAGCGCGAGATGGCTAATAACGTCATTGCATGGTACCCCTTTATAGATGATTTGTTTGTGGTGTGGAGGGGCAGTCGTGAAGAAGCAGTGAAGTTTGTGGAAGGGATTAATGAAAATCAATATAACATCAATTTCACTGTCACGATGAATCAGGAGCAGGTCCCCTTCTTGGATATTGAAGTATATACCCATAATGATAAGCAGGAAAGTAGATTATTGCGAAAGAGTACGGCCGAGAACACCACATTACATGCCGACAGTACCCATCCTGCACATTTAATAAAAAGCATTCCGTACGGGGAGATGCTGCGCCTGAGAAGGCTGTGCAGTGAGGACAGGGAACTACTGAAAGCTCAGGAGGCAAGCACAGTCAGATTTTTGGAAAGGGGTTACCACATTAATACCATCAATAAGGCCAGACAGAAATCCCTAGAGATGGACCGCTCGAAGTTACTGGCCAAATATGATATCTCGGCTGAGATACCAAATCAAGAGGTACTGGCCAGTACGGATAAGATGAAGGGAGCTGATCCCTTCCGGGTCATCATAGGCTACTGCAATCAACATCAGAAAATTCGCAAAATAATCAACAGGAATTGGCCAATAGTATGTAAGGATCCTGTTATAGGCCAGGCCCTCCCAAGGAAAGCTTCTATCACTTTCATTAAAGCCCCTAATATGAGGGAGAGGGTGGTTGTCACGTGCCCAGAGATGCTAGACAATTAATTGTGGTTAAAAAACAATAGAGGGGTTTTTAGGTGTAAAACCTGCAAAGCTTGTACACACTGTGTGAATAAACTGTCATATAAGGACGGATTTAGTGATCGGGACCATCAGATCAGTAAATTATTAACCTGTAAAACTGAGTTTGCCGTTTACGTCCTGGAATGCCCATGCGGGCTCAGGTATGTGGGGAGCACAAAGCTCCCCGTACACAAACGAATACTGCAGCATCTTAGGGCAATATCATCTCAGGATAACACCTATCCGGTGGCGCGCCACTTTAAGTTTTTACATCATAGTAACAACAAAGAGTTAACGTATTATGTGGTTGACGCGGTCCCATCAAGCAGACAGGGGGCAACAGAGAGGCCAAGTTACGCAAACTTGAAACCAATTACATCTTGAGATTTAACAGTAAGCAGCCTGGGGGATTGAATCTTACTGAAGATCTTTTTACTTGTTTATATTAGGATGTATAAACGAGTAGGGTGATACCCCCATGAGTACCCTGAGAGTATGAGTTTACACATATGTACCAAAGAAATTTTCTGCTCTTTTAAAGGTTTTTTAAGAGTTTCTAGTATTTATTGTCTTAAATATTGTCTTGGATTTTAGTGTTTATTCACTGTAAATATGGGTACAGGAAAAAGGTATACTGTAAACTGATTGTAATGTGATCTTTTTTTATATTTCTTTTTATTGAAAAAAAACAAGCAAGGCATGTACAAAACATAGGAATATAAGGACTCTACACGGGTTGAGCATCATATCATCAAACATTACAATAAACAGTGTATTGACGAGGGAAGGGGGAGGAGAAGGGAACACAAAAATCCTACAAAAATTATCAGTAGCAATAAGGGATCAGGGGGAAAGCGGGACATCAAGGACCGCAGCCACAGGTGGTACACAGATGTCCCCCCTATATTGATTCCAAGGACCTCACACTTTATGCCATTTCGGGGGGCGACCCCGAGCCAGGTACACCGTTTTCTCCCAGAACATGCACCAATCCATGCTTTCTACCCATTGCTCAAGAGTGGGAGGCCTCTGGGATCACCACAACTGTGCAATGTTCCGTTTGGCAATCATGGCCCCTAGAGTCACCCATTGAGTCTGTGCCACATTATGATCAGTGGGCTCCCAAACATTCAGCAAACAGCGTCTGGCCTCCGGTAAAAGAGCCACACCCGTAACCACCTGCATCACCTCATAGACCCTACTCCAATAGTCAAACACTTCCCGACATTCCCAGATAATATGGAGGAACGTCCCCAACTGACCGTAACCCCGCTGACACAGACCCTCTTCAGAAAAACCCATCCTGACCAAACGGGGACCCGTGACATAAACCCTATGTAGTATTTTGAGCTGAACTAGTCTCAGTCGTGCCGGAATCACGACCTCCTTCGGTGAGGAAATCGCGGCCTGCCCGTCTTCATCGTCAAGCTCAAGGCCATCATGGGTCCACTGATCACGCATCTGCGATAGAAGGTCCGCCCTGTGATTGATCAATTTCTTGTACACCAGGGAAATGGTACTATCAGGCATATGGCCATCCAAGATATGATCCTCTAACGGGGTAGCCTCCGGTATCACCTCCCCTTCCGAGAAAACAGACATTAGCGCATGCCGGATCTGAGCATAATGGAAGTATTCCGTCCCTCCCAATTCAAACTCGGTCTGCAAGGTCGCGAACGATTTCACCTGTCCCTTCACCCATAGGTCTCCCACCTTGGAGATGCCGATGAGATCCCACTTGTCGAACCCTTTAGTGTTCCACAGTTTACCAAACTTGTCAGAGCCAAAAAGCGGGGTAGTCAAAGTCAGACAGTCCTTCCACCCTAACGAAATGGTAGCATCGCGCCAGATCTGCACAGCCGTCTTGGTTGGCCCTGTCAAAGTCCTCTCCACAGATTTAGTGTACAACACTCTAAAATAATTGCCCCCAGGAAGTAGCCACCTATCCATGGCGAAACCAGGGTTTAACTCAGGGCCGTACATACCGTGATTGATGGCTCCCAACTGTGAAGCCCAATAATATCTCTTAATATCAGGGAGAGAAATGCCCCCATCATACCAAGGGAGCGTTAATTTAGCGAGCGCAATCCGCGGTCTTCCGTCCCACAACAGTTTCCTTTGTAAACCCTCCACCACACGAAAATAACTAGCTGGGACGATATCAAGCGTGTTCTGAAGGGCATACAGAAAACGAGGGAGCGACATCATTTTAAAAAGGGCCGCCCGCCCGAGCATCGACAACAGGAGTTTCCGCCAGCCCGCAACATCTCGCTTCAGCCGAGTCAAAGGAGGGAGAAGATTCCTTTCGTATCGAACCATGGGGTCCCATCGAAACATAAATTCCGAGATACTTAAACCCCTCCTGTGCTATTTGAATGGGACAGTTACGCGGTAGGATCGATATCTCGCCACTAAGAACGTACAGATAGGACTTTGCCCAGTTAATGACCAAGCCAGAGTTTTTGCCGAAGGAGGTCAGAACATCACAAAGCACTACCAAAGATTTCCTGGGGGAGGTCAAATACAGCAAGATGTCGTCCGCATATAAGGAAATACGATCTTCAAACTGTGGAGACCACTTAATACCCTTCATCGAGGGCTCTCGACGTATCCAAGCCGCGAGAGGCTCAAGGGCCAACGCGAATAAAAGAGGCGACAGCGGGCAACCCTGGCGAGTACCCCGCCCAAGACAAAATGGCTCCGAGACGCGACCATTAACCACTATCTGGGCAAGCGGATCTGTATAGAGAAGACGCACCCAGCTGATGAAATCTGAACCGAAACCAAATTTAGCCAGCACCGCCCACAGATACGGCCATTCAATAGTATCGAACGCCATCGTGGCATCTAATGACGCCAAAATGGCCGATTCACTCAGCGTTAAGGCCCTCGCAATAGCCCCGTGCAGGCATCTAAGGTTCAACGCCGTATTCCTGTGCGGGATAAAGCCACATTGATCCGGGTGAATCAAATCACTAATAACCTTGATTAATCTATTAGCCAACAACTTAGCAAGAATCTTAGGTCCAGAATTTAATAATGAAATTGGTCGATACGAAGCACACCTATTCCTCGGTTTCCCTTCCTTATGAATTACCACAATCGACGCCAATCTCTGATCATGGGGAGGAGACCACGATCACGGGATTCCAGGAACATGTCTCTCAAATACGGAGCAATCCTATCCGGGCGAAGCTTGTAAAGCTCAATCGGGAGACCGTTGGGAACCATCGCCTTACCAGAGTTCAGGGAGCGCATTGCTAACGCTACCTCATCTGTAGTGATCTTACCGTCCATAAGGTCTCGGTCAGCCGCAGACAGGCACGGGAGCGTAATATCTCGCAACAACAGGCAGGAGTCCTCCTCCGGTCTATCCGACACGGAAGAGTATACTGAGCGAAAGTGATCAGCGAAGCATGCCACTATCTCCTGCGGGTCGGTTACCAGGACCCCACTCTCTGTCTCAATTTCCGGTACAACCCGACTAGCTCTATCTTTCCTGTCCAACCATGCTAAAAATTTGCTGGCCTTGTCCCCAACGTCATATAGACGCCCTTGTTGTTCCCGACTAAGGGCCTTCGCCCCATCCGTCACCAACGTTCTATATTCTAGCTGCTTCAATTGCAGGACATGCAATCTAGAGCGGGTAATCTCTTGATCCAGGTCCAATTCCAAATCAGCTATCTCCATCTCGATCCTCACCACGTCCTCTTCCTTTTGTTTTTTAACACCAGCAATTAAAGAGAGAGCTTGACCCCTAAGTACTACCTTGAAAGCCTCCCATAGCGATATCGAGGAAGAAACAGAACCCTCATTTTCCCGGAAATAATGTTCCAAAGCCTTTACAAGTGCACTGCGAGTCTTGGGATTACGAAGATACCAAGGGTTAATAGGAGCTATCCACTCTCAGAGCCCGGCGCCAGTTCAAACCAAAACCAAAGCGGAGAGTGATCGGAAACACCCCAAGCCATATGTCTGACCTCCGCAACATAGGACGCCTTTGCTGCCGGCACTAAGACATAATCTATCCTGGAGAGATTACCGTGGGCGCCCGAAAGAAAAGTATACTGTTGCTGAGTAGTGTGGAGCAACCTCCAGCAGTCCACCATTCCCATCGTGTCAATGAAGTCAGGCAGCCAGCCATGAGCCCTCCCGAGATCTCTAGGTGGATGCCTATCCAACACACCAGACACCACTGCATTAAAATCGCCACCCAGTATCAGAATCCCCCCAGGGAGATCAAGCAAAACCCGCCCCAGGTCAGCAAAGGTAGTAGACTGCAGGCCAGGAGGGACATAAACAGACACCAGGGAAAGCGTACGACCCTCCCATCATCCCGATATGGCCACATAGCTCCCTCTCTCATCGAGGACCGCTGACTCCACCTCGAAGAGAATTCTTAATGAGGATTCCAACCCCCCGGGACCCAGATGAGAACCCAGCATGAGCGACCAAACGATATCCCTTTCTATTCATGGCATGGCATGTATTACCAACTAAGTGCGTTTCTTGAAGTAAAACCACATCCAGAGAGTGCCGTTTCAGGAGTTGCAACACCACCCCACGTTTAATCTTATCCCCCAACCCATTAACATTCCAGCTCATCAACCTCAACCCCCTACCCCCCATCATAAAACAGAAAGAAGACCAACCCTCCATCCGAGTCCAGCACATCAATACAAGTGTCTTGCAATATAAGACCTTGCCGAAAAAAGAAACTGAAAACCAATACCCCCCACCCAAACAACCCGTTACAACACCCCCCACCCTGCACCCCTGCTCCCGACTATAGGGCCACCCCAACTCGCAGTGTGTCTGTCGCCCCCACATCTAAACTAAACTACAAAAAGTTAGGCTGAGGAGGAGAGAGACCCCTCGATGGCCCAAGAACCCCCCACCATACCATCTGCGTGAAAATGCACATATAGACTAGAACCACGACAATATGAAATACCCTAGCGTCCCCAGGAACCAGACCAATTGTGTTCATTCCTGCTCCACAGTTCCTCCCTCGGTCTCATCAGAATGTCTCTCCGGACCCTGCTGGGCCGGCAAAGTATCCAACCAATCGGCCACCACCTCGGGGTTATCAAAGAAATAGGTCCGCTCGTCATGTTTGATCCTCAACTTGGCCGGGAAAAGCATGGCATATTTGAGACCCAGGTAACGAAGTCTCCTCTTTACCCCCAGAAAACTGAGTCTTTGTTTTTGGACCGCTTGAGTGAAGTCCAGATAAAAGCTGATAGTTGAGTTCTCGAACTTTCAGGGCCCACCCGCTCGAGAGGCCTGGAGGATAGCGTCTATGTCTCGAAAGTTAAAGATCCGCGCTATAAGAGGCCTCGGCGGGGCGCCCGCTTTTGGTCTTCCACCAGGGATCCTGTGGGCGTGCTCCACCGTAAAGAACTTGCTCAGTCCCTTGGGCTTTAGCTGGTTGATGATAAGATCTTCCACGAAAAGGTCGGACGCTTGATCCTCTGCCCTTTCCGGAACTCCAATTATACAGACATTATTCCTTCAGGCCCTCCCTTCAAAATCCTCGAGGCGACGGGACACAATATCATTCGAGGCCCTCAAGTTTCGGACCTCGGTCTGCAACTCAACAACGTCATCCGTTAAACTTGATGTCTTTATGTCTAACGATTTGACCTTCTCATTTGTCTTTGTAAGGTCTGTGAGAACCAGATTCACCTCAATGGCCACGGTGTCCAACTTGTGTGCCACGGTCTCCATCTGCTTCCCGAGGGACGACTTAATGCCGTCAATGGCGGTCATAACATCCTGCAATGTCAAATCGGTTGCCGGGGCCGAGGAATCCTTCGCCTCTTCCAGCAACCTACCCGGTCCACTGGGTGATCCTTTATGGGCATATCGATCCATGACATTGGATTGGGTATATCCACCCCTTCTGGTGGTTTTCAACTTCTGTTTGTCCCCTTCCGATTTGCTCGCCATTTCAGGGCGATCTCAAGTCGATGCCCAGCTCAGGAGAAGGGGGAACAAGTCTCCAGTCTAGCAAGCCATAGATAGTATCTATCTTCCAGGATATTTGCCCAATGCCTCTTTTCCGCTCCGAAGTAGAAAGGCGCATGCACAAAACGGCCCCACGCACTTGAATTAGCCCAAACAAAGGACGGCGTGTCCCCAGGCTAAAGTTCGATGCATCGTATATTGTCTGAAACGCTCAGGCCCCAACAGGAATACGAGCTGCCGCAGTGAGGCGTCTCCGGACTCAAAACCAGTCCAAGGGCCAAAACCGAAAGTGAAAGTGGGACCGGACGGGTCGCCGCCGCGAACCTGTGCTGATGTTGTTCAATTACACCTCGGGCACCATGCCAACTCAAGCGCCAGGCATCCAGGGGGCGAAGGCCGCAGTCTTCTCCACGCCACAACTCCGGCCCCCAGGGTCCCATCGGGACGCAATTTCAGCTTTCACTTCTCCCGTGGTTCATCTACTCGGACACTCATCCGCAAACAGGATCAATGACAGGATATATGCGGGAGGGTACAAGGGTCTCGGGAGCCCTTAGCTCACGCGGCCATCTTGAATGCGCGCGAAGCTCCTCCTCCTGTAATGTGATCTTGCTCCCCCGGTGTATTTGGTTTGACCTACTCTGTTTGTTTATTTATTTGCTGAATCTCAATAATTAATATTGGATTGAATTGATTAAGTTTTGAAGAAGGGCAGTTGGCAAATGTACTTTTCTTCTCCCAAAGTATGAAATTTATGAAAATATTGGAAATAAGTGAACATGTCTAAACTTCTCAAGCATATGATATAAGATATATGAGTGACAATGGTTCCCTTGAAGTCCAACAGCGATCTCTTTGGACGTATTTTTGATCAATGCAGTGGGGCAACTATGTATGTGCAGCACCTTTTAACTTGATTGAAGAGACTGGGTTCAGTCAGACTCAATCCGTTTTTTTTATGTATCATGAAATTAGAATATTATTTTATGGTTACCACATTTGCACATTTGCACATATTTTTTGCTTGGCCTATCTGGTAGGGGTCATTATGATTGATTACATAGTAAAAAGGTGGGCACTCCGTTGGGGATTAAGCCCATAATTTTAATTATTGTTTTTATTGGGATTTAACCCGATATTGTGTTCAATGATATGTGATGAAATTATTAGTACACAATGTTATTTATTCATTTGTACTTTGCACAACTATTAAGTGCCGAAATGTAATTAAATAAGTTATAGTCTTTCTTCACTGCAGACTAAAATAATGACCCAATCAGTATGTAGCACTTTGCACTTTAAATACTCACTACAAACTCTGATGCGCTGTCATGTGATCAAGGCTTCGGCCGAAACGTTATGGCGACAGCTGAATAAAGAAAAGGCATCCTGATACTTTTGGTCCGTGTCTGCTTCCTAGTGCGTTGTCGTGAGAGGACGGGCATACGAGGGAAACGGAGGTCGAATATATATATATATATATATATATATATATATATATATATATGTTTCACCAAACGCACGAAAGCTTGAAAGGGCACACGAAGACGTCTCCACCATCCGGTTTGCTGCCTCGCGTTTAGCTCGCCTCTCAGTCGCCATCAATATTGTGCCATGCCGACGCGTTTCGAGGCTTCAACGCCTCTTCTTCATGGGCATACCAAACATACACTGATAATTCACCTTTGCGAAAACTTGCTTTATTTCAATTATCGCATCGCCGCCCTAAGTGGGCGTGGCCTTGATTATACGCCAATTAAGCATTATGGGACTTGCAGTCCTTAGTCGTGAATATGTATATATATTTTTAAGTTCTTAAGTAGGTTCAGAGTCATGCTGGTATTAATTTCAATGTTTATTTTGCAATTCTGAAGTAGGACTGGCAGCTTCAAGGCGGGCTCTTCATACACGCTGAAACGTCCTGCTAAGGCGGCATAGAAAGGTTCCACTCCACAGCCTTTCATTAAAATGAAATGGTGCTCCATTCCACGACTGGGGCAGCCGTGCACAAAATGTTTCACCAAACGCACAAAAGCTTGAAAGGGCACACAAAGACGTCTCCACCATCCGGTTTGCTGCCTTGCGCTTTAGCTCGCCTCTCAGTCGCCATCAATATTGTGCCATGCCGATGCGTTTCGAGGCTTCAACGCCTCTTCTGCATGGGCATACCAAATATACACTGATAATTCACCTTTACGAAAACTTGCTTTATTTAAATTATCGCCTGCCTTGAAGCTGCCAGTCCTACTTAAGGATTGCAGAATAAACATTGAAATTAAATACCAGCATGACTCTGAACCTACTTAAGGACTTAAAAAATATATACATATTCACCACTAAGGACTGCAAGTCCCATAATGCTTAATTAGCGTATAATCAAGGCCACGCCCACTTAGGGCAGCGATGCGATAATTGAAATAAAGCAAGTTTTCGCAAAGGTGAATTATCAGTGTATGTTTGGTATGCCCATGAAGAAGAGGCGTTGAAGCCTCGAAACGCGTCGGCATGGCACAATATTGATGGCGACTGAGAGGCAAGCTAAAGCGCGAGGCAGCAAACCGGATGGTGGAGACGTCTTCGTGTGCCCTTTCAAGCTTTCGGGCGTTTGGTGGAACATTTTGTGCACGGCTGCCCCAGCCGTGGAAAGGAGCACCATTTCATTTCAATGAAAGGCTGTGAAGTGGAACCTTTCTACGCCGCCTTAGCAGGACGTTTCAGCGCGTATTAAGAGCCCGCTTTGAAGCTGCCAGTCCTACTTAAGGATTGCAAAATAAACATTCAAATTATTACCACCATGACTCTGAACCTACTTAAGGACTTAAAAATATATACATATTCACCACTAAGGACTGCAAGTCCCATAATGCTTAATTGACGTATAATCAAGGCCACGCCCACTTAGGGCGGCGATGCGATAATTGAAATAAAGCAAGTTTTCGCAAATGTGAATTATCAGTGTATGTTTGGTATGCCCATGAAGAAGAGGCGTTGAAGCCTCGAAAGGCGTCGGCATGGCACAATATTGATGGCGACTGAGAGGCAAGCTAAAGCGCGAGGCAGCAAACCGGATGGTGGAGACGTCTTCGTGTGCCCTTTCAAGCTTTCGGGCGTTTGGTGAAACATTTTGTGCACAGCTGCCCCAGCCGTGGAAAGGAGCACCATTTCATTTTAATGAAAGGCTGTGGAGTGGAACCTTTCTACGCCGCCTTAGCAGGACGTTTCAGCGTGTATGAAGAGCCCGCCTTGAAGCTGCCAGTCCTACTTAAGGATTGCAAAATAAACATTCAAATTAATACCACCATGACTCTGAACCTACTTAAGGACTTAAAAATATATACATATTCACCACTAAGGACTGCAAGTCCCATAATGCTTAATTGACGTATAATCAAGGCCATGCCCACTTAGGGCGGCGATGCGATAATTGAAATAAAGCAAGTTTTCGCAAAGGTGAATTATCAGTGTATGTTTGGTATGCCCATGAAGAAGAGGCGTTGAAGCCTCGAAATGCGTCGGTATGGCACAATATTGATGCGACTGAGAGGCGAGCTAAAGCGCGAGGCAGCAAACTGGATGGTGGAGACGTCTTCGTGTGCCCTTTCAAGCTTTCGGGCGTTTGGTGGAACATTTTGTGCATGGCTGCCCCAGCCGTGGAAAGGAGCACCATTTCATTTTAATGAAAGGCTGTGGAGTGGAACCTTTCTACGCCGCCTTAGCAGGACGTTTCAGCGTGTATGAAGAGCCCGCCTTGAAGCTGCCAGTCCTACTTAAGGATTTCAAAATCAACATTGAAATTAATACCAGCATGACTCTGAACCTACTTAAGGACTTAAAAAATATATACATATTCACCACTAAGGACTGCAAGTCCCATAATGCTTAATTGGCGTATAATCAAGGCCACGGCCACTTAGGGCGGCGATGCGATAATTGAAATAAAGCAAGTTTTCGCAAAGGTGAATTATCAGTGTATGTTTGGTATGCCCATGAAGAAGAGGCGTTGAAGCCTCGAAACGCATCGGCATGGCACAATATTGATGGCGACTGAGAGGCGAGCTAAAGTGCGAGGCAGCAAACCGGATGGTGGAGACGTCTTCATATGCCCTTTCAAGCTTTCGGGCGTTTGGTGAAACATTTTGTGCACGGCTGCCCCAGCCGTGGAACGGAGCACCATTTCATTTTAATGAAAGGGACTTTGGAGTGGAACCTTTCTACGCCGCCTTAGCAGGACGTTTCAGCGTGTATGAAGAGCCCATCTTGAAGCTGCCAGTCCTACTTAAGGATTGCAAAATAAACATTGAAATTAATACCAGCATGACTCTGAACCTACTTAAGGACTTAAAAAATATATACATATTCACCACTAAGGACTGCAAGTCCCATAATGCTTAATTGGCGTATAATCAAGGCCACGCCCACTTAGGGCGGCGATGCGATGATTTAAATAAAGCAAGTTTTCGCAAAGGTGAATTATCAGTGTATGTTTGGTATGCCCATGAAGAAGAGGCGTTGAAGCCTCGAAACGCGTCGGCATGGCACAATATTGATGGCGACTGAGAGGCGAGCTAAAGCGCGAGGCAGCAAACCAGATGGTGGAGACGTCTTCGTGTGCCCTGTCAAGCTTTCGGGCGTTTGGTGGAACATTTTGTGCACGGCTGCCTCAGCCGTGGAAAGGAGCATCATTTCATTTTAATGAAAGGCTGTGGAGTGGAACCTTTCTACGCCGCCTTAGCAGGACGTTTCAACGTGTATGAAGAGCCAACCTTGAAGCTGCCAGTCCTACTTAAGGATTGCAAAATAAACATTCAAATCAATACCACCATGACTCTGAACCTACTTAAGGACTTAAAAATATATACATATTCACCACTAAGGACTGCAAGTCCCATAATGCTTAATTGACGTATAATCAAGGCCACGCCCACTTAGGGCGGCGATGCGATAATTGAAAATAAGCAAGTTTTCGCAAAGGTGAATTATCACTGTATGTTTGGTATGCCCATGAAGAAGAGGCGTTGAAGCCTCGAAACGCGTCGGCATGGCACAATATTGATGGTGACTGAGAGGCGAGCTAAAGCGCGAGGCAGCAAACCGGATGGTGGAGACGTCTTCGTGTGCCCTTTCAAGCTTTCGGGCGTTTGGTGAAACATTTTGTGCACGGCTGCCCCAGCCGTGGAAAGGAGCACCATTTCATTTTAATGAAAGGCTGTGGAGTGGAACCTTTCTACGCCGCCTCAGCAGGACGTTTCAGCGTGTATGAAGAGCCCGCCTTGAAGGTGCCAGTCCTACTTAAGGATTGCAAAATTAACATTGAAATTAATACCAGCATGACTCTGAACCTACTTAAGGACTTAAAAAATATATACATATTCACCACTAAGGACTGCAAGTCCCATAATGCTTAATTGGCGTATAATCAAGGCCACGCCCACTTAGGGCGGCAATGCGATAATTGAAATAAAGCAAGTTTTCGCAAAGGTGAATTATCAGTGTATGTTCGGTATGCCCATGAAGAAGTGCGTTGAAGACTCGAAACGCGTCGGCATGGCACAATATTGATGGCAACCGAGAGGCGAGCTAAAGCGCGAGGCAGCAAACCGGATGGTGGAGACGTCTTTGTGTGCCCTTTCAAGCTTTCGGGCATTTGGTGAAACATTTTGTGCACAGCTGCCCCAGCCGTGGAAAGGAGCACCATTACATTTTAATGAAAGGCTGTGGAGTGGAACCTTTGTACGCCGCCTTAGCAGGACGTTTCAGCGTGTATGAAGAGCCCACCTTGAAGCTGCCAGTCCTGCTTAAGGATTTCAAAATAAACATTGAAATTAATACCAGCATGACTCTGAACCTACTTAAGGACTTAAAAAATATATACATATTCACCACTAAGGACTGCAAGTCCCATAATGCTTAATTGGCGTATAATCAAGGCCACGCCCACTTAGGGAGGCGATGCGATAATTGAAATAAAGCAAGTTTTCGCAAAGGTGAATTATCAGTGTATGTTTGGTATGCCCATGAAGAAGAGGCGTTGAAGCCTCGAAACGCGTTGGCATGGCACAATATTGATGGCGACTGAGAGGCGAGCTAAAGCGCGAGGCAGCAAACCGGATGGTGGAGACGTCTTCGTGTGCCCTTTCAAGCTTTCGGGCGTTTGGTGGAACATTTTGTGCACGGCTGCCCCAGCCGTGGAAAGGAGCACCATTTCATTTTAATGAAAGGCTGTGGAGTGGAACCTTTCTACGCCGCCTTAGCAGGACGTTTCAGCGTGTATGAAGAGCCCGCCTTGAAGCTGCCAGTCCTACTTAAGGATTGCAAAATAAACATTGAAATTAATACCAGCATGACTCTGAACCTTCTTAAGGACTTAAAAAATATATACATATTTACCACTAAGGGCTGCAATTCCCATAATGCTTAATTGGTGTATAATCAAGGTCACGCCCACTTAGGACGGCGATGCGATAATCGAAATAAAGCAAGTTTTCGCAAAGGTGAATTATCAGTGTATGTTTGGTATGCTCATGAAGAAGAGGCGTTGAAGCCTCAAAACGCGTCGGCATGGCACAATATTGATGGCGACTAAGAGGCGATCTAACGCGCGAGGCAGCAAAGCGGATGGTGGAGACATCTTTGTGTGCCCTTTCAAGCTTTCGGGCGTTTGGTTAAACATTTTGCGCACGGCTGCCCCAGCAGTGGTAAGGAGCACCATTTTATTTTGATGAAAGGCTGTGGAGTGGAACCTTTCTACGCCGCCTTAGCAGGACGTTTCAGCGTGTATGAAGAGCCCGCCTTGAAGCTGCCAGTCGTACTTAAGGATTGCAAAATAAACATTGAAATTAATACCAGCATGACTCTGAACCTACTTAAGGACCTAAAAAATATATACATATTCACCACTAAGGACTGCAAGTCCCATAATGCTTAATTGGCGTATAATCAAGGCCACGCCCACTTAGGGCGGCGATGCGATAATTGAAATAAAGCAAGTTTTCACAAAGGTGAATTATCAGTGTATGTTTGGTATGCCCATGAAGAAGAGGCGTTGAAGCCTCGAAATGCGTCGGCATGGCACAATATTGATGGCGACTGAGAAGCGAGCTAAAGCACGAGGCAGCAAACCGGATGGTGGAGACGTCTTCGTGTGCCCTTTCAAGCTTTTGGGCATGTGGTGATACATACATATATATATATATATATATATATATATATATATATATATATATATATGTATATATATATATATATATAAATTACAAACATAAGGGTAACTCATTTTACTAACAGACATGATCGTCACACACCCTTATCTCCAAAATTCCTGGAAAATACAATTGTGCGCACATTTCTAATTGTGAAGTATACAATTAGGAGAACTTACACAGGGTTGTTGTTGTTCACGTTGTCTCCGACCCGAACTTCCGCACCTTTGAGTCGCTCAGGGCAGCAGTCAGCTCTGTTCATCACCACAACAGAACCGACTGGCTGACTTTGTCCCAAGTCCACTTTCCACCAAGGATTCACTTCCGCTTCGGTGTGGGAGCAGGTGTTGTCAATGTAGGCACCACTGGGCTTGTCAGTGAGGGGATAGATTGGCAGTCCACCATGTGGGTACTGGCTACTCTGGGAGGCTCTCCCCTTCAATGCCAAATTTTCACCTGAAAAATACATTAAAAAAGTCACAAGTGCCAGAAATCCATCCCCTTGTAGATATTCTTGCTACTGAGCTTGAGGGATCTTGCAGCGTTTTACTTTGGGAGCATTGAGCCCCACCTACAAAGGATTCACAGAATGATGTATAATTATCTTCCTAAATTAATCCCTTTTGAGCCCTCACATAGGGCCATATTACCAGGAAAGGCGTTAAAATTATCGCCGCTTTAGCGGCAGGAAACTGCAGCTAAAGCGGCGATAATGGGCTTGATAATTTGCCCGTGGGAACTCCAATAGAAGCCCATGTTCACACTAGAACATGGGCTTCTATGGGAATTCACAAGGGCATAATATTAAGCCCATTATCGCTGCTTTAGCAGCAGTTTCCTGCCGCTAAAGCGGAGATAATGTTAACGTCGTTTCTTGATAATATACCCCTAGGTCTGTTATTCGTGAGCTACTTGGATTTCACTTTTGCCAGAGAAATCTGATTGATCTGTTATAGAGTCATTACAGAAAGCAATCACATCACAATAATGTTATCTGTCCACCCAGGACGGTAGCAGGAAGAATCCATTCCCAAGGGGTCCTCACCACTAGTGCCTTGAACTTTAAGGGGGGGCATCAAGTATTGAAGACAAAAGTGTTCTTTTTAACTAGTCCTGCAGCACAAATTATCGACAACAATAGACATTCTTGAATGTTGCTTTGTTTTATGATGTCTGCTTTGGCTTGGAGATGTGCTGTGACATCATTTGGAAGAGGAAGAGGTGTGGTGCAGCGGCCAGAGCGGCTGACCCCGGAGCGCAAGGCTCACGGTTCGATCGACAGCAGCTCCGCTCAGCACCATGTGACTCTGGGCAATAGCTCACTGAATCTCCCCAATGGCCCCTTGCGCCTCGATACCCTAAGGATTGATATGTTCGTGCTTTACAAATATGGAATTAAATGTCAACCGAAATATCATCGCAAAAATGCTGTCTCACAATAAGATGCCGATCACAGTATTATAACTTCAAAAATATCGTGGACCAAAGTATTGAGGGTAAGTGTATCTTTTTTTACCTATTATACTGTTATATTGAAGTTTTAAATACTGTTTCTTTGAAAAATGGTTTTGCATTAAAGTGTTTTATTGTAAAAGTAAATATGATTGTTATTTCTATATTTTTAGGGTAGTTTGCTGAGTTGGCTGTAATGGGATATTTGGTTGGTAGAGTATATTTATTAAATACATATTAAATAATGTTAATAATGTATTTTGTTTTTATATGCATATACTAAGGCAATTATCTTTTAGGCATGGAGTACTGCATAAATTATGCAAAACAGGAAGCTGGGAACGTCGAGTAGTTCCCAAGTTTAGGTAGAGAGCAGCTCCTTTATATGGAGCAACCTACAACACCAGTGACAGTCTGAACCTGGCCACCTCAAATGTCTGTTTTTCCAGTATAAGTTTTAAGTTTAAGATTAGCACTGAACCATCACTGCTGAGATAGAAAGTGACAAAGCCTTTTGCCATTTTACAGCAAAAACTTTCAACCTAGGATTAGCTGAAAAATGATAAAAGGCTTTACCACTCCAGACACTGTATTACAGCTTTGGATTGGTAAAATACCATCCGAGCCTACCTGGAATGAATAAAAGCAACCCTGATACATGTTTCGCTCTAACTAGAGCTCATCAGAGAGACATAAGGGAGCACCCAGTATAAGTCATGACAATACCCTTTCAGGCTCAGAGTGGCACATAAATTATACAAAGAAGAAGAAGAACACCCTATGTCGTTCCCAAGTTTCGGTGGAGATCAGCTCCCTTATATGGACCACTCAACACCACCACAAGCACTGTGATCTGAACAAGAACCAGTTTCAGATGTTGACTGCATACAGTGTCCACACAGGTCTTATCTGGAAAATGCTTACTCATTTCGATGTGGTGGATGAACCGTTCACATCCACCGCATTACTTTTGTAGTAAACGATTTATCCACTGCATCGGTGAAGATCATTTCAGAATGCAAGGGAAAATCATCCCTCACATCAAACTTTAGATTTTTTTATATACTGCGACCCACAGAGCAGGCCATGTCTGAGTAAACAAAGTGTGAAAGCAGATGGCCTAATTAGGCACAGCCTGCTTTTACTTTGTTCAATGAACGGGGACCCCCAAGCCTTTGTGTGGGAGAGGTACCCCTGGAAAGGGGACACAATTGAAAACACTTAACCCCTTGTATGCGCATGATGGAATGGTTCAGTCATGCGCCATGGTGGTTGTGTGCAGAGGATGGACCCAGTCCGTCCGCTGCACACTACCACCAAGTCCCTCTGCTGTTAACAGTAGAGGGATTTCTGTTTCTTTTTTTCAGCCTTGGGAGCTGGGCAAGAGCTTCTCCAATAACCTCCCGAGGCATTTATTTTTTTGTGTAATGGCGGTTGGCTCGCATGGCGGCTAACGTCATTGGACTGAAAGAGAAAATTAAATGAGCCAAACTGCTCATTTCACTTTCGCTGACTACGTGCTCGCAGGGCTATCTCAGCCCCTCATGCACCTAGGCAGATAAGAGAGGTACTATTAGAAAGGGGAGACTCTCCCCTTTCCAATGGAACCCTTCCCTAGTGGATCCCTGCTTGGAGATCGCTGCAGGAGGCGAACCCCAAGTAGGGATCCACTCCATTAGGCACGAATGAGGGGGGAACGGCCCCTTGGGCAGGGGCGTTTGCTCCCCCCATATCTTTTGGCCAAAGCAGCATTTCTGCTCCACCTGGGGGCAAGATTGGGGAAATAACCCTAATCTGCCCTTTGGACGTGGGGCGGCAGAAAAAGAACTAGGCCCAAGGGATTATTTTTTGTTGGAAACATAGGGGTGGGGGCTGACCAAAATGGACATGCCAATGCCCCCACCCCCCAAAAAACTAAAGGACAATCTTTCTGCCCCCAGGGGGGATATGGGGGTTATTATCCCCGATCTGCCCCCCCACCCCCGGGTGTGGCAAAAAGCCCACTAGGCAAAGAGGGGTAGGGACTGCCCACAATTGGCATGCTAATGGCCCCACCCGACCATAATAATAACAGTCTTTATGCCGCCCCTGGGATGGCACATGGAAGTTATTAACCTAGATCTGCCCCCTGGTGCAGAGATGGGGCTGCCCAAAATGAGCATGCCAATGCCCCCATCCCCCAAACACAAAAGACACAGTATTTCTGCCCCCGAGGTGCAGATTGGGGTCATTACCCCCTATCTGCGCCCCCCCAGGGGCAGAGGGGGGACAAAAAGCCCACTAAACAACATAGATTTTTTTGTTTTTGTTTTAAATAAAAGAGTGATGAGGGCTGCCTAGAATGGGTAAGCCAAAGCCCCAAGCGCCCAAAAATGGCACATTCTTTCTGCCCCACCCAGGGGGATATAGGGGCAATAGCCCCCATCTGCCTGAGGGGGGCAGAAATCCCACTAGTGACTAGGGAATACTTTCTTTTCTTAGTATAGGAGTGGGGTCTGACCAGAATGGGTTTTCCAATGCCCCACCCCTCCATAAACAAGCATTGGCATAGCCAATAGGTCTTGCCTTTGGGACCTTATAAGTATTTAGTTATGCAGCCCAATATCCTTACTGCAACAACATTAACTGTTGCATGGCTAAATACTTACAAGGTTCCAAAGGCGAGACCTATTACCTATGTCAATGCTTGTCTTTGCATTCTGTGAAATTTAGCTGTGGTTTATGAAAAAAGCTACAAGTCCCAGAATGCAAATTAAAAGAACTGAACTGATGAGCTAGCTATGCCTTCACCTAAAAAATATTGCATGGCTGTCAGAAAGACAGTCGATCGTGTCAGACTCGTAAACAATAACTAGTGCTAATGTTATGAAAAAAGATTGCAGGCACACTATTAACTGCAGCTTTTGAGCCAAACAACCATCCCTTCACAGCAAGTAAAGTCTGCATTTGCCTGCTGCGATGAACACCCCACTGTGTTGTTTTCTTTGCCATAGGTGGCACAGCCCACATTTTGCCCGTGCCTGAAACAGTGTAGTATAATGGGCCTGCCTGCCCGCCTGTAACTAAACTCTACATGCTCCGTTCACACCTGAAGTAAGCCTGCCTGCAGCCTACGCATAGGGGCTATGGCAGGGCATTTCTTGGAATGTGCCTGGAAGTCTTGGTCTATATTTGGCAACAGTGGTCCTATGCATAAATTGTTACGGCGTAATGAATATAGACACAATGGAGCTATATTTGTTGTAGTGATTTGTCCAGCCGGACAGTGATCACAAAAGATTTTTACTAATTGAAAAGTTTAGAAAAAGTTACCTTACATTCACAAAGAGTGAGACACAAGCCTGTGCCTTCACGCTTACAAATTGGCAAAGTAGAGGGATAGAAAGAGGCAAAGAGAAAGATAAGCTTAGGCAAAGAGTGAGCGATTTCTGAGAAATTGAAAAATAGCAGAAATTCAGTTACACCATTAATTACAATTCTTATTAAGTATACATTTGCATATATGGTGTAAGAGGTCTTGGGTGACTTAAGAGGTGTACTATGAACTTCCTGGACCTGTGTATACCTCCCGGCCCACCAAAACAATAAACAAACAAGAAACACTACATGTGTGCCTACCGCCCACCTCATGTCCCTAAGAACAGGCATGGACTGGTTGAGAGAGGGGCCAGAAAAGCAAAATGGAAGGGGCATATCGGGGATTGATTTAAAGCCAGGCATTGTGCTGAGCCTGGAAAATGCTTGTTTGAATTTGTAAGTGCATATTACTCTGTGTTGCAGGGAGGCCACAGAGGCAAAAAAAAGCAAGGACAAATAAATAGAAAAGACGGTGGTGGGTGAGTATGCAAATATGGGGTTTGGGGGGCGTGGGGGAGATGGGGACAGAAACACGGACAAGTGTTGGTTGGGATTTGAAAGCAGCAGCACAGGTAATAAATTAAAAATGCATATTACTTGCAGCATGTGGCGCAGAGACCTGAGCCTTTAAAAACAGGATCGCATACGAAACAACTCAAATTACTCGGTCCCGAAGTGTTTGTGTGGTGCAGGTAGGTGGTGGGAGAGAAAAAGAGCAATAATACATAACTAAACATGGGTTAATGCGTATGTAAGCATAGAGGGTGGGAGACTTGTGATGACAGAGCAGCGTACACCTTGTCCCAAAAGGACGGGCATGGACTATTTGGGGAAGGGGCTGGAAAAGCAAGATAAAAGGGTGGGAGGTTTAGATGAAGCAGCAGTGGGGCTGTGAGGTATTGAGTTAAAGCCGGGCACTGCGCTTAGCCAGGGAAACTGCTGTTTCAGTTATAAATCCACAGTACTCGATGCGTGTGGCACCCGGGCCGGAGGTGTCTGCATGCTACAGGGAGGCCGAGGGAGACAAAAAAAGCAACAATAAATAAATTAAAGTGACCTGGGTGGATATGTGTGGGTGCCAGGAGGGTGGGGGGGCTTATGGGGACAGGGGAGAGTAGATCACATGGCTTTCGTTGTACTGTCTAAAAATGCAGGAGGTTGTAAATGACTGAGTGGGTCATTAATCTTGCACGTAGTAAACACACAAACATTACTAACCCCGCCGCTCAGCCTGCCCCATGCTTCACTCTGAATGAAAGATTTGTAACAAACAGGAAGACGCTGGCCGTTAAGTGAAGAGCGAAATAAATAAAGACAAATTAATGCTGCAGCGATGAAAGATGTGGCGGGCTAAATTATGGAGACTTGTGGGTTCCAGGAAAGTAACCGTTCGGATTCCAGGTGCGCATACTGTAGTTTATTCTAGGAGTAGAGCATGTTATGTCTCCAGGTGTAGAGCGCGTTGTGCAGTCCAGGAGCAGGAGTACAGACGTGGTAGATTTAAGGTCACAAGACAGTTCTGGACCTTAGTGGTAGAGACTGTTGTAAATGAGCGGTTCCGGCAGTCAGCAAGCTCAGGCTCTCACAAGCTGCAGTCAGAGACTTCCATCCTGCCTGGTGCTACAGACAGCTGGGACAACTCACAGAAAGGACGTGTTTTCATTCAGGTGCCAGAACACATTCGGTCCCGAGCCAATCTGCTTCCTATTCCAGTGAAATACAGTAGCAGATTACTGAAACAGGCAGGGCTGTGTAGAGACTGCTGGTAGAAACAGGCCGGGATAAAGACCCCGTGTAGAGATAGCTAAACAGAGAGGGGTAGAAGAAAACTTCTCTGCAAAATTAGATGTTTTTCGGAGAATAGGGTTAATATAGACAGCTCTAGAGAAAGGAGTCAATAAATACGCTTTCCTAGAGACGAATGATAACAGGTATGGGGTGCCTTTGGGGAGTGCGGTAAACTCATCATTTTCTTGAAACAGTGACACCGCCTCTAGAAAGGGGAAAAGAGATCCTTCTCGGTAGGCATGGTTGAGACTGTTAATAGTGATACCCAGTACAGTAGAAGAGTCCCGCGAGTGGTGCCCGCGCGGCCAAGTGTCTGCAAAAGTGAAAGCAAACAAGCAGCAGCTGTTTTGAAGCACTCATGCGTGTGCTGGCCTCCTCTTTGCGGGAGCCAGCATGGTGGCGCGAGAGCCATATGTCTGCAATTAGCACGTAACCACTGCTCGCTCCCGCGAGGTGGATGCCAGCACAAGCACAAGTGTGGCGAAAAGGAGCAGACCGATGGTTAAAGGCCTTCCTAGAGCAGTGCATGCACGCTGCTTAGGTGAGACTTAAAAATTAACCCACTTGCAACGCAGTTCGTTTTTTTTGATAGATAATTCTGATGTCTCCACAACCAGTTTTGAGCCCTTCTTTGTCACGGGTACTTGGCCCACCCACGCAAGTGAGGTAGCATTTTTATTGGGAGACCTGGTGGAATGCTGGGTGGTAAGAATTTGTGTTGGCCTGGTGATCCCACAACTTTCCCACACAGAAATGTGAGGAAAATGTGTTTTTTTTAGCTAAATTTGAGGTTTGTGGGGGATTCTGTGTAGGAAACTGATGGGATATTTGCACATGCCACACCTCCCTGGACTCCTCCGGGTGTCTACTTTTCAGAAATGTCTGGGTTTGGTAGATTTCCCTAGGTGCCCGCCAAGCCCGGGACCAAAAAAGCAGGTGACTCCTTCACAAAACCAAGTCTTTTTTGTGATCGATAATTTTGAAGTCTCCACAGTACGTTTTGGGCCATTTCCTGTTGCGGGCACTAGGTCTACCCATACAAATGAGGTACCATTTTCATTACGAGACCTGGGCAAATGCTGGGAGGATGGAAGTTTGTGGCTCCTCACAGATTCCAGGACTTTCCATCACAGAAATTTGAGGAAAATGTGTTTTTGTTTTACAAAGTTTGAGGTTTGCAAGGGATTCTGGGTAACAGAACCTGGTGAGAGCTATATAAGTCACCCATCCTGGATTTCTGTGGGTGTCTAGTTAAAAAATATATACAGGTTTGCCAGGTTTGTTTAGGTGCCGGCTGAGCTAAAGTCCAAAATCCACAGCTAGGCACATTGCATAAAAAGGGTCTGTTTTCACTGGAAAAATATGATGTGTTCACACTGAGTTTTGGGCCATTTCCTGTTGTAGGCACTAGACCTACCCACACAAGTGAGGTGCCATTTTTATCGGTGTTATTTCCAATTGACTTGCTATGCATTTCTGCCTTCCAAATGTACGACAATGTGTAAAAAAGAAGTCGTTTTGAAAAATGCCCACTAATTCACATGCTATTATGGTTCAGAGATGTGCAAATAATCACTGCTTTTAAACTTCATACACCAACTCGGTTCAGAGAATCACTTTGGCCGTCCGACTATCCATTGCCATCTTCTTCGGGTCAACCAGTTAAGAACCTGGGTGTTTAATTTGATGAGAATTAATCCTTTTCGACCCAAATCAAGAAGCTGGCTGGGGGCTGTTTTGGGATATTAAAGTCCCCTAAGAAATTTCTCCTGTTGCTTCCTAGGGCAGCGAAGGAAACGGTGACCCGGGCACTGATACTGTCATGTATTGACTATGCCAATGCTCTGTACATTGGCCTACCAGACTATACTCTGAACAAACTGCAGGTGGTCCAGAATGCAGCAGCTAGGCTTCTGTTTAATATTCCAATTAGAAGCAGCTTTAGAAAACACCTGTGCATACTGCATTGACTGCCTGTCATTAATCGTGTGTAGTTCAAAGCCCTGGTCATTGCACACCGTGACTTGTATGTGTCTGGGCCTGCCAATTTAAGAAAGCGCTTTGTGTTTTACACTCCCGTAAGACCTTCGAGGTCAGCATCCCAGCTCCTTGCCCGGATACCTTGTGTTCGTCTCCAAAGAATGGGGGGGTAGGTCTCTTGCCTTTAGTGCTGCCACAGCCTGGAACTCCCTTCCTTCTTTGCATAGCATTCAGAATCCGGGTCAAAACATTCCTGTTTTAATAATTTTATCCCTTTCAGCACCTCAAGGTTCACGCCGGGACACTCCCTGGAGTATCTGTGTGCGTTATGAACTCCAGTCACATAACATAACATATTTTGTTCCCATTTCGGAAATACATGTTTTCTTGATACTTGTTTTTCACTCTTTAGCTTTTACCAAAGGATTTGCGGTATACCCTGTACACATTGAAAAACCATTGCAAGACTCAGCTCAGTCATTGGCTCTGGGTACCTCGGGTTCTTGGTGAACATACAAGCCCTGTATGTCCCTGCAACCAGAAAGGTCCAGCTGAAGTAACAGTATATTGCTTTCAAAAATCAAAAATCTGCCATATTTAGAAGAAGTTACAGGCGAAAACGCTGGCATGAATGGTTGGGTTTTTTCAACTCAATTTCAATATTTTTTTATTCCAACTGTTAGCTTCTATAGGAAAACCTTGAAGGATCAACAGCAATGACCCCTCACTGAATTCAGAATTTTGTCTACTGTTCAGAAATGTATTGCTTTCTAGGAATAACTTTTGGTGTCACACCCATTCCTACCACTAACTGGAAAGCGGTTGAAAGAATCAAAATTGGAAAAAATAGGCCATGTCCCAGTAAAATAACAAAACTGTGTGTAAAATGTGGTATTCTGGCAAAAGTCTGCCTGTTCCTGAAAGCTGGGAAGATAGTGATTTTAGCACCGTAACCCTTTACAGATACCATTTGCAGGGGAAAAAAGAGGCACTTTCTTTTGCAGCACTTTATTCCTACTTGTCCCCCATAAAAACAAAGATTTGATGTATTTTGGGTCATTTTTCGGTCCCCTCCAGGGAATCAACAAACCCTTGAGTACCTTTAGAATCCTCACGATGTTGTACAAAAAGGACGCAAATTTTGCGTGGATACTTTAATTGGACAAAAATGTACAGGGACTTAAATGCGAACCACCCACATAGCCAAAAAAAGGCTTAGCACGGGGGGAGGTGGGGCCTGGTAGCAAAGAGGTTAAAAAAGATGGGATATAGGAGTGGAATCAAGTCATGACTTTTCCACAGAACAGTCCCTACAGTCTCTCTGCCTTATGTATATATATATATATATATATTTTTTTTTTTTTTTTTTTTTTTTTTCCACTAGGATGATCACCAGTTACAATATGAGATCGAACGAACTGGTACATATATTCAACAAAAACTGGCACATCCTAGGCACAGATCCAACGCTCAAGGGACTGATACCAGACAGACCACCCATTACTTATAGACGCTGCCAGTCCCTGAGTGACCATCTAGTGAGAAGCCACTATACGGACCCCCCCAAAAGCACGAGAAACAAGCCAATCAATGGTTTCTTTCCTTGCATGCACTGCAAGGCTTGCAAGTTCAGCAAGAAGAGAACCAAATATGAAGGGAAGACGAACGACTCTAGGCCAATGAGAGAAATTAAGAAATTCCTGAACTGCAATTCAGAATTCGTAGTTTATTGCCTAGTTTGCCCGTGTTCCAAAAGATATATTGGTAGTACCATCAACCAAGCCAAAAAACGCATCCTGGAACACATGCGTGCCATCACCAATAAGGACAAGAACTACCCGGTGGCACGCCATTTTGAGACCCACCATGACAGTAACAGGGATCTGTTATCCTTCTATCTTATAGATCAACTTGATAGAAGGGAACGTGGTGGGGACAGGGTAAGACTTCTTAGAGCAATGGAGTCCAGGTACATCATTGACCTCCAGAGCATGCAGCCGAAAGGGCTGAATAACGACGAGGAACTCTGGGTACACCTAGAATGAATTAACACCTACTCCCAGATTGGTTCAGCAGGAATGACACTGAATTGCAAGTAGAACAAGTAAGATCTGCAATCCCAAACACTCACACATTCTTTGAGCCTGCAGCTCAATATACTGGTACTAAGAATTCACAAACATGGATTCTGGCCCATACAGGGCTCCATAATATGTGTTGACAAAACAAGGCACACATACACACCACCCATTTAGCCCATCCAGGGCTACACACAATGCACTATTACAGCATCTAAGTAAATATCAACTAATTTATATACTTCTGGAAATGAACAGAATGAATTTATACCAAGTGAGGTGGACAGAAAGACAGAGTCAAATGTCTTCTGTATGTGTATATATGAATGTTTACTGACAATGTGCCTTACAATCAACTCAGTGTTTTTATCATTTTTATTATATACACTTTTGCACGGGCACTTTTTCTAAAAAGTCACTTTATACCCCTTGTTAATATGATGAAACAATGCTACAAACGAATTGTAATATTGCACGTTCAAACATGGCCGCCAAAACCACCAAGGCGAGCAGCAGTCCACTTTCTATGCTTTGGGAAGTGGTAGGGGATTTAATGACTGTGTACACAGAGAATGGCTGACACTGAAGAAGCCAAATCGGTGAAACGCGTATGTCAGGGGGGCAGGGGGGTCTGCCAATAAACCATTGTTTGGAACAACAACAACTTGGAGTGCCGTCCGTTTTTGACCTTCGAAAGGATCACGGAGGTGTGTGCAACCATATATATATATATATATATATATATATATCTTGTGACCAAGCCCCGTTCGCGGGGCGAAACGCGTCACGGAGGGCACTTGCTCTGCACTTACTGCTTATTAAATGCACTGCTGAAAACATATTTTTTGGTGCTGGCTCATCTTTCAACTGGAGTGATTGCTTTGGAGGTCTGCGCCTGTTTAAACTGCGTCCAGAGCAGTTGGGAGTTTGTTATATATATATATATATATATATATATATATATATATATATATATATATATATATATATATATATATATATATATATATATATATATATATATATATATATCCCATTACAGTGCTCTATAGAAATAGGCGCAGACACTGCAGGCTGCTTAGAATAACTTTTGTTTACTACAGAAAGACCGCTAACAAGGTTTGGACGTTCTAGTCGGCCTTGATCACAACAAGAGAACACCATTTTCTTTCTGAATATATACGCTCAGGTAATCTAATACATCATCATAAACATAGACATTTTAATCTTTTTTTTGATGTATTTCATCATGCAAAGTGCAATCGTGCAACAAAAAGGCTAATAACAAAATTAATTTTCTGTGTCTTTAAATACACTTCTAAAATGTCATCTTTCAAATAATGTTCATTCTAGTTTTAATATCAGTATAATTAAACACTGAAACGCTAACCCGCGCTTCACAGGCGTCTATTCTTACTGTCAAGTACAAAGGTTTTTTCATAACCATAAAAATTTCAAAAGTAAATCACATCTCATGAAAATGCTTGAAATCATGTTAGCAATTTAAACAAAATTCATTGTGTCAGTGATTAAAATGTAGAATGTCTAAACGCCTGTGAAAATCACATTAATTGGTTATCCCTTAACCAATCACAGTGTTAGAACGCTATCTCATATCACGTTGATTAAATTCAATACATAAAATATGATACGCTAAGAAGCTAGCAGCACAGCTTCAGTTGAATAACCCTTCATAGTTGGATGACATACATAGGTAGCTATAATAGCTTTTGTCGCATCTAAGTAGGATTATATTCCTCACGCATACACATACATTGCATTGTCATGAGCTGTTTCTTGATCATATTATTTCACATGTTTTACTGTGGTCTACCCCTAGTGGAGTGCCTTCGTGTCATCAAGTTCTAACCACCAAAATTAACTTATATAAAGAGATTCTTTTAGAATCTAGTTAAACAAGGGTAATATGCATCTACCTTTACAAAAGGGTGTTTGTATCTTGAGAAAGATCGCAAGAAAGTATGCAGATCCTCTTCCATGTTTAACCCTTTTGGGTTTTTACTTTCCATCTTGAGTATATATCTCGATTCTAGTTGGTGTGGTGTTTTTTCCCCGTTACCTCCCATCAGAATCTTTGGGGCATGACTAACCACAAAGAAGCGCAACTTCTATACCTCTTTTCTGTATGCCAAATCAAAGCGGTGTGCCACTTGGTATGCCTTATCAAGGTTCTTAATAGCATGTATATGTTGTGAAATACACTTATGTACTGGATGCACTGTGCTTCCTACATACACGAAACAGCATTGTCAGGTAAGTGTGTATACTGCTCGCCTCCAATCTACCCCCCTAGAGGGCAGCAAGCCCACTGAATACCATGGATATATTTGTATTTTAGATGATGTTGGGGCTGTCCCCGTTCTGACATCAGGCTGCATTTCCAAGCATTAAGCTCCAACAGTCTATCTGCCATCCCCCGGGCCTAGAGCATCCACATCTTCAAGGCAAGTGAAAGAAAATCTGGATTATTTGGGGCGTAGTTTTGACGTATGAGTCAGCAGAGAGGGATATATCCCAATTTCCCATGCTATGGTGAAGGATTGCACTTCACAAGCTCTGGGTCAGCTGGCTACCAGGGTACCCTATGAACACTGGGTACTTTTGAAAACTAGAGACAGAGGCAAATGCTGGGCGGTGTTACTTGCATGGATCCTGCTATATTTTCTTACCTAGAATGTCCTCCCATGCTCAAACTTTTCTAAATTAACACATTTTCCTCACATTTCTGTGAGGGAAAGTTCTATAATCTGAAAGGATCCACAATATTCCTAGCACACAGTGTTCCCACTAGAATGGATGGACCTAGCATCCGTGAAATGAAAGAATGAAAACTGTGATCATACAAAGTCACTATGGCTTTTGCATGGTCCGTGGCTTGATCTGTACCTGTCACTGTCACTAGGTCCAGCCACTCAAGTGGGATACTGCTTTTATCGGGAGAAGTGTGGAAACACAGTGTGGTAGGAATTATGTTGATCTTCATAGACTAAGGAGCTTTTCATCAGAAATATAAGGAAAAGCATGATTATATCCAAAGTTTGTGGTTTGTAGGGCATTGTGGGTAGGAAAACTTGGTGGAATCCACACTACTTACACGACCACTACCGCCTGTCCGTGGCTACTTTTCAGAAATATCTGGGTTAGTAGGTTTCCGTGGGTGGTGACCAGGCCCATGCCTAAATATACTACCACCTGTATTGCCAAAATGTGTTGATTTTGAGAGCAGAAATGTTATGTCTTCATGTTGCGTTTTGAGGCTATTCCTGTCACAGCTGCTAGGCCCAGTCACACAGGTGGGAGGCAATTTTTTGCAGGATAAGATCTGGAAAGCTTGGAGGTAGGAATTGTGTGGACCAATGCATATACCAGAACTATCCCTCTCAGAAATATGGGGAAACTATGTGCCAAGATTTGAGGTTTGCAGGGCATTCTGTGTCTATGTCTGTTATCCCAAACTGAAAGAAAAAAGCTAGGCAAGTTAAGCAATATCCGAGGAATGGAATCTAAGCTGCCCCAGATTCCCAGTAACTCGCTCATGGGTTTGTTGACCATTAGTGATGACTAGTTTCCTGTCACCCAACACCCCCGCTAAGGAACTGAAAGCTCACAGCTCCTCAATGACAGATGAATTTCCAGAATTATAAATCTTTAGACTGTATTCATATTGGTTTGTACATATCACACAGTGTCAAAAGTGATGCATTCATTTAAAACACTCCCTTACTTGCTGGTGTTGGCTCACAGGCTGGACCCGCCAGCACTTCTCCGAAGAGGCCGAGTCCAAACAGAAGAATTGTAAGAAACTCCATCCTGTGGAGAAGAGAATATTCAATCAATGCTACGCAAAAATCGGCGAAGGTGATGAGTTTTTGAAAGTACTGCGAGCGAAAACATCAGGTCAGCGAGATAACTAATAGAGAAGTGTCGTTACGTTTGAACTGCAGTAAGATAATTAACTGCATTCGTGGTACACAGGAGACTACATAAGAGCAAGATAATTTACAACAATCGTGGCACATAAGAGACTATAAGAGGTATAGAGGCCAGCGTTATCAGGTTTTCCCCTGATGAAGGCACTAATCAGGTGCCGAAATGCATTGGGCTTCATAAAATCTTTGTGACCATGAAAAAATGAAAAATGTCAAACAGATGCATCAAGATATTTTTAAGTAATTTTTAGTAAATTTTGTTTGCACCATTGAAGAATCAGTTGATGAAAGATATGATTTCAATATTTGAAAACAGACTGAACATTGAATAAAATTAAGAACAAAAAGTAAAAATACGGAGTACTGTGAATAAATTAACAAATTGAATTAAATGCGGAAGCATCAAGTGAACAGTGCGTGATTAGTTGGGTTAATATACCCACCATAATTAAACGTTTAGTTCTTTCCCATCCTCCTACCCGTATCCTGCGTGTCCAACGAAGACCATACGCTGGAACATCCTCATATTTATTACACAATAATCAATTGGCCCTCACTCTGCAGCCAGTATCTCATTTTGCAGCCACATATCCTAGTTTCTCACTTTGTCTCTTGAAGATCAATGGCTCTCAATGCCTTGTAATGAGGTATGGAAACATGTCGCGGGTGTAGGCTCACGTTCCCACATCTGGGCGTTTGGATGCTGACTGGCACCTTCTCAACCCAAGACTCAGAGTTAAGCTCATGAAATCGCATCATAATGTATCTTTCTTTGCTAAAGAGTGCTCTGTTTGCCAGACATTGCAGTGTTTTGGGTGTGCACCAGAGCTGCTCTCAACTGTTATCGGGCTGCTTAGGGATTTATGAACTAGAGAACCTAAAGAATCTCTTTCACTTTAGGATGGACCAAAAAGCAACCTCATGAAGTAAACACATACATGGACCCATCTCTCACGTGAAAACCTATAACCACTGAATGCCAACATTCTAAGCAGCACTAATGCATCAATATATCTTATGCAAGATTCCAAAACTCATCAGTGGAATACTTGCTGGTGGGTTGCCCTTTCTTGAGCGAAATGTTAACAAAATGTGAAAGTTTGTACAGCTCTTAGACATGCATTAGGGATCATGCATATTATTTGACATATGCAGGAGGGTCTGTGTTTTTTAAGGCATCCACCTGGCATGCTGAGTAGGAGAGGGTCTAAAGATGCTTAAAATAAAGGTCGCTTCGCCTCAACCCCCTGTATAGGGGAAGCCACAGAGGCAACCCAAAGATTTCATAAAGGTAGCTTTATTATGCCTTTTATCAATGTTATCCTGTGTTAAGGGATTCGCCATTGGAAGTCTGCTTGGGGGTGGGCACTGGGTGCATCAGCTCAAACAACCATTCAGCATTAGGAAGGGTTTGAGGTGGGCCACAATCTTATGACTAAGTGTAGTTCATAATTCCTCACCACTAATTTACCTGCAGAGATGTCCTTATTTTACCTCTACGTGGATTTCCAGAACAGGCAAGAAGGCCAAGATGCTTAGACCTTTAAATCAGTCACTTTTTCTATCCTTGTCACATTTCTCTTTTGGAGGCTAAGTCTTCAGTTGATTTTAAACTGATAGGCTTGTGAATGACATAAAGGGGAGAAAAGTAACAACATTTTAGCTTTTCAAATTCACTGTGATCCAAGTGAGACCCTTAAATCATTTAAATAAAACAATTAATGATTACATTTGCACAATACCAGTAAAATGTGAGCCCGCCTTTTTCCTCTTCCTAAAACAAGCCCATAAAAATGAAGCGACACAGGAACATACATATGGGTCCGATAAAGTCTTTAAAAAGTACATGGCGACCCGGCATTGCCTAAAATTATGGTGCCTCAGGATTGGAAGTATAAATGTTTTCCTTTCCTCTGAATAATTTTTGCAGAATAATCCGATATGTAAATCTGACTGCACGGCAAGGTTATTACAAAGGCAGCGAGCCAGATCTGCTAGTCTGTATATATTTTGTGGGTAACCCAGGAGTAACGGAATCATATTCAGTGTAAAGCGCAATAAAATAAATCTATGCTGCGCATTATTTATAGAAGATAAATAATGAAAACCTTCTCCTGGTATTGATGGAACTAGATCGTATGCAATGGGGGAGTAATTAATACAGTTGTTTCCCCTTCGTGCATAATTTAATCTTTGAGTATATAAATCCGTTATCCATTTCTTCATGACCGCTTAACAGCAAAGGGGATCCTGAAAATGCGTTCCCAGCCATAAAGCTTTATCAATTCAGTCTCTACGTAATTTAGCCACCCGATCCTTTTGTAATGATCTAGGTTACAACAATCCCTAATGCTAGTTTGAGTCAGTTCCACCGTAGTTATTCGCCATATTGAAAGCCACGAAAGAACTGGGGCCAACCTTATAGTGTCACTGACATAGGGAAGCCCCAATTCTAAATGTAAAATATAATTTGGGGCTGATTGGGGTAAAGACACACAATGTTTAAAAAAGGAGTCTTCCATTCCCTGAAACAAAACAGCATTAACCATCCCCCAGACACCTCCCCCATATGTTACGGCCGACTTTGATTTAATTAGATAAATATTTTTTATTACATCCAGTGGGCTACCTCCCAGCTTTTTTGCGAATCTCTTAACAGCATTAAGGCTCCTCTGCATACCCTGGCCTCTTGTTTTCACTAATTTAGACCAAAAATGATCCTTATCAAAGAGCACTCCAAGATCTGAAAAGGAGTCAACCACCTCAATTTATTTACCTGCCAGCTGAAAGTTGGGATGTTTCTCGCCTCTATTCGCTCCGGCCACAATTATAAATGATTTGGATTCATTGACTTTTAGGTCAAGAGAGGCCATAAAGATGGAATAAGATTTGATTAATTTTTGTAAGGTCAACCCTGATCTAGCCTTCAGTACAGCGTCATCGGCGTTCGCCATATTCGGGAGGGGGGTTTGATCG
Source organism: Lissotriton vulgaris (assembly GCF_964263255.1). Lineage (NCBI taxonomy): Eukaryota > Metazoa > Chordata > Amphibia > Caudata > Salamandridae > Lissotriton > Lissotriton vulgaris. The sequence goes on along the minus strand of NC_141691.1, from coordinate 2,004,549,996 downwards.
AATTTTGGCACATCCAGCGAGAGAGCAGACAGGGAGGACCCACCTTCGGTCATGTAGATTGAGAAAAGAAACGGGGCGAGCACACACCCGTCTTACTCCTTTTTCAATTTTAAAATAGGGAGTGCACTCCCCCTTTCTGCCACACCTTACACAAACCGTGGCATTTGCGTACAGCTGGAGGATGAATACAATAATCAGCGGGTCAATGCCCATGCCCTCCATCATGGACCACAGCCAAAGGATGATGTTAGGTCCATGAAGGCCATGTATAGTTTGCCGCTTTTAGCCTGTGTGTACTTCCCTATGGTTAGGGAGAGGTTTAGGCACTGGTAAACCATCCCCATTCCTCTACAGAACCCTTATTATGCCTTCATAATTATATTATGCGACTCTGCCCAATCCTCCAGTCTGGCCATAAGAACCCAGCCCATTAGTTTGGCGGTGGTATCGAGGAGGGCGATAATTCTTTGGAGAGCCCATATCCCCTTTTTTTTATAAATCAGGACAATTACACTCTGACTCCAGGAAGGAGGTGGGCCTGCTATCTGAATGCTGTTAAAAATATTTACAAGTAAAGGGACCCACATATCATAGTCCAATTGAAAGAAATCAATTGGTACTCCATCTGGGCCCGGGGCCTTACCGGGGGTACATGATTGTAATGCCTTTGGGACCTCGGATACAGAGAAGATTAGCCCTCTCTGAGGTAAAGATTCTGGGAAGTAAACTGGGGTAGATGAGGAAGGAGATAGCCCAAATATTCCTGCAAAATGACTCACCCATGCCTCTTCATCTACATGCACATCTAATAAGGGTTCAGTGATGTCTTTAAAATGGGGGGCATTCACAGTTTCTCAAAAATCTCTGCTTCTACCAGAGATAGCGGCTTGCTCAATATCTTCCCATGCCTGTGCCTTAAGATCATTCTCTCTTGCCTTCCTGGCTAGTTTATAATCATTGCGTAATAAGCGGATCTTAGAATAATCTCCGGGAAGAGTTTTTAGGGCATTTGCAAGGGCTATTTTCGCTTTGGAACAGGCTGAGTCAAACCACCCCTTATTAGCAGTAGTATTTGTTGACTTCAACCGGGTTAGTGCTATTTTTATTTTCGCCAAAAGAGCGGTAAATTCCATAACCAGATCTGCGGGTAATATCTTTTCTTCCAAGCATGCTATTATGTCATCCTTTACCCGCACTAGAATTTCGGGGACTAGATTTAATTTTTCTGCCATTGGCCATTTCAGTTGGTAGCCATATTTCCTCGACAGGTTCACTTCTTCTACAACCTGTTTATAATTTTTAGGTTTGAGTTAAATATTTACCGAAGTCGATAACTTGGCATGATCACTGTGGGGTGAAAATTGAATACTCATAAGGGTCACATTCTGAAGTAGGTGTCCGGACGCTAACACAAAATCAACTGTGGACTCTTGAATGCCCCTTCTGAAGATGGTCCTTTAACCTCTCTCATTCATTACATTTAAAATTGATAGATTGCACTTAAATAGCAAGCTGTTCAGAATCCCACCTCACTCGTTCTGTGAAAAATGTGAGAGGGGAGTACCATGAACATTTTCTACGCCACATACCCTGGTCCCATTAAGTTTACAAAGGTGGATATTAAAATCCCCCGCCCATATAAGATTTGTGTTGCCGCATTTTTTCCCTTTGTGAAAATTTCTCGTTTCTAACACTAGAGCATCTACCACAGCCCTTGAGTTCCTCCCAACCTCATTAATATAAAAGTTGACAAGAGTGCAAATGGCCTGTCTCCTGGTGCCCAGCTCCAAAATCTGGAAATTAGTGTGTAAGGGTCCAACTTGCTGGACTTGAAGTAGGATAGTATTTGAAATTAAAGTAAGTAAGCCTCCTTTCGCCCTTCCAGAGACTGAGGGAACAGCTGGGGACTGGAAGGTGCGAAACCCCGCGAAGTAGGGAGGGTCTTTTGCCCATGTTTCCTGAACTAATACTAACTCCATGGATTGCCACTCTTTTAGCTGATGTGGGTTAGCAGTTTTGGAGGCTGTACCTGCCACATTCCATGATACCATGTAACTACCATGATGTGCCCTAGAGGAACCAAATTGCCACTTAAATAAAGGCATATGGAGACTTGAACCTGTTTAAAGGGCCAGTAAATAGGACCGGTATATAGGACCAGTACATAGGTCCGGTGTATATGACTGGTATATAAGACCAGTACATAGGACCGGTATATAGGACCAGTACATAGGTCTGGTGTATAGGACTGGTATATAGGACCAGTACATAGGACCGGTTTATAGGACCAGTACATAGGTCCCGTATATAGGACTGGTATATAGGACCAGTACATAGGACCGGTATATAGGACCAGTACATATATCCGGTATATATGAATGGTATGTAGGACCAGTACATAGGTCTGGTATATAGTACCGATATACAGGTCCAGTAAATAGGACAGTATATATGTCCAGTGCATAGGTCCATATATAAGACTGTATATAGGGCCGGTATATAGGACCAGTACATAGGTCCGGTATTTATGAATGGTATGTAGGACCAGTACATAGGTCTGGTATATAGTACAGATATACAGGACCAGTATATAGGACAGTATATATGTCCAGTGCATAGGTCCATATATAAGACTGTGTATAGGGCCAGTATATAGGACCAGTACGTAGGTCCGGTATATACGACCAGTATATAGGACCAGAACATAGGTCCAGTACAAGGACCAGTATTTAGGAACTGTATATAGATCTGGTAATTTAGACTGGTTTATAGGACCAGCATATAGATCATAGATCACACAAGCACAAAATCCAAGGTTCAGAAAAAGCAGAAGCACCGGAGCTCCAGTGGGACTTGTTAAGTGTCTGCATCATAACTGCCTTCCAAATACATTGAGCAGGGCCCACAGATGTGTGGTTGTCGTTTACCATGAATGCAATCTTTATTTACCCTGGACCAGCTGAAGGGTGAGCTGTAGAGCAGCTGCAAGGAGGCCAAGTCTAAAGATTATACTTGAATGCATGCCTTATAGATTCCGCAACACCCTGCCTCATTATAAGGCACTCTTAAATGTAATATACTCCTAGGACACAAGAAAAGGACAATGCACCGAGACACTTTGGCTTTTCAAAGTAGTGAGGCTTAAAATGTGCACCTAATTGTACTGAGCGAGCGCGAAAGAGCAGCGAGTGACCTCACTTACTCCATTTGGGTTCAGAGTGCCTCTGCCCCAAAGAAATGCGTGAAAAACACAGGGTCAAATTGTGCATTTCAGTTTCCGCATTTAATTGCTGAAAACCATACTTTCTGAAGGGGCACAGATGAAATATTCCAATATCCTCACTATGTGGAAAAAAGACAATCTCTACCTAAGACAACTTTACAAATGGTGGCAAATTTGGGCATTTTTCAGGATAAATTGCCTAAACGTTTTCTTAGATTATATACATGCTATCATATAGTATGACTGGGAATCTATTTAGAAAGAGCAAGATGGAAAAATGCAAGTTTTCCCAAATCTCACAATGTGTGGCCTTAGCCAAATGAACTAGACAGAGGACATTAGCTTGTACAGCAGAGCTACAGCTCAGGGGACAGAGACATGGCAGGTTCAGACAGCAGGCAGGTTACGCCAGTCTTATAGGCCTAGACCTCAGACAATAGCTTGGCTAATGTCATAAAAATACATTTTAAAAATAGATGATGACATGCCTCCAAACTTTGATTCATGCTCTGCACAGCACCAATGACAGCGCTTATAGTAGAGAAGCTCACTTGACAAACCATTCCGAAAGTTCTGCTGCATTTATCGTGGCTGCCAGCAGATGTCGCTGCCTGTGTGTTGAGGGCCCTTCATTAGACCAGCCGAAAGTGCTTTATGTGCTAAAGAGGAGCGGCTGTTTACGATCAAAGGGCTGATTCTCAAACATCATTGGCCTCCTAACTTTGAACTCTTGAAATGTAGGAGTTTACAAAGATAAAATTCCAACCCAGTCTCGAAATCAGGAATGCACCGTAGACGTGAGGACTCGCTTTCTATGTGGAAGGGATTGGACAAGGCTGCCATCGCTGCCAATGTTTTAGATTACTTATGTGTGACATTTTCAGAATTTCAGTGTAGTAATGAGTGACATTCAGTGACTATGAGTGACACTTTCTCGCAAACAAAATCAAGCAACGGAGACGAGGGAAACATATATTTCAGAAATTACACGCTTTTGAGCAACGAGAAACTGTAAGAGGAATATTATCAAGGGGGTTTATCTCCGATCTTTTGGCTTTAAAAGCCAAGAAAGCGGAGATAAAATTATCTCCCTATTACCTAGCTGTCGCTAACACCAGTTAGCGACAGCTAGTAGGAGATAGCGACCATCTTGGGCCCCGCTTTGCATGTCAGGGATATTTATCACTAATGACATGCAAAGTGGGCGTGCCAAGATGTTAGCGACTGGAAACAGTCGCTAACATCGCTATCTCCTATTACCAACTTTTGGAGATATTCGCGCTAAGCTAACACCTGCCCCTGAGCAGTTCTTAGCCATGATATCCAATGGGAGGTGGATAACATGGCTAAGAGCATTAGCTCGGTAATGCCTGAATATCGCTGACTTTTCAGCGATATTCATGCTTTGCGGGCAATTTTTATCGCATTTGCGATAAACCTTGGTAATACCAAAGTTTACCTGCGATAAAAATCGCCGCAGCTCGGCGATCATTTTTTCTCGCTAGCCAAGCAATAGCGATAATTATTGCTATTGCTTGGTATATGCCCCTAAGATCTTAAAACTGCTGCAAAGCACGAGAAATAGAAGGGCAGTCCTCCTCAACAGGTGCCAAAAGCAATATCACACCCTTCTTCGGCTTTTACCCATGCACATACTCCTTCAAAACACCAACTCTCCTGTTGAAATCACTCTAATACACTAGCATAATCTCCTCTCATCCTACACTTTACACCTGCTTGCACCACAGAACAGCAGATAATTGGCACAGCTCTCTTCAGTGTAAAATTGCCATTCCATGCTACAAAACCTTACCAGAATAATCATAAAATCCAGACTTCTTCCTGTAAACTATTGCTTTAGCTGGGCAGATGGTGTCCGGTACTGAGTGAGCGCCAGCACTACTTTAATTTAAAAGGGAGAGCGTCTGCACTTTTCAGCACTGCTGTAATACATTTAATGGGAGAACAGCAGCACTTTGGAGGAGCGAATAGGTACTGTGGATAATAAGTACCAGCACTTTTTATGCTTCCATTTAAATTACTGCCTGTATCATTTCATAGGTATACATCGCCTCTCCAACCGCAGACATCACTCTATCAGCACTGATTGCTTGCCTTCGCTGGTCAGGCCACTTACCAACTTTCAGGACTATGGGTTCTACTAAATTGCCAATCACCTGAACTGGTGCTGGCATTGCGCTGATTTTGCAAACAAAACAAGTGATGGACCGAATGTGGATCAATGTCACACATTCACCCCAGTCCAAAGATCTGGGCCCAAATCCATCATTTTTTTGCACTCCACACCACCCTGGGTTAGACAATGGCGATATGCAAATCAGCTCTGACCCTGTGCCCCATGGGAACAGTCCAGTCCGAACTACAAAAGCCATGTCCTTCCCAGAACGGAATCAAGCATCCGAGGACCGGACCGGTTTCGAGGTAACATAACATAACATAACATGTGTATTTGTAAAGCGCACGTTCACCACTACGGGTATCTTGGCGCTGAATAACAGATGTTTGTTGTTACCCAACTCAATGGTACTCATTTTATCGACCTCAGTTGGATGAAAGGCTGAGTGGACCCGCCGGGATTTGAACCTGTGACCATGAGGTCGAACACAGGCCCCTGGAGTAGACGCATTAGTCCACTGAGCCACCAGACCCGGCTCAGGTAACACCTCTCATCAGCCCGGCTAGCTTGACTCCAGTGGTGTGGAGTGCCTGGGACCCACGTCTGAGCATCCCCAGCGCACTTAGGGCGGAAGTTGCAAACAAAACAAGTGATGGACCGAATGTGGAACAATGTCACACATTCAACCCAGTCCAAAGATCTGGGCCCAAATCCATCGTTTTTTTGCACTCCACACCACCCTGGGTTAGACAATGGCGATATGCAAATCAGCTCTGACCCTGTGCCCCATGGGAACAGTCCAGTCCGAACTACAAAAGCCATGTCCTTCCCGGAACGGAATCAAGCATCCGAGGACCAGACCGGTTTTGAGGTAACACCTCTCATCAGCCCGGCTAGCTTGACTCCAGTGGTGTGGAGTGCCTGGGACCCACGTCTGAGCATCCCCAGCGCACTTAGGGCGGAATTTGCAAACAAAACAAGTGATGGACCGAATGTGGATCAATGTCACACATTCAACCCAGTCCAAAGATCTGGGCCCAAATCCATCATTTTTTTGCACTCCACACCACCCTGGGTTAGACAATGGCGATATGCAAATCAGCTCTGACCCTGTGCCCCATGGGAACAGTCCAGTCCGAACTACAAAAGCCATGTCCTTCCCAGAACGGAATCAAGCATCCGAGGACCGGACCGGTTTCGAGGTAACAACTCTCATCAGCCCGGCTAGCTTGACTCCAGTGGTGTGGAGTGCCTGGGACCCACGTCTGAGCATCCCCAGCGCACTTAGGGCGGAATTTGCAAACAAAACAAGTGATGGACCGAATGTGGATCAATGTCACACATTCAACCCAGTCCAAAGATCTGGGCCCAAATCCATCGTTTTTTTGCACTCCACACCACCCTGGGTTAGACAATGGCAATATGCAAATCAGCTCTGACCCTGTGCCCCATGGGAACAGTCCAGTCCGAACTACAAAAGCCATGTCCTTCCCAGAACGGAATCAAGCATCCGAGGACCGGACCGGTTTCGAGGTAACACCTCTCATCAGCCCGGCTAACTTGACTCCAGTGGTGTGGAGTGCCTGGGACCCACGTCTGAGCATCCCCAGCGCACTTAGGGCGGAATTTGCAAACAAAACAAGTGATGGACCGAATGTGGATCAATGTCACACATTCAACCCAGTCCAAAGATATGGGCCCAAATCCATCGTTTTTTGCACTCCACACCACCCTGGGTTAGACAATGGCGATATGCAAATCAGCTCTGACCCTGTGCCCCATGGGGACAGTCCAGTCCGAACTACAAAAGCCATGTCCTTCCCAGAACGGAATCAAGCATCCGAGGACCGGACCGGTTTCGAGGTAACACCTCTCATCAGCCCGGCTAGCTTGACTCCAGTGGTGTGGAGTGCCTGGGACCCACGTCTGAGCATCCCCAGCGCACTTAGGGCGGAATTTGCAAACAAAACAAGTGATGGACCGAATGTGGATCAATGTCACACATTCAACCCAGTCCAAAGATCTGGGCCCAAATCCATCGTTTTTTTGCACTCCACACCACCCTGGGTTAGACAATGGCGATATGCGAATCAGCTCTGACCCTGTGCCCCATGGGAACAGTCCAGTCCAAACTACAAAAACCATGTCCTTCCCAGAACGGAATCAAGCATCCGAGGACCGGACCGGTTTCGAGGTAACACCTCTCATCAGCCCAGCTAGCTTGACTCCAGTGGGTCTCTCTTGACTTTGGGGGGCTCAGAGCTGCATTAAAAAGTTGACAGTTTGTTGAATCCTCAGTCACAGGCTCTGTTCTGCTGTGCCTTTTCAAGAAAATACAGCACGGGGCTCGCCCGGACGGACACAAGTGCCACAAAAATCCCACAACACACATGGAGCCAGGGCTGGTGAAGAATGCTTTACATCACAGGCCTGCCCAAAGGATGGGAATCTCTGCCTGGGGCTAGGGCTGGTAAGGCTCAGGCAGCAGGGGGGCACAGCAGGACTTAGAAACACTCCTGCCTGGTGCCAGTGTGAAAGCGATCTCCTGCACAGCAGAATAGCACTGACAGGTCACGCAAGTCCCTCCGTCAGGGGCCGAAAATATATTTTTTAAAGTCTAGTCAGTGCTTTAAATCAAGAGTCAACTGAATGGGGCTTTGCGGGGGGTGGCCGACCGGAGGGAGGCTCGCCCCCCCTGGGATTTTGGGGCCCCGGGAGGAAGGGTGAGGGGAGGAATTGGCCAGGGGACAGGAAGGGTGATTGGGCTGGTTGGGCTAGCCCGGGGGGAATTGGGCTGCTTTGGGCTCTTTTTGGGCTAGTGCCTTTAAGAGCGGCCATTTTGGGTCACTGTGCACCATTTCGTGGGACAGTGACCCAGCAGCCGGAGGGCAGGTTAATCGTTGTGTAGTTTTAGTGAGGATTGTAATTTAGCAGGTTACGCTTTTGCTGGGGGCAGCATCGGTTTTAGGGCGATAGTAGAATGCGTCGTGGGCTTCCAGGACTGGTGTGCAGGGTCGTGTGGTGGAGCGGAGGGCTTTGAGGTGGCAGTGCGGACGGCGGGAGAGGCTTTACCTGGTTGCATGGCCGCGGAGGCGGATCCCCGTGTGCGCGAGGCTCTATGCCTCTTGGGGGAAGCGGGCAGGACGGATTTGCTGCGGGACGATGCGCGGGTAAGGCCACTGTGCCGCGCTGCAGATGGCGCCGCGGCGGCGGTAGCGGCTTGTGAGCCGCTGCATTCTCGCGCGAGGAGGGAGGATGGGGCGGGGGCGAGGGGAGGAGCAGCGCGCGGGCGAGGGGAGGAGCAGCGCGCGTTGGCAGCCAGCAGGCGGCTGGGGTGCCGAGGCGGGGAGGGGGATCGGGCAAGAAGCGCGGCGGCCGAAGGAAGGCGCCGCTTCAGTTTGTGGAGGGAGCAGGGGGGCTGGGGGGGTGGGCGGAGTCGGGGAGGCGAGCGGGAGGCCGGCGGGGGGGGGCATTGAGGGGGAAGGGGCCTGCAAAGGACAAGAGGGTCGGGGGTGCCCAGAAGTCGAGAAGGAGTGCCAGGCTGGGGGGGGTGGCGGGGGGACAGGGGCCAAGGACAAGGTGAGCAGGAAGGGGGGTGCACGGGGGGGAGGGGATGCCACAGGAGCACCTATATGCCAGAAGGTGGAGAGGGGAGGGGGGAGGGGGGCGGACCGGGGCGCTGAGGGGGAGGAGGGAGCAGGGGGGCAAGGGGGAGGGGTGGGTGGTTCGCCCTTGCTGCTGATTAACGAATCGGAGGAGGGGGAGGGGGCGGGGGGAGGATGAGAGCGGGCTGGACTGGGGGTCATCATCGGAGGAGGACGCGGTCGGGCCTAGTAGGCCGGTGTCGCCGCAGGGAGGAGGGGTGCGGGGCAGGGAGGGGGTCTGGCAGAGTGGGCGGGGGTGGGGCAGGGGGGAGGAGAGGCCGAGGGGACTGGGGGCGGACGGGGGTTGGGGGAGGGGAAGGGGGAGGGGGTGTTTCGGTGAGTGGGGTCACGGGGGGGTAGCGGGGGTAGCGGGGGTGGGTCGAGGGGGTGCGAGGCTTGTGGGGGTTCGATGGTAGGCACGTGGTGCGGCCTGGGGGATGCGGGGGGCTGGGGGTGGGGGGGCGACCGGCACGGCGGGGAGGACATTTGGTGGCATGGGAGAGAGGTGCGCCAGGAGTTTGGGGGGGCGAAGGCGGTGATTTTGCCTCGGCATGCTGGACTTCCCCGCTTTTTTCTTGGCAGGAGCAGTTGGCAAGGGGCTCGGGTGAGCAGCATGCGACTCCAACCCGCCGAGAGGGTGGGCCGGCTCTGCCTAGTACGGGCGGTCGCGCTCCAACGAGGGACCATGTACGTGATGACAGCGGACGGCAGGGCCATAGGTCTCCAACGCCCCCCTCCTGATGGGTCGATCCGGCCACAGGGGGACGGGGATGGAGCAGCAATTTGGCAGGCTACTCAGATTACCAAGCGGAGGGCAGGAGCAGAGGGAGTGTGGATTTAGGGACACCGATGACGGCGTGCAGGGACAAGGCAGGTCTGAGCAGGGTGCACACAGGAGGGGTCTTGGTGGAAGGAGATGGAGGTGGAGAGATGGAGTCAGAGGAGGAGGGGGAGCTTTGGGAGGGGGAGGGGGAGGCGAGTAATTTTGTTGGCAGTGTTTTAAAGGTGCGCCCCCGGCAGACGGTGCCGGAAGTGACGGCCCCCCCCAGCGGAACTGGTTAGGCGGCGGGATCCGGTGAGGGCGCCAGCCTTGACGCCAGGTAAGACCGGTGCACGGTTGGGGAGTGGCTTGGGCGGGCCTCATGGAGGCCAGGCGGCTGGGGGTGTGGATGGCAGATGCCAGGTGTCGGTGGGGACGGATGCTGGGGGAGGGGATGAGGTGAGATTGGTGAAGGGCAGGTATGTGATGGATGCCGGGGTGTGTACGGAGGCGGCGGGTGACGCGGTGTCGGTGAGCACGGGGACGGGAGAGGCGGCGAAGTCCGGAGGGCCGGCGGCGTCTAGCGGCGGGGCGAAGGAGAGCTGTGAAGTGCCGGTCAGGAAGCTGGCGTACATGGGGGTGGCAAAGCCACTGGGGGCGCATTTGTCACTGGCAACTAGAGAGAAGATCTGGAAGGGGGAGTATGTGGAGATTTTGAATTTGCTCCACAGGGAGTTGATGGCCAAAGAGGGGTCACAGGAGGAGGACCAGGAGTTAGCCAGGCGACCTAAGGTGCCGGTTACCATTGAGAATTGGTCGGCGGCTTTCCTGATACTGTGTACTCCGAAAAGTACCCCGACAGGGCGGTCGCACTGTTCAAGTACATGGACGGGGTGCGGCGGGCGCAAGTGACGTACGGAGGTAATGCTTGGTCGCATTACGATGAAGAGTTTCGGGCGTGCATGGCATCGGATCCGGAGGCGAAGTGGGGAGAGTTGGATGCGGACTTGTACCGGCAGACAATGAGTGGGGCAAAATTTGGCCGCACCATCTACACGGCCAGCGGGTTGCCGCTGGCGCCGCCCCCCTTTTCAGCCCGCCCCACCCGTGGGGGTTTGGGGGCTGGGGGAGCCGGGAGTACTCACAGCGTCGGGGCCTGCTGGGACTTCAACAGGGGTTCCTGTCTCCGGCAGTCGTGCCGTTTCCGGCACAAATGCTCCACGTGCGGGAGGCGCCGCCCCCTCTCCCCCCAGTGGAGGAGAGGGAGCCGCAGGGGGGGGGAGTACCTTGGGAAAAGGCTCGTACACTGGTTAGGCTGGACCGACTGGAACCTCTTTTGGCGGCTTATCCGCGGGCGGACAATGCATCCGTGCTGCGTCAGGGTTTCAGGGAGGGTTTCCGGTTGGGATACGAGGGTCCGCGGATCGCTCGATGGGCTGAGAACCTGAAGTCTGTGAACGCGCACAGAGGTATCGTCCGGGAGAAGCTTTTCAAGGAGGTGAAGGAGGGGAGGATGGTGGGGCCTTTTGAGGAGGTACCATTGCCAGATTTGACCATTTCACCAATTGGGGTGGTCCCGAAAAAGGAGCCGGGTCAATTCCGGCTGATTCAACATCTCTCATGGCCGGAGGGCACGTCGGTGAACGACTGTATCTCAGCAGAGTTGGCGTCGGTGTCGTACTCGTCCGTGGACGTCGCGAGGAGGTTGGTGATGACGGCAGGTCGGGGGGCGCTCATAGCGAAATGCGATGTAAAATCGGCGTTTCGGTTGCTGCCGGTACATCTGGCGGATCATCAGTTGCTGGGGATCCAGTTTGACGGCTGCATTTTTGTGGATAGAGCGCTTCCCATGCGGTGCTCCGTGTCGTGTGCTTTGTTTGAGAGATTCAGCTCCTTCTTGCAGTGGGTTTTTTCCTGGCGCACAGGCTCTGAGGCGATAACGCATTACCTGGATGACTTCTTCCTGGTGGGTCGGCCCGGCTCGACGGACTGCCAGCAGTGACTGGACAGTTTTACGGACCTGATGGGTTACCTGGGGGTTCCTTTGGCGCCAGAGAAGACGCAAGGTCCCAGCACGGTGCTGTCGTTCCTCGGGATAGAGCTCGACTCAGCGGCCATGGAAGCACGCCTACAGGCTGAAAAGCGGGTGGTGATGATGGACTTGGTGAAGGGCATGTTGGCCAGGCGAAAGGTGACGGTGCGAGAGGTGCAGGTGTTGCAGGGGCATTTGAACTTCGCGTGCCGCGTGGTGCGGGCGGGGCGGACTTTTTGACGGCGACTGGGGTTGGTCTTGTCCGGGTTGACACTGCCCCATCATCTTGTACGCCTATCGGCGGGCTCGAGAGAGGACCTGAGCATGTGGCTGGCTTTTCTGGGGCCTTTCAATGGAGTGCCCATGGCGCCCTCGGAAGACTGGGAGTGGGACGTGACAATGTCATCGGACGGGGCGGGAGTCGGAGGTTTTGGACTCTACTGGACAGGCAGGTGGTGCGCGGAGCAATGGCCAGAGCAATGGCAGGCGGAGGGTAGGAGCATTGCGTTTTTGGAGCTGTTCCCGTTGGTGGTGGCTGTGACAGTGTGGGCTCAGGAGTTGGCGCACTAGCGTGTTTTGTTCAGGGTGGACAATATGTTGGTGGTGCAGGTGGTGAACCAGCAGTCCGCGAGGGAGGCCCAAGTGCTGAAGTTGATGCGCGTTTTCGTCTTGAGGTGTTTGGAGCACGATATTTTGTTCCAGGCTCAACATGTGCCGGGAGTGAACAATGACATTGCAGATGCTTTGTCTCGTTCACAGTGGCAGAGGTTCCATGGGCTAGCCACGGAGGCAGCGGTGGACAAGACACAGGTGCCGGAGGAGCTGTGGTTGGTGGGAGAGCGCGGGTCGTTCAGTTGGTGAGGTTGTCCCTGGCAGCGTCCACGTGGAGGAGTTATGAGCAGGCTTGGCTGGAGTTTCTACGTTTTGGAGCGGTAAGGCAGCGCGGCCAGTGGCGTCGGGAGGAACAGGTGGTGCAGTTCATGCTGGGTTTAATGGACAAAGGACTGGCGAGAGTGACGATCGCAGGAAAACTGGCAGGGGTGGCTTTCATGGGCAAGCTCTGGTGGGGTTATGCACCTTCGGCGGGAGAGTTGGGGGGGCGTCTTCTGGAGGGTTGGGAGAGGGAGAAAGGGGCTCGGGCGCGGCAGAGAAGGCCAATCACGGAGGCGATGTTGGAGGGTTTGGTGTGCCGTTTACCGGTAGTATTCAGGGACCAGGCGGAGACGGTGTTGTTTTCCACGCTGATGTCATGGATGTTTTTTGGAGCCTTTCGGGTGTCAGAGTTGGTAGGGTTGAAAGGACGTCCTGGGGGGAGGTGGAGTTGCGCGGTCGGGAGGTGGCGGTGTGGCTTCGACGGTCCAAGACAGATCAGCGTGGAGAGGGTACTTGGGAGGTGTTGGGTCCTGGGGGATCGGAGGCGGTGTGTCCGGCGGAATGGGGGAAAAGGCTGGCGGCCGGACGGGTGCAGGATGGTGCGGAGGTCTTTGGCAGGAGAGAGGTCGGTCGGGTGACAGCTACGCAGTTGCTGTGGGTCCTGCGGCATGCCCTACAGTCTATGGGTGAGGACCCGAAGGAATTCGGGACGCATTCCTTTCGCATTGGGGCGGCGACGGAGGCGGCGCGAAAGGGTTGGGGGAAGGAGGAGATTAAGAAGCTGGGACGCTGGAAATCAGACTGCTATAAGACATATGTCAGGATGCGGGGGGTAGAGATGGAGTAGACTTGAAGCTTGGGCTCGTTGCGTACATATGTATCTTTGCAGATGCAGTGGCCGGGCCTACTGCGGCAGCGATGAGCATATACGTGGTGGGCCATTCCTTTGTAAAGAGAGCGGAGAGGGCCGAATGGGAGAAACACAGGAACCTCAATCTGGAATTGGATGAGCAGTTGTTTAGGTGTCATTGGAGGGGAAAAGGGGGCATGCGTTGGCACGAGTTGGTGCCGGTTTTGAACAATGTTGTGCGGGGGGGGTCTGTCCGGATGTGGTAGTCATCCATTTGAGTGAAAATGATTTGGTGCAGTGTAAGGGACTGGCACTGGTGAAACAAAGGAGGAGGGATTTGCTGGAGATCAGGAGACAGTGGGCGGGGTGTTATGTCATTTGGTCGGAATTCATACCCAGGAGGTGTTGGAGAGGGGCGGAGAGACCAGGGGCTATTGACAAGACTCGAAGGAAGATTAACAGGGAGATGCGGGCCTTTTGTGAGAATGAGGGATTCGGTAGAATGGAGCACCCGGAGCTGAGATATGGGGCGGTCTACTTTTTCATGGAGGATGGAGTGCATTTATCGAGATACGGGATGGAGCTCTATATTGTGCAGCTGAAGGAGGCAGTGGATCAGGCTGTAGGGGTGCGCAGGTATCCAAAGGTGCAGGGGTCCTAGGGAGAGGGTCGAAAGCCGTATGGGGCTTTCGAGTGGCTCTTTTTCCTAGTTAAAAGGGGGGGTAGGATAGGAGGAATGAGTTTTCCTGGCAGAGGGGGAGGGAGTGTACATATGGCAGGTGTTTAAACAGTTGAGGCAGGCATTTGGGTAAATTGGTACTGATGTTTATGTTGTTGGCGGGGAACTGTTCAGGGGTGGGGGTGGGGGGTTTGGTCAGGTATATGTATATTTAGTTAGGCCTAGTTTTGTATGGCAAAGGCCAAGGATGTGGTATATTTTCAGGATGTACCTGTTTCCCAATAAAGCGCCCTTTATCACACCTTACATCTGTCTCCGGTCGGTTCTTCCCCTCCCCGTCACCCGATGGGCCCCAATGGGGCTTTTGCGGGTGGTGGCCGACCAGAGGGAGGCTCGCCCCCCCGGGGATTTTGGCGCCCCGGGAGGAAGGGTGAGGGGAGGAATTAGCCGGGGGAGAGGAAGGGTGATTGGGCTGGTTGGTCTAGCCCGGGGGGAATTGGGCTGCTTTGGGCTCTTTTTGGGCTAGTGCCTTTAAGAGCGGCCATTTTGGGTCACTGTGCACCATTTCGTGGGACAGTGACCCAGCAGCCGGGGGGCAGGTTAATCGTTGTCCCGCCCACCCTCCCTTTAGGACATGTTTTGGTGGGGGTTCTCTGGGGGCATGTCATGGGTCCTGATCGTTCCGGGTGGGTAAAAAGGGGTTTTGTTGGGAGCAGGTGCTTTCTTGGTTAGGGTTGGCTGGATGTGTTGTCGCTGGGAGCAGGTGCTGGAAATTTATGTAGGGTGGCGCTTTTTCCTAGTTAAAAGGGGGGGTAGGATAGGAGGAATGAGTTTTCCTGGCAGAGGGGGAGGGAGTGTACATATTGCAGGTGTTTAAACAGTTGAGGCAGGCGTTTGGGTAAATTGGTACTGATGTTTATGTTGTTGGCGGGGAACTGTTTAGGGGTGGGGGTGGGGGGTTTGGTCAGGTATATGTATATTTAGTTAGGCCTAGTTTTGTATGGCAAAGGCCAAGGATGTGGTATATTTTCAGGATGCACCTGTTTCCCAATAAAGCGGCCTTTATCACACCTTACATCTGTCTCCGGTCGGTTCTTCCGCTCCCCGTCTCCCGATGGGCCCCAATGGAGCCTATCCCGCCGCTGCACCACACTGAGCCTGAAGAGCATTGAGCAGAGCTACAGTCTGTAAAGTTTAAAAACTATCAATACCTCAGTGAGCCACGCAGCAGCCTCTCCACGACCTCTCGTCTCCGACTAGGTCCGGTCGCAGGGCAGCGGCATGATGAGGCACTGTGACCACTTCAGCAGAGGCAGCGGTGCAAGCACTGGCTGCCGCTCAAACGAAAGAAACAAATTTATAAATGCCGCTTGCTTGCACTGCGGCCCCGCCCACCTCAGGAGTAACTTAACTTTCTGTCTATCCTCTCAGGAAATCGAACACTGTCACAAGAATGCAGCAGCCGCAGTCAATGCAACACCCAGCTAAAGCTCTGCAGCTGAGATCCCCAGGCCAGGTTAATGTAACTTGAAAGGGCAGCATTGCGCAGTTTGCAGACTAGTACAGTGTCAGTCCATAGTCTGCCCAGTGCTTAATTTGAGCCGACTCTGCCGCAGCAGCGCCAGCGCGTGGTCCGTGCTCCCATTGTTTGCTGAAATGACTGCTACTTTAACTTAATGTACTATAGCCCGACGCACACAAGGAAGAAGCGAAAGTGCTATAATGCGTGACTTTGCATTTTAGTGTGGTGATGCGGATTACCACTCTAGAATGCTTTATTCTAACGCCTGGTGCATGGTACTTGGCAGGGCTGCCGCCAATAGTGGAACCAGCCATTGAGTTAACCCACCCCCACTTGGCAGTAGCGCATTGGGTGCAGTGGCACCAGGGCCCAAGTAACTGATGGACCCTTTAGTCAAATTATTGGCCTTTTTCACTACCAAAGCTGGTGTAGTAGGGGTGGAGAGCGAGGGGGCTAAAGTCTCCTTTTGTAGTCTTATATAGCAGGAACTCAACCCGAAGGTATCAGAGCGCTTTACATGACCACCAGTTGCACTACAGATGGACAAATTCATTTGTTTTCAGCATGGGGAGATTACGTGATTTGCCTAGAATCACAAGATGTTTTAGCCTCCCGCCAGACTCGTACCTGGTTCCCCAGCTTCAAAGTCGGCCTCTCTAGCCGTTAAGCCACATCCTCTTTGTTTTAGGGCCCTTGGTATCCACATTTTAATTTCCCTGCCTGCTATTTGCGAATACAGTATGAACTCCTCCTTTTTTAACATTTATGATGAGATGTGTGTCAGCGTGGAAGGGGTAGTGATTTCAAACCTCTATACTTCCTCTCTAAGAGAACAATGGGGTCACTTTATACCAGTCTGCAAACTTTTGCATGTGCCTTAAAACCTTAAAAGTTGGTGCTAACACCCCTTACCACCATGATACACCACAGCAGGGGCGGCTCCTCAGTAATGGCGGAGGACCGTTGCCCCACTCGTCAGTCAGTCACAGAAAAAATAAATGATAATAAAATATATTTAATTTTTCTGTGACTGGCTCTGGCATGCATGAAGGGAGAGGCCATGACAGGCAGATGGGGAGCACTTAGAAGTGCACATGCAAGTGTGGCCGGCCATCCTAGGTGGCCAAACAGACATGCACACTTCTATTTCTCCTACCCAGCTGTGTTCACAGCGGGATGGAAACTAGCTGCAGGCTACAGGGCAGTGTCTGAGTGGCAGAGCAAGCAGCTCAGGCCAATCCTGGTGTATCTCTCATAGCATGACAGCAGTGTCTGGATTGGCTGGGCAGCCTCTGCCTTTCCTGTTCCTTTCCCGTCCCCTCCCCCTGCCTTCCCCATCGTTCCCCGCACTCCGACCTTCATGTTGTGGCGGACCGCCACTGCACCACAGAGATCACATCAGGCAGACCATTCCACAGACATCCACACAGTTCAAAGACGCCAAATAATACTGGCCTAAGAGAGATGCAAGCAGTTGGTAAAAGTTCTTAGGCAGAGCTGTGTGGCGTCAGAATCACAGAGCCAGTGCTCATTTAACAGGACCCTGCTACCAGCCACAGCAGCGGTTTAAGGTCATTAGAAGTTTGGGAATAGTGATCCTGAGTGCGGGGTCATTTAGGCTGGATAGTGACGTGTATTTATAGTGCTACAAGGTCCTAGACTGCGTCTGAAAACACAATGACTGCCATTCGTCATTTTAAAATTGCACAGTATGTAGAGTAGCGTAAAGTGCAGTGGTTCAAAGTAGTTGGTGTAAGTGTAGTGATGTTGGGTGCATAGGTTTTGAGTAAAGTGGTGTAGAGTTTGGCTTAGAGTGCAGTGGTTTAGAGTACAGTGACATAGCATAGACTGCAGTGGCATGGAGAGGAGTAGAGTGACGTAGAGTGCTGTGGCATACAGTGCAGCAGTGTTGAGTAGATTGTTTCAGAGTACAGTGGATTGGTGCAGGGTAGAGTATAGGGGTGCAGGGTAGGGCGCAGTGGCATAGAGTAGAGCAGTGTAGAGTAGAGTAGCACAGCATTGATGCAGCAGAGTAGAGTGAAGTGGCGCAGAGTGAAGTAGAGTGGGCGTCTGGTGGCATAGAGTGCAGTGGTGTAGAGCAGATTGTTTCAGAGTAGAGTGAAGTGTTGTAGAGCGGAGTGTTGCAGGGTAGTGTGAAGTGCTGGAGGGTAGAGTGGAGTGGTACAGAGTAGTGGCATTGAGTACACTGGCTAAGAGTGCAGTTTTGCACAGTGGAGTGGAGTAGTGTGGAGAGGTGCAGAGTGGAGTGGCCTAGACTGGAATGGTTTAGAGTGCAGTTGTGCACAGCAGATTAGAGTGGCTTGGAGTGCATTGTGTAGAGTGCAGAGGTGGTGCAGGATAGAAGTGAAGTAGAGTACAGTGGTGCAGAATAGAGTGGTGTAGTGTGCAGTGACGTAGAGTGCAGAGGCATAGAGTAGAATGTTGTAAAGTATAGTGGCATAAAGTGCAGCGGTGCAAAACAGTTGGCATAGGTACATGGCTTAGGGTGCATTGGTTTTGAGTAAAGTGGTGTAGAGTGAATTGGCACAGAGTGCAGTGGTTTAGAGTAGAGTGGTGTAATGTAGAGTGACGCAGCGTAGAGTGGAGTGGCACAAAGTGGCACAGTGTGCAGTGCAGTGACGTAGAGTAGATTGTTTCAGAGTAGAGCGAAGTGGTGTAGAGTGGAGCAGTGAAGGGTAGAGTGCAGTGTTGCAGAGTGGAGTGCTGTAGAATGCAGTGACTAAGAGTGCAGTGGTGCATAGTAGAGTGGGCTAGAGTGCCTTGCCTTAGAGTGGAGTGGTGCAGACTAGAGTGGCATATAGTGAAGTGACATAGAGTACAGTGTCAGAGTGCAATGTTGCACAGTAGATTAGAGCGGTTTAGAGTGTATTGGCATAGAGTGCAGAATAGTGGCGGAGAGTGGGGTAGAGTAGAGTCTAGTGGCATAGAGTAGAGTGGCACAGAGTGAGTGAGAGAGTTCAATGGCAGAGAGTTCAGTGACAGAGTCAGGTGCTGCAGAGTAGAGTGTTGTAGAGTGCAATGGAGTAAACTAGAGTGGCTTAGAGTGCATTTGTGAAGAGTGCAGTGGCAAACAGTAGTGGAGAGTAAAGTGACTGAGAGAGTACAATGGTGCAGAGTAGAGTGGTGTAGAGTGCAGTGGCATAGAGTAGAGTATAGTGGCATACAGTGCAGTGGTGCAGAGTAGATTGGCATAGAGTGCAGAAGCATAAGGTGTATTGGTTTTGAGTAAAGTGCTGTAGAGTGCATTGGCATAGAGTGGAGTGGCATGTTGTGGACTGCCATGGTGTGGAGTGTCACAGCGTGCAATAGAGTGGCATGGACTGCAGTGGCAGAGTAGATTGTTTCAGAGTAGAGTGAAGTGTCATAGTGTGCAGTGGTGCAGAGTAGATTAGAGTGGTTTAGAGTGGATTGGCATAGAGTGCAGTTGTGTAGTGTTTGGTGATGTAGTGTTTAGTGATGTAGAGTTCAGTGATGTAGAGTGACATAAAGTAGAGTGGCAGAGAGTGCATTATTTCAGCGTCTATTGTCGTAGAGTTCTGTGGTGTATAGTAGAGTGGCGTAGAGTGAAGTGACGCTGAGTAGAGTGGCGGAGAGTGCAGTGGCACAGAGTAAAGTGCAGTCGTGTGGAGTGGAATAAAGTGGCATAGAGTGCAGTGACTTAGAGTATAGTGGCGTAGAGTGCTTTGGTGCAGAATAGATTGGCGCAGAGAGCATTGGTTCTGTGTAAATTGGTGTAGAGTGCAGTGGCATAGAGTGAAGTGTTGCAGAGTAGGGTTTAGAGTGCAGTGGTGCGGAGTAAAGTAGAGTGCAGTGGCGAGGAGTGCAGTGGTGCATAGTAAAGTAGTGTGGGGTTGATTGCATTGACATAGAGTAGAGTGGAGTGGTGTTGGAGTAAAGAAGCGTAGAGTGGAGTAGTGCAGAGAAGAGAGGCATAGAGTGCAGTAGTGCCGAGAAGAGAGGCATAGAATACAGTAGTGCAGAGAAGAGTGCTGTGATGCAGATCGGAGTGGTGCAGTGGTGCAGTAGAGTGCAGTGGTGCAGAGTGGAGTGGAGTAACATGGAGTATGCATGGTATGGCAGCACACTGCCATTACAGACAACACATCTTCAATTGAAATGATCTTTACATTTGCTCTCACATACACTTCTACTACTAAAAGTATACAGCGCACAAATCATAATGTGCGGAAATGTCATCACCCTATGTATTGATTCGATCATCAGCACAGTTCATTTACAGACATTTACGTTTTGTTGTGTGCTGGAAAATAAACATAACACCTTTACTGCTTTCCTCAATCGGCCCCCAGTAGCCAGCATGCTCCTCACATAAATCCTCTCACTTTGAAATCAGACAACAAAGAATAAGCCCCAAGTTCCCTGCAAGACACAGCCTGACACTTGACCTCTGTCTTTGAATGCACAGCAAATGTGACAAGACAAGAACAAGATTTAAAGGTCTGTTTACAGAAAGCGAGTTTGTGGAAGAATACAGTAAACAAGGTTTGGGCAACGGAAGGATTGAACTCGAGCGGGACAGACTAAAGCAAATCAAGCCAGCAAATAGAAAGCCAGAAAATGTGAGTTATAAACCGCAAAGCTAATGGTAAGCAACAGGCAGAATACATTTCTAGGTCAACTTTATGAAATCCCCCAAGATGTCTTTAGCAAACCTGCACTGCAACCTAAAAACATCCTAAAGCAACCCTGGGCTGCCCGTAGGAGTCATAGGTACAGTCTCCAGAGAGGATAAGAAAGAGAGGGTTACCTGTCAGCTTGTGGGTGACGTCTGAATGCTGCAGACTCTCATGCCAGTATATATGGCCTCCCTGGCATGTTTGCACTCTGCCCAAAAAACTAGTGCATGAGTAGTGCCAAGATTCACCCAGCCATGAGCTAAGGTGTGGTTTACAAGTTTAATATGTTTTCTAAATAAGGGGACAGCACATCTTTATTACAAGCAAACATTGAGAGCTCTGCTGTGACGGAGTAAAGCTGCCAGGGCTGCCGAGTGACTTCCTTTCACCTACAAAAATGTCAGATTCCACAGAACTGAAATAAAAGTGCTGTGGACAACTCAGAGGGAGCAGCTGCCAGGAAGAAGGAATTAATGAATGACAAACGAGGCCCACTACATTGGAACCCAGTGTTTGTGCTGGCAGATGTAGTGGTGACAACCTAGGTGTCTTCTGAAAAAAGAAATACATCAGCATGTTTTCTTAATAGCAGGTAAAGACATTCGTTGATTATCTGCCTTCTTTCGAATGTTTGGACATTTCATAAAAATATCCTATTTCTAGCTCAAATGGATCAGAAGAAAGCATATGGAATACAATGCAGCATTTGATCCTTTGCAAAAAAAATTATTTCTGACAAAATGTTACAAACCCATGCCTTGGAGAACATCTAGGTGTGTGGTGTATAATGTTCAGTGCCATAAGAAAGTATGGGATCCACACCAGACAGTGATTGCGCCTACATCCATGTTTGCGGCCTGTTTTCCACCCTGACAGGCGTGATTGCATATTGATAGCAATATGGGCTAAAATGGAGATTTCCATAACTTTAGTGAAGGAAAGTCTAGATTTCATTAAAGACACGGAGGCGAGTATTATGCATTATTTTCTTTCTTTAAATTAACAGCAGCCAAGATAAAAAAATAAATGAACTATGTAACCCATGAGTGACAGAGAAGCAAGCTATCAAATGACATCATGAAGGCATCACCAATCAGCAGTAACCGCTGGTAGTAACAGTCCTGACTGCGACCAAGAAACCCTTTTTTCTTGCGAAAGCAGTTAAGAGTAATGTAATCATTGGAAAAATAACAACGATAACAAATAACAGCCATCAGAAGAGAAGAAAAGTCTTTAGCCAAGGCCAATATGAACATAGCCACAGGGTGCAAGGAATGTTGATCCAGGAACGTTGAGCGCTCCACCGAAAGAGGACAAGACTGGAGGTTTCTTTAGCAGATCCAAGGTATTAATAATTCGTAAATGGTCCTTTAGAGGAAGGGGCTGTTTATGCAGATGGCACTATGAAGAGAAAAAAGGAGGGTTAGATAAAACTGGTGGGATAATATTCAACTCAATGTCTTTAATAAAATCTAGACTTTCCTTCACTAAAGCTAGGAAAATCTCAATTTTATTACAAGACCGGATGCTCCTATAATGCTTGTTCAAAGCATTGAAAGAACAGCATTTGCCACTGGAGTGACAGGGTCGCAATAGAAAGTTGAAAAATTAGACAAGTCTGACGATCTGAGGATGCCCTCCAGTCTAGCTCTAGCCCAAAAGGCTTTAGAAGCCATGGCACCTCTGGTAGAGTGTGCACCAAAGGCAGTCCTATCAATACCCACTAAGACCATTATCACTATTTGACTCAGCGACCAAGGGTAGTCGAAGTTACAAGTCTGTGAAGTTTCTGAAACAAAATCAATAACTGGGCTGAAAATGACATTCTCAGATTTGCCGCTCGAGCAAAGTAAAATTTTAAACAGTTTGCAACACAAAGTTTTGATTGAGAAGGTAAATAGGGGGGTTGTAACGACAATAAATTTGTTTTAGCTCATTTATGTAGTTGAAAACAAACACCTGTTGGAGTTTAGTGTACAGGAGGAGAGACATCTATAGCTTTCACATTTCACACTCATGCCCCTAGATTTACCCATCAAGAAAATAGCACTTTACTCAGCATACCACAATAGCAGCACAAATGCATCTTAAAGCAAGAGGATTGCACGGTACTATTAGCACCTTTACTTGACGAAAGCCACATGTCACTTGGGAGACAACATTTTAGGGTGCAATATTTTGATTGGTTCATTTGATTTGGCTCAGTCTAGTTCATGCTCAAACTACAATACCTTTTTGCCAGCTGCACACAGCCATACTTGATTATATGCACCATTTTTTAAGGTGTTTTAATGGACACACTGTTTTGTCATGGCTATTCTTTTAAAGTATTTTAAATGACCATGTAATGGTTTTAACTAACTATGCGTGATAAAATCAACTTGAAACTTGGCTAGGCTGGAGTTAGAATTGTAATTGTCACCCCTTTAGTGTCCAACACTTCCTATTGGAAAATGGACCTCTTTGAAGAGATGCACTAAATTCTTGCCTTCCTCCTCCTTTTTTTCTGACCTTCTTTTTGTTGGCCTAAGGACTCTGAGCTCTTTACCAGTGCTAAAGTGCATGTGCTCTCTCCTCTAAACATTGTATAATTGGTTTACACCAGTTGTGCATATTTAATTTACTTGTAAGTCCCTTGTTAAGTGGTATTACATATACCCAGGGCCTGTAAATTAAATGCTACTAGTGGGCCTGCTCAACATTAAACAAGAAGCCGATGTGGAGCATTGTCAAGAATCACACAAAATAAGAACAATGTTGCTGATGAGGCAGAACGCCTTGAGACGCATTTGAAAAAAGGTATTCGCAGGTATAGCGAAAGCGCACAGTGAAGAAGACAAAAAAGCAGGAAAACACCTAACTTCTTACTTTTAATCCATGAGCAATACAATTGAAGATAAAAGCAGTTCAACATAACATGAACATCCCAATATAGATTGTGCAATGGAAAAAGTACAAAAACGGCCTTAGTCCTGAAGGGACCTCAAATTAACGAGGGTGAAACGCATCTACTTTCTTTGCAAACAAAGTGAGTTGTAAAAAGTAAAATGTATTTCCTTCATGACAACCAAAGTATTGTGACAGGTGACCTGGATAACTAGCAGTTGTTACAATCCCTTAGTAATGCGAGAACTGAAGACTCCTTCCAAAAAAACATTAATTGAATGTAGACTCTTTTGTATCAGTGAATAATACAAGACTGGTTTTTGGGTTCATTTAGTATTTGTGTTAATATATGTTTCGAAAAACAGGTCTTTGTCTTTTAAAATAGTTGTGTTATTTGTAATTTATCTTTTGATCGTGTAACATGTAATGTTGAATTGATCAAAAACCTAAAGGGCTAGGTCACCTTTGTTTTATGTGATTTAAGGAGTTTGATATATAAAAAAGCTTTAGAAATAAATAAGAAATTTGAAAATAAAAATCGAGGCTTAAGGCAATTTATATACTGAACCTAAAAAAAATTAATCTGTTGTAAGTAATTTCAGCTAAGATAAAAAGTTATATATATTTGTAACGTGGTCTATCATTGAGCTGCATTAAAAGTCCAACCCCTATATTTTGAATAACCATCAGCCCTTTCGCAGGAGATTCCTCCGTCTCAAAATCTCTGCAATGCGATATCTGATTATTTTGACAATAAAATCCTTGACATCGTGAAGATTTTCTCTTCAGTACCCGCTATGTCGGTAGTGAACAGACAGAGGAGGTGAGGACCCCTGCCCGCTTGGAGGAATTTGCCCCGGTCTCCCTTGAAGAGACCTCCAAGGCTATTCTGGCCAGCAAATCTGGATCCCCTTTTGATCCTTGATCCCCTTTAGTCCTACAGACCTTAGTAGAGGTGGTTAATCCTATTATCAATCGGATTATTAATTCATCATTAGCTACGGCAGGCATTCCTAATGACTGGAAGCTTGCAGCTGTCAAGCCTCTCCAGAAAAAGGCACTAGCGGACCCTACCACCCTTTCCAACCTGCGTCCTATCTCCCTGCTCCCGGTGCTGTTCAAACTGGTGGAAAAGTTCGTCAATAGTCAACTGACGAGCTTTTTGGAGAAGAACAACATTCTCCACCCCAACCAGTCTGGGTTTCGGTCAAAACACTCTACCGAATCGGCCCTGCTATTTACAGCAAGGACCCTACGAACGGCCATGGACCAGGGAAAGACGGCTGTCCTAATCCTACTTGACCTGTCGGCAGCCTTTGATACGGTCTCACATAACATCTTAGTGGACCGGTTGGCTGCCGCAGGAGTAGGAGGGCAGGCCTTGGCATGGCTCAGGAACTTCCTCAGCAATAGACGCCAAGTCACAGTGTTGGGTCAATACCAGTCTGAAGCAAAGGTCGTCAGGGTCCCTCAGGGCTCGAGTCTAAATCCTGTACTTTTTAATCTGTACATGGTACCCCTAGTGAAACTGATCGCATCATTTCAGATCAGCACAATATCATATGCTGATGACACCCAGCTCATCCTGGTGTTGGACAGGGAACGGCCTGGTGCCGAGGAAGATCTTAAGGAGTGTCTAGCAGCAACGTTTAAATGGATGACTGACAATCATTTAAAATGTAATGCTGGAAAGACAGAAATCTTGCCATTTGGGAATCATAATCTGTTTTCCCCAAAAATGTGTTGGCCCCCCAACACAATTACATCTGCTCGTAACTTGGGTATCAAGTTCGACGATCAACTGTCTTTCAAATATCAAGCGGTGGCCGTAGCCGGGACGTGCTTCCAGATTATAAAGGCTTTGAGGAAGTTTTTTGATCTTCTCCCGTTGCCAGCCAGAAAAACGGTCGCAGTGGCCCTAATAAATTCCAGGTTGGATTATTGTAATGGCTTATATGCTGGAGCTAATAAAGCCGTACTCCATAGGTTACAAATGGTCCAACATGCAGCGGCCCGCCTTGTATTACGTTGGCCCCGTAGGTCTTCAGCATCAGCAGCACTCAATGCGCACCATTGGCTACCAATCGGTAAAAGGATTCTTTTTAAGATTCTTATAATCACCTTCAGGGCATCTCAACAGCAAGGACCAAAATACCTGTGTAATGGGTTCAAAAGATATCACCCGACACGCTGTTTGAGGTCTGCCAGTCAGAATCTGCTCACAATCCCTCGATTCAAGCTGGCAACAAAAGGTGGCAAATCCCTTTTTGTACTGGGCGCCAAGGCCTGGAGTAAGCTCCCGCCCTCTTTACGATCATTGTCCCAAGAAACCCAATTCAGGAAAGCATTAAAAACCTGGGTCTTTTCCTTAACTGATGTTGCCTGCAGGGCGCTGGTGTAATGTGTAGTGCAAAGTGTAAGTCATCTCTTTTCCCTCCAACCCCTCCATCTGGGTTGGGTGAGCGCCAAGATACTCCTTGGAGCGATAGGAGTGCTATAAAAGTGTCCTTTACATTACAATAACTAGTGGGCCTGCAGCACTGATTGTGCCACCCACACAAGTAACCCTTCAAATATGTCTCTGGCCTGTCACTGCAGATCCTGTGTGTGTAATTGTAAATGTAAATTGATACTTGTATAGCGCACTACTCACCCGCAAGGGTCTCAAGGCGCTTGTATGAATACCGCTGTGGAACCCATCCTGGATTTCCCTGTGAGGCGTCCACTCATGGGCACCCCCAAGGTGGAGGCCAGGCATCCTTAGCGTTGTGGGGGCCGTTGTGGAGATTAAGCAAGCTATTGCCCAGAGTTGCAGAGTGGGACTCCATGATTGGAATAGGAACCGAGGCTAGACTTATCAGGTCCGTGGAATTTTGAGCCCAAGACCCGCCGAGACAGGGAATTGAACCCTGCATCAGGGTCTGCCGCTCTAATCATTGAGCCACACTTCTCCACTGTGTGTGCAGTTTTACTGCCACTTCAAATTGGCATTTCAAACCCTTTGCCAAGCCCTAAACTCCCCTTTTAGCTTTGGGGGCGGGGAGGTGTTTGGGTGTTACACCCCCTAATAAATGTATTTTCAGATGAATAGTTGGATACAGGTGCTGTCAGTCAGGTATGGTGAGTAGGCCTGGGTGGAGTTCTGGAAGTGACCAAAAAACTCTGGCACACTAAGCAAAGTTCCGCAAGCGGCGCAGCGCGTTTGGTTGCGCTATTTGCGCTGATTTTTAGTGCTGTGTGTTTTTCCCAAGCTGGAAAATCAGCGCAAACCGAGCAAGAGGGCACTGCTTCTTTCTGACGCTCGAGTTGATGTTCTCTCGAGGGTCAGCTTCCTCTATGCGAACAGGTTCCTGAACACGAGCGGTCATGACCATTCGCGACTGCCCGCGTTAAGAAATCTCACTGGGAGGTGTTCTAGCACTGTATTTCCCTCGCTTGCATTCGTCAATTTAACACGAAGTGCGAATAACTCCATAAATGGATTGAAGTTCACCGCCCAGGTCTAGTGGTGAGGTGTCTGTTGGATTACACCTAAGATTTTTGCATGCACACAATGACAAAAACACACACACTCTCTCTCATCTCTTTTTTGAAAGCCCTTAAAAATATTATTTGACAAAATATGGTATTTCTTCCATTTAGTACTTCTATTAATCCGTCTTCCTCTCCCTTTCCACTGCCTTTTAAGCCCCTCTCATGTACCCTGCTAGACATATAATATATTTTAACAGTATATTCCAGCATGATATTTGGGAAATCTGATGCTGACACCCCCAGTCATACTGACTAAGCCACGCCCCTGCCTCTTATTACACATAAGTCACCCATAAGGTAAGCCCTAGGTAATCCATAGGGCAGGGTGGTGTGTAATTAAAAGGTAGGGCATGTACTTTTAAGTTTTGCATGTCCTAGTAGTGACAAACACCCTAAATCATTTTTCACTACTGTGAGGCCTATTGCACTCATAGGTTAACATTGGGAGTTTCTTAATAAACTTTGAAGCTGTGATTCCTGACTAGAGGGTGTGGAAATTTGACTAAAAAACTTTCTTTTCTTTCTGGTGTCCCATCATGCACCCTATTCACCACATTACCGACCAGGCAAGCCGGCCTTTTCTTAAACATGAGTATCTTCCTTGTACCTATTATACCCCCTCCCTTGCCTGTCTTTTCGTTGTACTGACACATACAGAGAATGATGGCCAGCCGTAGCAAAACAGAGTCAGTAAGATGGTTGCCCCGCCAATTTTTTCTTCTCTCTCCTCCCTAACACTATCAAAGAACGATCAGCTCTCGCCCATCAATGATCTCTGAGCTTGCGGGGCAGCCACGGGCTGGGTCAACAACCAAAAGTAAACTAATCAAATACACGAGACAGACACGAAGAATCTAGTTACACAAGGCCATCCTCCCCTTCCTAAGCGCCTTGAAACCCTCTGGGTATGTAGTGCGCTATACAAATCCTATGACTTGACTTGACTTGACTACTTTTTCCTTCCAGCTGTACACATATACCATTGTGGAACATCACCGCCCTTGTGTGGAAGTAAGGAGCACACAATGCCTCGTTCCCTTTACCTTTCAGATAAAAATGACCCTGTGACAATGCCTCAGTTCTCTGTCCCCAGATACTAGGAACTCTGTAACTTGCCACCACAATCACCCTGATGCCATGTGTTTGTCTATGTCTAACAAATGTGATTCAAGTTATCCTTTAAACGAAACCAAGCCTGCTATGTCTTCTGTATGATTGTATCACGGATAATTAAATCATGCCCAGGGAACTCCTTCCTTTGATTGTGAAAGTAATGTATATAAGTGCTGTCATGTTTCAAGTAAAGCAGACTACTCCTGAACCCGCTTGGTGAAGGAGCTCTCCCTTAACTGGAGTTCTGGAATAAAGCCCATTGACTCGAATACCACGGACTCTGCTCCTCATTTTGTGTATTACCCTTTTGGTATCTATAGAAATTCCGGCAGGGTAAATAATTTATTTACCACATTAATTGCCGCCCGAACAGGGACACTCCCTCTTCCCCACACGCCGGTGATGTAGGTCCGGTCCCTGTCCCTTCCATACGTTCGACGGACTTCAAGTGCACAACAGCGGGGTGCTCCCGCTAACTCCCTCGGGACGAGGAGGAGACGGACTGCGACTGATCATCCACAAGAGGCGGTGGAGAAGACAGCGGAGTGTCCCCACCCGGAGCCCGACCAGTGAGAGCGCCGAACCCGAGGTGTTTGGAGCCCCGATATTCCTGCACAAGCGTCAAGAGTCCGATGACCAGGTCTTTGAGTTTTGCTTCTCGGTGAGTACAACTGGGAATGTATAAAGACGGGTTCCATTTGGGAACACGGTAAAGACGAGTCTCATTCGTGGGACCGGTATGGTTGCACTATATTTTAGTATATAAGATATTTTTTGTATGTTTCGAGTTTTAACAATAATTGATCGAGTTTAAAACATGCCTCTGTTTTCAAAATTATGTAAGATAAGCACCAAAAAGAGAATACTAGAGAAACCGGTTAAAGTCCCGCCTAGAGACACGCCCGGACATTTCATGTATAACAAACATGGACTGGGGGCCATATTATTTTTAGACCTCTGGGTAGACTATACGAAGAATTTAGAAACGATGTATAGGTGGCCTGCCACAGGTCCATGGGACATGGAATGTATCATGAGAGTGGAGGAAGAGTTATGGAAAAGAAAGGTGAGGCCCTCACAGACAGAAGCTATTGAATTATGGCGGAAGGAGGCACATAGGAGGGCCCAGAAGGAACCTGGGAAAGTTGAGAAAAGTAAGAGAATGTCGGAACAGGCCAAAGAAAAGCAACTGCAGGAGGAAGGCGAGAAAGTCTTAGCTGAACAGACAGACAGAGAGAGAGGTGCCCTTGTTACTGGCATTTATTCCGTTCTGTCAGAAGAAATTATAGAAAGTCACCCCGAAACACCAGTGAAAATAGCTCCCACCGTCCCCGACAACTTTCTCCTCGCCTATCTGTCTGAACCACCCCCGCTTATGTTAACCCGCCTAGGACACGCCCACCTACACATGCGCCTGAGCTAGTAGCCAGCGGTTCCACCACCGATTTGGGAGTGCCCGGGAACGGGACTGAGGATAAGGATGATGTCCCACCTCTTGAGTGCTCTTATGACCCCGAGCCTGGTAATGGCCCAATGGCCACGATATCAGAGAGGTTAAGACAAGCCCTTGGTCAACTCCAAAAGGTCCCTGGTATAACAAAACATTTGGATGGAGTTTATGAATTTATACGAACGGGGGAAAGTCCGGATACTCTGGCCCAGGTCATGAAAAATAGAAAAGTTCCTATCAGGGGACTACTCTTACGGTTCATCATAAATTGTTTAATCCGGGAACTAGACCCTGGTAATGGGAACGTAGACCCCGAATTAATATACCTTAGTGACCAAATACACAGGGGGGCACACGATCTGGGCCATCAGATCGACAAAGTAACTAAACGATTGGTTAAGAAAATTGTCACTATTCGCTCTGAGAAAGTTACACAGGAAGACAACTCAGAGGAAGATGAGGGTCTGACACTAGGTAGGATGAATTTCCTGGGTGTAGCGCGGCATTGTCATGGCTCCAAGTGCCGACCCGAGTGTCACAAAAGATTAAAAGACTAGATCCTTCCCCCGAGGACCTTTTCCAGTCCACGGAAAGAGCCTTGGATGAATGGATTGACGATGAGCCACCTCTTACCCAACAAGAAAAAGAATTGGCCCGGTCTGCCACCCATTGGATATCACAGCACCGGGTATATGGCCCAGATATAGTAGCACAAATGTTTCTGGCTCTTCCCCGAACAGAACAGCGTCTAGCAGGTATCTATATGGTCCAACACCTGGCTACCTTATACAAGAATAACTCCCACCGACCAGATAAGCTATACAAATTGTTACAAGAAGTAGTGACAGATAGATGGATGTCTCGGGGACCGGAATTGATCAATTCCATTCTGGACCTGCGCCTCCGTTACCAGCAATTTATCTCAGCCACATCAGATCATGAAACTTATAGGATAGGCCAATACCCCTTGCGAGAAGTCCACCCTATACCACAGCCGGATGTCACCTTGCGACGCATACATGTGTATACTCCCCTCACCAAGTTAGAAATATTGGAAATGAAAAAAATGGTGCCCTCACACGAAAAAGATCCTGGAGGATTCCATAGAGAATTGAAGGACATCCTCCAAATGGGTAGTTTCACATATTCAGATATAATAATACTCCTTAAAGTAATTCTACCTACAGGTATATTCGACAAACTAAAAGAAAAGGACTGGGAGGTGGGTGGTAAAAAGATTACGTGGGCTGCCCTAGAAAAAGAAGAGACAGACAGAAAGCCAGGTGAAGGTCTGGGTGAACGCGTAAAAGAGTTGCCCAGTCTCCTCATACAGGTCTTGCCTCTATTATTAACAACAAAAAAGGAAGATTGGGATGCCATTTCTGCCTGTAAACAAAAGCCAGATGAGGATACGGGTGATTATTACACCAGGTTGGAGAAATGTTTCGCTATAAACAGTGGGCTCGCACCTGGTAGCGAGGCATATCCCCACCTTTTTGTATCTAAATTGGTAGACAACGCCTTACCTCAGATAAGAAATAGGGTGTTAAAAATTGAGAGCACCTGGCAAGCAAATAGTCCTTCACAAATGTTACAAATGTTACAGTACCACCACAACAGAATAAGGGAAGAACAGGAACAAGAAAAGAAAAGAGTAAAAGACACGAAAATGAAAGTATTGGTTGCACAGACGGCACCAGCAAACACGGGCCCTAAAGGTAATGTGGCAGCCGATAGAAGTACTTGCAATTACTGCAAGCAGCAGGGCCATTTCGTGAGGGAATGTCCAGTCCTGAAACACAACATAGTGACAGGAAAAACGAAAGCACGCCCTCACACTCCCAGACCAGGTAACACTCAGCAGCCTCAGACTATTGTGCCCCCGCAGGTTCAGGCGCCTGCTGCCGCTGCCACACAGATGTACCAGTACGCACAGTCAGATTACCCCGAGTTTGCACCATATTCATGAAATAGCCTTGAGAGAGAAAGTCACTTGCCCCTCATCCCAGTTCCAGTGGATCAAAGCGGCCCCTATGTACAAGCCCACATACTGGGACAAGACAGAAAATTTCTCATAGACACAGGGGCAAGTAGGACTACCATAAGTCATAAGGAAGTCCCAGAGGTTCCTCTCTCTGGCTCACATAATATATCTCTGGGCTTTTCAGGCAAACCAATAATAAACAAAGTATCTGAACAAGTCTCTTTAGGAGTTGGTCCTCTGACAGGTACTACTGACCTAGTCCTTACAGAAACGTGTCCAGAGAATTTACTAGGAATTAAGACACTAAAAGAACTAGGAGCAGTAATATGCTGCTCACCGGAGGGAATAAAACTGTTTCTACGAGATTTCAAAGGACATTTCACCGTCAAGGAATTCGACCCCAGACTTAATGACATCCCACAACATCTGTGGGCAAAAAGCTCGACTGACGTAGGATACATGGACATTACACCACACCAGGTCCCACTCAAGGAGGGAGTAGTCCTACCCCATATACGACAGTATAAGATTCCACCCGAGGCTGAACAAGCCTTACTGAACATCATTCAAGAACTCATAGAACATGGGGTGGTGGTGGAGACGGATTCCAATGTTTGCAAATTCTCCAGTCCTTCCGGTCCTTATCGGACTGACCCTCAGGCACCCCCAGTCTACAGACTGGTGGTTGACCTTCAAGAACTGAACAAATGTGTGGTCCCACAATATCCAGTGGTCCCAGATATTTCCTCACTATTGACTGCCATCGACCCCGAAGCTGCATTTTTCAGAGTCATAGATTTGAAAAATGCATTCTTCAGCATTCCTATACATCCCGACAGCCAATATCTTTTCGGGTTCAGTTTAAAAGGACGAAGTTTCAGGTTCACTAGAGCTCCCCAAGGCTATACGGAAAGTCCAAGCATTTACAGCCAAGCACTAAAGAGACAACTTGACAGTATTAGTCTGCCTACCAACACAGCATTAAAACAGAATGTAGATGACATTCTCATCACAGCAAGGACAGAACAAGATTGTGAAAAGGCATCCCTCACAGTTCTACATTTTCTGACAGACAAAGGTCCTTTTCCAAAATTGATTTTATCCACACTATGTGTGGGAGGGTATACTCAGACGTGAGTCCCTAGCTCATTGCACCATCAGGATTCAAGCAAGCCGGGCCGACGAGGCTGAAATGCCAGAAACCGGTCCCCGGTAGCTTGTCTCCTTCCCAGTATAAGAATTGGCTTGGTAGTTTGGTTTGCCCTGTTCCCATCATGCACTGGGACAGGAACAGACTAATTTGCATATAGCCAGGTTCTGAAGCTGGGATGGTGCAGTGAGCTAAAAAACGGTGATGGATCAAGCCCTGATCTCTTGACTGGGTAGGAGTATTCTGCATCATTCAGAAACTCTGTCCATCACCTTTTCCAAAATTGATTTTATCCACACTATGTGTGGGAGGGTATACTCAGACGTGAGTCCCTAGCTCATTGCACCATCAGGATTCAAGCAAGCCGGGCCGACGAGGCTGAAATGCCAGATACCGGTCCCCGGTAGCTTGTCTCCTTCCCAGTATAAGAATTGGCTTGGTAGTTTGGTTTGCCCTGTTCCCATCATGCACTGGGACAGGAACAGACTAATTTGCATATAGCCAGGTTCTGAAGCTGGGATGGTGCAGTGAGCTAAAAAACGGTGATGGATCAAGCCCTGATCTCTTGACTGGGTAGGAGTATTCTGCATCATTCAGAAACTCTGTCCATCACCTTTTCCAAAATTGATTTTATCCACACTATGTGTGGGAGGGTATACTCAGACGTGAGTCCCTAGCTCATTGCACCATCAGGATTCAAGCAAGCCGGGCCGACGAGGCTGAAATGCCAGAAACCGGTCCCCGGTAGCTTGTCTCCTTCCCAGTATAAGAATTGGCTTGGTAGTTTGGTTTGCCCTGTTCCCATCATGCACTGGGACAGGAACAGACTAATTTGCATATAGCCAGGTTCTGAAGCTGGGATGGTGCAGTGAGCTAAAAAACGGTGATGGATCAAGCCCTGATCTCTTGACTGGGTAGGAGTATTCTGCATCATTCAGAAACTCTGTCCATCACCTTTTCCAAAATTAATGACATCCCACAACATCTGTGGGCAAAAAGCTCGACTGACGTAGGATACATGGACATTACACCACACCAGGTCCCACTCAAGGAGGGAGTAGTCCTACCCCATATACGACAGTATAAGATTCCACCCGAGGCTGAACAAGCCTTACTGAACATCATTCAAGAACTCATAGAACATGGGGTGGTGGTGGAGACGGATTCCAATGTTTGCAAATTCTCCAGTCCTTCCGGTCCTTATCGGACTGACCCTCAGGCACCCCCAGTCTACAGACTGGTGGTTGACCTTCAAGAACTGAACAAATGTGTGGTCCCACAATATCCAGTGGTCCCAGATATTTCCTCACTATTGACTGCCATCGACCCCGAAGCTGCATTTTTCAGAGTCATAGATTTGAAAAATGCATTCTTCAGCATTCCTATACATCCCGACAGCCAATATCTTTTCGGGTTCAGTTTAAAAGGACGAAGTTTCAGGTTCACTAGAGCTCCCCAAGGCTATACGGAAAGTCCAAGCATTTACAGCCAAGCACTAAAGAGACAACTTGACAGTATTAGTCTGCCTACCAACACAGCATTAAAACAGAATGTAGATGACATTCTCATCACAGCAAGGACAGAACAAGATTGTGAAAAGGCATCCCTCACAGTTCTACATTTTCTGACAGACAAAGGTCACAAGGTGTCCCCCTCAAAATTACAGTTCTGTGCACAGCAAGTGGCTTACTTAGCGCACTTGCTGTCCAAGGAGGGTAGGCAACGGACACAAGAACGAATCCAATTTATTAAAAAAATTCCACAACCAAAAACACAAAAAGAAGTGCGTGCATTCATTGGTCTCACCTCATATTGTAGACAATGGATCCCTCAGTATGCCCACATAGTCAAGCCACTCATACAGTTGACTACATTGGAGGCAGCCACTCCTACAGCTCTCCCTTGGACATCAGAACACTCCCAAGCATTTGAAGCCCTAAAACTAGCTCTATGTCAAGCACCAGTTTTAGCCACTCCAAATTACAGCAAGCATTTTACCCTGTTCGTGACAGAACGTGACTGAACAGCACTATCCGTCCTCACATAAGACCAAGCAGGAAGAAACAGGCCCTGTGCTTATTTTTCTAGTACATTAGATCCTGTAGCACAAGCCTTGCCTGCATGCCTGAAATCCATTGCGGCTACAGCCTTGGCCATAAGACAAAGCGATTCAATAGTGCTAGGACATCCCCTGATAGTACAAGTGCAACATGCCGTGGAAGTCCCTCTAAACAGAACACAGACACAACACCTGACTATAGCAAGACTGACAGGATACGAACTAACGCTATTTCAGCAACACATAGAGATAAGGCGATGCAACATATTGAATCCCGCTACCCTTTTGCCCTCAAACTCAGATGACACAACATAACTGTGTGGAGATGATCGACGTAGTAACAAAACCAAGACAAGACCTAACAGATGTTGCACTCCCAGATCCTGATGTAACACTTTATGTAGATGGATCATGTATGAGAACAAACACTGGAGAGTTAGTGGCAGCTTATGCAGTCACCACGGACTGTAAGATTATAGAGACACAAAGAATAGACACCCTGTCAGCCCAAGCAGCAGAGCTCATTGCTCTGACACAAGCCTGCATATGGGCAAAACAGCTGAAGGTTAACATTTACACTGACTCCCAATATGCTTTCGGTGTAGTTCACAATTTTGGGGTGTTATGGACGGAAAGAGGTTTCCTTAAATCACATGGTGCCAAGATACAACATGGCCCCCTGATTCAGGCTCTACTAGATGCCATACATCTACCTACAGCCATAGCTATCCTGAAGTGTAAAGCACACACCAAAGCTACAGACACCATATCCAAAGGAAATGACTTAGCAGACCGGACTGCCAAACAGACAGCTCAGACTCCAATTAACACAACAGATTCTCAGGTACCAACAGAGACTGTCACTATGGTAGTAAGGGATCCCTTGAAAGATGTATAAGACATACAGACACATGCCACCGCAGCCGAAATAAAGAAATGGACTGAACAAGGAGGGGTCCAGACTGATCAGGGTTGGGTGACCAAAGACCTAACAGTATGGTTTCTCCCTGACTCAATGGTACAAGTAATAATTGACACGGTCCATAGCCCCGCCCACCTAGGCGAAAAAGGTATGCTAGACAGCCTACGGAACATCTGGTTTAACAAACACCTAAGGGCTGCAGCCAAACAAAAGGTAAAAACTTGCATGATATGTTGCCAATTCAATCCCGCTAAAGGAATACCAGTAGAACGGGGTGGGTTCCAGCCTCCTGACCACCCTTTCGAAGATTTCCAAATGGATTACATCCAAATGGACAGATGTAGAGGATACAAGTATGTACTGGTGGTAGTATGTACACTGACACGATGGACTGAAGCATACCCCGACCCGGACTATGGTGCCCAGACAACAGCTAAACAATTAGTGAGAGAATTTTTCCCCCGGTATGGGTTACCAAGGGTCATCTATTCAGACAATGGGCAGCCTTTCTCTTCTAAACTAACGGAGGCTGTTTCTCTTCTACTGGGGTATTCCTGGAAATTTTACTGTGTTCGACACCCTCAAGCAGCTGGCCTAGTAGAGAGACATAACCAAACATTGAAAACAAAGCTAGCCAAAATATGCGCAGACAAAGGAATAGACTGGATCACAGCTCTCTCGGTCGCTCTCTTTTACATGCGGATGGTAGCACATTATCGGACGGGGCTGTCCCCTTTTGAAGTAACATTCAGTAGGCCTCCCAACATTTGGGATGACAATTAGTATTTCTCCTAGGAAACTA
The DNA here is from genome assembly GCF_964263255.1 of Lissotriton vulgaris. Classification (NCBI taxonomy): domain Eukaryota; kingdom Metazoa; phylum Chordata; class Amphibia; order Caudata; family Salamandridae; genus Lissotriton; species Lissotriton vulgaris. Next base: position 2,004,513,718 of record NC_141691.1, on the reverse strand, counting down.
ACTGATATTGACTATAACATGTTGACAGATTACTTGGCCTCCTTGATGTCTGCACTCCACTCTTGTCGTTCACAGGTTGCGGCAGCTTTTCCAGATCACACCACACCTGAGGAACATACCATCAGGCCTGGTGATTGGATACCCGTGCGGAACTTCGATCGTACCAGCCCCCTGGAGAAAAGGTGGACGTCCCCTAAACTGGTTCTTTTGACAACAAGGACGGCAGTCAAAGTGGAAGGCCGAAAAGGGTGGCTCCACGCCAGCCACTGCAAGAAGTTTTTTGGACCTATACCAACGGACAATGTGCCCTGTCCAGTGGCTATAAACGCCCCGAATATAGATAATATTTCACCACTTCCGGAACTCACTCCTCAGCAGGAATACAGATCGCGGCTGCGATCTCACCAGAAATAGACTAAGGACATTTCACATGACCATAACGAACCGGGGGCTAACTAAGTCCAAGAACAAGATCGTGGTGAAACGGCTGCTGGGAAGCATTTGATCTCGTGTACAGATACATTGGACATTAATTAATAGACAATATGAGGAATAATGACGTGATGCACAAATTGAAAAGGACTGATTATGTGAAATTACTGCATAGCAGGTTCTCGACCTTTTTATTAATAATGTTACTTATTTGCTGTTTTTCGGCCTGTCTGGGTTGGATCTTATATACAGTTTTTCCACCGCCCTCTTCCACGCTTGTAAAGAATGTAACTATGCATTCCCATGTTAATCTTCCCCCACACCTTGAGGACAGAAGAAAGGAATTCATAAATAATACATTCATTTCCACTCTCCATCAACACCAACTAATTGTCAACAAGACAAACTGTTGGGTTTGTGGCTTGATGCCACATTCCGTACATAGAGGAATGCCCTTTTCCCCCCTCCCGTTCAGTTATTCAGGGTCTGCCTATGCATTAGCTATGATATTTTGTGCTACAGTCAGAAACATTCCCCAGACAAAATTAAAAAATGAGAGTAATTGGAATGAAATAAAGGCTAAAATATTAAGGGCTGTTTCTAAAATGGTGGATCTTACTGCGACCTGGGAGAAGGCAGAGGATCACGAAAATATCAGTTACTCTCAGTTCCATGATATCGCTTCCTTCAGGGAAACGTTTTCCGTCAAACAAAGACAGACAGATCAAGGAGGTTGGGCGGTACCACAACACGGTCTGTTTTGTGTAAGAGGAAAAGGAAAGGGGGAAATAATGGGGAACAGCGAGTGTGATAGGACATATACACTGCCCGCTCCCGATTTTCCGACCATAGTAACTGCTCCAAACACCTATTTCATCTGTGGTCCCCATGCCCGCACTTGGTTGCCTCAAGGCTGGTCTGGAAAGTGCTACATCGCATTCCTTTTACCTCCAACTTACACAGCCCCTGCTGATTACCATCTGATTGACCCTCTGACCCAAGTTAGAAGACAACGAAGGCGGGTCATAGATGCAGAAGATACTGCAGGACAAGAAGTTGGAGATTTTTTCAAAGGTCTCCTCCCTTTCTGGGGACCCATGGCCAATAGTCGCCACATCAGGCAATTAACTTGTGTAGTTCAGGCAGCCATAGACGAAACAACTGGCGCCTTAAGTAATATTACAGCTGAAGTAGCTGCAGACAGACTCATGACCCTGCAACATCGTATAGTTTTAGACATCCTGTTAGCCGACCGTGGTGGTGTGTGTAAGGTAATAGGGTCCAGCTGCTGTGTATTTATTCCAGATAACGCACCATCAGTTTACTCTGCTATTTCTCGCCTCCATGTACTATCCGATAAATTGGATATGGACACCGGCACATGGTGCCTGACCGGCTGGTTATGGGGCCTTCTGTCTATCTGGGGATGGAAGGCACTAACGGTCCTAGTCCTCATTTTGGCCACTATCTTCACTTGTTGCCTCTGTATCCAGTGTGGTCCCGATTTTGTGGGCTGTGTGCCACTACATGTACTCCTCGTCTACGAAACAGAGGAAAGAAAAATGAAATGATCATGTTATAAGGACAAGTGTACAACGTAATGAACATAGAAATTGACTAAGAATTTCTGCAATAGGGTTTTCTATGGGACAAGGAGGGAATGTGGAAATTTGACTAAAAACTTTCTTTTCTTTCTGGTGTCCCATCATGCACCCTATTCACCACATTACCGACCAGGCAAGCCGGCCTTTTCTTAAACATGAGTATCTTTCTTGTACCCATTATACCCCCTCCCTTGCCTGTCTTTTCGTTGTACTGACACATACAGAGAATGATGGCCAGCCGTCATACATCTTACGGGTTTTCGTCCTGTCCATTTATAACAAAACAGAGTCAGTAAGATGGTTTCCCCGCCAATTTTTTCTTCTCTCTCCTCCCTAACACTATCAAAGAACGAACAGCTCTCGCCCATCAATGATCTCTGAGCTTGCGGGGGCAGCCACGGGCTGGGTCAACAACCAAAAGTAAACTAATCAAATACCGAGACAGGGGGGGAGGAGCTTTGCGCGCATCCCAGATGGACGCGTGAGCACAGGGCTCCCGAGATCCTTTCCGCCTCCCGCATCTATCCTGCCACGTATCCTGATTTTGACGACGGGTTCTACTAGCTGATGCCCTGCTGACACAATATCTCTTTTCAAAAATCGATTTGGCCGCCGGAAACCGGACTTACTACACTTTGAAACTTTGCGGCCTAAATCGACGACTATCCACGGACTTGAGTCCCCGAGGTACCCAGGTGGCAATTGAACGACAACGGCCAGTGAGACTCGGCCACTGCCCCTGTGGTACTTTCGGTTTCGTTTTTGGTCATGGCCTATTGCGACTTGCTGTCTGTTGACACTGCTGGCCTGTATCTTGCTGCCGGCTCTAAGCTTGTCCTTCGCCTTCGTCCGCGGACTCTACAAGTCAGTTTTGTGGAGAGCCATTCTAACCAGGTCCCAAAAGGCCCGTCAGGGCTCGCTGCTCAAAATGGCGGGCATGACGGAGAGCGAGAAGCGGGCCACCAAGGGCACGTACCGAGGGGGTATCACCCAATCCAATACTATGGATCGCTTCACCCGCCCGAAAGGATCCCCTGGTGGTGTGGGTAAAGTTTTGGACGAGACTGGAGATGGCGCTCCTGCGACGGAAGAATTGACATTGAGGGACGTCATGGGCGCCATTGCAAATGTGAAGACCTCTATGGGCCAGCAGTACGAGACACTGGCTTCTAAGATAGACACAGTGGCGATCGAAGTCAACCTCATCAGGACGGATCTCGCGAAGACCAATGAGCGGGTCAAGTCCCTGGACATCAAGACTGCAAGCCTCACTACTGATGTCTCGGATCTTCAGACCAAAGTCCGTAATCTCCGAACATCTAATGACTTGTTTGCCTGTCGGCTGGATGATTTCGAGAGCCGGGCCAGGCGCAACAACGTCCGCATCATCGGTGTTCCGGATAATTCCACGGAATTATCCACAGACCTCCTGGTGGAGGACCTTGTGTTGAATCACTTAACACCCAAGGGCCTCAGTAACTTTTTCACGGTGGAGCGTGCCCACAGAGTTCCAGGCGGGAAGCCTAAACTGGGTGCCGCCCCGAGGCCTATCATAGCCAGGATTTTTAATTTTCGTGACAGAGACGCTATTCTTCAAACATCACACACCAATGTTCCCACAAAATTTGAAAACGCATCGATCAGTTTTTATCCGGATTTTACACAGGCGGTGCAAAAACAATGCATGGGCTTCACGGGGGTGAAACGGCGACTTAGAGACATGGGACTGAAGTACGCTATGCTTTTCCCGGCCCGATTGAGGATTGAATATGAGGAACGTACGCTCTTCTTTGACCGCCCTGAGGTTGTCAGTGACTGGCTCGATACTCTGCCGGCGCATCGGAAACGCCCAGAACAATCGAGGGGCGCTGAAGGTGGCCTGGAGGAACAGGAGGAGTGAGTCCTTACCGGCGTGCCAGCTCTATGGACTTATAGCAGTGGTTCGATGATTCTTATGTACATATATTGGTGATTACCCGGGGTGGGAGGAATCGGGACTCTTCCTCCTCTAGGGGTCTTTCTCTCTTTTTGTAGGTTAGCTTAATGGGGCGACAGGCACACTGCAAGTTGGGGTGGCTTTTTGGTCTAACACAGGGGTGCAGGGTGGGGGGGGTGTTTTGGGGATTCCTCTGGGGATGGGGGGGTCTTTGTTTCTTTGTTTATTTCGAGGCTACCCTTTGCTGCATATTTCGTCTTTTGTGCCTGTTTCTTCGTGGGGGGGCACTGTTCTCATTTCTGGGATGGGGGGTAGGGGGCTGAGGGTGCTGAGTTGGAATGTCAATGGTCTGGGCGATAGGATAAAGCGAGGGATAGTTTTGCAATACTTGAAACGTCTTTCCCCAGATATAGTGTTATTGCAGGAAACACATCTAATAGGGAACACATGCCACGCATTGAATAGACGGGGCTATCGTCTGGCGGCACACTCCGGATTTACTACTGGGTCGAGGGAGGCGGGCGTCCTCGTTAGGAGCTCCCTCACCCTGGAGATAGACAACACTGTGCTGGATGATAGAGGCCGATATGCGGCCATTACGAGCCGCTGGGAAGGGAAGACGATCTCCATACTCTCTGTATATGTCCCGCCAGGCCTACAGTCCACCACATTTTCTGATTTGGGAAGGGTGGTTTAGGGTTTCCCTGAGGGTATGTTGGTTGCGGGTGGTGACTTTAACTCGATTGTCTGTGGTAGTGAGGATCGTAGCCCCCCAGGATTCTCCCGAAATCACAAAAATGGCTGGGCAACTTCCTGGATGCGCTGGGTCTAGTGGATTGCTGGAGGCAACTGCACCCCGGACAGGCACAATATACCTTTTATTCGGGAGCACATGGGAGTCTCTCGAGGCTTAATTATATCCTAATACCGGCGGTGCAGGTGGTCTCTGTGAGGGAAATTCGACACCTTGCTAGGGGGATTTTGGACCACTCCCCACTCTGGCTTACTATTGATGTACAGTTGGGAATTGAGGGCCGGGTTGCTCCGATTAACCCCTGGCACCTTCGTAATCCTAAAACTAGAGCTGAGGTGGTTAAATGCATGGATTATTACTTTGCTGAGAACGTGGGGTCGGTGTCCTCCCCCATCTCCCTGTGAGAGGCTTATAACACTGTGATTCGTGGTCAAACCTTGTCCTTGATTGCCAGTGCAGTGAAAAGCAAGAATGAGGAGGTGGTACGTTTGGAGAATGAAATTATTGCTTTGGAAGAAGAGTTGGAATCTGGGGTTACACCTGAGGGGTTGCATGATCTAGCCCTTAAACAGTTTGACTACAGGGCTCTGGTGACTGGTGCGGCCAAGGCAATGAGTCGTGAGTAACAGGGGCATCTGTATGATGTTGGTGATAAAGCGTAAAATTGATTGCTTGGTTGGATAAAAGAGAAAGATTGAATCGGGTGGTGCCTGTTGTTGAAAGAGCGGATAGGTCGCGGGTTGTGGACCCGGTTGAGATAGTCGGGGTCTTTGCCCAGCACTTTCAGAAGGTCTACGCGCCGGTCTCGGACAGACCGGAGGAGGACTCACATTTGCTACTTAGGGATATTGCGTTGCCTGGCCTGTCGGAGTCAGACAAGGAGCTTATGGAGGCGGATTTTTCCACCGATGAAGTAGCGCTCGCTATCTGCTCCCTTCGCTCGGGGAAGGCCTCTGGCCCGAATGGTATCCCGATCGATCTGTACAAGTTGTGTCACGAACAAAATGGCGCCACATCTCGGCCAAATGTTTCTGGAATCACGAGATCTCAGATCCCTTCCCCGGGATCAGAGACTGGCATCCATTCTAGTCAGTTAATCAAGAGAGGAAGTGTAAAGGAAGCGATAGAATCACCCTCCTGGAAGACTCATGTAAACAAAGAGATTCTATCAAAAAAAGTGCAAGTGTTTATTTTTAAGGGTTTTCATAAATATATTTTTGAAAGGGAGGTTGGCTCTTCATCGAACTAGTGGGATGAAGGCACTATGTGCTTTTAAAATACCCCTCACACACTAAGAGTCCCTTAGTGTCATGCTTCATCATGGGGGTCTTCCCGTCCCTCTACGGGGTGGGGCGTGCTGCGACCTACGAGCTACGCGGGAGCACTATAATTTTGTGGTGAAAGACTATGTGTTTGTGCAGTGACAGTGGAGGTGGTGAGGTGTAGGGACCTAACAATGTGATTAAAAAAGTTAAAAATTCCCTGGCTAGTGGAAAAAATAATTGTATTCGCTTCCCTGGCTGGGAATGTTAAAAAGGGGTTGTGGGGTAGGGCTGTTTAGCAACTACCGGGTCGACATGTTTCACAGACAGTCCCCTACTGTCTGATCATCAAGACCAGTGGTGGTCCCTACTTGGAGGTACTCAGTTCTAAGTAGTATAGCCTAGAGTCCTACAAACTGATAGCAAAAATCGGCTAACAGTTTGTGCTTCAGGGCATGAGTTGGCCCAATGTGAAGCGTGAAAAATGAAAAAAGACGCAGTGGTCTCTGCAAGAGAAAGGAAAAATAACAGATTGAAGTAAATACATTCATAGCACATGGTTAGATTCAAATTTGTCATTGAATTTTTGAACACATGCATATCTAACAAAAAATTGAAGATAGCTTTTACCAAATGTACTCCTGATTGCAGAGTTTAGTTTTTTGGTAAGACAAACATACATAAAGTCTCAACACACATATAACAGTGACTCACAGAGAAGGATTGACACTCATTTCTACCAATGTCTCTGTTCTTTTGATCGATAGAAGATTTATGCAATCGGTTTACTCGTTTCTGAGTTGCGATTGCAAATGATAGGGAAGGCAAAGAGATATATAAAGATGGTATACATACTTTCCCGGTTCAGAAACCGTGCCTCATGAGCCGGCAGATATGAGGGTTTTTCGATGCGGTCAACTAAAAAGTGGGGATAGACAGAGCCGCATACTCTCGTTAGATTGCTTAGTTCGTGGGAGATTGTTTTACCTTTTTGTTTCTGAAGGTCTGTCACCCTCGGCTGTTAGTTCGTAGATGATTTTACTTACGTAACCGCTGCTCGACAGTGCCTTATTCCTACCCCCGTGCCGCTCCGAGGAGAACATCAGCTTCACCTCGCCTTCGACTATTTATACATATGCCGGTAATGCAATGTCATTGGCATATGTATTATTTCCAACTACTAGTCTGCTAACTCAAAATGGCCGCTTGTTTTTGGAACACTTCCTGGTAGGACCGGAAGTGGTGTTTTTTTGTCGGTCGTTTGGTTAGGCGCTGATAAAAAGACAGAGTTAGATGTATTGAAAAGGTTTTTGAAACATTGGAAATTTTTCAGGGAGAGGTCCTTAGTTTCTCAGTACTACCTCACAGACGGCCCCAGGGTATGTCATCATTAAGGCCGTTCTTATGGGATTTGATTCTGAAAACCCATCTTTGTTCTTTTTCCAATAGTTGTTCTTCTCTAGCAACCAATTCAATTATTGTCCATGACATTTCTTCAGGTTTATGGCCCATTTCAAGGAAGTGGTTGGTCAGTTTTGATTTTTTACATTTGACGGTGCTCTTATGCTCACCTATCCTTGTCTTAATGGCTCTGCTGGTCATTCCTACATATTCCATATTGCAAGGACATTTTATCAAATATATGGCATTCGAGCTGTTGCAGTTGCTGAAGTTTCTTTGCTCCCACACTGTGCCATCGTTGAATGTAATGGTTGTGCTCTTTTTTGTCAGGCAACATACTTTGCAATTACCACAGGGATGATGACCATGTACAAAATTTACATTTCTGGCTTGATTGCTGATGGTAGTCCTAGGTCTAGTGTGGACTAGCATATCTCGGATGCTCTGCGCCTTTTTGTGCGAGAAAATTGGTTTTGGTATTTGTAGATTGCCACTGTTTAAGATTTTCCAGTTCTTATTTATGATTTTTGTCACCTGGTTGGAGCTTGTGTTAAATGTGGTGACACAAATAGGTCTTCGGTCTTTCTCTTCCTGGATTTTATCTTCGAGAAGGCTTTCTCTGCAGTTATTCCTTGCCCTTTTGTAACACAAGCTCCAACCAGGTGACAAAAATCAAATAAGAACTGGAAAATCTTAAACAGTGGAAATCTACAAATACCAAAACCAATTTTCTCGCACAAAAAGGCGCAGAGCATCCGAGATATGCTAGTCCACACTAGACCTAGGACTACCATCAGCAATCAAGCCAGAAATGTAAATTTTGTACATGGTCATCATCCCTGTGGTAATTGCAAAGTATGTTGATCTCAAACATGTCGACCCGGTAGTTGCTAAACAGCCCTACCCCACAACCCATTTTTAACATTCCCAGCCAGGGAAGCGAATAAAATAATTTTTTCCACTAGCCAAGGAATTTTTAACTTTTTTAATCACATTGTTAGGTCCCTACACCTCACCACCTCCACTGTCACTGCACAAACCCTCGTATCTGCCGGCTCATGAGGCACGGTTTCTGAACCGGGAAAGTATGTATACCATCTATATATATCTCTTTGCCTTCCCTATCATTTGCAATCGCAACTCAGAAACGAGTAAACCGATTGCATAAATCTTCTATCGATCAAAAGAACAGAGACATTGGTAGAAATGAGTGTCAGTCCTTCTCTGTGAGTCACTGTTATATGTGTGTTGAGACTTTATGTATGTTTGTCTTACCAAAAAACTAAACTCTGCAATCAGGAGTACATTTGGTAAAAGCTATCTTCAAATTTTTGTTAGATATGCATGTGTTCTAAAATTCAATGACAAATTCGAATCTAACCATGTGCTATGAATGTATTTACTTCAATCTGTTATTTTTCCTTTCTCTTGCAGAGACCACTGCGTCTTTTTTCAATTTTCACGCTTCACATTGGGCCAACTCATGCCCTGAAGCACAAACTGTTAGCCGATTTTTGCTATCAGTTTGCAGGACTCTAGGCTATACTACTTAGAACTGAGTACCTCCAAGTAGGGACCACCACTGGTCCTGATGATCAGACAGTAGGGGACTGTCTGTGAAACATGTCGACCCGGTAGTTGCTAAACAGCCCTACCCCACAACCCCTTTTTAACATTCCCAGCCAGAGAAGCGAATAAAATTATTTTTTCCACTAGCCTGGGAATTTTTAACTTTTTTAATCACATTGTTAGGTCCCTACACCTCACCACCTCCACTGTCACTGCACAAACACATAGTCTTTCACCACAAAATTATAGTGCTCCCACGTAGCTCGTAGGTCGCAGCACGCCCCGCCCCGTAGAGGGACGGGAAGACCCCCATGATGAAGCATGACACTAAGGGACTCTTAGTGTGTGAGGGGTATTTTAAAAGCACATAGTGCCTTCATCCCACTAGTTCGATGAAGAGCCAACCTCCCTTTCAAAAATATATTTATGAAAACCCTTAAAAATAAACACTTGCACTTTTTTTGATAGAATCTCTTTGTTTACATGAGTCTTCCAGGAGGGTGATTCTATCGCTTCCTCTACACTTCCTCTCTTGATTAACAGTTTACGGCAGCGTGCATCTGCAGAAGTTCACAAAATAAAGAACTACATTTTTTCGAAACACATGTTGTGACTCTCTACTTTGGATAGACACCCATCAACAACCTACTATCAATTGAGGAAAGGCTGACCTAGGATTAGTTTTCACCGAGGAAGAAATCTCAAACCTAATGGCAACATTAGGAACCTTCGAGGGCCTAAACTGTGGAGAACCAAGTACCAAAAACAATGACTGGAATGAGCTGGAAGAATTGAGAAGAACGCAAATCAAAACAGCACTTCATGGACTACTGATGTCCCAATACCTGAAGGCCAACACAGCCCCGGCTGGTCTCATAGTACGCAATGAACCGTTCATCTTTCTAGACGACAAGACCTTCAAGATCGATTGGTCTCAAATATCATGGAGATGCACACGAGATTGGATCGTACTAATAATAAAGACTGCGAGCAGATTAGCCACAGAACTAAAAGTGGAAATACAAGCAATCGAGGTACGAATAAAGAGCTACGAATCTCCTGCAACCATAAAGAAATATCTTGAAGAAATGAATCAGACACTAAATGAATTTGAAGAATCTTTGAAACAAAGCAAATTCGATAAACTCAAAAAGGACACAAGCAGATGGTCAAAAGAAAAAGTCTACCCTTACATCAAAGACGACTATAAACAAACTCGCGAAAACACCACTGAAGATGAATCGTCAGACACTGGCTCCAACAGCTCTGGCTCGAGCAGAAACAGAAGCCCAAGACAACGAGGCAGGGGCAGAAACTTCCGCCGACCCAATTACAGAGGTACGAGGGGATGGAACAACTACCCTCCCCATATGATGTTTCCACAGCAGGGATATGGGATGCCGCCATTCCAGCACCCCCAAGGACCACTCCACCCCTGGGGCTACCAACAGCAGGATTACGGTTTCTTCGATCACGGGTCTTTTTTATTGGCGCGCCAAGGACGGACCAAGGGAAGGAACAGAAGAGGTACAAACGTACACTGGGACACCACAACAGAGGATCCACCGAGAGTGTCTACGAGGAGCATGACGGGAGCGACGAAGAAATGAGTCTAATAGTAAACCTCACAGACACCGAACTATCTACGTCCCAGAAAAAAGTCTTGGAAAAAGGACTCGGTTACGTCCCAACATCGAATCTGGATAAATTCCACCTTTGCAAAGAGATGCAGGAGTTTATGAGACGCCTCAAACTCCAAGTATTCTTCAGAGACAAGGAAGACAACCAAAATCAGGGAGACACAGGACTGAAGCCGAGATCCAGCTTCACTCCCATGAATAACACATTACCTGTTGAACTGCTTGCTTTTGAAAACGCAGTCATGAAGGAACTAGAAGAACTGACCCCTACTGACAAGCGGGCATACCAGAACATCTCTAAGGATGAACGTATAGCCCTAAAAGAACTAAGTGGCAACAAAGAACTGGTAATAAAACCGGCGGATAAAGGTGGTGCGACCGTAATCCAGAGCAAAGTGCTATATCACAATGAGTGCATGCGACTACTAAATGACCAACGGAACTACGAGATCCTACACTAGGACCCAACCGAAAAAATACGAACCAAAATCAACACCATGGTAGAAGAAGCATTGGCACACGATTGGATAACGAAAAAAGAAGGTGAATTTCTATGCCAAAAGAGTCCAAGGACCCCCTACCTATATACACTACCGAAGATTCGTAAAAATCTCCAAAATCCCCCAGGAAGACCAATAGTGTCGGGGATCGGCTCAATCTTGGAACCAGTGTCTAAATTCGCTGATGCTTTCTTGAGACCAATGGTCCAACGTACCTCGACATATTTGAAAGACACAAAAGATGTCCTTAATTTACTTAAAGATCAAGATTTCAATCCAGAAACACAGCTTCTAATAAGCTGCGATGTGGAATCCCTCTATACAAGCTTGCCACATCAAGAGACCCTAACAATAATAGAGGATGTACTGTTCCAAGATGAATGGGACTATCAGACTCCACGAAATGTGGTTATGGAATGTTGCTCTCTGGCTCTAAAAGAGATTTTTTTTTAATATGAAGGGACCATATACCTCCAAAAACACGGGACAAGTAAGGGGGAGCACATTTGCGCCGAGCATAGCCGGTCTCTATGTTCACCACCTTAAGGGTCACCAAAATCCTGAACCCCAGAAATCCCTTCAGGCATCACATTAAGACCTGGAAGAGATACAGCGATGATATCCTGATCATCTGGGATGGATATGAAAAATCCTCCAAACAGTTCCTTACATGGCTAAATCTACAGGACGATTTTTTGAACTTCACCAGCACAATCTCAAAAAGCAATCTGGTCTTCCTAGATTTAAATTTTTTTCCGAAAGATGGCAAACTGATGACTACTACCCACTTTAAAAGCACATCAAAAAACTGCTTACTAATGTACCAAAGCTTCCATCCCAAACACCTGCGGGACAATTTACCATATGGCCAATTTCTGCGGCTACGTAGAAACTGCACTGAGATCAGCAATTTTAAAACTCAATCAAAAGATCTCAAGAGAGAACTGGAAGATCGCCAATATCCAAAGAAAATCATCGAACAGGCCTACAAAAGGGCAAGGAATAACTGCAGAGAAAGCCTTCTCGAAGATAAAATCCAGAAAGAGGAAGACCGAAGACATATTTGTGTCACCACATTTAACACAAGCTCCAACCAGGTGACAAAAATCATAAATAAAAACTGGAAAATCTTAAACAGTGGCAATCTACAAATACCAAAACCAATTTTCTCGCACAAAAAGGCGCAGAGCATCCGAGATATGCTAGTCCACACTAGACCTAGGACTACCATCAGCAATCAAGCCAGAAATGTAAATTTTGTACATGGTCATCATCCCTGTGGTAATTGCAAAGTATGTTGCCTGACAAAAAAGAGCACATCCATTACATTCAACGATGGCACAGTGTGGGAGCAAAGAAACTTCAGCAACTGCAACAGCTCGAATGCCATATATTTGATAAAATGTCCTTGCAATATGGAATATGTAGGAATGACCAGCAGAGCCATTAAGACAAGGATAGGTGAGCATAAGAGCACCGTCAAATGTAAAAAATCAAGCACAAAACTGACCAACCACTTCCTTGAAATGGGCCATAAACCTGAAGAAATGTCATGGACAATAATTGAATTGGTTGCTAGAGAAGAACAACTATTGGAAAAAGAACAAAGATGGGTTTTCAGAATCAAATCCCATAAGAACGGCCTTAATGATGACATACCCTGGGGCCGTCTGTGAGGTAGTACTGAGAAACTAAGGACCTCTCCCTGAAAAATTTCCAATGTTTCAAAAACCATTTCAATACATCTAACTCTGTCTTTTTATCAGCGCCTAACCAAACGACCGACAAAAAAACACCACTTCCGGTCCTACCAGGAAGTGTTCCAAAAACAAGCGGCCATTTTGAGTTAGCAGACTAGTAGTTGGAAATAATACATATGCCAATGACAGTGCATTACCGGCATATGTATAAATAGTCGAAGGCGAGGTGAAGCTGATGATCTCCTCGGAGCGGCACGGGGGTAGGAATAAGGCACTGTCGAGCAGCGGTTACGTAAGTAAAATCATCTACGAACTAACAGCCGAGGGTGACAGACCTTCAGAAACAAAAAGGTAAAACAATCTCCCACGAACTAAGCAATCTAACAAGAGTATGCCGCTCTGTCTATCCCCCCTTTTTAGTTGACCGCATCGAAAAACCCTTGTATCTGCCGGCTCATGAGGCACGGTTTCTGAACCGGGAAAGTATGTATACCATCTATATATATATCTCTTTGCCTTCCCTATCATTTGCAATCGCAACTCAGAAACGAGTAAACCGATTGCATAAATCTTCTATCGATCAAAAGAACAGAGACATTGGTAGAAATGAGTGTCAGTCCTTCTCTGTGAGTCACTGTTATATGTGTGTTGAGACTTTATGTATGTTTGTCTTACCAAAAAACTAAACTCTGCAATCAGGAGTACATTTGGTAAAAGCTATCTTCAAATTTTTGTTAGATATGCATGTGTTCTAAAATTCAATGACAAATTCGAATCTAACCATGTGCTATGAATGTATTTATTTCAATCTGTTATTTTTCCTTTCTCTTGCAGAGACCACTGCGTCTTTTTTCATTTTTCACGCTTCACATTGGGCCAACTCATGCCCTGAAGCACAAACTGTTAGCCGATTTTTGCTATCAGTTTGTAGGACTCTAGGCTATACTACTTAGAACTGAGTACCTCCAAGTAGGGACCACCACTGGTCCTGATGATCAGACAGTAGGGGACTGTCTGTGAAACATGTCGACCCGGTAGTTGCTAAACAGCCCTACCCCACAACCCTTTTTTAACATTCCCAGCCAGGGAAGCAAATAAAATTATTTTTTTCACTAGCCAGGGAATTTTTAACTTTTTTAATCACATTGTTAGGTCCCTACACCTCACCACCTCCACTGTCACTGCACAAACACATAGTCTTTCACCACAAAATTATAGTGCTCCCGCGTAGCTCGTAGGTCGCAGCACGCCCCGCCCCGTAGAGGGACGGGAAGACCCCCATGATGAAGCATGACACTAAGGGACTCTTAGTGTGTGAGGGGTATTTTAAAAGCACATAGTGCCTTCATCCCACTAGTTCGATGAAGAGCCAACCTCCCTTTCAAAAATATATTTATGAAAACCCTTAAAAATAAACACTTGCACTTTTTTTGATAGAATCTCTTTGTTTACATGATCCATTCTAGTCATCCACAAAGACGGGAAGCCCCGCGATTAATGTTCATCATACAGGCCGATTTCGCTTTTGAAAGTCGAGCCAAAGATCTTGGCAAAACTTTTGGCAAATCGGCTGATAAAGGTGATCAGCGATTTGATACACCCAGATCAGTCTGGGTTCATTCCCCATCGCAATACTGCGCTCAACGTCTCGTCGTCTTCATGGCGTATTGGCAAGGGCGGGGTCGCTTTGTGAGCCGGCCATCTTGGTTTCTTTGGATGCCTCGATGGCCTTTGACACGGTGGAGTGGCTGTATTTGTGGGCGGCCCTTGCAAAATTTGGTTTTGGCCCCAATTTCATCGGGTGGGTTAGACTCCTGTATGAGCAACCGCTAGCCCAAGTGGTGGTCAACGGTAGGGCCTCGGAACCTTTTGTTCTCGGAAGAGGCACACGGCAGGGCTGCTCTTTGTCACCACTGCTCTTCGCGCTCGCCCTTGAGCCCCTTGCCGCGTGGCTTCGGTGGGAACCATCGCTCAAAGGCATTAGGTGGTCCCCTGACTTTGAGGATCATATATCGTTGTATGCAGACGATATTTTGCTGTACCTAACTTCCCCTCGTAAATCATTAGGAGTATTGTTCGACGTTTTGATTTCCTTCGGTAGGAATTCTGGCTTGGTTATTTATTGGGCCAAGTCCTGTATCTATTCGCTTACTGGAGAATTGCCTCTCTTGCCCCGCGTCTGTCCGATACCGATTTCACAAGTCGGTTTTAAGTATTTGGGGATTTATACATCGTTGGACTCTGCAACATGATATGAGAGGAATTTGCTTCCTCCGCTTATCCGGCTTAGATCGGACGTCACGGTGTGGTGTGGTTTGCCGCTGTCCCCGGTAGGGAGAGCGGCCCTGTTTAAGATGATGTCTCTTCCCCGATTCCTGTACGCCGTCCGAAACACGCTTGATTTGGTGCCTGCCAGTTATTTCCGCGAGATTGAGGGCCTCCAGAGGAAGCTTGTGTGGGGCGGGCGACCTCGCATTGCATTGGCGAAATTGACTTTGCCCTGGTACGATGGCGGCATAGCGTTGCCCGATATCAAACGATACTATTGGGCATCCCAATTGAGTGCAGTCAACCACGCAATGTACGGTCCGGTCCCGAATCCCGCATTCGAAATGGATAGATGGCAGCTACCGGGAGGCGACTATAATAGGGTGCTCTACTCTAGATCGGCTAGGAAGAATCTGACTGGCCCCACTGGGGTTGCGGTACGGGTGTGGGGTAGTGCAACCGCTGCCACGGGGTGGTCGGACAAGCTGACTAGAGCTACCCCGCTTTACGCGGCAGAGAGATTGGGCAGTCTCTGGACGACGAAGGGATTCGACAAATGGTACCTCATCGGCATCAATAAGGTCGGAGATCTCTGGGTCAAGAACAGAATCAAAACTTTCGATGAACTCAAATGGGAATACGCATTGAGTGATAGGGAGCACTTCCGCTATATCCAGATCTGCCATGCGCTTGAGTCGGTCTTCCCAGCCGGAACCGCTATTCCAGAGTCCTCCCCCCTGGCAGATAGAGTGCTTGACGGGTACGTCCCCGATAGTACTATTTCTCTTATTTATAAAAAAACGTATAAATGACCGCTCGGATCTCCTTGTACAGCTTCGTGGGGCTTGGACCGGCGATGGACTGGAGTTGGATGATGAAGACTGGCAGGCCGCAATATCTTCCCCCAAGGAGGTCGCGATTCCGGCACGTCTCCGGCTAGTACAACTGAAGATTTTACACCGTGTCTATGTCACGGGTCCACGCCTGATGTGTATGGGTTATTCTGTGGATGGGCTTTGTAGGCGCGGCTGCGGTATGCTTGCTACCTTTCTTCATATTTTATGGGAATGTCCGGATGTTGTGGTATTTTGGAACCGTGTGCATGCTGTTATGGAAGAGGTGACGGGTGTTTCATTATTGCCAGAGGCCAGACGCTGTTTGTTGAACGTCTGGGAGCCGAATGACTACAGCGTTGCTCAGACTCAATGGGCCACCCTCGGCAACATGATAGCGAAAAGGGACATAGCCCAACTGTGGGGGTCTCAAAGGGCACCTCTAGTCTCAACATGGAAAGAAAGCATGGACTGGTGCATGTTCAGAGAAAAAATTGTGTATGTCGCCCGTGGCAGGCCCAAGAAGTGGGGGAGGATATGGGGCCAATGGAACTCGTATCGTGGAGAGACTTACACCCCCCCTTTTGTAGAAGTCTCTGACATTCCTCTGTCCCTGTGACCCGGCATTCCATGGCATCTACATCCTATCGTATACGACTTGCTTGCCTACTCTCGGCCCACTTCCCTCCCCGAGATCCTCCATCCTTCATCAAATCAGCTCCTTTAGCTGGGTCGCTCCCCCTGCTGCCTGGGACAGCCACTCACTGTATAGTCTATTGCCTCGGAATTTTTGTTTGTGTGTTTGTTTTATAAAATATAAAATGTGAAACCTTTCATTTATCCTCCTATCACCACAAGATCTCTACATTGCCATGCGGTATCGCTGCCGGACCCACGGGTTGTCGGCTGATGAGCTGTGCAACATTGCGAATTTGGTATTTATTGTTACTGGCCGGCCTCTGTGGTTGTAGGTCTGTAACTGTACTACTTTTCTTGTAAATAAAGGTTTTCAAAAAAAATAAAAAATACACGAGACAGACACGAAGAATCTAGTTACACACGGCCCATTCTTTTTCCTTCCAGCTGTACACATATACCATTGTGGAACATCACCGCCCTTGTGTGGAAGTAAGGAGCACACAATGCCTCATTCTCTTTACCTTTCAGATAAAAATGACCCTGTGACAATGCCTCAGTTCTCTGTCCCCAGATACTAATAGCTCTGTAACTTGTCACCACAATCACCATGATGCCATGTGTTTGTCTATGTCTAACAAATGTGATTCAAGTTATCCTTTAAACAAAACCAAGCCTGCTATGTCTTCTGTATGATTGTATCACGGATAATTAAATCATGCCCAGGGAATTCCTTCCTTTGATTGTGAAAGTAATGTATAAAAGTGCTGTCATGCTTCAAGTAAAGCAGACTACTCCTGAACCCGCTTGGTGAAGGAGCTCTCCCTTAACTCGAGTTCTGGAATAAAGCCCTTTGACTCGAATACTACGGACTCTGCTCCTCATTTTATGTATTACCCTTTTGGTATCTATAGAAATTCCGGCAGTGTAAATAATTTATTTACCACAAGGGGATTAGCTGCCTCATGCTTCATATCACTTGAATGGTAATGATACATATTCTTTACTGCTAAAGGTGGATTTAACATTAATATTTTAGAAATGCCACTTTTGAAAAATGAGCATTTTCTCTGCTCTTACTGTGGTGTATGCCTGCAGCCTGTCTCCAATACATGTCTGAGGTGGGTGACAGCCTCACTTTGTCTATTGCCACTAGAAAGCCACAAGAACGGGAAGGTTAGGTGTTTCTCTGCATTCTTATGGTTGTTCCTGGGCAGGTAGGGAGGGAGGAGCTGACACTTGCAACTGTATATGTAGTGTCCTGTTCCCACACAAAGGGCTGATTACCTCCTACTGACAGTCTAGACCCAGCGCTGGTAAGAACGGGCCTGTGTGCACTTCAAAGACACTTCTTTGAAGTCACCCCCACTTCAAAGGCACAACTGGGAATCAGTAATGTAGCTCTGACACACCAAGTCAGTACACTACTGAACATGTGAGGATCTCTGCCCGGAAGATGGGCTGCTGAGTTGCTACAAGGACTGCTAATCTGTGGGACTGCTGCTCCAGAAGAACTGCTTTTCTGCTCTGCTGTGCTGCCTGTTGCCTGCTGCCCTCTGCCCTGCTGAGGAAGAAGACTTGGCACATCTCACTTGAACCCAGAGTGACTGTTCTGAAGTCTCAGGGCCATCAAAGACTCCCTCCAACCTTGCAACAGCACCTGGACTCTGCCATCTGTTAGCCTTGCCTTGCCAAGTGGTGCCATTTCAGTCCTGGGCCCTTGGTGGTGCCTTTTCCGTGCTGATCCAGCATAACCCCATGCATCGACTACTTTGTGCTGATCAGAACCTACTCATTTCCCTTAGATGCAAACACAGCTGCAGCCCAACAGTATCGCTTCAACGGACTGTGTTGCTTGATGCAGACGAACTGCATGGCTCGACGATGACCAGTCACCTTTATTGATAAGGGGTTCGTTGACAAAGTGTTGCTGATTGCAGGAATTGGAATTGACGCACTGCCTTTATCCATTGGATTGATGATGACAAGGATCCTCACATTGAGTCATCTACGCTTCCTCCATCCAAGGTACTTGTAGCCAGCCTGCCCTTATTCGCGGTTGGCCTGAACTTTGGAATTACCCCCGATATAGCACTACCAGATGTCCCCGGTTGGCGCTTTGTTACTCTAAGCACTATAATTGAATTTAATCTTTACAAATTCATAACTCCGGTTCTAGTAATTGGAGATTTGTTGTTTTGATCTTGTTTTACTCATTCAAATATAATCTGTTTTTCTAACCCTGTGTGGAGTTTTTATTGTTTCATTGTGTGTATGTGTTGCATTAATACTTCACACATTGCCTTTTAAATAAGCCTGACCGCTCTGTTTCAAGCTACCAGAGGTTGAGCACAGGTTATTGCTCAAAGTGTATCTAGCATACCCTGACTAGAGTGGTGGTACCTACATGGACAAGGTGAATACCCCTGCCAAACAGAACCCCCATTTCTAAAACGTTCCTAATATGGTTAGGCTGAAGTAGGAATAGTAATTGTCACCCCTTTAGTGTTAAATACTTTCCCCCAATTTGGTTAGCCTAGAGTGGGAATAGTAAATATTACTTCGTTAATGTCCAACACCTTCCTCCAATATGGTCAGACTGGAGTGGGAGCAGTAAATGTCACACCTTTAGTGTCCAACACCTTCCCCCAATATGTTTAGGCTAGAGTGAGAATAGTAGATGTCACCCCTTTAGTGTGTTAAACCTTCCACCAATATGGTTAGACTAAAGCGGGAATAGTAAATGTCACCCTTTTACTGTTCAATGCAAAACGAAAAATTGATGGATAGAATGCTGAACAATGTCATACATTCACCCCAGTACAGAGATCTGTGCCTAAATCCATCAGTTTTTCCTCACCATGCCATTCCAGTTTGAACCCAGCCACATTCATATCAGTCTTAGCCCTGTGCCCAATAGGAGCAGTCCAGCCCCAACTGCGTGGCCAGATCCTCCCTGGACTGGAAACAAGCATCCTAGGACCAGTTTTGGGGTTTCACCCCTCATCAGCCAGGATAGCTTGACTCCAGTGGCATGGAGAGCACAGGACCCACGTCTGGGCATACCCGTCCCACTCGGGGTGACAAATGCAAAACAAACAATTGATGGACAGAATGCAGAACAATGTACATTCCTCTCAGTACAGAGATCTGGGTCTAAATCCATGGTTTTCTTGCTCACCATGCCATTCCAGTTTGAACCCAGCCACATGCAAATCAGTCTTAGCCCTGTGCCCAATGGGAACAGTCCAACCCTTTTACTGTCCAACCCCTCACCCCAATATGGTTAGACTGGAGTGGGAATAGTAAATTTGATCCCGTTTCTGCCCAATATGGTTAGACTGGTGTAGGAATAATAAATGTCACCCTTTTAGTGTCCAACGCCTTCCCCAAATATGGTTAGGTTTTCTTCAATGTTTTCTGCAAAAAAAAAGAGAAATCTTATATTCAATTACTATTAAAGGACTTATTATGATGCCGGTTGGAGTTGACTCTGACCGACACCGTCTCGGACTCGGCAATGATCAACCTCAGGTGGGCGGTTCCAACCGCCTGATTGCGATGCAGCCGAACACTGTTCGGTCGCATACTCACTTTTGTCTATGGGAGCTTGTGTCACTGCCGTAAACCGGCCGTAATATAGGCTCCTATAGAGAAATGGAAGGGGGTATAAGATCCTGCCCCCTGTGGTAGGCATCCCTTGGTGCCTGCCACACATTGCAGGATCTTACAGGGGGTTACCCTAGGTACCCCCTCAACCACAAGCCGTAGGCCACAAGGTGAAGGGGGCCCTGCTAGGGGCCTCCAAACTCACTTTCCTACAGCCTTTCCGTGTTAGAAAGACCGGCATAGAAAGGCTGTTGGAAATCAACATCGTAATCTCGACAGCTGAAACGCCATCTATAGGGGATTACGGTGCTGTTCCGACCAGCTGGAAGACTCAGAGAGCTAGTCAGAACCGGGTCGGAATGACCAGACGGTTTACGTTCCGACTGCCGAGATTGTAATCTTTCGGTCGGACTGTAAACCGACCTTGTCGGTCGGAAGGCCTTCGACCGTGGTTAGAAAGCTTCCAACTAGCGGTCGGAGGCTTTATGACCGACATCATAATCGGCCCCTAAATGTTGCATATTTTCCACTTTTATTAACAATTTTAGTAACAGCATTTTAACTTTTAATATATTGTATATTAATGTTTTCAACATGTTTTTATAGTATGCATTAGATATCTGCAGATATTTAATTATTATTGAATTTATACATTACAATTATGAAACATCTTTAAACAACATTGTTTTGCATGTTTTAAGTGTTTTATGTCTTTAAAAAAATATTATATATTTATTCCAACATTTTAACATTATTTTCCATTAATTTATTTGTGCAAATTTGTTTTAGTTTCATTTAAGGGCCCTTTTTTCCCACTATCTTCTATTCTGTAATCTATTTGGGCTTATGTGCGACATGTAGAAAAAACGGTACAGGGGATTTAGGGGGAGGAACACATCGGAGACCAAGTCAAGGATGGGGGGTGGCTGAAAATCAATGGAGGTCAGTGGTGGTGGGGGAAAGTTACTTTAGGTGCTGGAGGAGGAGGATGGGGATGTAGGAGACGGACTACAGAGCATGCTTTCTCTGAGTGCATGCCGGTAATAAAAACATAAAAAAAGACTACCTACTGGCCAGTGAAAGGACACTGGCCACACAAAGAAGTACATGGTCCATGCTCCACAGCATGGACAAAGAAACCAAAAGACAGGAGGACGTCGGACACCAGGAGGAACAGCTGGGTAATGGTAATCAAGGAAACGAGTGACATAGGAGCCAGCCAATAGTAAACAAAGGGAACTTTTGGATGTGATCTAAGCTCCCTTTAAGTTTTTTTTAAAGGAAAATAGCTTTCATGACAGTGCATGCACGTCACGCTGTAGGCAAAATTTAAAAAGGGGGCCCTTCAGAAGGGAATTCAAAGGAAGTGAGATCAGTATGGTTACTGAGGTTAGTGATAATAGTAGCTTGGATTTGAATCCCAATGCAATGTTGAGTGAGGAGTGGAAAGAACATGTACTGGCCTACTGAAATGTATTGTTCAATTTGTCAGTAAAGATATCAAAGTTGACTCTTGTGTATAGCCTATCACTTTATGAGCAACTCTAGTTCGAAGAATGTGGAAGAAAACAATTTGACCTGCAGATGTTCACCTGGTGATTACACAGACAATACAATGAATGTTTTAGGACATTTCATGAATGATAAGAACTTCAAAGAATGCAGAACCTATGAGGAATGTACCTGGCAGTGGGTGCTATTAATGAATTAATTAATTGTGGGTTTCTAACGCGCTAGAATCGACTCCCGAAGGAGTATCTCTGCGCAGTAGACCGCTGGGGAACCCGTCCTGGCTTTCCCTGTGAGATGGTCCCTACTGTTGAGCGCCAAGAAACCGTCTCGGTGTACGTGCGCGGTATAAATTGTTTTACATAACATAACATAACTGGGTATCTCCAAGGTGAAACCAGGCATCCCCGGCGTATGTGGGGGGCCGTTGTGGAGATGAGGCAAGCTAATGCCAAGAGTTGCCGAGTGTGATCCCTGGTTAGAGTAGGCACCGAGGTGAAAATTATCGAGTCCGCTGACCCTGGTCCACGACCCTGCCGCATTGGGAATTGAACCCTGGTCCCGGGCCGTCCTCTGCTCTTGGGTCTGCCGCCTCTAACCAGTGAGCCACACCACTATGGCCAGCTCATCTTGGGTTTGCCGCACTAGGAAGAAATGGGAATCAGGATAGACACCAATGCTAACTTTCCAGTTCACATGAAAAATTCGGGGAACATCCTTTACAACGCGAATGTTACCCCGCAGTGCTGTTACAACGCAAGTCATACTACGACTTGCGCTGGATGGCGCTGTGGGATAAGGAATCTTGTAATTTTATATTCCAACACCTTCCCTACTGTTACGGGGACTGGTGTTGGAATATAAAATTATAAGATTCCGAAATCCGCACCCTCCAACGCAAGTCGTTGTAACGACTTGCGTTGTAAAATCTGCAATGTAAAGTACCGCGTTGAAAAAAACGCGTTGTACTGACATACATCCGAAAAGTTCTGGACAGAGGAATATCACCAAGTAAGAAAGCCTTGGGGGAGGAGTGAACAATGAGTATGTAGAGAATCTATGATAGCGATCTGCTGATTTGTTTTAGCAGTAAATTGGAGCAGATACAGGGATTTTCAACACTGCATCATATTGAAAGAAAGGGCAAATCCTTCGAGGCATTGCATAATAAATGTTTTCTTAACCTATAGAGGCAAGCTCAAACACATCCTGAAAGACCTTTGTGCCAAGGATATCACTGAACCTATTGAATCTCTGCTTTGGGTCACCAGTGCAGTCATTTCCCTCAAAAGTTCAGTTGATCTGTGTTTGTGAATGTGTAGGCCATCCCCCTTCCTAAAGATAGCCTCTTTGGCTGGTGCAGCAGTATTTCTAACTTTGAACATAGCAAGTGCCTATTATCAGCTTGTCTCAGGAGTTTTGAGACATTTGATAGCATTTGTAACTCCTTTTTCTGGAATAAAAGGATGCCCTTTGGTCTGGCTAGATTTGAATGGAAGAGGTTGATGATTCATCGTCTTTCAAAACAACATAATCACATTTGATGTGGATCAAGCCCAACGTGGTAGAAATCGTGAAAGAGATCTTCAGGCCGTTTCTGAAAAGGGATTAACTCTGAAGACTATTCTTAGTAAAAGTTTTAAACTCCTTTCTCAAGAAACAAACCAAATTTGTTTGTGGCGTAGAACAACAAAAGGCATTTGTGTACATGCACAGAACCTTGGTGGCTCAGTAATTTTAGTTGTTTCTTTGAGGTGCTGGATACATCATCCAGACATTTCACAAGCCTCTCATAAGTATGGGCCCAGTTTATTATTTGGCGAATGGCCTATTGTTCAGCCATGGCCATGGCATTGATTAGTCTATCCCCCTGGTGGAGGGACTGCCCGTAGATTTATAAATGACCGACAAGCTGGTGGTCATTTATCAAGCATTGGCAGGAACCACCATCACTGCAGTTCTTGCCAATTCTTTGTGCAGGGTGGTGCAGAGCTCCGACTGCACCAAACAGTTTAGTATTTTATTTTCCAAACGAAGATCCCAAAATGGGATTTTCTTCATGAAAATAAGAAACAAAATGCCCCCCTCTCCATGAAAGTCACCTCCCAAAGCAAGGGGGGTCTTATTCATTTTTTAATGTCCCTCACTGCCAGAGTTTGCCTGGTGGTGACGTAAATAAAAAAACAGCTATATGTTGTAACTATTAAGGTTGGCGGACATATAGTCATTTCTCCACTTGACCTTTACTCCATTCGGCCATCTGATTTGTTTGGCTGTAGTAGTGATAGAGTAGTCACCACCGTAGCCAAACCTGTCATTTGACTGTGTCTAAATCGGGCAGACGGATCATTATCGTGGCTGTAAGCATAGTCCTTCGCTGTTGCAACAGAGTATGCTTACCATCAAGATTTAAATCGGGCTCTATGTTATCACTGGGAGTTGGTAGCTTTTTTACAGTGAGGCTGGCCAGATTGGCTGCTAAGCTTCAGGCTTTCCAGCTCGAGATAGAAAATGTGCCGCAAAAGAATAACCTGTAGGCTCACTGCATGGCCTGCCTCCTCCTGTCTTTGTTCAAGAATTACAGGACAATGAAAGTGAGTGTGAGATGGCTTTCACTATTGAGGGTATTAAGCTAACTAAGAGCCATTTGTTCAATGTGATTTTTACTGAGGAAGCCTGGAACCATGCCATGCATAAGGACTCCACTTTTAAGGAGTTCAAAAAGTGAATCACCCATTAATGACAAGCAAAATAGAAACTACTGAGGGAGTTTACGCTCTTAGGGCAACAATCCAGGTGGAACTGACCTGGGAGAAAGACATCTTCATGGGAAGTGATAAGGCGGCACCACCTTTTGACTGGAGTAAAGGAATTATCAGTCAATGCCACTTGGGGACATACAGCACAACGAGGAGAATTCAAAAGTATTTCTAGTGTCTGTCTTTGGATGAGGGAGTCCACAGGTGGATGAGGTAGTGTAAGGTCTACAATAAGAGTGAAAATGCACTAAACCATATGTTGTAAGTCCCATGCCAGTGAATCTACCCAAGGGTCCTTGGCAGAAGTCAGAGATAGTGAATCTACCCAAGGGTCCTTGGAGGAAGTCGTGGATAGATAGTATAGGCAGTATCGTTTTGATAGATTAATATTGTGGCTGGAACGGACAGTTCTTGGGAGTGTCATTTCAGAGTCAGGTTGAATGCTTCAGCCGTGTTATCACGAAAACTATTCAGTTAGTGGTCCATAGAGGGATCAGTTGGAGTAAGTCTTTGCAGGCCTAGTTACATTCCTACAAAACCCCTCAAAAGTTTGTAATGTGATTTTCACCATTATGACTCTTAAGGGATGTGAAGTGTGATCACGGCTAGCTCTCGGGTGGTTGAAAGGGGGCGTTGGAATCTCTGGAGCTTCTGGACGAATGGTTTAGGAGAGTGTATGAAGGAAGGTTTAGGAGAGTGTATGAAGGAAGGTTTAGGAGAGTAAGAAGAAGATGGGACAGCATGGGTCGTGGTAGAGGGGAAAGGTTTCTGATAGAGTTCCTAGTGAAAGGCAGTTACTCCTCATCAGATTACATAGACAACTGGAGAAGTCGCACTCGCGGTGCACTGACTCAGGGGTAGTAAATGTTTGAATGTCACCGTAAACGTTGAGAATACTGTTGCTTGTGAGCAGGATACCGAGTGCGACAATACGATGGAAGATGTCTTTCTGGATGTTGGTGCCTTTAAGCATTCAGAGCATTCTGCTCCGACACCTGACGGCTGTGAGGAGAATGCCAAGAGTCACAGTAATGATGTACTTACCCTGAGAATCACTACTCCATTGCAGATCTAATTCTATATTCAAAGCAGGGGATATATACTTGCAAAATCCACTTACTCATTTTGTGTGGCATATCTAAATCTACTGCTTTGATTTTCCTCTACATTCCACACTTCTATATCCCGTGAAATGGACTATGAGACCCAACATGACTTTTATACAGACGTTTGAATAGATATTGGATGCTAAATTGTTTTTTAAGTTCTCTATTCTCCCATTGTGGCTCCTGGATTATTGTTTTTAATACTTTGGTCTTTTGACACACGTTTTGGATCAAAATTCCTACATACATTATGATGGCTATCACAGTGACTACTGTACCATGGTCCAAAGTTGTGTTTCTGTTCATCTTCAGGTCTTGTGAATGCGGTCTTCATCTATCTTCCTATTACTTTCCTTAGTTTGGGTGTTAGGTCTCGTGGTCCACTGTTTGTTTGTCTCCGTGACAGGCATAAAAAGTTATGGAATGATGAATGATAGAATGTTTTGGTGTAGGCGTCATCTGAGGGGGACTTTATACAAAGGTCAACTGTTAGAACGCTCTGTCGCTTCACACTTTTTGCCAGTCGCTCCCTTTGTACCCACCAGGAGTGGTACGTGCAGGTAACAGCGGTGGGGCCGGGTAAGGGGGGATTTCAAGGGACGAGGCTAAGGCAAAATAATTTTTTTTATTTTATTTTCCCTCTGCATCGTCTCTCGAAATCCCCCTTTACCCGGCCTCACCGCTGTTACCTGCACAGACCGCGGCTGGTACCCACATCATGCTGCTATTAAATTTTCTTTTGTCCATTCCGCTATTTGTATTTGAACACCTTAGTGCCAAATTATCTTAATTTGAGGTCGCCTTGCACTCTACAAATGTTCATTCATTCATTCATTCATTCATTCATTCATTCATTCATTCATTCATTCATTCATTCATTCATTCATTCATTCAGTTCTGTATAACTCAGTGCTTCCTGTTTGTTGATGCTTGCCCATGCGGCCCTGTGTCAATGCAGGTCTGCTGGATATAGATACTGATCTTTAATGGCTATTGCTTGTTGTTTTAATCAATACACCTATGTTATAAAAATGTGTATCCTCTACTATACTATGCTATTTTGTAAAACAGGTAGAAACCACAGTGTGTTTTAATAAGTTAAATCTACGCAGAGGTAATACCTACTACATGTCTATGCAGGCAAGGTGTTGAATATTTATTTGTTTAAATCATTCACCATTTTCATCCTCTGCTCTGTATGTACAATTTTAGGGCTTCCCCAAGGAGCTGAACAAACACAATACTGGATATTCCTTATGCAATATTCCAGACCCACACCCTGCACTGATACTCCAACTTGTGTGTCGATGTCAGAGCGCCCTTCCTGTGTGACCACAGCCTGTGTCCTCGTCTGAACTGTGCCGTGCGCTTCGGGGTGGGGGATCGCCTGTAACTAATGTGTGTGTTCCTATGAATTATGTGTTTCTGCCAGTCCATCTGTTCTTTGTAATGTCTACAGATTGCAGATATTCATGTTTAATTCCTAGCTAGCATGCTGGCTGTAGATGTGTAGGTGACATGTTCAGGAAGCATGTTACCCGGACACTTTTGTTGTAGCTATCTTGACCTGCTAACATGTTTAGACATTGCTCTGACTACATGATTGTTGACCATGTTTGTGCAGTGCACAGTGGTTTCAAGCTTCAGCCCCACTCATGCACGTGGATTGTGCCTTCCCGTTGCCTGGTGACCTTCTCCTATGCAATGACTTATTCGGCATGTGGTTCAAAGCTGATGTCATCCTTCAAGTCTATGATAATTGTGTCAGTAGGCCTCGGACTGAGGGTGTCCTGAGCATCTCCAAGCATGTCACATACACTGTTTCTGGAGGACTGTGTGGCCTGTTTGGTACCCACGCACCATTAAAAGATGAACTAATCAACTAATGTAATATGACAGGCAATAGAACTCTCGCTGAAGACAATAGCGCCATCACATCTGGTACTCAATTAACAACCTTCAGTCAATATTTCTTAATCCACTTTGTCCTGGGACAGGACACTGCTTCCACAGTCTGGACATCACAAGGCAAGCCATAGGGACACTCAATCATCACAGCAGGGATGGAAGTGTCTGGGATATTTATGATCATATATGTCCTCAACATGCTGACGAAGCCTCCAAGAAGAGTGTGAGCCTGGGTGAGGAAGGCATCCCAGTCTTATCCCCAGAGAGGTGACTTTGTCGAGGCAGAGGTGATTGGAACTCCACCCGTGGGGGGACGTTCTACCCCACAAGGCAACGTTTGAACAAGAGACATTTCAACAGAGGAGCATATTGTGAAGGCTTTTAGGCCACAGAATCTTCAGGTGAGTGCTCCAGACACCTTCCTGCTTCCCTTGGGGGGGTCGTACTCGTTTTTTCTTTCACAATTGGGTTCAATTGTCTCAGGATGCTTGGGTACTACAGACTGTTCAGGGTTTTCATCTAGATTTCTTCCAGGTTCCTTATCAGGACAGACAGCCCAGGCAGCTGTATTTTTCTCAAACAGAATGCGTTTTTATAGATTCAGAAATTGAAGGATTGCTGCAGAAACACGCGATAGCACAATGTGACGAGGGCCCTCGCGGCTTCTGAAGCAATATTTTCCTGGTACAGAAGAATGGCGGAGGTTACAGGTTGGTACTCAATTTAAAGGATTTCAACCGTTACATGATCTACAAACATTTCGAGATGGAAGGTATCCATCTGTTGGCGGATCTTCTGAAACAGGGAGACTGGATAGTCCGTCTGGACCTGAAGGACGCCTATTTATCCATTCCAATGTTTCCTCCACATTGGAGATTCCTGCAATTCCAGTGGAGAGACCGTTGGTACGAATATTTGGTCCTTCCTTTCGGACTTTCCTTGGCACCATGGTGTTTCACCAAGGTGTTGAAGCCGGTGATAGCCTATCTCAGAGAGCAAGGGGTTCGCATGATAGTGTACTTAGACGATATACTTATCATGGCGCAGTCGCCGGCAGTGGTGGTTCAACATTTGCGCATGACCATTGCTTCATCATAAACTCTCACACGGTGCAGTTGAGTATCCCTCGCTCCAAACTTCGGGACATAAAAAAGGAGCTGCGCTCTCTGTTGTCCAAACAGACTGTCTCGCTGAAAGTCATTGCCAGGATAGTGGGCCTCCTAGCATCATCCATTCAAGCGATCTTCCCAGGTCCCCTTCATTATCAAGCCCTTCAGAGATTAAAGATTCAACATCTGCAGAAGGGTCTCTTATACACGGACCTGGTCCCTCTGTCGTCGGAAGTCCAAGAGGATATTCAGTTGTGGCTAGCCCACATGGAAGCGTGGAATGGCAGAGTCATTTTCGGCTCCCTTCCAAAGGTCGTCATAGAGTCCGACACCAGCCGCTGGAGCTGGGGGGCTCGCAGCGGAAATATTTCCGCAGGAGGGTGGTGGTCCTTCGAGAGCTAGATCTCCATATCAACTGTCTAGAACTGCTCGCAGGATCATCGCGATCAGGATTCTGTCACCCAAAAAAGTCTTGTGTTGCATCCTATTGCGAATGGACAACATATCGGCAGTTTGCTACATCAACAAACTGGGAGGCGCAAGGTCCTCCATGTTAGTGGAGATAGTGAAGGACTTTTGGTACTATTGCCTAAGTCACCAGATATCGGTCATAGCCGAGTATATTCTGGGTCAGTCGAATATGGTGGCGGACTGGAATTCCCGACACCTCAAGGATTATAGCGATTGGCAACTCCAACCTCAGGTAGTACAGTGGTCACAGGTGATCTGGGGGTCATGCCAGATCGACCTGTTTGTGTCCAGATTGAATCTGCAAATGGCCAAGTTCTTCAGCTGGAGACCGAATCCGTTAGCCCTGGCAACGGATGCCTTAACTCAGGACTTATCCCAGTCTCTGAATTATGCCTTTCCCCCATTCATTTTGATTCCTGGGGTATGCACGCAGGTAATGCTACAGATGGCGGAAGTGATCTTAGTGACTCCATTCTGGAAGTTGCAGCCTTGGTTGTCGAGTCACCTGGAGGGAAGCTGCAACTCCCCCAGGAGGATCCCAGAGTCCCCGACGATGCTCCTTGGCCCTCATGGAGAGATTCACCCAATGGTAGTGTCGGTGCAGTTGTGCCTGATGGCCTGGTGACTTTCCAGCAATTTTGGCAAATGCCAGGATTTTCAGAGCGAGCTTCAGACTTTATCAACCAAGCTTGGGCTCCCTCCTTCAGGAATAGTTATGCTTCAGCCTGGAAAGGTTGGGTTCGCTGGTGCGTGGAACAACATGTGGATCCCGTGGGGGCAGACTTACCCTGCGTTGTGAACTTTCCTTCTCAGAAGGCTTCTAAGGGATTGGCATATAATTCCATTAATAATTTCCATTCCGCCATTTCGGCGGGTCATTCCCAGATAGAGGGCAAACCTGTAGGAATGCATCTGTTAATATGTAAACTTTTGAAAGGTATTAGATTAGCGAATCCGTCCAAACCCAAGTATACTTCCTTATGGGACGTCTCTCTAGTTCTTTCCCTGTTTAATCAATGGCCTCAGAATGACATGTTAACCCGGAAATAACTTTCAGCCAAATTAGCAATACTCTTATGCCTTGAGGCATGTAGACGGTCATCTGGACATTACAGGTAGAGTATTTACTCCGAAGGAGTATCCTTTAACATTACTTCCAGAACTAAGACAATGTCTTGGAGTGTGGATTATCATGCTTTTCCTAGTAATGCTAAGCTTTGTGTAGTGCAATATCTTAAGGCCTATGAGGAATGTACCAGGTCCATTCGGCCTGCTGGTATAGTGCAATTATTGCTTTGCTGAAATCTTACAGGCCTGTTACTGCGGATACAATAGCCAGATGGTTGAAATATGTTACGCAAGAGTGTTTGGGGCGCACTCTGTTCGTGGCGCCATGGCCTCTAAGAGTTTTATGTTAAGCTCTACTGTCCAGGACATTCTGCATTCTGCTGATTGGTCTTCAGAGTCTACTTTTAAACATTTTTATTATAAACCAGTGGGTGATATTTCCTCTGTAGTGTTTCATCAGCGTTAAACTAGCATAATACGAAGCCTCTGGCCCTGTAATAGAATAAAAAATTAGCTAGCTATCACGCCAAGAATTTTTTATTCTATTGAGGACATGGAGGCGAGGATTATCCTACCCGGTTATATTACAAGTATTGTAATGTTTTACCCACCTGTGTGTTTATAGTCCGTTTATACAGAAATTACGGGTTTCTATCTCTCATTCTTCCAGGTTCTGAGAAGAAGATGGATTAAATATGCTTCATGTTAAGAAGAGTTTCTTTCCAGTTGGATGGTCTTCCACGTTGGAGGATGTTATTATTGGACTCGAGTTATTTTAATGGACTTTTACTGTTCGAAGCAAAGAAAGAGGAGGATATCCAGTATTGACTGGCTCTTATGGGGTCTGACAGGATGTGATGTGTACATGTGCAGCATGGGAAATGTCATTTTTTTTATACAATACTAAGTTTCATTGGCGGCTGTGTGTAGCAATAAAAGAAAGAGAAAGCATAATCTTCGCCTCCGTGTCCTTAATAGAATTCAAAATTCTTGGCGCGATAGCTAGCTCATTTTTTATTCTTCCCCCTCTCTCCTTTATGGAATCCTATCATTTTTATTCTCTTGCTCTGCATTTCTGACACACTGGAAAATGAATTATTGCAGGAAGACACTGTGGGGAGATAAACCAAATCTCCATGCAACGCAGCACAGCCTCCTGCAAGGCTGCACTCCGTTGCAAGACAGAGAAAGAGCAGGAGAGCGCCATATTTTCAGAGATATTGCTCTCTCCTCCCCTTACCCTTGCACCAGCGCGGATTACAGCTGCTGTGCGCCATGCACCACCTTAGCACAATAGCCACGTGTGTGAGTCTAGCATAGGTTTTGTACAGGAATGATACCATTCCTAAATGAATGAATGAATGAATGAATGGAGTCTTGCAATGCGCAACTTAGCCCAAGGGCATCAAGGAGCCTGAAAGATCGTACAGCTTGTAAATCTTCTAGTGCAGGACTACAGATAGGCCTCTACGAAGAACCAAGTTTTTAATGCTTTACGAAAGAGCATAATAGAGGGTTGTCCTGCCAAATCAGGGGGAAGAGAGTTCCACAGCCTGGGCGCCAGGGAGGAAAAGGCTCTCCCTCCCCACCTTACTTTATGAAAGCGAGGGATTACCAGAAGATTTTTACTAGAAGAGCGAATAGTTCTACAGGGAGAGTAAGCATGTAAGAGGGACCTAATGCCCTCCGAGCCTGAGCCATATAGGGCCCCATGGGCAAGACAGAGGATGTTAAACGAGATCCTAGACTGGATGGGCAGCCAGTGTAGATTCTTCCTGGCCAAGGAGGCTGAGGAGAGACTAGAAAGATTAAGAACCATCCTGGCCGCCGCATTTTGTACTATCTGTAAGCACTGAATAAGATTCTTATTAATGCCTGAGTAAAGTGCATTACAATAATTAAGTCTCGAGGAGACGAGAGCCACAGTGACTTGCTTCCGAGCTTCAGGAGAGAGGTAATGAGCGATCTTTCTCAAAATCCTGATGATACCACAGCAGGTGGAAACCGTCCTACTGACCTGACAGTCGAAGTAGAGCGAGGTATCTATCAGCACACCCAGGTTCCTGGCAGATTGAGAGGGAAGGGGACAAACCCCAAGGGAAGATGGCCACCAGTCACTCGACCAAATATCCTGGTCGCCCCCAAAGATCAGAACTTCTGTCTTCTCTCCGTTTAACTTCAAGGAATTCTGAATCATCCATTGAGAGACTGCATCCATGCAATTCCTGAAGTTAAGAGCGGAGAAACTCACTGAATGGGAGAGGGAGACCATGATCTGGGTGCCATCAGCGTATGACAGTACATCTAACCCAAAAGATCTTACTAACCTGGCGAGTGGGGCCACATAAATGTTAAAAAGAGTGGGGCTCAGGGAAGATCCCTGAGGGACCCCACACTGTACAGGTTTGGAAGGGGAAAGGAATTCACCGAGCTTCACCCTCTGTTCTCTTTGGTTAAAAAAAGAGGTCAGGAGGCTCAAAGCTGCGCCTCGAACACCAATCTCCCTGAGACGTGCGACCAGGACAGAGGGAGACAAGGTGTCGAAGGCTGCCGTAAGGCCGAGCAGGACCAAGAGGGTAGTCTGGCCCGTGTCGACCTTCGAGCGGATGTTATTAATGACCACCGTAAGGGCGGACTCAGTGCTGTGAGCTCTGCGAAAACCGTGTTGAGATGAGTCTAGCAAACTGGAGTCATCCAAAAAGGAGCTTAGGTGAAAGTTAAGGTGTGACTCCAGTATTTTTGCTGGTGTGGGAAAGCAGAGATATAGGGCAGAAGTTCTTCATATCCCCAGGGTCCAACGAGGCCTTTTTAAGGAGAGGTTTAACAACCGCCAATTTCCAGGAAAGTGGAAAAGTTCCTTCCATAATTGCTAGGTTCATCACCTCAAAAAGGGGGTTGATCAACACCTCCCTACACTTCTTGAGTATCTTAAGAGGGCAGGGATCCAGAGGGGAACCAGGGGCGTAACACAGGCCCCTGCAGCCCCCGCAGTGCGGGGGGGCCTCTGCGCTCCAGGGGCCCCAAGGGGCCCCGGCCCCTTCTGCTGCCGCGGTGCCTGCAACCTCTAAGAGCCATTTCGACCTGAGCAGGCCTGCCTTCAGCAGTCAATGCGTTACTGGCTGTGTCTCAGTGTGGGTGGGATAATGGATAAACGTCACTTCTTCATCAGATTCCTGCTGCAAGCGCCGATGATTGATAGCCTGACGTCATGACCCCAAGTAGTTAACGCAAGCCAGTCAGGTGTCGACTTGGGGCGGGGGGGGGGGGGGTTCTAACTCACATCCGGCGGCTGCCACCAGAAAGAGGGAAGCTTCGAGGAAGGACTGGCGCGGCTCCGCCCTAGCTTGTTTGCCAGCTGCGTCATATAACTGAAAGAAACCTGTTTGAAAGAGTTTCTCTCACGTGAAGGGAGGACTCATAACTTTTGACAGATGCACTATGCAGTAGGAAGAGAAGCTCCGATGAAGGATGAAATGGCAAAGGCTGCATATATACAGTGAGTGTGTGTTACAAAAATGGTTTCGGTTTGCTACCGAGTACTCGCTGTTCTTTAGTTTAACTATTGCAAGTAAGTGTTAACTAGCTCTACTCGCAGCAGCAGCAGCAGGCTTGTTGGTGGGAGTGCAACTCTCAAGATGCATCTGGTGCGCCATATAAAGATATTTTTAATAATTGTCAAATAATGCATTTCTGGCAAAAAAAAATAAGCCACCTGTTTGACACACATTTCGGACAGGTAGTGCATCAGATGATTCAATCTTTCAAGACCAGACACATTTCTCAAAAGCATGAATCTTAAGCAGCCGGAAATACATTTGTATCCGTCAGGAAAGTATGTGTCTTGTAATAGGGCTGATGGATAGCAAAAGCGTTATAAATAACGTGTTACTGACTTCCATTTCGGTGGTACTTCGTTTAACGGTCTGTGTAGGATAGCCATGTCACTGTTCGAACTCACAGCAGAAGTAAGCAGTGAGAGTTTAGCTTACCTAGCAGTTGACTTCCTGTAGGGAAATGACCATGATAACTAATCATTGTACCAGGTAAAGAACACATCCGATTGTTTTGTAATATTTTTTTCAAGATGTAATGCACATTATATATATATTTGCCAGTGTATGTCTGTCGAGAACCTGATACTTTTTGTTCCTGAAAATAACATACTTTCCCAATTGCTGCAAACATTTGCCACTGTGCTGGCATTAGATGTGAAGATACTAGTATCGTATGCCAGGCAGTGTCTTTCTGATGCTGCTCAGAAGTTCCTGGCAGCTGTGGTGCTGCTCAGTTATGCCACCGGAAGCTGCTGCTGCTCAGATAGCCCTGTGGTTTCATTCAATTATGGGCTGTAATGAAGCTCTCTGTTCAGTTGCTGTGCAAATCAATTTCCCCATGTGGTGCAGCTCAGCTACAGCTCTTTTTGACTATTAAAATATCGCAATTTCCCCATGTGTAACTTTGGTGGCTCACTAACTCCTGTGGCACTGCTCCTTTATGCCAAATGCATTTACACCTCTTTGACTTCATTGTGCAGTTCACCTGTGAGCTTCAGCACAGGTCCTGTAGGCATCTGTTCAGACTAACTATGCCCTGTGGTATGGCAAAGTATAACCTGGATGTATTTGCACTGGGTAAATAGGTCGAAATTTGGAAAAGCGTGCACGCTTCGGTAAAACCGCATCCACTTGTTATTCTCCATTGCAAACTCAAGTCATGCTCCATGCTCAAGTCTGGTCTGTAGGCCGATGTGACGTTAGACTTTTAGCTTTCGAGTGCTTTTTGGAGGGTTGGTGGAGCTCATTGGTGCAGGGTATGAAATTGGTATCACAGGGCATAGTTCAGATATGTATGTGGAGTGTAGGAAGGAAATCTTTACTTCTCAATGAAATTCCAGACGTTCAGCTTAAAACTTGGTGCCAGGTGTACGAATGCTTTTTCTGGTCACAAACTCTGTGATTCGAAAATGTTTTCTTTTTACTGCACTAAACACATTTAGCAATTCGGTAAGATGTTATCAAATCGCCAAATGGGTTTAGGAAACTGTTTAGAATCACTATTTGGAACAGGCGTATATAGGGCTTCATTTCCAAACAGCAATTTATAATGGTATGTATTAATGTTTGGGACAGTAAACCATAAACAAAACATTAACATTTTACTGACTACTGAAAGATAGTGATAACCCGATCTCAAATTGGACGAGGTCCTTCAAGAAATTGGATTATTAATTGGTAAAGGTGACTACAGACTTCAAGGAATATTCACAACTCTTATAAGGGTAAACCTTCAAAGTCAGCTACTTAACCTAAGTTCAACCGCCTGGTAGCATTGGCACAGAGCAGACAGGCTTACACTAGGGCAATGTGTATGGTATTTATGCAGTATCAAAACAGTAATAATGTCGAACTGCAACACAATAAGAAGACCAAACCAAATTAGAGGAACAGAGTAAAATTTAATAAAACAACATATAGATGACAAAAATACAGCAAGGGGAAGTGGACATATGAATTTAAATGTTTTAATTAGGAATAGCTCAAATAAGCATAAAGTGCCAATAAAAGTCAATGGCTGAAATATTCTGGGACCTAGTTGCAAAATGAGGCTGAACACGATGGAGTATGGTCAGAAACTCCAACCAGGTTTGTCGTGGTCGAAGATTTTACCTTCTGACTTTAGTCCTCTAAGTCACAATCCACCACAAGGTGACGCTTCTAAAGCCCCCCGGGACCTTAGGGAGACACTTAAAGACTCACAGGGTGTCAGACAGAGGCCAAACAGACAAAGTCAAGTACAGCTCTTGTTGCTACTGGACAGCTGAGCAGTTGCAGGAAAAGGCCTCTCATAGCTTGTTGTATACCTTTTAAATTTAACAGGAGGTCAGCCGTATGCCATTAGAGTCCACTTCTTTGTCCTGAGTAAAAGAGGGGTGTTCAATTCCAGTCTTCTTGACTTTTCTCATTTCTCAGAGAGCAACAGATATCAAGTTTAGTCCTCTTCTGATTTTGCACATGTCAAGAAGTGTTCTGAAGTGGGTGCCTGGAGGTGCCACATTGATGTCTGACTAAAGATAGTGGGTAGGAATTACCCCTGGGCATACCCTAACTAACCCAGTAAAAGATCTCATGGCCAACCATACTCAATCTGGGCATTTTCAAGATGGTGGAAGTCTTCGGTTACACTAAACTTGGGCTTTGACGGCTGAGGGTGTGCGTGGAAAGCGTACTATGGTAATACCTTTCACATTTAACACTAAAATCCAGTTTGAGGCAGCCACTGTATCCTTAATAAACCTGGACACAGATGTCTGGTAGAGCGAAGTGTGGATTTCCAGAAACCATACAGTAGATACACAAGAATTTCTTTGACATCCTGTTCTCGACCTTTTTAGCGCACCCCCTGTGTTATTTGTAAACCCCAGCAGACCTGTCATGCAGGGTGTTACACTCTAGCAGGATTTGACACTGTAATATAAAAAAGGCCTACTTGGTTGAGGGGGACAATGGACAGCCCAGCGGTCGGCTAACATTTGCCTGTGACAGGGGTAGCCTCTTTGAATTGTTTCCTAAGTGTTATAAGTAAAACCCCAGCATACCTTTCAAGCAGGATTTGACATTCAAACACACTTTGATGCTGGAATGTCAAAAAGGATGCTCACAGCTCCACCCTGCATATTCTGTCAAGTTCCGATCGGTCATCTCTTCCCATTCAGGTCCGCCTTTCAATTTCTCATGGGAGACATTTCACACTCATTTACACCTATTCAAATGCTAACTAGTGACTGGCAGAAGTGGGAGAGCAAATGGAGATGAGCGTTCAGAGACTTCTGGCTGGGGAAAGGTAACTTTCTAAAGGTTACTTTTCCTTAATATTTATTAAAAATCAGACTGAAAAATAGTCCTTTAATTATAGTTAGTCCCATTATTCGAGATACAGTTTTAGGATTTTATTCTGTACTCTGTGTTATGATTTTCATCTGTTTCTACGTTGGACAGCTATGACTACCACAGTGATAGATAGCTTTTGTATGATAATACATGTAAAGACATGTTATCATTGAATATCTACACGTCCTACTTTTAAACAGCATGCACCCAACCTTTTCGGTGACCAGGCCTGCATATGCGTGTCTTATTAATATTTAAAAGGGAGGTTTTAAACTGTAAAAAGCTTTTATTTTGACATGTCAAATTTAAGGTTTTATACTGCTACAATCAGGCTGCGCTGGTATGCCTGATGCCAGGTTTTACACTGTCACTGTAGTAGATGGCACAATAGGTGCTTCTGTCCACTAATGACATTGAACTTACAGGCCCTTGGTACACTTTGTACCATATACTATGGACTTTTAGGTAAGTTAAATATACCTATTTGGTATGTGACAATTCAACCATGTTTAGAGGAGGAGTACTGACTCTTTCTACTGGTTAAGTGGGGTAAGGTGTACAGAGTTCTAGAGCCAGCAAAAATATAGGGTCCAGCAAAAGATGTTAAATACCAGGTCACCATGTAGAAAAGGTGAATTTCCTACAGGTCCTCAACATACCCCTTCCCGTTACAAAATACTACAGGATTTGCCAATAGTCATTGCACAAATTGCGTCCACTTTTTGTGAATCCTGTCGTATTACATCTGGCCCTTAGTTCTTTGGTTAATGTAAATAAGCAGTTATCCTAGTGGCCTATTGGGACTTGGGCCCACTGGAAATATCATGAAAGGTCAATGGTCTAAAACCGGCTTTATAGCAACAATCTGTTACAGCTACAGATGAAAATAATTGTGCACACTAGACAGCTCAGAGATATAGTCAAATCAAATTTGGATTGGTGCCAAGAGACAAAACATGAGCTGGTGATTGCTTTGGACTCAACAAAGGCTTTTGAAAATAGAATGCATACAAGGATCTGGATGGGTCACACATAACACAAGTAGAAAAAAGAAAGCATTGACAAAGCTGATAGGTATCCTCTTTGGGACATTCTGGTTTTGCCGATAGTTTTACCAATATGATACTGTATATTCACTGTATATTTTACATAAGTAAAGACTTTGATATTGATAACATTTGTAAAGTCTCTTTAGTGTAATTTTGAATTGTAATTATAATTTACTAAATATGAGCAAAACAAAGATGTCTGGTCTAAAATATGCTGAGCAATTGTGTTTTCCAATGCTTGTGTGGTACATGTGAGAGGAGTCGCATTTAGGTTTCCAGGTGAGTTCTGGTTGTGAGAGGGTGTTCATGTTTGGGCATGACTGGAGCTCAGGAGCTGAGGCTGAAGGCAGTGTGGGTCAGTGGGCCGTCACATTGTTCATATTACATGATCCCCCAATCCTTAGCCTCTCTATATTGTGCACATAGTAATGGTCACATATGTCCCATTTATAATTACCATTTCAAATTATTTACAAGAAATCATGGTTGTAGCATCTTTATATCTAACAGTTAACAAGCAATCACAGTGCCAATAGATCGGCCTTGTTTTAGGTGTATGTTTATTGTTATGTGATATGTCTGGAATCAAGAGCAGAAAATCATCAAGAGGCGCCTTAATACTGGTAATGCAGCATGACGTGTAAAGAAAGCACAGGATTATAGTACACGTTTGTTAAGCCGCACTTTTAAATACTTGGACCACACCCCTTTTAGAGACCTCTCCCCCATCCCACCCTTTTCTCATTACTTAACTCCTTCGACGCTCATGACGAGCTCAGCTCGTCATGGTGTACACCTCCATACACTCATGACGAGCTGAGCTCGTCATGAACAATGGGGATCAAAGCTTTCCAGCACAGGAGGAAAATAACACTAGCATCGATGGTGTTAAAGGAATGTGGGCCTTACTAGGCTGTAGCCTAGGGACTGCTAACATTCTTTCCTCTCTAAGGTGAGACCAAACAATTGTAATGTAAAACTGTTGAATCCTTGAAGTCACATCTAAAACTTGTGGAGCAGAATGGAGCGACTATTTAGCAGTGTCTATGAGAGGGCAGAAGCACAGCTGGGGTGAGTAGTTCACTTCAGTAATAGATAGGAAGGGGCCTGACCTTCTCCACTGTGACACCCCTGGCCGTGATTGTAGGTCTCAGGGGCCTCCCTGAGGGCCACTGTGCCCCTTTAGAGATGGTGCTGATGCATTTGTTCCCCAGCGTTGTTGATCCAAAAGTCGTGCAGTTTATATACTCTCTGACAAAGCTGATCCAGTTATCCTCAGCTTCTTTGGGGTTCAAGTGCAAAGGGAGAAACACAGGTGAGAGATTGCAACGTGGAGCGTCGGGGGTGCTGGGCAGAATACGACGAGCGGGAATCCTATTCATGGAAGAGAAGGGGTTTAGGAAGCGGCAAGGCGGCATGCGGAAGCGACAGAGAGCAGGGCAGATGCAGCACGATGGGCCCTAGTATGTTGGAAGCTGTACGGAGGAGAGCAGGGTGGAAAGCAAACTAATGGGGAGATTGAGCAGCAGGGAGCCCTGGTGGGGGAAATGTAAATGGGTGAGCGAGTAATGGAGCGGGTCAGGGAGGGACACATGGGCACAAGGGAGAGCGCAGATGGTGAAGAGACAGTTGGAAAACATATGCACTCTTTAGGAATGGTTAAAAAAAGAAAAACGTAGTGCCTGAAAAGTGAGCAGTGGAATGTGCCAAGTAATGCGTCCATGGTGCAAGGGAGTGACAAATATGAGAAGAAGGACAGCCCGTTCAAGTTTACAAGTAAGAAGACAGCAAATGTGAGTTACAATAAAATCAACCAATGGTAAGCAATAGGTGGGTTCTAAACCCATTGGAAGCAAGGGATACGTTGTACAACAGACAGCGTATGTGCTGTCTAGTAGGTGAGAACTAATGAGAGATACAGATGTGATTCGATCATTTTATTTAGACCAAATTAATTGTTTATTCAAAGGAACCCTGGCCAGGGTCTAAGACTTGACCATATGTCTTCTTCAAAGCAGGTTTTTGCCTTCACTTGTATGGCCATCTATAACAGAAGTTGGGTTCATTGATAGTTACACTCCATTAGGACTGAAAAAGGAGAGTCAGGGATTTATGTACAGTGCAACCCTTTCGCAGTTACAACCAGGGGCCTAACACAGGCCCCCGCAGCCCCCAAGCTCCAGGAGGCCCTCTCAGCACGGCACTTCAGCCGGAGAGCACCTGATAGAGTCCGGAGGGGCCCCCTCCACTTACCTTGCAGGGGGGCCCCCTGAAGTTTCGTTACGCCACTGAGGGGAACCCGATTTGGTTTTATAAAGAAGCAGGTTAATCCTTTCCAGGGTAAGAAGAGGGAAGTTTAAAAGGCTGGGGCAGGGATCATTCGGCCGGCAGTCAGGAATGGAAGGGGCAATGAAAGGGGGTGCAACCAAATTAACATTAAGTGATTGTAGTGATGTATAGATATCAGCTATTTTAGT
The DNA here is from genome assembly GCF_964263255.1 of Lissotriton vulgaris. Taxonomy (NCBI): domain Eukaryota; kingdom Metazoa; phylum Chordata; class Amphibia; order Caudata; family Salamandridae; genus Lissotriton; species Lissotriton vulgaris. The sequence continues at coordinate 2,004,473,231 of NC_141691.1, read as the reverse complement.
ATGAAAGAAGGTGGAGATCTTATCACAGAGCTCCTGAGAGCCCACTAAGGGGTCCGAGGTCTGAGAAACAGAAAGGGAGTCTACAATCTTGAACAGATCTCTGGGAGAGTTGAGGGAGGCCGTCAAGTTAAGAAAATGAGCCTTCTTTTCCTCAATTATGGCCAGTTTATATTCTTTAAGGAGGCGTTTGTGAATATCTCTCTCCTTAGGATCAAGGTGAGCCTGCCAACACCTCTCCTGTTTTCTACAGCCCTGCCTTAGCAACCTAAGGGAGTCGGAGAACCAGGGTGCCGAGGGTCTCTTTCTGGCAGAGTAGTGCTGTTTAGCAGGGGTCAAGATGTCTACTGCTCCCGAGATGGAGTTGGATAATTCGAGAGCAGCGGCATCAGTATCCCTCAGGATGAGAGGCCTCCGTCTGTTCATGAATGGAGCAAGTGTCTCGTTGTTGACCACCCTAAAATTCCTTCTTAGTTCCCAGTTACTACGGTCAGTGGAGATGGGGATGAAAAGAGAGAATTTAAGCTCCAGCGGAACGGCCAGATGGTCTGACCCATGCCAGAGGGATGGATAGGGGAACCTATCTTTAATCTGGGATCATTAGAGAAAACTCCATCCAGCGCGTGGCTGGCAGAATGGGTGGGACTATCAACAAGTTGGCTCAGGTCATACGAGGCTAACGTTTCCACCAAATAAGAAGTATCACTGGAGTTCGAGTTTTCAAGGTGATAATTGAAGTCACCCAGCAGGGTGATGTTAGATCCGTCAATAAAAGATTCTAACATCTTTGGTAGTTCATGATTAAAGGCCGACCTGGGGCCAGGAGGCCTGTAGAACAAAAGGCCGGAGAAAGAAACAGTGGGCGTAGAATTAAGAGAAAAATACATAGCCTGAAAAGAATCTGTGGAGGTGGACAGGTGTTTGGTACGACAGACAGAGGAACTTTTATGTAATATACCCAGTCCTCCTCCCCTTCGCCCAATTCTGTCCATTCGAGATAAAGTATAGCCCTCAGGAATAGCATCAACAAGCTCGGGACCTGAGGATTCCGACGCCCAGGTTTCCGTAATGAATACCCAGGACGGTTTCCTGGAGGAAACAAAGTCTTTAAAGGCGATGTTATTTTTAATTAATGATCTAGTATCAATAAGGAAACCCTCTTCAATAACCAGGGAAGGAGAATCAGGAATCTCAGTAGTGTACAGTGCAGAGCGCATGCAAAGTCAGAAAAGGAAGGAGAAATGAAAGCATTTCTCCTTCCTTGCACCTAGTTTAAAAGGGCGCAGATTTCTCACGCTAAACACAATCTACTGTATTTAATAAATTGGGTTTAGTGTGAAAAACCTTCGGTCGTTATATAGGAACACCCATGCACCACCCTTGACACGCCCATTTCGCATTACTTTTACGTTATTTCCAGCACTAAACAAGTTTAGCGCTGGAAAGTAAATTAGGAAAAAAAGATTTTGCGCTATTTTTGTGTCACTTTTGTGATGCAAACACAGCACAAAATCTTAGCAAATCTCTCCCTGTGAATTTTGGAAAGCTTGTGTTGTCTAGTATTCTCTGCAAATATCTTTTTGATAGCCAATGTAGCTGCCTTCATTCAGAGGTGAGGAATTATGAAAGAAAGACAAATCTTTTAACATGAATTGTTGTATATTTATTTAAATTAAATCCAGAAGCATCTATTGTTGTATCTGAATGGATTGCCAAATTGTCAAGTCACACTAAGTAGCAGTGCTGCTTCTCTATGAATAAATAAACACGCCACCTTTAGTGCCTTTTGCTCATGGGTGTTAGAGACAATCCAGGCCACAATTTCCAAAGTGAAGGGTCCCTGCCACTTCGGTGATCCAGGCCTGCTCCACGAGCACCAAGCATGAACTACCGGTGGTGCCAGGCACAACAGCCAGATAGAGGCGGACACCAGGTGGTAGCTGCTAGACATTCAGCAGGTGCTGTGGTACCAGGGCCCAGGGCTACTCCATCCATTTTATGCCTGTATTGTACCACCAAATTGGGATTAGGAGGACACTTTTCCTTGCATTTACTGTGGCCCCCTTGCTGTGCCACTGGTTGACATCGGTGGTTGTTGGTGCGGGAGCATGGGTCCCTGGTGTTGGCAGCCAGGCCTGTGTGCCCTGTAGGACATAAGATGCTGACCTTCAAGATTAGCGACACTGGACAAGGCGGGTCCTGTAAACAAACTCTTGTTAAGTGTCAGGAGGAAAGCCTGGTGAGCAAACAGCCAATAGAAAGAATGATGAAGAGAACTTCCTGGTTAAATGCGGTCTGCTTTGAGGAAGCCATGCTACACTTTATGCAAATACTTCCTTTAACAGTGTTTTTTATTATTGGCATTATAAGTTGATTACTCTTCGCAGCCCAGAAGGTGAATCATTTCCAGTTTATTTGCTCTCCTCAGTTCTGCTGCAATGTTTAGTTTTGCCCGCAGTGGTGTTCTTTGGAAGAGATGGCGCCGCCCTTGTCGTGTGCAAACACTAACATTGCTACCTAGTGTGGTGTCCTTTGCCGGAGGGATGCCAGAATGAATGGCATTGCCTCATTTGGTGAAGTATTACCAGATGTATCCTTTTCTACACAAGAACCAGTAATATATTGCTGTGATTGCATTTAGAGTCAGACTTCTGCAGTTAGGAGCCTGTTCACAAACTGCATTTTGTACCATGTTTGGTAGTAGTACTGTACACACATACTACAAAATGCTATTCACTAACCTACAGGTGGAGGTCTGCGCCTCTTCTTCTTCTGTCTTTTCTTTGCGGAGAACTTCACCCATGTACACGTACAGTTTAGTAGGAAAAGTGGGAGCACTGGGTGGTGGGGCCGGAAAATGTGGAATATTTACGACTAAATGGGAGAGTTTTGGTAATTAGGAGTGCTTACAGGAGGGTTAGGGAAGAACCTATGGAGGGACACACACCCACCCACATTAGAGTATGCCCCTTGCTATTCACAAATTACACTTATACAGTTACTAGAACCAAAAAGGACCCATAACAGTAATACTTCAGGTCATACCAGGAATAAGTCCAGCTCCACCCATGGCCGCTCACAGGCTTTGCAACACCTTCCCATAGAGAATATTGGAGGTAGGGACTTCAAATAAAACACCGATGGAAATAGTTACAATAAATCACTTTATTTCAACTTTTAAAAAATACATATGTATATATATTTATATATGCAAAAAAGAAGCAGACCTTAGTTTAGCATGAGAGCAGCTTCTTTATAGAGAACCCTACCACACCAGGGACACTCTAAATGTACTCTCTTCAAATATCTGCTTTTCTAGCAAAGTTTTAAGCGTGGGATTAGTACGGTGCCATCCATGCAGAGCTGGAAAGGGATAGAAGCCTTTTACCACTCCAGGTGCAGTATTACAGCTTTGCATTGGTAATATACCATCCAAACTAACCTGGATGAATAAAAGCATCCCTTGACATGTGTTTTACGTTTTTTCCTAGTGCCATTACCCCCTGGTTCCTGGTGAGTGTAGTACAGGATTTCACCCTTGCATCAAAGTTCATCATAATTTTTACCAAAGCTGGTCCAGTCATTTCCGTATGCCTATACCTCTGTGTTTCTGGTTTACTCTGTCATCGGTAGAGCATTATTCTGGGGTTGCTGGACATGCTGCCACAAATTTCCTCTGGTCGCACCCATACATACCCAGACAGAATTCAAGTGCATTATCATATGATATACATTGGGAGTGTCAGCAACATCTTGGTGCTACATGTCAGCGGCCCTGAGGAAGTCCTTTCAGACGAAACACTTGTTGCTTGTACTGTTTCCATCCAAAACAATCATTTCATCCAAGTCAATTCCATCATATGTATAAACAACGAAATTCAAAGGATTGTGATACATTTTTTTTGAATGTCAGAGCTCCAAAAACAATCATAATATTATCAGAAATTTGTACATTTTACAAACATTGAGAAGAAACTTCTTCTTTCTTCAAAATATAAATGAATGTATTTTATTTCAAATGTCTGTATGCTCCACATATTAACGGTTATGTGTATTATAGTTACCAAGATCGGTCAATGAAATGGGAGATCATGGCAAGAGGGCATAAACTGTGGCTATTTAAACACTTGGGGTGAGTTGTCATTAAGAATAAAATTAGGGAGTTATTTGATAAAAAAAAGCCTGAAGCTATCTGAAAACAAAAATGAGGTCTCTAGCATGGCATAAGGCTCAGGGGCAAATATTAGATGTGATTGTGGCACAAGATGGGGGAATGATTTGAAGCAATCCTGGAGAGGGTCAGTTTGAAGAATAGGATTGAGTCACTTGAAAGAGAAACTTTATTTGATCGATACGACATTACTAGAAGGGCTGCAGGTATCAACAGTGCTTAATTTGAGCTGGTGGTTTCCAGTGCTTGACACTGGCACTCATGACAGCTGCCACATGGTGGTGCTTTTTGTATAATTTAGAGATGAGCAGAACTGCAATTTTTTAATAAATCAGTATGCATTAAAAACAACTAATACCTGTTGCGCAGGCTATTTTTATAGCTTTGAGCGCCTGGAATAGTCTGAATTGTCACACTTGTAGCCAGGGTTGGATTGGGATTGTAATCGGCCCGGGCACGCAAAAAAAAAAAAATCGGCTCACATTTGCAAAATCACTCCTCAAATCACTGCTTTGGCGGAATCTTATAAAAAAACTTTAGGAGTGGGGTAAACAAATTGCACACGTTAGTTTACAGTGGTGAAACAAGTTAGGCCACTTCTACTCAGGCCCCCCGCCCCAACTCAGTATGTGCACACATTAATGGGCTGGCCAGCGAGACAAAGGGAGTAACACCTCTGCCTGATGCTAAACGGAGGTAATGACGAGCGCCCATCTGTCTCCAGAAAGGCCACTCAGACACCCACTGGGCCGCTGGCTGTATTCGAACAATAGAGACAGCGCCCAAATGCCCCCCCCCCCCCCAGACTGCTCAAAAAAGCAGCCGACAGCAGAACTCGGACACCGGCCCCTCAGTGATTGCCCGAATGCCCGCGTTACCAATCCGACGCTGCTTGTAGCAGCCTGCTGGTTATTCGTTGTGTAGGTAGTGACATTGGCAATGCTGGCAGTGGCAATGGACGGTGCAAACTGCAGTGGCCTTCTGACGAGAGCCCTGGCACTTATTGTTTTTACAAATTAAGCAGTGCCATGAAGTAGTGACATACTTCTGAAACACTCACACTACTTTCAAGCACAAAAGAGGTGGAAGAGCAACATTAGGTGTGACTATTGCCTCTTTCCGCTTGAAGCAGAGGGGATGTTTTCAGGAGGTGTAGGGCATACCCCTACAACCTCCATGAACGACAGCCACAATGGTGAGGTTGGTCTCCAGTGGATTACAGAATTTCTGTCACATCCACTGTATGTGAGATGCATTACCTGAAGCACGGGTCTTCATGCTAAAAATTGGTTGTAAAACAACAATAGATACAGACAACTACAGCTTTATAACCAAAACCCAAACTTAAATAATGAAAAAACGACACATGGTCTACAGAAACCACCTCTATTTGTAAAACCACACTGTAGAGAATGATCTGATAGTCTTTTCAGTTCAGAAAGATTTTATTAGGTTAAAGGAATACAATGATGCACATAATATAAATCATATAAAAACAAAAAGAACAATGAAATCAATGAAATTACACGCAATGCATCAGTTAGACTGGAATGAAGTCTAGGATGTAAAACAAAACAATCCGATATCAGAAATACAATCTAAAGAATTATAGCTTATGTTATGTTACATAGAAGAAATTACAAATAGAACTATAGTGTAACACAAAGGAAGTCATGGAGGTTTAGTGACTTCTTGTTGTCGGGGAGTAAAGGCAACAGAATGTTTAGCACTAGCATCGATGAAGAGTACAACTGGTTATCACAGGTTTAAACGTTTGGGTTGTAAGTGTGAGGGATACACAAATGTGGTGTCTAACCTATGATTATAACAGACAGCATACCACCATGCTTGATATGAGAGTTTGGTAAAATCCTTCCAGTTCCTCGTTATTTATTGAAAGGCTACTGCTAATAAAAGGTCAATTATTTTTACACTAGTGACAGCATTATTCCAAAAAGGGGATAGGCTACCTAAAAAGATGTGTGTGATAGAAAAAGGATGGTTAGAATGGAAAATCAAATTAAGTTGTGTTCACACTTTTTCCCAAAAATTCGGACAAACTTGCATTGAAAAAGCAAATGGAATAAGTCAGTATGTGGCATAGAACAAGACCAGCAATTATATGGAGTTTCAGAATGAAATGAGTTGAGAGCAAGAGAAGAGAATAAAGGCCTGTTATATATAAAGAAGAGCGTTTGCGTTGTGTTTGCAGCCCTAGATGATTTCCGCAGTTTAAGCCAGATTTTATCCCAAAATTCTGCAGTCCAAGAAGAGCCAAGTTCCTTTTCCCATAGCAACTCTATCTTAGTTTTACCTCTTGGTATATGTAAAGTATGTAAGAAATTATATATAATGGAGGCTTTAGATTTGCAAAGTAGTAAGGAGTGTAATTTATCAGTGCGAACAATTTCAGAACTGATAAGAGAAGCTGAGCCAATGTTGTAGGCGGGCAGTTTGGATAGCTTGTATTAAGAGAGAGTATTTAGAGCTAAAGGATAAAGGGAAACCAAAGGCGATACAAGCTTGTGAAAAGGGTAAAATCAAGTCTTGGTTATACAATTGATTCACTCAGATCAGTCCTCGCTGTCTCCATGCTCTCCAGAAAAAAGGTTTATTCTTGCTTAAAATGTGTGAATTGTGCCATATCGGAAAGTCAAGGAAGGATGTCGAAGAAAGGAGTGGGAGAAGTTTAGAAGTGTGCTTAAGAATAGGGATGAGAACAAACTGCTGTTTGCATGTAAAGGATAAATATTCCTGAAAGGAAAAAGTAGAAATGAAAGAACGTTCTAACGTGGTCCAAAGAGGACAACGCGTTGAGGGTTCAGAGAGCCTGTGTGACGATTGGGTCAGGATAAAGGATTTATGGTAAAGAGCAAAATCAGGAAAGTTCGTCCCTCCCTCTGATTTTGGACGAGTCAGTTTGTGAATGGACATACAAGACTTCTTGTTCCCCCATAAAAAAGAAGATAAGATGGAGTTAATCTTCTTAAAATATTTAAGAGGAATCAGCAAAGGAATGTTAGAGATCGTATGAAGGACTATGGGAGAAAGCATCATTTTTATGGTGTCCATGCGGCCCCACCACGATAGATATAAGGGATGCCATTTTGTTGTTAAAGTAGATAGTCTTTGTGCACAGTTGTCCAAGCAACGTGAAATTGTCCCTGCTAAAGATGAGGTAAAATGTAGACCTAAATATTTGATGGATTGGGGGCTCCAAGAAAAGCCTGAAGAAGTATACTCAGCACTGAAAGGGTATTTTGTCAAAGGCAGGATTTCACATTTGTCTTTATTCAACTTGTATGCAGAGACAGACTGAAAGGAATCCACCTCTTGTAAGAAAGCAGGAAGAGAAGTTTGGGGTTGCGAAAGAAATAAAAGCACATCATCAGAATATGCTGCCATTTTGATGCTTGTTTCTTTAAAGGTAAAGCCATGGATATTATCATGTTGACGAATCCGGAGTAAGAAAGGTTCTAGAGCAATATTAAAAAGAAACTGGGAAAGAGGACATCCCTGTGGAACTCCTCTAGCAAGGTTAAAATAAGAAGAGATTCCGCCATTTGCCGTTACAGCTGCTCTTCGATTGCAGTATAAAATAGAGATTAGAGTCCTAATTTTTGGGCCAAAACCAAACCAATGAAGCGTACAGAAAAGGTAAACCACTCAACTCTATCAAATGTCTTTTCTGCATCCAAGACAATGGCCGCTAGAGAATGAGATACTTGTGAGGCCTTGGATAGGATATCAAAGAATAAACGTGTGTTATCTGAAATGAGTCTCTCCTTAACAAAACCAGATTGTTCAGACCCTAATAGATCAGGCATGTAAGATTCCAAACGTGAAGCTAAAGCTTTCGAAAAAATGTTATAATCGATGTTGACTAGGGAAATGGGTCCATAGTTTTTACAATGCTGAGGATCCTTACCTTCCTTAGGAATAAGGCAGATTAAAGCATCAGAAAAAGAACCAGTAGACGCACCAGGCTGTAAAAAGGTAAGTATAAGGGTATGCAATTTGGGGATCAATAAAGAAGCAAAATGAGTGAAAAATTCTACAGTGAAACCATCTGGGCCAGGGGCCTTATCTAATTTAAGGAGCTTTAAAGCAGCATGAAGTTCTTTTAATGTAATGTCAGATTCAAAAAGAGAGAGGTCTGGGTGTGAATCAGCGGGGTAATGGATACTGAAGAGAAATTGAGAAATAGAGTTATCCGGAGATAGATATTCAGATGTATACAAAGTTTTATAAAATTGATGGAATTCATTCAAAATGTCCTCATCCTTAAATTTTAGCGAGTTGTCGTTACTTAAAATAGACTCAATGTTAAGTCATTTTGTTTAACCTTCAAATAATTAGCCAATAATTTCCCAGCTTTATTCTGACCTCCATAAAATTTAGTGCTAGATTTAAGAAGGTAATTTGAAGCATTATTGGTGGTATCTTGATTGAATTGAAATTTGATTTTTAGGAGTTCCGCCAAACAAGTCTTAGATTTGGAAGAATAATAAGAATGTTCTAATTTCTTAATTTTGGTAAGTAAGGCATTAGTGATTTGCTTAGCTTTCTTATGTTTGTTAGAAACAAAACGAATAATAAAATCCCTAGCGGAGGCTAGGGATTTTGTTTGGGATTAAAAGCATCCCAACTACCTGAAAGGAGATATCTTCTGTTTGGTTAATAATAAAATATTCATGAAAAAAAGAAGTAAAGGATGATGTAAAAAATGGGTCTAATAGGAGCGCGTTATTAAAACGCCATTTACGAGACAATTTGGGTTTATGTAAAACATCAAGGTGTATTGCGACGGGGGCATGATCAGATATCAGTATAGAGTCAATATCTGCGTTCAGTAATGACAGAGATGTTGTGAGAAACAAAAATATAGTGTAATCGTGATTGAGTCTGATGAGCCGGTGAGTAGAAAGAATATTCCCTTGATGTAGGGTTACAAAGTCTCCAGGCATCTATAAGTTTATGCTGTTTAATGGTGTGTAAAAAAGTTTTGTGAGACCTATGGGGTGTAAAGGGAGCTGAGGAGTTGCGATCCAGAAATGGGTCTAAAATCTCATTGCAATCACCTGCAAGGATAAAATTATCTTCATAACAATGTGTGATTTGTTGGGCCAGAGAACCCCAGAAAGAAGGGTCACCAATTGTGGGCGCATAAACATTCAATAAAGAGACCAGAACATTATCAGCAACAAATTTAACAAATACCCATCTACCATTGTGGTCTGCGTTATGTAATAGAATCTTAATGGGAAGGGTTTTACGAAAAAGAGTAATAACACCATTGCTTTTGCCATCACCCAGGGAAAAGAGAACGACCCCTACCCATGCTCTTTTGAGTGTAGCAGATTCCTCAGAGGTTAATTTATTATTTATTATTATTATTATAGGGGTTTGTAAAGCGCCTGGTGACGCCTCCCGGCGTGTCCCCGCGCTGTGGAGAGAGAAATATTAGACGGGTGGAACCAGAGCAAAGCCATTAGAGAGTAAAAAGATAAGTTTTTAACAGTTTTCTAAAGGATGTCTCATTTTTATCCTGAGACAATGTATGCAAGCAATATCTGCCCCTAGTTTAGCCAAATGTGTCAGGACTGTCTGACGTTTAATAGGGGAGTGTTAAACCTCTGACATTCCAAGAAATAATTTTTAAAGGCATACGATAAAACTGTAAACATATGAAGAATTCCAGTAAGAAGAACATCTTAGAGTAAATAGATTATCATTAACATCCAACCAACTGTACATAGAATGAAACAATTGTATTAGGAAGGGTAAAAAAGAATAGAAAAGAACAAAAATCAATCAATCAATCATATCATTTATATAGCGCACTACTCACCCAGAGGGTCTCAAGGCGCTAGGGGAGGGGGGTCCGCTACTGCTCGAACAGCCAGGTCTTGAGTTGCTTCCTGAAGGCGAGGTGGTCCTGGGTCAGGCGGAGGTGGGTCGGTAGGGAGTTCCATGTCTTGGCGGCGAGGTAGGAGAAGGACCGTCCCCCTGTGGTGGCTCTTCGGATGCGGGGGACGGCCGCAAGGGCGTGGCCGGTCGATCAGAGCTGGCGTTTGGGAGCGTAGAAGTTGAGGCGGCTGTTGAGGTATCCTGGGCCTTGGTTGTGTAGGGCTTTGTGTGCGTGGGTGAGGAGTCGGAAGGTGATTCTCTTGTTGACCGGGAGCCAGTGCAGGTCTCTCAGGTGTCCGGAGATGTGGCTGCGACGGGGGATGTCCAGGATGAGTCGTGCTGAGGCGTTCTGGATCCGCTCGAGTCTCTTCTGGAGTTTGGCGGTTGTTCCGGCGTAGAGGGAGTTGCCGTAGTCCAGACGGCTGGTGACAGGGCCTGGGTGACCGTCTTCCTGGTCTCGGTGGGGATCCACCGGAAGATCTTACGTAGCATGCGCAGGATGTTGAAGCACGATGAGGAGACGGCGTTGACTTGTCTGGTCATGGAGAGGGAGGAGTCCAGGATGAAGCCCAGGTTGCGTGCGTGGTCTGTTGGTTTGGGTGCGCTGCCTAGGGCGGGGGGCCACCAGGAGTCGTCCCAGGCGGAGGGTGAGGATCCCAGGATGAGGACTTCCGTCTTGTCCGAGTTCAGTTTCAGGCGGCTGTTCTTCATCCATTCGGCTACCTCTTTCATCCCTTCGTGAAGGTTGGCTCTGGCGGTGGCGGGGTCCTTGGTGAGGGAGAGGATCAGCTGGGTGTCGTCGGCGTAGGAGATGATGTTGAGGTTGTGATGGCGTGCAATGTCTGCGAGGGGGCTCATGTAGATGTTGAAGAGGGTTGGGCTGAGCGAGGAGCCTTGAGGAACGCCGCAGATGACTTCGGTGGCTTCAGATCTGAACGGAGGGAGGCGGACTCTCTGTGTCCTTCCGGCGAGGAAGGAGATGATCCACTCCAGTGCCTTCTCCTGGACTCCGACGTTGCTGAGGCGCTGCACTAGGGTACGGTGGCAGACAGTGTCGAAGGCCGCGGAGAGGTCTAGGAGGATGAGGGCCGCTGTTCCTCCGTTGTCGAGCAGAGTTCGGATGTCATCGGTGGCTGCGATCAGGGCGGTCTCGGTGCTGTGGTTGGCCCGGAAGCCAGACTGCGAGGGGTCGAGGGATCCGTTCGTCTCGAGGAAGGCGGCCAGCTGCTTGTTGACGGTCTTCTCGATGACTTTTGCAGGAAACGGGAGCAGCGAGATGGGGCGGTAGTTCTTGAGGTCGGTGGGGTCGGCTGATGGCTTCTTGAGTAGGGCGCTGAGTTCGGCGTGCTTCCAGCTCTCCGGGAAGGTAGCGGTGTCGAAGGAGGTGTTGATGATGTCCCGCAGGTGGGGTGCGATGACAGCGTCGGCCTTGTTGAAGATGTGGTGAGGGCATGGGTCAGTCGGAGATCCGGAGTGGATGGAGTTCATCGTGCGGACGGTGTCTTCGGTGGTGATGGGAGTCCAGGCGCGGAGGGTGGTGGTGGGGGGCGATGGTTCGGTCGTGGCGTGCGTCGGTTGAGTGCTGAAGCTGTTGTGTATGTCCGCGATCTTGTTGTGGAAGTAGGAGGCGAGGGAGTTGCAGAGGTCTTGCGAAGGGGTGATGTCGTTGTTTCCGGCGTTGGGGTTGGAGAGCTCTTTGACGATGTTGAAGAGTTCCTTGCTGTTGTGTGCGTTGTTGTCCAGTCGTTCCTTGAATGCGGTTTTCTTGGTGGCGTGGATGAGTTGGTGGTGCTTTTGGGTGGCGAGCTTGAGGGCAGCCATGTTGTCCGGAGTTGGGTCTCTGCGCCAGGTTCTCTCGATTGCTCGGCAGTTCTTCTTGGAGTTCTTGAGTTCGTCGCTGAACCATGGGGCTTTCTTGCTACCGGGTCTGCTAGGCGGGGTCCTCAGGGGGGCGAGGTCATCTGCGCAGTCGCTGATCCACTTCGTGAGGTTGGAGGCCGCCTGGCTTGGGTTTGTTGAGCTGGTGGGAGGGTTCATGCTCAGGGAGGTCGCAAGCTGGTCGGCTGTGATCTTGTTCCAGCTTCTGCGTGCAACCTGTTGCTGGTGGTGGTGGATCGTGGTCCTTCCGAAGCTGAAGTGGACGCAGCTGTGGTCCGTCCAGTGGAGTCCGGTGGCGTGGCTGAAGGCGATGTCCTTGCTGGATGAGAAGATGGGGTCGAGTGTGTGTCCGGCATAGTGGGTGGGGGTGGTGACCAGCTGCTTGAGTCCCAGGTTTGCGAGGTTGTCCAGCAGGGTGATGGTGTTGTGGTCGTTGTTATTCTCCAGGTGGAAGTTGAGGTCCCCGAGGAGGATGTAGTCAGCGGAGCAGAGGGCGTGCGGGCTGATGAAGTCGGCGATGTCTTCGCTGAATTGTGTGCGTTGTCCCGGGGGTCTGTAGATGAGGGTGCCTCTGAGGGTGGTCTTGGGGTTGATGTGGACCTGGAAGTGCAGGTGCTCGGCAGGTGCGAGGGTGTCGTCGGTGTTGGTCGTGATGCAGATGGTGTTCCTGTGGATGATGGCGATGCCTCCTCCGGTGTGGTTGATGCGGTCCCTTCGGATGATCTTGTAGCCGTCTGGGATGGCGATGGCGATGTCGGGCGCTGAAGAGACGTTCATCCAGGTTTCCGTGAGGAAGGCGATGTCTGGGGCTGTGGTGTCGAGCAGGTTCCAGAGCTCGACAGGGTGTCTGTGGACGGAGCGGGTGTTGAGCAGGATGCATTTCAGGTGGCTGCTGTTGTTGCTTGCCTTGGTCTTTGTTGGTGCTTGAGTAGTGCAGGTCCGGATGCAGGTGAACTTGCAGGAGGTGCAGCAGAAGGGTCCGTGGGTGCGTCTCGGGGTGGCTCGGTAGCAGCCCGGGAATTGGCCGGCGTTGAGTGCGTTGAGGGTGGCGGCGGCGTACGTCCGGCGGGCGGGCTGGGGTCTGCGGGGCCAGGGGTCCTGGCGCTGGGCGTGGTCCAGGCGCGGACGGGCGTAGACGGGCTTGCCTTTGGCGCGCCTTCGGCGCACAATCGGAGCGCCCGCTGCGCGTCAACGCTGCGCATACACCACTCTGCCATATGTGGAGAGTGGGGGGGGGGCGGAGCGAGGGAGGGTCAGCTGGGAGACGGGAGCGGGGTGGCGAATGGGAAGGGCGAGCGAGGGAAGGGGGCGGGGCCGCAGGGGGGGCAGCGGCGGGGAGGTGGCGGGAAACGCGGCAGGGGCTGGGCGTCCTAATGAGGGGACCAGCGGCCGAGGAAAAAACACAGGGGGCAAGAGAAAATACGTCGGAAAACGCTGCACACTAACAGGGGAGAGCAAGCAAGCAGGTTACAAGCAGGCAAAAAGCGGCAAATGATACAAAGAGGCAAAAAGCAGTTTCCAAGGAGCAAAAAAGCGGTGAAAGGCAGGGGAGAGCAAGCGGGTTACAAGGAGGCACAGGAGAACCGCAATCCAGGTGGAGCAGAAGCGGTTCCGGCGGTCGGGGGCACAGCTGAGAGCAGTGGCGGCACTTGGGAACGGGCTCACTCACTGGGAGTGTGCACGGTGGGGTGACCGGCCCAGAGGGACAAGGTCACTGCACCTCACTGGGCACCCTCTCTATTTATGGTCCAGTGGGAGGGAGGGTCAGCTGGGAGGCGGGAGCGGGGTGGCGAATGGGAAGGGCAAGCGAGGGAAGGGGGCGGGCCGCAGGGGGGCAGCGGCGGGGAGGTGGCGGGAAACGCGGCAGGGGCTGGGCGTCCTAATGAGGGGACCAGCGGCCGGGGAAAAAACACAGGGGGCAAGAGAAAATACGGCGGCAAGAGAAAATACGGCTAACAGGTTCCGATAGAAGAGAGAAAAATGCAAAATTGAAGAAGAGAGAGAGAAAAACAAGAAGAAGAAGAAAATGTGCATGAAGAGAAAAAGATGAATAAAAAGAAAAGAGTCATGAAAAAGAGAAAGATTGATGAAGGAGAAAAAAAGAAACTTACAAACAATCCAAAACATATGAGAGGTGGAGGGATGGAAGGCCACAAGGAACAGCGACGTAACCAGGACCCAGATGGGAGGGCGGGAGGAAGGGCAAGGCGGACATATCTCAAACGAAGGGAAGGTGAAGCAGGCAAAAACTACCTATTGGGAGAGAAAGAAAGAGTAAATACAAAGAAAAACAATAACATTATCAGCAAACTGGCTATTTATATATTACCGAATGGCAAATGAATCAAGAATACATTGAAAGAAACATACAAACAATGTAACCACAACAAAGTCCAAAAATAGATTCGTTGGAATTAAGTGAGGGGTTAGTGTCCATTGTGTCAGCGTAATGAGAATATAGAAAGCTCTTCAATTTTATTGGATCCTCATAAATAGTGGTTTTGTTGTTAATGGTTACTTTAAACAAACAGGGGTGAAAAAGGCCACATCTTGCTCCTATTGAACGCAGCTGCGGCCGCAGTGCTAGGAAGACCTTGCGTCGATCAGCAGTCGGTTTGGCATAATCCTGTGAGAAGAATAAAGAGCTTCCTGACCAGGTTATACGATTAATGCTCTAGCTGCTGATAGAACCTTAAGTAAGTCGGTATATTCAAGAAAGTATAAAATTATTCCTCACTGCGTTTGTGCTGGTGAAGAGGATGACAGGCGTGAAGATGGTCCCAGTCTATGAGCGCTCTGAATATTCAAAGTAGTGCTGTCAGGTAACTTAAGAATCTTTGGAAGAAAGGATTTGAAGAAAGCAGGTGGGTCCGAACCTTCTGTTCCTTCAGGAAGACCATAAATGCGCCGATTATTCCTCCTATTTCTGTTTTCCAAATTCTCAATCTGTTTGTGAAGCATGGAGACCTGTGAACAAAGAGAGTCCACTTTGGAAGTAGAGGAAGATAAGGAGTCATAATTCTGCTCTAACGTAGTAACGCGTTGATCCATATTTGACCACTTGTCAGAAAGCATCTGGAGTGTAGAGTTAGTCTCTTCCATAAATGGGTGTAAGGCTCTAATCTCCTCCAGTAATAGATCCATTGTAACAGATTTGATTGTTTAGGTGGAGAAGGAGGATCCTTTTTCAGTCTTTTTGTCGATGCTTTGGTGATATTAGGCCCCAAAGCGTTGTGTGAAATCGATGGACGCTTAGGTGAGAAAGTGGTTGGATCCTCCATGGATAAGCAGGAATAGCGTGAGCTGGTGTGAATCAGAAATCGCAGAGGAGTAGATGCAGACCCAGATGCAGATTTAGATTTAGGTAACCTGCCCATAAACTTAATGAAAGCACTTCACAAAAATGAAATAGCATGCACAATAAGTCAAATTGCGATAAGCAGAAAAAATGACTCCGCAGTACAAGCAAACATAGAAAGCAATGAACTCAAGCCATGAATAAATTCTCAATGTAATTGCAACACCATAAATGTATTAGTTAAGAACCGCGATAACCCACTCACGGGGTCTCGGCGACAGGGGAACCGCCCTTGTCTTCCATACCTTGCATACTTAATAAAAAGGAGACACAGGAGCCTTCGTCTGCAGGAGGAACCCAGATTTATTTCAATAGCCCGGGCTATGGAACAGAGTCCCAAGTGAGTCAAAGGAGAGTGCAAAGGAGGCTGCTACTTCACTCGGTAGCTTACATGCCTTTTATATGTTTCTTAGTACATTCATTTGGCTGTTAGTCCATTATAAACTCAGGGCAGTGTTTGTTGTTGATTAGCTGGACCCAGGTGGTGTTTGTAGTTAGTGACCTAGTCAAGGCTTGGTACACAGAGCATTGTCCACTCTGCTTTGATCAGGGCTCTTTCTTTCAGGTGATTGTTCAACTGCCTGATCAAAGCCGGGTCTTTCAAATCATTGTTTACCCACCCTGATTAGGAGCCAGCAGTCAGACCATTGTCCAGATAACCTGATCAGGATGTCAAGGGTGTGTTATCAGGCTGGGAGCCAGAGAGGAAAGATGAGTCATTAACTTGGGGTGAGGGCCATGTGGCTTTCTGATGAACTGCAGAGAACAGGGGGGTGGGCGGTGACAGTTCCTGGGCAGAAATACAGGCCTACAAAAATGGATTTTTGTCGTGCTGATAGAATTTTCCTTGTACAAAAGAAAAACAACCAGGTGTGTCCTGTGAAGTTGTTTGCCACGAGATGGCAATTTTAAAAACCAATTGAGTCCTGGTAAGAATGATTGCTGATCGAAAAATACTTTTCCTCAGACCCTCCTTTTGCCATAGAGTGGCAAATACTTTAGGAAATGTCAATGTTCATAAGGCCATCTGTTTCTTGCTGGATCATCACCATCATATTGGAGTTGTGAATGTTTGATGGCGGAGGCTTGATGGTCTGGACACACATTGTACAGAGCACTGGCAGGCACTGAAAACACAAACAGCAGGAGACCAGAACAGCTTCTCCCAAGGCAAGGAAGATAAGGATCTTCCACCCCCACTGAGAAAGGAGGCCCCAGATCCAGTTTGTGAGGGACCAGTTGCCTTTATCCAGATGAATTGCAGAGGAAAGGTGATGCAGACGTTGGATGGCATCGTACACAGTAGGGGCGTTGTCGGGGATGTATACACAGCAACTGGAGCCGATCAATTTACATACACCACCACGATCGGCCAGTATGACGTCTAGGACCATTCTGTTCTGGAGCGTGATGAGGCGGTCCGACTGTAACTCTGCAGTGATGTTGGAGAGGGCACCAGCTGTTACTGTGATGGTGTCCTCAAGGACCCTGGTCAGTCCTCGTATAGCTCGACTGTTTGCCATGGGGCCCCAGAATGGAAGGATACCTTTAAAGAAGTCCCCAGCTTCCTGACCTGCTGTGTCCTTAACTGATATGACGCCCCTACGTGTGCGGCGCAGGGCGCCCTTCATTTTTTTTGTCAACTCTGTTTATTTGCATTTTTCAATTCTCAACATTACATTGGGTACATCAATTATTTTTCGCTAAGTCTTCTGCAGGGCGCCCTTCATTGTCAGGTGGTAGCCTCTATGGGTAGAATATGTTGGTGGGAGGAGGAAGGCCAGATAGTAGGTGCCAGACCAGTTACGGGGGAGCCAAGTGTAGGCGGCAGAGCCACAGATGAAGTAGGTGTTGGGAGATGCCACCAACTTCGGAGGAGATGCAGAGTTAAAAGTTCTTGTGATGTCACACGTACTGGTACCAACTTTCTTCGTCCCTAGACCATGAATGCAGACACGGCCTTGCACATATATGACGTTTACAGCATCTCGTTCATCTTTTAGTATCTTTCGTGTGCAGAACCTTGAGAATGTTCGTCAATCAGTTGAATTGAATACCACCATTTCCCCGAGTTCGTCTGGTGATAGCAGTATCGAGGATGAGTCAGTCGGGCAAAAAGGGGCACTGATGTTGCCAGATCTGTTCCGCCAGAAGTCATCACAGAATGTACCAAGGACAGTATGGGCAGTACCATTGACAGTGTAGGCCTCCTGCATCAACATCCACCATGCAAGACAAGACCCAGAGATGGAGAACGGAAAGGGAAAGAATGGGACAGGATGTAGCATGGAATGTGGCATCAGTCCACATACCCAGCAGTTGGTAGTGTTCATGATCAGTTGGTGGTGATGCAACATTTGGATGAAGGTGTTGTTGAAGAATTCTGCACGGCGGGGTAACTCGTGGGCTGGCAGTGAGAAATACTGGTGTTCTGCAGGAGTGGTGCAGGGGTTGGCAAGGTAGCAGGGTGATGGATCAGGAACAGCCAACCAAGGATAGACAGAAGGAGGGAGACAGACAATGTCATTATGGAGATCATGAATAGTTTGCTGTGTCAGAGACTGACATTCTGTTTCCGTGTTCGGGTGCTTGGAATGGCTGCCATTGTGCTAAGCCAGGGATCTCTAGCAACTGCCTGTGATTGCTGGTTGCTTCACTGGGCGCAGGTGCCAAGGAGCCCTTGTGGCATATCTCAGTCTGTCACACCAGCACTACTCTCATCCGGGAAGATCACAGCCCTACAGCCTGCCGGTACTTGGCGAAGTCAAGGGCAAGCCTTTCTTCTGGAGCGCAAGTTGTATCGTTCGGAAGTGGAGACAGTATGATCAGGAAACAATTGTTCTTGGTGCTGAGCAGTGTTAAGGGAGGGTTCCACCCTTCCTCCTAGTATGTCATCACTCTCCGTTTCAGTGGATGTACAATGCAGTCTGGCATCGCTGAATGGGACAAATGTTGGAACTGTCTCTGTGTCTCCCAGTCCTTCCCTTACCCACTGATCATAGGGGAGAGGCAGAAGGACACGCCGGCAGTGGGTAGAGTGTACCCCGTTCTTTCCACCATCCACTTTCACAGCGGTGCAGGTGGCTAAGAGCAGTTGACGGGGTTGTGTCCAGCTGGGCTCGAGGCTCTTGGTCCGCTGGAAGTTCCGGATGAGGACCCAGTCTCCAGGTTGGATTACGTGTCCTGGGCCCTCGCTTTTGTCTGGGATAGCCTTGTGCACCTGATGATAAAGAATACGAAAGGTATTAGTCAGACTGTACAGGTAATCAGTTAATACAGGGTATTCAACATCAGATAGTTTCTTAGGTCGGGGGACACCCCATACATTGGCAGGCCTCCCGAACACTATTTCATGGCTGATTCTGGTGTGGGCCGTGGTTCTTATGGACAGTAGGGCCAAGGGCAGAGCATCCACCCAAGTGACACCTGTCTCGGCTACTATTTTGGTCATTTTTGTTCTTAGGATGCCATTGTATACCTCCACTAGACCTGCTGACTGGGAATGGTTAGCGGCGTGAAATTTTTGTTTCATGCCTAATGCTGCACAGACATAATCCATGATTTGAGCTGTAAAATGTGTCCCGTTGTCACTCCAGACCAAGCGGGGCAAACCGAATCAGGGGAGGTACTCTTTGAATAGTACTTTGGCGGTGGTGATAGCGGTGCAGTCTTTGACGGGGTGGGCTTCCACCCATCGGCTGAAGGCACAGACCACCAGCAGGACATATTTTAAGTTGTTACACCTGTCCATCTGGATGTAATCCATTTAGAGGACTTCAAAAGGGAAGGTAGGGGGAGAGAATCCTCCTTTAGGGGTGACTGTGCCCTTTCCTGGGTTGTACATTAAGCAAATCATGCATGTTTTGACCAGTTTTTCGGCATATGCTGGTATCTTGGAGTTGTACCATGTAGGTGCCAATAGTTTACAGATTCCTTTTGCACTAATGTAGGCGGGACCATGAGCCATCGAAACTACTGCTGGCACATGACTGTCAGGTAACATCCATTGTCTTTCCATAGTCATACGGACCCAGCAACCATCAGTTCCCGCCTTTGCTAATTGCTCCTTCCATACCCTTAGTTCCTCAGGAGTAGTGTGGGACTGAATATCAATTACACTCCGTACTGTATTTTCAACCATGCCCTCGTCTGCCACCCACCTAGCGGGACCTCCTACATACATTCCTTCCCTTTTTCTAAGAGCTGTTTGTCTGGCCGTTTGGTCAGCCAGAGCATTGCCTTTCCCAACATCATCCGTTACCTTTTTATGGGCCTTACATTTTATAATGGCCACCTTTCTGGGGAGTGTCAGGGAGTCTAACAGTCGGTTGATTAGGGTGCCATGTTGAATCTTGGTCCCATGGGAAGTAAGGAAATTCCTTTCTTTCCACAACCTCCCGAAGTTGTGGGCCACCCCGAAGGCATATTGGCTGTCGGTGTAGACATTTACTGTTTTACCCTTGCTTAACTCACAAGCTCTAGTGAGGGCCACTAGTTCTGCTGCCTGAGCAGAGCACTGCGGAATCTGAGCTGTTTCTACTACCTTTTCCAATGTCGTAAGTGCGTAGGCAGCTAAGGTGTTACCATCTGGCCTTCTGAGACATGATCCATCTACATACAGTGTACCTTCTGGTTCTGCTATCGGGTTATCCTGTAAGTCAACCCGTCCCTTTGTCTCATCCTCTGTCCTTAATATGCAATCATGTGGGTCTAAGCGGGCATCCTGAGTGTCCAGTGGAAGTAATGTGGCGGGGTTTAGTGCAGTGCATCCTTTGATGTTAATATGGCTGGCAAAAAGTGTCAGTTCATACCCTGTAAGTCGTGCGCTAGTGAGGTACTGTGTCTTGGTGTTGTTAAGGAGGGTATCTACAGAATGAGGGACCATCAGAGTCAGAGGGGAGTTCATGACAATTCCCGCACTCTGACTGATCATGAGGGCGGCCGCAGCTGTCGCCCGTAGGCATCCTGGGAGAGCCCTTGCAACAGGGTCTAAGGTGGCTAAAAAATAGGCACATGGTCGTTGGTGACCTCCAAATATCTGGGTCAAGACAGCGCATGCACAGCCGTCTGTCTCGTGTACAAAAAGACAAAAATATTGTTTGCTATAGTCAGGAGTACCGAGGACTGGAGCAGTACACAGGGCCCTCTTCAAATCTTGGAAGGCCCGCGCATGCTCTGTAGTCCATGGAAAGGAACTGTCTGATATGTCCTTAGTGGTGAGGGCAAGAAGAGTTTTGACCATGGCGGAAAAATTGGAAATCCACTGTCTACAGTATGAGGTTAGGCCTATGAAAGCTCGTACCTACTTCTGTGTTCGTGGGGTCGTCATAGCATTGATAATGGCTACACGATCAGCGGTGAGCTGCCTTCCCTCCTTCGAGAGGAGATGACCTAAATAGGTCACCTTCTCTTGACAAAACTGCAACTTTTTCAAAGAAACTTTGTGATTATGGAGGGCAAGGTGGCGTAACAGACAGAGAGTAGCTTCTTTACATGCTGGGGCAGAATTTGCAGCAATGAGGAGGTCATCTACATATTGTAGGAGTGTGGAATTGTCAGTGAGTTCCAAGGAATCTAGTTGACCTTTAAGGGCTTGACTATAAATACTGGGGCTCTCAGTGAAACCTTGAGGGGCGCGGCAGAATCGAAAGCCCCGCCCACCAAGGGAGAAACCAAAAAAAGTCTGCTGTCAGGATGCATAGGAATGTTGAAAAAAGCATTCTTCAGATCTATGACAGAGAAGTGCGTGGCGTCAGAGGGGACCATCGTTAAGAGGGCTGTAATGTCGGGGACAACAGGGTATTGGGAGATTGTTATTTTGTTAAGAGCTCTCAGGTCAATCACATATCGGTATATTTTAGGGGAGAGAGCATCTCCAGTGGTCTTTTTAAGAACAGGAATAATGGGGCTGTTACAGATATTGCCACGTGTCTCCTCCACTACGCCCTTGTCCATTAATTCAGATATTATTGTGAAAAGGGCCATTTCTCCTTCCGGGGGCAGTCGATACTGCCGAAGGCGGGGGAGAATTGCACCTGGCTGGATGTGTATCACATGAGGGGGTATGTTGAGACACCCTACATCAGTGTCTGATGATGCCCAGAGGGAGGAAGGTAGAGACTGCAACTCTGGTGGGAGGGGACCTGACAGATACATGTAGGAAGCTGCGGTGGGAGAAATAGTCAGGGATACACCTTGGGGACTACATGATATGGTCACATACAGGGCTTTCAGTAAATCCAAACCTAGCAAGTTCTCACTGCAACCTGTAGTAAGGACCAAGGGAGCGTCAACATGTGCAGGGGCAATATCGAGAGGGAGGGGTTCAGAGACAGGGCAGGTCACGGGTGTTCCTGCAAAACCCACGAAGACATTCATATTGCCAGAAAGGGGTGCCTCTGGGACTGACAGACGTGTAATAGAAGACCTGGTGGCCTCAGTATCCAAAAGAAAATGCTTATCTTTCCTCACAACTGACATTTGAACATATGGGCCCCTTTTGATCCACTGGAATTTGCACACTGGTAATACCCCTTTCCTGGCTGTCCTATGCTTGGTAGGATCCTGTCTCATCAACTTCGTCATAATCATCATTGCCGGACGGGAGCGTCATCCCTGGACCTACGTTCTTTATCCTGTGGATGGGGCGGGCCGTGGCCCCGAGTCGGCCTCGCTTCCCCAGGAGCACGAGGCAGAGTCTTCCCTGTTCTGATGTTTTCAGCTAATACAGGACACTCATCTATCCAGTGACCGTACCCCTTGCAATAAGCGCACTGATCTGTTTGTGGAGAGCTGGAGGGGGTAGACTGGTGAGCTCTTGGAGGGGGTTGTGTTTGAGGGCTAAAAGTCCTGCGGGCATCGGCATCGGGACCTCAGGGAGGGTAAGCCTGCTGTAGAAGTGCCTTAGTCTTAAGATCCTTAACCTTCTTACTTTCCTTATCTTTATCTTCATTTTCCCTATTCTCATGATACTGTGCCATAGCCAAAATACCAGTCATAGTTTGGGCAGACCATGTACTTTCAACCTTCTTAAGTCTGGCAGAGATCTCAGGAAGTAAGTTGCTGACAAACTTATCAACAAACACTGAGCCAGAACCTGGGGTCCGGGGATCCAAACCACTATGTCCCTTGTATTCTGTCTCGAAACAGGTAAAGAAGTCAGCCACATTCTCATCCTTTCGCTGCCTACAGGCGTTTATTTTTTCCCAATTGATGACAGTTTCTGGCAAAAGTGTTTTATTTTGCCAGGTAATGTCAGGATAGCAGCTACTGGTTTAGTCCCACCTGCCCTGGCTTCTCCCATGGCCTCTAGGTCAGCCCATTTGCCTCCCAATGCCACTTCATGGTCAGTATGTCTAATTTTGTCCCAAATTTCAGTGGGGACAACCATGCCAAAGAGTAGATCTATATCCTCAAGAACCAGAGTACCTGCAGATATAATCTGACCTAATTCTCTGTATATGGCAGCCGGATTTTTCCGGGGATCTGGTAATTGTCCTTTTAACTGCATTACTTCTGACCTTTTCCAAGGAACATGAACCCAAAGCCTGCGCCAGTGTGCTTCAACAGCCCCTAGGCCATTATTTTAGGCATCGGTAAGTGCATTAACAACGACAGGGGCCGCTTCTCTCATTGGCATAGCTGTTTCTAAAGGGGCATTTGAAAAGGCAGTCATGTCACGGTAAGCCACTAAAATGGATATAGCACCAAACATCCCCTCTCCCTGAACATCGCCTCTTTTTATTTGTGACCTAAGGTCCATCAATCCAGTGGGTATCTGCACAGACACATTCTCAAATTTTTGCATGACCAAAGCACACATGTATTCAGCCCAGGTGGTCTGTTCCATAATTGTCCACTGAGAAAAGGTGGACCATATTTCTTTAAAGGAATAAATATATTTGTTATTTATCCAACATTCACACTGTTGCCTTTGTAGGTCTTTCTCTTGAAGGGACGAAAAGCTGACCGCTGAGCGCAAGGAGGCCAATCGGGGGGAATTCAATAATTTACATACGTCTTGCTTAACTGTAGACCACGGGGAAGCAAGAAGAGGACGGGTAGGGTTAAAACCTCTAGGGTTGGACGGATGGGGACTTGTTGTCATTCCCTCGGCGAGGACAGCGTTAATATGTGTGTGGTCGGTGTCATGGGAAAGGTCGGGAGGGCTGGTACGGCAGGGGAAACAGTAGGAGGGGCAGTGGGGACAGGAGCGGGTGGTGGTAGGGTGACATGCGGGGTGTGAGGTGTCAGGACAGGGTACATTGGGGCATATGCAGGAGGACTTTCTAGCATGGTATTAAGCAATAAATCACTTTCTTCTTCCACCTCTATATGGACCTTTCCTTTTTCTTCACGGACTGGATAACATTTCTGTACCCGGGCCCCATGCTCCCTATCGGCTATTTCTACCGATTTTGTTATTTGATTTTGTAAATTTTCTCTGGCGTGGTCAGCCATTGACATACGTTCTTGTTTTCTTTCTTGCGCCTTCTGTTTTCTAGCTTTCTGTTCTATCTCTTTCCTCCAAAATCGGACAGATTCAAACATGGACGGGCGCGTTTTTCTTTTAATTTATCGTTCCTCTAAGTTGGCGTGGACTT
This sequence comes from Lissotriton vulgaris, assembly GCF_964263255.1. NCBI lineage: Eukaryota > Metazoa > Chordata > Amphibia > Caudata > Salamandridae > Lissotriton > Lissotriton vulgaris. The sequence continues at coordinate 2,004,449,314 of NC_141691.1, read as the reverse complement.
GGGAATCAAAGGAGCCATAAAGTGGCCACTGTAACTCCGCGTTACTTTTCTTGCTGTATTTCACTCAAAATGAGGAAAACATTATGGCAAAAGGGCCATATTTAATATACATGGTATGGCCAGGGGTTCCTTCTTGAGGGAGCGGGCAGGCTGCCTCCAGCTGGGAGTCCTGAGTACACATACAACAACATAATCTTTTGAACTTACTACTGACTGGCATGCTTAAAAACAGATAACAGACACCAGCGGGTTCCTAAAACTCACCTCGCTTGCTTGTCTTTTGCAAAGGACAATAATAGCAGAATTATACAGAACAGACACCAGCGGGTTTTTAAAACTTCCCCTCGCTTGCTTTGCTTTGGCAAAAGTCAATAACGACTTGGCTTTTGCGAATGTCAATAACAGATTCATACTGACTTGGTGGATGATCAGTCCAACCTTACCTTACAGGGGTAGTTCTCTTCTGCAGACGTAGGGCTGTGTCCTGCTCCAGAAATTATTTGCTTGGGGACTCCAGCGAGAAGGCGGTCAAGTGGCCCAGACCGGGTGGGAAGGAACAGCAAGCGAGTTGTTCGGTCTACCGGAATACAATAATCCCTCGGGTAGGGTACCTCCGTCGGAGTCTCTCCGTGCACCTTCCCACATCCACCGGGCCTGACCTCCGTACTTGTGGATTCCCAATTCGGGTGCCATTTGAAGAACCGCGATAACCCACTCACGGGCTCTCGGCGATGGGGAAACCGCCCTAGTCTTCCATACCTTGCATACTTAATAAAAAGGAGACACAGGAGCCTTCGTCTGCAGGAGGAACCCAGATTTATTTCAATAGCCCGGGCTATGAAACAGAGTCCCAAGCGAGTCAAAAAACAGTGTAAAGGAGGCTGCTACTTCACTTGGTAGCTTACATGCCTTTTATAGGTTTCTTAGTACATTCATTTGGAATTGGAATTTCCCTCACTACCTACGCTGACGACACCCAACTGGTGTTGTCCGTATACAATGACGGCACTTCTGTGGCAGCCAACTTCCAAAACGGAATGAAGGCAATAAGCTCCTGGATGTCATCCAATTGTCTTAAACTAAATTCTGATAAGACAGAAGTGATGACATTCGGGAGGCTGCAACCTACATGGTCCCCGCAATGGTGGCCACCTCAGATGGGACAACCCCCAGAACCCGTGACCAAGGTACGCAACCTAGGAGTCATTTTCGATAACAAGATGTCCTTCCAACAGCATGCTAATTCGGTGGTTTCCTCTTCCTTCCACATTTTAAAAAGGATCAAAAAGCTAACCCCTTACCTTCCTCCATCTGCAGGCAAAACCTTAGTCAGCACTTTAGTCTTCTCCAAAACAGACTACTGTAATGCCTTGCTACTAAATGCACAACAAAAGGTCCTCAACAAATTGCAGACAGTGCAAAATGCAGCAGCCAGGACCCTGTTATCTATCCCTAAATTTTCATCCATCTCCCCTTATATCCGACAGCTACACTGGCTGCCAGTGAGGAGTCGGATCAAATTCAAGGCTTTATGCATAGCATATAAAGCTATCCACAACCGAGGCCCTCTATTTCTAAGACAAGCCTTCTGCCCGCTCGAACACCCAAGAACATTACGCTCCTCCTCAGCCCACTTGTTAAGAATCCCTCGAACAAGAAGAGCTAATTGGGGCGACAAACGCTTCTCCGTCGCCACAGCCAAATTGTGGAATACGCTGCCCCTCCACATCAAATCTGCTCCGACTCTACTCAATTTCAGGAAAAAACTCAAAACTTGGTTGTTCTCAGCCTAACCTCCCCTTCCCATATGAGAGTTCTGCAACTATAGCGCTGAGACACCCTTGGGTATTTGCGCGCTTTAAAAATCGCTCAAAATAAATAAATAAATAAAATTTGGCTGTTAGTCCATTATTCACTCAGGGCAGTGTTTGTTGTTGATTAGCTGGACCCAGGTGGTGTTTGTAGTTAGTGACCTGGTTAAGGCTTGGTACAAAGAGCATTGTCCACTCTATGCTTGTAGTTGGTGACCTGGTCAAGGCTTGGTACACAGAGCATTGTCCACTCTGCTTTGATCAGGGCTCTTTCTTTCAGGTGATTGTTCAACTGCCTGATCAAAGCCGGGTCTTTCAAGTCATTGTTTACCCACCCTGATTAGGAGCCAGCAGTCAGACCATTGTCCAGATAACCTGATCAGGATGTCAAGGGTGTGTTATCAGGCTGGGAGCCAGAGAGGAAAGATGAGTCATTAACTTGGGTTGAGGGCCATGTGGCTTTCTGATTAACTGCAGAGAACAGGGGGGTGGGCGGGTGACAGTTTCTGGGCAGAAATGCAGGCCTACAAAAATGGATTTTTGTCGTGCTGATAGAATTTTCCTTGTACACAAGAAAAACGACCAGGTGTGTCCTGTGAAGTTGTTTGCCACGAGAGGGCAATTTTAAAAACCAATTGAGTCCTGGTAAGAATGATTGTTGATCGAAAAATACTTTCTCATTAGTAACCAAGAGGGTACTGAGAAATAAAATATGAGCAGAACCTGCAATCAAGTAGGAATGACAGGCATAACAGTGCACCCAACATTAGACAAATAAGAAGTATGATTGAAATTGCAGAAAAAAGATAGATATTAATTTGAGTGTCAAGGTAATTCCATTCAAAATCCTGAGAGAAAAAGTACTTGTAACACTGGAACGCTGTAACAGGTCTTGAAATGTTTAATAGAAAGCAGCAGGAAAGTTATCAGAATGAAACACGTTTCCAAGGATTAGTGCTGCGTGAAGACTACTTGCTGCAAGAAAAAGAAGGAAGGCATTCCAATAGAAAGGAGCTCCAGGTTAGAAATAAACAAAATGGCGGCTGCAGAATCCAGGAAAGTCAGGCTGAAACATGGTTTCGAAGGAGGAAAGAAGCCAATGAGCATAAAATCAGCTGAATTATACCTCAGTTAGCAGGAGCATGGGAACCATTACACTCATTTGTGGCAGGAAGCAGGCTGTGACACCAAAAAGCCGCGTTGGAGTCAGGCTCCGTCAGCGGCAGGAAACTTCACAAAATGGCGGGCGAGGACTCAGAGCAGCACTGCCGATAAACAGTGCCACAAACTCACTCCCTGGCCTCGGAGAAACAAAAGAAGAGGATCCCTGAGCTCCGCTCACAGTCGCACAGCACCGATTACATTCTTGAACGGGTGCGTGTAAGAGTTTCGTAGGTTTGCCTTGCCCGAGTCTCCGCTGCCGCGGGAGAGTCACGGGAACACCACCATTCCTTTCGGGCGCAACCCATGCCCCCATGATCCGATAGTCTTGAAGTTCTTTTATTGGCAAATTAATAAGATCATAGGTACAACATCTTAGTGCCAGGGAAGCACAATATACTCTTGAAGCTACTTAACAACTGACCATAGAACCAGAATGGCACATCACCATACATTCCATGGCTCTGGCATCACGAGCATTTAAAGTAACATGACATCAAGAATTTGTAAGTAAACAACATAACACACACCTCGGCATTAACTCACCAGAACAAAAGAGGTTGAGTTCACTTCCTGAAGCAATGGAGTTATTCTGTCCTTTGCACTTACACAAGGAAAATAAGTGGGACAGTTTTCAACCCTTCCCCCCTTCTCGTATTTTGGCACTTACCAATATACTTTTTTTTTATTTTTATTAACTTTGTACTTTATTGCACATCGAGTTGTAACACAGCTCTTATAGCCTACAACCCGGGGGCCGGCAGCAGTTCAAATCAACACATCCTGAGAGTCCCAAAAATATCTTACACAGCTTTCAAGCCAGCATCCCTGGGGCCTGGCAGCTAAACAAAAAATCCAAAGAAGTACAAAGGGTGTTGAAACGTACTAGGCCTTCCCCCAGCACTCGATCACCTTGGCACGTTTGAGCTCTCGGCAGCTGCAGACTGCCCTGAACCATTCTACTGAAGGTGCTATAGTACATCCGAACCTCCAGGGCTATAGGCCAATAACAGTTCCCTCTCTGTGCCTACTCTTAACATCAACCCGTTGAACTACCCTTCCCACCCCAACAACTATCTCCCAACCCAACCCAAAGTGTGCCTGCCTACCCATTTACGCTACGCCTCTATGTACTGCCTGCGTGTGTATTGTGTCGCGACCCACAGCTCCACCCACCTGCTGTATACTCAGAGTGTGAAAGTAGAACCATCGAGTGCACTCCTCCTCACTCCCAAAATATGAGTCCTCTGTCACACCTATTCAATGCTCCCACTGTGCACTAAGAAGTTCCATGGGGACTGGACCCCTGCCTCCCCCAGAAGTACACTTAAGTGTATGGGCCATCACTACCCGGGAGTCCGCCACCCTCATCCCGTACGTCTTCTCTCTCTTCCCCTTCCAGGTCATGTCCTGTGTCTGTGCTGTCTCTAGCATTCAGGTAGGTCCTGTACAGCCCCCAGAAATTCTTGGGGCGACTTTTCGGAGGAAGTAATTCGCTGTACGTCTCCGACTGTGTACAGAAGTATAGGAGATCAGTCGCCCACCTTTTTTTTGTCGGTAGTGGCCCCCTCATCCAACACAAGGCCACTGTTCGTTTGGCAGTCAGCAAATCTATGTCCGCCAGGCGCCTCAGGGCTACCGGGAGGGTCTTAGAGTGACCCAGCAATGCCAGTGCCGGGCAGAGAGGGATGTCTACACCTAGTATCAGCCCCAGCTCTGAGAAAACCTCCTTCCAGAATCTTTGGATCCCGGGACAAAACCACGCCATGTGGATGAAGTCCGCATTTGGGAAGTGGCAGCGGTCACATTCCGCAGAACCCCTCAGCCCATACCTGTGCAGTCTCTCTGGGGTGTAGTAGACACGCTGCAGGTACTTGAAGTGAATCAGCCTTTGTCGGCTATTCAGAGATATCTTCCTAGTATTGGAACAGCAATAATTCCACATCTCATCGGATATCTGCATCTGTAGGTCATTCTGCCAGGCAGCTCTAGCCTTAGATAGCAGATGTGTCTTGTGTCGGTCCCCTATTTTCTTGAGATTGGTCACCAGTTTGCTGGTCGCTGGGTTTTGAATAACATAGGTGAGTTCCGGCACCTCCGGCGGTTCAGCCAGTTCCGGGCCAATAAGCTCCTGTAATGCACTGCGTACTCTGTGGAATTGGAAGCTGTGCAGAAGCGTCTTCCCTGCCTGCAACTGAAGTACCTGAGGAAGAGTTTTCATATTCCTGTTAAGGAATAGGTCCCCCATCGTTATAATACCCAGTTCTTGTAGTGCCTTTGTCACCCCTCTCTCTGCAAGTGGGGGTATACATACCGTCCACTCTACTTGCATGAGCGGTGAGTACAGTTTTCCACCGCCCTGTTTACGTAATAACTCATTCCATGCGTGGTTCGTGGCCGTTATAGAGTCCAATATCCCAGTTCTGCGGTCCACCGGGTGACATATGGTGGCCGGGAGAGGTGTAGGGTCCGCAAAAAGACGTTCTAGTTTTACATGTGGTATATCGGGATTCCCATGAATCCACGTATGCAGGTGCGCCGCTTGCGCTATTCTGTAATATTGTTCTAGATCCGGTGCACCCAGACCTCCCATTTCATAGGGAAGCATTAATATCTGCCATTGGACTCTGGGTTGTTTACCTCCCCACGCCAGTCTGATAAGTGTTTGCGTGAGTTGGCGGAAACAGGATTTAGGCAAGACCACCGGAATGTTGTTAAATAGGAACAGAAACCTGGGTAGCACCACCATTTTCATTATCGCTATCCTCCCCATCAGGGACAGCGGCAGTCTACACCAAACCTCCACATCGTCCATTAATTTACTGTACGCTACCCCATAATTCTCACTAACCAGTAACTCGGGGTCAGTATGCAAACGTATCCCCAGATATCGTATGAAGAGTCCGAGGTCCATTGCAGCGGGTACTCCATTTCAAACGGGACAGCCACCGGCGTCAGTGGGAGGGCCACCGACTTGTTCCAGTTAACCCGCAGTCCAGACAGCGCCCCGAATCTCACTACCTCCCGCAACACGGACGCAAGATTATCTTCTGGTTCCCTGACATATATCAGGGTATCATCCGCGTACGTAGATATACCGATCTTATAAGTAGGGAAATTAATACCTTCAAATTCGTGGTATTCTCTGATCGCACACGCCAGGGGTTCTGCTACCAGTGCGTATAAGAGAGGGGAAAGGGGGCATCCCTGTCTGGTGCCTCTGCTAATTTCTATCGGGTCGTGACCGTGTCCCCTAGTTTCAGCCTAGCCAAGGGCTTGTAATAAAGAGCCCCCAGCATTTGTAAAAAGGGCTCTCCCAGCCCGTATTTCCTTAGTACCTTTAACATGAAGGGCCATTCCACAGAGTCGAAGGCCTTCTCCATGTCTAAAAATATAGCAATAGCCTTGTTGTCTTGCTTCACGTGTTGTATGGTGCCTAGCACAGTACGGAGATTATATGTCAAGTTCCTAGCAGGAACAAACCCAGCCTGTTCCGGAGCGACCAGCTCCGGGACGAGTATAGCCAGCCACGCAGCCAGGACCTTCGCGTACAACTTGGCGTCCACGTTTATCAGAGAAAGCGGTCTATATGAACATCACTCCCTGGGGGGCTTTCCCGGTTTAGGTATCGTGATAAGAAGGGCCTCCCTCATAGATTTCGGCATACTACCCTGTTGACAGATATCATCGAAGAGGGACATCAGGTGCGGTATGAGTTTATCTTTGAAAGCTTTATAAAAGGCAACCGTCAGTCCATCTGCACCTGGAGCACTGCCTGATCTCATTCCCTCCAGCGCCTCCGATATCTCATCGTGCTGTATGGGCATCATCAGAAATTCTCCAGGAAGGGCATTTTAATATAACTAAGGTACTCATCAATTTCCTCCTCCATGTGCCCCGCCTTAGACTTATAGAGCTGGGAATAGTAATCCTTAAATTCTGCAATGATGTCCGCCTCCTCCGTAACCACCTCACCCTTGGACGTAACCAATTCTTCAATAACCAGTTGGGGTCTACTATTGCGCTTTAGTTTGGCCAACAATGAACCAGGGCGGTCCCTTTCCCCGTATATACGTGCCGTGGCATATTTCCCCATATGTTGGACCTCCCTATCTGCTTCCTCGTTAAATTCTATAATCAGTTTTTTGATCTGTTCTTCTGTGTCACTACCCGATGAGCGCCTATGCTGCTTTTCTAGGTCCGCTAATTGTGATTCGAGGCTTTTAAGTCTATGTCTGATGTCTTTAAGCACCCCAGAATGTTTTGCCATTATGATTCCACGGATATAGACCTTAAAGGTATCCCACACTACCTGAAAACTGTCCACCGACCCCACATTGTGTTCAAAGAATGTGTCTATGTCTTCCGCTATTTCCCCCCGAAAGACCTCGTCCAACAAGGAGTATGGAGGGAATCTCCAGGTGAACGGGGGGATTCTCCTAGCAGGAGCATCAATAAACAGAAGCAGTGGTGAGTGGTCCGACAGAGTGCGTGGTAGAATTGTACAGTTCTTCGCAGAGTTTAGGAGTGCGGTAGACGTGAACCAATAATCAATCCTCGTATGTAAAGCATGGTAGGCTGAGTAGTATGTGTACCCTCCCTTCCCTGGATGTTTGTGTCTCCATATATCCACCATATCTAACTTAATCAATTCCGTTTGCATAAGAACGGCAGACGCCGCAGGGCTGCGGGTCGCCCCAGCTGACCTATCCAGGTCCGGGTTCAGCACAAAGTTGAAATCACCCCCCCATACCATTCTGGAACCAACAAACGATCTGCACATTTCTGCTAGGGTGGAGTAAAACTCAGGGTAGTCATAATAAGGACCATAAACATTGACCACAATTAAGTCGTGACCTTTACCTGTACATCGCGCAAGGAGATATCGACCCTCCGGGTCAGCAGACAGCAGCGTTAATGCCAGCCGCGATTGGGGATTAACCCATGTGACCACCCCCCTGGAGTGAGTAGTGAAACCAGCAGCTACACAATTACCCCTTAGACCTTTCGCAGTCAACATTTTGCTAGTGAGTGGGAGGTGTGTTTCTTGCAGGAGGGCCACATCAATGCGGTGTCTGTGCAGGTAGCTCATTACCTTCCTAAGCTTGCGGTAATCATTCAACCCTCTGACGTTCCAGGTCAACATCCTCACAATACCGGGACCGTAGTCCATCCCTAGGACCCCATTATCATCCCTCGCAACTCAGTTCGTATGAGTATGTTAGGATCATGAGATCTCGAGTACAGAAAACTAATAGGCAGAACCTCAGGCGAGTCTCTGACACTTTCAGTACTTGCCATTGCACATCTTTGAAACCAAACCTTCCAACGTCCCCAGTTGACCAACCCCAACCTGGTCAGATAGTAACCGCCACCCCGCCACCCCCCGCTCACAGCCGACCACCCCCAACCAGGTCAGACAGTGCTCCATTCCGCCCCCCTTCCCACTCAAGAAACAAACTCAATCAACAGTCCCCTGGATGACTCTATCCAGAGCCTTGAGGCCAAAAGCGCAGGGGCAGAAGTTGCCAGCAAAAAGCAGTTAACCACAGGTCCGAAACTGCAAAGCTGACAAACTCCAGTACCATGCCCCATTTCTCCATTCGGTGTCCACTGTAGTCCTAATCCATGTTGCACCTAGTTAAGCTCCCCTTCGTAGTGTACAACTTTCCCGTGCGCACCTGCTAGCAACAGGCTCCACAACCCAGAGATCAAACCTCCCAGCTTTATGACACCCCTACATAAATAAAGCGCCCAGGTCCCTCAATGTAGTGATATAAACCAGAAAGATCTCACCCAGCGAGGGTTCCTCCGGGTTCTCACGTGACCCCTCTGATCGTGAGCAACCGCTGTGCAGTGTCTTTCCAGCCAACTATCCAGTCCGAAGCAATTTCCCCCCAGGGGGAATGGAGCGGCCATAGTTCCACAATATCTGGGCAAAGTAGAACCTGGTTACTCAGTCCTGATCCTCCAGGTGCGAGGAGGTATTGAGATCCTCACGATTGCTCCCAGGACTATTTTGTCGCTCTCTAGACTATTCCTTCAGTGATTTTTGCAGTTCCTTTGGGTCAGTGAAGAAATGCGAATGCCCTTGTCTGTTTCTTCGAAGCTTCGCTGGGTACAGCATCGCATAGTCTAATCCAAGGTCACGTAATTGTTTTTTGTACGGAGCAAAACGTTTCCTCTCCTCTTGTACCTTTGCGGTGAAGTCCAGGTAGAGTGAGATATCCATCCCCTCATACTATAACTTGCCTTTATCTCTAGCCAAGTGTAGCGCCGTGTCTCTATCCCGGTAGTTTAATAATTTCGCTATTATAGGGCGAGCTGGAGCGCCTGGCTGTGGTCTCGGTCCCAGCGTGCGGTGGGCTCTTTCTACTATAAACATAGGGGAAAAGGCCTCATCCCCTAGCAGTGCTTTCAGGAGTTTCTCCACAAATAGTTCCATCTTGCCAGTCGGTGTAGATTCTGCCACTCCCGTAATACGGATATTTGATCGCCTTGACCTCGCCTCCAAATCCTCTGACTTGTCTTGAATCACCTGCAGTAGCCTGCCAAACTGTTTACGATCTTTGTCCCAATCCGACTGTGCCTCCTCCGCTTCCGTCAAGCGTCTTTCGGCCATGTCTAGGCGTTCAGCGTGCTTATCCACCCGTTCCGACATGCGATCCATTCGATATGTCAGAGCGTCGAGTTTAGTGCCAATCGAGGCAATGCTGTCTTTGAGACCCTTTTCCATTGATACCAGCATTTCGCGGATGTCGGCGCCCATGGAACTGTCTGGGGCGGCACCCCTCAGGGAGGCCTCCGGGGGCCGGCACATCAAATCCCTTAGTTCTGCGTTGCTCAAACGTGAGCTTAGATTGAGTCTTATCGTTCTTCCCCATGGCGTTCCTACTGGACATCAACGCTTGCTGCAAGTTTCTATACACAACGGGGGTGTAGCAGAGATATTACGAGGTCCACTTCGGGATTCAAGCTCCTATTGACGGAGTGCGGTTCACTCGTGCATAACTCCCAAAGTACGCATACAGAAAACACCGTGGCGTGCTCTCCTCGTAGATACCAGGTACCTCCCCGCTGTGGCGCCCCCACGCGTACTGTACATTAGCAATCCCGCTATTCGTATCACTCCAGGCGTCACCTTCTTAGTACAGTGGTCCAAGTATGTTCCCAAGTCGTTAACCGCACCTCGCAGTCTCACCAGCAGAATGCGCTGGCAGGCAGGGTCGCACCAGGCAGGGGCCACCGAGCCGATCCAGCCGCCACACGCGACTCCGAGCTCCCAGCGTCGCCTTAAGTATTTACAGCGCCCAAGTCTCTGCTACGCCACAATCCTGGCCCTCCGGGTTGCCGCACACACCGCCAGTCCGTGGGGCAACAGCGACGATGTGGTGCTTCGAGTCGTCACCAGGTCCGCACCCCCGGTGCGCTTCCGATCTTCTTTGCCGCGCGTAGAGTGACGCCGCCCGGGCAGCGTCGCAATCCAGTCCGTGGTTGTTGGCCTGGTCCGCCGCAGCCGACTTCGTTCACCAGGGGCACTTCGCCAGTCCTCCGTGCGAAGCGGAAAGCCCCTGCCACGCTCACCGGATAGTGTAAGGGAAGCTCACACCTGTTTTTAGGACCAGTGCGGCACCTTGAGGATTATTTTTCCGGATTTTAACGGGGCTAAGGCGAGGAGCTCAGCGCTCACACGTCTTCCATGGACGCCGGCAAGCTCTGCCCCCCACTTACCAATATACTTAACCTCAGATGAGATTTACCATACTCAGGGAATGTAGCCGGAGTTCAGATACCTACAATTGTATAAAAATTGAGATTTTCTAGAAAGGGGAGGAGTAAGAGGACGCAGTTCATTGTCTTTTGCCGTGTGTTGTGCTTGCAGCTGTTCTAGCGCCTACAACGTGTCAGTCCCGTGTTTAAACGAGAGCGGATGAATAAATGTCTGCGTCACAGAATTGTGTTTAATAGTTCAGAAGATGCTATGGTTACATAAATCTGTGAGAACGCAATGAACATTTGCAACGGGACAAACAGCTGTTTTGTTTGGGATAGTTTTCTATACCTTATAGTGTCTGTTTACTCGTGTTTACAAGGGTGACGTACCTTACAAAGTGTGCAGAAGAATGCCTCTGGCACTACTTAGGACGCTAGACGATCTTCAGATTTCACCATGTAAGGTGGAAGTATACATTTAGCAGAGGGACTCTGCAAACAGAAGCCCGCTGACCGCCAACCTCTCTTGAATCCAAGCATGTTGAAATCATCGGGTTTCTCTTTGGCAATGCTAGTCATGTGGTACCATGGGGCAGGGGCGGATTGGCAAGGCGGGCATTCGGGCATGGGCCGAAGGGCCGGTGCCTCAGTACACTCTGTGGGCCATTTTTTTCTCCCCTGTCCCAGTCCACAGAGAGTGGACTAGAAAAGGGGAGAAAAAAAACGGCCCACAGAGTGCACGGAGAGAGACAGAGAAAATGAAAGCAGCCTCGCTGTGCGGCCGGACAGCGATTGTCAGCTGTGGCCTCTCCTTCACCCCTGCCCTGCCAAGCAATCAAGCTGAGCCTGGGCTGGGCAGGGGTGATTGTTTGCAAGAATCGGCCTCCCTGGGGGCCAGGTGTTTCTCAGGCCTTTGAGCCATTTTCACCTCGGCCCCCTGGGGCCCATGCAGCCCAGAAACGGTGTTAGTCTTAGCACCTCGCCCACAGCCCTTCACATTCAGGGCATAGTGGACGAGGAAGAATGGGTCTTGCTGTGGGGGCCAGGTGATGTTTGGAATTTTTTTATTTAATTTATTTATTTATGCGATTTTATATAGCGCGGACTTTACCCGAAGGTGTCAGAGCGCTTCACACAAGGAACAGCAATAATACATGAGGAGAAAAATTACAAGTGGACAAATTACAAAAGCAAACGTTAGGTTACATGAATCAAAAGTGACAATAGTGAGAAACCAAAATACATGAGGTAGCAATCGGTACATTACATGAGGAAAAAGTGATATGTGTGCAAGTTACAAAAGCGTACAAAGTACAAGTAGAGGTATAATACTGCAATAAATGGCAGACACTCCAGCACAAGAACAAACGTTACGTAGGCAATGGTGGCACTTGTGCAAGTATCTAAAGCAAACAAAAGTGAGTGCGAGCATACAGTGTGATACCAGAGAAAAGTGACGTGTGCAAGTTACAAAAGGGTACCATACACAGGTACAAGGGTAATACTACAGTAAATGGTAAACACTCAAACTGCCAGAACACACTGGGAAGGCACTTCCCATGCACCAGCTTCACCTCAGCCTCCCCCTGGCTACCTGGCTACCTTGGATGACCCAGAAAGCTGTGTTTTGTGCTCCCCTGCCAGGACATTTTCCTGAGCCCTGGAGGGCTGATTAATTTACTAATTGCAGGGGCCTTACCTCTGTTCATGTGCTCCTGAGCTGAAGGTCTGGGGAGGGCCTATTAGGTTAGTAATAGCAGGGACTTTGCTGCTTTTCAGGTGCTCCTGTGCAGGAGGGCTGGAATAATTTTGTGACAGAAAGGGGCCTTGCTATTTTTTTTAGTTGCTCAGCATGTAGGCCATTGGCACCTTGGCCCTGTGTCCTGTGCAAGAACAGTATCCTCCCACTTTCATTCCTTGTCTGTGCAAATAGTGTTTCATGAAAGGGCACGCCCCTTGAATGTGGGCCACGCCCCTTAAATATGGGCCACGCCTCTTGAAAGTGGGCCACTTTTTTCGTCCGTGCCCGGGCAGAATTGTGATCCCAATCCGACCATGCCATGGGGGCGGGGGGGACTTGCAGAGTTTCACTCTGCGTAATTATGTAGCGTTACCTAAAAACTCAGTGATATTCCGCGGAGTTCCGCGGGCGGAATTTGGCACAATGCGCTGATTTTGTCTCGCTTGCTGTTTGCACTAAAATCAGCGCAAATGGCACCACACAGCGTGCTAGAGGGCGCTGCTTCTTTTGGCCGCTTGAGTAGATGTTCTACTCGAGCAGCAGAGTTCTCAACGTGAACAGTAGCGGCCTGCCATGACCGCCAGCACTGAGAAATCTTGCCGGGAGGTGCTGTAGCACTTGAAAATTGTGCTACCAGACGCAAATTGTCGATCGCCAACTTAACGTTGGTGAGCCACATGCAAGAAAATATCTCTGCAATGCTTCAGTTGGCGGAGTTTTTCCCGGAACTCCGCACTCCAAGTGGAGTGGGCAAAACTCTGCAAACTCCGCAGGCAGAGCAGAATTTTTTGCCCACTCCTAGTGCCATTAACATTGCTTAGCGGTCGGCAAGTTCCTGCAGGACGCCAGAGCATCCCTCAATTAAGCGTCAGCCCGTAATTTACAAGATGTATTCAGAGGTGCGGCACACAAAGAAATATAAACGGTTTGTGTTTTGCTCAATAAAAAATGCAGAGGGAAAAAAAACATTCAACATTTCACCACATCAATTGCGCTCTCTACTTTCCGAGCAAACAAGTGAAAGTGAAAATAATCAACTTCAATGTCTTTCAATGCAACATAATAATGCTCATATTTTGACCAGTGAAAATCAATTATGGTATATTCTCAATGTCATAAAGAAATAAAAAATGAAAGCAGCTAGTTTAACACAAGGTTACTAACTAAAACTAAAACAGACCCAGGGAATGCCATCTGTCACAAATAATTATTTTTAGTACAGCCACTGGTATGGTTACCAATTGACTCTGTAGCTAAGGACACTATTCTCAAGTCCTGGGCTTTTCTTTTACACAGAGCAGTGCAGCTATCAATTGTGCAGCAGGTGCAGTGTCACCGTGGCCCAGGGCTGTAAGGGAAACACCCCCAATCCCGATGAAGCTCTTTCCAGCATCCATGGCGTCCTGGGAATGAGGCTGTGCACCTGTGCCTGAATAAAAGTACGGGGTAGATGTACTAGGGTATAGGCAGGGGTAGTAATAAGAGTAGGCTGGTTCAGGGGTATTAGCTGGTGCTCTCCCCCTGAATGCCTAGGACCAATGACACTCCTTGGTAAAGCTGATCTCTGGGTACCACTTTCTATTGATTGGCTATTAAAAGAGGTCTTGTTGCTGCCTCTGATCACAGATGCCTACCTACAAACCAGTCATCTCCCTACTCCCATCCTCATTGAGCCCAAGGCAAGGAGGTCAGTCCTACCCACCTCTCTGAGAACCCAGAGGGACCAGGAAACCTCAGCTCATTTATTCTCTATCCTGTCTACTGGCCACAAATAAATCACTGCCCTCTAAATCCTCTAGACTTACCTGCTTACATGGCCACTAGAAAAATACAACTGTGCTGGGGGCTCTTCATATGCAAAACAATATAAAAATAAATAAAGGAGAACATCACCTTGACGACTCCTGGTGAGTGAAACTCCATTAAGGCTCAATTACAGAAATGAGGAAAACTTTTCTTTTTCAAATTTTGAAGTATAAGACAAAACAAACAACAGGAAAATGATAGGTAGGGAATAAGAAAATCTCAAACAAAACGGTTAAGGAGAAAGGGGACAGGAGTATCGGAGAGGGGGCAAAGGATTCATGTCTGACGGTTCAGGGATTCATTTCAGCGACAACAGCAGTGCTGCACTGAGCTGGTTTACATCCAAGACTTCTGATTACAGTTACACTGGCATCCAGACATACAGGATATGACACAATCAATTCCAGTGACTGGGACCCTCACGCAGGAAGTTAGCTGGTGGAAGCTCAAATAGGTGTACCTCTGTTGACCTCCTACCAATAGGTACCAGGCATCAATTCAGGAGAAAGATGTATTGATCAGGATGGACAACCAGCTCATGAAGGAGCATGTAAAGCGACAAAGGTCTCTAATTCCATGAGCCTGTGAGCAGATACTCATCTGAAGAACTGTCTATGCTAGATCCACTGGGAGAGGGGCACGTGCCTCTGTTGAGTCAGAGGTTTCCTTCTAATACAGATCTTAATCTTAAGAAGGTGTGTTCAATGGCTTAACAAGCCTCCTAAGGAGGTCATAGTTGGATCAGTTTCCATCAAAGGCTAATGCTCAGCCGCTGGTCTTCTGTTCAATGCACCAGTGTGCAGAAGCAGGGCCACTGGATGCCCTGAAGGCCAGTGGAGGCCTTGTATGCATTCCCTCAAACTCTCCTCCCCCATAGATGCTCAGGAAGTTTCAAAGCGAGAAAGTGCACATCCTTCAAGTAGCACCATTTTGGCCAAGGTTTCACCTGAAGGAACTTGTGTCTCCATCTGCAAGCAGTCAATCTGGATTAAAGTTGAATGTAAGTTGGGGAAGCTGTATGTCCTTGAGGCAGGGTCTTACTAATGATGGCCTTTGAATATATTTTGGTGTAACAAGTACCCTTTCTAGGGGGTTAACTCAAATCATATGATATTGATAAAGAGTATATGACTGGCAAGAAACTAACCTTGGGCTCCATATGTACTCTGTCACCAACTCTGGCATGCTTCCCGATGAAGCCGAGGTTCTCTCAAGAAGCAGTGACTTTCGAAGACTCTATTCCCTTATTGAAAATTTCATGAAAACAAATTGTTGCCCAGAATGTTCTGAAGCTGATGGCCTTCATCGTTTGACCAACAAAAGCTTTGGCCTGCACTTTGCAAGGTTGGGGAAAATTAGTTTTATGTCCATGCTGATCCTTGTTCCTGATGTTAGCTTTATTTATTTATTTGTTTATTTATTTATTTAATACAGGGTGGTGTTAACCCTATTACAAACCATGGGGTTTCAACTCTAAAGAGTAATCAAACAAAAACGTATTAGTTTTTCTGGTGTTCAGTGCAAGATTTCATCCGTGATTTATTTGTCTGTCCAGCCTTGACTACTTAAAGAAAAAAGTTGATGTTTCTATTTTGGGATACTGCTCATCTAAACGATACATTAAATGCTATGCTTTACTTCGAATGTGTGAAGGTTTGTTTTCAAATTGGACCCATATTTAATATTACTTGCAAATTGCAATTATTTGTCATTATTCACTTTATGCAAACATATGTTTTAAAAAAAAAAAATTATCAGTGGTGCAAATACACTTGCACCTGGCACATTGACCCAATTTGATTTGTGAACATGAATAAAGATTGCAACTACCAGAATGCACCTAGGTTATTTCACGTAAAACAGGAACTTATGCAGTGCGACATTATATGGAGTAATCTGTTCCATCACCTGCCATGACTTGCAAAATGCAACCTTTGGAGTTCCTTCAATGGACTTCGACAGCCCAAACCTGGTACTTCATTGGAGTCATTGGTCCAGTGCTCTCATCCCTCGGAAGTGCAAAAACAACAGTTGATGGACAGAATGCAGAACAATGTTTTTTTTTGCTCACCATGTCATTCCAGTTTGAACCCAGCTATATGCAAATCAGTCTTGACCCTGTGCCCAATGGGAGCAATGAAGCCCAAACTGCCAAGACAGGTCCTCCCTGGACTGGAAACAAGCATCCTAGGACCGGTTCCGGGCTTTCAGCCCTCATCAGCCAGGATAGCTTGATTCCAGTGGTGTGGAGAGCATGGGACTCACGTCTGAGCATACCCGTCCCACTCAGGGTGACAAATGCAAAAACAACAGTTGATGGACAGAATGCAGAATAATGTCATACATTCACCCCAGTACAGAGATCTGGGCCTAAATAGATCGGTTTTTTTCCTCACCATGCCATTCCAGTTTGAACCCACACATATGCAAATCAGTCTTGACCCTGTGCCCTATGGGAACAGTCCAACCCGAACTGCCAAGCCAGGTCCTCCCTGGACTGGAAACAAACATCCTAGGACCGGTTTCATCCATTCCATTCCAGATGGAAGTCTCACACTCAAGCATCCGGTAGGACAACTTGCATAGTTGGCGACACTATAAAGCCACTGTCTTGAGTGCATTCTCTCACCTGAAAACGAACTTCTGGGAGGCTTACAAAGAGCAGGCAATGAACTGAAACAACTTGTAAAATCTTGGCAAGTTGTTGCCTTTACTGAGGAAGACATTTTGCAACATACTCAATTCATTTTTTAAGTGCTATTTTTTGCTCGCATCACATGTTGTTTGCTGTTCAAAGTTCGAATTTACTGTGAATTTACCACATTTAGCTGGGCGGTTTCCACCAGATTTGTGCGGATGGCAATAGTCATGATGTTCATCGATGTATTCTTATTGGAATGTGATATGTTGAAATCCGATATCACATATGTATCATACTTGGAAGACACATAAATGCTCGGATCCTATTCAATTTTAAATTACCATCCATAGCTGTCAACTGACCCCATGCCAGGAAGAAAACTTTTAGCCAGTCCTGCTTTTTAAGACATATATATACTTGCACCTGCAGACCACACATTCAACAAAAATAAAACTGAAAATCCCACACTGAGTGGAAAAGTGAAACTAAATGTCCCAGCAGGATTGACACAAAGACACCCTTATCAAGTGAGATCCGTTTGCCTGCTTGGAGATTCCACTGAAACATTAAGGCTCAAGTGCTAAGGTGTGTGAAGATGCTGTATCAAAGGAAACGTGCAGGTTAATTGGGTTTGAAGAATATCTGCACGGGGAGATCACTGCTGACTAAAAAAGGGAGCCTGGCTGGGTGAAGGATTTTCAAATTCTACTCAAGAATTCACCTCCACAAAAGGCCAGAGGGTTCCTAATTAGCTCTCTCGTCTATGCTACCAAGACACACGCCCAGCGCTTTTCTGAGGATCTACTGAAGTTAAGAAAATGCTTGCATTTCCTCCCTGCACAGTTTATCCAAGATTGAGGACAAGTGGGTTACCTGGTTGGTTTCTTCACTGACTCAGCATTGACCTGGGCAATGTCCTTCGTAACACTTTCGAAAGCCTACCTGGAGACATATGATGCATTTCTGTAAACATTTAGGATGATGCTTGAATATCCTAACTTGGAGTATTCTAGTGAAGGAGCATTGTGCGCTACCCAGCGAGGTGGCTTTTATCAAACAGTACCTTTAAAACTAATCACTTGTGAGGATATCCAGCCATTGAGTTGCTGGGCTTAGTCAAAAAGCCAGGTCTTCAGATTCTTACTGTTCGGACATGGAGGGGGAAAGCGTTGGCTGTTTTATTTATTTTATTTATTTATAGGTTTGTATAGCGCTAGACTTGACTCCCGAAGGAGTATCTCTGCGCTCAATTCACCCTACAGGCAGAACAGCATTCCTCTCAAGAGCTTAAAGAGAAGGAGGCGCTAAGATTGAAACAGAAAAGTCTTCAGCGATTTCCTGAAGGATTAGTACAAAGCCTGAGGGCAGCAGGCAGTTTTTTTCCCAGAGATTGGGACCCAAAAATGAGAGAGCCCTTCTGCACAGTCTCACCCTTCTGATAGAAGGGATTTGAAGAAGACATTGATTACTGGAGCGAAGGGTACGTGCAGGATTGTAGGGGACAAACTTCTCCGCCAGATACAGGGGGCCTGAACCATAAGTACTCTTATGGATGATACAACAGGTTTTAAATTTAACCCGCTGTCGGATCAGTAGCCAATGGAGCTTTCCTAGAAGGGGACGAGAGGGGGTTCTAGGCGGGGCATTTAGAGCCAGTCTAGCAGCAGTATTCTGAGCCACCTGGAGTCTACTTAGCAAGTTCCTATAGAAGCCATCACCCTCGGGCACTGAGAGATGGTTTACCCTTTGGTCAGTTCTTTCTCATGCGTAGGAATTGTACACAAAAAGAAAACTATATGCTAGAGGCAGAAATATTGAAAGCGAAACTAGCAGCCAGAGGATACCTTAACAGAGTTGTTAAGAAGTTTATGAAACGTGCCTGGTATTGTCGTAGAGAAGAACTTTTAATCACAAAAGAGAAAGCACCCCTAGACAGAATCATATGTGTCACCACCTTCAGAGTACACACAAACAAAGTTTGTAATCTAATTACCAAGAATTGGAACATAATTAAAGGCATTGACCCCAAAACGGACGTCCCTATGTCCGTCTATAAGTGAGGAAAGAACATAAAAGATCATCTAGTCAGATCATCTACTGAGACAACAAAACGTAAGAGCAATACCCTTGAATCTACATGGGGTTTACCTGAGGTTAAAGGCCTTTATAAATGTGGCAGCTGTTGCCTGCCCTTTTACCTCCAATATCTTTGAACATGCCAACTGCAAACATACCATAGAGTTTTTCTCAAACTGCAACACACGAAATGTGGTATACTGCACATGGTGTCCCTGCGGACTACCGTACATTGCCCAAATCCAACAACCGATCAAAGCTCGCATATGACGCTTGGTTGCGAATCGCATTTCAATGCGAAAAAGCACACAGCCTATAAGGACAGATGGCAAGTCATTGATATTGCGGTGGTCCCTGAGAGAGGGGAAGACATCACACAAATTTTGCAAAGGCGCGAATGTCACTGGATAGACAGAATTAATTCCATAGACCAGGAACTCAACTCCGCTGAAGAGTGGCGAGGTTTCGTCGCCACACTGACGTGATTATGCCACACCCCGTTCCCGCATTCTACAATGGATCCCCTTGGGTGTTTTTTGTAACTCAATCGCACAGTCGTTTTAATACATTTATTTCACCTAGATTCCACTATGTCAATACACAATATCCCCTTGACCGCAACATAACTACTAGTACCTTATAGTCCGGACGCACCCCTCTCTATAATCCAGAATTGCTGTTGTCCCCTATAAACTATCTGATCTTGGTCACACCATGTCAGAAAATTGACGTACTATATGTCTGAAGTGTTCTCTGTATGTAGCCAACTATTCGAACAATTTACCACACATATGTATATTGTGAACTGGTTTACCCGTGTAGATGGTAACTGTGAAATGTGTAACTTTCCGCAGCCGTGTTTTGCTAAAAATGTAAAAGATATTCTAATGTTTATGTTGCCTTTTCCATATTACTGTGGGAGAACACTGCTTGTAACACATATCCATGAACCCCCGTCTTTCACTAAGCTGCCATAACAATGTGCCAACATCCGTTTCCTTAATTTACTCCATACCCCAGAGGTACGTACAGATTCGTTCTTATATTTCTTCAACTTTTACCTTTTTACATTGGGCCGCTCTTCTAAGGTCTCTCTTCACTTTTTCGGTTTCCCTTTCCGAAAACCGGATAACTCCATGTCACTGCAATCATTACTGATGCCTGCGTGTTCTTCTGGGTTTGGATAGATTTTAATTTGTGTATTTCAGTGCGAGCGAGCATGGGCGTAGGCAGAAATGTTTCCAGGGGGTGAGGGGGGGGCAAAATGTTAACTTCATCACCATCCTCCGACATGATTGAGCACAAGTAAATAAATAAATAAATACAAATCTAATAAGACAAAGAGCTTAAATAAACAAAGAAACCCATAGGGGGGAGAGAAAAATCTTGTGAGGCACCACAGCAGACGACCTGGCAACTACAATGAAACGGAGGGAAAACCTAAAAATACGCAGAAAAACCAAAGAAAATCTAAATCAGGTTGATGTGGTTCCTTGTTCCTTGTTCCTTGATGTGGCAATCCTTTCACTGAGGATACAGTGGAAGATTGTGTCAAATTCAAGAGCTAGTAGGATCAGCCTCGCTAAGCCACATTGTCTCAAACAATATTAATGAAGCAACTCATTAAGTACCAAGGCCAATGACTGATTCCATCTATCTACTTGGACAGAAGCTCAGAGGAGTGTCCAGAGCATTGGATTCTTCAAGATTATCGGTAAGTTGTTCAGACATTATTTGCTTTGTCTTTTTTTCCAAAGTGGGTAACAACACCATGAGATCAGAGTTATAAATATTTGGAACATCCAAACCATCTTTGGCAGGCAGAGGGCTAATAACACTGGATTTCCAAACTTTGGGGGCAAGGCCAGCTGTGAACAATGCATTGATAATATTGGCAATTTCCTAGACACTGGCAGTAGAAGTTCCTTGTAATATTCTCACACAGCACGAGTCATTGGGAAAACCAGGTTTCAACATGGACAGAAGATTGCCTACCTCCTCTTTAGAGTCTATGGAAAAACAAGAGAGGGAGATCTCAGTGCAGAAGTAAAGGCCAGGTGCAGGAAAACTGAAACAAGGAAAGCAGGGGACTGGTAAATGGGTAGGTTTTAGGTGTACAGTGCAAGTCATTGAACATGGAAGTGGCAGGGCTACATGTCCTGCACAGGACACCTCTTTAGAACAGAGGCAGAGACCAAAAAGCAAACAATAAGGATGGACCGAATGGAGTTCATGGGTTTGGTGAGATGGAGTTCTGAGAGACTTGGGAGTTACATGCAGCTAGGAGTAGGGGGGTAAGAAAATGGGGGACGAGCTTGAAGGCATATTTTACGTTAATTAGGGGCCTTGTCCAGTCTAGGGAAGAAACCGTGTTTTGAGATCACTTAAAAAAAAGGTGATGTGGTGAGAGTAAAAAAGACTGTAGGTGGAGCGGGGGTTGCAAAAAGCTAGGACACAGATGCCCAGAGGCGACAGATACATTTAGGAGAAAAGTAGTCTGCTAAAGAGGCTGTGCCGGAAGCTGGGGAAGGATGAGGGATGACCAAAAGGTGGAGATGGATGAATACAGTTGCTTTTTAACAAAAAGTGGGTGGGGTAGCCATTCAAGTGAACATTCTACCTCTTAATTTGTCTAGATGGTCCGGGTCATACATAATATAACCTGGAATCACTGAGATATCGCAGTGCTGGCCCTGATACCGGTAAGTTTGAAAAAGGACTAAAAGATCAGTTTGAAAAGGTGGCTGGTAGGCCTAAGAGGAGACCAATATGCCAATGCGAAGTGGACAGGGCCTAGAACCCAAAAAACTAGGTAAAGTGGTGAGAGAGATAGCCGAGAGTCAAATACAGGCTAGGTTATTGCATAGTAGATGGTAATAGCATGATGTATTAGTTTTTCCTTGACCGTTCTACTAATTTAAAAACTAAAGGGGTGGGGAATTATTTCTAGTTTTTTCTTGTCTCAATATTAACACAAACTTTATTCAACTTTAAAGTTTCTCTGTGCTGATTTCATTGCTCCTGTTCGTCCTTCAGTGACCAGCCATTTAGTTTGATACCAAAGAGATACTTCTCCAGGTGCTAGCCCAAGAGAAGTGGCTTCAAATATGCACACCCCATGTTGACACCATTGCATACACACACATATGTAGTCTCCACACCCATTCCTGCCAAAAGAGTTGCACTTCACACCGACAATGCCCCTATTGAGCTGCAGGTTACATTTTGTTCAAAATAGTGACACCGCACACAGATCCCAATAGAAGCATAGCGCTTTGCAGACACTTCTGCAAAAGAACTGAATCTCTCAAATACACCAAGGAAGAGTTCTTCCTTTCTGAGGCACTACCCGTTGGTGCTACATATATAATGCGAAAAGATGCCTGCAAGTTACAGGGAGAATGACTTTTCCAGACCTGGGTTTTGCTTTTACATTATTAGCTAGTGTGTTCGACCATTTGGTTGAACTAAAATTAGCCTAGACTACAGCTCCAAGAATGCACTTGATGGCAAATCAAAACTGGGAAAGTTGTGCCCTGGTGAAAGTCATCTGGTCACCCTATACATACGACTGACACTGCCCCGAAAAATGTATATTCGCAGACAGTGCCCAACCACCACAATGTCACCAAAGCTCTGCAGTTCACCCAAACAAAGACCCACATAAAGGGTGAGCCTCACACCAATAATTATTTCTTCCAAACAACATAAATATCGACCCGGCCAAACAGGGGCATAGCTAGGGCTTGTGGCACCCGGGGCTATCCTTCAGATTGCTGCCCCCCCTGGGGGGGTGCTGGGGAAAAAGGACGGCGAGCACCTGAAAGAAGTCCGAGAGACACGTAGTATCGCCGCTAATAGTTACCTCGATCATGCAAGTTACAGGCACATACATGACACGGTCCAGGTCTAGACAGCCCCGTCCCCAAAATAGTGCCACCTGTGGCGGACCGCCCCCACCTAGCTACGCCGCTGAAGGAAAAGCAGAAGGAAACCCAAAACTTACATCAGTTCTACCTACCCTGTTTGTGACCTCTCACTCATAACATCACAGCTTGTGCACGACCCTTGTCCCCTATCTGCCCCGTCCAGGACCTCAGCAATGTCTGCAGACCGGTCCACCACACTGGGTTTGACCACAATGTTGACTTTTTGAGTGTCCAGTAACAGAACGCTATTGCATGTGTAAATAAAGATGGATTCCCTAAGTAGTAACCGTAATTGTACATTGAGCTAGGACAATGGATCAATATGATTTGTTGGCACTATTCTCTCATGTATCTCCTGTGTTGCAGTATTTCCTGTTTCCGAGTTTGAACAGAAACATATTTTTTGTGAAAACTTTGAGAGTCCTTGGTATAAAGCAGACATACATTAATTTGATTGAACTATTTTAGACTGGCAATGTCTACCCTTGAGTAGGAACACATTTCAAGAGGTGGAAATACTTCAATTGCAAAGAAAAGTAAATGGAACACTAACTCTTTTATAAATTTGCCGCAGTGTAAATATGTTTTATTAATAGCCAATTCAAACTTGTGACCTGCTGACCATTGCAATTATGGCCCAAATAGTTGTAAAAATAATTTTCACCTGATTTAGCACCTGTTTTGTCCACTAGGAAGAGAGGAGACAACACAGGCACAGTACACATGGTATTATAATGGTGTTCTAAAGAGGAAGGAGCATAGAGAGCATAATGTTGAGCACTAGAGAACATTTACACTATAAAGAGAGGTGATTAATGGGGGCGAATGTTGCAGACAGGAAAGTGTTTTGATTGAAAGGGTAAAATGGAGCATATGGGAAAGTGGGGATTACAGAAGGGAAAAGACAGGAGTGCAGTTCTTACATGTGAATGAGGCACAACAAAGTGGTGAAGACAGGTAAAAATGGTCACACATGACCTGTGAACTACTTTTTATGGAAAATGGGCCAAAAATACTATCTTCTGCATTTTTCAAAGTATTCCTGATGAGGGTGAAACCCCATAACCACTAGGAAGTGTGAGGCATGCCTGGCATACAACAAATTATTAAATGTTTCTTTAGGAACCTCTGCATTTCAAAGTTCACCAGTTTCCCTGCCTCCTATCATTTTGCATGGATTCTACTCCTCTCTGGGCTTTCCGTGATTAAAACAGAAATATAACACAACAACTGACATACACCTAAAAACAGCCTGGAGTATTAATTTTGTCAATGGTTGTTAGCTGTTTCGGATAAATGAGTAACAACAACAAATTATTTTACCTGTACCTTGTCACTTTTTTGACCAATGAGTGCCTCCTTCACACACATTTGCACAGAATCACACCTGCAATTTGAATACTGTATTGTTGCTCTGTGTTCTCTGCAGAGAGGCCATGTATTGAATGATCATGCATTCTGAACACCTTCTTGATCCCCAGGTAGGCACAGTGAAAAGTTATACTGCATTCGGCCTCAAATACAAAGCTCTCAATTGTAGCCTGTTATAAACACCTGGATGCAACTCAATACAAAGTGTGCACCATACAAGAGTAATATGCTGTGAAACGAATTAAACTAATTTGTTGCCATGTATTACCCTAACACACATGGTCAGACTGAGACAGGAAATAGGCCCCAGCATCGAAATAAAAGTGGCCCCCATTAGTGAATTAGGCAGCTAGAAAAATTTCTGCATTTGCAAATTATATCAGTTTTTAATTTGTAAAGAGATGCTGTATACGATTTTGTAAGGTATGGAAGACTGCATATATTTGAGTTTGCTGGAAGCAATGTTTGTTTTAAAACATCACAAAAATCAACAGTAAATGACTATAAAGCAGGCCTGTAAACATCCAAAAAAACAGCCTACGTACTGACCTGACAGATTAGACCGTTGGGCACAGCCTGATTTGATTGCCCTATAGGTCAGTCCGACCCTGCAAACGTGTCATACCTCATTGTGCAGACACTAGACCAGTTTCTTTGCAGGTCAAGTTAGTACATGAATATAGGAAAAGATATGGGGCCCGTTTCAATGTCCGTTCTAATTTATTGCTGGGTCTAAGACATGTAGAGCCTTGCTCCAGCCACTTGTTAATGCTGTGTCTGCTCCTCTGCCTGCACCCCTTGTCTCACTGTCATGCTCACACCTATCTGCCCCCCCCTTTTTTCTCACCTCTATGCTTCCTTTCCCAGTTTTCCCTCATGGCAGGTGAGCAGTTTTCACGTGACAGGACGTCATTCTATCCTTTGTTGTGCGCCTTGCAGGATATCCTGCTTTTCATTCATACAGGGGCAGGGCGCACTTCACAAATAAGGGCAGTTTAAGTACCTATCAAATCGCTGCTATCATCATGCTGCTGCAGCGATTAGGCCCTGCGAGAGGGGCCAGCAGGGGAAATGGGTAATAAAAGAAAACCTTTAAACTCTCAGGGGCCCCCTGGGCCTCGAAACACAGAAGTCTTTAAAGGTGCGAGGCCCCCCTCCATGCTGCCCATGCCTAGCGCCGGCCCTGGTGGTAGCTACAGACTAGTGCCAAGTTATTGTGAGGACTGTTTTCTTTTCAGAGTCAAGGACACGGTTCTCTCTTTTCGTCACAGAAGAGTCTGGAGCGCCCTGTAACAGTACAGTGACGATGCTTTTAGCGAAAATGCGCGCTTGTGTTAAATAGCTTTAGCATCATAAATGTCTTTGTTGGATGACAAAGTTAAATTGCAATTTCATGGTTTGTTTGCAAAGGGCCGTGTTTATGAAATTCATGAGCTGTTAAAATGTGTCGGAAAATCTGCACCCAGTGAGCAGCGGAGATATGTATTTATTTATTTATGCGTTTTTATATAGCGCGGACTTTACCCGAAGGCGTCAGAGCTAAAGGCATTAAGATTAAAGAAATTAACTACGGTCAACTTTGCATAACATGGATTACTGTTGATCCAGCGGGTCTAAAGAAATTCAGTGTCATATATGATTTCTACACCAGGATACTCACCATTATTTACAAATCTATCACTAGGCCCATATTTAGCAGATAACTGTATTTGACCTACTGAATCATATGACCTAATTATTTAAACCTAACACATTCATTAATTAAGTCACATATAAAGGCAATGGATTAACTAATGGTAACACCATGAAACGATCAAGACCAGCTTGTCATCTCAAAATCTATTTTATTGAATTTTATTTCATATAGAAAGCTCAAACTTTTATTAGCAATTTTATTTTTCAAACATTAATTATTAAAGGCACAAAAGGTCATGTATTCTCAATAAACCAACATCAGCATGAATAAAGCTCAAACACTTATTTATTTCTCCATAGCCTAATACCCTAACTTAGCTAAAGAAAAGACCTGTAAGTAAGCAAAATTAAAAGATCTTACGTGAAAGGGAAAACTGGCAGCGTCTCTGGAGCACAGGATCGATCGAACAGTGCTCTTAGCAAGGGGGCAATTTTTATAGTATTTTCCTATCTAAAACGAACTAAAAGAATACAAATATTCGAGCAGAACAGAATCTCATTGGCTACTGGATGTCATACGATGCGGTCATCATCCGTTGCTCACATAGCCAAAGTCACTTTTCAAGAGTACTATTGTTCAAGAGTATGACACCGGCAGCTTCCGAAGAAAGCAACATTTAACGAAAGCATAGGCTTCCTCCGTCCGCTCATGATTCCCTGTCTTTCCGCTGCCGAACGACAAGAACGGCCTTGACCAAGGAACAAATTGAACCAAATGTCCTAAGCTTCCACACAGCCTTTGTTTGCAAACCACTCTCCAAGAATAAATGTAGAAATATATATTTTCTTTCATTTTCTGCGTAGCTGTGCAAGGCTCACTCTGGTCAGGCTTCAGATGTCCTTTTTAGAAGTAGGCCTCAAGCCTTTTCACAAGGATTGTAATGCAATGAGGGTGTCTAGTATGCAAAGAAACACAAGACAATAATTAATCCAAGAAACGATAATTATTCTGTTACCCACCCTTTTCCCACTAAGTTTAACCCATTAGCTAGGTTACCTAATTTTGCATTACAAACAAATAAACAAACACATACACATGGGAAGACAATACATAAACAGAAGCACATTTAAAGAATGCACATGCTATTATTTTAAAAAACGGCTGCAGTTAATAAATGACAAACAAAAGACAAAGTGAATGTTTTATTAAAAGCAAAACGGCAAACATAACAAGAGCACAAATGGTTATACCCACATGTTCATGATGATGCATTTTAATCTAAGTTGAATCAGTAAAGATATATATCATGCAACACATATTAGTAAAAATAAAAATCACGAGAGTTTCATTTGTCACGAACTTTTTAGAAATAAATCTGAAAGTCCGCTCCATCAACTCCCTCCTCTGGTGATTTTTAAATCACCAAACAAAAACCCACAAAAATGTATACTTACATTTTATAAATGTCATATAATGAGTTCTCTCAGTATTAGTAAGTCTAAACTCCTGTCTCATCAGTCTGTCTCTGCCTGGGTCTATCATTTTGAGTTCTGCGAAACTCATCCATTTCAATCTCTATCTCTTGAGCCTTTTTTGAGCTTATAGATCCTTCTCTTTTCCCTCATGTGCTTCTTTCTTTTGTGAATCATGCAACTGATTTTCAACAGAAGTGTCACTATAACAATAACTATAACAGGGTAGAGTACTTTGCCAATAATTGAACTGCCAATGTCAGCGAACCATTCTTTAATTGCCTTAAATCTTTTTGCCAAACGTTCAGAAAAACTGTCATCGTCCATAGGTTCTATTTCAGAGTGAAATTCCGTAATATTCCTAATTAAAGATTCAATATTCTGACTTTTATCTGGGATATATGTGCAGCAGTGCTGAACATGCAAAATCCCACAGACTCCTCCCTCTTTTGCTAGAAGGATATCAAGGGCAAGCCGGTTTTGCATAACCATGCTTCTGGTAGCAATAAGCTCAGTGTTGACCAACTGGAAACCACCTGCAGTATCAGTGGACAATCTATCAACAATTGTGGAAACTTTTCTGATCTTTATTGAATTTAGAGTAATTCCCACCATAGGAATTATCGAACCAAATATATCTCCCATGATTTCTGAAAAGCTTTCCCTTTTCATTCTATTCAGGTGTTTGCCAATTTCGAATGATCCTTCATTATTTCTGTCCACATGAAACATTTTAGGAAAAACAAGACCAAGGTAACATGTGCCATACCAATGGTCAGGAAGACTGAAATATGCTTTATTTCCACAGACAAAATAAATTCCTGGAAAACTTGGGTCTTTGCCACCTTTAAATCCCCAACCCCCAATGATTTGATAGGTATCCTCACATTGACTTGCACCAACAAAATAATTATCATATAATGTATTATCTCTCCTGATACAAAGTTTTCCACTAACTGGTTCATCTATGTGAATAGCAGCAAATCTGTTCTCTCCATTCAGTTTCTCGTCTTCAATCTGCCAAAACTTGGACTTAGTCTGTTTCAGCATTTCATTCCTTTTATAAAATTGCCCTCCTCTCCTCAACCTGATCAAGAAAAGATTTCTCTTCATCTCTCATCTTGCAAGTTAAATTATTCTTAAATGCGTACTCATAGGTTAGTTCATTAGTAACCAGAAATAATTCTCTCATTTGTTTAGCAGGCTTAACTTTGTTCAGACTGCTTACAACTTTCAGATTAGCAAACGTTTCATCATAGTCTGAATAATAATATTCCAGACGACCAGTTTGATAGAACACGCTTGATATAACACTACAGGTAATTCCATATGTTAGGGGAAGCATATTGTACTTGACCCCTTCAGAAACAGAAGTAGGAAGCTTAACACACACGTAGCAATCTTTAACATCCATGACTAACATATTCTGAAAGAAGTCTGGAAAATGAGTTAGTAGAAAAATCCCCAACTGATCTGTCCTGATGAACATCTAGTTTGTGCTCAATGATTCTATTAATTTTGCCTATTACATCATGACTAACTTGTTTTGATTCAGCTTTACTTGTTACATTTGTTCTAAAATGCTCCTTATCAATTCCAAAAGGGAAAATGACTGCTAAAATTAACCAAACTAAAATAATCATAATAACACAAATAGAAGACATTTTACAAAATCTCCTAAAAATAGCACGCCTTGAGTTATCAGCATTAGGCGTTTTATTCTATTAAACAAAAAATTTTAAAACTATAAAACTATGTTAAAACTATGTAAAAATATGTAAAAATATACTACCCTCCTCTTAATTAATTTTTTTAAAGAAAACCTTCTAACAGCTTTTCTTCAACCTTGCGTCCGTAAAAAGTATTCAGCTAACAAAATTTCTTCGACCTTGTGTCACCTAACACAATTTCTTCAGCCTTATGCCAGAAATGAAATCAATCCTATCTTAACTGAAATTTAAACTTTAATCATTGTCACTGTTTTCTTCCAAATCTTCCTGACTGCTGCTGCTCACTTCAACTATCGGTGGAATAATTATATAGGCCCACTCTGGAGATTTATACTTCTGATTAGGCTTCAATGGTCTTTTACTTTTTCTGTTTATTACTTCGATTTTCTTTCCAACTTGATCTTGTTTGTCTGTTTCACCTTTTTGACTTGAAATTTCATTAACTTGATCCTTCGATTTGTTGATCAATTTGAACTTAAAATTTTCTTTAGGCCAAACATCACCTTTTCTTAAGACTTTCTTTTTCGGCTCTACTTCATTATTCTCAGCTTTCCAAGCCCTTTTTCTGAATTTTCTTATTTCTGATTCTTCTTCACTGTCTTCTGAGTCAGTTTCAGAGATTTCAATACTGTATCTAGGAACTTCTTTACTCAGCAGTTTCACTCCATTAGGAACCACATCTCTGTAGCTGGTACTTGGTAATTCGTCTTCTTCTTCTGGAATTACTTCTAGCTTCCCAGTATCAGAATTTTCGTTCCTGTCTTCAGAGTTTTCAATCTGCTTTTCAATACTCTTCCGATCTTGAATCTCTTCTGACACAGTCTCTTTTTCAGATCTTTTCCCTAGAACATCTTCATCATTATCCGAATCAACGACAACGATGTCTAGATCTTTCTCATTAGATGCTTGTCTTGCTTTTGATTCTTCCAGATGTCGACTTCTGTGTTGATCTTCAGAATCTGGATTTTCAGGATTTTCTTCCTCCTCCGAATCTGAATCTGATGTAGTCTTGTCACTGTCCTCAGGATTATCTGGTGCAGGTACACGAATGGTATGACTAGGATGCAACCATCTTTTCAAGCCCTTGCACTTGACAGCATTAGTTGTTACCAGAATTACTTGCCTTGCTTTCTGCCACCTGGGTACCAAACAGTTCCTTCTTCGATGATTTTTTGTTCTCACCCAGTCTCCCGGCAAAAGATCATGAGCTTGTTCCTTTTCTTTAGATATCACATCTGTTCCCACCTGATGGAATACAGAGGTTACCACCTCAGAAAGTTGCTTACAGTAGTCCAGAACTGCACTATCATTTATTGCTAGCAACTTTCGAACTGGAACATAGGCTTGTCTCATTACTCTCCCCATAAGTATATCATGAGGGCTAAGACCTGTTTTCTTATCTGGAGTGCTTCTTAATGACATCAAAACAAGTGGAAGAGCATCTGTCCACTTAATTCCTGTAGCTAGACACATTTTTGAATTCCTGTTTTTAATTGTTCCATTAATCTGCTCAACAACACCTGACGCTTCTGGTCTGTATGCCCAGTGCAGTTTCTGTTTGATGCCAAATGCTTCACAAATCAGTTCAATTAGTCTGTTTTCAAAATGTCTTCCGCGATCACTTTCAATAGTTACTGGGAAACCATATTTAGGTATGATCTCCCTCAAAAGCAGTTTTGCCACAGTGATTGAATCATTGTGACGAGTTGGGAAAGCTTCAACCCATCTTGAAAACAAACAGACAATCACCAATACATATCTGAGCTTATCATGTTGAGGAATGTCAATGAAATTCATTTACAATCTGGTGAAAGGACCACCCTGCCGACCTATGGTTCCCATGCTCACCACAGTTTTTCTGTTTGGATTGATTTGCTGACAGATCAAACAACGTTGGCAAAGTGACTCTGCAATGACCTTGAATTTTGGATTATACCAAGTCTCTCTGAATTGTCTAATCATTGTGTCTCTACCTAAGTGACCTGGTCCATGGTACATCCGTGCCATGTCAGCAATCATGCAATTAGGCATAACAGGTCTTCCATCTTTGTAAACCCAAATTCCATCTTCCTCTCGCTGTCTGCAATCTTCCTTGAGCCAAGTATTTTTCTCCTCATCTTGTAAATCTTTTACTCCCTGCCATGTTTCTACCACAGATATTAGCATGAGAGAATTCATTACATGCTCATTGTTCTTTTCCCGATTAAGTGAAAGATTGTTCTTTGCACAGTAACGTGCAGTCTCATCAGCAAATGCATTTCCTTTAGGGATATAATCTTGTCCCTTTTTATGCGCTCCACATTTAACTACTGCTATTTTCTCTGGCAATTGGATTCCATCAATTAATCTTTTAATCAATTTTGCATTTCTAATTGGAGTCCCTGCAGAGGTCAGATAACCTCTTTGAGACCAGAGTTGTCCGTAATCATGGACCAATCAATATCCATTCTGACTATCAGTCACTATGGTAACTTTTTTCCCTTCAGCTTTTTCACAGGCACGAATTAAAGCTACAAATTCTGCTATTTGTGCAGAACGAATTCCTTCAAGAGTTGAACCTTCAATTATTTCAGAAACTGTACAGATTGCGTACGCTGCTCTCAGGATGCCTTCATCTGTTCTTAAACAGGAGCCATCCACAAAGTAAACAATGTCTGATTCTGGCAAAGGTACATCTTTAATGTCCTTTCTGGGTTTTGTGCAATATTCTAGAACATCCAAACATTGATGTTCTACATCATCATCATCATCAGGAGGAACATCTGGCAAAAGTGTAGCTGGATTGAGATTCAAACATCTCGCAATAGATACATTATCTGATCCCAGAATAACCTTTTCATATTTTGTTAATCTTTTGCTAGACAGGTGCTGTGTTTTGCTTCTAGTAAGAAGTGTTTCAACAGAATGAGGTACATACACTTTTACAGGAAATCCCATAATGATTCCTTGACTTTGCTCAAGACTTACACTTGTTGCAGCCACTGCTTTTAAGCAACCTGGCAAAGCTTTTGCAACAGGATCAAGGACAGCTGAAAAGTAAGCTATAGATTTTCACATGGTCCCATGTTTCTGTATGAGAACTGATAATGCACAACCTTCTCTTTCACTGCAATAGAGTTCAAATTCTTTGTCATATTCTGGTATACCCAGTGCAGGTGCTTCACAAAGGCTTTTCTTTAGCTTTTCAAAAGCCTCCAGTTCTGTTTTCGTCAAAACGATTGGATCTTTAACATCTGCTTTTGTTAATCTTTGTAAAGGTTTTGCAATAACTGAAAACCCACAAATCCATTGTCGACAATAACCAACCATTCCTAGAAACATTCTGATCTGTCTCTGAGTTGTTGGTGGCTGTATTGCTCGAATCATTTGTATTCTTTCAATCGTCACCTGTCTGATGCCTTTTGCAATCCTGTGACCTAGGTATTTAACCTCTTGTTTGCAAAACTGAAGTTTCGCAGGCGACACTTTATGTCCTTCATCTGCCAATCGATTCAAAAGTGTAATAGTATCAGTTACACAGTTTTCTCTTGTTTTACCTGCGACAAGAAGATCATCAATATACTGGACTAATGTTGATTCTCCAGGCAATTTTAAATCTTCCAGGGACCTTTTTAACAACTGATTAAAAATGGATGGACTCTCTGTATACCCCTGAGGAATACGACACCATGCTAATATTCGATCCTGGAACCGAAAAGCAAAAATTTGCTGGCTATCTGGATCCAATGGAACTGTAAAGAACGCATTGCACAAATCAATGACTGTGTACCATTCTGCATCATGTGGAATCTGATATAGAATTACTGCTGGATTTGGTACAACTGGACAACAAGGAACAACTATTTTGTTAATTCTGCTCAGGTCCTGAACTATTCTATACGTTCCATTTGGCTTTTTAATGCCCATAATAGGTGAATTACATGGGCTGCTCTCAATTTCTTTTAAAACTCCTTCCTTAATGAATTTTTCAATAACAGGAATTACACCTTCAATTGTTTCAGGTTTCATGTTGTACTGAGGAACATTTGGAAAATCAATTCCCTGCCTCACAGTTATTTTAACTGGGTCAACATGCTTCATTAAACCCATTTCATCACCTGTCAAATCCCAGATTTTTGGATTCACTGTTTCTTTTAGCTCTTCTGGCAAATCATTTTTATCAAAAGCAGGAAACATTTTATTTTCTTTATCAACCATTAATAGGGTCAATTTGTACAGACCATCTTCTCCTAAAGTCTGTAGCTCAATGCCTTCAGGTGAACAATATATTTTGCAGTTCATCTTACACAACAGATCCCTGCCTAATAGATTAACAGGACTACTGTCACAGACAATAAATCTGTGTTTATCTTTGTAGTTTCCTATTTCTACATTTACAGGATTTGTCAAGGTAGTTTTAATATGCTGATTAGCTACACCAACAACCTGGATCGTGTCACCCGAGAGAGGAAGATTTTCAATTTCCACTGATCTAACAGTAGAACAAGTAGCACCAGTGTCCACAAGAAAAGTGATATCTTTATGATTCACTTTACCATTTACAAATGGACCCGACTGGTCTACCTCAAGAGTGGCTCCAATTACACACTCTTCTTCCCCTCTCAGGCACCGTCATGAGTAATCTTCCACATCACTGCTCTCATTTTCTCTAAACCAAAACTGTTGTGACACATTCGACACATTCTGTGATCTTTTTACCTGTTCATTTCCACAGAAACCGGTTTCCGGATTGAATTTCTGATAATTTCCAGAATTTGGCAAAGGTGGCTGTGGAATTTGACCTTGCTGACTGAATTGATTCTGCTGCTGATTCACTAACTGTCGCTGTAGCGGTTGCTGCTGACTTATTTCATTTAACTGTCGCTGAAGCTGTTGCTGTTGCTGCTGATTTATATCATTCTGCATCTGTGGATTTAATGATGAATTCTTTAAATTTCTGGGCGGATTTTTACACTCTTGCTTCCAGTGTCCAATTTCCCCGCAATTAAAACAGGGTAACTTTTGTTTTAATTCTTCAATATTTATATTAAATTTTGGCTTGTTTGTAAAATTCCCCTTAAACTTACCAGGATTCTGATTCTGTTGGAAACCTTTATTTTCTAAAGCTGCTATCTGATGCTCTGCTACCTTCACTTGTGCCCACATTGCCTTTTCCTTGAGTTTCTTCTGTTTTGCATCTATTTCATCACTGTAATATTTTGCCTTCCTCAGGATGTCATCAACTGAAAGAGCTTGCCAGACTACAATTCCTGTCCTAATCATGTCTCCTATTTCAGGTCTCAGGCCATAAACAAATCTGTAAATGAAGTGGCTCATGTCACCTTCACTTAATTTTTCATAACCACTGTATTGTTTGAATATCAGAAGCAATCTTTCATAATAAGAGTGAACTGATTCTTTTGGTTCCTGATTAGTTCTGTCAATTTTAACCCAGTCCACTTCTTTCGCAGGAATTTTGTCTTTTAACCAAACAATTACTTTGTCATAATAATCTATGACAGTATCTGAGGGAGCACCTGTTACCCTATGCCTTTGTGGTTCCTCTTTCGGCCAGCCCACGGAAATTTTGCATTCTGTCCAGAGATCTGACGGGACAACACTGTCAAAGAAACCATCAAGATCAATCCACAGAACTTTAGAAACTTTAATAAACCTGTCCACCTGACGATACCATTCCACTGGCTTTTCTCTGAGTCTGGGAAAATCATTCGTAAATAATATGTCCTGTCTTGTCCATGGAACATGAACATAACCTCCACCAGCTATTTCTCTCATTTGGGAATTCACCAATTGTGCCAATAATCAGTTCTTCTAAATCTGCCTTTAGTTTAGCAATATCAAGCTGTCTTGATTCAGGAATTTGTGTTAACTCTGTTCTATTTACAGAGCCAGAATCTGATTCTGCAACCGATGGTGTAACATTTGACAAACTTTGATTTAAAGTTAAATTTGGCATTGTTTTATCTTTATGAATCTCTGTTAATTCAGAATAAAAATTTTCAGCCACTTTCTGAATTTCTACATTCAAAGGGTTAGCTATTAGCGATTGGCTTGTTTTATTTTCATCAAAAACTGGCACAACAGGACCAATTGTAACTGGTACTGTCACTGCTTCCATTCCTTTTGTCAATTGTTGAATTAATTCTCCCTTTGCTTTTAAATAATCAGTAATATTTGGAAAATCAGGCAAAGTCTTTTTATCATTTTTCTGAGTATTATTTCTGGAACTAGAATTTTCCATTGGGGACCTTGTTTTGCTTTTCGATCTTTCTCTATCAGGAAGTCTCATGAATCTGGGTGAATCTTCAACTTCCTCCCTTGGTGCAGAAGGAGAAGTGTGGTACTGAAAATTCTGGACCCTGCTACAATGTGGTACCGAAGCTTTACACTCGTGTCAGAAAATATCATCATACCATGACGAATTCGGTATCGGCAGACCGGTAATGATTAGGACATTATACCTATGCATGTGCGTCATGATCGAGTGATGCAATCACCTTAAAATCGTAGTTTCTGACTTGAACCCTCGGGTTCCATTTTGTGAGCGGCATCCATCTTGTGGTTGCCCTTACATAGTCAATTGACCAAGGCCGAATTCGATCTGAAAGGACACGTAGACCTTTGCTGAATCCTCTGTGACCTGGGCGAGCTGACTCCACTGCCTCAAGCCAAACCTGTTCGGGCAGTCCCCATCCCAATGGCCGAGCGAGATTAGCATCAAGGCACAACATGTCTTAAACCATTCACCGCATACAAGCAACGCCCAATCACACACACACCTGTCCCTGTTTCTTCTTTATGGCTAGTTTTACAAGGAGGAGGTGCCCGATTTTATTGGGGGTTCATCGATATCTGATGGAAGTTCTGGGCCTTGCTGGGTAATCTATCACAAACTGGACAAACGAAAATATGGGCTTGCCATCATGATTCTGCTTTTTCTTTGTTGTGAAAATATGTATATGGTTGTACCGTAAAACAAAGAATTCTTGCCTGAAGCTTATATTTTTGTATAAAAAGAGAAGACTGGTTCTGTAAAAACGAACAGTCTCCTGAGAATATACACACCGTGCTGTTGTACTTCTAGGACGCTTGTTACTTGGTTGCAGCCAATAAAACTCGATCCTTGACATCACCTAGAAGACTCTGTGTTTCTGTGGTCCAGAACAGTAAGAACTCAAGAGGTCTTTGGGTGTTCCCCTGGCACCGCCGGGTCCCTAAAAACCCGGTACCTCAGT
This sequence comes from Lissotriton vulgaris, assembly GCF_964263255.1. Classification (NCBI taxonomy): domain Eukaryota; kingdom Metazoa; phylum Chordata; class Amphibia; order Caudata; family Salamandridae; genus Lissotriton; species Lissotriton vulgaris. Next base: position 2,004,412,992 of record NC_141691.1, on the reverse strand, counting down.
TGGCGCCCAACTCGGGGCAGTATCAAGCGGTGTCGGTCCAAGCCAGATGTTCGTGAGGAGCTTTGTGTGAAAATTCCAGAGGACGGCCAGCCACTTCAGCGACCCCTGTATGTCGACGTGGTTCCGAAGGTCTTTGCTGCGAGGTTCCCCGCGTCCCGACGGCTACGAAGGACTGCTGCCCTGACTATCATCCTGTTTTGGACCCATTGATGCTTGGTAGAGCGAAACGATAGACGAGTCTTCTAGTGACGTCATCGATCATCAATACTTCAGTTAAGTATAAGTGGAGCGTCTCCCAGTCCTTAGTTTGATTCTTAGTTTTGGTATCCTTGAGATACGCTTTGTTCGGAACTTGCAAGCGCCAAAACCAAGGGACTCGTGTATTCACGAGAATATCGTGTTCGATTATCCTTTGAAGTTTGAAGCTAGACTAGTGAGCGAAGATGCCTGGTCTTAGCAGACTTGGAACTTGTTTTGTCTTGGTTGTAGTAGGGACTCCCGATTAGAGGATTCGTGTCCGGTTCCTCCGATTGGAACTCCAACATATGAGCTCTATGTGAAGCATGGCGTAGGCCCTATCACATATAATGAAGTATGGATCCGATACACCAGAAATGATGGTGTTTTAAAATGGCCACAATATGGTAGCTTTGACACAGAGATTTTAGATAATCTAGATGTTAAACTGTTCAAGAAGAAAGCCCGGCCGGCGATGTTTGACTCCTTTCGCCTATGGCGCAAAGAAGCCAAACAGAAAGAAATGAAATTAGCGAAGAAAAATAAACGAGGTATGTCAATGGTACAAGCTGCCGTTGCATTCAGGGATAATGAGGAAGAGCAAGAGAGTGAACAAACGCTTAGAAGTAGGAAGTTAGCAGTAGATAAATGCTACCCAGTGTTGCCACGTGAAGGACAAGGATCAAAAGAGACACCTGAGAAGGATCCTTTAATGTCCCACTTACTGAGTTCACCACCCCCTATGCACAAAATGCTACTGCACCCCCGCAACGCTTTGTTATACCGCGCCCCGCCGCACAAACACCAGTTCTTCCACAAGCACCAGCTCCTCTTCAGCTGGTTTCTACTTCTCCGGCGCAGCCCTCTCAAGGGCCGCAGCCTTTGCTACATACTCCATCTGCTTTTTCTACGACTTCGCCTACTGCTCCAACTATTTATCCTAATACTCCTTCTGCTACTGCCTCGACTTCTACTTTACATCAGCCTGTCTTTTCGGGCGTATCTGCCTTTCCACCAGCTTCTCCTTCTGTTCGACAGAGAGTGGCAAACACTGTCACTGGTCTTTTCTCACCTTTCTTTGGGTCGCCTAAGACGACCCCTAACTCAGAACGTAGACAGTTGCTGAGTCGACTGCCTGATTATCACGAAAGAGAAGTACTGAATGAGTTAGCACGTAAATGGGTTACTGATACTGTAAAGTATGATGTTCAGTCCGTTATGGAAGTCTTCTGTCAGTGGGAAGCATCTACACAGAGATATGTTTTTGAACAAATGTGTATATTCCTCTCTGAAGATTTGGAGGGAAATGATCGAGAGTACAACATGAATGAATTATTCCGTGTACGGTTCAAGTTCGCAGAAGGCATGATTGTGGGTGCCGATGTTGAACAAGCAATTGAGATGTTATTGTCGTATAGGAGTAAAGGAAGCAATTCCCGATCACTGTCCGAGCATGACATGCCAGGTAGGAAAAAGGCGCGACAGTATCCCATGAGAGAGGTTCCTCCAGTTTGGAGGGAAGGTGATGCAAATGCGAATCCAGCAATTCCACCACATTTCCAGCGTGTGTGGGTACATGTTCCTTGGAAAAGATCTGAGGTTTTGGCTCTAAAGCAGACATTGCCTGATCCTCGTAAAAATTCTGCAGGGTATTATAAGGAGTTATCACAGACTGCCAGCTCCTGTATCATGAATTTAGCCGATGTAGACATGTTGTTTGGAAATGTTGTTCCACAGCCTTTATGGGGAAAGATTCGTCATGCAGATCAGGATCAAGAGTTAGGTGATACATGGGTTAATGTTGCTGCTGCTGATGCTAGACACGTTGGTGGCTCTAAGCCCGAGCCTTTGGTAGCAGAACTTCCTGGTAGAATTATCACGTATATGAAGACTTTAATGCCTGAATTGCGTGTGAATTGGGACAAATTGTCTGCGTGCAAGCAGAAGAAAGACGAGAATGTGTCTGACTTTTTCACGAGGTTTGAAGAGACTTTCGTTGATCATAGTGGTCAGGATATGGCTACTGAGGGTGGCCAAAGATTGTTTGTAGACAAATTTGTACATAATTTGCTTCCTGAACTATGTAATAAGTTGAAAGATTCAGAGAGTGCTTGGGCTGTTTCCACGTCAGCGCAGATTTTAGCCACAGCTCAGTACTATGAGAATAGGTGCAAAGACGAGCTAGCGAAGGCAGATAAAAAGACTAAAGAATTGAAAACTAAAGTCCTTCTCCAGCAAGCTTATCCACCTCGAACTGCTAGTCAGCACGATTATCAGCAACCTCAGCAGTATTCGAGAAACTCGCAAAGAAACGAGTCTTCTCAACAGCGTTTACTGTATGGTCCGAATCAGTGTGCGTATTGCAAGGAAGAGGGTCATTTCAAGAATAGTTGTCCGGCTCTGTTGCGACGTTTGTATGGCGTTTCTGGTGCAAGAGGGAGAGGTGTTCAACAGGCTCCTAGAGGTAGGGGTCGTGGAAACTTACCCCAGAATGCTACTTCTTTTCCGCCTCAGAATTCTATGAATAGCTTTGACCAACAGAATAATGCGTCTTCTTGGACAGCTCAGTACTATGCTGATGACTATTATGCAGAAAACGAGAATGAGGGTAAGGATTGCTAGGACAGCCATGGACAAAGAGAGGGAGTTGTTTCAGTTCCAGTAGATCAGAAAGGACCTTATGTTGAGGTGATTACATCAGGTGTGTCAGAGCCTTTTCTGCTGGATACTGGTGCTACAAAGAGTTCTATTATGCACTCAAAACTTCCTGGCGCACCTTTGTCTGGCGAAATGAACGTTTCAGTAGGTTTTTCTGGCGCCCGGTTAGGAACCCGATTTCTAGTCCTATGTCCCTTTCTGTTGGGCCATGTGAATTAGAAGCACCCCTCATTCTTACAACAGGTTGTGGTGAAAACTTGTTGGGATTGGATCTGTTAAAGAGATTATATGCGACTTTGTACTGTTCTCCCTCGGGAGTACAACTCACACTGGGTAAGAAAGTGGTTTCTCCGGTGTATTTGTCAAGAGAGAAACTTCCAACAGAATTGTCGTCTCTTCCAGATATACTTTGGGCTACTGGCTCTAATGATGTGGGTCTTTTGGAAATAGCGCCATATGTCATAACATTGAAGGCCAATGTTAGGTTGCCACGTATTCCCCAATACAAGATCTCTAACGAAGGTGAAAAGGCGTTGTTAGCAATCATTTATGATCTGATTGAGAAAGATGTCATTGAAGAGACAACAGGCAACATCTGTAACAGTCCTGTTCTGCCAGTTTCAAAGCGTACTGATCCTTCCCTGCCACCTGTCCATATGTTTGTGATTGATCTTAGAGAAGTGAACAAGATTGTTGTGCCACAGTTTCTAGTTGTTCCTGATATTACTGCCCTATTGACTATGGTTCTAGCTTCAGCCACTTGGTTCTCGGTGATTGATTTGAAGAATGCTTTCTTCAGCATCCCGATTGCCGAGGAGAGCAGAGATATTTTTGGCTTCAATCTAGGAGGCCGAAGCTTCCGCTTCAAACGCGCTCCTCAGGGCTACTGTGAAAGTCCGTCTATATTCAGTCAGGCTCTGAAATCACAACTTGACACGATTGTTCTACCTGCTGGCGCGACTCTTATTCAGTACGTAGATGATCTACTAGTCGCTGCAGATACTGAAGAGATTTGCAAGCAAGCCACTTTGTCATTGTTGCGTCATTTATGTGACATGAAGCACTGCAATATTGTCGACAAGAAGTGACCTACTTAGGTCACATCTTATCGAAGGAGGGAAGGAAGCTGACCCCAGAGAGAATACAGGCAATTGCGAAATTAAGTGTTCCAAGGACACAGAGAGAAGTGCGTGCTTTCTTGGGCATTACATCATATTGCAGACAATGGATACCGAATTTCTCCTTGGTGGCCCAACCTTTGGTGGCATTAACTTGTAAGGATACACCGAAACCCATTCCGTGGTCTGAAGATTGTCAGAAAAGCTTTTACGAAGTGCACAATGCGTTGTGTTCGGCTCCTGTGTTGGGTACCCCCGACTACAGTAAGCCTTTTACATTATACGTCCATGAGAAGGAAGGTTGCGCATTATCAGTCCTGACACAGTCTTTCGGGGGCAAACAGCGTCCATGCGCGTACTTTTCAGCAACTCTAGATCCGGTAGCTAAGGCATTGCCAAGTTGCTTGAGGGCCACTGCGGCAGCAGCTGTCTGTATTCGACAGTCTGCTGGGTTAGTAATGAATAACACTCTGATCGTCATGGTCCCACATGCAGTAGACATTTTGCTAAACAGAACAAGGACACAACACTTAACCAGTGCTCGACTGTCAAGTTATGAGCTGACACTGTTAGCGAGTCACATACACATAAAGAGGTGTGATACATTGAACCCAGCCACGTTATTGCCCATTCCAGTAGAGACAGATGAGGTCGAAAAACATGACTGCTGTTTTAGGACAGAAGAAGAGACAAAAGGGAGAGTAGAATTGCAGGATACTCCCCTTCCTGAATGTAATGATGCTTTATGGGTTGATGGTTCGTGCTTCAAGTTGCCGAATGGTGATACGACTGCAGCATATGCTGTGACAATGTTGCATACGATTGTTGAAACTGCACATATCCCACACAATTCTGCGCAAGCAGCAGAGTTGATTGCACTTACAAGAGCATGTGTGTTGGCAAAAGGAAAACGAGTGAATGTGTACACAGACAGCCAGTACGCCTTTGGCGTAGCTCACAGTTTTGGACGATTGTGGCGTGAACGTGGGTTCCTGACATCGCACGGTGCTAAGATTCAACATGGTCAGCTAGTAAATGAGCTTCTCAAGTCACTAACCTTGCCACTACAAGTTGCGATTGTAAAATGCAGTGCACACAAAAAGGTGACGGATGATGTTGGTCGTGGGAATGCATTTGCAGATGAAGTTGCAAAAGAAACTGCAAGGAACGTGATGAGTCGAATGTATGTTGCAGGTCCTGCGAGATGGATTGGTGATGTTGGCATGTGCGAAGACACAATTGAGAGTGTGAGATCTATCTAATCCAAAGCCACAGAGAAAGAGGTGAACGAATGGAGAGAAAGCAAGGGTAAATTGGATGCGAATGGTTGTTGGGTCGAATTGTCAGAGCATCAGAGATGGCTGTTACCCGATGCGTATGTGCTTGCAGTGGTGACAATGGCTCATGGGATGGCTCACATCAGTGTGAAAGGGATCTGTAAGTTGTTGGCTCCAGTATGGCAGAATAGCGGAATCCCTAAATGTGCAGAGAATGTGGTCAAGAACTGTATGGTGTGTCTAAAGTACAATCCTGGTAGGGGAACCCCAACTCCAGTTGGTCATTTTGCGCCTCCAACGTATCCGTTCGAGGTTTTGCAGCTAGATTTCATCCACATGGAGAGGTGCAACAATCTGAAATACGTACTCGTTGTTGTTTGTGCCTTTTCCAGGTGGGTGGAGGCGTATCCCCTTAAGGACAATACTGCCTTGTCCACAGCCAAAGCCCTTGTCAAAGAATTCTTCCCTAGGTTTGGAATGCCACGAATGATCTGGAGTGATAATGGGAGTGAATTCGTGGGACGAGTGATGAAGAGAGTGTGTGAAGGGCTAGGCATACATCAGAAGTTCCACGCTGCAAATCACCCCCAATCAGCTGGATTAGTAGAGTGCTATAACGGCACTCTAAAATTGAAACTGGCCAAGATTCAAGCAAGCACAGGTCTTAAATGGCCTGACGCCTTGCCTTTGGCACTCCTATCGACAAGAATGACCGTTCACTCTAGAGTGGGACTTAGTCCACATGAAATTGTGTTCGGCCGCCCAGCTAACATATGGGGAGTGCCAAGGCCCACAAAGTTCAGTGAAATTGAGCATCCTGTACTGCTTGACTATTTGCACGAATTGACGACTAAATTGCGTGTTTTACACCAACAGGTCCACAGTTCCTCCCCTCCAGCGTCTGATGATCCAGGCCACGCAATTGAACCTGGCACCTGGGTCCTGGTGCGAAACTTCCAGCGAACCAAGAACGAGCAGCCACGCTGGTCCGGACCCTTCCAAGTATTGCTGGCTACCCGCTCTGCAGTACGTGTCCACGGCAAGAAGAACTGGGTGCACGGCCCCCATTGTAAAAGGGTCCCGTTACCCCTCCCTTATGACCGGTGGGTCCAGGAGGGAATTGCTGACTCTGAGGCTTAGACTGTGCCTCGCTTCTTACCCTTCAGTGATGCACGTTTGAAAGGAACTGCTTCAGAAAAGGAAAGCGATAACATTCTGCAAGGATCTGTGCCACCGTCCATGCAGTTGGACACTACTGAGCCTGAACTCCTGTTTATAGACCACACAGCACATGGTCGAAACCGTTATAACTTGAGGCCAAGACCTATGACTAAGGACAAATAAAAACATTTTTCTTTTTTATTGTGCAGCTCTCTCATCCACGAAACTTGCTCATTTTTGATTTTCGAACCGCCATCCGGTTCTGCTGCTAGGGTCGCGGTTGCCACAGTCTTTGGAGTGCAGCTGGAGACGGTTAGGTTGACAGTTCTGGTCGGTCTAAGGGAGTTGCCCTAAACTGACAGAAGCACTCCTTAGCAGAATCAATCTCCCACTGCGGGCAGCAACTTAGAGAATGGAGTTTCCCAAGATGGAGAGACCTGCCAGATCTACGAACTTTGAAAAGAGAATATGCGCTGTGATGGCGAAAAAACAATTTTTAATAATATGCATCCTTATGTTGTGCAGTATAGTGATGTTTTTGATTGGCTATGCTTTATTCACCTTTCGAATTTCATTTGTACACACCACGCAGCCCACACCTCCTCCTACTGTTTCCCCGCACTCTTTTCACCCTCTACCTGAACACGAGTCTGCCAGAAGATTAGAATTTGTAAATAATTCATTCATCCAGCTCCTACACCAGCACCAGTCTGTAATGAACACGACGAATTGTTGGGTATGTGGACTTATGCCACACACGACAGATAAGGGTATCCCATACTTTGTCCCGCCATTTAGCTACTATGGTTCTCTGTGGGCTTTCCAGACAATGTTCCTGTTTGCCATAGAACCGTATCCCCCGCATCCCACAGGAAGAAATTCAAGCAACAAGGCACTAGTGGCAGGAATCAGAAATATGAGCAGGGATATTGACACGTATCGAACGATTCCCAAAGATGAATTTAAGGCATACTGTAGATGGAACATAACTAAGTATGGAATTTCCTTGAGTGAGAGCCAGCGAGCAAAGAAATCCTCCCCAATCTGGATAATACCCCATCAGGGTCACCTATGTCTGCAGGGAAATGACCAAAACCCTAGAGCTCAGTTAGGGAAGAGTGTCTGTACTGAAACTTACGTTTTCTCGTCTCAGACCTCCCCTTCATTCCTAGCAGCTAAGGGTACCTACTTCGTCTGCCACGATAGAGCATATACATGGTTGCCCCCTGACTTTTCGGGCACATGTTTTATCTCGTTCCTGTTGCCACCCACTTACACGGCCGAGGCAGATTACCATCGGACAAGGACAGTTAGGGGTGTCGTGAGTAAAGACGACACTGTGGAACAGGAGTTTGGAGATTTCGCAAAAGGTTTTCTGCCGTTTTGGGGGCCTATGGTGAACAGCAGGAACATTCGCCAATTGACGAGGGTAGTTGAATCCGCCGTGATTGAAACGGCTGGTGCCCTTAGTAACTTAACTGCGGAGCTCCAGTCTGACCGCCTTATGACTCTTCAGAACAGGGTTGCCCTAGATGTAATACTTGCCGACCGTGGTGGGGTATGTAAAGTGATCCAATCCAGTTGCTGCATTTTTATCCCCGATAACGCTCCGACAGTATACCAGGCCATCTCCAAACTGCATAAGATCTCTGATTCCATCCACGTGGATAAAGGGGACTGGTCCTTGCTGGGGTGGCTCTGGGAACTGATATCTGCCTGGGGATGGAAAACTCTGATATTCATTGGAATGATCTTAGCCATTCTGTTCCTGTTCTGCCTGTGTGTACAGTGCGCTCCTGCAATATGTGGCCTCTGTGCTACATCATGTGTAAGGAAGCCTGTGTCAAGGGACGAACTAAGTAACAGGATGATGCTACAGCAGCATCTCAATGACTTCATGTACACAGACCTGGACTCAGATTAGCATGAGTGAAGGTTATTGCCTATATAAGGGCAAAAGGAGGGTCTGTGGTACTGAAAATTCTGGACCCTGCTACAATGTAGTACCGAAACTTTACACTCGTGTCAGAAAATATCATCATACCATGACGAATTTGGTATCGGTAGACCGGTAATGATTAGGACATTATACCTATGCATTTGCGTCATGATCGAGTGATGCAATCACCTTAACATCGTAGTTTCTGACTTGAACCCTCGGGTTCCATTTTGTGAGCGGCATCCATCTTGTGGTTGCCCTTACATAGTCAATTGACCAAGGCCGAATTCGATCTGAAAGGACACGTAGACCTTTGCTGACTCCTCTGTGACCTGGGCGAGCTGACTCCCCTGCCTCAAGCCAAACCTGTTCGGGCAGTCCCCATCCCAATGGCCGAGCGAGATTAGCATCAAGGCACAACATGTCATAAACCATTCACCGCATACAAGCAACGCCTAATCACACACACACCTGTCCCTGTTTCTTCTTTATGGCTAGTTTTACAAGGAGGAGGTGCCCGATTTTATTGGGGGTTCATCGATATCTGATGGAAGTTCTGGGCCTTGCTGGGTAATCTATCACAAACTGGACAAACGAAAATATGGGCTTGCCATCATGACTCTGCTTTTTCTTTGTTGTGAAAATATGTATATGGTTGTACCGTAAAACAAAGAATTCTTGCCTGAAGCTTATATTTTTGTATAAAAAGAGAAGGCTGGTTCTGTAAAAACGAACAGTCTCCTGAGAATATACACACCGTGCTGTTGTACTTCTAGGACGCTTGTTACTTGGTTGCAGCCAATAAAACTCGATCCTTGACATCACCTAGAAGACTCTGTGTTTCTGTGGTCCAGAACAGGAAGAACTCAAGAGGTCTTTGGGTGTTCCCCTGGCACCGCCGGGTCTCTAAAAACCCGGTACCTCAGTAGTACCTGAAAAGCTTCTTGGAGTAGAATGAGAACAACCTGGTTGTTGATAAGGCGGAGCACTATTTAACATATCCTCTAAAACTGCATCAAATTCTTGATCTAATTTACCTTTCCCTTGGGAATTCTTTTGATCTGATTCTAAAACCATTTCTAATACTGGATATAATCCTTCCTGCATATCTCCTTTCCTCCAACGACGTACTTTTTCCTGATGAGTCTCTTTATATAAACTCCTTGGTGTTCCCCAATTTTCTCGCTCAAGTTCCATCATTTCAATTTCCCATTCCACTAAAGGTTCAAATGGAGTGGGTCTGGGTCTTGGTGAAAGAGCCATCATTTTATCTCTTAAATTACTTAAAACTTTAACATTAAATGACCCATCCTCCGGCCAGGCTAAAACTCCATCATCCCTTGTATATTGCATCCACTTTTCAAACCAGAGAACAGTATGATAACTATATTCTCCTTCCATATATGCCGCGGGTGTTTTATACTTATGAAGCAATTTTCCACCACACGTTTTAATTTTCTTGTCGGGAGTGAATACATTTTTAATTTTCTGAACAAATAAAGGCTTTTTCTCTTCTTTATACCAATAACTCATGATTTAAAATGAGTTTGTAAGCTTTGAAAAAGATCGTAAATAATTTCCTGTTGCTTCGCTACTCCGACCAATCCGTGCGCGAAACACACCAACAAGCCAATAAGGTTAAGCCACGTCACCACCTTGCTCAACCAATAAGAAACAAGTTTTCAGAATCAACCAATCAGCTAACAGCTCAAGTTGATCACGTGAACCAATCAATCAGTGTGATCGCTGTGACGTATGTCAGCCAATCACAGCGCGGACCCTGTGACGTACACTGCCGCTGCAGAAAAGCTGCACTTGTCAGTGTCACTCCGTAGATTCACCCCTCCCTTACAAAATATCTTCACAGCGCCATTTTAAACATTTCCTTTCGGAAAGATTCAGTTAATAACTACATAAAACAAACCATTTGTCCGATTTGCTAAGAAAATGATAGTTTTATCAAGCATTCAGAAATTTCACTCGCATGAAATAGACGACGCTATTTTAATTTAAAACAGATTTTTAGCATTCATACAGAAACCTAACCATTTATACATGAATTCTTCAGTCGGACTTTAACCAACCAATAGAATCCCTACTTACGTTAGTAAGAAAAGGCTATCTTACCCTTCACACAAGTTCAGAAAAATCCTACTACTCTTTTCACAGCGAGTTTTAAAACAGGCTCCAAGTCCCTATACTTCAGTGTTACGATTTCATAGTTATTCCTCACTATACATGCGATCTCGATTTGTCGTACCTAAATCCCTAAACTTGTGTTGTACGCCCACAACACTTAGTGATAATTCTGTACCACTATTCTGACACGGAACAAATGAACTGTGTACCTTCACCTGTCACACTACTCTGCCGGCCGGCTCATAGGTTTTTCACACTGCTGGAAAAACCTGATAACAAACATATAACATCTGGACAAAACTTAACATGTGTTAAACATGTATCCTATGTAATTACCATGTAACATGTGTGTTACCATAGTAACCGAACTCTGCTTCTAGAGAAGTGATCCAGCGGGTCTAAAGAAATTCAGTGTCATATATGATTTCTACACCAGGACACTCACCATTATTTACAAATCTATCACTAGGCCCATATTTAGCAGATAACTGTATTTGACCTACTGAATCATATGACCTAATTATTTAAACCTAACACATTCATTAATTAAGTCACATATAAAGGCAATGGATTAACTAATGGTAACACCGAGAAACGATCAAGACCAGCTTGTCATCTCAAAATCTATTTTATTGAATTTTATTTCATATAGAAAGCTCAAACTTTTATTAGCAATTTTATTTTTCAAACATTAATTATTAAAGGCACAAAAGGTCATGTATTCTCAATAAACCAACATCAGCATGAATAAAGCTCAAACAGTTATTTATTTCTCCATAGCCTATTACCCTAACTTAGCTAAAGAAAAGACCTGTAAGTAAGCAAAATTAAAAGATCTTACGTGAAAGGGAAAACTGGCAGCGTCTCTGGAGCACAGGATCGATCGAACAGTGCTCTTAGCAAGGGGGACATTTTTATAGTATTTTCCTATCTAAAACTAACTAAAAGAATACAAATATTCGAGCAGAACAGAATCTCATTGGCTACTGGATGTCATACGATGCGGTCATCATCTGTTGCTCACATAGCCAAAGTCACTTTTCAAGAGTACTATTGTTCAAGAGTATGACACTGGCAGCTTCCGAAGAAAGCAACATTTAATGAAAGCATAGGCTTCCTCCGTCCGCTCATGATTCCCTGTCTTTCCGCTGCCGAACGACAAGAACGGCCTTGACCAAGGAATAAATTGAACCAAATGTCCTAAGCTTCCACACAACCTTTGTTTGCAAACCACTCTCCAAGAATAAATGTAGAAATATATATATTTTTTCATTTTCTGCGTAGCTGTGCAAGGCTCACTCTGGTCAGGCTTCAGATGTCCTTTTTAGAAGTAGGCCTCAAGCCTTTTCACAAGGATTACAATGCAATGAGGGTGTCTAGTATGCAAAGAAACACAAGACAATAATTAATTCAAGAAACGATAATTATTCTGTTACCCACCCTTTTCCCACTAAGTTTAACCCATTAGCTAGGTTACCTAATTTTGCATTACAAACAAATAAACAAACACATACACATGGGACGACAATACATAAACAGAAGCACATTTAAAGAATGCACATGCTATTATTTTAAAAACGGCTGCAGTTAATAAATGACAAACAAAAGACAAAGTGAATGTATTATTAAAAGCAAAACGACAAACATAACAAGAGCACACATGGTTATACCCACATGTTCATGATGGTGCATTTTAATCTAAGTTGAATCAGTAAACATATATATCATGCAACACACATTAGTAAAAATAAAAATCACGAGAGTTTCATTTGTAACAAACTTTTTAGAAATAAATCTGAAAGTCCGCTCCATCACTGTGAAATATTGTAAATCACATGTTACATGGCTGATAATTAGCATTAACAGATGACTAGATGATATCAAGAGATACAATTACCTCACTCTACGAGCGGCAATTCTGCACGGCCAGGCCTCCTCGTAGCCCCAAAGACACCCGGGGCAAACCATGCCGCAAGGGCATGAGTAATGTCAAGTTCAGGCGTTCAGCAGCAAAGCTGCACACCGGTGTGCCCTGGGCTGCCAGGCCGCTGCGATCCTTGGGGTTTGGCTCGGGGGTCCGGTCACAGGAACACATTTTTAACAAGCATTTACAATGCAATAGTTCTCGCATTTACGCAAGTTTTGAACTATTGGCATTGTGAATGACAATGCCTTTTATTTATGTTTTGGTTTTTAAAACATAAATAAAAGGCATTGTCAATTACAATACCAGTAGCTTAAACTTGTGTAAATGCAAGATCTAATGCACTGCAAACCGTAGCTTAGGCTCCAGCCATGAGCAGTAGGGCACACATGGCTCCTCAGAAACCGGATTATGTTTGCTTCTATTCCTTGTTAAATGCGTAGGTACAGCTTTGAAGTGAAAAGCCCCCGGATGAGAGAAATGCCCCAGCAGGAATCAGAAAGGATAGTGATATTTTTTATGGCCTGGGTGTACTTTGGCGGATGTGCAGAGACTTGCTTTAAATTTTTGCAGTGCGAGATTCACGGTTACTGAACTGTTGCTTAAAGAAGCTTTTAATGGTTTTCAGCAGGCGTGGATTGCCACCAGAATCAAGTCTAATTTTTCCCTTACCTGAATGTAGAGTAACTTCAAAAGCATATGGTTCTGTTATATTTAAATAATTAATCTGTACATACCCGCTTGAATGGCTTTTACGTAATAATCTCAAAGAGCTCATAATAAAAAAATAAAAGCTGGAGCCCAGTGACCGGAAGGGAGGAGGAAGGGGGGAGAAGGGAGGGTGTAGTGAGAGCAGAGAGAGTGGGATACGGGAACAGCGAAAATACACAACAAATAAAGTGCAACCAGCGCGGCGCTTGTGAAAGGGCGCTGCGCAGATACAAAGAGTTTACACACCAAAAAACAAGCTAGAGCTGGTGACTTCATCCACATGGAGAGGTGCAACAATCTGAAATACGTACTCGTTGTTGTTTGTGCCTTTTCCAGGTGGGTGGAGGCGTATCCCCTTAAGGACAATACTGCCTTGTCCACAGCCAAAGCCCTTGTCAAAGAATTCTTCCCTAGGTTTGGAATGCCACGAATGATCTGGAGTGATAATGGGAGTGAATTCGTGGGACGAGTGATGAAGAGAGTGTGTGAAGGGCTAGGCATACATCAGAAGTTCCACGCTGCAAATCACCCCCAATCAGCTGGATTAGTAGAGTGCTATAACGGCACTCTAAAATTGAAACTGGCCAAGATTCAAGCAAGCACAGGTCTTAAATGGCCTGACGCCTTGCCTTTGGCACTCCTATCGACAAGAATGACCGTTCACTCTAGAGTGGGACTTAGTCCACATGAAATTGTGTTCGGCCGCCCAGCTAACATATGGGGAGTGCCAAGGCCCACAAAGTTCAGTGAAATTGAGCATCCTGTACTGCTTGACTATTTGCACGAATTGACGACTAAATTGCGTGTTTTACACCAACAGGTCCACAGTTCCTCCCCTCCAGCGTCTGATGATCCAGGCCACGCAATTGAACCTGGCACCTGGGTCCTGGTGCGAAACTTCCAGCGAACCAAGAACGAGCAGCCACGCTGGTCCGGACCCTTCCAAGTATTGCTGGCTACCCGCTCTGCAGTACGTGTCCACGGCAAGAAGAACTGGGTGCACGGCCCCCATTGTAAAAGGGTCCCGTTACCCCTCCCTTATGACCGGTGGGTCCAGGAGGGAATTGCTGACTCTGAGGCTTAGACTGTGCCTCGCTTCTTACCCTTCAGTGATGCACGTTTGAAAGGAACTGCTTCAGAAAAGGAAAGCGATAACATTCTGCAAGGATCTGTGCCACCGTCCATGCAGTTGGACACTACTGAGCCTGAACTCCTGTTTATAGACCACACAGCACATGGTCGAAACCGTTATAACTTGAGGCCAAGACCTATGACTAAGGACAAATAAAAACATTTTTCTTTTTTATTGTGCAGCTCTCTCATCCACGAAACTTGCTCATTTTTGATTTTCGAACCGCCATCCGGTTCTGCTGCTAGGGTCGCGGTTGCCACAGTCTTTGGAGTGCAGCTGGAGACGGTTAGGTTGACAGTTCTGGTCGGTCTAAGGGAGTTGCCCTAAACTGACAGAAGCACTCCTTAGCAGAATCAATCTCCCACTGCGGGCAGCAACTTAGAGAATGGAGTTTCCCAAGATGGAGAGACCTGCCAGATCTACGAACTTTGAAAAGAGAATATGCGCTGTGATGGCGAAAAAACAATTTTTAATAATATGCATCCTTATGTTGTGCAGTATAGTGATGTTTTTGATTGGCTATGCTTTATTCACCTTTCGAATTTCATTTGTACACACCACGCAGCCCACACCTCCTCCTACTGTTTCCCCGCACTCTTTTCACCCTCTACCTGAACACGAGTCTGCCAGAAGATTAGAATTTGTAAATAATTCATTCATCCAGCTCCTACACCAGCACCAGTCTGTAATGAACACGACGAATTGTTGGGTATGTGGACTTATGCCACACACGACAGATAAGGGTATCCCATACTTTGTCCCGCCATTTAGCTACTATGGTTCTCTGTGGGCTTTCCAGACAATGTTCCTGTTTGCCATAGAACCGTATCCCCCGCATCCCACAGGAAGAAATTCAAGCAACAAGGCACTAGTGGCAGGAATCAGAAATATGAGCAGGGATATTGACACGTATCGAACGATTCCCAAAGATGAATTTAAGGCATACTGTAGATGGAACATAACTAAGTATGGAATTTCCTTGAGTGAGAGCCAGCGAGCAAAGAAATCCTCCCCAATCTGGATAATACCCCATCAGGGTCACCTATGTCTGCAGGGAAATGACCAAAACCCTAGAGCTCAGTTAGGGAAGAGTGTCTGTACTGAAACTTACGTTTTCTCGTCTCAGACCTCCCCTTCATTCCTAGCAGCTAAGGGTACCTACTTCGTCTGCCACGATAGAGCATATACATGGTTGCCCCCTGACTTTTCGGGCACATGTTTTATCTCGTTCCTGTTGCCACCCACTTACACGGCCGAGGCAGATTACCATCGGACAAGGACAGTTAGGGGTGTCGTGAGTAAAGACGACACTGTGGAACAGGAGTTTGGAGATTTCGCAAAAGGTTTTCTGCCGTTTTGGGGGCCTATGGTGAACAGCAGGAACATTCGCCAATTGACGAGGGTAGTTGAATCCGCCGTGATTGAAACGGCTGGTGCCCTTAGTAACTTAACTGCGGAGCTCCAGTCTGACCGCCTTATGACTCTTCAGAACAGGGTTGCCCTAGATGTAATACTTGCCGACCGTGGTGGGGTATGTAAAGTGATCCAATCCAGTTGCTGCATTTTTATCCCCGATAACGCTCCGACAGTATACCAGGCCATCTCCAAACTGCATAAGATCTCTGATTCCATCCACGTGGATAAAGGGGACTGGTCCTTGCTGGGGTGGCTCTGGGAACTGATATCTGCCTGGGGATGGAAAACTCTGATATTCATTGGAATGATCTTAGCCATTCTGTTCCTGTTCTGCCTGTGTGTACAGTGCGCTCCTGCAATATGTGGCCTCTGTGCTACATCATGTGTAAGGAAGCCTGTGTCAAGGGACGAACTAAGTAACAGGATGATGCTACAGCAGCATCTCAATGACTTCATGTACACAGACCTGGACTCAGATTAGCATGAGTGAAGGTTATTGCCTATATAAGGGCAAAAGGAGGGTCTGTGGTACTGAAAATTCTGGACCCTGCTACAATGTAGTACCGAAACTTTACACTCGTGTCAGAAAATATCATCATACCATGACGAATTTGGTATCGGTAGACCGGTAATGATTAGGACATTATACCTATGCATTTGCGTCATGATCGAGTGATGCAATCACCTTAACATCGTAGTTTCTGACTTGAACCCTCGGGTTCCATTTTGTGAGCGGCATCCATCTTGTGGTTGCCCTTACATAGTCAATTGACCAAGGCCGAATTCGATCTGAAAGGACACGTAGACCTTTGCTGACTCCTCTGTGACCTGGGCGAGCTGACTCCCCTGCCTCAAGCCAAACCTGTTCGGGCAGTCCCCATCCCAATGGCCGAGCGAGATTAGCATCAAGGCACAACATGTCATAAACCATTCACCGCATACAAGCAACGCCTAATCACACACACACCTGTCCCTGTTTCTTCTTTATGGCTAGTTTTACAAGGAGGAGGTGCCCGATTTTATTGGGGGTTCATCGATATCTGATGGAAGTTCTGGGCCTTGCTGGGTAATCTATCACAAACTGGACAAACGAAAATATGGGCTTGCCATCATGACTCTGCTTTTTCTTTGTTGTGAAAATATGTATATGGTTGTACCGTAAAACAAAGAATTCTTGCCTGAAGCTTATATTTTTGTATAAAAAGAGAAGGCTGGTTCTGTAAAAACGAACAGTCTCCTGAGAATATACACACCGTGCTGTTGTACTTCTAGGACGCTTGTTACTTGGTTGCAGCCAATAAAACTCGATCCTTGACATCACCTAGAAGACTCTGTGTTTCTGTGGTCCAGAACAGGAAGAACTCAAGAGGTCTTTGGGTGTTCCCCTGGCACCGCCGGGTCTCTAAAAACCCGGTACCTCAGTAGTACCTGAAAAGCTTCTTGGAGTAGAATGAGAACAACCTGGTTGTTGATAAGGCGGAGCACTATTTAACATATCCTCTAAAACTGCATCAAATTCTTGATCTAATTTACCTTTCCCTTGGGAATTCTTTTGATCTGATTCTAAAACCATTTCTAATACTGGATATAATCCTTCCTGCATATCTCCTTTCCTCCAACGACGTACTTTTTCCTGATGAGTCTCTTTATATAAACTCCTTGGTGTTCCCCAATTTTCTCGCTCAAGTTCCATCATTTCAATTTCCCATTCCACTAAAGGTTCAAATGGAGTGGGTCTGGGTCTTGGTGAAAGAGCCATCATTTTATCTCTTAAATTACTTAAAACTTTAACATTAAATGACCCATCCTCCGGCCAGGCTAAAACTCCATCATCCCTTGTATATTGCATCCACTTTTCAAACCAGAGAACAGTATGATAACTATATTCTCCTTCCATATATGCCGCGGGTGTTTTATACTTATGAAGCAATTTTCCACCACGCGTTTTAATTTTCTTGTCGGGAGTGAATACATTTTTAATTTTCTGAACAAATAAAGGCTTTTTCTCTTCTTTATACCAATAACTCATGATTTAAAATGAGTTTGTAAGCTTTGAAAAAGATCGTAAATAATTTCCTGTTGCTTCGCTACTCCGACCAATCCGTGCGCGAAACACACCAACAAGCCAATAAGGTTAAGCCACGTCACCACCTTGCTCAACCAATAAGAAACAAGTTTTCAGAATCAACCAATCAGCTAACAGCTCAAGTTGATCACGTGAACCAATCAATCAGTGTGATCGCTGTGACGTATGTCAGCCAATCACAGCGCGGACCCTGTGACGTACACTGCCGCTGCAGAAAAGCTGCACTTGTCAGTGTCACTCCGTAGATTCACCCCTCCCTTACAAAATATCTTCACAGCGCCATTTTAAACATTTCCTTTCGGAAAGATTCAGTTAATAACTACATAAAACAAACCATTTGTCCGATTTGCTAAGAAAATGATAGTTTTATCAAGCATTCAGAAATTTCACTCGCATGAAATAGACGACGCTATTTTAATTTAAAACAGATTTTTAGCATTCATACAGAAACCTAACCATTTATACATGAATTCTTCAGTCGGACTTTAACCAACCAATAGAATCCCTACTTACGTTAGTAAGAAAAGGCTATCTTACCCTTCACACAAGTTCAGAAAAATCCTACTACTCTTTTCACAGCGAGTTTTAAAACAGGCTCCAAGTCCCTATACTTCAGTGTTACGATTTCATAGTTATTCCTCACTATACATGCGATCTCGATTTGTCGTACCTAAATCCCTAAACTTGTGTTGTACGCCCACAACACTTAGTGATAATTCTGTACCACTATTCTGACACGGAACAAATGAACTGTGTACCTTCACCTGTCACACTACTCTGCCGGCCGGCTCATAGGTTTTTCACACTGCTGGAAAAACCTGATAACAAACATATAACATCTGGACAAAACTTAACATGTGTTAAACATGTATCCTATGTAATTACCATGTAACATGTGTGTTACCATAGTAACCGAACTCTGCTTCTAGAGAAGTGATCCAGCGGGTCTAAAGAAATTCAGTGTCATATATGATTTCTACACCAGGACACTCACCATTATTTACAAATCTATCACTAGGCCCATATTTAGCAGATAACTGTATTTGACCTACTGAATCATATGACCTAATTATTTAAACCTAACACATTCATTAATTAAGTCACATATAAAGGCAATGGATTAACTAATGGTAACACCGAGAAACGATCAAGACCAGCTTGTCATCTCAAAATCTATTTTATTGAATTTTATTTCATATAGAAAGCTCAAACTTTTATTAGCAATTTTATTTTTCAAACATTAATTATTAAAGGCACAAAAGGTCATGTATTCTCAATAAACCAACATCAGCATGAATAAAGCTCAAACAGTTATTTATTTCTCCATAGCCTATTACCCTAACTTAGCTAAAGAAAAGACCTGTAAGTAAGCAAAATTAAAAGATCTTACGTGAAAGGGAAAACTGGCAGCGTCTCTGGAGCACAGGATCGATCGAACAGTGCTCTTAGCAAGGGGGACATTTTTATAGTATTTTCCTATCTAAAACTAACTAAAAGAATACAAATATTCGAGCAGAACAGAATCTCATTGGCTACTGGATGTCATACGATGCGGTCATCATCTGTTGCTCACATAGCCAAAGTCACTTTTCAAGAGTACTATTGTTCAAGAGTATGACACTGGCAGCTTCCGAAGAAAGCAACATTTAATGAAAGCATAGGCTTCCTCCGTCCGCTCATGATTCCCTGTCTTTCCGCTGCCGAACGACAAGAACGGCCTTGACCAAGGAATAAATTGAACCAAATGTCCTAAGCTTCCACACAACCTTTGTTTGCAAACCACTCTCCAAGAATAAATGTAGAAATATATATATTTTTTCATTTTCTGCGTAGCTGTGCAAGGCTCACTCTGGTCAGGCTTCAGATGTCCTTTTTAGAAGTAGGCCTCAAGCCTTTTCACAAGGATTACAATGCAATGAGGGTGTCTAGTATGCAAAGAAACACAAGACAATAATTAATTCAAGAAACGATAATTATTCTGTTACCCACCCTTTTCCCACTAAGTTTAACCCATTAGCTAGGTTACCTAATTTTGCATTACAAACAAATAAACAAACACATACACATGGGACGACAATACATAAACAGAAGCACATTTAAAGAATGCACATGCTATTATTTTAAAAACGGCTGCAGTTAATAAATGACAAACAAAAGACAAAGTGAATGTATTATTAAAAGCAAAACGACAAACATAACAAGAGCACACATGGTTATACCCACATGTTCATGATGGTGCATTTTAATCTAAGTTGAATCAGTAAACATATATATCATGCAACACACATTAGTAAAAATAAAAATCACGAGAGTTTCATTTGTAACAAACTTTTTAGAAATAAATCTGAAAGTCCGCTCCATCACTGTGAAATATTGTAAATCACATGTTACATGGCTGATAATTAGCATTAACAGATGACTAGATGATATCAAGAGATACAATTACCTCACTCTACGAGCGGCAATTCTGCACGGCCAGGCCTCCTCGTAGCCCCAAAGACACCCGGGGCAAACCATGCCGCAAGGGCATGAGTAATGTCAAGTTCAGGCGTTCAGCAGCAAAGCTGCACACCGGTGTGCCCTGGGCTGCCAGGCCGCTGCGATCCTTGGGGTTTGGCTCGGGGGTCCGGTCACAGGAACACATTTTTAACAAGCAT
The DNA here is from genome assembly GCF_964263255.1 of Lissotriton vulgaris. Classification (NCBI taxonomy): domain Eukaryota; kingdom Metazoa; phylum Chordata; class Amphibia; order Caudata; family Salamandridae; genus Lissotriton; species Lissotriton vulgaris. The sequence continues at coordinate 2,004,392,537 of NC_141691.1, read as the reverse complement.
TTACAATGCAATAGTTCTCGCATTTACGCAAGTTTTGAACTATTGGCATTGTGAATGACAATGCCTTTTATTTATGTTTTGGTTTTTAAAACATAAATAAAAGGCATTGTCAATTACAATACCAGTAGCTTAAACTTGTGTAAATGCAAGATCTAATGCACTGCAAACCGTAGCTTAGGCTCCAGCCATGAGCAGTAGGGCACACATGGCTCCTCAGAAACCGGATTATGTTTGCTTCTATTCCTTGTTAAATGCGTAGGTACAGCTTTGAAGTGAAAAGCCCCCGGATGAGAGAAATGCCCCAGCAGGAATCAGAAAGGATAGTGATATTTTTTATGGCCTGGGTGTACTTTGGCGGATGTGCAGAGACTTGCTTTAAATTTTTGCAGTGCGAGATTCACGGTTACTGAACTGTTGCTTAAAGAAGCTTTTAATGGTTTTCAGCAGGCGTGGATTGCCACCAGAATCAAGTCTAATTTTTCCCTTACCTGAATGTAGAGTAACTTCAAAAGCATATGGTTCTGTTATATTTAAATAATTAATCTGTACATACCCGCTTGAATGGCTTTTACGTAATAATCTCAAAGAGCTCATAATAAAAAAATAAAAGCTGGAGCCCAGTGACCGGAAGGGAGGAGGAAGGGGGGAGAAGGGAGGGTGTAGTGAGAGCAGAGAGAGTGGGATACGGGAACAGCGAAAATACACAACAAATAAAGTGCAACCAGCGCGGCGCTTGTGAAAGGGCGCTGCGCAGATACAAAGAGTTTACACACCAAAAAACAAGCTAGAGCTGGTGACTGGAGTGAAAACACACAACAAATAAACCACAAACAGCGCAGCACTCGTGAAAGGGCTCTGCACTGATACAAAGAGATTACAACCCAAAACAAGAAACGTCCCCAGCACAGACTAGTAAAAATAGGTCCCGATACACAGACCTACGCAACCCCAATGGAAACCCAGTGCAAGGGACTGGACACATTCAAACCTCCACGGCGTTTATCTCCCTATATTTACGCACTAGCCCAGAGTATAACCCACAGCCCCATCCATCCCCAGCAGCCTGTGCCCTCCAATGTCAATACTGCACGTATGGTCTGAAAACAACAGGCCTCTATTGACGGGCTCCAGCCTGCGCCCATGGTTAACTGTTTCTAGGCCGCCCTCTGGTGCACGTGACTCTGCCATGGATGTCCCAAGCCCCCTACCCCCCTCCAGCTTAGAGAAGCAGCCCCTGATGGAGACCCGACGGCTGAGATCACTTACCCTGCGCCGGCGGGACTGCGTCTGCGGCCTCCTCCACCGTGGCGAGCTGGGGCATCATATACTGAATATGTGGGTGCACCCCCAAATCCACCTGCTCGGAGACCGTGGGACAGGCGGACAGGCGGATGCAGTTCAGGCGCGGCGTCATCCTCAAACAAGTCGGCCTGGAGCGGAGAACAGCCTGAGAGACGCGGGAGGGCATGAGCGTGACTCCGTGAGCGTGCACGTTGGCGTTCCCTGCGGCTCCTGTCAGTGGCGGCCCTGCAAAGCTAGAAGCGCATTCATAGACCGGTGTCACAACACAGAAAGTGAGAATTATCACAGCATGAGGCCCCAAAGTAATAATTATCACCGCATGCCGAGAGGCGCCCCACGCACTGGAGCACTCAACTGTGCATTAATTATAGTTGAGTGCTCCAGCAGCCTGGGGCGCCTGTTGACATGCTGTAATAAGTGGGGTCTCATGCTGTGATAATTGTTACTTGGGCGCCTGACGTGCTCCGCATTAATTAACGCGCACAAGCCGATCCACTGTGAAGCGTGTTCACAGACCTGAATCGGCTCGTGCCCATACTAGAATCGGCTCGTGCACAGGTCTGTCTCCAGGTCTGTCTCCATTGGAGGCAAACACGGCAGCTATAAGTCTCGTTGGCGGCAGCCCTTCGCGCTGCAACGCCAGCGAGACCTAAAAAGGATTCCTCGGTGTAAGGCGCGCTCATTGCTGCCAAAACTTCCTCCTCGCATTATGCATCAGCAGCAGGAAGTCACGTGACGCGCTGCTTGCACTTCAGACGGCCGCCGCCTTCAGAATAGTGCCACCTGGGGCGGACCACCCCTACCGCACCCTCCTAGCTACGCGAGTGCCGCCAAAAAGGTAAAATAACAATGCCCCGACATGGGGTAATTAATACCAGCGCAGTTCTCCCAGAGACATAGCCCACACAAGTGGCTTTAGCTGCAACTCCCCGAAGAGGCGCTCCTCAGAAAAAAACAAAGCACACACAGAAAAGAGCAAAACCCCACAAATATGCCGCCACAACACGCTGTCAATAAAGTCATTGTATACTGCCTCCCCCACCCCCCAATGCAAAACGACAAACCTATTTCTGTTCATGCAATGGGGGCTAGCTCACTTCACATTCACCACAAGTACTAAACTAACTTCTAGATGGAGTTACATCACAAACACACAATGCGCCTCCTCTCAGGTTTCGCATAACCAACTGAATCCCTTACACCTAATAAAGCCCCTTACTGACACTTTGAGGATACCAAAAATAAGCAAAATATGCCGTAATCCGACTGCTAACTTAAGCAACATTTTGTATCTAAAGGGTGTAAACCAAGTCCAAAAGCAAGGAGGTCAATATAGTTTCAGTGATGGGTGACTGAAACCTCTCATCACCCCGTCTCCAGCTGTAAAACAAATCATTGCTCTATTTCTTTAAAGTTACCTTTCGGGGGGCAGCAGAAGAAACAGTCAAAGAGGGGTCTGGAGGTGGCAGCCATGATGCCTTTGTAGCCCCACGGAGGTCTCCGCAGCATCTTCCGGGTCCTCTCTCCCCTCCCCACCTTGACCAGCCGCTCACAGGTGCTGCAGCCAATTACTGGGGAACATTTTTGGTTATTAAATCAGTTGTTCCCAGTTGGTGAATTTAAAGAGACAGGGCTGCAAAAAAGCATTCTTCGCTGGACGTTGCATCAAATAGCATGAAGAGCAAGGCTACTTTGTGTAGCGAATGTCTGCAGCACTAAAGATCCTTGTGAAAGTAGCTCTGCTAGTCTGCAAGCTTTGTGGGGCACATCACGTGATAAAACGTGCTTATATTTTTTATGCATTATACTCTGGCCTTGCTCTGTCCAAAAAAACTGATTTCAGTTGCACCGCAGCAAATTCAGCACCAGAACCAGTATGGCCCACACCTCGTGGGCCGGGCGCCATTAATTTTGATAACATCGCAGTCCTGCAGCCCAGTGTGTCACTGGGCTGCAGGAGTGCCAGCGTTACAAAAAATAATTGTGCCTGTCCTTAAACAGTTCTAGTAAGTTGTCAATCAATGGTTAAAAAACAAGATCTCAAAATTCATGCTATCGTAAAGCTATAGCTATCGTTATTCTTAAACGTACCCTTTTTAAGCGCTAAGCATTCTGAAAGTATTGCAGCTGACTTACTTCCAAAGTAATCTGTGGGTGACTCCCGTGTTCCTCGTGTCAACGCGGTATGGAGGATGTGTGCTTGCCATAGTGTTCCTGAGTATTTATTGAGTGAATTGATTGGTGTATTTTGTGTCACATGACCTTAGGTAAGGGGTTGTTATCTAACAGCTCTATGGACGCAAATAAACTGCGTGGTCGTCAAAAGACATCCCGTTAAAATACATAATAGGATCTAGGTTAAAGTAAATAGTATGTTCGGGATTATAAGTATAAGTTTATGGTGAACAGTCTCATTTTATGACATTCTTTTATAGAAAAAAGATGGGTCACGTGATCGCTACTTTAGCCAATCTAACAATGTTTATCTTAAAGCTCAAGATAAACTTGAGTTATCGTATAGCCCATTGGAGAATTTTCGGATTCAGGGTTACTAGTGGTAAATAAAAATGGAAATTAAAAATAATGTTAAGTGACATGTGTAGAAATGACTGAACTATTATTGATTCAAATTGAGGACGGTGACTAAATGTAGTGGCCATCTTTGGTGGACTCGGCTAAGTTTCCAAGTGATATGTAAATAATACCACCTCTGTTGGCCATCTTTAAAGGGTAACTAGTTCTTGTGTAATAATTATGTGCAAAACCTCAATTATGTAGCTTAGTGTGTTGACCAGTTCGGGTGGGTACTTTTTCGACATGAATTATGATTCATACTTTGATGCGCAACAGGTATGCAGGAATAAAGACATGGTTACATTAGAAGATCCTGTTAATTAATTGCAATTTATAAGAAACATGCCTGTTCTATCCTGTCGTTCATCCCGTGGGGGTACAGACTCCCCAATTTTTGGATCCAATAATACTCAGTCCTTAGTCTTTGTTTGAGTGGATCCATTTTGTTTCTTGGATGAATTACTTCCAAAATCGTGAATCTAAGTTGTGCTGTATTATGTCCAGATTCAATCCAATGAGTGGCCACTGTTGATTTAAAGTTTTTTTGCCGAATATTACTTTTATGTTCAGTGATTCTTATTTTAATTTTCTTCTCTGTTTGTCCTACATAGATTTTTCCACATGGACATTTTATTCCATAGATTACATTTTTTGTGTCACACGTACTTGAGTGTATTAGCGGAATTTTCTGCCCCGTCATGGGGTGAGTGAAGTTATTTTCTATGATGACGTTATTGCAGTGTGTACAATTTTCACACCTTTGCATCCCTTTCCATGTTTCCTTAATGTTCTTCTTTTTTTGTGTTGATAAAAGTTCTTTCAAATTCTTTGATCTGGTATAGGCAAAAGTAATATCTTTAGAAAATACGTTTTCCAGATCCGGTTCTTGGGTGATCAGTGGCCAATGTTAATGCTTGTGATTTTATGTGCTTTTGTCGAATATTTCAGAGCACACACTGTCAATTTTTAATTGGTTTTTGTTTTACTTTGAAGTAAAATGGCTCTTTCCATGTTGATGACTTTTGTTTTAGAATCTTCTACAATTTGCTTGGGGTATCCTCTTTTCATGTATCTTTTGATCTGTCTGTCTATTGTGGTTGAGAAATCTTGGGGATCTGATGGGATTCTCTTTTGTTGAATGAATTGTGATTGAGGGAGGTGTTTCTTGAGTGAGATTTGCTGAAAGCTTTTAAAATGTAAACAGCTGTTTCGATCTGTACTCTTAATGTATACATTGGTTTTTATCTGATTGTTTTCTATGGTAATCATTACATCTAGAAATGGTAGTTGAATATTATTGATTTGATGAGTGAATTTGATCCGTTCGGGACATGAGTTCAGTTGTATGTTTTCCAGTAATTTGTTTTTTTCACCTTTCCATAAAATAAAAATGTCATCTATATACCGTTTGAACAGTATCAGACCTTGTTGCCAATTCAAATTGTTTAAAATATTGTCTAGTTCAAATTTGGCCATGTAGATATTCGCGTAGGAAGGTGCTCCCGCAAATCCCATTGATGTTCCACTGCATTGTTCAAAGAAAGTCTTTCCATTGAAAGTAACTATGAAATAGGGCATAGTGTAATAGTTCAAGTAAGAAAACTTTATCTGAATTTTTGATTTCTTGTTGTAATGAGCGCCATTCCATAGCTTTCATTCCTTCATTGTGTGGGATTGAAGTGTAGAGGGCTGTTACATCTATTGAGCACAACCATATGTTGTCATAGTCGGTGAGGTCAACAGTTTGCAGCATGAATGAAAAGTATGGATATATTGAAGTATGAATAACATTGAATAACTATGGAAACCAAAATATAAATTGAATATTTTGATGAAAAATTCAAAAGAGAGAGAATTTATTATAAATAACGAAGAAACGATTAAACTTTAATGTTTTGGAAAAAAAGTGCACACATCATTTGGAACACAATTGCTCTGCACCACTTAGGACTTCATGTAGAAAGCAGGTCACATGGCTCCGCTAAGAATTAACACCAAAAAGAGCAAAGACCTGCGTTTAGACTGCAGAACCACTGGAGCGAAGGTGTGCAATAAGTGCCACTGACAATACAAGACAACAGTTTAGTAGAGAACACAGATCTTTACTGGAACACACACCACCAATGTAGCAAGGGTATTGCTGGGTGCACATGAGGCATTCAGAGTTGTAGTGGCATGAGCATCACCAGAACCTGCCCGGATGTCATGGCATATATATCTCTAGTGCAGAGGTCTTCAAACTTTTTGATGCCAAGACCCCCTTGTCAAACTTTTTTAGGCGTAGACCCCCTCTGACAACATTTTTTAGAACCTGGTACTCTCATCAACGACAACCATAAGCACCCCCAATTCCCACAGCAAATCATTTTTATGGTGGGGAAATCATATTAAACAGTGTTTAGCAAACCAAAGATCAGTGGGCGCAGTCTAAGGCGTCTAAGCTAAGGTGTAGCTAAAAACAAAGGATCTATTTTATGAGGAATTGGCGTAGGGCAGCGCCACAATGTCTTCTTGCTGCGCTGCCCTACGTCAATGTCAATGGGCAGGAATGCACCACATTTATAAAAATATGGTGCATTCTTGTCCTTTCCTCTTGCGTTGGTGCCTGGCACCAACATGGGCAGGTTTGCTTTTGAGCATGAAGGGGCACCTTCCTTCACAAAAACAATTCAGAGAGGCATTTTCCTCCTTCTGTGGGAGCTGCAGAAAGCAGCACACATGAAAAGAGGTAAAAACTAGCAGAAATAAAAACATTTCTCCTAGTTCGCCTTCCCTGGGGAGGTGTACGTTTTTGGCGCTGATTTTGTAAATTTGGGGCTGCGTCAAAATCCATGGGAACCCCCATGCAACGCCTATGGAACACCTCCTTGACGGTACACAGTCAAAATATCAAGTTGATAATATCGAATTGCCAAAATATCGAGTACTAAAAATCGAAGGTAAGTAATATCGACAACCAAAATATCGACGCTGAAAATATCGATTTATGTGTGTGTGTAAATAATATCGATGACATTAATTTCGAAATAGTAAATATCGAAGCTCTAAATATCGATTGTAAAAAATATCGACATTTTAAAGTTATGTTTTAAAGTATGTTAAGTAATGATGTAGTAAAATGTTGTCTATATATAATGTCATTTATAATTATTAGTGAAATAAATTATGTAAAAAGTTTAGGAGCGGGATGTAGAGTTTATAGGGGATAAGGGTGGGTAGTGTTTTACAAATTTATAGTGCAAAAATAGAATTTTAAATTTCGAATTTTATATAAATTTGAAAAATTTCGAAAATTATAATACATTTTCGAAATTTGCGAAATTGTATAGAAAAATAATGATTTATGTTTAATGTTTAGTATTGTATTATTGGGTATATAGTAAAATGTTGTGTATATATAATTTAAGTATTAATTTTCATTGAAATAAATTATGTAAAAAGTTTAGGAGCGGGATGTAGAGTTTATAGGGGATAAGGGTGGGTAGTGTTTTAAAAATTTATAGTGCAAAAATAGAATTTTAAATTTTCGAATTTTATATAAATTTGAAAAATTTCGAAAATTATAATAAATTTTCGAAATTTGCGAAATTGTATAGAAAAATAATGATTTATGTTTAATGTTTGGTATTGTATTACTGGGTATATAGTAAAATGTTGTGTATATATAATTTCAGTATTAATTTTTATTGAAATAAATTATGTAAAAAGTTTAGGAGCGGGATGTAGAGTTTATAGGGGATAAGGGTGGGTAGTGTTTAAAAAATTTATAGTGCAAAAATATAATTTTAAATTTCGAATTTTATATAAATGTGAGAAATTTCGAAATTTTTAATAAATTTTCGGAATTTGCGAAATTGTATAGAAAAATAATGATTTATGTTTAATGTTTGGTATTGTATTATTGGGTATATAGTAAAATGTTGTGTGTATATATAATTTCAGTATTAATTTTCATTGAAATAAATTATGTAAAAAGTTTAGGAGCGGGATGTAGAGTTTATAGGGAATAATGGTGGGTAGTGTTTTAAAAATTTATAGTGCAAAAATAGAATTTTAAATTTTCAAATTTTATATAAATGTGAAAAAATTCGAATTTTAAAAACATTGTTCGAAATGTCCTAAATTGTATAGAAAAATAATGATTTATGTTTAATGTTTGGTAGTGTATTATTGGGTATATAGTAAAATGTTGTGTATATATAATTTCAGTATTAATTTTTATTGAAATAAATTATGTAAAATGTTTAGGAGTGGGATGTAGAGTTTATAGGGGATAAGGGTGGGTTGAGTAAAAAAAATTTATTGTGTTAAACATGTATAAAAAATTTCGTATTTAACAAAATTTTGAAACATATCGAAACATATAAAAAAAATTCACATTGTGTGAAATTGAAAATAAAAAAATTGATTTATGCTTAATGTTTGCAAGTGTGTTATTGTGTATATAGTGAGTATATTTATAAAAATAATCTGGTATTTTTAATGTAAATTTAAAAATATTATTTTTAATTTTATAAAATTTTGATTGTGAATTTTACAATATAAAATTCGTAAAATTTAAATAAAAAAATAAAATGTTTTCTATTTTATATTGTTTAACTGGGTATATAGTGGATAAGTATGGATATTGTTTGAAATAGTATGTTAGTACATACGAAATATTACAAGTACATTAAATAGTGAAAGTCTGTAGCATTTATCTGAATTACGTGTTAATTGGATTTGTAATACTACATTACATAGGTTCAGTGTCCAGCACTTACTCTAATTAAATGGTGATTGGAGTTGGAATAGTAAATTATTTAGGTTTAGTGTCCAGCACTTGCCCTAATTAAATGGTGATTGGAGTTGGAATAGTAAATTATTTAGGTTTAGTGTCCAGCACTTACCCTAATTAAATGGTGATAGGAGTTGGAATAGTAAATCATTTAGGTTTAATGTCCAGCACTTACTCTAATTAAATGGTGATTGGAGTTGGGGTAGTAAATTATTTAGGTTCAGTGTCCAGCACTTACCCAAAATAAATGGTGATTGGAGTTGGAATAGTAAATTAAATAGGTTCTGTGTCCAGCGCTTACCCTAAATTAAATGGTGATTGGAGTTGGAATAGTAAATTAAATAGGTTAAGTGTCCAGCACTTACCCTAATTAAATATTGATTGGAGTAGGAATAGTAAATTAATTAGGTTTAATGTCCAGCACTTACTCTAATTAAATTGTTATTGGTGTTGGAATAGTAAATTAATTAGGTTTAGTGTCCAGCACTTACCCTAATTAAATGGTGATAGGAGTTGGAATAGTAAATATTTATGTTTAATGTCCAGCACAATCTAATTAAATGGTGATTGGAGTTGGAATAGTAAATTAAATAGGGTCAGTGTCCAGCACTTACCCAAATTAAATGGTTATTGGAGTTCGAATAGTAAATTAAATAGGTTCTGTGTCCAGCACTTACTCTAATTAAATGGTGATTGGAGTTGGAATAGTAAATTATTTTGGTTTAATGTCCTGTACTTACTCTAATTAAATGGTGATTGGAGTTGGAATAGTACATTATTTAGGTTTAGTGTCCAGCACTTACCCTAATTAAATGGTGATTGGAGTTGGAATAGTAAATTAAATAGGTTCTGTGTCCAGCACTTACCCTAATTAAATGGTGATTGGAGTTGGAATAGTAAATTAAATAGGTTCAGTGTCCAGCACTTACCCTAATTAAATGGTGATTGGAGTAGGAATAGTAAATTAATTAGGTTTAATGTCCAGCACTTACTCTAATTAAATGGTTATTGGTGTTGGAATAGTAAATTAATTAGGTTTAATGTCCAGCACTTACTCTAATTAAATTGTTATTGGTGTTGGAATAGTAAATTAATTAGGTTTAGTGTCCAGCACTTACCCTAATTAAATGGTGATAGGAGTTGGAATAGTAAATTATTTATGTTTAATGTCCAGCACTTACTCTAATTAAATGGTGATTGGAGTTGGAATAGTAAATTAAAAAGGGTCAGTGTCCAGCACTTACCCAAATTAAATGGTGATTGGAGTTGGAATAGTAAATTAAATAGGGTCAGTGTCCAGCACTAAATCTAATTAAATGGTGATTGGAGTTGGAATAGTAAATTATTTTGGTTTAATGTCCTGCACTTACTCTAATTAAATGGTGATTGGAGTTGGAATAGTAAATTATTTAGGTTTAGTGTCCAGCACTTACCCTAATTAAATGGTGATTGGAGTTGGAATAGTAAATTAAATAGGTTCTGTGTCCAGCACTTACTCTAATTAAATGGTGATTGGAGTTGGAATAGTAAATTATTTAGGTTTAGTGTCCAGCACTTACCCTAATTAAATGGTGATTGGAGTTGGAATAGTAAATTAAATAGGTTCTGTGTCCAGCACTTACCCTAATTAAATGGTGATTGGAGTTGGAATAGTAAATTAAATAGGTTCAGTGTCCAGCACTTACCCTAATTAAATGGTGATTGGAGTAGGAATAGTAAATTAATTAGGTTTAATGTCCAGCACTTACTCTAATTAAATGGTTATTGGTGTTGGAATAGTAAATTAATTAGGTTTAGTGTCCAGCACTTACTCTAATTAAATGGTGATTGGAGTTGGAATAGTAAATTAAAAAGGGTCAGTGTCCAGCACTTACCCAAAATAAATGGTGATTGGAGTTGGAATAGTAAATTAAATAGGTTCTGCGTCCAGCACTTACTCTAATAAAATGGTGATTGGAGTTGGAATAGTAAATTATTTAGGTTTAATGTCCAGCACTTACTCTAATTAAATGGTGATTGGAGTTGGAATAGTAAATTATTTAGGTTTAGTGTCCAGCACTTACCCTAATTAAATGGTGATTGGAGTTTGAATAGTAAATTAAATAGGTTCTGTGTCCAGCACTTACCCTAATTAAATGGTGATTGGAGTAGGAATAGTAAATTAATTAGGTTTAATGTCCAGCACTTACTCCAATTAAATGGTGATTGGTGTTGGAATAGTAAATTAATTAGGTTTAGTGTCCAGCACTTACTCTAATTAAATGGTGATAGGAGTTGGAATAGTAAATTAAATAGGTTCTGTGTCCAGCACTTACCCAAATTAAATGGTGATTGGAGTTGGAATAGTAAATTAAATAGGTTCTGTGTCCAGCACTTACTCTAATTAAATGGTGATTGGAGTTGGAATAGTAAATTATTTAGGTTTAGTGTCCAGCACTTACTCTAATTAAATGGTGATTGGAGTTGGAATAGTAAATTATTTTGGTTTAATGTCCAGCACTTACCCTAATTAAATGGTGATTGGAGTTGGAATAGTACATTAAATAGGTTCAGTGTCCAGCACTTACCCTAATTAAATGGTGATTGGAGTAGGAATAGTAAATTAATTAGGTTAAATGTCCAGCACTAACTCTAATTAAATGGTGATTGGTGTTGGAATAGTAAATTATTTTGGTTTAATGTCCAGCACTTACTCTAATTAAATGGTGATTGGTGTTGGAATAGTAAATTAATTAGGTTTAGTATCCAGCACTTACTCTAATACTCTAATTAAATGGTGATTGGAGTTTGAATAGTAAATTAAATAGGGTCAGTGTCCAGCACTTACCCTAATTAAATGGTGATTGGAGTTGGAATAGTAAATTATTTAGGTTTAGTGTCCAGCACTTACTCTAATTAAATGGTGATTGGAGTTGGAGTAGTAAATTATTTTGGTTTAATGTCCAGCACTTACTCTAATTAAATGGTGATTGGAGGTGGAATAGTAAATGAAATAGGTTCTGTGTCCAGCACTTACCCTAATTAAATGGTGACTGGAGTTGGAATAGTAAATTAAATAGGTTCTGTGTCCAGCACTTACCCTAATTAAATGGTGATTGGAGTTGGAATAGTAAATTATTTAGGTTTAGTGTCCAGCGCTTACCCTAATTAAATGGTGATTGGAGTTGGAATAGTAAATTAAATAGGTTCAGTGTTCAGCACTTACCCTAATTAAATGGTGATTGGAGTTGGAATAGTAAATAATGTATGTTTAGTGTCCAGCACTTACTCTAATTAAATGGTGATTGGAGTTGGAATAGTAAATTAAATAGGTTCAGTGTCCAGCACCTACCCTAATTAAATGGTGATTGGAGTTGGAATAGTAAATTATTTAGGTTATGTGTCCAGCACTTACCCTAATAAATGGTGATTGGAGTTGGAATAGTAAATTAAATAGGTTCAGTGTCCAGCACTTACCCTAATTAAATGGTGATTGGAGTTGGAATAGTAAATTTAGGTTTAATGTCCAGCACTTACTCTAATTAAATGGTGATTGGAGTTGGAATAGTAAATAATTTAAGTTTAGTGTCCAGCACTTACTCTAATTAAATGGTGATTGGAGTTGGAATAGTAAATTAAATTGGTTCAGTGTCCAGCACCTACCCTAATTAAATGTATGTATGTATGTATGTATAGGCATTTATATAGCGCACTACTTACCCTGAGGGTCCCAAGGCGCTTCGACCGCTGCGAAACCCTTCCTGGCTTCCCTGAGAGATGGTCCCTTAATGGGTATCTCCAGGGTGAGACCAGGCATCCCCGGCGGTCTGGTGGGGCTGTTAGTGAAGATGAGGCAAGCTAATGCCCAGAGTTGCCGAGTGTGATCGCTGATCAGAGTGGGCACCGAGGCGAGAGAATTATCGAGCCCACTGACCCTGGTCATTGGAGTAGGAATAGTAAATTATTTAGGTTTTGTGTCCAGCACTTTCCCTAATTAAATGGTTATTGGAGTTGGAATAGTAAATTAAATAGGTTCAGTGTCCAGCACTTACCCTAATTAAATGGTGATTGGAGTTGGAATAGTAAATTATTTAGGTTTAATGTCCAGCACTTACTCTAATTAAATGGTGATTGGAGTAGGAATAGTAAATATTTAAGTTTAGTGTCCAGCACTTACCCTAATTAAATGGTGATTGGAGTTGGAATACTAAATTAAATAAGTTCAGTGTCCAGCACTTACCCTAATTCAATGGTGATTGGAGTTGGAATAGTAAATTTAATAGGTTCAGTGTCCAGCACTTAGCATAATTAAATGGTGATTGGAGTTGGAATAGTAAATTAAATAGGTTCAGTGTCCAGCACTTACCCTAATTAAATGGTAATTGGAGTTGGAATAGTAAGTAATTTATGTTTAGTGCCCAGCACTTACTCTAATTAAATGGTGATTGGAGTTGGAATAGTAAATTAAATAGGTTCAGTGTCCAGCACTTACCCTAATTAAATGGTGATTGGAGTTGGAATAGTAAATTAAATTGGTTCAGTGTCCAGCACTTACCCTAATTAAATGTTGATTGGAGTTGAAATAGTAAATGAAATAGGTTTAATGTCCAGCACTTACCCTAATTAAATGGAGATTCAAGTTGGAATAGTAAATTAAATAGGTTCAGTGTCCATCACCTACTCACATTAAATGTAGATGGGTGTAGGAATAGTAAGTTACATAGGTTCAGTGTTTAGTATGTACTCTAATTACATGTGGTATATTGAAAAAGATAGAACATTATATTTATAAACAATTTGAAATGAAAATAGAAATGATTTTGCAATAGCTATAAGATAAAAATTACACAGTTTAATTTTGAAAAAAACTTTATTTTTTTAACATCTGAAAATAAGGACAATATATATTTATTATAAAGCAATGTATAGTGTAATTAATACAAAATATAAGGACAATGTAGTTTGAAAAATAACATTTTTGAGTAGTTATTTCGAAAAGTAATTTTTATGTACAGAGAAAAAAAAGTACTTTAACATTATGCAATGTATGATACTATACATACATATTAAAATTATGATTTGTTAATAAAACATTAAACATTAGTTATGAAATAAATGTTTCATATATATAAATATAATATAGTGCACTACAAATGATGATATAAAATAATGAACATCTTTCAAGATATATTAAAATCTCAATAATATTGATCATACCATTAACATCATTTTCAGGGTATTTATAAAGTATACAATATTTTTATGTATAATTATTATTATTAATAAATAAGTTTTAATAATAATAATTTTCACATGTTAGTCATATTGTAAAACAGTTATACAGCAAAAACAAATAGTATATTACACATTTTTCAATGAATTTTTTTAAATAAATATTACATTAAATATTAAAATGTTTTAATATTTAATGTAATAAATATTAAAAGTATGAAAAATATACTATAATATTTTGTAAAATAACATATATATATCAACATGTAGCAAACAATTTTTTGAAAATGATATATAATTTTGAACCATATAAAAAAAAAATTATGGACATTTATAGCACTAATTTTCACAGTTAGGTATAATTTGGGTCTTTTCTTTTGTAACCGCTCAGTCTTTTTGCGTCATTTCGGGAGAGGGAAGGTCGCGGTTGGAAGCAGGTTCACGTCTGAGCAGGTAAGACTCTATTTTTATATATTTAAACTATTTTAACTAAAAAATGAAGGTAGTCGTTTGTTATTTAGGGGTTGGTGATTAAAGTATGAGTATTTAGATAGTATGGAGTGCACTCAATACGTATTTCCGTTATCGAGGCTTTGTGTCATTTGAAGTAGTTTGAGTTAGTGAGTCTGTCCTAGGATTTTGTTTTTTTTTTAAAAAGTTGGGATGTCATGTTTATATTATATGCTATATACGTAAGTGTTATGTAGGTGGGAATTGTTTAATGTGTTTTTTTTACATATTTTGAAACAGCTATTTCCGTTTCCGAGTAGTGATTTTTTTATCAAAGGAAGTGTGTTTCAGTTGTTAGAACTGAGATGTATACCATACTCCCTTTATTTTTCGAGTTCCCTGCAACGTTTCTCACATTTTAAAGATTATAGTCGTCATTTTCAATGTATTTTGAAGAGTCGTTTTATTTGGATGATGGATAAATTTAGCACAGTTATTTGAAACCTATTTAATGCATTGTTTAATTAGGTCTTTGAGATTTACACACTATATTGATTGTAAAGGATTACTGGTTATGATGTTGTTTTTAAAGGTAAGTTATTAATTTATATTATTTATTTTGGGTGGGAACAGTGTTTAAATCAAATATATTTTATATATTGACATAATTATTTTGTCTATTTATAATTGTTACTAAAAATATATTAGACAAAATAATTAAAGATTTGTTATATTATAATATGTGTGGTATCATATTTAAGGATATTGGCGGATGTTGACCCTTTTATTTAGTTAGTCTACTTAGTTTGATGTTTTGGCTATCATTTTTAGGTATTCTAGTCCTCTTGTTGTTGGATAAAGTTGGACTTGCTGTTGTAGATATTGATACATTTGAGCAGTTTGTCTAGGGAGTTTTGGTTTTAGTTGTAAGACAGATTGCTCCATTCGTAATTCCTGAAAACTGCTCTTTTTGGATAGCTGTGAGCAGTTTGTGTAATGTGGGAGTTGTACGTCCAGTAGAAGAGAGGAAGGCATTGTGCCAACCTTCAACAGCGTTGTTTGTTTTAGCCTCTTGGTTCAGCGTTGGTAGATGTACATTCCACCAGGGAATTAAAAATTTAGGTTGGCGTCTGTGGCCTGACCTATGTAGTCTCCCTACCCAGTTGTCCTCAAAGTAATCCAAAAGTGGGGCAAGTCTTTGCTCATTTTGTGTGTAGAAAGGACTTTCAATTAATAGATTATAATGTTCGGTCACGTCAGTTGTTGGTACATATGCCAGAGCAATGAGATGTTTAATTTGGTATGCAAAGGTAATATTTGTTGCATACTCAACACGAAGGGCAGATTTTTGTAAATGTCTCCAGAGACATTGATTGAAATGAAAATAACATCCTTGAATGGATGTGTGTGGGTAAGTTTTCAAAATGGAATTAATCATAGCTTGTTCGAAGTCTATGATTATTTTCAATGGGAAGGAGTCTGAGGTTTGTTCTTTTATTTTTTGCAAAATTTCAGTATAAGTTGCTGCTTGTTTGTTCGGTAACAAACAGTATATGAATGGGATAAAGGTATTATGATATTGCCCATGAATTGTGTACAATTGGTAGAAAGGTTTTGGGCATATTGAAAAAGTTCCATCCATCATCCAAGTAGGACTTTCTTTTAATTTTTTAATGTTGTTATTTGTGGCAAACATGATGATTCTTTTGTCTTTGCTATGATTATCATAAAAGATAAATGGTTCGTCATTATGTGTGATGGCAAGGTCAGGTGGAATAATGACTTCCTCAAAAGTTGTAGGAATTGGTATAGTGGGTCTACTTGATTTTTTTGTCCTAGCTATTGTTCTTTTGATTGAAGCAATTGATGGTAACTGACCTCTTGCTTCTCTGGGTACTTTAGGTAGTAATTCTTTCAGAATTACGCTGCTTGGTAGGTCAGATGTGCTACTTAGTTCTTTTATATTCTCGAGAGTGGATCTAACCTCGATTTCAGAGATGTTTGGTGGATGGTTATGTTCAGTAGTATTAATAACACTTGTTTCCCTGGTTGTAGCACGTCCACAGCATTTATTCGAGTAATATTTAGTACATTTCCAGTTAACTTTAAGGTCTTTTTGTTTCTCCTAAGTATAAGTATAGCCCATATAGCATAATAAAAATTTTCCTTTCTGAGATGTAATAAATCTTGCATCTTCTGTCATTCTTGTGTTCTTTTATCTAGAAAAGTTATTATAAAAATATTATGAAAATGTGTAATTTTCAAATCATTTTAAATTAAGCATTTACCATTTGTAGTTTCTTACTTACCAACAGTAAAGTTGTATCTTTAGAAAGTAGGTGTAGTTTCAGTCAGATTTTGTTGTAGTATTGGTAGGTCTGTTGAAAAAAAGTGAAGTCTGTTATAGGATTTGTTTAAATGTATATTTTGGTTAGACATTTGCTAGTCTGTAACTTTTCTAATAAATAAGTTACTTTTTCAGAATTACAAAAGAGAAATTTGCAAGAAAATACTAATTGAAGTATTAACAAAGTGAACTATTCTCATTGTACATTCTATTGAGCATATAATGACTTTTTATGTTTCACTTTTATACTTACCAAGAGTTTTTGAGTAGTTGCAGAATGTCTGTTCTTGGATGCGAATTATCTGCTTTCAGTTCTTTTGAGGTCTGTTTAGAGAAAAATTAATATAAAATTACCAATGTGTCTTTTATGTGGGAAAAAGAATAGACAGTTTTTTATAAAGCATTGTTACTTATTTGGTGAAAAGAACCTGGGATCACACATGTATTATGAGTTAAAACAGAAGAAACACATTAGAAAACATGATTTCAGTAAACTACTTGTCTACTTTTTTTTAGAAAAAATAAGAATTAGGCAGATACCTTTTTTATAGTTAAAGTGTCGATTATCTTGAAGTAAAAGTAGAACTTTATTTGTTTGTAGACTCTGTTTTAGGAAAAAGTACATAGAGAAACAACATTTTAGTGTTAAAATATTGGTATATAAGTTATAGTTAACAAAACATTAGAAATAAGTACCAGAGCTATATGAATACTTACTTGTAGTATTTAGTAGTATTTTCATGCACAGAAGAATATAGATGGTGCTCCAAAAACTGGCAGTATGTGGTCGCGTAGAATCTTCCCTGCAGGTTGTAGGGATGATTGAGAATGGTTTATATAGGGTATGTGTAATTAGTTTTTCAATCTGATTGGTCACATATGTTCAGAAGAGTTACTATTGGTTAGTTTGAATTTTTTTTAGTAAAATAATTAACTTATATGTGACTTAATAGTTTATATAGAGGAATAGAAAAATAGTATGTATTTAGTAAAAAACACATTTAATAAATATTGATTTTAAATTATTTGTAAAATGTTTAAAAAAATGTTTGTCTAAAAAGAGTGTTTATAAAAATATAGTTAGAAAGAAACCAAATAAATGCAAGTAAATGAATATATTATTTAATAAACGTAAGAGAAATTAGTGAAGTATATTAATATGTGTGTATTACTAAGAGTGTAGATGTTTTGGGGTTATATAACAAAAATAGACTTATTTAAAGCTATCGATATTTTTAGCAAGACAAAATTAGTGCTGTTGATATTTTAGTTATCGATATTTTTGTAGAGTGCTATATGTAGTATTGAGTGTCGATATAATGGTAGTCGATAATTATGGTAACGATATTTGTGTAGTCAATATTTTTGTGCATCGATATTGTGTGATCGATATTTTTGTAATATTCATGTAAAGTATAGGGAGTCGATATTATTGATATCGATGTTTGAGACTCGATGTTATTGTAGGTCGATTTTTGTGAAATCGAAATTCTGTCAGTGATTCCTCCTTGACGCAGAGTAAGGCAACGTAGTGACTTGTGATGCTATGCCATACTGCATATCTATGAGGCCATGCAATGCCATGTAGGGATGCTTTGCGCTGCCTCATAGGTATGGTTAAGATGCTTGTACCGCCAGAGAGCCCAAAAAAGTTTTAGGTCTGTCACATTCAGGCACCTACATATGAAATAATGGGCAGTGTAAATGTAATATCAGGCCACCCTGTCATTAATTTACCTATATTTCAAATGCAATGTACCATGTCATGAAAATGTACCGTTAGTGCTTGCATTTTACCATAGCAATCCATCCTCCATAATGAGATGCTTACCCAACATGCAATCCCTTCAATATGGGCTCTCGTCTTGCAGCCTGGTGACCTGGTTCGTCTTTATATGAAGCTAGTCACATTACTTTTCACATAAGTACTTTGATGGCCACTTGTTTTTCCCCACAAAAATAAACTAGGGTCCTATGGGCTTGATCAGTAAGTTAATAGGCAATTTATTTGGCTTCTGCCCAAAGATGGCCAAGAATTTAAAGCGTGAGACAACTTCTAAACTCGGCAGCCAATCCCTTTTAAATGGGTAAAATCTAGAGTGCGAGTGCAAAAAGGGAAGGAAGAGCAGGTGGTTTAACATTTGGACGGGCTTAGTTAAAGCTATGCATTTCTAGCTTCACAAGCACCGTCAAAGGACTACTCACAGGAAGTAGTAAAATTAGAAATTACATGCTACTGATCAGCAAGTGGCAGGGCAGAGCAAGAGGAAAGATTAACAGAAAATAAACATCAAATCTCGGAACATTTACAACATTTCTCGCCAAGGTTTGCTTGGGCAGCTCCAGTATTCGCTTCTCTCCCCTCCCTTTAGTAGGCATAGGCCATGTTACATTAGCTTGTAACAATTCACGCACTCTTTACACTGGCAGATTAACTAACAGGGAGCATTTACATTTCTTTCAGGTGACAAATGCACCCTGGCACGAAAACATTTCACAAAACAGGACACTCAGCTAGAGCATTTTAACAATAGAAATTAGCCATCTGTTTCCAAGGCGAATGTGCGACCCCCTTCCCAGGACTCCAGGGCCCCCCTGGGGGTCACGCCCCACAGATTGAAGACGTCTGCTCTGGTGTCACACAGCAAGTGATAAGTTACACACCAAGTGTAAATACACCAGACAACACTTCAGGCAAAGATTGAAATGTGTTTTTCTGTCCATGGCAGAGAAGCAGCATGGTCTTAAGTCGGGTATTCTCTCCGCCCCGTGTTGCTGCTTAAAGCCTGCGGCACAGCAAGTGTCGAAAGACCACTAAATCCAACACCCCCCTTCAGATCCAGATATACGCAGGAAAGTGCAAAAATAGACTTTGAGGACGCAAGCTGATGAGAGTACCGGTCTGTGAACTGGTGGCATTGCGGCTGTTTGGAGAGAGCTCAAATAATAAACCAGGAGAGAAGAATCACTAAACTCCATGCCACTCTCTGTGTCCCGCCTGGGACGGTGAGACCTGTGCCCAGACTATAACAGGGTGTGAGAGGCCCTAACACAGATCTCGATTTTGGAAAAGGGGGTGGTGGACAGAGTTTCTGAATGATGCAGAATACTCTTACCCAGTCAAGAGATCAGGGCTTGATCCATCACCGTTTTTTAGCTCAATGCACCATCCCAGCTCAGAACCTGGCTACATGCAAATTAGTCTGTTCCTGTCCCAGTGCATGATGGGAACAGGGCAAACCAAACTACCAAGCCAAATCTTATACTGGGAAGGAAACAAGCTTCCGGGGACCGGTTTCTGGCATTTCAGCCGTCGTCGGCCCGGCTTGCTTGAATCCTGATGGTGCAATGAGCAAGGGACTCACGTCTGAGTATACCCTCCCACACTTAGTGTGGACAAAATCGATTTTGGAAAAGGGGGTGGTGATGGACAGAGTTTCTGAATGGTGCAGAATACTCTTACCCAGTCAAGAGATCAGGGCTTGATCCATCACCGTTTTTTAGCTCAATGCACCATCCCAGCTCAGAACCTGGCTACATGCAAATTAGTCTGTTCCTGTCCCAGTGCATGATGGGAACAGGGCAAAGCAAACTACCAAGCCAATTCTTATACTGGGAAGGAAACAAGCTTCCGGGGACCGGTTTCTGGCATTTCAGCCGTCGTCTGCCCTGCTTGCTTGAATCCTGATGGTGCAATGAGCAAGGGACTCACGTCTGAGTATACCCTCCCACACTTAGTGTGGACAAAATCGATTTTGGAAAAGAAGTGGTGATGGACAGAGTTTCTGAATGATGCAGAATACTCTTACCCAGTCAAGAGATCAGGGCTTGATCCATCACCATAACACAGATCTCAACTGCCTCAGGCCCATACCATTAATGAATAAGAGTCCGCTGACTCGCAGACTTCGGCGCCGTAGTCAGCATGTGTGGGATAGGTAGCATGATTGCTGGGCAAGCCTCAAGAGAGCCTGTAAGAGACACAAAGCAGTCACAGAAAAGCAGGCTGACATTTTTAAAAGTATTTAAAAAATGTCACACAAGTATAATGAAGCAAGTGGCCCCGCGGTGTGGTGCGCAGCACAGACGGTTTAAGGCATGGGTAAACCAACACCACCACCCTGCTGGACAACCTCGCCAACCTCGGTCTCAAGCAGCTGGTGACCACCCCCACCCACTACGCCGGACGCACACTCGACCCCGTGTTCTCATCCAGCAAGGACATCGCCTTCAGCCACGCCACCAGACTCCACTGGACGGACCACAGCTGCGTCCACTTCAGCTTTAGAAGGACCACGATCCACCACCACCAGCAACAGGTTGCACGCAGAAGTTGGAACAAGATCACAGCCGACCAGCTCGCGACCTCCCTGAGCTTGAACCCTCCCACCAGCGCAACGAACTCAAGCCAGGCGGCCACCAACCTCGCGAAGTGGATCAGCAACTGCGCAGACGACCTCGCCCTTCTGAAGACACCGCCCAGCAGACCCGGCAGCAAGAAAGCCCCATGGTTCACCGACGAACTCAAGAGCTCCAAGAAGAACTGCCGAGCCCTCGAGAAAGCCTGGCGCAGAGACCCTACACCGAACAACATGACTGCCCTCAAGCTCGCCACCCGAAAACACCACCAACTGATCCACGCCACCAAGAAAACTGCATTCAAGGAACGACTGGACAACAACACCCACAACAGCAAGGAACTCTTCAAAATCGTCAAAGAGCTCTCCAACCCCAACGCCGGAAACAACGTCATCACCCCTTCGCAAGACCTCTGCAACTCCCTCGCCTCCTACTTCCACAACAAGATCGCGGACATACACAACAGCTTCAGCTCTCAATCGGCGCACGCCACAACTGAACCACCGCCCCCCACCACCACCCTCCGTGCCTGGACCCCGATTAGTACCGAAGATACCATCCGCACGATGAACTCCATCCACTCCGGATCTCCGACCGACCCCTGCCCTCACCACGTCTTCAACAAGGCCGACGCAGTCATCGCACCCCACCTGCGGGACATCATCAACACCTCCTTCGACACCGCTTCCTTCCCGGAGAGCTGGAAGCACGCCAAACTCAGCGCTCTACTTAAGAAGCCATCAGCCGACCCCACCGACCTCAAGAACTACCGCCCCATCTCGCTTCTCCCGTTTCCTGCAAAAGTCATCGAGAAGACAGTCAACAAGCAGCTGGCCGCCTTCCTCAAGACAAACGGATCCCTCGACCCCTCGCAGTCTGGCTTCCGGGCCAACCACAGCACCGAGACCGCCCTGATCGCAGCTACCGATGACATCCGAGCCCTGCTCGACAATGGAGAAACAGCGGCCCTCATCCTCCTAGACCTCTCCGCGGCCTTCGACACTGTCTGCCATAGCAACCTAGTGCAGCACCTCAGCAACGTCGGAATCCAGGAGAAGGCAATGGAATGGATCACCTCGTTCCTCACCGGAAGGACACAGAGAGTCCGCCTCCCCCCGTTCAAATCAGAAGCCACCAAAGTCATCTGCGGCGTTCCTCAAGGCTCCTCGCTCAGCCAAACCCTCTTCAACGTCTACATGAGCCCCCTCGCAGCCATCGCACGCCAACACAACCTCAACATCATCTCCTACGCCGACGACACCCAGCTGATCCTCTCCCTCACCAACGACCCCGCCACCGCCAGAGCCAACCTACACGAAGGGATGACAGACGTAGCCAAGTGGATGATGAGCAGCCGCCTGAAACTGAACTCGGACAAGACGGAAGTCCTCATCCTGGGATCTTCACCCTCCGCCTGGGACGACTCCTGGTGGCCCCCCGCCCTGGGCAGCGCACCCAAACCGACAGACCACGCACGCAACCTGGGCTTCATCCTGGACTCCTCCCTCTTCATGACCAGACAAGTCAACGCCGTCTCCTCGTCATGCTTCAACATCCTGCGCATGCTACGTAAGATCTTCTGGAGGATCCCCACCGAGACCAGGAAGACGGTCACCCAGGCCCTCGTCACCAGCCGTCTGGACTACGGCAACTCCCTCTACGCCGGAACCACCGCCAAACTCCAGAAGAGACTCCAGCGGATCCAGAACGCCTCAGCACGACTCATCCTGGACATCCCCCGTCGCAGCCACATCTCCGGACACCTGAGAGATCTACACTGGCTCCCGGTCAACAAGAGAATCACCTTCCGTCTCCTCACCCACGCACACAAGGCCCTTCACAACCAAGGCCCAGGATACCTCAACATCTGCCTCAACTTCTACGCTCCCACACGCCAACTTCGATCGACCGGCCACGCCCTCGCCGCCGTCCCCCGCATCCGAAGAGCCACCAAAGGAGGAAGATCCTTCTCCTACCTGGCCGCCAAGACCTGGAACTCCCTCCTCGACATTCGAACTCTACTGGACAATGGAGACACAGTCGCCCTCATCCTCCTCGACCTCTCTGCAGCATTCGATACAGTCTGCCACAGCACCCTTCTACAACGCCTCAATAACATCGGAATCCAAGGAAAAGCACTTGAATGGATCACCTCGTTCCTCACCGGAAGAACCCAGAGAGTCCGCCTTCCTCCATTCAAGTCCGAGGCCTCTGAACTCATCTGCGGCGTACCTCAAGGATCCTCACTCAGCCCCACCCTTTTCAACGTATACATGAGCCCCCTCGCGGCCATCGCACGCCAACACAACCTCAACATCATCTCTTACGCGGACGACACTCAACTGATCCTTTCTCTCACCAAAGACACCAGCACCGCCAAAACTAACCTACACGAAGGAATGAAAGAAGTTGCCGAATGGATGAAACAAAGCCGTCTGAAACTGAACTCAGACAAAACAGAAGTCCTCATCTTAGGTACATCCCCCTCTGCTTGGGACGACTCCTGGTGGCCGGAAGCCCTCGGAAAAGCACCCATCCCGACAGACCACGCACGGAACCTTGGCGTCATCCTGGACTCTTCACTCTCAATGAACAGACAAGTCAGCGCCGTATCCTCTTCCTGCTTCAACATTCTTCGCATGCTCAGAAAAACATTTCGCTGGATCCCCTCAGATACAAGGAAAACAGTCACCCACGCTCTGGTCACGAGCCGACTGGACTACGGAAACACCCTCTACGCAGGTACCACCGCTAAACTCCAGAAGAAACTCCAACGAATCCAAAACGCCTCAGCCAGGCTCATATTAGACATCCCACGCAACGAACACATCTCGGGTCACCTTAAAGACCTCCACTGGCTACCCATCAATAAAAGTATCACTTTCCGACTGCTTACCCACGCACACAAATCACTCTACGACATCGGACCAGATTGCCTCAACTCTCGACTATCCTTCTACACCCCCTCCCGCCAACTACGTTCTTCCAGCCAAGCCAAGCCACTGTACCTCGCATCAACAAGACCACCATAGGAGGCAGATCCTTTTCTTACCTGGCTGCTAAAACATGGAACTCACTCCCCGCTTACCTTCGCCTCACCCAGAACCACCTAGCGTTCAGAAAGCAGCTTAAAACATGGATATTTGACAAATAATCCTCCTCCCCTCCATAAGCGCCTTGAAACCCTCTGGGTATGTAGTGCGCTATACAAATTTCATGACTTGACGTGATTGATTGATTGATTAAAGTGGGCTCCGGCCCTGGGCCCCAGGCTTTCTGGGTACCCTTATAGAGCCAGCTCTGTTCTGCAGAGTGTCTTGCCCTGATTACCTTAAATAATTCTTAAACATAATACAGTTTTCCCGGATTTTGTTTTTAATGTGGATGAAGTGCGAGTCTATTACAGACATTTTGCAGATGAATGTTTTGTTATTGATTCATGCAACATCCATAAAAAATGGTTATTTTCGATCAAAAAAGGTCCTCACATATGAGAAATGGAAGGTTGTCACCGACATTATTTGCAGTATTATTTCTGAGCCGCTGCTGTATTACAATATTGAAAACACAAGTGGTCCCTGAATATTTGATGTAAACACATTTAGAATTTGGACCAGTGTGCCTGTGCGCTGTCAGTGACCTGGCCAAAGAGGGCATGAAAGAGCTGAAAACGGTATAAATTGGATGCGGTTTCGAAAAGGGGCCTCCAAAATCCTTAAGATGGCCCTGCTGTGCAACCCTCTACTACTGCGAGTTGAGATAATTAACATCTATACTAATATAATAAAGAGAGAGCTCAAACATTTGAGGCTGGTAATCTCAGGAACCACAGCGCCAATCACAACACCCAATACAGAGTTGGAAAGGGCAGTTGCAGCAGAAGGACTATGCAGACACCCACCACATACATTTAAAAGGTAAAAGAACCGTGCCAGCAAAGTAGTCCCCTGTGGGCGTGTCTGCGTTGTGCTGTGGGTGGAACAAACGCTGGGGGTTGAGGTACCTTCCGCCCTTCATGCAATGTCTCATATCGTGTGCTGTGGGCGTGTACTGAATTACTGAAAAAAAAAAGCGAGAGTTGTGCCAAATATTTCATTGTTCTTTCTTCCCAGGTTCTGTACATTCCAGCTCCGGGTGTGCTTGCCTCGCGCTCCCAGTGACGTGCACCTGCTTTACTGTATGGAGGTCAGGCATGGCGCTATTCCCAAGGGCCGGAAGGAGCGCAAACAGGGGCCATTGTGCAGGAAATGTAATCTTGCCTTAACTTCTGGTGACGCCTGAAGCGCACACTGGAGATTTTCCACTTCTGTTGCGCACAGGCCTCGTGCCACGCACATCCGGACACAAGGCCCGCCTCCACGGAAATAGCAAGAAAGGGACTATCCCTCCCCCGGGAATATGTGATGATATTCCGCAGACCAACATCCCGCATACCATCACTCCACAATTTTTATAATGCGGGACTATTACTCCGCAAAGACATAATTTAAATTTTTTTTACAACGCATATGACTTTATCACGCATGCCCTTATAACGCAAATGCATGTGTGGTAAAGTCATATACATTGTAAAAGTACATTATTAAAACATCAAATATATGTTTGTATATATGTGTATTTATATATATATATATATATATATATATATATATATATATACTAGCAGCCCGTCCCGACGTTGTCCGGGTATGAAATAGAATGTGTGTAATGTGACACGCTCATTCGCGTGTGCCCCCGCTTGAGGGCCATCGGCGACCGTCTAACAATTAGAATTGTGTGAGTCTTGAATGATTGTTTCCTGCGGTAAACACCCATTATTCCGCAACTTTCTTTCCGCATACCATCACACCGCATACTTTCATTACGAAAGTACCATGACTCCGCAATGCCATTATAACGCATGGCATTACAATTTATATGCTTTTACCACGCATACATTTACAACGGAATTCGTTGTAAATGTATGAATAGTAAAAGCATGGCTTTTTTGTAATGTTTGGATAAGGTAAGTATGGGTATAGGGGTATATGTTTTGGGGTACTGAGGTATATGTTTTGGGGTGTTTGGGTATTTTAAGGGTTCAGATATTTTGGTTTATGGGGTACAGGTTTTTTTTAGGGTTTAGGGATGGGTATGGGTTTTGGGGTACAGGGGTATTTTTAGGGTTCAGGGCTAGATTTGGGTTTTGGGGGACAGGGTAATTTTAGGGTTCAGGGCTATGTTTGGGTTTTGGGGTATAGGGGTATTTTTAGGGTTCAGGGACTGGTTTGGGTTTTGGTGTACGGGGTATTTTAGGGTTCAGGGATAGGTTTGGGTTTTGGGGTACAGGTTTTTTTTAGGGTTCAGAGGTAGGTTTGGTTTTTGGGGTACAGGGGTGTTTTAGAGTTCAGGGCTAGGTTTGGGTATTGGGTACAGGGGTATTTTTAGGGTTCAGGGCTAGGTTTGGGTTTTGGGGTACAGGGGTATTTTAGGGTTCAGGGGTAGGTTTGGGTTTTGGGGTACAGAGGTATTTTTAGGGTTCAGGGCTAGGTTTGGGTTTTGTGGTACAGGGGTATTTTTAGGGTTCAAGGCTAGGTTTGGGTTTTGGGGTACAGGGGTATTTTTAGGGTTCAGGGGTAGGTTTGGGTTTTGGGGTACAGAGGTATTTTAAGGGTTCAGGGCTAGGTTTGGGTTTTGGGGTACAGGGTATTTTAGGGTTCAGGGGTAGGTTTGGGTTTTGGGGTACAAGGGTATTTTAGGTTTCAGGGATAGGTTTGGGTTTTGGGGTACAGGGGTATTTTTAGGGTTCAGGGCTAGGTTTTGGGGTAAAGGGGTATTTTAGTGTTCATGGGTAGCTTTGGGTTTTGGGGTACAGGGGTATTTTTAGGATTCAGGGCTAGGTTTGCCGAAGAGCATCGGTGTGGGTCATAAAAAAATAAGAACAGCGGGAAACGAATATGTGATGATATTCCGCAAACCAACATCCCGCATACCATCACTCCGCAATTTTTATTACGCAGGACTATTACTCCGCAAAGCCATCATTTCTAAAACTTTTACAACGCATATGACTTTATCACACATGCCATTATAACGCAAATGCATGTGTGGTAAAGTCATAGATTGTAAGAGTACATTATTAAAACATTAAATATATGTTTGTATATATATATATATATATATATATATATATATATATATATATATATATTTTACACACATTTTTTAAATTTAATTAAAACATTTATTCTTTTAAATTGCATTATTTATATTATTTGTATTTATTTATTATTTTATTGTATTATCTTTTACACCCTTAAAACTAATCCCACCCTGGTCCCTTTAAATACCCCTGCACCCCATAATCATGCCTACAGCGTTTGTCACAGCCCCAGCGTGTCACGCCCCCAGCGTGCCCCTTGATTCGGCGCAATTGCGTAATTGGCGCTTGAATGTACGACTCACATGGCATGAAGGGCGGAACGTACCACAGGCCCCCAGCATTTGTCATGCCCCCAGCACACGCCCACAGCAGTTTGAGTCACGCCCCCAGCACACGCCCACAGCAGAATGCAGACACGCCCACAAGGGACTACTTTGCTGGCACGGTTCTTTTTCCTTTTAAATGTAAATTGTGGCCGTCTGCTTAGCCTATGTCCTTCTGCTGCAACTGCCCTTTCCAATGCTGTATTGGGTGTTGTGATTGGTGCTGTGGTTACTGAGATTACCCGCCTCAAAGGTTTGGGCTCTCTCTTTATAATATTAGTATGGATATATATATATATATATATATATATATATATATATATATATATATATATATATATACGCACACACTTTTTTTTATTTAGTTAAAACATTAATTCTTTTAAATTGCATTATTTATATTATTTTTATTTATTATTTTATTTTATTACCCTTTACACCCTAAAAACGAATCCCACCGTGCTCCCTTTAAATACCTCTGCACCCCATAATCATAACCCACCCTTACTCCTTAAAATACCCCAACACCCTTAAACACTAACCCATCTTAACCCTATAAATATACCCGGTACCCCAAAACCCAAACCTATCCCTAAACCCTAAAAATACCTCTGAACCCCCAAACCTAGCCCTGAACCCTATGAATACCCCTGTACCTCAAAACCCAAACCTACCCCAGAACCCTAAAAATACCCCTGTACCCCAAAACCCAAACATAGTCCTGAACCCTAAAAATAACCCTGTACCCCAAAACCCAAACCTAGCCCTGAACCCTAAAAATACCCCTGCACCCCAAAACCCAAACCTAGCCCTGAACCCTTAAAATAACCCTGAAACCCAAACCTACCCCTGAACCCTAAAAATACCCCTGTACCCCAAAACTCAAACCTAGCCCTGAACCCTAAAAATACCCCTGTACCCCAAAACCCAAACCTAGTCCTGAACCCTTAAAATACCCCTGTACCCCAAAACCCAAACCTACCCCTGAACCCTAAAAATACCCCTATACCCAAAAACCCAAACCTAGCCCTGAACCCTAAAAATACCCCTGTACCCCAAAACCCATACCAATCCCTAAACCCTAAAACTACCCCTGTACCCCATAACCCAAACTATATCTGAACCCTTAAAATACCCAAACACCCCAAAACATACCTCAGTACCCCAAAACATATACCCCTATTATCCTTATCCAAACATTAAAAAAAACATGCTTTTACCATTCATGCATTTACAACGAATTTCGTTGTAAATGTATGCGCGGTAAAAGCATATAAAATGTAATGCCATGCGTTATAATGGCATTGCGGAGTCATGGTACTTTCGTAATGAAAGTATGCGGAGTGATGGTATGCGGAAAGAAAGTTGCGGAATTATTGCATGTTTACCCTCACCGGGTAAGTACATTGGTGGCACGGCAGCCCACATCTCCAGCAACATACTCATATTTTTTCACCACCCATTGGAAAAATGCACAGGTCTCGCTCATTGATGGCCAGCACCGACATACACTTTTAGACACACCTCCCGCCACAAGTTCTAGAATTACGAACTTTAGAGCTGGGAAGCTACGTTCGAATCTCAGCATCAGCTCAACATCCTGTGATTCCAGGCCAATCGCTTTGTCTCCCCGTGCCTACCACAAATTAATGTGTTCTTCTGTAATGTAAATTGTGCTCATGCCATGTTGTCGAGTTCGCACTATATAATAGTGCAAGGAAAAATAAAGTAGGGAAACTCGAGTTCACACACTACTGAACGCGCACTCTTAAGTGCATCAGCAGTGCACTGTGAATCGGAGCATTTCACAGGCCTGTCACAGATAAGAAATGCTATCAAAACGAAATCCTACAAAACAATATACTACTGGCCGGCAGCAATTCATATCCGGACAACGTCAGGACGGGCTGCTAGTTAGTTAATAAACTAAGAGACTAGCACGTACTCTGTAGCAAACAGAAACCGTTTATGTCATTTCAAAAACACAGACATCTGTCTTACTGCATATATGCTTTGCCAGTTCACTTTGCCTTCGTCGAAGCCTTTCTACCTGGTGCAGAGTACATCTTCCCCTCCACGCTGATGCTGTTGTAGTGTAGTTCCTATATTCCCAATAGGCTCTGCGCATTTGAATAACAAACAGCAGTGTAGACGTAGGACTGAGGTCATCTAGGTCTCCACTGACTATGTTAGACCCAAGTAGTTTTGACAGCTAGCTCAGAGGTCAATAGAAACTTTCTCGAATGTTCAGGAAAGGATTAACCGTCCTGATTTAGACAAGAAGGGATTAGTTTCTGACAACCGCATAAACATGACAACTTTGCTCCCTCAGAATAAAGAGTATCTCTAGAGTTGTGTGAAAACAATAGACAGATATTTCACTCAGTCAATCGTGCATGCTTAATTTCACAAGAGTGCAGAGAAATAGAGAGACGGGCGTTTTCAATAAAAGATTTTATTTTATTGAGCAGTCTTCTTTCTCATGCAAGAGAGATGAATTGCCACAATTGCAATACTTATCATAAAGTAAAGTGCGTACAGTAAAAGTAGTATTATGAAATAATACTGTAAAAGCATTGATATGGTTTCTTAGCCATGTGATACTTTAAAATGGATAAAATATATACATACATAAAAATATTGACTAACGAACTCAACTGGTGCTTCTAAGATACGCCTACCCCGGTGTACCTGACCTAAGCCTAATACGTGGGAAGGAGTAAGTAAGTTGCAGTCTTAAGTTAAGTTAGGTTTTTGCCAAGTATCAGAATCAAGAATTCTCTCTAAGGTTTTAATCAGCTCCGTACCTTGGTTATAGAATGAAGGAGGTCTTGTATCTCGCTTCTCAGGACTCAATCTCCCAGCAACCCGCGAGGGTGACTTGGGAACACCGGAGCTGGATTTCTCGGTGTGAGAAAAAGCAGCTTCTCCAGCGCTTCAAAGGGGAGGGGCGGCTTCCTTTGGCTCTTGCATCAGCTGGGCTTCGGATAAGTAGATAGCCGCTCTGCTCCACACCACCGTGTGTTTGCTTAAGGCAACGTTGGTATATTTATACCTGAAAGGTGCCGGGTTTGACGTAAGGTTGGACATAAGACGTCACTAAGAACTAACAGTTCTTTCTGGACTCCAGGAGTTCTTGTGCAAATCAAAACACAAGCAGGGGGAATTCCTGGGCTGATGGAGGCTTGGTTTGTTTAAAGAACGCGTTGTGCTTTCTAGGAGTCTACGGGAGTAGCCTTGCCGTGTCTTCTACTGCATGGGCTATTACTAAATATGGATACGATTCTTATGCCTTTATAAGGATACTATTTGTTATAACCACATAAGGACATGAATCGGGAATATCGAATTAGGGTCCTAGATAGAAATACAACACTGCCTCAGTACGTGCTCTCTCTGAACAGATGATCAACTTTTACAGTTAGATACTGTCATAGTTATAACATTTCCCTTCATGCGAAAGAAACTCTTGCAAACAGGATTTTTTTCTGTTTATGATGCCGCCCGCAAACCAGCCAGCGAAGTTTCAGCTGCGGGCTGCCTTGGCGCTTTATGTAACAACTGAGACAAAACACAAATATGCATGAAGGTTACAATGCATTTCAGTGCAATGCGTGGCACTTGACAGGACTAGATCCAGGCCTCCCCCCTGCCGACGCCCATGCTCGGTGCCATTGACCGACAGCAAGCAGACTGATGCAGTCTTGCTGACAGCACATAGCACTGTCACTGGCCCCAGGGGGTGGCCTTAGGCATGTGCAAGCTGTGCACCTGCACAGGGCCACCACGCCAATATATAGCCTTAATATAATAATCCTCCGAGGATAGATACATATTTGCGTGGTGGCCCCTGGCAGGGATTGGCAGCCTCCGGCTCTGTTCCACTTCCAAACACCCTGACCCCCTCCCTATTCACTGGCCTCCGTGCTCCGCCCCGCCCCGACCCCCTCTTCCCAGGCCCCCTACCTACGCTCCCTGCCCAGAGCCGTCGTGAGCCTAGAGCCGCCCCTGCTGACCCCATGGAACTTTATCCCCATTATGGTAAGACACACGCCTGGTTCCTCGAGCACCTGCATTCCTTTTCCCACATTGTTATTCAAGCCCAAAACTAACACTCAGATTCCTCATTACACAGGAATCTTCTCACAAGCCCAAAGTGAAGCGGACGGCCTGACGCAGATCCGCTCATAATACTAAATAGTCTGTGGACTTCAAGCTACGTTTGGGTAAGATTTCTATCATGGACCTTCAGTCCGGGTTGCCCTGGTATCTATTACTGCTAGGGGTAATCCTCTTTTTCGTACAACCACGTGTACCCTCTGTCCACAGGGCATGATCTTTAACCTTTTCCCAGAGTTACCACATCGATACTGATCAACACACACCGAGGTGTACCATCGGTATCAGCTCTGCATTATCCTTTGATTGCCAGCCAACACCCTCACCAGAGGCAAGTCTTTCCACTTGCACTACACCTGCAGATCCCCCCACTTATGAGCCCTTTGACATGAGATATTGTCTACCTTTTCTAACCTTGTTTTCTTTCTATTTTTCCTCTCTCTTTAATCCTGACATGACCAGAACCCGGCTGGGTCTCCCTGCGAGTACCTTCTCCTTTTTCACCATTACCCACGTTTGGCACACTCCCATCACGCAGCTGAGCAATTGAAAATTCAGGTCCCCCTCACAAATTCTTC
The DNA here is from genome assembly GCF_964263255.1 of Lissotriton vulgaris. Taxonomy (NCBI): domain Eukaryota; kingdom Metazoa; phylum Chordata; class Amphibia; order Caudata; family Salamandridae; genus Lissotriton; species Lissotriton vulgaris. The sequence continues at coordinate 2,004,360,355 of NC_141691.1, read as the reverse complement.
TTGCCTACATCATCCAGTCTATCGCATTTCTGCCGGTATATAGGCCATATGCTGACCTCGCATTGTTTTATTCTTCCTTTCCCAGATGTCCCTATAATCATAGGTCCCGATGAGACCCTACACTCTATAAAATGTCGAAACGCCGTTGACAGTAAAGATGAAAGCAAACCACTGATTCAGTACTTATTATTGTATATAGTTGCTGTACATTTTATATAAATTCAGAAATGGTCACTTTCTGTAGAAAGAATCCTTGAAACCCTGTAAATATTGTCACATTATGTCACATATGTTTTACGTTCTTGTTTCACTTGGGTGAACAGCAAAACAAACAAGATGATGGACGGAATGTTGCACAATGGCAAAACATTCACCCCCAGTCACAGATCTGGGTTTAATCCATCGTTATTTTGCTCACCAAGCCACCCCAGTTCAGATATGGCCATATGCAAATCAGTCTTGACCCTGTGCCTCATGGAAACAGTCCAGACCAGTCCAAGCGGGATGGGTATGCTCAGACGTGAGTCCCAGGCTCTCCACACGACTGGAGTCAAGCTATCCTGGCTGAAGACTGCTGATAGCCAGAAACCGGTCCTAGGATGCTTGATTCCGGTCCAGTAAAGACATGTCCTGGCAGTTCGGACTGGACAGTTCCAATGAGGCACAGGGTCAAGGCTGATTTGCATATGGCCATGCCTGAACTGGGGTGGGTAGGTGCGCAATAAAACGATGGATTTAGGCCCAGATCTCTGTACTGGGGTGAGAATGTATGAGATTGTTCTGCATTCTGTCCATCAACTGTTATTTTTGCATTTGTCACCCCAAGTCGGATGGGTATGCTCAGACTTGAGTCCCATGCTCTCCACACCACTGGAGTCAAGCTATCCTGGCTGAAGACGGCTGATAGCCAGAAACCAGTCCTAGGATGCTTGATTCTGGTCCAGGAAAGACATGGCCTGGCAGCTGGACTGTTCCCATGAGGCACAGGGTCAAGGCTGATTTGCATATGGCCATGTTTGAACTGGGGTAGTGTGGAGTGCAAAAAAAACGATGGATTTAGGTCCAGATCTCTGTACTGGGGTGAATGTATGACATTGTTCTGCATTCTGTCCATCAACTGTTATTTTTGCACTTGTTTCCCTTGGGACACTTCACACAACTGCCTATTTCATTTATTTTTTTCCCACGAAGCAAGGTAGACGCTTTTCGCAGCTCTGATTTCACGAGCGCCGAGCGAAGGGCTTTATTAGTTCTTGGAACATAGTATGCTGCATTTTTAAAAATTGTTTTATATTTCACGTTCTTACCTCTTGTCTGCTTCCCCGGTCCACCACAGACTCTGTCAGATTGTTGTGGAGGGAAGACTGACCTGCAGCACTCCCGGGAAATCTCTCCCACTACCGCTTCACTTCGGCAGGCAGGTTGATTGGCTACCTTGGTTTAAAAAAGGATTATTTTCCAGACGGGCAGCGGACGCGTCAAAGGCAAGCCCGTCTGGGCCCGCCCGTGCCTGGACCGGGCCAAGGGCCTCCCACCTTTGCCCTCCAGATCAAATCAATAATAATAAACCTTTGGTATACTCCTCTGATCAACTCAAAAACATTAGAGTATATGGAAGTTTAGCATCCAATCATCTCACCTTGGATCATAGAACCCTTACCTATCCATTTATGTCCTGCAACTCCAATTGTTATGCTCATTCACCTAATCATAAATCACATGATTCCTCAGGAAACAACATACATGCTGCTTTGATAAACACCCGCTCCCTTCCTAAGCATAAATACGACATTCAGGATTTCATTGAAAGTTTCAAACTGGATATTCTCTTAATAACCGAAACTTGGGGCGATGCAACTGCTGGCCCTGATTTTAAAACAGCAACCCTAGCTGGATACTCAGTCTATAGACACGACAGACAAGGAAAAAAAGGTGGAGGCCTGGCCATTATATATCGGGATATCTACTCTCTCAAATCAGAACCAGTTCCTTCTAAAATATGTGAAGCATGCTGCTTCACCATCTCATTTCCACATCTGCCCCCCTTTAAAGGGATACTCCTCTATCGCCCCCCTGGATCGCGTTCGCAATTCAGCTCTCCTTAGACACCCTATTAGAATTAGTCGCAGGGGAGAACAACTTCTCCATTATAGGTGACTTCAATTTCCATCTGGAGGCACAAAGATCGGGACTCAATAACGTGAAGAGCCAAATTAGAGGCTGTAGGCCTTCCACAACTGGTCACGCTGCCCACCCACATTGCGGGACACATTCTTGATGGAATTTTCTCCAATAACCAAAATCTGACTGTAGGAAACATTATCCCTCTGTCCTGGACCGATCATTACGTTTTCTTTGACATTTATTGTAAAAATAATCAGGCCACCCGTCCCACTACTATACTCCCGAAACAGTTTAAGGCATGGAGCAACATCAACTCTCTTGAATTCCACACTTCGCTGGTCTCTAAATCAACCTGTTCTTTCCCCTATCGACCCTATCCTAGCAGCCATCTCATACACCAATTGGATAAATGATGCAGTTACTAAAGCGGTACCAACTAAACGTAGATCTAATAACAGAATCACACCTTCTGCACCTTGGTTTGAGGAGTCCCTCAGAAGTGAAAAGCAAAAATGTCAAAATCTGGAACGCAGTTGGCGTTTGAATTATGACCCCTCCAAGAAACTTATCTATAAACAGTCCCCATATAATATTAATGATGCTGGTTTACATTTTGAAGGGCTCCATATTTTACAACATAATGCCCCTTCGTTGCTCCAAAAGCCAGCCGAACTCCAGATCACAAAGCGGTAATATTCTACAAAGGTCCCAAAGTCGAGTACCTCGACCCTTTCAATTCTATTCTGGAATGTCGCAGGTTTGCGGACTAAAATTGAGCAACCTAATTGGATAGAAACAGTAAGAAATCATACTGTAGTATGCTGTCAGGAAACATGGCCTGAAACCGAAATACAACTACAGGGTTACAGACTGTATTTCTCCAGTGCCTGTCCTTCTCCCTCAGGCAGACCGAAGGGCGGCCTATCAGTTTATGTAGCTAACACCCTTCCACTTAAGAAAATCATAGTAATAGCATCTGAAGAGAACTATCAAATAATTAAACTGTCAGCGGATCGTCGGCCCACGTACTTGCTGATAAACTTTTATAATAATATGTTACCCCCAGAATTGGTGAAAACTGTTAATAGGATAACTGCCACCGTAGAGCAACAGCGGGAACATAGTCTTTCTCACCCAATTAAGTTAATCTGGGGAGGTGATTATAATACTCCTTTATGTAGTGAACATTCCAACTCTAAATGTGGTATCGTGGAGGGGAGCCCTTTAACTCACTTTGCTCACTCAATTGCTGGGAATGTTTTAAATGAGAAACTCTTTACGTTAGGACTGGGTTTTGCTAATGAGTTGGTCGTACCACCTATTAATTTGTCACCTACTTTCCATGGCAGGGGATGCAGCACCATAATCGATTTCATTTTGACTTCGAACCACATGAGGGATGATCTGCAATCATTCTGTACAGGAGATGACGCGAGTAGCGATCATTTCCCAAACAGCGTGATTATCCGAGCACCATTTGGATCCTCCCCAATTGACAATTTGAGCCTGCTGAATCAAAAAGCCCTAAACCTGAATAAAAGTAACAGGTACTCGGTAAAATGGGAAAAAGTTGATCCAGACATTATCACACAAAAAGTTATTGCTAAATCTCTCCCTATGCTGGAAGTATGTCTAAATCCCCTTTCCACCGCTGAGGAAACATTGAATAATTTCATTGACATAACCAAAGCGATCAGTAAGGAGCTCCTCCGTAAACAAAAACAGAATGTCCAACAAGAAAAAGGATGGTTTAATTCAGATTGTCGCAAAACCCTATCCGCCCTAAAATTAGCCCTACACAAAACAAAGAGGGATCAAATAGAAATTAGCAGGTTGAGAAAACTCTATAATCAGGCGAAAAAAAGACTGTAAAAAAGAGAGGAAAAGAGAGCTTTGGGAGAAGCTCCATGAGAGCTGTAATAGGAAAGACAGCTTACAGTTTTGGAAAGTGGTTAACTCACCCTTCTTGAACATAGCTACAAATGGCCCTAGCGTGGAAGTAGCGATTTCCGCAGAGGGATGGGTTTCCCACTTTTCTCCCTACCCCCTCGAACTTTCTTTTAGTCACGAGGAAGTAATTAAGGCGTTGTCTTCCTCAAAATCTGGCAAAGCACCTAGGCCAGACGGTGTGCCACTGGACATCTATATAAACACCCAGGAGCTTTGGTCACCGGTACTAACTAGAGTAATCGAAGCAGTGCTCAAAGGAGGCCTTATAAAAACTTGGTCCTACCTCCATCCTGCTCCCCATCTTTAAGAAGGGGGACCGAAATAATCCAGCATGCTACAGGCCCATTTCCTTCCTGGATTCCCTGGGTAAAGTGGCAGGTCGCTTGATCCTGGAGAGATTGCAGGTCTGGTCCAAAGATAACAACATCATGACAGACCTGCAATATGTTTTCCAGGAGGGCTTGGGTACAGTGGAGCAGGCTCTGAACCTCTCCCTTCTAATTGGGAAATATGTCCAGGCGAAGAAAGGCAACCTTCACCTGGTATATGTGGATTTGACCGCAGCCTTTGACTGTATCACACTCTAGGCTGTGGTCAATCCTGGCGGAAATGGGAGTGGACCCCCATATAATATCCTTCTTACGTGAGCTGTACTCAGGTGCTTCGGCAAGGGTAAGATTTGGGGTAAATGGGGAGCTCACACATCCGTTTGGAGTAACTAAGGGAGTCAGACAAGGGTGTGTCCTGGCTCCTTTTCTATTTAACCTGTATACAAATGGCCTTGAGAAGGCCATGTTAGAAGGGAGTCAGGACCTTCCAACAATCGCCCGTCGTCCGATTCCTGCGTTACTCTATGCGGATGACGCAGTAGTCATGGCTTGAACCCCAGTCCAACTCCAGATCCAATTAAATTCATACTGCAAATTCATGGCTTCATTGGACTTAAAGGTCAACATAAAGAAAACATTAGTCATGCACTTTGGGGAAAAAGAGATCTAAGCTCAAACCGATTTGTATTGACAATGCAAAGTTGGATTGTACCAAGACTTATCCCTATTTAGGTATACTTTTTGATAATACCTCCTCCTGGAAATCGTCCACTGAAAGTAGATACCTCCTATTTTTAAGAGCCTCCTCTACATTGATTGCCTTCTCCCGTAAAATAGGTAAACCCCCCGCCCCCAAAGAACTTCTGCAAATATACTATGCTAAATGCCATAGCGCAGCTATATATGGCGCTGGGGTGTGGGGCTACGTACCTGTGGCCAATTTACAAAGGGTTGAGAACATCTTCATCCGCTATCTTCTGGCCGTTCCCCAGTCCTCTCCAACCTATGCCTGTCACATGGAATTAGGCATGGATTACATCGCTGATCACATAAAAATCCAGCCAATACTATTGTGGCATCGCATTTGGACGACGGAGCAGTGCCGCCTAACCCGTGCACTAATTGAAGACTGTCTGATTTTAGATAATTGGTTGAACGTTCCATAGCTGCAATATGTACATAACTTCTTAAACGACCTGGGCCTCTCTAAATATTTCAATTACCCGGCAGTCTTAAATACTGTTACCAGAAAGGCCCTACGATTGTTGTGCTTATCTCATCTGGGGAAAATCCGTTTGGCTCAAGAATCCCACAAAGCCACAAACTGCCACATTTTAACCATCCAACGCTCTCTGGGCATCCAGCCGTATCTTACTTTCTGTCTGACTACTTATGAGAAGTACCTGTTGACTCGGTTTGTTTTTTCGTTTGGTCACATTTCCAGGGAGACAGGACTGGTCAACCTCCATCATTCAGTGTCCCTGTGACGGTACCTCTGAACAGTCAAATATGCATGTACTACTGTTCTGTAAATATTATGATGTACCACGCAAACGATGGATTATTCCTATCCTATCGTCCCTTGGTTTGAGAAGATGCAGTCCAGCCTTTATGGCGTTACAATTCTTAGATACAGCATCAAATGCCAAATGTATAGCCACGTATTTAAAAACCTGTCTGAAAATCCGAGCCACCTATGGAGACAAACGGTAATTTAAAAAAATAATTAGATCATTGTTGATAGTCATGCTTGACATTGTATTTTTAGCTGTTAGAACCATAGTTTGGATGTAAGGCTTTATTATATGTGTGTTTACACACATTGTTTAATACTATTTTTACTGTGTACTTATGATGTATATGAAATTGTATACATTGATTGCTGCTTTTATGATTTTATATTGTTCTAAAATCGAATAAAGCTTTCTACTACTACAGTCCCTTGCCACCTATAAACGTCTTTTAATTACAGCTAAAAGTCAATTTTTTTTGTCACCAAATTAATTCTACAAAAAATTCTGCTAAACAACTATATCAAGGGTATCTAAACTAAAGGGGCAAGGTCTAACACCCCCTACCATCGCGACGAAGACACTTTGCAACTCTCTAGCAACTTATTTCCAAGAGAAAGTCTATAATGTATTCACAAACACCAATCCCTCAGCCACATCCTTACGGGACGTTAGTGATCCCAGTATATCTTCTCTCTCTAAAAGGGATTTCATCCCCCGGTTGCCCAAACTCCAACCTTTGATGAATTCACCTCAGTATCCGCTGATATCATCCTACCCCTCATTTCATCATCAAAATCAGGATCCCCTGAGGATCCATGTCCCCCCGCAACTCTTAAACTTGACCTAGATATTATTGGAGCCAATCTGGCTTCCATAATCAACTCTATGTTTAAGACCGGAATTTTCCCAACGGTATGGAAAAAGACCATTACCAAGCCTCTCATCCAAAAATCGAATCTAGATCCAGATGACACGGCTAGCTACAGACCGATTGCTTCTTTGCCGCTCTCGGCAAAAATTGCAGAGAGGGTGATGAACACTCAATTAACCCAGTTCATCGAGCAACATCATCTGCTAGATGACACGCAATTCGGTTTTAGAAAAGGACATGGGACAGAAACTGCACTTATTACAGCTTCAGATAAAATTTGAAAAATCATGGATACTGGAGGAGCAGCAGTCCTTGTCCATTTCCCTGTGGGGTCCCTCAAGGATCCTCGCTAAGTCCAACGCTATTTAATATCTATATGCTGGACTTGGCGAGGGTCATTAAATCTTACAACATGGGACTTACCTCCTATGCTGACGACACCAAACTTGTGTTAGCTATACACAACGATGGGGCTAGGGTTGCAGCCAACTTCCAGAAAGGAATGCTTGCCATAAGTTCCTGGATGGCAGATAATTCCTTGAGGCTGAATTCCAGAAAGACAGAGGCCATGATTTTTGATATTAAGACACAGGCCTGGTCAGCTATGTGGCGGCCATCTGACCTAGGAACACCCCTATCCCAGTCACCAAAGTGAGAAACCTAGGAGTCATTTTTGACACCAATCTTACATTTACACATCATGCCAACTCTGTAGTCTCATCTGCATTTCATTCTATCAAAATTATTAAAAAGCTTCTCACTTATCTCCCAGCTTCAGCGGCCAAAACATTGATCAGTACTGTCCAAAGTAGATTACTGCAATGGACTTCTGATCAATGCACAAGAAAAGGTGCACAATAAACTTCAGCTAATCCAAAACGCTGCAGCTAGACTTCTGACAGGCACCCCCAAATTCAAACCTATTTCCAAGGTAGTTCGCCAACTGCATTGGCTGCCGATCAGAAGTAGAGCTTAGTTCAAGGCGCTCTGCATTGCCTATAAATCCATCCTCACAATTGGGCCTAATTTTCTTAAGCAGTCTCTGTCCCCCTACACTCCCTCCAGACAACTCCGATCATCCAGCACTAATCTCCTCTTTGTTCCACGGTCAAAAAAGGCATCATGGGGTGACAGATCGTTCATATACGCCACCACCAAACTTTGGAATAGACTGCCCTCCAACATCAAGACTAGCCCTTCCCTATTTGTTTTCAGGAAACACCAAAAGACCTGGCTCTTTAACCAATGATCCATCTGGTCCCCTCTGCTTTGTTCTTTTGCAGCGCCGAGACACCTTCGGGTAGTTGTGCGCTTTATAAAATGCATAAATAAATAATACATACATACATATGTGTTCAACACAACCATTGGTGTATGTGATTCTTTCTTTCTGACATCACCCTAACCCTTGTATCGAGATTGCGCATTTTAGCACCAATATACGACTACACCATTCCACAGGAACCAATGTTTCTTGTACTACCAGTGGGCTTGCCGCGCTATTTGCGCCACTCACCAAAGTAGCCTTTCAAACTGGTCTCAGGCCTCTGCCACTGCAGGGCCTGCGCGCGTAGGTTACTGCCACAGTAATGTGGCATGTAAAGTAGTTGGCACGCGCCTGAAGCTCCCCTTTTACCGCATTTAAGTCACCCCTAATGGTAGGCCCTAGCTAGCCCTAAGGGTAGGGTGCTGTGTAGGTAAAAGGTAGGACATATGCCTTAACTTTGTGGCATGCCCTGGTAGTGACAAACAGCCTATTTTGGTTTCTCACTGCGGTGAGATTGCCTTTTCATAGGTTTGCTTTAGGGATTCCCAGATATGTGCTTCAGTGGTAATTTCTGATATGAGAGGGGTAGCGTGGCCATGTTTGGAATAGTAGTGATAAATCCTGTTTATTGGTGAAAGCGGATGTCATTACCATTTTTGAAATGCCACTTTGAAAAGTGTATCTAATGAAATGGGAGACCCAATATACCCCTGACGGCTTGGGCAGATTCAAATGACCAGCTAAATGAGCCGTCAAGGGATTCATTTCAATACTTGTTTTTACTCTTTTAGTTCACCATTCCAGGCAAGCTAGACAATATTACTTGCAATGTAATTTCTTTTTGTAATTTCTTTTCGTAGAATATATACATACTTAGATTGTTCCCTTATTCACAATATTTGCTAGCTCGCCTTGAATGGTGAACTAAAAGAGTAAAAACAAGTATTGAAATAAATCCCTTGAAGGCGCATTTACTTGTTCACTTTGAAAAATGGGCATTTCTGTGTGCTTATGGATCTTTGTGCACTGCCTGGATGTGTGTTCACCAACTGGTTTTGACAGACAGGAGAGATGGGAAGTGCATTCACTGTAGACAGTCTCAAGGGGGGTTGAGGTGTGTCCTGCCTTTCCTGGGTGACTCAGCGCTTGGCTGAATAGACCTTGGCTGCATTTAGAGTAGCAGGAGGAGCTTAACTTGCACCTCAATAGGCCTGGTTTGCATTTTGAGTGGTGGGAGGAGTTGCACCTAAATAGGGCTGTGCCTGCCTTCTAAATTGCTGTCTCCACCCCCCGTGGTGGGTCTGGGGTCAGGGCTTGAAATGTGAATGGGCTGTTGTGCACCTCTAAACAGTGTTTGAAGTGTCCCCCAGAACAAAGCATTTGGAACTATAAGTACAGTGGCTGTAACCCCATGAAAGGAACTGCGTGGACTTCTACTCAGCCGCTGCTGGCTCTAGACTGCAGCTTGCCAGAGGATTGCCACGAGGAAAAGCCATTGGACTTTATTGCTTGGAGTACTGCCCTGCTGCCTGCTGGGCTGATAGAAGGACTACAACTCTTACTACAGAAACACTGGTGCTGGCCTGCTTGCACCCTGGGATTAGTGCTGCCAGTGTTCTCCCAGGAGGCCCAGCACAGGAAGAGTGCTGGTGGCTGCCCCTGATCCCTGCAACTAGAGCACATGGTGAGAACTTTTGGCTGACCATCAGGAAGCGCTTGTAGAGCGCGGTATTACTTTCTTTCGTGTATGAGGGGAAAATGTGTGGTGAGCACAGTAATGACTATACAGCACAGTGAGTGTGCTGATTGCCAGTCCTATTACTGGCTCACCTGAATGAGTGCAGGCCAGCACTTTCCCCCTGTGGCCGAAGGAAACCAACTGAAGTGCATGGTAAGCGCTGGAGGGGAGGATCAAGGGAGGAGTAGGTGCCTCAGTTCAGCACTGCCGCTGCTCCATAATCGCCCAGAACCGGAGAAGCTGTGGCTAGTTGCAGCCCAGCAGGCCGCTGTGTTGAGCCGCAAGCGGGAAGGACGCTCCCCAGGAAATCAGGAAGCAGCTGGAAACCAGGCAGAGGTTCCGGGTCGCAGGTTTGAGCCTGGGTGTGGGCGTGGCCAGCCAGGACCGCATGACGGAGAGCCTCCGCTTCTACCCTGCTGTGGGCTGGGCCGGCAATGATTACCTCGTCCACCCTCCATGACCAGCAGCCACCAAGGAGAGCGGGGAGCCAACGAGAGGAAGGAATCCTTGTGGCTCCTGTGTACCGCAGTCGACTGAGAACCAAGGAGCTTTCGGGTCTCAAGGTGAGCAGGCGGGTGGATTTCTACGCTCGCAGGGGGCAATATTGCATACCTGTGGCATTCCGGGACTCATGCCTTTTCCCAGGGATTACGGAGGAACCCAGTAAGGAGTGGCCAGGGGCAGGGACAAGCCCTCAGGAGACCGGGTTCACTCAACTCCAAAGTTCACAGGGAGTTGCTGACCACACTTTGGGCTCTCCCTGACCGATGGAGGTTTTGTCTATTGTGGTTAACCTACACTGAAACCAGTTTCTTAGTGACGGGGGAAGCCTGTGTTGGGCAGTAGAAAGGATTTATGGTGCAGCCACTCATGAAATGTGAATGGCAAGGCTCTAACAAGGATGCTTAAGACAATTGTCAACTGCAAGTGATATGTTTGGCCAATTGACATGGTTTGTTTCTTTAGAAGGTGATGTATGTGTATTATATGCATTATTGTGATGCATGCTTAGTGGCCCAGGGATTTATGTGAGAGGTGGTCTAAATGTGTTTTTATGAATAATACAAAGGATATTTTTATATAACCTTGTGTGCGAGTCTCTTTTTGTGGTGTGCCTAGTGTGTCACTGGTGTGTGTGTGTGTATGTTGGCAAACGCTGTACACATTGCCTCTGGGATGAGCCTGACTGGAGTGGTGGGTTCTGCCTGGCTTAGGTGTAAACCCTAGCCAACCAAAAACCACATTTCTAGCAATGGTTGTCCTATGGAAAAATAAGTCAGACTGGATATTTGGGCATTGTATAATGTGTTGGCGAGGTGGTACCAAATAGGTCATGGTAGTTGTGAACTATCATTCAAGATGGCCAGAGATAAATTAATTAATCAGGTGGACACCGAGAAAGGCAATTAAGTTCCTCGAAGATAGGGGAGGAAATGCCTGAGATAATTGTAACTGGCAACAGAGTGCAATTTGTTCCCCGTGTATTGAGGGAAATTGAGCACATTAGATCGTCTGTATATTGCCACCAATTAAACAGATTGTTTGAGAGATAGAATAGAGGGCTACCAATTGACACAGTGTAGCGGAAGCCAGTGAAGAAAATGCTGTGAGCAAATTGCTGTGGTCGTACCAGACTACACCTAATAGCATGACAGATTAAACCCCATTTAAGGGTTATAAGGGGAAGGAAACCCAGGCTGTTCACAAAAGGTGTGGAAAGAAGAAAAATGTGTGAGAAGGGGCTTGAGGTAGTACCTAGTTTGGGCCAGGATAAGTTGCACGTGCGGGGTTGAGTTCACAAAGAAAAGGACGAAGGGACAACAAGGGGTAATCCAAGTTTTGCCGGTCACTCTTAGTAAGGAGGATTGACCCAAACACTTTTTTGTTGAGCACCAGAAACGTGCAACAGAAAAAAAGTGGTGAGATCACCAGAGTGCCTTAAGGCAAAAAAAAAAAAAAGAGAATCAAGGTGGAAACAAATGCAGTAATGAGACTTGTGTAGACGGAAGGAATGCATCAGAAGAGGGACTTCGAGGTATCCAAGCAGTTCGATGATTTTGAAATGTATTAGTTAGCTGTTATTCAAATGCATTCTGCGCCTGTTGTGAATAAATCTTCATGTATGTAATCTTCTGTTTTATCTCTTTCTTTTTGATCGTATTTTAAGGGCGAAAAATGTGTTGCATCCTGCTCTCTCAAGGAGAATGCTGTATGAACATTCTCGTTCTTTGGAATGTTGACATGGACTCCCTCCCTCTAGCTGTACTTTTCAATAAACAGCCAATTTCCTTACCCTGTGCTGAAGAATCGTTTGACAATGGAACTTTTCATGCTCATGCCAGCAGGCACTTCATACGGTAAACAAATACCTAGGATTGTTGCATATGTGCCTGGGAGAACAATGATGATGTATCTGAGAGAACAAGGATGTTGCATATGTGCCTGGGAGAACAATGATGATGTATCTGAGAGAACAAGGATGTTGCATATGTGCCTGGGAGAACAATGATTTTGCATGTATGCCTGGGAGAACAATGATATTGTATCTGAGAGAACAAGGATGTTGCATTTGTGCCTGGGAGAACAATGAGGTTGGTGCATAAAGGCCTTTTGGTTGTCCCTTGCTTCAGTAGAACACTTAGAGGGCAAAATGCCCAAGGGGGAAGGAGTAGTCTATTGAAATCAGCAGATAAGATAAACACATTCTGCTGCTTTAAAAAAAGGCTGAAGACAAAAATTGGCTTTTCAACTAGGAGTGGGCGAAACAGCATAACGTGTTTTACACAGTTGCCATTTAAAAAGTTTACGTGAGGTTCTCCCTGTCATTTGAAATGCTCAGGAGAGCACCTCTGACGTATTGTCGATCCAATTTCTAAAGTTACGCAGTGAACATTGTCAGCACATCATATATGGCTGTGGCACATATAGTTCCACTTTGGCATTTTCTGCCCAGCATTCCAAGAGCAGAAAAGACAGGAGCAAGCATAAAGAACCAGAAATTACATATGAATCACATATCCCAATAATTGGGGTGTAAATGTGATCACACTTTAATAAAAACTGCACACCTATCTGTTAGATTTAAGTGCTCTAAAAGTGTCATGAATGGGACAGTCTGTACTAGAGAAGGGCGCTGCACCAGGTAGCCATCTGATCACCCCCCCAACAAGCACCTACGTATTCTAGCACTATAGTGGAGCCAAATAGTCATGTAGAATTCAGTACAAAAAACCTTTTTTTTCCAGAATCCAGCTTTTATTACCAGGTTCTCTGAAAGCCACTCTCGTTGCATTAGATGAAACAGTTTATATTGTGATGCATTATTCTTTACTAATTCACTCTGGTGCAGGAAAAGCAAATGCAAGAAAAAATTTCTCAAAATGAAATGAAAATGCAGATGGAATTAATATATTAATATTTTTGAAACGGAGTCAAAAGCACAATTGAACAGCACTTACACTTTTCTTAAACACGTATAGTGTATATATATATATATATATATATATATATATATATATATATATATATATATATATACAATTGCAACTCTGCATATTTTTATCCATCATCAGTCATGATACGCTGACAGTCAGCTTTGTTTTTTAGTCAGGTGCAAAAAGCCTGTTACCAGCCCTGCCGCAATGTACGTATGCAACCAAGTGCTATACATAAAAGAGATGGCAGGGACTTTATTTGTGTATGTCCATCTGGGTAAAACGTCAATATAAATGTGCTGCAAGCCACCACGGTAGACTTTTCATCGACCTAGTCTCTTATCACAGGGAAACAACAGGAACCACCCAGGGACCAAGACTGCTGCCTACAGTTCCGGCATACTATGTGCAGGAGGGTATACTGAAAGATCAAGAGTTTCTGACAGTATAAAGTTTGTGGATGTCACTGCAGCAGATGGATGAGGACCAGGGGCTAGTCCACCCATGTCTGCTTGTTTACAGGGCTCACTGGCCCACTTGGAGGAGCTGGTCAGTGTCTGGGAGCAGTGAAGATGGTTTTGGACCTTGAATGTTTTGAGCACTCTAGTGCAGAAGTAAAGAGTCAGTAACTCACAAACCTATTTAAGTGTTCAGGGCATGTCACACTACAGCTGGAAGTTGAAGGTTATACATTAGTCAGGAAAAGAGAGACTTGATGGTGTGGAGGACTTTTTTTCCATGTGAACTGGAAAGATAATCAGCATATTTGCATTTAAGGTGTATGAGGCCTGCAGTGGGATACAGTGAATCCGGTCACCACTAATGCCTCAAATGATTCCATCTTCATGTTGCATCCCTTGGAGACAAAGTGTTGACTACAATGTGGAAATAAATCAGACCGAGGAGAGCTCAGTTGCTTTAATGCGCTATTCACAAATATGTACATAAGAAGGAACAACTAGCCACAAAAGGCAGACCAGCGACAAAGTCCCATAAACTTTAGGCTACTTATGGCATTTTAGTTCATCACTCTCTAGTATTCCCTCTACAGGAAGCAGTAGATTTATCCCTCCACCGACAGCACCCACACGGCCACAACCAGCCATTCAAGGTTGCCAGGACTGGAGCCCGGGAAAGTCTATGGATCCAAGGAACCAGCATCTTACTGGTGGCGTTTTCTCATTTTCTGGCCAAGTCGTAGTTGGCGTTGAACCAATCGCAAGACTCTTGGACAGCTGAAAGAGAGAGAGAGAGGAGAGGTTAGAGTTATATCGCTGTCTTCCATTTTTATATATTTTAAGGAAAACATTACACAAAGTTGTTCATGAGTGCCACTCCCCTTATTTCTAAAGGAAAGAACACAATTAAAATGATGTATACTGCTGAGTCACGTTTACAAGCATAGACAAACAGGACAATAGTAATGACGCAACAGACCACTGAGAAAGGTTCAATGTGAATAGCAACAACAAAAATATTTGACTTAACGAACTAATGAGCTATTTCCTTTTAAAGACACAGCTGAAATATTCCAAGAATAAATCTACACTGTTTAAACACCAAAATGCTCATTACTAAACCTGAAGCATATTTCTGCCCTAACATGATCATAATTCATTTTAAGCCTCAGATATCAAATATTAGAGGCACACTGCCTCTCTTAAAAACAGACACTAAACTATGCTGCACCCAGTAGAAGCACCCCTTCATTTCCTTAAATGCGCCTACTCTATGTGCGATAGAAGATGGTGGGATGCCTATGTGATGCTTCTTTGAGGTACCTACATTTAGATTTTTAGCCAGTCAGACATTTTAAGGACTACATTTTAAGTGAAATTAGTTTTGGAATGTGTGGAAATGGAAAGTCCACTAGTGATGTTTAAGCTGTGAGGCAGTCTTGGTGTGGATTGTGTGGCATCTGACTCAGCCACTGCCAGAATGTACTGTGTGGACAAGGTGGACTGGAAAGAAACAGGTGCACAACGGTTTGCTCTCAAAATATATCAAAGTTACACTCACCTGCCGCTGCATGTTCCTACAATTTGGCAACATCGGGTTTTTCCCTCCGTGGGCACAACGATATATCCCTACAGAGTCCTTGTTTCGGAGGAAACTCAAGACTTGGTTCTTTTCAATGATCTAGTTCACATTGAATCCCTCTGGTGTCGGTTGTCTGCAGCGCCGGGACACCCCCGTTGGGAGTAGCCGTGCGCTTTATAAGCTTCAAAATAAATAAATAAATAAATAAACATGAGGAACTCAAAATTTGTGTGTGGAACTGGTCAGGCTCTTCGTGTGGGGGCGCTGCTCGTGTTGGTGAATGCAAGCTTCTCGGCGACAGAGCTACTTGCGAAGATGCCGGAGATGTTGGTAATCCTATCATTTCAATATTTCTCTTTCATATTGGAGATCTGGAGCTTAAAATGGCTGCGGCTTACGTGTGCTTGGGGTCTTGTGCACAGTTCCTGCTCACTGCTGGAGTTTCACGTAGCATGCATAGCACACACATTGGGTTGGTGCATACTCTGCAATGTACATCATGTCTGGCCATTCTGGATTGGGCCACCAAACCTTCTCTGATATCATTGGAAGTTACTGGGGTATTTTGTGTCAACTACGACACGCACACCACATTACAGCCCTGACAATTCTGCATTGCGTGGTGGTGTGTGTCGCTGATAGTTTGCATGTGGATGGCCTCACTGATATTGTGCAGATATGGCAGTGACTCGCACACCTGTGCATGCAACACTACTACTTTACATATTTAACAATAAATATTTTGATGTGCCTATGAGTATCCTTTCCTCACTCATTGTGGCGAACCACAAATGAAATTGATGGAGTGGAAGGAGTACTTCCTCATTTATATCTCTGCCATTGAGAACGAGTGTGGATAAATTTACTTCTACAAGGAAGAAGAAAATGTAATTACGCTGTTTGGGTCCTGAAGGGCTGCGCATTTGTGGTCAAATGGTGAAGAAGCCCAGGGCTGACGATGACAATGATGTTTTTAAACGTGCCTTAGATAAGTTAAACTGTTATTACTAATCAGGAGCCTGTGCATCCATTGGCAGGTATACTTTTTAACAGAGTAAGCAAAGCAGTTTGGAGACCGGACAATTAAGTATCAGGTCTTTAAAATATATTTCAACGCCACGTACATTTGCTCCACTGCATGATGAACTCTTACAGGATCAAATTATAATACATACTAATAATTCTATTATACAGGAAAAGTTGTGGGTTTGAGGAGATTCTTCACTCAAAGAAATATTTGCCACTGTCAAGAGATGTCAAAGTGATGTGCCCAGGCAGCCATAAAGAATTCTGGAACCATGGGAACAGGTTCCATATGTAAAGTGTCTCGAAATGTCTCCATGCTTGAGAATAAGAAACAGCCTAACAATAGTTCTAGCAAGAATAAGGGGAGTGACTAATAAGGAAGTGACAAGCATCCTACTTGTTACAGATATGGAAACAAAGGACATTTGGCTCTCGATACGAAAGTAAGTAAATAAAATATATTTATAGAGCACTCGAATGCCGCTGCGTCTTGGCGCTGAGGAAGTGAGGGGAGCTGCTCAGTTCGGTCGTGAACTTAGTTGGAAGGGAACTACCAGGTTTTGAGCATTTTCCTAAAATGCCACATATTTGGTTGTAGCCTCATGGCGGCCCTCAGCTTGTTCCACAATTTAGCTTCACAGTGGTATAGACTTCAGCCTCCCCATCTAGCTCTGCGAATTTTAGGAATCTGAACCAGACCCATGTTAGTAGATCCAAGATTTCTAGTGGGCGAATACCAGAGGAACAGTTTCTGCATATCCAGGGCGCCCCCTCCATACAATGCCTTATGAACCCGACAGAGGGCCTTGAATTCCACCCATTGTTGAGTTGGCAGTCAATGTAGTAGCCCAATACTAGCGGAAGCGGAATGACCTTTAGGAATATTTAGTATTAGTCGCGCAGCAGCGTTTTGTAGAGACTGCAGTTTGGCCATCTGCGCTTTGTCAACGCCCAGGAATAATGCATTGCAATAGTCTATTTTGGAAAGGATGAGAGCTACTACGACAGTTTTCCTGAGTTCCCGTGGAATGAAAGGCAGGATCTTACGTAAGGTCTTCAGTAAAAAGAAACAGGAGGACATCAGGCGATGGATCTGGCCTGCGAAGTTTAGCCGATTGTTGAAAATCACTCCTATGTTCCTTGCCTCAGTTGGCGGGCACAGACACTCGCCTGCCTCGGTTGGCCACCATGTTCGATTCCAAAGGGTTAGGCCCTAACCCAACTCCATAACCTCCGTTTTATCAGTGTTAATTTTAAGAAAGTTTTGACTCATCCAACTCATAATGTCAGCCAGGCAGTTATGGAAGCTGATGGCTGTAACCTCTGGTTTTTGTGATACGGACATGACAATCTGAGAGTCATCAGCGTACGAGACCAGAGTGAGGCCATGCTCTCTGATGAGTCTGGCCCGCGGGGTGACATAGATGTTGAATAGGGTCGGTGATAAAGTCTATCCCTGCGGTACCCCGCGAGGAAGATGGAAGATGTCAGATTTAAGATTATCCCAGTGTATTCACTGCTCTCTAAATGCTAGAAAGGAGGAGAGAAGGGTCAGAGTAGTCTCTTTAATCCCCACGGCCTCCAGCCGCTGCACTAACACCGCATGATTCACGGTGTCAAATGCTGCTGATAGGTCTCGTATGATAAGGATGGCTCTGCCCCCACCACCACCATTGAATTCTCGTCAACGGTCATACTATTGGCTTCAGCAGTGTCATGGCTGTGTTGAGGAGGTTATCGTAGATTGACTGTATCTTTGTTTGAAAGAATTTAGCCATCATATTGCAGAAGGTTTGGTCAGATCTATTTATTTATTTATTTATTTCGATTTATATAGCGCTATATAACCCAGGGGTCTCTAAGCGCTTGTCCAGTAAGCACCACAGGAACCAAAAGAAACACTACAGGAAATTTATATCCCTCCCCAGGCCTTCTGGAAAAGAACAGTCTTCAACCTCTTCCGAAAGGTCAGCAAATTGGGTTCTTTGCGCAAGTCCACCGGTAGACTGTTCCAGGCCTCTGGGAGGGTGTTCGAGATGGCACGACCGCCCACTGTCGCCAATCTAAAACGGGGTTGCATGAGCAGGGTTGCCTCAGCAGATCTTAACACCCTGGCAGGTGTATATGGGGTCAAGCGGGTCTTGATGTAACTTGGTGCCTTACCGTAAAGGGATTTATGTGCAATGCATAACCCTTTAAAGAGCACCCTCTGCCTTATTGGGAGCCAATGTAGCTCACGCATAAGTGGGGACACATGCGTGCTCCTGGGTTTCTTGTGAATGAGCCTAGCGGCATCGTTCATCACCATCTGAAGTTTATCTAGGAGTTTTTGGGGTAGGCCCAAATAGAGCGAGTTACCGTAATCCAGTCTTGCAAGGATCATAGCAGAAACCGCCCTTCGCAGGGTAGAATGGGACAATAATGGCGCGATCTTCCTAAGTTGACGAAGCTGCCAACACAGGTTCCTACCACCGTGGTAACCTGTTTCCGCATGGAAAGCTTGTCATCCACATAAATGCCAAGTCTTTTTACAGCCACTGCCGGCTCTGGGGGCGGTCCAAGTTCCCTCGGCCAGAATCCATCATGCCATGGATTGCCAGCGATGGTAACAGGTAGAACTTCCGTCTTGTCCGGATTAATTTTTAGGGAGTTCAGCGACATCCAATTAGCTGTCTGCTTCAAGATGGTTTGCAGATTTGCTGGTGCCCCAGGTGCATCATCCATTTGGATAATGATTTGGGTGTCATCAGCGTAGTTATATACCTGACAATCCATTTGATTCAGGAGTGCAATCAATGGTTGGAGGTATATGTTGAATAGCAGGGGCGACAAAGCCGACCCCTGTGGCACTCCACAAGAGATTGGTGATGCAGTGGAGAGCAGTTCTCCCAACTGAACTCTTTCTGTCCTCCCTTGTAGAAAAGAAACAAACCAGGCGTGGGCTGTGCCCTGGATGCCGAAGTCTCTCATCCGCGACAGCAGTTGTTTGTGACTGACGGTGTCAAACGCCGCGGAGAGGTCTAACAGCACCAGGGCGCCGGGTATCCTCTTGTCTGCCCTATTTCGGAGCTCATCTATGATGGACAGCATGACCAGTTCCGTGCTGTGATTTGCACGGAACCCTGATTGGTTTGGTTCCAGCAGGCCGTTCCCTTCTAGATGGTCAGAGAGGGCGGCCAAAACATGCTGTTCCAACACCTTGGCCAGGAAAGGGATCTGGGAAATAGGCCTAAAGTTTTTTAGGCATTTCACATCTGCCCCAGGCTTTTTCAGCAAAGGGATCAACCTTGCTTCCTTAAAGGCAGTGGGAACCTTTCCTGATGCTAGAGAGGAGTTCAAAAGATTCAACACCTCCTCTTCTATTCCTGGCATAGCCAGTTTGAAAACGTCAGGGGGACAAGGGTCTGCCTGGGAACCCGACTTCACTCTCCCAGTGAGCCGGGGCAGGTCCTCTTTCGTAATGGGGGGAAGAAGCTCCAGAGGTCTAACCACCAGCTTTTTGGCCGACGTGGTCAGTGGGGGGCAAGCATGTATGGGAGTACAGGCAATTTCCGAATTAAGATCTTCAATTTTGCTGGTGAAGAAATTCTGAAATCTCTGGCAGTCCTCTAGAGTGAACTCCGGCCTTTGTTCTTTCACTTTTTTAAGTTCATTTAAGACTCGGAAGACTTCCTTTTGAGGATTTGTCGCTGTGGTGATCCTTTCCTCATAGAATTCTGCCTTCCTAGCTGTTATTGCCCGCTTATAATTCGCTAATTCAAGCAAATAGACGCTTCTCGCCTTAGTATCATAGGCTTTGCGCCAAGCTCTCTCCATCTTGCGCACGACCCTCTTTTTCTCCCTTAGGGAGTCGTTGTACCAAGGGGACCTCCGGCCTCTATTCACTAGATTGACCCTACGTGCTGGCGCCACATGGTCGACCGCACTTCGAAGCCTCTCCTCTAGGTTACTACAGAGGGCATCAGGATTGTCAGCTGAACGGGTCTGAGGATAATTCGCTGAAAGATGTGCCACCATCTTTCCTCCATTGATGTTTTTCCATGATTAGCCTGCTGTTGACGCTTGGATAAGGCTTGGACTGATTTAAAAAGCACCTTAGAGGGGTTCTTAGCAGCCCCAATTCCAGTTGTGCAATAATCAGTCTTCGCTTTTTTGATAGCCTCCTTATATTCTTCTAAGGCTAGGTTATATGCCAATTTATGTTCCTTACTAAAGTCAGTTCTCCATAGTTGTTCTGCAGTTGGACTTTGTTTTTAAGGTCTGGGCCGTACCAGGGTGATGTCACCTGATATCTTCTTATTCGAATAGTTTTTCCGGGGCTACCTGATTGACCGCTAATCTAATCCATTCTTCAAATTGATGCACTGCCTCATTGTTATCTGCGGCCTGTGAGGGAGAGCATTTGTCAAGGGCCTCTTCTAGGTCATTCTTCTGTATTTTATGCCAGAGTCGGGTGTTTACAAGCAGTGGTCTGTTTGCATTGTAGCAGTTGGGCTGCTTATTTTTTTTTTAAATGTACAGCTTTGTGATCAGGCCAGGATAGTGGTAACATTTTGACCAGAGTAATGTTGGCGTTTTTAGTAATTATGCCGTCCAGAGTGTGACCGGCCGAATGAGTAGATTACGTAACAATTTGGGTTAGATTGTGCGCTGCCGGGTTGTCTAGTAGACTCGCAGTGTCTGGGTTGTTATTAGATTCAAGGTGAAAATTAAAATCACCCAGAATAGTAAACGTGGGAGATTCTAAACCGGATTCAAGAAAGGCCTGGAGAGCCAAGGTAAAGGCAGCTCTAGGCCCCAGTGGTCGATATAGGAGTAGGCCGGGAAAGGCAAGGATGTGATTTACTTTAATGGTAAAAAGCATAGCCTCAGCCGGAAATTGTATGGTGGGCTCTACTTGGACATTTAGGTGGGAGCGATATATTATGGCGATGCACCATCCTTTTTTTCTTTATACTGTCTAGGCCAGTTACTGAATATCCCGCCGGAAGGGCTGTATTCCAGTCAGAGGTCTGGTTTGACCAGGTCTCGGGTAAGGAATACCATGTCGGGGTTAGAGAGCTGCATCATATATTCGAACTCGTATTTATGTCTACTCAGTGCAGGGGTGTTAAGCAGGATACACTAAAGGGAATCTTCAGATATGGCCCTTGTGACTGTGCCTAATAATAGGGAGTTAGCGGATATGGAGTCTGGGTCAAAAGAGGATACCGGCAGAGCTCCGAAATCTCTCTAGACGGCTGGGCCCCTTTTAAAATCGCAACCGCTACACTTAAATTCCCCAACTGGCGACAGACATCAGGGAGAAGGGCACTCCTGATGTCCCGCAGCTGGTCGTTTGTGAAGCTACGCAGAGTAGATCGGGCAGGGTTTCTGGCGATGGACACGATCCGGGCGCAGACAGGCGCAGACGAGCTTGCCTTTGTCACGCCTGCTGTATGTGGTGGCGTCAGCGTGACTTTTTTTTTTTTAGAGAGGATGGGGTTGGGAAATAGAGAGCTGACCCCAGAGCATGGCGGGCCCGCTCTTACTTACAGGCACCGCGGGTCTAGCGCAATTAAGACTACAATGCAGATGACTTTTAAAAACAGGCTATTTTAAAAAATGTATGCAAAGTGAGGTGTGCAATCAACAAAGAGCAAAACGCGCACAGAGTTACAGGGAAACTGAACAGAACACGTCACTTGCTGTGCAGTTATGTTATGTTATGTTATATGATTTTTGTATAGCGCACGGATGCCGCAGCAAAGTGGCGTCCCGGCGCTTTGGAGAGTAATAACACAACACGACAGAAAAAGAGGTAAGGAAGAACAGTGGAGAAGAAATGGGTCTAAATTGTGGCAAAAAGGAAGGTTTTAAGTGCCTTCCTAAACGGAAGCAACTCAGGAATGGAGCGCAATGAAGCAGGCAGAGAGTTCCAAAGGGATGCTGCCATCACTGAAAAGGAGCGACCGCCCATCCTAGATATTTTAAAACGCGGCACCATAGCCAAATTAGCTCCGGCAGAGCGAAGAGCTCTGGCAGGGACATAATGCTGGATAGTATGTGCAAGAATAGGAGGGGAGGCTGCTTTAAGAATTTTAAAAGTCAAGCACAAGGCTTTAAATTTAATTCTCTGCCCCACTGGCAGCCAATGGAGATCCTGAATGGTCCGACGAGCCGAGACAAACTTTGGAAGGCCAACAAGCATCCTGGCCGCCGCATTCTGAACCCTCTGAAGGCGAGATAGCTCAGCCTGGTTTAGGCCCAGAAACAGGGAGCTAGCATAGTCCAGTCTGGTAAGAACCAGGGCTTGAACAATAATCTGTCTGGTCTCCGCATCGAAGAACTTAAAGATTGGTCGTAAACATTGCAGAGTGCCAAAACAAGTGCCGGCCACACGTTTTGTGTGGGAGGTGAAAGAAAGCTTATTGTCAAACCACACCCCGAGGTTTCTGACCTCCGTCACAGGGGAGGGGACAGGGCCAAGATCAGAAGGCCACCACTGATCTCCCCATAATTCACTTTCCCTACCAAAAATAATGACCTCGGTCTTAGAGGCATTAAGTTGGAGCCGATTGTTCGCCATCCAGCCTGCCACAGCTTTTAGAGCTGACTGAAAAGTGGGGGCCTCCATATTGGAGTCGCCATTAAGTGCCACCGCCAACTGCGTGTCATCGGCGTATGGCAGTCACACCAGCGTGTCTTTTTATAGAGTATGGTGTTAAGAACTAGAGCGCTGACCTCCGAGCACGGCGGGCCTGCTCTTACTTATCGGCACTGCGGGTCTAGCACAATTAAGACTATGATGCAGATTACTTTAAAAAACTTGTTATTTCTAAAAATTAGAGCAAAGTGCAGTGTGCAATCAACAAAGAGCAAAATGTGCACAGAGTTACACGGAAACTGAACAGAACATGTCACGATAAACACTGTTTGGCTCTTAAGTCTAAATGTACTTACTGCAGGGTTGTGGGTCACTTTGCATAGGTTTTCAAGAAAGAACTGGAAAATGTTAAGATGAAGAGTGTGATGGATTATTGTGATTTGGAGCAAGTATTGTTGAGAGCAGAAGGTATTTTAAGTATTGGTTGCCCTGTATTGAATGTTGATGCAAATGTTGAAGAACAAACCCCTGTGTATGATGAAGACCGGTGGAGTGGAAATACAGATTGTGGCCGACTCTGGGTTGCCATATACTATCGTACAGTGCTCAGTATGGGAGACAAGTTTGCAAGATAATGATACGGTGGGGACTGTGTGGAAATCAGATTGCTCACTTTGTGGTAAGTTGAAACAGTATTTATCGGGCCCCACCAACTGATAAAACTCAAACAAAACTGTACCGAGTTCTCAAGCCTAGGAACTGTCCAGGAATACAGATTACTTAAATATAAACATATAGACATGTCCTGGGGTAAGGCACGAGAGATAGAGCACAAGACAAGCGGCAAGACTAAAGAAGAATTCACAAGGAAAACTATCAGAGTGCAATGATGCAGGGAAAACATGGGAAACAGATGCAACAAGAAACACACACGATCACTTAGTGAATACAATGCTTCTGAAATCTTTAGGGATGCCTGACCAAAGGAACATTCATGCCTGGTCAACGACTTCCCTGTTTCTCTCTCCAGCCTGTGTTCAGAGGGACATTTATTTACTGAACCACTTCCATGCAGTGCCCTTTATACGTTGAGACAAGACCCTTGTATCCAAGTAGGACAATCTTAGTTTTTCCAAGGTGGTTAGTATTTTGGTGGCTGCTTTTGCACAGAGAGTGTGGAGGGGCCAGTACATGAGCTGGCAGTATGAGAGTCTGTTTCTATTATAGCACAATCTGCTTACATTGCAGGAAATTGTTTTTCCCTACCCTGATGAATGACAACAAAATGACAGCATGTACAATACTGATCAGTAATACGTACTGAAAGAGGTCCACCATGATCACCTAAACAGTACATGATATGCATTTCATGGCAATATGGCTTATGTCACAGCAGAATATTTGGCAGTCGTTATATCACCAGAGCGAATGCAAAAACACAACCTTTCAACATGCGCAGGCAACGGATGAGCTGTTTTTCGTCAGTTTACAAAGTCTGGATCGGGTGATCTACACCAAGTGCAGGAATTTTATGCTTGATTAGGCAAGGCTGCACCAAGAAAACCCCTTCCCTATATGCCATATACAGTTTCTTGCAAACCAAACTTCCTCAGTCAGGTTTTTCGCATGCTACTCCCTGGTCTGTCTCAGGGTGGCAAACACGCTGGGGGATCGAATAACTAGTGTCCAGTATAGGTGTAAGATTTCCCTACACTAACCAAGAGTTTGAAGCCCAGGAGGCTGGACTCGGGAACCACTTCGTTTCTTTCACATATGCCCTAAGCTCATGGAACAGATGCATTATTAGAACTCATGTTGGTGCAGATAAAACTGTTGGCAGGTCTGTGACAGACTTCACATAATCACGTTGCACACTGACTCCCAGTTTGGAGAGGCCTATCGGGTCGCAGGCCTTGAAGCTCAATGCAAGATGCGTTGTCAGCCAGGTTCTAATCCACTAAGGGTTTTCCTTGGTTACCGACACAGCTATCTAGCCCATGTAAGAGATTCTTTTCTAGCTCAAAACAAACCATGAGATTGTCAGAGCATGTTCTTTGGGGCGAGTCCTCGTTACAGGCCTCCGGCTCCAGATGGTCATCTCACGTGCTCTGAAGGCAGTCATTTAACACCATCTCAGACAGGCTACCCCCTCTGTCAAAATGGGACTGGAACCATGTACCTAAACAGGTTCTAGGTACCACGCTCGCCCAGAAAAGCTAATTTGAGCCAGAAATGTTCTGAAAGAAGTTCCCCGTAATCATACTGGATCACACAGAGGACGAAAAGCAATGTGGGGATAATGACTCTACCAAGTTTGGATTATCAGAGGGGGACTTTATCCACATGTTAATTTTGATGTGGACAGCAGGCCCATCTCTAAATCCATTAATTATCTTAATCCCCTTTGAACCAGACTGTTCTGGTTGGTTCTGATACAAGAGCATATCTTGTGCGAACAATGAATCATGGTATCACACAAGGAACCCAATATAAGCCTGGCACCTGACCATCAGCTGGAATCCATTCAGCCAATGGCTCTGTTGCTACTGCAAAGAGGAGGATACGAGAGGACCTTTGCAGCAGTGTGCTGCTGCTCAATGGGAATGATGGTGAAAACTTCATTCAAGCTCACTCTAGGGAAGGTTTGTTGGCATAAGAGTTTCACATATTTGAGGAAGCTAGAGCCTCAGCTCATCTTTTAGGAGGGCAAAGAGATGACTCCATACTAGTAGGTCCCAGGATGTTTCAAGGTTAAGGAGCAGTGAAAGTGCACCATCCATGCAAGGAACTAGCAGTATAGGTTTGTGTGAATGCCTGCTTTTATGTTGCTTTGAACAGCCAGGCCTAAATCAGCTATCATCGGGTGGCTAAAGAAGACAATAATTCCAAGCACAGTTTCCAGGGCTTTGTCAAGCGCCCAAGTAATCTCAATTCGATATTCTTTACCAAGCATGGCTTTTTCATGGGTCAGTGGTAGTACTTATTTTTTATACAATTCTGTTGTTCGCTTTAATTTCACACAATTAATTCCTACTAAACACACCTTGCACAAAGGGGGTAAATTTAAAGTCTGGCAAATACTTCCTTAGTTTGTTGTTGCTGGCCGTCTTCTTGAACTGACCGTCCGATTTGGTGGTATCAAACTGACAGAAACAAAACAGTTAAGGTAAACTACTGTAGAGTTACTTTACAACCACCACCAACTCTGGCCCGTGAACACATTAACGAAAGCCCCTATCGATATATAGCAATACCCAAGAGCCCATAAGAGAAACTACTTGAATACTGCAAGCTACATTTCCCCCAGTAAATGTGCTGTACCACACCCGTACAAACCTGTTTCAAAGTGCGGCACATGGTGTGCCCCATTCCTCACATTACATTACTTGGCACATGCAGTTTTGTGGATTTTACTTTGAGTGCAATTGACTTACACTTGGTTTTGTCAAATCACTTCAATCTTTTTAAAAAGCATGTATCACCAGTTTGAATAAAGTTACAACTAACTACAAAAACTAAAAAAAGGCAACAACCAATGCTTCTCTGCAACCAACCCCAAATATACACTTAGCTACAGCAAAGGAAATACTTAGAAAAATGTAATGATGGAAAATTGAGTGGCAACAAGTACCATCAAGTCATGCATAAAACAGACTGAAAAAGGCTGCACCTGGCTTGGCTTACTGGGGGTGCATACTTCAGAAATGTGAATCAAGGTGATTTGTTCATGGAGGAGGAGGAGGTCGCTGAAAGCGGTCACTTTAAATATTATAAAAATATCATCTGTTTAAATGAGTACAAACCACCATATTTAATGCAGATCATTGCATTCCTCCGGAGAGCTTGGTGAAATGTGGTAGTCTGGAATAGAAAGTACAAAATAGATGTACAGAAAAGTGAATTTCTATATGTACCATAATGCCAAGGTTGTAACGAGAATTTGGCTAGCTACATAAAGATCAAAGAAAAAAAAATGTAAATCTGAGAGACCAAAATGTTAAAATGTGCACAAGTGATATGAATTTGACCACACCGCCATTTATAATTATATTTTTTTCAGAAGAGTAAGACATAGTAATACAAATGAGGATGGTGCAGGCCGGTTTTACAATGGTCACATTTTACTAGGCCTCGTGAGGACACCAGCCTGATTTTAAGCCATGCGCTTAAATTCAATCACCAGCTGAGAGGTAACCATGCTTCTCAGATCACTGGTCACACTACTATATTCTCCAAATAAACACTTTCTAGACTCCTCCCTCTTCTGTCCCTCCACTGTCCTTTTCAATCCAACAGACTTGCATGTCCATAGGTCAAATTCATTTCATATCTCCCTAAAGGAATTCCCCACTAATCCGTGTTTTATACTACCGAGAAGTGTGCTACTCACCAAAAGTGCTTCAACACCTCATTAGGGGTGGCAAGTGCTATATAAATGCAAACCCTTTCCTCTTCTATCCCTTCCCAACCCTTCTCAATTCAAATAACAAACCTGCATGTCCACCCCTCAAATAACTTTCATATTTCACTATACTAATTCAACACTAATCCTTTTTGGGTTCTGGAGTAACAGGCTACTCGCCAAACAGTGCTTCGAGGCATTGTCACGGGTAGTAAGCTCTATATGAATGCAATTACAGTACCAATTACCTGTGCTCGGCATTTTCATTCCTATCCTCCCGCCGAGTCTTACTAGTTCACAGCCAGTACCTATGGATTTTAATGAAAGGATACAATGACCTCTCCTTTGAAGTCCATGGCTTTCACAATGCTCTCGGCGGCCTCCTTTATGGAAACTTCATCCTCCTCGCCAACTGGAATAGAAGTAAATACAAGTAATTTCATTGAACTTAGATGGTCTCGAACTAGCCTAATTACCGGTCACAATCGGTCTACAGTTTCTAGTGCGGAGAATTCACATGGTGTGTACTCTCCTGCCACCTAGTGTTTGGTCAGGAATATTACACTTTTAGACGTACATTGAAAACTGTCATATCCCCGAAATCCACTGGACTAAGCTTTAGATTGGATTTTTTCCCCACTGGCACGTGCATCTCTGTAGGTGTTCTAACGATAGATATGTTAACCGTAGCCCACATTCCAGCATTAAGGGAGGCTACCTCTCAAGAACAATACGTGCTGTAAGCCATCGTTACAGGCAAGTAATGTTTCTGTTTATATGATGGGTTGTTTTCGAACTCCTCCTGTGCACATACTACAATGCATTACCTCTCCTCTCAAACGAGGCCTTTTGGAAAGCTCTGGTAGTGATAAATAACATGTGGAGAACAGTTTGGCCAACTTGTGCTTGCCTGGCCTGCATCTCCACACAGTAGTGTTCCATGAAAGTGTGCGCAGATGTTCAAGCAGCTGCAGCACACTTATTTCTCATAGTAATCAGTCAAAGCAATAGGGTGTCAAACACAGAAATGGGAATGCAGTGTTCAAGTAGCACTGAAAACACACTGGTCATGAATTCAGTCCGTGAACCTAAACCAATTTAATAAAATGAAAACGAATTAAATGATTAAAAATAAATAAAATCACAAATTGGGAGTCACAGGATATATAAATGTAAGAAAATGTCAAACGACGCATATATTAAACAACAATTTGGGATTAAAGTCAATGTTTGTCTACGTGCATTACTAAAAGTGCCCACCGGAGACCACTCCTGCACCACACCTGGAAGAGCAGAAAAGTGCTTCCATGTGGCACAATAAAATGCTGAACGAACTTCACAAAATTCATGAGGAGAGACTGGACTACTGATTCTCCTCTTCTGTTCTTCCTCCCAGCCCAGTAATGGCCTGAGATGCTGGTAATGGGAAGCCTAATTTAATCCTAAAACAATGCCTACAGACAAATCAGCTTTTTTTGCAGCACTTCCTGTGGGTTTACTGCAAAATGACTGGAAATGCTCCAAAAAGGCTAGTTAAGCTGTTGGAATGGTTTTAGGATTGGATTCGGGTTGAAACTAGACTGTAAACATTCCTGGGAAACCTTGTTCTGGGAGCCTTATCTTTTATAACTCACCTCGGGGCTCGGTGGAGTGTAGGCGCCATCTTGAGCTGGGCAGGTCAGGCGACCTAGCTCGACGCCACACCCCCCGCGCTCCGCCCCTATTTAGGAGCAGCGTCTGCAGAGCTCAGCCTGGAGGCAGGCGACCCCGGCGGCAGTGGGTTCGCGCCTGCAGTGTGACATTTGAGACTGCTGAAACGCTGACGCCCTGCTGAGCGAGAGCAGCGGCGCCGCCTTTTAAAAATTACTTTTATCATCCTTGGACCTTCCTAAAGGCAACTGGAGCCTTATCTTTTATAACTCACCTCGGGGCTCGGTGGAGTGTGGGCGCCATCTTGAGCTGGGCAGGTCAGGCGACCTAGCTCGACGCCACACCCCCCGCGCTCCGCCCCTATTTAGGAGCAGCGTCTGCAGAGCTCAGCCTGGAGGCAGGCGACCCCGGTGGCAGTGGGTTCGCGCCTGCAGTGTGACATTTGAGACTGCTGAAACGCTGACGCCCTGCTGAGCGAGAGCAGCGGCGCCGCCTTTTAAAAATTACTTTTATCATCCTTGGACCTTCCTAAAGGCAACTGGAGCCTTATCTTTTATAACTCACCTCGGGGCTCGGTGGAGTGTGGGCGCCATCTTGAGCTGGGCAGGTCAGGCGACCTAGCTCGACGCCACACCCCCC
This sequence comes from Lissotriton vulgaris, assembly GCF_964263255.1. Classification (NCBI taxonomy): domain Eukaryota; kingdom Metazoa; phylum Chordata; class Amphibia; order Caudata; family Salamandridae; genus Lissotriton; species Lissotriton vulgaris. The sequence continues at coordinate 2,004,330,785 of NC_141691.1, read as the reverse complement.
GCGCTCCGCCCCTATTTAGTCGTCCCCTAATGAGGGAGCGCAGCGGACGAGCGCAGCGGGCGCGACGAAGGCGCGCCGAAGTCAAGCCTAAGTCCTGCCCGTCTGCGCCCGTCCGCGGCCGGACAGGGCTAGGGGCGCGGCCATATGTACCTCCCTATTCCTCCTCGGCTCTCATCGCTCTTCGTGGCCCTTGGCCCTTAGCAGCTTCTACCATCAGACACATCACTGATTCTGGCCTGTATCTTAATCCCCATTATCCGGTATCCCCCACCTTCTCACTCTCCTTGTCCCACCCACTTGACCCTCCCCCTGCACCTCCTCCCCTCCCTCTATCTCTTATTTTACTCAATACCAGGTCGGCCGTAAAGCACCATCAAGAGCTATTTGTGCTGTTGGACACCCACCGGCCTGATATGTTATTTCTAACAGAAACATGGTTCTGTGAAACCTCATTGCCCTCTCTGTTGGCTGCTCTCCCTACCTCTTATGTGGCCCTTCGTGCCGATCGATCAGGGGGTAAGTTAGGAGGTGGAGTAGCCCTTATTTCTAGAGCCGAGTATAATTTTCAACTCCTTCCTTCCCTCACTATCAACTCCACCGAGCACCTGGTAGCTCGTTCTCTGGCTTTCTCTCCCCCGCTCACTTGCCTACTGATGTACCGCCCACCCCAACCTACCCAGTCATTCCTGCCGGCTTTTCAGAACCTGTTAGCCACCCTAGCTATAAATCATGCCTCTATTCTGGTACTGGGGGATTTTAATTACTGGCCCTCAGACCCTCAGGAAAGCTTAGCTTCCAAACAATTTTCCGACTCACTCACTTGGATGTACCATGTTACAACGCATACTATTACAACTACCTACCGTTACAACGCGACCATTACAATGCATACCATTACAACGCATAGCGCTTTGAGGTGCTGGATAGTGGTAAGTATAATTTACTATTCTAACTCCAGTCCCCGTGGACCCTAGGGAAGGTGTTGGATAGTAAATTATACTTATTCCCTATCCTAGAGCGCCCCCCAGCGCAATGCGTTGTAATGGTATGCGTTGTAAAAGTCGCGTTGTAATGGTAGTGCGGAGTAAAAGATGCGTTGTAACGGGTGTATACCCACTCACTTCCCTTAACTTTGCCTCTCACTTACTCACTCCCACCCACACTCACGGTCATGTACTTGACCAGGTCTGGTCCCTTAATGTATCGGTCTCTTCCATGACCGTGTCCCCATGTCCTTGGTCAGACCACGCCATGGTATCCTTTTCTCTCCACCCTAGGTTGGCAACTAAGACTCCACCTGCCAAAAATATCTGGGCACGCAATTGGAATAGGGTGGACTTTACCGCCCTGTCATCTTCGCTGCTAACCTCCGCACCTAACCTCGAGGGCCTATCTTCCACCTCCCAAGCCGCCGCCATTGACACCTGGCTTGCGGGAGGCTGTGATAAGGTAGCCCCACTACGACGGATAGCCACTCAAAGACCTAAGGAATCCAATCGCTGGTTTGGTGACGATCTAAAGGCAAAGAAGCTGACTCTTCGGCGTGCAGAAAGGCACTGGAGAATGGACTACTGCCCCTTATTAAAAAAGTCCTATTTATTTTTGCTGAATGACTATAAAAAAGCTATATTGAGCGCCAAAACAGCTCATTTCTCAGCGAAAATATTGGCAGCAGAGAACAAATCCAGGGAGATCTTCTCCATTGTCCAGGACCTGGCGTATTCAGACAGAGCTTCCCCCAAACCTCCCCCTTCCCAGTCCCTCTGCGATTCATTGAACATCTATTTTTTGGAAAAAATTGTCAATATCAGAGCTAACATTCCACCTCCTTCCCACGCTTTTGTGGAGCCCACTCCTCCGACTGTTCATTGCTTTCTTTCCTCCTTCCCTCCGCTCACTGAGGAGGCATTCCTTGCAACACTCCCCAAAATAAAATCTGGTTCCCCGGCGGATACCTGCCCTGCCTACATCCTCCAACAAATCTACTCGGTCTGCCCCAAACCACCTTTATCCCTTCTTAACAGCTCGCTGGCTCAGGGTGTAGTAATTCCAGCCTTGAAATCTGCCACCGTAGTCCCTATTCTTAAGAAGCCTGGGCTGGACCCTTCTATCCCAGCCAACTACCGCCCCATTTCCCTCCTGCCCTATCTGGGCAAGGTACTAGAGCGACACGTTACATCAGTCCTCAGTGCCCATGTGGAAGCAAATGGTGGCCTTGCGTCCAGCCAGGCGGGCTTTCGGCCTAGGCACTCCACCGAGTCCGTCGTGGTGTCGGTCCTGAACCATCTCAGGGAGGGCATGGACCATGACAACAACCAGGCCTTGGTGCTCCTCGACCTCTCCGCCGCCTTCGACACGGTTGACCATACCATCCTACTGTCCCGTGTCGGAGCGGCGGGGGTCGAGGGCCCAGCCCTGGTGTGGTTAGCGTCCTTCCTGAGGGACCGTACCCAGGCGGTTCGGCTGGGGGATTTCTCGGCCACTCAACTCCAGCTCACTTGTGGTGTCCCTCAGGGCTCTTCCCTTTCTCCCCTCCTATTCAATCTCTATATCTATCCTTTGATTTTTGCCCTTCAACAGCTGGAGGTCACTGTGTTCAACTACGCAGATGACCTCCAGCTCATCTTCAACCTTTCCTCTTCTCCTCATTCTATCTCTAACTTTCAGTCTATTATGATTTTTATCAGGGACTGGATGAACCACAATCATCTGAAGTTGAATCCTGATAAAACAGAGTTGGTCCTTACAGGTGGTTCATCCAGTCCCTGGAACTCCCCCTTCTGGCCCTCCTCTTTGGGACCCCCTCCCACACCCTCTTCCTCAGTTAAAACCCTGGGTATTAAACTCAATAACCATCTCAACCTCCACTCACAAATCAGTTCTGTCGTATCTTCTTGCTTTCTTGTTCTCCGCACCATCCGCTCTGTCTCCCGTTTCTTTTCTCCTTCTGCCCTCAGGTTAATCATGTCCGCCCTGGTTGTTTCCCGGCTGGACTACGCCAATGCCCTCTACAACGGCATCCCGGCTTACAGTCTCCAGAAGCTCCAGCTGGTTCAAAACCAGGCGGCCAGATTGATCCACGGACTTTCTCGTTTCCATCATTCCACCCCCCTGCTGAAAGCACTGCACTGGCTGCCTGTAAAGGAGCGTACCTTATTTAAGACTGGTTAAATGGTCTTCCAGGCACGCCAAGGGACTGCTCCGGCCTTCATCTCTTCTTTACTCAAAGAATACACCCCTGTTCGCGAGTTGCGGTCATCTACCCAATCACTCCTACAAGTCCCCAGATACAGACGTAAGAAATGGGGTGGATCCAATTTTTCTGTTTTGGCACCCTCCTTTTGGAACTCCCTTCCTGACCATTTACGTTCGGCTACTCACTACCCTGCCTTCCGAAAAGAGCTCAAGACTCTTCTTTTTACCCAAGCTTTCCCAATGTAATTCCTTCCCCTCCCTGTCATTTCTAGTCTTGTTTGTGTCACTGCTAAAGTTTGCCTCCATAGCGCCAAGAAACCGCATGGTGAACGTTGCGCTCAACAAATACTTTTTAAATTTTAAATTAAATTAAAATCTTTCAAGATGCCAGGAACTTACGGTCTTTGTTTGAGCTCTGAATTCTCACCCAAGGACTGTCCTAATAAAATGAAGAAACAAGGCCAGGTCTCCCCTTTTAGTTATTGAAGAAAGTTTGGTTGGGAACATAACTATCTAAGGCCTTCCTCTCCTACACCCCTTTTACAATAAACATGCCATGAGCATTTGACCCAACATGCTGAAGATTGGGGTACCATCTGCAGTTCACACCCACTCCCCTCTCCCACATTCCAAGAGAACTTGGGTGTTCGGCCTGCAACGAACACCTCACTGTTTACACCACAACGAGTTATCTATTGCCACTGGAGAAGGGAGAGCCTGCCTGGTGTGAATTATTGCCCAGGCTTCAGGCACAGGAAATACATTTTTAATATCATCTTGAGAGTATATGTAACAAACTATATGCTCATCACTGAATTTGAATTTTGATACATATCACAAGTCGATTTAGGAAATGGCTACTGAATGAATTTCTTCAGTAGCCATTTCCTAAATCGACTCAGAAAATATATTTTTAGGTCAGACTTTAGCCAAGAGCTTTTGATTTTACTAAAATTATAGGTATATTATACTTACTTAAGGGGGCTTTCAGCCACCTCTCTTTATCCATTGGTCAGTTGTGGAGTCATTCATATCTTGCTTCCACCCACTACAGCATACAGCATGTTGCAATGAGTCAGCTTATTTCAGCCACTAATTAGCTTCACTTTGAGTGACTGTTTTTTGCTCTTTCACAACGAACACATCCATACACAAGGTAGTCCCCTTCAGTAACAGCGTATTTGTTGTTTTTACTTTATAAAAATGCTTTGTGTTGCCTTTGTATTTAGAGCCTAAAGTGAAAGCAGGAACGGTCTACCAGATGTGAGCACAGGCCACATTCCACGTTTTATCACTTTCTGTCTCCAGCCAATGCTATGGTAAATTACTTCAGAAATGCATTTTGTTTATCTGACTGGTGCTATTTTACAGTATAACAGATTGCATCCATTTGAAACTGTTAAATTTTAAGTTATCCTCCTTTAACGACGCATGCAATGCACAAACCGAAAGCTTTAATATGAAACCTGTGAATTTATAAGCGGACAATTCTTCAGAGCATATTTATTCTGGGCTCAATTTCTCCGATGGCTCTTTAATAAATTTTGCCCAGGAAGAAAATCAGCCTCTATCGTGTTTAAAGGTCAATTAACTTTTTTTCTTCCTTCTTTGTTTCCTTCCTTTTATCGTGCTTTCTTTCTCTCCTGCCTTCTTTCTTTTTCCTTCATTTTCAGCTTTCTTATCTTCTTTTTCCTTCCCTTGCTTTCATGCTTTTTTCCTTCCTTCTTTCTTATTTCTATCCTTCTTCCTTTGTCTTTCCTTCCTTAATTTTTTCCTTCCTTCCTCAGGAGTCAAGAGGCTGGCATCCAATAGGAAAAAAACAGGATTTCTTTTTTTAGGTCTGTGTTAGCGAAGACCATTTGATTTTTCTAAAACTACGTGTATGACATAGTTACAGATGGGGCTTTACGGCTACACTCCATCAATTTGTCTGTGGCGGTGTCATTCACATTTTTCTTCAACCCACTCGAGCATGCATCAAGGGGCAATGTGTCAGCCCATTTCAGCCATTAATATAAACAGACAATGGTCCAAGACCCAATTTTTTCAAAAATGAAAGATCAAAGATTTAACAACTCAAGGTGTGCATAAAATTCACAACCCAAACACAATTAAATGACAAACAAAAGAATAGGCAACTGTAATAAATTCAAGCTTTTTATGCATTTGATTCATGCTTGGAATTCAGAAATATATCTACAAATGTTTACATTTTATATACAATGCCCCGTATCAAGAGCGTGCAGTAAAAGAAAGGAAAGTGTCAAAGGGCGTGATGGTGATGAGGTGAAAACGGAGGGCAGAAATCACACAGAGTGTATAAAAAGGTTATTCAGTATTGATCAGAAGAAACAGTCAACAAAGGACTAGAGCAATAAACCCTGGCCACATTAGTAAGTCAAATAAACAGTCCTTAATCATGTTCATGAGACATTAGATGTATAAATGTCTGCACTGGGGGGGAAGTAACATAAGTGGTCCAGGTATTCTTAATTATGTGTCGACGTTTCGACTCGTCTTGGGGCCTTGTGGTTAGTTAGTCCTGGGCCATGCGAGTCTTCTTCAGGACGGATATGACGGGGCAAGGGATCACGTAGATGACCCCTTCACAAGTTCGGGGGTAACTCAGTCTTTTCAGACGCGTGAAGGTGTCTTAGAGGTCCTCTTGTATTAGTTTTCATTGAGGTTCATATGTTAATCCTGAGTTCAATATTGAAATTATTTCTCCTCAGTTCAATTATAGGCACTTGTACAGCTACCAGGAAACCTCATTGGTTGTGTCTGTATGAAGGTATCAATGCCAAGAAATCCAAAGTGAAAAACGAAGTCAGGGACAGCAATTGTCAGTCCGAGCAGAGGTGTCCGATCAATGGACACACGTTCAGGAACCTCCACACCGATCATTCACATTTTTCTTCAACCCACTCGAGCATGCATCAAGGGGCAATGTGTCAGCCCATTTCAGCCATTGGCTGACTTCACGATTAGTTACGGCATACTGCCTTCTCACAATGAGCACATCCACACACAAAGTACTCCGGGAGTACTATGGTAATGTTTGCTGTTTAAGACCAAAAACATCTCTGCTATTAGTCAATGTTTTTTTTTTGTTTTTAATTGATGGACACTTGGGAGCTTCCTAAACAATACAGGGGCCAGGTTAGGCCCACTTAGAATTGTATTTTATGTCTTGAATGCTGGGCATTGTGCTGTGTAGCAGCAGTTTCGAGGAGCGATGTGAAGTCCGCGTAGAGCTTCGTCAAGCTGCGTTGATTCTGATGACTAGCTACGTCGGTTCTGATGGGGGCCACAGCTGGGTTGGCAGAGCACCTTTATCACCACTCTCAAGGGTTCAGGACTGGGGAGGCACCACTTGAGGGGTTAGATTCCCAGTAGGCGGAGTCCAGGTGCAAGGGTTCAAGGGTGTTGGCGCTCTTGGAGTCACACTGGTGATTGTAGGTTCAGGGTGCAGGTCCAGTCCTTCCATAGGAAGCTCGGAAACAGAGCAGACCTTCTTTCAAGCAGAGCGGCTGGGCAGCTCTTGCAGCAAGGCAGCAGAGCAGTCGTCCTTGCGGCAGAGTAGAAGGGCAGCAAAGCAGTACATCTGAGTCTTTCACAGGTCCAGCAGTGATCAGAAGAGTCGTGTCTGAGATTCCTAGTTTTATACTCAGTGCCTCCTTTGAAGTGGGAGAAGCTTCGGGAGCTTTCCCACTATAGGTTTGTCTGGAATTTCCTACTTCCCTGCCCTGGCCTCTGTCTGGAGGCACTATAGGCTAGTGTGAAGTCCTTTGCGAGTGTGCTGGGCCAGTGTCTTTGAAGTGCAAGCCTGGTGAGAGATCCACCCCCTCATTAAGCCAGGATTGCCTATCCTGATAACAGCCAGACCCTCTATTGTGATACTGTCTGGGAGGAATACCAAAAGGCCAGCTACATATAGTCATGTGACCCACAAAAAGGCTGAATCAACCACATGGTTAAGCCAAAAAATAATGCCATCTTTTTAAAAGCAAAAGGCTCACTGTACCACTAGATTCAAGCTAGCCTGCCTGATAAAGGGCGATGCCCCAAAACCGGTCCTCGGAAGCTTGTTTCCGGTCCGGGAGGACCTGGCTTGGCAGTTCGGGCTGAACTGTTCCCATGAGGCACAGGGGTAAGACTGATTTGCATATGGTTGGGTCTAATCTGGGGTGACATGGTGAGCAAAAGAATGATGGATTTAACCCAGATCTCTTGACTGGGGGTGAAGCACAAGTTACTACTTGTGTCACAATAGATCTGTAAGAGACATTAGTTAGTGATAGATTCCTTACCTTAGAATAATCCCTAGGCGTCAAACTGGATCCGGAAAAGTTTCTGCTTAGCAGTACCCCTGCACGCCAGTAGGTGGCGACCTGCGGCTCCGTGGCAGTCACTGGCGTCGTCAGCGCTGAGATAACATCACGGAGAGTACTTAGGCGCCACCCATGCACGCTGACGTCAGTTCTGTACATGACTTTCCACGTGGAAACGTAGAGCCATGCAAGAAACGGACCTTTGGTGCATAAAACTAGGGCCCTAAAAAGGGATGACCTTAACCCTAGTAATCAGTTCACAGAATGGGGAAAATGGATGGGGCGGTAAGGAATCTATCACTAACTAATGTCTCTTACAGATATATCATTACACAAGTAGTAACTTGTGCGTCTGAAAGAGACACGTTAGTGATAGATTCCTTTCCTTAGAATAGATACCCCAGCAATACCAACCCCGGTGGTGGGTCTGCGAAAAGGATTACACCAGAAAGTCACGGAGAACAGAACGGCCAAAGAGGCCGTCTCTCCGGACTGGACTGTCAAGGCAGTAATGCTTGGTAAACGTGTGCAGCGAGGCCCACATAGCTGCCTGACAAATGGCCTGCAAGGGAACGCTCTGTCCCAAGGCAGTAGTGGCTGCAGTTGCCCTGGTCGAATGGGCACGCAACCCCACAGGAGGCTCCTTCATGGCCAAAGAGTAACATGCTTTGATGCACAAAACGGCCCACGAGAGATGGTGCGTTTATGCCCGACCTTTCTTGGCGCCCATTTAACCAACAAAGAGTTGATCATCCACCCGGAACTGTAGTGTACGCTGCAGATACAACGCAAGCGCACGTTTTGGGTCCAGACGGTGGAGCCTCTCCTCTTCCTTGGAAGAATGCGAAGGCGGAAAGAAGGTGGGCAAAGTGATGGTCTGCACGATGTGGAAGGGTGTGACAACGGGTCCTTAAAACCACCTTGTTCCGATGAACAGAAAGGAAAGGAGGTTCAGAAGAAAGAGCCTGGAGCTAACTCACTCTTCTGGCACAGGGGATGGCAACCAGGAAATCAGTCTTTAACCCCTTGAATGCTGGGGCTATTCCCCTGCTGTGCTGGGGGGCGGGGGCGCACACAGCACCCCCATGCTCATGACGAGCTGAGCTCGTCATGAGCCACGGTGCTCCGGTGCTCATGACGAGCTGAGCTCGTCACGACCATTTAATGGAACGCTCAGCACAGCAGGGGAATTAGCCCAGCGTGCGAGCGATCCACGGGCCAGGACGAGCTCAGCTCGTCATGAGCACTGGAGCCCCGTGGCTCATGACGAGCTGAGCTTGTCATGAGCATGGGAGGGGTTAAGGTGATAAGACGTAAAGGACAGTTATGAAGAGGCTCAAAAGGAGCACACATCAGAAAAGTCAAGACAAGATTTAGGTCCCATTGAGGCATTATGCATGGCACGGGAGGAAACGTGTAATTCCCTTGAGAGAGCAGTTAACAAATGGGGACTTAAAAAGAGAAGGCTGATCAGGAAGCCGCAAGAAGGCGGAAATGGCAGAGAGATAGCCTTTGATTGTGCCCAGAGCAGGGCCCTGCTGGGCCAAAGAGAGGAGAAATAGAAGGACCTCAGAAAGAGGAGCCGAGAGGGGGTCCAAAGCCTTTGCAGTGCACCACTCCACAAATTTGTTCCATCGGCAGGCATATACCGTTTTAGTGGAGAAACGCCTGGCTGTCAGAATGACATTACAGACCTCAGGAGGAAGGTCGAAAGCTGTCAACTGTCGCTGCTCAATCTCCAAGCATGGAGGTGGAGCCTGGACAGGTTCGGGTGGGGGACCGTCCCCTGCTGCTGCGACAGAAGATCCTCCTGAAGAGGCAGATGGATCGGGGGATCGTTGCTCATACTGAGTAGCTCGGGATACCATACTCTTCGAGCCCAGTCCAGAGGCTCAAGGATGACTTGGGCCCGGTCGTGCCTGATCTTCAGCACTCTGGGCAGAAGTGGTATTGGCGGAAAAGCGTACAACAGACCGCAACTCCACTCGAGGCGAACAGCGTCTCCAAGCGAGTGCTGCCTTGGAAATTCCAACGAGCAGAATTGATTGCGTGTTCTCCTCGGTGGTGAATAGATCTAACCAAGGCTCTCCCCACTGCAGAAAGAGACCTTGCGCCTCGTCCGAGTTCAGACGCCATTCGTGATCCATCATGCACCGGCGGCTGAGTTTGTCCGCCTTGGCATTCAGGGAACCTGCCAGGTGTTGAACCACCATGCCTTGATATTCCAGCCATGTCCAGAGGTGCAGAGTCTCCTGACATAGGGTCCACGACCCCACTCCACCCTGTTTGTTGAGATACCACATGGCGGTGGTCTGAACACCTGCAATACACTTCCCCGGCCAGAGGGAAGGAATGCCTTCAGCGCCAAGTCGGATCGCCCGCAGCTCCAAAAGGTTGATATGGAGCCAGGACTCCGCCGGAGACCAGAGACCTCTGATCTCCGCCTCTCACAAGTGGCCTCCCCATCCCAGGAGGGATGCATCCGTCACCACTGTGTGCTCTGGTTGGGAAGGGATAGGGATCTGCCACTGACCCAATCGCGATTCGTGAGCCACCACTGCAACTGTTGTGCAGTGCCCTTCGAGATCTGGACATGATCGGACAGGTTGCCCTGATGCTGTGCCCACTGGAACTTCAGGTCCCACTGCAGAGCCTGTATATGCCATCTGGCATGTTGCACTAACAGGATGCAGGAGGCCATCAGGCCCAAGAGCCGGAGGGTCATCCTGACTGAAACCCGGGATAGAGGCTGAAAGATCGGAATAATAGCCTGAATATCCCGGACCCGCTGCTCGGGAGGATAGACCCAAAACTGTGTCCGATGAAGGGGAGCTTCTGAGAGGGAGTCGGGTGCGACTTCAGTACATTGAGGGGAAAACCCCAGCAAGTGCAGGAGGTCGACCGTAGTCTGAGGTGGTTGACGACTGCCTGGGGCGAGCCCACCTTCAACAACCAGTCGTCGAGGTAGGGGAAGACTGACATCCCTGACCTGCACAGATGAGCTGCGACCACCGCCATCACGTACGTGAACACCAGAGGGGCAATTCTAAGGCCGAAGGGGAGCACGATAAACTGAAAATGCTCCTGGCCTACCGCAGGTACGCCGGTGGGCCGGCAGGAGGGGGATGTGAAAATATGCGTCCTGCAAGTCCAACGCTACCATCCAGTCTCCAGGGTCGAGGGCAGTCAAGACCTGAGCCAGAGTGAGCATCTTGAAATTCTCGTTCCAGAGGAACCGACTGACACCCCGAAGGTCCAAGATGGGGTGCAGGTCCCCCTTGGGGACCAGAAAGTAGTGCGAATAACTACTACTTCTGGCCCAGGAACGTGCTCAATTGCCCCCTTGGCCAGGAGGGTCGAGACTTCCTGGCAGAGGAGAGTCAAATGATCATCCGACATGCGGTGGTGCCGGGGCGGCATGGCAGGAGTGGAGAACAAAAGGGGGAGCGCATAACCGCGTTCGATTATCTGCAGCACCCATTTGTCCGATGTGATTTCGCGCCAGTGGCGGATATGGAGATGAATCCTGCCACCCACCGGTGTGGGGTGCCCCATGAAGCTCGGATTATGAAGGTTTTGAAGCAGAAGCAGCGGGAGTGTTAGTGGACTGACCCACACGCAGGTTACCAGACCCCCCCCTGCTGAACCCTCGTCCGCGGCCTCGCTGGGGCTGGTTCTGCACAGGCTTGCTGGAAGAGCGCACCTGGGTACCCCTGCCCTGGCCACGAAAGGAACGAAACCCCTTGCGTGGCACGGGGTTTTGAGGAGAGGCCCAAGGATTTGGCCGTGGCACGAGAGTCCTTAAAGTGCTCCAAGGCAGTGTCAGTCTTATCACCAAAGAGGCGGGAGCCATCAAAGGGCGAGCTCTGGACATCGGGTGAGAATCCAGTGGAAAGCAACCAGGCGTGGCGCCGCAATGCCACAGTCATGGAAATTGCCCTGCCCAATGAATCATTGGTGTCCAAACCACACCTGATGGCAAACTTTGCCACATCCTTGCCCTCCGCAATTGCTTGGGAAAGGACAGCCTGGACCTCCTCAGAGCACTGAGGCAGGACCTCTTCTACTGCTTCTACTGAATCCCACACTGCGTGGGATTAACGGCCCAATAAGCAGGCGGTATTAACCGACCGCAGCCCCAAGCTGGCCGAGGAGGACAACCTCTTGCCATATTGGTCCAGCCTCTTGGAGTCCTTATCCGGCAGAGCCATGGGAAAGGCACTGTGCGACGTTGAGGCCTGAATGACCAGGCTCTCTGCCGTGGAGTGAGTGGTCAAGAAGGCGGGATCACCAGGTGCTGGGCGATGACGCCGAACCACATTCTTATCCACCGGTGCCCCAGAGGCTGGCCGCATCCAAGTACCCAAAAGGAATTTGGCAAGGGCCTCACTGAATGGAAGCAGAGGCTCCGACGACGTAGACACCGCCTGAAGCACCCCGGAAGGAGGTTGGTCTTAGGGGCCACCGTAGGGAGGTCGAGATGGAGAGGCTCCGAGGCCCGACACCGAACCATAGTGTAAGAAGCGCCTTCCTCCATAGTAGGTGGAGGAGAGGCAAATCCTGGGTCGAAAGACACATCAAGCTCGCCCGCATCTTGGAGGTCATCCACCCAATCCTGCTCGGAGTCATACTGCAACGCAAGGGGGTCTTCTGAGACATCCCAGTCCTCGTCTGGCTCCGAAGTAAAAGGAGCCGGCTGCGGCAGCCGGGGCTGGACCAGAGCCACATCCCAATGCGGGTTCCCAGGCCGGGACGAAATGGTCCGAGAACCGTGGCAGGGGTGGGATAAACGGCACCCAGTGTGGCGCCTGTGGCGGTGCTGGGGTCAGAGTCAAGGGGCGGCGCTGGAGCCGGAGTCATGGGCCGCGCCGGAGCCAGCAGCGCTGCACCTTGTGGCGCCATGGCCGGAGTCGAGGGTGCTGGATCCAGTGGCTCCAGGGCTGGCGCCAAAGGCGGTGCTGCCGGGCCAACAGGATCTGCACACGGGACAGCAGGGCCTGAACTCACGCAGGCGGGAGCCCGGGTTCTTTAAAGGCGGTCCAAGGCTGCAAGGAGCTCTTGCATCTGTTCGGGAGTCGCTGACGGACCCGGGTATAGCGGGTAGGTCGCAGGACTCCTTGGCTCCAGATGAGCCGCAGGGGCGAGGCCCCTGTCCCCCTCGTCTGCCTCCGAGGAGCGACGGGGGAATGTCTGAGAGCGAACACGCTTCTTCGACTTCTTTCGACTTCGACGCTTACCGGAATCCGAAGGTGAAGACTTGGACTCTGAGGAGCCACGTCTCCGGTCTAGCGAACAGCCCCTAGACCCGTAGTGGCGATGAGAGGAGTGCCGGGCCTCCAGAAACTTCTGACACCACTCCCGCAAAGCCTTCGGGGCCATGGCTCGACAGTCCCAGGAATCATGATTGGTCTCCAGACAGTAGAGGCAGACATTGTGGGGGTCCGCCAATGACATATTACCGTAGCCATGTGAATTTCACTTCACATGGCTAAAAAGCTGTTGTGCCACTGTTTCACAAGCCTGGCGAGTTGACAAACCACCATTAGCTTGCCTTTACACCATCTTACTGCTACACACAATCCTTTCATCCTACTCAAAAGGCAGCGGGTTACGCTTACTATGCTCGCAAGCTTTCATCAATGTTAAAGAGCGAGGCATCCTCTAGCTCTACCCACCCTGCTGATCTACTTTGGGTACTATACAGACAGTCTCACCTTCATGCCAGGGCCGTGCTCAGTCCAGTCCAGGGAGGGAATGTTATCTGAATGAACAGCAGATTTGAATAGGTGTGCCAACTTCTGTTCTTTCATGATCCACAAGATGAAATTATTTCACTCATTTATTTGCTCTACAGAGAAAATGATCATCTAGACACCATAGTTGAGGTTTCCTTCACTTGGTCGTTTATATGCTTACCTCAAGCGTGCATAACTGGAACCATAGCTGACGTTTTACATAACAGCCCAATAGACAGCCCACTTTGATAATTTATATACTCATACATAAAGTGTCCTGTAGGTCTGTGTCTTTTTCCTTTCCAGGTGCAGTAACCTGTTTTTGGTAAGCCTCCTAAACCAGGAGTAACAGGGACTGGGCATTTGCTCTCCCTTTGCACTTTCACATTTTTACTTCTTTTCACTTTCACGCCCCTAGGTAAGGGTGAGCCTTAGAGTGCTCATACCGCCAGGGTTTAGCACAATTAATAGTCCAGATGAATGCCTGGTAAACTAACACCGTTTCAGAGGCAGAAACATGTTGACTTAATTCCTGACACAAACTAATTTTTAACTGTGTACTAGTGATCTATAAATAAAGTTTTTTTGATACATCTGAGATACTTTTATCTTTATTCTCACTGAAAGCCTTTACACAACTAACCTGCTCCGCAGTAATTCTGGCGTCGCAACACACTAAAGAGGCACTCGGCCTCTTTAGTGGGGCCCGATGATGAAGCATGTCACCGACCAGGTCGGTGAGTGAGGGCTTTCTAAGCTAACCTAAGTCAGGTCAGTTTCAACCTGTTGCTCCATTTTGTGGTTTAATCTTATTCCACTGACCCTCTTCTTTTGTTTGAGTGAGTGGAAATCTGCAGCAATTAAACTACCACCCTGCAACAAGCTAATTGGAAACAATGTGTTCCTATCTGCATCAAAGCCTGGGCTGATATTCCCACTTTATCAACTTGAAACTGTGCAGTAATCAACTGTGACTGACCACTGCCCCGGCCAATGTCTTCAACAGATACCTCTATGAATACCTCGAGGGCCACAAACTCCTTGACTGTACTCAGTCTGGATTGAGACCCAACCATAATACAGAAACTGCCCTACTTGCAGCCACGGATGACAGGCACACTGCTCTTGACAGAGGAGACACAGCAGCCCTCATTCTCAGGGACCTCTCTGCAGCATTTAACACATTTCCCTCCTCATCAAGGTCAATACAACATCGGAATCCAAGGACATGCTCTCATATGGATCTGCTCCTTCCCAACTGGAAGGACCCAGTCAGTCAGCCTGGCACTGTACACCATGGACACCTGCAGCCTTATCTGTGGAGTTACATAAGGCTCCTCCCCAAACCTCTTCTATGCATGCATGTATGCATAGAAGAGGTTTGGGGAGGAGCCAGCTTTATCCACTCCCAAAACATTATTGTCCTATCCTATGCAGAAAACACTCAACTCATCCTCTCCCTCGCGAACAAAACACCCAGTACCAGGATCAAGTTCAATGCCTGAATGACTGGCATTGCCCACTGGATGAAGACCACCTTTCAGATGAACAACAAGACTAACATTGTGATCTTCTGGAACAGCACTTCACCATGGGACTCCGCCTGGTGGCCAACAGAGCTAGGTCCGAGACCCACTCCCACAACACACGCCAAGAACCTCAGGATCATCATAGACAACAAACTCAACATGGCCATCCAAGGCAACATATCATGCTTCCATACCCAGGGGATGCAGACGAAGATTGTCAAAGAGCTCCCAATCAGCACCAAGAAAACTGCCACATGTGCCCTCATCACAAGCAAGCTAGACTATGAGAGAACTTTCTATGCCGGGGTCAACAAAACAAAAACTCACCAGAAGATTGTAGACCATTCAGAACTTGGCCAGAATCACTCTGAACCTCCCGCATTGGCTCACATCACCCCACATTTTTAAGAGCTTCACTTGCTCCCCCTTACACAAACAAGCACAATGTAAACTCCTCACAGACCATTTCAAGGCATTACATATCACTAGTGTACGTCAACAATCGCATCTGCCTTTATAAACCATCCAGACATCTCTGCTCGTCCAGACTCCTACTTGCACACATCCCACGCACACAGGAAACTAGATCTGGTGGCTGCACCTTCTACAGCGCTCGTAAAGCGTGGAATGACATGCAATACACAAAAAAGACTCCTCCTCACCAGGGCCGGACTGAGAACCAAAACCGGCCCTGGACAAGTGCTCGGTCGGCCCCCTGGGGGTACGACCGAGCTCTTTGGCGGGGCCGGTTTTCTGCCGATTTTCTTACAGGGACGATTTTGCAGCTATGCTGCAAAAACGGCCCTGTAACAAAAACGGCCCCCAGGGCCCAAAACCAGCCCCCACCCTTGCGGCGCACCGGGGGATTGCCCGGTGCCCGCAACGGCCAGTCCGGGCCTGCTCCTCACTTCTTGAATTCTGCAAGAAGCCGAAGACCTGGCTTTTCAAGTAATCCCACTAGGCCCTAGATTTGGCTAGATTCAGTGCCAGGATAACCTCTCGGGTGATAGCGCGCTCAACGAATGAGCATACCATCAGTGGTGCAGCAGATTCAGAACTTGCCTAAAACAGGTCAACCGCACTTTAACAGATACCTAGTCCAGCTTAGAGGCATCCTGCACAGACCCAACCCGATATCTTACCCCCAAAGCAATCCTGCATATCACCGTTACAGGTGGTCTACTAGTATCCAGTAAGCAAGATATTGGGCACTACAAGTTATTTATTGGATCCCTAGGGCCTCTACAGAAAGGACTGTTTGCATGGTAATCAGATTTTATGCCCTCAAACAATCACCAACACATTTTGAAGAGGATCCATTTAAAACATGTCCAGCTCCAACTTGTTTGACTGAAATTCAAGAATGAACTGTGCTCAAGCTGGACATTAGTGAGCCAGACAGAAGTGGAAGCAAGCAGTAGTATTCTCGTATAATATCACCTAGGTTTGAGGCTAATGAACAACCAGAACTAGAGAAACTACTAAACCTGACACTATCACATCATAGTCTAAGTTTTAGATAGTGAAAATAGGCAAAGAAAAAACTCGGTAACAAAAATCGACATACTATAAAGCAGGTAGATCTGTAAAAACTCAACCTACAAGGGTCTGTAGAGAATTTCTGCTGTAAACCTGAAACAGGGCATTTTTGAGAGCCAACATCTTGGCATTCAGGAAGAAAGACACAGGCACTCTCAAAAACAGACATAACTGGACCACCATAAACGAACATGTGACCCAACGCAGCTAGAACTTTAATAGACGCCAGCAGTCCATAAATCGATATAAGGCAGTGAAAAATGTGGAACATGCACACTATTGAAAAGAGATAGCTACCCTGTTGAATAAAGGAGTTACATTCACCAAGTTTTGGGTTGTTCCGATCATCGAGTAAGACTCAATCTCATTTTGACCATAAACAGATACACAATGACTGTTTTATCAACTGTTATAAGCACTTTTCTTCTAAATGGCGATGAGTCAATGCCTATTTCCTACCACTTTCACTTTATCAACTAATTGCTTTGATGCTGTCCTCTGAAAAGTATTAAAAAATATATATATTTTTTAATTGGACTTGCTGTTGCAACATTTAGTGATCAGGTTTACGTCTACCGTTGACATTTCTCACCTGAAAGGATGATGGGGTCTATTTCATCGTACTCCCGAAGCACCCAGATAAAGAGCTTTGCAAGATCCTACAGAGATATGAAAAAAAGATAACTTTTGTGACATTTATTTTCTCTAGGTCTTCCGCACTATAAATTTACATTATATGAACAATGAGTTTGTGAACCAGATATAAAAGGGCAAGTCCTATGTCAAAAAGATCAACTTCATGATAGGTGGACAATTCAGAGACAACTGACAGATGTCATCTAAGATGTGTGAAGCAGAGTTGTACTTATCAGTAAAGAGAAGGTGTTAAGAATTGAAGATTAGGGGGAGGAGCCAAGATGGCGATCGGAGCGGACCTGTAGGCTCCCGGCTCCCTCAGCCTGCTGCCGCCGCACCGTGATCCTGGCATAAATCCTGCTGCAATTCACTACTCGATGAAGTGCGGCGCGGCGCTGATTCCAGCGATGCGTTCCTGGTCTCTCGACCTGCCCGGCGGCCGGAGATAGCCGCGGTACTGCATGTTGCCCGGGCGCCCGCCTGCACAATAGCCCATTGCCGTTTCCCGGAGACCTGATGGCGGCCGCGAGCCCCGATCGGCGCTGACGACCGGAGCGCCGGTGGGGACCTCATGATGCACTGTCTGTGCTGCGACGCTTGCGGAGATTGCTGAAGGAGGCCAGGAGCGAGCGCTCGTTGCGCTGAGACACCACATCACCACGGATCCTTTGTCTGGGGCAGGCACGATCGGAGAGTGTTGCACGGCCATGTTTGGTAGCCCATGCTTGCCTGGCCCCACGCCTCGCTACCCCCCCATGGTACGGGGCGCCTCTCCTCGAAGTGTGCCTCACTGGTGCTGTACTTTGTAGTGCTCTAGCCCCGCAATGGACGCTCGCCTGTGCCACGATTATCCCGGGAATTTCCCCGGACTTTCGACATGATGGCTTTGTTTGCGGCTCTGAAGCGTGGGGGAGAACGCCCGTCCCTGTCACTGACCTGTGTGGCCCCGCCTGTGACGGGGTCCGCTTCCAGAATGCCTCCCTTGGGAAATGAGAGCCGGGGGCTTCAGCCTGCATTTTCTCTCAAAAACCTCCTGCTTGCCCTGCATGACCTCCGCGCTGAAGTGCGCCAAGGCTGCCAAGTGCTGCGAGAGAAGCTGGACGACATGGCGTCGTCGCTGCGACGGGACAGCACTGTGCTGACCTCGCCAAACCTACCCTCATCTCCGCTGGCGCTTCATGGTGATACAGCGCTTCCTCCTGCCAACCGGACAGAGGTGTCCGCTCCTGCATTTACTGATGCCCGAGATTGTCCGCCTGCTGCCTCTATCTGGGATACCTTGTTTCTCCTTCCATCGGAGAGTGCAACATTGTTGAAATATTCATCGCAAGTGCCTTGGGACGTGTCTAAGACGTTATCGACCTCATCACCTGCCCCTGGGTTGTGCCCTCTGGCTTTGTATTCGAAGAACTCGAACGCTCTGCAGGCTCCTGGGGAACTCACTACTACAGTTGATGGAGTTACTGTTGGCCCCCGACGGCCATTTTGTGTTCCTGCGACACTCTCATTCTCTCTGCGGCCATATTGTCTCACCGCTTCGCTGTGGCTCTGCCTGGTGGGATTCCGACGTTCGGGGCAGGGTTGATGACTCTTCCATTATTGGCACGGACTGTCTGCCTGGTTGTGACCCCGGACTGAAACACTTGTTGATGTATTGATTTTATATTCAGTGTGATTTCCACCTATTTCATACTGTACTTCCTGTTGTGCGCGCTGGCCTCTCCCTTCACTACAAGTCGCAAGTATTGTGTACTATCCTTCTTTTTGGTTCCTCTTAATGGGGCGACTGTTGTTTTGTGGGCGGGTGGCTAAGGGACAGAAGTTGCGATTGAAGGCTGCTGACCCTGTATTGACTAGCCGGGGGGGATCCGGACCGGAACGCTAATATGACGTAGGGTCTGTAGATGGCTGGGAGTCCGGGAGTTCTGGTATTGTAAGGGCTCCTCCCCGCTTCCTTCTTCCTGGGAGTGGTAGAACGGCTCGTTCCTTTCTTTCTCCCTATATTCAAGAGTTTAAATATTTCGTTTCCTGTTCCTTTCTCTTCTCCTTTGCTGCATTTTTCTTGCTTTATCTCACCTTTTTCTTCCACCTCTTTCTTCTCTCGCTGTATTTCGGGTTTATGGGGCGACAGACACTCTGCTAGGGGGGGGGTAGGCCATAGCCTCTGCATGTGTGTAGGGTGGGGGGTTACATTTTATTTGTTGTTAGTTTCTATGGGACCTGTTTTTTCCTTTTTTTATGTTTTCTCTTTCTTGGCCCGTGTTCAGGCATATTGGGTTAAGGGTGGCGGAGTAGATATGAGTAGGTAGTTGGGATTGCTACCCTGTAACGTGAATATTGTGTGGCCATCCTGCCCGGTGGGGACTGCTTGTTGAGACGTTGATTGTGCGAAGCGTAGCTCCTGTTATGTCCCACCTGCATGGTCCTTGCTTTACTTTATCATTTTATGAATACGGAACAATACGGCCTGAATTTACTAGTTGTGCAAGAAAAACTTGAAAACTTAACCTTAATTACTCCTGTGCCATGGTCTTACGGCAATTTCCAGTCTGATTCCTGATTAATAGCCGATATGCAGCAGTATTACTATGTCACCGTATTGCTTGCTTTGGTGCTACATGAGAGTCCGTGGCCGGCCGGAAGGTTGTGGGCCCGTATTTGTACTGTACTTCGTGCACAATAAAGGTTTTCAAAAATTTAAAAAAAAAAAAAAAGAATTGAAGATTAAACTTACAAACTATTAAGCAATCTAATTGTCCAATACC
The DNA here is from genome assembly GCF_964263255.1 of Lissotriton vulgaris. Classification (NCBI taxonomy): domain Eukaryota; kingdom Metazoa; phylum Chordata; class Amphibia; order Caudata; family Salamandridae; genus Lissotriton; species Lissotriton vulgaris. The sequence continues at coordinate 2,004,311,055 of NC_141691.1, read as the reverse complement.
ACCCCTTCTTTGTGTCCATTGTCTGAGAGATTATGAATTCAGCATGAAAATCAAGGCAATGTTCAAGGCATCTACAATATCAAAATGAGCATTTCTTCTAAGCCTTTCATGTCTCCTTAGCAGGAATATTTCTAAAGAAAAACGAGGACAGCACATGGTTTGCAAGGAAATTGACAACTTTGTTGAAACAAGTTTCTTGCCCCAAGACACCTCATGACATTTTTTAAAGAAACAAGTTTAATTGCCCAAAAGAATGACTGGGGTAGAGATGGGACATTCAGGTCCCTCAAATATGAATTGCCCGGTAAGTACATTTTGACTCTTGGCTAGAAATGAATAGGAACACAAACTACTCTTATTTTATTATCAGATAGATAGAATAACACAGGCAGAGCCCTTGTGACAAATCTATAAATTCTTAAGTACTTTTTGGAGGACTTTTATGGACAGCTCTGCCCACACATTTTTAGGCAACTCTCCAATTCAGTGAAGCATCAAGGGCTTCTGCCTACAGACACTGCTGGTCACCAGTTACCTTCCCTGTTAAACCAACAAAACGCTGCTACTTTAAAAGTCCCTCCTACACAAAAGCATCTGTCCAGTCAAGTGCTCTGCTGTTTTGCAGCTATTTGAGGAGGGACACTCTTGGCACTTGATTTCTTAGATGAGGAAAGATATGGAAGATACTCCTTAACCGTAAGGGCTGGGGTTCTGCTTTCATCCTAGAGTGGTTGGAAGAGGTGGCTCCAAGACTACTAGGGAGGCAAAGAATTTGTACTCCTCCTATAAGGTGCCCAAGGACGACAGGAACTGATCAAGATGCCGATTGATAGAGCTTTGAGGGGAATGTTCAGAAATTCCAACTTTATACACAACCGCATTTAGGTAGGCTTGCCGCTCTCCTGACCTCCGCTGTACTCAACCTGGGAGCGAAGATGGCTTTCCACCGACTGTGGACGCTCACACCAGGGAGAACGGAGGCAGGCAGGTGATGAACGGCACCCGAAGCGGGTGTCGCGAAAGGTCAGCGTTGTATGCAGGCAGCAGGTTGTCCTTGCAATGGGAGTCAGATTATGGCCAGGAACACACCACTCTGTGTGCGCAGCTCAGCGCTTCAAGAGGCCGAAGGCTGGGGGCGTGGCCGCCGGGGGAAGAGGCAGCAGCTGTGGTGAGCTAAGGCTGCTGGTACTCGCAGTCCCCCGGTAGGCTTGCCGCTCTCTTGACCTCCGCTGTACTCAACCTGGGAGCGAAGATGGCTTTCCACCGACTGTGGACGCTCACACCAGGGAGAACGGAGGCAGGCAGGTGATGAGCGGCACCCGTGAACTGATTTAACTATTCCGCAGTTGCTTTGGACGGAAGAAAGAGGACCTGCTTGAAAGAATTTGATTGGTGAAGGACGGACAAGTGGTGAATCCTGCTTCATCTTGAAACTCTGGATACAGGGACAAAATGCTACAGTTCTCCTCATCTTCGAGCTGGAACATCATCCAGCACTCTAGAATTATCTGGCACCAATGAAAGGTAACCCGCCTTCATAATACTCTGCCTCACATTTAAATGTCTGGAAGACAAAGACCAACATAAGCATGGAAAAAAGTCAAAAGATACACCACCTCCAGACCTCAACATTGTAACAAACAACCTCTTCTCAATCCCTAAAACAAAATGCAAGACCAGACACTTTAAGCAGCTGCTGTCGGTTATGGGTTAGCGTTCACATCTCTTCTGCAGCTCCAACAACCTTCTGACCTTCATAGAAAAGTGGAACCATACCCATTTTAAATCAGAGAAGCTTCTTTCTCCCCACCTCTCCCTCGTCTTGTAATAAACTTTTCTCAAGAACACTTACAATCCATTCAAAAATAAGGCTTTTCACAAAATGGGATCTGGTAGAATACATCCAACCAAGGCCTCAAATTTGCGAGACCATTCATTTTTACATAATCACTGTGGATGGTGCGTTATCCCCAAGGCAGCACATGAGCCGGTTCAGTCCCAAGTAGGAGGATCTGCAGACGAAGCACCCCACCCCGAGCCCTTAACAGCCCCATTAGTATCGAAATTACTTGGAGCTGCTGGAACAGTGCAACATCCATTCTGCTGCATGAATGCAATGTCTACTGTTTTTCTGCTGCTACATATCCGACTGTAGTCGTGCTGCACGGAGGTGGGTTCCCTTGAGTGCTCAAGCACCCAAACAACATTCTGCACCGGTATGGTTGAAGCAGTACCTGAAGTTGGCTCAGATCTGAATAGCAGTTTTTGCAGTTGAAGAGCCACACACACACACTCATGCCCCGATTGGCCATCTCAGTAAACAAGTAACTTGGAGGGATGTGGCAGTCAGGCTTAGTACAATGGCTTTGTGCCAAGTGTCCTGCCCTTTGATGGCTTTGTCACGGTTAGTTGGATTCAACGTACTGCAAGAGGAGACTGTTATATGCATCTCCGGATTTACCTCTACTCTGACATCATGAGGCAACCAAAAGCTAACATCAAGAAGGAGAAACTTAGCTGGAGAAGGGAAATATAGGAAAAATAAGCGATTGAAAGTGTCCAAAGGCATGCTATTCCGCTGCCCCCCCACATTTGTGTTCTTAACAAAGACGTTCTTCATTCGCTATAAGCCACATGTTTGTATGCCAAATAGTGATATCCGACTGCCCTGTAGTCATGTTGCATTCTAATATCGCCCATTGTTAAATGGAAAGCACAATGACCTATCCGGACAGGCTGACCTTGTGGTGTACTCTAGGCCTTCCAACTCATCCTCTCTAACAAGATCCCAGTTGAACCTCCACGAATGCAAGAAATGACCTTGTGCAGTCAGCCTACCAATTGTTAAAAACACTTAGGCTGACCACCTAGTTCCAGGTCATTATAGATGCTTTCTCCCGACCTGAATGTTTCACCTACAAATCATTGTTTGCATGAGTCTTAGTTTGACTAGTTGAATGGAAAAAAAACAAGACTACAGTACCCAAAATGCATTAAGTTATCACACAAAAGTCTATGCCTGGAAGTAGAATTGATAATGACCTGGAAAGGGGCACTCTAGAAGCTTTGGATTGTAGTACAGGCATAGTAACATTGGCAAAAACAAAATTAAAACAAGTGTTGCAGACAGCAAATGACTTGCGGTTTATCTCTTATACTTTACCCAAAGGGTCTTTGAGATGTAATGTTATTTTGTTATGTTATGTTATTTTTATAAAGCGCAAATCACCACTGGTCTCTAAGCGCTTTGCCTGCGGCTTCATCCTTTGTTATTTCAGGGGCCATATCTGTTTGTTGAGCATCCAGATACGTTACAGGCAGCGTATATACACTGGACCAAGGAGAAGAGACTGCAGAGTTGCTGCTCAAGTGATAGGTCACCAATGTAATGGGAGATGTAGGATCTGCTTCCACAATATAAAACAGTGACGGCTACTCGAAGGCAGAAACGTACTTACCAAGGAGTAGATGAACTGTCTTCTGGGTTTCCCTGTACCCCAAATGGAAAGTGCTGTGCCATTTTCTGAAAACATTTAAAACAACATCAGTTAGTTATCTGGATATTTTTTTCTGTGTATGGTTTAACCTGAAAACCACTTGTTAAGAATATTCTAAAATAAGTCTTATCATTTGTGCATGCTCTTGGTAAACCTTCTAATGCTATATACAGGTCTCATAGAGGCTTAAATTGACCGACATCCACAAACAGCAGTGCACCATCATCCAAAGAAAATTCTCCCAAACAAATTGAATCACTAAGGCAAGATATTGGTCTGGAATTCACTCTGCACTATTAGGATTGGCCCGCTGTTCACGCTCCTGGGTTGCCCGTGACAGGAACACCAGACGTAATTTTATTGGCTTGGAATTCCAGTCAGTAAAAATCCATCAGGTTTTGACTGCAACAGCAGCTCAGCCTCTGCCCTCTGCCCTTGATCAAGTCCAACCTTTTTCTACTGGAAGTGGGTAATGCAATGCTCAGCCTCCCCTGGCAGGACAGTTTTCCCCTTCTCTACCTGACCATCCCCAAACTAGTTTCCACAGAGAGAGCCCCTGGTCTCATTTACCACCTGCTCAATGCATCCAGTAACTTAAATACTTACTCTTTGCCTGGTAGACTTTGTGGATGAGCCCTGGAAGGACATGTCCATCCTGGATGTTGAAGTTATCGTGTGGCCCGAAGACATTGGTGGGAATCACAGAGGTGAACTTGCAGCCATGCTGTTGAAAGTACCCCCTGAGTCAGGGAGCGGGGAACAAGAAATGTGAAAGTGGAAGTCAGCTAGATTATACAAAGGAGGGGGTGCAAACAGACCGAGCCAAAGGAAGGGAAAGAAAGAGCAAAAACTGAGGGTGTGAGTGTTTGGTGAGTGTCAGGAAGGCCTCAACTGCATTTTTGGACCTTTTGCCCCCAACAATCAATTTTCATCTATGCAAGATGAAGCGAAAATGGGAGACACAGAGGTGGCGATTCAAAGTGGATACACAGTCATGCACATTATATTGAAAGGGCGGGTGGTTATTCCTCGAAGACAACATAGTGGTGTATCTCATTCACTACAGAAGAAGGGCTACTTAACCCATGCTTTTCACAAGATACACCGTCCCTAGTGTCAAATATGGGATTCGAATCCACTCCTGAGATCTAGACACCTAAAGGAGGACATTAGAAGACTTGAAAAAAAAAGGACATGAAATTTGAGGAAAAGTGAATTACATATACAACATCAAAATGAAAGTACGAAAATGCAGGTTATTAGATGCACGTTTGTGATACGCCAACTGGTATTTGTGGTTGAAACAACTGGTATATTTTGTTATTTACATTTGTAAAGCACTCCTTATCACCCGGAAGGGTATCTAGGCACTATGAATCTCTACCTGCCACATGTTGAGATTATGGCATTTATCAATTTGAAGCAAATTAAACAGACTAAAATATGTTTATGTGAAATTACATCAATACCTACAGCAGCTGCACAGCAATTTCTGTACAAAAAATATTTTCCAGCTTAAGAAAACATAGCAGAAATTTAACATTGTTTATGAGCTCAGTACTCATCTGTTACAAAGCCAACCAAATGAAGTCTTTTTCTCTGGGATACATGTTTTATGCAGTGATGCAGAGTCTGGAAATTGAATGACCACAGGGCCTGGGAAACTTCCAAGACGGTGCTACTGTAAACTGGTGAGATGGACAGCAAATGAACATGAATAGGCCTACATCTGAAAAGAGGGAGGGCTAACCTCATCCCACTTGTCCTAGGTTAGTGAGTAAAGGTGTGGAAGATATAGGTTCCGGATAAAAATAGTTTACTGTTTGGATTTTCAGCCTGTTACATTGAGAAGGTATGCACTAGTAAGAAGAACCAGGAAGCAGGTAGGAACAGGTGCTTTACTCAGGCACACCATCAAGAGTTATGGTGTAACCAGCTCAGCCCCAAGCAGTAGATTGAAACGGACAGGGATGCAATACTCATGCGCATTAAAATTGCACACTCCACTCCAAGGCTAGGCAAGAAGACCGGATACTACACATTTTAAAGGTCAACCAGCTTAGTAAGTGTGATGTGGGCCATTTGAGTAGCCTGTGAGTAAATAGTAAAGGGCTTTGGCTCTCCTTGTTTCCTAACAGTAAGTTAGTATCTCATTAGTATTAAATATGTTAGAAGATAACTTGTAGAGGAGAAACCCTACACTTTCAACAAGCCAATAACAACCGCACATCTCCACTTGCACTTATTTTGAGTCTCCCATAGCACCCAGTCAGTGTCCGCAGTGTTAAAACTGTACCTGTTCTGCACATCTATCATTCTCTTGGCGTAAGAATATCCGAAGTTAGACTCATGTGGAGGGCCATTGTGAATCTGTAAAAAAGGAAAAGCATTATTAGGTTCATTCATTTTAAAAGCCACATGGCAAGCACATTTCTACATGACCTTAAAGTGTTGTAAGAGCAGATAATCAGGCAAATAAATTAAAAACAGGGAGGTAGAGCCTAGGAAGACCCGCCAATGGAAGAGAAGCAGCAGCACTGGTTTGCACAGGTATTCTATTGGAGAAGAAGCAGTAACTTGAATTAAAAGGATCTGGTATGGGAGAAAAGAAAGTGACAATGGATTACAAGGATCTTCTATGGGAGAAGATGCAGCAAGATTTGATTATGAAATCGACAGGAGAAGAGACAGCATTATGATATTAAAAGGGTGTTCCACAGAAGAAGAGGCAGCAATATTGGCTGGTATGGGTATTCTATGGCACAAAAGGCAGACAGCAAAAATTCTGAGTTGGAGCAGCACCAACCTTCAAGAACAACTACCCAGAATTCTTGATTTAGAGCACGGCATGGACAGTCATAACTCATTGCAGATGGTCTCCTTCTGCCTGCACCATTGGCCCCTGACTGAGTGGCCATTTCCCTACGATGCCATCTCAGCAGCGTTGTAACGGATGATGCAGCGGGCACCTACATGGTGAGGCTGTGCAGTGAAGCCTCACTAATTCCTTCGCATAATAGAAAAGGCGGATGTGTGCTCTGAAGAGACACAAATATACATAAGGAAAGGATTTCATGACATTATTGAGGTTGGGTGTGAACGAGAGTGACAAATGGCATCTGGAAACACATAGGGAAATTAAGGGGTGCAAGGTGGGTTGAGATCTTGGAATAAGACGACACAGGGAAGCAGAGGTATGTGACACACACTTGGACCCTAAATATTTTAGTCTAATTTTCTACACATTCAGCAATGTGGAAACCTAAGATGTCTGCTTCAGTGAGAATCACTGATGCGCATTTCCACATTTGCTTTCAAACCCATCTCAGTTTCTCCAACAAATGGCACTGTTTTTTCTCCAGTAAAATGTTACTCCCCATTTATACAAAAATTGCACAGAAATGGTCTGCTCATAATGATCCCTTTCGGTGGTAGGGAAGCATTGAGTAATTTCTTTTGCCACCTTCGTTTCCATAGGATCTTTGGAAAGGCAAAGAATCAAGAGTGTCTTCAGAGGAAGGAGAGGTAGTTTATTGGGGCTACTGAGGTCTCGCTTGTATAGGAGGCATTGCAGGTGCAGTAGGCAAGTCCTACTTTTGGCAAACACAATAAGATGATGGACGAAGTGCTGAAACTTTTCAAACACTCACCCCCAGTCACAGATCTGGGTTCAATCCATCATCGTTGTTCTGCTTACTAAGCCACCCAAGTTTGGACTCAGTCTTACTCATATCAGTCTGGACCCTGTTCCTCATAGGCACAGTCCAGCAAGAACTGCCAAGCCATGTCCTCCCTGGACAGGAAACAAGCATCCTGGGACCAGTTTTGGGGTTTCATCCCTCATCAGCCATGCACAGGACCCACATCAGGCATACCTTGGCCATTCAGGGCGAACACAGCAAATGCAAGATGATGGACGGAGCGCTGAAACCTTTCGAACAATCACCCCCAGTTACAAATCTGGGTTGAATCCACTATCATTCTTCTGCCCTCCTAGCCACCCCAATTTGGACCCAGCTTGGATGGGTCTGAATTGGGGTGGCGAAGTGAGCTAAAGAACAATGATGGATTCAACCCAGATCTGTGACTGGTGGAGAGTGGTTGAAAAGTTTCAGCGCTACGTCATTCATCTCTTTGTGTTTGCTAAGTCCCCCTTTCAGACAGACTAAAAGTGTCAGTGTCTTCCTGTTAAGAAGCACAACACAGTGACCTTACACGGGATAAGGCAGAGCCAGCACATAGATTCCAAGGATCTATTGGCTTAGTCAACTCAACAAGACATTCGTGATCTGCTGGTGAAGGCAGTGCTGGGACAGCGATTACAAGGATCTGATGGCATGGGTAGTGTCACGACTGAGATTACAATGATCTGCTGGCCGACGCAGTGCAGGAGCAGAGATTCGCAACGGTCCACACAGTGCAGATGGCGCCTTCACAAAGCCTTCCATGAAGGAGAAACAGCAGTGCAGGTGAGGTGCAGTGAGAGGAGATGCAGTGAGAACAATGAGAATCTAAATAGCATGCAAGGGAAAAATACCAGAGTCCTCTTTAAAAAGGTAACCGCTCGAGAGGATGGAAAGATGTACCTTGCAACTGGGATACAGTAAGTAGAGTCATATCAGTGGAGAAGGGAGTATGGGGGAATTCTATAACCAGAAGGACAATAGCGTGAAGGTAGCAGACATCATTCACTAGGGTGAGGGAGCAGGTAACTATTATGAGAAAAGTGTAAAAGCCAAAGAGAAAAAACCCACTCACCATGGTCTCATCAATAGGGTAGCTGGTTTTATCTGGGAAGATGCAGGTGGAAAGGCAGGAGACCACCTTCTGAACTTTGAGCTCGTATGCAGAGTGAAGGACGTTATCGTTGATATGAACGTTGTTCCTCTGCCAAAGAAACAGATCATTAGACACACTGCAGCAGAATTTTAACACTATACTTACTGATTTACGCACACAGGCAAATCACATTATATATGTTTTGAACAAGGCGGGAGAAAAACGACCCTTCAATATCTGCATGCCCAACAGATAGCTCTTGCATGGGTTTACAATAGAATCTTTCACTGCTGAATTTTAAACAATTTGATTAAACTGGACATTTACATTTATTTATAAGCAAATTGTTCTGCTTTGTATATGTACTGTGACTTCCTAGCCTGGATCACACAGAGCTGTGCTTGACTCAGGCTTCCAAATTACTTGGAGCCTCCTACCATCTTCTCCAGCAACTCCTGATGAAGACCCTGACAACGTAGTTCATGTCATCGCATATCTTACGGTCTTTATATAATATTAGAACATTGGAATGTTGGAAGCTCCATTGAAAACAATGGAGTGCTCCGGGCTTATAATGGCTGGTATAAGCCTGGAGCTCCAACATTCCAATGTTTCTTTGTTCACAGCTCTGGCTGTGAAAAAGGCTTCAGGGAGCCTGAGGGGATTCCAATCCCCTCACGTTTCCAAAAGGCTTTGTTTGTTTGTTAGAACATTCTGTCCTCTAGTGACAGAATGTTCTAATAGCCTTATAGCCCTTCGTAGATGGGCTATACAGCTATTAAAGTCCCTCTCCCTTGTTAAAGGCCCTCGCCTTCGGCTCGGGGCCTTTAACGCTGGAGAGGGCCTTTAATAGCCGGTATAGCCCTCTATGGCGGGCTAGAAGGCTATATTAATGCAAAATCACCTACCACAAACCAAAAGATGGAAAATTAACATAAGTGATTCTTTTCAGGACATTAGTATGTGAACGTGCCCCATAATGTGCACTTCTTCCTTGAGGAAAACCTTACACAGGATGGAGTCCCAAGAGTGTTCCTACCTTTCGAAACAGGAGAGTTGGACTTAAGCTACTCCAAAACGACTTGGGAATCCCTATTTGAGGTACTACGATCACATGGTCTAGGGCTGCCGGCTTCTGCAAGGTTTCTTGGTACAGAAGAAATCTATGGTGAACATCTAACCTGTGGGTCCTATAGTACTGAAGGTAAAGATCTGTAAAGCAACAGGCTTTTTGCAGGTTCACCCCCACCTTTTACTCCCCGGTGGACTACTAGGTACTGGTGTAATGGCTCTGATCTGCCCTGAGCCCAGCTAAACCGGGCTGAGTGCAGGTGCTCCGACCATTAAAATCGTACATGTTTAAAATCACATACATCTATATTGTCCTGTCACCAATTGGCATAGCTCAACTTATTTGTAAGTCCATAGGATATGGTACCAAGGGCACCTTAGGCCTGTAAGTTGAAGTGTCTCTCGTGGACTGCAGCACTAGTTGTGCCAGCACAACAAGGTTAAGCATGGCTTCCAGTCTTACACTGCTGACTGGAAAGGCAGATTAAAACTGCTACCACGACTTTGCCATTTAAAGTAATTGCAAATCCCAAAACCTCCCTTTTTAATATATGTAGGTCACACCTTGAAGGCATAATGAGCCCTAAGGCAGGGTGCTGTATGTTAAAAAGTGGAACATGTACTTTTACATGTTCCAGCAGTAAAAGTCCTATATTGTCGTTTTACTGAGGAAAGGCTGGTAGCCACATTCACATCTCGGCCTGCTAACTTTTGAAGGGGACTACTAAAGTGAGTACTGTAAGGTGTCAGAAGAGTCAGTGCATAAAATCTGATTTAATGGTTAAATCAAATGTAATGTCACTGGTGGTCGAAGTGCAACTTTAGAAGTTGCCACTTTAGTTGCTCAAAATTTCCAGTGCCGGTTTACTGTTGTACATGGGGGTCTGTCATGCAGAGAACGTTCTGCTCTCCTAGGAAGACGTGCTAACAACTCCCAGGAAAGGAGACAGTAGAAGCCTGCACTGGAGAAATGTGTTACCTGCTTTATTCAGGAAGCCACACGGGTGTTGGTCCAAAGGATGAGATTCAAAAGGAGAAGCCACTTTGAAAGGCAAATGGGTAACACTTGGAAGAAAGGCTGGCACTAGGGACAGGGGAGGGGAACCCTGCTGCCAAACAGTTTATTCAGGGGCATGTAGCCCCCTTGGCAGCCGCACTTATGTGTTGGGCTAGCAAGCTCTGGACCCCAAGAACGGGGTTCTGCCATATTGTCAATGGGCAGAATGGTGATCTTACAATATCCAAATGCCACGCTTCACATGAAGTGGTCATCAGGAGAGAGGGAACCTGGTAACCCATTGGGTATCTACCATATTCTACCCTGAGAGCATTTTCTGAGCATAAAAAGGGCATTATGAACTCAGATCTCAACAGGACTGGAAGAAGGACCGAAGAAAGACTGCCTTACTGCACTGTGGAACCAGCCAGGAGAGGCTTCACTGAGGTGGACTGCACCTGCTAAACTTGGTGGCTCGCAAGAAGAAGGGACTTTGCCTGCTGTGTCTTGCTCATGGAGGAGTCATCTCTTGTGCGCATCTGAAGCAAGAGACTCCAAGGGTCAGTTGGCTCATCTCGTTTGCACGAAAGGACTGAAAAAGCCTGCTGGGGCAAGTTGGTAGCCCAGAATTTTCAGAGAGTTGCCAACTGCTGCGGTGCACTCCAAAGACCAGAATCGACACTCAATGTTGCGCCTGAGCCCGTTGAAACCCGGAGAGTCAGAGTGCTGCTTTGTCACCCAGAAGACAAGTTATCGCCCAGGGAAGGATTTGGCTGTGTCTGCGATTCCGGGCGAGTGGTAGTGCAGTGGCGACTGGACTTTTGCCAGGCCAGAGAGGTCTTCGATGGATGACGACCTATAGCCAGGAAAAGCCTCAGCCCCTCCGCGGACAAGAAGTAACTGCAGGAAGACCCCCCCTCAACTGCACTGAATCAGAGTCTTCAGTATCCTGTGTCCCTTGCATCAGAACCATTTCCACAGGAACCTACAGCAAAAGGATAAAAGTGGCTGGATCCGCCTGAAGACTGCTTCACCTACTGAGGTAGCTCTTTTTGAGTGGCTAACTGTTCGCCCTAAGTGGCTACCTGTCCGAGTTGGAAAACCCAAAGTAACTATTACTGACTGCAATACAACTAGCTAAAAAATGTCCTCAAAAAAGTTTCTCAGTTTCAAATTTGTTAAATTTGCTAATGCTGGCTCATTGTTGAGTAAAAAGTGCATATTTACTATACCTTAAATATTTATCTATGGAACCCTCTTTTTGGTTGTGGTGTCTAAAAATAGTCTTTTTTTAATTGAGGTCTGCTTTATTGGGCTTCTAGTGTAGTTTTTATTCAGTTATTTTGGTGCTGTACACATGCTTTACACTTGTTCCTTTGCGAAAGCCTTGCTGCTCGCCGCCGGGGCTACTCGAGGTAGAACTAGAAGGTTTAACAAATGAAACGGGTTGGTAAGTATTAAATCGTGCGGTAGCACAACCACACCATATAATACACCTCTTTTCCTCACAAAATCCCTTCTAATGGCAGACTCTTACCAGTATACAGAGTTATAGATCTTAAATAATAATTTGTTCTTGAAGTTTTATATTATGGTAAGCTTTCCTAATTAAACTATACATCTCACAGTTTTCCTGTTTGTTGGAAATGTTTTCAGTTTCCTTAAAGTGCACAAGAGGATGTTTTCGATACACTTTCTGCAACCTGCTGATCGTAGGGAAGTGAGCATACTCTCTCTGCCTGCCAGAGAGTGAAGTATTGTAGGAGGAGGGAGCAGTGCTGACACAGTTTCAACACAGAGCCAGATTAGAAATTGATTGCTGCCCACATAGTTGATTTGAGGAAGGATTTTCATCAAAGAAGGTGAGTACCTACCATGACCCAAAGTCTGACGTAAGACCCACAAGGGGCATTAAAAACATACAACAGCTGACAGAGAAATGGTATGAAACATGTTCCGCATACTTATGAATCTGTGAAACACTGCGGACCACAACATTTTGTTGGACAGGCTAGAAAAAAGGCCAAGAATAGGGACACAGTCATATCCTTGGTCCAATCCTTGCAGTAGAAAATGAAAGAAAGAAATCAGGATTCCTCAATTTCTAACCTATTCTTCTTCATCTATGTATGCGACTTGGCAGAGCAGCATCAAGTAAACTCTCAGAGATACACATCCAATGTGACAGCAGACTAACAAGTTCCTGACATCTTGTATCATGTATATATGCGGGAGAACAGCTTTACATGTGGGTATTAGGCTATTTTTCCATCTGCAGGTTATAAAATTTCACCTACAGAGGGAGCACTCAAGCACATCTCTACCTAGTAACCACTAAAAGTTCAACCTTGGGCTGGTTGTCTTCATCAATTACAGACGGATCCATCGTGGAGAAGTGTGGCTCAATGATTAGAGTGGCAGACCCTGATGCAGAGGTCTGGCCCGGGACCAGGGTTCAATTCCCCGCCTCAGCGGGTCTTGGGCTCAAAATTCCACGGACCTGATAATTCTCGCCTCGGTGCCTATTCCAATCATGGAGTCCCACTCTGCAACTCTGGGCAATAGCTTGCTTAATCTCTACAACGCTAAGGATGCCTGGCCTCCACCTTGGGGGTGCCCAGGAGTGGACGCCTCACAGGGAAAGCCAGGATGGGTTCCACAGCGGTATTCGTACAAGCGCCTTGAGACCCTTGCGGGTGAGTAGTGCGCTATACAAGTATCAATTTACATTTACAAGGTACCCTGGTCTTCAAGTTGTCCAGCATGGTACCGTATTCCAAAAGACCTGCAGAGAATATTCCAGAAAATATTCCATGCGTGGTGATCAGAAGCCACCTAGATGAGCTTTAGGACGCTATTAAGAAATGCTTTATAAACAACGGGCCTTACAGATTCTAAGGGACAGCAATCACAGATCAGATCTACACTGGTCTGAAGAAGCAAAAGGTTGTATAGTGTTTGGAATAAGTAATTGATTAATCATTTAGTCCAGAGGGTAAAATATTCTTACTATTACTGCAAAAGGTTGTATGACATGGTGGGAAAAATGTGTAAATTTCACAGAAGAGGGTCTGTATCGTTCAAAAGGATTTATATATAGGGAGAACAGGATTTTGTAACTAATAACAGTTATTGAGTTTTAATTAAGTGATGAACCATAAATATAGAGGGATACTCTCTTCTCTGGGGGATATTTGTATTTAAGAGGCCTGTCCGCCATTTATAGAATCCATGGCCAGTATGAGGTGAAGAATATTAGCCAGTTTCCAAGATAGTTTGACTGGTCCACCCGGTGTGTTTTATTAGCGTTATAGAGCGATGCGATAGTTCGCAAAGCGAAAGAGGTTCAACCCAACGTCACTGTAAAGCACGGACGCAGTTGCTTGGAAAGCGTTGGTGGGGTTCTACTACATTTGACTCACAGGGAAGCCTAGAGTGTTACTATCTGTAGTTTCTACAGATAGTAATCTCAAGTGTACTCCACAGAACAGCAACCTACACAGAACAGAGATTTATTCAATTCGCGCGAGAAAAGAAAAAAACATGAAGATCCCACCCACTTTCAAATTACGAAATATACATGGTCAATGAAAATTAATTAACTCACTATCACTGGGAAAGATATTTGAGAGCTCCCAGATGGGATCCGGAAGCAACTTAGGGGTTCACTATATTTGTAGTAAACAGGTTTGCATTGTGAGGAATATCTGTGTGTAGAAATTTGATTTGTGAAGAAGAGTGGAGGGGATCATTTTCCCCAATAGGTATTTGAAGGTTTCATTTAGGTGCACTTTTCACAGAATTTCTCTCTGCATGGCATGGAGTATGTGCAAGGTTCGTAAAGAGGAGAGGTGTGAGAGAATAACGAGGAATATTCTGTACCCAGTGAAGGCTTTGTAATGATAGTACAACAATGAATGCCTGGTATGTGTTGCTACTCAGCTCCTTGTGACAAAATATTTGCACTTACAAGGTATAACCAAATTAAATTTACAGGAAAAGGTAAAGGTACTTAGTGCCTGGAAGGTACTAATAAAATGTCCTCAAGCATGACATGATAGGCTGCTCTGATGCTAAAAAAAATATTTTGGCTGTACTCTCAGGTGCCATTCACAGGAATTAAGGTTTTTCGAAAGTTACTTCCCTGCTTATGAAGGTGTTTGTGAAAAAGTATAAATTTAGCTACCCCTTTCCCATCCGAACTGGTATGAGAGGTGAAAGCTGAAGGTACCAATAGTTACCAATTTAAGGTTGTATTCTTTGTAGTGCAATGGTTATAGCACAGTCTCAAGCATGAGAAGCAAGCAGAGAAAAACTGCTCTTCTGCAGATCTAGCTGTAGAGGTTCTTCAGGGCTTCTAGCCGGAAAGATTTGCAGCTTATTTGTAGAAGCAGCGGGGGTCAGGACTAGGCCCCTCCAACTACCAACAGGTGAGCTGCATCGGATGAGACCCCTTTCCTGGGATTCCTATCCCAAAGGACATCCAAGCGATGGACCACATAAGGAGAGTAATTATATAGATGAATCAATCACCTGGTGAGCCCCTGGTATATAAACACACCGATCAGTGAGTGGTCTGATGAGGACATGTGACCTCAGCAACCAAAACCAATGATAGAAGTATTTTGGGCAGCGGTGGGACTAATGTAATCTGCTTTATTAAAAAAAAGGATATTAGCTTAGCTACATGGCTTTGATTTTTGGAGATGGCAGGCAGTGTAGAGGAGCGAAGCTAACCAACGGGTAAGTGATTGGAGAGCTGGAGAAGGGGCACCAGACTGAAGCACAAAGTCCATGAAGAGTGGATTCAAGACAACAGGTGAAAAAGGCTTGGCATTAACAGAAGCAGGTAAGGCTACTCAGTGTTTGTGGAGAAGAAAAAAATAAACTGGATGCGCTGGACTAGTGGGTCTGAATTTGGTGTTTCTTGGCAGGGGGGGCGGAGTTAGGGGTCGGAGGGGTTGGCCGAGGTGAACATTACATGATTTCAATACTCTATTCCCCTTTGGTCTAGACGATTAACGAGCAGGTGATTGTAACTCTGGACTATTAAATTATGCATGGGTAAGGGCATAGCACGCATGAAGCAAATAGCGGTGTTCCCGTAGCGTGTGGGGTGGGGAGAGAGAGTCGCAGACAGGTCACATGCAAGCACACAAATAAAGCAGAGCTCGTTAAGAGCAGCCCCAACAGTACACATGGAGATGGGGCAGGGGTCATGTGCCCAAAGGCAAGTAGCTGGTAAAGACCTCCAACAAACATCTATACGGTAGAGATGGGTGCAATAACCAGGCACAGAGCAGTGCACACAAAGGGCAAAAAGCTCCTGATGTGTAGTCCCAACTATGAGAAGTAGCTGTGTGGCGGGGGTTGGGGGGGAATAGTGGTGGTGGAAGGGAAAGATTTTTGAGGGAACGGCGAGGAAATGGGTGGGAGGGAAAAGGGAGGAACAAAGAGGCCCACACAGGGCAGAAAAGTCAGAAAAATGACCCACTCATATGCAGGGGATTTTGAGGGTAGGGGTGCCCGATTGGCCACATGGATCTTATGTTAGGGAGCATCTAAAGAGGGCGTATATGGAGTGACGGGAAGGGGGCAGGGGTACGGAGCAGATCAAACAAGGAGGAGTGGGCTAATACACAGAACCCCCAGTTATGCTGACAGAGAGCGCACCAGAGAGGACACATCAGGAGGGTGTCGGGGGATGAATGAGGGTACGGTGAAAAAAGGCAGGGCAGTCAAAGAAACAGCACCTGCAGATAACACTATCAGTTAAAGTCTGAATAATAATCCCAGCATATTTGGGAGAGAAGGGGGGGGGGGGGGGGTCAAAGGTTTTCCTCCCCGAAGAGTAGGGAGAACTTAAACATGAAGTGCGGCACCCGCCCCACACTGGGTACTGCGGATGCACTGGTGAATAGATTGTAATTGTATGAAATCACCTGAGCTAGGGAAGGAGTTAAAAGCGTGATCTGTGCTTTTATGACTTAATTGTTTCCAGTTATTTTTTTTTGTTGGAAGATAGAGAAGCTATGGGGAAATTTCATCTCTATGACAATGGTGATTTGGGAAAAGTTCATAGTTTTTCTTCTTGCTGGAACTTTTTAGTCAGAAGAATAGATATTCTCGCTCTGGTCTATACGTTACACAGCAAGGGGATAGGACTCAATCGGAGAAATTGGATGGCACAAAGCTGGAGTTACTCCATTGCCATTATATCAAAACTCAGAACCACCCATAAAGTTAGCGGAACCAGATCCTGAGCTACTTTCCTCGAGGTAAACCTCATGTGGGGGCCAGGCATCTCTCCTCAGAAAGAAGCACCTCTCTCCAGCACCATTAGCCTTCACAAGTGGGCAACAACCTTCCTAACATGGGTCTAAATCCACCTGCTGTAGATAGAAGAATGCAATGCGTCACAACATTGTAGGCCTACCATAATTCAAAGGAGAAAGCATTACACAAAGCAAAATGCAAAAAACCAAAACCCAGTCGAAGTCTGGAGATCAAACCATAAACAGTTTGTAAAAGAAAAACACCACAAACACATGGGTTAGAAAAACTTAGCAGCACTGCTCCTAATCAAAGATTTCTGAAATATGTCCCCATGACACCTGGAGTGTATTGGGAATGCATGTATGATGTGAATATGGCATCTACCGATATCTTAGAACAGTTGTGAATGGGTGGGACATTACTGCCCACGGGCGCCATTCATTGGAATCACTGGATCTTTAAACAGTTAAAGCGGAATATGTGTGGAGAACAACGTGCCATTACTTATTTGATAGACTGCAGAGGAAAAATGGCAAACCAGCCCTGTGACCTGCAGTCACACAGAAAATAAGGCAGATGTTCAACCCAGTCAGCTGTCTGATCCTTAAAGAGGTGGCCTTAAACGAAGGTCGTTGCTGTGCATTTTCTAGCTCGGAGATAACACTTGCAATTTTGAGCATCTACTAAACTGATAAGGAAAGTGTCCAATAATTCACATGCGGACGCCATCAACCAAAGCATTCACTCAACCCAAAGTGGTGCAGCACTAATGTAAACTATAGCTTTTCATACAGAGTCTGAAAACATTAGTGGAGAAGAACCCTTCAAAGTGGATGGTTCCTTGTGAACAACCATCAATAGAGCTCGAGCTTCCACCTACCCTACGCAGCACTTACCCAGAAGTCCAGGTTGTACTTCATGTTCCTGAAGAGGCCGCCCACCATCGCAGCCAGGTGGATGACATGGGTAGGTTTGTGCTTGTCGAACAGTGCCTTGGTTTCTGCTGCGTTTCTGGTGATATACAAAAGATAGGATAGTCAGACTAGTAGTCATCAGAAACGCTTGTGTCCCACTTACATTACAAGAATTCACGGCCTCTCCTAGGCCCTCTCTTACAGCAGTTACACAATCTCAAGTAATGACCAGAGGCCTGTGAGGTTTCCAAAGTTTGGTCAATTCATCCTGCGAGGGGATTATCTTCAAAGGAATGTACCACGGCCTGGGGCATGCAACCGAAGAGCTTGGGAAGCCCTGCAAATTCTCAATATGCGACTATGGCCTAGCTTCCCCAAAAGCAATTATTGATTCACAGCTTTTGTAACCTCTGCTTGTGAGGCACACTGGCTTGTGCAAGGTGCTCTGCAGAAATTACAGTGATTTAGTACAACATATGCAGCCACGTGAAGGATGACAAAAGACACAAATTACTGCACAACAGCCCGGGCACATGGACCAGATTATCATACCCCGCAATAGGAGTTTGAATTTCATACCCAAGTCTAGGGGTTAAAATTAATGATGCAATCAGACAATGGATTTATTTTCTTATTGAGCAGCATTTGCTCATAAGTGTTTCACATAGTAGAAAGTACTGTAAAGAGATCAGTAACATGGGATGTTTGCCATAGTTTAGTTTCATTAGTTGTTGATTGCAATTGTATAGGAACACAATTAACTAATATATAAATAAAGTTAATACATATCTCACTAACAGAAGACTACAGGCTGAATATAAACATTTTTACAACATAAAGGGGATAGTAATGATCCAATTTTGGAGTAGCAAAATCGGACTTTTCTAATCTATTTTCAGCTCTCCTAATGCGGGAGTAGCACCTGTATGGTCCCGGACGTTCCATTGCACAGGGCCAAGAAGATGGAAGTGCCGGACATTTGAGATGGCACCAGGTGGGTTACATTTTGCTAGATGGTTGAGGCTGATGGACTATAGGTAAGATAAACTTGTGTATTGTCCACATACTGATGTTGTAGGGTTTCTGGGTTATTGAGAAGAACACCCAGAGATTTCTATGCACATAATAAAGGGAGGTCAAGTACAGAACATAGTGAGAACCCCTGTGACGGCAACCGCGCTACAAAATAAATTGCCAGTTTTATTCTCCGATACCAGGTTAGTCAGATAAGAGGTGAGCCGTTTGAGAGTACTCATTAGGAGGGAATGATCCACAGTATCAAACGCTGCAGAGAGTTTAAGAAGCACAAGGAGACAAGAGGTGCTAGAGACGAGGATATGAAATGTTTCAGCTACTACCGGGAGAAGGGCGGTTTCAGTGCAACCTCCTAGTCTAAACCCTAGACTTTGTCAAAAAATTCACTTTGAGCGATAAGCTGTGCAAGTTACATACTGTTGCAGACCTCTAGAACTTTTGCCAAAAGGGCAGCACTAAGGCAGGACACAAATTAAAGAGGTCAGCTTTATCTGCGGTTTTTTCAGTAGAGTGGCGAGTTGCCCTATTTCAGGGCTGTCAAGTAACAGTCTGAGGGTGGGTGGAAGGGAGGGGAAGAGGTTCGCTAACTGGGTAAAAAGGCAGAAGTTGGTATATTGGCTATTTCGCAATGTACTCCAGACCCAAGTCAAAAAAAAGATTAGAAAGCTTAACTTTTGCAAACATTTTTAAAGGACCATTTTCTGAAAGAGCCAAATAGAAGTGATCTGTCTTGGCTTTGCATGCAAGGTTCTTAGAGGAGTCTTGGAGGTGGGGGTTAAAGTTTAATGGTGCTGACTTTAGCAAAGTCCTTGCAAAATTCTTCGGCAGCAGGAGTCTGAAATTTAGGAAGGGGAAATTTGTTGACTGCCTTAATGTTAAGGAATAGTTCTGGGAGATTTTTGGTTGTGTTGATCAGGGCTTTAATGCAGCTGGTCTTACGCTTGAGGGTATTTTCCATGTAATTTCTCCTGGAAGCCATATGGAGTTGGATGAGAAATCATCTGTTTCCACATGTTTTCCAGAATTTATAATGACCTTCTTCAAAGAGTGCTTATCTCTTCTCTGTACCGCTCTCCTCCTGGTGATTCCCCTATTTCCATCTGCCGTTCCCCCTTCTCTTTTCCTCCCATAGGAACATTCGTCCTAGTGGAATCTTGGTGTGAAGCTCACCGTAGAATGTTGGAGTGCTTCACTTGTGAGCCGGTTGTTAGAGGATCTATGTCCAATAAACGTCTTCTCCTCTTCACCCTGTGTGAGGCGTTTACTTAACAGAGATTTTTTGAGAATCTGAATATTGAAGCCTTTTTCCTTTCTATTTGAGAGTACCAACATTGTTGAGGACTTCTAATAAACAATTATGAGGGTTACTAGTGAATTTCTTATTTTTTTGAACAACGTTTTCATGTGACTGTGGACTATCGAGAACGGAATCAAATGATGATCCAAACAGTGTACAGGAACTAGTTACCCAGGAACACCAACCTTAGGGTTTACAAGATCCAGGTGAGAACCTCTGGTGTGCAAATCCTTAATCCAGTGTTGTGTTCCAAAGAATCGTAAAGAGAGACATTGACTACAGTGTCATTGGGGTCAAACCACTAGAGGCTGAAATCATCTAGTAACATTTTAGTACCAAATAAAATAAATTGAAGAGTTTGACTGTCATTGGGAGGATGGTAGATCACATTTAATCTTGTGAGAGAAATGCTTCGATCTGAATTATTATCAGTGATCATGTATTACTTAATAATTTCTCCAGGTTTGCCCTCACAATCAAGTTGTATAAGGGAATCATTGTTCAGGAGAATAAGATCCATGATATTGTGTGATGTGTTAATGACCTATGTCACTATGAGGACAAGAACATCTAAATCATGGTTGACAATATTATCAACAATTTCCAGTCTGTGTTTTACTGCAGATCCACAGGGACGTAAACAACAACACTAAGTTGAAGTTACCATTTTACCAAATAACATAGCTTACGGTTCTACTAGGATCTGGAAAAGGTTATGATCCACCTCTAAAAAGGGGCCAAAACTTCACAGGAAACCTTTAGCCCTTTTCAGCTGGAAGAGACGTGTTGGAGAGTTTCGTTAGGTGTTGAGACCTCATCGAAGCCAGGAGAAGAATTGATTGAATCTGAAGTAGGAGGACGACTATTGCATCTTTCAAGAAGAGAATTAACATCTTTCCAGATTAGGAATTGTTAGCATTATGGGTTTTTTTCTCTTCTGGGCATCTCCCTTTTAGCATACACATTTTAATCATTTACATGTGAAAATGTACAATTAATGTGGAATGTATATTTGTTTTGTTTCATTTTTCTTTGCAACATGATCATCAAGTCAGCTTGAGTATATTCATAGTAATTAATCTGAGCTGACTGTGCTAAATAAGTTTTGTTTAGTTGTGAACAAAGTTTTTTTTTTGTTTAACTTTAGCATTTTCACAGAATAGCAAACATGGTCATGAAACATTGACTTATATCTAGTTACATCGAAATATGTAGTGCACCATTTTTATGAACCGCCATTACAACATAGACAATCAGGGTAGAACCATTCCAGCAAAAATAAATACACTCATGTCTATAATCCGCCTCAGGCTCGGGCAAAGAGTAGTGGCGACCTCTGGTATAGCTTTATCCAAAACAGTGAAACCAAATATGCCCAGATGCCATCTGCAACCCAATGTATATACCTGCATACTGTAACCCTGGAGGTCATCGTATATGCCAGCGCGGTCTACCCCAACCCTGTAGGTACAATGCCTTGTTCTTGCTGAGCGACAGGGTCAGCTTGCTGTGCAATCAAGTACTTTCTAAACAGAACCCAGATGTCTTTGGATCTGGAGACAGGAGGGGTTGTGGTTGCATATAATTCACTTTTCATAGAGCATGAGGCTAAACTAGACAGCCAACTTTTCATAGATGGAGCAGCCTTCCCACCCCAATGAACGGCATCCTCACTTTTAGCTAGCAACAGGCAGATGGCAACAAATCTGCAGATCTTGGGGGGTAATTGCACCACATATCCCTGCAGAGCTATTTCAGGCAGGGGTATCATTGGAACGTTTACCATATTGCTTATAGTGTTATGCACTAGCACCCAAAATGCAGCGATGAGCGGGCAGGTCCATGCCAAATGGGCGAAGTCTGCCCCGGGGGCATTGCGTTTCGGGCAATGGTGAGGCCTAACCGTGTCTATCCTGTTTACTCTAGCCGGAGTTATATATGGTCTATGTAAAAATTTAAAGTGTATTAATTTATGACGACTGTTAATTGAAACGGTTTTGGTGACTGATCAGCAAAAAGACCATTGTTCATCTGAGATTGGGGAGCCTAAATCTTCTTCCCATGCATTACGCAGTCTATCATCGTTCACTGGAATGATATCTGCATATGCTTTGTAAAGCTCAAGTGTACTCCTCGAATGACGGGGGTTCAAGCAGAAAGTTAGGGTCGATAGAATGCAATGCAGAGCGCAATCTCATGAGAACAAATGTATCCATGAATGTTGTCTCGGGAAATTGAGACACGTCATCCGGATAAAAAATGTGGCCACCAGGAAATAGATCTCCCATTTTGGTTATATTGAATTTGGTGCATGTGCGCTGTACAAGTGTTTCACTCGTAATAGAGAACCAATTAGCATTCGGGACTGGTAGAGCAGAGGAATAAAGGACAGAGTGCAGGTGAGACGACAACGTTTTTCCCATGCCAACTGGTCGTTGATGCCGGTTAAATGTATTTGGGGTCTCTGGGGAAACCCGTAGGCAAAACTGATGTCAGTGGGTCTGGACGGAGATATGGAATTCTGGCATCAGGGTGGTAGCACGACTGAGCAAAGCTACACTGGGCCACTAGATAATATAACT
This sequence comes from Lissotriton vulgaris, assembly GCF_964263255.1. NCBI lineage: Eukaryota > Metazoa > Chordata > Amphibia > Caudata > Salamandridae > Lissotriton > Lissotriton vulgaris. Next base: position 2,004,288,607 of record NC_141691.1, on the reverse strand, counting down.
GCATGTCTGAGACACCATATTCCCCTCTATCGCAAGGCAATGTCATGATCCGCCACTTTACCCGTGCTGTTCCGTTACCCCAAACGAGTCGTATTAGAGGAGAGCATAAAGTCACGAAAAAAGTATTTGGTAGGGGAATCAGAATATTATGAAATAAATATAAAAATGTAGGAAGTACAACCATTTTCATAAGGGCCACTTTGCCCGCCAAAGATAGTAGAAATTTGAGCCATTTATCTACCTGTTCCTCCAGGGCAGTAATGGACTGTCCATAATTCAGTTTTACGATTTGGTCAGTGTCTAAGTGGATATGTATTCCCAAATATTTAACTGAATCTGTGCACCACTCCAATGGGAAATCCAGCTTCCATCGGATTGTGCTGGTCGGAAGGGGGAAGACCACCAACTTTTGCCAATTGATGCCCTGCCCAGAATATGTACCGAAGCACAGAATTTCTCCGAGTAGAGGGTCTAGATTGGTCTGTGGGTCTCGAACGTACAATATAGTGTTATCCGCGTATAGCGATACTAACAGCGGGCCTGTGTTGAATTGCAATCCCCTGTGGAGGTGTTTCTCTTGAAAATGACGCATCAAAGGGTCCATAGCCAGAATAAATAACAGGGGTGACAATGGGCACCCTTGCCTTGTACCCCGGGAAAGAGTGAAGGGAGCACTCAGTGTACCGTTCAGTCTCAATCAGGCGGTGGGTTGGCTATACAGTAGCGCTGTAGTGGCCACAAAGCCAGCCGGCATGCCCATCCGTTGCATAATAGATATAAAGAAAGGCCATTCTAACAGAGTCGAATGCCCTTTCAGTAGCCAATAGGTCTGCAGCAGCTGGGATCTCAGAGTTTATCCTATGAAGAGTATTGAATAAGGTGCGCAAATTGAAGGCAGTGGAGCGGTGGAAAAAAAAGTCTGATTGTGCCGGCGATATTATGGATTCCATTAAGAGGGAAAGCCTAGTGGAGAGAGCCTTAGACAGTACTTTGTAGTCCAGGTTCAAAAGGGAGAACGGGCGATATGAGCCGCATAAGAGAGGATCTTTGCCAGGTTTGGGGAGGAGGATAATAACCGCCTCGCGCAGAGTAGGGGGTAAGGTCTGATTTTCTAGCGCCTCGGCGTAGACCTCCAAGAGCTGTGGAATTAATAAATCCTTGAAGGCTTTATAGAAGGCTCCAGTGAAGCCATCTAGGCCAGGAGCTGAATAGGACTTTAAGGCAGTAATGAGTGGTCAACAAAGTGTCATGTAACAATGATAACTACATGCCTTGCTTATTGTTACAGTACAAAGAACAGTCTTCCAAATCAAAACAAGTCAGAGGACATCAGGGAACCCTCTGCTAATTGTTTATCCTGAAAGATTCAATAACGACTAAATAATGTAATATAAGTTAGGCACAGGGTGTGAAGGGCTAGAGAAGAACTTTGTGCCAGGCAACAGATCGTGCAGAATCACCTCACATACTTTGGCTGAAGACGAACAGGTACGCCTTCAGCCTTCACATGATGCGCTCGTCAGCCCAGCTGCCAGCACAAGACAATAGGAGACTATATTGAAGCTAAAGCCTTATTGCTCAAACCGGTATCCAGGTGTGAATCATCTCAGACTCAAATTAGCTGTTCCTTTTGGTGCTAAGATTAACTTAGTAAACAGAAGGATGGTTATAAAGTTATACAGCAAATATTTTGGAGCATTTTTGTTCCTGCTTTTGGTAAATGTTGGAGCTACTATTCTGTTTATCCTTATTGTAGTTGCAATTCATATAGCGTACACTAGTACAGGATTTTGATTTTTAAATAAAATATTTAAAATACATATTTCCCAGTGTTCATTACTGAGCTAATTCCTTAATGATAGACGGTTTAGAATCTACAATCTATTTCTTTGAAGTCTTATAGAACTGGTCCTTACCTGAAATACATCTCACTCAATCTTCCTAAGTGGGCTAGGGAGTAGTTGTAGTCCAACTGGTTTTCTGTTTTGGGTTGACACACTGACTAAGTCCTTAGTGTGTGGAAAATTAATACGGTTTGGTAAACATTATCTGCGCCATCTTGCTTTCTCTCCCGATGCCACACTCTTGGTCGTGCACTCCCGCCATTTTAGGTACCTTGGTCAGAACCACCCTCTACACGCCACTGACCCCCAGCACGGCTCTTCGCCCTCACAAACACCACCCACGCACTGGTCACCCCCGCTCTCTCATGCATGGGCCATCAACCCTCCCCATCCACGCAGCTCTGCCTCGAAACCCCATCCTGTTCCCAGCGCGACACTTCCCTCCATCCCTTTCATGGTCCCGGATCCCTTGATAAACACCCCTCTTTCCTTTGTGCCCGTTTGTCTTCCTCGTTCCCAGGCCGCCACCTGGCCCTGCGGATACTGTTATTGCCCCCCTCTCCTGTACAGTAGGAAGTTTCCCTCATCAAAGGATCCAAGAGTTGATCAAACCCCCCACCCCATGAGATCCGATCAACCTCACACATTCCGTGAATCGGTGGAACGTCCAGCTGCGCGACAATCATCACCTATTGTGACCGGGGTGGGGACTTCACTGTAAATGTGTGTGGGAACGGGCCTGAAGCGGGGATTCCGAGGATGTCTTTCCATACATCAAAGGGTTGACAGAGATGTGTTTTATGCAATAAAGTAATAAACTTGTGTATAAGAGGCCAGGCCTCCGAGATGCAGTTAGAGCACCTCGTGACGATACTTGCTGTCCGAACTGATGTGTTTCTCCTCCGGAGAGAATAAACTTCTGTTTCCTGCCTTCCAGTCTCCAGCGCCTGTCTCTTTGTTTGGTAAACTTAAGTGGGTATAGAGGCGGCTAACGCCGGGCAACTTCGGAAAAGGTCTCCCGCCTGAACCTTTTTCAACAAGTGCCAAGTTGTCTAGAAAACAAAAATCTGGGCCGTGTGCTAGAATATGATCTAAGAAACAAATCAGATGGGTGCTCTATAGGGCAAAGGCTCATGGGTATTTTTCGAATACTGCTTTAAGTATTTTTATTGTCTTGTGTGAGGGTGCTGAGAGAGTGCAAGATGGGTTACATGAAGATTGGATACAAAATATTAAATTTGAGAGAACAAATTGGCTAAGAGGTCAGGTTTATCAGAAAGGTGTCAGATATGGGGTTACAATTGATGTGAGCTTTGCTAGTGGTCATATCAGACATGGCAGGATTAACATTGGAGGTGTCAGATGCGAGAGGTAACCCCAAGATACTCCCATTATTAGGGGGCTCCCATATTCAAGTAGGTTGGGAGAACTGGAATGCATCTTGAGTGCCTGGTGGGTTCCTGAGTTCTAGATTCTTCTATTTGGACCAAATTCTCCAGACTGGGTTCCAAAGTACCACTGACATGGTTAACAGTTGGTGGATATTTGGACAATACAATTCCACAGGATCAAGGGAGGTGGAATTAACAGAGGTGTTCTAGGAGGTTGAAGGAAAAGATAATGCCATACTAATAGGAGGGGAAGCAGAATTCAGAAGGACATTTTTGATTAGTGGTATGGAAAGCTCATCCTCTCCCTCACCAAAGAACCCACCACCGCCAAACTCAACTTCCAGAAAGGAATGCAAGGCGTCGCAGTCTGGATGACCAACAGCTGCCTGAAGCTCAACGTTGAGAAGACAGAAGTCCTCGTCCTCGGAACCACCCCTTCAGCATGGGACAACACCTGGTGGCCCACCGCCCTCGGAAGCCCACCTACCCCATCAGACCATGCCATATTCCTCGGCATCTTGCTCGACGCATCACTCACCATGAACCGACAAGTCAACACCCTCACCTCCAACTGTTTCAACACCTTCAAATGGATTCCCCCCCCTGAGTCAAGGAAGACGGTTACCCAAGCACTCATTACCAGCAGACTGGACTATGGAAATGCACTGTACGCCGGCATCAACAAGTCCCTACTCCGCAAACTCCAGACCATACAGAAAACCATTGCTAGACTCATCCTCGGCCTCCCCTGGCACAAACACATCAGCCAACCCATACGAGGACTCCACTGGTTCCCCGTGGAGAAGAGTCACCTTCATGATCTTCACTCACGTCTACAAATGTCTACACAACATCGGACCCAAATACCTCAATGGCAGAATCAACTTCCATGTACCCAAAAGAAACCTTCGATCGTCCAACCTCGCACTGGCCGAAACCCAACGGATCCACAGAGCCAGAGAGGGCGGAAGATCCTTCTCTCACATTGCAGCCAAGACCTGGAACGAGTTCCCGGCAGACCTCAGACGCGCCCCCTCACTGAACTCCTTCAGAAAGACCCTCAAGACCTGGCTCTTCGGCTAGACAGATCTGCTCACCCCCTTCTGTGCATTGAGACCCTCATGGGTGAGTAGCACACTTACAATTCTCCTGATTGATGATTGACTGAAGGTTACATGCCTGCTGACAGGAGAGGCAGGTACATGAGTCATAGGCATATACATTCTATTTGAAGAAAAGAGAAGAGCATTCTAATGAAGTAGAAAGGGGATGGGAGAGAGGGAGAGGTAGGCTATTTATATGATGAAGTGATGTTGGGAATGTAAGAGGAGCAGAAATGGAAGGTTGCAGAGGTAGCTGTTTATCAAGAGTTTTGGATGTCACTGACTGTCAAGTAAAAGAGTTGGAGGACCGTGAAAGTGAGGAGTAGGGTGGTGGGGGGCAGGTGAGGATCTTCCCAGCCTCAATAAGTGTTGACAAGTAAGGATAAATAAGCGTAATAAGATTTTGTCTGAATTGAATAATAACTTTCTCTTCGTTATAAACCGGTATGGAAAGCAATCTTTTACGAGTGGTGAAGGTTCAATCCATATTTTACGGCCATCAAATTTCTCAAGACACCAGAAACATTAAGCTCCTAAGTGAAAGGTTCTGACCAGTATGCAGTTTTGTCAGTGAAAAGGATAAGCTTGAATTTTTAGCTTCCCCTTGCAATTTGAAGTGGTATTGGTTGACAAAAATTGTTTCAGGGTGTTTGCTTATACTCTAGTCTTTGCGCGTTTTCATAGAAGATTTTGAAAAATTCGGTTGGCAGGTTTTGTAGGCCATCTTAACCAAGTGATTGGACAGTGGGGTAGCACTAAGAGAAATCATGCTGGGAGGAAGGATTGGTTACAAATTAAAAAGGACTCTAAATAAGAGCCAAGGGTGGGACGTACTCAATGCATCAAGAAAGTACTAACAGTAGGATTAACAAGAAGAAGCTTGATCCCAGACAATGTGATAAGTCAGAAAGTAGGAACAGAGAGTAAAGAAGGAGACAAGGCTGGCAGTGTGTTGGGAAGTAACATTAGTCAAGTGCTCTACATTAGTAAAAGCACAGCAAGCCAGTGAAGTAACACAATGAAGCCTTAAAAAGAAAAGCATGGGGTGCGGTATAAAAAAGCAGTAACGCTTCTATCGTGAACGCAGACAAGCCAGTAGAACAGACTTGCAGGTCTACCTAAAGACTTCCCTGAATGTCTCTGAACCCACTAAATGAGCTACATACATAGTCCCATTCAATGATCATTGAGAAGTAACCCAGAACACCATGTAGCAACTATATGCCGTTGAACTCACCTTGACCCTGGAAGCCTATACCCTTATAAACAAGGGCAGGACAGATCTAGGGTGTTGGTATTTTATTTAGAGTCATCAACCTATAGACAAAGTTGAAAATCCTTTCCTCAGATCCTGCCCTGAAAACGAGACAAATTGTGGCCTTAGTTCATACTGGTCAATTTTACTTTTCTGAAAGATTAGACACAGCTATGCCCATAAATTACCTGCCACATCATTACTAATGGACTGTCTAGTCGGGCTCCTGAAACTTTTTGCTTTCTTTTGGCTGGATGAATGTCTCGTATTCAGAGATTTAGGGTGGTGACAGAAATGTTATTCATTATGTTCTTGGTTCTGTGGGTATCTGTTTTACTACTGCACAACTGTAGAAAGTTACTAGAAATTCATAAATGCATCTGTCTGAGTTGAAACATTTGCCATCTGTCCAACAATGGGGTCTGAGTTCCATATTTAGCACAAAATCTTGTCAGATAGTTTTCAAGCTTACCAATGTGACGTGCATCTCCATTTGTGGATGCCCAAGTCTTACTGGATTACGCTCACTGTAGGCTTCGAATTATCAAGCTAATGAAGGACTCTAAAATGTGTCAAGTTATGGATGACTGGTAGGCAAATCTTGGGCTGTAGCCCTGAAATTAAGGAGGCAGATATGTTTACGATGTCACATCCTCTTATAGGAAGAATTCAAAGACAGATCACGTTACAAAAGACATGCCTACACTCTGTCAAAGATCAGTTAAAAGACGTCATACACCATCTTTGATGTTTTTCACCAAAATGTTAACGTTATTGATCTATATATATATATAAAAACAAAAGTATGAACCTTTCTGGGTCACCACCTCACAGAAGACGAGTTTAAAGACGCTATTAACTCACTCCCAAATAACAAGGCCCCGGGTGTAGACGGACTACCGGGCGAATTTTACAAGGAATACAGGGATATATTATTGCCACATCTAGCCCACATGTACGAGGAGTCGTACGAGAACGGGCTTCTCCCGGAGACTTTAAGAGAAGCATTATTGATAGCGCTCCCTAAGCCTGGAAAAGACCTTGCAAAGTGCGAATCCTACCGTCCCCTCTCCCTCATTAATATAGACGTCAAAATCTTAGCGAAAATACTAGCTACTAGGATACAATTGATACTGGGGTTCTTGGTGCTTCCAGATCAGGCGGGTTTCATACCCAGTAGATCCACAGGGCAAAACTTACGAACAATATTTACAATGTACCAAAGCCTGAACCCGGATCTGCCAGCTTCAGCTACACTTTTAGACGCAGCAAAGGCGTTTGACTCGGTGGAATGGGAGTTCATGTTCACTGTCCTGACGAGAATGGGATTCCCACCCTTAAATGGATAGCCTTACTATACACTGAGCCTAGTGCAAGAGTTCGCATTAACGGAAGCACCTCAGTTAGTATGGGCATAAGTCGCCGGACCAGACAAGGCTGCCCACTGTCCCCTATATTGTTCACACTCATTGTAGAACCACTGGCGTGTAAGATCAGACAAAAACACCCAGAGTCAGCGCTGCAGTTCTCTTTAAAAACCAAAGGAAATGATGGACGGAGCGTTGACAATACAAGCACTCACCCCCAGTCAACTGATCTGGGTTTAATCCATCACCGTTCTTTAGCCCACTCTGCCACCCCAGTTCAGACATGGCCATTTGCAAATCAGTCTGACCCTGTGCCTCATGGGAACAGTCCAGCCCGAACTGCCAAGCCATGCCTTCCCTGGACCGGAAACAAGCTACCGAGGACCGGTTTCTGGCATTCCAGCCGTCTTCAGCCCGGCTTGCTTGAATCCAGTGGCAAAGTGAGTTCTCTTTGAGGCCTATTGGGATTTCGCTTTATGCGGATGACATGGTGCTATATACCAGATATTCAGAAACAAACTTGAGCCCACTGATCAGGGAATACATCAAATATGAACATTACACTGGCCTAAGTATAAACTGGGATAAATCTGTGGTGATACTGCTGACGACAGAAACCCCACAACCCACAATTGACTACCCACTAAAATGGAAAACAGGCCCGGTGAAATATCTGGGAATATGGGTACATCGGGACCCAGAGGTAGTGCTCAAAGAAAATTACGGGGTTGCTATGTCCAAATTGTAGGACACAGTGGAAAAATGGATTAAACTCCCACTGTCGATAGCTGACAGAATAGCAATGCAGAAAATGGTAATCTTGCCCAGATTCCTGTACCTATTCTGGAATATCCCAATATGGCTCACTAACATGTTTTTCAACAGGCTGCGATCGGTGGTACAGGGCCTCACATGGGTGCGGAAGCATCCGAGGGTAGGCTGGAAGACACTCACAAGACCCTACCACTTAGGAGGGTTCGCAGCTCCTGACTTTCAACTGTATTACTATTGCGCACAAGCGCAACATGCACACTACTGGCTACAACCACACTCGCATATACCACACATCGCGGTGGAAACGGATTGTACAACCGAAAAAACTGTCGCAATACATTGCAGACCCGGTGAGCCACTACGCCAACGACACGATCCAGCCCGTCAAATGCATGTCAAGGGCGTGGCAAATACTATCAACACGAGCCCAAAAACTCCCATTATATGCTCCGGCGCTCCCACTGGCTAACCATCCCAAACGATCGGTCACATGCGAACAGCGGATTAATAGGGAACTAGGTGATCTGGGCCTCCGGACGCTGGGCTCGGTGTTTCCTCATAATAAGTTCATCTCCTTGCAAAGTCCAGCGTTGTGTGCCCATCAAACGCCACTAAAAATATTAGCCTATCATAGACTAAAAGCTGCAATTAAAGACCTGTATGTACTGTTTCCAGATGAGCCACCGACACTACAGGCCTTACAAATCCTGCTCACAGCACCAACACGAGCAAAATTGTTCACTAGACTGTATACAGCTTCCCAACATGAACAGACATGGGTTACAAATAGGTCGCTGCTAAGATGGGAAGAACAAACGGGATGACTATTTCGGAAGATGAATGGTCCTATAGTTGCTTACAAATAAGCCTACTCACATCCAACTGCAATCTGCGCTTTATACATTTTAAATTCATGCATCAAACATACTACACAACGGTCAAATTGTTTAAATACGGCCTTAGAGTAGACGACAAATGTCAGAGGTGCCAGGCACCACAAGCTGATTTCCTGCATCTGGCTTGGGCCGGTCCTGCTCTCACCGCATATTGGCAAGAGGTGATGACCGTGCTTACACATATGTTGAAGGAACATATCCCAAACTCCCCATTGGTATGCCTCTTGGGTACGCTCAGGATCAAACAGATTAGGAGACGGAAACTGTTGGCTATAACACTATTACTGGCAAAAAGACATATAGCAATAAAGTGGGGTAGCAAAAGACCACCCAGATTCAAAGATTGGATCCAAGATATGTTATATTGCAAGGAAACAATGGGGACGTATGAGGAGGAACTGCCGCAGACCTCCAGACCAAAAGATTACTGGCAACCGTTTGTGGACTACCTGCTCGAACAACAAGATGACAATGGTGAGGTATAGGGGTAGGGCGTTTTAGCGGCAATAGGTGTTGCGAGTCAGTATGTAGCTAGGGTCCAGTGACACCCAGTGTGATAGTCCGCTGGTCTTCGGTACTTTAATTTGAGTAGGTAATTCAGCTGTTCTTGGTCATTAATGTCTATGTGAATACTGCCAAACCTTTAACAAAATAGCGTGAGAACGCATGTTCAGAACCGGAATTTACTGTAAATAACAGATTATTGTAGAATGTTTATATGCAATGTATTTTGAATACTAAGTGCTGTCTGTGCTTTAAATGCTGATCTGGTGAAATAAAAAAATCAATAAAAAAAAAAAGTATGTCTGTTTGTCCTTTATGCATTACTACACCATTCATCCGATCGGCATGAAACTTTGAGAAGTTGTTGAGTACACTCCCGCGAAGGTTTCTGGCAAAAAAAAAAAAAGAAACATTTGTTAAATATCGGCCCCCCGGGGCCCTCATAATCTATATCTATATATCTATATATAAACGAATGTATGTCTGTCTGTCTGTTTGTCCTTTATGCATTACTACACCATTCATCCGATCGCCAATAAACTTTGGGAAGTTGTTGAGTACACTCCTGCGAAGGTTTCTGGCAAAAAGATTTTTTGAAAAATCAACGCAGAAGGACCCTCATAAACATTCTAATACTGAAATTGTCAGAGAATTTGCGGGCATCGGCGACAGTTATGCCCCCCAAACGGAAATCGATTTGTCGAACTTCATCTAAAGCGCGAAAGGAAAAAAGGCATTACAAGCTTCAGAAACAGACGAGCAAAGGGAAGCAAGATTGGAAACAGATAGATTATGAACTGCTCAAGCCCGCTCGAATGAAACAGGAGAGCAACGAGAGTCAAGATTGGAAACCGATCAACGGGAAGCAAAATTAGAAGCTGTTCGAACACAAACTGGTCAAGCACGTTCTTCTCAAACGAACAAGTAACGAAAATAAAGATTGTAGGCCGATCGAGTACGCACTGCTCAAGCCAGTTCTTCACAAATGAACGAGAATCAAGATTGGAAACAGATAGATTACGCACTGCTCAAACACACTCGAATGAAACATGAGAGCAGCGAGAGCAGCAACTGGCGACGGGTAAGCTAGTTGTAAATAAAATTGTGAAGAGCTGAACATGACCTTGACAGCAGATGGGGGCAGCAAACTTATTGAAATAATGTTATACGAGGGTACATTCCTCCCCATAATACAGGCTTTGTGAACTAGAGTAAAATACCTATGAGAAGGATGACACACGGAAATAGGTGGGAACCAGTACAGGGAAACTGGGAGAGAGTCCTTTTGTGGAACCCGAATGATACTGAATAATGGCTGGGATTTCAGGAGGGCCTCAGTCCTAGACTCCAGTCCTCTGCTAAAACATTTTCACTTTGAAAATTTGGATCCAACATTTACACACTTTCAATTGGGACCCCTCATAAAACTAACATTTTAAGTAACAGACACCTTCAAACGGACAAAACTCTGTAGGGAATAACAGTGCTCTAATTCATTTTCTGCGATACTGAGCCTCCAAATTCACTGATGTATTAACAGGCTGCATAAGAATTTGATCTATAATGGATATGCTTAGCTTGCAGCAATGAACTATTACTGAAGAAGCGATTCCTTATTACACCCTCGAAAGCTCTGCAGTTACCCCCTGAAACTTTCTGCCTCTTCTCTTAGCAAACCTAGGTAACACCTTTACAAATCAGCTACAGAAATTCCGCCACTGCATCTGGATTCAGGGCAAATAAAGGTACAGAAACTGTGTTTTCCTAAATGTGCAGAAAACCTTCCTGTTCATTGTTGATCTTTGCTCTGCCATAATGCTGCTATGGTTGCAAGACCCATCATACATCTGTGATGGTCTCGTGTTCACTATTCTTCTGGTTTAAAGTGGTGTGGAACGGGTTTTTAATGGTGTGAAACAGGTGTAAGCCTTTTCATTAAAAAACAAGAAAATCTACCTCTTATCCTAGGCACGCGATCGCTCAGATCTCAAGTCTTTCACCTCTTTTTAACAGGAACTTTCAGCCAGGACACCTTTTATGTCTAGGTGTCTATTTTCATGACCATGCAGATGACATCCAGACACTCTTATGCAGGGTTCTATTAATCCACACATAGTGATGAATGGAAGAAATACCACACCAGATGGACCCAGCTGGTTTTCCTGCGATAGAGACAAATACGTAAAGAGACAAGTTGAACTGCAACCCACTCTGAATAGTGATTTTGTGAACCAACCTAATAATATATTGGTTGGTTTGCAAAATCAGAATCTATTCACAAAAAGTCAGTGCACAATTTGCAACCACTTTCTGCTAATTGATACTTCGTAAAAATTGGCTCAAAATCGACACAAGCATAAATAGGATTCTTAGTGCAAGTTTATATATATATATATATATTTTTTTTTTAAACCTTTATTGATGCATTCAAAATAGTACAAGCGCCGGCCTACAACCACAGAGGCCGGCCGCAAAGTAGCAAATCAATTCAAAGCACATGCATCTATCAGCACTCCTGGCGACCTCTACGAAGAATTTGCAGCAGACGATTAAATGCATCACCAATATAATGGACATATTAAAGGTTTTGTTTTTTTCTTTTTTGAAGAGACCGTAGTGGCATTACTGTGAGAGGCGTCACACCATGCCTTAAAAAGCAGTACTTGTGCAAGTTTTTATGCCATTTTTTACACTAAAAGGCGGGTTCTTTGTGATCACTTGAGGTACTTGTTATCTTTGGATAAATGCCAATTTCTAAAGAAAAGGTAACAAAACCTAGGCATCCTTTTGGTGTAGACTCCTTTTGTAGCATCTACCAGCACACCTAGTGACTAAAAGTTGCTTCTTCAACATGTTGCGGCTTAACCCCCAGTTGCACTTTCCATCATTAAAAAACTGTGCATTTGTAATTGGTACCACAGTTAATGCTTTAATAGATTACTGTGATGCAATGTATGCACTGTCTGCTAGACTTTCTAACTACCTTCTGGACAGAGTTCAAATGGTTCAAAATGGTGCTTTAAAGACAATCGACCTGCAAAAAGACAACGTTTTCTCAGTACAACAGGCTCTGAACTGGCTCCCAAAAAAGTCGGAGTTGTCCGTAAAGTCTTATGGCTGCTCTATAAATGTTTGTATCAGCTAGCTCCGAGCTTTCTGATCTACAAAATTCATCTCCAGATAACTCGCGACTTGTGCAGTAAAAACCAGGTAAAGCTTCTGGTTTAAAAGTATAACCTCAAGTTGCAAGGGGTTTCCTCGTTCACAGTTATATATATCCACTACTTTGAAACAGGCTTCTCCTTCACATTAGGCTCTCACCCATATTTCTTAGTTTCAGGAAAAAGCTGAAAAGTTTTTTAAATTTGTCTAGTCAGTAAGAACACTTTGCTTTATGCTATGCAACCGTGAAAAATAAAGAAAGCAATAAAATGTGAGGCGTGCACGCTAGATGACATATGCATGTGCCTCAAAATGTGTTTGGGACCCTACAGAATGACAAGGCCCATTTGTTTTCAATTAACGATCAGAGATGGCTTAAGCTATTTTGATGGGCAAACAAATAAAAATATCTGATTTTAATTGTGCAGAAGTGGTTTTTTAACTAAGGAGCAGCTTTGCAGCAGTTGGACCCTCCACCAATAATAAAAAAAAAAATATGGGAAGGACTGCAGGGGAAGAGCAAGGGGGGGTGGGGCAAAAAGTAGTAGAAAAGAAAAGCCAGGTACTATGATCAGAAGGAAATGGGTGAACTTGGGAGGTGAGGATGGAAGATAAGGTAGCAACACTGAGCGCACAGGTGACAGGTGATAGAAGGGGGGGCAGCTAGCAAACACATGCATTCTCATTGAGTGCTGAAAGAAAAAGAAAAAGTAAATCTCTGAATGTGAGCAGTGGAAGAATAAAGGCCATCCAATCAAAAGAAAAATAACAAAGTATGCTCCAAGAGCGAGAGTAACTCAAGAAGAGAAAGGCACGCTATAGAATAAGAAGCAAACAAATAACAGTAACAAAAGCCAACCAATGGTAAACAATGGGAGGGCTCTGAGCCCACTATGTTTTTGTTGGTGTCTACAAGAGGCAAATCGCAAACAACAAAAACAGCTAAAAGCTGTCCAATAGGCAACACCTATAAAGTCTACCAGGCTTTGTTAAAAGCTAATTACGAGGCAACATCCCAAAACATGTCCATGAAAATGTCCGAGATGGCTTGTTCCTGAAATCTGGGAAGATAGTGATCTTAGCACAGTTAACCTTTTGTTGATGGCATTTCTAGAAGCAAAAAAATATATAATTTCTTTCACAGCACGTTTACCATTTTACCAAAAAGAAAAAAAACTTGTGCTACATTTTTGCTATTTTATCGGTTTCTTTGAGGGGATCCCACAAACCATGGATACCTTTGGAAACCCAAACAAATGGTTAAACAAGCATTTGAAATGCAATAGGTCTCGCATTTGTTAAAGTTAGAGTTCTTGGCCTGGAAAATAGCAATGTTTTTTACTTGTGTTTTATTATTTGCAGTGCAGTTATTATATTTGCATAGCACTATTACCAATGGTATAAAAAAGCAAAAGTAAACAACATTGTCGTTTTCAACGCCAACACCTCTAACTTTAACAAATGCGAGACCTATTAGAAATTAAATCGGTCTCGCATTTGTTGGAATTGAAGTTATTGGCATTATAAATATCAATTTTTATAACCTAGCCTTGTAGCAGAGTGCAGTACGATATGTGGCCATCAAAGGTCCCATGGGACCTCTTTTGATTACATATGATAGCGCACTCTGCAGAAGATATGGTAAATCCACCCTACCCAGAATGCATTGCATGCAAAACAGTATGACAAGTACATTCAAATAGCTATGTCCATGTATACAATTACTAGCTTTGAAATGTGACAAAATTATTATTATATTAATTCCGGATGAGGTTGTACTATGTGTGGAGCGGATGAAGAGAATTTTATAGAAGGTCTCATATAAATGTAAGATGTGCTAGTGAGTAAAGTAACCTCTGCCAGCCTTTCTTATGATAAAGCACGAGTCCTGCCTGAAGCGCTTTAAGAAAATAGTGCTCGGAGGCTGTAATTAAACCTAGGGAGTATAAACACATGTAACAGTGGGGTGTCCTCATGGGAGGTTACAAGAAGAGACAAGGCGGTACTAAGGAGAGACTATTAAGCCTATTGACCGATGAAAAGCCACCATTTACAATGGACACGGATAGGAGCCAATTAAAAAGATGTGCAGAAAGTGGGTGGAGCTTTATGCCCATATCCTGAATACAGCAGGTCTTGAAGAGACAGTGCAAGCAATGCCTACGTGAGACCTAAAAAGCACACATTTGGCCTGCATAATTTTTTGGGAAAAAAGTTATGAAGGGTTAAGCGTGACCTGCTCCAAACATCATAAAAAGGCCTCAGCACCTGGGTGAAAAATGATCCAGTGCTAAGGAGTTAACGTGAAAGAGACCTATTCATAAAATACTTTGTGAACCAAAAAAAATACATTAAAATGTAATCTTTTTCTAAAGAGCTCTTTATGAAGGGAAAATATAATCTCCTTTACTCGGGTGAAAAATCAAATGCATTAGAGCATTTTCTAAAAGTTGCAATTCTGCCAAGGTATATGATGGTAGAGGTACGCATATGCTTTCACAGTAATTAATCCTTCACAAAAACTAGTGGTTACCATCAGGGCATGAAGATCCCTTGGAAAATATGGAACATGCCTCAGAAGTTGCCTAATATAGAAACAAGTACGACAGACGGCATTAACCTACAGGTTTAAGGTAATGTCCTCATCTAGTATCATATCCAAGGGTATAACATGTAGAAGTGAGATCATATCCAAGGGTATAACATGTAGAAGTGAGGTGGGAACATCTCCAAAACTGGTTGTCAAAACTGGTCGGCAAAAGCGTGCCTTCCCATCGTTGGTTGTTCTTGTCCAGGATAAGTTTCATTTTGCTGCCCGTCTCGCTCCAGACCGCTTTGTGAGGATTTGGGTTTCACTTATTTAGATTTGAGACAGACAGACACTCATATTTTAGTTTCATTCGGCACACACACAAACAGCAGTTTCAAGCAAGAACATATCACATGAATCAATCCACACCCCACAACGTCACTTTAATCCACTAGACTCTATGACACTCTACTCCTCGTCACTATGCCATGCCACTCCACAACTCCAATCTAGGACACTCCACGCCATGCCACTGCACAACACTCTACTCCATGCATCTTCACTCTACTCAAAGCCACTCCACAAAACTCTACCCTCCGACACTCCACTGTATGACGTTCACTTTCAGCCATGCTGGTGTGCGACATAGCTAAAACATATGGGCAAAACCAATAGCTCTTGCAGAGGCTAGAGCCATTGGCTTTGCCAATGCTAATTTTACATATAAAGGAACCACTAATGGAAGACAGTGGTTGAGTACTGATGTTAAAAAGCTTTGCTGATATTAAAAGACAGTCGTGAATCATTCAAAGAGGCTGGGATGGTTTTTAATCTACATTTAGCTGTCAAGAAAAGATGAAAACTGTAGGTGCGTCTTTCCATCGGAGTCAACTTCCAGAAGAATCACATCGAAGATTGCGCTCATCTTCTTCAGTAGCCAAGACTAAAGTTGTTACTGTCACTCTTCTTACATACCAAGGGAGTGCTTGTAGAGCAAGTAGTAACATTGTTCAGTAAAGCATCAAACCCTGTCCCAGAAGAGTGTGGCCTCATCTGCACCTCCAATTCAAACTAGACAAAGTGCAGGAGAATTGTATTATACTAGTGTGGAACAACAAGGAGAAGGAAGAAGGGTGAAGGGAGAAGAAGAAATTTGTAAAGCGCATGGTTACTCCATCTCCGCGAGTCCCCGCGCAGGGTGAGAAGAAATGACATAGCCAGAATTTAGGACCACTTCATGCTAGCCGGAGAACAGATATGTCTTTAGCAGCTTTCGAAATTTCGCTTCAGAGCGTTCCAACTTCAGTTTTTGCAGGAGCTTATTCCAGTTCAGAGCAGCCTGGAACCTGAAAGAACGACCCCCCATTCTGGCCTTTTTAGGTCTCGGCTAGAAGCGCGCAAAGCGCATTCTCGCCGAGAACTATAGTCGTCGGCTCAGCCGACCAGAAGCGAAAGTGGAGATAAGAGATGGGCACGCGCAGCAGGATTTGGACACATGCTTGAACACGCGCTTGCTGTGCCCATCTCCAGTCTTCACTTTCGCTCGTTGGAAGCCTCCAGTTGCTCGCATCACTAAGACCGCCTCCCCAGCCTCCCCCTGCTTTCTCACGCGCACACAGACACACACAGAGAGACACACACGCACACACACACACACAGACACACACCACACACCACACTCCCCCCCCACTTCGCCCCCCCCCCCGCCGCCGCCCCGCCGCTCGTTTTATCATTACTTGTCCCCATAACTTTAGTGCAAACAATTTTGCTTCGAAAGGGAAATGGAAAATGTTGAATGCGGGCGATGTTTTAGCTGCCATGGACGCCCTGGTATAGTATGGGATACAGCCATTGAGACGATACAGCCAAACACCTCCTGATTTGCTCCTTCGCCAAGTGACCGAAAAACATCATGTGGCCCTAAACAAAACTTTGAATAATAAATACCCTTTGGCGAGAAAGGAAGTATTCTGCATTACGAGGACGACAAACTGGCGCCTAGGATACACACTGCATTACAAGTAAGTACGGCAACACGTTGCGTGTTCCTCACACACTACAGCTGGCCGCGCTCCCATGGGAGGGGGTGCTGTGCCCAGTGGCGGCATGCAACGCGATGCCACCACACCCCATGCCAAGGGCGGTGAAAACCCCAAGAGACTCCCACATCTCAGAGATATTAGCAGACCTTGGGCTTAATTGGGGGTTCGTGGGGGCTCGGAACGATGGAGGCCACCGTCTGGTACGCCCCTCACTGTGGCTCTACAGCATTAGGTGCCTTTTACAGGAGCTGAAATCTGCTCTAGAGCAGAAATGGCAGGACTACCCCCCTCCTAACTCCCCTCCCCCCCATCAATCATTTATAGCCGAGCTCTCGGCCACGGGCTCTCACGGGGCTTCCGCTAACAGAGCCCCTGAGGAGATGGAATTCCAGCGGTTTGTGACCCCGTTAAAAGAATCTCTGGAAGGTAACCTGGTTCTCGTGCTGTTGGCTTTTTTTAATGATGTGACTTGGTAGCAACATAATGTCATTCTGAGAGAGAGTAGATACATTTTGGAAAGTGATGTTAAACAAAACAGTTGGACACTCTTAAGCTGGTAATCACTGAAAGCGTTGCAAGTTTACTTATTGAAGGTTTGTTCTACAACTTCTGGCCTAGCTTGGTTAATTCATGGATTTGGGAGCCTGAAAGTGGGAGAAGCTTGTTTTTTACAGGGGCCGTTTGTGTCAGCCCGCTCGAACGCCGCAGCACCTGCTTTGTGTCTGGATTCCCTGCACAAACAGCCGGCCGATGTACTCCCCTCACCCCCCCCCCCCCCCCTTCAGCTGCTTTACATGTTAAAACCGACCTGGTTTGGGCCACTTTTCTGGCCATCTGACCCATGAGCAGGTTGGTGCCCGGGTCTGTTTTCTGTCCCACCCATTTACTGTTTCTTCACAGATATCAGCCACCCAACAGCCTCCGATTGACCCGGTCCCAGCTCAGCTGGGCTCAGTGGGCACTTATGCCATGCATCCTGAGGTCAAACTTAAGTCGCGGGCCCTGAGCTTGTACTTATGGCAGGGGTCCCTAGCTTGCACCTATGCGATGGGTCCTGCCATAAACTAATAGCACTGATATAAACAAACCTAACATGCGACTGCTCCTGCCCCAGCCCCGCCAGCCTCTCAGACAACGGCTCACCCAAGATGAGACCTCCTGCACCCCAGCCCCTCCAGCCTTTCATAGATGCCAGCTCCATCCCGTACGGCCTTTCAGAGAAACTCCTCTGTTCAGGTCCTTTTAGAGACGCTCTCTCTGCACCAACCCTCTCGCCCTTTCAGAATTGCATAAATGGCGAAAACTCCCGTAGTTCCCCACAGCCTGGTCCCGGAAACACCTGGCTAAGATAAACCCTCATGGGTGGACCATGGACTGGCAGGGACTAAACGCAACACCATGCAGGGAAATTCAGAATCTCCCGGGGAGTTTAATCTGTAAACCGAGAGGTGGGCGGGGCAGCTTAGCCTTCGCTTTCACTCTGCAGCAGGGCAGGTTCAGTGCCTACTGCTGCCAAGTCTGTGCGCCGCAGGACCCGAGGCCCAGAGACCTCACACACGCCAGCCAGGGTACGGTGCAGGGTAGAAAACCCCAAGCAGGGGACGCTCCCGACCACTGGAGTATAGCTAACGCTGGCCCCCACCCTTGTGGCTTCAACGCGCTCTTATTATCATTGCCTTAACGGTCGATGAAAAGGCGTTGTTGCTACTGGAACCTGTGACCCGTATGCAGCAGGCGCATGAACCCGTTCGGCTACACCTGCTGCTGTCAGGCTCTCTGCAGCAGAGGATTAACACACGGAGTCACCCCTCGAACTAGGATCTGAACCCCGACTTTCAAGTTACGCAGTGATGGTCACAGTAGGTGCATTGCCCCTCCCACCTATCTAGAAGAGGTGCGTTTTTGGTATATGATCTTTTTTTAAGTTTAAACGCTTGTTAAGGGAAAGTATTGAGCAGCATAGAGCCAGAGATCTGTAACCAGTAATAGTATTACCTTTAACAATAGCAATGAAGACACATATGGTGAGTACGAAATGCCATAAGAGAGAACTAGCCAATAATAATGTGACCGACACAAAATCGAATACATAATACATGCTTATTTTTGGGAGATTTTGAGTGAATAAAAAAGAAGGGTAAGGTTATATAGAAGTGGAAAAGTATCACGGATACCAGAGTATTGATTAACCAAAGGCGATCAGCAAGAGCTACCATACAACTTCTGTATAAATAACGAGATATCAATACGTAAACATAACTATTATAGCAATGTATAAGTGTAGCAGTTAATTCAGATATGTCACGGGGGCTGAAAAGTGTCGAATCTTATTGTCCCTCAGTAGTACAGGGCACATGGTTGGCTTTGGCAGGGGTTTAAGTGGGATGAAAAACCTTGGGGGTCTCTCAAAGGGGCGTGGTCAATGTAATTAAGGGTGCGCCTTAAAACACGTAAGCTAAAAAAACGTGTTTAGCACAGTGTGTCGCCGGACTTGTATTTTGCTGTTCCTGTTATTGTGTCCAGGTATATGATACAACAAGTCACTTCATACCTACAAGTCAGAACTAATGGCTTTGTCAATGGTTGTTAGTTGCATAAGATAAATAAGCAGCAACTATGGATGGTATATACTATTGAAAAAGCTTCCACTTAAAGCCCTGGTGACACCACGACAATGTTGCTGCTCCTGAGTTTCAAAAAGAGAAGGCAAATCCAGAGAGAATATGACTATCTTTAAAGGACTTCCCTTCCCCTATAACGCTCACCACGCGTACATCAATGTGCCTGCAGTCACTGAAGTCTAGAATGCAATAGGTCTCACATTTACATGAGTTTAAACTATTGGCAATGTAAATAACAATGCCCTTTATTTATGTTTTAGAAACGGAAACAAAAATAAAAGGCATTGTCATTTACAATGTCAATAGCTCAAACTCACGTAAATGCGAGCCCTATTGCATTGCAAATGCTGGTTTACTTTAGGGATTACCAACAGCCCCGTCCCACTTGATCTAAGAGACCTCCTAGGCACATACCTGGTGACCAGGTCGCTCAGGTAGGCAGGGCCAGTGTTCTGAGATATACGGTGGGAAATGCATAAGGCCTTAAACATAACTCTTTCCCTAACTGGGAGCCAGTGCAGTGAGTCCAGGGCTTTTTTTTGAAGCTGCTCTCCTAGGCTGCATAAGAACCAGCCTTGCGGCCGCATTCTGCAAGACTTGTAGTCTACCAAGACCCTTAGCTGTGGCCCCAAGATATAAGATGTTACCATAGTCAAGGCGCAAAGTAATTAAAACATGCACCATCGTCTTCCTAGCCCCTAGCGGTAGGAGGTCCAATGTTTTACTGAGTTTTTTTAGTACTCCGAAACATTTCCTGACTACCCGCCTAATATGTCCATCATATGAAAGAGTAGAGTCCATCCATATACCCAGATTTTTTGCCTCAGTGCAGGGTATGGGGGTGAAGCCCAGACTCTGAGGCCACCATTCTGACGTCCAGCTTGATGAATCACCTCCCACCACCATCACCTCGGTCTTGCTGCCATTCAGCTTCAGGCAGTTCTTATCCATCCAGGAGGCCAGATCCTGCATGCAGGCCTTGAAATTGGAGGCAGCAATCTCCGGTGCGTGGGATAAGGAGATCACCAGCTGGGTATAGTCAGCATAAGATACCACCTCTACTCCAAAACCCTGAACTAATTCCGCCAGAGGAGACATGTACAGGTTAAACAGGGTGGGACTAAGGGCAGAGCCCTGAGTAACTCCCTGATCCAGTTTAAAATCCTTGGAGTAGTATACTCCGTGTCTAACCTGAAAGCTGCGATCAACTAGAAAAGATTTCAGCCATTTCAGGGCAGGGCCCGAGATGCCTCCTTTGTTCAGACACTGTAGGAAGGTGTAATGGGCTACAGTGTCGAAGGCAGCACTAAGGTCAAGCATAATTAAGGCCATGGTATGCCCCGCATCAGCCCCCTGTCTGATGGTTTCCATGGCACGCAACAGGGCGGTTTCTGTAGAATGCCCTGCCCGAAAGCCAGATTGTGATGGATGGAGGAGATTAGCATCTTCCAGATGCGTCATCAGTTGGCGATTAGCCACCTTCTCCGCCACTTTTGCCAAAAATGGCAAAAGCGAGATGGGGTGCAGATTCTCTAGTTTATCGTGACTGATATTTGGCTTCTTCCTGACCGGGAGAACTATGGCTCGTTTCCAGTTCCCTGGCAGTGTGCGTCTACTGAACGAGACATCTAACACATGACTAATAAAAGGCTCCAGGGTATCCCAGCTTTTCCCCAGTGTGCCAGCACAATATGAAATATAGCAGGGAAAACAGGTTTTATGCAAATTATGTCAGCCCAACGTGTAGCATCCATAATAGATGTATGTTTTTTGGGAAAGTAAGTACAGTTAATACACAGTAATAAAGAAAATAAGAAAGAAAGGTACTTACGTTAGGTCAGCATCTTTGGAGGAGAGAAAGATCCATTCCTCATCCGGCCGACCTTCCCCCTCAGCCACCACTGTCTCTATGGCTTTTCCCACCAGCCCAGATCCACCAGTCACAAGAATGCGCTTGGACTTCACTTCTGTGGTGGCAGCCATGACTATCAAAAAATAGTACAGTTCAATTACCTTTCCACAAACTGTGCACATGAATCTAAAAATCATACAAGATTTTACAGCTGGTGCAAAGCAATTTAGCATTTCTTGGGTCAAATCCTACCAGACAGCCCAGCTGTCTAGTTTCCCAACAACATCTTGGGACCATTCTGAAAGCTTCAATGGGAATGTCTCCCACCCATTGCTAAAGTTCGCTTTAAAGATTTTTAACTTACATTTTCTTGCTTTCCATTTGCTAGCTTCATATGTTTTAGGATGTCCAGCTCAAGTTAGTCCCTCCCATAGAGCATAGTCTATTTACCGTATTCTTCCACGGTTCGCTATCTGTAAACAGGCCTTTAAATCTTGTTTTTATCTGGTTACATTTGCTGTACATTCAAAGACGGAGGTCAAACTTTTTTTCCTCAGACTTCAAAGCGAGAGGATTTATGTAACAATCCTCCTGGATACTCATGTGAGAACAGAGGCTGTAGGATGTTATTTTTTCCAGCACACAACAAAATGTAAAGGTCTGTAAATGAAGTGAGCAAGTATTTCAGAATACATCAGATTTAGGAAAGCAAAAATGAAGCACTTCTTTTGTAATTCTAAAGTCTGGCAGAAGCAAATATTTCAATATGATCAAAACAAATCAATACACTTGATGATGCCGTTTTCATACATTATCGTTTGTGTGCTGTATCGTTTTATCAGTAAAGCTGCATGTCTGTACAAATGTAATGGTCATTTCAATTCGAAATATGTTGTCTGTAATGGCAGCGCGCCACCAAACCATGCATACTCCAATGTACCTCAGTTTACTCTACAGCACTCTAGTCCACGACACACACTACTCCCATCTGCGCTCTTCCACTCCATGCTATGCCACTCTACTCCATTCTACGCCTGCCACTCCATGCTATGCCGCTCTACTCCATTCTACGCCTGCCACTCCATGCTAAGCCACTCTACTCCATTCTACGCCTGCCACTCCATGCTATGCCACTCTACTCCATTCTACGCCTGCCACTCCATGCTATGCCACTCTACTCCATTCTACGCCTGCCACTCCATGCTATGCCACTCTACTCCATTTTATGCCTGCCACTCCATGCTATGCCACTCTACTCCATTGTATGCCTCCCACTCCATGCTATGCCACTCTACTCCATTTTATGTCTGCCACTCCATGCTATGCCACTCTACTCCATTCTACGGCTGCCACTCCATGCTATGCCATTCTACGCCTTCCACTCGACTCCATTTTACGCCTGCCACTCCATGCTATGCCACTCTACTCCATTCTACGCCTGCCACTCCATGCTATGCCACTCTACTCCATTCTACTCCTGCCACTCCATGCTATGCCACTCTACTCCATTTTATGCCTGCCACTCCATGCTATGCCACTCTACTCCATTCTACGCCTGCCACTCCATGCCACGCCACTCCATGCCACGCCACGCCACAACACTCAACTTCACGCAAATGCAACTCTACACCACACTCTACTCCAAGCCACTATTCGCCACGACGCTCTACCTCAATGTACGACACGCCACTCCACAAACCTTTAGCCATGCTGAATAGGAGCCATGCTGGTGTACAAAAAGGCTAAAACACACTGGCAAAGCAAATAGCTCTAGCATATGAGAGAGCTATTGGTTCTGACAATGTTTGCTGTAGGTTTTTTTGGGGAAGGGTGTAACTAGAGAGGTGTTGGAATTTGTTTGGAGGAGGGGGCCGCAGACAGACAGTGCCAACTGGGCTTCAATGTGGTGGTCGTTGCCACTGGGGTCCATCCTACTATGGCTCTACAAAATGGTACAAGTATAACCCTTTCCGCACTTATCTCAAAGTAGAGTGGGTGAGCAGTCACAGGCATCCCAGGGAGGTAGTGTGAATGCAAGAGCTCTAAAATCAACAGTCAACTAACAGACTCAGTAACAAAGATCAGCCCAATGCTCACCTTTTATAGAAAAAGAAAGTACTTTAATTTCAAAGAAGAGCTAAATACTACACAATACAATGGGTACGTCATAAAGGTTTGTAGTAAGTTGTGTTTAAATGTGAGGCACTACACCCCTTCCCAATTCCCGTTCTCCCTCCCCCAGAATAAGATCCTGCTTCCGCATTCCAACACACAAGGGTTTTAGGCAAGGATTAGGCTCAGCTGCACATGTTTCAAATGTTCTCACTAGTTAAAGGAGAAACTCCGTTCAATTACTTTTTATCATTTGGCAAAAAAGACATCAAGCAGGCAGGAACACTTGTCTATGCACATTAACGTTTTATCTTGGGTGCAGACATAACCTCGCATTTTTGCTGCTGGTTGTGGCAGTTCGGGCTGTGCGTCTGATGCAGATCATTCTCCCATAATCACGGCGTTTCCTTTTGCTTTGTTTGGGTCTTAGCAGCAGCAGCCTCGCTCAGTATAATGTGTAGACCTTGTGAGGTTTGCGGCAACACCTGTATTAAACAAGCATTAGAAATGCAATCGGGCTCGGATTTATTTGAGTTTGAGCTAATGGCATTGTAAATGCCAATGTCTTTTCGCCATGTGTTATGGAGTGTGTGCATGTGGTGAGTAGTGGAATTATGTGGGTTGGATTGTAATTTTACCAATGGTGGCATGCTGTGTTTTATATGAATATGTTTAAAAGTAAAGTGTACCATACTGCGATTGTTTGGTGGAAAAGTGCACTGCCGGCTGGAGGTGTGTGTGCCTGGTGGAAGGGTGCACAGATGGCTGATGGTTGTTGGTGTTTGTGCATGGTGAAAGCATTCATTGACGGCTGGGGGTGTGTTGTTCTGTGTTGTTTTCTGTGTACTGGTGAGTGTGTGGCGGTGAGTCTGTGGGGGTGAGCCTGGGGAGTGAGTGTGGTGGTGAGTGTGTTGTGTTGAGTGGTGACGAGTGTGTGGTGTTGAGAGACTGAGGTGTGTGGTTTGTGTGTGCGTTATGTGTGTGTGGTGTATGGGTCTATGGTGTGTGTGTGTGGTATGTGTGTGTGGTATGTGTGTGTGGTGTTTTCTGCACATTCACACACTGCTCACCCGCACACTCCCAATGTCACCCTGCATAGTCACACACTGTTTGTTCTGCACCTGCACTCACCGCCACTCTGCACTCACCGCCACTCTGCACTCACCGCCACTCTGCACTCACCGCCACTCAGATTTCATATTGCCGAATTGTTAATAAGGATGTGAATGTGAACTAATAATAATGATAAGGTATAAAACGCATAGTCAAGCAAACACATTGGCACCAAGGGCATGCTAATACCTCACGAACACAACTAGAAAAGTTTACTTTCAGGAAATTGTGCTAAGAGGCCAACGGAGGAGTTGGTTGTGTTACACAAAAGTACCAAGGACATCTGGTTTGTTAACATTAGCAGAGCCCGAGAGCGCACCATGGCATAATATTAATCGCTAACAGTTATCTCTTTTTTAACTAAAACACGCGAACGCACCCGAGCTTCTCATTGCTTGAAATTCGTAATGTAGACGCGCGCCCGACAAACGCACTGCTCACTTGTGAACGCGCGCACACCATCTGGAATGCATTACACGGGCACCCAGACAGCTCCTAATTAAAAATAATGGATTGCAGTGCGCGAAACCGCACAGAATATGCCAAAAATGGCGGACCAAAAATAAATAGCCCTATCGCATCCAGACTATTAAAAACACACCACCGCGACGACCAATCACCATTCAGATAATAAAAAAACACACTGAAAATGCACGAGCAAAGAAAAATTTATCCAGCACGAACGGAATGTTTCTGGCCCGAACCCTAAAGAAACCTTTTTTTTTTTTCTTTAACAATAGGAGCTCGGAGCTCCGCCCCACTTCGTGGTGACGTAGGCCGAGCCCTAAAAATGACAGCCCTTCAGGTTGGGTGCAGACAGAAGTCAGATTTTGCAGTTGTGGCAATCCCCCCACCCCAACACATTTTTTATCAAAAAAGGCGATGTGGATTCACTGCCAAGGGTTCAGAATGGGTTTACATTGGTTCTTTTAAGTCATTTTCAGGCTGCTCCCAAGGCGTAGCCTCTGTGCAAGGTGATGGTTCTCAAAGCTGGTAGCGATGGAGTGGGCTCCAAGCTGTGAAAAAGTAAAAGTCAGGATCCCAGTTTTACATGCAAAAAGACACTTTGGGCAAGGGTACAACCCTATTTACCATGGAGGGGATATTTATGTCCCAACAGGGTGCACCAGTATACATTATCCTCTACTGATCATTACCGTATTGTAGTAACATTCATATAGAGCTTAATACCCCAGATGACTAAAGGAGGAACAAAAAATTTGGGTGATGCAGTATGCTGGTAGCCTAGAAAGATACATAATATTAGTCAAAATATTCCTATCAGTGTCTGAAAATCCTGACACCATCTGCCAAGGGCAGCACTACAAATATTATGAGAAGGTAGAGATGCTTACCATCACATTAAGACAAGCTGCTTCTAAATTGATGATCTGGTGGGGAATATCTTGTAACAGTACAATATTCAGGTAAAATAGGTTACATTTTTTTCTAAAATAATGCTCTAATTAAGTTTAAGCTGACGCAATACCACATATTTATATTGTTGGCCATGACTAAGCAAGCCAATCCATCCATCAAAATGACAGAGTAGCAGCTCTTACATTGGTGGCAGTTAGTGTCCTTGGCTGTGTGGATGCAAGACTTGAAAACGGGTACACATCCAATTAGTTACTTTTATGCATACTAATATAATAAAGAGAGAGCCCAAACCTTTGAGGCGGGTAATCTCAGGAACCACAGCACCAATCACAACACCCAATACAGCGTTGGAAAGGGCAGTTGCAGCAGAAGGACATAGGCTATGCAGACGCCCACCATATACATTTAAAAGGTAAAAGAACCGTGCCAGAAAAGTAGTCCATTGTGGGCGTGTCTGCGTTATGCTGTGGGCGTGTGCTGGGGGCGTGACAAACGCTGGGGGCGTGTTGTACATTCCGCCCTTCATGCCATGTCTCATATCGTGTGCTAATCCCACCCTGCTCCCTTTAAATACCCCTGCACCCCATAATTATAACCCACCCTTACTCCTTAACATACCCCAACACCCTTAAACACTAACCCCTATACCCATACTTACCTTATCCAGACATTTAAAAAAAACATGCTTTTACCATTCATGCATTTACTACAAATTTCGTTGTAATGTATGCGTGGTAAAAGCATATAAAATGTAATGCCATGCGCTATATTGGCATTGCGGAGTCATGGTACTTTCGTAATGAAAGTATGCGGAGTGATGGTATGCGGAGAGAAAGTTGCGGAATAATGGGTGTTTGCCATCCCCCGGTAAGTACATTGGTGGCACGGCGGCCCACATCTCCGCAACATACTCATATTTTTTCACCACTCATTTGAAAAATGCACAGGTCTCTCTCAAGACACACCTCCCGCCACAAGTTTTAGAATTGCGAACTTTAGAGCTGGGGAGCTACGTTCGAATCGCATCAGCTCAACATCCTGTGATTCCAGGCAAATCGCCTTGTCTCCCCGTGCCTACCACAAATGAATGTGTTCTTTTGTAATGTAACTTGTGCTCATGCCATGTTGTCGAATTCGCGCTATATAATAATTGCAAGGAAAAATAAAGTAGAGAAACTCAAGTTCACACTACTGAACGCGCACTCTTAAGTGCATCAGCAGTGCACTGTGAATCGGAGCGTTTCACAGGACTGTCACAGATAAGAAATGCTATCAAAACGAAATCCTAGAAAACAACATACTAATGGCCGGTAGCAATTTATACCTGGACAACGTCGGGACGGGCTGCTAGTTTATTATAAAATACAACACATACTCCAAAGTGCTGTTAAAATAGCAAAACAAAAAAGCCACACACGACAAAGTAGCAGCACACTAATGCAGAATTAGCCAAAACAGGTTAACAGAAACACCAGGGTTTCAGATTTTTCTGACACAAACACGATTTTGCATCCTATGAAGCGGATTAGGCTAAAACAAACCACCATGAAAGAGTTCTTCGCTAAAAAAATCAATTCGGCTGACAACTCGGCCAGAACCCTCTTTCAGATTGTGAAAGATTTCACTAAGCCTATGGCTCTCTCCCGCCCCTCCTTATTTAGCCAAAAACTGTGATGACCTTTCCCACTTTTTTCACCATAAAATTTTGGATATCTTTACTTCATTTTCTCCCCCTTCAAGGCATAACGAGGCAGTGCCCACTCCGTCCCCTTCTGCGGCCAGGACCACCTCATTTGTTGCATTTGAACCCATTGTTAAAGATTCAGTCTCACACAGGATGCAAAAATGCAAATCAGGCTCCCCTATTGATCCTGTCCCAGCACTTATATTCACGCAGATATGTCCACTTATCATCTCCCCCCTAGTTTCTATTTAGAACAATTCTCTTTCCTCTGGTATTTTTCCCTCTGTTTGGAAGCAAGCAATGCTTGTCCCCATACTGAAGAAAGTGGACGCGAACCCAGCCATACTCAGCAACCACCGCCCTATTTCCCTCCTACCCAAACCTGCTAAGATTCTGGAAAAGTTGGTACAGGAGCAGCTGGCCGTCTACCTGGAATCTAATTCCTTATTGCTTGATTCACAATCTGGATTTAGACCCGGGTACAGTACCGAGACGGCCCTCTTGGAAGTATCGGAGACCATAAGAGAAAGCGTGGACAGAGAAGATGGCTACCTCGTCTCTGTCCACGCTTTCTCTTATGGTCTCCGATACTTCCAAGAGGGCCGTCTCGGTACTGTACCCGGATCTAAATCCAGATTGTGAATCCAGATTGGTTCTCCTCGATCTGTCCGCGGCATTTGACACCGTGACCCACTCAATTCTACTGAATAGACTTTATGACCTAGGCGTTCAGGGCATCCCACTGGCATGGATAGAATCCTTTCTAACAGGCTGAACGCAACAGGTATGGTGTTGTCCCTTCCTGTCAAAAAATAAGATGCCCCTCGAGTGTGGTGTCCCACAGGGTTCGGCACTCAGCCCTCTGTTTTTTAATGTCTACATGTCACCACTGGCGAAGGTTGTTGAGAGCTGCGGTGTCAGAGTGGTCTCTTATGCTGATGATACTCAGCTTATTCTCTCCTTTAGAGACCACTCGGACACTGGGCTCGACAATTTTAAATCCTGTCTCATCAAGATAGTGGATTGGATGACATCTAATACATTAAAACTGAATACAGATAAGACTGAGGTGCTATTTTTTTTATTTAAAAACATCTCTACCCGCGTCGGTATGGTGGCCGACTGAGCTTAATCCACCACCTATCCCCGCCCACTCGGCCCGGAACCTTGGATTTTATTTTGATAATGAACTGTCATGCAAAATTCAAATCCAAAAGGTCACATCTGCTTGTTTTGGAAAACTAAAAATGATTTAAAAAATCTCCCCTTACCTTTCTAAGGAGTCGATGAGGACGGTTGTGCACGCCCTCATCACTTCACATCTGGATTATGCCAATAGTTTGTATGTAGGGGCTCCTGCATACCTATGCCACCGACTACAAGTCATTCAGAATGCGGCGGCTAGATTGATTTGTCATGTCCCCTATCGGCATTCCATCTCCCCTTACCTGAAGAAGTTACACTGGCTTCAAATCACCTACCGCATACAGTTCAAAGCCCTGGTCCTAGCCTTCAGAGCGCTCAATGCCCTCGGGCCACGCTATCTTAGAGATAGACTGAAGCAGGTACACTCTGTCCGCTCTTTAAGATCCAACCACCTCCGTCTCATACTACCTCCCCGTTTTCATCGTTCAAGAAGAGGTGGTAGAGCTTTTGCTGTAGTCACCGCCAAGCTGTGGAATTCTCTACTGCTTGACCTTAGACTTATCGAATCAGAATGTCTGTTTAGATCCAAGCTAAAAACATACCTGTTCTCACGCTGCTAGTTGTCCAATCCCTGCTGTCTCTGTTCTCAGCGGCGGGACACCCCCGGCGGGGGTAGCCGTGCGCTTTATCAAATTCCATAATAATAATAATAATTAGGCAGGTCATTTCAAAGTTTAGGGACAGGTGTCTTAAGGATCTAACCACAGCATGCAATGTTCTAACAAAGGGGTTTTTAATGAGGGTGCACAGTGGATTTTTGTCTTCAATTTTTTAAAGGTAAGATTTATCCATGCCACAGAAGATTCTGTGCATTAAATGGGGTGTCTTAAATCACATTTACCTGTTGCCAGTGAAGCCTCTGTCTTGTTCTGAGTCACTGTTGGGATCGAGCAAGGCCTGCCTTCATGGTTCTTGAGAGCATACACCCCTCACTCAAGTTATCCAAACCAAGCTACAGTATTGTAACCCCACCTCAATGCATATGACCTCACACATGCAACAATCATGCATGTGTGTGTGTGCTGTTGCCTATCTGTATTGCATTGGCTTAATCTCTCTCAGTCTCTGAGCAGGAATTTCCCATAGGTTCACTGATGATCTTGGACAGCACAAACTCCGCTGTAAACAGGCGGAACGACTTTGGAGGAGAGACTATAGGGAGGCAGATAAGGTAGCATATAAAGCGACCTTGCAGGAATACAAGATTCAGCTGAAGAAGGCCAAGGCTCAATTTTTGGCAGACATGTTGGCCAAGGCCCCTAACAAATCGCATTAGAAAAGGGGGTGGTGATGAACAGTGTCTGAATTAAGCAGACCACTCTTACCCAGTCCAAAGATCAGGGCTTGATCCATCACCGTTATTTATCTCACTGCCCCATCCCAGCTCAGAACCTGGCTATATGCAAATCAGTCTGTCCCTGGCCCAATGCATCATGGGAACAGGGCAGACTAAACTACCAAGCCAATTCTTCACCAGAAAGGAGACAAGCTACCGGGGACCGGTTTCTGGCATTTCAGCCGTCTTCGGCCCGGCTTGCTTGAATCCTGATGGAGCAGTGAGAAAGGGACTCATGTCTGAGTATACCCTGCCACACCTATAGTGGCCAAAAACGATTTAGAAAAGGGGGTGGTGATGAACAGAATGTCTGAATTAAGCAGACCACTCTTACCCAGTCCAAAGATCAGGGCTTGATCCATCACCGTTATTTATCTCACTGCCCCATCCCAGCTCAGAACCTGGCTATATGCAAATCAGTCTGTCCCTGGCCCAGTGCATCATGGGAACAGAGCAGACTAAACTACCAAGCCAATTCTTCACCAGAAAGGAGACAAGCTACCGGGGACCGGTTTCTGGCATTTCAGCCGTCTTCGGCCCGGCTTGCTTGAATCCTGATGGAGCAGTGAGAAAGGGACTCATGTCTGAGTATACCCTGCCACACCTATAGTGGCCAAAAACGATTTAGAAAAGGGGGTGGTGATGAACAGAGTGTCTGAATTAAGCAGACCACTCTTACCCAGTCCAAAGATCAGGGCTTGATCCATCACCGTTATTTATCTCAACAAATCGCAGGCATTGTTTAAAGTGGTCGACAATCTAGCCAATCCATCTTGTACTGCTCCGGCTATCCGGGTCTCCCAGAAATTGTGTGACGCTGTGGCCTCTGCGTTTGAGGAGAAGATTAAGAAAATTCTGAGCGGACTTCAGATCTCCGGTCAGCCTACATCTTCTTTGCCCCCCCTCGCAGAACCTCCTCCCGCGGAGACCCAGTTGTCCTGCTTTCCTAGTCCTTCTCTGGAGGAATTCTGCCTTCTGGCGAATGGTGTGTTTCGGGATCACCACTTGATCCTAAGCCCCATAAGATCTGGAAGGCATTTCAAACTGAGCTGTTTCCACTGCTCCACGCCATTTGCTGCCAGTCACTGAGCACAGCAGTAGTTCCAGATAGCTGGAAGAGGGCAATTGTTACACCTTTGCTGAAGAAGGCCTCCTTGGACCCTTCAAGCCCGGCCAATTACAGGGCTATTTCGCTTCTGCCTTTTATAATAAAGGTTGTGGAGAAGTGGGTCACGAAAACCCTAACCAGCTTTCTGGAAAAGAACTCCTGCCTGGATACATCACAGTTCGGCTTCAGGCCGGCTCACGGCACGGAGGCTGCTTTGGTCACCGTGTTGGACGATCTACGAGCGCGTGTCGACATGGGCAAGACAGCATTCTTAGTGCTGCTTGACATGTCGGCTGCGTTTGACACGGTGGACCATGCAGTACTACTGGACCGTCTCCGGAGTACAGGAGTAACTGGCCTGGCCTTGAGATGGATAACATCTTATCTCAGTGATAGACAGCAGGCAGTGGTACTACCACCTTTTCGCTCTGCAATGCAGCAAGTGGATCAGGGTGTCCCCCAGGGGTCGGCGATCAGCCCGATCCTGTTTAATCTGTACTTGGGACCTCTGGTCACCCTGATAAAGTCATTCGGCATATCTGTCATCAATTATGCTGATGACACTCAATTGATTTTTTCATTTGAGGGTACCAGGGCAATATCGAGAGACACCTTCCACTGCTGCATGGCGGCTACAGCAGAGTGGCTGCGAGCCAACTCGCTTCAATTTAATGGATCCAAAACGGAGGTTCTCCATTGCTCCCTAGACCGTACCCCTCGTCCGCTTCCGGACGATTTTTGGCCTACATCTATTCCAGGTACGGTAGAGGCTGCTGAGTCGGCCCGTAATTTGGGAGTTCTGTTTGAATCCAATCTGCAGCTTGATGCCTCTGTAAATTGAACTATAGCGGGCTGTATAGGCTTACTTCGTGCCCTACGTAAGATCTTACCGCTTCTTCCCAAGGAGGCAAGGACAGAGGTAGTGCGCAGTTCTATTCTTAGTCGATTAGACTACTGCAATGCACTACTTCTGGGAGCACCAAAAACTTTGATTCTAAAGCTTCAGAGGATCCAAAATATGGTGGCTAAATTGGCTCTATCCCGTCCTCGATCTGCCTCTTCCTCTGGCGCATTAGCTGACCTCCATTGGTTACCCATCCAAGAGAGAATTTCCTTCAAGGCGCTCGGTCTCGTCTTTAAGGCCTTGCACGGACAGGGGCCGATACCATTCCAAAACCTTTTTTCCTGGTACCGCGCTGCTAGGCCCCTAAGATCCTCCTCCGCGTTTCTGGTGACGGTCCCCAGGATCAACAGAGTGAGGATGGGTGGCCGTGCTTTTAGTTTCACGGCTGCCACTCTCTGGAACACCCTCCCGTTGGCGCTGAGGTGTAGACAAGATTTCATCCCTTTTAAAAAGGACCTCAAGACCTTTTTGTTCCCCAGAGCAATGTAATGGTAGCATGCCTGCAGGATAGACGCAGTCTCAGCGCCAGGATACCCTTTGGGTGGCAGCCGCGCTTAACAAGTAAATAAATAATAATAATAATAATAATAATAATAATAGTATATCAGTAAGAGCCATGAAACCCTCGGTTGAACGCGCGCTCTATAAATTCTTGATATGATATGATATCTGTAGAAAAAGGGATGAGACTCGGAGCACGGCTCAGAGGGGAACACTATGTACACCCTCTGCATGAGGGACTCTACTGTTAAGTCACTGTGGTGTAAACGACAGGCAGAGATGGCAGGGACACTAAATTCTGTAACATTTATTTATAAGCTTTATTTTTCATTTTCTAACAAGAAGCTCTACAACATCTACCACCTTTTTTCAATTTGTATGCCACTCTCCTTCAACTAGGTTCCTTACGTAGTCCAGTACGATATAGATGACTCATGTGTGAGCATGTATGTGAATAACAGGAGTGTATTGAGTATGTGTGATTGTGCATGAGGCTAGACCCTCACTTGCTTCTATTCTGAATGCAGCCAAATTCAGAGTTACCTAAGATGGAGAGAGATGAAGAGAGTATAGACATCTTTTTGGAATTTGTGGAGGCCCTTACATATGTCTACAGTGGGACAGACAGCCAAGTGAGGACACAGTGGGACCTTTGAAGTCACAGTACTTACCCATGCCCTATTCTCTGGAAGGACGATCCCGCCTAATGATCAACAGGTAGCGGAGTGGGTCGGCCTACATATTTTTAGCACCCATGTTTACGATCTCTGCTAAGAGGAGACTCCCAGCTCCATCTACCCTCTTCCCTGTTGACACTTTTAGACAAAAACCACGGCTAACACTGTCCACCACGAAATCACAATACTGCTGATCTGCCCCAACACCAGTCACAGAACTAGATCTCTGAAATACACAAAGTCTGTCTGCAACTTGGATATAAAGACCGAACAGTAATTTCTAGTCATTGTGCCAAGATTTCCTGACCAGAGGCCTGGGGCTTCACACCAGAAGAGGCCGGAAAAAGACTTAGAGAGTCAAGGCTGGAGTAGCAACCGCCAACTCATCTTAGCAGATGTAGGACCAATAACCTGTGGAACCTCTGCGAAGATAGGCCACCTGGATCCTGCGCAAGGACAGGGTGGACCAACTGCTTAGGAGATGCTCTGGAGGTGCCCTTCCATGAGAAGACACTGCTACGAAAGTGAGAGCCTGAGAAGGAGCTCGGTGAGACAACTTGAAGATGCCACTTGGAAATTGGGAGAGACCTGCACGGGTGAACGTCGGAGTCCCTAACACATCCCCAGCAGACCTAACCACCCAATCACAAAGATTGTAAGGTGCTGGGTGGAAGGGAACCATGCAGAGCGAGCTCTGATGAAGTCATCTCTAGCATCGCAAAGTATTTAAACACTGGAAGAAGGCGAATGCTATCCGTCTTAATTAGTATCACAAGAAAAGACTTAAAAACCCCTTGAAGAGATTGCCCCTGTAGAAGGGCATCACTGCTGGGCACCGGGGTGGGAACGTAGCTTATTTGGGTAGTGACTAACCGAATGGGCTCAAGGAAGAGCTCAAGACGCAAGGCCACTAAGGCTGCAACGAAGGCTCCTCTTCACTTGTGCTGCGGTTTCTGATCCAGTGGCATATATGAGAGAACACTTTGGCTGGGCCAGGGCTGCAACACCAGCCTCTCGCGGATGTATCAGAAACACCTCACCGGGGCAGTGTCTCGCGCCAACAGGTGGAAGCATGCTTAGCCACAATGCAAAGCGTATAGGCTTTGGGCCAGACAGAAATGTACTGTGTACACATGGTGAGGGAACAGACTACACAAATGTCCTCTGAACGTGCCAATGGAATATCTTAAGATTTATCTTGGCTCGTACACTATGTGCATGACTGGGCCAAGGACAGTGGTGTTCAAACTTTTCTATACCACGTATTCCTTCATATTAAAAGGTAATTAAATAATTACCCTCCCGCTTCATGCTAATAACATTTTTTCAAAAGTTAAATACTTAGTACTGTGTGGAAGATCAAAACAGTGTAGTGTTGGTAGAGGGCACCAGTTCCAATAAATCTACATAAGAACTGCTACTCAGAGGGCTTTTCTATTCAGTGTAAGAAATTGTGGAAAAATACTACAGGCAAGGCCACGTATTTCAACTGAAATAAGGTTTCCAGTTGTCAAAACAATGAGTTAGCTATCCAAAAACTCTGTTCTTTCTAGCTTTTTTTCAATACAGTAAAATAATCAAGGTAAATAAAGCATGCATCACAAGTAATGGGGTCTAGAGAATGCAAGAGGCCTTAGTGATGGAAGGAACAGATCATCCAGGAAATTTCCCTTTCATTTTCTCACAATAACATGTGTAATCTTTATTACATAGCACTGATGCACACTGATACCTTTTGCTAACACATTGGCAACATTCCTACTTTTTTCAGATGTCTCTGCAAAGTGGCTGAAAAAGGTTCCTTTCTTCTTTGCCATATTCTGTGCTCCTTGGAAATCCATTCATTGCCAAGTAAGGGGACCCAGCCCACAATTTGAAGACCACTGCCTCAAAAATACCTTATGCCGAGAAAACTTTATTATACATAGAAGCATACCTCAGTTAAAGAGATCTCTGAAACAACATTCCCTGAGTGAGAAAACTCTCTCAGCCACAAAAGTCTGTCCAGAGAGTATCTGCCCTTTATGGGTTCCAGGTATGGTTAGAGGGACCTCTGCATGTCCTGATGAAGAAGGGCTCATTCATTGGGAAGAATGTCACAAGACGCTTGATAGATTGATTGAGCAGAGAAAGGACACGAGTTATCAAATCCAACTATACTAAAGGAGAAAAGCTTTAGACACAGGACAAACAACAAATAGGGAGGAAAGCCATGAAATAAGAAGCAAGGAAAGGAGACAGACAAGAAAACCATCCAATCAAAAGCAAGTGACTGACCTAGAGCTCGTGATATATGCATATATATTTTAAAATATTAGACACAGTAGGTCTTAAATAACATCCAGCTAAAGAGGTCTGCAGGAGAGCCGGAAAAAGCAGTGAAACACCCACATAACCACCTCTGAAGCAGACTGAACCGAGCTAAAATCCAAGCAGGACTGATGTTGCTAGTTTTCCATGTCACTAGTTTAAAATAACCAGAAAGCAATGGCTAAAACAGTCAATACAGCATATAAAAGTATGCGGTTTATAAACAGGTTTTAACAAGTGCAGCAGTCCAGGAAACATCGGCTTATCAATGTTCTATGGTGAACTATTTTGATTCACAATTCTTTTAAAGTCTTATCACTGGACAGACCGCAGAAGACTCCACCTGAGTACTGGATCACCCGACATGCAAGTGACTTGTGCACAGTCAATTCCTGCAGTGCTGCTACTGGGTGGGAAAAAAAAAGTCTGTGTTGAAATCTCATAAGCTACTTCTCCAGGGACCAGGTAGACTAGCTCAAGGTGGGTGGATGGACTATTGATCCACCCTGCTGTGACAGCAGGCTCATGTTCTAGGTGTAAAGTAAGAGGGCATTTGTAACTGCTCCATTCTGGAAGAAGAGATCCCCAGAAGCGTTCGGCCATCCTGGAGCTACCATCACCGGGTACGCCTTGTATGCAGGCAGGTTTAAGAACAGGGGGAGGAGGGGGAAGGGGGCGAAGAAGTAAAGAAATATATCTTTGTAGCAGATGAGGACCATGTCCTTTAAGAGACAAGAGGTCCTTGCTTATTGCTAAGGTGTTGGCGGCCTCTGAAGTAAGTCCACATGAGGAAAGTCCCATTACAAGCAGAGAAACATCAATTTCCCTAGCCATAAAAGGAGCGGTCTACAGACAGCTCTGTGTAGTCAGAGTTGTTGTCTCCTTTTCCTTCCCACCCCTTCCCTCCAAATACCACTGTAATGCCAAGCTTTTAGATTGGAAATTGCATGCACTTGAATGACAAAAGGCAACTCGTGTGGTAATCTTCCAGAACGTAGCACGGTTCCAGCAGTTCAGCGCGTGGCCAGAGATAAGCAAAAGCTAAATACTATGGCCAAAGCTATTCACCTGAAGCCTCCTTCAGTAAAACAAAAAAAGGGGGGGGGGGGAGGTATGGAAGGAGGGTGCAGGGTCACCATTATGTAAGTGAGCAGGTCACTGTGGGGCAGGGTCTGTAACAACACAGACCCTAGGTGGCAATTTCTGGTAATTCTCTTGTTTATTCCATGGTACGTGATGCGCTTGTACAGCAGCTATTGAACGTATGAGATGCAATGTTAAGTAACCAACAAAATATTAAAACATTAGGGGCCAGATGTAGGTGGCCATTTACCGACCGGTAAATGGTCATTTGTGATGTAGGGGCCCTATTTTACAGATTCAGTAAATTTACAGAATCGGTAAAATACTGAATCGGTATTTTTACCGAATCGGTAACTTGCAGATGTAGGTGGGACTCTTCTTAGTCCCACAGGCCTTACAGAATCGGTATTTTACCACCCAATCCAATTGGGTGGTAAAATACCGAATCCAGGTGTGCATGCACACCTATGCCATGTGACAGACAGACATGCCCTTTGGGCATGTCTGTGTGCCACATGTCACACGTGCCTGAATTCGGGGTGCTAGAGGGTGTCAAAGTGACACCCCCTGCACCCTTGCAACATTCGGTATTTACCAAATCGGTAAATACCGATTCGGTAATGCCCATTGATTCCTACAGGCTTCGGTAAATACAGATTCTTACAGAATCGGTAATTCAATTACCGATTCTACCTAAATCTCCCCCCTTCTATTTTACCGATTCATAAATACTGAATCAGTAAAATTCAGTATTTATGAAATCGGTAAAACAGAATTACCTACATCTGGCCCTAAATCTTTTGACTAATCCAAAGTAGCACTCTTTTGCAAAATCAGGGTTTCGATAAGGAAACATTTCCAGATGGCCTGCCAGTAACCAGTTTCAAAATATGATCATCAATAGTACCATACAAGTACGATAATTATTTACATTTTAAATAAAGAGGTAAATAAAAATGTGAATAAGACCTTTAAGAGCTAGGTATCATGTATGGACAAGCAACGAAGGATGAAGCTAGGCTCTGGTTAAAATGTTGGCTCTTGTTCCACTCCGGTTTCAGAGAAAGTATAGCATCATTGGCACTTAACATGAACTTTTAAGATTTGAAAACTGAAGCTGTGGTATTTAAAAAACGCAACTAACTGATATGTTAAGCACAGGTATACATCAAATCCAAAATGTGCATTTCGTTGAAGTACTCCCCTGAAATTGCAGTGCGAATATGGTACAAGGATAAAGATGGATTATCTACAGAAGTGGTGCCAACCTAAGTTCAAGAAGACCGTATTCAGGCCACATATTCAAGACATCTACTATGACAAACAACAATTTTGCCTGGAAGTTCAGCCTAGACTGTTCTTATTTATGCATGTCTAAGCCTGATTTTAACGAGTTTGGTCTCTGAATTGGCGTAGAGAGCAAAAAATGAAAGACTGGAATATCAGGTTAAGTGCTCACCAGTGACTGAAAACAATGTAATAATTCCTTCCGTCACTTTGTTTTCCATTGAGGTTGCCGCCCTATGTGCGAGTTCCCAGAAGCGGGTGCTGTGCTCGCGATGGCACAGGACTCAAGATACTTGAGACCCTCTGGGTGAGTAGTGCGCTATACAAATTTAAACTTGACTTGACTTGATTGAGATTGACGCCCTATGTGCGAGTTCCCAGAAGTGGGTGCTGTGCTCGCGATGGCACAGGACTCAAGATACTTCACTGATGAGCCCTAATAAGGGTGAAACTGGTCTGGGGTTACTTCTGTTGTTGTTTAAAGGAAATGAACCCTAGCAGTTCAGGCTTGACTGTTTCTATTTGAGCAGCACAAAACCTGATTTACATACGAGTGGCTGTAAAACAGTGAATTTAAATTTGTTACCGAGTCAGTTGCTGGGATTGCTACAACTATTCCATAATTTTGGTCTTCATCACAGTTTCAGGATAAGCACTGAATACGTAAAGGAGTCCATTTAGATTTACTGCAGGCAAATGTGCATTATGTGGATATCCTGAAAAAGTGGCATGGATCTGCCCTCATGCACCTATAATCACATCCTTGATCAACAGATCATGATCAATTTGCCTCCTTGAAAACGTGTAACTTGGGGTCAAGTGCTATGGAACATCTGAAATCCCTGTTTTTGCTGTATTCCTTAATTGTACTTTTTCAGTTGCTACATTGTTTTCCAAAAACAGATAGAAATGGACTTTAATGCTCTTTCCAAGGGCCAAGCCAGATCATTGCCCGGCTCTCATGACGTACTGCCCACATGTTGTACTGGTAGAAAGAAGTCTTCCTGCATTTAGGTGCAACATAGAGAAAGTTTATTTGTAGCTACACTTTAAATATATAATTCAGGTACTTAGGTAAACTAAAGCTCACCAGGAGCTATTGATGTTTGCAGCTCAGTATCCAGGTCCTCTCTGACCTGTCCAACAGACGCTTGTGGAATCAGGGAAAGGGAACAGTCTACAAACAGACAACAACCCATGCACCAGACCATTAAGTCAGTGCAGGGACACACAGGAAACAGCAGAAAACCCCTGAGCTGTAAGGGGCTCTATGTATAAAAGGTACATGTATTTTGAAATTAAGGTGATGGACTTAGCTAGGAAAACCCTGCTCCATGCCTTGGTAACATCTCAGCTGCACTATGGAAATGTTCTTTACCTAGGAGTAACTAAAAAATGCCGTCATAGGCTGCAATGCATCCAGAAAGCGACAGCCCGCTTAGTTCTGTAACTGCCCAGGAGAGCTTCTACGGGGAAGGCCCTCGACGACCAGCATTGGCTGCCAGTTGGGAAAAGAGTCCTCTTTAAAGCTCTATGTTTTGCCCATTGTAGCTTACAGGGCAAAGGCCCTAACTACCTGCATGGCTTACTTACTCCATATACCCTCACACACCAGCTCAGTTCAGCCGGGACCTGTCTGGTCAAAGTTCATAACATACATGAAGTCAGACTGGGGGCTCGTTCATTCAGCTATCTGGCAGCGAAGAATTGGGAAGTTCTCCCTCTTTTTCTCCACTCGGAATCTTCTGAGGTTCTCTTTCGGAAAAAAATATAAAAACATGGCTGTTCCAGGTATAGGTCTTCTCTCTGGCCTTTCTCCACGTAGAGCTTCTGCCCATTGTGGTGTAACCATACGCTTTTGAAGTGTTATTATTATTATAGCACGGTCAATTTCTCCAACGTTGGCTGACTGCTAAGAGAGAAGCATGTGTCAGTCTCTACCCACAAAGGCTGTTTTGAATGTGGGACCAGCTGCAGTATTTTTGGACAGCTGTCAGCCAGCATATTTTGCCTCTAAAAAGAACACTATCACAGCTGTTGCAACCCCAGTCCCTTGCTGTGTGCTTCCTTTCATAGGGGGGTGGGAGGGGCATGCAAGAGGAGAAATTAGCCTTTCACATCGAATGTAATACCATGCATCCTCTAGGTATGGTAAAAGATAATAAAACATCAACTTGGCTTTCCAATTAAACAATACATGCATCTTGGTAAAGATTGGAGTTGCTCAACAAAACACAACCACCCGTATTATCTCTTAATCTTCACCGTACAAACAAAATGAATCATTTACATCATGCATGACACTAGCTTTACTAAACATTCGAGTTGGCCATAATATGGGGACCAATGAAGGTGACAGGGTGTTAAATCGGAGGTCACATGACTAACAGTCACATTGGGAACGAGCATGGCAAAGACAATAGGTCAAAAGCTTAAGATAAAAAAAATAAGCAAGGAAGTGGTGACGAGCCCACGGCGACCACGCCATTTTGTAGGCACACTCATGCGTCATTATGCATGTGCACCTACAAATTGACGCTGGCTTTTTATGTACCTAACCAAGATAGACCTGTAAATTAAAAAAAAAAGATAAAAAGTAGTGCAAAGGCACTTTTCTTTTTTTACTTTTTAGGCGAAGTGGCCGGCAGCAATTTGAAGCTTGGTCCTCAGAACCCCTCAAAAAACAGAAGATGGTGGGCAATGAAGGAGTAAGAGGGGGGAGCAACACCGAGTGGGCAGGGATGGGAAAAAAGCAACAAAAGAGGGAAATCAACTGGTGAGAAGCACATAAGAGAGAGCTAGCATTATGAGGGAGACAGCAAAAGGAAGCAGGAGTTATTTGGCAGGAGGTATCTGAAGTATACACAGGAGAGAGCTCAAACACCCATGAACGCTGATAATGTGCTTAAGCAAAAAGAAAAAAGCAAGAACGGGAGAGAAGTTAACAAATGGACAGTGAAGAAGCACCAAACTGAAATTACGAGACTCGTTATGAAGGAAGGAAGAATGCACAGGCCTTCGATACTGAATCTAGGTTCTCAGATACATGAGGGTCACAAAGGAGATTTATTTCAGAGCCAGGAGGACTGCTGAAGATAGAAAATTGAAAAGCTGTGTTCACATTTAGAAGGCGCATTAAGACCCTGAAAGGCACATTCCAGCCAAATTACTCTTACTGTACCACACTGCAGATGGCTGGTTATTTCTTGTTCTTGTGAAAGTTTAATCTTTGAAAGGACTAACTGAAGGGAAGGCTCCTCCATTGGAGCAGAGGAGCGTTGCCCCACTTAAACGGACCAGAGTTGAAAAATAAAATCGTAATTCACCATCACCATTTTATTTTTCATCCTGACACCCTCCCATCCTGAATGAGCGTCAAATCGAGGGCGGCCCGCTGCTGAATGACAACAGCAGGAACTGGAAAGAGGGTGGGTTGTATGTGCACCTTTCAAAGTGTGCCTGTCTTTTGGCCGGCTTTCTTGCGAAGGCCAGTCAGACATGCACTCTTTGAAACCTCTAACTCGTTAAGGCAACTGCAGTCTACCATAGCGCCGGGGAGGCGCCTGCTCTCATGCTGCTTCAAATCCGCCCCGAAACGCACATAGGGCGCCTTCACCTGCCGGAACTGCAGCTACACCAGCCTCAGAGCCGCCGAACCACCTGCCAAGAAAGGCCACAATCACCTCCTATGCATCCTACTGAACACCCGCTCCGCACACAAACATGCCGTCGAGCTCTGGGACCTGCTCGACAACTTCCTGACAGAGACCTGGATGAACAACTCCTCCGCACCGGACATCGCCATTGCCATCCCAGACGGCTACAAGATCACCCGCAGAGACCGCACCAACGGAGTCAGAGGAGGAATCGCCATCATCTCGACCAGCACCGACAACACTCTCAGCACTGCCAAACACATGCATTTCCAAATCCACACAGACCCAAACTCCACCCTCAGAGGCACCCTCGTCTACAGACCCCCCCGGACCCCGACCCCAGTTCAGCGACTCCATCGCCGACTTCATCAGCACGCACTGAAGGACTGGGTTCTTTGGACCCAGCGGTGCCAGGGCACAACACCTGAAACCTTCGTGGGTAACCTGTTCCGGCGTACAAGTCACAGAGACACGGGACACTTCCTTCGGCGTCAAAGAGTCAAGGTTTATTTACTGCAGGGAACACAGAAGTCACAGGAAGTACATCGAGTGTAGTTCGGGGAGACTGCTTCAAATTGTATTTGTGGATCGCTCCTTTTATACAGTTTTTACCCATAGGATAACATGATACACAATAGTTTACAACCTGGTTCCCACAAGTCGCTCTCAGAGGGGTCGCTTAGATCACTTTGAAACACACAAGATCCGGAACATAAGTGCGGAAACATTTGGCGGTTCCCAACTGTAAAAACCCATCTTCCCACCATTAGCAAATTCCAATCAGCAGTAAAGTAGATCGAAATAGGAACGAAGACAGGTGCAGAGGAAGACGGAGACAGTAGGGAGATCGGAAAGGGTGTAAAAGGGGAGTGTCGAGAAGCACGAGATACAGGCATCAAAGGGACGTGCCTAATGAGATGCACGGCTGAGACAATAAGCCCGTGCGGCAAGATGAGCCTCGAGCGGCGCCATCTGCCTTACAGTAGCATCCCCCTCGTCATAAAGACACTTACAAAGAACATGTGTCTTCCGCAAATATCTTGGGAGTCCCAGGGTCGCGAAGCGGACAGCGTCCGTTCGCTGGCTACTTGAGGGCAAGAGACAAAATGGATGCCGTATCTAAGATGGAACCCGTGGGTACAGATGACAAACCCACATAACAAACGAACGGTTTAAGTTAGCACAGCGAAACTGCGCACACTTACAAAACTCGTCATTTGCGGTTCATAGATACTAGACTCGACCATATTCGTGCGAGTTAAAAAACACCACTTACAATTGTCACGGAACCTCAGACGCTCCTTTTGCCCTCATGTAGGCAAGCACTAGTCGGAATCATACTCGATATTCATCAGACCATCAAGATGTCGTTGTAGCATAGCTCTGTCCAACCGAGTCCCCTTGGTAACAGATGGTTGTCTCATACACGTTGTAGCACAGAGGCCACATAAGGCAGGACCACACTGCACACAAAGGCAACACGTGAACAGGAACACTACCACAACCCCGATGATCGTCAGAATCTTCCAACCCCAAGTCGACACCAGGCCCCAAAACCAACCAAGTAGCGTCCAATCCCCTACATCCACGTGTATGGATTCGGAGATCTTGTGCAACTTCGAGATGGCTTGATAGACAGTAGGAGCATTATCTGGAATGAAAATGCAACAGCTCGAATGGATCACTTTACATACCCCACCGCGATC
Source organism: Lissotriton vulgaris (assembly GCF_964263255.1). Lineage (NCBI taxonomy): Eukaryota > Metazoa > Chordata > Amphibia > Caudata > Salamandridae > Lissotriton > Lissotriton vulgaris. The sequence goes on along the minus strand of NC_141691.1, from coordinate 2,004,245,203 downwards.
TGCTAAGACAACATCTAAAACCATACGGTTTTGTAATGTCATAAGTCTCTCCGCCTGAAGTTCTGTGGTGATATTACCAAGGGCACTGGCAGTAATGTTAGCTGTCGATTCTACCACTCGAGTCAAATGTCTCAGGTTCCTACTATTAACCATAGGTCCCCAAAACGGGAGGAAACCCTTGAAAAAGTCTCCTGCCTCTTGACCGGCAGTATCCTCTTCGCTAATTACGCCTCGTACAACTCTAGTTTTATGATAATCGGCATCTACAGTAAACGTCGGAGGCAACAGATTTGCAACAAAACATGAGCCCATGAAGTCTGCGGGCAACCATGTGTATGCACGATCATGACAGATAAAGTATGTACCCTTGGCAGCCAGAAACACAGGGGACGGGGACATTGGCAAAACGTAACTTTCAGTGCAAGCACTTACTCCAAGTGAGGCTTGCGAACCACGACCCACGATACAAAGATTACCAGTGTGGGGTACGACCCATATTGGAGACGAGCTTTTAAGCTGCTTTTCATTAGTGAACGTACTATATTCCCCTCTATTCGGTGCCCTATAGGCTTGTACCTCTGCCTTAGGGATGAGAAAAGCATCATAGATCTCATCTTCTAAATCCTGTATTGCCATCGATACCACCCACTGATACGAGGTAGGACCTGGTTTGGGGGAACGTTCTGGAGAGGGGTGGAAACCTAGTGCGCTTCGAAGCATTGTTTGGTATGCTCGAGCTGACCCTTGGGAACTATACGGTAACACCAGATATGGAATTCCCTTACCCGTAGTATGTGGCATCAACCCACACACCCAACAATTAGTAGTGTTAACCACTAACTGATGCTGATGGAGGAGCTGGATAAAGGAATTGTTGCGGAATTCTACACGTCTAGCCTGTTCGTGTTCCGGTAGTATGTGAAAGGAATGGGGAGAAGCAGTAGTAGCAGTAAAGGTAAGATTAGGGTAAGGAGTAGGAGTAGGGGTAGGAAGTAAAAAGTAAGACATAGCGTAATACACCCCACCCGCCAAGAATGCAGAAGCAGTTAAAAACAATACAAACAATTGGAATACAAAACATTTCGTACGACTAAGTTTCTGCAGCTTGACTCTATATGCCTGAGCTCCTTCCAAATCGTTCAGCTTCGAAAATGCCATTTCCCTACGACCGTCCGCAACGTTTCTTGACGCACTTCGTTCTGTGCAGCAATAGTCAATCCCCAGGAGTTCCTAGGAACCGACGGTCTTTAACCTAGTGTCAAGACCTACTGTCCAGAAGGAAGTACGCGCGCGGCCCTACGGCCCTCAATACACAATATGTATATATTAGCACAATAATTCAGCTGTGGAAGGAAAAAGATACAAGGAAGAAGCTTGATATATATATATATACAAAACAATTTTCAATGATACGAATGTTCAAAGTTGATCATGGGAAACGAAGATATTGCAGTTATCAATTTCAGCAAAGCAAGCAAATTTTTATTTGTCCTTAGTGTGAGATCGCAAAGAATATCGATGTTTCCCGGGACGTGTCTGCACGTCGAACAAAGGATCTGTCGAAGAGACAGCGTCCTGCTGATCAGTTCGTTGGTCTGGTCTTGAGTCTCTTGCTGACAAATGTTCAACAGTGGCTTTCTGCTGCGCTGAGGGTTCTCCAACAAGCTGTGCGTCGCTAAAAGGTACAAACGCCGGCAATGTTTCTGTTTCTGTTGACGCAATGCCTTTCCTTACCCACGGGTCTGCCGACAAAGGAATAGGGACTCGCTTACAATGGGTAGCATGTACCCAATTTTTCCGCCCCTCAAGACGAACGGCAGTCCTCGTGGCCAGGAGCACCTGGTAAGGTCCGGTGAAGCGAGGGTCCAGATTGTTTTTTCGTGAAAAATTTCGGGTAACCACCCAATCTCCGGGCTGGAGCTGGTGGCCTGGACCCTCCGTCTGCGTCGGCAAGGCGTCGTAAACCTGTTGATGAATTAACCTCAGTTTAGCAGTCAAGTCATGTAAGTAATCAATCAACATCGGAAACTCAAGATCAGAGAATATTCCTGGCCTAGGAACCCCCCACACATTCGCAGGACGGCCGAACACTATTTCATAGGGACTGAGCCCTATTCGGGAGTGTACAGTCGCCCTAGTTGACAGTAATGCTAGAGGCAAAGCATCAGGCCACGAAAGTCCAGTCGTAGCTTGAATCTTCGCTAATTTTAGTTTAAGGGTGCCATTGTACCCTTCAACCAATCCAGCTGACTGGGGATGATTGGCGCTATGGAATTTCTGATTTATTCCAAGGCCCTTACACACACTCTTCATCACACTTCCAACAAACTCACTTCCGTTATCTGACCACACGACTCTAGGCATTCCATACCGAGGAAAGTATTCCTTCAGTAGGATTTTCGCAGTAGACAAAGCAGTATTGTCTTTGAGGGGATAGGCCTCGATCCATCGGGAGAATGCGCAAACCACAACCAAAACGTATTTCAGGTTATTGCATCGCTCCATATGGATGAAGTCCAATTGGATCACCTCAAAGGGATACGAAGGAGGAGCAAAACTGCCAGGGGGAGTTGGGGTTCCTTTGCCAGGATTGTACATTATACACACCATACAATTCTTCACCAAACGTTCAGCACACTTAGTAATTCCATCATTCTTCCACACATCAGCCAACAACTTGCAAATACCTTTCGCGCTAATATGTGCTAACCCATGTGCCATTTGCACAACGGCCAGTACATACGCATCAGGCAACATCCATCTTTTCTGATCTGACAAATCAATCCAGCAACCATTCACATCCAACCTTCCCGTACTTTCTTTCCACTTCATCTTTTCAGTGTCGGTGGCCTCATTCTGAATTGCTTTCACACTCTCTATAGTATTCTCACACATACTTGATTCTGTAGGCCACCTAACCGAATTCGTCACATACATTCGAGTGCTAAGGTTCCGGGCAGTCTCCTTAGCAATCTCATCTGCAAATGCATTACCACGACCAACATCATCCGTCACTTTACGATGCGCACTACATTTAACAATTGCAACTTGAACAGGCAAAGTCAATGCATCCAAAAGATCGTTCACAAGCTGGCCATGCTGTATTTTCGTGCCATGTGACGTCAAGAAACCACGTTCTCGCCACAATCGTCCGAAACTATGCGCTACACCGAAAGCATACTGACTATCGGTGTACACATTCACACGTTTACCTTTTGCTAATACACATGCTCTAGTAAGAGCGATCAGCTCTGCAGCTTGGGCAGAATTCTGATTCAATCTCGCAGTCTCAACAACAGTATTCAATGTCACCACAGCATAGGCAGTAGTCACATCACCATTCGGCAATTTAAAACATGACCCATCCACATACAAAGTGCCGTCAGGGTCTTCCAATGGGGTGTTTTTAAGGTCCACACGACCTTTTGTTTCCTCCTCTGTCCGCAAGTAACAGTCATGTTCTGTTACTGCATCTGACTCTGCACTAATTGGTAACAAAGTTGCCGGATTTAGGACATTACAACGTTTTATCTGAATGTGGCTTGCCAAGAGCGTCAATTCGTACCCAGATAACCTCGCACTCGTCAAGTGCTGAGTTTTCGTACGGTTCAAAAGAGTATCGACTGCATGCGGAACCATCACCGTAAGCATATTATCCATGACCAATCCTGCTGATTGTCGGATGGAGACCGCGGCTGCCGCAGTTGCTCTCAAACAACTCGGCAATGCTCTAGCTACTGGGTCTAAGGTCGAGGAAAAATATGCACATGGACGTTGCTTACCACCAAAAGGTTGCGTTAAGACGCTTAAAGCACAACCTTCCCTCTCGTGAACATATAACGTGAACGGTTTACTGTAATCAGGGGTACCTAACACAGGAGCCGAACACAATGAATCACGTAATTCAGAAAAACTTTTCTGACATTCTTCCGTCCATGGTAAAGGAGTCGAAACATCCTTGCACGTAAGAGCCACCAATGGTTTCGCTAGCAATGAAAAATTAGGAATCCACTGCCTGCAGTACGATGTGATACCTAGAAAGGCACGCACATCTCTTTGGGTTTGTGGCACAGCCATGCGCGCAATCGCTGCAATTCTCTCTGGGGTCAATCTCCTTCCCTCCTTTGACAATAAGTGACCTAGGTAGGTTACTTCTTGACAACAATATTGGAGTTTAGAAGGTGACACCTTGTGATTTAACTCACAGAGATGTTGCAGCAACGACACTGAAGCAATTTTGCAAATGTCCTGAGTATCAGCAGCCACCAATAAGTCGTCGACGTATTGGATTAAAGCCGCACCAACCGGCAACCTAAACGCATCTAGTTGACCCTTCAAAGCTTGACTGTAAATCGATGGACTTTCACAGTAGCCCTGAGGAGCGCGTTTGAACCGGAAGCTACGTCCACCAAGAGAGAAACCGAAAAGGTCCCTGCTCTCTTCGGCAATCGGGATGCTGAAAAACGCATTTTTCAAATCAATCACCGAAAACCATGAAGCTGTAGCTGGAATCAGAGTCAGTAGCGCCGTAATGTCAGGCACAACAGGGAATTGAGGAACCACAATTTTATTTACCTCCCGTAAATCGATAACAAAACGATAAACAGGCGGTTTGGTAGGATCAGTACGTTTAAGAATGGGCAGTACAGGACTATTGCACACGTTTCCCCGAGTTTCTTCAATGACATCTTTCTCGATCAAATCATAGATGATCGCTAACAAAGCTCGTTCACCATCAAGGGAGATACGATATTGGGGAATACGTGGCAATCGCACATTCGATTTCAACTGAACAACATAAGGGGAGATATCAAGTAGGCCCACGTCATTTGGACCCGTCGCCCACAAAGATGCAGGAAGAGAACTCAATTCCGGTGGAAGCTTATCGAGGGACAAGTACATGGGAGAGACTACCCTCTCTCCTAACATAAGCTTTACACCCGCAGGAGAACAATACAAAGTCGCATACAAGCGTTTAAGCAAATCCAGACCCAAAAGATTTTCGCCACAACCAGTAGACAAAATCAATGGAGCTTCGAGCTCACGTGGCCCAATTTTAAGGGGCAAAGGGCGCGAAACTGGATTGCTAACGGGGGCGCCAGAGAATCCAACGGAAACATTTGTTAAGCCAGACAAAGGTGCGCCAGGGAGTTTCGAATGCATGATAGAACTTTTCGCTGCACCAGTGTCCAACAGAAAAGGCTCAACGACGCCCGATGTAGCAACTGCGACGTAAGGCCCTCTCTGATCAACCGGAACTGATACCACTCCCTCTCCTTGTCTTTGGCTGTCCTAGTAATTACTATCGTCAGGTCCCTGATCGACGTAATAATCGTCTACATTGTACTGCGCAGATCGTCCTTGCGATGATCCACGTTGGTCGAAACAATTATTAGAATTTGATGAATGGTCAGAGCGATCATTCTGAGCACCACGACCTCTACCACGTGATGCGTGCTGTGCACCACCACGACCTCCTCTAGACGAATTACCACCACTACGGTCATTTAAAGCAGGACAATTGAATTTAATGTGTCCCTCCTGTCTACAATAAGCACATTGATTGTACCCTAATGAAGATCTCTGAAAAGATGAATCATTACGCGGCTGCGATCGATTCGATTGCGACTGCGATCTATTCTGCTGAGGCGCATTCTGATTAGAACGCGGCGGATATGCTTGTTGTAACAACACTTTAGTTTTCAGCTCTTTCGTCTTTTTATCGGCACGGTCATTTTCCTCTTTTTCTCTATTTTCGTAATATTGTGCCGTAGCCAATATCTGAGCTGAGGTAGAAACGGCCCATGAACTTTCTGAATTTTTCAATTTATGGCTCAAGTCGGGCAATAAGTTCGATACGAATTTATCCACAAACAACCTCTGTCCACCCTCAGTACCCATATCCTGCCCACTATGATCGACGAATGTTTCCTCGAACCTCGTAAAGAAGTCTGAAACACTCTCATCTTTCTTCTGCTTACAGGCTGACAACTTGTCCCAATTTACCCTCATAGCTGGCATAAGCGTTTTCATTAATGTAATGATTCGCTGGGGAAGAAGTTCAATCAACTGATCGGGTTTAGTAGCAGCCACTTGTCCAGCGTCTGCCGCTGTAATGGCAGCCCAATCACCACCTAATTCATTCGCGTGATCTTGGTGACGAATCTTGGCCCATACCGGTTGCGGTACGACATTGCCAAACAACATGTCGATATCGGCCAGATTCATTATCGTAGCGTCTACGAGCTGCGATAATTCTTTGTAATACCCCGCAGGATTTTTGCGAGGATCAGGCAAAGTTTGTTTCACCTGAAGCACTTCCGATCGTTTCCAAGGGAGGTGTATCCACACTCTCTGGAAATGTGCTGGTATTGGAGCATTAGCATTAGTATTATCAGCGGGTACCCAAACTGGCGGAACTTCACGCATAGGATATTGGCCAGACCCATCTCGTTGTTCAATGTCCTCAACGAACAATGCATGAGGAATAGGAGCGGGACGAAGAGATAGCAACCGCTCAATAGCACGTCGGACATTAGTGTCGACTATCAGTCCAGTTGCGAACTGAAGCCGGAGTTCAGACAGGGCGGTCAGCACCTCGTCAGGCGCATTGGCCGCTATCTGATCATGTAAGAACTTGCACATTTCATCAAACACATATCTCTGAGTAGGTATGTTGAATTGATCAAACGTTTCGAGGACAACACGAGGTGGATTTCTAACAGAGTTTATCATCCAACCCATCGCCATATTGTATAGCGCAACACGTTCTCTATTACCAGGAAGCTGGCTACGTCTCTGTGGACCATCAGAACCTGCAGACCCAAAAACAGGTCCGAGCGACTGAAAGAAGTTTGTCGCAAGGGGAGAATCACGATTACGAGTAGAGGGAGAAGAGTAAGACACAGGACTAACAAGAGAAGGAGTAGAGACGTTAGCAGCAACAGGGGTTAACAACACAGGAGCAGTAGCGTGAGCAGTAGCGGGAACAGGAGTATGTGGAAGCGGAGGAGCAGTAGGAATAGAAATAGGCAAAGGAGCAGGAACAGTCGGAAGAGCAGGTGCAGGTTGAGGAACTGGTGGAGGAATAACAGGTGGAAGAACAGGTACGGCAGGGACCACAGGAGCTGCGGTACCCTGTACGTACGGAGGTGGCGACTTCATAAGATAGGACATTAAAGAATCCTCAACTGCCTCTTCCTTCTTATCCGACTCCGTAGGCAAAACAGGATAGCATTTGTCTATGGACATACGCTGTAATCTCTCAAACACTTCCTTATCCTTATCCTCCTTATCACGCTGAAACTGCTCAGCTTTCTTCACTATAGTAGCAACAGTATCTCGCTGACTACGTTTATTTTGTCTGATCTCTTTCTGTCGGGCTTCTTTGCGCCAGAACCGAAAGGCATCAAACATGGCCGGCCTTGATTTACGTTCGAACAACTTTATTTCCAAATTATCTAAGATCGACGCTTCGAAGCTACCGTGAGGTGGCCAACGAAGATCGCCGTCTTTCTTTGTATATTTGATCCAATAATCGTTAAAAGCAATCGGGCCTAGCCCATGTTTGCTATATAAGTCATATGTAGGAGTTCCAACCGGAGGTATCGGACACGAGTCCTCCAGCAGGGAATCCGCACCACAAGGTCTAAAGCAACTGAACAAAGTACTGCGACCAGGCATCTTGCACACTAGCCGAGTTTCACAAACTTCAAGGGTTACGGGATTTCGGGATTTACCAAGTCCCAGCAAAGAACTAAACCCTCGGTCTTTGGCGGCTGCAGTCGTCAAACAAATACAACAACAACAAAGTACGCTAGCAAAGTGTCACCGACAAAAACACTCACACAGCGTGTACAACAAAGACACCCGCTAAAGTGTCTACAACAAAAACACTCGCTAAAGTGTCTACAACCAAGAACTCTGGGAGCGACCCACAAATACTTAACTCAAAGATCAATGGCGTCCTCAGGAAGGCCCGTCAATCGTCTCGCTATACCAAGGTCTACGCCAGGCGCCAAAACAGGTCTACAGTCAGGGCAGCAGTCCGTCGCAGCCGTTAGGAGGCGGGAATCTTCGCGGGAAAAGTCTTCGGGCCACTTATTTCGACAACAGGATCGATGAAGCGGGGTGCACCTTCCCTCGGAGATTTCACACGAAGTTCCTCACGATCGTCGGGCTTGGACCGGTACCACTGATGCAGCCCCACGTTGGGCGCCAACTGAAGGACTGGGTTCTTTGGACCCAGCGGTGCCAGGGCACAACACCTGAAACCTTCGTGGGTAACCTGTTCCGGCGTACAAGTCACAGAGACACGGGACACTTCCTTCGGCGTCAAAGAGTCAAGGTTTATTTACTGCAGGGAACACAGAAGTCACAGGAAGTACATCGAGTGTAGTTCGGGGAGACTGCTTCAAATTGTATTTGTGGATCGCTCCTTTTATACAGTTTTTACCCATAGGATAACATGATACACAATAGTTTACAACCTGGTTCCCACAAGTCGCTCTCAGAGGGGTCGCTTAGATCACTTTGAAACACACAAGATCCGGAACATAAGTGCGGAAACATTTGGCGGTTCCCAACTGTAAAAACCCATCTTCCCACCATTAGCAAATTCCAATCAGCAGTAAAGTAGATCGAAATAGGAACGAAGACAGGTGCAGAGGAAGACGGAGACAGTAGGGAGATCGGAAAGGGTGTAAAAGGGGAGTGTCGAGAAGCACGAGATACAGGCATCAAAGGGACGTGCCTAATGAGATGCACGGCTGAGACAATAAGCCCGTGCGGCAAGATGAGCCTCGAGCGGCGCCATCTGCCTTACAGTAGCATCCCCCTCGTCATAAAGACACTTACAAAGAACATGTGTCTTCCGCAAATATCTTGGGAGTCCCAGGGTCGCGAAGCGGACAGCGTCCGTTCGCTGGCTACTTGAGGGCAAGAGACAAAATGGATGCCGTATCTAAGATGGAACCCGTGGGTACAGATGACAAACCCACATAACAAACGAACGGTTTAAGTTAGCACAGCGAAACTGCGCACACTTACAAAACTCGTCATTTGCGGTTCATAGATACTAGACTCGACCATATTCGTGCGAGTTAAAAAACACCACTTACAATTGTCACGGAACCTCAGCACGCCCTGGCCTCCACCGACTACATCCTCTACGGAGACCTGAACTTTCACCTTGAGAACAACAACAACAACAACAGCAACTGCAACTCCACCAGCCTGATCGATAAAGCTCGCCAACCTCGGACTGAGGCAACTCGCCACAGCACTGGCCAAACGCTCGACCCCGTCTTCTACTCAAGATCCCACGTCTCCTTCAGCCACACCACAGAACTCCTCTGGACGACCACCGCTGCATCCACTTCACCTTCCAGAAACCCACCACACACCACCGCATCCAACAGATCCCCGACGCTGCTCGAGGAAACGAAGACCAACTACACGCAAACCTCGCTCTCAGCCCATCCACCGAACCCTCCAACACAGACGACGCTGCCCACAGCCTCAGACGCTGGATTGACGACTGCGCCAACACGCTCGCCCTGCTGAAGAAACCCTCCTACAGAGACACCAGCAAGAGGGCCAGCTGGTTCACCCCAAAACTTCTAGCCTCCAAGCGAGCCTGCCCGAAACTAAAGAAGAAATGGCACAGTGAACAGACTCCGGACAGCCACGCAGCCCACAAAGACGCCATCCGCAACCACCATCACCTCATCAGGACTGCCAAGCGGACCTCCTTCAAAGACCGCCTCAACAACAACGCACACAATAGCAAGGAGCTCTTCAACATCGTGAAGGAACTCTCGAGCCCCAGCTCAAACACCAACGAAACGCTGCAGTCGCAAGCCCTGTGCGACTCCTTCGCCACTTTTTTCCACAGCAAGATATCAGACATCCACGACAGTTTCAACACCCAGACAGCCCCAACAGACATCAACACAACAGACTCTCCGCACACCATCGACCACAACCCCCTGCTAGCCTGGACCAACGATGACACCATCAAAACCATGAGCACAATCCACTCCGGCTCCCCATCAGGCCCATTCCCGCACCATATCTTCAACAAAGCCAACAGCTCCATCGCACCCCATCTGCGCGACGTCATCAATCTCTCCCTCAAGACCACAACCTTACCAGAGCGCTGGAAACACGCTGAGATCAACGCCCTACTCAAAAAACCCAAGAGACCTCAAGAACTTCCCCGGCCCATCTCTCTGCTTCCGTTCCCAGCCAAGGTCATCAAGAAGATCAACAGGCAGCTAACCAGATACCTCGAAGAAAACAGAATCCTGGACCCTTCACAGTCAGGGTTCCGCAGCACCGAGACTGCCCTCATCGCCGGCACAGACGACATCAGGACCCTGCTGGACAACGGTGAGACCGCAGCCCTCATCCTCGTGGACCTCTCCGCCGCCTTCTACACCGTCTGCCACCGCACGCTACGCGCACGCCTTCACGCCGTAGGGACCCGAGAAAAGGCTCTGGAATGGACCACCTCCTTCTTCTCCGGCAGAACCCAGAGCATCCGCCTCCACCCATTCCGCTCCAAAGCCTCCGAGATAATCTGCGGCGTACCCCAGGGATCTGCCCTCAGCCAGACACTGTTAAACATCTACATAGCCCCGCTCGCACACATTGCCCGACAGCACAACCAACATAATCTCCTACGCCGACGACACTCAACTGATCCTCTCCCTCACCAAGGACCCCATCACCGCCAAACCCAACCTCCACGAAGGAATGAAGGCCGTCGCCGACTGGATGAAGATCAGCCGACTGAAGCTGAACACGGACAAGACGGAAGTCCTCATCCTCGGATCCAACCCTTAAGCCTGGGACGACTCCTGGTGGCCGACGGCACTTGGGGCAGCCCAGACACCCACCGACCACACACGCAACCTGAGAATCATCCTCGACTCAACGCTCTACATGACCAAACAAGGCAACGCCGTCTCCTCCTCCTGCTTCAACACCCTCTGCATGCTCCGCAAGATCTACAGGTGGATCCCGACAGATACAAGAAGAACAGTCACCCAGGCCCTAGTCAACAGCAGACTCGACTACAGAAACACCCTCTACGCGGGAGCCCCGACCAAGCTCATCAAACGACTGCAACGCATCCGAAACGACTCTGCATGACTGATCCTCGACCTACCATGCCAATGCCACATCACCCCCCCACCTGAGAAACCTGCACTGGCTCCTCGTCAACAACAGGATATCCTTCAAGCTCCTCATCCACGCACACAAGGCACTCCACAAGACCGGCCCCAGCCTACCTCAACAGACGACTCTCCTTCTACATACCCAACCACCAGCTCCGCTCCGCCGACCTCGCACTGGCCACCATCCCTCGCATCCGAAGAATAACCACCGGCGGGAGATCCTTCTCCCACCTCGCCGACAAGACCTGGAACACCCTCCCACTGAGCCTATGACAGACTCAAGACCTGCTGACCTTCAGGAGGCTACTCAAGCCATGTCTGTTCGACCAGTAGCACCCCCCCCGCCCCTCCCAGCGCCTTGAGACCCTCTCGGGTATGTAGTGCACTCTACAAATTACTGATTGATTGATTGAGGCTGGTGAGAGCAGCGCCCTGATTGGTCGAGAGAGTTTCCTTGTGGCTGGGTTGCTGCACGACAAGGTCCGGAGCACGAAGTCCTGTCGTCAAGTAAGTGTATATTTTGAGTTTATATTTGTCTGTGTGCGCCTGTTTATTTTTTATTTGAGCGTGCCCCCGACCCCCTTCCCGTTGATGCCAGCCGCAACTGCCTAACGGCCACATCATTTAAAGTTGGATTGGAAAAGTTGGTAATGCAAATACCAAACAAACAAGAATTGGCTACGCCAATATCTGCCCTTTGGGACATATTGCTTTGCCAAGTGTCTTCAATGATTCTGTAGAGCATTCCCGGTGCTGTGCTGCATGGCTAAGAAGAAAGAAAATGGTACTATGAGGCAGATGCATCATTTTGTAGAAGAGCATCACCACACATGCAAACCTACGGAATGTCAGAGGAGTTTAAGTAGTGGAAGAGAGAGGTTTATTTCCTCTCCTACCAAAACTGGGTGGTGAGAGCAACATCAAGGGCTGCAGCGGCGAAGTAATAGGCAGGGTGCATAGCTGCAAGTTTCAAAGGTCCATCTGCGATGTCTGCTCCAGTCCAGGAATTGTCCTTCGAATCCGTTGACTTATCCAGTTTTATAATGGAATATACAAGGCTACAAGTCCCGGAGATCAAAGAAACAAGCATTTTCAATGCAATAGGTCTTGCATTTTCAAGAGTTTAAGCTATAGGCATTGTAAATGACAAAGCCTTTTATTTAAGTGTTTTTAAAACTAACACATATAAAAGACATTGTTATTTATAAATTATAATGCCAATAGCTAAAACTCTCGCAAATGCGAGACTCCTTTAAATTTTGGCCGCGACCCTTTCTTTAGACGCTGCTCTCCGTATTCAGGCTACAGTGAGCAGCATCTAAAGAAAGGGGCTAGGTCAACAGTAAAGTGAAAGCAGGTTATGGGGTGCTTTCACTCCCAGGCAATTCAGAAAAGGGGGTGGTGATTGTAGGAAGGTACCTCCTGACTATGGTTGCCCCCAACTTTTTGCCCTGTGTTTTAGCTGGTTTTTGACATAGTCGACCTGGGGCCCTGCCAATCAGGACCCCAGGCCTACTGCTCTCTCTTTAAAATGGATTCCATGTACCCTAGGTACATTTCCAATTGGTACTGGGCCACCCTATCAGACCCTGTAACTCAGGGCATGGGTGTACCCAGGGCTGCCAGGGACTGAAGCATGTATTATGCCACCCCTGGCTGGCCTCCTAAATTTGACACAACTGGCTGCATGACAGCTGGGGCAAAGTCGTGTAATCACCCTTTGCTGTAGGTGTAGTATACCTATACCTAACCCTAAAATGGACACACAGATTCCTATCAGTCACTCCTATGGCCGTACTCAGACGGTGCAGCTAGATACATTTTCATCAGAACAACTGACCTTACCCTGTGGTGTTCCTCAAGGCTCGTCCCTCAGTCCAACCCTATTCAATATCTACGTCACTGATCTGGCAAGGGTTATCAAGAACTGGGGGATGAGCCTAACATCCTACGCGGATGACACCCAGTTAGTTCTCACCATCAAAGACAATGGAGAACAAATAGCTGCCAGTTTCCAACAGGGCATGCTAGCCATCAGTCATTGGATGTCATCTAACTGTCTTAAGTTAAACTCTAACAAGACAGAGGTAATGACTTTTGGCAAACTTACCCCCTCATGGTCTGATGTATGGTGGCCTACTGATTTGGGTCCTCCTCCACCCCCTGTTACCAAGGTCAAAAACCTTGGTATAACTTTAGATAAAACACTCTCTTACTCAACTCATGTCAATACCACGGTGTCATCTTCCTTTTTTAAATTGAAAACTATAAAAAAGATTCTCCCTTATCTTCCCCCTAACTCTGGTAAAACTCTGATCACATCTTTTGTTATGTCCTCAGTGGACTATTGTAACGGACTTTTAATGAATGCCCAAAAGAAGGTCATTAAGAGGTTACAATCTGTACAAAATGCTGCAGCCAGACTTCTTTCTGGCACCCCCAAATTCAAATCCATTGCCAACACTATAAAAAACTATCACTGGCTTACAGTCAACAAAAGGATAAAATTCAAGGCACTCTGTTTAGCTTATAAAGCCGCGCACAAACAAGGCCCTCGCTTTCTCATTGATCCATTCACGTTTCATGTCCCCAATCGCTCACTTCGGTCCATGAACAATTTCACTATGACAGTCCCTCGCACCAGAACAGTTGCATGGGGAGATCGCAGCTTCCACATTGCAACCGCTAAACTCTGGAACTCCCTTGATCTAGAGATCAGATCAGCTCCTACTCTTATCATTTTCAGAAGAAAAATTAAAACTTGGCTTTTTGATCAATAATTCAATTTTTGTTTCTTTCTGCCTCATTCACAGCGCCGAGACGCCCTTGGGCAATTGTTCGCGCTCAATAAATTCCATAAATAAAATAAATAAATAAATATGGCAGGCCTTGACAATCCTGAAGGCAGAGTGCTTGGAATCGTGTGAGATGGTGCTCTGGCATGAGCTGAGCCTGTCTGCAGCTTGCGGAACCAAGTCCTAATAGCTGTTCCATGAGATCGCATACCATATACTCTTAAGTGCATTATAATCCTCGCGGTTAAATGCTATCTTTGGTATTGCTTTATCAAAACATGTCGAGTAAGGTGTCATACGAATTGGAATACTAACCCCTCGCCAATTCTGGCGACGGGGTTAGCATTCCACCCTTCTAGAGGGACACGACATGTATGTAACTGTGAACCCCGGTTAAAGTTAACTGAAGCCTCAGCTCCACAAAATGGATGCTGCCACCACAGACACGAGTCTGACCCCCTGCAGCTGGGAGTCCTTCCAGCGAGGGGAGCCTGGACAAAGGGTTTCCTGTCAGGGGCGGTGCTAGCACCGTCCCAGACATGGTTTTGTGTATCCTGGGTAGGCAGGGCTTTACAGGAAGGTGACTGCTGAGTGGCACCCCGGTGCTCACTACGCATAGGCCGGTCAGAACCAGTTCCAGGGGCACACCAGCCCCTGGCCTGGGGAAAGTCCGGCATGGCAGAGGGGTGTAACCACCCCCCTCCTAGTCCCACCCATAGGCAGGACCTAGTCACCGGGTCAGCCCCCTTTTTTAGTATAAAGATGGGAGCGGGCCCCCTGTTCAAATTAGATCTTTGGAATCAAGACACGACTTTCTGCGAAAGGACTTCAAGATTTCTTCCTCAAGATTCTCCCTTGTGGCTAAGGAGTAGTCACCCTGCATCCGCAGGCACCATCCTAAGAACACTGCGGTCTGCTGCAAGTCCTTCTTCACGAATCCGACGACCCAGCTCGACGAGACCCGGCTTCCCTGGCACCTCTGACCTCTACTCACCTCTACAGCAAAGCTGAGAACCGTGAGTGTGACGAGACCTCGAGGGACCGACGATCGCCAAGACTGCACGACTTCTTTGTAACAAGCCCACCGAGTCTTCCACTGGTGAGTGCTTTGGGGTCTGAGAAGCCCCAACCCTGCGCAGCTCCAGCACCCAAGATCAGCCTCCCTGCATCTCCACGATCTGCGTGGGTCCCTTCTGCTGTTTGCTGTGCACCGCGTTGTTTGGCTACTAGCCGGCTGGCTTGTGGCCTTCTGAACGACGCCCGACGACATCACTGCTGCTGGTCTGGTTGCTCCAGACTGGCCCTTGCTTCCTTCTTCAAGAGAGGCACCCCAGACCCTCCTGGTCCACTCCAGACGCCATTTTAGGTCCACCGCGTGGGCTTGAATTTGCCAAGGCTTTGTTGCCCAATCCTGGGTCCAGCGACGCCGACAGCTTCTATCTTCGTGGGACAGCTCGCTCCTCCATCCTGGTCGCCGACAACGCCTCCTTGTCCGTGAGATCTCCGAGCACAGCGTCACCCACTCGCCTAGTCGAGGTGGCTACCATCCGGTGCCCTCCTGGTGCCCACTGACTACTGGCTAGTAGTCACGAACTTGGTCCCCTCTGCTTTCAGGTGTCATCTTCTTTCGATCCAGGCTTGGATCCATTGAACTTTCTTCACTGGTCGCCTGCCAGCAACTTCCTCCTTCCAGGCTCCTGGTCCGTCAACGAGGATTCCCGACGTCCTTTGAGTCCTATGCAGCTGCAGCCCCTGGGCTAGGTAACTTCGGCATTTCGGTGCCCCAGCATAGCCTCAGTATCCAAGGGTCAGAATCCACTTTCGTTTTCTTCCTACCAGATCGGGTTCGCCCGAGAACACTAACTTTGCAATTCCTAGCTACCATAAACTTTGTCCCGCATCTCGCGTGAGAGTGCACACACTGCACCCGAGTCCCCTGGGTCTCCTAGAAGTAATCTAACGATTCTATAGTCAAGTCCTAGCGATTCCAAAGCCTAGTAGTACTGTACTTACCTGCTAGTAATTTCGCATTCCACTTTTCAAGTATATGGTTTTCCGTGCCCCTCGGGCATTTGTATATACTGTGCTAACTTAAGTATTTTTGTAGAGTTTTGGTTTGTGCTTAGTACCCTGTCCTCATAAAGAGTACAGGGCTGTTGTGATTCTTAATAAATAACTGTTTATTTTCATAACACTTGTGTGGTGTCCTTTCACTTGGTGTTCAAGGGGTATATGTGGTATAACAGCTGGCTTAACACGCCCTCTCGAGTCTTTAGCCTTAGACTGATCGTATCCATGCTACTAGGATAGCTGGTCTATAAGGTTGACTTACAACCAATCATCAATAAGGGTTGCTGGACTGATACATAGTGTTCACTAGAATAGTGAGCACTGCATATCAGGCCACCTTCTCACAGTGATGAACAGAGTGTCTGAATTGAGCAGACCACTCTTACCCAGTCCAAAGATCAGGGCTTGATCCATCACCGTTATTTATCTCACTGCCCCATCCCAGATCAGAACCTGGCTATATGCAAATCAGTCTGTCCCTGGCCCAGTGCATCATGGGAACAGGGCAGACTAAACTACCAAGCCAATTCTTCACCAGAAAGGAGACAAGCTACCGGGGACCGGTTTCTGGCATTTCAGCCGTCTTCGGCCCGGCTTGCTTGAATCCTGATGGAGCAGTGAGAAAGGGACTCTTGTCTGAGTATACCCTGCCACACCTATAGTGGCCAAAAACGATTCAGAAAAGGGGGTGGTGATGAACAGAGTGTCTGAATTGAGCAGAGCACTCTTACCCAGTCCAAAGATCAGGGCTTGATCCATCACCGTTATTTATCTCACTGCCCCATCCCAGCTCAGAACCTGGCTATATGCAAATCAGTCTGTCCCTGGCCCAGTGCATCATGGGAACAGGGCAGACTAAACTACCAAGCCAATTCTTCACCAGAAAGGAGACAAGCTACCGGGGACCTCCCAGGCAGGCACAGAGTTATGAGGCGAGACCGCGAACGCGCGGACCGAGGCGCCGACGCAGAAACAAAGACCAACAGGCCCGCCGTCCAGCAGAATCGGCACACCGCTCCCCGTCAGCTGATCAAATCCTACGGGAACAACAGGATGCACTCCGGAGGGTCTCACAGCTGAGCAGCTCGCCGACATCGGACATCATGCAGGAAGCCAGCCAGCGGATAGTCCCAAGTGATGATAAAGCTATTTACGGAATACCAGGCTCCCAGCTCTCTGTGGACCTGCCCGACATCACACCACAGACAGCTGACCTGCCTCACTGAAAATGTACAAGCAATCCTGGCGATCTCTAACATAGCAGCGGGGTCGGCATTGAAGACCGGACAGACGCAGCGGAGCCGCAGGAACTGGGCGGCGCCCTGGGCGTCTCCCCTCGCCCCTAAGATGGAAGGAGGAACATTGTCACAGTGAGTACTACCCCATCACACAGACCCTGAGCAGATACTGTAATGGCGGGGCCACACTGCAATCCTCCCACCTTCCTCCCCTCTGCCCGCTGGCCCTATTACACTAGGGACTAACTATGCCAGAGACTTGGGTGCTGCGGTCTGCCTTACCGCCCCCACTACATGGCTGGCCGGACTGAGACCCCTAAGCGGAGAGCGACGCCAAACCCCCACGCAATGATCGTGGCTGCAGGACGCATATACCATATGGCCCGGGGAGGGCCATAGAGTCCATCCTTTGCTTAAATAAGTTGACAGCCGGAACTGTGACTAGCACACGGCACCCCCTAGAATTGAACGTTGTCCCTCTCAATAGAGAATATGGACGGTGGCACGTTTCGCTACTGCCCTTTTGGCATTCAAATATGGTTCACCCACAGTTGGTTCGTTTTGTTAACTGTTTTCCCCCCTTTTTATGTATCCCTGGGAAATGCTGAGTGTGTTAAAGGAGATGGCCGTGGACGTATTCGCTAGGGAGTTGCAGAGGGCCCGGGGCCGACTAGTGCATGCGGGCAGGGAGGGAGACCACCGGAATCGATAAGATGTCAGCGATAATAATTTGCACTTGGAACATTAGGGGCATGCACACGCCAGCGCGCCGTTATCAAATCTTCACATACCTGAAAAGACACCACATACAAATTGCACTCCTACAGGAAACGCACCTAAATAAGGCGGAAGTGGCCGCACTGCGCCGCAGATGGAGGGGGCAACTGTATGCTACCGAGTACTCCTCCTATGCCCGTGGGGCGCTACTGTGGGTAAAACCGGGCACCCCCTTTACAGCGACACACACACTCTCTCACCCGGAGGGCAGGTATGTGCTGGTGAACGGCCGCATTGATGGGCAGCCCGTTGTTTTGGCATCCGTTTACTCTCCCAACACAGATCATGGGGGCTTCCTAGCACACCTTTCGGAGGAACTAGCGCCCTGGCATGGGGTTCCTTGGATCCTAGGGGGCGACTACAATACCGTACTGGATGTCACACTTGACCGCTCGGCCCCACCCAGGCCTGACGCAGCATCCTTAGGAGCAGTGAAGGCACTCACCCAGTGGGCGGCACAGTGGGACCTACAAGACGCATGGCGCGCCCATAACCCCAACACCAAAGTATACTCCTGTTATTCAGGAACGCACGCAATTCAAATACGCCTAGACAGGTACATGGTAACATCAGAACTACTAACACACGTCACAGACTCAATACCTTGGCCGTACGCACTCAGACCACAATCCGCACACGCTGGATATAGCCTGGGACCGCCCACGCCCGCCCATCCCCACATGGCGTCTACAGCCTGCCCTGTTACTGGATGCCCACTTTAGAGACTCCCTACAAGCCTGTGTAGCTCAATACTTCACTGATAACTCAGATACGGTGTCCTCTCCACAGATAGAATGGGACGCTTTCAAGGTTGTGGTTAGGGGACATGTCCTGGGCACACAGGGGAACATGCGGTGACGGCTGGAGGCAGACTTGCGCCGGGTAGAGACAGACCTGCTCCGACGAGAGCAGGAAGCAGAGACGGGAGCGGCGGACCAGCTGTGCGAGGCCCGGAAGGAGCACGCGGCACTGCTGGAGCGTTTACGCCACCTTAATTACGCAGCCCATTCGGCGCGAGTACATCAACACAGCGACAAGCCCGGGAAGTTATTGGCCTGGCTAGTCAAGCAGGAGACCCGTACGGCACCGGTGTCAGCCATACGAACACCTGAGGGAGAGGTAGTCTACGCGCAGAGCAAAATACACCAAGCCTTTGTGCAACACTATCGAGCCTTGTATAGGTCGCAGCTGGGGGTCACGTCAGAAACCATAGCGGATTATCTCGCGAACATTCAGCTGCCTTCCCTTACGAATGCACAACAAGGGGACTTAGAGGCGCCGCTCATGCCGGAGGAGATGCGCGAAGCCATCTTTGCTCTCTCTAACGGCAAATTGCCTGGCCCAGATGGCCTCCCCGCCGAATTCTTCAAAGCATGTTCGGAAACCCTCGTCCCGGAACTGCTTAAGGTGTACAAAGCTGCCATTGAAGACTCGGCGCTCCCAGCCACGCTCAATGAGGCCACCCTGGTCTCGCTCCTGAAACCCAGCAGGGAGGAAACGTGCCTGGGCTCCTACAGGCCATTAGCCATGTTGAACACTGATTATAAAATCTTCACCTCTCTCTTAGCCCGACGTTTGGCTGCAGTGGTCCCAACTCTAGTTCATAGTGACCAAAATGGCTTTATGCCCGCGTGAAGCACCTCTCGTAACATCCGTCGCCTCTTTCGAATACAGGAAGCCACCACACTGCACTGGCCGAGATCGGGATGTCTGGTACTGGACCTCGAGAAGGCCTTTGACTCTGTGGAATGGCCCTACCTCAGAGCGGTGCTACATAAATTCGACCTGGGAGATGCATATGTTGATATGGTTGGGCTACTCTATCACAGGCCCAGCGTGAGAGTGCGGACGAGCGGATTGCTAACTGAGACGGTGCAGGTGCGCAGAGGGACCTGACAGGGCTGCCCTCGGTCGCCCCTTCTCTTCTCGCTGGCCATGGAGCTCCTAGCGGCGCCGGCGAGGGGAGTGGAGTGGGGGATCCCACTGGCTGAAGGCATGCACGTGGTCTCGCTCTATGCGGACTACCTGCTTCTATATGTGCGGGACCTTACGGCAGTACCGGACACGATGTCGGCCATCTTCCAGAGATTTGAAGAAGTATCGGGACTCAGAGTCAACTGGGCCAAATCTGGGGTGTACTCGTTCAGCTCGGACACGCAAGAATGCGACTTACGCCTAGGAGGTGTCAGGCTTACTTGGTACCCCACCACGTTTAAGTATCTAGGGATGCACATCTATAGAGACACACAGAGTATACTGTAGGGTAAGCTGATGCGTGCTATTTCCTCACTGCGTGCTCAGGTGACCTTCTGGAAGACGCTACCCCTGAACGTGCCCAGTAGGATTGCGCTCTCCAAAATTATAGTGTTACCAAGATTGCTCTATCACTTCGCTAACATTCCGCTATATGTCCCTGCCAAAGTATTCCGCGACCTAGAATCATTGCTACGGAACCTGATTTGGAACACAGGACGCCCCCGGGTGGCACTGATGAAACTCTATTGCCCAACTGCAGAAGGGGGGTTAGCAGTCCCCAACCTAGAGCTATATTACCTGGCGGCACAGCTGCAATGGGTAACGTACTGGCTGAGCGGCACACACTTAGACGACACAGCTACTGCCGACTACATATGGACCCACACTGCATGTGACAGTGGCCCGCAAATGCTTCCTTCGCAGCCTAAAACTGACCCAAACCACAAAACCTTACACCCCCGTGCTCCCCCTGCTGGGCACCCCCCGGCGGAGCGGAATGGTGACCTTGCGCATCCTGGAGAGCTGGACCACGGCTGGGGTGGACACCATGGGCAACCTCTATGCAGATGGAACTATAATCCCGTTTGCAGAACTGGTAGACGACACGGGACTGCCGGCCGGGCAGTTCCTACTCCATGCGTCCATACTTCGCGCGTACACAGAGGCCTGGGGCGACATACAGGAGGAATTGCCGACACACCACCCAGTGCAATACCTGCATGTAATGGGCAACGGTTCCCATATAATCCACTGGCTGGCACAGGCCCTCCTCATGCACACACTGAGGCCCACGCAGCCGCTGAGAGACAAATGGACGGCCCTCCGAGGGAGGGACTGGACAGACAAGGAGTGGACCATGATCCTGGCCAGCCCAGTGAACATCCCACGCAACTCCCGATTCAAGACCATACAATTTTACATACTGCATCAGGCATATTTATCACCAGACAAGATCAATAGATACTTCAAGGTAAACACTACTGCTTGTCCCCGATGCCGACTATTGGATGCGGACATGTTACACATGCTCTGGCGCTGCCCCTCACTTGCCACATATTGGAAAGAGGTGACAACTCTCTTGACAAGCAGCACTGGTTCAGGCCTGCCGCACACATGGGAGGCTTGCATTTTAGGGTTATACAAAAGAAACAAATTGAATAAAACAGAAGCCAGGTTCTGGGACTTGGGCCTTATCACCGCCAAGCGACTGCTCACTAAGCACTGGAAAAGCAGGAACAACCACGCACTAAACACTGGTACATTTCCTTCACCAACTGGGCCAGGGCAGAAAGCGTAGCACTACACCGGGAGGAAGTAGCGGGCTTAAGTAAGTAAGTAATTATTTTTATTGTTTTTAGGTTAATTAAAACCATTACAAAAGTACATTGATAGTTCATGCATTCAGATAAAAGATTGTAAAGAAAGATATATTATTTTTTAAAACAAGAGAACTTAATAAAAACGTGTTGGTACGGGTATGTGGTCATGGTGTAAAGTATTGGCAATTTTTCAACTAGTCCAGTCTAGTGCTCTCTGCCAGATTTTTTAGTTTCAGTTCCAGACATTTCAAGAATTTTACCAACTTCCCGTTTAGTGGGGGAAGGCCTGGGTCAAAACAAGCAAGAACCGCTTGTCTACGTGTGCAGATTTTTTGTTCGTTGAAGGCAGTTTTTAACAGGGCTACTCTTTCCTCTTTCAGCCTTGGGCAGATACATAATAGGTGTTCGAGATCTTCATTTTCTGCCCCGCACAGCCTGCATTTTGTCCCACAGTCCCTTCTCAACCATGGTTGCAGATGTGGAATAGAGGGTAAAATTCCTAGCCTGTATTTTAAAAAGGCTTCTTTTGATTTCCTGCCGTACCCCAGACCAAAGTATGCCTGTCGCCCAGGCGATTTATATGTGGCCAGAGTCATCCATGCGTGTCGCCTTTGTGAAAAAGTCGCTTTATCTTCCAAGTGCGATTGACTTTTTATGCTCTTGTTTACAACACGCTTGAACTGCACATGCGGTAAAGGAGTTTCCCATAGTTCTTTGAGACCTGTGACAGTCAGGGATTCCTCTAAGAAAGTTTTCGCCGGCAATTGAAGAGAGCTGCTTAAGTCTAGCCATAGCAGATGGTTACGTGAATTTTCTGGCGAGTTCTTGATTTTCTGCCAGCACTTTATGTACGCGCCTCTCCTCGCAAGGTTTTGGGAGGTCAGTCCAAACTCTAGCCGGATCTGGGCCTGTGAGGTATAGGTTGGCAGGTTAAAGAGAAGTCGATAGGCCTTTGCAATTGTTGTGTCCAGCAGTTTCGTGTCTTTGCCTTTTAGAGCCTCACTGCCGTATGTAATAGATGACTCTAGCTTAACTTGTACCACACGGAGCAGTGGGAGTAGAGTAGGACTATTTAGATTAGACTTTAGCTGTTTGAGCGTGGTCGCTATCAGCATCCCTTTCCTCCTGATTCCCTCTAGTTGGTTCGAGAAGCGACCTCCTTTGTCGAACAATATTCCCAGGTATTTATATTCTAAACAGTTTGCGACAACCTTTGTTCCAAGGAACCAAGTATGCAGCTTTTTGTTCCCATTTAGCGGGCTTAAGGAAATTCCCAATTGCACAACTCTGGGCTGACACATTGGGCTCTCTCCAGCGGGAAGGCGCGACCAGGAAGCTCATTTAACACACTACCACATAGGGGAAGATGAGTGTAGCGTAGGCGTGGAAACACTAAGACCCCGGACAACAATGCCCCCGGACAATGCCCGCCTGACTTAGGCACTGGCGGCACAGTGCTTCCATAACGGCAGGAGCTCGATCCTCCCTGCCGCATTGCACGGAGACCGTAACAAACCCCCCCATATGCTAACCACGAGTCTCGGCACCCTCCCACGCGACGACCTGACCGAGCATGACACAACAGAATTATCTCCCAAAGCCTCCCACGGCCACACTCTCCCCCCGGACACACTCGTTCCCCCCCCCCCCCCCCCCCCAGTTCTTCTACACAATACTTCCCTTACCTATTTTTGAGTCTCCTTCCAAAGTATCAGCAGACACTATCCCCATGTTCGTTCCACCTGGGACACACCTGCAGCCACCCGACATGCCCGCACTGATACTTAATAGTTAACTGCCACTTGGGTGCTTTGCTCCCTAACCGGAGCTGGTTTACGGCATGGCTGTGTCAGGTTGAAAACCCGCCCCACGAGATAAGAATTAAAAGGTAACATCCTAGGGGCTCAGAAGCACACCCTGCCAGACACCCCAGACTATGCATCATGTAGCATAGTACAACGATATATCCGCCAGTTATGAGGTGAACGCAAGTAAAGACCACACTTACATGCCACCTCCAATAGGACACCAACACACAACCCCCTGAGACCATGCCAACCTAGGAATGAGGGTACGTACAACAGGCATAACACTATATCTCCGCGGAATGCATTATGCAAGCCTCATTGCCACAAACCCGGCTATAAGCCTAGATCTACTCAAAGTGCGATGAGGCTATGCCATTTGAATATGTCACGACTTCACTAGCGCATTGATCACCAGCGGAAGCACCTCGCTCTAGGTAGGCGACATGACTCGCTGCAAGGATGAAGTAACCTACCACACCAACGACTTCCATCCACACGACACACTCGCAGGGTCTGTCCATGACAACCATGATCATCCGTACAGCAGAAACCAGTGTGACCCCCTAACGGAATAGCGAACTCCCAGAGACAATTGGATAGGAGTTGCTGGGTTTACAGAGTTGACTTTCTTAGTTATAATGGAAAGAAAAAAGATAAAACGAGACGTCATTAGCGAGTAAAATTGCACAATGGGCATACAAGAAACATGCAATGCAACCGATGTTGATTACCCTGATGTTATGGACAGACGAGATATGTGCAATTATTATGTTGCCCCTTACCTACTCTCTCAGTCCCCAATACTATTTCTTTTCTATGCATAAAATTGTTGCAGCCGGCCCCATGGGTTGTAGGCTCCGCATTGTGTACTGCTCTGAGTTACTAATAAACGTCTAACAAATATATATATATATATATATATATATATATATATATATATATATATATATATATACATACAATGTAGTGCGGCCGCTAAACTTAACACGGACCGCACTGGAAAAATTAATAAACAAGCGCTTCCACTGTTGTGAAAAATGGGCTGCACTACAAATGAAATAAATAAAAAGCACATCCACTATAGTTAAAGCAAACCTGCAGCCATTAATATTAAAAATACAAAGGTGGACGGCGTGCTGCCTTGTAGGAAATAACGTAATGGGTGGGACAGTGGAAGATCATTAAAGAAAATAGTGGTCACAGACTACATAAAAGCAGACCGCGTAACAAAACGAGTAAAAAGTCCAGTCCTTATGGAAGGTTACAAATGCAGACAAGGTGGTACCAAGGAGGGACTACTAAGGCTATTTATCAATCAAAAGCATCAATTTCGAAAGGACAGTAGAAGGAGCCAATTGAAAAGATGTGCGGAGCTTATATTCCATACCTCAATACAGCAGGCCTCGCAGAGCAGTGCATAGGCTGCCAAGGCTCGACCTAAACACTTGGATTGGAGCACATCACGCATGGATCTGGGAAAAGCGGCAGGGCAGAGCGACGCAACACAGAGGGAAGGAGGTTGAAGCAATACAGGGGAATAAGGGGGACCAACACAGAGCGAGAGGGAAGCAACATGGAGGGGGAGAGGGATGAAATTAGCACGGGTGGGGGGAGAGAAGCACACAAGGGAGACAATTGGAAAACTCATGAACTCTCAGGGGCTTATTTACAAGCCCATTGCGACACCGATGCGTCACTTTTTCCATGTTAAAAGTGACGCAAAAGTGGCTCAAGGGGCTTGTAAATAAGCGCCTCAGTGTTTAAGCGAAAAAGTAGTTGTCAAAAAGTGACCAAATCTATGATATGGTTAAAGAGGGTAGGATCCAGGGGAGGGTCAGACACAAGATGGATAAGATAAGCCACTGAACATGAAGCAGGCAAATAAGAATGCCAATACGGTCTGGTAGACAGTCAAAGAGCAAGCAGCCATCCATCATAAATTCTGTTGTAATTTACCAATCACACCATGACATTAAAATATGCGCATACTAAAAGGTATTTATGAGAATTTCAATTAATTCAGTTGTTTTTAAGCACTCAATGAGGATTTCAAAAATGGAGAAGCAGTGAAGACATACTACAGTTATATACAATGGTACACAAAAATCAAAACGTTTACAAAAAGAAAGAATTTAAATCTAGACAACTAGAACAAACAGATCCATTTCTAATCAAAATCTGCCCAGCTGTCTGGTAGGCTCGACCTAAAAAGTGCCTATTATAACCGTAGCTGCACTGTTCTTTTCTAAACATCACTCATGCAACTCTTAACTGAGGGAGGGAGCGAACCTGATCCAATTTTTTTAATTCACTTTCCTAAAAAGCCCAAATGCATCCATTAGCTTCAAAATGAACTCTCCCAAAACAGGTTTAAATCCATTGCATTCAATGAGATTGATTTTCTTGTTAAACACTCGAATCCATTCTACAGTCACTAAGTGAGAAGGTGTACTGGGGTAGGCTATCATGACGGGAGGTGGGTGGCCAGGAGTTCTTGTGTATTAACAGGTGCCAGTCGTACCCCACCCACCCTTTGGGTACTTTTGTAAAATAATATTCGCGTGGCTAGAGCATTTGCGGAAAGTAGCAAAATCAGTTTACAGTCAACGGCCTCACGTATAACTATAATTGTAAGGTGCCCCTTGCAACCTACCTTGCAGCGCTCAACAAGCACAGGTACCTCCTCCCCTGTCCTTCCTTGCAACGTGTTCGTTAAGACATCCTACTTCTCCGCCAGGGACTAAAGGGGCTCCCAGTCTGTGGGACGCTGGGAAATGTAGTCTTCGAGTCTACAGAAACCGCTGCCAACATGTAGAGGACGGACACAAACTACGCTGCGACCGGCGGGCATAGGGCCTGGTAATGAGTACGCCATCTTGGAAGGGAGCGTAGGCCTTCTCTTGCCGTCAGGAAATAGGCAGCTGGCTGAAAGAGAAAAAACGTTTTTTGCTCACGTTCTTTGTTGTTTTGCTTTTCGTGCGTTTCACGCAATGTTAATTAATCAATTGATCCCTATTATTCAGTTATCAATAAGGTACGGCGTACATTAATTTTTTATTCATATATTCCAGAAAAATATAATGTACGTCAATAATCCCAAAAATACATTATTTTATAAAATGTGATTTGTCTTCTTTTACGAATATTTACTTTTACATGCCTCGGCTCCTTCTCAATTAAATACAGAACCTATTCGTGCTGTGCGTCTTCAATTTCTATAATGAGCCATCCCAACAGGTGGAAAGAAAGTAAATAACTGCGAAGATATTTACTGTTATTCAGAAAGTAAATAACTGCTAAGAAATGAATTGTTTTCTTTTTGTTACACTTTGAAAGGATAGCCTTATGCTCACAGCTGGAAATGTAAACAAATTCTAATACAGGACCCGAGGTTTCGGATTACTGTCTAATATTGACTGTTTAATTGGCTTGTAGTCATTATTGCAGGTATTGCCTGCGCGTTTATAAGTGCTCAAGAGTTACATTATGATTACTGTTTATAAGTGCTCAAGAGTTACATTATGACTGCTATGTATATTGACTGTTTAATTGGCTTGTAGTTATAATTGCAGGTAGTCTGTGCGCGTGTATCGCTCTGAGTTTTACAGTTACTTTAACATTTGCACTGGATTGCATAGTGCACTGACACTAGTGCTTGTGTCGCGCTGTGATTATCGAGCCTCCGGTAGTGTTGAAAGGCTCCTGCTGGGAGCAGTTTAGTAATGCGGTGCGTTCCCCGCCGGGAGCAGTGAATCAAAAATTTGCTAGCATTCGCGCCAAGAATTTTCAATTCTATTAAGGACACGGAGGTGAGGATTATGCTTCTCAATCTTTACTGCAGTAAACACAGCAGCCAATGAAAATGGATATTTTCATAAATAACAGTGAAACAAACTACATTTCCCATGAGTACACATGAGCATAGGCACGCCCCCATAGCCCATAAGAACCCCTTGCGTGCTCCCATCATCCTCTTTCTTTGAGGCGAACCATGTCCAACAAAACTTGAACAATGAACAACTCCTCCAACGTGGAAGAAACTAGGCCTCAGGCCAAACGTCCTGTCGTCCGTCGTCTATCATTAAGACCTCCTATCTGATCCTGTAAGAAAGGAAGCACACCACCGTAATCATTGCATAACCGGGTGGGTAAGCTTATTTACTGTAAAATTAAGCCGGGTGGGATAATCCTCGCCTCCGTGTCCTTAATAGAATTGAAAATTCTTGGCGCGAATGCTAGCAAATTTTTGATTCTATTACAGGACCGGAGGCTTCAGATTATGCTAGTTTAACGCTCATTAAAAACCATAGAAGTAATATCTCCCACCGGCTTATAATAAAACGTCTTAAACGTTGATTCAGAAGACCAATCTGCACATCGCATAATGTCCTGGATATTAGATCCCAAACCATAAGCCTTTGACGCCATAGCGCCTCTCACTGAATGAGCACCAAAAATCTGCATATCAATACCTGCTTCCTTCATTATGAAGCAAAGCCATCTCGCAATTGTGGCAGCTGCCACAGGTTTAAACGGCTTTTGTACAGCAATCAATAATTGTGAACAACCTTGAGGCCTCAAGGCCTTTGTACATTCCTCATATGCTTTCAAACATTTAACTACACATAGTTTGTCATTGTCAGGGAATGCATTATAATCAATGTGTCTTGACATTGTTTTGGTTCGACCAGTAATAGTAAAAGAAACCCCTTCCGGGGTAAACACTCTACCTGTAACGTCGAGTGCTCTCACGTCTGAAGATCTTCTGCATGCTGAGAGGCAAAGTAACATGGCCAATTTTGCTGATAATTGCTTCCTAGACAAAAGCGCATTATCCGGCCATCTATTGAACAATGAAATGACTAGCGAAACGTCCCACAAACCTGTATATTTGGGTTTTGGAGGATTAGCCACCCTAATCCCTTTTAAAAGTTTACACACCATCGGGTGCATGCTTACCGGTTTCCCGTCTATCTGGGCATGCCCCGCAGAAATGGCTCAATGGAAATTGTTCACCGAGCGATAGGCCAGATCACTAGCTGCCTTATTCGCCAAAAAATTTAACACGTGGGGTAACTCTGCCCCCCCACGGGATCCACCTGTCTTCCCACGCACCAATCCACCCAGTTCTTCCAGGCTGCGGAATAACGCTTTCTGGTAGATGGTGCCAATGCCTGCTTGATGAAATCTGAAGTTTCGCTCGAAACTCCTGGCAGATGCCACTGCTCCCTGAAAGCCTCCATGCCATCAGGGATAGCCTGCCCTCCATCAGCAGAGGATGCTGCTCCTGACGAGGGCCCTGCAACAACCACTCCGAGTCCAGTAGCAACCGTGGGCGATCACAGTTCCACTGCAACAGCTTGGGGAACCAAGCTTGTGAAGGACTGGGTTATTTAAGACCCAGCGGTGCCAGGGGACAACACCTGAAACCTTCGTAGGTAACCTGCTCCGGCGTACGAATGACAGAGACACGGGACACTTCCTTCGGCGTCAAAGATTCAAGGTTTATTTACTGCAGGGAAACACAGAAATCACAGGAAGTACAACGAGTGTAGTTCGGGGAGACTGCTTCAAATTGGTTCTGTGGATCGCTCCTTTTATACACAATTCTCCCATAGGTTTACATGGTACACAAAGGTTCACGACTTGGTTCCCATAATTATCCCCAAGAGGGGTCGCTTTGGTCACTTTGATACATTCAAGGTCCGGAACATAAGTGCGGAAACATTTGGCGGTTCCCAACTGAAAAAACCCATCTTCCCACCATTAGTACATTCCAATCAGCAGTAAAACAGATCGAAGAAGGAACAAGAACAGGTGCAGAGGAAGATGGAGACAGTGGAGAGATTGGAAAGGGTGTAAAAGGGGAGGTATCGGGAAACACGAGCTACAGGCATCAAAGGGACGTGCCTAATGAGATGCACGGCTGAGACAATAGACCGGCACGGCAAGATGAGCCTCGAGCGGGGCCATCTGCCTTACAGCATCATCCCCCTCGTCATAAAGAACATGTGTCTTCCGCAGATGTCTTGGGAATCCCAGGGTCGCGAAACGGACAACGTTCGTTCGCTGGCTACTTGAGGGCAAGAAACAAAATGGATGCCGTATCTAAGATGAAACCCGTGGGTACAGATAGAAAAACCCACGTAACAGACGAACGGTTTAGATTGGCACAGCGAAACTGCGTACACCCACTAAACTCGTCATTTGCGGTTCATAGATACCAGACTCGACCATATTCGTGCGAGTCGAAAACACCACTTACAATTGTCACGGAACCTCAGACGCTCCTTTTGCCCTCATGTAGGCAAGCACTAGTCGGAATCATTCTCGATATTCATCAGACCATCTAGATGTTGCTGTAACATAGCTCTGTCCAACTGAGCTCCTTTGGTAACAGGCGGCTGTCTTATACACGTTGTAGCGCAGAGGCCACATAAGGCAGGACCACACTGCACACAAAGGCAACACGTGAACAGGAACGCCACAACAACTCCGATAATCATCAGAATCTTCCAACCCCAAGTCGACATCAGGCCCCAAAACCACCCAAGTAGCGTCCAATCCCCTACATCCACGTGTATGGATTCATAGATTTTATGCAACTTTGAGATGGCTTGATAGACAGTCGGAGTATTATCTGGAATGAAAATACAGCAGCTCGAATGGATCACCTTACATACCCCACCTCGATCTGCTAAGATCACATCTAAAACCATACGGTTTTGTAACGTCATAAGTCTATCCGCCTGAAGTTCTGTGGTGATATTACCAAGGGCACTGGCAGTAATATTAGCTGTCGATTCTACCACTCGAGTCAACTGTCTCAGGTTCCTACTATTAACCATAGGCCCCCAAAACGGGAGGAAACCCTTGAAAAAGTCTCCTGCCTCTTGACCGGCAGTATCCTCTTCGCTAATTACGCCTCTCACAACTCTAGTTTTGTGATAGTCTGCGTCTACAGTGAACGTCGGAGGCAACAGATTTCCGATAAAACATGAGCCCATAAAGTCAGAGGGCAACCATGCATACGCACGATCATGACAGGCAAAGTATGTACCCTTGGCAGCCAGAAACACAGGGGACGAGACCATCGGCAGAATGTAATTTTCAGTGCAAGCACTCTCTCCAAGTCGGGCTTTCGATCTTCGGCCACGACCCATTAAACAAAAATTACCAATGTGGGGTACGACCCATATCGGAGGCGAGCTTTTAAGCTGTTTATCACTCGTGAGCGCACTATACTCAACCTTACTCAGGACCCTATAGGCTTGTACCTCTTCCTCTGGGATGAGCGACGGCTCATAGATATCTCTATCTAAATCTTCTATCGCTATAGACAAAGGCTTATGATACGAGCCAAGGCCAAAGTAGGGAGAACGTGGCTCTCGACTGGGGTAAGAATCTAGTGCACTTCGAAACATTGTTTGGAATGCTCGAGCTGAACCCTGGGAACTATACGGTAAGACCAGATATGGAATTCCCTTATCCGTGGTATGTGGCATCAACCCACACACCCAACAATTAGTAGTATTAACCACTAACTGGTGCTGATGAAGGAGCTGAATAAAGGAATTATTTCGAAATTCTGCACGTCTAGCCTGCTCGTGTTCAGGTAGGATATGGAAAGAATGAGGAGATGCAGTGGAGGTAAGTTTAGGGTCAGAAGTAGGAGTAGGTATGGCAGAAGGTAAGAAGTACGACATCATGTAATACACCCCACCCGCCAATAGTGCAGAAACAGTCAGAAGCAGTACGAATATTTGAAACATAAAACATTTGGTACGAGTAAGTTGTTGTAACTTGAACCTTTGCGCCTGAGCTTCTTCCAAGTCCATCAGCTTTGAAAACGCCATCCCCTATGACCGTCCGCAACGTTTCTTGACGCACTTCATTCTGTGTAGCAGTAGTCAATCCCTAGGAGTTCCCAGGAACCGACGGTCTTTAACCTAGCGTCAAGACCTGCTAACCAGAAGGAAGTACACGCGCGGCCCTACGGCCTTTATTCACAATGTATACGTAAAATGTCTCTCAGCTGTGGAAGCAAAAATACATGTGGAACGAAACTCAATATATATATATATACAAAATAATTACAATGATACGGGTATTCAGACTGATCGTGGAAAACGGGATAATGCAATTGTCAAGGGGCAGAACGGAATCTTTTATTTGTCCTTAGTGCTGGAACGCAAAAAGTATCGAGTTTTCCCAGGACGTGTATGTTCATCAAACAAGGGATCCGATGAGGGAACAAAGTCCTGTTGATCAGCCGAATGTTCTGGTCTCGAGTCTTTTGATGACAAATGTTCAACAGTGTCTTTCTGCTGCACTGAGGATTCTCCGACAGGTTGTGCGTCGCTAAAAGGTACAAACGCCGGCAATCCTTCGGATTCAGCTGAAGCAATGCCCCTCCTCACCCACGAGTCTGCCGGTAAAGGAATAGGAACTTTCTTCGTATGGGTGGCATGCACCCATTTTTTACGGCCTTCTAAACGAACAGCAGTTCTCGTGGCAAGGAGGACCTGGTAGGGTCCAGTAAACCGGGGTTCCAAGTTCTTCTTGCGGGCAAAATTTCTGGTTACCACCCAGTCTCCGGGCTGGAGCTGGTGGCCTGGACCCTCCGTCTGCGTCGGCAATGCTTCGTAAACCTGTTGGTGAATTAACCTCAGTTTAGCAGTCAGATCATGAAGATAGTCAATCAACATTGGGTATTCAAGACTGGAGAACACACCCGGTCTAGGGACCCCCCACACATTCGCAGGACGACCGAACACTATTTCATAGGGACTAAGCCCTACTCTGGAGTGTACGGTTGCCCTAGTTGACAATAAAGCTAAGGGTAAAGCATCAGGCCACGAAAGACCAGTCGTAGCCTGAATCTTTGCTAGCTTCAGTTTAAGGGTGCCATTATACCCTTCAACCAAACCAGCTGACCGGGGATGATTGGCGCTATGGAATTTTTGATTAATTCCAAGGCCCTTACACACACTCTTCATCACACTCCCCACAAACTCACTTCCGTTATCCGACCATACAATCCGAGGCATTCCATACCGAGGAAAATATTCCTTCAGTAGGATTTTCGCAGTCGACAGGGCAGTGTTGTCTTTAAGAGGGTAGGCTTCAATCCATCGGGAGAACGCACAAACCACAACTAAAACGTACTTCAGGTTGTTGCATCTCTCCATATGGATGAAGTCTAATTGGATCACCTCAAAAGGACATGAAGGGGGAGCAAAGTGTCCAGGAGGAGTTGGGGTCCCCTTTCCAGGATTGTACAACATACATACCATACAATTCTTAACCAAACGTTCAGCACATTTCATGATACCATCATTCTTCCACACAGGGGACAGCAACTTACAAATACCTTTCACGCTAATATGTGCTAACCCATGCGCCATTGTCACAACAGCCAGCACATACGCATCCGGCAACATCCATCTCTTATGTTCCGACAAATCAACCCAACAACCATTCGCATCCAGCTTTCCCGTACTTTCTTTCCACTTCGTCTTTTCAGTCTCGGTGGCCTCATTCTGAATTGCTTTCACACTCTCGATAGTGTCCTCACACATACTAGTCTCTGTAGGCCACCTAACCGAACTCATCACATACATTCTAGTGCTAAGATTCCGGGCAGTCTCCTTAACAATCTCATCCGCAAAGGCATTACCACGACCAACATCGTCCGTCACCTTACGATGTGCACTACATTTAACAATCGCTACCTGCTTAGGCAACGTAAGTGCATCCAAAAGATCATTCACAAGTTGTCCATGCTGAATCTTCGTACCATGCGATGTCATAAAACCTCTCTCTCTCCACAACCGTCCAAAGTTATGAGCGACGCCAAACGCATATTGGCTGTCGGTAAACACATTCACACGTTTCCCTTTCGCTAACACACACGCTCTAGTTAGAGCGATCAGCTCTGCAGCCTGGGCAGAGTTCTGATTCAATCTCGCAGTTTCCACAACAGTATTCAAAGTCACAACAGCATACGCAGTAGTCACATCACCATTCGGCAATTTAAAACATGAACCATCCACATACAAAGTTCCGTCTGGATTTTCCAAAGGAGTGTTTTTAAGGTCCACTCGACCTTTTGTTTCCTCCTCAGTCCTCAAATAGCAATCATGGGCTGCTATTTCATCTGACTCTGTGCTAATGGGTAACAAAGTTGCCGGATTCAGAACATTACAACGTTTTATCTGAATATGACTTGCCAGCAGCGTCAACTCGTACCCAGACAACCTCGCACTCATCAAGTGCTGAGTTTTCGTACGATTTAAAAGAGTGTCGACTGCATGCGGAACCATCACCGTAAGCATATTATCCATGACCAATCCTGCCGATTGTCGGATGGACACCGCAGCTGCCGCTGTTGCTCTCAAACAACTCGGCAATGCTCTAGCTACCGGGTCCAAGGTCGAGGAAAAATATGCACATGGACGTTGCTTACCACCAAAAGGTTGCGTTAAAACACTCAAAGCACAACCTTCCCTCTCGTGAACATATAGTGTAAACGGCTTGCTGTAGTCAGGGGTACCTAACACAGGAGCCGAACACAATGAGTCACGTAATTCAGAAAAACTTTTCTGACATTCTTCCGTCCATGGTAAAGGAGCTGAAACATCCTTGCACGTAAGAGCCCCCAATGGTTTCGCTAGCAATGAAAAATTTGGAATCCATTGCCTGCAATACGACGTGATACCTAGAAAGGCACGCACATCTCGTTGGGTTGTTGGCACAGTCATTCGTGCAATTGCTGCGATTCTCTCTGGGGTCAACCGTCTTCCCTCCTTTGACAATAAGTGACCTAGATAGGTTACTTCTTGACAACAATATTGGAGTTTAGAAGGTGACACCTTGTGATGTAAGTCACAGAGATGTTGCAGCAACGACACCGTAGCAATTTTGCAAATGTCCTGAGTATCTGCAGCCACCAACAAGTCATCGACATATTGGATTAAGGCCGCACCAGCCGGCAACGTAAACGCATCCAGTTGACCCTTCAAGGCTTGACTGTAAATCGATGGACTCTCACAGTAGCCCTGAGGAGCGCGTTTAAACCGGAAGCTGCGTCCACCAAGAGGGAAACCGAAAAGGTCTCTGCTCTCTTCTGCAATCGGAATGCTGAAGAACGCATTCTTCAAATCGATCACCGAAAACCAAGATGCAGAAGCTGGAATCAGAGTCAGTAGCGCCGTGATGTCAGGCACAACAGGGAACTGAGGAATCACAATTTTATTTACCTCCCGTAAATCGATAACAAAACGATAAACAGGTGGTTTCAAAGGATCAGTACGTTTTAGAATGGGCAGTACAGGGCTGTTGCACACGTTTCCCCGTGTTTCTTCAATAACGTCTTTCTCGATCAAATCATAGATGATCGCTAACAGTGCTCGTTCACCATCAAGAGAGATTCGATACTGGGGAATACGCGGCAACCGTACATTAGATTTCAACTGAACAACGTAAGGGGAGATGTCAAGCAGGCCCACATCATTGGGACCTGTTGCCCACAAAGATGCAGGAAGAGAACTCAATTCCGGTGGAAGCTTATCGAGAGACAAGTACATAGGAGAGACAACCCTCTCTCCTAACGTAAGCTTTACACCCGCAGGAGAACAATACAGAGTTGCATACAAACGTTTTAGCAAATCCAGGCCCAAAAGATTTTCACCACAACCCGTAGTCAAAATCAACGGAGCTTGAAGCTCACGAGGCCCAATTGTAAGGGGCAAAGGGCGCGAAACTGGATTGCTAACGGGGGCGCCAGAGAATCCAACGGAAACATTTGTTAAGCCAGACAAAGGTGCGGCAGGGAGTTTCGAATGCATTATGGAACTTTTCGCTGCACCAGTGTCCAACAGAAAAGAGTCAACGACGCCCGATGTAGCAACTGCGACGTAAGGCCCTCTCTGATCAACCGGAACTGATACCACTCCCTCTCCTTGTCTATGGCTGTCCTAGTAATTGCTGTCGTCAGTTCCCTGATCGACGTAATAATCGTCTACATTGTACTGCGCTGATCGTCCTTGCGATGATCCACGTTGATCAAAACAATTATTGGAATTTGATGAGTTATCTGAACGGTCATTTTGAGCACCACGGCCCCTACCGCGTGATGTCTGCTGCGAACCACCACGACCTCCTCTAGATGAGTTACCGCTGTTACGATCGTTTAGAATGGGACAGTTGAATTTTAAATGACCCTTCTGTCTACAATAGGCACACTGATTGTTCCCCAACGAAGATCTTTGGGAAGAGGAGTCATTTCGAGGTTGTGACCTATTTGATTGCGACTGCGGTCTATTTTGCTGCGAAGCATTCTGATTCGAGCGCGGGGGATACGCCTGCTGTAACAACACTTTAGTTTTAAGTTCTTTCGTCTTTTTATCAGCGCGGTCGTTCTCCTCTTTTTCTCTGTTCTCATAATACTGTGCTGTAGCCAATATTTGAGCCGAGGTAGAAACGGCCCACGCACTTTCAGAATTTTTCAATTTATTGCTCAAATCGGGCAATAAGTTAGAGACAAATTTGTCCACGAACAACCGCTGACCACCCTCAGTGCCCATATCCTGACCACTATGATCAATGAATGCCTCCTCAAATCTCGTAAAGAAATCAGAGACACTCTCGTCCTTTTTCTGTTTACAAGCTGACAATTTATCCCAATTCACCCTCATGGCGGGCATAAGAGTTTTCATTAGCGTAATGATCCTCTGAGGGAGAGCAGCAATCAACTGTTCGGGTTTAGCACCACCAGTTTGCAACCCATCCGCCGCTACAATGGCAGCCCAATCACCACCTAGTTCATTTGGGTGATTTTCCTCACGAATCTTAGCCCATACCGGTTGAGGTACGACATTACCAAACAGCATGTCGATATCCGCAAGATTCATTATCGTAGCGTCTACAAGCTGCGACAATTCTTTATAATACCCTGCAGGATT
The DNA here is from genome assembly GCF_964263255.1 of Lissotriton vulgaris. Classification (NCBI taxonomy): domain Eukaryota; kingdom Metazoa; phylum Chordata; class Amphibia; order Caudata; family Salamandridae; genus Lissotriton; species Lissotriton vulgaris. The sequence goes on along the minus strand of NC_141691.1, from coordinate 2,004,208,792 downwards.
TTTGCGAGGGTCAGGCAAAGATTGTTTCACCTGTAACACTTCAGAGCGTTTCCATGGGAGATGTATCCATACTCTCTGGAAATGTGGCGGAATAATAGGCAGAGCATTAGGATCACCTGGCATCCACACTGGTGGAACCTCACGCATGGGAAACTGACCAGACGCATCTAGCTGCCTCTCAACATCCTCAACAAACAAAGCTTGAGGTATAGGAGCGGGACGGAAAGATAACAACCGCTCAACAGCACGTCGAACATTAGTATCCACTAGCAGTCCATTCGAGAACTGAAGCTGTAGATCAGACAAAGCGGTCAACACCTCGTCAGGTGCATCGGCCGATATCTGGTCGCGCAGAACCTTGCACATTTCTTCGAACACGTATCTTTGTGTCGGTACATTGAATTGGCAAAACGTATCAAGTACAACACGTGGAGGATTTCTAAGAGGGTGCGTCATCCAACCCATCGCCATATTGTATAGCGAAGCACGTTCCCTATTACCGGGAAGCTGACTACGTCTCTGAGGACCATCTGAACCAGCGGACCCAGAAACAGGTCCGAGAGAATGAAAGAAGCTAGCCGCAACAGGAGGAGTACGACTACGAGTAGATGGAGAAGTATAGCACAAGGGACTAACAAGAGAAGGAGTAGAGACAGAAGCAACAACAGGAGTTAATAGAGCAAGAGCAGTAGCGGGAGCAGGAGTATGTGGAAGCGGAGGAGCAGTAGGAATAGCAGTAGGCAAGGGAGCAGGAACAGTCGGAAGAACGGGTGCAGGTTGAGGAACAGGCTAAGGAATAGGTGGAGGAACAGGTACAGGGGGGACCACAGGAGCTGCGGTACCCTGCACGTACGGAGGTGGCGATTTCATAAGATAAGACATTAAAGGATTCTCAACTGATTCGTCCTTCTTATCCGACTCCGTTGGCAAAGCAGGATAGCATTTATCTATGGACATACGCTGTAGCCTATCAAACACTTCCTTTTCCTTATCCTCCTTATCACACTGAAACTGCTCTGCTTTCTTTACAATGGTAGCAACACCATCTCTCTGATTACGTTTAGTCTGTCTGATCTCTTTCTGTCGGGCTTCTTTACGCCACAACCGAAAGGCATCGAACATGGCCGGCCTTGACTTTTTCTCGAATAATTTAGCCTCTAGATTATCTAAGATCGGGGTCTCAAAGCTACCATGAGGTGGCCAACTAAGGACACCATCTTTTTTAGTATAACGAATCCAGTAATCATTAAAAGTAATCGGGCCTAGCCCGTGTTTACTGTAGAGCTCATAAGTGGGAGTTCCAACCGGAGGTATCGGACACGAGTCCTCCAGTCGGGAATCCGTACCACAACGTCTGAAACAACTAAACAAAGTACTGCGACCAGGCATCTTGCACACTAGCCGAGTTTCACAAACGTCAAGGGTTACGGGATTTACCAAGTCCCTGCAAAGAGCAAAAACCCTCGGTTTTTGGCGGCTGCAGTCGTCAAATATCACAACAAAGTACCAAGAACCACAAATGCAATGGAACCATGCAACAACGAAGCAACCACAACCAAGAACTCTGGGAGCGACCCACAAATACTTAACTCAAAGATCGATGGCGTCACCAGGAAGGCCCGTCAATCGTCTCGCTATACCAAGGTCTACGCCAGGCGCCAAAACAGGTCTACAGTCAGGGCAGCAGTCCGTCGCAGCCGTCAGGAGGCGGGAACCTTTGCGGGAAAAGTCTTCGGGCCACTTGTTTCGACAACAGGATCGATGAAGCGGAGTGCACCTTCCCTCGGAGATTTCACACGAAGTTCCTCACGATCGTCGGGCTTGGACCGGTACCACTGATGCAGCCCCACGTTGGGCGCCAACTGAAGGACTGGGTTATTTAAGACCCAGCGGTGCCAGGGGACAACACCTGAAACCTTCGTAGGTAACCTGCTCCGGCGTACGAATGACAGAGACACGGGACACTTCCTTCGGCGTCAAAGATTCAAGGTTTATTTACTGCAGGGAAACACAGAAGTCACAGGAAGTACAACGAGTGTAGTTCGGGGAGACTGCTTCAAATTGGTTCTGTGGATCGCTCCTTTTATACACAATTCTCCCATAGGTTTACATGGTACACAAAGGTTCACGACTTGGTTCCCATAATTATCCCCAAGAGGGGTCGCTTTGGTCACTTTGATACATTCAAGGTCCGGAACATAAGTGCGGAAACATTTGGCGGTTCCCAACTGAAAAAACCCATCTTCCCACCATTAGTACATTCCAATCAGCAGTAAAACAGATCGAAGAAGGAACAAGAACAGGTGCAGAGGAAGATGGAGACAGTGGAGAGATTGGAAAGGGTGTAAAAGGGGAGGTATCGGGAAACACGAGCTACAGGCATCAAAGGGACGTGCCTAATGAGATGCACGGCTGAGACAATAGACCGGCACGGCAAGATGAGCATCGAGCGGGGCCATCTGCCTTACAGCATCATCCCCCTCGTCATAAAGAACATGTGTCTTCCGCAGATGTCTTGGGAATCCCAGGGTCGCGAAACGGACAACGTCCGTTCGCTGGCTACTTGAGGGCAAGAAACAAAATGGATGCCGTATCTAAGATGAAACCCGTGGGTACAGATAGAAAAACCCACGTAACAGACGAACGGTTTAGATTGGCACAGCGAAACTGCGTACACCCACTAAACTCGTCATTTGCGGTTCATAGATACCAGATTCGACCATATTCGTGCGAGTCGAAAACACCACTTACAATTGTCACGGAACCTCACTTGGGACGTCCACCACGGCGTCACCATGACCACTTCCGCCCGTTGTCTGATCGTCTGTGTCATTACTCTGGGGATTAACAAGAACGGGGGAAAGGCATACTGAATCCCTGCGACCAATCCTGGAGAAAAGCATTGGTTGCAGTCGCCATCGGATCCGGCCTCCAGCTGAAGAACCTGGGAATCTGATAGGTCAGCCTGGAGGCGAAAAGGTCCGTCTGAAATGGACCCCAGATTGTCTGTAACCATTGAAAGACCCGGGGGAGCAGCTTCCAGTCGCTGTAATCCCTGAGCTGCCTGGAATTCCAGTCCACTACCTGGTTGGAATGCCCCGGAATGTACTTCGCTATCACGGAGATCTGATTCTGGAGGCAATAATGCCAGAAGTCCTTGGCCATTTGAACAAGAAGAGACGACCTCGTGCCGCCCAACTTGTTGATATATCTCACTGCGGACACATTGTCGAAGCGCAGTAGGATACAACATGATGTCTGCTTCGGGGACAACGCGCGGATCGCAAACGAACCTGCTAGCAGTTCTAAGCAATTTATGTGTAGCTCGAGCTCTTGCGTTGGCCATCTGCCTCCTGTGGAGATATCTCCACAGCGCGCGCCCCAGCCCCATCTGCTGGCGTCTGACTCGATTACCACCTCTGGCTGTGATCCGAAGATCGCCCTGCCATTCCAGGCCTCCACGTGTCCGAGCCACCACTGTAACTCGGTTCGGACCTCCTCCGACAGTGGAATGGAGTCCGTGTACGACAGACCTCTCTGAAGATGTTTGATCTTCAGGCGCTGAAGTGCCCTGTAATGAAGAGGGCCCGGGAATATCGCTTGAATGGATGAGGCCAATATTCCCACTACTCTGGCAACCGCTCTGAGTGTAACCGCCTGGTTGTCCAGTAACTTCCGAATTTCATTCCTCAAGTCTCTAAACTTCGCCTGAGGAAGGCACAGTTGCGCTATCTGGGAGTCTATCGTGAACCCTAAGAAGTCTATTACCTGTGTTGGAACCATCACCAACTTCTTCTGATTGCTAACAAACCCCAAGCTCTGAAGCAGCGACGTTGTCATGACTAAGTGCTGCTTGAGCGTGGACTGGCTCTGCGCCAGAATCAGTATGGCGTCCAGGTAAATTATCAACCTGACGCCTCTCTCTCTGAGGTAGGCTACCACTGGTTTCATCACCTAGGTGAAGCACCAGGGAGCTGAGGAGAGCCCGAAAGGAAGAGCCGAATATTCGTAACACTGGCCGTTTCAAAGGAACTGCAGGAACCTGCGGTGTGGAGGGAAAATGGGTATGGACAGGTAAGCGTCTTTGAGGTCCAACCGGACCATCCAATCCTTTTCCTGTAACAAATCCGCCAACAGATGAATACCTTCCATTTTGAAATGGTTGTAGGTAAGATATTGGTTGAAGTCTTTGAGGTTGAGCACTAACCTGTTGCCACCTCCTTTCTTCTGAACAATAAAGACGTTGCTGCAGAAACCGCGAGGGCCCTTTTGGCATTGCGTGATCGCGTGTTTCTGCAGCAAGTCTGCAATTTCCTCTTCTATGAAATTCTGATCTTGTCGGGAAAAATGGAGAGAGGGGGGGGGGGAAACACTTGTGTCGGATGAGAGTAAAATTCCAACTGACAACCTTGTATAGTCTGCAGAAGCCAAGCATCCTGAGTTAGAGCTTGCCACTGCGGAAGGCAGTGCCGAGTACGACCCCCCAGAGGAAACTGAGAGAGATCTGTTACACTCACCTGTTTTCTGCTGGGACTTGAAATTAGTTCTGTTGTTTCCCGATTGAAAACGTCCCCTGTTGAAGCCTCTGCGGGACGAGTAGAAAGTACCCCCGCGGGTGGAGTCCCAGTCTCCTCTACCGCGACCATAGTCGCCTCTCTGGGAGCCTTGTTGATAGCCCCGGCCTGACGAGCGGCTCCCGCCTCGCCCGGCCCTGTTGAAAACACCCTGGGTAAGAGCTCGTTTAACACCGCTCTGGGCCTTGTCCAAAGCCGTGAAAGTCCCCACATATTTGGACACATCCTTGACAAATCGATCTCCGAACAGGTGACCATCAGCAAGGGGGCCTGGTTCCGCCTCTGCCAATTCTGCCAGGTTGCTGTCCATTCTGAGGAGCAATGACTTGCGTCTCTCAGCGGAGATCGCACAGTTAGCATTGCCTAGGAGGCAGATCGCGCGCTGAGTCCAGCCTGCCAGAATGTCCGGATCTACGGGCGTCGCACCTTCTTTGGCCGCCAGAGCCATCTCTAGAATCTTGGCTAGGGGACCCACTACGTCAAGAATTTTATCTTGGCAACCTCTCCATGCCCTGTCGAGTCCACGTCTAGGGTCCTTCGAGAACTTTTTGAGGAAGGTCAGCATGCTCACATCAATCTCAGGAGTTTCTGCCACGTTGTCAGGCAGCTCTGGCCGGGGACACTCGGATCTCAAACGATTGCGGACTTCTCTAGAGAAGCTCTTCCGCAGGTTATCGTGAAGGTATTCAGACACCGCCGTAGGCGGGATCCAGTCAGAGGACCGGGGGTGCATAATGTCCGAAGGGTCAAAGGTGAACGGCGTGTTCACCTTGTCCGTCGCAGCCTTAGGGGCCACCTTGGCTTTCTTCTTAGGAGGAGGCTCCTCTGAAGTGTCCGTGTCAGTGTCTGTATTAGTGGTGGTAGTGTCGGTGTCCACCTGCGCCTTCCGCTTAGCTTCCGCCTTCCCTTCTGCATATGCGTGGTCCGCCGAACTTGACGCTGGCAGAGACGCCAGTGTTTGTGAGTGTTTGGCCACTGATCTTGAGAGGTAGTGGCGGTTGAAGGGGCCTGCTCCTTCTTCTGCTTCTTCGGTTTGTCATACCCATGACGTTTCTGCAAACCCTTCTAGCTGTTTCCTGATAGGGCGGAGTGCCACAGCCAGTGCCTGCTGCACCGTTGGAGGAACTTTAGTTTCCATGGCTTTGTTCACCGAAGCCTGGACTGAAGCATCCAGTGCTTCAACAATGTTGTCCTCTAGTACAGCCTCCTGCAGTCCATCTCCAACTTCCTCCTCTCCACCATAGTACTCTTCAGGGTCCTGAGCCCACTCTTCCATGGTATTGATGTATGTAATAAATACACAGGGACAAAAGCCCACTGTCCAACTCAGGAGGGATAATGGGGGGGGGGTCAGCCCACAGCACACAGTCAAGAGGAAACGTTAAACAAACCCCCTCTGCTAAGCTGTATTCTGTATGGTCAGTGACCTAGCCCAAAAAATGTTTCCAGAGCGTGTGCTCACTCCAGGGGCTTTATATTTTACAACCTTGCCGTTTTGTACAGAAGGCGATCGCACAGAGAGCCTGCCGGTGTGTGGGACGCCTTGCAATGCGTCGCATGTAAGCTATGGAATCGCACGAGGCGCGCAGCCCAAACACGACCAAATCCTACTAGAAAGAAGCCCAAAATTGGTCGCGTTTGGGCGCGCGCGTCGGCCGTGAGCCACCCTGCCTTGCATAAGGGTGTACTAGGGGAGCCCAACGCGCGCAGAAGCGCCGCCGGTAACGGGCTCTCCTGGATATTGCGACCGGCTTCCTGCCGGTCAGAGACCGTCAACAGGTGCGCTGAAGCGCGAGGCAGAAGAGCGTCCCAAAAACTGGCGGAAAAGCCAGCGACGCCAAATCGGAGTCCTAGAGCGCCTCGGAGGCGGCTACAAGCCCCTATTGAATGCACCAACGAACAAACACAATCGGAAGGTAAAATATAGACGTTGACAATGCTATAAGCAAGCTTCCATTTAAATACAGTATAAACAATGCTATAAACCTTCCATACAGATATAAACTGTCATAATAAGCAAATTATCCCCATGCTAAAGCAGAGTGAATGGACCAGTAAAATAGGTACACTTAACTCTTGCTGTGAGCAGCAAAGAAAGAGGATGATGGGAGCACGCAAGGGGTTCTTATGGGCTAAGGGGGCGTGCCTATGCTCATGTGTACTCATGGGAAATGTAGTTTGTTTCACTGGTATTTATGAAAATATCCATTTTCATTGGCTGCTGTGTTTATTGCAGTAAAGATTGAGAAGCATAATCTGAAGCCTCCGGTCCTTTAATAGAATCTCTTTAGCGCAGGTGGCCCGATCGGGCTTAATTTTACTTTCCGCTGGCCTCAAGAAACTCTAACAATAGACGGTTACCTGAAGAAGGCTCAAGAGCCGAAACGCGCTTAGTGGTGTCTACCGCTTTGCCTTCATCACTGAATATATGTTTCATGTCTATTGATTTTGTATTTTCTCTTTTGTATTTTTAAATTCAAGACTATATAAAATTTAAACACATAAACACTTATAAAAACTATATATACAAAAAACAGTAGAAAACAAAAGAAAAATAGTCAACAACAATAAACAATAAAGCTCTATCAGAAATTATTTTGCTCATTGGTTTCTGTACACAAGTGGACTTAATATACTGTTTCATTCTAGGTTTTTATTTACAAAAAACCGTAAATTGTATTATCTAATCAATGTCTGTCACTTTGCTATAGACCTTTCCTAACTCTGTTTCTTCCCTATGTATAGCAAGTGCTACTATATTATATAGGGGTCCCCTTTTTCCAAATGTTTGTCAATATTAATACTGCACTGGCTTGTGTGTGCGCGATAGCGCTATTAGTGTAGCCCACCCGGGCCCAGAATAAGGTCGCTCCCACGGGAGTGGAGATGTTGCACTGATAATTGCCTGCTGCATAACTGATTGGTCTAAAAAAAACGGAGGATCCCCTTATGACAGATGTCAGGAAGGGGGAGTTGAACTTGTAAAAGAAAAGTCCCTGTTTGGCGTAGCAGACTGTGATTGCTGGGAAAAGCTATACCTAGGGGGTCTCTGCACGGTTATAGAGGTGATCTGAACAACAATCTAGTGTAAGCAAGCAACAGAAATGCACTATAATTGAGTAATGGGCACATACAAGGAAATAAAATTAATTGCGAAATTTATTAAAACCTCCCTCCCAACTTTCCAAAGAAGTCTTCTTCTTTGGAAACTTTGACTGTATTTGATTTATTGTGACACCTTTTTTGGAGGTGTTTTTTATTTGGTTTTTAATTCTGTCTTAGATTGTAACCCAGTTGGGAGGTTTTAATAAATTTCGCAATTAATTTTATTTCCTTGTATGTGCCCATTACTCAATTATAGTGCATTTCTGTTGCTTGCTTACACTAGATTGTTGTTCAGATCACCTCTATAACCGTGCAGAGACCCCCTAGGTATAGCTTTTCCCAGCAATCACAGTCTGCTACGCCAAACAGGGACTTTCCTTTTACAAGCATAACTGATTGGGCCTGCGCTTGATCTTCATGGGAAAGACTTGGCACGACCGAACATAGAATCAAAACGCTCCCTCAAGAGCGGAGTTACCGCGCTGTCATTTGCAGCATTAAAAAAGAGTCACTGTCGCACAGTGGTTAAGGTCTAGATTATTACTCAAAAGGTTAGATGTTCAAATCCTGGTGTTTCAATGATTATGGTTTTCTGAATTAACATTACTCCTGTCACTTCCATAGGGTTGTTCTGATCACTGCACGGTCTCGCGCTTCCCCGCCAAAGGCTTTCCCCAGTAGCCGAGTGTGGTTATGGAGTCATACCGCTCCGGTGGGCTACATTTAGGCGGTTTTGGCCTACGCACGTCGCACACGTCATAGTGCCTCGTGCTTTACATGGAGCACTTTTTCCTGGTACGCCTTCCCGGCTGTAACAATAGGCTGGCCCTTGGAGTGTGCACACGCTGCTGGTATTTCAATATGGCTCTGATGCCCTTGGAGCTGGAATAATTTGACTACAGCTTTGCTGAGGAGCTGATACATTATTATTTTTAAATTCTCGTGTGCACAGGATTGGCTCCCTCTCTACTTCTCCATTATGCTGTGCTATGCACTACAATATTGAATACAGACACCCTTTATAAATGCATGGGTGGGATATATAAGGAGGATGTGATCTATTCGAAAGGAGCGCACAAGTCTCCTAAAATACCTCAATTGACGCTTGGGTTCTCTACGTCCCTGAGTAGGTCAACAGGGCTCCAGATATGACAGTCCCTAGCTCAGGGTAGCAAGGCTTGATTGAAGCCCATCATCATTCTTAAGTCACAAATCCTTGGGCATGATTTTTCTCCCTACCTCACTCAACAAGACGGATATTGGGGCATCCACGCGCTTTCGACAAGGGCACAATAGTTTACAGTTAGGGATCTGCGGCCGGATTCTCTGGTTACGGTGGAAGAGTCGCACGACGTTGACGCCAGTCTCCTTCTTTTCTTACTAGTTGTAAAAAAATCACAGAAAGGGTTTACCTAGACCTGGACCTGGCAAGGATGTCAGGACAAACTCCTAGTCATAGCCGGACACAAACAGCGATAGGCGTTTGTATGATGCCATCTGTGCCATCTCTTCCGAGAGACGCAACTCCTTTTAAAAGGATGTACAACGTTGACGTCCTGACTGTTCTGGCCCTTGGCGATGGATCCCCTCTGGGACAGCTTTGTTACTGGTCACATCTATAACATGTAGACATATTTAGCTTTTGGTCACACCCTCTGGAATTAGGAGGGTATTTCACGATGCCGGTCCTTTACGGACCATTTAGGGATTACTACTAGTTTTATCAATGCCTTTCCCAACATATTCCACAAATTTCTAACATATAGCATTCAGGAGGCCGTCTAGTTGTTGCCATTTTTCCTTCCCGTCATTTGCTGCTGTTCTGATGATGGAACAGATGGTTGATGATACTTTTCTTCCAGGCCCCCTTCAGCTCTCTAGTGCTCACCAAGTTACTAAATAGATGATTGCTCCCTCAAGGGAACAGGGCATCCTCCCAATCGTGTTTAGCGGGATATATATATTTATGTTTATCTTAGCACAGACATAGGCCTTAGCCTCACACCTTTCCCAACGTCAGATTTCCTCTTCGGATTCCAATTTGCCTTCGGGGTTACAATATGTAATGGCTTATTCCAACTATAACTTTGATACACATGTGTCTCTTGAATTAGACTTTTTTTCCAGGTTATCTCATTCCTACATAGCTCAGCTATGTCTTACACGCTCCAAATTAGGGAGCTCCCACGGAGCCCATTCCGATGTTATCCATGCAGAGGGTTCCATTTCGGGCGGTTGCCAGAGTAGTGGTGCGCTTAGCTTTCCTGCCCTCCAGTCATTTCGGGTCTTTTCCCACACAGGTCTCTTGACACATACTACTCACCATGTGCAATATCCGGGCTGTGAGAGCTATTGACAAGTTAAGGAGTTTGAGGTCATCTTATAAGTGGAGTTGGTCAAGGACCTTTGGCATTGTGCAGGAATTCTCAGATTTAGGCCATTTCAGAATACAATCCATAGCAAGAAGAGCACAGTGGCAGACTGGTACTTCTGGTATCTCCAGATGGCAATGGGTGGCAGCTTCACTCGAAGGACATTCAGTGGTTGTAAGCCTTTTTCGTGTTCTTGTTCCACAGACCTTTTAAGGGGCAGGACTGATTCGTCAGTTGCAGACGTTTCAGCTGGAGATCGGATCCATCGGGGATTATCCCACACGGTTTTATTACAATATTGGTAATAATTTCCCACCCGCATGTACTTGATTATCTGTATAGGCAGAAGTTACAGGTTTTTCCCTGCCTCTTTCCTTTCAGATTCTGGAAAAGAAGACGGAGCAGGTGTACTTCTGGTTTAGAAGACGTAAACTTTCCAGTTTGGATATGGTTCTTTCACGTTGGAGGATGATTGTTGGGAGTCGTGTTCCATATTTTTGGACTTGATCTCGATTTTGGAATTATTAATGTTATTGATCGTCAATGTTCGAGCAAAGAAAGAGGAGGAGAAACAGGATACAGTGGCTCTTATAGGGCTTTGCAGGATGTGATATATGGACGAGCATCATGGGAAATGTAGTTTTATTTGCATACAAAACGATTTTCATTGGCTGCTGTGAGTAGCAAATAAAAGAAAGAGAAGCATAATCCTCGCCTCCGTGTCCTCAATAGAATTGAAAATTCTTGGTGTGAATGCTAGCTAATTTTTTATTCCTTAAGGGGTGGAAACAGACAGGGAGTTAGAAGGGGTGGATTCATGTGGAGCAGAGTCTGATATTTAATATATCCATTTATTTGAATGTGTTCATTAAATAAATTGGCAATGGAAAAATGTGATAGTATATCTGTTCTGGATTATGGAATTTATCACAGACAGGCTTAAAATAGTTAACCAGGTTCAGGCACAGAGATTTCTTATACACAAGCCAAATTGGTAACATGGACTAAGGGCGCACAGCTTTGAGTAAGGCTAATGTAAGGTTTCAAAATGTATTTCAGCGACTGCTACTAGGCTGGAAGGAAGGTTACCAGTCTTCCTTAATAGTCCTGGAATGGTCCAGGTGGGGAATTTGATTTCAAATCCTGCCGAGCAAGTATGAGCGCGAGTGAAACTGAAGCATCCTCGCTAGCGAGCAGTGAGAATGAAGAGGTGGAGGGTATACCACAGGCTGAGGCAAATGCAGAGGACAATAGTAATTTTTTAGAGGAAGTGAAACGAGTCAGGATAGGGGAGAGTGGCATACTATACATGAAGTTATAATTATATTCACGTTCAAATTCGACATTTGCCAAGTTAACATAGAGAGGAGGTCGAATTTAAAGGAGAGGATTACTATTTACAGCCCTGAGGAAGTCTATGTGTGAGATTTACACACGACGAAACACGTGTTGGCAACGGTATTATCCTCACTGGAATTGATGTATTGAAGATATATGGAACTTTTGGAATTTACGTGGAACTTTGAATAAATCTTTGAAGACAAAGAGACATTTACAACACCTTTTTTTATTTGATTTGCAAATTTTGGATTTTTGTGGACTGCTGAGTAATTTGGAACACAGTAATAGTTTTTGCTACATTAGATTGAAGTATTATTTTGAGTGCTCAGAGGTATATTATATTGAATATTTAATGAGCCTTTTCAGAGGCTGTGGCTTTTTAGCAAATGTAAAATGCACTACCTTGACCAATTTTCTCCAAATTGTCTTGGTTGGGGGGAAAGGTAGCATTTTAGAACTCTCCCTAGAAGATGTCAGGCTCATTACTTACAATTCAGCGCAAGTATTACGTCTCCTCACTTTCAAAAATACCCAGGGCCATCTCCACCTGGACTGAGACTGGGACACTGAATGTTATTTTTTGTTAAATTATTAAATTCAGCAATGCAATGCACAATCTTCTGATTAAATAAAAAAAGAACAAAAAAACAAACATTTTAAACAAGTTGCTGCTATGTGTCATTATTGTTAATACATGACAAATTAAGTGTATGAATAAAACATTCACACCTGTGATTTACACAAGTGATGTAGCTTTTGAAATAACCTTAAATCAAAATGTACTAACAGTGAGGAATAATTTAGGCCAATAATATATTTCATATTCAATATCTGGTCTACATCAATTAATAGATGTGGACATACCAATTTTTTAAAATTTAAATCCCTTTTTTCTCTCCCTATGATTTATCAACACATTTCTCATTTGATGATACAGTCGGGGAAATATTAAAGCATTAGAATTGTGGTAGAAAAAATTTAGCTTCCCAGTGATGTTGTGTATTTTGTGGCACTATATCATCTTCAGATGAACACATCATTTTTCTAGAAATACTAAGAGAAACTAGTCTTGCACATCACATCAGCACCCTTGTGCAAGTGGTATCTAAAACAGACATTTGTCGATGTTTTGTTATTATATTAATCTCATTAACTTATTATGGAACTTCAACAGTGTCAATTATTATGATCTCATCAGGGTTACGCTCTTGTGACATCACTACCAGGAAGATTGAGGGTTAAAGGTCATATGATGTCACTTCCTGTGATGTCATTAAGGTCAAAGGAGTGTGAAGGCCCACTCACCCCCACTCTCCAGAACCTCTTCCTTCCCATAGTCAGACCAGGTCTATAACATTTGCAAGATACAGGTGCAGGGGCCCATGACCGCATTCTGCAGGGATACACAATTGTTTTGCCTTACAGTGTTTATGTGCCTGGTACAATGCATAGGATGTAACCTACTAGTCAGAAATGTGTACTTTATATAGGTGGCTAAGTGAATTTTTTACTTTTGTTGCAGATATGCTGCTGTCACCTCCAGGTCCCAAGTTACAATTCCTTATTATATAGCTTAGAGGGCATAATGAATTATGAAGTGGCATCAAGGTGGTGCATGTGTACAGCATTGCTTAAGGTTACAAAATGACTATTCTTTTTGTTAATCATTCATTATGCTAAAGTTCCCAAAAATAATTCCTTTAGTAGTAATAAATACCCATTATAACTGCTATGTAAATAGGTATTGGTATAATTACGGAGTGCAGTGCTTAATTTGTAAAATAATGAGTGCTGGTGCTCAAAGCTCTGCTCAGACGCCTATGGCCGGTGCTAATAAATGCCATTGTGCTGAATACCTAGACTGGTATTCTTCAATCCACCTCAGGCCGCTTTAATCCACTGCCAGACACGCCCTGCCCCTTTATCTCATTCTTGCATGTACTCTTGCCAGAATCACTTATCTCCTGAGGCGGAAGCCGGGAGCTCGACCCCCTACTTTTTTAACTATTTGAGTGTCACTAGTTTGTGTTTTTAAACTCACCTGACATCCTCTCCTGGCCCAACTTCAAGGCTTTAGCACGCTCCTGACCAGCCCGCGCAGTGGATCTTAGCGCTGCCGCGGGAGCATACCTAAACACCTTGCCGCCATTACCGGTGATACTTCAGGCCACGCCCCTTTCCTGAGGCCATGCCCCCCGCTGAGACTACATAAAGGACGCTGATTGCGAGCGCCTTTCAGAATCACTTATCTCCTGAGGCGGAAGGCGGGAGCTCGATCCCCTACTTTTTTAACTATTTGAGTGTCACTAGTTTGTGTTTTTAAACTCTCCTGACATCCTCTCCTGGCACAACTTCAGGGCTTTACGACGCTCCTGACCAGCCCGCGTAGCGGATCTTAGCGCTGCCGCAGGAGCATACCTAACAAACACCTTGCCGCCATTACCAGCGATACTTCAGGCCACACCCCTTTCCTGAGGCCACGCCCCCCGCCGAGACTACATAAAGGACGCTGATTGCGAACGCCTTTCAGAATCACTTATCTCCTGAGGCGGAAGCCGGGAGCTCGACCCCCTACTTTTTTAACTATTTGAGTGTCACTAGTTTGTGTTTTTAAACCCACCTGACATCCTCTCCTGGCACAATTTCAGGGCTTTAGCACGCTCCTGACCAGCCTGCGCAGCGGATCTTATCGCTGCCGCGAGAGTATACCTAACAAACACCTTGCCGCCATTACCGGCGATACTTCAGGCCACGCCCCTTTCCTGAGGCCACGCCCCCGCCGAGACTACATAAAGGACGCTGATTGCGAGCGCCTTTCAGAATCACTTATCTCCTGAGGCAGAAGCTGCGAGCTCGACCCCCACTTTTTTAACTATTTGAGTGTCACTAGTTTGTGTTTTTAAACTCACCTGACATCCTCTCCTGGCACAACTTTAGGGCTTTAGCACGCTCCTGACCAGCCCGCGCAGCGGATCTTAGCGCTGCCGCGGGAGCATACCTAACAAACACATTGCCGCCATTACCGGCGATACTTCAGGCCACGCCTCTTTCCTGGGGCCACGCCCCCGCCGAGACTTCATAAAGGACGCTGATTGCGGGCACCTTTCGGAATCACTTATCTCCTGAGGCGGAAGCCGGGAGCTCGACCCCATACTTTTTTAACTATTTGAGTGTCACTAGTTTGTGTTTTTAAACCCACCTGACATCCTCTCCTGGGACAACTTCAGGGCTTTAGCACGCTCCTGACCAGCCCGCGCAGCGGATCTTAGCGCTGCCGCGGGAGCTTACCTAACAAACACCTTGCCGCCATTACCGGCGATACTTCAGGCCACGCCCCTTTCCCGAGGCCCCGCCCCCCGCCGAGACTACATAAAGGATGCTGATTGCGAGCGCCTTTCAGAATCACTTATCTCCTGAGGCGGAAGCCGGGAGCTCGACCCCCTACTTTTTTTACTATTTGAGTGTCACTAGTTTGTGTTTTTAAACTCACCTGACATCCTCTCCAGGCACAACTTCAGGGCTTTAGCACGCTCCTGACCAGCACGCGCAGGGGATCTTAGCGCTGCTGCAGGAGCATACCTAACAAACACCTTGCCGCCATTACCGGCGATACTTCAGGCCACGGCCCTTTCCTGAGGCCACGCCCCACGCTGAGACTACATAAAGGACGCTGATTGCGAGCGCCTTTCAGAATCACTTATCTCCTGAGGCGGAAGCCGTGAGCTCGACCCCCTACTTTTTTAACTATTTGAGTGTCACTAGTTTGTGTTTTTAAACTCACCTGACATCCTCTCCTGGCACAACTTCAGGGCTTTAGCACGCTCCTGACCAGCCCGCGCAGCGGATCTTAGCGCTGCCGCGGGAGCATACCTAACAAACACCTTGCCGCCATTACCGGCGATACTTCAGGCCACGCCCCTTTCCTGAGGCCACGCCCCCCTACTGCCGTCTTCCATCCCTACAAATCATGTGCATTTTCCGGACGCGCAGCGGACGAGCGCAGCGGGCGCGCCGTCTGCGCGCCGAAGGTGCGCCTAAGGCAAGCCCGTCTGCACCTGTCCGCAACCGAACGGGGCTCGGGGCTGGACCCCTTCGCTCATCTGTACCCTTTAACATGACGGGAACGGGAACTCCCAGGCATAGGACATACTATACTAGACAAAAACTACTATCTCTACGCCCAAAACCTAAAAACAACTGCTACCACACCTTGCCGGCTGACTCCGTACCTTTCTTCTGTGAAACCTGTAAGTACAATCCTCAATTCTTGAAGAAAGATAAAAGGGAGACAGCTAAATTAAAAATGTTGCTATGAAATTGCAAATCCATGAAGAAGCATAAAACAGAGATTTATGATCTACTAACGGAAAGAAGCCCTGATGTACTTTTTCTAACTGAAACGTGGCTAAACGATGCTTCATCGCCTGAAGCTCTCGAAGCCACTCTTCAAGGATATTGCCTACTCAGATTAGATAGACAGAAACAGAGAGGTGGGGGTTAGCTCTTATCTATAAAACTGAGTTAGAGTGCACCTTACTGAAGGATACGCTACCTAACAGCGAAAGCGACTTTCTCACTATAAAAGCAGGATCCAAAAACATCATTACCAGACTACTTATATACCGCCCGCCTGGAGGGGCTGCACAGTTCGGCGAACAACTCACAGAACTGATAACCCAGCCAGCACTTCGGTACAAAAAATTTCTCATCTTAGGTGACCTAAACCTTCACTTCGATAAAACGGATTGTGGGGAGGCTCAGGCTGTGGCAGAAGCACTAAAATCTCTAGAGCTCAACCTTCAATCCAGATCCCCCTCGCACCAATTAGGGTATCTTCTGGACCCCATCTTTGCTAACTGGGAGGGTGTCAACGTCTCCTCCCCGATCAGAACAATCTGGTCTGATCACTTCATCATCCCGTTTGAAATAGAAGGTACTCCTCCTGATATCAGAACTAATAATCCCTTACCCAAGAAACATAGAGACTGGAAAAAGTTCAAGCAGGAAACATTCAAGCTTGCCCTACTTGAGACACCACCACCCCCTAGCAATACTTTGCAGGAGGCGTGGAACAATTATGAAAGTTGGGTGTCCAATGCATTAGATAAGGTAGCACCCTGGACACTCAAACCTCCCGCAAGACTGACCAAAACCGCCCCCTGGTTCTCTCAAGAACTCAAAGAAGCTAAAGCAAAATGCAAAAATTTGGAAAGACAATGGAGGAAAAGTTACAATTTAGAAAGTAAGTCACACTATAGAACAGAACTAAAAAAATATCACAAACTAGTAAGAGCAGCAAAAGGTGCCTACTTTAAGGGGAGACTAGAATCTGCCAACAACCCCACTAGAGAACTCTTTGCCATTTATAAAGAGTTAACGGTCCCAACCAGACTCGAAGCGCAACACACCTACTCCAGCGAGCTATGCGACTCCATAGCTGATCATTTTGTCGGCAAGGTCGACAAAATATACACCACTTTCACAGACGGATCTGTTTCCTCAAGCACACAGATGGTAGTTATAGACAACTCCACTGTTAAACCCCGTCTGACATGCTTTAAAGTACCTGAGAGACAGGAATTGCTGAACATTGTTAAAAGCATACAGTCTGGCTCCCCCTGTGATGTGTGCCCCCCCAACCGCTGTAAGGGAGTCTTGGAGAGTATGATCGATCAGATAACTCATATCGTTACTCTCTCTTTCCAAGAATGCCATGTTCTTGATACATGGAAAACAGCCCAGGTTATCCATTTGAAAAAATACCTAATGTCCACATCTCCCAACTTCAAAATCTTCGCCCCATCTCCCTTCTTCCCTTCTGTGCAAAAATAGTGGAAAAAATGGTTAACTGGCAACTCATGAAATACCTGGAGGAGAATTCCCTCCTCCACCCGACTCAATCGGGGTTTAGAGCCGGCTACTCGACAGAGTCAGCCGTCCTCTATTCCACTGAGTGCCTCAGACAGATGGCGGACGAAGGACAGACAGCAGCGTTGGTTTTATTAGACCTCAGTGCAGCATTCGACACCGTACTGCACACAACGCTACTGTCCCGCCTCTCTGACATGGGAGTAGAGGGATCTGCCCATGCCTGGTTAAAATCTTTCCTGACCAACAGAAGTTTCCAGATGCACTGTCCCCCTTTCACATCCTCCCCCCGGAAGCTGAGCCATGGGGTTCCACAGGGCTCCAGCTTAAGCCCTACCCTGTTCAACCTTTATATGGAACCCCTGGCTCACATAGTTGAAGCTTTCGGGGTGGATATTGTTACCTATGCCGACAACACCCAACTGATGATTAAGCTGTCGCTCGACCATACGGAAGATGCCATTAACTTTTCCAAATGCTTGTCATCAGTGGCATTATGGATGAATAACAACTGTCTACGCCTGAATGGCGAAAAAACAGAACTTTTAGTTGTTGGCAAATCCCCCTCTGCCTGGTCGCACATGTGGTGGCCGGTGGAATCGGGCAATTTTCCTTCTCAACTCGGATCTCTCTTTCAGGTCTCAGGTCAATAAAGTCACGGGAAGGTGCTTCAGCACACTAAAAACCCTCCGTAAAGTCCTTGACCTCCTCCCCATCAACGCCAGAAAGACACTTGTCCATGCCCTAGTCACACCTCATCTTGACTACGGCAATGTCCTACTCCTAGGTCTAAGTAAAAAAGGCTTACACCAACTGCAGTGCATGCAAAACGCTACTGCCCACCTGGTACTCAACCTGCCTCGTAGAGCATCTGGGAAGAATGCTCTAGCGAAGCTTCACTGGCTCCCGGTCAAGGAACGCATTAAATTTAAAGCCTTATGCTTTACGCACCGCATCGCCCAGGGCAAAGGCCCAGGATATTTGCAAAAGCTCCTCACAATCCACCGCCCCACCAAAAACCTGAGGTCAGCCGGAGCTATGCTGTTCAAACTCCCCCTCACCCGCAGAGCCAAGATGGGGAGCCGTTCTTTCAGACACCTGGCCCCTAAACACTGGAATGAACTACCACTTGATCTTCGAATGGAACCTTCAGAAACTAGATTCCGTGCTAAACTCAAAACTCATCTGTATCCAGTCATCTAGTTCTCCCTCCTCCCCGTTCCCTTGCTTCGCTCTCCCCTACTTCCTGTCTCCTGAGATGTAGTAGCATTCTAGCACGGGGACACACTATTTTTAGAGCAGCCAGGAGCTTTAGAAATGGCTTTATTATTATTATTTATTATTACATGATTCCTCCCTCGGTGACGTTTTTAGGTCTCGTCCTATTCCATTCCGCAAGAAATGAATAGGACGAGACTATTGGGGCGAAACTAAGAGCTAAACTAAGCTCTCTAAAATGCGGATTTCCAGAAGTGCATGTGTCCCGTGCACGAGCTTCTATCCGCCTGCCTGCCTGCCTCGCATAACCAAATCAAAGCCAGCCATCTGTTGCTTCCCCAGCGTGGTGCCGCCAGCAGCTTCACTTCAAAGGGATCCGCCACGCCCCCTGCTGCATCAAAGGCTTTTATTTTGCGGCCGCGTTTATTTACTTTCATTTCACGGCCGCATTTTTTCTGCCCCTGTTAGGCTAGTTTTTTGTGCCTTTCTGCCCCTATTAGAATAGTTTTTTCCAGTTTTTCTGCCCTTCTGCCCTCTCTTAGACTCGCTTTTTTGTGCATTTCTCTCTTTGGGACTTTTCTAGTTCCATTCATTTTTTGGTTTTAGATTCAATGAACTGATCTTTTTAGTAACCTGAGATAATTAAACAGAGAAAGGGTCGTATCACCTGAACAATGCGCGGAAGCTAAACCCCACCCTCGGACCTATCCAAGATCCCTTCCATGCTGTTCGATGCAGGGACCTTTAATGCTGCTCCACATTTTAGGACACTACGTTTACACTACGAAGCTTCATGTGATAAGGTAGTGCATTGTGCGAGCCATACATACTCTTGGTTTGCTTGCATAGAATCGGTTTGGCCCACTCACCCAGGAACAATGAGTCCTGATAATATGCGGTGAAGAGGCGGCTCGGGGGAAGGAAATGGTAGTTGCTCACCTGGTCGGCCCTGAAAGTCCCCACCTCCTTGCCTGGTTCAGCATGGCCTCGCCTTACATTGTGCTGCTGCATGTTATTCCAGCAATGCATTAGCGTGGGAGACTGCTCTATAGTCGTTCCTCCCACTCTGGGTCACAAAAATAACCAGTGCACATATACAGTTTGCAGAAGGAGTCTTCTTTTTCCCTGGTTTGGCTCATTCTGCTTTAGGTTTCAAATGTGACCAAATGGAGTCCACTAAGTAAAGTTATAAAAGTTACAAGCATGTGTGTTGCACGGAAATGTCTCAACTGATGGATATTTGTATAACTGATTTGTCACCTGCATTACAAATACAATTTTACTAAGAATAACATGCGCAAGTGTTGGGAAAACAGAATGTGCGCAGCTGCCTGTTAAATGCCACTTCCTCCGGTATTACTCTGTTAATCGTTTTGGTAGTGTAAATGGTTTTATTTCCACATGTAGCACTATACTACAGAGAGAATAGTTCTACCACCCTTTGACCCAGGGTATTGAAGTGGTATATCAAGAATTAAATTAAAAAAAAAACACGCACTGAAAGTTAGAATGTCTATATTTAAATACGATGCCTGTGGCATGCGTGGTCATTATCACAAATGACTCTAGAAATATTTTAACATACACTATAAAACAGTATCAACTTAAGTTTGAAAAGTTAAGTGTTCACATGTACATCCACGAAACCCGTGTCAACCTCTGCAGGAGATGCAAATTAGACGGTTTCAGAATTGTGGGCTTGGCTGAAGTGCTTATGTTGTTCAAGAGCACGGGGGCAGAGGAGATGTACAGAGGATACAATTGTGACTTCCTGTGAAAGGTTCACCATTGTAATCATAACACAGACAGTCAAAGGTGTTTTTTTATTTCAACAAGATATGAATTTTGTCCTATGCACGTTCCTAGCACCGAATTCTTCCTGCACTTGCCAGGCAACATGTGCCTATGGTCGCCTCGGTCTGCACTTGCCGGGCAACATGTGCCTATGGTCGCCTCGGTCTGCACTTGCCAGGCAACACGTGCCTATGATCGCCTCGGTCTGCACTTGCCGGGCAACATGTGCCTATGGTCGCCTCGGTCTGCACTTGCCGGGCAACATGTGCCTATGGTCGCCTCGGTCTGCACTTGCCGGGCAACACGTGCCTATGGTCGCCTCGGTCTGCACTTGCCGGGCAACATGTGCATAGGGTCGCCTCAGTTATTATTTACAATCTCTCCTTTGATGTTTATTTTTTGCATCATTTTAACAGCTCCGCCTAAAACTGTTTTTCACGAAACTTTCTTCAACATATCCACACCAGGTAATCAGTCCGAAGGTGTGAGCGGCTGACCAATTACAGAGGGATACGTCATCTTTGCCTCTCAATCCCAATCACAAATTAGCTTTTCTGTCGTCCATCCAGTGCCCTCCTTCTCTGCTTCGGTCTGTGGTAGTTCAAAGGGAAACGCTCCCCTGCCCCCCTCCGTGCAGTGTCAGAGCTTGTTTAAACTTTGACTGCGAGAGGTGCAAGAACGCCTATTGTGGGTCTTGGACTTTCTTTGATCACACTCGGTCGACAGCCAGCAATGAAGGAGGAAGCCTTACTACCAGCCTGCATTCGTCAGAACACAACACTAGAATGCATGAACATGTGGGCTCTACAGCTCAAGATGTTACTCTGATAAAACATAATGGCAAATACTGCTGTACCCGCAACAAGTCAGAGGGAGGATCCCATGTAGTTGTTTAATTTCCCCAAAATATGATCTCCCTGTCTGGGTTTGTAAGCAAATCGTTCCCTGGACGACTTCCAGTTATCTGCTGGAGAAAGTGGTTGCGCGCCTCGCTTCATCGCGCAATAAACAGACCACGCAGTTATGGGCGTAAAAGGCCATTTATTAGACCAGAACTGCGCATAACAATAGAACAGTAAACAATAATCAACAAACTCCCCAATCACACATCCCCCCCATTCGTTTCAATCGTTCATGTCAATACTGAGCCCTAGCGGCTCCAAACACCCTCCACTTGCCGTCAATCACCCTTCCGGCCCCCAGACATTGCCAACTTCAAACCATCTTCGATCCGTCCTGCGCCAAGTCTCCCCCCCAAGGGATGGGTATGCCCGCTCTTGACCCCCTATCCCTTCGAAACCTGCCTACCGCAGCTCTGGCCTAAACTGGCAACGCAAATGACCGGCCCAAGTACCACCTCCAACTGCCGGGTGGGTGGGCGGCCTTTCGAGCTCCCTCCCGATGGTGCCAGGCGCAGAAAAGAGGAAGATCCCTTCCTCCCCCGCGCTTAAGTACCCACCCCCTAACTCCTCCCCTTCCCCTGCCTGGACTATCCCCTGCGCGAAAGACCCCGGGGAAAGACTAGTCTGCGACTCTGCTTTCCCCGGGGCCCGGCATCGCGCAATAAACAGACCACGCAGTTATGGGCGTAAAAGGCCATTTATTAGACCAGAACTGCGCATAACAATAGAACAGTAAACAATAATCAACAAACTCCCCAATCACACATCCCCCCCATTCGTTTCAATCGTTCATGTCAATACTGAGCCCTAGCGGCTCCAAACACCCTCCACTTGCCGTCAATCACCCTTCCGGCCCCCAGACATTGCCAACTTCAAACCATCTTCGATCCGTCCTGCGCCAAGTCTCCCCCCCAAGGGATGGGTATGCCCGCTCTTGACCCCCTATCCCTTCGAAACCTGCCACCCAGTGGACCCCCTGTAGGGCGGTACACTGCCCCACCCCCCCCCACCAAGGGGCCGTCCGTCCGTCCCTGCAAAGTCACTCCCTCCGACACCATATCGACTCGTTCCATAACTTGCTCACCACATCCCGTAGTTCCATCATATACCATGCATTCCCCAGTCGAGACAGATGCACACCGTCCTCCCTAAAGGCTAAAGGTTCCTCCAGGCGAATTCCAGGATGCGAAATGACTTTCACCCCCCTGTCCACACAGTAAAGTCTCATTGCCCGATTCAATTTTCTCCGAGCCTTCTCAATGGCCCCGTGTTTCATGGCCCCCCTCCAGACTTTCCGGGGGACCAGTTCCGTCCAGGCAATGCAGGCCCCCCGCCCCGACATCCTCGATTTTAGCACATCCAAGTCCCTCTGCATAAGTTGCAACAGAGCCAGTCCAGACAATTGCACCAGGTCGTTCTCGCCCAAATGAATGATCAACAGATCCGGGCACCCCCTCTGTGGGACCATCTTCGCGAGCCAGGGCAATAGTGCCCCCCATCGCATTCCGCTCTTTCCCCACCATTTCAGCTCGTGCAATTGTCCTTTCAGTCCCAGGTTACGGCCGTAAACCTGCTGGTCAGCGTACTTGGATGCCCAGTGCACAAAGGAGTGCCCAACGATCCACGTCACCGTCTTACCACTCGGGCCACCCACGCAACCTACGAAGAAAAAAGATGTTAGAAAAGGCAAAACAGAAAACTGCAAACCAACAAACCTGCCTGGGACCCCAACTACTTCCTCACATACCGCTCACAGCAGCGAGACTTCCAACGACCAATACTCCGGATCCGATCCCAGGACCAACCCAACCGTGCCGCTGCCGTCGCAGCCCCAATACGGAAAGAATGCGTACCAAAACCCGCACCATTCATCCCCAGGCGACCTAAAGCCATTCTCAACACCGCCAACAGCTGGCCCGACGACATCCTCGCACCAGAAGCATGAAGGAAAATCTCGCCCCCCCGCGGGCCACCAGCCCCGCAGAAGGAGCGCCATTCTCGCACCGGGCAAACCACCCCACCAGATTCATTCAGCCACACCCACGTACCACGCCCCACTTGATCAGTCTTCGAGCGGCCCAGCCATATTCCCAAACACCCCGCATCCACCCGTACATCCTCGAACAATCGTCCGGCCCCCCGCCTCGTGCCCAACAACTCAGACACCCGAAACGCCCCAAAAAACATCCACACCATGCACAGGCGAAACAGGCCCACCTCGGCCCTGTCATAGCAACACTCCGGCAACACCCCAACCAGCCGGACCAACAGGTCAAACGTCACCGCCTCCCGCAGGCGTCCCCCCCGGCTCCCCTCTCCCGGCCCCACCCCCGCAACATGCGAGCCAGTACCACATCCTTGGTGGGGTCGAAACCCAGAAACAAAACACAATAGAAGGAAATGCCAGCCAATTTACCAGAAATCGTAGCAGCAGTCAGGCCACGGTCCATACAGGAAAGCACATAGCCCCTCACACCACTCAGCTCCTCCGACTCCCCACTCACCACACCATCCACCGTCCAGCCCATAAAAGAACAAAATTCAGACCATGCCAGCCGATATGACTTCCTCGTGGACGGGGCCAACGAACCCTCCACCAGACCAATCATCCTCACTCCCCCAAGGCCCAGATGCCGGCCGGCAGCTCGGTCTTGCAGGCGTCCGCTCCCGGTGCCAGATGTCGGAACCACTGCCACTGCGAACGAGACAAAGCATCCGCAATGTCATTATTCGCCCCAGGGACATGCTTGGCCCGAAACACCACATTCAACTGCAGACAAGCCAACATGAACCTTCGCAACAGCTTCAACACTCGCAGGTTCCTCGCCCTCTGGTTATTCACAAGGTCCACCACCGTCATGTTGTCAACGTGGAAGAGCACCATCCTGTCCCGAAAGTCTTCCCCCCAAACCACCAGAGCCACCAGTAAAGGGAAGAAGTCGAGAAAGGCAATGCTCCTGCCCTGCTTCATCCAGGAGGCCGGCCAGCTCTCCGCGCACCACCGCCCATCCCAAAAGACTCCAAACCCCGCTGACCCAGCCGCGTCAGAAAAGATCTGGCATTGCCACACAGCCCCCTCCTCATCAAACTCCAAAGGCACTCCGTGAAAATCCCACAAAAAGGTTATCCAAGTCCTCAAATCCGACCGCACCCCCAGCGAGATCCTCACCCGGTGATGCGGAAGCACTGCCCCCGACATGGCCATGCCGAGCCGCCGACAGAACGTGCGCCCCGCCCGCACTACCCGGCAAGCGAAGTTAAGGAAACCCAGCAGCCTCTGAACCGCCGGCAAAGGAATCCGCCGCTCCCCCACAGCCCACTCCAGACACTCCAAAATCTCCTTCACCTTAGTCGCAGGCAGGCGCGCCAACCAGGCAACCGAGTCCAATTCGATCCCCAGGAACGTGAGGCAACAGCTGGGACCAGCCGTCTTCTCAGGCGCGAGAGGCACTCCAAATTGCACCGCCAAGGCCTGGAAACGCGACAGAGCCCTGCCACAATCCCCCGACCCCGCCCTGCCCAGGAAGAGAAAGTCATCCAGGTAGTGAGCGACCTCGCAGCACCCGCTCACCCGCACCATGACCCACTGCAGAAACGTGCTAAACAGTTCAAACAAAGCACAGGAAATGGCACAACCCATGGGAAGGACCTTGTCGACATAGATGGCACCCCCGAACTGCATGCCCAGGAGCCCGAAATCCGCCGGGTGAATCGGCAAGAGCCGGAAAGCCGACTTGATGTCGCACTTCGCCAGCTCAGCCCCGGGACCACAAGAACGCACCAGCCGGACCGCATCGTCCACCGACGCATACAGCACCCTCGAGTCTTCCTCTGCAATGAAGTCGTTGACCGACCCCCCCTCCGGCCAGGACAAGTGGTGAATCATCCTGAACTCCCCCTCCTCTTTCTTCGGCACAACCCCCAGCGGCGAGACGATCAGGTCCGGCAGAGGCCAGTCAACAAAAGGCCCCGCGACTCTCCCTTCCGACACCTCCTTCTGCAACTTCGCAGCCACCACACCCGGCAACTCCTTCGCCGACCTCAAATTTTCGGCCCACCGCCGCTCCCTGGGGCCCTGATAACCCACCCGAAAGCCTTCGGTGAAACCCCAAAAGAGCCGCGCCGCGGCCTCGCGGTCAGGGTAGCACGCGAGCCACGGGGCCATCGCCTCCACCCTAACCGGAGTAGGCGCCCTTCGGGCCAGGCTGTCCTCGCCCCCTGGCGTTCCGCCATTGTTCAGAAGGGGTGGCGAGCGAGAGACACTGAGTGACGGGGTGCTTCCCCCCGCTCTTAGAACACTCATGCTTGAACTTGCACGGGTACCTCGAGCAGAAACCCCGACTGTAGCTCCAACACACCCCCGTGGTGGCCCCCCCCGGTTTGGCTGGTTGTCCGGACACAATGGTGCTGGGCACAGTTCCGCCCCCCGCCCCGCCCTGGGCGGGACGCGTCGGAAAAGACCGATACAACACCGGTAAACTGCTGGCCGTATGCGTAGAAGCCGACGAGTGCGACAACGCCATCCACTGCATCCAAAGCTCCTGATCCACCTCCCCCCAGCTCTTTTCCGGATCGGCGCTGACCCGGGCCCGAAACTCCTCGTCATAGCTTAACCAAGCAAAACCTCCAAACTGCATCTGAGCCTTACGGATAATGTCCATGTATTTGAACAACGCAATCGCCCGGTCAAGATATTTCACACAATAGACGCTAGCATAGATCAGAAAAGCCGAAGTCCAATTCTCCATTGTTATAGGCACCCTAGGCCGCCTCGTCAACTCCCACTCCTCCTCCTTGGAACCCTCTTTAGCTTGAACCTCCCGGTGCAACAACTTAAAAACGTCCACAAACTCGTGTTTCCAAATCTTCTCCCTCATCTTCTCCGACAAATGAGACCCCAACGGCATTGCCAGCCCCATGTAAGGCATTTTCTTCGGAAGCTTCACCCCCTTCTCATCCTTCCCATCACTTTTGTCAGTCTGTACCCCCAGAGTTACCGACTTACCATCCACCGACTTACCATCCTCAGGTGGAACGCCCGAAGGCGCCCCCCCCTCCCTCCCCGACCAATCTCCCACTCCCACCGACCTGCAGGCCCGCTTCCGCCCCTCCCCACCCCGGGGTGCGTCATCCCAAACCGCCCACCAGGCACTCTCACCTGTTAGTGCCTCCGTCCGTTCCCGGGGCCGTCCTCTGGACTTCTTTCCACGGGCCTTCCCAGGTACAGTCTTCTTCCGCGATCCGGGGTCGACCTGCAAGACACCAAGGTCATCACCCCCCGCTGCGCGGCCTACGCCTTCCAGGTCATCCCTCACCTCCCCTTCCTCCAACTCCTCGCTCTCAGCACTGTAATCCAGTTCAAGCACCTGATCCTGATCCACACCGTCACTTGAGACACACTTCACAGCACGCTTCACTCCCTTGGCTCCACACTCGCGGCCACGCGATCCAGTGGGGCCACCAGTATTCGTTGCCCGATCCCGCGGGGGAGGGACAGCCGCCGCGGACTGCCCTGCTACTTCCGGCCTGCGTCTCGGAGCCGTGTTGCGCCCCGCAAGGCCCCCCCTGGCTCTGCCGACAACCGCCGACTTGGATCCCCTCCCGCCCCCCAGGTCGCTCGAACCTGGCAGGGCCCCGGCACCATCGGGCCTCAAAGCCGTGCTGGCCGTCCCTACCCCAGCCGCACCCCCAGTAAGGTGGGCGGCCGGGCCTGACCTCCTCAATCTCGCCTGCCGAATCTCCTCCTCCTGCCTCTCCGCCTCCCTCTCCTCCTCCGAGGTGGGGGTAGGAGGCCCCTCAATGTTGGGGCCCCACACCGAGCCCACTCGGGCCCTCGTCTCCTCGGCCCACCTGACCTCCTGAATCTGTTCTAAGATACGCTCCCCTCTGGACCTCTCCTCCCAGGAGACGGAACCCCAAATCGGAGGGGGGAGCGGTTGTCCGCGGCCAAAAAATTCGCCCCCCCGGGGGAAGAAACCCACCTGATGGAAACCTTGAACCCAACCCGGGCCGCCAATGGGAACCAGAGTGGGGGAGGCACTCCTGCCCACCGCAAACCCAGGCACCAACGGCCTAACCGCGGCCGGGGTGCCCGCCCTAGAGCCCCGGGACAAGTCAATCGGCCCCCCCCCCAGGCACCCGCAGATCCAGCCCAGGCCCATCCCCACTACACGGGCCAAAGGCCCGGGGGCCCCGCCGCCACCCACCGACCCGACCAGGCCGGGCGCGGGCCCGGCCTGGGAGTCACCTAGCTCCACCCCCTGCGCAGCACCGTCCGGCGCCAACAGAGGACCATGGAGCGGAAGTTCCTCGGGCGTGGTCCGCGGAGCCGCCCCCGAGGCCCCAGGCAAAAACTCCAACTGGGGGAAGGGGCGCGCGGAAGTCGTCCTGCGCTTCCCGCCCCGCGCAGTATTCTTGGGGACACCCCCCCCTCCCGAAGGCCGGGCCACCCTCCCGAACCTGGTCGTCCTCCAAGCAAGCGAAAACCGCTGCATGCACCCCGGCCGAGGCAGCCCTCGTGCCTCTGGTGGCCCCCACCCAGGCCAGGTCCATGACCCCAGGCCTAATCAGGTCCTCGCGGCCGGCCCTAGCGAGCAGTAACAAGGCCTCACGGACCTGTTCCGCAGGAACACCAGACATCCTACCCGAATCAGAAACAAGAACAGAAAACAAGGTAAACCCCAGCTGCCGTAGAAACAGCTCCGAGCACAATTCCAAAAGTAGCACTAGGCCGCACTACACACTAACTACAACTCCTTTCGAGCTCCCTCCCGATGGTGCCAGGCGCAGAAAAGAGGAAGATCCCTTCCTCCCCCGCGCTTAAGTACCCACCCCCTAACTCCTCCCCTTCCCCTGCCTGGACTATCCCCTGCGCGAAAGACCCCGGGGAAAGACTAGTCTGCGACTCTGCTTTCCCCGGGGCCCGGCAATGCCCATACCCCTCCTCCACATACATTATCAGCAGCACAAACACATGCGCACACAGCACGACAAACACACCAGCAGCAATTTAATCATTCACCTATCACCACACCCAAGTATGCAAACACACCCACTGGTTAACTAACACACAAAGCACAATACTAGCATAAGAGTACTTCACCATAGACACAAACTCCACTACACACACATCTTACACACGCACATACAGCAAATACACACCACTTACACCATAAGCACCAACACGCTTGGGATAAAACACATGAGCACTAGACTTACCAGCACAATGCACACAACGAGAGAAAACTTACACTAGTCACCCCACCAGGGCAGTGTATCTACAGCAGCAACCCCATACTCACAAGCACACACCATTACTACGAGCGCTGCAAACACAGCTTGCACACACAGGGCACACATTCTGTCATAACGTACACATCATGCGTACATAAAAGAAAACATGCCTACAGCATACACTGTGGGCACAAACCAAAGACCCGGCACACAAAAAACGGCACTGCCCCACGCACATATATGACCAATTAAATGCACACAGCAGTCCCATGTATCATCCATGCGCACGCATGCACAGCAGAGACAACGCATCAACAAAGCGCACATATTACATACGCATGCAGCACTCCTGCAACAATGCACATCATACATAAGGAAATGCACGCAAAGCACATCGCCATCACACAGGCGAACCCAGACGCATATCCTAACAGCACCTCATGCACAGCGTCACACATCACTAGCACCACAAACACACACACACACACACTGTTTATTATCCCAGCCTGACATGACATTTATTGGGACAGCTGCAGAACTGGTATTTTTTCATGTATGTTGTTTTTATTGGAGAGACAGGGAACACAGACACATCTCCTGCCTCAATCACAGACAAAGGGGGAGGACAGAGTGTTCCAGATGTGCCCTTTCGCATATTCCCAACCCCAACCACGATTTTGTAACACGCATTATTTTCACAAATTTTGCTTTTAAAGGGTTGCGATATTTCACAGTGGGGTCTAGCACTAAGTAACCATGGTTTCCGAAAAATGTGGCTCTGAGCTCATGACAATCTCGCTACACTCAGGGTAACGTGCACAGACTCAACAACCCAGTCAAGAATGTGGTCGTCCTTAAATACAGTGGAGAGAGATCTCCCAAACTCATTTGGTCTGCACATTAGTATTACTGTGTACATCGGATTTCCGATGAATGTGTACATGATTTCGTATTCATGTGTACATTAGATTTCGCATGATTGTGATTTCGTATGAATGTGTTCAGTAGGAACAATGAAGGCTGCACAAGAGGCTCGTCCCCTGCACGGTGTGGTTCTCCACCTAGTGGAGTGACCCCCAGCTCGGGGCTGTCCACACTAGATGCTTAGGGGCTGCTGGGGTTCACATCTACATTCTTGACAGTAGAACACGTGCCCTCAAACAGTAGCCGGGCCTCCTCCTTCTTCACGGTCCCAAAAGGAGCCCAGAGGCCACAGCCAAGTCAGTCTGATTTCTCTCAGACCAGTAGACATGGCCTCATCTGCTCGTTCAAGTCCAACCTCTAACCTCACCAAAGGGCCAGAAGAAAGTCTGTGCAGAGGCATTCTCCCCTCACTGAAGGGGAGTTTATCATTAAAGGGAGGTGCCCCTGCTTTCCGCTTGTGCCCTCAAAGATGAATTTATACTGTCCCGGGCATGAAGCCAGCCAGTTACGTGCATTTGGCTTAAACTTTGAGAGGGAACTCTCTGCACCAGCCCTGGTTCTTTCTTTTTCTCTTTCATTCTCTTTATTTTTTCTCATTTTCTCTGCATCGTTCTTCCTTTCTAATTCTCTTTTCTTTCTTTCTAAATATTATTTTCCTTTGTTCTTTCATTCTTTCTTTTTCGTTCCCATTTTTACTCCATACTCCATTTACTTTACTTTCATATCCCCTGTTTCTTCCTTCTCTACTTTCTTTCTTTTGTCCTACTTCTTTCTGCCTCTATTCCCTTCTTTCCCTGCTTTTTCTCTTCTTCTTTCCCTCCTTTCTTTCAGCCTTATCATCTTTCTCTGTCTTGATCTTTCCTCCCCTCTTATTTTTCCTCTTTTTTTGTATTTATTTCTTGTACGTTTCTCCATGTATCTCCTTCTTTGTTTCTTTCCCATTTTATTTTAACTTCTTCTCTCTTTGCCTTTGTACCTCTCATTTTCTTCTTGCCTTACTCCCCCATCCTTTTCTTGTTGTCTTTTTTTCTCTTGCCTTCTTTCCTCTTTCTCCATTCGGATTTCCTTATTTGTCTCTTTATGCCTTTCTCATTCTTTTTTCTTCTTCTCCTTTCATTCATCCATTTCACAGTTTCGTTTTTTCTTCCTTTCATTTTCTTCTCATGTATATTTTTCCTTCACCGCCTTTCTTTTGCCCCTTTCTCTATCTATTTATCCTCATTTATTTCTTCTATTTTCATATCCTATCTTACTCTGCTTGCCTTATTTTTCTTTCTTACTCTCTTACATTGTTTTCTGCACTCTGTCATCCTTCCCTCTCTGTCTCTTTCTCCCCCCTCTTCTTCTAATTTTTCTCTCACATTTTCTATCTCTATTTATTTCTCGCTCTTTCTCACTTTTGCTGTCTTAGAGCAAAGAGGCGAAAACTGATCCTCAGGGACCACAAATGTACACTTTTTGCAGTACAGCTCATGTGTCATCAATGCTGTGTGCTGCTTGTAGCAGGAATAGGGTACTCTAGGGGCAGTACCCTACGCCCTCACTCTAACTATCGCCCTCCCTCCATCTATCCATCGCCATCTATCTATCTATCTATCTATCTATCTATCTATCTATCTATCTATCTATCTATCTATCTATCTATCTATCTATCTATCTATCTATCTATCTATCGCCCTCACTCTATCTATCGCACTCACTTTATCTATCTATCGCATCACCACAGCATCACTCAGCACCACCACAAAATCACTCTGGGGCACCACAACATCACTATGCGCTACCACAGCATCACTCGTCGCCACCACATCACTCCGCACCACCACAGCATCAATCTGTGCAACCATTCAACAACAACTGGTTCAAATATGTTCTCCCAATGTTTTAAGCTTTATTACAAATGTCACAAAAACATGTTAATATTTCACTTCTGTTCTTGGATTTTCTTCACAATAAAATACAATGAACATAATCTTCACAAAACTTATTTACAAAAGTTTAAGCTATTGCCATTATAAATCACAATAACTTTTATTTAAGTATTAATTATTAAAAATGTTTTAAAGACATTGGTATTTGTGATATCAATACATCTAAGTCACGTAAATACAACACATATTGCATTACAAATGCTATAGGTGTCACATTTGCGAAAGTTAAAACTATTGGCATTGTAAATGGCAAAGTTATTAATTTAGCTATTTTCAAAGCAACACATAAATAAAATAATGGTCATTTACAATACCAATAGCTCAAACTTTCCTAATGCGAGACCTATTGCATTGCAAATGCTTGTTTCTGTCTTTCTCTTCTTCATTCTTTCCCGTTTATGTGTTTTCTCTCACTTGCTCACTGGAAATGTCTAAAGAGGAAAAATAAGTGCCGCTCCCCAAAAATAAGTGCCTGTGACCCCACTAGCATCCACCTGCTCAGATTAACCATTGATCACGCCTATATTTCGATGCATCTGACATTCTTACTTTCCTACAAAACTTTGAAAAGTAAAATACCTGGCTCTGAATCACAGTTTATCTCTTAAACACTTGTGAATTGACAACAAGCTGAATGCCTTTGTTTCCTCAATCACAATGGAATCAAGGTGTTAGGCTCCAGCCTGTTCCTAGCCCAGCTGCAGCTTAAAACAGGAGGCCTCACTCATGCCAGGAGGTTGTAGCTCTGCAGGTACCACTGAATATGTCCTGGTGTTGGAAGAATGCACCGGGACCAAGTTCTCACATTTCACTGGTGCTGGCCAGATATGGAATCCAAAAGCCTCCCCTGCATTTCTCGCACCGGGTATGCCTCACATCAATCAGAGAAAAGATAGGAAGAGCATGTGCAAGAGTTACTTAGTGGGTCATGAATGAGCAGCAGAGCATACAGTTGGATATGGCGCCTCTAATCTTCTTTTTTTAATTTTATACAGAGGTGGGAGAGACAACAAATTAACAGGGAGAGCCAAGCCAATTGTCAGCTTTGGCTGTAAGCGCCCATGCATGCGCCAAACCATGAAAATATGTGGTGTTAAATCCATTAAACATATGTATAAATCAAATAGGACTAGCTATGTTTCCAGGGGGGAAGGGGGACTCAAAGAAGTATGCATGCTGGCAAACCAGTTGGTTTGTTCATGAAGCCCTCACCCACCAACCTAGTTGGTGGCATGCTTCATCATCGGACCCACCACAGCTGGTATGTTCGCTGAGTGTGCAGTGTAGTGAGTGAGAAAGTGAATTTAAAAGCTATACAGTGGGTCCCAGTACCTGAGGGTAAGTGGATAACATACTCACTTGGTCCTGAGGAAAGCCAGTTTTAAATTAAAAAAGGCCTGGCTGAAACATGTAGACCACACAGGACGCTGGAGGTCTTAATTCACACTCCAACGCATCCAATTGCCTTTTAATCGCCAACAGGGGCCCAGTTATTAAAACTTATCTACTTACCCTCGGGTACTGGGACCCACTGTATAGCTTTTAACTTCACTTTCTCACTCACTAAACTGCACACTCAGCGAACATACCAGCTCTGCAGTAATCTGGCGTCGAAGCACACCCGGGACACATTCGGTGTCACTGTGGTGGGCCCGATGACCGGTTTCTGGCATTCCAGCCGTCTTCAGCCCGGCTTGCTTGAATCCAGTGGTGTGGAAAGCATAAGTGTGGCAGGGTATGCTCAGACGTGAGTCCCTTGCTCACTTTGCCCCTGGATTCAAGCAAGCCGGGCTGAAGACGGCTGGAATGCCAGAAACCGGTCCTCGGAAGCTTGTTTCCGGTCCAGGGAAGACATGGCTTGGCAGTTCGGGCTGGACTGTTCCCATGAGACACAGGGTCAGACTGATTTTCATATAGCCATGTCTGAACTGGGGTGGCAGAGTGGGCTAAAGAACGGTGATGGATTAAATCCAGATCTTTTGACTGGGTGTGAGTGTTTGATTGATTCAGATGCTCTGTCCATCACCACCCCCCTTTTGTACTGCTTTTGGCTGCCATAAGTGTGGCAGGGTATGCTCAGACGTGAGTCCCTTGCTCACTTTGCCACTGGATTCAAGCAAGCTGGGCTGAAGACGGCTGGAATGCCAGAAACCGGTCCTCGGAAGCTTGTTTCCGGTCCAGGGAAGACATGGCTTGGCAGTTCGGGCTGGACTGTTCCCATGAGACACAGGGTCAGACTGATTTGCATATAGCCATGTCTGAACTGGGGTGAAGGAGTGGGGTAAAGAACGGTGATGGATTAAATCCAGATCTTTTGACTGGGTGTGAGTGTTTGATTGATTCAGTTGCTCCGTCCATCACCACCCCCTTTTGTCTCACAGCAGTCCGGGCTGACAAGGCTGTAGCTCACAAATATGATGCCAGTAACTGACGTAGGCCCAACATCTGTGGCCTTAAAATTAAACTACGCAGCACATTTGGTATACAGATATAATACTCCAAACAATTCTTAGCCATCCTCCTCTGACTGTATAAACAATGTTCATGTTCCTTCTTGTCGTATACATGAATCAAATTTCAATATTATTGATTACTATACCAGTGCTGCTTGAATTGCTTTGTAGGGCTGCCAGTTGACATTTGGCACTGGCAGGTTGCACTTTTCTTCTCTTTCTTCTTTTATCTGCTATTTTCCTAACTTGCTTCATCTTCCGTTGCTCTGAATCCCTGTTTCATGTGGGCTCTCTTAGTGGTTATTTTTCAAGCCACCCTTGTCGCCAATGTTAAGATGTACAGAGGTAGACACATAGAGCCTCATTAGGATGTCGGGCAGACGTAAATGTAGCAATCTGGAACCGACCGACCGACCTTAGGTTCACCGTCATAAGAGGATCATGGTGATTTCTGACACACTGACAAGCTCTTTGAGCCTGTCGGAAGCACAGCGGACGGTCCCTTCGCCTGATGCCTCTGCCTGCTGCATCGTAATGCGGCAGCCGGACCACAGACATCGATGTCGGTGGGACAGACACCAATGGCATGTCGGTGTCAGTCCCACCGACATCATAATGAGGCCCTTAGTTGTAGCTTAGAGTTGATTTATTAAGGTAAGTTACATGTAACAGCACCCACCAGGAGCAGGTTGGCAGCAGCTCAGCCCGAGCCCTTTGAGCTCTTCCAGATGATTGCTGAAATCTGCTGAACACCAGAGTTCCACATTTCCTTACAGCAGGTCTTCAGTTGCTTTATGTACACACCCATATTAAGTGCCACTGTGGGACATTTTAAACAAATAAATATTTTTTGTATTATATGCATTTATCGGCATGTAAAAAAACGAAATCAAGGGTTACAGTGGCACGTTTCTGGAACTCTCAAAAATTCAATGCAAAAAATCTTGTCCAAAAAAATTAAGTAAAAGTAATTAGGCACATAGTAACTAATTCTAATCGAACACATCTCGGGAAGGAAGGAAGGTCACCACAATCTTTACCGTGGGTCATTCACGGCTGTACAAGAGAAGGGCAGAGCAGAGCGATAAGAAACTGAAAAACAGAACTAAAGCATGCTGGGCGCCCTCTCTCATCCCTCTAAGAAGTGCCCCCATTCCTTGGCCAGGACCAAGTAACCCCAAACCTAGGGCACACTCACGACATTGAAGCCCAAGCAACATACTTGGATCGGGACCACAATATTCAGCTGTAGTGAGACACATAAAGTCCTACCCACCCTAAGTTCCCCTGAAATGCCTTTGCAGGGTCAACCTGTGAATAGATAAACCTCTTCCCCCATGGTCAATCAATAGACAGACAGGGGGAACATCACTTACAACGCATTTTTTTTACAACACACTACCATTACATCGCAACCATTACAACGCATACCATTACAACGCATTGCGCTGGGGGGCGCTCTAGGATAGGGAATATATTTAATTTACTATCCAACACCTTCCCTGCTATCCACGGGGACTGGAGTTGGAATAGTAAATTAAATAATTCACTATCCAGCGCCTAAAAGCATTATGCGTTGTAATGGACTGCGTGGTAAAAACCGCGTTGTAAAGGCATGCGATGTAAAAGCATGCGTTGTAGTGACACCAATCCGACAGACAGTGAAGCCGCATGGAGCTGTAAACACTCCTGACGCATTGTCTCATATAGCCTGTATCAGGACCCTCTTCCTGGTGCGTGCAGTGGGAAGCTAATCCTGGGGAATTAAACATAAGTCTTTCCCATCAGCAGACCTATTCTCTTTAGGACTGCCTCACACAAAAACCTATTTCTCAAATTATTCGATTCCACTACTACTAACACAACTCCTTCTCTAACCATCTCTGATTTTCTGGGATTTGGGAAAAGTTTATTTTTCTTCCAGATCATTTAATGAATCTCAGTTGGTGACAGGTTCTACACATTTAATATCAATGGTGCTGGTAGATGTCGTCCCAGAGAGTGTTGAGGCATAGCCACAAACCACAGGGAATATGTGCCGTCCTTCATTTCTGCTCCTCCCAGCATTATCCTCTGGTGCGCCACAGGGCTAGGCCACAGACCCTTCAAACCGTGACCCCAGTTCGGCCTGCACTGTCCTGCAGCTGAAAGCTATCTTAGTATTTCCCCTTCTGCCCCAGCTTATATTAGGGTACTCCCTACACATGGACAGTTCTGATTCAGCCAGTGCTGATGCATAGGTCAGTATGCAAGCTGGAAGGTAAAGGTAGACAGAATGGATGATTCTGCCATAGAGTTGAAAAATAGAACCCCCAAGAGAGGGCCAGACAATGTCACTGAACACATGTCCGCCACAGGCCTTCCTATGCAATAACAAGCTGCTCTGAGAAGATGCATCACCAAGAAAACAGGGAGCCGGTTTGGGGTGCTAACAGAATGTGACCATCCTAGTCCTTGGCCAGCTCCACCCGCTCTGTTACATGATTGCTAGTCAATTTTGCGGGTGATGCCAATAGCAGTCAAAGTACTATATTATTTCTGTCTCATTTCAATGGCAAGAGGTTCTTCTCAGCTCAGACTATGTGGATAGTAATGTATATGTTTTGCACTGGTGGCTCAGTAAGCCGATCGATCGATCGATTGATTGATTGACTCCATGCATCTGCGCTTGACCCTCATGGTCACGTGTTGGTATGCTGGCGCGCCAACTAGGCTTTACATTCTTCAGAGGGCAATACAATTGGTCCCATTGAGTTGAGTAGCAATTAACATCCATTGCAGCTCAATAGTACATAGGGATGTACTTGGCGTGATGTCGCACTTTACAAATATCTGGGAGCACAAAACAGATAAAGTCTCAGGAGGGCGGAAACCAAAGCTTCCTCCACGAACAGCAGCGCCAGTATCTATACTGTGTGCCTGAATACAGGCGGGAAAAACACATCAAGGACACCACACAGAAAGAGCTTTAGCATGGAGGCACCCAGTCCACTGGAAGGTACCACAGTACTGGATCCACTGTTACTGAAGCATACAGCCCTAAACTGACTGCTGACATGTGGCACCATCCCCAAGACACCTGGGAGCCCAATACTCCTAAGCTGCCTCCTGAGGAAACTTGGAGACAATCTGAGTACCTGTTCCTTTTGCATTTAGTTTGGCCACATTTCTGACACTGAACAGATTGCTGGTTGCAAAAAACGTCTCCAGTCCACTTGGCAGGTCCACTATGCTGGGAACAAATGAAACAAGCATTGAAAATGCAATAGGTCTCGCCTTTGATTAAGTTAAAGCCATTTGCTTTGCTAATTGATATTGTATAGCAAAGCAACTGGCTTTAACTTAATGAAAGGCGAGACGTATTTCATCTTTAATGCTTGTTTAATTGGTGTTCAACAGGAAATTTGTGGAGATGACAAGGATCTGCTTTCCAGGAAATGTGTTCAATTTAAATTGCTAATAGGTGAAGATGTTTAGTCATTTAAAACAAAGGACATGCTAAAAAGATGTACCGCCCTGAACAGTGTGTCCCACATTCCCGCCTGACGGGTTTTACTGCCACTCTCTAGCCACTGTTTA
This sequence comes from Lissotriton vulgaris, assembly GCF_964263255.1. Lineage (NCBI taxonomy): Eukaryota > Metazoa > Chordata > Amphibia > Caudata > Salamandridae > Lissotriton > Lissotriton vulgaris. Next base: position 2,004,171,498 of record NC_141691.1, on the reverse strand, counting down.
AGATTCAAGGATCAACTAAACATCATGCAGCCACACCTCTGCTCTGGTGAATTTCAGAGCAGCACATGCAGAGTGCTGTGTCCCGGTGAAAAGAGGTGCTGTTCTGGTGCTCTTGTGCCAGGTCAGCCCAGGCTTCCACTATGATTGAATCAGTCCATGACGTGTAGAAGGTGCTGCTGAGGTGCGACTTAATGAACAGAACACCACTGGTATCGAAGCCAGGCCCCTATGGGTACAGCTACACTCCTTATTCGAGAAGTTCTGGTACTCAAGGCAAGAAAGTGAAAAAGGGCTGGTACACAGCAGAGTACCAGTGAGGAATGGCCCTTTTAAAGCACTGAGAGTAACGCACTCATATTACATATTTGGTGTGCAGATGACGTTCCACATATGTAATGTGCAGGGATTTTGCCTGAGTCTATAGACTTAACCCCTGGTTAAATTATGGTTGTTTCTACTCTATGATAAATAAATTGCTAAAGAAGGCAGTCTGCCCACCAGTAGGTAAGGAAAGTCCTGTGAAATTAGAGTGTGGTACAATGGCATCCATTTAGAATTCCACTTCGGTCTTCAAGTGAAAAGTAAAACAAAACAAGCATTAGAAATGCAATCGGGCTCGGATTTATTTGAGTTTGAGCTAATGGCATTGTAAATGCCAATGTATTGTTGGTATGTGTTATGGAGTGTGTTCATGTGGTGTGTACTGCCAGTGATCTCCTTGTGAGTGTGCGAATATTGCACCACTTGCCTGTGATGTCCTTCTTGTGAGTGTAAGAAGCTTGCACCTCTGCTGCCTGTGGTCTCCTTGTGAGTGAAAGAAGCTTGCACTGCTGCTGCCTGTGATGTCGTTCTTGTGAGTGGGAGAAGATTGCACATCAGCTGGCTGTGGTCTCCTTGTGAGTGTATGCACTGTCATCGCTAGCCTGTAGATATGCACTGTCATCGCTAGCCTGTAGATATGCATTGGCTTCACTAGCCTGTAGATATGCACCGTCATCGCTAGCCTGTAGATATGCACTGTCATCGCTAGCCTGTAGATATGCGCTGTCATTGCTATCCTGTAGATATGCGCTGTCGTCGCTAGCCTGTAGATATGCATTATCATCGCTAGCCTGTAGATATGCACTGTCATCGCTAGCCTGTAGATATGCTCTGTCATCGCTATCCTGTAGATATGCACTGTCATCGCTAGCCTGTAGATATGCATTGGCTTCACTAGCCTGTAGATATGCACTGTCATCGCTAGCCTGTAGATATGCATTAGCTTCACTAGCCTGTAGATATGCGCTGTCATTGCTATCCTGTAGATATGCACTGTCATCGCTAGCCTGTAGATATGCTCTGTCATTGCTAGCCTGTAGATATGCACTGTCATCGCTAGCTTGTAGATATGCATTGGCTTCACTAGCCTGTAGATATGCGCTGTCATTGCTATCCTGTAGATATGCTCCGTCATCGCTAGCCTGTAGATGTGCGCTGTCATTGCTATCCTGTAGATATGAGCTGTTGTCGCTAGCCTGTAGATATGCATTATCATCGCTAGCCTGTAGATATGCACTGTCATCGCTAGCCTGTAGATATGCACTGTCATCGCTAGCCTGTAGATATGCACTGTCATCGCTAGCCTGTAGATATGCATTGGCTTCACTAGCCTGTAGATATGCACCGTCATCGCTAGCCTGTAGATATGCACTGTCATCGCTAGCCTGTAGATATGCGCTGTCATTGCTATCCTGTAGATATGCTCTGTCGTCACTAGCCTGTAGATATGCATTATCATCGCTAGCCTGTAGATATGCACTGTCATCGCTAGCCTGTAGATATGCTCTGTCATCGCTAGCCTGTAGATATGCACTGTCATCGCTAGCCTGTAGATATGCATTGGCTTACTAGCCTGTAGATATGCACTGTCATTGCTAGCCTGTAGATATGCATTGGCTTCACTAGCCTGTAGATATGCGCTGTCATTGCTATCCTGTAGATATGCACTGTCATCGCTAGCCTGTAGATATGCTCTGTCATCGCTAGCCTGTAGATATGCACTGTCATCGCTAGCCTGTAGATATGCATTGGCTTCACTAGCCTGTAGATATGCGCTGTCATTGCTATCCTGTAGATATGCTCTGTCATCGCTAGCCTGTAGATATGCGGTGTCATTGCTATCCTGTAGATATGCTCTGTTGTCGCTAGCCTGTAGATATGCATTATCATCCCTAGCCTATTGATATGAACTGTCATCGCTAGCCTGTAGATATGCACTGTCATTGCTAGCCTGTAGATATGCACTGTCATCGCTAGCCTGTAGATATGCTCTGTCATCGCTAGCCTGTAGATATGCACTGTCATCGCTAGCCTGTAGATATGCATTGGCTTCACTAGACTGTACATATGCACTGTCATCGCTAGCCTGTAAATATGCATTGTCATCGCAAGCCTGTAGATATGTACTGTCATCGCTAGCCTGTAGATATGCTCTGTCATCACTAGCCTGTAGATATGCACTGTCATCGCTAGCCTGTAGATATGCATTGGCTTCACTAGCCTGTAGATATGCACTGTCATCGCTAGCCTGTACATATGCTCTGTCATCGCTAGCCTGTAGATATGCGCTGTCATTGCTATCCTGTAGATATGCGCTGTCGTCGCTAGCCTGTAGATATGCATTATCATCGCTAGCCTGTAGATATGCACTGTCATCGCTAGCCTGTAGATATGCACTGTCATCGCTAGCCTGTAGATATGCATTGGCTTCACTAGCCTGTAGATATGCACCGTCATCGCTAGCCTGTAGATATGCACTGTCATCACTAGCCTGTAGATATGCACTGTCATCGCTAGCCTGTAGATATGCATTGGCTTCACTAGCCTGTAGATATGCACTGTCATCGCTAGCCTGTAGATATGCATTGGCTTCACTAGCCTGTAGATATGCTCTGTCATTGCTATCCTGTAGATATGCACTGTCATCGCTAGCCTGTAGATATGCTCTGTCATCGCTAGCCTGTAGATATGCACTGTCATCGCTAGCCTGTAGATATGCATTGGCTTCACTAGCCTGTAGATATGCACTGTCATCGCTAGCCTGTAGATATGCTCTGTCATCGCTAGCCTGTAGATATGCGCTGTCATTGCTATCCTGTAGATATGCGCTGTCGTCGCTAGCCTGTAGATATGCATTATCATCGCTAGCCTGTAGATATGCTCTGTCATCGCTAGCCTGTAGATATGCATTGGCTTCACAAGCCTGTAGATATGCACTGTCATCGCTAGCCTGTAGATATGCTCTGTCATCGCTAGCCTGTAGATATGCACTGTCATCGCAAGCCTGTAGATATGCATTGGCTTCACTAGCCTGTAGATATGCACTGTCATCGCTAGCCTGTAGATATGCATTGGCTTCACTAGCCTGTAGATATGCGCTGTCATTGCAATCCTGTAGATATGCACTGTCATTGCTAGCCTGTAGATATGCATTATCATCGCTAGCCTGTAGATATGCACTGTCATCGCTAGCCTGTAGATATGCTCTGTCATCGCTAGCCTGTAGATATGCACTATCATCGCTAGCCTGTAGATATGCATTGGCTTCACTAGCCTGTAGATATGCACTGTCACCGCTAGCCTGTAGATATGCTCTGTCACCGCTAGCCTGTAGATATGCTCTGTCATTGCTAGCCTGTAGATATGCACTGTCATCGCTAGCCTGTAGATATGCATTGGCTTCACTAGCCTGTAGATATGCACTTTCATCGCTAGCCTGTAGATATGCTCTGTCATCGCTAGCCTGTAGATATGCGCTGTCATTGCTATCCTGTAGATATGCGCTGTCATCGCTAGCCTGTAGAGATGCATTGTCTTCGCTAGCCTGTAGATATGCTCTGTCATCGCTAGCCTGTAGATATGCACTGTCATCGCTAGCCTGTAGATATGCATTGGCTTCACTAGCCTGTAGATATGCACTGTCATCGCTAGCCTGTAGATATGCATTGGCTTCACTAGCCTGTAGATATGCGCTGTCATTGCTATCCTGTAGATATGCACTGTCATCGCTAGCCTGTAGATATGCTCTGTCATTGCTAGCCTGTAGATATGCACTGTCATCGCTAGCCTGTAGATATGCATTGGCTTCACTAGCCTGTAGATATGCACTGTCATCGCTAGCCTGTAGATATGCTCTGTCATCGCTAGCCTGTAGATATGCGCTGTCATTGCTATCCTGTAGATATGCGATGTCGTCGCTAGCCTGTAGATATGCATTATCATCGCTAGCCTGTAGATATGCACTGTCATCGCTAGCCTGTAGATATGCTCTGTCATCGCTAGCCTGTAGATATGCACTGTCATCGCTAGCCTGTAGATTTGCATTGGCTTCACTAGCCTGTAGATATGCACCGTCATCGCTAGCCTGTAGATATGCACTGTCATCGCTAGCCTGTAGATATGCTCTGTCATCGCTAGCCTGTAGATATGCACTGTCATCGCTAGCCTGTAGATATGCATTGGCTTCACTGGCCTGTAGATATGCAATGTCATTGCTATGGCTTCACTAGCCTGTAGATATGCATTGGTTTCACTAGCCTGTAGATATGCACTGTCATCGCTAGCCTGTAGATATGCTCTGTCATCGCTAGCCTGTAGAAATGCACTGTCATCGCTAGCCTGTATATATGCATTGGCTTCACTAGCCTGTAGATATGCGCTGTCACTGCTATCCTGTAGATATGCACTATCATCGCTAGCCTGTAGATATGCTCTGTCATTGCTAGCCTGTAGATATGCATTGGCTTCACTAGCCTGTAGATATGCACTGTCATCGCTAGCCTGTAGATATGCTGTGTCATTGCTAGCCTGTAGATATGCGCTGTCATTACTATCCTGTAGATATGTGCTGTCATCGCTAGCCTGTAGATATGCATTATCATCGCTAGCCTGTAGATATGCACTGTCATCGCTAGCCTGTAGATATGCTCTGTCATCGCTAGCCTGTAGATATGCTCTGTCATCGCTAGCCTGTAGATATGCACTGTCATCGCTAGCCTGTAGATATGCATTGGCTTCACTAGCCTGTAGATATGCACTGTCATCGCTAGCCTGTAGATATGCATTGTCATCGCAAGCCTGTAGATATGCACTGTCATCGCTAGCCTGTAGATATGCTCTGTTATCACTAGCCTGTAGATATGCTCTGTCATCGCTAGCCTGTAGATATGCATTGGCTTCACTAGCCTGTAGATATGCACTGTCATTGCTAGCCTGTAGATATGCTCTGTCATCGCTAGCCTGTAGATATGCGCTGTCATTGCTATCCTGTAGATATGCGCTGTCGTCGCTAGCCTGTAGATATGCATTATCATCACTAGCCTGTAGATATGCTCTCTCATCGCTAGCCTGTAGTTATGCGCTGTCATTGCTATCCTGTAGATATGCGCTGTTGTCACTAGCCTGTAGATATGCATTATCATCGCTAGCCTGTAGATATGCACTGTCATCGCTAGCCTGTAGATATGCACTGTCATCGCAAGCCTGTAGATATGCTCTGTCATCGCTAGCCTGTAGATATGCACTGTCATCGCTAGCCTGTAGATATGCACTGTCATCGCAAGCCTGTAGATATGCATTGGCTTCACTAGCCTGTAGATATGCACGGTCATCGCTAGCCTGTAGATATGCATTGGCTTCACTAGCGCTGTCATTGCTATCCTGTAGATATGCGCTGTCATCGCTAGCCTGGTAGTAGTGGTGGTGGTTGTGGTACTGCTAGTAGTGGTAGTACTGGTAGTGGTAGTACTGGTAGTGGTAGTACTGGTGGTCGTGGTAGTGGTAGTACTGGTGGTGGTGGTAGTGGTAGTACTGGTGGCTGTAGTAGTGGTAGTACTGGTAGCTGTAGTAGTGGTAGTAATGGCAGTACTGATGGTGGTAGTACTGGAAGTACTGGTGGTGGTGGTGGTACTGGTAGTGGTAGTAGTGGTGGTACTGGTGGTCGTGGTAGTGGTAGTACTGGTGGTGGTGGTAGTGGTAGTAATGGTAGTACTGATGGTGGTAGTACTGAAAGTACTGGTGGTGGTGGTGGTACTGGTAGTGATAGTAGTGGTAGTACTGGAGGTGGTAGTACTGTTGGTGGTAGTACTGTTGGTGGTAGTACTGCTGGTGGTAGTACTGGTAGTGGTGGTACTGGTGGCGGTGGTACTGGTGGTGGTGGTACTAGTAGTACTGGTGGTGGTGGTAGTACTGGTGGCTGTAGTAGTGGTAGTACTGGTGGCTGTAGTAGTGGTAGTACTGGTGGTGGTAGTACTGGTAGTATTGATGGTGGTAGTACTGGTATTACTGGTGGTAGTGGTAGTACTGGTGGTGGTGGTAGTGGTAGTACTGGTGGCTGTAGTAGTGGTAGTACTGGTGGCTGTAGTAGTGGTAGTACTGGTGGTGGTAGAAATGGTAGTACTGATGGTGGTAGTACTGGAAGTACTGGTGGTTGTACTGGTAGTGGTAGTACTGGTGGTGGTGTTACTGGTAGTACTGGTGGTGGTGGTGGTACTGGTAGTGGTAGTAGTGGTAATACTAGAGGTGGTGGTACTGGTAGTGGTATTACTGTTGGTGGTAGTACTGCTGGTGGTAGTACTGGTAGTGGTGGTACTGGTGGTGGTGGTACTGGTGGTGGTGGTACTGGTAGTGGTAGTACTGGTGGTGGTACCGGTAGTGGTAGTGCTAGTGGTGGTGGTACTGCTGCCCGTAGTACTGGTAGTGGTAGTACTGGTGGTGGTGGTACTAGTGGTGGTAGTACTGGTGGTGGTAGTGGTACTGGAATTGGTAGTACTGGTAGTGGTCGTGCTGGTGGTCGTGGTACTGTTAGTACTGGTGGTGGTGGTAGTTGTAGTACTGGTGGCTGTAGTACTGGTAGTACTGGGGGTGTTGGTAGTACTGGTAGTGGTGGTACTGGTGGTGGTGGTACTGGTGGTGGTGGTACTGGTAGTGGTAGTACTGGTGGTGGTACCGGTAGTGGTAGTGCTAGTGGTGGTGGTACTGCTGCCCGTATTACTGGTAGTGGTAGTACTGGTGGTGGTGGTACTAGTGGTGGTAGTACTGGTGGTGGTAGTACTGGAAGTACTGGTGGTGATGGTGGTACTGGTAGTGGTAGTAGTGGTAGTACTGGTGGTCGTGGTAGTGGTAGTACTGGTGGTGGTGGTAGTGGTAGTACTGGTGGCTGTAGTAGTGGTAGTAATGGTAGTACTGATGGTGGTAGTACTGGAAGTACTGGTGGTGGTGGTGGTACTGGTAGTGGTAGTAGTGGTAGTACTGGTGGTCGTGGTAGTGGTAGTACTGGTGGTGGTGGTAGTGGTAGTAATGGTAGTACTGATGGTGGTAGTACTGAAAGTACTGGTGGTGGTGGTGGTACTGGTAGTGGTAGTAATGGTAGTACTGGAGGTGGTAGTAATGTTGGGGGTAGTACTGTTGGTGGTAGTACTGCTGGTGGTAGTACTGGTAGTGGTGGTAGTGGTGGTACTGGTGGCGGTGGTACTGGTGGTGGTGGTACTAGTAGTACTGGTGGTGGTGGTAGTACTGGTGGCTGTAGTAGTGGTAGTACTGGTGGCTGTAGTAGTGGTAGTACTGGTGGTGGTAGTACTGGTAGTATTGATGGTGGTAGTACTGGTATTACTGGTGGTAGTGGTAGTACTGGTGGTGGTGGTAGTGGTAGTACTGGTGGCTGTAGTAGTGGTAGTACTGGTGGCTGTAGTAGTGGTAGTACTGGTGGTGGTAGAAATGGTAGTACTGATGGTGGTAGTACTGGAAGTACTGGTGGCTGTACTGGTAGTGGTAGTACTGGTGGTGGTGTTACTGGTAGTACTGGTGGTGGTGGTAGTACTGGTAGTGGTAGTAGTGGTAGTACTGGAGGTGGTGGTACTGGTAGTGGTAGTACTGTTGGTGGTAGTACTGCTGGTGGTAGTACTGGTAGTGGTGGTACTGGTGGTGGTGGTACTGGTGGTGGTGGTACTGGTAGTGGTAGTACTGGTGGTGGTACCGGTAGTGGTAGTGCTAGTGGTGGTGGTACTGCTGCCCTTAGTACTGGTAGTGGTAGTACTGGTGGTGGTGGTACTAGTGGTGGTAGTACTGGTGGTGGTAGTGGTACTGGAATTGGTAGTACTGGTAGTGGTAGTACTGGTGGTCGTGGTACTGTTAGTACTGGTGGTGGTGGTAGTTGTAGTACTGGTGGCTGTAGTACTGGTAGTACTGGGTGTGTTGGTAGTACTGGTAGTGGTGGTACTGGTGGTGGTGGTACTGGTGGTGGTGGTACTGGTAGTGGTAGTACTGGTGGTGGTACCGGTAGTGGTAGTGCTAGTGGTGGTGGTACTGCTGCCCGTATTACTGGTAGTGGTAGTACTGGTGGTGGTGGTACTAGTGGTGGTAGTACTGGTGGTGGTAGTACTGGAAGTACTGGTGGTGATGGTGGTACTGGTAGTGGTAGTAGTGGTAGTACTGGTGGTCGTGGTAGTGGTAGTACTGGTGGTGGTGGTAGTGGTAGTACTGGTGGCTGTAGTAGTGGTAGTAATGGTAGTACTGATGGTGGTAGTACTGAAAGTACTGGTGGTGGTGGTGGTGGTACTGGTAGTGGTAGTAGTTTTTGTACTGGAGGTGGTAGTACTGTTGGTGGTAGTACTGTTGGTGGTAGTACTGCTGGTGGTAGTACTGGTAGTGGTGGTACTGGTGGTGGTGGTACTGGTGGTGGTGGTACTGGTAGTACTGGTGGTGGTGGTAGAACAGGTGGCTGTAGTAGTGGTAGTACTGGTGGTTGTAGTAGTGGTAGTACTGGTGGTGGTAGTATTGATGGTGGTAGTACTGGTATTACTGGTGGTAGTGGTAGTGGTAGTACTGGTGGTGGTGGTAGTGGTAGTACTGGTGGCTGTAGTAGTGGTAGAGTACAGGTGGCTGTAGTAGTGGTAGTACTGGTGGTGGTAGAAATGGTAGTACTGATGGTGGTAGTACTGGAAGTACTGGTGGTGGTGGTGGTACTGGTAGTGGTAGTACTGGTGGTGGTGTTACTGGTAGTACTGGTGGTGGTGGTGGTACTGGTAGTGGTAGTAGTGGTAGTACTGGGGGTGGTGGTACTGGTAGTGGTAGTACTGTTGGTGGTAGTACTGCTGGTGGTAGTACTGGTGGTGGTGGTACTAGTGGTGGTAGTACTGGTGGTGGTAGTGGTACTGGAATTGGTAGTACTGGTAATGGTAGTACTGGTGGTCGTGGTACTGTTAGTACTGGTGGTGGTGGTAGTAGAGAAATCTGTGCACTGCCAACACCATGTGTTAACCTCCGAAAAAGCTGGTGCAAGCCCCTTAGAGCGATTCACATTTATTGCATGAAAGCTGGGAGCACTGTTGAGGTATCAGACCAGACTGAACAATAGATCACTGTCTAAAACTACTCTTTACTGGAACCTGGTTCTTAGTAGAATTTTTTACCTAGTCTGTTTAGGTATGTTCTACTCGTATTATTGGATTTAAATCATCTTAAAATTGCCCTTAACAAAAACTATTACAAATACATCTTTCAAGCATAAGGGCTGCATGTGTATGGTGTTTGTGCTGGGGGTCAATTGGGATAATAAACCAATGGGGTGCGTGGGGTAGTTTAAGATATGCCTAGGCGTAGGCACGTTGGAGAAGACCTCGTGACTTAAGAGCAGCTACCCCCAGAACTATGGCGTGTGCTAAAAAGTGTAACACAATGGCCTCTGTGGACACTCCCAAGTACAGCCAGAAGGGAGAGCAGAAAAGGCTACACAATGTAATGACCACTGGTGTCAAAAGAGCAGTGAAAGTTCACGACAGGACACTGAGGTTCAGACCACAGAAAGCACAAGATGTCGCCATCCAAATTAGCCCATCTTAACTTGAGGGCCTGCCACCCCGCCCCCTCGCCTCCCCCAACACTCAAAAAAACACCTTGACCGCGTTTCCCGGGAAGCCTCTGGTAAGGCGGTTAAAGAAATGCATTAGTGAGGTAACAAGTCCTATATGTTAATATACAGATTACCATAGCCGCAGGGGGCGAAGGACTAAAGAGAACACATTTCCTGTCGCCTCGCCCCACCCCGTGCAGCATCTCTGTCAGAGCTCCTTCCCAAACAGCCCGACTCCCCTGCAGGGAGCGTCGGGGCCTTTTGTTATGAACGGGTGACTGCGCGGCTGCTCCCCGCAACGCCCCTCTGCTATTCATTATCCCCCCCTGCCCAAGTCAACTGCTGAGAGACGACCTGAGCCCCCACCCCGTGATGCATTTCTACAAACAGACACATATATGTAGCTTCCAGGAAATATATATATAAAACAAAATCACATGTCTGCTGAACACAAGCGCTCCACGAATGCGTTCTGCCTGGCTGGACGCTAGCTTTCGTCCGATGTAAACAGCCCTACACAGAATGTCCGGGGAAGTAACATTTTTCCAAACAAAACCGGCCTTGTTCAGGTCCGTCTGCGCGCTGTCAAAGGCGAAGGGGTGCAAGGGGGGAGGCAATGTGGACGACTCATCGACTATATGCTAGATGGTGAACGCGCGCACATCTGGATTGCATTACACGGGTACTCTGACAGCTCCTAATTAAGATTAATCACTCTCCGTGCTTGTTCGTGCACACAATATGCCACATCGGGCACGCGTAAATTACTTACAGCCTATCACGTCAACGCTACTAAATACACAGCGAAGACGAATCACTAGGCAGATGCCATAAAAAACTAAGGAATTTGCCAGCCGGAGCCCTTTCTGAATTTTTTTTCTAAATACTAAAGAGCTCGCAAGCTCCGCCTCTCCACTTCGTGGAAGGCGAGGCCCGAGCCCTAAAAAGGAGACCTTTTCACGAGAAACATCAATAAAAAGGGATTATTTTGGGCAAGTGCAACAGAAAGCTCTGGACATTCGACCTTACACGTGAACTCTTAGGATATGCGGAGATTAGTTCTGGAGTGCACGTGGTTGCCATTCATGCAGGAAGTAATCACCATAAATCTAGAAAAGAGGACTCGCAGAACTATTTTGGGAACCCTCTTCCCCTTCCCTAATCGAGAGACAGTCACACCATAAGCCACAAGGCTCAACAAAGGCTGAATGAACACTGAAAATGGAAATGAGCTGTTTGGGTAATGCTGACTCGGGTGCAAATGGAATTTTGCACAAAAAACGGGATTACAACTTGTACACAACTTTATCACTATCATGACACGTATCCACACAAATTTCGACTTACAGACTTAACCCATGTTCCACCATCTATAGTGTTTCAAAATAAATGAAGTAATTCATTATCACACTACTGAAAAAAAACGGGTTGCCACCAGCTGTTAGTGGTGGTACGTATGCAGAAATTAAAGAAACCAATGTGAATAGTATTTTAGAAGATATTCCCCATCTCTGGACCGCATTCTGAGTGCCACGATGTTTGAGGAGGTAGTAACGCACCTGAAAAATACAGGCAACTCATGATACAGATTTTCTCATGTATTACACTGCCTCCCATTGCAAGGTCTGTCCATTTAAATGGAGGATAACTTGATAATAATGAGATCACTTCGTGGAAAAAATCTAATTCAGAGGTAAGACAAGCATTCCAGGTGCAGTAACGTAATTATTGCATGGATAGTATTATCGTGGATTTAGCATGCGCCATGATTGTCGGTCACAGAGGGATTAGTGAAAGGCAAGTATAGAAATTGCTTTATTGTATCAATTCCGGCTATATGAGCATCACTTATTAGACCATCTCCTGTCAGCTCCAGTCCCCGAATCACTTTGGCTATAATTCCTGTTACAGAACCATCCCTGTGATGGGAACATCTCTGCATTAACGCAACTCATGCCTCCCTATGAAAGTAATTGCTGTAGTAAGAATCTTTACAATAAGCAAATCTTTTGGCAGGCAGTGCTCTGACATTTGCGCAGACAGAATGCTCACCCCGGGAGTTCCCCCAGCAGACCTGCTCTTTACCATTGAGATAAACAGAGACGTTCGGAGAAGTGATGCAGAAAGGCCTGTATTTCCAGCCAGCTTCATGAACACCAGCAGGGCATTTATTCCTGATATGTATCCAAGCTGTCACTCACTAGGACATGAAATTGAAGGGAGCGAGGCACCCGGGTCGGAGGTCACTGCATGATGGTTCCCAACAGAAAACAAGCAGCTTTTTATTAACCCGACTTCCCTACAGACGAAGGAGAAAAATGGTCATCAGCAGAGAGGATTAATTGAACTCTATGGACGTGGAGAAGGCTGGATGTCTGAAGAAAGCAGCGCTGGAAGAGTACCTTGTCTTGGAAGGTTTTCTGCGCCCGGCCCTTATCATGCCAGGACATAACAAACAAGCCCGCGAGCAAAAGAGACGCCGTGCGGTGCACGCGCACATGAACTCAAAGCTAAGAGGAGACACCTTGCGCGTGCACTTGGCCTATCCGTGCGCACACATGGTTTGTCTCCCTTCCGAACCCAAATCCACAACAATAGTCTCGCCAAGGCGATGCAGCGCATGTGCTACATTTGCTAGGCAATACCTAAAAATGAATGCAAATTAAAACATATTTGCAGAGATTGAGCATCTATTAATATTAGGAGAGGAAATGCTGACAGGATAAGGGTGAAGAAAGAATTAAGTGGATGGGCTGGAGTGGACGATATGGGAAATTTTTTACAAGACCAGGATAGCGAGAAGAAAACTGGGGGAGAGATTGGCGGATGGCAGGCGAAGGGTTCTCGGAGAAAAATTGTTCTATGCAGTAATTCATCTGTTTCAAAAATTAGAAAAAAGTAACTACAGGTACCAAAAGTTTTGTAACAGCCTGCCACAGCACCGCCAAATGTCAAAGTTGATGAAAACCAGGGCAGCCTAGTCTTAATTCCATCACATACCTCTTACCTTCTCCACCCTACACTTCCAGCATATTTATCTCACTAGTGTAGCTTCTTTGTCATCCCTGCCTTTGTCCTTTTGCACCATTTTCCTACCTTTCTCCTCATTTCTCCCTTTTTGGCCTTACTTTCTCTTGCTCTGTGTCAAAGGCCGATGATAAAAAAAATAGGATCTGGTGTCCACTACACTGAAGCCACCTTCAAGAATAAAGCAGTTGTTGTGGGGCTGGTTATGACCCAAAAGAGAAGAAAAGGATAAGAACTGCCAAGAGAGATGGAGATGGAGAAGGAGGTGCTATGTGGGTGTATGATGAGGAGCAGTGGAGGAAATAGTGAGTGGTGTAGGACAAAGTGTTAATGGGCAGTATAACTAAGAGGTGGGGAGGATTGAAATTGAGTGAGGAAGGGATGAGAGAAAAATACATCTTTCTAAATTAACTAGTTGTCCATCTCGCCGCTGAGCACACAGGGGCATAGCTTTGGAGGAGGTCGGGGTGGAGAATCCCCAACTAAGAAATGTCTTTTCTGGTAAATAGTTGGGTGCAGGTATTTTTAGTCGGGTGTGGTGAAGTGTCTGTCGGGTTTCACCAGAACTTTTTACATACACACAGAAAAAAACACACATATGCTCTCGCTCTCGGTTTTGAAAGTCTTTAAAAAGGTTGGTTATTTTACAAAATACCTACCAATCTGCATTTGTTTCCCTTTTCACTGCCCCTTGAGCCCTTCTCATGCACCCTGCTTGTAGTATAATGTATTTTAACATTTTATTGCTGGTAAATCTGAGGCTCACCCCCAGTCCCACCCTCCAAGCTTATTGATCAAGCTAAGCCCCTGCGTGGCCAGACCAAGACGGAGGCCCAGAGAGAGGCAACAAAAGACAGAGAGGCAGAGAGTGATGAAAAGAAAGACCGAAAAAGATTGTACCACCAAGAGTGATAGCAAGCGGGAGAAACCTATCACTCTTTAAAGTAAACCATATAGAATGCCAATGCAAAGGGGCCTTGATTGTTGACAGTGGCTGTCCTAAAAGGTTATGTTTCTCATTTTTCTTACTTACATAACTCTTTAAGTGACTGATCAGATGGAAGCGGTGTCTGACAAACCCTTTCTTGATACTTGTCCTTTCTAGTATAGCTTAAATCAATTTGTCAGGCCCAAGTTCCTTATTCAACTTATGACAGTTAGAACCTCATATCAACTGCTGCCAACATCACTTAGGTCCTCCGATGGATCTTGCGCTGAGCTATAAGGGACTAACATGCTCGTAGAATGAACAATTATCCTATGAGGACCTGGAATAGATACTTGTTATCTCAAACTATTTCTCCACATAACTTAGCACCTTTACAGCCATGAATACAGATTTCTAGTGACAAAGAATATCACCAAATGAAGGAGACAGAAACGATAAAGGTAGGTTAGTAAGAACATTTATCTAATGCCTCAAGAATATGGTACAAACAGAAATCAGATTTAGTAGCAAGTGAGATTGCAAAGAAAACCAAACAGTACATGAAATTTCAGGTTCAGTGATGCTCATACAAACCAAACCAATGTCTTCTCAGGTTCTGTCTACAAGATTCCAGTGTGTGTCCATTATGCAACTTCAATTGCCACATCAGGAGTCAGAATAACCCCTCAGCCGAGAAAGGTTATCTCCCTGGGCCCGATTGCCAGCTGGCAATAGCACAGGATAAGCTCTCAGTTTGCTTAAAGTTCAGCCTGTTAGAGTCGAAGCCACTCAAAATGAGTGATTAGGGGCACGACAAGCAACATGTGTGGATAAAAAGAAAACCAACAGCATGTCGGGCAGACAGCTGGCAAGTCAGACAGTCAGTCCCCTCTTTAATGTGGGCAATTACACTCCAATACATCCAAGTTTACGCCCCTTAAAGTATCGATTTCCGTCAATGGGGTTTCATTGGTCACCCACGATGGGCTATGTGGTGATCGTAAAATGTACAAATCCAATAGAGTTAAGTAATCTTTTTCTAACTTTTTCTTTACGATCATTATATTCCATTTAATTCGTGTCTAGTAAGCTCGGCGGAAGTAGGCAGTGCATTTAGTCATTCGTCATCAGTCCGTTCCCAGGCGCCTTTTCGACTGGGTTGCAACAGAGTTGTTACAATGTCATTAGAATGTGCAACAAGTGAGAAAAGAGTCCATTGTAAATGAGAATCCAGATAGAAATCTTACAGAAAGTTCCCATAGGGCATCGGTGACAGTTTTCAAACCACTTAACATTTGCTAAGGAAAGAAATCCTTTGAGGCCTAAGGAGAAAACATCTAAATCACAACATATTAATAATATTAAAGAGCACACATTTCTAAATGCATTTAGCCTTTTCTTATTAATTAAAATACATTTTCCTTATAAAATACATGTCAGTATTAAGCACTACTATAAATGTATTTTCTCTCCCTTGTCATTATTCATACGTTATTGTGCAAGTTTGAAACTCAGCGTTTCACTTTTCAATATATGTTCATATGTGAAGGTTACAGATGCTTTATACCATTCTATGCCAGTTCCTTGGTTAAATGCATTCTTTACACTCAATTAGTGTCAATTACCTCCTCGTAAGTCTTCCTCGCCACATGATTTACATAGTGAGCTTTAGCTCCACAACAGAACCCTCCAAAGCAAAAAGAAACCACCTCCCACCCCCTCCCAACATGGCCGACCAGTCCCACCTGACCTCTATAAGAGGCGGGCCGGCCCAACCAATCAGCCTGTTTTTTTTGTTCTGCACGATTCTCTCCAGAGCACTGTTCAGGTAAGATGGGCCGGCGTGAGCTGGCCCTTGGGGTTTAGGGTGGAGGACCTGCTCTAGCGGTCTCGAGTGCCTTATGCCTGTAAATCCCCCCCCCCTCTTCCTTCCCCCGGTCCTGTGGGGCCGGTTAGGTACTGCTATAGCATGCCAGTGGTTTACAGGGGGGGGGGGGCGGCAGGGGATATGGGGTGTTTGGACATCCCGGTGTATCCCCAGGTCGTTACCGATGGGCCCTGGCCACTCTGTGAGCTTTTTGGGTCCTACGCAGCTGATACCCTTTGTGTGTATGCTCATATGTGTGTGCACTGCCTGCTCACAAACACGGCTGTTGAAGGTGTCCTGAACTCCCATTCTGGCTGTCTATTGTGTTGCAAAGGGGATTGAAATCGTGCTGCTCCCCTGTCTGCCTGCAGTTTGTTATTCACAATGTAGTCTTGCTGCGGTTGGGGGATGAATGCATAGTCATGACAGTTTCCGCCTCTCCCGAGAGTGTTTTTGTAAAGGTTTTGATTTCTCATTTCCGTACTTATTTTCCAGCGCCCCGGCGAGGCGGGCGACTTCAGGTACACGCAGCGTGTGTTACCCGGCCTCGAGGGAGTCGCTGAGCGCTCCCTCGCAGAGCTCTGCCCGTTCCGGTCATGATGGTTTCCATAACCCAGTTTTCACTGAAATGTGAGGATTGGACGCGGAATATAGTAAGGGAGTCTTCGCTTCTTTTAAAAATCAAGCCAACACGGCGGGCCTACCTTGCCTGGCGGCGGGTCCTCGGGGGCTCCGCGGTCCGGGTCCGGTTGCTCTCTCCGCGGCTGCTGGGCGGCTGCTGTGCGCCGCCGCCTCCATGCGTGTCTTTTGGCCCTACGGGCCGCGGCGGGTTGCGGAGCTGAAGTTCACTCCGAACGCCCCCCGCCCCCCGGGGGCGGGGTTTGGTTGCCTCCAGACCCTGGTTCAAGTCCCAGGTGTCGGCGCTGTGGACCTAGTGTCTCACGAGGTCTAGGAGGCAGCTGTAGTACTTTGACCGCTGCGTGCAACCAAGGAGCTGTGGCTCGAAGGTACGGCTTGTGCCTTTGGTTGGAACAGCCCTCACAGGCCAGGGTTCGAATCCGGCCAGTGCTGTGGAATTATCCCAAGGTGGGAACTTTTTCAAGACTGGGATAGGGGACGCGTCGGTCTCCTCCTCGAAGAGTCCGGGGTTCGTGCCTCGGTGTGGGCATTTTTTATTTCTGTGCGGCATCACTGGCGTGTGATTGCCGTTTCAATACTGTTATGTCCCGGATTGTGTGGCTCAAGGGTTAGACCCTGATGCAGAGGTCTAGCCCAGGACCAGGGTTCGATTCCCCGTCTCGGCGGGTCTTGGGCTCAAAATCCCACGGAGCTGATAATTTTAAAGGCCCTGATGCAGAGGTCTAGCCCGGGACTATTCCCAGCCTCGGCGGGTCTTGGGTCCCATAAATTCCACAGACCTGAGTATTCTCGCCTTGGTACCTCTTCCAATCCTGGTGTCCCACTCTGCAACTCTGGGCGATTGCTTGCTTAAATTCCACAAGGGCCCCCACAACGAATCCTGCCTTTGCTGTGGCCCGGTATGGCCGGGCTGTTGGCATACTACACGAAGTGAAGGGGTAGTGTTTATCCCTTCTTCGTGCAGCCGTGGGCCTGTGAGGTTGCCTCATGTACAGAGTGCCGGTGCTTATCTGGCGCGCTCTGAGGGGGCGCGGTGCGACATGGGGACAGTCCCCCTTTGTCCGTGTTCCCTTTTTTCTGGCGCCCTGGGCGCCCTGGGCCGTCGGGTTGAGCCGGTCGCGAGTGTTCCACTCGTGTTGTCCCGTTCTGCGGCTGTGGAGATGCGAATCAGACCCTGGTGCAACGGGGTTCGATTCCCCACCTCGGCGTGGACTCGTTATCCCAGGGTTCGGTTAGTGCCCCTGGGCATGGCACTCCTCCTTGGGCCTCAGGGACCGGGTTGGGTCTTTCGGCTTGTAACTCAGGGGTTTGCTGCGTCTACGGCTGGGGCTAGTGTTGGCCTCGTGGTCGCAGGTTCACATACCGACGGGCCCACTCGGCTTTTCGGCCATCAGTGGTCAGTGAGATTCTTTCCGTTGAGTTGGGTCACAACTGACATCTGTTGTTCAGCGCCACGATTCCCGTGGGGGTGAATGGGGGTTGTGCGCGATTTTTCGCGGCATGTTGCGCTTCTGTGTCGGCCGGCTTGGCCCCTGCGCAGTTCAGGTGAGGACGTCCCGCCCTTGCATGGGTGGGGTCCTTCGGCGGGTCCGGGCCCGAGTTTCGGCGGTGTCCGGTCTCCTGCTGGTCGGCCGCTCCCTGTCTCATCCTTGGAGACTGTCTTTCGGCCCTCTCACTCCAGGGGGTCCCCTGGGGGGGAGGGGGGGGGGGCGGTTGCCTCCGTTGTATGCCGTACTGGGACGTGGCCGGTCTTGCGGATTTTCCGCATGGGAAATGTTTCGATCCCCGGCTCCGGAGACAGGTTTGCCCTGCACCGTTTGACTCTGGACTATAGCTTGCTTGTTCTTCCCGTAGGCTCCCAATGCAGGTAGGCCTTCGGGTAGCTGAGCGCTTTGCTTTCACGGGGTTTTCCATTTGGTACCCACCGTCTCGGCGGGTTGGGGTCCCCACTCCTCCCGTTGCTCTCCGGTGGGTTGTTCTGGGCCATGGATTGGCCTGTGGGGCCGGCCGGCGTGTGAGGGTCCCCGCTCTCGGTTGCGGGTGCTTCCATTGAGCTGGCCTTCGGGCCCGTGCGGGCCTGGCCCGCCTGGTGGATCTTATTCGCCGGGTGTGGGTATTGGGGTTCCCTGTCTGGCCGTGTGCTTCCTCACGGCCTCGTCCCCCCCCCCCCCCCACCCCTCCCTCCCCATGGGTAGGAGGCTTCACAGCTGGCGGTGTCTCTCAGCCGTCGGCTTCCGGGCCTATGTACGGTGGTCCCTTCGGTCCTCGTCTCGGGCTTGTCCTCCTTCGGGGGGGCGTGTGCCTGGTCCCGGTTCTTCCCTCTGGTTCTTTCAGGGGGGGGGGGGGGCGTCCTTTGGCGCCGGGTCGTTTGGGTTCTCTGGCGGCCGCTCAGCTCCTCGTGCTTCGGGGGTTGCTGGATGTCTTCCGGGCAGCCGTCTTTTTGCTGTGCTCGCTTCAGCAGCGCTTTTGCCAATCTGGTTGAGGTGACTGGCTTGGCCCCGGCACGGTTTCGGGTGGCATTCCCATTGCCGGTGCCTAGGTCCCCGGGTATTGCTCGGGTTGGGCGCCCTGGTGGGGGTGTCACCGGTCCTGGGTTGGATCATGGCACCCTTCGGGCTGTCTTCCCCCGGGGTCCGACGGAGTCGGGTCTGGCCTTCGTTGCATGGGCTCGCACTGCCCCGGTGGTGTTTCGACGCCTAGGGCCTCGGCTCGGTCTGCCTCCGAGGTCTCTGTTCACGAAGGGGGGCTCGGCCCTCCGGCCCGGGTTCTGCTCCTCCTTCCGGGTCCTTGTTTCCTGTTTTTCAGGGCGCATCTCCCCCGTGCCCTCTGGGATCGCGGTTCCTCGAACAGGAGGCGATTGGGCAGGGCCGGGGTGCTCATGGGCGCTCGGCGACGCATGGCCTTGTTTTGGATCATGGCAGTGGTGTGGTGCCTGGCACCCACGCGTGGTTGCCACGCTGGTCGTGGTGCGTTCCTGCTTTTGGTTCCCGGCGGGGTCCACCGCCCCGGGTTCCTTCTCCTTGGGCCGAGCTGGCGATCCGTGCCTCCTGGCCGATCCCGGATCCTCCCGTAGGGTGCTCGGGGGTTGTGGCTTTGCTGCTGGGTTCCCGCAGGTGTTCCAGTGCTCGCTTCGGCAGCACGTATACACTCGGCTCCCGCGCTACGAGGACACGCGGATTCGTAGAGCGTTCCATGTTGGTGGTATAGTGTGACTCAGGGGGCGGCTGTCCCGGTGGCTGAGAATGGTCCTGGACCGGGGCTCGGTTCCCCGCCTCGGTGGGTCTTAGGCCCACAGACTTCCATGGCCTCGAGAATCTCATTCCGGTCCCTTCTCGTCTCACATGTTCACACTCTGCAGCTCTGGACTGAGGCTTGCTTTGTCTCCACTGGGGCCCCTTGCGGCGGGATGCCTGACTCTCACCTGGTATCCTGCTGGGGTTATCTCGCAGGGGAATCCCAGGTCGGGTTCCCATGGCACGCTCCTTGATGCCTTTGGGTGTTACGTGCGCTATGCACATCGCAATACACTTGCATACTCCCTCTCTCGTTCTACGAGCTCTTCGGGGTCCGCCCTCTTGGGCCCCGGCCCTCGGTGGCTCTGCGGTTTCTCGCCTGTCCGGTGGTTTTCCCTGGTGGCGAGGGTGTCTGCTGGGCGGATGGGCGTGCGGGGGTCGTTCCTCCGCTCCCCGCCCTTCTTGCGGGTTTTGCCGGACGGGGTTGTTCCTCCGGCATGTCCTCCGTATCCTTCCCGGGGTCCCTTCACTGGGGCCTCGGACTCAGGTGGTATCTTTGCCGCTGTTTTCCGACCGACGTGGTGCCTCCCTTGTCCGGGCTGGTGTTCGGCGTGCTGTTTTGGCTTCTCTTAGCCGCACGTTTTTTTCCGTTCCCGATGGGATGTCCTGTGTTCGGCCTTTTGGGCCCGGTTCGTTCGGGCCGCTAGCCCTCGTTCCTCCTTGGTTCGCGGGCTTACACAGGTTGGCTTCCTTCCCTACGCTTTGCTGGGTTCGGTGGATCCGGCGGGGGCCCGGGGTCGGTCCGCGAGGTATGGCTCTGTTCCCTGGGCCCCCGTAGTGGGTGTCTCCTCTGTGGAGTGTTATCGGTATTCGGCGTGGTCGTCCCCCGCCTGGTACGTGGGTCTCTAGCAGGCCCGGGGGGGGACTTCGCTGGGGCCTTTCTGAGTGCTGGAGCTGCGGCTCCGGGTTGGCCTCCTTGTACTGGAGGTCTTGATTTCTGGTTTCCTGTGGTCCCTGTTTTCTTTTCAGTTGGTTTTACATCAACTTTGGGTTGGTTTCTCTACATCACCGTGTGGTGTTGTTGTTCTGGTGGTCAATGAAGCCTTGTTGGCTTGGGTATTGGCTCACTATGTAAATCATGTGGCGAGGAAGACTTACGAGGAGGTAATGCCCCGGTTACTTACCGGTAATCTTCATTACTCCGAGTATAGTCTTCCTCGCCACATGAGTTCCCTCCCCCCCTCCCTGTCTGGCTATCAGCTTCATTGTTTGCTTGGTAGATCAGGCTGATTGGTTGGGCCGGCCCGCCTCTTATAGAGGTCAGGTGGGACTGGTCGGCCATGTTGGGAGGGGGTGGGAGGTGGTTTCTTTTTGCTTTGGAGGGTTCTGTTGTGGAGCTAAAGCTCACTATGTAAATCATGTGGCGAGGAAGACTATACTCGGAGTAATGAAGATTACCGGTAAGTAACCGGGGCATACACGAGTTTCTAGTGCAGGTAAAGGACACTATTCAATGCATATTATTTATTTGTCAATGTACGTTTTTCTCTAAAGGTTTCAGTTGGATTTTTCATCTTTTCTTCTATAACATGTAAATACTTCAGCATACCTTTATCGTTTCTTAGCATAGTTTCTCATTGCTACATATATCATGCATGCTAACATTCTGAATGCTTTTATGATGCAGTATCTAAAACATGAGTGTGCAGATGAAATTTCTCTCAGTAGGTAAACATATCATACATTTTGTCTCATCCATTTAAAAAGGTGTAGTATAACGAAGTACTCCCGTAAGAGGTGATTTCAAGAAGTTTATTAGGTAGTTAAATACAGTTACGAACCCCACCAGGAGCAGCCTGTATCATGCTCAGCCCCTTCAGCAACCAACTTAACTCTCTCCCTAACGTTCTGTAAACTAACATTCTAAACTACAATCACAATGCTGAGCATCATATTACAACATCTCCCTCTTTTACAAAGAAAAGGGAGAAATTTATAAGGCAAGTTATAATGCAACATATTACAAAAGGTGTCGTAAATCGACTTGTCACAGGTGGGAATTGGAGAAGATGGATGCATGATAACATCTTCGATCCATCATGACCGAAAGGTGACTTCGAAACACTGGGTTCGGGAGATGTGGCAGGAGAAATAGAAAAGAGGGAGCAAGATAGAGGAAAGAAGAAGAAACACGCGTGGGAATGAGAAGGGAGCCTTGCTGATGGAATGGCTTTCCTCAAACCAGAAGAAACAGTGGTTCGTGAGTAGCCAGCTGTATGAAGGAGTCTGACCAGGAAACAAAGAGGGAAGGAAAAGGAGCAGGAATGTGGAGTAGGCGAGTGCAGCAAGAACAGGAAAGGGAAAGTAGTCGAAGCGTGGTTTACGATCAGGAAACACAGAGATCTAGAGATTGGTGCACTTTTCAAGATGTCCTAAGGCATCCACAGAGCCTTGCTCGCTGTGCCACCCCAAAACCGCTCCCAGAATGCTTGTTTGTGGTCCAAGGAGGACCTGGTGTGGGCTGGACTGTTCCCATGAGGAACAGGGTCAACACTGATTTACACATGGCTGGGTCCAAACTGGGGTGGTATAGTGAGCAAAAGAATGATGGATTAAACTCAGATCTCTTGACTGGGGGTGAGTGGTTGAAAAGTTGCCGCAGAGCCATTGAGAGCCAGAAAACAGTCCATCTGCTTCACTACGTCAACAGTGAAATCTCTTGTGATTATCCCTAAGACTGCTATTGTGCTTGGCATTCAGGGCTGAAGAAGGCTAGGTGGAGAGGGAGCGAGGGAGTATTGGTGAGCTGGGCTTATGGATGCACAGAGAACATCTGGGCTGGCAAGGTCAACTCTTTAATTGTGTTTAAGAGGGCTATGGGAAGAGTAAGGTGAGCAAAAATGCATTACTTTAAATAGATAATACTAGATGCAGGTGTTTACTGTCTTGGGGTACAACCTCTGCGCTCAGGTAAGTCATTCATCTACCTCCTGAAAATCAGATAGGAACGAGATTAGGGTGTGTGTGCTTACTTCTAGTATCCATGTTCCTGAATACCAAAACATGGCAGATCCTAGCATGTCGGTAGCTTTCTTGTCCTCACATGCACTACTCTTATTGATCCAAAACTCTTTTCAATTCTTTTCTCTTATTAAACCTTACCTCTCCTTTAGAAGCTAACTTTGTGCATTTGCAAGTTCTTTTCCTGCATGAAATTTGCTACACCATTACTGGTCATTTACATGAGAAGTCTCATTTCATGACAGCATCACCCAGCACAAAAATCCTACTGAAATACCATTACTGTGCCATCAAAACATCTGTAAATAAATCACAGGCCAGCCCTGGCTCATGTACTGCTGGTAGATATTTTCAAATATGGTATTGTATTCAGCTGCAACCAATATTGATTGGCATGTTGAAACTTTAGATAGCATGTCTTAGCTGTGTCAGCGTCATAGATACCTTCTCTTGTTGATCACTTTTGGTACTTTGCGTTGTTGTACAGCCAACGTCATGCCAAATGCGGGTTGCATCTCAGGCATATCAGTTCAAGAATCTTCGATGGGAGCTGGATCTCTGGACTGCTCTGTATTATGGAGTGCAAATTCAACATCATTTGTGTTACAATCCACAGACATGAGGTGTTGTTCTTCCCATGACAGTATGACGTCTTGTGTACTAACATCGACTTCTGAAAATATTTCAAAGAAAATGTATGCTGGTAAATGCAATAGGAACAGAACATTAACTAAACAAATGTACTGAAACTTCACAATTAACCAGCAATTTTCTAATTTAGCTTGAGGGGAGGGGGATTAGGCAAATAGCTTCAAACTTTTTTTAAGCCTTGTTATGCTGCAACCATTTCAACTGGGCCCAGGCCATCTGCTGATTGATTGTCCCAAAAACTGGAAAGCAAACATGACATTTCACTTCCTTTGAGGTTACTACCATAGTGTGCACTAAAGTGCAACATTTAACAGTGTTGAATAATTAATGGGAGGGACCATACATCATTTTGATGCATGTGTTGAAGTTGATTCCGCCCCACTGTTCAATAACTTGGCTCCCCCCAAAGTTTGTGTCTAGTTGTGCTCCTACCTTACAGATACTGTAGACAGCAGATACTAGATGCCATATTTATGGCCAAGTCACTCAGTGCAGCCCAGCAAGTCAGCCCAGCAAGTCACCTTACTGCACTGCGTGACGGGGAAAGGGTAGGAATGCATCATATTTAGCATTCCTATCACAATATTGTGCCTAGTGCCAAAGCAGACACCCTTGCACCATGTTGCCTGTGTAGCATGCAGAATAGATTTTGTGCACGAAAGGACACCTTCCTGCACAGAAATAACCCTGGGAGTCATTTCCTCTTCCTATGTGTGCAGCACACACAGAAAGTGGAAGAAACAAGGGAAACAGAGATATTACTCCTCGTCATACCTCACCTGGGAAGGAGTAAGATTTTGGCGCATCCCCAGGTTTACACGTTCTTCTAAACCTGAGGATGCATCAAAATCCATTGGAGTTGCGTAGGGAACACCCACACACCTGCTACTTGAGTTACAAATCCCTTAAAAACAGAAGACAAGAGGCGTTTGGCAAAACAGGAACAGTTTGTTTGATCAAACATTATAGTTGGGAGAACAGTTACAATCACAAAGTCTGAGGACTCTCTCAATTTACAATCAGTACGTGTCCTTTTATACAAAACATGAAGGGTTCTAAAAGTTTATGACATACCATATATGGTGAGGAGTGTTGGTTGCTGCCTTTGGAGTCGTAAATTAATTGTCTTATGGTTACCACAGGTGGGTCTCGACCTCACATGGACACGGTGTGGCCAGTGGAAAATGTGCCCAGATGTCTGACATGAGGATCACGTGATCACTGTGAGTGCTAGGACCTGATTAACTAAGTGTTCCTAACTCATGATGCATCTGACTTTTTATGGTCTTTTACGAGTGCACGTACCCCCTTCGGTCATATGTGCTTTATTGGGGCAATCTCTCTTGACTCTCGTATGTCACTGCGCTTATTCATGGGATTGATCAAGTGTTTCCTGCCTGAGCATTTGCCTGCCAGCTACACACCCTCCCATCTCTGGCCTATCAATCAGCAATCCCAGATCTTGGTCTCAGGGCCTGCTTGCAAAACACACAAGGTGATGAACGGAATGTTGCACATTGGCAAAACATTCACCCCCAGTCACAGATCTGGGTTTAATCCACCGTTATTATTGTCTGATTTTGGGTGGCGTGGTGAGCAAAATAACAATGGATTAAACCCAGATCTGTGACTGGAGGTGAATGTTTTGCCAATGTGCAACATTCCGTCCATCACCTTGTGTGTTTTGCTGTTCACCCGATGTGGGAAGGGTAAGCCCAGACGTGGCTCCAGTGCTCACTGCACCACTGGAGTCAAGCTATCCTGGCTGAAGGCGGCTGATAGCCAGAAACCGGTCCCAGGATGCTTGATTCCGGTCCAGGGAAGACATGGCTTGGCAGTTCAGTCTGGACTATTCCCATGAGGCACAGGGTCAAGACTGATTTGCATATGGCCATGTCTGAACTGGGGTGGCGTGGTGAGCAAAATAACAATGGATAAAACCCAGATCTGTGACTGGGGGTGAATGTTTTGCCATTGTACAACATTCCGTCCATCACCTTGTGTGTTTTGCTGTTCACCCGATGTGGGAAGGGTAAGCCCAGACGTGGCTCCAGTGCTCACTGCACCACTGGAGTCAAGCTATCCTGGCTGAAGGCGGCTGATAGCCAGAAACCGGTCCCAGGATGCTTGATTCCGGTCCAGGGAAGACATGGCTTGGCAGTTCAGTCTGGACTATTCCCATGAGGCACAGGGTCAAGACTGATTTGCATATAGCCATGTCTGAACTGGGGTGGCGTGGTGAGCAAAATAACAATGGATAAAACCCAGATCTGTGACTGGGGGTGAATGTTTTGCCATTGTGCAATATTCCGTCCATCACAGAAAGTGGCTTTCCCTGGTTTAAATAATGTGACTTAAGGTTTGCAACGCTCTTGCACCACATTTGCATGGTGCAAGAGTGACACAAGCCGGGTCATAAATAAGCCCCAAGAAATGTAGCAACATATAATACAGAACATAACAGGAGGCGTGAAAATAAATACAAGAGACACGGAGCGAACACTCTGGAAGCTGCCAGGCACTTCCTGTGCATCGTTTCACTATAACTGAGCTGTGAAAACTTGGGAAATCTTGTGGGACCGCAGCTTGGTTGGAATCAGGAAACGCAGACCTGCAAAATAAAGAATACAAATTTGGCACACACAGTGCAGCGCCTCATATTCGCCAAGTAACAGAAGGGGGCATGTAAAGACCCTGAATAATATTGAATCAAAGACAAACACGTGGACCTAAAAAAAGATACCTGCGCTTGGTGCAACATTCAATAAGAACAAGAAAGGTGGCGGATGCAACCTGCAGGTAATAAAAAACACACGCACATAAAATAACAATAAAACAAGGGTACCTATCTTACATAGGTGTGTTTACCTGTGTAGGGTTAACCCTATCTTTATGGTCTTAGGACACTCCCGCGCCGCACGGCCACCAGCTGCTGCGTGTGCCTCCCATCCCTTTGTGCCTCGCTGTCCGACTTCCGGCTCGTGACCACGCCCCCTCCTTCGAGCGGTGTGGTTCGGGATCAGCGCTCCTCTCCCTCTGCCCCTGGTGTGTTCTCTGTGCAGTATTATAGTTGTTAAATACTGTGTTTCTGCCGTATTGCCTGTAGTTTTGCTTTGTGTTTATTGTTGTGCTAGTTCCGCCGTATTGCCTGTTCTTCCCGCTTGCTGCCGCCCTCTGTCTTCCCTCCCCGCTCCCCGCTTCCCGCCACCAACTCTGACCCGCCCCTTTTTTCCTTCTGTTCCCTCCCCGCTCCCGCCTCCCAGCTGCTCCGCCCACCCGCGCACTTGGCCATATATGGCGACCGTGCGACGCAGGTGAGTGTGTCCTAGTCTTAGGACACTCCCGCGCCGCACCGCCACCAGCTGCTGCGTGTGCCTCCCATCCCTTTGTGCCTCGCTGCCTGACTGCCGGCTCGTGACCACGCCCCCTCCTTCGAGCGGCGTGGTCCGGGATCAGCGCTCCTCTCCCTCTGCCACTGGTGTGTTCTCTGTGCAGTATTGTTGGACAGGCCACATGAAGGGCCGCTCTCCCCCGGCCCAACCAGGCCCAAGTCCAGTCACGCAAGTACCACACACCACCATTGCCCGTCCTCCGTCCCTTCAGGGACCCCTGCCCTCGAGCATGCCGACCTCGTGGGTCCGATCCACTGCTGGCCCACGCGCCCAACCTGGGGCGCCATCTTGGACACTCCACCGCGAGGCCGCCTGACCCCCGATCGACCTCGACCCTGGGCCTGGCCCGGCCTCAGACATTCCGGCACCACTCTCCACCCAGGAGGTGAGCGGGCTACTTGGCAAGTCAATGGGAGAAAGAGGTGTCGATGGCTCTCCCCCGCCAAGTGCCGCTCGCCCATCGCCTCCCCGGGCGCTGGCTCCACCCCCCTGCTGGGTGTCTGGACTCCCTCATCCCGGACCTCCCGACCTCCAAGTGCGAGGGTCCGGACATCAAAGCACACCAGCCCTATAACTGGGGCAGCTCCAGAGCAGGAAGGCAGTTGTATCTTGGAGTCGAGAGACGTAAAGAGGAACTCATCCTTGACGGACTACTGGCGCTGCCGTAGCTCTGTCTTGTGCACCATCGTCCTGCCTGTTGGCGCTGCCACAGCCTTCGCAGCCTTCATCCTTCATCGTCGTCGGGACCTGCTGGCGTGGCCGCGGACCGTTGTAACCGTCATCTTCACCGGGACCTGCAGGCTCCGCCGCGGACCGTCGTTTTCCTTCGTCCATCTCGGGACCTGCTGGCTCCGCCGCGGCCCGATCATCTAGAACGCCGAGCTCGAGGATTGAGAGCTATATCCATCTTTTGGTAACAAGACTGTCCCGCTACCCTTTTCCTAAGCCAGAGACTAGAACCGAGGGGACCCCTGAGTCCAGACCTCCTTGTACCATATCATCGTAACCTAAGAATTGCATATAAAGTCTCGTTAACCTTCAACCTTGTGTGGTGTCCGTCTGTGGGGGGGAAGTTACTTGTCTGTACAGTCGTTGGAGACGGCTCTCCCCGGAGACCTCTCCCCGTAATCTCGGCCGACCCTCCCGGTCCGTCTAACATTGGTGGCCAGCGGCGCGATTCGAATCACCGCATATCGTACAGAGAGTAGCTCACCCCACGACGAAATCACAATGTCCACTAAAGAAAGCGGATCAACCGAGAAGTTCCAAATGGAGAAACTGGAGGAGTACAGCCATCGTGAACTAAAACAATTCTGCATCGAAATGGGTATCGCTACCACCGGACTAAGCACCAAAGACGATTTTAAGCATGCCCTAGAATCTTGGGCAGAAACCGGGGCTGCCGGAACCCCCGATCAAAGCACCGCGGAAAAAACCACCACGGCCCCTGAAGGGCAAAGAACGGGTCTCTCGCAAGACGAGATCCAGGAAAGAGAAAGAACCCGACTACACGAGCTGGAAATGGCCCGACTCAAGATGGACATTGAACTTAAACTGGCCGAACAAAAAATCAACTTAGAGCACCTGCGTCTCCGAGAAGAAAGAGAGGAGAAACAGAGACAAAGGGAGCTCGAGGAAAAGAAACTGGCGTAGGAACACGAACGGAACCTAGCTGAGATCAACCTGCGCAAACAGAATAAAGAAGCCGGGGTGCCCGAGCGACCCCACACCTCAGGGACCACAGAGAAAAAGGTACACATCCCCAAGGATGTTGTCCGAGAATATTTTCGAGAGGACGACATCCAGCAATGGTTTAAGGCCTATGAAATCGCTATGACTGCACACCGGATCGATAGAAGCGATTGGGGAGCTGGTCTATGGGGGAGATTCCTCAATGAGGGTCGCGACACCCTGCTACAACTCCCGGACCACCAGATGACCTCCTATGACCATATGAAAGCGGCCCTCCTCACCCGCTATGGCCTCACACCCGAGATGTACCGTCAGAGGTTCCGAGACTGCACCCGCATCCCGGGTACAACTTGGGTAGACTACGTAACCTACTTTAGCCGAGCCTTCGAGGGCTGGATCAGAGGAAGCAACGTTACGACATACGAACAACTGTTCAATCTGATGGTATGGGAGCATTTGTCGAACAATTGCTTCATTGAACTCCGCCAGCACCTCCTCGACAGCAAGTTAACAGATCCCCGGCAGCTCGCAGCAGAAGCTGACCGGTGGGAGATCACCAGAGTGGGCCGAAATGGGTTCTACGAACAGAACCGGAACAACAATGGTCAGCACCGACCCAGAGGAGGAGGAGGAGGGGGCCAAGGACGAGGAAGAGACAACACTCCGGCCGCCCCCGCAACCAGCACCACCCCCCCGGCCAACCGGGGCAGCACCCCGGCGCGACCGGGGTACAGAGCCAATGTCACGTGTCACCGATGCCAACGAGTCGGCCACTACGCAAACGACCCAAACTGCCCGCAGTACCAGAGTCCAAGACCCCGCCAAGTGGCCGCCGCGGCCCTAGGGGAAGAACAGATCTCCGAGGAGCAGGAGGAATACGAACAGGAGCATCAGGAGTGGGAGCCAGCCGCCATGGCTCTAGCGTGCTTAGGGGGGAAAGACATGGTCCCGCGGGTCCCCCTACCCGCTAACACCCAGAAGTACAGCCAATGGGTGAGCATCAATGGACGCCGGGCCGAAGCCCTTCGTGACACCGGGGCCAGTGTAACAGCCGTCCGCTGTCATCTGGTGACCCCAGAACAGTATCTACCGAACATTCTCTGCCCTGTACGATCAGCCGATAACTCGGAAAGTCTGTGTCGGATGGCCTGCGTCCCTTTCGAATGGGGAGGGGTCTCCGGCATGTTGAAAGTAACAGTCCGAGACGATGCCCCCGTAGACTGCCTCCTTGGAAATGACCTTGAAAGCTCTCCGTGGGCAGCCGTGGAGCGAAGAGAACACCTGGGGATGTTGGGCGTCCCGGACTGGGCGTGCGTCACCACCCGGTCCATGGCAGCCCGTGCCAACCACCGCCCAGAAGAACCCGAATGGCCGGCGCCACCGCCTCCGGTCGCCCCAGCCGAAACCACCGACCATGACATCCCCCCCGAACCAGCTCAACCTTCCGACCTCGCTAACCTCGACCAGTGGCCTCAAGAGGGGGGACCCACACAAGAACAATTTCGCCAAGAACAGAGGACCTGTCCCTCCCTCGAGGGACTCCGCCAGCAAGCGCTCGCCCAAAGCGCAGGGGATACCTCCGGAACTCATTGGGTCTACTGGGACAATGATCTGCTGTACAGCGAACAAAGAATCGCCGAGCTGGGGGCCAACAGAGTATTAGTGGTGCCCCTCCGTTTCAGAGACTTTCTGCTAAACCTGGCCCACGATGTCCCCCTGGCCGGGCACCTGGGACAAGATAAAACCTACAGTCGCCTAGTGACCCACTTCTTCTGGCCCAAAATGAGAAACGATGTGCACCAACATTGCCGATCTTGCCCCACGTGCCAAGCCAATGGAAAGAGCGGCCGCAAACTAAAGGCCCCCCTGCAACCTTTCCCTGTGGTCACTACCCCATTTGAGAGGGTCGGAATAGACATTGTGGGGCCCCTGGACCCGCGCACAAAACAAGGCCATCGATTCATCTTGGTGCTAGTGGACCACGCCACCCGCTACCCTGAAGCTGTTCCCCTGCGGACTGTAACAGCCCCGGTAGTCGGCCGGGCTCTGATGGGGATCTTCTCCCGTGTGGGCTTCCCCCGAGAAGTCGTCAGCGACAGAGGCACGAATTTTATCTCTAAGTACATGAAATCCCTCTGGCAACAGTGCGGGGTCACTTACCGATTCACGACCCCCTATCACCCCCAAGGGAACGGACTTGTTGAGCGGTTCAACCGCACGCTAAAGGGGATGATCGGGGGGTTGGAAGAGCCCCTCCGACGCCAGTGGGATGTGCTACTGCCGTGCCTCCTCTTCGCCTACCGAGAGGTCCCTCAGAAATCCCTAGGCTTCAGCCCATTTGAACTGCTATATGGACACCCAGTGCGGGGGCCGCTCAGCCTAGTCAAAGAGGGCTGGGAGATGCCTCCGTTAAAGAACCCTCCAGATGTCTTCCGGTACCTCCTAACCCTCCGCAACCAGACCAGACGATTCCGAGAACTAGCGAAAGCCAACCTAGAGGCCAGTCAAGAGGACATGAAAAAATGGTATGACCAGAATGCCTCATCCATTGAATTCGAACCTGGCCAACAGGTATGGGTGATGTCCCCCACTGAACCATGCGCCCTACAAGACAAATGGACGGGGCCCTTCAAGGTAGTCGAGCGCAAGGGTCCTGCCACCTATCTCATCGACATGGAATCCTCCCGGAACCCTCTCCGGGTCCTCCACGCTAACAGACTAAAGCCCCACTTTGTGCGAACAGAGCTCAGCCTCCTGATGGCCACAGACAATGGGGTTGAAGAAGACTCCGAGCCTCTCCCTGACCTCCTACGGACTCAGGAGCAAGACGGCTCCGTGGATGGGGTCCGACTCTCGGAGGCCCTCACCAGAGAACAACGCCAAGAGTGTCAGGCTCTCCTGTCACAGTTCGCCAGCCTGTTCTCCCTCACCCCAGGTGTCACTTCCTGGTGTGTGCACGATGTGGACACGGGGGACAGCCCCCCTATTCGCCACCGGGCCTACCGCGTGCCAGATCGGGTACGGGCCTGCATCCAGGAAGAAGTAGCCAAGATGCTCACGCTCGGGGTCATCGAGCCCTCAGACAGTCCTTGGGCCAGCCCTGTCGTACTGGTCCCCAAAGCAGCTGCCCCCGGCACCACACCAGAACTCCGGTTCTGCGTTGACTACCGGGGCTTGAATGCGGTCACCAGAACCGACGCACATCCCATCCCCCGGGCAGATGAACTAGTCGACCGAATGGGAGCTGCCCGCTACCTCAGTATCTTCGACCTGACGGCAGGCTATTGGCAGATCGGTCTCACACCCCGGGCACAAGAACGTTCTGCCTTCTCCACCCCCGATGGCCATTACCATTTCACGGTCATGCCCTTCGGCATGAAGAATGCCCCAGCAACATTCCAACGGCTCGTCAATCAGGTCCTGGCGGGGCTCGAAGGATTCAGCGCCGCCTACCTAGACGACATCGCTGTATATAGCCACCATTGGTCCGAGCACCTCCACCACCTCCGAGCAGTGCTGCAAGCCCTTCAGCGAGCTGGCCTCACGATCAAGGCCAGCAAGTGTCAAATTGGGCAAGGGTCGGTAACCTACCTCGGACACCAGGTGGGAAGCGGCCTGGTGGCCCCTCTGCAGCTAAAAATTGCCGCCATCCAGGCCTGGCAGCCCCCCATCACCCAGACCGAGGTACGAGCCTTCCTGGGCCTCACGGGCTATTACCGAAGGTTCGTGAAAGACTATGGTACCATAGTGGGGCCCCTCACAGAACTCACGTCAAAGAATCAGCCCAAGGAAGTCAACTGGACCCCAGAGTGTCAATCTGCATTTGAACAATTGAAGGCCGCCATGTGTTCCGCCCCTGTGCTCCAGGCCCCAGACTACAGCCGGGAGTTCGTCGTCCAGACGGATGCCTCCGACCATGGCATTGGGGCAGTCCTGTCCCAAGTGAACACCGAAGGCCTTGATCAACCGGTGGCCTTCATCAGCCGGAGACTCCTACCACGGGAGCAACGCTGGAGCACCATAGAGAGGGAGGCCTTCGCTGTGGTATGGGCCCTCAAGAAGCTCCGGCCCTACCTTTTTGGCACCCACTTTCGGGTGCAGACCGACCACCGACCCCTGCAGTGGCTGATGCATATGCGGGGGGAGAACCCAAAGTTGCTACGTTGGTCCATCTCCCTACAGGGGATGGACTTCACTGTTGAACACCGGCCTGGGCCAGATCACGCCAACGCGGACGGCCAGTCCCGGTTCTTCCGCCTCGACGAGGAGAGTCCCCAAGAAGATGGGTAACTCTCCCCGCCTTCAGCTGGGGGGGACGCATGTTGGACAGGCCACATGAAGGGCCGCTCTCCCCCGGCCCAACCAGGCCCAAGTCCAGTCACGCAAGTACCACACACCACCATTGCCCGTCCTCCGTCCCCTCAGGGACCCCTGCCCTCGAGCATGCCGACCTCGTGGGTCCGATCCACTGCTGGCCCACGCGCCCAACCTGGGGCGCCATCTTGGACACTCCACCGCGAGGCCGCCTGACCCCTGATCGACCTCGACCCTGGGCCTGGCCCGGCCTCAGACATTCCGGCACCACTCTCCACCCAGGAGGTGAGCGGGCTACTTGGCAAGTCAATGGGAGAAAGAGGTGTCGATGGCTCTCCCCCGCCAAGTGCCGCTCGCCCATCGCCTCCCCGGGCGCTGGCTCCACCCCCCTGCTGGGTGTCTGGACTCCCTCATCCCGGACCTCCCGACCTCCAAGTGCGAGGGTCCGGACATCAAAGCACACCAGCCCTATAACTGGGGCAGCTTCAGAGCAGGAAGGCAGTTGTATCTTGGAGTCGAGAGACGTAAAGAGGAACTCATCCTTGACGGACTACTGGCGCTGCCGTAGCTCTGTCTTGTGCACCATCGTCCTGCCTGTTGGCGCTGCCACAGCCTTCGCAGCCTTCATCCTTCATCGTCGTCGGGACCTGCTGGCGTGGCCGCGGACCGTTGTAACCGTCATCTTCACCGGGACCTGCAGGCTCCGCCGCGGACCGTCGTTTTCCTTCGTCCATCTCGGGACCTGCTGGCTCCGCCGCGGCCCGATCATCTAGAACGCCGAGCTCGAGGATTGAGAGCTATATCCATCTTTTGGTAACAAGACTGTCCCGCTACCCTTTTCCTAAGCCAGAGACTAGAACCGAGGGGACCCCTGAGTCCAGACCTCCTTGTACCATATCATCGTAACCTAAGAATTGCATATAAAGTCTCGTTAACCTTCAACCTTGTGTGGTGTCCGTCTGTGGGGGGGAAGTTACTTGTCTGTACAGTCGTTGGAGACGGCTCTCCCCGGAGACCTCTCCCCGTAATCTCGGCCGACCCTCCCGGTCCGTCTAACAAGTATTATAGTTGTTAAATACTGTGTTTCTGCCGTATTGCCTGTAGTTTTGCTTTGTGTTTATTGTTGTGCTAGTTCCGCCGTATTGCCTGTTCTTCCCGCTTGCTGCCGCCCTCTGTCTTCCCTCCCCGCTCCCCGCTTCCCGCCACCAACGCTGACCCCGCCCCTTTTTTCCTTCTGTTCCCTCCCCGCTCCCGCCTCCCAGCTGCACCGCCCACCTGCGCACTTCGCCATATATGACGAACGTGCGAACGCGCAGCGGTCAAGCGTAGCGGGCGCGCCGATTGTGCGCCGAAGGCGCGCCGAAGGTAAGCCCGTCTACGCCCGTCCGCGCCTGGACCGCGCCCAGTGCCAGGACCCCTGGCCCTCGAGGACCCCGACCGACCCGCCTGACGTACACCGCCGCCACCCTCATCGCACTCAACACCGGTCGATTCCCAGGATGCTACCGAGCCACTCCACGACGCACCCACGGACCCTTCAGCTGCAACACCTGCAAGTTCACCTGCATCCGGACCTGCCCGACACCAGGACCTGCACCTGCCAAGCCGAACACCAGCAGCAACCACCTCAAGTGCATCCTGCTCAACACCCGCTCCGTCCACAGACACGCCATCGAACTCTGGAACCTCCTAGACGCCACAGCCCCTGACGTTGCTTTCATCACGGAGACCTGGATGAACGCCTCCTCAGCGCCCGACATCGCCATCGCCATCCCAGAAGGCTACAAGATCACCCGGAGGGACCGCAACGCCAACCAGGTGGGAGGAGGCATCGCCATCATCCACAAGAACACCATCCGCATCACGACCAGCACCGACAACACCCCACCCTCCGCCGAACACCTGCACTTCCAGATCCACACCGACCCGAAGACCACCCTCAGAGGCACCCTGATCTACCGACCTCCGGGACCACGCACTCCATTCAGCGAGGACATCGCCGACTTCATCAGCCCGCACGCCCTCCCCTCCGCTGACTACATCCTCCTGGGGGACTTCAACTTCCACCTGGAGAACAACAACGACCACAACACCAGCACCCTGCTCGACAACCTCGCCAACCTTGGACTCAAGCAGCTGGTGTCCACTCCCACCCACCTCGCCGGACACACACTCGACGCCATCTTCTCATCCAGCAAAGACATCGCCTTCAGCCACGCCACAGAACTCCACTGGACGGACCACAGATGCATCCACTTCACCTTCAGAAGAACGACGATCCACCACCACCAGCAACAGGTTGCTCGAAGAAGCTGGACCAAGATCACAGCAGACCAGCTCGCCGCTTCCCTGAGCCAGCACCCTCCGGCCAGCTCAACGAACCCCAGCCAGGCCGCCGACAACCTCACGAAGTGGATCAGCAACTGCACGGACGAACTCGCCCCTCTGAGGATCCCGCCCAGCAGACCCGGCAACAAGAGAGCCCCATGGTTCACCGACGAGCTCAAGAGCTCCAAGAAGAACTGCCGAGCCCTCGAGAAAGTCTGGAGAAAGGAACCCACGCCGGACAACAGGACCACCCTGAAGCTCGCCACCCGGAAACACCACCAACTGATCCGCACCGCCAAGAAAACGGCTTTCAAGACCCGACTGGACGACAACGCACACAACTGCAAGGAACTCTTCAACATCGTGAAAGAGCTCTCCAACCCCAACGCCGGAAACAACGACATCACCCCATCGCAAGACCTCTGCAACTCCCTCGCCTCCTACTTCCACAACAAGATCGCGGATATACACAACAGCTTCAGCACCCAACCGACGCACGCTACGACCGCAGCAACGCCACCCACCAACACCCTCCGCGCCTGGACCCCGGTCAACACCGAAGACACCGTCCACATGATGAACTCCGTCCACTCCGGATCTCCGACCGACCCCTGCCCTCACCACGTCTTCAACAAAGCCGACGCTGTCATCGCACCCCACCTGCGGGACATCATCAACACCTCATTCGACACCGCCACCTTCCCCGAGAGCTGGAAGCACGCCGAACTCAGCGCTCTACTCAAGAAACCTACAGCTGACCCCACCGAACTCAAGAATTACCGCCCCATCTCTCTACTCCCATTTCCAGCCAAAGTCATCGAAAAGACCGTCAACAAACAGCTGGCCGCCTTCCTCGAGACAAATGGATCCCTCGACCCATCACAGTCCGGATTCCGTGCCAACCACAGCACCGAGACAGCCCTCATCGCCGCCACTGACGACATCCAAGCCCTGATGGACAACGGAGAAACAGCGGCCCTCATCCTCCTAGACCTCTCCGCGGCCTTCGACACCGTCTGCCACCGCACCCTAGTGCAGCGCCTCAGCAACGTCGGAATCCAGGAGAAGGCACTAGAATGGATCGTCTCCTTCCTCGACGGAAGAACACAAAGAGTCCGCCTACCACCGTACAAGTCAGAGGCCACCGAAGTCATCTGCGGCGCCCCTCAAGGATCCTCGCTGAGCCCTACTCTCTTCAACGTCTACATGAGCCCCCTCGCGGCCATCGCACGCCAACACAACCTCAACATAATCTCCTACGCCGACGACACCCAGCTGATCCTCTCCCTGACCAACGACCCCGCCGCCGCCAGAGCCAACCTGCACGAAGGGATGAAAGAGGTAGCCGAGTGGATGACGACGAGCCGCCTGAAGCTGAACTCAGATAAGACGGAGGTCCTCATCCTGGGCTCCTCGCCCTCCGCCTGGGACGACTCCTGGTGGCCCCCCGCCCTGGGCACCGCACCCAAACCGACGGACCACGCACGCAACCTGGGGTTCATCCTGGACTCCTCCCTCTCCATGACCAGGCAAGTCAACGCCGTCTCCTCGTCGTGCTTCAACATCCTGCGCATGCTGCGGAAGATCTTATGGTGGATCCCCACAGAGACCAGGAAGACCGTCACCCAGGCCCTCGTCACCAGCCGACTGGACTACGGCAACACACTCTACGCCGGAACCACCGCCAAAATCCAGAAGAGACTCCAGCGCATCCAGAACGCCTCAGCCAGACTCATCCTCGACATCCCACGACACAGCCACATCTCCGGACACCTAAGAGACCTACACTGGCTCCCGGTCAACAAGAGAATCACCTTCCGCCTCCTTACCCACGCACACAAAGCTCTCCACGATCAAGGCCCGAGCTACCTCAACAGCCGCATCAACTTCTACGCTCCCAAACGCCACCTCCGATCTGCAAGCCACGCCCTCGCCGCCGTCCCACGCATCCGCAGAGCCACCACAGGAGGAAGGTCCTTCTCCTACCTGGCCGCCAAGACCTGGAACTCCCTCCCGGCCGACCTGCGCCTGACCCAAGACAACCTCTCCTTCAGGAAGAAGCTCAAGACCTGGCTGTTCGAGCAGTAGCGGCACCTCCCCCCCTCCCCCCCCCCCCCCCCCAAGCGCCTCGAGACCCTACGGGTAGGTAGTGCGCTCTATAAATGTCTTTGATTGATTGATTGATGGGTCACAGTGCAGGAAGTGGGGTGACGGTCAATCATATTCGTAGGGGCTAAACATCAATCTGTACTCTTATCGGTGAAATGATCTGTACCTCGATGAAAGTAGATTTCGCATCTTAAGGTTTGGGACAAGGATGACTGACGAGAATGGTAATATTATTTATCTAGAATCTATAAGGTAAAATATGTTAGCTCCATGGAAAGATCGCTCGCTACATGTCGTCAAACCTGCATGTTCCTTAGAATGGCGTTCCTCTTTCGAGCGTGCAGTCTCCAGGTTTTCCACTAGAGGTCAGTGTAGTACCGCGGCAGAGTTTGCAAGTAGACTCGGCGAACAGGAGCGCTCCTACCTATACATGTTGCGTTACAGCTCTTGACAGCATGCTCCGGTGATTTACTGCCTCTGGGGAATTCGTGCCGTGCTTATAAAATGTAACAAGCGATTAAAGTAGCCAATTTCAATACGCAGATACTTTAGTTTTTTTTGCTTACCCAATATGCAATCGGTGCAGATAATATTGAACTTGGGAACAGTTTCGTCCATGACGATTGTTACTGGCCGCATCAATGCGACATGTAGCCAGGCCCGACACCGGGATTTGAGATCAGGAGGGGCCATGAAGAAGAATGGGCGAGCCAAAGATAAGTGGGTCTGTCCGGAGATGGTGAGTCAAATGAAAGAATACACGCCTCGTTTTGTTCTGAATCCACAAATTAATAAAAAAAAAATGCCCACAGGCCAAATTTCACATGCAGGACCAAGTCTGACTCCTGGCGGGGCGCGCAGGTATATTTCTGTAATTGAATCATCGTGCCAGGCCAAAACTTTGCCATTGTCAGAGTTTTTTTTAACATAGTGCCATCAGTGGGCCACTGGAAATATGAGATTCAGAGGCTACAGCGTATTCCCCATAATTATCGATTTACCACATGTGTCATATAATCCATCATCTGCTCGATAATTTGCATGTTTTAAGAGAAAAAAAGATATCTGGCTCAAATGGATCAAAAGTTACTAAAAACGCAGTGACACGTGTTGCTTAGCAGTGGGGACCCTTTCGCAAAGACGTTCACCTTTTAGCTGCCTACTGCTGCATTTTAGTGTTAAACTGGTACTAATGATGCCTCACCTCTAGTATTAAAGGTAAAAATGTCAAAATAAATAGCATCACAAAATGTGCCAAATGACACTGTGTAATTTGCCTTTTCTTGCCACATAATTTAGTCAACCCTGCAGCATAATTTGATTTTACATAGCTGCATAATTACAGTTATCCCAGGCATTAGTAAGGCCAATATTTACAAGAGTAAAAAGGTACAAAGAGAGAATGGAACACAAGGACAATCATAGATACTTGCATAGGCAGTGCCTGATGGGTGTTAGAACGGTTTGAAGATGAATGGACAGGAAGCACGGGAAGACATCGCGGAAATGTCCAAAGGCGTGATCAAGAAGCAACAACAGGCCAGCAGGAAGGAGCTGCTCAGGAGAGGAGAAAGGCATGTCCTTACTGGGGGAGGGATTTGTAGAATTTGTACTTCTCCGGGGATGGTTTCTCAGGCATTGATCGTGATTGAATGGGGTGAGGTGTAGGGGAGGTTTGCTAGGGGGGAGTTTCCAGTTGTTCTGGATCTCGTGGCAATAAGCATTGTTTTCTCCACAAAGAAGGAGGAGAAGGTTTCGCAGTTAGGTAGTGTTGTGTTGTCTGAGGATAAGGTATAGCTTTTTCAGATCTTCTGGTTTTTAACAATTTCGAACTGTTTTTTAGGTCAAAAAATTGCTGTGTTGGGTTGAGTTTCGAAGAATGCTGCTTTGGAGTTCGTGATGTGTTTGTTGTAGGCACTCTGGCTTTGTCATAGAAGTTTGAGGTTGGACAATGATGACAATGATGGGATGTGTCTCTATGATCTTTTCGCAAGTCTGATTTATGAGCGTTCCTCGTTAAGGTCGCTACTGAACCAGGTGTTTGATCTTTTAGACAGGATTCTCTTTAGCTGTTTGGGGGCCAGGGTGTCCATGATATTTGACTTTGAATTGAAGTAGTGTTCAGTGACATCATGAGTGCCATGCATGGCGGAAGGTGGGAGTAGTTAGTTGTTACTATAAGCAGACAAAGTGAGTGGGCAAATGTCGCTGGTGTCTCGGACCCAATGTTTGGCTTTTACTGGTTGGCCCTTAGTCATAGTTGTCCTTTTTGAAATGAGGAAGTTGATACAGAAGTGGTCAGTCCAGGCGCAAGGTGGGATCGAGTTGATTCGTATGGTGTTCTCCCCTGCGATGATCAAATCTAAGGTGGCCTCTTTGTTATGGGTTGGGCTGTTGCAGGCTTGGATATGTTTGAGGTCCTGGAGTCTGTATTTAAAGCCGGTCACGAGAGGTTCACTGGAGTTGTTCCAATGAATGTTGAAATCGCCAAGAAAAATCTGGTTGTTCTGTTCATCAATGTTAGAGGAGATAATCTCTATGATTTGTTCAAAGAACATGTGGTTATCTCTGGGTGGGAGGTAGAAAGTGTGTAGAGAGCACGTAGAGTTGTCATTGGTAGT
The DNA here is from genome assembly GCF_964263255.1 of Lissotriton vulgaris. NCBI lineage: Eukaryota > Metazoa > Chordata > Amphibia > Caudata > Salamandridae > Lissotriton > Lissotriton vulgaris. The sequence goes on along the minus strand of NC_141691.1, from coordinate 2,004,131,787 downwards.
GATGCTGATCTTAAGGTATTGCAGGAAGGCAGAGACAGAGTGTTTGATTGTTTCAGAGATAGTCTGGACCTGTGTACTGTAAACGTTTCTTTACAAATGGATTACTTTGACCTAACATTAATTTCTCCTGTATCCCTTCCATATCTCCCCACACAAGACTGAGTAAGGGCCATCTCCTCTAGACGTCACATGACCCGAGCGAAACATCATAACCCTAAAACGAAAGAAGCCCTACTTCACTTCATCCACCACAGTCTACTCAAGAAACCAAAAGGCACCGGGGATGTGCCACCCCGTTTTAACCCTCGTGATTGCGGGGATGGTGCTCCTGAAGGTATTCGGTAACAACAGCAGATTAGAGGCTTGGGGCAGCCCACTAAGGGGAGGTATGCCCCCTGGGTTTTTGGGAGGGTGGTGTGATCCAGAAGGACTGCAAAATAGGATTATTAGGCAGGGTCAGCGGGGTGGGGTTTAGAGGAAGATTAGAGATCCGTTATCCAGCCATGTCATTTCCTGATTGGAAAGCAACACAGTGGTTGCGGGTATAGCTAGTGACAATTTTTGGAAGGGCCCGCCCTCCCCCTTTACATGAGTTGAAGGGTGTAGAATGGTAGGCCTTCTGGGGTGGGGCAGGTGGTGCACAATTGTGGGAAGTGATGTATAGCTTTGTTGCTTATCTTTTGGAACAGATGTCTTAACAAGACTTGCATTACCTTTTTTGGGTTGGGTGAAGCAGTTCAAACGGGAGGGGTCAGGTTGGCAGTCTTTAGAACACGAGAAGTTGACGGTTTACGAGCACAGGAAGCTAACAAAGTTCAGGAGGCTGAAAAGAGATACTAAGACAGTCAGTTATCTTCAAGGATATATGTGGGTAGTGTTTGAGGGTGTGATTGGTCGGGGGATAGTTGAATAATTATGTATAGTGAGGTTTGGTTAGTTTCTAAAGAGTTTGGCCAGGTTTATGTGTTTTGTTAAGGTGCACAAGCTTCAATAAAGCGGCCTTTCTCACACTCTAATGGAGTCAGTGTGTGTGCGTGACCCCTCTCGCCCAAATGTACAATGCCGACATCTTGTGGCCATGAAACCTGGACCAAAGCAATTTACTTTTCTCATTCATCCCCCCCTCACCGGAAGAGCATATAAACTATCTCATCATTAAATAGCTTACAAGCATGACCTTTCTCGAGAGAGATAGAGAAAGCCTCAAGCTATTGAGTTATTCAGTGCGCACTTTACAAACAAGCGAAAAATGATAATATGACATAACACAAATGACTTGACTCTTAACAAATCTCCTGGAATGTTCTATCCATATTTCTGACAATAAAACAGGTTTTCCCAATGGGGCTGGTCTATACTGACAAATCCACGAAGGAACCCTTTTACCGATTCCACCAGGCTGCACAGCCCTGATTTGGTTTGAATCCAATGAATCAAATTCATTCTTTACTCTCATTTATTCTTCTTTTTTTTTCAGTTCAGTAAGATTTTATTGAATTTTAAGAAAGGAGAAGTACATAAAGATTTGTAAAAATATGAAGGAGAAACCCTTTCAGAGAAAAGGGATGGGGTTATTAGGCACTCTAAGAAAAACAACAGTTCCCTTTTCTTAAATGTTCTAGGGGTATAGGCCCCTCTCAAAACTTTTTACCACCCATATCAAGGATAAACCGTGTGTTGTAACCAGAGTTGCATCAAGATTGACAAATTTACAAATCCAACAGTTATGTGTAAACAAAAATTTTTTTTATATAAAGACAAGAAAAGGGGTTTTTCCTCCTCTATGTTCCCTCAGACCAAAACCATGTAGCAGAGTATATTCATAGTTTTCTACACACCATAGTTTTCTACACACCACTACATTAATAGCACTATGCATGTACACAGGAGAGTTTGGTTAAAAACAATTTCTTTATTTGATCAAGATACTGACCATGTCAATTTAAAAACACAATCTATCACATTTATTCAATCATCATAATTTCAAATTAAAAGATAAAAAAACCATGAAAAAGTGTCGACGCGGCGTTTCGGTGAAATTGTTTTTAACCAAACTCTCCTGTGTACATGCATAGTGCTATTAATGTAGTGGTGTGTAGAAAACTATGAATATACTCTGCTACATGGTTTTGGTCTGAGGGAACATAGAGGAGGAAAAACCCCTTTTCTTGTCTTTATATAAAAAAAATTTTTGTTTACACATAACTGTTGGATTTGTAAATTTGTCAATCTTGATGCAACTCTGGTTACAACACACGGTTTATCCTTGATATGGGTGGTAAAAAGTTTTGAGAGGGGCCTATACCCCTAGAACATTTAAGAAAAGGGAACTGTTGTTTTTCTTTGAAGTACATAAAGACATACAAAAAATTGAAGGAAATTCATTAAAATACAAAGAAGCGAAAAAGAATAATCATAAAAATACAGTCATCAATAAAATTCATCGCAAGAAAAAAAAATTGTCAGTTAAAGGAAAACAGAAGAAGGGGAAAGGAGGGGAAGGGAGGGGAAGGGAGAAGGGAAAGGTAAATATACATTTCATAGCATAAATACTTAAATAAGTAGAGTTACCAATACTACATGAGCAATAAAACAACAATAATAATAACTGTACATATGAATCTATAGGAAACCAGAAAGATTGAAAAGTCGAAGAATTATGATGAACACCTTGTAATGACAATTGTGCACCTCTTCTTGTAAAGATAATCCAGGTCCACCAAGCATGGACTGAAAGGGAAGAAGCATCCTTCCAACAAAAAGTGATGGATTTTAACGCAGCCGATACCAGAAAATTAAATAACTTTGCTTCAATATCATCAAGTGGTACACTCAAAGCAACAGATTTACATATAACTAAATTATAAGAGGGTAAATCAGAAATAGGCAAAATTTTCTGTATCACGTTCCATACTTCAGACCAAAATTTCAAAATAGTCGGACAATCAAATAACATATGACGTAAGGAACCAGGATGTAAATTGCAATGCCAGCATAGATTAGATGGTAATAAGTGAGCTTTAAATAAACGCAATGGTGACCATAAAGAATTAAATAAAATATAAGCATTAGTTTGATAAATAGATACTGGTAAACATCCAGAAATAGAAAGGGACCATATTAATGACCAGGAATCATTTGGCAACGATAAAGATAACTCATTATTCCAAAAAGTAGAAATTGTATCAACATTGGAACCTAAGGATACAGTGAGTTTCTTATAGAATACAGACACCGCTTTAGAGGATAAAGAAACAGTGTTAACATAAAGCATAAAATCAGCTGTCATTTTTGAAGGAATGCCTTTGGGGAAGGAATCTAAAATAGAATTAGAGAGATATTGATATTTTGACAGATCAGATAAAGGCAGATTAAATTTTGATTGGAGTTGAATAAATGGAATAAACTCATCATCCATGAAAACATCTCCAAGATAAAAAATACCTTTAGCAATCCAGGAAGACCTAAAGGAAATATTCCTATTTAATTTTATCAAGGCACTATGCCACGAGGACAAATGTACTGTAGAAAGTAAGGGGTATTCAAAATTGGAATCTAAATCATTAAAAATTAATCTTGATGATTTAATTATGGAAGAAGAATGTACAATTTTAGATACGGGAGACATGGTTAACAGGGATAATAAAGGAAAAGGTTTAACAAGGGAAGTCTCAATATGAAACCAGATAGGGGGAGTAAGCATAGGAGATATATTAAACCATAACGAACTCTGTTTAAGGATAAATGCTTTATGATACAAAAGGAAATCAGGTAGGGCAAAACCAATATGACATTTGGGGATTTTTCATTTTTTATAAGCAATATGGGGAGGCTTATTATTCCATAAAAATTTCGATAAAAGTTTGTCAACATCTTTATAAAATTTGAGTGGAAATTGAGTCGGGATCATTGCAAGACAATAAAATAATTTAGGGGCAATAGTCATTTTAATAGACTCCATTCTCCCCCACCAAGAAAGATGAAGGGAGGACCATTTGGATGTTTTTTGTTTAATATATTCTAGAAGGAAATCACAATTTAATTTTAAAGTAGCGTGAAGGGATGATGAAAATAATATTCCAAGGTATTTCAATTTGCTCTTTTGCCAAACTATACCTGGTGAAGGCAGCATATCAGGAGTACATAACATATTTAGTGGAAAAAAATTATTCAGTTTTAGTAACATTTAACTTATAACCTGACACAGTAGAATACTTAGAAATAATATCAAGCAAAAAAGGAACAGAGGAAACAGGTTTACTAATAAATAATAACACATCATCAGCATATGCTAAAGTTTTAACAGTAATATCATTGATATTAATTCCTTGAATGTTATCACATTTTCGAATGTAATTAAGAAATGGCTCTATACCAAGTAAAAACAAAAGAGGGGAGAGGGGACAACCCTGACGAGTTCCTCTGAAAAGAGAAAATAATCTGGCCATTAATAAATAATCGAGCTGTGGGGGCATAGTATAAAGCAGAAATCATACAAATAAAGGAGGGGCCAAAATTAAAAGATAACAAAGTTTTAAATAGAAATTGCCAATGGATTTTATCAAAAGCTTTTTCAGCATCTAATGCCATAACACCAGCAGGGCTAAGGATAGTGGGGCTTTGCTCAATAACATGTAATAACGTTCTCCTATTATTAGCAGAATATTGATTTTTCATAAAACCAGATTGGTCAGGGTGAATAATTGAGTGAAGGATAGGTGCTAACCTGGAAGCGATAATTTTAGCATAAAGTTTACAATCTTGATTAATCAATGAAATGGGCCGATAATTAGCAACAAGGGTAGGGTCTTTATCAGGTTTGGGAAGTACAACAATTAAGGCCTCAGAGAAAGAACCTGAAATGGTACCTGATGAAGAAAAATGAGAAAAAATCTGGTTCAAAAAAGGTAAAAGATGATGTTGAAACTCTTTATAAAATTCGGCAGGGATACCATCAGAACCAGGGGATTTTTTCTTTGGAAGTGATTTAATGGCCGAGAGAATTTCTTCATTAGTAATGGGTAAATCTAACTTAGTTTTATCAGAGGAAGAAATGTGAGGTAAATCAGAATGTTGTAAAAAGGAATCAATTAAAGAATCATCACAAGGATCTGGTTTATTATATAAAGTGGAATAAAAATTCAAAAACTCATTAGCAATCTCATTGTGGGAAAAAGCAATTTTACCCTGAGGGCATTTAATGGAAGTGATCTGAGTTTTGTCTCGTTTAATACGTAAATAATTAGCCAAAAGTCTACCAGACTTATTGGCGTTAAAACGAAATTTAGCATTGGATTTAGAGAGTTGTATCCCTGCTCTAGTGCTGAGAATAGCATTGAATTCGTACCTCAGCTTTTGTAATTTTACTTTATATTGGGGATCATTAGACGTTATAAATAAACGCTCAAAATGAGCTATTTGCTTCTCTAAGGATTTAACCTGTGAATTAGAATTCTTACTTTCATGAGCCATGATAGAAATAGTGGTACCCCTAATATAGGCTTTAAATGCATCCCATTGGGTGGTAATAGAGCTAGCATCTTCTGAGTTGAAAGTGAAATAATCCTGAATAGCCTGAAGAATTTTGGGTTTATGAGTGTCATTAAGGACAATGTCGAAATTCATACGCCATCTGGACTGCTTAGTAAATGAAGAGGATACTTTTAAAACAAAAGAAATCATAGCGTGGTCTGAAATGTCGATGGTACCAATGGTAGGGTCATTTGCAAATTGAATAAGGGAAGGGGAGAGGAAAAAATAGTCTATTCTGGAATGGGAATTATGAGGATTGGAGAAAAAAGAAAATTCTTTACCAGTTGGGTGGTGTATTCGCCAAATGTCAGCTAACTTGGTGGTTTGAAGAAAAGTCTTAAAGGCATGAAAGGTCTTGGACGGTCGAAATCGAGATGTAGACAGTCTATCCAATAAGGGATCCACAAAAATATTGAGATCACCACCAAAAATCAATGGAGCATTTCCCAACTTTTAAACTTCAGACGTAACAGTGGACCAGAAAACAGGATCCTCTGACGTAGGGCCATAAACATTAATCAAAAAGAAAACAGAGTCATGAATTTTAACTTTAGCTATAATATATCTGCCATCAGAGTCTGAGATCTTATGCAAGACCTGACAATGCAACCTTTTGGCAAAGAAAATAGCAACCCCATTCTTTTTACCTGCAGTAGGTGAAGAGACAATAGAGTCCACCCACTTGTTGTTCATATAACTTAAAACTTTATCATCAACATGTGTCTCTTGGACAAAACAGATGTCAGCCTTAGAATTACCTAAATAATCTAAAAAATTTTAACGTTTTACTGGATGTCGTAAACCTTTTACATTAAGAGAAACAATTTTAAGATTATGAACATTAGCCATTAGGATAGAAGAGAAGGAAAAGAAAGAAATGGGAACAAGAAGAGAGCAGGATAAGACAGATGAGTCAAGTCAAAGTCAAAGTCAAAAACCACTTTATTCGATTTTGTTAAAAATCATAAAAGCATACTACAACAATATAAAATCATTCCAATATAAAATCATTCCAATTACACATTTTGCAATTTCATATAATACAATGTAGTTAAAAACACATTTTATAAAAATTCCAAATTGTACAATTCAATTTTAAAAAGGTCATAAAAACTTATGTGCAAAAGAGCCAGAAATATTTAAATCATCCCAGTCCCCGTTGTTGGGCTTGTGCTTTCCTCCTCCTAATTCGAACTGCAGCCACAAGATAATTTGCCACACTAAACATTACTAAGGGAGAATCAAGCATTTGTAAGAACAGAAAAGCGGGTTTTGCTTGCAGGAACGCTTTCTCCTTCAATAAAGGTAACAAATACTTTCTCCTTGGAACTTGATAAAATGGGCAAAACAACACAAGGTGTATGTTGTCTTGTATGGAAAAATTATCACATTCACATACTGGTGCATCCTCAAGTTTGCACCAACCCTGTCTATCACTGAGTACCAAGTATATCTGGTTGAACCTGATATACTTGGTACTCAGTGATAAGACAGATGAAGAGAGTAACTCTGATCGAAAAATAGGAAAGGGAGAAACAAAAAAGAGAGAGTAAGGCACAAACAGACAACATAAATAAAGACAAGGAAACGCACACCCGTTCCTCAAGCATGGCCAGTTACCGTTGGAGCCCATAAAGAAATTTAGTTATAAACCTGCCATAAGAATTCAGCGAGATGCCGTCAAGAATTAGGATCTTGTGTATCCATTGATGGAGGAACCTGCTGTTCAAGGAAAAGACTAAGATCTTCTGGACGCTGAAAAGATTTAGAGACATTGTCTTTCCAGACTCGCATTGTAGAGGGATCAAATAGTCCATATTTGAAGCCAAGGATCCTCAGTTGTGGACGAAGAGAAGAGAATTCTTTATGAATAGCCACAGTTTCCTTAGCAAAATCCTGATGGATGAAGATTTTGGTTCCATTCACCAGCAATGATGGTATTTCACGAACAGCTTTCCGAATAAGAACCAGATGATGATGACGCAGGACCTTAAATATCATCTGCCTTGGCTTTGAATGACGAGGATTACGATGTGACGGAACTCTATGAGCCTTATCAATTTCAAATTTTTCTGCGAATTTAATATTCAAGAGACCAGGCAGAAGAGATTCGAGATAAAGCCGACAATTGGTCCCTTCGATTTCTTCAGGCAAATTAAAAATGCGCAGATTGTATTGCCTATTGCGATTCTCCAAGTCCAACAGCTGAGAATGCATTGGAATAATTCTTGCCATTAAAGGTGTAAAAGCATCCAACTTATTCTTATTATCTTGGATTTTAATGGTATTATCTGACACCGTCATGGACATAGAAGCCATATCTTTACGAACATTTTTAACTTCTGAGGCAATGGAGTCAGTATTTAAACGCAAGGCTTTAATTTCCTCCAAAATCAGAGCCAAAGAAGGTTCCGAGGATTCCACCACTTTAGATTTTGTTGGAGGAGGGGAAACCTGCTGCTTCCTTTTATTTGTGGGAGGATTTTTTGAATCCATTTTGAGGAGAAAAAATATTCCTTAATATGAATAAAATAGACTGAGACAAAATTACCTCAAAATGTGAGGAAAATTGTTGTAAATATGGACCAATGCAGCATAAAAACACTGAAAAAACCCAGGTGCAGCAGCTAAACAGAGCTGTAGGCGGAGCTAGGCCCAAGCCAGCCTCTTTCTTAATTAACTCTCCGCCCCCAGGCTCACAATCTCGGCAGGACCTCGAGGAGCAGTATGGAGCAGAAGCATGGGAGGTGAGGAGAAAACTCCCGTCGACCAAAATCGCCAGAAAAAAACTTACAGGTGAGGAGAGGCTTCAGGAGGCAAGCGCTGGTGTTTTCGCTGGGTTTTATGCAGGAATTCGTCGTCAAAATGAGCTAAAAGCTCCTAGGAATCATGGAGCTCCGGTGGCGGCGGCCATCTTGGTTGACGCGCTCACGCGTCTCCTCATTTATTCTTCTTTTTAACGTTTAGTTTAATCCACTCTTGACTTATGTTTAATTCCTTTTACTCAATCTTCGTCTTGACTCTGATATTTCACAAAAGCACAGGAGTCCAAAGTGGGTTTCTCATACCACGACATTTAATATATAAACCTAATGCATTTCAGGAAATACTGAGCCACATCAGGAATAACAAGTGGTGCAGTGTTACAGCACTCACTATCCCTGGGTCCAGATATTCCGCATGTGTTACCCGAGACAGATCCTCTTACTCTCACCTGGAGGAATTTATCCCTGGAAAAAAGTTACGTGGCAATCAGTGCAGAAACGTCATTCCTCATTGCATACTGTACTAAAGTAAAGGGAACAACTTGCAATCTCACATATAACTGAGACCCGGTGTTACTGAGACCCCCGTATATGCACCAATGAATTTGGTATTGCAGGCCCTTAAACCCAAAATACACTTAAGGAGACCCCTTGTATTGCTTCACACACACACTGTTTGTATGTTCTGGAATAACAAGGTAGCAATACCACATACTGCTGGTGAAAAATGTTTGCATTTCCCCCAGTTTGTTTGTGTTTTCTGTCCTTGTCCAGAGCACGGTAAAGAGGGTAAGGAGAAGGAGGGTACGACAGCAAAATAGTTCTAAGGCAACCCCGACTGTTTAAAAGAACAACCAGGCTCCCCCCTGCACCCCCAATAGTTCCTGTAGTTACTTTAGTGTTCAGCATCGAAGCTACCTAGGAACCAGCCGACAGAGACCTTGTCGCCGCAGGAATGGAAGCATCTGGAATAATTGAGGAACCACTGAGTATCTTCTAGAGTGGAACAGTTGGATCCTATGTGAGCAGATCTGCCACGCAACACTGTTGTGCTGCCAGATGATGTCACAACCGCACACCAAGGACGGTATTACACAAAACGTTCTGGAGATGCAGCAGGCATGTGAGCCCGCCTTTCTGCGCCACTGGGGCATTTTGGTATTACCGAAGGGGCTGCAGATGCTTGCGTGACTCCACCCCTCCGGTATTACAGATTGCATCGGTGCACATATGACACTGGTACAATCCTAGGGTTGTGCCCTCTGATGGATTGCAGATCTCTGAACCTCAATCTCTTAGTGAACTCATCCTACAGGATCCCCCATTGGTCATTTGGACCTTTGATTGTAAACTTGAAGTGAGTGTCTGGAGCTCACATGAGCAGCACATTTCAATTACCACGGAATCAATGTGGCTCCAAAATGAAGATCACAGATGATGGTCCAAATCAAGAAAATGTATTTACAGATTAGTCAAATCAAACTTCAAATTAGTTTTGAGAATTTTATGAAATGTATCATTGCAGCTTAGATACCAAAATGATCAAGTAATCTATATTTAAGTATTAAAAAGAACAAATGGTTAACCACAAAGAGAAGACAGAATCATAAAATTAAGTGTTCCATAAAGAAATTTCCCTACTCTAAATTAAGAATTGAAAGTGGCAGGCATGCTTTTTAATATCTACGTGGGCCCACTGGCAGCACTAATAAGATCTTATGGGCTCCAGTTAACATCTTATGCGGACGACACACAAATTGTGTTGTCCCTACAACGAGGCAAGGAACTGGAAACTGGCCTAAAATGCCCCAAATGCATGAAAGCTATTGCCGGCTGGATGTCCTCAAATTGCCTGAAACGTAATGCAGGCTAGACGGAGGTCATCATTTTGGACAATAACCCCAACATCTGGACCCCTGATTGGTGGCCTGAAGAAATGGGAATTCTCCCGGCCCCAACTAGGACAACTAAGAACTTAGGGGTGATTATGGACAATAAACTAACTTTTGGAGAACAGGTTAGTGGAGTTGTTTCAATAAGCTTCTATCTCCTCAGAGTCTTGAGGAAAATAGAATTCTTTCTACCGGAGGAAAGCTGTAGGACGGCAGTCACAGCATTCATTTTGTCCCGGCTAGACTATTGTAATAGTCTGTATGTGAACATTCATAAGACTCCCTTATCACAAAGAAGGGGAGACGGTCAAAGGATTTATACAACTCCACCACCCCAAACCCCCAAGGCAAAGTATACACACAAAAAAGGGGTGGAGAGATAAGTGTTCAGATATAACAACACAAAACAGAAAAAATACATCTGTTTTGAAAAACTGGCCTCACTCACACACCGAAGTGTGTGACATGCTTCATCACCAGGTCTGCTTACAAAACGCCCAGGTGTAGCCACACTCAGGGCGGAGCATAAGGGAGGGGGTAAAAAATAAAAAACTGAGCATACACAGGACACAACACAAATACAAATGTAACAGATACGACCACACGGTGATAAAACAGTGAATATCACCCTGTGACTGGGACTAGTGATACGACAAAGTGCAGTTAATGGGAAAGTGCTCTAAAACTGGTTTGAGGATACCAATCTAACCTTTATTTATAGGTTCCCCAACCAGGATTAAAAGAAGAATTAGGATGGGTCGTGTTTATAGTAGAGAAAATTAGGTTCTCAAAACACCCCTCCTGATACTGCTTGTGCCAACATGTTTCAACCGACTTACTGCGCCTCAAAGGTCACCAGGTCTTCTTCAGGACGTCTATCGTTCCCAGTCCTGGAAATGGCCCAACCGCAATTCGGTCCAAGTGCCAAAAGAAACTAATCTCCAGTAATCGTAACTCGATCTCCACGTGTAGAGGAGAATCCCAACAACACGGGATACAAAAACTAGCGTATTGATAATACAAACTCGAAATGGCGCCCGGCAGGTGGTCTCCCAAGAACACAACTGTTCCGGAGGAATGACCCCACGCAACTGCCTGTTACCGGATCGCCACGCAGTCTCATAAGAAACATGTAAATAGACTCCTGCTGGTGCAAAATGCGACAGCCAGACTGATTACTAGCACGCCTAGGTTTGACTCTGTTAGGAAGGAACTTAAGCAGCTTCACTGGCTTCCAAGGAAACAGTCTGCTCAATTCAAAGTACTTTGCACGGCGTTTAAATCACTGACAGGCAGGAGCCAGACTATTTGAGGAAACATTTTCTATGGTATGTCCCTGGGAGAATATTGCTATCCGCAGAGGAAAAGCAAGTGGTCATCCATCGAGTTAAAAAAGCCACCTGGGGCGGCAGAAGTTTAATTGTTGGTGCTGCTAAAGCCTGGAATAATCTGCCATCACATCTCAGGAATAACACTGAGCTCCTCTCCTTCAGGAGGGGGCTCAAAACTTGGCTGTTTTCCCAATAGCCTTTTGTGCTATAGCTTTATTCTAGTATCCAGTTAGGCATTGGCTAGCACCAGGACACCTTTGGGTAGAAGTGCCCTTTAAAAGCTTATTAACATAACATAACGTACCATTTCTAAAAGAAAGGAAAAACAGGTGTCAACATCAGATGAACCACATCTAAGGATCATAAAGGGAAATGAAAGAGTGTTCAAGCATAAAGCCTTTCCACTCTGGGCAGGGAAATCAGCAGAGTACAGAAGAGAGGTCTTCTTTCCGCAAAGTCAGGCTAGGGTCTGTCCAAACAATTTAAACAAATTAAAACAACAGAAAATGTACAAAAACTTCTCACCATTACGTTCACACAAAAATGAACCAATCTCACAACAGAGTTCTCTGGGAGCTTGTAGACTCCCTCCTGTCCCAGCCCCACACAACAAATCACACATCTGCTCGTCTCTGAATGTATCATCCGTATGAGCTGTTGGGACAGGAGACTCTCTCACTGTCCCATCTTCATGCTCATTGCCAAGTCTTCATCACCACACCTCACTATCAGTCTGGTACAAACAAAGAACTTTTCTCTAGCTAATGAGAAGTCCTGTGCCGCACCTGTAGTGGACTGAAAAATAAGACATGTAAACATTTTAAACGTGCAACGTACAAATTTGGGCCTAGTTACAGGCTAAGTTAACGCGAGATTCAAAATGGAAGTTGGGGAACTATAGCTAACATAAGTAAAGTATACATTTTCTTGTTAATATGAGTATTGCAGTTAGAATAAGCCTAAATATTGCTACTGGTGACTTGATTCTCTTAATAATAATCACCCACTACCTTTAATTAATATAAAGCATGCAAACTAATACAGTTGAACACTCATTGAGTATTTTTTGTATATATATGACATATAAAGAGGGAGCTCTCAATTACGCGGCTCCACCTACTTTGTATGGGACGCGGACCCATGCAAATGAGGAAACACTTTGCCTCCACATATTACAGATTTGGGTACATTAGCATCAGAGAAGGTAGCAGGTGCTTTGACTGTGTGCTTCAAAGAGGTGTTGCATTGTTAGTGCACCCACAGAGGGCACTATTTGAAAAGGAGCTGAGTAGGTCCAATGGAAGACAGCCCCTACATTCACTTCACCCTTTGCCAGGTGGATCTGTGCCCTCCTTTCAAATGCAAGTCAGTTTGGGTTGCCATCTTCACATGCGGACTGGCGCCTTCAAATAGCTGATCCACCTTTCACTAATATGCTGGCCCCAGGGCAGTTGCACCGTTGTGGCTGGACTGGGGGTCGTTCATTAACCCTAACAGGGCCCACTCTCCTGGTCGGATCCCAGTATACTCTGTTAACCTCTTAAGTGGCGTTTGGCCGACACCCGCACTCCCTCCCTAGTGTATCTGGCAGCCATTGTCTACTGCTGGGTAAGGTTTAAAAAGGACCCTCTGGTGCTTGAGCACTGAACTCATTACCATAGCCAATCAGCTTGTTTTACTTTCACTACTTTAGTGCTCGGGGCTATGTACCGGCCCCTGAGCAATGATTGAGTTGTGGAAGGTATCAATGGAAAGGGGAGACTCTCCACTTTCCAATGGTATGTCTACCCAGTGGATCCCCCCAGAGTTTATGGTGGTGATTATCCCCAATCTGCTCCTGAAGAGGGAGAAATTGCAACAAACACCAGGGCATTGGAATAAAAAAAACACAAGGGTGGGATCTGGCCACCATGGGCATGGCCATGCCCACCCCAAAAAGGGCCCAACCGTCTTTCTTCCCCCCAGGAGGGACGATTGTAGGTTTGCCCCAATGTGCCTCTCCCAGTGGAAGCAGAAAGCCCACTAGGCACACAGGATAGATACATATAAAAAAAAAATAAAACATAAAGTTGGCAGTTACCACCCAGGGGCATGGCCATGCCCCCACCCAAAACGAGTGAACAGTCTTTCTGCCCAATGGGGGCCAGATAGGACTTTTGCCCCAATCTGCCTCCCCGGGGGTGGGGCAGACAACCCTCTAGACACTAGGGATATATGTAAAAAAGATTTAAATATGGCACCAAAAGGATCGGGCAGCATCGAGCCATACCACGTCCCAGAAGGGGCAATAGTGTCTTTCTGCCCCCTGGGGGTTTGGCCAAAAAGATTGAGGTTGCCCTAAATATGCCCCCTGCTGGGGTATAAGCCCACTAGACAACAGGTATTTTGAATCTGGCCCCTTAGAAAGGGTGTTGTAGATAAAGGGGTTAGACCCATACGATCAGTGGGACCTGGGTAATAAGTCGGTATATAAGGAAGTGGTCCCTGACCAAACACCAAAAATTTCTTAGAAAAAATCACAATGTTTTGAAACAAATTAATTTCGCAGAAAAATCAGAGTGCAAGGTGTTTTTTATTTTCACCGCACTGCTGAAATCAATCAATGATCCAAAAACAATGAAAGTTATTATATACAGTATATACAAAATTAGATGCGCCCACACGGGAAAGGGGAAGGGGTGTGAGGAAAAGGGGTACACATTTCATGACAGTTAAAACATCACTAGTCAGAAAATCTCATGTGCACAAGTTATCATCACAAAAAATTATAGATCCCCATAAGAGGGGTCAAACAGTGTATAAATATCAAACAACGTTTCAAATTGAAGCTCCTAATTAGCTGTGTACATCAGGCTATCCTTTAGGAGTTCAGGGAGAGTAGAAGGAAGTCTACGTTTCGACCCAGGGAATGTAGGACAGTGGATCCTTACTAAACGGGTCTTCGTCAGGACGTGATGGGAGGGAAGGGTACAGTGGGGCTGGTCCTAGACAGAATAAAAGTGAAAACGATTTTAAAATTGGTCTCAGAAAGAGTCCAAAAATACTATATAACGGACAATCCCGTTATGCTCAAAAGAAACTTTAAATTATCAACTGAGTTTGGGTGAAGGAGGTTATACTGAGGATAGACCCAAGGTTGCATGAAATTACCTTGTTGAACGATCAACGGGCGGCTTGAAAAAACGTGGTCCTTTTCATTGTTGTGACATATTTAAAGCAGTTGCTCTCCGGATCTAAGGGATCATGAAAGGTAATAGAGGGTGCCAATTAAGCAATTGTATTCGCCACAAACTTAAATCATCACTTGTGAATGAAGAAATGAAAACGAGATATTTGTCAAAGAGCCTACCTCTAGATGAAGGCAAACAATCTTTAATATAGTTATCCTTAACTGCGGGGTAGCGTTAAAAGGTCCTGAGAGTCAGGTAATCACTTTATTTTATCTGAAAATAAAACGGAACAAAGACCGTAAAGAAGGAGAGTCAAAGGGTTACTCTCGCTAGCTGCTACAACAGCGGAAAAATGCATTTACAAAACCGCCTGACAGGTAACGACCTGTTTGAAAACTCACCCTTGAATGATTGATAGCGAAGCGGAGCGTGTAAATCAGCGTCCTACTCCGACGAGCCAGAACCAGGAAGTGCTGCCCTGGTAACACAGGGTATTTACCGAGCTCGTGAGAACAGACTCGCGTTACTATGGTGACATAGAACGCGGTGGAAGACAGACTTCCGAGTTAAATGACGTTCACTGCAACTGGATTGAAATTTTGCATTGCGGAAGGAAATTTAATAGATGTGACTCATTGCCACTGCAATCCCTTAGTAAATATTAAAGGACCTGATACCACTGTGTGCCAAAAGGACATCATAGGAAACGCCGATCTGCCAATTTAGCAAGCAGAACGCGGTGAAAGGCAAAATAGGTAGAATCCATATATTCGCAAGAAGAAGATTACTAAATCTGACTCAAGCCACTGCATTCCCTTAATAGATATTAAAGGACCTAATACTTGTGTGTACAAAGGAACCATCATGAGAAAGCTGATCTACCAATTCGCAAAGTGTACAGGGTGCAGATCGAGGGATATCTATCCTGACAGAACAACTGTTACATGGGCCAATAATCTGATCGTGCAGCCGGGTTTGTTCATAATTCAAAACACAACGCAGACCTGTCACAAAGGTGGTCTAGAGTGCAATCTGCAGATTACGGTGGATGGCGCGGACCTACCAGATTTTACACGGCGGTCAAAGCGCACATAGGCAAAAGGATTATCTTACAAAACAGTCTGGTCATTACATTATCCATCATTCATCTGAGACACGCACAAGGACCTACCAAACATGGTGGTCTAGAGCGCGATACGTTAGCAGGTTATACCATATTTACAAGGCGGTCAAGGCAAACGTAGGAACCCGGATTATCCAACAAAACAGCCTGGTTACTACATTGTCTATTAGTCATCTGAAACAAGCACAGGGACCTACCAAACATGGTGGTCTAGAGCGCAATACGTTAGCAGGTTATACCATTGAAAAAGCACTACTGCGTATGGACAGAAGGAGCAATTTGTTAAAATCACACGAGATCATCAGAGAAATCATAGAAGAACCAAATGCAAGGTGCAGCAGCAAAAAATTTAGCATGTCAAACGTTCTCAATGGAATAACATGTGGATTAAAAGGTCTGCGTGAACCTACCGCAAGGTGGTTTAGACGCACGATACAGTTTAGAGGTTGGCCATTTGGGCAAAACTGCTCTCAGATTCATTAAGCCCCCTACGGACAGAATCAAAGAAACGAATCCATTTAATCTCCCTGACGTTGAGGATGGGCTCTATACTGCCGCCTCTCGGGCCTAATCTAACCTGTTCAAGAATAGTCCACTTAAGGCATTCGGGAGGATGATTGAGGTCATTGCAATGATCTACTAGGGGAGCACCTTGGACCTTGCACCTTATGCGGCTGCAGTGTTGGAGAAAACGTACTTTGGCCCGTTGCTGTGTCTGTCCTATATATATCAAATCACTCGGGCATATTATGCAGTATATCACGTTGGTTGAGTTACAGTTTGTGTGTGATTTCAAAAGGACCTGTTGTTGTCCGTGGGAAAAGACTTTAGTTTGTAGTGTTGCTGGACAGGCTTTGCAAGTGCCACAGCGGTAGTGTCCCACAATGGGAGGTAGGTTCCACATAGATGTTATGGATGGTTCCTTCGGGGTCGTCAAGAATGAACATACCACATGGTCGCGGATATTCTTGGCCTTTTTGAAAGCATGAAGAGGTAACTGACGACAGTTTAAATCCTCTGAGACCAAGTTCCAATGATGGTTTTCTTTATTGCATTACTTTTTGTTGAAAAAGTAGTTACGCAAATGAGACGTTCCTCATTATTGCTCTGTTTTGACTCAGGTTGTAGTCACCCTAGGGGACTCCGAGACAATTTGCCCTTCGGCCCTTCGACCAATTCTTACGGATTCGCCGTAATTGCAGCAGAAAAGAGGACTACATGGAACAATCCACCATATTGATGGATCGTTTACTTGAACGTGGATACCCGAGACGTTTGGTGAAGAAAGCCAAAAAGAGAGCATGGTACAATCCGAGGGAAGTCCTACTACAACCTGAGTTCTTGACGACCCCGAAGGAACCATCCATAACATCTATGTGGAACCTACCTCCCATTGTGGGACACTACCGCTGTGGCACTTGCAAAGCCTGTCCAGCAACACTACAAACTAAAGTCTTTTCCCACGGACAACAACAGGTCCTTTTGAAATCACACACAAACTGTAACTCAACCAACGTGATATACTGCATAATATGCCCGTGTGATTTGATATATATAGGACAGACAGAGCAACGGGCCAAAGTACGTTTTCTCCAACACTGCAGCCGCATAAGGTGCAAGGTCCAAGGTGCTCCCCTAGTAGATCATTGCAATGACCTCAATCATCCTCCCGAATGCCTTAAGTGGACTATTCTTGAAAGGGTTAGATTAGGCCCGAGAGGCGGCAGTATAGAGCCCATCCTCAACGTCAGGGAGATTAAATGGATTTGTTTCTTTGATTCTGTCCGTAGGGGGCTTAATGAATCTGAGAGCAGTTTTGCCCAAATGGCCAACCTCTAAACTGTATCGTGCGTCTAAACCACCTTGCGGTAGGTTCACGCAGACCTTTTAATCCACATGTTATTCCATTGAGAACGTTTGACATGCTAAATTTTTTGCTGCTGCACCTTGCATTTGGTTCTTCTATGATTTCTCTGATGATCTCGTGTGATTTTAACAAATTGCTCCTTCTGTCCATACGCAGTAGTGCTTTTTCAATGGTATAACCTGCTAACGTATTGCGCTCTAGACCACCATGTTTAGTAGGTCCCTGTGCTTGTTTCAGATGACTAATAGACAATGTAGTAACCAGGCTGTTTTGTTGGATAATCCGGGTTCCTACGTTTGCCTTGACCGCCTTGTAAATATGGTATAACCTGCTAACGTATCGCGCTCTAGACCACCATGTTTGGTAGGTCCTTGTGCGTGTCTCAGATGAATGATGGATAATGTAATGACCAGACTGTTTTGTAAGATAATCCTTTTGCCTATGTGCGCTTTGACCGCCGTGTAAAATCTGGTAGGTCCGCGCCATCCACCGTAATCTGCAGATTGCACTCTAGACCACCTTTGTGACAGGTCTGCGTTGTGTTTTGAATTATGAACAAACCCGGCAGCACGATCAGATTATTGGCCCATGTAACAGTTGTTCTGTCAGGATAGATATCCCTCGATCTGCACCCTGTACACTTTGCGAATTGGTAGATCAGCTTTCTCATGATGGTTCCTTTGTACACACAAGTATTAGGTCCTTTAATATCTATTAAGGGAATGCAGTGGCTTGAGTCAGATTTAGTAATCTTCTTCTTGCGAACGTATGGATTCTACCTATTTTGCCTTTCACCGCGTTCTGCTTGCTAAATTGGCAGATCGGCGTTTCCTATGATGTCCTTTTGGCACACAGTGGTATCAGGTCCTTTAATATTTACTAAGGGATTGCAGTGGCAATGAGTCACATCTATTAAATTTCCTTCCGCAATGCAAAATTTCAATCCAGTTGCAGTGAACGTCATTTAACTCGGAAGTATGTCTTCCACCGCGTTCTATGTCACCATAGTAACGCGAGTCTGTTCTCACGAGCTCGGTAAATACCCTGTGTTACCAGGGCAGCACTTCCTGGTTCTGGCTCGTCGGAGTAGGACGCTGATTTACACGCTCCGCTTCGCTATCAATCATTCAAGGGTGAGTTTTCAAACAGGTCGTTACCTGTCGGGCGGTTTTGTAAATGCATTTTTCCGCTGTTGTAGCAGCTAGCGAGAGTAACCCTTTGACTCTCCTTCTTTACGGTCTTTGTTCCGTTTTATTTTCAGATAAAATAAATTGATTACCTGACTCTCAGGACCTTTTAACGCTACCCCGCAATTAAGGATAACTATATTAAAGATTGTTTGCCTTCATCTAGAGGTAGGCTCTTTGACAAATATCTCGTTTTCATTTCTTCATTCACAAGTGATGGTTTAAGTTTGTGGCGAATACAATTGCTTAATTGGCGCCCTCTATTACCTTTCATGATCCCTTAGATCCGGAGAGCAACTGCTTTAAATATGTCACAACAATGAAAAGGACCACGTTTTTTCAAGCCGCCCGTTGATCGTTCAACAAGGTAATTTCATGCAACCTTGGGTCTATCCTCAGTATAACCTCCTTCACCCAAACTCAGTTGATAATTTAAAGTTTCTTTTGAGCATAACGGGATTGTCCGTTATATAGTATTTTTGGACTCTTTCTGAGACCAATTTTAAAATCGTTTTCACTTTTATTCTGTCTAGGACCAGCCCCACTGTACCCTTCCCTCCCATCACGTCCTGACGAAGACCCGTTTAGTAAGGATCCACTGTCCTACATTCCCTGGGTCGAAACGTAGACTTCCTTCTACTCTCCCTGAACTCCTAAAGGATAGCCTGATGTACACAGCTAATTAGGAGCTTCAATTTGAAACGTTGTTTGATATTTATACTCTGTTTGACCCCTCTTATGGGGATCTATAATTTTTTGTGATGATAACTTGTGCACATGAGATTTTCTGACTAGTGATGTTTTAACTGTCATGAAATGTGTACCCCTTTTCCTCACACCCCTTCCCCTTTCCCGTGTGGGCGCATCTAATTTTGTATATACTGTATATAATAACTTTCATTGTTTTTGGATCATTGATTGATTGCAGCAGTGCGGTGAAAATAAAAAACACCTTGCACTCTGATTTTTCTGCGAAATTAATTTGTTTCAAAACATTGTGATTTTTTCTAAGACATTTTTGGTGTTTGGTCAGGGACCACTTCCTTATATACCCCCTTAGAAAGCGGTGTGGGCATTGCACTTTGGCATTGGCGATACCCCACCTCAAAAGGATAAACCAGTCATTGCTACCCCAGGGGCATGCAGGGAGTTTGCTCGCCATTTGCCCTCGAGGGGCATACAGCTCACTAGACACCAGGAATTTCCAAAATGGCACCAAAACAAACAAAAGGGTAGGGTGATGTACCCTGGCATCAAGCCATACCCCCACTGCACAAGGGGAAACAGTGACTTTCTGCCCTCCTGGGGGCAGATAGGAAGTTTGTCCCAATTTTGGAAGTTACCCCAAATCTGTCCCTGGCGGTAAAGAAAGCCCACTAGACAAAAGGGGTTTTGAATTTGGGCCAAAAGAAAGGGGTTCCAGTGTTGCACTCCGACATTGGGCCATACTGCCACCCTAAAAGAGGCAAACCAGTATTTTTAGCTTCCCGAGGGGCAGATAGGTACTTTGCTCCAGTTCACCTCCCAGAGGGGTAAAAGCACACTGGATGGCAGGAATATTTTTTTACATAAAATAATGGGTTGGGTCAGGCCTTCACCCCTAAAGCCTCAGCAGTCTTTCCCAATGGCAAGCAAGAGGACATTTGATTCTTTTGGGTGTTGTTTTTACATGTGGCCCTAGAGAGGGGGCAAAATCACAATATTGCACGTCTTGCCATGCTGAATATGTACACTTTTTGGGCTTGGATTGGCAGCCACCTGGAGAAACCTACCAGACTCAAGCGTTTCTGAAAACTATACATTGAGTGGAGTGCAGGGTGATATGCCTTAAGTGAATCCAATGACGTTCTCTTACCCGCAATGCATTGCATACCTCAAACTCTGTCAAAAATCACACTTTTTTGTGCATACCCTTCTTGTACTGGTGGGCCTAGTATCCACGGCTGGAAAAGACCTTAAATGGAATGTGGAGGCATCAGCATTTCTTGTCATAAAACGACCTTAGTTTGCAATGGTGCATGATGCGGTAACTGGGCCATAGCTCAGGTTACCACCTACGGAAACCTACCAAACCCAGAAATTTCTGAAACTAGACACTAGGAGGAGTTCAGGGAAATGTGTCTTCGCATGAATCCCACAAAAATGTTCTTACTTCTTTCTACAGATGTCTACGGTTTGTAGGTTTCCATAAGTTGGTGGCCGAGCACGGCTCTGAAAACTGCAGCTACACCTATTGCTGATCTCTCCACCCACAATTTGTGCAGGAATCAGATAATTTCCCTATACCCTCATGTCCTTGCTCTTGGGAATACAGGCACTCAGTATTTTTTTTGTTTCTAGTAATACACAGCGCCGCGAGAGAGTGACTCCAGTCAGTATCCAAACACCAGGGCAGGGCCCTGTCCTCGGTGTTAGCCAGACTCATTCAACACTGCGCTTCTCACAATTCATATTAAATCAGACTCTGCTGCTAACAATATGCAGAGGGGCCACTTCTGACAGAAACAAGTACATCAACGCCCAGAGGTTAATGACCTTCCATGGACGTAGATTTACTCATTTTGGAGTTTCACAAACGTTTCACAGGTGAGATCTTTAAAACTTCAACAGTTGCAGGTTTCCACATTTAAGCCTGGAAAATGTTGTAATTTAGCAATTGTAACAATGAAAAATGTCTTCTATGTGTTCGACCGTGCATAGTGCACAATGGCACATGCCATCGCCTCCAAGCAATGGCTTTTTTTGTAAATTCTATCTACTTTTTTTCTTTTATGAAACCCCTTCCCTTCGCCCCTTCCAGGCTGTGGCTACACACAAACACTCATAGTGCATTCCTTCTCTGTAACACTCACATCCATGGCCTTACATTTCCTCACATGGAAAGTTTTGGATGAGTGAATCTGTTCAAGAGTGCAAAACCAAGTGCAGGAACTAGAAAAGAATTAGGAAAAAACTGTTGTTCCCCGCAGTTGCTGCATTAAAGCAGTGCATACCTGGAAGTCGAATGTGTTATTCCCACAGTGGCGCTCAGTGAGAGCCACACACACAACACCATATTTTCCAATTGAACGCCTGCCCATCATATCTATTCAATTGAGCTTTCTTGTGGAATTGCTTTGAGCGAGGTTTAATGTTATGTTATTTATTTTATATTTATTTGGCACATTTTCACCATATACGAGTGCACCTACGTATGAATTCGTCAATGTTATAGGTTGTTTGACATCACAACATGGCAAGTCATCAATATGCAAAATAGTTCTTATGCCTAAGAATTCTGTAAACTTTATAGAACTCTGAAGCTAAAGCCTGGATAACAATCCATAGTTATTTATAAACAGAGCCAGAACTGAGAAAAGGGTATCCCCTCTTTATGCTCCGAAGAGCTGCAGCCCCTGCAAACGCTGCCATATTCATAGGCAGGGTCACGGTGCACAGCAGGGGTTAACCAGTCCGCCATGGAAGACAGAAACAAGAGACCGGAAGTGAATTGATACATCCTGTGTGAGCGCGCAGGGCCTTGTCAGCTGCCCAGACAGTGAACATTACCCAGGGGCTTTCAGCCAGGCCTGGCAATTGACATGTGCTGGATGTCACCTTTATTATTTCTGACAGCTGTGACAGCCATGGGAGCCATACGAATCCCTTATTAGGAAGAAGAGGGGGAGTCTGGGAGCCCCGTTGGCGCACAACAGCTAACCGGGCGGCCTTAAGTGATCCCCGGTCGCCATGCTGGAGTCATGCGGGCAGTGTGCTGCAGTGCCCGGGCTCCCCTTCCTGCTTCGGAGCCCTCAGAAGCATCTCAGACTGAGATCTGCTGGTGGGGACGCGCCACTCTAAAGGTGATGAATCAAAGGCCCTTATACAGACCCATCCTGGAAAAAAGGAATGTTGCTACAAAACGCATGGTTTAAATGCTGCATTAATCCATTTCACAACCATGACAACGTATTTCATTGGAGATGCATCTATCTGAGGGTGGGTAGCATCTACTGAGTTCGTCATACCCCTGAGGATGTTCTGAAACACATTTAAGGGTGGGTAGCATCTATTGAGCGCATCATACTTCTAAGGATGCTCTGAAGAGCGTTTGAGGGTGGGTAGGATCTATTGAGCGCGTCATACCCCTAAGGATGCTCTGAAGCGCATTTAAGGATGGGTAGCATCTATTGAGCGCATCATACTTCTAAGGATGATCTGATGCACGTTTGAGGGTGGGTAGGATCTATTGAGCGCATCATACCCCTAAGGATGCTCTGAAGCGCATTTAAGGATGGGTAGCATCTATTGAGCGCATCATACTTCTAAGGATGCTCTGAAGCGCATTTAAGGATGGGTAGCATCTATTGAGCGCGTCATACCCCTGAGGATGCGCTGAAGCACATTTGAGGGTGGGTAGCATCTATTGAGCGCATCATACTTCTAAGGATGCTCTGAAGCACATCTGAGGGTGGGTAGGATCTATTGAGCGCGTCATACTCTTAAGGAGGCCCTGAAGCTCATTGGCGGGTGGATAGCACCTATTGAGCGCGTCACACTTCTAAGGATGCTCTGAAGCGCATCTGAGGGTGGGTAGCATCTACTGAGTTCGTCATACCCCTAAGGATGCTCTGAAGCGCATTTGAGGATGGTTAGCATCTATTGAGCGCGTCCTACCCCTAAGGATGCTCTGACTATCATTTGAGGGTGGGTAGCATCTACTGAGTTCGTCATACCCCTAAGGATGCTCTGACTATCATTTGAGGGTGGGTAGCATCTATTGAGCGCGTCATACCCCTAAGGATGCTCTGAAGCACATTTGCAGATTTTTAGCAGGCTACTCTGGGAGTCCTGAGGTTGGAAGAGAATGTGTATATTAGTGGGCAAAATTGTTAAAAGCAGCCCCCACTGCAGCCAGGAGGGAGGAAGCAAGCCTCACCTGCAGCTGACTGGGGAGTGGGGAAAAGCCAGAGTGGGGAATGGCAAATCCGTCCCTCGTGTAAACTAAACTGCTTCAGAGGTGAGGTTCACTCATATCAAGGAAGCCCTGATTTCCCATATCTGTGACACCCACTAAGGCATATACATTCAATTCCCAGCACCCTACTTCTTCAACAGAGTTGTTAGATATCTGTTTCATACTTCATGCTAAGCAATATGATATGCATGAGTCCATGTTGAGAGAGCGCAATTTGAATAAAACGTATATCCAAGCCATATTTAGAAGCATATAGCATAAACGTAGGAATGAAATGTATATCGTAACGTGAAGTGGACGCTTATAGCATAAAGTTAACAGATGTAACAAAAGTAATATAGGAAATGTA
This sequence comes from Lissotriton vulgaris, assembly GCF_964263255.1. Lineage (NCBI taxonomy): Eukaryota > Metazoa > Chordata > Amphibia > Caudata > Salamandridae > Lissotriton > Lissotriton vulgaris. The sequence goes on along the minus strand of NC_141691.1, from coordinate 2,004,107,614 downwards.
ACTGTATTTACTCTTGAACATGCATTAGATTTAGAAGGCCGTATGCATGATGGGCTAATGTAGAAATGTAGAAATGCTTACGAAATGTAGAACGTGCAAAGTAGAATTCATGTACGTGTGTCACTTTCAATGAAGAAACGGCGTGAAATATAACGTGGAGAAATGTGCAGAGAACATATATATCGATGTAACAAATGAGAATATAAAAGTTATACTCTACGTAGTTTATATTCTATGTAAAATGTATTCAAGTATAATCAAGACTTTGCTAAATGCGATTGTATATAAATGTGTGTTAAAGGTTATACTGTGTAGAAGAAGTTTGTAGGAATGTTAGAAGAGTTTAGGTCATTTGTGATTATAACCTGACTGACCAAGGGTTCGCAGGAGCGTAGTCCGATGTATGTAATTTAGTGGGCTCACAGGAGTCATGAATAGCTTGATGTGAACGTGAGAGCCAAGGAGTCTAGCTCTCGTTAGATTTAAGGTGACAATGCCGGACGGAGTTTATGGCCTAAACGTGAGAGGAGACACTTGGAATTTGAGTCTTGTTTTGAAATGACCATTCACAGGACCTAGAAGGGTTACATACATAAGTCGTAAAGTTTAAAGTTCTGTTGAGGTTATAGACTTTTGATCTGAAAGTGTCAAATGAAGTCACCAACAAGAAGACGAAGATGGCGTCTAAAGAAGAAGGGTCAACTTAACGGACGACGCGAAGAGACGAAGCAATGAAAAAGCCAGAAAATGACCTCACGGGGAAAGTCCGTGGTGGGCGTCGAAGGGGCGTTCCACCCACACTGTGATTGTGTATTTTAGGGACAGCACCCCGGGGAGAAGATAGCGATTAGAGGGAACAGCTCAGAGAGAAGGGCGAAGAGCAGATGGCATGAGCAGATGTCCAGAGAGAGAGATCAGAGCACAAGAGAGCAGTAGGCCGAGGACCCTTAGAGAGCGGATGGGTAGGCAGAGAGGGTACTGCTTCTTAAACTTAAGTTACCTTTAGAGGCTAAGAGAGTTTGAACTTCTTTGGGAGTCAAACTGCTGACACCTTTTTAGGAAAGGAACTTGCGAAGTAGGGATGTCACTTAGTATAGAGTAGGGACAGATCTAACTTGATTATTTTTCTCTTTCTGTAGATGACGCAAAGAGACCACATTGAGTCGATGCTTTAATCGAGAGAATTGGAGTCGATGTTAATTGTATTCTTTTGTACATTGATTGAGATTTATCCCGAGAGGATTGTATATGCATTTTAACTTTGATTTTATATAAAACTTTTAAACTTTATCAGTTGTAAGTGGTTCTTCAGAGTGGCGTCAGTTTATGGGGTTTATCTAACCTATGCGGGGTTTGTCTTTCACTCAATGACAGATAAAAATCGATCCAAAATTGTCGAATGAGATAAGATATCAAATTGATCATAAAAGATATTAAAATCTCATTCCCCGCAGTTGGTAGCAGAGAAAGATGGTTTTCTTCTTGAGGAAGACAACCTAGGTCAGGTTTAGTTTACACCAAGGTCCCTAGTCATCGACGACCAGAAGAAGAATCCCAGCCGAAGACGGTGCTGACGGTGCCTCGAGAGAAAAGCAGCAGAGTCGGTCGAGAGTGAGTATAAGGGTCATGCGTTGTAAGATTGCGGTGTTTTATGTTGTTCCTGTGTTGTAATGTCAAGCGGAGTTGAATGCCTGTAGTGTGATTGAGGGAAGGTTGTGAGCGCGCGCAACCGGATGAAATCTTAAGCTCCAGGGAAGGACTTAAGTGGTTCGGGTGTATCGAACACCCAGAGTAATTTGTCTACCATTGAAAGGGGGTCATGAGGTACCATTGATCGCCCGACAGACCGATGATAGGGGGAGCGTAAGAGTGAGTGTATGAGTAACGGACGCTGGTCGTACGTTTACTGTGTGTAAGTAACCTATCAGTTGAGGCAAGCGTCCGACCGTCAGAGGGAAGACGTTTTGCCAGTTGAGGTAGCAATTACAGTTAGACTGTGGCCGTACAGTCAGAGAAAAGTGATCGCTTGGACGGAAGTAGTCATTTTTCGGTGTATGAATGAAACGCATGCAAGACCGCGAGAAGAGTTGAGAAAGGAGGGGAACTGCTGCAGAGGGGACGAGTGACGTCAGCGTAGAGCCGCGCTGACATTGGTCGGTTGGCGTAGAGCCGCATTGGGATAAGCTGATTAGCGAGAGTCACACAGGGATTGGTGGTTGTCATCAGGACGTAAACAAGGAAGAGAATTAATAAGAGAAAATCGTAGATTAAAAATGAAGTGTTTTAAGAGTTTAAGAACAATCTTTAGGAGGAATAGAAGAAATTTATATGCCGGAGAAGAAGCTCCACCAGAAGGCACGCCAGCTTATCATATGGCAGTAAATGTAGGCTTACACTCGATACTATGGATCTCTGAGTGGAATAGGCTAACGGAAGGGGATAAGGAACTGACGTTTCCGAGATTCGGAACGTTTAAACTAGACGTATTGAACCAACTGAAAGCGGTAATGCTTGCAACAAGACCTCTACCAAGGCCAACACAGTTCGAAGCCCTTAGCGCATGGTTTAGAGCAGCACACGAAAAGAGCGTAAAGAGGCGCCAAGAAAGAGTGAGACGATCAGTAAAGGCAGTACAGGATGCCAAATGGGATGAGGAAGCTAAGAAGTGGAGAGTGCAAAAGATAGAAGCGGACAAACTGTTCACAATGATAGAAGCCACGGGAGAAAAGAAACCTCTAGAGGAAGATGAGGAAAGCGAGACGGAGGAGGATCTGATAGAGAGGCTATTAACAGATAGACCACCTCCGTACAACAGCGAAACCGCAAGTCCCATATTACAGCAAGGGGACGGAGCTAGGTGGGGGGAATATAAATCGATCCCAGTAACGGAGTGGGACTCCAACAAGAGTGAAGAAATACCCCAATCTAGTTCCGAACAGAGAGTAGTGGGAAGATTTGTGGTCCAGAAGGTGCCAGAGACGCAATGTGCAAGGTCGTACCAAATGCCAGACGCTTTACAAGTACCCGTTACCATAGGCCCTATTGTGTCAATCTACAACCCAGAAGGGGTCCAGCAGGAGGAACAGGCACGGTGGGACAGGGAAAGGGCAGAAGTGGAGAATAGGAATGCCATGATAAATCCTCAAAGGCAGATACTAGCACCAATGAGTCGGAGTACCCCATTAGATTCCGCAACGGGTCCCAGGATAGAACAGGGAGGTCAAAGAGGGCCAATGGATTTAAGGGGACCTAAACCGAAATCCTATAAGGAATTAAGGGAATACCTGAAGGAATGGGATACTGCCGAAGAGGCTCGAAATAAAAGCTTAGAAACAGGAGCAGAGTGGAGAGACCAGGATAACAGGATTCTCTCTCATTGTGGAGCTGGCGAAAGCAGCCAAGAGTGGGAGAGAGGGAGTCAAGAAAGCAGAGGAGATACTTGCCCTACTATTAGCGGCAATAGGCAAATGTGCGACGACAGGAGTGCAGGGTGTGGCGAAGTGCCTCGCGTCACCTTTAGTGAGGGAGAACGAAGGACGCAGGAGTACCGAAATACTTTTAGGTGCACTCACCATACCCCAGATGAGAATGTGCGACATTGGAATCACGGAAACATGGAGAGTCGCGAAGGGTCTCGCCATGCATCCGGTGATCATGGGCGAAGTCATGAGAATATAGGGAGTCGCGAAACGTCTCGCCATACTTCTGGTGATCAAGAACGAGATCACGGGAACATGGAAGACCGGCGAGGACCTTTCATTTTGTTGAGCGACACCAGACAGCAAGCAAGTTACAGTGGTTTAGAACAGAACGGTGGATCCTATCTCGTATCTGGAGAAACCGAGCCGAAAAGACGGAATGTAGGGATGGGGGATGGAGCATTGTTCCACCACACCCCACGGGAAGATGGAAAGGCTTGGGATCTAGAGAGGTGGGAACAAAGAGATGGAAGGAAGACTCCTCATAACTCACCTGTGCTTAGGCGTAGGGCGCATAGTGGAGGTGAGAGAGATGTAAGAGAACAACCTAGGACTGACGTACTGAGAGCGGAGATAAAAGCGAGACGGATTGATGTGATGAGTTTAAAATCAGACTTGGATGAAATAATTGATGGCACAGTGGCAATAGAGAGGTTAGAGCTGTACGCACCAGATGAGATACTGTTTTTATCTAAAGATGTTACTCGAAAAGCAAGAGCAGCTCATGAGAAGTTATCTGAATTGGCAGAAAGGTATATGATAGACATATCACGGACTAAAGCTTTACAGCCAAACCATAGGCTGAATTGCACGGATCAAGATCTAGATGAGCGTAGAACGATCGGGCTAAGAGTACACATAAGGGAATTAGTAATGTGTATTAGGATATGGAGAGATCTGGATAGATGGGAGGAAAGATGGTCCAAGAAGGGATCAGTCAGAAGAAGTGCACTAGTGAAGTCCCAGGATACAGACCTAATGCGAATGGAAGCTTTCCCTTTACGAGAAATCGCGAACGGAAACTACGTTCACGTACCCTGGAGTAGGGGGGATTTAGCGGCATTCACTAATTCCTTCCCAAAACTTAGAGAAAATCCCGTAGAGTGGTACAAGCAGGTAGAGAGGTTCGTGAAGATCTCTAAGGTACTGTGGATCGATTTGAACACATTGTTCGATATCGTAGTACCCGGAGATTTGTGGACGGCATGCAAACTTAGTATTGAATGGCCTACTTGTGAGCCTCCGAGAGATACTCGGACGAATGGTCCATCAGTTAGAGTCATGGAAAAATACGAGAGAGTAATAACATGGCTAAAAGAGAAAGTGCCGGTCCAAGACATAGACTGGGTTAAGATAGATCGAACGACTCAGGAGCCTAAAGAGACAGTTCACGAGTTCTATGAGAGGTTACTGAAAGCATTCAAGCAGTACAGTGGATTAGACGTAATGGATCCTAAGGACATAGGACAGTTTGTGTCAAAGTTCGTATTGGGATTAAGACCAGACATAAGCCTAATGATTCAACAGCATTTGATTTGTTGGCAAAACAAACCGTTAGATGAGATTCTGAGGTATGCAAGGTACTGTAGCGATGAGATAGATTCTAAGGCAAAGAAACTCAAGGAAAAGTTAATGCTGGTACAAATGCAAGCAGCTGGAAAGGGTGGACAGCGGCAGCAGGGAACAGGAACGCAAGCAAAGAAACAGAATAATCAGAGCAGAGATGAGGAGGAAAGACCGAGACCGAGAATGGATATTGCGACACTGAAAAAGACAACGAGGTGCCATCAGTGTAACGAGGTGGGACATTGGCGACGCGAATGTCCTTACAATGTTGAGACAGGGGAATTAGAACAAGAGGAGGAAGAGGTACAGAACAACGTGGTTAAGGGAGCAACAGTCCCGAAGGGAAAGTTTATCAAAGGGGGGACTCAGACTCCTCGAGCCCCGTTTCCTCAACCACCTCGCATTACAAATGGAGGGAAAACCTATAGACAAATGCCATTGTTGGTAGGAGGAGAAGAATGCTACTACGTTGATCCTCTTACAGGGCAACAAGTGAATAGGGAGGAAGACTGTACTCTAGGAGCGGCCCTGGAAGTAGATCAGAGAGGACCATACGTAGAGGCTGAGGTGGCTGGATGTCCTACAACCTATTTGGTGGATACGGGGGCCACTCGATCCACGTTGAGATCAGCGGTAGTCCCAGGTCTGCCAATATCGGGAGAAATGATTCAGGTGGTAGGAGTCGCAAACAAGAGGATGACGAATCCTCTGACCGAACCAGTGTCAGTAAAGATAGGGAATTACAGTGACGAACATCAGTTTGTGATCTGTGATTCTAGCCCTGTGTGTTTGCTAGGAAGAGATCTGTTGTGTAAACTGAACTGCACAATACATTGCACACCTGAAGGAGTCGAAGTGCAGACCAACGACGAGGATGCCGATTTTAAAGTTGTAAACTCGCAGGAATGTGTGGAACTATATCCTACCTTAACAGTGGAGGAGCTTCCACAGGATTTGAGGGAGAAAGTGTCAGCTGAGGTGTGGGATTTTACTGGAGAGGAAATAGGACTGATCAAAGGGGTAGAACCAGTAAAGATCTTGGTAAGACTCAATGCCGAATATCCAAGAACACCACAGTATAAGTTGACACCGGAGACGATTGCAGGAATAAAGCCTGTGATCGAATCCATGATTAAACAAGGAATACTGAAGGAGATCGTGGGTAGTCCATGTAACTCCCCGATTATGGGTTTGCAGAAGCCTAGTGGAAAATACAGAATAGTGCAGGACCTTCGAAAGATTAATAATATTGTTGTCTCATGTTGTCCAGTGGTACCGAATCCATCAGTGATATTATTTCAGATACCGTTCCAAGCTGAATGGTTTACCGTGATAGACTTGTGCCAGGCTTTCTTTTCGATTCCGTTAGATGAAGAGAGTCAGTATCTTTTCGCTTTTAAGCTGGAAGATCACGTTTTAACATGGTGTCGTATCCCTCAGGGGTATACAGAAAGCCCATCGATTTTTAACCAGCTATTAAAAAGAAATCTTGAAAGTCTAATACTGCCCAAGAATTCAGTTCTGGTCCAGTACATAGATGACCTCCTAGTTGCGTCAGAAACTGAGGAAGCTTGCAGAGTAGACACCATAACCTTGTTAAATCACTTGGCCGAGAACGGACACAAGGTGTCTCCAAGTAAATTGCAATATTGTAAGACTGAAGTGCAATACTTGGGCCATAGGATTGAAAAGGGAAAGCGGAAGGTGTCTCCAGACAGAATAGAGGCGATTATGAAGATGAACGCGCCTACAACACAAAGAGAAGTCAGGATGTTTCTAGGCATGGTCGGTTATTGTCGACAGTGGATAGCCAACTTTTCACTGAAGGCAAAACCTTTATTACAACTGACGCACAAAGGAGTGAGTGGTCCGGTACCATGGGACAAAGATTGTTTGATGGCGTTTTTGCAGCTGAGGGAGGACTTATGTCGCGCCCCGGCTTTGGGAATGCCTGATTACACAAAACCATTTTTGCTTTACTGCTGCGAAAGAGAGGGTTGCGCTTTAGCAGTTTTGGCCCAGATACATGGAGATGCACGCAGGCCAGTGGCGTATTTTTCGGCTACATTAGATCCAGTAGCCGCAGCGTTGCCCGGATGTCTCAAATCCGTAGCTGCAACGGGTGTCAGCATTGAAAGATGTGAAAGCGTGGTAATGGGACATCAGTTAGTGGTGTACGTGCCGCATTCTGTGGAATTGTTAATGACCAGGACGAAGACTCAGCATCTGACGAATAGCAGGCTCACACGCTACGAGCAAGTCATACTGGCTGCCGAGAATGTGACCCTAAAAAGATGCTCCGTCTTGAATCCTGCAACCTTGATGCCACTTCCAAATGAGGTGGATGATGAAATTTGTACAGATCATGACTGCCTTGATGTGACTGAACTATGCACCAAACCAAGACCCGATATTGTAGATGAGCCATTGACTGACCCCGATGAAATTTTCTTTGTTGATGGTTCATGTGTAAGAGACGATATGGGTCAGCTGAGAGCAGCGTATGCAGTTTGCACGATTACCAGAGTTATAGAAGCCGCTTGCCTGGAAGGAGTACACTCCGCTCAGGTAGCTGAAATTGTTGCTTTGACGCGTGCTTGTTTAGCAGGCGACAAACTTCGAGTCACTATATACACCGATAGCCAGTATGGTTTCGGGGTAGTTCATGATTACGGGCAGTTATGGTCTCAAAGAGGTTACATGACCTCCTCGGGTTCTCCCATTAGGAATGGAGAATTTGTGAGACTCTTGTTAGAGGCATTGCAAGGCCCGAAAGCCATTGCAGTTGTCAAATGTGCTGCGCATACAAAAAATGTAGACTTTGTGTCACAAGGCAACCGCTATGCGGATGAAGTAGCGCGTTACTGCGCAGAACAGGGATATTCTCACACTGATGTAAAAGTGGGGGGAATCCAAGAAAGAACGGAATTGACTATGTTGTTAGATACTGTAGATACGTGGGATGAGCTAAGGAGTGTTCAGGAAAATGCACCAGATGATGAGAAAAAGAGCTGGGAAACAGCGGGTTGTACTAGAAGTGAGATGAACTTTTGGATCTCTGCCAATGGGAGGGCAGTTTTACCAAATGAACTTGTTAGTCCAATGGCAAGGAAATTACATGGATCAGCACACATAGGTAGAGATGCTATGGTGAGAGTATTCAGACAAACGTGGTTCAATCCAAAGTTTAGGGTAGCGGCAGAAGCAGTGTGTCAGCGATGTGCGATCTGTCAGCAACTAAACGTGGGAAAGAGAACACCAGTTACATTGAGTCACATTGGGAGGTCTGGGGGGCCTTTCAATAGAATGCAGCTTGACTTCATAGAAATGCCTAAATGCAATAGACTCAGATACGTTTTAGTGATTGTCTGCATATTTTCTAGATGGGTTGAAGCTTACCCTACACGTAGGTGCGATACACTTACAGTAGCAAAATTGTTACTTAGAGAGTTAATACCGAGGTTTGGGGTGCCATCCTCTTTGGAATCGGACAGAGGAACTCATTTTAACAGCGAAATAGTGAAGATGCTATGTTCAGCCTTGGGTATCGATCAGAAACTACATTGCAGCTATCGACCAGAAGCTTCAGGGATTGTAGAGCAAATCAACAGTACAATCAAGTCCAGACTTGCCAAAGTTTGTTCATCAACGTCCCTGAGTTGGCCAGACGCACTTCCAGTGGTTCTTATGAGCATACGTAGCACACCAGATAGAAAAACAGGTCTCTCTCCACATGAAGTGCTAATGGGGAGAGCTATGAGATTGCCATCGGTTCCGACTGCAGCGCTAGTGAACATCACAGACGATTTGATCTTGGACTACTGCAAGGGACTATCTGATGCCATTAATTCTGTGTCCCTCCAGGTCCAGGCTGCAGAGGTTCCATCAGCACAAGATTTGTGCCATGACCTGAGTCCGGGGGACTGGGTTTTGGTGAAAAAACACGTCAGGAAGAACTGCTTAGACGTGCGCTGGAGAGGACCGTTTCAAGTTATACTTGTGACGAATACTGCAATAAAGTGTGGAGGTTTGCCCAACTGGATACATGCCTCACACACCCGAAGAGTGCCAACACCTCTAGAAGAAACAGCTCCTCTCTCGGATGAGAATCCGACGGAAAGCGGAGAAGCCATAGAGGGGGAAAGCCAAACTGTGGAGGTGATCGAAGAAGCTGAGGTTGTGACGGAAAAAGTCGACGAAGGTCAGGACACTAGTGGGACCGAAGTCGCCTCAGGAGAAGAAAGTAACTGGGAGATCGAATCAGATACGGAACAAGCGGAGAGTGACCAAGAGATAAGTCCAAGAACAAGGAGCAGGAGGACAAGGAGTGACGAAGCTAGTTGGCCGGAGAGAAGGAGAAGGCTAAGCTTAAAGGCACAACAGGAAAGAACTCTTGTCCCGATCACTGAAGAATCGGATCAGGAAGAGGAAACGACAGACTCAGGAACTGAGAGTCCAAGAAGATCGAGGAGGGTACGTGTGCCCTGCAGAAGGTACGCCACCCCGGAGTGGACTTATCTAGCAGATGTCTTGGGGACAAAAATCTGGGAGAGTGAAGAACGTGAAAGTAATCGATCTCGATCCATTTGTGGCAGTGGAGATATGGATATTGACTCCTGGACTCGAGACTGAGGGGTTACTGACTTTCACACTTCCCATACCCCCATACTTGAGTCAGATTAAAGATTTAGTACTAAACAGATTACAATTTCCAACATTTGGTCATCAAATTCCAGAGGAAGAAGAAAAAGTCATTCGTTTTGAATTATTGGAACTTGTTGCGAAAGCTGCAGGTACGAGAATAATTGTTGATGCATAAAGACTTTTGTATATAAGCTATAAAGAAGAAGATAACCTAGCGCCGAGTGGAAAGAAGAATAAAATTAGGGATTACATTTAGAGGACGGAGAAGGGTTAGGGTTGTCTGTTGCTAAAAAGGAAAAGACATTGGTTGCGGAAAAGAGACATTTGTTGACAAAGAGCATTTTACAGACTAAGAAAGCAAATAAAGCAAACAAAGACTGGAAAAGAAAAACTTTTTTTCGCAAAAGAAGGAGCTAAGCTGTTTGATAACATGGAGAACGGCAACCCAAACCGAAAAGCCAAATGCATAGTAGGTACACTTATAACGGTAGTAATTTTTCTCATAATTACAGTAGTGACAATATCATACATAGTAGGACATGAAAGTGATAAAGAAATAGCAGATGTAAAGCCTGTAACGACTTTGAAGCCTGCTCTTGTGGGGAAGAAGGAGGAGAGCAATGTTATACGTGAAAAAGCGTTACTGGCAGATGAAGCTCGTAGATTACACGTAGACGAGTCACAGGGAAACTTTAGGTCAAACGCATATGCTAAATTGTTGTACGAATATATCGATGCCATGGAGGCCAAAGATTGCTACGTCTGTATGCAATTGCCGGCTTCTGTAGATGAAGGCATTAGATATCATCATCTCCCACTGACTTATGGGATAACATGTAGTTTACTGCTTAGTATATTTTATGGTAGAGAAGGATTTGAGTTCTACTTTTCAAATTATGATTCGGTACTGCCTGAAGTTCCGAATTATAAGCAAATGAATAAGTGGGACTATTATAAAAAGGAGGATAGACTAGCCAAATTCTTTCTTCCTTGGGATACATTAGATACATCATATGCACGCAAAAATAATTTGACTTGCAAAGTGTCAGAGGTTGAGAAAAGGTTCATAGGACAAGTAGATGACCGGTACAGGAGGCAGAAGATTCTAAAAATGTCAGGACAATGGAAAACAGATTGGACCGAAGAAGAGAAGGCACATAAAAGGAAAGGTAGCAATGGTCCAATAGCATTAGATAGAACGCAGAAAGGAAAGTTATGTTTAACTCGAAGCAAGACATATTATGAGAGTGTATTTGTAGGTGAAGTAAATTGCGAACATGCTTTCCGATTAGAGTATTATACGAAGGATTTCATGAAAGGGATGCAAGCTATTCCTAATGTGTATTTTGTATGTGGAAGAAATGCCTATGTAAAACTGCCTGACAATTGGTATGGTTCGTGTTACTTGGCAATTGTCTTCCCCAAAATATATCATGCAAAGGATTTAGCGATCATAGAAGGAAAGGCTTCGATGAGAGCGAAAAGGGAAGTAGGAGATGCAGAGGTAGTAGGAGACGTAATTTGAGCGATGTTTCCTTTGTTAGGTTTAATTCTTAATGATGTTAAGATCAGGAGACTAGCTACAGTTGTAGATAGATTGTCTGCAAGTACTGCAAGGTCATTAATGCTAGTAGAAGGCGAGATGCAATCGATTAGAGCAATGGTTCTTCAGAACAGACTTGCTTTAGATGTTCTATTAGCAAAAGAAGGCGGAGTTTGTAAGGCTTTGAAGGTTCAGGAATGTTGTACTTATATTCCTGATAATTCAAAACCACTTGAGAAGGTCATAAGCAACATTACACAGATTCATCAAGAAATCGAAGATTTGTCAAAAACAAATGTATGGGAAAAAGTAGGTCATGGAGTAGGAAAGGTTGGGAGTTGGTTTGCCAACCTTGGTAAAAGCATTGTGTGGTATATACTAAAACCTGTATTAATAGTATTAATTTGTATAATCACATTATTAGGGTTAGTGAAACTATATAAATGGTATAGGTCGAACCAGTTACAAAGATCAATGAGAGAACAAGAAAGGAGATTGGCTGCTTTACAAGATCAACAGTACAAAAGCTTAAGAGCTCTTGAAACGATAAAAAGAGGGAATGTTGTAACTAGTTCGGTGTAAAAAGTGTATTCAAATTGCATTTAGTGATGACTCCTAAAAGTCATCAAAGGGGGGAACTGAGAGAGCGCAATTTGAATAAAACGTATATCCTAGCCATATTTAGAAGCATATAGCATAAACGTAGGAATGAAATGTATATCGTAACGTGAAGTGGACGCTTTTAGCATAAAGTTAACAGATGTAACAAAAGTAATATAGGAAATGTAACTGTATTTACTCTTGAACATGCATTAGATTTAGAAGGCCGTATGCATGATGGGCTAATGTAGAAATGTAGAAATGCTTACGAAATGTAGAACGTGCAAAGTAGAATTCATGTACGTGTGTAACTTTCAATGAAGAAACCGCGTGAAATATAACGTGGAGAAATGTGCAGAGAACATATATATCGATGTAACAAATGAGAATATAAAAGTTATACTCTACGTAGTTTATATTCTATGTAAAATGTATTCAAGTATAATCAAGACTTTGCTAAATGCGATTGTATATAAATGTGTGTTAAAGGTTATACTGTGTAGAAGAAGTTTGTAGGAATGTTAGAAGAGTTTAGGTCATTTGTGATTATAACCTGACTGACCAAGGGTTCGCAGGAGTGTAGTCCGATGTATGTAATTTAGTGGGCTCAAAGGAGTCATGAATAGCTTGATGTGAACGTGAGAGCCAAGGAGTCTAGCTCTCGTTAGATTTAAGGTGACAATGCCGGACGGAGTTTATGGCCTAAACGTGAGAGGAGACACTTGGAATTTGAGTCTTGTTTTGAAATGACCATTCACAGGACCTAGAAGGGTTACATACATAAGTCGTAAAGTTTAAAGTTCTGTTGAGGTTATAGACTTTTGATCTGAAAGTGTCAAATGAAGTCACCAACAAGAAGACGAAGATGGCGTCTAAAGAAGAAGGGTCAACTTAACGGACGACGCGAAGAGACGAAGCAATGAAAAAGCCAGAAAATGACCTCACGGGGAAAGTCCGTGGTGGGCGTCGAAGGGGCGTTCCACCCACACTGTGATTGTGTATTTTAGGGACAGCACCCCGGGGAGAAGATAGCGATTAGAGGGAACAGCTCAGAGAGAAGGGCGAAGAGCAGATGGCATGAGCAGATGTCCAGAGAGAGAGATCAGAGCACAAGAGAGCAGTAGGCCGAGGACCCTTAGAGAGCGGATGGGTAGGCAGAGAGGGTACTGCTTCTTAAACTTAAGTTACCTTTAGAGGCTAAGAGAGTTTGAACTTCTTTGGGAGTCAAACTGCTGACACCTTTTTAGGAAAGGAACTTGCGAAGTAGGGATGTCACTTAGTATAGAGTAGGGACAGATCTAACTTGATTATTTTTCTCTTTCTGTAGATGACGCAAAGAGACCACATTGAGTTGATGCTTTAATCGAGAGAATTGGAGTCGATGTTAATTGTATTCTTTTGTACATTGATTGAGATTTATCCCGAGAGGATTGTATATGCATTTTAACTTTGATTTTATATAAAACTTTTAAACTTTATCAGTTGTAAGTGGTTCTTCAGAGTGGCGTCAGTTTATGGGGTTTATCTAACCTATGCAGGGTTTGTCTTTTACTCAATGACAGATAAAAATCGATCCAAAATTGTCGAATGAGATAAGATATCAAATTGATCATAAAAGATATTAAAATCTCATTCCCCGCAATGTCATGAAGAAAGGTGTACCCTTTATTGTTTTCCACAATGCATATCTTCCAAAAACTGTTTGTTTTCTAGTCACCAACGCGTTTCTTTATAATGGCCTTCTTCAGGTCACTCTCTTGGTAGGCATAAGTACCTGTGTGCTTTCTTGTAGTGTATAATAGATCCTCTAATAAAAGAGAGAGGGACCCCACACAAAAGGGATAGGGTAGCAGAACTGACTATATGTCAAAATAAATTCCCTTTGGGTTGTTTCATAAAAAGACAACAATTCTTACAAACAACTGAACAGATGTCATTCATTCATCGGGACCCATCGATTGGAGCAATGCAAAATACAACAAAACAGTTCTGTAAAAACAAATAGATTCAATGTGACAATTTATTCATATAAAAAAACAAGTTAAAAACAAACTGGATAAAATAAAATAAAATTTGGGAAAACAGACAGTATGAGAACTGAACAAATCATATACACATTCTAAGCCTAAGCATTTCCTAAGAATGCGTTTGATTCTTACAAATAATATTTTTTTATTCAAGAATCAATACTTTAAACAACTCAAGGGGACTAGCATGGGGGCCACATGTGCCCCTAGTCTGGCCTGTTTGTATGTAGGGAACTTTGAGGCTAAACATATTGACAATGAGCTGGCCCCATTTTATGAGAATGTAGGGGCACATGTGGCCCCCATGCTAGTCCCCTTGAGTTGTTTAAAGTATTGATTCTTGAACAAAAAAATATTATTTGTAAGAATCAAACGCATTCTTAGGAAACTATCGTCCAATTTCTTTATTGGATTCCTCGGTGAAAATTATGAGCCGGGTACTTATGGTTAGACTGGAATAATGGGCAGAAACTAACGGGATCCTGGCCAACTGCCAGTTTGGATTTAGAAAAGGGCGTGGGACAGTTGAGCAATGCTTAAATCTCGAACTTTTGATTGGGAAATATACTCAGGCCAAGAAGGGCCCAATTTACCTCTGCTTCGCAGATTTGAGCAGCGCCTTCGATATGGTGGACCATGCAATCCTCTGGGCCAAACTGATTGAAATGGGGGCACCCGAGGGAATCGTCTTCTTTCTGGCCCGACTCTATGTTAAACTGCGTACTAGCATTCGATATGGTTCTAGTGGGGAGTGCACCACCAAATTTAAGATCAGTAGGGGTATAAGTCAGGGGTGTGTTTTAGCCCCCCTGCTTTTTACTCTCTTTATCAATGAGGTGGACTCGATATTACAGACAGTAGTGGCAGACGCACCGAGAGTAAGTGATTTCAATGTCCCCGTACTGCTCTACGCGGACGATGCCGTGCTGCTGTCCAGGACCCCGACAGGACTACAACGCCTGATGGATGGGTTTTCACAATTTATCAGGAGTAGAAAACTTGTGATTAATAAAACTAAAACCTATGTTATGGAGTGTGGGCCACGGGCGAGTAAGCCCCAATTTTATTACATTGAAGGCAAAAGGGTCAAAAAGTCGATCATTTCTGTTACCTAGGGATCACCTTGTCTAAGTATTGTTGCTGGGCCAATGAGCATAAGAATGTCAGGACTAAGATGATGAGAAGTGCAAATGGAGTGTTTACTTTTGCTACCAAACTAGGGAATAAACGGATAAAAGACATGCTCAAGATCTTCCAGTCTAGATGTCTCTCCGTAGCCCTGTATGGGGCAGGGGTCTGGGGTCTGGCCCCAGTTGGAAGCCTTCAGGTGGAGGAAAATGCCTTCCTTAAAAGACTTTTATGCTTGCCAAAATCTACCTCCAACAACTTAGTCCATAGAGAACTGGGAATTCAACATTTAACTGATTTGATTCTTCTGCGACCTTTAATGTTGTGGCGGTCAATTTGGCTGAATGAAGAGACATCCTTAACCAGAGCTATCATTAATGATTGTCTCACTGTTGATTACCATTTAAAGATTCCATGGATTAAATATATTATCAACAGTTTCCAGGAGATCTATGGCCTTAATATTATTGGGGATCGATATGGGGCTTTAGACTTTTCTAAGTCTGAAATGAAGAAAATCTTTTTTAATCACAAATTAGAGAGGCGGGCAAGTAATGATGGAAAGTTATCCACCTGTGTGTTTTATAACAGTCTGAATGAAATAGGGGGCTTCCAATCGTATTTGACTCTAGTGACAAGAGTTTCCCATCGGTTTGTCTTAACAAGGTTGTGGATGGGGACTGTGCATAATCTAGTTGCCTTCCCTTCGCTGAACCAGCATCCTGTTGGCCCTTGTCCATGTGACAATACTTCTGCACAAAGCACCACGCACTTTCTCCTGCTGTGTCAATTGTATAGGAATTTTCGTAAAACTTTTTTAAAACCTATTTTTATCAAGTTTGGTGTTAGAACAGTTCACGATTCTATGAAATTGATTTTTAATTTGCACCATCCCGATGTATGTTTTTATACTGCTACCTTCCTCCTTAAAGCAATTAGTGTTAGGAAAAGCATGAGTTTTTAACTATTTATTCAGTCCCTGCCAGTATAATATGTTTTTTTTTTTAAATCTCGAGCGTTGAACTGAAAAAGTAATTGTATTGTAAATGTTGTATGTTTTGCTTTTATTATATGTGTGCTTTTATGGACATGTCTTTTGTTCCGAATAAAGCCTTATGAAATGAATATACAACTTTAGGGAAAGTGAAAAGAAGTCTAGTGTTTTTAGGGTGACCAACTGGCACAGGTGCAATTTCATGACACTGAGCCCGTTCACAGAACTAACTTAAGATGAAATCCTAAACTTACTACCATTTTGGTATTCACAGAAGGCACTTACTCATTTGGGTATTCACAGAAGGCCTTTAGGAGTCCTAAAGTTAAGAGTCCTAACTTTACTACTCCTAAACTGAGAAAAATCCTAACTTTAAGACTTTCGGTATTCACAGAAAGGATTTAGGAGTCCTAAAGTTAGGAGTCCTAACTTTACTACTACTAAACTGAGAAAAATCTTAACTTTAAGACTTTTGGTATTCACAGAGGGCATTTAGGAGTCCTAAAGTTAGGACTCCTAACTTCTGTGAATACCGAAATGAGTAAGTGGCTTCTGTAAATACCAAAATGGTAGTGAGTTTAGGATTTTGTCTTAAGTTAGTTCTGTGAATCGGGCCCAGTGAGTGTAAAAATTCAGGACCAAGAGTCAAAATTCAGCACATAAATTCAGGACAGAAGGTCAAAATTTGAACAACAGTTCGGGACAAAAGGTATGTCTTACAGACACATCAGAGGAGGTCGCGCAATAGTACATACGTAAGTAAATTGACAACCAACATAAGTAGAAGTCAAAATAAGTTTATATTAGGTTTAGACAATCGTACATTTCACTTTCTGTCACCACTTTTGGCTCCTTTGCGACCCTTTAGCCCCTCCCCACAGCTGCATCACAGTGATGATTCTGCTGTGTTTATTTGTTATTCTGCCTTATGCAGACCTGAGAGCCACAGATCAAGACAGAAAGGGCCAAGAAACACTTTTATGTGACCCAGTGACACCCCCACTTCAGCAAATATAGCGGGTGCTTCACTAGGCCTTTGGCCCATTGTCATTATTCATATGATAATCATCCACAGTCAGAATGACAATGGGCCTGTCCACAGACTGAGCAAGGTCAGGGAGGGGCTGCCGTAGCCTCTAGAGTTCAAAGAGAAGTGCGAGCTGGGAAACAGCACAGCTGGCTGCCATCCCCAAAATTATGGACAAAATGCATCCGTGAAAGTAATCCTCACGGACAATGGACAGGAGGCCCAAATACCGGGCAATCCGTGAAAGTTACGGACAATTTGTCACCCTAAGTGTTTTATTAAAACATGTTCGAACTGGAGAGAGGACTGAACTAATGCAAAAAGCTCCGACGTCCCAGCTTCCTGCCCCTTGTGACGCCCCTGCTGCTACCCCAACCCCTAGTTAGCAGGGCCACAGATGTGCCGGTCTGCCTAACAGGCAGCACATCAATGACCTCCTACTGTCTCTCTGGAAAGCACGGACTTCTTTTAGACTTATTCCGGAGACACTCACATCCCCACTTCTGGGGGTGGGGCCACTGCTCAGAGCAGAGGGGCTCCGCTGCAGCGCGTACATTACACTGTCTGCATCATGGAGCAGTGCTATCTGATACAGGGCGCTAGTCTGCCAGAGTGACTTACTGCTTCTGTCTTCAATAGACAGTTTGTCTTTTACACACCTGTTCCCTCCAAAATCAGCCACGGCCGGCAGTGGGAGTACCTGCAGGGCGGTGACGTGGGGAGGGGGAGGGGCAGGGCGGGGGGGGGGGGTGGGTAGTAATGTATGGATTACGGAGTTTTACAGGTAAGTAAACATTTAAATAAATAAAACAAATTTTGTTGTGCGCACTGCATCGCATTTGGGGATGCAGTGCACTCAACGAAATTCGTTTTCTTTATTTAAATGTTTACTTACCTGGGAAGCTCTGTAATCCATACATTACTACCCCCCATCCTGCCCCTCCCCAGGTCACTGCCCTGCAGGTACTCCCACTGCCGGCCGCGGCTGTCCAAAATAGAAACAGACACAGAATAAATAAAGGAAACGTTTTTTAGCTAGGGGTGGGCGGAACTTGCGGAGAACTCGCAGAGTTTCACTCTGTGGAATTCTGCATGTCGTGCTGCTCGCGCTGATTTTACACTACGGAACAAGCTCCTGGCACCACACTGCGCATCAGAGGGTACTGCTTCTTTTTGCCGCTCGTGTAGATTTCAATGTGAACGGTTGCAACCTGCTGTGACCGCCCCCCACCGGGAGGCGGTCTAGCACCCGAAAATCATGCTAGAGGATGCAAATTCTCGCTCACGCACGCCAACTTAACGTTGGCAAGCTGCACATGAGAAAAAAACTCAGCAGAACGCGGAGTGGACAAAACTCTGAGTACTCCGCTGGCGGAAAGGAATCATTTGCCCACGTCTACATTAATCTCTGCTTTTCCGTGTAGTTTGCAGATGTCTTTGGACTTTCGGGTTTGATGCCTCTCCGCCCGTTTCCCTGATCGATCTGGTGAATC
Organism: Lissotriton vulgaris; assembly: GCF_964263255.1. Taxonomy (NCBI): domain Eukaryota; kingdom Metazoa; phylum Chordata; class Amphibia; order Caudata; family Salamandridae; genus Lissotriton; species Lissotriton vulgaris. The sequence goes on along the minus strand of NC_141691.1, from coordinate 2,004,089,113 downwards.
GAGATGGTGGCGATGCTAATGAGAATGTGGGTGGTCATTGCAAGTATATGCCCCCTCAACCTGCCCAGTGCATGAGTTGTCATGCTACAATCAAGTGCCAAAAAAAGTTACAAAGGCATCTCATAGGAAAGACAGTCTGGATTATGTTATGTCAGCAGTATTTGTATAGCGCTCATGAGTGGTCATTATAGCTTTGCAGCACTTTGCGTTGTCTTGAGTGTACATTTCTGCCTGGCTCCAGGCTTCATGCAGACCATCTCTGGATTGTGAACGTTTGTTGTGCTTCTGTGTGAGTAGTTGTTTGACCAGTCCAGTTTATCAGTGTAAGCCAAGTGTGTTTTATAATGTGCAGCAGTTTGCCGTGGGTAGTGTTGGTGTAGAGATCCCTGTAAATGTGTTAACAGAGCACTGGAGGGCCACTGGCAGGATTCATGCCCTGGGAGCGCCTTGAAGCGGAACAGGGTAGCCTTGTGCCTCTGGATCTGAGCATGTTGGTTGGTCTGATGGTGTGGGGGTGGGCAGCATACTCTACCTACTGTCTGTTTGCGCCTGATGGTGGAGTTTTCTATATTTCTGGGGGTTTGTTCTTTAGCACTATGGGGCACATGCATCATTGTAAATTGCATTCGCAAATGGTGCAAATTGCAAAATTCGTCCGTTTGCGAATGCAATTTCAACTTTTGGGAATCATCATCATTTTTGTATTTTTCGCAATTTAAGAAATCGTAAAATTGCGATTTCTTAAATTGCGAATGCATTTAAGGAATCTCAAATTGAGATTCCTTAAATGCAATGCATCAAACTTAAAAAATTAGCGATTTCGCTAATAAGGGGATCAAATTACCATGAAGTTAACCTTCATGGTAATTTGCGAAAACTTTGAAAAATGCACTAAAGTGCATTTTTCAGAGTTCCATTTTACACACACACATGCCCCTGGGGCATGTGTGTGTGCAAGATATACTTATAGGCAGATTTCAGGGGTGCAACAGGGTGTCCTTTGGACACCCCTGCATCCTTGAAATTGCATTCTCAATTTGCGATTCTCTAATGGAGAATCGCCAATTCAGAATGTCTTCCCATTCATTCCTAAGGGCCTCTAGGCCCATAGGATTGAACGGAGAGGTATTCCTTAATTGCAATTCTCAATTAGAGAATCGCAATTAAGGAATTTTAAGAAATAACTATTCTTGTAGAGATTTCTTGATGCATTGCAGTTTGCAATTCCTTAATTGCGATTCCTTATTTTTCGCAATTAAGGAATCGCAAAAAGCAATATTGATGCATGTGCCCCCTTATCTCTACTGCTCTCTCCACCTCAACCTCCGTTCTCTCTGCGTCACCCTCCTCTACTACTCACCTCAACCTCCGTTCTCTCTGCGTCACCCTCCTCTACTGCTCACCTCAACCTCCGTTCTCTCCGCGTCACCCTCCTCTACTGCTCACCTTACCCTCCGCTCTCTCTGCGTCACCCTCCTCTACTGCTCACCTCAACCTCCGTTCTCTCTGCGTCACCCTCCTCTACTGCTCACCTCAACCTCCGTTCTCTCCGCGTCACCCTCCTCTACTGCTCACCTCAACCTCCGTTCTCTCTGCGTCACCCTCCTCTACTGCTCACCTCACCCTCCGTTCCCTCTGCGTCACCCTCCTCTACTGCTCACCTCCACCTCCGTTCTCTCCGCGTCACCCTCCTCTACTGCTCACCTCACCCTCCGTTCTCTCTGCGTCACCCTCCTCTACTGCTCACCTCAACCTCCGTTCTCTCCGCGTCACCCTCCTCTACTGCTCACCTCACCCTCCGTTCTCTCCGCGTCACCCTCCTCTACTGCTCACCTCACCCTCTGCTCTCTCTGCGTCACCCTCCTCTACTGCTCACCTCAACCTCCGTTCTCTCTGCGTCACCCTCCTCTACTGCTGACCTCAACCTCCGTTCTCTCTGCGTCACCCTCCTCTACTGCTCACCTCAAACTCCGTTCTCTCCGCATCACCCTCCTCTACTGCTCACCTCAACCTCCGTTCTCTCTGCGTCACCCTCCTCTACTGCTCACCTCACCCTCCGTTCTCTCTGCGTCACCCTCCTCTACTGCTCACCTCCACCTCCGTTCTCTCCACGTCACCCTCCTCTACTGCTCACCTCACCATCCGTTCTCTCCGTGTCACCCTCCTCTACTGCTCACCTCAACCTCTGTTCTCTCTGCGTCACCCTCCTCTACTGCTCACCTCAACCTCCGTTCTCTCCGCGTCACCCTCCTCTACTGCTCACCTCACCCTCTGTTCTCTCCGCGTCACCCTCCTCTACTCCTCACCTCAAACTCCGTTCTCTCTGCGTCACCCTCCTCTACTGCTCACCTCAACCTCCGTCCACCCTGCGTCGACCTCCTCTACTGCTCACCTCAACCTCCGTTCTCTCTGCGTCACCCTCCTCTAATGCTCACCTCAACCTTCGTTCTCCCTGCGTCACCCTCTTCTACTGCTCACCTCAACCTCCGTTCTCTCTGCGTCACCCTCCTTTACTGCTCACCTCAACCTCCGTTCTCTCCCCGTCACCCTCCTCTACTGCTCACCTCAACCTCCGTTCTCTCCGCGTCACCCTCCTCTACTGCTCACCTCAACCTCCGTTCTCTCTGCGTCACCCTCCTCTACTGCTCACCTCACCCTCCGTTCCCTCTGCGTCACCCTCCTCTACTGCTCACCTCCACCTCCGTTCTCTCCGCGTCACCCTCCTCTACTGCTCACCTCACCCTCCGTTCTCTCCGCGTCACCCTCCTCTACTGCTCACCTCAACCTCCGTTCTCTCTGCGTCACCCTCCTCTACTGCTCACCTCAACCTCCGTTCTCTCCGCGTCACCCTCCTCTACTGCTCACCTCACCCTCTGTTCTCTCCGCGTCACCCTCCTCTACTGCTCACCTCACCCTCTGCTCTCTCTGCGTCACCTTCCTCTACTGCTCACCTCAACCTCCGTTCTCTCTGCGTCACCCTCCTCTACTGCTGACCTCAACCTCCGTTCTCTCTGCGTCACCCTCCTCTACTGCTCACCTCAACCTCTGTTCTCTCTGCGTCACCCTCCTCTACTGCTCACCTCAACCTCCGTTCTCTCTGCGTCACCCTCCTCTACTGCTCACCTCACCCTCCGTTCTCTCTGCGTCACCCTCCTCTACTGCTCACCTCCACCTCAGTTCTCTCCGCGTCACCCTCCTCTACTGCTCACCTCACCCTCCGTTCTCTCCGCGTCACCCTCCTCTACTGCTCACCTCAACCTCCGTTCTCTCTGCGTCACCCTCCTCTACTGCTCACCTCAACCTCCGTTCTCTCCGCGTCACCCTCCTCTACTGCTCACCTCACCCTCCGTTCTCTCCGCGTCACCCTCCTCTACTGCTCACCTCACCCTCTGCTCTCTCTGCGTCACCCTCCTCTACTGCTCACCTCAACCTCCGTTCTCTCTGCGTCACCCTCCTCTACTGCTGACCTCAACCTCCGTTCTCTCTGCATCACCCTCCTCTACTGCTCACCTCAACCTCTGTTCTCTCCGCGTCACCCTCCTCTACTGCTCACCTCAACCTCCGTTCTCTCTGCGTCACCCTCCTCTACTGCTCACCTCACCCTCCGTTCTCTCTGCGTCACCCTCCTCTACTGCTCACCTCCACCTCCGTTCTCTCCGCGTCACCCTCCTCTACTGCTCATCTCACCCTCCGTTCTCTCCGCGTCACCCTCCTCTACTGCTCACCTCAACCTCCGTTCTCTCTGCGTCACCCTCCTCTACTGCTCACCTCAACCTCCGTTCTCTCCGCGTCACCCTCCTCTACTGCTCACCTCACCCTCCGTTCTCTCCGTGTCACCCTCCTCTACTCCTCACCTCAACCTCTCTTCTCTCTGCGTCACCCTCCTCTACTGCTTACCTCAACCTCCGTTCTCTCTGCGTCACCTTCCTCTACTGCTCACCTCAACCTCCGTTCTCTCTGCGTCACCCTCCTCTACTGCTCACCTCAACCTCCGTTCTCTCTGCGTCACCCTCCTCTACTGCTCACCTCAACCTCCGTTCTCTCTGCGTCACCCTCCTCTACTGCTGACCTCAACCTCCGTTCTCTCTGCGTCACCCTCCTCTACTGCTCACCTCACCCTCTGTTCTCTCCGCGTCACCCTCCTCTACTGCTCACCTCAACCTCCGTTCTCTCTGCGTCACCCTCCTCTACTGCTCACCTCACCCTCCGCTCTCTCTGCGTCACCCTCCTCTACTGCTCACCTCCACCTCCGTTCTCTCCGCGTCACCCTCCTCTACTGCTCATCTCACCCTCCGTTCTCTCCGCGTCACCCTCCTCTACTGCTCACCTCAACATCCGTTCTCTCTGCGTCACCCTCCTCTACTGCTCACCTCCACCTCCGTTCTCTCCGCGTCACCCTCCTCTACTGCTCATCTCACCCTCCGTTCTCTCCGTGTCACCCTCCTCTACTCCTCACCTCAACCTCTCTTCTCTCTGCGTCACCCTCCTCTACTGCTTACCTCAACCTCCGTTCTCTCTGCGTCACCTTCCTCTACTGCTCACCTCAACCTCCGTTCTCTCTGCGTCACCCTCCTCTACTGTTCACCTCAACCTCCGTTCTCTCTGAGTCACCCTCCTTTACTGCTTACCTCAACCTCCGTTCTCCCTGCGTCACCCTCCTCTACTGCTCACCTCACCCCCCGCTCTCTCTGCGTCACCCTCCTCTACTGCTCACCTAATCCTCTGTTCTCTCTGCGTCACCCTCCTTTACTGCTCACCTCAACCTCGGTTCTCTCTGCCTCACCCTCCTCTACTGCTCACGTCAACCTCTGCTTCCTCCCTCCTTATTCTCCTCTCTTTTCACCTCACCCTCCTCTCTCTCTCTGCCTCACCCATCTCTCATCTTCCTTTCTCCCTTTTCCCTCTCACCAATTCCAAAGCGGGATTTTCTTTTTGAAAATAAAAAAGAACAATGACCCCCCCCCTCGCCATGGGAGATTTCACTTTCATTTTCATTGTGTAGTTTTCACTGCCTTTTACTGCTAGGTTTTACCTGGTGGTGACGGACAGTGAAATTCTGGTCATGTGTTCCCCACTTTAAATTGGGTGGAAGAACACATGACCAAAACACTAATGCTTTGATTACTGGGGGTAATCCCCATTACTCTTAGTCCTACTCGTCCTCGACCCAGTCATCACAAATGAGGTATTCACACGACAGGAAACGCTTTCTGACTCCACCCACCCTCCTGTCAGGTGCTATACCACACCTTACCATCAGAAGCAAATCCTGAAGTACCAAGCACCAAAGGCCTGAAAAGGGAGGGCGGGCGGGATGTATGACTGGGTCGAGGACGAGTAGGACTAAGAGTAATGGGGATTACCCCCAGTAATCAAAGCATTACCTCTACGTCCCTCGTCCTCGACCCAGTCATCACAAATGAGGCATACCAAAGCAACCCCACAAAGGCCTTTGGCACACCACAAACAGCAACAGAACAGACACCAAGGAGTGCAGCAAGACAGAGTTTAATAATAAACAGAAACAAACAGGGCGCTTGCAACACACCAGAACCAAAATTAGGGCGGCCAGACAGAGCACAATTCAAACGATAATGGCGCACAAAAGTGGACTCGGACGCCCAGGTTCCCGCCCTACAAATCTCCTCAAGGGGAACTCCATGGAAAGCAGCCCAAGAAGCAGACACACCCCTGGTAGATCTCGCCTGAACACCAGATGGGCAAGGCAAACCAGAGCCCTGGTAAGCCAAAGAGATCACAGCCTTGATCCAGCGACCCAAAGTAAGGCGAGAGACAGCTTTACCCCTACCAGCCAAACCAAAGGTCACGAAGAGGGAGTCAGAAGACCTAAACCCAGCAGAACGTGCAACGTAAACAGACAAAGCACACCTCACGTCCAAAGAATGGAGCAAGATGTCAGAAGGCGAGGAAGGAGAAGGACAGAGAGAAGGGAGAATCAATTCCTGGGAGGAATGGAAACGGGAACGAACTTTAGGCAAAAACACGGGGTCCAAGGAAAGGACCACCGCGTCGTCCATAAACCTCAAAAAGGGGGGAGAACAGCGCAACGCCGTAAGCTCGCCCAACCTCCAAGCAGAAGTAACAGCGACCAAAAAGGCCCCCTTGAAAGACAGGAATTTCAAGTCCACGGACTCCAAAGACTCAAAGGGAGGCGACTGCAAAGCACCCAAAACCAAAGAAAGATCCCAAGGAGGAACCGGAGAGCGGACAGAAGGAGTAGAAAGAGAGAAACTCCGAAACAGACGGGAAACCAACAACCCGTCCGAAGGCAGAAGAGAAGCCGGATCCCGAAAGGCCCGGATAGCAGCCCACTGACCCTTCAAAGTGGACAAAGCATAGCGCTCTTGAAAGCCATCCAAAAAAAACTGCAGAACAGAAGAAACATCACCGGAGACAGGGGACAGGCCCCGGGAAGCACACCAAGAAGAAAAGGAACCCCAGTGCTTGGAATAGGAGGAAAGAGTGGACTTCCGACGAGAAGCCTGCATCACAGTGATGAGGTGGTCGGGCAAACCTCGGACACCAAGAGACAGCCGTTCAACCTCCAGACCGCCAAGGTGAGAGGAACCAACAGGGAGGATGACGGGGAACCCAGAGGAGACGGGTAGCGGGGCAGGATCCACGGAGGGCCCACCGCCATACTCAGCAGCAGCGGAAACCAGGAGCGGCGAGGCCAATAAGGGAGAACAGCCACCACCTGAGCCCCTACCCGCTGAACCTTCAGCAAGAAAGCAGGGATCAGAGGAAAGGGGGGAAATGCATAGAGGAACCAAGGAGGCCAAAGGACAGACAACGCATCCACTCCCCAAGCCCCCGACTCTGGAGTCCTGGAGCAGAACAGGGGAAGCAGGGCATCGGTCTGGGAGGCAAACAGATCCAGCACCGGAGTCACGAATCTCAGGCAGAGCAACCGGAAAATCCGAGGGGCCAGACACAGGGAGAGAGAGGACGGGAACCTCCGACTCAAGGAATCCGCAACCACGTTGTCCACACCCCGAATGTGCTGAGCAGAGAGGGCCACCAGATGGCCCAACTCGCAATTGCACACGCCACCAAGTTCAGGGAAAGGCAGCAGGTACTGCCCTGGTGGTTGATGTAGGCCACGGTCACAGTATTGTCCGACCTCACCAACACGTTGCACCCCAGAAGACGATCCTTGAAAAGGCGAAGAGCCCTCTCCATCGCAGACAGCTCCCTCCAATTCGAAGAATGGCGTGACTCCGAAATAAGCCAACGCGCCTGCACCGCCCAAGGGCCCAGAGTCGCACCCCAACCGGAACCGCTGGCATCCGTTGTCAACACCAAGGGGGGCGGAGGATGGAACCACATGCCCGCATCAGATTCGAAGAATCCAGCCACCACTGGAGAGCAGACACCAACTCTGGAGACACAGGCACAGGGATCGTGAAGTCCTGGACAGGAAAGGGCACCCAACGCTGAATATGCCACAACAGAGGCCGAAGATGAACCCTGGCCCAGGGCACCGTGAACACAGTGGCAGACATGTGGCCCTGAACCACAAGCCACTGCAGGAGAGGAGCCGAAACCTTGGAAAGCAACCTCCACAGCAAAGACTGAAGACGCAGAATCCGGGACTCCAGGAGAAAGACCTTGCCCAGCACAGAGTCGAACAGAGCCCAATGAAGGTCCTCCGAGTAGCAGGGTCTAGGTGACTCTTCGGCAGATTGACAAGGAAGCCATGATCCTCGAGCGTACGCATGGTCAAGGAAAGGTGGCGGGACATGACCTCCGGAGACGGAGCCTGCAGCTGCCAATCGTCTAGGTACGGAAACACGGACACCCCCAGGAGATGGAGATGAGCCACCAAGGGAGCAGCCACCTTGGTGAACACCCTGGGGGCGGACCGGAGACCGAAGGGAAGGACGCAAAACTGGCAGTGACGACCCTCCAGGCAGAAGCGCAGGAACCGCTGATCCCCCAACGCCATCGGAACATGCAGGTAGGCATCCTGGAGATCCACAGAGGTGAACACCCAACCCTCCTGGATCAGGGGAATCACCTTCTGCAAAGTCTCTATCTTGAATGGGATTTTCTGGACAAATAAGTTCAGGGCCCGAAGATTGATGACAACACGGAAACCCCCCGTGATCTTCGGCACCACAAAAACAACGGAATAAGTCCCCAGACCACGTTCCAGGGGGGGAATCGGGACAATCGCCCGCTTGTCGAACAGTAATTGAACACCCTCCAGCAACGCCAGACGGCGAGAAGGGTCCGAAGGTAAAGAGGTCACCACCACACCCGAGGGAGGAGGAGGAGACAGGAACTCTATCCGGTAACCCCGGCAAAGAACATCCAGCACCCACTGGTCGGAGGTCGTCAGCAGCCAAGCATGGAGGAACAGCCGCAGTCTCCCACCAACCGCGGGCTGACCACCAGCGAGAACGGGCACCGGAACGGCGTAGTCAGGAACAAGGAGCGCCAGACCCACCATCCAGCTGGGGCTTCTTTTGCTGACGACACATGCTGGCTGCAACATTTTCCGCTTAGCGTTTTAAAAGCGGAAACTTTGAATAGCGCTGTGTGGGGGGTAGAATTATTGTAATTGCATCCTGTCATTCTGTACCTTAAATTTGAGCCTGTCATCTGATTTACTAAACCGCACTGAGCTGTGTTAATGTGATCACAGTCTCAGAGTAGCGGCAACGAAAAAACTTCATTTCATTATATTTTAATCTGTGCACTGCGACGCTTGATGATTTTAAAAGTCACTTTCATTGTGTGAAACATTTTTACCTTGTTCCTCTGCATTTCCCGTTCCACCGCAAGCACTCTGCTTGTCAGCTGTGGCGGGTGCAGGGCGGTACTCACTTCCGGATTCCACCTCAGCGAGGCTCTCATTGGTCGAGTATGTAGAGGCGGTGCTGAGCACTAGCCCGTACTCTACTTAAGCCCAATACTTTAGTCTACTAATCCTGACGACACATGCTGGCTGCAACATTTTCCGCTTAGCGTTTTAAAAGCGGAAACTTTGAATAGCGCTGTGTGGGGGGTAGAATTATTGTAATTGCATCCTGTCATTCTGTACCTTAAATTTGAGCCTGTCATCTGATTTACTAAACCGCACTGAGCTGTGTTAATGTAATCACAGTCTCAGAGTAGCGGCAACGAAAAAACTTCATTTCATTATATTTTAATCTGTGCACTGCGACGCTTGATGATTTTAAAAGTCACTTTCATTGTGTGAAACATTTTTACTTTGTTCCTCTGCATTTCCCGTTCCACCGCAAGCACTCTGCTTGTCAGCTGTGGCGGGTGCAGGGCGGTACTCACTTCCGGATTCCACCTCAGCGAGGCTCTCATTGGGCGAGTATGTAGAGGCGGTGCTGAGCACTAGCCCGTACTCTTCTTAAACCAAATGGCAGCTATAACGCGCAGCGAATACGCGCTGCGATCGCGCCGCGACCCCGCCGAAGACATGCCTAAGACCTGCCCGTCTGGGCCCGTCCGGGCCAGACCGGGGCCAGGGGCAGGAACCTATGCCTCTCCATCCCTTCGATGTTCTGGTATGACCTCCCAATGCCTTATGTCTCTGCGACCACAGACAAACACTAATTGTAGTATACTGGCGCCATCGCTATATGAAGGTGGCTGTTGCCCAAATTGTCACTTTTGTCTCATGATTCATCAACCGCATCCCGACCCTGATAGTATGAATACTCGCTATGGAAGGCAAAGAAAGCAGGCAGATACTGCTTTCACCTTCCATAGTATAAACTGCAGATCGCTCCCCCAGCATAAATTAGATATTCTGAATCTTCTGCTAGATAACAAACCCAGCGCCATGTTTCTGACAGAAACCTGGCTAACAGAGAGTTCAGGGCCAGATATTGCTTTTGCCCTCCCTCCTGACTATGCCATCGTCAGAAGAGACAGAGAGGGAAAAATCGGGGGTGGAATAGCGGTTATTTTTCAGAGACAGTTTACCTGCAATCTGGAGCCCATTAGTATACCTGACAGTGAAGCTTCCTTTTTCAAGATCACACTGAATCCTAATTTCACATTCTCCGGTGTCTTGATATATAGGCCCCCCTCCGGCCACCTAAAAAACTGGGCTGCCAATTTGGCCAGTTTTATAACCCCCCTTTTCTTAACTTCGAAAAATCTCACCCTGCTTGGTGATTTTAATATGCATTTCGACGACCCTAACAACGTCACCTGCTCCAACTTATTGGAGGACCTCGCAGTATTACAACTTAGACTATTAAACTCTGGCCCCACTCACAAGGCGGGACACTTACTTGATCCCATTATTACAAACATCCCTGAACTTAGTTGGACGTCCACGTCCCCTGTCTGTTGGTCTGATCACCACCTCCTACTCTTCGGCCTAAAATTACCTACATCTACTCTAAATAATGCTGTATGGCCGGTCTCGTCCATGAGAAACTGGAAACAGCTTGACACCAGTAAACTCAGTGAATCTCTAATAAACAGCCCACCAGCTCAGGCCTCAGACATGGAAGGTATTGCCAACGCGATGCACACTTGGCTGGAAAAAGCTGTTGACAGCTGTCTCCCTCTCTCTCAAACTAAAAGAAACATACACCGACCCCCAGCCCCATGGTTTACTGAATGCCTGAAATCGGAAAAATCACACTGCAAATACCTTGAGAGGCAATGGAGAAAAGACTATTCCATTGAAAAAAAGAGGGTTTATCAAAACGCCAGAAACAAGTACCACTCCGCTTGTACCAAAGCACGCGCCCTTTTTGTTGCAAATAACATAAATTTTGCTTCTAACAAAGCAAAAACTCTTTTCAACACAGTTAAGGAACTTGCAGGTGTTAACACGGTTGCAAACGCCCCCCCTCTGAGCACCACACAATGTCAAAATCTAGCATCTTTCTTCACTGATAAAATTGAGAACATCATCCATGCTATAAACTCTCAACCTCTAACTAATAATCTTCCAGTCGCTTCACTACTAAACCTTCCTGCTTTTAAGCTCCTTACCCACTGGCCTGAAATTACCCTGGACTCGCTTAAATCTTCTCTGAAATCCATCAAATCGGGCTCTCCTCGAGACCCCCTCCCCATCAGTGTTCTAAAAACCCTCGACGACCCAGTTCTGACGTTTGTCGCTAACACCCTCAACGCCTCTCTCGTCTCTTCCACAGTACCTTCCTTGTGGAAGCATGCGATGGTTAGTCCCCTGCTGAAGAAGCCCTCTGCCAACCCTGACGTTCTGGCTAATTATCGGCCTATATCACTTCTACCTGCTTGCTCTAAACTTCTGGAGAGACATATTCATTCTGCTCTCACTCTCTTCACTGAGAAGAATGCTCTCCTCCATCCATCTCAATCAGGTTTTCGTGCCGGTTTCTCTACTGAAACCGCCTTGCTGGGCGTCACGGAAGCCATTAGGAAGCACCTGGATGAGGGTCAAACTGTCGCACTCATACTGTTAGATTTGAGTGCGGCGTTTGATACCATCTCGCACTCCAAACTACTGACCACATTAGATAACAACGGCATTAGAGGTGCAGCTCTTGACTGGATCAGATCTTTTTTGTTGCACAGAACCTTTCAAATTACCTCGTCCATTGCTTGCTCGGACACCTTCAGTGCCCCACACGGTGTCCCACAGGGCTCCATTCTAAGCCCCCTGTTTTTTAATATTTACCTTCGACCTTTGGCCGATCTAGCAGAAAGTTCGGGTCTCACCCTAATGACCTATGCTGATGATTCCCAAATCATCTTTTCCCTGACAAAGCCAAAATCCTCTGATCCCTCTCTTCTTAGGCAGGGACTCTTGAACATCTTCAGTTGGATGTCCATCAACCAACTGAAATTGAATGGCGATAAAACGGAGGTCATACTCCTAGGTAAAGATAAACATCTGTGGAATCCTTCCCATTGGCCATCTGAACTAGGGACCATTCCAACTCCTGTTGACCATGCAAGAAATCTGGGCGTCTGCCTCGATGACACTCTATCTATGAGGCAACAGGCTAATAAAGTAGTCGGTCTTTGTTTCATCATAATGAAATGGCTGAGAAAGATCCTCTGGATGCTGCCCCTTGCAACTCAAAAGACCGTAGTCAATGCATTGATAACATCACGTCTTGACTACGGGAATATCCTGTACTTAGGATCAAATCAGGCTGTGATCAAAAGGTTGCAGCTCGCCCAGAACTCAGCAGCAAGACTACTCTGTAACATCCCCAATTTCTCCAGTGTATCGAAACATCTGAGGGACTTACACTGGCTCAGGATCGATCAACGCATCAAATTTAAAGCCCTCACCTACATGTTCAGAATTAAAAATTCAACAGCCCCCAAATACCTGCAATCATTAGTTACTCCTTATATTCCTGGACGGATGCTGCGCTCACATTCAGGAGCATTCTTTGTGATCCCCAGATACAAATTGTCAAGAATTGGTGGTAGATCTTTCTCTGTCCTGGGACCCACTCTTTGGAACTCCCTCCCAGTTAACATCAGGACTGAGGCCAATTATGCTAGTTTCAGAAAGAGCATCAAGACCTGGCTCTTTAACAAATAACTCTCTGTAACCCTTAAGCGAAATTTTGTGGTCAGCAAACCTGTTGTCGGCGCCGGGAAACCCTTTTTGGGTAGCTGTGCGCCATACAAATGGAAAAAATAAATAAATAAATAAAAACCTCCGAGAAAAGTACCTACGAGCACCACGCTGGCCCTTAAACGAGGACTGCTGAAATCTGGAAGGTTGGCGAAAGGACCGGGCATTCGAGAAGGAGGACCCCCTTTAAGAAGGAGTATGACGGAATGACAACGAATGCTTCCTCTCCTTGAAGACCTTATGGAGCTTGTCCTCAGGGCGTCCCCAAAAAGATGAGTACCAGAAAATGGCAACCTCAAGGCCATAGAACGCTGTGCAGCATCCGACTTCCAACCCCGCAGAAGTAAGTTCCGACGGGCAGCAACAGAGGAACCACAAGACAGAGCAGAAGCCCTGACCGAGTCAAAGGCGATGTCCGAAAGGAACTCCGATTGACGTTCCATAGATTCCAGCAACTCCGGACAAGTGCCCCCCTCCTGCATAGTAGAAAACAAAGTCTTGAAGTCAGCCAGCAAGGACTGCGCAACATACGCACCATACACCCCAGACCTCAGAGCCAGGTGAGAGCCAGCATAAGATTTCTTCAGAGCAGAGTCAATCTTTTTATCAACGCCATCCTTCAGGATATTATCATCCGCCATGGAAGGTCTACCAACCAGAGAAGCAACCACAGAATCCACCTGCACCGAATCAGGCTGGGCAACCTCCATATCTTGTAAGGGATACAGTTTAGACATGAACCTGGGCAAAGAAATATGGTCCGGGTCCTTCCACTCCTTAAGGAGGACATCCATGACAAAGGGGTGGATGGGCATGGAAGAAGACAAAGGCCTCCGAAACTGCGGCAGAACAGTGTCCTGGGAGGTACTGGGCACAGAGTCCATAGGGAAACCCATATTCTCCCGAACATGACAAAGAAGATCAGGCATCAGGTCCCTCGAAATGTACTTGCCCTGCAGATCCACCACACCCAAAGTGGACTCATCAGAGGAAGCAGAGGAAGAAATATCCGAATATAGGGGAGCAGCAGTCTCAGAGCGACCCCCAGCACCTTTCCTGGAAGCCTTGAGACCGGACAGCGTCTCCAAAATCAGGCGCTTCAGCCGCTTAGAGCCACCCAGACCAGCACTCCGATCAGCAGGGGCAGATTCACTACTGTCGGAGGACGCCCTAACAGGAGAGACATGCTTTCTCTTCCTGTGGTATTTCCCCATTGCAAACAGCACCACGAGTCACAGCAAACCAGCAAAAGCAACACGGAACGCACAGCAACTCCACAAGCGTCACAGGAGAGAAAGAACACTGGATTCCCGCCATAAATAGGAGGAAAACACTCACCCCACAGCTGCAGCCCCGTTGAAATCGAGGAGGAAGAAGGAGGGGCACAAAACCAGCCTCCCAGGAGCGGCCATCGAAGGAAACAACCAAAGTCACCCGGGCCGAAAGAAGACTATGGCTCATCACCCCGAGCCGTCCAGCCAATCAGAAGAGGAAGGCAGGGAACCCTGAGCCCACCCGGGCGCCCGCCCAGGCAAAAATGAGGAGCTGAAGCCGGGAACGGCTTCCTGCCGACGTCCGACATCCCAGCCCCCGGCAACCTTTGAAGAAACGGCCCCTGCAATCCAGGGGCAACCAAAACGGAAGGGAGGACGTCCCCGAATCCACTGAGGTGAGCGTGCCCAGCCAACCAGAACCGGCAAGGGCAGGACGCGCGGGGCAGCAGCGCGCCCGTCCCACAGCAGCCAGTCCACCGGAGCAAGCCGCCAAACAAGGGACAGTGAATCGGGCAGAAAGCCCCGGGGCTCCCCGCAGAACCACCGCATCCAGCGCTCCAACCAGCAAAGATGTCCAGGAATCCAGGAGCACGAAGAAATCCACGGGGACCCGAGAAGCCCCGCAACCCAGGGTCCCCGCCAGGAGGAAAGCACAGGAAGCCTAGCAGCCCGTCTTTCAAAGTCCCACGGAGGTCCACGAGCATCCCCAAGGCCCAGCAAAGGAGGAAACCACAGGACAGTCGTAACAGGTAAGTGCCCGGCACTCACCCAAGCGTCACCCATCAGAAGTCCAACCGACAGGAAACAAAACAGGATTTGCTTCTGGTGATGAGGTGTGTTATAGCACCTGACAGGAGGGTGGGTGGAGTCAGAAAGCGTTTCCTGTTTTGTTTCCTGTCGTGTGGAATACCTCATTTGTGATGACTGGGTCGAGGACGAGGGACGTAGAGGTAATGGCTCCTTCTCCTTTGGGGCGTTGGATATTAGTAGGACGCAGAGATGGAGGTGCTGAAGTAAAGTTCTGCCTTTATTCTAAATGAGGCTGGCAGAAGAGGGTACCCCGTCGCCGTAGCAACAGAGTATCTTCTCTGCCAAAGTCTAAAGGAGACCCTATTTAATAGCGCTATAATCAATACAAACTGTGCATATGGGGCCAATTTAGCATGTTCAGTTTGTTACTTTTTCCCCATTTCCACAACTGTTTGCAGCTGTGCGGCAAAGTCAATATTGTACACCCTCAAACACTCAAAGGAAAAAATTAGTGGGGCGCATCTTGAATGGACAAACGGACAAATCACCCCCCACAGACATAGGCCATGGCTGTTTTGGAAGTGAGCATTCAAATTATGCCCCGACCCTACTAAGAGAAGAGCTCTCCCTCGTGATTAGTTGAGGGTCAATAACATGAACATTGCAAACTCCAAGACTGAAAGCACACATTTACATATGATTACCATATTTATCATTCTGATCCCAAGTCTATTAAAACAGCATCTGGCTCTGGGAACTGTTCCAGGTTTCCTAAATGTCTAGATGGCCACATAGCATACATTCACTTAATTTTAAAAGCATCAGGATGACCGTCCCGAGAAACCTCTGGGGCTGGAGCTGTGTATTCTGCTGATGCTTGTGAAATAATAAGATCCTCAATTGAAGAGAGTGAGTGACTTGAATATATAAAGACCTGAAGAGGGGAGTTCCCATATATTAAAATTGTATAATCAGTGGAGAAAACCAATTAGAGAATAGGAAAAACATGCACCAGAGGTCTGCAAAGTTGCAAAGGATTTACAGGTACATGCATCAATCTCGGCATTTGCGATTCCTTAATTGCGATTTTTAAGGAATCGCAATTAAGGAATAGCAAATGCCTATGCATTAAAAAATAGCTAAATAAATTGCGATTTCTTAGAATTCCTTAATTGCGATTAGCATATTGCGAATCGCAATTAAGGAATCCCTTCCCATTCATTCCTATGGGCCAATAGGCCCATAGGAATGAATGGGAAGACAATCTCAATTTGCGATTCGCAATTAGCTAATCGCAAATTGAGATTGCGATTTGAAGGGTGCAGGGGTGTCCAAAGGACACCCTGTTGCACCCCTGAAATCAAACAATGCACATATGTTGTGTACACACATGCCCTAAGGGCATGTGTGTGCACAACATGAAAGTTAAAAAAATGCACAAAATTGCATTTTTCTAACATTTCGCAAAATTACCATGAGGTCCAACCTCATGGTAATTTTTTCTCTCTAATTGCGAAATCGCAATTTTTTTTCAGTTTCATGCATTGCTTTTAAGGAATCGCAAAATTGCGATTCCTTAAAAGCAATCGCACTTTAAAAGATCGCAAAAATAGCGATTTCTTCACTTTTAGGATAATGCATCCCAAATAGTGATTTAGGAATCGCAAACGGCCGAATTTTGCGATTCGCACCGTTTGCGATTCCTAAATCGCTTGATGCATGTGCCTGTTAATCTTCAGCCTTTGCGTTGTTTTTTAAATTTTTCAAAGCTTTGTGTAGAGGTTGTAAAAACTGATAAAATGATATAAAGTAAATCCTGCAAACATAAATATTGCAGTAAACAATCTGTATGAAAACAGATTTAGGGCCTGATTTAGAGTTTGGTGAATGGGTTTCTCCGGCACATAGGGACAGACGTCCCGTCTGGCTAATTATAAGAGCCATTGGATGTAATGCACTTGTAGTAAGGTCGACAGGATATCCGTCATATTTGTGTCAGAGTAACATCCCTGCCAAATCTAATTCAATATGAAAGACAATGGTCCTTACCATCAATAAAACATAGCATGAGTCAATACACAGTTACTAAGTCAAAATTATTTAGAGCATATCGTAATTCTGCAGCTCTATGAGATGAATCTTACATATGGTACAAGAAACAAGCAAAACAGCAACAGACTTATTGTGAAGACGGCGAGTGAGTGTGTTTGGAAGTGGACCAGAGCCAGAGGCCACCAAATCCCTGCCAGGGGCCGCCACGCAAATATGTATCCATCCTCAGAGGATTATTATATTAAGGGTATATATTGGCATGGTGGCCCCTGGGGTTTGGTGGCCCTGTGCAGGTGCACAGCTTGCGCATGCCTAAAGCCGCCCCTAAACCCACCGTCCGCATAGCTGTTCTCACAGTACTTTGATTGCAATTTCTAAAAATTGTTCACCCCTCCTTCAGTGGCGGCTGCTGTTGAAGAAAAGTGGGCGGACAGTGCAGGGGAGAAAAAAAAGGAAAATAAATAAATAAAAGTATTTACCTGTCGGCCACTGCCTCGGTGCTCCTCTGCTCCAGGTGCATACCAGCAGTCCATGGGCTGGTGCTCATGCTCCCAACTTCCAACCCAGACACTGCTCTCATGCTGGTAATACTATTACCCAGCATGAGAGAAGCTACGGTATTGGTCTGTGGGGCTGGTTCGGTTCTCAGCTAGGGCCTGGGAGCCTGTGCCTGCTCTCCACCCGGCTGTGCAACACAGCTCGTGTTGAAGAAATCTAAATGCGCATGTGTGTTTGTCCATCCTAAGACAGCTGGCCAAACTGAGATGCGCAGACACAGTGCCCACCACTCCTCTCCCAGCTGCTGTCAATAAAGATGGCCCCACCGCACCGTAGACTCGACATTTCGGGATAAAAAACAAAATGATATTAACCCCTCCCATGCTCATGACGAGCTCAGCTAGTCATGAGCCACGGTTCTCGTATGCTCATGACTAGCTGAGCTCGTCATGACCTTTAGAACGCTCGCACGCTGGGCAAATTCCCCTGCTGTGCGAACGTTCTAAAGAAACGGGTGTGGAGCACACGAGCACTGTGCTGCATGACGAGCTGAGTTCGTCATGAGCACGGGTGCGCTGTGCGCGCTCCCCCTCCCCCCAGCAAAGTGGGGGAATGTGCCCAGCAGGGAAGGGGTTAACATTGATTTATTATCATTTTATTTTTCATGTTTGCACTGCTGAGAGAGCAGTGAGGCAACGCTCCTCCACCTTAATGGAGGAGCCGCCACTGCTAGCTTTGATTAGGGAAGGGCCTGGAGGGCTTACAGTGTGAAAGAGCACTGCAGCCACAGCACGCTCAATTCAGCTACCTTTTCTACAAGGCTGTCCTGATAGGCCACCTGGGTTGTTAAAGAGCATTTTTTTAGGGGGGGGAGAGTTGGAAGCGAAGGTCTGGCTCATGGCTCTGATGGCTTTGTCCCTCCTACCATGATAATGCAGATGCATGAGCCGACAGCACACTACAAGGGAAATGAGTGAGCTATTCATTCTTTATACATCACTTGTAGTGATATTATTCAGTGACGGAGACCCATCCATTGACAGGGACTCATGGATGTAACCATACCACATCCATGTAATGCATAGCAACAATCCAACTAGATGCAGCAAAACTTTAAAGACACTTTCATGCCCTTGAAAAAGGCTTATGAGCAGGGGTTGCCCTAGCTAAATTAGTGCTGGCTGATTATTTGCAAATGATACTGCCTTGCACGGATTTTAATCTCCAATAATGCTGATGTATAAATAGATAACTAATTTGACCCTCCAAAAAAACGACTGGAAATATTTCCTCGAAGGTACTATCTGCTCGTACTCCACTTGCCACCCTTCCCAGGCCCTAAATTCACATATACATTCACCTAGGGGTTACTCTGATTTCAAAGTGTGCTTAAAACCCCCCAGTGCTCCAGTGACACCATTGCTGCACACAATTACCAAAACAAGAGAGTAGATCCAGTTTCATAAGCTATTCTGCTTTCCCCTCCAGGCTGCTTAATTTTTCTTGTGACGTCACTAATTCCTTGAATGTATGTGTTGATGCTTGAAAGGCAGGCTCCCATTTTAAGTCCATATCAAGTACAGTCCATCATTTACACTAGTGGTGTCCAACCAGGGTCCAGGATGGTCCAATTCAAGCCAGATTCTCCATTTACCCATGTAATATACATTTCAATACAATAAGACCAAACGGAGATCATTTGCTTAGCCATTATCATGAAAATCAGAAGTGGACAGGAACTCCATTGGACACCACTGTTAAACTATATTATGAGGGCCAAAATGTAGCAGTTTACAAACGGTCAACGGATAAATAAATATCTACGTTTCAGGCATTTCAGCTTTATGATTAGTTTACTATCCATGCCCCTGGAATCGAACAATTTTCACGCGGAAGGGAATGCATTAGGAAGTGTCTGACCATGAGTGCAGGTCATGAGGTGGGACGCCTCAAGCCCCTAGTCCAGTTATCACGCCCATCTGCTGGGTACTTTCAGGTCTTTGAATGTGCATGTGAATCACTGAAAACGAAAACAGACAATCCCACTCCACTCCAGTCTATGGCAATCTACTGTATGCAGTCTACTCGACTCTACACAACTCCACTCTACTCCACTCTATACCACTCGACCCTATAACAATCACTCTATGGTAGTCCACACCACTCCACTCCCGGCTACGCCACTCTTCTCTACACTGCTCCTCATCACTCCACACCACACAATGCCACTCTACGGCACTTTATGCCATTCTACTTTAATACTTTTAAGCTGAATAATAGTAACGCGCTAGCATCTTGATTTTTGCACTTTGGTAACTGATTACCAGCTTACCTCCTTCTTCTCGCTCTCGACCCCGGTCCGCCCCGGCAGTGTGTCGTTTGTGCTGAGGGTCAGCCTTACGAGCGACACTTCCTGCCTGGTCCTGCACCACTTCCACCCTGCCTCTCCACCGTGCAGGTCAGCGGTCTAGTGGCTCACGGCAAGACGGCATAAATGGCGACCTGGAGTAAGCGCAGCGGACGAGCGCAGCGGGAGCGCCAACTTCGCGCCTAAGTCGCGCATAAGTCAAGCCCGTCTGCGCCCGTCCGCGGCCGACCGGGGCTAGGGGCACGTCACTCTGCCCAATTTATCACCTACACTTCCTCCCAACTCCGCAGCTTCCAGGGCACTTGGCCTTTAACCGCCCGTGCTCGCTCCCGCATATCTTCTCTTGATTTGTCCCCTGCCCCCTCTTCCTCCCATCCCCCCCTCCCTTCATTCCCCCTCATCTCCCTGGGGGAGATGCCAGCCCCCTCTGCTAGAACCCTCTCGGCCTACTACCTTAACACCCGGTCAGCAGTGGCCCACTCGCACGAACTGTCGGTACTGCTGGACCTCCACGCACCGGATCTTCTCTTTTTAACAGAGACCTGGTTTAGTGATGACTCTCTCCCCGTCCTATTGGCCACCCTCCCCGCCCCATACTATGCTCTACGAGCGGACCGCTCTGCTGGTAGGGCAGGGGGCGGTGTAGCGGTCATTACCCGGGCTGACCTCCCTTTTCAACTTCTATCTCTGCCAGATATTGCCACTACGGAGTACCTGGCTATTCGCACCACTTCTACCACCCCCCCTCTTACTTGTGTTCTTACTTACCGTCCCCCACAATCACCCTTATTGTTCCTCTCCGATTTTCAGGAGGTACTGGCAACGATTACGGTCAACAACTCCTCTATCTTACTACTGGGAGACTTTAACTTTTGGCCTTCAGACCCTGCGGAATGTCCGTCCTCAAGAGAGTTTTCAGATACCCTTCAATCTCTAAATTTTGTGTCCCATGTCCACTCTCCCACCCATGTCAAAGGACATATCTTAGACCAGATCTGGTCCCTGAATTGTCCGGTAGACTCCCTATCCATCTCACCCTGCACTTGGTCTGACCATCATTTGATTTCATTTACCCTTCCCATCAACCCCACTGTTAGGCCCCCACTCCCTAAGAATGTCTGGGTCCGCGCATGGAGCCGAGTGGATCCTGACAATCTATCCGCATTACTAACCTCTTCCTACCCCACCTTACAAGGTCTATCCACTCTCTCTCAGGCCACTGTCATTGAACAATGGCTTTCTTCAGGTTGTGACTCCATTGCCCCACTGAAGCGGGTTACTTCAAAGCGGGAGAAGGATGCCAACTTGTGGTTTAACGAGGATCTCAAGACTACCAAACTAACGGTGCGCCGAGCCGAGCGTGCCTGGAGGAGGAACTACTGTCCCTTACTCAGATCTGAGTTTATTAGTATTCTGGCTCAATATAAAAAGGCTATCTTGGCTGCTAAAACAGCCTACTTTTCCTCAAAGATTCTTGCAGCCGAGAATCAACCGAGGGAAATTTTCTCGATTGTGCATAATCTGGCATTCTCCGACAGGACATCTTTGAAGCCCACCCCCTCCCAGGAACTTTGTCACTCCTTAAATAATTTCTTCATTGAGAAGATTGTTATTATCAAAGCCAACATTCCCCCACCTCGCCCTACTTTTGTTGACCCTCAGTGTCCTCTCCCTAAGGGACAACTCGATGCCCTCCCTCCCTTGACCAAGGAATCCCTGACTTCGATAATTCCCCTTGTTAAATCTGGCTCCCCATTAGACACATGCCCTGCGCACATCCTCCGCCATATTTTTACTACTTGTCCAGACCCCCCTCTCCACTTCCTCAACAGTTCTCTTTCTCAGGGGGTTGTAGCCAATTCACTGAAAACAGCAGTCATTGTTCCCATCCTAAAGAAGCCTGGCGCTGACCCTTCGGTCCCCGCCAACTATCGCCCCATCTCCCTCCTGCCATTTCTGGCCAAAGTGCTCGAACGTCATGTCACCTGTTCTTTGAGCTCTTTTGTGGAGGAGTATGGGGTCCTGGCCCCTCGCCAGGCCGGTTTCCGCCCGCACACTCTACGGAGTCCACAGTACTCTCGGTCCTTGACAACCTCAGGGAGGGAATGGATACCAATCAGACCCAGGCTTTGGTCCTCCTCGATCTCTCAGCCGCCTTTGCCACGGTTGACCATACCATCTTGCTTTCCCGTGTCAAGGCGGCGGGGATCGGGGGTACCGCCCTGGTATGGTTGTCCTCCTTCCTGAGGGACCGCACCCAGGCTGTTCGCCTGGGTAATTTTTCTGCGGACTTCCGGAAAGTCCAGTGCGGGGTCCCCCAAGGTTCCTCCCTCTCACCTCTTTTGTTTAACCTTTATATTGCCCCCTTTATTTTCTCACTGCAGCAAATGGAGGTCAGCGTATACAATTATGTGGATGACCTCCAACTTGTCTTCAATCTGTCTTCTTCCCCTGCTTCTATCTTAAACTTCCAGTCTATTATGATTATTATCCGGGACTGGATGAACCACAACCATCTGAAACTCAACCCGGACAAGACCGAGCTGGTGTTGACGGGTGGTTCATCCAGTCCCTGGTCCTCACTTTTTTGGCCCCCATCCCTTGGTTCTCCACCGGTCCCTTCTACCTCAGTTAAAACATTAGGTATTAAACTCAATTCCCAGCTCACTCTTCACTCCCAGGTTAGTTCTGTGGTGTCCTCTTCCTTTTTGTCACTACGCACCATACGCAAGGTATCCTGCTTCTTTTCCTTTGATGCCTTGAAATTGATCACCTTGGCGATGGTTATCTCCCGCCTGGGTTATGGCAACGCTCTATATGCCTGCATATAGTTTAAGGCGTCTGCAGTTGATCCAGAACCAGGCGGCACGCCTGATGTTCAGTCTGCCAAAATCCCACCACGTAACTCCCCTTCTCAAGTCCCTACATTGGCTCCCTGTTCGTGAATGTGTCCAGTTTAAGCTTGCTTCCATCATCTTTCAAGCACGACTGGGCACGGCTCCGGCTTTCATTTCATCAGAGATCGTTCCCTATGTTCCCACTAGGGAACTACGCTCATCTACTCAATCCCTCCTAACAGTCTCTAGTTTTCGGAGGAAGAAATGGGGAGGATCGAAGTTCGCGACCCTTGCACCAGTCCTATGGAATTCCCTGCCTCTAGAGCTTAGAGCCTTACCTCTCTACCCTCAATTCCGAAAACAGCTCAAAGCCTATTTATTTGCTAAATCTTTTAACTAGATCACTTGCTGTTTCTGTCTTCCTTTCTATTTAATTTCTGTTATTCCCACCCAGGGGGTCTGTCTGTTGCAGCGCCATGAAACCGCTGGTGAAAGTGCGCTATACAAATATTTTTAAACTCAAACTCAAACTACTCTGTGCCACTCCACTGTACCCACTCTACTCTATGCCACTCCACTCTGGGCCACTCCATTTCACTCTAGATCACTCTGCTCTACGCCACTCTTGTCTATGGCACTCTACTGTACACCACCGCACTCTATGCACTTCTACTCTATGCCACTGTTCTCTACGCCACGCCACTAGCCTTTAAGGGCCACAATGCTGCACAACGTGGCTAAAATACATTGGCAAAGCCAATAGCTCTAGCATAGGCGAGAACTATTGGCAATGCCAATGCTTGTTTAAAATGCTGCAGGCGCAGATTTTTAACAACCTGTCAGCCTACTTCTTGTCCTTCTATTTTCCTCCCACCCCCTGCTGCTACCCAGTATTAGCCCCTTGCCCACTTCCAACAAACAACTTGGCACAAGCATGAGGAGCTAATCTGTGAGGGTTTCAGGTGAGCCGGGGAGGTGCAGAGATGTATGTGTTCAGGGGCCAGTCACAGTTCTGATGTCATCAGCCAGCGACTGACTTCTGTACACAAAAGGGGCTCCCTGCTGCCTCATTTTATTGATATGTAAAAGAGGAATGGGCCTGTGTCTCGCGTTTTTTTGACTTATGACTAGAAATAAAGAGAAATTGGGAAAAGACACTCCAAGACTCCCTGCTCAATATTTTTGGATCTTATGGATTTGTGATACTGTTTGCATTTTACAAAAGAATTGTGTATAATTGTATGCTCCTTTTCATTGAAGAATCCTCAGGAACTCTTATGAGGGAATGACCTGAAAGACAGTCCATGCAGGACAGCTCACGGAAGTCTTCAAAGGGAAGAACGGAGTCCACCAGGATTTTTTGCTCTTGCCTTTTATCCTCCTGCTGGCCATAGACTGAATCATGAAGACTTCCACAGCAAGGAGAAGAAACGGGATCCAGTGGACACCATGTATGCAGCTCCATGACCTGGACTTTGCAGATGGCCTGGCCCTACTCTCTCAAACACAGCTGCAGATGTAAGATAACACCGACAATTTGGAAGCCACATCAGCACAACTTGGCCTCGACATCCACAGGGAAAAAAACAAGATAATGAAGGCTACCGCGACCAGCACAACTACAGTCACTCTTGCAGACGATGCACTGGAAGAGGTTAAGGTCATCACCTCTCTGGGTAGTGTCTTAGACAAGCAGGGCAGCACCGATGCTGATGTCAAGGCAAGAATCAGCAAAGCAAGGGCTGCCTTCATTTAGCTAAAGAAGATCTGGAGCTCTCAGGACCTAATGCTTTAAACCAAGATCAGGCTTTTTAACACCAATGTGCAATCTGTATGGAGCAGAAACTTGGAAGAAAACAGTGAAAACCAACCAACAACTTCCAGACCTTCATCAACACCTGTCTGAGGAAAATCCTCCAAATCCGCTGGCCAAATACCATCAACAACAATGACCTATGGAAGCATACTTTCCAACTCCCTCCTCAGGAAGAAATCATTAAAAGACGTTGGGGCTGCATAGATCTCATCCTGCACAAGACCCCCTCAAACACCACCAGGCAAGCCCTAACAAGGAGCAATGAAAGTTGGCAATCTGAGCAGAAACCACCAAACATCAAATGTGGGCCAATTTCTACTCATGACTGCCTGTACTAAGAGTGCTGCTTCTGAGGTTAATGAATGGACTTCTCATTGCGTGGCTAGTTTCTCAACCAATATTTGGTTGGCAGTTTTATGTGCAGAGTGCATTTTAAGGGGAAAAAAGAGGAAATGTGCATCTCATGTCAGTTTCTCAAAACCAAACTGTCTCTCCTAATATGTTGACTTCTTGACCACTTCTCTTTCTTATTCTCTTCCGCTCTCCCATAGGTACTTCTTGTAGGAAAGTGTCCTTTTTTGTTTGGTAACCCCCCACCACACACACATACTTTTTCCTCCCTTGCCATATATGTGAATTGGTAACCCAAACTGGTAAGGACTTTAACCCCCTTACCAATCAATCATTAAATATATAAGTCCCTAGTATATGGTACCAGTGGTACCCAGGGCATGGGTGTTAAAGGGGTCCTTAGGGCCGGAAGCACTGTTTTTGCCACCCTTAGTGACCCAAGTAAACGATTGACAGCACGCCTTCCACTGAGGACTGCAGAAGCAGGCCAAACTGCTCAAACTCTACTTTGCCATGTGTGGGAAAGTAAATGCTCTATTGGTAATATATGTCAGTAACCCCTAAGGAACAGTTCCTCAGCCCAGGAGGCAGAGTGCAGTATATTAAAGGTGTGGACATGTATTGTATTGTATTGTAATTACATTTATATAGCACTCACTATCCCTGGCAAGGCATCGAAGCACTTTTTGGGAGAGTAGCACGCTACTCCAGGGCCCATAGAGGATTAGTGTTGAATTAGTATAGTGAAACATGCAGTTACATTTTAAGTGGTGGATAGGTTAGTCAGTTATTTGGATTTGGAATGATAGCAGAAGGATAGAGGAGGACAAAGGTTTTTATTTATATAGAGCTTGTTGACGCACGCTATTCAGGAAGCCTACAAATGATTAGTAGTGAATCAATATGGTGAAATGTGAAGTAATTTCAGTGGTGGATATTAGTCAGTTACTTGGAGGGAGAAGGATAGCGGAGGGATAAAAGGGGAAGAAAGATTTGCATTCATATAGCACTTGTTACCCCTGATGGGTGCTGAAGCGCTTTTATGGCGAGTAGCACGCCACTCCGGAACCCATAAAGAATTACTGTTGAAAATTAGTATAGTAAAAAATATGAAGTAATTTGAGTAGTGGATTTGTTATTTAGTTATTTGAGTAGTATATTAGTATAGTTTATTATGGAATTTGAGAAGTGAACATGTTAGTCTGTTAATTTCGATTCATAAGGATAGTGGAGGAATAAAAGAGTGATGGATTGTTTTTTTCTTTTTTTAGGTCTTAGCAGTAGGAAGAGGCTTTTGGATGAGTAAAAAGGAGTTTTGGAGGGGAGGACTCAGAGGGAAGAGTTTAGAAAGGTTTGTTTTAGGGGATTGGTATAGTAAAAGAGGTGTCAGATGATGCAAGGAGGGGTAGAGTAGGAGAGAGTCTAGAAAGGGTTATTTAGGCAATCATAGTAGTGGTTTGGGGTTTGGG
Organism: Lissotriton vulgaris; assembly: GCF_964263255.1. Classification (NCBI taxonomy): domain Eukaryota; kingdom Metazoa; phylum Chordata; class Amphibia; order Caudata; family Salamandridae; genus Lissotriton; species Lissotriton vulgaris. Next base: position 2,004,063,112 of record NC_141691.1, on the reverse strand, counting down.
ATAAATGAGAGAGTGGATGTAGAGGATATATTGATAGATGTATAGGATGAGAGATATCGTAGTGCATTGGAAGGAGTACTAGAAAAAGTTTGAGATGAGTCAGAAGGTTGGGCTAGAAGATATATTGAGCGAAGTATAGGCTGAGAAATTGGGTAGTGCATTGGAAATGCTAAATTAGAAGAAAGTGATAAATATATAGATCCATAATTACATTGAAAGTATATAGATACATAAAGGATGTAAGTATATGTAGATTAAAGATATTGATAGAGGCACAGGATGAGAAATAGGGTAGTGCATTGGATATGCTTTTTCAGGAGAAAAGTAACAGACACACAGATCCAAGTAGATGGAAGGTACCTAGATGCACAATGGAAGTATGTACATGTAGACCAAAGATGATTTTTATGTATTTATTATTATTATTTTTTCTCTCAACAACATAATTATTTTACATCTTTATACAAAGTAATACACAAAGATAGGTACATATCTATAGTGAAAACAAATGCTTGTATACAGAGGGATATGCTGTAAATTTCTGTTTGCTTATGGTGCTTATGTGGGGAAGAGCCAAATCTTGAGTAGTGGTTGTCGGTGGACCTTATGTTGAAGGATAAAGAGTTCCATAGTTTGGCTGCTTGAACAGAGACGGATGTGCCACCCATGGTTTTTTACTTGTGTGGTGGGATTTTGAGTCGAGATGCTCCTTTAGAGCAGAGGTTCCTTTGTTGAATGCATTTTGTGATTTTATTCCTGATGAAGAGTGGTCCCCTTCCATGTATTGCTTTGTGGGTGATACAAAGCAGCTTGAACGTGGATCTTCTGGCAACCGGTAACCAATGCCGGGCTTTCAAGGCAGGGGAGATGTGGTCTCTCGGTTTGATATGCAAGAGTAGTCTGGCAGCCGAGTTCTGAATCCGTTGTAGCCTTTTCATGGTCATTAACACACAAGCTTATATGCCCCTATAGTTGCCTTTACTATTGAAAGCTACTATAAGTGATAGCTGGCCCATAGGCTATCATGGGCTGACACCCGGGCACACCCGAGGTGGCAGCTCCATTATGGTACTGCAGAAACATGTCATGTTTGCTATCAAACAATGTGCCTCATCACCCCTGACATGAATCTTGTGTCGAGGACGATGTGGCATGCACCCAGATGGCTACGTTAGAGGTTGCCCTCCTGGTTGCCCAAGCCTTTCCTGTGCTCTGGCTGCCAGCCCGCAGCTATTGCTGCCAAAACAGGATTCTGACCCCCTGCCAAGAGGTGTGAACTCTCCCAGGAGTCAGAAACAATGACCTATACAACAAGGTGGTCACACCTCCCTCACTGACAGGAATGCTAGTGAAGTGGCACATCAAGACAGTGAGCTTAAAATACTTCACTCCCAGTGATATGTCACTTGGCTGCCTCCCAAAGGAGGAAACAGACTTCCACCTGCCCCCAGGCACATTTGCATCTGGGAGTTGGGAAAAGTAAGTAGGTATTCAGCTGGTCTACACCCACAGAAGGGTGGGCTACCTGATCTGTACAGCTAAAGAGTTCTCCTGCCATTTGTAAAAGAGGTAGAATAGAGGGTTCTGGGTAGAAAAGGTGACACACACCACCGGATGTGGTTACCTCAAGGGCAGATTAGGTGCTTGAGCTAGAAGCCCATTGGCCTCTTCCATCCACATCCCTACGGCCCCTTAATCTAGGATTTAAGGGTTACCCCTGACACCAGAATCTCAGTTCTGATCTGACTTGCAACAAAGGACTAAGAGGAGACCTCTGTCTGCGACAACAGGATCTGCACAAAGCAAAGGTGTGATACTCTGCACATGTGGCATTCTTCCTGCAACTGCACATCCTGGACCAAAGTTCGGTTCCCCCAGACAGAGGCAACTCCAGACTCCCCTGGTCTAGTGCCACTAGTCCCCTTCACACTGCAGGCAAAAACAACATACCAGAACCAAAGAATCACTAGCCATCTGGCGCTCCGAGGGATTGTCCAAACATAGATGGTCCAGTGCATTGTGGGAAATGTAGTCCTGACCTCCACCAAATTTTAGGCGGCTATCACTTTCCCCAGACCTCTGGGTGTCAAAATATTTTTCTGATGACCTCATGCTACCAAGGCTTGTTGGTTGCCAGCCCGGCAACCACACCCTTTCCTTGACGCTGCACCTCGAGGGAACTCCGCAAGACCTACACCCAACGTCAGCAATGACTTTGTTGTGACTTTATGCATCCTGTTCCTCACCAGCACCATGTAAGCAATAAAACCAGCACCAAGGATAGCCAGGACAACTCTGCAACTGGGCTTCTTGAGTCAGGGAAAATTGAACTGACTGTCGTGGCTTGGTCCGAGGACCATCATCACCTTTGCCTTCCTTGGATTCCACGCAACTTGACCTGCAAGTGACCGATTGTCACTAGTGCTTTTTACCATGGACCGCAATGATAAAGTCTTGCAGTGCTGCTTTGCACTGTTTTAATATTGCTTTAAAATACTTAACTCCAATTATAATTATCTGATTTACTTCGTTCTAGTGTCTAAATATGAAAATCTGCTTTATTTTGGTGTCGGATTTCTTTCAAGTCGAGTTGATTACTTATCGTCCATGTTGGTACTCTGATATGCTTAACACATGTTCCTCTAGTAAAGCCTGACTGCTCTTTTCCACTCTACGGGACTGAGTTAAGGGTTTATTACTGTGAATCAAAGGACCATCTTTGGGGTGTATCACCACCAAATCCTCCACCTTTCTACACTTTTGTTTCCATCACACTCTCTCTCTTCATGACTCTACCCACCCAACACTCACCTCTCCCTTTTGTTCTGCCACTCACTCTCCTCCAGCCTCTTCACTCTCCTTCTCTGGGCCTCTGGGCCTCCTTTGTTCATCTCCTCTGTCCCTGCCCATCTTTTTGTCGCATCATCCTCATCCCTCAACAGCCTCAGCGTTTCCTGCTCCACTCCCTAGCTCGCATTATCCTCTCCTAGTACACGGCTCCACATGTATTTAGAAGCTTGTAAAGCGCACGGCTACCCCCAACGGGGGGGTCCCGGCACTGTAGACTATGACAGCCAGAGAAGTTCAGTGAGGGCTAGATCATAGAAAAGAGCCGGGTCTTGAGTTTCCTCCAAATGTAATAAATCTGAGTTCCATCGGTAGTTGATTCCAAAGTTTGGATGTGACCACAGCAAAGGCCCGGCCTCCAGTGCGTGCAAGACGAAAATGAGGGGCATGCATCAGGCGGAAATGATTTGATCTGAGGTCACGTGTCGATTGTGTCATTTTAAGTCTGTGCCTCAAGTATGCAGGGCCTCGTCCATTGAGAGCTCCAAAGGCAAGGACCAGGGCCTTGACCTGTATGCGGTACCTCACTGGTAACCAGTGCAGTTTAGCCAAATAAAGTGAAATGGAGTGGCGGTAGGGAATATTACAAATCAGCCTGGCCGCTGAATTCTGCACTGTCTGAAGACGGTTAATGAGATACACCGGGGCTCCTACAAACAGACTATTTGCGTAGTCCAAGTGGGACGTAATTAGGGCATGAACTACCGTCCTCCGTGAGTCAAGTGGGAGGAAGGGGATGGTTTTTTTAATCATTCAAAGCTTTCCAAAGCAAGATGCCGAAACTTCATTGATTTGGGTTTTGCAGGATAAATCTGTATCAATGTGAGTTCAGACGGCCACCAAACATTAGCGGGAATTGGAGATTTCTGATTAAAGAATAAGACCTCCGTCTTATCAGTGTTCAGTTTTAGATTGTTGGAGGACATCCAGGAGGCGATGTTCATCAGGCAGTGGCGGAAATTATCCATAGAGCTATCAGAGTGGTCTTTAAAAGAAAACACAAGCTGAGTATCATCAGCGTAGAAGACCACTCTGACGCCCCAGGATTCGACCACTTTCGCTAACGGAGTCAGATATACATTAAATAGAAGAGGGCTGAGTACAGAGGCCTGCGGGACCCCCCATGTCAATGGTTTCTCCATGGAGACAAACGGCCTAAGGAAGACCTGTTGAGTTCTGTCCGTCAAGAAGGATTTCACCCAGGCCAGCGGGATCCCTCCTATGCCCACCTCACGAAGGCGATCCACATTGCCTCACCCACTCTGCTCATCATTCTCCTGCTCCTTCATCTTACTTCCTCAATCTCTGATTTCATCCACATCTCACATCATCTTCATCACTTCATCTACTTTGACTCTCATCACCCTCCTACTCCTCTATAATTAACCCTCCCTGTCATACTTCTTCTCTTCCCTTCTAGTCACTCCCTTACTCTTACTTCATCCACCTCTTCCCTTACTACTGTTGTGTCTTATCCTTCCTAAACTTTTTTCATTCACTCATATTTTTTGGGCTCACCATCTTGTCTAATCACCCTCCATTTCACATATCTCTACCTTAATCACTATTTCCTTTAGTCAAAATTCTAGAATTTCTTATTTTATTCACTAGCCTTTGGTGCCACAGCTGTGAAAACTGTTGCACAGTCTTTTTTTCAGGACTTCCGACGAAAGGACACTACCACCACATCCACAGCTGTGAGTTAATGGATAGCTAATAACATTTAGTGATCTAAGTGAGTTATGTTCTCCACCTTTCCAAATGCCCCAAAATATTACACTTATTTGAAGCTCAAATAAGTGTATTGTTTATCCAGACCAGGGACACCTGGCAGCTCAGACATAAAGGCTTTTACATCACTTACTTTCCCACTCCTGTGCCAGAAATGAAAGGCTAACTAGCATGACCTGAACTTGAGAAGCCACAGATTGTAGGAATAGCTCAGCAGTAAGTGCATTCATCCAGTATGTCAGTTTATGACTCAATGGGTTACAACAGCACTATGGTACATTTCTCTCAACTCATGTAACCTAAATAAAGAATGTGATGTTTGATAATAAATGCACAGCCACACCCACCCCTAAGTGTGGTGTCTGTGCCTTAAGTTTCATCTAATTATGTTAGCAGGCTCAGCCTTCGGCGGGCACCTTGGGAGATTGGCAGTATGCAGAACAGTGGCAGCAGGTGTTGTACAGTGGCAGCAGGTGTTGTACAGTGACAGCTTTTATTACCAGACTACCACAAGAAGCCACCAGGGCTGCTCCTTTTATAATGGAAACTTGCAATGCTCCTGGCATTGTATTGTTAACCATGGAAAGTCAAACCTATGGACATGGCAGTTTTATTCTATATAGTGCTGCAAGCTAAGAATAGTATAGTATCACAGCAGGAAGAAAATAAATCATCCTCCTGTTGGGTACCCAGATATCTGGTTAGTTGAATATCCTGGCAGTGGTGGATGTGTGATCAGTGTTCTGTATTTATGTGTAAGTTGTTTGTCTAATCTTCGGCATCGAAGAAGCAACTCTAAAATCACAAAACATCTAAGCCAGTACAAATTCAACACCAATCAAAAAAGAAATGCCACCCTCCGCACAAAAAGGGTGTGGCACTGAAAAATAGGGGGTCTGTTTGGAGCCTGAGGTAAATGAGGACATAGAAAAGAAAGAGAAATGCCATCAGATGAGGTCATGGATGTCTGCAGTGTCTGGTGCCAGGTTAACTGACTAGGTCCTTCCAGTCAGGAAGAGCAGACCATCAGAGTGTGTGTCCTGGGATTCCGATGTCATGTAGGCGCTGGATGAGGATAGGGTGGAAGACCATGTCAAATGAGGGATGCCGCGTCTCCTATCTCCAGAGTCAAGCGTATGTAATCAATGAGTGCATTTTCCATTCTGTGGTTGGGTCTGATACCAGACTGAGTGGTGTCAAGGAGTTGGTGGTTGTTGAGGTATTCAGTGAGGAGTCTGTTGATGATTTCCTCTAAGACCTTGGCCTGGACTGGTAGCAGGGAGATCAGTCTGTAGTTGATGAGCGTTGGAAGGTCTGCTGAGGGTTTCTTCAGCAATGCGAGGACAGTTGTATCTTTTCAAGTGTCTGGGTAGGTCGCAGAAGAGGTGTATGCATTCAGAGTGAGTGTGAGCATGGCGTTGATGGACTGCAGTCCTCTGGAGAAGGCATGGGCCCCCTGAGTGAGTGGATTCGATGGTGGCAGCAGTTGTTTCTGGGGCGGTGATAGGCCAAGTAGTTAGCATTGGCACTTTGGATAAGGTGAGGAGGCATTTTGGTGAGGTCTGTCACATCCAGGGGTCTAGAAACATGTCTCGTGGTGGCATGCTGGTGTTTACCAGTCAGGGAATCCACCAGAGGATGATTGTTATTCGGGGGGCATCTCTAAGTTACCCTCTGAGGGCATGATATAATAAATCCCACACTGGCATCAGTGTGTGTTTATTATGCTGAGAAGCTTGCTGCTAAACTTCCCAGAATTCAGTAAAGACATTATGGTTAAGCATGGGCGAATTTTGCGGATCTCGCGTTTGCGAATTTTGCGGATTTGCGGATTCGCAATCCGCAAAATCCGCAAATTCCCGCGAATTGGCGGATTTTTTTTTTTTGTGTTCACCCGTGTTTCTGCCAGTTCGCGAGGGTTTTTACAATTTCGCAATTTGCGAACTTACCTGTCGGGTCGCAAGTTTTGCGAACTTGTTGTTTCTACGTGTCCAGCCTGTTTGGGACACTCTTCTTCATCACTGCCACTCTCTGTCACCACTGCCACTCTCTGACTACTCATGCCACCCTCTGGCCCACCCATGCCACCCTCTGTTTCATCACCACACCCTCTGGTTGTCCAGTGTACATTATTTTCGGCAAAGCAAAGCACACCTTCCCTGCCTCAAGTGACCTGAATTAATTTGGGGCTGATTAATGTGTCACAGAATATTTTTTTAGCTGGCACCTGCTTCCTTAGTGCGCCCTGATTAGTGATCTTTTGCACTTGCTAAGTGCTTTCATTGTTGCAAAATTAGTTACAACACCTGCCCTGCCCCAACTGACAATAATGAATTAGGGGCTGATTCATGGATTTTAACTTCCAGCCTGGCTCCTGCTTGTCTCCCTTAGCTGTAATTCAGGACCTTTGTGGCATATGTGTAACTATTCTGAGGTTCAGAGCAGGGTCACATAATAGTTGCAACTGGCAACTGAACTCTGGAGAGGCCCCTCAGGAAGCACTACAGGAAATGGCTACTAATGATGAGCCTGAACTTTTGAACCTGGTAAGTAGTTTCACTTTTGCTAAGATCGTATTTCTGCAATTTAGCACTTACTCGCGGGGTGCGAAGTTGTACTGGCAAGCCGCGAACTCACGCGAACAGTGCGAGCAGTGCGAGCAAAATCCGCTGCTCGCGGATTTGCGGATTTTGCGGGAGATTCGCGAATCTCGCGGATTGCGGATTTCCCGAAAATCCGCAAAATCCGCGAGCGAAACGGATTTTCCGCCCATGCCTAATTATGGTGCTGTGGAGTTCGTAATGACAAGCTCCCAGACCATATACTCTTTATGACTTTACTGCACTTACAATGTCTAAGAATGGACTTAAACATTGTAAATGTACAGTGCTCATGCAACTGTACCCTCACCAATGGTATAGTGCACCCAGCTAGAGGGGTGTCTTGCCTATACCTTAGGCAGTGGGTTGCAGGCATGACACACTGGATTGAGTGCCATGTTCACTCTTCACTTTCTCTCTGCATCAAAACACGCAGCCTGCAATGGCAGTGTGTGTGTGTTAAGGTTCTCTAAGGGTGGCACAATATGTGCTGCAGCCCTTAGAGGCCTTCCCTGGTCACAGTGCCCTTGATACCCATGGTACCTTTTACAAGGGACTTATATGTGGCCAGAGAAGTGCCAATTGGGGGTACAAAGGTACAGTTTTGGGAAAGAACACAGGCCCTGGGAACCTGATTGGCAGGGACCCAGGGCACATCAAGTCAAAGTGCATCAGAAATCTGGCAAAAAGTGTGGGAGGGTTACTGCAACAGAACACCTGCTTCCTACAGTGATCCAGTTGTTGAAATTCTTAATGGTTTTGGGAAGGTTTTCTCTGTGCTTAGGTCAGTGGGTTTTGAGTGCTGTGTTCCAGCCTTTGTCAGTGATGCTGTTACAGTTTTGATAGGCTGGTGTGGTGGTGGTGCTTGTGCATTGGACTGGGATCAGGATGCTGAACTTGATGAGGGTGTGGTTCGCCTAGGGAACTGGTGTGGGCGTGTTGTCTCTGATGTTGTCGAAGGTGATGAAATTAGCATCTAGGAGGTGTCCGGCGATGTGGGTAGGCCTTTTACTCGATGGGTGAGGCCCAGGCTTCCAAGTTCTTCAATGAAAAGTTTTGCGTTGGGGTTGGCATAGACTTCCACCAAAGTTCAGGTCTCCGAGTGGGATGTAATTGCTAGTGTTGAGGGTGAGTGGTGCAACGAAGTCTGATGGTGTCAGTGAAGTTGGTGTGTGGTCCTGGTGGTCTGTAGATGGCCCTTGGGATGAAATTGGATGTGACATTAAGCTTGAATGGCAGGTGCTCCATTTTGGAGGATGATGTGTCCATGGAGGTGGAGGCTGTTTAAAGAGCATTTCACTGTGGGACTCCAACAGATGGTCAACTGAGCTAGGACCGACACCCACCACCCATGCCAAGTACCTGGGGATTGTCATCAACAGTAAACTAGACATAAATGCTCAAGTGAATGAAACTCTCAATAAAACAAAATGAAAGCCCAAGTGAATGCCATCACCGCCTCAGGCTTCCATACACTGAAGATGCTGAGAAAGTTTCAATTGGTTCCCAATCAGCACCTGGAAAACCTTTGTGCACGCCCTGGTCACAAGCAGTCTGGACTAGGGGAACACCCTCTATGCTGGGATCAACTAAAAACTCACCAGATTGCTGCAGACCAATAAACAGTCGGCTGCCAGAATTACTCTCAAACTCCCATGCCGCACTCACATCACACCACACCTGAAGGAGCTCCACTGGCTCCCCAAACACAAACAAGAACATTCTAACCCCTCAAGCACACTTTCAAGTCACTACATAACACTGGTCCGGGTCAGAACTCATTCTATGAGAAAGAAGGGGCCCCTACAATGTAAACAGTTAGCTACTTGTAGGGAAGGTAAACTATGTAGAGAAAGACGGTGTAGCTAAACTCTAAAGGAATTGATACTCCCTAAAATAGAATCTAAACACAATAATAGACCCTTTAGAGCAATCAAATAAATGTGTGCTGAAACAAAAATTTATACGAAAAATCCTTTAATTTATTATATATTATTTGTTTTTAGTATATTTTGTTTGTTATTTATATCTTTTGTACAGGATTCATTCACTTTTTTCATTCATTGTTTACATTTGAGATAAAAATTTGATGTGTATTCCCAGGTTATCAAAAAGTGTTAATAAGTGAAAACAAAGACATTTACACAAACACAATCACATATATACATTAAACCCCGTGATATACGAAAATATTCAGTTGTTGGTAATTTGATGAAGGCAAAGCGGTTGAGTGGAACTACGCGCGTTTCGGCCTGAGGCCTTCGTCAGGTGACCGTCAATCGTATATTAAACATAAATCAAAAAATAGTGATAAAACACAACAAAAGACAGGATGACGTATCAACGTTTTTGCTTCTTGTGATGTCAGATTTATCGTTAATTCAATATTGGGTATTCTTAAAAATCTGGCATTTCTGAAGTATATTTTTTTCCCGCACTGTGAGCTACCGGAGAGGTACAAGCTTTTAAGACACTTTCTGTATTTTTATTCTGAATCTTAATTTAGTGGCGCTTTCAGCTGTACTTGCTTGGGATATTTGCCTCTTACACTTCCGGTGCCAAAGCGTTCTATCGGGGGTTCTGTTATGCTGGTGCTTCCGATGTCCGCGATCAGAACTCAACAATCGCATCTGCTTTCACATACCTTCCAGGCACCTCTGCACATCTGAACTCCTACTTGCACATATGCTATGCATACGGAATACCCGATCCAGCAATCAAGCCATCTTCTACATAACACAAAAGCCATGAACAGCCTGCCACTACACATAAGAGTCTCCTCCTCACGTCTTGATTTATGCAAGAAGCTGAAGATCTGGCTTTTTCAATAGACCCTCTAGGTCCCGGGCTTGGCTAGACTCTCACCTTCTTAGTGCCAGGATACGCTCCTGGGTAATTGTTCACTCTACAAATCTGCATAACATAACATAACTTTGTTCAGTACGGTAAAACACCGGTGAAAGGCTTCCTGTCTGCAAGGAGAGCTGTTTCCCTGTGTAAAGTCGTTATAATGTTAATTTTGCTGCGCTCTGATAAAAAAGAGGAATAGGATCATTTGTACCTCAGTAATAAATGTGTGACGATGCACTGGGTTCTCACAAGGCAAGTGGGAGCCCTCTGAGGACCACCATCACCCTCCTGGAGTTTGAAGTCTTGCTGGTTGTCATCAATATAATCCATGTAAGTCAATCTTGTAGCTACTGACAATGTGTGTTAGTAGGACAATGTAGGCATCCCAAAGATCGACAGTGATAGAGCCAAGTTAAGAGGGACCATGTGTGTTATTGAAGAGATAGAAGGGTCATGGTTTAACAGTGTAGGTGCTACAAGTCATTGTAGAGTAATGCCTTCCACACCGATAGTGCCCTTCAGGTGGAGGAGTAAGACGGAGTGGCCAACTTTATCAAAGGCTGCAATGGATTGTTGCGTATGCTACCTTCTGGCTGTGATGCAGTGCTGTTTATGTTTGAACTTGCAAAATGATAAATAAAATATTTTTTTTTTAAAAGGCTTCGATGGAACAAAACACAGTCATCGCTGTGGTCTTTAGACATCAACAGATTGGCATCAGTACCATGATGATGTCCTATTAGGCTGATAATCACTTAGACTCCCCAGGAGCGCCCTTCTCTAAGGCAGGGTTCTCCAAAGTTGGTCCTGGAGGGCCGGATCCATGCCAGATTTTTTAAATAAACTCAAGAAACACATGTCTAGAGAAGAACAGCACTATCTGCACCAACTCTGGTGAAAAACTATAAATAATATTCAAGTAAGCACAAACATTGTCCTGCATGTCCCATAATGCTAAGGGGCGAACTGTGCTGTGATGTGAGGCAGTGTGCTCCCATCCCCGTGCTGCTACAGAATTTTAAGATAACTATATTTATCTAAATGTAGATATGCTACTAATTGGGCATGGATCCGACCGCCAGGACAGACTTTAGAGAACCAGGCTCTGCGGAATGGAAAGATCTGTCCAGGACATTGAATTGCTTTATGCGCCATGGATGGCACCTGGCTTTGAACCCCGCCTGCCACCAGTGCGGGCGGGCCATATCTGCAGTGACATCATCCCGAGAGTTGAGTTCATACATGGCCCTAAGGGTTTATTGAGCATGTTGGTCACACTTTCTACAGCTCTAACTAAATTATAGGAAGCTTGTGGAATAATTCCATTCAGTGAAACAAGGCTTGTCGCTGTATCCTTTGGTTAGGCGCTATCTGCCTGCACATCTGGATTAAGGAAAGGTCCCTTTGTGGGTACTCAGGACTGCAAGGCTCTGCCAATGGTTGCTGTTGAATTAGGGAATACTGAGCTCTGGCCACTGACAATTGTTCAGAGCTGCATTCCATCGTTTTTTGCCCTCTATGTCACGTCACAGAGAGAGCAGCCATGTGCACATTAATCATGGTCCTGTTCTAATATAAACAAACCAGCCAGTCATCCGTTCGCCTCCCAGTGGGAGCTGGCTCAGCCTTTCATCTTTGTGAGGAGAATGGAAAGATTGTCAATAGTAGTAACTGATGCCAGTGAGGACGGTAAAAGGCTAAAGGGAAGCAACCTGGATAAGAGGAGTACCGCCTCTGGTGTGGGAAAGGGGCATAGAAACCCACTCCTGCTGTGCATAGAACATGTTGTATTTGTTGGGGAGGCCAAGACTGAGAAAAGAAATGTTGGGCATATACCAGAGTGCAGCACTGCTACAGATGCTCAACCTACTGAGCTGGGATTGTTTGTCTCTGAGAGAAAAAATCGTTTTTTCAAACTCTGCCCCCACCCCCTTACTTTGAGCAAGCTTCTTAGGGGCCACATTTCCACTACTCTAGGGTAGTATGCTACCTGCCTGAAAAAAAAGTTATAGCGCCTCATCAGGGATAGTTAAGCGCTATGTAAATATACCCACTATTCCATACTATTTGAACACTGTCTTATTCACAACTGAGGCTTTGTCGCATTTCTTAGCGAAATTAAATCTATTGGCCGGCACCGGTCCCTGCCGTAAGAGGTGGCCCTTTCTACTGAGAGCCTTCATGCCAGCCGCATCCATTCAACAAGGACCGCCCCCCTTCCCCCCGCCTCAGACGCACAGCACAGCAACAGATCCGCGGCGCGTTCTCAGGGGGATTCCACGCACAAGAAAAAGATTTTTCACGCTTTGGTGAATTTAATCTGGGGGCGACAGCCTTCTCAGAACTGAGGCCTGGATGGCATCGCTTTGGGAACCCCGCCTGGCTCCTGCCACGAGGCCCTGTGTAGTCCAAATTAGAAACACAGAAAATGACGTCTCTCATCCCTCTAATGGAGAGTGACTGCAATCCTCCAGGGGCGACGGATTCACGGCTCGGAGACAGGGACAGGCTCTGCCACGGGCACATCCGGCCTCCCTGAGCTGCCGGAAGTGAGTCAGCGACACTGATGCAATTTTACAGTGTTTGTTCTCTTTTCCCCACGTCTCCTTTCCACTTATTTCACAAACCACCCAGGATGCATAGATATTGATGGCATTTAGAGACAGTCAGATTGAGGAGACAGAGAAGGAAGACCCAGGTGAAGGGGGGAGGGAGTGGGTGTCCTGACACAGGATCAAATGGGGGAGCTGGGAGTCTTAGATAATACATGTATTCTTTAGTTAATCCATTTCAATTCTAAAGGAGCTCTTTACATTTAAATTATAAGTGAGTACATGTTATATTTCCTATTCACACTTTTCTAATAAACATATATAAACATAAAACCATAATTTCTTAAATTAGTTGCTATCTGACATTAAAAACTTTTCTGATTTGTAATATTCAAATTTTTCAAAAGCACATGTCGAGAGCAGCCTCAGACAATGTGTTTCGGGTCATGATCAGCCCTTCTTCAGGGCTGATCATTTGGCTTAAAATTTCCCACTTGCATATTAACTATATAGATGACTATGTTGGGTTTTATCTTCCTAAATTGCCAGTATAGCGTATGGATTCCCATGGAGCAAGAAGAACTCGCATCCGCTCAACATACCTGCCAACTCATACGGTGCCACCGCGTGACACACAAAATCAACTCTTATCGCGTGGTCTCCCGGTGAGGAGCCGATATCACATGGTGCAGGGAAAACGAGCTGAAACCACTGTAAATAGTAATTTTCCAAGGCTTTGAACTGCTCATTCAGGGGTAAGAAAACACCCCAGGACATCGGCACCAGCCTCAGCAATTTTTTCTGGGGGGAGAGGGTGGAGGGAGGGAGTGAGTTTGTGGGTGTGGTGGGATTCAAAAGTGCCTCGTAGGAATTTCTCGGCACGAGGTCCTGACCCTTGGATGCCCGACCCCTCCTCACACTGTGACATTGTTTTTCAAGTTGGCAGGTATGGATACACTTCACAATCGGATGCAAAGTATCACACAAACTTATCCAACTATACAATCATCCTCCATCCATGCTCTTCACCCTTACATGATGGGAAACAGTCTTTACAATGTGGGCTGATTCATGCGTGCCATTTCTCTGCAAGCGTAACATCGCTTGCCTGAACCACACATCTACCTTAAGCACGCATATGCTTGGTTAAGGAGGATATCGCTGAAGTGTCCGGATGGGCGGGGAAAGGAACAGGAATCGTTGTAATATCAACCTCCAGACATGGACAGGTAAGTTGTGCTGGGGCCGGTTTTGGGGCGGGGGTGTTTTTTAGGGTTGGGGTCAGTTTTAGGGCTCAGGGTGGCGAAGGGGCTGGGGTAGAGTATTTAAAGGGGGGCAGGGTTTTAGGGCTCAGGACGGGGAGGGTGTCAGGATAGTTTTGAGTGCTGAGGCAGGGTTTGGGGGATGGTAGTTTTTAGGGGTGAGGGTCAGTTTTAAGGTTTAGGGTGGTTGAGGTAGAGGTAGTCTTCTTAAAGGGAGACAGGGTTTTGAGGCTCATGGCAGGGAGGTCGCGGTAGTTTTAAGAGCTGGGGCCGGATTCAGGGGGGAGGGTTTAGGGAAGAGGTTCCATTTTAGGACTCAGGGCAGTGTAGTTTTTTTAAAGGCGGGCAAGGTTTTGGGCCTCAGGGAGAGTTTTTAAGGGCAGGTCGGGGTAAGTTTTCAGGCTCAGGGTAGAAGGCTGGGGTCCGGGTAGTTTTTGGTAAGGGGCAGGTTTTTAGACCTCAAGTTGGGGAGGGGAATGGGTAGTTTTAGGGCAAGGTGGGTCGATTTTAGGGCTCAGCGCTGGGGGTGAGGTATGGTGATAGGATTTTAGGGCTTAGGACGGAGAGGGGGGGTCAGGGTAGTGGTACATTACCACACATATCCCTTTAGCAAACATGCCTTTACAGAAAAATGTGTTTTAAAGGCATGTGTGGTAAAGGAAAACGTGGTGAAGACTTATTTGTTATTGGGAATGCGTTGAAGAGGCACCCGTGTTTCAGCCATGTGTGTTTCTGTCATACAACCTTCCACGATAACTCCAGGAAAAAGCGCTGAAATTCAAAGCGAAAACATCAGTACAAATCTCCATAGTGTGCGATGGTAGCTTACAAATTGGAATGATTTTTTGATGTCAGATAGCACCTAATTGGAGAAATATATCTTTAATGTTTCTATATTTTTATAATAAAAGGTTGAATAGGAAATATGACATATAATCACTGTCTGATAAATGAAATGTAAAGAGCAACCTACGAATTGAAATTGATTTGTTTACAATTTATCGATCAGGTTGGGCTACTGACCTAGTAGATAGCAGCTTGCGCAGGGGCGCTGTCATCGAAGTACCCAATTATAAAAAGATGTGAATTATATAGGCTTCATGTTCGTCTATAGAACAGCATGGCCAACAATGTAATATGATAAACACAGACCTATGCTTTTTTTTTTTGCAGTTTTGTATATCGCGAACTCTGCCCATGGAGATTGGAGATTGCGCTATTTGAATTATATAAGGTAGGTTTTTTTGTTTGTTTTTGTTAAGACTATGATGGGACTCTGGGTTCCTAAGGTCCAAAGTTAGCAGCTCAGCCCTAACGCCACACCCGCTCCCATTGGAGCTTGACAGTTTAAATTAAATTGACCTTTAAAGGTCTTACCTATGAATGGCTTTGTCGAAAGAATTAACATGTACAATACAAATACAGAGTAAGCATTGGATTAGTGCATTGCAAATCACTGGTTGTCTTTCTTCTCAATCTCAGTTGCATGTTGAATTTTTTTTGTGTTTTTCCCACCCCTGGAATATAGCTTCTAAACGATCCTGTTGATTAAATGACTTTCATCCTTCCATTGCTTACATTCAGTAAATTACATTTTTCTTTTCCTTGAAACACTCTATGGGAGTGCATGTGTTTTTTTTCTCTCTCTCTTGTGTGCTGATTTCCACTCCCTTGGTTGCTTCCTCCACCTCCTCTTCCTGTTGCTCTCTGGCATTCTTCTACATTCTGTTTCCCCCTCTGCTCCTCTGTTGCTCTCCATTTCATTATTTTTCTATTTTTACTTTTTTCCAGAAGGCCTGCCGCTGTAGTTTGATATCAGAGCGCTCATTTCTCTATATTGAATTTTCATACACTTTCAGTTTTTTTATTTACTGATCCAAGATGGGTGCCCACCATTTTGGAAAGGTAAATGAAATTATGTGCCCATGTGTTATGATATGTAGGTGCATATGCGTGGTAACATATTCGCACATATATGGCATCATGCTGAGGCCCGCCATATAGTAAACAAATATCCACATAGCATCATGCTACATACATGCACATGAGTCATGATGCTTGTGCATGTACGCGTCATCAAGCTGGGGGGGGGGGCATTTTTACTTTTTGTCTATTTTGCCTCTCTGATTCAAGATCAGCAACAATTTGGAAAGCAACCAACACAAACCTCCCAACTTCTTATCAGACTTCTTCCAATATCAGCCACCTGCCGCTCCCCTTCGCTCAAGCACCAAAGCACAACTGATCCTCACCATATGGCACAAAGGGCCGGATTGTCTTGGTTGCTTTTTTCGGTGAAACTCAATTTATGTACCACATATCTTAATATGGCAGTATGGATTTTTCCCTCAGCAAGCAGATATCTGAGGTGATCAAGACCCGTAACTTGCTGCTACCTCTGGCAAAAAAACCTGTTGTCATTCTTTGGTCCGGATGTTGAAGGTTTGGCTATCAAGCAGACCTTTTAAGAACAGTAAACAAATAATGCAATGTACATCATACCTTCTCATCTAACTTCTTTCAGCCACTGGCATGAGACTTTGTCAATCACATCTTGGCTCACCCCAGATCAGCAATCATCTCTCACGTAATTCTATTGGCTGCTTGAGTGTTCTGTTCAACCTCTACCCGAGTGCTTGCATTGAGCTGCCTGGGAGATACTTTACCACTATGGCCTTCCCGGTCCTCAATGA
Organism: Lissotriton vulgaris; assembly: GCF_964263255.1. NCBI lineage: Eukaryota > Metazoa > Chordata > Amphibia > Caudata > Salamandridae > Lissotriton > Lissotriton vulgaris. The sequence continues at coordinate 2,004,046,577 of NC_141691.1, read as the reverse complement.
TGGCTCCCTCCTGCCTTGCTTGCAGTTTTAGCACACCAAACTCAGATCACTTCATCCTTCATATCAGAGACCAAGAAACTGGTATGCCGTGTCCCCAGGGATCATCCCTCAGCTCCACCCTTTTTAACATATACATGACACCGCTCGTCAACATCATCCGATCACAAGCATCACTGTCATCTCCTACGCCGATGACACCCAACTCATCCTCTCCCTGAAGGGCAAGACAAACACCACCAGAACCAACTCCACCAACTGGATAAACCTGGTAGCAGATCGGATGTGAACCAACTGCCCGCAGCTCAACTCTGACAAGACAGAAGTACCAGTCTTCGGCAAAATGACCTCCCCATGGGATTCCAACTGGTGGCCGTCAGAGCTAGAACCAACACACACACCCACAGACCACGCAAATAATCTGGGGATCATCCTAGACAAGAAGCTCAACATGACGGCTCAAGTCAGTGCAGTGTGAACCTCCTTCTTTCACATCCTATTCAAGCTGTGAAAGATCTTCAAATGGTTGCCTCAGAACACCAGACAGACCTTCACGCAAGCACTCATCACAAGCAGGATGGTCTATGCCAACACTTTCTGCCCGGGAATCTCCAAACAACTCCTACACAGACTCCAGACCATGCAGAATGCAGTCACAAGACTCATACTCGACCTCCCACGCTGCACCCACATTACACAGCACCTCAGGATGCTTCACTGTCTCCCCATTCACAAGCGCAGTCAATTCAAACTTCTCATGCATGCACACATACATTACAGGACCAGAACACCTGGACAGCTGCATACACTTTCACCCACCTACCAGACACCTACGCACTGCCTCACTCTGCCACACATACACTCCCCGCATCGGCAGAAGCAAAACTGGAGGTCGCTCATTCTCCAGCCAAGACAAGGAACAACCTCTCTCAACACATCCGAGCCTCCTCCTCACTTCTTGAGCTCCACAAGAAGCTGAAGTACGGGCTCTTCATATAAGCACCTTGGGACCACACACCTACACACCTGCCGAAGCGCCTGGATACCCTCTTGGATGATAAGTGTGCTATGCAATTCAACATAACATAACCTCTATCCCTCCACTATCCTACTTAATCCAAATAACTAAGTAATATATCCACCCCTCAAATTACTTTCATATTTCACTATTCTAATGCCCCACTAATCCTTTATGGGTTCCGGAGTAGCGTGCTACTCTCAGAAAAAGCACTTCGATACCTCGTCAGGGGTAGTAAAATGCATAGAAATGCAATTACAATACAATTACAGTACAATAACAATTAGTTTCAATAATGATTCCTTGAAAGGCACTCTAGGGAGATTTAATCAGGACCACATTTCTTGCCAAAAGGGACTATAGCAATCCACTGTACATGATGCACCCAGATTAGATCATAGCATGGCTGCGTCAGCTCCAAACGGGAGCCATTTGGGCTATTAATAAACGCCACCCAAGGAATGATGTCACTGCAGATATGGTCAAATGCCCTTGTGGCCGGGTGCATGCAGGGGGGGATCATAGGTATTATATATGGTGCATAGAACAATTAAATGTTTCGGAGAGATACCTTTCCTTTGTGTAGAGCAGGCACTCTCTGAGTGCATCTGCAACACTTAGTCTTAGGTGCCAACAATCAAAAGAGCTGGAGGAAGAGGTCGCTCCTTAGGGACATGTCAAGCTAGACTTAGTGAATGCCCTTAAACAGACACACAACATTACACATTACTTAGAATTGAGAAAAGTCACAAAAATTCTTTGAGTTGGATTTTATACGCTTTGGTTGAGAGTAAAACAGTTTACATCATAAGAGGAGGAAGGATGTTGGAAGATCTACTGATCACAGTGCCATAAAGACCCTCTCCAGAAACAGGTAGCAATGAAAGCTCATCTATAATATTAAAAAAAATTGTAATGCAGCTGAAACTTTCTAGTGTCTAATATAGTATTTGCCTACTGCAGTCAAAGGGGCCTGTTTGCAAAGACATTTTGGAATACGTAAAGCAGTCCTTCTGTAGTTCTCTTCTACATCCTCTTACTAACGTTTGTGAATTGATCCCAAACCATCTAAAATGACAATACAATTGAAATATTCAGGGAATGGTCATGTATAAATAGTTTAAGGAGAAAAATCTCCTTTGCTCTTCTACTGATAGAGAGTTGAACGTTTTGGGTCCTATTCTCAAAGCCATACACAAATACGTAAAAGAGTACTCCTGTACTCTTGTGTCATACGTGTAAATGCTCTTGGGAATTAGCCTTACAGAGTGGGCAGTGAGTCTTAGACAACATTATGCATTGTAGCTCATAATGGCCGTCACGTCTCTCCTGTCGACGAAAGGTGCATCAAAAGTTTACAAACTAAAGATCTGCCACTCAGCCCATTCAGGGCTGGAATTTTGCAACCTAAGAAATGTATGAGGTTACATTCTGGGTAATGGACAAATCCAGCCACAGGTCAGGCACAGAGAAGCCATATTATAGTAAAGGGCTAACAGCATTATAGACATTCCATAGACGGCGGACACGCATTTCACAATTTTCTCAATTCATGTTGGAATAAGTGACCCAAGGCAATAATCCACTTTGAAAGGGTCACAAAAAGAGGCTCTGACCAGTAACAGTAATGCAAGAAATAAGTTACTTAGGTCCTGATTTATAGTTTGATGGATGGGTTATTTCGGGCATGTTAGAAATGGGATTTCTGGTTGGCTAGGGCATGCGCCTAAGCTATGCAGAAACCACCACTCTAGTCAGGACAGGGTAGTTACATGCTGAAGATAACCCCTGGTCACCCACTTGGTAGCTTGGCAGAGCCGTCAGGCTTATCCCAGAGGCAATGTGTAAAGCGTTTGCGCAACACACTTACACAGCAGCAACATACAGGCACACCACAAAAGAAACTCACACAAGGTTATTATAAAAAATAGCCCTTGTATTACTTATGAAACACATTACAACGCAATCACATATATACACTGTGCCACCTGGCACTATGTATGACTTTACAGGGGATTATATACATTACAGGGCCAATCGGGACACTTTCATCACCCTCATAACTCACAGGTGGAGAAAACAACCAGTCACTACTGGCAATAGTGCACATTATGCATTAGCATCCTGTCATCACCCAGGACAGCATATTATGCAAAACATAATAATCGCATTAGGCCCCTCTTAGGCCTGTACCTAATCAGCAGTGCACGGTACTCACTTATTAGGACATATTACCACCACAGCATACACATTACATTTGTGGATAACCAATAATTATTGGTAACCTTTTACTTTGGCACAACACATTAGGCATACCCCATAATTAGCAACAGTGCACCATAGGTGATCCTTACACCATATCTCCTCAGGCCCCATCTAAACCTAGGGGGTGACCATCAGGCCTTAACCTTGGGGCCCGTCTTGGGTTTCCCCGCAATGCCCTTTGTCCAAAAGTCAGGGCTTTCTCCTAGTATGCAGCCTTCCAACTGACCACCTGGCTACCGATGCAGCAGAGTAGTGGCCCCAACAGGCCTGTCCTAAAATGGGGGGGGGGGAGAGGGGGTGTGCAGACTGAGGGCACAACTCACCCTTGTCTCTCCTTAGACACAAAATGCCCCAACATTGCAGCTGCCCGCAATCTGGCAGCGCAGTTGTAAGAACAAACAGGCACCAACAGTGTGCCTTACAAGCCCCAGTCACAGGAGCTTCTCTTCTCCCTTTGCAGCTGCCCGCAATCTGGCGGCGCAGCTGCAGGCATAGACAGGCACCAACAGTGTGCCATTCAAGCCCCACTCACTGGGGCTTCTCCTTTCCGCCAGGCCAATCGATGGGACGTAGCAGCAGGGAGCTCATGAGGCTACGGCCCCTCCTCGTCACCAGGTGAACCTGCGAGGCTCCGTCTCCTTCTGGCCAACACGCGGGGCTCTCACTGGCACATGGGAGCCCCGCCCACACTCAGGCACAAGCTTTCCTGACTTCCGGCTCTGGTGCTGTTTCTTCCGGCCTGCCACGCCCCAGGTCAGGCTCTCTTCGCCTGACTTCCGGTTTGGACGCACGGAACGAGTGGAGTTTCTCGGACTCAGGAAAATGTGGTACAGAGTGCCCATCCCGCACTCCTTATGAACCAAGCTGGAGCCCTCTTTCTTGGGCTCTGGAAACTCACGAGGCTCTCCTCGTCACCACGGGGATCCCCATCCTCAACCAGGCAACAGCTGGCTTCCTGGTCTGTGTCTCTTTTGCCACGTCGCGACAGCGCCCACCAGTTGCAAAGTCAGAGCCCCCTCCTCGGGCTCCAAGGGACAATGAAGAATGAAGCACTCACGAGGCACTAGGTCCCAAGTTCAGAGGGGCAGAGGTGAGCAAAGACAGGCCAGCACGTAGGGACCCCCAGGAGACAGCAGCTGGGTCTCACGGCAGTTCCTCCTCGCCCAGCAGTCCTCCAGCTTCCAGCAGGTAACCAAAGTTCCTCCTTTTCATGGGGTCCCAGCCCCAATATTTATACCTCACATGTCTTTGTTCTCCCCCTGGCACAGGGCTCTGTGCCCGGTCTAAACCAGTTCTGGGGGGCGCTTGAAAACACATTTACTGTGCACAACAACCTCCTTTGCTAGTGAAGGCTCTGGCCCCAGACACACCACAGGGGGGCGGAGCCAGCATTGTGTAAGGCAGGCACAGTCCTATTCAGGCCCAAGTGCTACTCCTCCCACGTCTCCAAATGCAGATCAGCTTATTCAGCCTAGCGCTGACTCTCCCAGCCCTTGTAACCCAGAGCCAGACATGCAATACAGAGTAGGCAGGCACAAAGACACATAGCACACATAAATACCCACTTCTGAAAGTGGCATTTCTAAAATAGAGATAATAAATCTGCGTACATTTATTACCACTATTCCAAACACACCAAACTTGACCACGCTACTCTTCTCATGTCAGGAATTACCACTGAAACACATATCAGGGAATTCCCAATGCATTCCTGTGAGAGGGCAGCCACACAGTAGTGAGAAACCAAAATGGCTTTTTGTCACTACCAGGACATGCCACACAGTTAAGGCACACGTCTTACCTTTTACCTACAGCGCACCCTGCCCATAGGGCTAGCTAGGGCCTACTTAGGGGTGACTGATATGTATTAAAAGGGGAGTCATAGGCGTGGCAACCACTTTATGTGCCACATCACAGCGGCAGTAAACTGTGTGTGCAGGCCCTGCAATGGCAGAGGCCTGAGACATGTTTGAAAGGCTAATTCGGCGGGTGGCACAAGCAGTGCTGCAAGCCCACCAGTAGCATTTAATTTACTGGCCCTGGGTATCTGATATACCACTTTACAAGGGACTGATAGGTAAATTAAATACACCAAACAGGTGTAGACTAATCTTACCACGTTTACCATAGAGAGCACATGCACTTTACACTGGACAGCAGTGATAGAGTGTTCAGAGTCCTAAACCCACCAACACCAGGTCTGAAAAAATACCAGGAGGAAGGCAAAAAGTTCAGGGATGACCCTGCAAAAAGGGCCAAGTATAACAGGGTACAAACATAAGGAATAGCCAGTCCGCCATGTTACAAGTGCATTATATCCAATGTCACTTGTATTGCGTGTGTGAAGGAGTAATCTGTCTGCCAAACTCTAAATCAGGCTTTTTGTTTGATGTCTAACTCACCGAGTTACCTCACGGATGAAGAAGCCGCACTTTACAAATCCTGATTGATTGACTGAGTGCTTCTAATTTATGTAAGAAATTATATTTATGTTTTCAGCTGTTTCATCTCAGGGAAGAGGAGAAATGCCTCTGTTGTAGAGGTGTGGTGTGGCAAAGCAAGCGCGCCTTGAGCCCAAAAGGAAGAAAGCAAAATGTGCTTCCTGCAGCTTTTAAAATATGCAAGACAACCATAATCAGGATGCCAGGTGGCCCTCTAGTCGCTGGACCATGGTGCCACTGCACCTGCTACACTTATGATAGCCATGTCTTGAGGTGGATACAGTTCTTAAATGTTTACAATTTAACACATATTTATTTATTTATTTATTTATTTTTGCATTAAGGAAATATTTTTACTTTGCTTTTGATACAAAACCCAAACTTCAAACCAAGCATGAATACACAATGCACAATAAATACCCATCCATATCAACACGGCAAGGCACACAATAGGAAACATTATCCTCGTCCAGCCAGGCAGTAGCCAGGTTTGGGTGGCCTGGGCACAGCCGATATATAGAGTCTTAGTTACATCACATGCAGGTCCTGGGACATTGCAACATTCAAGGCACCCTCCCCGGTCCATCCTGTAGTAGGTCCCCATCATCTGCTTCCTCACCAATGTCTAAATCATAATAGTTTATCCATGGTGCCCATATTTTACGAAACTTCTGTGGGCAACCCCTAGCCTTGTAGGTCACTTGCTCCGCCACAATGTATGAATCAAGAATCACCCGCCATTCATTTAGGGTGGGTAGTCGCGGGCCCCCCAGTATTTGGCAATGTCTCGCCTGGCCATGACCAACCCTAAGTTGGCGAGAACAAGCTTGCGCCTCGGGATGTCCACTTCGGTAGGGATCCCTAAAAGGAGAAACTTCGGTTTCAGTTCTAGTTGGACTTCTAGTATAATATTCAGCTCTGCCACAATCTTTTCCCAGTATGTTTGGACTTTGGGACATTTCTATAGAGTGTGTATGTATGTTCCACGATCAATGTGACAGCGAAGACACTCGGGACTCGGAGCTCGCCCAATTTAATGCAGTCTTGCCCTATCAAAATAAACACAGTGTAATATTTTATATTGGATGAGTCGCAACCTTAACTTAATGGCCACCTCCCGTGAATGCATGAGTGCCACCTCCCAGTCGAGATCATCCAATAACCCAGTGGTCTTTTCCCAGTTGGCTCGGAGGGGGCCCAGGTTATCGGGCATGTTATTAAGTAGTGTTTTATAGGTATATGAGATAGTTTTAGCTGGGATCTCCTCCTGAAGGAGTCGCCCCTCTAACGGCGCATATTCCGGTATTCCTGCCCCATCTAACCCTCCGCCCTCCATGCATGCTTCAGACGGAGGTATCCGTAAGCCTGGGGGTTGTGAAGCTGATACCGGACCTGGAGTGAGCGAAAGGATGCCAACACCCCTTTGTCTAAGACATCCCCCACTCTAGAAATACCAATCAAGTCCCATTGCTTAAACCCTCGTAATTTTCTAATCTCTGTCAATCTATTCCCCTCCCATAAGGGTGTCTGTCTCGTTGGTTTGTGGTCCCATTGCATCTGTCGCTCAGCGTCTTTCCACTCTTCTATTATTCTCTGGGTTGCTTGCAGCAAGCGGCCACCTCCTCTGCCCCCATAGAGATAATGCAAGTGTGTGTGTTTCCTAAATTGCAATCTTTCCAGCCTATATGTCAAGTGGTCCCAAGGTGCATGAGTCCAATTATTAATTACGATAAGATGGAAAGCTCTATAGTACGCCCTAATGTCTGGTATGGCTAAACCCCGTTATAGAGGTTCCTCTGGAGTGTTGGTAGTGCAATGCGGGGATGGGCCCCATCCCACACGAGTATATGCAGTTCGTGGTCTATGGTTTCAAACACAGTTTCAGGTATTTTGGTGTAGGTGTTTTGCAGAATATAGAGCAATTGAGGAAGTGTGATCATTTTATACATGGCGGCCCTGTCCATAATTGTCAGCGGGAGCCTTCTCCACCGCTTGATATCCTCATGGAAGTTAGAGATAACCCGCTGGAGGTTGCTCGCAAAGCCCGCTACCACATCTGGGGTTATATATAGACCCAAATCCGTACTTCAGTTCACCATCTCAAGCAGCTGGGATAGGCCTGGGGCATCACTACACCTCCCACTGAGTACAGAGTGGATTTGCTCCAATTGATCTTATACCCAGCCTGGTGCCCATATTCCTCGAATATCTGTAACATGTGAGGGAATGTCTCTGCCGGGTTTGTCACATAGAGTAAAATATCATCTGCATACAGTGATATGCGTTCCTCGTGTATTAGACGGGCTTCATCAACAAACCCTCCCAGCCCCGGGACGGCTCTGATGACGCAGGCCAGGGGTTCATGTATAAGGGAAAACAAAGGGGGAAAGGGGGCACCCCTGTCTAGTCCCTCTCTGGATCTGCCAGGTGCCCGAGAAGGCGCCATTCACCCGAACTCTAGCCTGCGAGGCCGTGTACAGTAGCGCCACCCACTCCTTAAACTCCGGCCAAAGCCAAACCTCTCTAATGCACATCTCAGAAAAGGCCAATGGACGGTGTCAAACGCATTTTCAGAGTCCAGGGACAGGAGCAGATGAGCCTCCTCTCGATCGCAGACAACGCCCATCCAATTAGCCACTCTTCGCAAATTATATTGTGTGGTTCGTCTAGGCATAAAACCGGTTTGGTCACCATGTATCAGGGATGTGATGGCGGTCAGGAGACGCGTCGCAAGTATAGTAGCCAATATTTTGGTTTCTATATGAATATATGACTTTACTCCGCATGAAAAGACTCCGCATACAATCACAATGCATTTTTTAGTCCGCAAATACCATGACTCCACATTTTTTTATATCAAAGGAATGACAGCTAAAAATGAATTTAAACATGCAAAAGTACATTTATCCCGCATTTCTAAACAACGTTTGTTTTCACAACAATAATAAAAGTCACAGAAATACTTAAAAAAAAATATTTGTCACTTGCCGGCTGTCTAGTTATCTAGTTTCCTGTGGGAGGGGTAGGTGCAGAGAAGCCTGCCTGCAGCGACTTTTGAGGATCTCCTCACTCGCTGCTGGCCCCACCTGGACAGCTCGTGAGGCTCCCTTAAGGAAACAGCAAGGTTCCCAGGAAGTCCCCTGCGTGGAACCATTTCTGTACGACACTGTTACAGGTCGTATACTGGTGTTCTCCTAACTTAGAGGATCCGAGCAATTCTATGAGCACATAGGTCCTGATGAATCGCCCTTAGGGCGTGAAACATGTCGACCGTTTTTTTCACTATAAGGGTTGAATAAGGGTTGGTCCCATTGCTTTCCACCCCTTTATACCCCTGTAACTTTTAATCAAAGCAGTGAGCCTGACCATTAAAATAATCACCAACAGGACTCTACTGACTTTTTTTAACTACACCACCCTGCTCACGATTGCACTCCCTTAGGCCCCTCACACACACACACCCGTTGGCCCAGAATAGAAGATCTCCGCCAAAGTGCAGCTCCTACCGCTGCCCGACGGGCATTGCACCGCCAGCCTGCCGAAGGAGCAGGATACCGATGATGACGCTGGACGGTCATCGGCTGGGACTACAGTTGTGGTCCTGCCGGTAGCCTGTGTGAGGTATCCTTACATTCTGGAATAAGGGTCTTCACCATGCACTTTAGACCCTCACATCACCCCTTGTCTAATTGAGCGAGAGAGAGTACTGGTTGAGCTATAAATTCTAGCTCTCCTTGGGGAACTCTGTACACCGATTGTTGCTTACTTACCTACTGGCACACAGATCTTTCCTGCACCCGTTCCCGTATAAGTCACTCTGCAAAGTAAAATAATTGTTAAAATGAATTACCTCTTTCGTCTAAAGTATTAATAAAAATAAAAAAGAGACATTTTTTCATCAGTACCCTACGCTTACCTTCTTAACTGCTTCACCATCTGTAAAATTCTGCAGCCTCTCCACATCATTTTTTCTCTCGCACTGTCCATGTTTTTCAACAAATAAGATTCGTCCTATTTTTTGCACATTAAAAGAATACTAATTCACCATCTTCTATCGTGAATGCAGTGCACCGTCGAGTGTCCGGATTCACCGCCAATTAATCCAGTAAGTCTCTTTTTTGATAATTTGTTCTTTTTCCTTTCTTTTTTTAATATAATAATATCGAAAATCCTCCGTGCATTATCTAATTAAAAGCTATACTACTCTGCTCCAGGCAAAGTGAAATTAAGGATAGAGGAGGATGATCCCGCTACAATAACCATGCCAACATGCACCCTCTCTGTCAATAACAATAACCCACATGCCACTAACTCGTATTTGTTCCTCCAATAGAGCCAACCCCTCCTACCCGCCCCCTCTTCCCCCTGGTCATGATGCCTAGCCAAGCCAATTTGTTCTCGTCTCTCACTAATCTGTGCCCCAAGATGTCACTGACATCCAATTATACCTTGCGGAGTGATAGTATTGCTTGCAGAAAGTATGCGGAATGAATGTATTTGTGGAGTGAAAGTATGCGTGATAATAGTATTTGTTAAGAAAAATTCGTAGTGAAGGTTGAATACCTTTCTATATATAATAATGATATGGGACGGTAGGACCCACACTCTTCTGGGGCTTCCCCAACTTGGGTATCACCACCACCGTCGCCAATCTGAGATCTGGTGAGAGCTTTCTCTCCTCTTTCGAGGCCTGAAGCATGTTGAGTAAGTGTAAAGCCAGCAGGGCACTGTGTGTCTTGAAAAATTCCCCAGGGAGCCCATTCGGGTCTGCAGTTTTCCCGGTTTTCAGGCGGCCGATGGCTTCGACAACCTCTGCAAGGGTAAGATCACCCTCTAATCTTTCCCTGTCGATTTGCGTAAGACTCGGGTGTTCAATCTTTTCAAGGTATTGGGCTATATTGGCTTCACTTGCTCCAGTCTGTGGTGCGAAAAGTGCCGAGCCAATTTAACAATTATGACCTCATTCTGAACCCCGCAGGAATTACCACAACCGCAGCTGCTCAAAAAAAATCAGGGTATTATCCCCCATACTAAGTTCCTAATACTGAGCCCATACTCGTTCCTCGCCGGAAGAACCCAGAGAGTCCGCCTCCCCCCGTTCAGATCCGAGGCCACTGAAGTCATCTGTGGCGTACCACAAGGATCATCACTCAGCCCCACCCTCTTCAACGTCTACATGAGCCCCCACGCAGCCATCGCACACCAACACAACCTCAACATCATCTCGTACGCTGACGACACCCAGTTGATCCTCTCCCTCACCAACGACCCCGCCACCGCCAGAACCAGCCTACACGAAGGGATGAAAGACGTTGCCGAGTGGATGAAGAACAGCCGCCTGAAACTGAACTCAGATAAGACGGAAGTCCTCATCCTGGGATCATCGCCCCCCGCCTGGGACGACTCCTGGTGGCCCCCTGCCCTGGGCACCACTCCCAAGCCTATGGACCACGCACGTAACCTGGGCTTCATCCTGGACTCCTCCCTCTCGATGACCAGAAAAGTCAACGCTGTCTCATCATCATGCTTCAACACCCTGCGCATGCTCCGAAAGATCTTCCGATGGATCCCCACCGAAACCAGGAAGACGGTCACCCAGGCCCTCGTCACCAGCCGTCTGGACTACGGGAACACCCTCTATGCCGGAACCACAGCCAAACTCCAGAAAAGACTCCAGCGCATCCAGAACGCCTCAGCCCGACTCATCCTGGACATCCCGTGCCGCAGCCACATCTCTGCCCACCGAAAGACCTGCACTGGCTCCCCGTCAACAAGAGAATCACGTTCAGACTCCTCACCCACGCACACAAGGCTCTCCACGACATGGGCCCGAAGTACCTCAACAGCCGCCTCCCTTCTACACACCAACCCGCCAGCTCCGATCCGCCAGCCTCGCCCTGGCCTCCGTCCCAAGAATTCGGAAATCCACCATCGAAGGAAGATCCTTCTCCTACCTGGCAGCCAAGACATGGAACTCCCTCCCCGCTCACCTTCGGCTGACCCAAGATCACCTCTCCTTAAGGAAACAACTCAAGACCTGGATGTTCGAGCAGTAGCGACCCCACCCCCTCAGCGCCTTGAGACCCTTACGGGTGAGTAGCGCACTATACAAATTCTGTGATTGATTGATTGATTAAAAATGGTGAACTAATACTTCACTAGTAAATACCCACGCGTTGGTATCACTGTTTACCGGATCCAGCACAACTGCACCAAATTAGAGATACAAAGAAAGAAAAAAGGTAAGTTACAAATCAAATTAGAAACCATTGCCACACAATAGTTCACTACAATCTAGGCTTCATGGGCTACAGACATAGGTTCACACTAGGCTTATTACAGGGGTAGCTCCAATTTTATGATTTATCATTATCTGTCAAGGGCTGGACATTGTGGGGTCTTCTTCATCCTGGGCCTGGCCTGTCCGAGGTATGGGTGTCAGCCTTCAGTAGCTATGGTGATGGCTCCTCCGCTAAGGCGGAAGAGCATCGTCCTACTGTTGTGCAGAAGCAAAATAAAGAAAAAATAAAATTATAATAACTCAGGGTTATTATCATTTTATTTTGTCCTGCTGCGGCAGCTTTGCAGGGTGGGGCAGGGGCTGCTCTGACACAGGAGCAGGGGGAGTGGTGAGCACACTTTTCAAGTGCGCATGAATCTTCGGCCGGCCGTCTGGGGCCAGCCAAACATTCATGCGCAATTAGCATGTTCTCCACTCAGGCTGCATTACAGCCTGTGTGGAGAACATGCCCAGCCTCCCATTCCCTGGCTGAGCGCCGATTCGCTGCGCTCGAACCAATCACAATGCTGCTTTGCTGAGTTGTGATTGGCTTAGGGTGCCTGGGTATGCTTCCTGTTCTGTTCCGGCAGTGCTGAGTGACAAGGAGTTTTAAAAACAAATGTTTTTTTATTATTTTCATTCTTAATCCCTCCCCCAACTCCTTTACCCCCCACCTGCCACCCCCGATCGGTGCTGGCCGCGACCGAGTAGCTACTCTCCTGTACAGTAATATGAATCATTCAGGAGTGAGGTGTCTATGAGAAGGAAAAAGCCTCAAGGGCACAAAAAACCTCCTGGGCCGGGCAGGAATAAACAGACCAGACAAGAACACGTTTCCAGAAGAAGATGGCAGATTGGAAGAAAGCATAAGAAAGACCGATGGAAAACAGCAGGCTGGTGTTCTTAAGTTCCAACCAGAAAAGTGGAACTCAGGATTAAAATCAAGGAAACTTGACTAACAGGACCTTGACTGATTGCATTGTTACGCTGTGAGAAACTGGTGTGAGGCCCCATATATATTGCTGAAGAGGAAACAGGAAGTTGCCAAAGAGGACCCTGCTCCATGGTGGATTGGGATGAGGAAATTAAAGAATTATAAGACGTCCATCGTGGGTTGAGATTTTTATAGAAGGTTCTGGAAGTCCTTTAAGGGTGGCCTTACATACGTTTTAAATTCTCTTAGGCTTTCTATGCAGTAATTTTTCTCCTATGTGCTTGATCTTGGCCTCTGTGGTCCGCGGCCAGCCTTGAAGTGGCTAGGGTTTGTGTCATGAAGCTCATATTTGATCGACGTATGGATACCACCAGTGAACACCAAGGGAAGCTGGATTCATGCAGAATGGCAGTGTGGCCTGCCAGGAGAGTGGGGGGGTTCACAAGGAACCCCTGCCATAGGGCTTTGATGTACAGCCGCACAATCCCCACCCGGTAAGCAAGCAATTGAGGTTCCCCAGTGTGCGCTGCCCTTTCTCGCCACCAGACGTGCACCAGCTTGAGAAGTACAACAATATCTACCTCTACAAAGTAAGTATTTTAAGCTATCACTTGACAGGCACTATTTTATAAATCTGCAATAAACTACCTTACATTACTATCCCTTGTTGGTTTCCTAGATTTCTCCAAATAGATGCCTCAGGTATCTGGTAGCAGTGTTAGGAAAATTGATTGTAACTGAACAGCATTCCCTTCTACATATGCTAAAAAGATTCACAGGAACAACGCTACTCCTGAAAAGGTATGCCCTTAAGACCCTCATTACAAGTTAGGCGGTGTAAGAAATTGAATTAATATTTGAAGTGGGTGACTACTGATCCAGCGCTCTGGGCCAACCCTTTTACCATTTATCCTCCGATAAATCTTTTTTCACCGCCTGAGAGGTGAAGGGAGTTAACATTACATCAATCAATTTCAATTAACAGTGTAACTCATTTAGCTACACAATAAGGACCAGGGATCAGCAACTATAGTTAAGAAGGTTTATTACAGCTTAGCAGTTAAGTTAAAGTACACAAATCTTAGCACCATGCTTTAAAGATACAGATTAACAACTGGGAAACCCAACCTCCTACAGAAGTTTAGGCGTACCAATAGAAGGCAGACAAGAAGTTCAGTCACAGAAATACAAAGATTTGTAGAAGAATTTGGTGCTCAGAGAAATGTTTCTGGTTTTCTGTTATATAAATGAGTAAAATCTAAAATCATGTAGGTGAAAATCCAAACTAAGTTGATGGTTCAATAGTCTAAGGCAGGGGTCTCCAAACCGGTCCTGGAGGGCCCGATCCATGCCAGATTTTTGGGATATCCCCATTGAGATACATGTAGTTATTTTAAAAATCTGGCATGGATCCGGCCCTCCAGGACCGGTTTGGGGACCCCTGGTCTAAGGCATCTCAAAATTCAAGAAAATATAGAAAAATACAGAAAGTTTGGGAAGTAAGGGAAGGTGCCAGCATCTCAGAAGCTCGGCAAAGAGTCGTCTTGGGTCAGGGGAATTGAGTAATAGCCTAAGCTACAGTCTACAAGAAGCAAAGGGAATAAGGATAGAGGTCTAAAACTCTCAAAGCCCAAGGAAAAGTGGTGCAACATCTGGCCGGGTGAACACTAGATATTTTCACTAGAATCTCTCAGGTAACACCCCTCTATTTTTACTATCAGGGGTTCCATTGTCCTATTCCATTCTCACATTGTAAGCTTGCAACATTTATGAAATGCCTTGCACAGAACTTGGGAACGACATTGACCATGGTTTCACCTAAGCCACGCTGCAAAAGTGCTGAATAGGACTCTTCAGTTAATTCTCTGGCTCTCCAGGTTCCTTGTCAAGGTCTTCTTCTCAGATCTAGCAATAGAGAGAGCTCTATTGCTAGTGCAGTGTTGTATCTATTCTCAAACTAACAAACCAAATGAATGTACCTGCAAAGACATGCGAACAGGAAAGGAAAAACTGTATTTTATGCAGAATGGAAAACAGGCCCATTCAGGGAAACTTTTGAGTATTAAGTCAATGGTGCACATTTAATATGTTTATGCACCTTCAAACACAAATGAATAAAACTGTAACTACATAAGATTCATATTACATGTGGCATACAGTAAAATCTTGAATACACATGTGTAACTCTGACTAAGAACTACATTTAAATGAAAATATATATACAGCTTTTTTTGTAAACAACTTTATTGGGTTTTGCATCAATAATCATACATATATACATTTAGTCATTATGATAGCTCTCCCCTTGTTGTGCAATGCCCCCAATGAACGGGACATAGCTCCTCCTTACTCCCTTCATCGCCCTTTCGTTTCAATGTAGGGTTGTCACAGGATATTTTAGTTCCTCACTCTCCATAGGGAAGCCCTTACCTCAGTAAAGTCCATACTAAGCCACGTACACCCCTATGGTCTGCTTACTTCCCCCAATAGTGATAGTTCTGCCATACTTTCTCATGCTTCCTCATCTAATATGGCGGCATTCTGAGATCTCTCTGGCAAGGCAGCTAGGGATGATTCAGCGGATGCTGCATTTAGGTTATGCATGCAATCCACCAATGTCTCCTAAACTCTGGCCAGTTCTTGTGAGCTCCACCCTCTCCTCGCATCTCTGAGGAGCACTTCACCCTCATAGCCAGCCCAGAGTTCCAGCTCCATGCACCATATGTCCACCCTGGGGCCTCCTGGTGTTTTCCAATTTCATGTGATTTCCCTTTTCGCTAGGATGGAAGCTAAATCATGGAATCTGATGGTCACTTTATTCTTAGCTGTGTGTGGGAACCAGCTTAGCAGGCAGTGCCCTGGTGTGCAGGGTATTTCTTTGGATCTGATATCAGGCATTTCCCCTGTCACTCTATCCCAGTACTCGGTGAGCACCGAGTAACTCCACATCATGTGCAGGAATTCCGTCTCTACATCGCGGGCATGTGGCCCCCACTACATTGTTATGTTATGTTATACATTTTATAAAGCGTGCAGCTGCCCCAGCACAGGAGCGTCCCAGCACTAGACACAACTGTCAAAGGCAGACCAAGGGAACGCAAAAACATTATATGGACTCGGGGAACTAACCCCAGGTGCTGACCCATAGAACATAACAGTTAATCCTCTGTGTCTGGCTACTGCTGCCAGGGGTTGGATGTAGATGTTAAATAAACTTGGGCTCAGGGCAGAGCCCCGAGGAACCCCCTGGCTTACAGCATGCACCTGAGAGCAGAAGGGGGGGGGCAGATACCCCCTGGCTTTCAGCATGCACTTGAGAGCAGAAGAGGGGGGACAGATACTTGGAAGGACCTTTTAGATAAAAAGGAGGTGAGCCAGCCCAGAGCAGGGCCACTGATGCCATTATCCTCCAGGTGCTGCAGTAAGATCTGATGGGATACTGTATTGAATGCAGCGCTAATGCCCAATAGGATGAAAGCTGAGGTCCGTCCAACATTCAAAGAGCACCTCAGATGTTCTGTTACAGCAAGGAAGGCAGTTTCAGTGCTATGGCTTGGACGTTTTGAGAGGGGTCCAACAGATTGTTATCTTCGATAAATGCAGTGAGTATGTAATTAATGTAGGCTTCGGTGATTTTAAATACCAACGGGAGGAGAGAGATGGGGCGAAAATTCTCCAGTTTTGAGGTATCCAGCATAGGTTTTTTTTAGCAAAGGAACCACCTTGGCATGTCAGGGGGACAACCGCAGAGGACGTAGATAGATTAATGAGATTGCAAAAAGGAGAGAGAAGCTGGGGTAAAAATATCTGAAAAAGCTCAGGTTTGAGAGGGTCCGCTGGGGATCCTGATTTAAGTTTATTGCAGATGGTGCACATCACTTCTTGAGAGAGTGCCGGGAAGACAGAAAGTATAGGGGCACCTCTGGGCCCAGGGGGAGAACCTGTACTGATCAGGGTGTGGGGGAAAGTCCTATAGATGTCATCGACCTTCTTAATAAAGAAGGCACCGAGGACCTCACATTGCTGATTAGAGGAAGGGGAAGATACTGTAGGTTACCCTGAGGATTTTAAATCTTTAAGCAAGGAAAAAATACATTTTGCAGGGTTGCTGCTGTTTCTGATTTTAACTGCAAAATATGCAGCTCTTTCCTTCTGGATGGCCTTATGGTAGCACTTGAGAGCTGCTCAGTATTGCGTTTTCAGGGCTAAATCACAGTCCCGTCTCCACGCCCGTTCCAGGATTTTACACGTTTTTCGGGCTGCGGCCATATTAGCGCTGTACCACCGGCTCAACTGGGTTCTGCTGCTCTGGAACCATCTGACGGGGATAGAGGTGTCAAGAGAGTTTGTGAGCCAATCAGAAAGAATACCATCAGCCCTGTTGGGGTTGTTTGAGAGGCTAGGGGCTGACTCAGCAGGCGGGCACGGAACAGCTCTGTATCCAATTTATGCCAAGGCCACTTTAAAATAGATTTACGAGTGGTGTCCTCGGTAATGCCATGGAGATCAGGTAGTGGTCAGACCAACTCATAGGGAGGGGCGTGTTGACAGTGAGAGCAGGTAAGTTGGAGAAGATAGGGTGCAACAGATGGCCAGCTGGGTGAGTACTGCTAGGGACATGCTGCGTGAGTTGGAAGGCGGCGAGATCAGCAAAAAAATTGCCTATCTCACAGTCTTGGCTAGCTACTAAATGCAGGTTCAGGTCTCCGATAATGCTAAAGCTGGCCAATCTAATGGCTAATAGGCCCGACGCACTGATGAGGGCCTCCCTCAAATCTTTCGATGGTCCTGGGGGACTATAGATCAGGAGCCCGAATAATGTGAAATTGGCATTGAAGGAGGTTTTAAAGCATGCACATTTACAGCCCACTAAGGTCTCTTTAGTCAGGGTGCAGAAGTAGCAAGTCTTAAAAATTATAGCAATAACACCACCCGGGCCCCTCTGTTGAGTATCACAATGTTATAACCCTGGGCTATATGAGTTTCCGAGGGGTGAGGTATGCCCTGTCCAGTACATAGAAGTTTATTAATTTAATTTGGTAATTGTGGGACACCTTGGAGATCCTACCCTGTATGTCAGCCCAATCTTTCTCCAGTAGTGGCAGTCTTAAGTCCTCCTCCCATCTGATCAGAAGGGTAGCGATGGGTTACTTTGTATGTCTCCTCGTATAGCTCTGCATGTTATCGTTTGGTATGTGCCCAAGGCTGTGACCAAGTACTGACACCCCCAATGGGTCGGGGCTTCTTCCAGACCTGCTCCCCAATGAGGGAGAAACGCCGCAGTCACCGGAGAAAGAAGTGGTCCTGTGGCACTTCAAAGAGCTCTCTAAAGACTTCAAATTGGAGAAGCGTCTCCTTCTGGTATAGATCACCTACACTGGTGACTCCCACTTCTGCCCAATCCATAAGTCTTATTCATTCTCCCCGTGAGGAGCCTTTCTACCAAATTAAAGGGCACATCAGGTGAGTATGGCTTCTGCACTTTCACCCATTGTAAACACAGAATCCAACTGCGCTGCAGGACCTGAGATTCAGAAGTGTCCCGCTTATGTCGTAGTGGCAGCACAACCTCTGACAAAAGAAGAGGATCAGGCACAGTATCTGGCGATTCTCGCTGTACTCTTTGGCTGCCTGCCACTCACTGCGTCAGCCACTGCATTTGCACAGTGAGATAACAACATTTAAAATCAGGAACAGCAAGGCTCGCTCAGCAACCAGACTCAGTAACGTGAATGCCACCCTCCTTCGACCTTCTCCCTCACAGAAAAGCAATTAGAATGGAATATATTTCTTTAAATAACGCTCTTCGGACCCATACTGGTAGTGTCACAAAGAAGTAGAGTAACCTAGGGAGTGACACCACAGTGATATGGGCTACTCTGCTTGCTACCAAAAGTAGGAGTGTCTTCCAGAACCCTATGCTTGTTCTGAGGGCTCAGATTTCCTTCCCTACATTCCTGTCTAACAAGTCCCTCAGTGAGTGGTATATGTGTACCCCCAAGTATGCCAGGCACCTAGGTTCCCAGTGTATCAGTGGCAATGGTACCGGAGGTTCCCGATCATCAGCTGCCGGAAACAAGTGCGACCTTTGCCAGTTCACCTAAAGTCAAGAGAAGGCCCCAAATCTCTCCAGTAAACCCCTGGCTCACTCCAGGGCTGTTATCTCCTCCTGCAGGAATATGAAGAGATTGTCCACGTATAGGGCAATATAATGGGTTTGTCCAGCAACCTCTATCCCCCGATAACAGCCCCTGCCTGGCCAGGCTGACCAGTGGCTCCATTGCCAGGGTAAATAACAGTGGGGATAGGGGACAGCCCTGTCAATTTCCATGGACCACGTCGTAACCCACCAATATGTATCAGCCTGTGCAAACTCTAGCTTTGGGATCCATGTATAATAGTTGGGTCAATGCTACAAATCCCTGCCCCAATTGGAAGTGCTCCATTCTTGAATACAGAAAGTCCCACTCACTGCTATCATAGGCCTTCTCTATGTCCACTGTAAAGTACACAGTGGTCTCTCTGCCATAAGTATCCTCCAAGATTGTCAAAGGTCTCCGGATATTTATCACTGTGCAGTGCCCCGGGATGAATCCAGTTTGACCTGGTTGGATCAGAAGCGCCATGTGGGGGAGGAGTCTGGTGGCTAGTATGCGACTAAGGATTTCGTAATCAATATTGAGCATCGATAATGGTCGATATGCTCTAACATCGCATACCCGTCACCCAGGTTTCAGGAGTGGCACTACAAACGCCTCCCTAGTGGAGGCCGGTAAGGAGCCGGAATCTTTGCTTGCCTTATATTAAGCTACCAATCTCTGGGCTAAGTCGTCACTATATGTGGAGTATAGCTCTGCCGGGAAACCGTCTCTCCCAGGGGTATAACCCCTTGCAAGGGCCTTAACCCCCACCCGTATCTCCTGTTCTGTTATAACCCTTCCCAGTTCTTCAGACTCCTCGTTAGTTAACAGTGGAAAAGGCAAAGGTGTGTGGGATGCGTCCCCATAGGCACTACTTTGACCCTGTGAGGGGTTTTTCATTAATGCTTTGTTGTTGGAGAACCCAAGTGATTTGAAAGATCAGTAATTTCAAATGATAGATTGGTTGTTGTAGATCTTTAATCCACAATATATGTGTATTCTTCAATCCATGATACTTTCAAATATTTGTAAACATATCGATTGGTTTGGATTTTTACACAGCAGTTTCATTGATGCTCCAATGCATTTCAGGCTGGTCGCCCTTCATCAGGGAACAACACTGCAATGTAATCAACATAAAATACATTGAGGAGACCTTCCTAAATCAAAATAAGGATATCAGTAAGAAGTTTAGGTGATGAATGCAATGTGCTTGGGTGAATCCGTCTTCATTGTGTTAAGCTGCTCACATACCAGAGGTGTGCGTAAACATTATACAATGGTATCACTATTACAAAATTTGGTGAGTTGCGGGAATTCAGGTGGAGTTGCTGACGCGGCATGAGGCCTGCAACATACCTGGTTGGTATAGGGTAAATATGAAGTTAATGCAACATGCGTTACTGTGTGCACTCGTGTGCTATGCAGTGAAGGCGCTTGTAGTTATTTGACAAAAGTGGTATTCAGATGTTGAACTGTAAATGTGGAATTTGGAACGCGTTATAGTAAAACAGGGCAGGGAGGAGAGGAGGCCCAAATAGGTGCTAAAGATAACATGACAAACATGACCATTGTGTGACTACAGGAACGTTTCCCTACTCCTCCCATGTAGCATAGCATCCTAAAAATTCAAGGGCCCAAGATGAGTATGCCATGGAAAAGGCCAATCCAGCCCCAATCCAGCCCTTTGCATGTGATATATGTTTGTATATCATGTATGTCCTGACTGAATTAGAGTCTAGTTGACGAATATTCCAAATTGACATTACACCGGGATATTAAATGTATTTAGTCCTGTATGATATTCACTTGCTACATCCCCATATGTGTAAATAATTAAGCCTTTGAGTTCTCTGGGCACTCTCAAACACTCTGATGAGACCAGGAGCATCGAAGAAGTCCTTTACGAATACCAAATTTGTCGGAAATCTATTTCAAACATAGGCTAGTTCCCTGCAAGACAATTTCCAAAACCTTTATATGGATCTGGTTTCTAATTTTAAATCAAGAGCTCATTTTTAGGTCGAGCAAACTGTGCTTGGTCTGTTGCTTAGCGACCTGTTGTATATGCTTCAGGAGTTGAACTCTGCCCATAGCTTGGTGATTGCTTTTTATTGGTCTTTGTTAGTATCCTTTACAAATTCTTGATTGCAAATGGGCAATCGTCCCTATTTGTCCCTCCTTTTCATTTCCAGTTTTCTCTGATGCAGCACTGACCAAGTAATATATCATTATGCTCTAGGTGTTTATGTCTTTGTTTGGGCTCCGCTTTTCTTCTTCTTGTGTTTCCCTGTCTCAGCTTCACACATGCTTTATGTCCTCCACGCTTTCTACTAGTAGAAACTGTATTGTGCAAACAACAAACTTCATACTTTTTAGACGGAACATATAAAAAGTAAATAGATCACAAGGAATTTAGGGCCTACAGGCTGTTGGTGGTGGTCTCCCCGCCATCGGAACAGGGATCTCACCCGCCATATTCTAATGTCTTCTGGACTGGCGGTGGTCGGAAACATCGACTGCCATGGTCCAAATAGGCCTAAATCCAACTGCCTGTCGGACCTCCCTGTGATCTCAGAATGACGGCGTTGCCTGTTAGGCACCACTGTAGGGATTACAATAGCCCTTTCTGACGATCCTTCCGCAGTTGTGAACCTGCCGCAAATCGGCAGGTGGAAACGGATTTGGGGGCCCGTAGCGGCCACCCTAACTCCCTGGGCCAGGGACATAGGTGCCCCCCTAAATACCCCTACACCATGTGGTAGGCACTACAGGGTGCATGCCACGTAGTGCAGGGATATGTGTTGGGTGTCTGCTTTGTTTTATGGCTGGAGCGCAGCACCCACCGCAATACAAAACATGGGCAATGCGACCGCCACGGTGGCAGTCCTGTTGTAATTTGCCCTGTGGGACCACCGCTTTGTAGCAAACTTTCATCGACTATATTTTCAAAATCAAAACACTTAGCAAAACCTCTCCCAAGACAAATGGTGCTGTGCTTTCTAAACTTATCAGGACATTTATTGTTCGTCAAATGTAGATCTGAAGGCGGCAATGTGATGTGGCCTCTGGTAAGTCACCACTGTCCCCTTATGGTGCTGATAAGGAATCCCTTTCACTCAACGCAGTTCAGAGCTCTAGCTAGAGCACTACAGGCTTCCCTGTTGTGGTAAATGCCAAAGTTCCCTTGAAGCTACAGTGCAACAGTACAGGGTGGATTCAATGCAGGTCACGGAAAGCCGCTGATGCATTCACAATTGCTGTTGAGCGCACCACACCTGACTGTACCTTGAAAACAGCCCAGCAGGTCCCAGAACTTAGGTGAGGGCAGATGCATCATGAGGAATGTGTGCCTGACTGTATACCTATGCCACGCTTTATGTAATGCAGCACTGCTAGCATCAGGGTGGATACACACTGCTCTCATATGGCAGCATATGCACTGTTTGAGTCATTATAAATATCGCAGCCTGGATCCTGCACTCAGTGTTTTGCCACTTGAGATGTCAAGTCAACATACATTCACTTCTCACGACTGATTCTAAGGGTCTTTTGAACTGATTAGGAAATACCAAACTCCATCAGTCCACTTGTGCTGTTACCTCGTGCTCCGCGTTCTTCAGAGGGGAAAGGACCATCGCTGAGCATGACTAATACCCTGTGAGGGACAAGTGACAAATACACAGCACTGACCTCTATAGCCGGCAACGGGTTTCATAAAATGGATTTCACATCTGTGTGTGCACGCAGAGATCTGCTTACAACAGGAGATTAAGAGGCCACGCCCCTGTGGCTGATTCCATCTTGCACAGGACGTCAAGTTTGGAATTATAAGGAAGCTGATCTCACAGCTCCTCAAGTGCTCCGCCAGGCAGGCGGCCAGAGCAAGGTCAGATTGGTAACGCGGCCACTCGGGCAATGGCCGAAGGGCCGGTAGCCGAGTTCTAGCTGTGGGCTGCTTTTTTGGGCAACCTTCGGGCTGTCTGTGTTGTTCGGATACCACCAGCAGCCCAATGTGTACCTGAATGGCCTTTCAAGAGGCAGATGGGCGGAGGTATCACTACCTTTCTCTCACTGGGCCTGCCCATTAATGTATGCTTATTGAGCAGGGGAAGGGGGCCTGAGCAGAAGTGGTCTCACTTGCATTCTTGTGTGGCTCAACAGTGTGAACTAATCTGTGCATTTTTTTTTTATCAAAGTGAAGTTAATAAAACATGCCCCCCGTCCCTTTCTTTTCATAAACCTTCGCCGAAACAGTGTTTTGCGGAAAGGCAATACACAAATGTGGGCCACTTTTTTTTGGTGTGCCCGGGCCGATTTTTGATCCCAATCCAATCCTGGGCCAGAGATATCTTAGGCCACGTCACAGTTCCATATGCTGAGGGAGTGGAGCCAGTCATTTTGTAGTATGGTGCACCCATGACATTAAATCCCTCCTAGGACTGTGTGTGTAATGTATTGTTGTTGAAAAGTGGACTGTTACTCATAAGAGTGAAACAAAGCTGATACATGCCTTTGACTTCGGAAAACAGATAAGCGACCAGATTGCCATCTCTTTTCTTCACTTCAGCATCAGCAACATACCAAGGAAGGGTGGTCTCTGCCACCCTGGTCAAACCACCTAGTCAATTACTCTCTGATAATTATAATTATGAAGTGTTGTTGTGCATGCACCTCCGTCCACAAAACGTTGATACATTTCCTTTCTGAACATACCTCATATTTCCTGCCAGTATATTTATGCAGCAGTAAGTTCCTCATCAGTTTGGCAAAGACTTTGATGTATTTGCATTATAAATGACAATCCCTTTTATTTATGTGTTTTGAAAACCTGCAAGCCGCTTTCAGATTAAAAACACATAAATAAAAGGCATTATCATTTATAATGCCAACACATCAAAGTC
Organism: Lissotriton vulgaris; assembly: GCF_964263255.1. Classification (NCBI taxonomy): domain Eukaryota; kingdom Metazoa; phylum Chordata; class Amphibia; order Caudata; family Salamandridae; genus Lissotriton; species Lissotriton vulgaris. The sequence continues at coordinate 2,004,022,598 of NC_141691.1, read as the reverse complement.
TCGCAAATGCTTGTTAAACTTCTTTCTCCATTGTTCACCCTCTCATGCATAGTCAAATATTTCTCTCTCCCTGGCCCTATAACCTGTCTGCCTGCACACACATGTTCTCATTTCTCTTCCCTCATCTATTTCTTTCTCTATTCCCCACCTCTCAATCTGTGTTTCTCTTTCTCTCTGTCTGTAGGAAAGTGCCAGTTTTAGACATGGTCACCCCCACTTTTTGCCTGGTATTTGATGCAATTTTGAGTGAAGCGCACTGAGTTCCTGCTAACCAGGTCCCCAGTGCCAGTGCTCTTTCCCCAAAACAAGGTAACTGTGCATTTTTTTTCCCAATTGGCAACACATTTAACACACTTGTAAGTACCCCTGGATCTTAAAGCATGGGTACTAAAGAAGGTCCCTAAGAGCTGTAGCACGCATCGTCCCACCCTAAGGGACCCACCACCACACTAATGCAGACGACCATTGCAGGTTAAAATAGTGCAGACAAGAGTGAAACACAGCATGGCACACACCCTGCGTGCCATGTCCACAGACACTGCATGCAATCTATGTAAGCCATCCCTACAGCAGGCCTTGTAGACCGAAGGCAGGGTGCATTATATTACATGTGTGGACATTTCTGCATGAGCAGGCATGCCCCAGCACTGTCTAGTTCGATTACTAGATGGTACAAGTGAACAGGGTAGCAGTGTTAAGTATATGGGCACTGGCCTTTATGAGTTCTCCAGCTACATGATGGCTTCACTGAAACCTATGGTGTTTGATATCAAACACCTTGTCTTAATAGATCCATACTGATGCCAGTAGTGGATTTATTAAGAGATGCACCCAGAGGCACCTTAGAGGTGCCCCCCCGTAAAACCTATCAGCCTCTAGTGTGCTGGCTGCCTGGAATCGTCCAGCCTGACACCACAGAGAAGTTTCTGACCCCCGCAGGTAAGAACTGGCGCTCTCCGAGGCCAAACACAATGCCTGTTTCGGAGGAATGTGTTCACATCTCCTCCAGCAGGATGGCTAGTGATTTAGCGTATCAGGGCCAGAGGCTTCAAAGTCCCTGCAACCATTGATATGCGAGCCCAGCTTCATCCAGATGCCACCCTCTGCCCTGAGGCCCATTTGGCACCAGGTCAGGTGGGAAATTAAAAATTCAGGGAGATGTGGTGCACTACCAGGCCCGTCACACTCTTAAGGTGGGCTCCTGATGTGACCCACGAAAGAAGGAATCCAACATCTTGATTTTGGTGAAATTGGGAACTCTGGGACATAGTTATGCACATTTCTGTGCAGCCATCTCACCAGGCTGTCAATCAAAACTGCCGGGCTGAGGAGCTCACAAACATTGATTCTGTGATGTCATCAGTCAGATAAAGCAACCCCGCAATCACCACTGTGCACCTCCCACTAAAGACGTGTTCGAGAAGTTAATCCAGGGCGCTTCAGGTTTAAGCCCTAAAGAGCCGGGGGATACATGTTAGTCAGCAAATTAGGTCATGCAACTCCACCCTTTCACATGTCGTCACACTGTGACGACTTGTAAAAGGGTGGAGCAAAGACTTCAGACAAGAAGCTGGAGAGTGACGCCGGCGCAGTGTATGCTGTTTTGGCGCACTTTTTTCTTGACTCACTGAACACGCACCAGCTCTTAGCTTGCAAAAAAATTCCCTTCTGTTCCAACAGTGCAGCAGACTTTGCATCTGTTTATAATCTCAGTTACGAAGTTAAGCCATTTCTGAAATGTTTATGTACAGGTCTTAGTGCAGGAGACTGGCCTCTGATGAGAGAGGTGAGAAATGGAAAGGAGGCGAGAAAAGTAATTGAAAAGAAAGTGCGGCAATAAGAGATATTAATTTTTTTATCTACATTAATGATTTGTGTTGCTCACACCACCTTAAATGGATGCAAAGATGTTGAGGAAAAAAGTTCGAGAGAAAAACCCAGCAGTGTGTGATTTGAGCAATGGAGTTATAAATAGAAAAGTCATAGGTTAGACAAGTGAGAAAATTGACATTTTGATTCAGGAGGGCGAGACAGATGGAAATTTTAGCACATTAACTAGAAAGATGTTAGCATGGCAAATGTAGCAGGGTGGTACATATTTCTGTAGTGGTATGAATATTGCTTCCATTCCCAGATTTCACACTTGACCCCTTGTGTGACCCTGGGCAAACTTTCTCTTGTGTCTGATCCTGCACAAGCTTCTCACTGTGTGGCAGTTTCATTTAGACCCCAATTAAGGAGGGTTACCAAGTTAACACTCTAGTACAAAGGGAAATTCATGCACCTACATTTATACATGTTTAGCAGTATGTTATCAGGAAAGCATTTCGCTATTTAAAAAAGGTTTGATACAGGCACAATTCATACATATAAGTATTGTGCATGGTCAGAGTAGCACAATTAATATGTTTGATTGGAGAGAGCCAGTAAGGAAGGTCTGAGGAGAGGATGTAGCCTAACGGTTAGGGTGGTCAACTTCAAATCTGGGGAACCGGGTTTGAGTCTCGGCAACAACGCTCAGCATCCTGTGATCCTAGGCAAATCACTTAATCTCCCTGTGCCTAAAAAATGAATGTGTCCTCATGCAACGCAACTGGTGCTCGTGTAAAACGCCTTGATACCTTCGGGTCAAGTTTGCGCTATATAAAACTTTGAGAACAATAACAAAGTTTTTATTTTTTTAAAGCTAAGTTCCCAACCTTTGCCCACTGACTGTTTTAGTCGCAGGTCCTTCTGTGTGGCGGCTTTCATTATATTGACTTGCCTATCAGTTTTAATAAAGCGTAACGTACATGGCTACAGAAACAGTCAGGGTTTAAGTTAAGAGTTGAGCACTTGGTTTCCATTTCCATGCTCTACAGTTGAGAAGCAGCTGATAAAATAGTCTTGTGGGTTCATCTATTGACTTGAGTATCACTCTAAAATGCACCTTCCCAGAACTTGCCAGTTTTTCAGAGTAAAACCATACTTTGTGACCTTGATACATAATTATGTGGAGTACTGTAGACCATGTTTCTGTTTGCCTAGTCTTTATCTGCAACAGTTAAGCCTAAGCTTAAGACTGGTATCAAGAGCACCCAAACAACTGAGCGCCTTATTCATTAAGGTAAACCTGAGGTCTAAGTTAGATCTAAATTATATCTTTAAACCAGAAGTCTAAACTTAGACTTCAGTTAGACTTCAGGTCTAAAGTTAGACTTCAGTTCTAATTTTACCTTTTTAAATCTGCCCTGAGATTAAGCAGGTAATATTTCAAATTTCCTCTGAAAAGATCCTTTGTGCCTTTGGCTAATTTTCAAACTCCTTGATATTTTCTTTACAATTGGGCTAATGCTCTTAATTCTCATACATTCCTTCAGTTTACGCTTTATAATTTTTTTTATTTGATGTTTTATCTCAGTTTTATTTCAGGGATATATTGTATAATATTTACCGCCAGTGGTAGTTTACCTAAACAACGATTTATAGGTAGACCTTTAGGCATTTGTTAATCCTGATCTATGCCCGCTCTATGAAGCCGCAGGGGAGACACCAAACTTAAATTTTCTACATGAAGGTCTCTTACTTGGTGCCTGCAGCTCTGGGGCAGTCAGGCTTTCTTGGCCAAACTTTAGAAATGCATTTAAAACCCATTGAGCTTTTATTATTTTATTAAAGAAATTGTGCTGGGAAATCCACCATTAACCCAATTTTTTTAAAGAAATTCTTTGGGGCAGACCCCCCACCTTTATTACATTTCCTCTCACTCAGAAAAATGTATTATTTTATCTTGCGTCACACCACTTTCAGACTTCACCAGCCGCCACAGGGACCATGGCCCCCTAGCACTTAAAGTCCTTCAAGGGACCCCAGAGTATTATTTGCAAATATCCATATGCAGTATAAGCCTGTTTCTCCATAGGAAAGCATTACCACATAAAAGTATATGTGAGTGAACATTTTACTTACCTATAAAAAATGCTAGTACGCAAAGTACTTACCCAATTATGAAGTTATTGGTGTTAAATGTAAAATACTTTATATTTTCCTAAATTGATCTTGAGTTTCTTCTAGAGTGTGTGTCTCATTTATTAACTGTGTGTTCAACAAATGCATTAACACTGCCCTTTGATAAGTCTAAATTGCTCGCCCACACTACCACAAATGAGAGCATTTGGGATTATTAATTTGAACCCTTTAAGCCAGTAAGGGAGGTCTGGAGTTTCTACATAGTATACCTCATTTTGGCAAACTACATAAAAAGCCAGCTTCCTCTGTCCTCTCTCTCTCAATTGCTACAAGCTGCTCACACACAAACATATTTTCTCTAGTTTTCTTCCTTCATCTCTCTCTCCCTCAGATGCATCAAGCCCAAACCCTGGAGCCTGCGTTGGGATCACCCGGCTGGACACCTCCCGACCCGCCCAACAATCCCAAAGTAAGTGCCATGCAACTGCGACCCCGTCCCCTAACAATGCCCATGCCTCCAGAGCTAGCCATTTGATAACCCCATTAATGCAGGCCATGCACATCTGAAATGCCATATTGCATTGTGGGACCTGTAGTGTGATAATATTTCCCTGATAGCCAAACACAGCCAGACCTGTCAAGTACAACAAGTCCCTAATGCCAGTCAGGAAAAGCAAGCCTGCATGCATGTTGCAACATCCCATGTGCAAGATGCATATCATTAATCATGTACCCATTTACATCACAGGTGCTGCAGAACCACAGAGCACTGACAGTGAGGCACTCCAAATTATGAGAACCCAGAGGACACCGAGGGAGAGAGCCAACCTGCCCCACGACCAGGACCCTCCCACACACCGGCACGAGTACCACCACCTCCCCATGTGGACAGGGCCACCCCTGCAGCGACAGGAGGAGCGCAACCACCACATGCCTCACACATGGCAGTGCAACAGACCACACCACCACCCAGGAGGCAGACATGGCGCACAGCCACTGTGCACTCACAGTCAAGCGGTCGGATGAGGCAGCAGGGCAATGTGGCAACACGATCTGGCTGGGGGCAACGTGCCCAAGATCCTGGTCTTGATATTGAACGCCAGATGCTAGCAGTCCACCAAAAGCAGGCATGGCACATGGCAGCCATGCAGCTACAGCTATATAAAACAGCGAGAAATGTGAGCCAGCTCACTGGCACTGTGCAAGTGTTAACTGCTGCTGTGAGGGAGAACAGCCAGATCATGGTGTCACAGCAGGACATCAGCCGCCGCCATCTGAACGGTAATACTACGGCCCAACTCTCATGCCGTTCCCTGGCAATGCAACTCCAGATGGTGCAATGCTGCCAGGATGTTGCTAGGGCTTTGGAACAGGTCACAACCGCTGTCCAAAACCAGCAGGTGTGTGGCCATGCCCATGCAAGGGTGGGGGGGGATGATGCCAGTGAGGGCACATCCACTCTAAGCAGCCTGTCCCTGCCGGTGGTACAAGAACGACGCCGCAGCACCAGGCCCAGTGCTGCATCACGGCCCAATACCAGCGATGTGGATGTCGAGAGGCGACAGGGCACGTCCGGCCGGAGGTGCTAAGGATTGTATGAACATTAGCAGCGGTGCCATGCTGCAGTACAAAGCAGGCCTGCTACGCAATCATGAGGCTGTATGTCGTAATACAGTTTACATGTTTTCTGTTCAAAAAAGAGTTTAGGAAATATCCTGTTAACATAATTATAAGAATGTATTTCAAAAGCAAACCTGACTCATGTCATTATTTCATTTGTCATGCATGAGTGCAGTGTTGTGTGAGGGGTATGGGGGCACTAGAAATAATTCAGTGTGATGTAGTTGCGGCGCCTGTGTCCCTCAGCAGGATTCTCCCCTCGTGCATGAAGTACATGTGCAGGTGGCCGGTTGTTCCCCTCCAACTCACTGCCAGAGATCTCCACAGGTATCCTCCACTTGATAGCAATATCGTGCACACACGGCCACGATGCGGCAGCAGACCTCAGGCTGGTATTTGAGGGCCCCACCAGTCTTATGTAGGATGCGGAATCGGCTCTTTAACATCCCAAATGTCGGCTCAGTGACATTCCTGGTGCGAATGTGCGCAGCATTGTAACGCCGTTCCTGTGGTGAGGCAGGGTTGAGGTAGGGTGTGAGTAGGTACTCATGGAGGCCGTAGGCGCTGTCACCTGAAGGAAAGGAGCAGAGGGTCAGTGCCTGTCATGCCCAGCTACATGGGCTTGACGTACTGTTTGTGGGCATGTGTACTTACCTAGGAGGTGTCCTTCGCCAAAGTCACCCCTGGCCAGGCGTGTGTGCATGCCGCTGTGCCTGAATATGAAGGAATCATGTGTGCTCCCCGGGTATTGTGCCACTATGTCGGTGATGATTGTCTTTGCGTTGCAGACCATCTGGATGTTCAGTAAGTGGTAGGACTTGCGGTTCCAGTACATGTATTCTGTCTCAGCGGGTGGGCAGATGTGGATGTGGGTACAGTCAATGCATCCAATTACATGGGGGAATTGCGCAATGTTGTAAAATTGTAGCTTTGTTTGATTTAAGTCCTGTTGGGTGGTTGGGAAGGTAATGTAGTGGTGTATCCGGGTCAGCATGGCGTCCAGAAAACTCCTTAGGCAGCAGGACAGTGTGCTCTGGGAGATCCCCCCTGCAACTGCAACTATCCCCTGGAAGCTTCCGGAGGCCAGGAGGTGCAGGCAGCACCGGACCTGGACATGGGTGGGCACTGCATTGGGCCGCCTTGTTGGGTGCTGCATCAGGGGGTCAAGGTCTCGGATGAGCTTGGTTATCATTGCCCCATTCGGCCTGTATTCGAGTAGATCTCCTCCTCAGTCTGGCCCAGGAATGTGATCCGCAACCGGAAGATGCGCTCCTGGATCCTGCGTCTGTTCCAGGCTGCCGCCTGGAGCCTTCGCCGCCTTACCACAATGTAGAGTCCTGGCATTGTGAATGTCCTCATGCTCCTACTGTGTCTCCTTAAGTGTGTTTGTTTAGCCCAGCACCTGTATCTTGTTAGGAAATTTTTATTTTATTTTTCAAATTGAACTTTATGGTTACCACCTGGTTTGAGTTCTCCTTAAATTGCGCCTCGCTATTTGCAATTTTGGGGGTGTTCGCAAATTTCGATTTTTCATGAATTTGCTTTGCGATTATTTTGCGAGTTCGCAAATGAATTCGCAGAATCAGTGGTACTTCGCTTTTACAGAATCGCAAAGGGGGTTCCACCTTGATTCTGCGAACTCTTAAAATTTATTTAGCGAATTAGCTATTCGGCTGTTCTTCCTTTCATGAATTGCGGTTAATGGAATTGCGATTGCAATAGCTGTTTTGCAACTATTGCGATCGCAATTTGTGTTGATGAATCTATGCCTCTGTCTCTTTCTCTTCTCCTTATATGTCTCTCCCTCCATTTCTCTCTGTACCTATTTTTCTCACTCTGTCTCAATGTGCATCTGTTTCTCTCACTGCCTCTTTCTTTGCCTCTCTCTGTCTTCTCCCTCTTGATCTTTGTTTCTCGCGATGTTCTCTCTGCCTCCCTCTCCTTCTCCCTGTTCCCTCATGGTCTTGTGGTTCCTATCTCCTTCCATCAGTATCTTTTCAATAAATCAATTTCTCTATTCTTCAGATCCCTGAAAGCATTGTGAGGTTTCAGAAGTAATTAATCCTGGGCTGATCCCAAGTGGAACTGCTACAGTTCTAAATCAATTCAGGCCCATGTGCGGGGGCCGCAGGAGCAAAGGAAGCAAGAAGACAGTGATGAGAAACTGCACACAGCAACCCCTCTGAACAGGATGATTTATTAAGCAAAGGTGTTCGCACAAAGGAGATGATGCTGTTTGTCCTTCTGTAAATTCAGTGGATGATGAGATTTAAGTTATTGGCCTGTGATGGAAAATAGCCATTTCTGCAGGGTCACCCCAAACGTTTTGCCTTCCTCCTTTACTTTTTCTCACCTTGTTTATGTTGGTCTTAGAAGTCTGGGGAATTCACCACTAATAATCAGTGCTAAAGTGCATGTGCTCTCTCTTCTAAACATAACAATATTGGCTTATAACTAATTGGCATAATTAATTTACTTGTACGTCCCTGGCACAGTGCACTGCATGTGCCCAGGGCCTGTAAATTAAATGCTACTAGTGGGCCTGCAACAAACAACAATGTCTCCAAGGGTGTTAATAAAAGGTCAGTTTGTAGGTAGCACAATTAATTGCTGGGAGCAGAAGTAGAAAACCTGGGAGAGAAGAAAAATTGTTTGAACGTTATAGAATGCAGTTTAATCAATACACATATTCGTCATATTTTAGTTTCATACAGTCAAACATATGTGAGACTAGCACTGCGTTACATTAAATTGCATGTAATCTGTGGGATACTGTGCACAAGTGCTTGTGAAAATTGTGACAGCACAAGTGACACGTGAGAAAGTATATACAGAAAGGTGGCGCAAAGGAAGACAAGTGATGGTTGAATTTACATAGTGGGGATACCCAAACAATGAATGGTAATATATACAAGGAGGGAATCAAGGTGGGTATCCATGAAGGAATAGCACCGAGTTTATCGCTGTAAAATTCAACGGCGTTATGGCCTGTAGAGTGTTCAGGGCTTCATCAGGACCAGGTTACTGTTATTTCAAAAGCAGTGCTGTTGGTAAAAGGATATATACATATATATATATATATATATCTTTCTATATGTGCATATAAATATGTATACACTTGCTTAGTGGACCAAGGAGAGGGGGGTCTGGAATTAGAGAAAGACTGACCCTAAAATAAGAAGATGAGAGACAGAATTAAGGCAGCGGCGCAAAGTAAAAGAGGATTACTGCGTGTCTAGACCCAAAAAGTGGAAAGAAAGTGTCAAAAGTGCAATGTAAAAAAAGAGACCAGTTACTTATGCGACGTGTCACAACTGGGAGCCTATTTGAAGGAGAAGTGGTGTCTTGGAAGCGTCCAGGGGACTCTTGGGACAACTCAACCTAATAAACAAGCATTTGCAATGCAATAGGGCTCGCATTAGTAAAGTTTGAGGGATTATCATTGTAAATGACAAAGTTTTTTTATTTTTTTTATTTTAACTTGTGGAAAATTCTAACTTTGGCATTTACAATGCTAATAGTGTTAATTAGTGGAAATGTGACACCTATAGCATTTGTAATGCAAAATGGGTTGTCTTTACATGACTTTGATGTATTAATATTAACATTTTAAAAAAATCCTAATATTTAATAGTTAAAGTCATGCATTTGTAATATATAATGGCAATAGCGTGGGTGAGAGTAGCGCTGCATGGGTGAAAGTGTCAGTGCGTGAGTGAGAGTGCGTTGCGTGTGTATGAGTTGCGCTGCGTGTGTGTGAGTTGTGCTCCATGGGTGAGATTTGCGCTGAGTGTGTGAGAGTAGAGCTGCGTGCCTCAAAGTGGCGGCGCGTGAGTGAGAGTGATGCTGAGTGGGTGAGTGGAGCTGCGTGTCTGAGTGGAGCTGCGTGGGTGATATTTGCGTTGCGTGGGTGAGATTGAAGTTGCGTGGGTGAGTGGCGTTGCATGGGTGAGTGGCGTTGCGTGGATGATTTGCATTAACTGGCTGGGCGTTGCGTGGGTGAGTGGTGTTGCGTGGGTGTGAGTTGCACTGCGTGGGTGTGAGTTGCGAGGCATATGTTAGAGTGGCGCTGCGTGGGTGACTGTGGGGACTTGCTGGTGTGATAAGGGCACGTACGTGTGTATGTGAGTTGTGCACGAGAGTCACGTTAGAGGGAGCAAAGCATGATAGAAGTTGGCGTCTGTATTGAGAGATGAAAGAAATGAGAGACCGAGTTAAGGGGGGACAGAAATAATTTTTAAAATATCATTGAATCGAAGGAAAATAACATTTAAATTGAATAATGGTCAAGGAAAGACAACCTTTTGAAAAATTACGTAAAAATCTAATAAGAAATGGGATTAAGGAGGGAAATTTTCACGTCGTGTGAATGTGAAGGATGGGAATGTGTTTTAAGGTGTGGTAAGTGTCTTTGCGCGCAGTACATCAAATGTACCAAAATAATGAAACTTTCCTCTTAGATTTTGATGCAAGTACGTAAACCGCAAAGACCAAGTCGGAAAACAGCATTTACAACGTCTGATGTGACTGTGGAAGTTCCGTCGTTTCTTGTCCTTGAGTTCCTATTTGCAATTCACAGGGGATGTCCGGCAAGAGATAAGAATCTTTATAGCTCAACTTAAAGCACGCCAGTATCCTGATGTGGTTTCGTGACCGAAGGCCCCATCCCTCCCTTAAAAACATGATGTCCCACCCACACATTTGCAGCTGATGTTTGCATCTCACAGGGGATGCCCGCCAACAGATAAGAATCTTAATGGCTGAACTGAAAACACTCCAGTCTCCTGCTGTGGTTTTGTCAACACACTCCCCCAGGCCTCCCTTTGAAGAAAAAAACATGATGGACCACACAATTGTAGATTTTTTTTGTGTTTGTTTGTTACAAATGTTCAGTGGTTAAGAGGACATAGTGGGGGGGGCGTGGCCAGGCGCCGTTGGAAATGGCCGCCTAGACCCCGAGCTCCGCCGGGACCTCTGCTGTCCCCTCAAAATCCGAACCCTTATCCTCGCTGAGGCGCAGTGTCATCAGCGCCCCAGCTCCCTCAGGCAAGGAGCCACAACTGTGTGTTTGAACGGAGCCCCAGGACCTACGGGACGCACAGCGCTGAGGTCGGAGTTCTTGACTGCTGGCCGGGGTTGAGACCTGGAGCCCTGGGGTCGCCTGCCGCCCTAATCGAGGTCGGGGCTCGCGGCCGCCTGCGGCACAGGCTGGGCCTGTGTGGCGCGAGTTCGGAGGGGCGTGGCCACGCTTGTTGCGCTGTGCAGAGGCCGTGGTCTGGAGGAGCCCGGAGCGTTGCCGGCCCAGAGCACGTACAGCAGCAGTGGACCCGGTGCTTCAGACAAGGAGTCACGATCCGGCGCAGCCCCTGGAGATGACCACGTGAGTGAAGATCGCCCCCCGCTGTGAGTTGCCTTGGCGCGTATGTAGGACGGGCCGGGCTGCAGCGGGCCCAGAGGTGGGGTCTGACATTACTGCCTCATAGACGGCGCTCCGCGCACACACTCTGCTCACAACGCTACACATTGGCGATGGTAGGGGCCGCAGAGGGCCCTCAAGGAAAAGGGGCTACAACGATCACAGCGGGTGTTGTGTGAAGGGCAGCTATGCAGTCTATGACCAGTCATTGCCTGGTGCCGCAGGACATCCGTGGACAGGCTCGGGCCACTGGGGATAACCCGAGAAGGGATCTTCACGGCGGCCGCTGCTAGCCTCAATACAGTGCATAACCCTGAAAAGCGCAGACCCACCTACTGCAGCTGCTGCGTACAGACGGCGTTACCGTCGGCCTCGTGACCGCCCTGGTCAGCCATGCGGCCCAAAGGGTAACGGTGACCCAGACCAATAAACTGGACAAATACACAGTGCCAACGCCACAACCACAGGCCGGTGGGGCGGCAAAGGATGGCGAGGCCCCGACGGAACCCTCCCTAACCTCCATAATGACCGCAATCCAGACCCTCGGCACCAACCTCGAGACAAAGATGGACAAAATCTCGATCGAGGTGAACCTTCTGCGCGTGGACCTGGGAAAAACCACGGAGAGATCCAAGACCAACGAGGCAGACATTAAGACGCTACAGGCCTCTGAAAAACGGCTGGAGAGCACACATGAGTTTCCTTGGAGGGGGTCTCACTCTCCGGGCAAGGTTGGGCAACAGGCGCTCTGCTAATTGGGGTGGTGGGTAGTTCGAAACCCACGGAGCGGGGAGCAGGGAGCAGGGAGCAGGGAGGGGGGTATTGTTTTTACAGGGGACGGGAGGGTTGGGACGAACAGGTGTTGGGGGGAGGTGGGGGGAGCCATGAGCACTGCATTTACCATGACCGCCTGTATTGAACATGAAGGCTGGGGGGGAACCAGGGAGGGTCGGGGAGTTTGGGTTTGTTATGGTCGTACAGAGTATATGTTCACGGAGTCTATGATAGTTCCGAGGTGCTGAGACAAGAAACCTTGCAAAGTAATGGATATGGCTGAGAGATGGGAAAAAAGTCTGAAAATCATGAGCTGGAATGTTAATGGGTTGGGGGACAGACTTAAACGCACCATAGTCTTGCAGTTTATTAAAAGGTACCAGCCGGATGTGGTAATGCTACAAGAAACACATCTCATGGGTAATACATGCCAGGCCCTCAACAGATGGGGCTACACTCTCGCAGCTCACTCCGGTTTCACCTCAGGTTCAAGGGGGGGTGGGAATCCTTGTACGCCGCTCACTGCCCCTACATATAGACCACACTGAATCCGATCCGCAGGGCCGCTTTGCGGCAGTCTCTGGACGATGGGAGGGATACACATTGAATCTGCTTTCAGCCTATGTCCGCCTGGTCTCCAGACTCGAGCTTACACAGACCTGGGCAAATTGCTACTCTCCCTCCCCGACGGTCAGTTGGTTTTGGGCGGGGACTTTAATTCAGTAGTGTCAGGAACCCTGGACAGACGACCCCCCAGAGACCTGTCCCAGGGGCAGAGGTGGCTAGCTGACTTACTTGAGGCCTTCGGACTCACTGACGTTTGGCGCCTTCTTCATCCCACAGATAGCCAATATACCTTCTTCTCCGGGCCACATCATTCCTTCTCACATCTCGACTACATCCTCACCTTACTGCAGCATGGCACTACAGTGCAGGATGCAACACTCCTAACTCGTGGCATATCGGACCACTCACCGATCTCTACCCACATCACATTCGGAATCAGGCGAGAGGGCTGCATAGCGCCAATAAACCCCTGGCATCTAAAAAACGAAGACACACGGAAAAAACTTACCACCTCAATTACCCAGTACTTTGAACACAATGTGGGATCTGTGGACCCCCCTGTTACTGTATGGGAGGCATTTAAAACTGTGGTTAGGGGAGAAGCGCTGTCAGCCATCTCAGGCAAACGGAAAGAAAAGCGCTGTCAGGTCATGGCAGTTGAGGCAGATCTTGCAGAACTTGAGAAGGAGGCGCTCGAAGAAGGGGCCAATACGATACAACATAAGTTGCAGATCAAGTTGGCAGAGTACAAGGCCCTGGTTTCTCAAGAGGCCCAGGCGGTGGCTAGGCATAAGATGGGTAGGCTGTATGATCAGGGCGACAAAGCCGGGAAACTCATAGCCTGGCTCGATAAAAAGCAACAGGCCAGAAAGGTAGTGCCGGTATTACACACGGTATCTGGGGCGGTACTCTCAGAGACCCGGGACCCAATGGCCTCCCAATAGAATTGTACAAGCTCAAACCTGATACTATTAGTAAACACCTCAAATCCATGTTCGAAAAGAGCAGGAAGACGGGAATACTGCCGCGTGACCAACGCATAGCTACTATAGTGGTGATCCCGAAAGAAGGGAAACCCAAAGAGTCCTGCTCCTCCTATAGGCCAATTTCCCTCCTCAACGCGGAGCCCAAAATACTGGCAAAGACACTCGCTAACAGGCTTAAGCGGGTACTGACTACATTGGTCCATCCTGACCAGTCAGGTTTTATGCCACACCGCAACACAGACCTCAATATTCGACTTCTCAATGGGGTGATCGGGCAACGACATAGATTGCGGGAAGATGCGGTGGTGGTCTCCCTGGACGCCACCATGGCGTTTGACACCCTAGAATGGCCCTACATGTTCGCTGTCCTACGCAAATTGGGCTTCGGACCTCACTTTATATCTTGGGTCCGTCTTCTTTATTCCGAACCGCTGGCACAGGTACTAGTGAACAACAGGGTATCGGAGGTCTTCACTTTAGAGAGAGGGACTAGGCAGGGCTGCCCCCTTTCTCCCCTCTTATTCGCACTTTCCATGGAACCGATAGCAGCCTGGATCAGACAAGACGTCTACCTGAAAGGTATAGCGTGAGCGGAGGGATGGGAAGACAAAATATCCCTCTACGCAGACAATATTCTTCTGTACCTCTCCAAGCCAAGAAGGTCGCTACTTGCTGCGCTTGACATCTTCGCAAGCTTTGGTCGTAACTCCGGCTTCCGAGTCAACTGGGGCAAATCGTATCTTTATACCCTACGCGGGGACCCCCCCAAGCTCCCCGACACATGTTCCATCACAGTAGCGGAGGACGGGTTCAAATACCTGGGAGTATTCATCTCCACAGATAAGACCCTGTCCTACGAGCGTAATCTTCAACCACCTCTTAGCCGACTTCAGAGAGAGGCCAAGTCCTGGCAGAACCTGCCATTGTCGTTACTGGGCCAAGCGGCCTTACTTAAAATGATGGCGTTGCCACGGTTCCTCTACGCTCTCCAAAATTACCCTGACCTGGTGCCTAATGCTTACTTTACAGCAATTGAGGCGGCTCAACGTGACCTCCTGTGGGCAGGCGCACCAAACATTGCATTGTCAAAACTCACACTGGGGTGGTACGACGGTGGCATAGCCCTCCCTGACATCCGTAAATACTACTGGGCAGCCCATCTCGCAGCAATAAATCATGGGACATATGGGGACGGTACTGATCCGGCCTATGGGATAAACAGATGGCTGCTCCCTGGGCGGAACTATGAGACTGCATTTTACTCAAAGACGGGCAATCATCAACTCACTGGGCCTACACAACACTCTGTACAGATATGGCACATAGCCCAAAAGAAACTCGGATGGTCCGGGGTCCTCACCATGGCAACACCACTCTGGGCCTCTGAAAAATTAGGCAACCTGGGTCGCACAAAAGGGTTCCGGAACTGGGACCTGATTGGGATCTCCTAAATAAAAGACATCTGGGGTCCTAAAGGTATACACACATTCGCTCACCTGCAGGCGACGTATGAACTGGCTCAAACCGAATACTTCAGATATATGCAGGTGCGGCACTCCCTACAGGCAAATATTCCACCTAACACTACACTGCCGCAAATCTCCCCTCTTAAAGACAGACTACTGGATGGCCATATGCCAGAACACGCCATATCTCTCACATACAAAAAACTAATCAATAACCCCCCCGACCTGCTCCTTCCCCTGAAAGAGAAATGGATTGCAGATGGGTTGGAAATTGACGAGGAAGAATGGATGAGTGCTCTTGCCTCACCGCGTGAGGTGGCGATATCAGCCCGAATGCGCCTAATTCAACTGAAAATATTACATAGAATATATATTTCATGTACGAGGCTGCAAATGATGGGGAGAGGAGGGGACGGGCTCTGTAGAAGGGGGTGTGGTGCAACAGGTACCTTTTTTCATATACTGTGGGGATGCCCGAAAGTGCACAAGTACTGGAGGAGGGTGGTGCAATGCATGCAGGAGGTGTGGGAGGGGGAGATTCGCCTAGAGGCCAAGAGATGTCTTCTCAACATCTGGGAACCCAAGGACCTATCGCCAAAAGGGAAACTTTGGGTAACGCTTAGGCAAATGGTGGCGAAAAGAAACATTGCAAGATTGTGGGGTGACCCTAATCCACCAAAGCTGAGAGACTGGCAATGTGACATGGACTGGTGTATGTTGCACGAAAAGACAGTATATGTAACAAGAGGATGTCCTCGTAAGTGGGTGGAAATATGGTCCAGCTGGAACGATTACAGGGGTAACATCTGCAAGCCTCCCTATACCACGCAGACTAGCTCGTTGGATATATAATGATTTTTCATCACTAAATGACTCTTAGCACTTGAACACGATTAGCTGTCATTTTCACACCGGAACTGCACTGCACTCGATTGTGTTGTAACTTAACGACCGTGTTAAAGGGGAGATTGTTCTTTGTTTGTTTTATTTAAAAATTTACAAAACTGTTGACCTTATCCTATGCTATAAAATATAAAATTAGACCTTCATCATCCTGTCATATACTCCACGATCTCATGCACATGCACTTTAAAACGCCGCCGTACCCCCAGGTTGACGCACAGGGGCTATGTATTTAGTGCAACGATATTAACACTGCTTCAATTGTTTGGCCGGCCCGTCGGGTTGTAGGCGGGGATTTTGTACAATGTGAACTACTTGAATAAAGGTCTTAAAAAAAAAAAACAGGACATAGTGAGTAGGTCTAATTGTTTTTTTTTAAAAGAATATTAAGAACACACTGTGAAGTTTTGTGCATCAGAGTAGGGATGTGGCTGTGGCTGTGGGTAGTGTGTGAAACGAGACAAAGTGTGATGCCAGAGAATGCTGGGGGAGAAAGTCTGCGAGTCAGACAGATGGCCGTGAAGTGTGACATGATACGACTGCAGCAGGGCCTGTAAAAATAAATCCCACAAGTGGGTGGTGTAAAGCTGTACTGCATTGACATTTATGCCATTTCTTCACGTTGTGTGCTCTACTACTGTGGGCTCACTAAAGCACAACTATGCGAATTAATTTGACAAAAGGAGGAGAACACATGCAGAGAGGGAGGGGTGGGTGGCATGCTCTCACATCTTAAGTGCCAAAATTGCGAACAATAATAAAAAGTGGCGTTGCGTGGGTGAGAGTGAAGCTGCATGGGTGAGTAGCGCTTCATGGGTGAGTGTGGCGCTGCGTGGCTGAGTAGAGCTGCGTGGGTGAGATTGGAGTTGCGTGGCTGAGTGGACTTGCGTGGGTGAGTGGACTTGCGTGGGTGTGATTTGCGCTGCGTAGGTGAGAATTGGGCTGCATGGGTGAGAGTTGCGCTGTATGAGTTGCGTTGCGTGAGTGAGTGGCGTTGCGTGGGTGAGAGTGAAGCTGCATGGATGAGTAGCGCTTCATGGGTGAGTGTGGCGCTGGTGGGTGAGTAGAGCTGCGTGGGTGAGATTGGCGTTGCATGGATGAGTGGCGTTTGTTCATATTAGCCGTTTTTGAACAAGAAATACTTCATTTAGGTGCTTGAAGCAAATGGAGGACAAAGAACTAACTGTGACTCTCGAGGTGCACTGTGGTTACAGCAGAGCCGGGAAGCGAGGCAGAGCCTGCGGCCCTGAATAAGTGACGGGAGTCCAGTAGCATGTGGTTATAGCAGAGCCGGGAAGCGAGGCAATAAAAGGGTGCACGGATTAAGCGAGGCAGGGCCTGCGGCCCTGAATAAGTGACGGGCGTCCAGTAGCATGTGGTTACAGCAGAGCCGGGAAGCGAGGCAGGACCTTCGGCCCTGAATAAGTGACGGCGGGGGGGCGGGGCAGCGGAAGCCTTTGATCGTAGCTTCAATTGTGGATGTGGCAGCGAAGCCTTTGATGTGCCAAATGCTGCTGGCAAGGGGAAGGATCGTGCAAGCTCGTCCACGAGGAGCTTGTCACGTGATTCTATTTCTCGTGAACTGTTGGGAATCCGGCTTGAAGAGAGCCAATCAGCTGCCTGCATAGAGCCTTTGGGGAAAGAAGCAGATCAGTGACATAAGGGCTCACCCCTGTTTTCTATTTCTGCGAAATAGAAAAGGGGCGAGCCCTAAAAAGGAGGTAGGTGAATGTACTGGGCAAGGCAGGGACAAGGGTCACAACCGAAGGGTCTGTTACTGGATGGGATGAAAATGATCCCTGGTAATGAGTCACAAGTACTTGGTGAATGCTGGGGTTAGCGAAAGCCAGGGTGGGCTTGGTGGGTAACCTGGAAGATAAGGGGACCAGGTAAGTAAGGTCAACCGGGGAAGGAAGCACTACAGTGAAGGTGGTAAGAGGCCAAAAGTGGGGCAACAATGGGGTCATGTATTCCTGAGGCAGGTGCAAAGGATTGGCTCACCTGACCAGTGTTTCAAAGTAGGGCCATTTGTCAAGCATGGTGGATGGGCAGTCCAAAGGAGCTGTCACTTGGGGGCAAGGGAAATTATTACATTAGAGATAATCAAAAGCAAGTGGGGTAAAGGGAACCGGAGGCGGAGACAAGAAGGGTTCCCCTGATCAGAATATCAAGAATGGGCAACATGTGAGGAAAGGAAGGGACAAACCAGTGGGGCTGTCAGGGGGACACCATGTGCGGGTATGGAAGAGGACAGTGTAGGTCAAGGGAGAGGAGTAAAGGGGGTGTGTGAAGGGCGTGCAGCACTGATTGTGCCTCCCATTTAAGTAGCCCTTTAACCATATCTCAGGCCTTACATTGCAGAGCCTGCATTTGCAGTTAAACTGCCATTTCAACCTGGCAAAAAAGACATTTTGCCAGACCCAAACAGTTCCTTTATTATACATATTGATCACCCCTAAGTTCAGCCCTGAACAACCTACAGGATTGGATGCATTATATTTAGAATGCAGGACATGTCCTGGTAGTGAAAAACTCCCAACTTTGTTTTTCGCTACTCCAAAGGCATATCTCTCCCATGGTATAACATTGGGATTACCTTATTTCATTTTTAGTGTCATTACTAATTGGGAAGTGAAAAGACCTCCAAGGTTGGTGTCTCTGGAATCACAATTTAAAATCACAACTTATGGTAAAGTAGAATTTTAAATTGCAAACTCCGAAAATGCCACTTTTAGAAAGTTGTCATTTTCTCACTTTAGCCATTTAGTGCCTGCTGCCTGTCTCTGGTCACATATTTGGGGTGGGTGACAGCTGGGCTTTGTGTATTCCCTTTAGACAGCCACACATAATGGGGGCTTAAGTGTGACCTGATAGGCCATCCTAGAAGGATAGGAGGGAGAAGCTAGGCACAGCCTCACTTACACCTCAATAGGATGTGTCCTGTACATGCACAGAGGGCTGCATAACTCCCTGTAGTGAACCTGGAGCCAGGGCAGGGAGGACAGGGACTCTCTGCACGTCAACGGATTGTCTTTGATGTCTCCCCCACTTCAAAGGAACAAATGGGTATAAGTACTGAACCTGCGACATTCCCACTTCAGTACACCTCTGGGCCTGTGGATACTCTGTCAGGAAGAAGAACTGCTGTGTTTCTGAAAGGACTGCCCCTCTGCTGCACTGCCACTTTGAAGGGCTGCTGCCATCTTTCCTGGAGAGGAAGAACTGGACCTGGAAACCATCTTGAACCCAGGACCACAGAAGGACTAAAAGGGCTAGTCTGCTGGCCTCCTGATCTGAGCGTCAGGAACATAACATGCTCCCCTCATCTCCTGGACCCGCCTTCAACAAGCTCCTGACCCCCAAGAAGCACTTCTAAGGACCTGGACCCTTTAAAGTGGTTTTTAAGCTCTTAGAGTCAAGCTTTTAGGCTCTATTGGAATGGGCCTGTTCGCTCCGGAACCGTGCAGCTTGCAAAAAGGATCAGTGCAAGCCTCCTCAACTTCGTCTCTTCACACAGCAAGCATCGTCTGCTGGCATGAACTGTCATCACGAGGCTCTAGCCCACCCGTCCATAATGCTCAGCCTGCTTTTTGCGCCACGCCGACCATCGCCAGCGATGTTCCCCTTGCTCTCAGCGAACTTCTACCCCGCAAACGATACTGTTGGCACAAAACTTGTGAAGGTAAAACTTTAGTGGGACCAACCTGGGACTGTATCTGACCCGTGCTTCATTGCGGTCGGCCTGAACTTTTGGATTTGGCCAAGTACCGTGTGATCAGATATCCCCAGGCTTTATGCTACGAAGTGCTATTTTAAAGTTTATTCTTTAAAAAATTCCTATGTCTGGTTCTACTAATTGGATTTTTGTCGCTTTGGTCTTATTTTATGTATAAAATGAAGCTCTATTTTTTTAACCTGGTCTGGCATCTTTTTGTGTCAGTTTTTACTGTTTTACTGTTTGAAGTGTTGTACAACTACATTACACATTGCCTCTAAAGTCAAGCCTGGCTGTTCTGTTTCAAGCTACCAGAGGTTGAGCACAGGTTAATTTAGGGTGTGCTTGTGCCTTACCTTAGATAGGATTGTTGTTACTGTTTGACCAGGGCTTATACCTCAGTCAACCATGAACACAATTTCTAACAGCCTGCAATATATGTATTGTGATACACTTATACAGGTAATAAAGAATTAATGGCCTGGAGCCAAAGCACCAAATTCAGTTTATGTTTGGTACCCGTGCAAACATGCAGATTGTTTGAAGACTATTGAGGATTTGTCCAAAGTTTACTTTTGCTAAGTAGGTCTCCTGTCTTGTGCAAAATAATAAAATCATCTCCCTTTACTTCTGCCTTCCACTTCCTTTCATTTTCCACCATCTCCCCTTCTAGCTATATTACTTGTCATTCATATAGTAAAGAATCTCCTTTAATAATTGAGTGGAAAGTAAAAATGTACACTCATCTTACACACTGACAGTAGTGTTATGTTATATCAATCCTACAGATACAGACAGTGTAAGGGAATGCCTCTTTTCGCACGTTCACCCCCAATTTTGGACTGATGCTGCTGGTTTATCGACTCTGAGAGTGCACTGAGGCCTGCGAATCAGATCCCAGTGGCGGTGATTCTAACCCATTACAAAGTATATGTCAAATTGGCTACAGCCAGTTGGAAATGACTGACTTACTTCTAAGTCCCTAGTATATGGTACCAAGGGTACCTAGGGTATGTAAGTCTCCAACAAGGGCTGCAGCACTGTTTGTGCCAACCTATGTGTGACAATGTACAAAATATCTCCCATCCTACCACTGCAGATTGGAAGGGCAGTGGAAACACTGCTAATTTGACTTTGCCATTTAAACGAATGGAAAAGCCCCCACTTTCCTCAACCTCCCTCAACAATATATGCAAGTCTCCCCTAAGGAAGGCCTATAGAGCCCTAAGGCAGGGAACTGTATGTTATTAAGTTGGACATATATTTGATGTATATCTTAACAGCAACACTTCTAAATTGTCATTTTACTGTGGAAAGGCGTGTAGCCCCATTGGCTAACACAGGGTTACTAGCTGACCTGTCAGCCAGGCTAACTTATGAATAGGACTACCTAGCTGGGTACTGTAAGGTATCAAATTAACTGTTGCATTAAAGCATCCCTGATACCCAGGTCAAATTTAATACCACTATTAAAGAAATGCAACTTTTAGAAAGTTGCCACTCTGTGACTCCCTGTCATTAGGCTCGCACGGGCAGAGGCCAACTGACAGCATTCTGCCCCTCTGGGGAGTTGTGTGAATGACTCCCAGGCTTAGGAACCATAGCAGCCTGCCACAGGATGAGGTGTTACCTCCCCTTTTGCAGAAAGCCGCCATTGGTGGGCAGATAACGTTCACACTCCTCAGGGGCTGTTTTTTGTTTCAGGTAGTCAGGCTGAAGGAACAGAAAGAGAAACCCAGTGCCCAAACTGGTTATCCTAAGAGCGTGTGGCCCTCAAGTAGCCTCACCTCTAGGGTGAACTTTCAAGCTCCTGACTTCCGAGGAAGGATCCAAACATCTTGAGACATAGCCAGAAAGTCATCTCCAAGGGGGACCTGGTGTAGCCCATTTGCTAGTGACAGTATCATCCTTTCTTAGAATAAATATAGCACCCCTGGCACCCTCCACCTCCTAGCACATCAGAACTGGAACATGGACCAGGGAAGAACTGACCTGCTGCCCCCTGGGCTGTGAAAAGAGAGGCTGCACCATCTTCTGGACTGACCTGCTGCCCCCTGGGCTGTAAAAAAGAGAGGCTGCAACATCTGCTGGACTGCACCTGCTGCACCTTGGGCTAGCGAAGAGAGGACTGTACCTGTGTCCCCTGCTAAGAGGCTATAATCTGTGGTCAGCCAGAAGTTAATGAGGGCTGTAAACTGGTAAGAGGTGTACTGTGTCCGTTTTCAGATAATTTAAATGCAAACATCTAGGAGGTTGCTCTAGTGAGCCCACAATACCTGGGCAAAATACAAGTAAACAGAAGTATGGTACATTGTGGGAAAAGATTATACATTCATTATTTCAACAATGAATACTTACATTTGTCACTGTTGCATACATTTGATTTCAAAATACATTGTTTATTTCGCTCATTAGCTGTGTATCAGTCTTCACTCTTGGTACTGGCACCTGGAGTGTCTTTACAAATAACATTTAAACATACAAATAAACACAAAAACAAACGATAAAGAAAAATGGAAGTAATCTCTGAGCTTTTTCTTACAATAACATACATTTAACAACCAGAAAAACATATGGTCTTCCAGTTGTTTGAGTGGTGTGGCTGCCCTGCTTGCTTAGTAGGCAGTTCACAGAAGATGTAGTCCTTTAGGCAGTATCACATTGAGCACAATCCTGTCCTCTATTTCTTTTAAAATGTATGCAGATTGCTATTTGGTTGTTTTATGGTTTGATGGCTCCTTAAAGATGATGTTGTTGACACGTTTCGGCCCTTGTAACTGTGGGCCTCCTCAGGACAGTGGCTGAAAAGAATACCTTGAACTTCAATGGCATGGAATGATATTGTAAGGGTATCCACGGGTGGAATTTGCTTGAACAAGAATAGAGAATCAGGTGGCGAAAGAATTGGTCCACTCGGGCTGAAATCGAACAACTGTCAGGGAGAGAAGCTTTTTGAGTGCACCACGTGGGGCAATCTGGTCACACTGGGGGTGGAGCCTACCAGTAGTTGGTGCAATGGCGTTCTCATCCAGTGGAGCCAGGGGCTGGGTCACCGGCGATGCGCTGGCTGCATCGCAAACATTGTAGTGCCTAACTGTGTTGTTCAGTAATAAACAGCTCCTGTTGTTACATATATGAATTGAACCCCCTTCCCCAAGCGCCTTGAGACCCTCTGGGTGAGTAGTGCGCTATATAAATCCATGAACTTGAACTTGAACTATATGTTACTGTAAGAAAACGCTTGGCGATTACTTCCACTTTTCTATTTCTTTCATTTTTGTGTTTATTTGTATGTGTAAATGTTAATTTTAAAGACACTTTTGGTGCCAGTACCATGAGTGAAGACTGCTACGCATTTAATGAGCCAAACAAACAATTTATTTGAAATCAAACATACAACAGTGACAAATTTAAGTATTCACTGTGTGAATAACAAATGTATGATCTTTTCCTCCAATATACTACACTTTTGTTTACTCAGATAACTCAAATGGGCAGTTACTGAACCTCACGGCATGGGGTATACATAGAGTGGCCACATGGCCATTTGTTAATCACGAGGCCTTTATTTTTATGCCAAAGCAGGGAAAGTTAAATTAGAAAATAAGCAAAAGCCGGTATTTTTCGCCTTGATATTCAAACTCAAAACATTAAGTACAAGAAGAAATACTTTCAAAAGTATTTTAGAGGAGTCTCAAAGTCTACTAGATGAGTATTAAACAAGGTCAAAACGGCAATGCTAATTTTGATGACTAAGGGTTTTACACTAATTCTTACTAAATAGCCTGCACTTGGACCCATCCAGAATCTTAAAATAGGAACAAATGGTATTTTTCTATGAAAAATGTGGCAACGCTGGGCAGGCTCCACGGGCCTGTGGGTCTGCTAGCATACAGAGTACAGCCTGCCTCCACAACCTTGTTTTGTTGCCCATCGCATTGGCACAGCACATGGCACAGAAAACTGCATACATGCCATCATTTGGGAACAGAACAAAGGAAGGTTTAGAACTGAAAATTACAGGAATTTAATGTTACCTTTTGTTTTGAATTGAAGTATAGGAAGGTATCAGCAAGAGAAAGCTAAATTGAAGCCATCTTTTAATTAAAAGATCAGTAATCTCCCTCATAACTCAGGAGGGTTGGCAAGAATGCACCTGCTATAAGGCAGAAACCTCCTCTCATTAGCCTGAACAAGCATGCTTGCATATACTAGATATGTCAGTGTATGTATAAGCTTCAGCCTTCTTAAAACGACAGAAACTAGATGCATGGACTTTAATCCTAGGGCGCTCAATGACCAGTATGGTAACAATGACTCTATGACTCGAGGACACAACATTCATGATAGCCAATTGTTTCAAATCAGCTAAACAGGATTACAAATCCCGGAATGTGCTTAGGGGGTAAGTGAAAGCCTAGAACTAGAAAGGTTTGTCCTTTATAAAAGGAGTGAGATGTTAACCCTGCTCAACTGCAAATCTTTGAAAGGCTCAATAATATATATACCAACCCACAAGGCACTCGCATTTGTTTAGCCAAAAATGATCTTTTAGCTTTCAACGTGTTTATGCTTCCTCCATCTCCAACGCAAATAATGGAGGTTCAAAACGTAACCAGTCCAGGTTTCGTCTTTGCATTTTACGGACTTGTAGACATGTTTGTTCCCATGTAAAATCGCAACTAGATTTATCAAAATGCACTGAAAAACACCTGGCGTCAATGAGCTGCTCGATCATGGACATAGGAATCGTACAGCGGTTATCCAGTGAATGATGACACGGGCCACTGCAATTATGTGCGGCTGCTGTGATTTTCGCATAATTATAGCTTTGCCGTATTTGCCACATAATCCATCACCTGCTGAATAATCTGCAGATCTTACTCAAAAAAATGTTTTGTTTCTAGCTCAAACGGTTCAAAAGTTACTAAAAACGCGGCAACAAGTGTTGATGCACAGTTGAAGGCCATTTGCAAAGTTTGGCTGGTCTTCTTTCTGTTGTTTATTGCTATATTTGGGTGTTAGACTGGCACTACACGGGTGCAACTAAGGCCCAAAAAGTGTTAACAAGTTTAAAAGTGACAAAATAGTAAAGTCATACTATCACAAAATATACCGCATAATTTGCCTTTTCTTGGCGCATAATTTACTCAACCCTGCAGCTAGATTTGGCCCTCCACTGCCGCATAGTTCCAGTGGCTGTGATGATGACACAGATGGCACATTTCAAAACCCAACTAGGCCTCATCAGACAAAGCAGCATTCTGGAATTCTTATTCTTGGTGAGTGTTAGCGATGCAAGGCAGGGTAAAGAGAAATGTGCCTACTTTGTATACTGAATTGTCCTCCGTTTTGTAGAGGTGGGCAAGCTCTGGCTTGGCTCGAGATCCTCTTCGATTAAGTTTCGTGTGGCTTCTGCCTGACACCCTCGCTCTACCCTTGTGCACAAAGTTGAAACCAAAGGGGCATATTTACTAGGGGAGTTGTGTCACTGTTCCACCATGCAACATGATGCAAGCGTGACATAAGCCTGGGAAGGCGTTCCATGGGAGTTGCCCATGGATTTTGACGCATATCCAGATTTATCGTCACTAGTAGACCAGGGAATGCACCAAAAAGAAACCCCTTCTCAGGGGGGGACATAATGAAGAGAAATATCTTTATTTCTCCTTGTTACGTCCTGTTTCAATGTGTGCTGCATTCAGCAGCACAAATGAAAAGAGTAATAGCCGTCTCAGGTTTGTTTTTGTGCAGCAAGGTGCCCCATTCCTGAACAAAAACAATCCTGCATGGAACGCAAGCACCGTACCTGCATTGGTGCTAGACAGCTAAAAAGGTGGCAGAACTGGGACAAAGTAGGAATGTGCAGTATTCTTTTAAATACGGTGCATTTCCACCCTTTCCTGTCATGCAGCAAGGTGACTTGCTGCACTGCGAGCAATTGCGTCTCCTGCAGGTAAACGCGGTGGGCGGAGTCTACAAAATAGGGAATATTAATTAAATAAATAAATCCTATTCCGTTGTCTGACCCACCTCTGGCCCACTGCCCCTCCATGCTTACCTGCAGGAGCCGCAACTGACTGTGTGACTTTGCCATAAATAAGGCCCAAAGAATTAAAACTGGTGATTAAAAAGAGAGACAAATTACCAGTTTCTCCACTTATTCAAACTGAGGCAAATATTTGATTTCACTAATTCCCTTTTTTCTTCATTACATCTCAATGAACCTATAATGTGACTTAATAATGTCAAAGTTAACTCGTGTTTAAGAAATTCCCTTTTTTAATTTTTAAGACGCGTTATCATATTTGATGTGATGTTTGTAGATAGTTTACATTGGAAATATTTGGGTCAGCTCGGCAACTGGACTCTGAGAGCCAATCCAGACCCTCGTGTGTCACTGTTAATATTTTGGCTCGTCCACCTCCACCATTCAGCTAATACAGAACTTTTACTTGAAAACCTCTTCTTGGGCACTTTCCATCGCTTTCTTCAACCAGAAGTTTGCTGAGCATATTAACAATTTAGGACTAGAAGCCTCGCAATGCATGGATAAATTAACCAATTCAAATGAATTACCAAGGCGATCTTTCGGCGTTTCCTGCTTAAACCCAACGTTTTAATGTTTGTCGTGTATGACAATGATAGGTGGCCATCAATCAGAAAAAAGCACGATAAATGTATACAGTTAACTTTTGTTTTAGTTGGTTTTGTTTGCAGTTAATTAAAGACGTAGAACAACAAATCCGACTACTTTAAACAAGAATCGCGTGTTTCTATCGCCTTTCCAACATGGCCGCCATGTCTAATTTCACTGCCATGCACTTCCGTCACAGTCCCATTTCTAGGTCACGCAAGAGTTTGTTTCGCTACTAAAGAAGAAAAGTCCAGTCATGACATCATCGACATTATTTGCATACCCATGATGACCCGCGATATCAATAGAATGAAGAGCAATGTTGTTGCAAAGACCTGCTAAAGTGTGAATATTTGACTCGACTTTGAGGAATACACACGAAACTAGCCATAGATAAACTGATGGTTAAAAAAAATCTACTTTTAATGGGCGCCCTTACTTAAATATAATTCCAAAAACGGCCTTTATATATCAACTGAATATGCTTGCTAATTGTGCTCGCTTCGGCAGCACATATACTAAAATTGGAACGATACAGAGAAGATTAGCATGGCCCCTGCGCAAGGATGACACGCAAATTCGTGAAGCGTTCCATATTTTGCCTTCTCCAATAAAAAAAAGTTCATAGACTTTAATGTAATTTGCGATTGTGTTTTTTCGTCTAATTTCTACCCGTGAAGACACGCAAAACACTAGTTCTACATTTGTATGTGCGCTTTACAATAGTCTAAAATGTGTTAATTGAAGCACGCACTAAGCGTCTCTTACGTAGGTCAAAAGTCATTTTTGTTTTTCGATAAGCTGCGTTTTTCAGTTATTTAGGCCCAATGTCTTCGATGATGCATATTTTATTTAATGTGTCTATGTTCTCAGTTCTCGATGCAGATGTGGGAGTGAACCTCTGATGTGCAGGGATTGGATCGTGCCACGCAGCTGTGCTTTGCATAGGTTCACTTATGTCGTTTTATATAGCGTGAACATTAACGAAATGTGTTGGAATGCTTTACAACAGCACTATGGGGTTACATAAGGCACATGAATGACATACTTATACAAGGCTACAGTTGTGTGTACCCTCCTTGAGCCGCGCCATGGACCTGTGCTCTGGATACGTTCACTTATGCAGTATTATATGTCGTGGACATTGTGCTTTACAATAACACTCTAGCATTACATAAGGCACATGAATTACATACTTATCCGAGGCTACAGTTGCTTGCACCCACCTGAGATTCCCTTCTACATTATACTTTGGGGCAGATTTACAAGAAACTGATGCATCTGTAGACATGCATCAGTTTCTCTGTGCCCTTGCCTCACCATGGATGCGCCGTATTTACAATACAGCGCAGGGTAGGAAGCTGGCTCTGTATATACTATACCAAAATGAGGTATAGTATGCACAGAGTCCAGTGGAACCCAAAGGTAGGCAGAGGTAAAAGTAGGTAATAGCACCTCACTCTCTATTTGTGGTAGTGTGGGCGAGCAGTACGGCTGTATAAGAGGGTAGTTTTAAGCATTTGTTGCATACACTCTATCAGCAAATGATGTCACACACTCAAAGACTGAACGCAGATTAATTTGCTTGTATAAAAAATATTATTTATTTTTATTTATTTTCTAGAACCGAGGAAGCCTGGCACAGGAAAGTGGACACGGCACTTTTCAAGGCAGGTTGAACAATACAAGCAAGCTGAATGAAAAAGTCTTTGATACAGGTTTGTAATCTTTTCAGTACAGTGGAAATTACTGTTTGATTACTTTTGATTACTTTTCAGATTACTTTATGGATTACTTTTTCTACTCAGTGTGATATGCCTAGATATCACACTGTGCCCAAAATACAGGGATGCGCTCACTATGACAGTGTGCACAACTTTTTAGATATCACACTGGGAGATTTCCTAAAGAAAAGGTAAGTAAAGCAATATTTAGTTATTTGCAGATTTTCAAGTTCTCATGAAAAACCAACTCTTACACAGAACAATTCTCAAGCAAAAACTGTATTCCTATGAAAAAAACGCGGTTATCGCAGTTAAGTACTTGGTTGTGGGAGTTGGTATTCTGGGGTAAAAAACATGGTTCCTCCAGGGTCAAGGATGCACTCTCAAAGCACCCTCAGCTGCACTAGGGCGGCTGGGTGCAGAGTTCTGAAGCCCAATGTTATCCAATGGGGGATAGGAGGCCTCCGGTTGGTGGATGCTCACAAGCAGGCCACAGAGTTGTGGGAGCATTGCCCCTGGTGTTAGGCTCAGGGCAAAGGGGATCCGAGTTAGCACACAAGGTGCACCCACAGCAGCACAGGGGCAGCTGGGTGCAGGGTGCTGTTTTGGCGTCCGGTATCCTGTTGTTTTCAATGGGAATTGCTGGTTTTGGATTTTGGCTGCAGGCTCGGTTCAGGAAGACTTCCGGAGAAAACCAACAGCTGGGCAGGTACGTTGGAGGGCTAGGGGACATAGGTGTACCTCAGGTTCTCTTCTCCAGGGCTCAAGGCTGCTGGATGCAGGGGTGTCTTATGAGGATTTCACCTTACCTGGACACTCCCGGTTGGGGTTTCTATGTGCAGAGGCTGTAGGCGACATAGGGGAGTCCTGGAGAGGTCAAGCCATGGTGGACTCGGACTCTGGAGTGCTGGGGGACTTCACTGGGACAGGTTAGCCACTCGAACTTGGGCCGTAGGTGAATGGTGCAGTGGTGGTTCAAGGCGTCGATTTTCTTTGTCCTCAGCAGGCCCAGAGTCTGTCTTGGAGTTTCTTTTCTTCTTCGTAGGTTGCAGGAATAGGTTTTCTTTGTTCAGGGCTGCCCCTAAATACTCTATTTAGGGGGCAATTTAGGGGTCTCTAGGTCAGTAGCCAATGGGCCACTGACCTTAGGGTGACTACACCCTTTGTGTGCTCACCCCACGAGAAGGGGTGCACTGGCATAGTGCACCCAGCTAGAGGGGTGGCTGACCTATGCCAGGGCAGTGGGTTGTAGGCATGACACACAGGGAGTTGTGCCATGTCGATTCTTCACTTTGTTCTGCACCAAAACCCGCAGCTTGCAATGGCAGTGTGTGTGTGTGTAAAGGTACAGGGTCTCTAAGGGTGGCATAATAAGTGCTGCAGCCCTTAGATGCCTTCCCTGGTCACAGTGCCCATGGTGCCTTTTTCAAGGGTCTGACATGTGGCCAGACAGGTGCCATTTGGGGGTACAAGGTACAGTTTTGGGAAAGAATACAGGCCCTGGGAACCTGATTGGGATGGACACAGGGCATATCAAGTCAAAGTGCCTCAGTAGTCTGGCAAAAAGTGGGGAGGTTACCGCAACAGAAACCCAGCTTCCTACACACACCATGGCACAAGGATTGACAGATGCATCAGAAATTCTGACCTTTCTGTTGGCGTAAAAGTCACGCATTGCTGGAGTTGTGTCGCAAGCGCGGCACAACTTCAGCAATGCACGGGGAAGCCAATACTTATTATACTGCGTCACTCCTTATGCCTGCTTCAGGCAGGCATAAGGTTTTGACGAAGTGGCCTCCTAGGAGAGGCGCAGTGAAATCTTGTCGTTTTCACTGTATCACTTCTACAAGGCTTTCCTGCGTGGGAATGCCCACCCTGCATACCTTATACCTGATGCAGATATATATTTTGACGCAGGGCTTTACAACGTGACGCTTCTCCCTAGATCCGTCACTTTGTAAATTGGCTGCATTGTTTACACCGCCGCTGCGTAAAAAAAAATGACGCAATGGCGGCACAAAAGTGTTCCAAGGGGCTTGTAATTCTGCCCCTTTGTTTCTAAGCACTCATTCGCAGTGTAGCACAATACCCTTCATTGCACCATGACACCTCATATGAGGTATGATGCACTATACAACTGAAATTAAAATTACATTTACACTATTGCACTGTTGTTTGTTTCACTAGAGGTGGGCGCGCCAAAAAATTAACAGACTGAGACCAGCCAAGGGTCTGTTTTGGATCTAAGAACCCATGCACAAGCTGAACATTGAACATATTTGGCATGTAAATCATCCAACAAACATCTTCTAAAAGTATGATAAAGTCTTACAGACTTAAAAAAATATATATATTTCTTTAACATGTGGAAGCATTTCACCCAAGTAATCAGATTAGAATGTATGACGTTACAACGCATACATTTACAATGCATGCACTTACAATGCAGTTTTTACATCGCAACATCCACTACAACACATTCCATTACATCGAATGACACTACATCGCATATTAAAAAACTACCTTTAGAACGCATACCATTACAAGGCATACCATTACATTGCATTTAAGGTAAGTATTGGATAGCATAGGGGTAAAAATTACTATTCTAACTCCAGGGGGTGCAACAGTAGGGTAAGTGTTGGATAGTTTAGGGGTAAACATTACTATTCTAACTCCGGGGGGTGCAACACTATGGTAAAAGTTGGATAGTGTAGGGGTAAACATTACTTCACTCCAGGGGGTGCAACAGTAGGGTAAGTGTTGGATAGTGTAGGGGTACTATATGTTGTAATGGTATGCATTGTAATGCCTGCGTTGTAGTGACGTGATGTAGTGTCATGCGTTTAAATGGTATGCGTTGTAATGCCTGCGTTGTAGTGGCATGCGTTGTAAGGGATGTTGCGAGGTAATGACTGCTTTGTAAGTGTAGTGCGATGTAATGACTCGTTGTAAAGGTTGTTTCCCATCAGATTATAACACTGCATTGGGAGGCACAAATAAAATGTAATAGTTTTTAAACATTAACTTGGAATCATTCATGCACCCCTACCCTGATGACAGTGCCGTTAGTGAACTACAAAGTAAGTCAATGTGTACTCTATATGTGGTCTAGAATCATATTATACAAGGAGCAACATTATAGCTTATTTGTTCAGACACGAGGTTTTTGTATAGTGCACATCCTGAACTCACTCATTTGAAGGTGTTCTCGTATGTCAGAATGAAAAAGGGAGGCCTTGTGAAATGAAATATTTGCCTAAGACCACACAATTTGTTTAAACTGGGATTAATCCCAGGTGGTCTGGTTTTAGGTTGTGCAGTTCAGCCATTAAATGGGTATATCGCAATCTAGTCCATCTCCCTTCAAAGGTCACTCATCATCATCATCAGTTACATTTATACAGCGCGTGGCTACCGCCAATGGTGGTGTCCCGGCGCTAGCAGCGGAGACAACAGATAGGAACAAGCATTTGCAATGCAATAGGTCTCGCATTAGGAAAGTTTGAGCTATTGGTATTGTAAATGATAAATATTTTATTTATGTGTTGGTTTTGAAAATAGCGAAATTAATAGCTTTGTCATTTACAATGCCAATAGTTTTAACTTTACCAAATGTGACACCTATAGCATTTGTAATGCAATATGTGTTGTATTTACGTGACTTAGATGTATTGATATTACAAATAACAATGGCTTTTAATTTTTTTAAATTAAAAATACTTAAATAAAAGTTATTGTAATTTATAATGGCAATAGCTTTAACTTTTGTAAATAAATTTTGTGAAGATTATGTTCAGTGTATTTTATTGTGACAAAAATCCAAGAACAGAAGTGAAATATTAACATCTTTTTGTGACATTTGTAATAAAGCTTGAAACATTGAGAGAACTTATTTGATCCAGTTGTTGTTGAATGGTTGCACAGATTGATGCTGTGGTGGCGCTGAGTGATGTTGTGGTGTCCCTGAGTGATTCTGTGGTGATGCTGTGGTGATGCGATAGATAGATAGAGTGAGGGCGATAGATAGATAGAGTGAGGGCGATAGATAGGTAGAGTGAGGGCGATAGATAGTTAAGTAGATAGAGAGTGAGGGCAATAGATAGTTAGGTAGATAGAGAGTGAGGGCTATAGGTAGTTAGGTAGATAGAGAGTGAGGGCTATAGATAGTTAGGTAGATAGAGAGTGAGGGCTATAGATAGTTAGGTAGATAGAGAGTGAGGGCTATAGATAGTTAGGGCGATAGAGAGTGAGGGCGATAGAGAGTGAGGGCGATAGATAGGTAGAGTGAGGGCGATGGATAGTTAGGTAGATAGAGAGTGAGGGCAATAGATAGTTAGGTAGATAGAGAGTGAGGGCTATAGATAGTTAGGTAGATAGAGAGTGAGGGCTATAGATAGTTAGGTAGATAGAAAGTGAGGGCAATAGATAGTTAGGTAGATAGAGAGTGAGGGCTATAGATAGTTAGGTAGATAGAGAGTGAGGGCGATAGAGAGTGAGGGCGATAGAGAGTGAGGGCGATAGATAGGTAGAGTGAGGGCGATAGATAGTTAAGTAGATAGAGAGTGAGGGCTATAGATAGTTAGGTAGATAGAGAGTGAGGGCAATAGATAGTTAGGTAGATAGAGAGTGAGGGCTATAGATAGTCAGGTAGATAGAGAGTGAGGGCTATAGATAGTTAGGTAGATAGAGAGTGAGGGCTATAGATAGTTAGGTAGATAGATAGTTAGTTAGATAGAGAGTGAGGGCGATA
Organism: Lissotriton vulgaris; assembly: GCF_964263255.1. Taxonomy (NCBI): domain Eukaryota; kingdom Metazoa; phylum Chordata; class Amphibia; order Caudata; family Salamandridae; genus Lissotriton; species Lissotriton vulgaris. Next base: position 2,003,990,089 of record NC_141691.1, on the reverse strand, counting down.
GAGAGTGAGGGCGATAGAGAGTGAGGGCGATAGAGAGTGAGGGCGTTAGATAGATAGATAGAGAGTGAGGGCGATAGATAGATAGATAGATAGATAGATAGATAGATAGATAGATAGATAGATAGATAGATAGATAGATAGATAGATAGATAGATAGATAGATAGATAGATAGATAGATAGATAGATAGCCAGGGCGATAGAGAGTGAGGGCGATAGATAGAGAGTGAGGGCGATAGATAGAGAGTGAGGGCGATAGATAGAGAGAGGGCGATAGATAGATAGATAGAGTGAGGGCGATAGATAGAGTGAGGGCGATAGATAGAGAGTGAGGGCGATAGATAGAGAGTGAGGGCGATAGATAGAGAGTGAGGGCGATAGATAGAGAGTGAGGGCGATAGATAGAGTGAGGGCGATAGATAGATAGATAGAGTGAGGGCGATAGATAGAGTGAGGGCGATAGATAGATAGAGTGAGGGCGATAGATAGATAGAGTGAGGGCGATAGATAGATAGATAGATAGATAGATAGATAGATAGATAGATAGATAGATAGATAGATAGATAGATAGATAGATAGATAGATAGATAGATAGATAGATAGAGTGAGGGCGATAGATAGATAGATAGAAAGATAGATAGATAGAGGGCTGTGGTGTGTAGATATTCTTGGGAATGGTCGATTTGAATGATTAGTCTTACTCGATTGTAAACCAATAACATTTATTTTTAGGCAATTACATGCAAGATCACTTTTTTCTTAACTGTTTACTTTTCTTCTGGGTAATAAATAATGCACGTCTGAACAAAAACTTAAAGCACTAGAGTGATAAGCTATTGTTACAACTCTGACTTCTTCCACGCCTGTTGACGACATCATGGAGCTTGTTAACGTAAACCGATGAAATAACCTAGTAATGCTCGTGTACGTAAACCGCGGGCACCAGAGTTCTCTCTTTAAGTAAATGTCTTACATCACAAGCCCTCTGTGTGTTCGCTTGCGTGCCGGGCCTAGCATTTCTCTCGGTAGGTGAGTAAACAGAGCGAGAGCTGAGGCACACACCTTGCTGCTAGCTCGAACCAACGCTCGGTATTTCGAGGATGAGGGAAGCTGCGCTGTAAAATTCAGCCACGCGCTTTTTAGCTGATTAATTTACACTTACCGACCTGTGAAAACATAAGCGTGTTTTCAGAAAAACAAACCGTGATGCTATGTGTGTGCGTGCACGCGTTTGTGTTCTTCTTCTGTCTCTGCTACTATACAAGAGAAAGTACTTTGGACGTTTGGATGTGTCCGGTTTCTCGGGGAAGAGGGGGAGGACGAGTTAGTGGCGTCATTTAGGGCTCAGTCTGTGGCCCTGTTTAATGTCATGTTGTGGAAGTCTGAGTCAGCGCTATCGGTCCAGCTACTTGACAGGACTGGTACTTTTATCCTGTCTGTATTTGTGCACAAGAGGTAACATCGTGACGAGGATTTGCAACGACAGCACAGTCCTTGTACTAAATGCGTAAAAAAATTATTTGTTAGGGTACGGACAGGGATGGTTTTTAATCGGTGCTTTCAGTGGGATTAAAAGGGAGGGGGCTCTGAAAGGGCCGTTGTCTGAAAAGCGTAGTTTGGACGCCTTTGCAAGAGGTAACCTTTGTAATGAAGTGCGTACCTTAAACCGTGCCCTAAAAAACTGAGCTTGGTACAGCATGTCACGTGACCAGTATTTGGGTGCTTCTCTGAGTTTTCTGCATTCTAGAGGAGAGTGAACAGATTTTAACAAGCACATTAATAAATTGAATTTGCAGTCCCCTCCTCCCAAAACAGTCTTGCACGATTTATTTTCGGGGTGGTTTTATATAGCGTGAAGTCCACTTGAAGGTAGCAGTGATTTAAATGAGCACCAGTTGCATTACCGACGGACACAGAATGACAGCATGTTTGAGCCTCCCACCAGAGTCGAACTCCGTTTCTTAGCGTGAAAGTTAGCCGCCCTATCCATTACGCCACAGAAGACCAGAACTGTGGTGAACATAGCTGAGCACGCCATGCATGGGCTGCAGGCAGCCGCAGCTACTGCTCGCCCTGGGGATCACTGTATTACTGTGCTAGCACTCAGCCTCCCTTTCGCAGGGCATGTATGCTTCTTGCCCGAAGTTCGGCGCCGATGTTGGTGCTTCAGTAAGCATGCAGCTTGTGCGAGAGCTCTGAGTATTAGTAGAACGGGTAGTGGCACCCAGGATGCCGGAGTCGGCGCTGAGAGTATGACGGGTCTAGTTAAAAAAGCACGCCATGGCCAGCAGCTGCAACGCTGGTGAGCCTATGAGGCAGTGGCGGCTGTCCCTGAGTAGCGCGGAAGCGTCGGATCCGGGTAGAGAGTGGTGGTGCCATCGCAAAAGTGAAAGCATGGCAGAGCGCGAGAGGAGACGGGCGCGTTCACAGCCCATGTCTCCTAAAGCGCTCGGTCACAGCCATTGTCTGCAATGGGTTTGGAGCTCGCGCACCTCTCCTCTCTTAACTTTGCGAGCTACCCGGCGGACTTCCACTCTTTACGCTGTGTGACACCGGAGAGGAGGGAAAGATGAGAAACAAGAAGAAAAAATAAAACCAGCCCTAAAGGGGCCGCGACTCACCGGGACATGGGGCCGAGGAGCAGCTCTCGGAACTGACATAACCGAAAGCGAAAGCGCTCACACACATTAACAGCAAAGAGCCAGCAGCAAAAGCGCGCTCACAAGGACAAATCCGAGACTGAAAAAGCGTGTGTCCGACTCGTGTCCACATATTCAAGTAAGCAAATAGGTATACTAAAGTATACAAGAGGTCCATCGCTACGCTCGACCTAAAAAGGGAGGGGAGATGGACTAAGGCAGGATAAAAAGCCAGGTTTTCAATGCCTTCCTGAACATAGGTTCTGCCTTGACCTTCCATAGTTGGTCAGGCTAAGAGTTCCAGAGAGAAGTAGTTCTCACTGAGAAAGCTCGACCGCCAATCCTGGCTTTTGCGTAGCGAGGAATCCGGAGCAATTCCTGGTTATTTGATCTCAAAGCCCTGGTCTGGCGGTATTTCTGGAGCCTCTGCTTCAAGTATCTTGGGCCAATGTCTCTAATTGCTCTATAGGCAAAGGGCAGCGCCTTGAACTCTATTCTCCTTTTGACTGGCAGCCAATGGAGGCTACGAAAATCAGGGGAGATGTGGTGGCGGAGTGGTACATTTCTAATGAGCCTAGCCGCATCGTTTTGAATAGATTTCAGTTTCCTAATCAAGTCAGCAGGGAGACACAGGTACAGGCTGTTAGTATAGTCAAGCTGAGACATTACTAGCGCGTGGACCACCATTTTCTGGCAACCCATAGGCAGGAGATGAAGGAATCTCCGCACGGCTTTCAGTTTCCAGAAGCAAGATGAGGAAACATGGCAGATCCGGGCCTTGCCTGAGAGGTTGGAATCAAATTTGATCCCTATATATCTAGCTGAAACAACTGGGGTGGGTGGAAGGTTTAGCTTTGCTAGCCACCAGAGTTCACACCGTGGAGGAGAATGTTGGTTGACAAACAATACCTCAGTTTTATCGGTGTTTAACTTCAAGCAACTGCCTGTCATCCAAGTACAAATGTTATTCAAACGTGCTTCAAATTATCGAACGCTGCCTCAGCGTGATCTTTAAAAGAAAAGACCAGCTGAGTGTTGTCAGCATATGAGACCACTCTCACACCATATTGCTCGATTAGCGATGCAAGGGGTCTAAGATAGACATTAAAAAGAGTCGGTCTCGAAGCAGAACCCTGGGGGACTCTGCACACGAGCGGACTAGAAGAGGACACGTGGGGGCGGAGAAATAATTGCTGAAACCGGGCACAGAGAAATGAGCGGAACCAGGCTAGGGTGGTGTCCGTCATTTCCAGGCCCTCCAGTCTCTCCAGCAGAATCCGGTGAGATACCATGTCTAAAGCTGCAGACAAGTCCGGCAGCATGAGCTTAGCACAGCTACCCTGGTCTAAGGTTTCACGTATGGTTTCTGTCACCTCCAGCAGGGCAGTTTCTGTGCTGTAGCCCACTCTAAAGCCAGATTGGGAGTCATGGAGATGGTTGTTAGGCTCCAGGAAGTCAGATAACTGCCTTTGAGCTTCCTTCTCAAGGATTTTGGCTGGTGCTGGCAGGAGAGAGATAGGCCTAAAGTTCTTGAGTTCTGCCGGATCTGCGTCCTCTTTCTTGAGGATCCAAATGGAAGGATAACTGACCATTTTCAGGGACGAATTCCAGATGGGGTTTAATTGAGGGTTGAGCCAAGGGGCAAGCAGCTTGAAAAATTGAGCTGGACACGGGTCAAGAGGCGAGCCAGATTTAATTTTGTTCAGTTCTAAAAGGGATGCTTCAAGGCAGAATGGGCGACATTCGGACCATACATTGGAGTGGTCGGGAGAGGGTAAACTTGTGGTAGGAGACCCGTCAATGTGAAAGAGGGGTTAATGCCTGAACTTTCTCCTGGAAGAAGATAGATAGGTTTTCACATAGAGTGGCTGTAGGAGCAATGGTACTTTGAATGGCTTGCGGCTTAATGAAGCCCTGAACAATCTTAAAGACGTCTTTAATGGAGTTATCAGACATTTTAATTTGATTGGCCACATAGACCCTGATGGTATTGCGTTTTAGCCCATGGAATTTATTTAGCGCTGCTTTGTAAGCACACTTGGCCTCGGAATTGTAGGTTTTCCGGCAAACACGCTCAAGCTTCTTACATAAGCTTTTTTCCAAGCGGAGTTCTGTAGTGAACCAAGGGGCAGAGGGCTTATTCCTGGCCAATTTCATAGTCTTAGTTGGCACAACTTCATCAAGGGCTGAGGTGACCCAGCAGTTGAAAATAGATGCATCGTTGCTGGGGTCTCCCGTGAGCTGAGGAGGGGCCCTCCATACCTTACACTCAGTGCAGAAAGACACGGGCTAAGATGACAACACCTGGCCCCCAGCAAAGCCCTTGAATACTCTCTCCCTCCCCGTTGACCAACTCCTGAGTATAATGTGATAGCCCAGTGGGGGAAAGACTGTACATTTGGGCTGGGTCGAACCCAAGGGGTTGAGGTGAGAATTACCCTACAGCCAGAGCAACAACTGGCAACAACTGGCCCCAGAGAGGCTGCTTTCCACTCACCCACTCCCCAGCCCACTATAGCCTCAGGGCAGAGGTGGAAGGAAGCATGGAACAAAGCTTCTGGGCAGGCCTCGGAGGTGGAAAGCAATGGGGCCTGAGGTGAAGATGGGCCATTGGCTGTTATCACCTGACACTGAGCACCCTGCAAGGCTCTTTTACTCTTCCCGCTCTGCCTCTGTTTGACAGCCCAGCAGAGGGTGAAGGACCACTGCTCCATCTGTGCAGCCTGCCAGGGGCTAAGCAGAGGTCTGCAATGCAGGCCTCGTGACGCAAGTCCTTGCCCTGATAGTCAGCCTGTCTTACAATACAGCCGCCTGGGTGAGGGTGCTGCCGAAGATAGCAAGGTTCAGTAGGCCGGGTGACACAAGGCTTAAAAACGGCCAACGGGTGACACTTGGATGCCGGCCCATCAGCCAAAGCCCGACTGCCCGCTTTCCCAATCCGACCCTGAATACCTGCCGCCCAAGCCATTCTTATAGCTTTGCGGACATACCACAGTCTGAATTGTTACACTGGAAGCAGTGTGATGGTTAGTGGTTTTGCAGATACTGTCATTGGCAGGGAATGGGTATAGCAAACTGCGGGGACCCCTTGACGAGGGCCCTGGTACTTATTTTTGTTTACAAATTAAGGACTGGTGTGGGGATAGAAGGAGGCCTATTTGTACGATGCTGGCTGGAATCTCTGTACCAAAATCCAATGCATACAAGTATTTTCTATGGAATGGGGAAACACTGGGTCCTTTCCAGGGCAATTTTCCATGATTCTGGGGGAAAACATTGACATTTTCCGCCTGCTATGAGCAAATGGAAAGTGTCAGCACAAAGGCCGGTGAGAGGTGGGTAGGTGTTGTAAGGGCAGGGGTGCAAGATAGGGTTGTTCCTGTCTAGGGGAAGCATTGTTTGCTACTTCTATACTAGGAGTGGGGTCGTATCTGGGCTGTGACTGCCCCTGCATTAGTAAAGATGGGCTGGGGGCTGAGGATCGGAATTGTCAGGCCCAGAATTTGAGGACCTGATAGTTCCAGTAGCCAAAGAGACTTGGAATTGCGAAATGCTGAATTACGCCCGGAAGTTGCGCTTCAGGTGAAACTCACAAATGTTTAGTGTTCTCAGCTTCCTGATTTGCCTGTGAGGTAGCCTACTGATGCTAAACGACTGGAGACTTCCATGGAGCAAATTCCACAACTATTGGTGACTAACCCTGGGTGGAGTTCGCGGAGTTGCGCTATGCAAAACTCTGTGAAGTGGGAAAAAAACTGTTGCGCTACGTGGAGCTCCGCAAGCGATGTAGTGCAATAGAAAAATGCTGTTTGCGGTGATTGCACAGTGCCGGATGCTTGTCCGCACTGTGCAATCATTGCGAACGACACCATGCACAGTGCAAGCTTTCCTTTTCTGCCGCTCGAGTAGATTTTTACTTGAGCGGCATCTTTCTCAACGCGAGCAGGCAGTTTCTAAATTCGAGCGGTCGCAAGCATACCTGACCACTCGCAATGAGAAACCTGACCCCCTGCGTTGAGAAATCTCGTAGAGAGGTTTATTTTCCAAGCTCGCGCTCGCCAACTTGATGTTGGCGATCGTGAACGGGGAAAAATCTCGCCGGGAGGTGGATTTTCCTCGCTCGCCAACTTGACTTTGGTGAACGCGAATAAGGAAAAATAAACGCTCTGCTGTGCGAAGCAGAGTTTTTCGGAACTCCGGGTAACCCGGAGTGCGGAAAACTCTGCAAACTCCGCAAACGGAGCGTAGTTCACCGTCTAGGGTTATGGGTGACCAGAGAGGAGGTCATGAAAAATGGCCACCAGCAGCCATTGACAGCTGTCACTTTCAACCAATCAGAGTGTATTTTGGTTGAGTTCAAGGATAGGCTTGGGGTCTATTAGTACTGCTACAAATATGGTAAAAGAAGCAACATTAGGTTTTTTAGCAGACTTAAGGCGAGTCTGGAAAGATGGGTGAAAAAAACGACATAATTAGGTTGTGTGAGGGACAGTGTGGGCGGTATCACTTCAATCCAAAAATGACAGTTTCCTGGGAACATTCTAGCAGTAGGTGGCAAGGCGTATGTACACCACCCACGGGAATGCACTACAGAGACAGATTTAGGGGGATGAGGTCTGGCACATTGTTTGCATCATCAAACCAGATTTTGAGGAGTCAAGTTTTAGGAAACAGTTAAAGACTTTGCAGTTTACTTAACTCAGTTCGGATACAAGTATTGGTCTGATCTGCCAGCCCTGAGCGGCCCTTTGGGTAGCCATGCAATTTAGAAATGCCAAGAATAGAATAGTTTAATGAGTGAATAAAGAGCAAGAGAGAAGCAGAGAGAGAGAGAGAGAGATGAAAAGAGACGTGTGAAAAATAATATGCAGGAAGGCTCATCATTAATCAGGGCCACTGGCAGGAGAACTTCATTAACTGTGACTTATGCAGCATAAGATGCATTCACCGCCCCTGCCACCAATGTTCCCTGGGCTTTGTATGCGCTCAGACTTTCCTAAGCGGGGTGCTGGGTGCGCACAGCTTTCTGAGGGCTTAAATTGATTGGGTAATTAATAAATCCAGGGTAGTGCTTGATTTGTAAAAAGTTAAGTGCCAGGACCCAAAGGAGCAGATCTACAAGGAAGTGCTGCAGCGTGGCACCGCAAGCCCTTTGGCTGCGCCACGCCTCGGCACAGGGATGCGACATATTTACAAGAATATGTTGCATCTCTGTGCTTCCCCCTGTGGTGGCGCACAAACTGCAGCCATGCGCTGGCGCAGGGACCCTTGCATCATGGTGCAAGGATGCCTGTGTCATGGGGAGATTGTTTTTGTGCAGGAAGGGGCACCTTCCTGCACAAAAGCAATCACTACAGACATTTTCCTCTTTCAATGTGTGCTGTAGAATGCAGCACGCTTTGAAAGAGGAGAAAACGAGGAGAAATGAAAACATTTCTCCTCGTTGCGCCTCGCTACGCCACCTCTAGGGTGGCGTAGCATTCACACGCATCTCCAGATTTACGATTTCTCGTAAATCTGGAGATGTGTCTTGTTTAGGGTGACCAGAATTTTAAAGGAAAAAACCGGGACATTTCACAAAAATAGAAGAAGGACTATAACTTTACGTCAATCGAGCGCACAGAATGACAGCGCTCCTCAGCAGAGAATTACAAAACTGACAGTAAGAACATACATAAAATGCAATTTTTAAACCCAGAAGCTTGCCTGTGAATGAAATTGTTTTCATGGAACAACTGCTAACTATCCCTGCTTTGTAAAACATAAAAAAAAACTCCCCCCGTTTTTAGTCGACCCTCTCTAAAAACCGGGACATGAGCTACATTTCTCAAAATCTGCCCGGACAGCTGGTGAAAAACGAAGACTGCCCTGGCAAATACAGGATGCCTGGTCACCCTAGTCTTGTTAAAGGGGTGTTACGTGGGAACTCCCACAGCAACACCCATGGAACGCCCCTTCAACGCAAAGTGCTACGTGAAGGGGCAGTATTTACACGGAGAGGAAAAGTCACGCAGAGTGGCTTTTACTGTCCTTGTAAATATGAAGGAGCCCCCTGCGCCAACAGTACGTCACGAAAAGTGACGTACTGATGGCGCAGGGGGCTTGTAAATCTGCCCCAAAGTACTTCTCATGTGGCAACTGCAGTTGGTGCAACCCACATGCAACTTTAAACTTCAGGTTTAAGTCCAAGTTTTATAAAAAAAAATTAAGATAATTAAACACATAGTCCACTGATTAACTTTGTTTATACATTACACACACAGCACCACCAAGTGGTGGATTCTCGTTAGTAGGTGCTGGTCTTTGGAAATAAGTGTCGGTGAGAAGCACCGGAAAACACAGACACAAATTAAGCACTGATCCAGGGTTATTGTGCAACCTGTGACCAACTGAGGTGTATGTGCACTGCAGCTTTCCGCTGTAGTAGAGATCCAGTCATACTGTTTAAAACTTTGATTGAGGTGAAATAGTTAATCTTCACCTGCCCCATGCTCAGGGCATTTCTGCACAGGTGTGCTGAACATTCTAGGTGTGAAATAAGGTCCCGGTCACTAAGCCTGGGTTCTGTTCACCTTAGGAATAATCAAATCTACAGAGACCACATCAGAAGAATTCTATATTAGGTGACCGCGTTTGTAATGTTTAGCACAGTTTTTAAAAAACATACATTCGATGTATACCAAATCCTTCTGAGGTACTTTGTGTGTGTGTCTGATTTGAAAGAACTATCTTAGACAATATAGATCACTACATTATCCCCGGGGTTTATTTTGGTTCACTTAGCACTCTGATTATGGTATGTATGTATGTGGAATTTGTATTGTGCAAACCTAGCCAAAAGGCAACAGAGCGCTGTCCATGGTATAAGACAAACATATGACGTCAGCGGGTCATAGAGTAGGCAGCTGGGCTGTTGACAGATAATGCACTGTGCTGTAGTGCTCTTGAAAGAGGTGAGTCTACAGCTGTTTCCTAAGTTGGAGCAGCGTTGGGGCGGTCCTTATGGGTGTGGGGATGTTGTTTCATATCCTGGATGCAAAGGTGGGTTAGGTGTGCAGTGTTTTTCTGTTTTACACATTTTAATCCATAGTCTGAGGGTGTCCTAGCTGTTGGTGTTGGTCGTGACAGCTCTGTAAATGATGCAGCTGGTTTTTACCCCTTCAATGCGGCGGCTATTCCGCCGCAGCGTTAAGAGGCGGGGGGGCCGCGTGGCGCGCCCATGCTGGTGACGGAACCGCTCCGTCACCAGCCGCTGTCGCGCTGTGCTCATGACGGAGCAGTTCCGTCATGGCCCCACCTGCTTAATGGTACGCTCAGCGCAGGCGTGCCGAGCCGGCTGTGATGGAACCGCTCCGTCATCAGCACAGCGCGACCGCGGCTGATGACGGAGCGGTTCCGTCACCAGCAGGGGAGGGGTTAAAGATGGTGCCGGTGGGAGAGGGAAGCCAGGGGAGTTCCATCGGGATGGGGTGATTCAATCATATTTACTCTGGCCCTGGCCGAGATGTACTGCAGCGTATCAGGGGGTGCCTCTGTGTATTCCGAGAGGCCATGGAGAAGGGCATTAACACCATCCAGATGTGAGTGCCAGGGCTTGAACAGCTGTTCTACAGTCGCTTTCTGGAAGAAATGGTTTCACTTTCTTTAGAAGAGGAAACTGATGTCAGTCGTGTTTTCGTTGGCAATTTGTTTCTTGAGAGAGAGGCTAGCATCCAAAATGAATCCAAGTAACTTCACATTCAGTGAAAGTTGAGGTTCAAAGCTGTCAAGGTTTATGCCATTGAGCTAGGCATGTGTTGTATCTTGTGGATTGTTCTTGGAAAACCCCAGAAATCCAGTCTTTGTTGGGTGTAGCTTCTGGTAGGCGCTGGGCACGGAGGTCTGGATGATGTGCAGGCGTTGATGATGTTTGAGGCTTTGGATGTCTGGAGCAGAGAAGACTTTTAGGTAGAGTTGTGTATCATGTGCATATTGGTGAATCTTGATGCTGTTATCTGTGAGTAAACCCCAAGGGTATTTTATTTATTTACCCTAAGGGGCTTTAGAGTGTTAGTGAAGTAAATCATGGCACAACCATTTCATGAGTAGAGAGGATACAAGTGTGTTGCAAGAAATGCTGGACATGATGCTTTCAATGATTTTTATTTAGGCATAAGAAACATCTGCTCACTGCTGCTTGATAGTGCCTGGATTATCTGCATAGCGCTATTGTTGGTTTCTACGCGCATTTGTACTTACTGCATTGGAATCGCTTGATCTTTACAGCGCCGCTCTGCTGCTTGCCCCGGCCGCTGCTACCTGCCTGGCATCGCATTTCACTTGGCGCTTTGCTGCGTGTCACAGAGGACGTGGTCGATTTCGGCAGGCTTAGTCCAGCTGATCGATACCGTAAGGCCGCCGACCATTTTGTTGTTGTATTGTTGTTTATCGCCCTGCCCTAGTCTCCACCCCGCTCCCGCCTTCCCAGCTGACCCGCCCTCCCACGAAGCCCTTCCTCTGCACTCTAACCCTATCGCGCTGTGACCGTTCTGCTCCCTGCGGACACGGACGCTCCCCACGCTGCTCCCTGACCTGCCTTGCCTCTCAGCTGAGTATCGCTTCGCAGCTCTGCTGCTTGCTTTAACCACTTGCTCACTGCTGCTTGATAGTGCCTGAATTATCTGCATAGCGCTATTGTTGGTTTCTACGCGCATTTGTACTTACTGCATTGGAATCGCTTGATCTTTACAGCGCCGCTCTGCTGCTTGCCCCGGCCGCTGCTACCTGCCTGGCATCGCATTTCACTTGGCGCTTTGCTGCGTGTCACAGAGGACGTGGTCGATTTCGGCAGGCTTAGTCCAGCTGATCGATACCGTAAGGCAGCCGGCCATTTTGTTGTTGTATTGTTGTTTATCGCCCTGCCCTAGTCTCCACCCCGCTCCCGCCTTCCCAGCTGACCCGCCCTCGCCCCTCTCCCCTCACCACCTTTTATGACAGGAATATCCACGCGCAGCGTTCACGCGCAGCGACCGCGCCCAACCCGCGCCGAAGGTGCGCCAAAGGTAAGCCCGCCTACGCCGGTCCGCGCCTGGACCGCGCCCAGCGCCAGACCCCCTGCCCCTCGCGCTGCCCTGCCTCCCCGCGTTACCTATGATGCTGCCACCCTCCTAGCCCTTAACCCCGGTTGCACCCCCAACTGCGTCCAAGCCGCTCCTGGACGCACCCATGGACCGTTCTCCTGCCTCTCCTGCAAATTTAGCGGCACCGACAACATCCCCGCTACGACCACTCCACAGACTCCCGACCCCAACCACCTAGAATGCATCCTTCTCAACACCCGATCGGTCCACAGACACGCCATCGACCTCTGGAATCTACTAGACACCATCTCTCCAGACGTCGCCTTCCTAACAGAAACATGGATGAACGCTTCCTCCGCCCCTGACATCGCCATTGCCATCCCTGAAGACTATAAGATCACACGCAAGGACCGCACCGACCATACAGGAGGTGGAATCGCTATCGTCCATAAGAAATCAATCCGCATCTCAACCAGCTCTGACGCCAACCTCGCTAACTCCGAACACCTTCACTTCCAGATCCACATCGACCCCAAGACCACACTCAGAGGCACCCTCCTCTACAGACCACCAGGTCCCCGCGCAAAATTCAGTGAAGACATCACAGACTTCATCACCCCACACGCGCTCCCCTCCAAAGACTACATCCTTCTGGGAGACCTCAACTTCCACCTTGAAAAAATCAACGACCGCAACACCTCCACCCTCTTGGACAACCTAGCCAACCTCGGACTTAAACAACTGGTCACTTCCCCCACCCACATCGCAGATCACACACTCGACCCAATCTTCACCTCCAGCAACCACGTCTCCTTCAGCCACACCACAGATCTCCTCTGGACTGACCACAGCTGCGTTCACTTCACCTACAACAAGCCGAAACCCATCAACCACCTCCAACCAACTCTACAAAGAAACTGGAACAAAATCACCACGGAGCAGATCTCCACATCGCTCCTTCAAACCTCCCCAGCCCTCTCCTCTAACGCCAACGAAGCCGCCTCCAACCTCACCCTTTGGCTATCCAACACCGCCGACACCTTAGCACCACTGAAAAAACATCAACACAAACTTGGCAACAAGAAGGCTTCATGGTTCAACGATGACCTCAAAAAGTCCAAGAAACTGTGCCGCTCCCTTGAAAAGGCCTGGAAAAAAGACCCAACCACCAGCACCAAGGACGCCTTCAAAAGCGCCACCCGCACTCACCACCAACTGATCCGAAAAGCCAAGAAAACAGCATTCAAGGATCGACTTGACAACAACGCCCACAACAGCAAGGAACTCTTCAACATCGTCAAGGAATTTTCCAACCCCTCGGCCAACTCCAACGACATCACCCCCTCTCAAACCCTCTGCGATTCCCTAGCCTCTTTTTTCCACAACAAGATTGCTGACATCCACAACAGCTTTGACAACCAACCCGGAAGCCAACCCACCCTACCACCAGCTGACCATCCTCCCCCCGTTAACACCCTTAACGCCTGGAACCCAATCTCCACTGAGGACACCATCCGCCTGATGAATTCCATCCACTCTGGATCCCCCACAGACCCATGCCCTCACCACATCTTCAACAAAGCAGACTCCGTCATAGCCCCGCACCTCCGAGACGTCATCAACTGCTCCTTCAACTCCGCCACCTTCCCAGAAGACTGGAAACACGCTGAACTCACCGCCCTTCTGAAAAAACCAACAGCAGACCCCACCGAACTCAAAAACTACCGCCCCATCTCGCTTCTTCCATTCCCGACCAAAGTCATCGAGAAAGCTGTCAACAACCAGCTCGCCGCCTTCCTCGAAGCCAACAAATCACTCGACCCCTCACAATCTGGATTCCGAGCCAAACACAGCACTGAGACCGCCCTCATCGCAGCAACAGACGACATTCGAACTCTACTGGACAATGGAGACACAGTCGCCCTCATCCTCCTGGACCTCTCAGCAGCCTTCGACACAGTCTGCCACAGCACCCTCTTACAACGCCTCAGAAACATAGGAATCCAAGGAAAGGCTCTGGAATGGATCACCTCGTTCCTCACCGGAAGAACCCAGAGAGTCCGCCTCCCACCATTCAAGTCTGAGGCCTCTGAAATCATCTGCGGCGTACCACAAGGATCCTCACTCAGTCCCACCCTCTTCAACGTATACATGAGCCCCCTCGCGGCCATCGCCCGCCAACACAACCTCAACATCATCTCTTACGCGGATGACACTCAACTGATCCTATCTCTCACCAAGGACCCCAGCACCGCCAAAACTAACCTACACGAAGGAATGAAAGAAGTCGCCGAATGGATGAAACAAAGCCGTCTGAAACTGAACTCAGACAAAACAGAAGTCCTCATCTTAGGTAATTCCCCCTCTGCATGGGACGACTCCTGGTGGCCGGAAGCCCTCGGAAATGCACCCATCCCGACAGACCACGCACGGAACCTTGGCGTCATCCTGGATTCTTCACTCTCAATGAACAGACAAGTCAGCGCCGTATCCTCTTCCTGCTTTAACATTCTTCGCATGCTCAGAAAAACATTTCGCTGGATCCCCACAGAAACAAGGAAAACAGTCACCCACGCACTAGTCACGAGCCGACTGGACTACGGAAACACCCTCTACGCAGGTACCTCCGCTAAACTCCAGAAGAAACTACAACGAATCCAAAACGCCTCAGCCAGGCTCATATTAGACATCCCACGCAACGAACACATCTCTGGTCACCTTAAAGACCTCCACTGGCTACCCGTCAACAAGAGAATTACTTTCCGACTGCTTACCCACGCACACAAATCACTCTACGACATCGGACCAGACTGCCTCAACTCTCGACTGTCCTTCTACACCCCCTCCCGCCAACTTCGCTCTTCCAGCCAAGCCTTCGCCACTGTAACTCGCATCAACAAGACCACCATGGGAGGCAGATCCTTCTCATACCTGGCTGCCAAAACATGGAACTCACTCCCCGCTTACCTTCGCCTCACCCAGAATCACCTAGCGTTCAGAAAGCAGCTTAAAACGTGGATATTTGACAAATAATCCTCCTCCCCTTCCTAAGCGCCTTGAAACCCTCTGGGTATGTAGTGCGCTATATAAATTTTATGACTTGACTTGACTTGACTGATATCCTGAGATTTCAATAATCAGTGCTGAGAACTCAGGCGATAAAGACCTGTTCTCTCTCTCTGACCTGTGCATAAGCACCCGTAAACGACTGTACTGAACATCAATTCAAACCCAGCTAATAGATTCAGAAAGGCCAATCATGCATTTTACATGTCCACCTTCCTTTCTCAGAAGATGCAGAAAGAGTGTAAGGTACCTCACATTTAAACATGGAGTGAGGGGAGATCAACATCTCGATGAACGAGATGAGGCACTGCACGAAGAAGCCAAGCAGGACACATGCATAGCCATAATACCTTGAAAACCACAGATACAGTTGTTCAATGCTCATGTGAATGAAATGTGAGGGTTGGGACTCCAGTAAACGAAAGAACACCAAACCCCGTTATAAGAGGGGTAGCTAGACTCCAATAAACGAAAGAGCACCAAACCCCGTTATAAGAGCGCGCCAGACTCCAGTAAACGAAAGAACGCCAAACTCCAGTTTAACCCCTTAAGTGCTGCGTCGGGGCGTTGGCCGACGGCAGCACTACCTCCCCAGTGCTGCGCACGTCCATTGAACGTTCATTCAGCACTAGTTCGAATGGACAGCGCAGCACTGAGGAGGGAATTGCGCCGCAGCTAAGGTGTTAAGAGGGGGAATCAGCCTCCAGTAAACGAAAGAGGGCCAAACCACGGTAAAAGAGGAGGGGTCTGTCTCTAGTAAATGAAAGAGCACCAAACCCCGGTATAAGAGGGGGAGCCGGACTCCAGTAAACGAAAGAGCGCCAAATCCAGTATAAGAGAGGGAACCAGACTCCAGTAAACGAAAGAGCACCAAACCACGGTAAAAGAGGAGGGTTCAGAACCCAGTAAATGAAAGAGCACCAAACCCGGGTATAAGAGGGGGAGTCAGACTCCAATAAACAAAAGTGTTGTGATCTCACCTGTGTTTCCGCAGGAACGTCATGAACTGAATACTGGTCCACAACCTCTCCCTATCACCTATTGCGTCAGACCCAGTCTAGACAACAAATGTAACACGGGGAAGAAGGTAAACAACACAAGGAAAAAAGGAAAGAAATCCCTCGTCGTAATCAGCAACCAGAGAAAAATGCACACACCATAAAATTCTGTATGCGCTGTAGTCTTTTCTGGAGTTTGGCTGAGGTTCCTGCGTAGAGAGCGTTGCCGTAGTCCAGTCTTCTGCTGACGAGGGTCGGGGTGACCCTCCTTCTGGTTCCGGTGGGGATCCATCTGTAGATCTTGCGGAGCAGGAGGAGGGTGTTGAAGCATGAGGAGGAGACTGCGTTTACTTGCTGGGTCATTGACCGCGGAGTCGAGGATGACTCCCAGGTTGCGTCAGTGGGCGTCTGTGCAGCTCCCAGTGTGGCTGGCCACTATGAGTCGTCTTAGGCGGAGGGCGTGGATCCGATGATGAGGACCTCTGTCTTGTTCGAATTCAGTTTCAGGCAGCTGTTCATCATCAGTTCGGCGATGGCCTTCATCCCTTCGTGGAGGTTGGATTAGGCAGTGGTGGGGGCCTTGGTGAGGGAGCGGATCTGCTGGGTGTCGCCGGCGTATGAGATGATGTTGAGGTCATGCAATCAAACGATGTTGGAGAGCGGTGCCATGTAGACGTTGAAGAGTGTCAGGCTGAGGGACGATCCTTGGGGTACGCCACTGATGATCTTGGTGACTTTAGAGCAGAATGGGGGGAGTCGAACACTCTGGGTTCTGCCGGTGAGGAAGGAGGTGGTCCAGTCCGGTGCTTTGTTGTGGATCCCTGCGTTGTGGAGGTGTGTGCGGAGGGTGTGGTGGCAGATGGTGTCGAAGGCAGCCGAGAGGTCCAGGAGTATGAGGGCCGCGGTTTCACCGTTGTCCAGCATGGCCCTGATGTGGTCGGTGGCGGCGATGAGGGCTGTTTCGGTGCTGTGGTTGCTGTGGAATACAGATTGGGATGGGTCCAGGACATTATAAGACAGGGAACCAGACTCCAGTAAATGAAAGAGCACCAAACCCCATTATAAGAGGGGTAGCCAGACTCCAGTAAATGAAAAAGCACCAAACCCCAGTAAAAGAGGGGGAGTAAGACTCCAGTAAATGAAAGAGCACCAACCCAAGGTATAAGAGGGGTAGTCAGCCTCCAGTAAATGAAAGAGCACAAAACCCCAGTATGAAAGACAGAGCCGGACTCTAGTAAATAAAAGAGCACCAAACCCTGGTATCAGAGGGGGAATCAGACTCCAGTAAAAGAAAGACCACCAAACCCCGGTAAAAGATGAGACGCAGACTCCAGTAAATGAAAGAGCGCCAAACCCCAGTACAAGAGGGGGAGCAGGACTCTAGTAAATGAAGGAGAGCCTAACCCCGGTATAAGAGGGGTAGTCAGCCTCCAGTAAACGAAAGAACACCAAACTCCGGCATAAGAGGCGGTGCTGGGAAAGAAAAAAGAGAGGTTTCTTTATTCCCTTTACAAAACAGAAAGAGACGGCTGAAAGAGAGCAAGGTTGCCACAGTTCCTACAGAACAGAGAAGGCATAAACAATGACAGTCCCTATAGAACGGAGAAGGCTGGAATAGAGACAGGTGCACAGTCCCTAAAAAACAGAAGAGAAGGTAGAATAGAGACAGATTGCCTCAGTCCCTATAGAATAGAGAAGGCTGGAATAGAGACAAGTTGCCGCAGCCCCTATAGAACATAGAAGGCTGGGATATAGACAGGCTGCCACAGTCCCTATAGAACAGAGAAGGGTTAATAGAGACAGGTTTTCACAGTCCCTATAGAACAGAGAAGGCTCAATAGAGACATGTTGCCACAGTCCCTATATAACTGAGAAGGCTGAAATAGAGACA
The DNA here is from genome assembly GCF_964263255.1 of Lissotriton vulgaris. Classification (NCBI taxonomy): domain Eukaryota; kingdom Metazoa; phylum Chordata; class Amphibia; order Caudata; family Salamandridae; genus Lissotriton; species Lissotriton vulgaris. The sequence goes on along the minus strand of NC_141691.1, from coordinate 2,003,972,438 downwards.
GGTGCCACCGTCCCTATAGAACAAAGAAGGCTGGGATATAGACAGGCTGCCCGAGTCCCTATATACCTAAGAAGGCCGGAATAGAGACAGGCTGCCATAGTCCCTATAGAACTGAGAAGGCTGAATAGAGATAGGTTGCTGCAGTCCCTATAGAACATAAAAGGCTGGGATATAGACCGGCTGCCACAGTCTCTATATAACCGAGAAGGCTGGATTAGAGACAGCTTGCCACAGTCCCTATAGAACTGAGAAGGCTGGAAAAGAGACAGGTGCCACAGTCCCTATAGAACATGGAAGGCTGGGATATAGACAGGATGCCACAGTCCCTGTATAACTGAGAAGGTTGGAATAGGGATAGGGTGCTGCAGTCCCTATAGAACAGAGAAGGATGAATAGAGGCAAGTTGCCACCACAGTCCCTACAGAAAAGAGAAGGCTGGAAGACAGAGAGGTTGCCACAGTCCTTATAGAAGAGAGAAGGCTGGAATAGAGACAGGTTGTCGCAGTCCCTATAGAATAGAGAAGGCTGGAATAGAGACAGGCTGCCACAGTCCCTATAGAACAGAGAAGGGTGAATAGAGATAGGGTGCTGCAGTCCCTATAGAACAGAGAAGGATGCATAGAGGCAAGTTGCCACCACAGTCCCTATAGAACATAGAAGGCTGGAAGACAGAGAGGTTGCCACAGTCCCTATAGAATAGAGAAGGCTGAAATAGAGACAGGTGCCACAGTCCTTATAGAAGAGAGAAGGCTGGAATAGAGACAGGTGCCACAGTCCCTATAGAATAGAGAAGGCTGAAATAGAGACAGGTGCCATAGTCCCTATAGAACAGAGAAGGGTGAATAGAGATACGTTTCCACCACAGTCCCTATAGAACAGAGAAGAATGAATAGGGACAGGTGCCACAGTTCCTATAGAACAGAGAAGGCTGGAATAGAGACAGGTTGTCACAGTCCCTATAGAATAGTGAAGGCTGGAATAAAAGACAGGTGCCACAGTCTTATAGAACAGAGAAGGCTGGAATAGAGACTGGTGCCATAGTCCCTATAGAACAGAGAAGGATGAATAGAGACATGTGCCACAGTCCCTATAGAACAGAGAAGGCTGGAATAGAGACAGGTTGCCACAGTCCCTATAGAACATAGAAGGCTGGAATAGAGACAGGTGCCACACTCCCTATAGAACAGAGAAGGCTGGAATAGAGACAGGTGCCACAGTCCCTATAGAAAAGAGAAGGCTGGAATAGAGACAGGTGCCACAGTCCCTATAGACAGAGAAGGCTGGAATAGAGACAGGTGCCACAGTCCCTATAGAACAGAGAAGGCTCGAATAGAGACAGGTGCCACAGTCCCAATAGAACATAGAAGGCTGGAATAGAGACAGGTGCCACACTCCCTATAGAACAGAGAAGGCTGGAATAGAGACAGGTGCCACACTCCCTATAGAACAGAGAAGGCTGGAATAGAGACAAGTGCCACAGTCCCTATAGAAAAGAGAAGGCTGGAATAGAGACAGGTGCAACAGTCCCTATAGACAGAGAAGGCTGGAATAGAGACAGGTGCCACAGTCCCTATAGACAGAAAAGGCTGGAATAGAGACAGGTGCCACAGTCCCTATAGAACAGAGAAGGCTGGAAAAGAGACAGGTGCCACAGTCCCTATAGAACAGAGAAGGCTGGAATAGAGACAGGTGCCACAGTCCCTATAGCACAGAGAAGGCTGGAATAGAGACAGGTGCCACAGTCCCTATAGAACAGAGAAGGCTGGAATAGAGACAGGTGCCATAGTCCCTATAGAACATAGAAGGCTGGCAGAGAGACAGGTTGTCACAGTCCCTATAGAACATAGAAGGCTGGCAGAGAGACAGGTTGTCACAGTCCCTATAGAACATAGAAGGCTGGCAGAGAGACAGGTTGTCACAGTCCCTATAGAATAGAGAAGGCTGGAATAGAGACAGGTGCCACAGTCCTTATAGAACATAGAAGGCTGGCAGAGAGACAGGTTGTCACAGTCCCTATAGAATATAGAAGGCTGGAATAGAGACAGGTGCCACAGTCCCTATAGAACAGAGAATGCTGGAATAGAGACAGGTGTCACAGTCCCTATAGAACATAGAAGGCTGGAATAGAGACAGGTGCCACAGTCCCTATAGAACAGAGAAGGCTGGAATAGAGACAGGTGCCACAGTCCCTATTGAACAGAGAAGGCTGGAATAGAGACAGGTGCCACAGTCTTATAGAACAGAGAAGGCTGGAATAGAGACTGGTGCCATTGTCCCTATAGAACAGAGAAGGATGAATAGAGACATGTGCCACAGTCCCTATAGAACAGAGAAGGCTGGAATAGAGACAGGTTGCCACAGTCCCTATAGAACATAGAAGGCTGGAATAGAGACAGGTGCCACACTCCCTATAGAACAGAGAAGGCTGGAATAGAGACAGGTGCCACAGTCCCTATAGAACAGAGAAGGCTGGAATAGAGACAGGTGCCACAGTCCCAATAGAACATAGAAGGCTGGAATAGAGACAGGTGCCACACTCCCTATAGAACAGAGAAGGCTGGAATAGAGACAGGTGCCACAGTCCCAATAGAACATAGAAGGCTGGAATAGAGACAGGTGCCACACTCCCTATAGAACAGAGAAGGCTGGAATAGAGACATGTGCCACAGTCCCTATGGAAAAGAGAAGGCTGGAATAGAGACAGGTGCCACAGTCCCTATATACAGAGAAGGCTGGAATAGAGACAGGTGCCACAGTCCCTATAGACAGAGAAGGCTGGAATAGAGACAGGTGCCACAGTCCCTATAGAACAGAGAAGGCTGGAATAGAGACAGGTGCCACAGTCCCTATAGAACAGAGAAGGCTGGAATAGAGACAGGTGCCACAGTCCCTATAGAACAGAGAAGGCTGGAATAGAGACAGGTGCCACAGTCCCTATAGAACAGAGAAGGCTGGAATAGAGACAGGTGCCACAGTCCCTATAGAACAGAGAAGGCTGGAAAAGAGACAGGTGCCACAGTCCCTATAGAACAGAGAAGGCTGGAATAGAGACAGGTGCCACAGTCCCTATAGAACAGAGAAGGCTGGAATAGAGACAGGTGCCACAGTCCCTATAGAACAGAGAAGGCTGGAATAGAGACAGGTGCCACAGTCCCTATAGAACAGAGAAGGCTGGAATAGAGACAGGTGCCATAGTCCCTATAGAACATAGAAGGCTGGCAGAGAGACAGGTTGTCACAGTCCCTATAGAACATAGAAGGCTGGCAGAGAGACAGGTTGTCACAGTCCCTATAGAACAGAGAAGGCTGGAATAGAGACAGATGCCACAGTCCCTATAGAACAGAGAAGGCTGGAATAGAGACAGGCGCCACAGTCCCAATAGAACATAGAAGGCTGGAATAGAGACAGGTGCCACATTCCCTATAGAACAGAGAAGGCTGGAATAGAGACAGGTGCCACAGTCCCTATAGAAAAGAGAAGGCTGGAATAGAGACAGGTGCCACAGTCCCTATATACAGAGAAGGCTGGAATAGAGACAGGTGCCACAGTCCCTATAGACAGAGAAGGCTGGAATAGAGACAGGTGCCACAGTCCCTATAGAACAGAGAAGGCTGGAAAAGAGACAGGTGCCACAGTCCCTATAGAACAGAGAAGGATGGAATAGAGACAGGTGCCACAGTCCCTATAGAACAGAGAAGGCTGGAATAGAGACAGGTGCCACAGTCCCTATAGAACAGAGAAGGCTGGAATAGAGACAGGTGCCACAGTCCCTATAGAACAGAGAAGGCTGGAAAAGAGACAGGTGCCACAGTCCCTATAGAACAGAGAAGGCTGGAATAGAGACAGGTGCCACAGTCCCTATAGAACAGAGAAGGCTGGAATAGAGACAGGTGCCACAGTCCCTACAGAACAGAGAAGGCTGGAATAGAGACAGGTGCCACAGTCCCTATAGAACAGAGAAGGCTGGAATAGAGACAGGTGCCATAGTCCCTATAGAACATAGAAGGCTGGCAGAGAGACAGGTTGTCACAGTCCCTATAGAACATAGAAGGCTGGCATAGAGACAGGTTGTCACAGTCCCTATAGAACAGAGAAGGCTGGAATAGAGACAGGTACCACAGTCCCTATAGAACATAGAAGGCTGGCAGAGAGACAGGTTGTCACAGTCCCTATAGAATCAAGAAGGCTGGAATAGAGACAGGTGCCACAGTCCCTATAGAATAGAGAATGCTGGAATAGAGACAGGTGTCACAGTCCCTATAGAACATAGAAGGCTGGAATAGAGACAGGTGCCACAGTCCCTATAGAACAGAGAAGGCTGGAATAGAGACAGGTGCCACGGTCCCTATAGAACAGAGAAGGCTGGAATAGAGACAGGTGCCACACTCCCTATAGAACAGAAAAGGCTGGAATAGAGACAAGTGCCACAGTCCCTATAGAAAAGAGAAGGCTGGAATAGAGACAGGTGCAACAGTCCCTATAGACAGAGAAGGCTGGAATAGAGACAGGTGCCACAGTCCCTATAGACAGAAAAGGCTGGAATAGAGACAGGTGCCACAGTCCCTATAGAACAGAGAAGGCTGGAAAAGAGACAGGTGCCACAGTCCCTATAGAACAGAGAAGGCTGGAATAGAGACAGGTGCCACAGTCCCTATAGCACAGAGAAGGCTGGAATAGAGACAGGTGCCACAGTCCCTATAGAACAGAGAAGGCTGGAATAGAGACAGGTGCCATAGTCAATATAGAACATAGAAGGCTGGCAGAGAGACAGGTTGTCACAGTCCCTATAGAACATAGAAGGCTGGCAGAGAGACAGGTTGTCACAGTCCCTATAGAACATAGAAGGCTGGCAGAGAGACAGGTTGTCACAGTCCCTATAGAATAGAGAAGGCTGGAATAGAGACAGGTGACACAGTCCTTATAGAACATAGAAGGCTGGCAGAGAGACAGGTTGTCACAGTCCCTATAGAATATAGAAGGCTGGAATAGAGACAGGTGCCACAGTCCCTATAGAACAGAGAATGCTGGAATAGAGACAGGTGTCACAGTCCCTATAGAACATAGAAGGCTGGAATAGAGACAGGTGCCACAGTCTTATAGAACAGAGAAGGCTGGAATAGAGACTGGTGCCATTGTCCCTATAGAACAGAGAAGGATGAATAGAGACATGTGCCACAGTCCCTATAGAACAGAGAAGGCTGGAATAGAGACAGGTTGCCACAGTCCCTATAGAACATAGAAGGCTGGAATAGAGACAGGTGCCACACTCCCTATAGAACAGAGAAGGCTGGAATAGAGACAGGTGCCACAGTCCCTATAGAACAGAGAAGGCTGGAATAGAGACAAGTGCCACAGTCCCAATAGAACATAGAAGGCTGGAATAGAGACAGGTGCCACACTCCCTATAGAACAGAGAAGGCTGGAATAGAGACAGGTGCCACAGTCCCAATAGAACATAGAAGGCTGGAATAGAGACAGGTGCCACACTCCCTATAGAACAGAGAAGGCTGGAATAGAGACATGTGCCACAGTCCCTATAGAAAAGAGAAGGCTGGAATAGAGACAGGTGCCACAGTCCCTATATACAGAGAAGGCTGGAATAGAGACAGGTGCCACAGTCCCTATAGACAGAGAAGGCTGGAATAGAGACAGGTGCCACAGTCCCTATAGAACAGAGAAGGCTGGAAAAGAGACAGGTGCCACAGTCCCTATAGAACAGAGAAGGCTGGAATAGAGACAGGTGCCACAGTCCCTATAGAACAGAGAAGGCTGGAATAGAGACAGGTGCCACAGTCCCTATAGAACAGAGAAGGCTGGAATAGAGACAGGTGCCACAGTCCCTATAGAACAGAGAAGGCTGGAAAAGAGACAGGTGCCACAGTCCCTATAGAACAGAGAAGGCTGGAATAGAGACAGGTGCCACAGTCCCTATAGAACAGAGAAGGCTGGAATAGAGACATGTGCCACAGTCCCTATAGAACAGAGAAGGCTGGAATAGAGACAGGTGCCACAGTCCCTATAGAACAGAGAAGGCTGGAATAGAGACAGGTGCCATAGTCCCTATAGAACATAGAAGGCTGGCAGAGAGACAGGTTGTCACAGTCCCTATAGAACATAGAAGGCTGGCAGAGAGACAGGTTGTCACAGTCCCTATAGAACATAGAAGGCTGGCAGAGAGACAGGTTGTCACAGTCCCTATAGAACAGAGAAGGCTGGAATAGAGACAGGTGCCACAGTCCCTATAGAACATAGAAGGCTGGCAGAGAGACAGGTTGTCACAGTCCCTATAGAACAGAGAAGGCTGGAATAGAGACAGGTGCCACAGTCCCTATAGAACATAGAAGGATGGCAGAGAGACAGGTTGTCACAGTCCCTATAGAATATAGAAGGCTGGAATAGAGACAGGTGCCACAGTCCCTATAGAACAGAGAATGCTGGAATAGAGACAGGTGTCACAGTCCCTATAGAACATAGAAGGCTCGAATCGAGACAGGTGCCACAGTCCCTATAGAACAGAGAAGGCTGGAATAGAGACAGGTGCCACAGTCCCTATAGAACAAAGAATGCTGGAATAGAGACAGGTGCCATAGTCCCTATCGAACTGAGAAGGATGAATAGAGACATATTGCCATAGTCCCTATAGAACAGGGAAGGCTGGGATATAGACAGGCTGCCACAGTCCCTATAGAACTGAGAAGACTGGAAGACAGAGAGGTTGCCACAGTCCTTATAGAAGAGAGAAGGCTGGAATAGAGACAGGTTGTCGCAGTCCCTATAGAATAGAGAAGACTGGAATAGAGACAGGCTGCCACAGTCCCTATAGAACAGAGAAGGATGCATAGAAGCAAGTTGCCACCACAGTCCCTATAGAACATAGAAGGCTGGAAGACAGAGAGGTTGCCACAGTCCTTATAGAAGAGAGAAGGCTGGAATAGAGACAGGTGCCACAGTCCCTATAGAATAGAGAAGGCTGGAATAGAGACAGGTGCCATAGTCCCTATAGAACAGAGAATGATGAATAGAGATACGTTTCCACCACAGTCCCTATAGAACAGAGAAGAATGAATAGGGACAGGTGCCACAGTTCCTATAGAACAGAGAAGGCTGGAATAGAGACAGGTTGTCACAGTCCCTATAGAACAGAGAAGGCTGGAATAGAGACAGGTTGCCACAGTCCCTATAGAACATAGAAGGCTGGAATAGAGACAGGTGCCACACTCCCTATAGATCAGAGAAGGCTGGAATAGAGACAGGTGCCACAGTCCCTATAGAAAAGAGAAGGCTGGAATAGAGACAGGTGCCACAGTCCCTATAGACATAGAATGCTGGAATAGAGACAGGTGCCACACTCCCTATAGAACAGAGAAGGCTGGAATAGAGACAGGTGCCACAGTCCCTATAGAAAAGAGAAGGCTGGAATAGAGACAGGTGCCACAGTCCCTATAGACAGCGAAGGCTGGAATAGAGACAGGTGCCACAGTCTCTATAGAACAGAGAAGGCTGGAATAGAGACAGGTGCCACATTCTCTATAGAACATAGAAGGCTGGAATAGAGACAGGTGCCACACTCCCTATAGAACAGAGAAGGCTGGAATAGAGACAGGTGCCACAGTCCCTATAGAAAAGAGAAGGCTGGAATAGAGACAGGTGCCACAGTCCCTATAGACAGAGAAGGCTGGAATAGAGACAGGTGCCACAGTCCCTATAGAACAGAGAAGGCTGGAATAGAGACAGGTGCCACAGTCCCTATAGAAAAGAGAAGGCTGGAATAGAGACAGGTGCCACAGTCCCTATAGACAGAGAAGGCTGGAATAGAGACAGGTGCCACAGTCCCTATAGAACAGAGAAGGCTGGAATAGAGACAGGTGCCACAGTCCCTATAGAAAAGAGAAGGCTGGAATAGAGACAGGTGCCACAGTCCCTATAGACAGAGAAGGCTGGAATAGAGACAGGTGCCACAGTCCCTATAGAACAGAGAAGGCTGGAATAGTGACAGGTGCCACAGTCCCTATAGAACAGAGAAGGCTGGAATAGAGACAGGTGCCATAGTCCCTGTAGAACATAGAAGGCTGGCAGAGAGACAGGTTGTCACAGTCCCTATAGAACATAGAAGGCTGGCAGAGAGACAGGTTGTCACAGTCCCTATAGAACATAGAAGGCTGGCAGAGAGACAGGTTGTCACAGTCCCTATAGAACAGAGAAGGCTGGAATAGAGACAGGTGCCACAGTTCCTATAGAACATAGAAGGCTGGCAGAGAGACAGGTTGTCACAGTCCCTATAGACAGAGAAGGCTGGAATAGAGACAGGTTGTCACAGTCCCTATAGAATATAGAAGGCTGGAATAGAGGCAGGTGCCACAGTCCCTATAGAACAGAGAATGCTGGAATAGAGACAGGTGTCACAGTCCCTATAGAACATAGAAATCTGGAATAGAGACAGGTGCCACAGTCCCTATAGAACAGAGAAGGCTGGAATAGAGACAGGTGCCACAGTCCCTATAGAACTGAGAATGATGATTAGAGACAGGTGCCACAGTCCCTATAGAACTGAGAAGTCTGGAATATAGACAGGTGCCATAGTCCCTATAGAACTGAGAAGGATGAATAGAGACATATTGCCATAGTCCTTATAGAACAGGGAAGGCTGGGATATAGACAGGCTGCCACAGTCCCTATAGAATTGAGAAGACTGGAAGACAAAGCAGTTGACACAGTCCTTATAGAAGAGAGAAGGCTGGGATATAGACCGGCTGCCACAGTCCCTATAGAACTGAGAAGACTGGAAGACAGAGCGGTTGACACAGTCCTTATAGAAGAGAGAAGGCTGGGATAGAGACAGGTGCCACAGTCCCATATTTATGAAGGCTGGAATAGAGACAGGTGCCACAGTCCCTATAGAACAGAGAAGGCTGGAATAGAGACAGGTGCCATAGTCCCTATAGAAAAGAGAAGGCTGGAATAGAGACAGGTGCCACAGTCCCTATAGAAGAGAGAAGGCTGGAATAGAGACAGGTGCCACAGTCTCATATTTATGAAGGCTGGAATAGAGACAGGTGCCACAGTCCCTATAGAACAGAGAAGGCTGGAATAGAGACAGGTGCCACAGTCCCTATAGAACAGAGAAGGCTGGAATAGAGACAGGTGCCACAGTCCCATATTTATGAAGGCTGGAATAGAGACAGGTGCCACAGTCCCATATTTATGAAGGCTGGAATAGAGACAGGTGCCACAGTCCCATATTTATGAAGGCTGGAATAGAGACAGGTGCCACAGTCCCTATAGAACAGAGAAGGCTGGAATAGAGACAGGTGCCACAGTCCCATATTTATGAAGGCTGGAATAGAGACAGGTGCCACAGTCCCATATTTATGAAGGCTGGAATAGAGACAGGTGCCACAGTCCCTATAGAACAGAGAAGGCTGGAATAGAGACAGGTGCCACAGTCCCATATTTATGAAGGCTGGAATAGAGACAGGTGCCACAGTCCCTATAGAACAGAGAAGGCTGGAATAGAGACAGGTGCCACAGTCCCTATAGAACAGAGAAGGCTGGAATAGAGACAGGTGCCATAGTCCCTATAGAACATAGAAGGCTGGCAGAGAGACAGGTTGTCACAGTCCCTATAGAACATAGAAGGCTGGCATAGAGACAGGTTGACACAGTCCTTATAGAAGAGAGAAGGCTGGAATAGAGACAGGTGCCACAGTCTCATATTTATGAAGGCTGTGCGTCGTCCTTGCACCAGGGCAACACAAAACCTAAATCTGATTCATCAAGCCGCGCCAGCCCACCTTGCATGGAACTGCATGGCTTGATATATCCAGAGTGAAGCAACCCAGCCCAAATTTCTCTACGTGTGGAGTGTGGCTGTTCCCATGCATTCATCCATGGATTTTGATATGTTTATTTCTCCTAGTTTTTTCCACTTACAATGTGTGTTGCATTCTGCAGCACACATAGAAAGAGGAAAATGCCTCAGGGGATTGCTTTTGTGGAGGAAGGTGCCTCTGCCTGTTTAAAAACATACCTGCTTCCAATGCAAGCCCCCTTGCCTCATGGTGCAAGGGTGCCGGCGTTGGTGCTAGGGTGCACATTGTGTCCTAGCGATGGGAAATGACAGGAATGCGTTGTATATTGTTAAGTGCTGCACGTTCCTGCCTTGTCCCTATCACACAGCACAGCCAGGGGACATGCTGAGCTGCATGATTTATTAATAGATATGCTCCCCTATTTGTGTAACTTTACTTGTGTCTAAATCGTGTTCTGAATAAAAATGAACATTTTGTGAAAAGCAGAGCTGAATCGGCACTCGTAAATATTGTTCTTTTTTGGCACTTAGGTGTGTGAATTGTTTGTGATTCAGACCCACAGACATCTTTCACTTCCATACCCTTGGGAGATCAGTGTGAGTTACAGCCAGAATCCATCGAGACAAGGGCGCAATAAATTACTTTTCATGGACTTAAAAGGTAGGCACAGGGAAGTTTAGTCAAAGAGTCTGGAGGGGTGTGGGCGTCAGATTTTCCAACTATCATGCTCACGTATCATATTAAAATATATTATATGAGAAGGTGGGAATGAGGGGTTTAAGAAGCAGGGGGGAGGAGTGTGGATTGTTAGGGGTATTTAAAACCAAATTGTGCAAAATAAGCAATATTTTTAAGACTTTCAAAACAAAGACCAGAGAGAGAGTGAATGTGTGTTTTTATTTTGTGTATGTGAATGTGTGTTTTTATTTTGTGTATGTGAAAAGTCAGGTGAAATCCGACAGATTCCTCACCGTACCCGACTAAAAGCACCTGTACCCAACTACTTATTAGATAATATATTTATTAGGTGGGGTTAACACCCCAAACACCCCCCTGAAGCTACGCCCCTGAAAGAAGGTGTTCTTAATCAATAATATTATTGTATTGTTCATGCTACTTGAGACATTTTGGAGAAACCTAAAGGTTCAATTGAATGTAACAATAGGTTTTGAAGTATTACTTTGTAATGAATGGATGAATGACGAAGTATTCTCTAATTATAGTCTGCGGTTTGCCCTCCCACACTTTCTTCCTTCTTGCGCTCTTTCTCTTCAGAAAGTTTTGAAAGGACATACATGACAATTGACTTATAACATAAAATGATAAGAAAGACTGATCAAGAGAATAAATACAGGATTATAAAACTTCTGAGTTTGAAACGATCAAGAAACGAGATTCTGTTTTATTCTTTGTTATTGAGAACTTTGTACATTTAGAAATGAAGGCCTCATTTACGAGGAAATGTAGTAGGGCAGCACCACAAGTCATCTTGCGGCGCTGCCCTACACCAATGTGAAAGGCCAGGAATGTGGCATATTAATGAAGTACAGTGCATCCTGTCCTTTCCCCCTGTGTTGGCGCACAAATTGCTGCCTAGCGCCACCCTTGCACCATGGTGCAAGGGCGCCTCCATTGCAAGCTGGATTGTTTTTGTAAAGGAAGGGACACTTTCCTTCCTGCCCAAAAGCAATCCGGAGTGGCGTTTTCCTCTTTCTGCATGCAGCACACATGGAAAGAGGAAAAAAACAATGAGAAATTAAAACATTTCTCCTTGTTACGCCTGCTCTGGGGAGGCATAAGGCTTTGGCGCTGCCCCAGGTTTACATTAAGCCTGGGCGAAGTTTGCAGAGTTCTGCTTAGCAGAACTCTGTGAAGTGCAAAATAAAACTCTGCAGCACTACGCGGAGCTCGGCAAGTGCAGAGTGGGTTAGATAAATGCTGGTGCGGTGATTTTCAGAGCTGGGTGTTTGTCCGTACTGTGTAATCATCGCGAACGGCACCTTGTACAGAGCAAGCGGGCGCGGCTTCCTTTCTGCCGCTTGAGTAGATCTTTTCTCTCGAGCGGCAACTTTCTCAACACTAACAGACGGATTCTCAATGCGAGCGGTTGCGAGCACATGCGACCACTCGCAATGAGAAATCTGACAACAGCGTTGAGAAATATCGCCGGGAGGTTGATTTTCCACACTCACACTCGCCAACTCGACATTGACGATCATAAACAAGGAAAAATCTATCCGCGAGGTGGACTTTCCTGCACCCGCATGCCTACTTGATGTTGACGAGTGCGAGCGAGGAAAAATCTGTGCACTGCTAAAAGGAGAGAAGTTTTTCGGAACTCTGCAAGCTCTGCATAACACGGAGTGTGGAAAACTCCACAAACTCTGCGAGCGGAGTGGTGTTTACTGCCCATGGTTACTTTACATGATTTTGTAAATCTGGAGCACTGTCATGCATGGGAAGACCCACTGCAACACCCATGGAACGCTTCCTTGACACAGAATAAGGCAATCCAGTGCTTTGAGCTGGCTTACCTTACTCATAACTATGAGGCCATGCAAAGCCACACAGGGTGGTTTTCCGTCACCTTATAGATATGATTGAGAGGTCTGTGCCACCGGAGCATGGGAATGCGTCAAAACTGTACTCCTCCACAGGGGAGGCATAACGAGGAGAAATATCTTTATTTCTCCTCATTGTTTCCTCTTCATATGTGTGCTGCATTGTGCAGCACACATAGAAAGAGGAATATTCCTCCATGGAATGTTTTTGTGCAGGAAGGAGCCCCTTCCTTCACAAAAATAATCCTGTCAACAACGCAGGCACCTTGTACCATGTACCATCGTGCAAGGGTGCCTGCGTTGGCGTTAGGCACCAAATTGTGCACAGGCAGAATGAACAGGAACGTACTGTATCTTGTAAATATGGTACATTCCTGCTCTTTCGAATTGGCATAGGGCCGCGCAGCGAAAAGACTTGCATGGCAGCTCAATACAAATTCCTCGCAAATGAAGCCCTGGCTCTGCCTCCAACTTTGATGGAACTTTTAGTAGCACAGAATCCACCATCTGCTGCACATTTTTCAGATCAAAAAACAAATTCCTACAGAACTAGATCACATGATTAAAATCATTCAACGCAGGATACAACGCCCACCCTGACACCTTGCATACACTAATTCTTCGACTTGAGAGCCTTGATTGTTGTATTTTGACAATTTTTACCAAAGAGTTAAAACATCCTGATTGACAGATTGAGAGAAATTATTTTGTAGACAGCAAGAAACAAAAGCCTCACAAGGAATTCACAAAGGTTTGAAAGAATGAATGCTTTGACATGAAAATGTTTTGCTTGAATGTTCACACATAATAATCAATAGTTTCATCTTGCTTGGAAGCACAGGGAGGTCATTTTATTACCACTAGCACTCTAGCTCCCAGACTGGATTAGACTATGTAATAAGCACACCCTGCTATAGTCATCATGAGAGCTGACCCCCCAAACACCTCCCCATGTTTTGCTCTTTGTAGATAAGCTTTTCCTTTACATTCCATTTTCTAGGGAGTCACCATAGGGCCTCTGTAAGCACTTCTGCAATCAAGAAGCAACCAGCAGAATAATATTGCTTATTTCGTATTTATTGAGTATGCTGCTCACTATGAAGCCATTTTAGATTCAAGAAATCAAACATCAGAAGAATTCCAAACAAGTTGCATCTCTTTTTAGGTCGAGCCTGGGCAGTGCATGCGCACCTCTGCGAGGCAAGCTGTATTCAGGTATGGACTTGAAGCACCGCCCATTCTCCGCCCATATTTTTCACTGGCTTGTGTTATTGTCCTTTGGAAATTGTGCCATTTTATTGGTCAATATGCTTAGTACTCCCTCCTTAGTACCACCATGTCTTATTTTGTAACCTCCCACGAGGACAAGCCCTGTTGCATTTGTTTTTACTCGGTAGGCTTTAATTACAGCCTCCGAGCACTATTTGCTTAAATGGTGTCCTCCTGTGGCGGCCTTGCCTTTTGTTTATTTGTGTCGCCGAACGCGGTCGCATATTTTTTTTACTATTTATTAACTTTTTTTTTTATAAAACGGCCCCATGAGGCACTTTCCCTTTTAACGGCGGCTGCTCCCCTTTCCTTAGACAAGCCTCGTGTAAAGAAAGGGGCACGGCGGCCATTAAAGTGACACCGCTGCATGGGTCACTTTTACAACAAAAAAACATTTGTTCGTCAACTTGACAAACAAATGCTTTCTTTTGTAAAAGCAACCCATACCGCACTTACACTTTAATGGCGGCCGTGCGCCTTTCTTTAGACGCGGCATGTCTAAGGAAAGGGGCGCAGCCGCCATTAAAGTGAAAGTGCTGCAAGGGCGCTTTTTACAAACAAGCATTTGCAATGTAATAGGTCTCGCATTTACAATAGTTACATAAGTGCAAGACCTATTACATTGCAAATGCTTGTTAATGCCTGGCTTCCTCTTACAATCTGGGCTTTAAGCAGGATGAAAACATTGGAGGGTCTCTCAAAGGGGCGTGGTCACTGTAATTAAGGGCGTGGCTTTAAAACAGCTAAGATAAAAATCTGTGCTTAGCATAGTGTGCCGCTTTTGTCATTGCATCCACATATGTAAACCGTACATCTACAACAATCCAGTAGTATTGGCTTTGTCAATGGTTGTTAGTCCCAAAAAGTGGAGAAGTGTGGCTCAAATGGTTAGAGCGGCAGACCCTGATGCAGAGGTCTGGCCCGGGACCAGGGTTCAATACCCGCCTCGGCGGGTCTTGGGCTCAATTTCCTCGGACCTGATAATTCTCGCCTCAGTGCCTATTCTAATCAATGGTCCCACGCTGCAACTCTGGGCAATAGCTTGCTTAATCTCCACAACGGCCACAACAGCGCTGGGATGCCTGGCTTCGCCTTGGGGGTGCCCAGGATTTGACATTCCACAGGGAAAAACCAGGAAGAGTTTCACAGCGGTATACGGACAGCGCCGGGACACCTCTGTTGGAGGTAGCTGTGCGCTTTACAAATGGCATTTGCATAAGATAAATAAGCAACAACTAAGGCTTCATTGTATAAAATATTAAAAATGCTTCAATTCTGAAATGATGAGACTGTGGAAGAACTACAAACGAGCTCCTGTGAAGGCTGAAGGCTAGTATTGTTGCAGAGTTAAGATTTGTTACATCCTGAGGGTGAGAGCAAAATTGCAGAACCCGATAGGGTTGAACTGCCGGTGCTGAGCACCAGCAGAACCTGGCCCACTTAAAGCCCTGCTTACAATATCTACTCGCTGGATTTTTTTTGTGATGTGAACATGGATTATTGAGGAATGAGGTCTGCAGCAGGAATTGCTGAATGAGTGCAGGTGTCTTTATTAAAAAGCCAACATAGTCCTTATAGCACTGACTTCTCTTTTGTAACTGTATGCTTAAATGGCAAAATAGCTTGGTAATAACATCAAAGAATGTGATATATAATTTGCATTTAATCATATAATACAAACACAGGGGCAGATTTACAAGAAAGTGCCGAATCTGTAGAGATACGTCACTTTCCCTGCGCCTCTCTGAGTAACCTTTGCTCCACCATGGATGTGCCGTATTTCCAATACGGTGCACCATGGCACAAGGATTGACAGATCCGTCAGCAATTCTGACACATCTTCTGGTGCAAAAGTCATGCACTGCTAAAATCGTATTGCATGCACGACGCAACTCCAGCAATGCATGTTGAGGCCTATCCTCATTGTGCTGCGTTACTCCTTACGCCTGCTTGAAGCAGGCGTAAGTTTTTGACGCAGGGGCATCCTAGATGTGGCGCAGTGAAATCTTGCAGATTTCACTGCGTCACTTTTAAGAGGCTTTCCTGTGTGGGAACACCCACCCTGCATACATTATACGTGACACAGGTATAATGTGACGCAGGACTTTACAACGTGACGCATCTCCCTAGATGCGTCAGGTTGTAAATAGGCTGCATTTTTCCGCTGCTGCAGCGTCACAAAAAGTGATGCAACAACGGCACAAAAATGAGGCAAGGGGTTTGTAAATCTGCCACACAATTTTATTTTGCTACCCCAAAATGAGTACTTCCTTTACACATTGTTTTGGTAACCTGTTGCACAATTTCGAGTTCTTTGCTACACAAAGGTTCGGTAACACATAAGAACCAGGGGCCAGATGTATCAAAGGGTTTTGCCCATCCTGTGTCTATGGGGAAACGTGTTGATACATGTGGCCCCAGATGTGCTGTACAACTGGACCTAACACGAGCAGGCAAAGTACTCCAAGTTTACTCTGGGTACCGAAGCTGCTGCGTAAGCCCAAGAGAGAAGAGGCAGGGCGTAGAGCGCCCAGCAGACTCTCAGTGCAATCAGGGGCGGCCTTAGCCATGTGCAAGCTGTGCACCTGCACAGGGCCACCAAATCCCAGGGGCCACCACGCCAATATATATCCTTAATATAATAATCCTCTGAGGATGGATACATATTTGTGTGGTGGCCCCGGCAGGGATTTGGTGGCCTCTGGCTCTGTTCCACTTCCAAACACACTGACCCCCCCTCTTCACTGGCCTCTGTGCTCCGCCCCGCCCGGACCCCCTCTTCCGGGGCCCCCTACTTACGCTCCCTGCCCAGGGCCACCATGAGCCTAGAGCCGCCCCTGGTGCAATCCTAGGCACTCACCCGGTTCCTTCACATAATGTCTCACCAGCCACAGCTGAGCCTGTGACACAGACCCGTGACACGCGGCAAGGTCTGTCACTTGAGCGATAGCTCTGCTCTCCGCGTCCCAGACCAGTAGGTTCTATGCGGGCGGCCCATTATCAAAACCTGTGAGATCTCTGCCACCTGGGACGTCTGTCTGCTCTGCCAGACTGACAGCTCTGCTGTCTAAACTCCAGGCCTATAAGTTCACTGTCACTCCAGGGCTTGTTCTGTCATGCAAGTCCTGACCCTCTACAGCTCGTGAAACCTAAACACATCTGTCTAGAATCGAATGCCTTTAAGATCTGTATAATGTGAGAGGTAGCTCTGCTGTTGAAAGCTAATACCTTTAAGATCGGTGAAATATGAGAGGTAGTTCTGGTGTCAAAAGCTAATGCCTGTAAGATCTGTGTAATGTGGGTGGTAGCTCTGCTGTCTAGAAGCTAATGCCTGTAAGATATGTGTAATGTGTGAGGTAGCTCTGCTGTCAAAAGCTAATGCCTTTAAGATCTGTGTAATATGAGAGGTAGCTCTGCTGTCGAAAGCAAATGTCTTGAAGATCTGTGTAATGTGGGAGGTAGCTCTGCTGTCTAAAGTCCAGGCTATAAGTTCACTGTCACTCCAGGGCTTATTCTGTCATGCAAGTCCTGACCCTCTACAGCTCGTGAAACCTGAAAACATCTGTCTAGAATCGAGTGCCTTTAAGATCTGTATAATGTCAGAGGTAGGTCTGCTGTCGAAAGCTAATGCCTGTAAGATCTGTGTAATGTGAGAGGTAGCTCTGCTGTCTAGAAGCTAATACCTGTAAGATCTGTGTAATGTGTGAGGTAGCTCTGCTGTCAAAAGCGAATGCCTTTAAGATCTGTGTAATGTGAGAGGTAGCCCTGCTGTCAAAAACTAATGCCTTTAAGATCTGTGTAATGTGTGAGGTATCTTTGCTGTCGAAAGCGAATGCCTTTAAGATCTGTGTAATGTGAGAGGTAGCTCTGCTGTCGAAACTAATACCTTTAAGATCTGTCTAATGTGAGAGGTAGCTCTGCTGTCTGGAAGCTAATGCATGTAAGATCTGTGTAATGTTAGCGGTAGGCCTGCTGTCGAAAGCTAATACCTTTAAGATCTGTGTAATGTGAGAGGTAGCTCTGCTGTTGAAAGCTAATGCCTTTAAAATCTGTGTAATGTGAGAGGTAGCTCTGCCGT
Organism: Lissotriton vulgaris; assembly: GCF_964263255.1. NCBI lineage: Eukaryota > Metazoa > Chordata > Amphibia > Caudata > Salamandridae > Lissotriton > Lissotriton vulgaris. The sequence continues at coordinate 2,003,954,721 of NC_141691.1, read as the reverse complement.
CTAGAAGCTAATGCCTTTAAGATCTGTGTAATGTGAGAGGTAGCTCTGCTGTCAAAAGCTAATGCCTGTAAGATCTGTGTAATGTGAGAGGTAGCTCTGCTGTCTAGAAGCTAATGCCTTTAAGATCTGTGTAATGTGAGAGGTAGTTCTGCTGTCGAAAGCTAATGCCTTTAAGATCTGTGTAATGTGCTGTCGAAAGCTAATGCCTTTAAGATCTGTGTAATGTGAGAGGTAGCTCTGCTGGCGAAAGCTAATGCCTTTAAGATCTGTGTAATGTGAGAGGTAGCTCTGCTGTCGAAAGCTAATGCCTTTAAGATCTGTGTAATGTAGCGGTAGCTCTGCTGTCGAAAGCGAATGCCTTTAAGATCTGTGTAATGTGAGCAAAAGCTCTGCTGTTGAAAGATAATGACTTTAAGGTCTTTGCATCTTGAATGGTAAGCCTCAGTTACGTTACACCTGCGGAATAGCTCAGATGCGGGAGCCTGCTGGGTGTGGGCCTCCTGAGGAAGTTTGCTGTTCGAGGCCACATCCGGGAGGTCTACATAGGCTATAGTATTGTAATTTACATAGTGCTTACTACCCCTGAAGAGGCGTGGGAGCGTTTTTCGGTGAGTAGCCGCTACTCCTGAACCCATAAAGTATTAGTGGTGAATTAGTATAGTGAAAATATGAAAGTACTTTGAGCGGTGGATATTAGTCAGTTATTTGGATTTGATAGTTATACTGAGCCAAACTACAGGCTGGAAGATCTGTTTCTTAATTTTCGATCAATTAATTGGAACCCCGCCTCAGGGTGCCTGCTAAACTTCGTAAGAGCCCTCCCACCCCCACCCTTCCCTGCATCACTTGAGATCTGCAGAGGTCAGAATTTCCAGGTCCATGCACGAGTAGTTTATACAGTTTAGTGTTTTTTTGCATTCTGGTCATTAGAATGGGATTAAGATGATTACAACTATCAGAATGGAAATTTGAAAAACCTGGAATGGATAAGCAACACATATGTGGAATCGGGAGTCTCTCTAGAGTTCTGGTTCTATAAGGATCCACCCAGCCTCCACTTTTGGCACAGCGCGTGTGCTGCGTAGTAGCATGGCACGTTCTAGTGCCCTCTCTCGTCACTTTCATCCTCAGCATACATGCACCGGAGGCCCAGGCACCACCTATCCTGCAAACTGTATGGCAGCACTGCAACAGCATGCCCGAGGCTGGGAATGAGGTATCAGATGACTCCACAATGCACAGATGTTGCACCATCAGAGCCATCCTCACCCCATCATGAGATGCGCACGTATTCAGCATTGGTGCCCTGTAGTTGTATGCCACACCCTCATTCAAGACTCCATCACTGGAAAATGCACTGCAGAGCCCATCCCTTTGTGAATTACTAGAACTGATGGAGCGAGGTAAAATGCTACATTTTTGTATACCCCTCGTGAAGTCACTTTCTCATAACAGTAACATGAACTAATCGTGTGGTTTGGATAAAAACTAACCAACATAGAACAGAATGCACACACAAAATACACGTGGGATACTAAATTGCTCGTATTGCAACCATAATCGACTAACTGAGTGATAATGGGATGTCTGAAATTAACGCAAAAGCTATAAGTTAAACAAAAGTGGCATTATTGTGCCTACTGTTTGTCTATTTGTGGCAAAAACATGAAGACAGGTGAGCAAACTACGCATAAATGTGGCTTTATTTGCTAGGTAATAACTAACATGGATATCTTAGTAAGGGGGGAGGTAAACAGAAGGGCTATTATTCAATAATTAACGTTTAATTGTGTTTGTTTCTATAATAGTTCCCGTTGTGGCCTGTGAGGCCTAGTCTAAGATGGACGATTTTCATGACTCCGAGATTAATGTGAAGCACGCATGCGCTTGCTGAGTGGATCTGCAGACGCGTATGAGCTGACTGTGCTGAATGGAACAGGTCAAGGACGATGTGCTCTGAAACCCTGACAGACTGCCAATAAAATGGACATCCGTATTGTAAACCATGGGAAAATAGCTTCAAATTACAATTTAAAGGACACAATGGAACTGGTAACCTTAAAGACAATGGTCAAATTAATTTAGCTGACTTTGCAGAAGTCAAGTAATAAAATGATGAGGTTATGCTCATCCATCCCTTGGACCAACCAATCAGAATCGTAGTAGACCCCAAATGTTACTGAATTTAGATAGTTTAGCTAGTGGAAAAGGGTATAAAAGAATAAGTCCGGAGTTAAGAAAAAAAGCTCTCTTTTCGATTTCTATCTGCATATCCTGACATGCTGACGGAATGCTGAATTTCCTTGGAGCGTAAGAACTTAAAACTTTTCAACTTTAAGCTTTGTTCGAATGAGTACGGTGTCTTTAGAGGAGAGTAAATAGCTTGAGGGAATAGAGAGATAGAATTTGGGAACTATGTTGTCTTTTTCTAATACTTATGTCTTATAAATGTCTAATACTGCATTTGTTTCCTTGAATTAAAATTAAATGAAATATAAATGTGCGAGGTTAAATTCTTTTCTTTCCTCATAACTAATCGCAATAAATGAATTTAAAGTGAATAAAACTGATTATGCTAGGAGAATCTTCTTTAAATAAAAACTAGATAAATGAAGAATTAAGTTGGTCTTGTTCATCCTTAGCCTAATTTTTTACTAGCAGAACTGTCGCAAACAATGGTGGTGTGTTGATATAAATCTTTCTTGTTGATATAAAACCATGGTAAATGGAATAAAACTGCAGATGTATATATTATAAATAGTTAGTTTGACTTAAACACTCCACTATAATACAGCAGCTCTCCTTTGATTCATACTGAACCATGAAGTACGGAGAAAGTGTGCATGAATGATTCACAGTGTTATGGGCCCCACTGATGAATAAATGCATGATTTGAAACTTCAGGGAAAGGTAATGAAGTTCTAGAAATTATTTCCGGAATAGCGATGCATCAGTTAAATACTTGGTAGCAGAGCATAGGTTGCTATAGAATTAGCTAGGATGACGTATACAAAGTTTGATGTACAGAATTATGACTAACATCTGTTGAGTCTGTATTACGTTGTATGTAGTCCGAAAAAGGCTTCCGGAAAGTGTGGGAAGCTGGTCACTCTGTCTGCAGGCAGAGGAAGTGTGGCAAGTGAAGTCGTACATCGCATAGTCTGTTTCAAAGTAGTGATATCGTCGTATATCACAAGTGGTGTCGTCGTACATCATAAGTTTAGGGACTTTACGTGTGAAAGAATAAATGTATAGCGAGGACAGTCTATAAACTCTTAGCCTTCAAGTATAGGGATCATTGTGTATCCTGATTTAAAACTTACTGCTGAGAGAGTAATAGAGATTAACCTGAGCTTGTGAGAAGGGTAAAGGTAGAGGTAAGTGCTACTTTATCGGCGAGTGTAAAATTCTGTGGTTGAGAAGAGGTTGGCGCTGTCTACTGGAAATACAGAAAAATTGTGCGATTGAGAAAACTATCACTTTGGTTTAGCGAAACAGACGAATGGAGTTGTTTTGCGTACGTTACTAACCGATTCAGTTGTAGAAAAGTGTAAATACGGCTTCTCAATATTCCTTGTAAAGGAGGGGTCAGTCGGCACTGCAGAAGCCGGAGCACTATTGAATTCAAAAGTGTCGCGCAGGGATTGATCCACGTGACCAAGACATACTAAAGGCTGATTGGTGCATCACGAAAAGCAGTGAGACTATTGGTTAAGCACCAAAATAACGTATCTTGTTCTAATTGGTACGATAGTGTGAACCGCGCTGTGATAGGTTGGTGTTACAAAGCAGTATACGGAAGAGCGCGCAATCTTTTGAAAGACAGGAAATTATCAGAAAAATTGAGTTTTATTATGGACAAGAAAAGGAGAAACCTTCATGGTTTAAGAAATTGGAAAATGTATTGAAGAAGGACAAGGCGATAGTAACGAGAGAAGGAAATTTACTCCTCCACCAAAAGCGCCTGCTTCCTATATGATGATGAAATATGGCTATCATACATGCATTTGGCTAGAGAATTGGGCTAGATATACCAAGAAAGATGGTGCGTTAGCATTTCCAGAAGTAGGATAATCTAATTTGGCAGTTCTACGAAATTTGAGAGAAAAAATTATGAAACTTGAACCAAGACTTAGACCAACTCAGTTTGAAGCACTAGCTGAGTGGGAAGATGAGATGCATGAATTAGAACGAGAAAGATTTGAGAATCATCGAGGACCAAAAGGTAGATTACGTGGATTGTGGGGAGAAACACAAGATAGTAGAATGCGAAGATGGAGAAATGCTAAAATGTGTGATGGAATGTATCCGGTTAGGTTGGTAGATGAAATGGAAAGGCGAAAATGCATAGAGAAAAAGAATAATGTGGAGATAGGAAGAAAGGATTATGGTGAGAATGAATCAGAGGATACGGTACTGGAGGAGATATTAAATAGGAGACCACCACCATATCAACCAGGTTATATATGGACCACTCCAAATGCTCCACCGATAGAGGATAGATTTGCTGAAACTCAGAAACGATTCTCAAATTTTAAAGACCGTCCGGAAAGAGTAGAAATGAGGTATGATTCAAACACCCCAATGATAGAAACCAGACTTACTGGTACTCCTAAACAGAATGATGAGATTAGGAAGAGTGTAGCCAGAGTAGAGAGACAAACTGAAGAGCAAGCGAGTACTTCTGAATATATACGTTTCTTAAATGAATTGACAGAAAAGATACAGGAACTTACTAAAAATATAGAAGCTGTAACTGTCCCAGTAACAATAGGTCCTGTAATCCCAGTTTTTGAAAATCAGAAAATAAAAGAACCAACTTTAACGATTCCTTTAAATCATAGTTTGCAAAAGGTAAGGGAAAAGATTTATCCAGATTTGTCTGAAATTAGACGAACCAGTAATGTGACCCCACCTGAATTGACTTTTAATCAAAGTCTACCATATACGTTTCCACCCCGGGGCAGAGTCTGATTCTGAAACACCCAAAATAAATGTAGAAAGAATAGATTTAACAAAGACTCCAGTCGGACCGTCAGAACAAGAATTAAGTGATTGGCTTAAAACTCTGAAAGTAAAAGAGCATGAACCAAAAGTATTAGATGTGGTTAGATTAAAAATTGACATGGAAGAATTAATTATTGGAACAATTGGAACAGATAGATTAAAAACTTATCAGGACGATGAGTTGATGTTTAGGTGTGAAAGCATTACATGGAAAGCGAAATCGTACATGATCAATTGGAAGGATAAGCAAATGAATTGGATGTAGATTTTATGAAGCATAAAACATGACAGAGATCTTATAGAGTAGATGTTACCGAAAAAGACATTGAAAACATCAATACTGCAGGTCGACTAACTCAATTAAATGAGTACTGATTGTCTTACTAAGAAGATGGGGAGATGTGAACAAATAGAAAGCCAAATGGGCAAAGAGAAAAGAAGACAGTGATAAATCCACATTAGCATTCCCTGTGAGAGAGAAAGAAACAGTGGTAAATGAATTTCCCATGAGAGAAATATCGGGAGGAGGGTGTGTACATGTTCCTTGGAGTAGGCATAACATATTATCATTCACTAATGATTTTCCCAGATTGAGAGAAAAGCCAGTAGAATGATATCGACAGGTAGACAGATTTGTAAAGGTTGCAAAAGTATTATTGGAGGATCTAGATGGATTGTTTGACATAGTGGTACCAGCAGATCTATGGTCTGAATGCAAAATAACAGTGGATTGGCCGAAAACTGAATATCCACGAGATAGTGAGAGGTGCTCCTGGACCTGAGGTAATGAGGAAGTATGAACAGGTAATAGTGTTCTTGAAAAATAAAATACCTCCAAAAGAGACAGATTGGGTAAAAATTGACAGGACATTGCAGGAATCGAAAGATTCTGTACATGCATTTTATGAAAGACTGTTATTAGTGTTAAAGCAGTATAGTGGTTATGAAGAGCTAAATGAAAAAGATATGAGTCACTTTGTAAATCGTTTTGTGTTTGGATTGAGACCAGAGATAGAAGACATGGGAAAACATAATTTGATAGGATGGCAAACATGCTCTGTGGATGAAGTATTAAGACACGCAAAATATTGCAGTGATGAAATAGAGGCTAAGCAGAGAAAACTCAAAGAAAAGGCAATGTGGGCTCCGGTAAAGGTAGCAAAACATCAAGCAGCACAATTGGAAAGCAAAAATACAGACAGGAGTCAAGGGAACTTGAAAGGAAATTTTAATAAACAAAAATTAGTAGGGAATATAGATGAGCTTAAGAAAAAATATCCTTGTCATAATTGTGTCAGGATAGGGCATTGGAGAAAAGAGTGTAAGGGCCCACCAAGAGTTAATCCCGAAAATATATAATTGAATCTGCAGGTGCAGAATGAGGTAAATCAACAGCAACCGCAACAACAGCAGGTAGTGACTCAGTCAGGTGCCACAACCGCCACTTCCATACAGTGTAAATCTGCAGACATACAGTGCAGAGACAGGATTCAGCGGAGGCGAACAGGTAAACCGACTGCCCAGAGTTAATGTGAGTCAGCAATATTGGTTACAAGAGGATGGCGGGAATGAGTCCCTTTCTCACTGCACCATCAGGATTCAAGCAAGCCGGGCCGAAGACGGCTGAAATGCCAGAAACCGGTCCCCGGTAGCTTGTCTCCTTTCTGGTAAAGAATTGGCTTGGTAGTTTAGTCTGCCCTGTTCCCATGATGCACTGGGCCAGGGACAGACTGATTTGCATATAGCCAGGTTCTGAGCTGGGATGGTGCAGTGAGATAAATAACGGTGATGGATCAAGCCCTGATCTTTGGACTGGGTAAGAGTGGTCTGCTAAATTCAGACACTCTGTTCATCACCACCCCCTTTTCTGAATCGTTTTTGGCCACTATAGGTGTGGCAGGGTATACTCAGACATGAGTCCCTTTCTCACTGCACCATCAGGATTCAAGCAAGCCGGGCCGAAGACGGCTGAAATGCCAGAAACCGGTCCCCGGTAGCTTGTCTCCTTTCTGGCAAAGAATTGGCTTGGTAGTTTAGTCTGCCCTGTTCCCATGATGCACTGGGCCAGGGACAGACTGATTTGCATATAGCCAGGTTCTGAGCTGGGATGGTGCAGTGAGATAAATAACGGTGATGGATCAAGCCCTGATCTTTGGACTGGGTAAGAGTGGTCTGCTAAATTCAGACACTCTGTTCATCACCACCCCCTTTTCTGAATCGTTTTTGGCCACTATAGGTGTGGCAGGGTATACTCAGACATGAGTCCCTTTCTCACTGCACCATCAGGATTCAAGCAAGCCGGGCTGAAGACGGCTGAAATGCCAGAAACCGGTCCCCGGTAGCTTGTCTCCTTTCTGGTAAAGAATTGGCTTGGTAGTTTAGTCTGCCCTGTTCCCATGATGCACTGGGCCAGGGACAGACTGATTTGCATATAGCCAGGTTCTGAGCTGGGATGGTGCAGTGAGATAAATAACGGTGATGGATCAAGCCCTGATCTTTGGACTGGGTAAGAGTGGTCTGCTAAATTCAGACACTCTGTTCATCACCACCCCCTTTTCTGAATCGTTTTTGGCCACTATAGGTGTGGCAGGGTATACTCAGACATGAGTCCCTTTCTCACTGCACCATCAGGATTCAAGCAAGCCGGGCCGAAGACGGCTAAAATGCCAGAAACCGGTCCCCGGTAGCTTGTCTCCTTTCTGGTAAAGAATTGGCTTGGTAGTTTAGTCTGCCCTGTTCCCATGATGCACTGGGCCAGGGACAGACTGATTTGCATATAGCCAGGTTCTGAGCTGGGATGGTGCAGTGAGATAAATAACGGTGATGGATCAAGCCCTGATCTTTGGACTGGGTAAGAGTGGTCTGCTAAATTCAGACACTCTGTTCATCACCACCCCCTTTTCTGAATCGTTTTTGGCCACTATAGGTGTGGCAGGGTATACTCAGACATGAGTCCCTTTCTCACTGCACCATCAGGATTCAAGCAAGCCGGGCAGAAGACGGCTGTAATGCCAGAAACCGGTCCCCGGTAGCTTGTCTCCTTTCTGGTAAAGAATTGGCTTGGTAGTTTAGTCTGCCCTGTTCCCATGATGCACTGGGCCAGGGACAGACTGATTTGCATATAGCCAGGTTCTGAGCTGGGATGGTGCAGTGAGATAAATAACGGTGATGGATCAAGCCCTGATCTTTGGACTGGGTAAGAGTGGTCTGCTAAATTCAGACACTCTGTTCATCACCACCCCCTTTTCTGAATCGTTTTTGGCCACTATAGGTGTGGCAGGGTATACTGAGACATGAGTCCCTTTCTCACTGCACCATCAGGATTCAAGCAAGCCGGGCCGAAGACGGCTGAAATGCCAGAAACCGGTCCCCGGTAGCTTGTCTCCTTTCTGGTAAAGAATTGGCTTGGTAGTTTAGTCTGCCCTTTTCCCATGATGCACTGGGCCAGGGGCAGACTGATTTGCATATAGCCAGGTTCTGAGCTGGGATGGTGCAGTGAGATAAATAACGGTGATGGATCAAGCCCTGATCTTTGGACTGGGTAAGAGTGGTCTGCTAAAGTCAGACACTCTGTTCATCACCACCCCCTTTTCTGAATCGTTTTTGGCCACTATAGGTGTGGCAGGGTACACTCAGACATGAGTCCCTTTCTCACTGCACCATCAGGATTCAAGCAAGCCGGGCCGAAGACGGCTGAAATGCCAGAAACCGGTCCCCGGTAGCTTGTCTCCTTTCTGGTAAAGAATTGGCTTGGTAGTTTAGTCTGCCCTGTTCCCATGATGCACTGGGCCAGGGACAGACTGATTTGCATATAGCCAGGTTCTGAGCTGGGATGGTGCAGTGAGATAAATAACGGTGATGGATCAAGCCCTGATCTTTGGACTGTGTAAGAGTGGTCTGCTAAATTCAGACACTCTGTTCATCACCACCCCCTTTTCTGAATCGTTTTTGGTCACTATAGGTGTGGCAGGGTATACTCAGACATGAGTCCCTTTCTCACTGCACCATCAGGATTCAAGCAAGCCGGGCCGAAGACGGCTGAAATGCCAGAAACCGGTCCCCGGTAGCTTGTCTCCTTTCTGGTAAAGAATTGGCTTGGTAGTTTAGTCTGCCCTGTTCCCATGATGCACTGGGCCAGGGACAGACTGATTTGCATATAGCCAGGTTCTGAGCTGGGATGGTGCAGTGAGATAAATAACGGTGATGGATCAAGCCCTGATCTTTGGACTGGGTAAGAGTGGTCTGCTAAATTCAGACACTCTGTTCATCACCACCCCCTTTTCTGAATCGTTTTTGGCCACTATAGGTGTGGCAGGGTATACTCAGACATGAGTCCCTTTCTCACTGCACCATCAGGATTCAAGCAAGCCGGGCCGAAGACGGCTGAAATGCCAGAAACCGGTCCCCGGTAGCTTGTCTCCTTTCTGGTAAAGAATTGGCTTGGTAGTTTAGTCTGCCCTGTTCCCATGATGCACTGGGCCAGGGACAGACTGATTTGCATATAGCCAGGTTCTGAGCTGGGATGGTGCAGTGAGATAAATAACGGTGATGGATCAAGCCCTGATCTTTGGACTGGGTAAGAGTGGTCTGCTAAATTCAGACACTCTGTTCATCACCACCCCCTTTTCTGAATCAGAGTTAATGTGAGTCAGCAATATTGGTTACAAGAGGATGGCGGGAATGAGTCGTATGACAGTTTCTGACGGAGCCTGAGAGAGAAATAAGAGAGTGTGTGCTTGGAGCCACTCTCGAGGTAGATCAGTCTGGTCCGTTTGTGAATGGAAAAGTGAATGATGTAAAAGTAACTTTCCTAGTGGACACTGGTGCTACCCGTTCTACTATTAGATCAGTGGAAATTCAAAATCTTCCTCTCTTCGATGAGACAATCCAGGTTGTAGGTGTAGCTAATAGACACATTAAAACCTCCTGAACAAAACCAGTTGAGGTAGAAATTGGAAATTTCAAAGACATGCACCGATTTGTGGTGTGCGATAGCAGTCCTGCAAATCTGTTAGGCAGAGACATTCTATGTAAAATGAACTGTGCCATATATTGTTCACCAGATGGCATAGAGCTCCAAACTCCAGATGAAGATAGTTTGTACAAAATGACTATGGCCATGATAGAGTCAGAGAAGAATGAATTGTTTCCTGTGTTTGATTGAGAAAAGATACCTGTGGAATTGAAAGAAGCGGCAAAAGAGCAAGTCTGGGATTTTACAGGAGAAGATATTGGATTAACGAACGATGTAGATCCTGTGAAGGTGACTGTGAAAGAAGGAGTGAGTTACCCAAACATTCCCCAGTATAAAATGAAAGCAGAAATAATTGAAGGAATAACGCCAGTCATAAATAAAATGATTGAAAAAGGTATTTTACGAGAAATAGAAAGCAGTCCTTGTAATTCACCGATAATGGGATTGAAAAAGCCAAACGGAACATTTAGGATTGTACAAGACCTTAGAAAGGTTAATAAGATTGTTGTCCCATGTTGTCCAATAGTACCAAATCCAGCAGTAATGCTACATCAAATTCCACATGATGCAGAATGGTACACTGTACTTGATTTGTGCAACACGTTTTTTACTGTTCCATTGCACCCAGAAAGCCAGCCAATATTTGCGTTCTTGTTTGGAGATATTATTTTGGCATGGTACCGAATTCCTCAGGGGTATACTGAGAGTCCATCCATTTTTAATCAGTTGCTAAAGAAGTCATTATAAAGTTTGAACATGCCTGGAGAATCCGTATTTGCTCAATATATTAATGACCTATTGGTGGCATCAAAGACAAAAGATGATGCATATCAGATACTATTGCATTATTAAATCACTTGGCAGAAGAGGGACATAAATTGTCTCCATCAAAATTACAATTTTGTCAGAAAGAAGTGCAATACTTAGGTCATAAGATTGCTAAAGGACTAGACAAGTTACCGCAGAAAGAATCAAAATGATACAAGGAATGCAGCCTCCGAAAACACAACAACAAGATAGAATGTTCCTAGGAATGGTGGGTTACTGCAGACAGTGGATTCGTGGATTTTCACTAATAGCAAACCCCTTACAGAGATTAACTAAAGCAGACATCAGAGATCCTATTGTACTGAATAAGTCTGAAATGGAAGCATTTGAACAGCTAAAAACAAGCTTATGTGAAGCTCCAGCTTAAGGAATGCCTGACTATGAGAAAGAAGTTTAGCTGTATTGCAGTGAGCTGGAAGGATGTGCATTGTCAGTATTAATACAGAGGCTTGGAAAACTGAGGAAACCAATTGCATATTTCTCAGCTGTTTTAGATCCAGTTGCAAAAGCTTTGCCAGGTTGCTTAAAAGCAGTAGTAGCTACAAGGGTGAGTTTGGAACTAAGTGAAGGTATAGTGATGGGATTTCCTGTGAGGGTATACATACCTCATTCTGTAGAGATTCTCCTCACTAGAACAAAAACACAGTACCTTGCGAATAACAGAATAACAAAATACGAGAAGATGATTCTGGGAGCAGACAATGTGACAATTTCATGTTGTGTAAACATAAACCCGTCCACATTGTTGCCTGATGCTATGGAAGTTGAAGTAAGAAATGAGGTTGATCACAAATGTTTGGAGGTTCTTTGGTATTGTACCAAACCACGACCAGATATCAGAGATGAGCCATTGCCTGAGTCAGACTATTTAATGTTTGTGGATGGTTCGTGTCTGAGAACAGAGGAGGGTGCTTTAAGTGGTTCATACGCCATATGTACAGTGGCAGATGTCCTGGAAGCATTGTGTCTGAAAGGAATTCGTTCTGCCCAAATTGCAGAGTTGATTGTGTTGAATCGAGCATGTGAATTGGGAAAGGAAATACGAGTTACCATAGTGACTGACAGTCAGTATGGATTCTGGGTTGTCCATGATTACAGGCAACTGTGGTCTTAAAGAGGTTATTAACTTCTGCAGGATCCCCCATCAGAAATGCTGAATTTGTAAAAATGTTGATTGATGCTATTCAGTTGCCTGATAAGATTGCAGTGGTGAAGTGTGCTGCCCATAAGAAGGGTGATGACTACATTACCAGAGGCAACAGGTGTGTGGATTCCATTGCAAAATACTGAGCCAAAAATCTTGCATCCATAAATCGGGACAGGAAAGAAGAACATTTTTCAAGTCCTTTAATGTTAACCACAGTAGTTGAAACTTGGCAGGAAGTAAGACAGATGCAGGAAGAAGCTAGTGAAGAGGAGAAAACATTTGGTTAAAATCATGATGTAGACAAAGAGAAGAAGATGAAATCTGGTTTACAAAGATGAAAGACCAGTAATGCCTGATAGCATTATCTCAAACATGGCCCGAATGTACCATGGTCAAGCCCATGTCGGGAGAGATGCGATGATCAGGTTGTTCAGTCAGACATGGTATAATCCAAAGTTTAGGATGATAGCTGAGAGCCTGTGCCAGAGATGCCTAGTATGTCAGCAGTTTAATCCCAATAAAAAACAGTTGTGAGCATGGGAACCATAGGACGGGAGGGAGGTCCATTAACATGAATGCAATTGGATTTCATTTAGTTGCCTCCTTGTAATAGACTCAGATATGTGTTGGTAATCCTTTGTCTGTTCTCTCTGTGGGTAGAAGCTTTCCGCACCCGGAGGAATGATGGTCTAACTGTTGCCAAATTGCTCTTGCGTGAGATTATACCACAATATGGTTTTCCAATAACAATTGAAACAGATCGTGGGGGCCATTTCCAGAATGAACTGTTACAGAGGATTTGTGAAGCGCTGGACATTCGTCAGAAACTGCATTGTGCTTACAGACCAGAGGCATCAGGGGTAGGTGAACAAGTGAATGGAACAATAAAAAACAGAATTGCAAAAATGTGTTTGGCAACAGGACTAAAATAGCCAGATGCATTACCACTTGTACTGATGACCTTAAGGAGTATACCTGACAGAAAAACTGGACTAAGTCCACTTGAGATTTTGATGGGCAGAGTGAGGAGACAAGCATTTGTACCAGTTGATAAACTGTTAACTATAAATGATGACATCATACTGGATTACTGCAAAAATCTGTCTGACGCGGTAACTTCTGTGTTCCATCAGGTGGGAACTGAGTCAAACACGAAAGAGAAAAATCCAGCTTATGATCTAATTCCTGGAGATTGGGTTTGGATAAATGTACACCGAAGGAGAAACTGTTTGCTGCCTCGATGGCAAAGACCATGACAGGTTATTTTGGTCAGCACAACTGCTGTTAAATGTGATGGAGTAAAGAGGTGGGCGCAACCCAGCCACACCATTCGTGTACCTGAGCCTGAAAATCCACACTAGGAAGGTGAAAGCACAACTGATTCTGATTCTGAAGGAGAACCAGAAAGAATGGAAAGGGGCGACCATTCGGTCCCCCCGAACGTATGGTGGAGTACCACGATCCCCCCGGGAAGCCATCTTGGGCGGGAGGCGAGTCTCGGCTGGTATGCCCGAAGCGGCGTAGCCGGGGCGCGCCTTTTTCCCGCCCTGGAGTGGGTTGTCCTAGACACTGACGCGGGGCCAGGACATCTGCGACGGCAGATGGGGTAAGTTGTGTGGGGTTCGGGAGGGGGTTTACGCTACCTTTTAGACACCTCACACGAGTCCTCGGATGACCGTTAAATGGCGTCGAGTTCATTGGGGCCCCCGTCAAGTTCAAGGGAAATTGGTAGATGCACTTGAGGTACGCCTCTGTGCGGTCGCTCCCCTCACAAGTGAAGGGGGTATTTCTGGTTTAGGGATCTGACACCGGTTACGACCTTGCCGTTGGCCCTTAACGTTAGGATGTACAATTTCAAGTCAAATGTTTTGTAGGATGTTAGTTCGGCTAGGAGAACCTTTGTATTAGAGATCTGTTAAGGTTAGCCAAACATCGTAATGTGGAAATGAAATTGTACATAATATGAAACTGTTATTTTAATGTTTTGATTTTGTTTCATATTTTAATAAATACGGCCGGGAGGGTCACTCCCTCCCGCCTTCCAAAAGTTCAGAACCGTTTCCGGAGGCATGGCGGGGGCGGGTTTACGCCCGCCCGAAGACGGATAAAAGGAGCAACAAGCCAAGAAAGCATCCTCTTGTTCCTGTGCTCTGAAGCTGCACCTCCCCGCTGCACGTGAGCTCGAGACGGAACGAAGAGCCAATTTTGAGCGTTGTAATCTTTCCTTTTGTTTTACAGATATCTTCGTTTGAGAATGCCAGGCAAGAAGGTCGGAAAGCGGGTCGGTACCGATCAGATGCTCCGCATGCTCATAAAGGAGGTAGCCGATTTGAAGAAGCAGATGGCGGCTAAGAACGGGGAGGGAGGACCGAAGCGAGTCATCGGACCAGCTTTGCCAGGGGTAGTCCCTGGTGGGAGAGGCAAGAGGTCCAAAAGGGGGGCACTTGGGGGGGAAACCCCGGTTCCCGATACCCCACTTGAAGAGCCAACCCCGGTTCCGAAGGAAGGGCATCCGATTCCTGTGACCGGGGAAGATATGCCTCCCGAGTTAGCGGCGCAATTAGCAGCGTGGTTGGGAAAAGATAGTGAGGGCACCATGGCTGACGACGCCCGGGCAGTAATGAGACAACTGCGGGAATCTAGAGAGGCTGCGAAGGCACCATCTTCTGTTACCCCGCCAGTTCCGGCGGCGGAAAATACAACAGGCCCAAGTTCGGCGGCAAATGCAGCATCTGGTTCAGGTAAGCGGCCATTGCCGATTGCGGGGGAGGGGTCTGTACCTTCACGAAGGAAGAAGGTGGCTCAGCATGTTCCACTGGAAATTAAGGAAAAGATTTGGGCGAATAAGTATGTGAACATTTTTTCTTTGCTTACCGACCAGTACGAGATGGAGCATGTTAAGAGTCAAAAGGAGCTCATGCATCCGGGTGTTTGGCGCGCAAAAATGGCCGCCTTTAAGGTTGATGAGAACATAGGTACTTGGGGCAGAGCGTGGGGCATTTTTACCTCCATCATGGGCGAGCGCAGGCCCGAGTTGCTGACCGAGTTGCCTATTTATCAGTCACGTATCATGGAATATGCCGTATCATACGGGGGCAATCAGTGGTTCTGTTATGACAATATTTTTAGAAAAGCTAAGGAGCACGACCCAGTTCTGACTTGGGATTGTTACGACTCCGTTTCATGGCAAAAAATGGAGAGTTCAGGAATGTTAAAAGTGCCATTGTCAGGGAGTAACGGGGGTGAATCTTCCCGCCAATCCTCTGGGACACCCTTTCGGACGGGTGCAGGTAACGAGTACCACTCGAAGCCGAGTGGCAACGCAGGTAAAAGGGGGATTTGTTGGAATTTTAACAGGGGGAATTGTACGATGCCCCAGGGGTCATGTAAGTTCAAACACAAATGTGGGGGGTGTGGGCAGCCATCCCATCCTGAGTCCATGTGCAGAGCCAAAACGGTAATAACGGTGGTAGGGGAAGCGCCAAACAGGTCTGAAATAGTCCGAGGGGCGCCTTTACCTACTCCGATTGATACCATGGCAATGATTCCTTGGCTCAACGAATACCCGGATCATGCTTCCGCTGGGGTGTTGCGAAACGGGTTTTCATATGGTTTTCGCATCCCAGTGGGGGATTTTCAGGGTGTAGCAAACTGTAAGAATCAACTGTCGGTCTTGCAGCATACGGCGGTGGTACAGGTAAAGATTGGGAAGGAGGTGACTCGAGGTCGTGTCGCCGGTCCATTTGATTTGCCACCGGTTGCTAACTGTGTTTGTTCCCCTTTAGGGGTGGTCCCCAAGAAGGACCCGGGTGAGTTTCGGCTGATACATAACTTGTCAGCCCCACGTGGTCTTTCCGTGAATGAAGCGATAGACTCGGAAGTGTGTTCGGTGCGGTACGCATCTTTCGATGAGGCCGTTGCCATGTTGAATCGCCTGGGGCCCGGGGCGCTGATGGCAAAATCAGACATCGAGTCAGCGTTCCGGTTGCTCCCGGTGCACCCAGACGATCAGCGTCTCCTTGGTTTTATGTTTCAGGGTCGCTATTACATGGATAGATGTATGCCAATGGGGTGCTCGATATCCTGTGCCTATTTCGAAAAGTTCAGTTGTTTTCTGCAATGGGTATTTACAAGGAAGACAGGTTTTCACCATGTTATGCATTATCTCGATGACTTTCTGTTTTTGGGGGCAGCCGGGGATCCTGAGTGTGGACAGGCTTTACATGAGTTTTGTGTCTTAATGAATCAATTCGGTGTGCCATTGGCGCCAGGTAAGACTGTGGGTCCCTCGACTTTGCTCGAGTTTCTGGGGATCGAGCTCGACTCAGAAGAAGGTTGTTTTAGATTACCCAAGGAAAAAGTGTTAAAATTCAGGTTATCCCTTGCAACATGTATTCGTGCAACGAAAGTAAACCTGCATCAATTGCAACAGGTGGTGGGTCAGTTGAATTTTGCCCTGAGAGTGATGCCAATGGCGCACCCCTTTTCCCGCTCGATTGCACAAGCCATGGTCGGCCTGAAGGAAGGTCATCATCGCACGAGGCTCTCGGCAGAGGTTCGCCAGGACATGCGCATTTGGTTGGCATTTTTGGCGGATTTCAATGGTCGAATTGTCTGGAACAAACCGGCGGTGTCCTCCGAGGAGCTGGGGCTTTGGACAGATTCGGCGGGGAGAATAGGTTTTGGTGCCATATTTGGTACACAATGGTCGGCTCAAAAATGGCCGTCATGGTGGCACGAGTGCGGGCTGACGAGTAACATTGCTTTTCTCGAACTTTTCCCTATTTTGGTGGCCCTGAAAACTTGGCCTGAGGGGTTCCGGGATCACTCTGTGGTGTTCTGGTCTGATAACATGACCGTGGTTGAGTGTATCAATAGTCAGGCAGCACGATGCAAATGGATTCTGAGATTGCTCAAAGAAATTGTGTTATTGTGTATGCAATTAAATGTGCTATTTAGGGCAAGACATGTGCCGGGGGTACTGAACCAAGCGGCTGATGCGCTTTCTCGTTTCTGTATGCAGGCCTTCTGGGGTTTTCTGCCCGCAGCGGACCCGGTGGCGGCACCCTTTCCCGAAGCTCTCTGGTCTCTCGGTGCCCCGAACTACAAAACCTCGTGGGAGAGAGTTTAGCACCCAGGACGAGGAAGGCATATGAAGGGGCGTTCCGTTCCTATTGGTCCTTTTTGGGTGCTGCTAGGGGGGAGCTTTGGGGCCAGGAAGAGTTTGTAGTAAAATTTTTGCTGTCTTTACATCAGGCAGGCAAATCAGTAGCTACGGCCCAGAGGCATCGGGCCGCCATTTCCTTTATGGCAAGGGCTCATGGGATCCAGGACCCGACAGCGTCTTTCGTTGTGCAGAAAGCGCTACGTGGGTGGCAACGTCTTGAGGGTCGCAGAGTAGATGAGAGGCACCCGATAGGTCTGGATAGGTTGACCCTGTTATTGTCCGTACTCCCGGCAACGTGTTCATCCCAGTACGAAGCAGTGTTATTCCGAGCTGCATTTGCGCTGGCATTCCATGGGGCTATGCGGGTAAGCGAATTAGTGGCGAAGAACAAGCAGGATACGATGGGGGGACTGTGCCGGGAGCACATTCAGGTCAGGGAGGAGACGATGACGGTCTCGTTTGTTAGGTCCAAAACCGATCAGGGTGCAATTGGGGACTGCATAATCATTCAGAGGATCCCCGGGTCTTCCATGTGCCCTGTGGTGTGCGTAGAGGAATATTTAGCGCAGAGGGTGGCATCATGGGGGGGGACCTTGTTGAGACACGCTGACGCCACCCCACTGACGAGGTTTCAGTTCCAGCGGGTGCTTGCGATGTCGATTTCGGCCGCGGGCTTGAACCCCGGCGTGTTCGGGACCCATTCCTTTCGGATAGGGGCTGCTACTGAGGCTACAGCCAGGGGTCTGAGTGTAGAAAGAGTAAAACGTTTGGGGCGTTGGTCCTCGAACTGTTATAAAAGGTATGTGCGGTTGCACATGTTGTGAAGCTGTAATAATGTACTCACGCTTCTTGTTTTTGTTTGGTTTTCAGTTGCGCAAGCTTACGAGGCGGGGCGGACTGTGCAGTCGACCCGACACCTGGGGAACAGCGGTCAGACATCACCGGCTGCGAGAAAGGAGGTGGGCCACTCATACGTGAGGCGTGCCGCGGACGTATTTAAAGCAGGTGACATGATTCACGTGGCTGGGGAATACGGGTACAGGGTGTCCTTCTACGGAAGGGGCGGGCTCTGTATTGACCAGTTTCAATCCTTTTTTGAGGGTTTGTTAGGGCGGACAAGGTCACCGCCGTCTATAATCATAGTCCATCTTGGGGGCAACGATTTGGTGGCCACTGGTAGACGACTTCTTCTTGAGGCAATGCTTTCCACAGTAAGTTGGTTGGCAAGAAGAGTTCCAGGGTGCACAATTGCATGGTCCCATATGATCCCACGGAAAGTGTGGCGGGGGGCTATTTCGGTTTCTGCTCTAAATCACTCAGTAAAGAAAATAAATAACAAGTTGAGTAGATTGTTTCGTTCAAATACACTGCATTCTGTTTCGCATGGTTGTATCAAAGGGGACAGTATGTATTTGGGGGATGGGGTTCATTTGTCCCGGGTGGGGAATGAGTTACTCATAGGAGACCTCATAGCTTGGCTAAAGAGTTTAAAACATGACCTTTAGGCAGGAGTTGTTGTGGGGGGTCCGGATAGCCGGTCAACTATCCGGCCTGTGGCGGTAAGGTCATGATCGGTGAGCAGTAATTGGAAGATCCCTATGGGGGGGCGTCACCCATTACGGATGGGAGCGCTCGGGGGAGGTGGCCATTGGCCCCTCAACGGGGAGGCGGTCCCTTCTAAGGATAGGCCGCCGGAAGGAAAGGAAAGGTGGTCAAGGCCCCTTCCTGGATAGGAGGGGCTACGGGCCCTCCTGGGGAATTTCCCGGGGCCAGGACATCTGCGACGGCAGATGGGGTAAGTTGTGTGGGGTTCGGGAGGGGGTTTACGCTACCTTTTAGACACCTCACACGAGTCCTCGGACGACCGTTAAATGGCGTCGAGTTCATTGGGGCCCCCGTCAAGTTCAAGGGAAATTGGTAGATGCACTTGAGGTACGCCTCTGTGCGGTCGCTCCCCTCACAAGTGAAGGGGGTATTTCTGGTTTAGGGATCTGACACCGGTTACGACCTTGCCATTGGCCCTTAACGTTAGGATGTACAATTTCAAGTCAAATGTTTTGTAGGATGTTAGTTCGGCTAGGAGAACCTTTGTATTAGAGATCTGTTAAGGTTAGCCAAACATCGTAATGTGGAAATGAAATTGTACATAATATGAAACTGTTATTTTAATGTTTTGATTTTGTTTCATATTTTAATAAATACGGCCGGGAGGGTCACTCCCTCCCGCCTTCCAAAAGTTCAGAACCGTTTCCGGTTTCCCACCCTTGGGGACTGTGTTGAGAGGGGGTGGCGGGTATCTCAGCCATATGGAAAGGGGCGACCATTCGGTCCCCCCGAACGTATGGTGGAGTACCACGATCCCCCCGGGAAGCCATCTTGGGCGGGAGGCGAGTCTCGGCTGGTATGCCCGAAGCGGCGTAGCCGGGGGGCGCCTTTTTCCCGCCCTGGAGTGGGTTGTCCTAGACACTGACGCGGCCGGCCACGCCCTCGGAGGCATGGCGGGGGCGGGTTTACGCCCGCCCGAAGACGGATAAAAGGAGCAACAAGCCAAGAAAGCATCCTCTTGTTCCTGTGCTCTGAAGCTGCACCTCCCCGCTGCACGTGAGCTCGAGACGGAACGAAGAGCCAATTTTGACCCACCCACCAGCCCCTGAGGACAGCTAGTTGTTTTGAATAAAGTTTTGATGTGGTAACTCTATTTCTTGCAGGTTGTGATGATTGTCGTGATATTTTGAGTATGCAATAAAGAATGGTCATTTTCAGTGTGTTTTTCTTTTGCAAATAAAGTAATTCTGCACTAGTGTTGATCAGTAATCATGCTTGTAATAGTTATGGTTGTTTTGTAATTCAGTAATTTAGGTAAATTGTCGTATTTATTTTGGTCGGGCGGTAAGGTCATGATCGGTGAGCAGTAATTGGAAGATCCCTATGGGGGGGCGTCACCCATTACGGATGGGAGCGCTCGGGGGAGGTGGCCATTGGCCCCTCAACGGGGAGGCGGTCCCTTCTAAGGATAGGCCGCCGGAAGGAAAGGAAAGGTGGTCAAGGCCCCTTCCTGGATAGGAGGGGCTACGGGCCCTCCTGGGGAATTTCCCGGGACCAGGACATCTGCGACGGCAGATGGGGTAAGTTGTGTGGGGTTCGGGAGGGGGTTTACGCTACCTTTTAGACACCTCACACGAGTCCTCGGACGACCGTTAAATGGCGTCGAGTTCATTGGGGCCCCCGTCAAGTTCAAGGGAAATTGGTAGATGCACTTGAGGTACGCCTCTGTGCGGTCGCTCTCCTCACAAGTGAAGGGGGTATTTCTGGTTTAGGGATCTGACACCGGTTACGACCTTGCCGTTGGCCCTTAACGTTAGGATGTACAATTTCAAGTCAAATGTTTTGTAGGATGTTAGTTCGGCTAGGAGAACCTTTGTATTAGAGATCTGTTAAGTTTAGCCAAACATCGTAATGTGGAAATGAAATTGTACATAATATGAAACTGTTATTTTAATGTTTTGATTTTGTTTCATATTTTAATAAATACGGCCGGGAGGGTCACTCCCTCCCGCCTTCCAAAAGTTCAGAACCGTTTCCGGTTTCCCATCCTTGGGGATTGTGTTGAGAGGGGGTGGCGGGTATCTCAGCCATAATACAGATACTGAAGCTCGACAAGAACGTCGACATCTGGAGGTATCAGGTGCTAGCTCTGCATCTGAAGTAGGTGAAATTGCTACAATACCAAATTTTGAAGATCGACCTGAAAATCGAGATTTGGTAAGAACTGATACCAGTAAAGACATTGAGCAAAGTGAAGACAGAACTGGTAATCAAGAGAATACTGAAGAACAGTCAGAAAGCTCTGAAAGCAGGAACAAAAATCCTGACACTGGAAAAGAGGAAATAACTCATGACAAGGATGAGATTCGAAGTACCAGTTATGGAGATGTTCCTAACAAAGTTAAAGTACTGAGTAAAGAGAAACCAGATCCTGAAGAAGAAACAGACATTATAAAGTTCATTATAAATAATACCGTTTAAAATACTGAAAGTGAAACCGATGACAGTGGAGATGAAACCCAACTAAGAAGAGGGGGCGTGGCTTGGGCGCCGATGGCGATGGTCGCCTGAGAGCTCGGCTCCGGGACTGTGCCCGTGATTATCCTGTAAATCGGAGGCTGCGGGGCACCCCTGACCCCGCATTCTGCTGAACGGACCGACGGAGACCTGCCAGGGCCCTTGGCGCGGCCTGAACGAGTGATGATCCGGCGTAAAACCGAAGTTTGCGGAGTTGCGGAGTGCGACCCAACATGGCGCCCGGACTTCATTGTCCCCCTGGCCGGATCCATTGAATTGGAGGAGCGTCGCCGGCGGAGTCTCGCCCCCGGCTTTGCCATCCCCCAGTGATCTGTGTTCTGGATATCGGTCAGATCGGACTTTCTACAACGAGAATGCACTCGGTTGGGTGACTGGGCGGATGCCCACGCTATAGTGGATCCCGCGAGCGGACGTCTGGTGATCCAGGCGGTGGCCCCACTCACGACACCGCACCTAGCTAAATTTTCCTGGCCAGCCCACTTCCATGGGAGGCGCGACACTCTGGCGCCACAAATCGTCCGGTGGAGTTGGTGACCCTCACCCCGGGACTTTAGCGGCTGTGCGGGCCTGCCCGACCTGGCGGCGGTTGTCTCCGCCCCCTCATCGGTGCCCTCGGACGCCGTGGTGGTGGCACGAGCCGAGGCCGAGAAGATCCCACAGGCCCTGGAGAAGGAGATCGCCAGTACCCGATTTGAGGTCCAGTAACCGGGAGAGTCGTAGCCGGAGCCTACACTCGGAGACGCCTGCTCCTGGACCAGCACAGAGTGCCCCCGGCGACATGGGGAAACCAAGAGGAGCCAAGGGGACTACCCCAGCCGCCTCAGACTCGGAGACACAGGACAAAGAGGAACGTGGGGACCCAGAGAGTTCTGGTGGTGCATCGATGCAACAGCAATTCGACCGCGTCCTAGAGGCGATAGCGACCACGCGATCGGCCCTCCAGCAGGACATTGCCCAGGTAGCGACGAGCCTAGGTCTCCTTAGAGCGGACCACGGCAAACTTTCGGACCGGGTCAAGGAAGTGGAGAGCTCGGTGAAGACCTTGGAGCCGGCGCAGCGAACCTTGGCTGCGACTATGAAGGATGCCTTATCCCGGATTGCGACCCTGGAGCAGAGAGCGGAGGATGCGGAAGGCCGCAACAGGAGGAACAACATCCGTGTGGTGGGCCTTCCGGAAAAGATCGAGGATGGCGACATGGTGGCATACTTGGAGGCCTGGCTCCGTGACACGGTGGCCCCGGAGGGGCTATCCTCCTTCTACACCTTGGAGCGTGCCCATAGAGTCCCGGCGCGGCCACCGCAGCAGGGACGTGCCCCGAGACCAGTGGTGGCGCGGTTATTGCACTTTCGGGACAGAGACTTAATCCTCAATGCCGCCAGACATAATGGTCCATTCAAAGTGGCGAACAGTCAGGTGAACATCTTCCCGGATTACACCTACGAAACTCAACGCAGGCGGTTCTCCTTCCTGGCGGTCAAGCGCGAGCTCAGGAGCGAGGGCATCCAGTACTCGCTCCTCTATCCTGCAAGGCTCCGCATCATTGTCGATGACAAGACTCAATTCTTCGACACCCCGGAGGATGTCTGTGCCTGGCTCGAGCTTTATAGAGCGGGGAAAGATGGCTTCGGCTCCTCATCCCAGCAGGCGGAGGAGCCGGAACAGAGACGGCGATCCAGGAGGATTAGGAGTCGCCGCGGCCGCTCGGGGGGGCCCTCAACTGCAGAGACGTCGACGGAGCGGAGGGGAGTGCTGGAGGTGTTAACTGCGTTGTCTGGCTCACGGGACGATGCCATTGAAGAGGAAGCAGACCCGGGTGACGAGGGGGCACCATCGGATTCCGAGGACTCAGTGACTGATAGCGCCCATACACCGGTGATCACACCGAAATCGGTGGAAGACCTTCTGGATGGACAGGGGTAACAGGGTGAGCTACCTCATTTTGGGAGGGGGCCCGGCAGGGGGGTGGCGGATGCCGTCAATTGATGCTGACAACGGGGGTAGGGAGGGTGGGGTGCCCTGTTTTTGCCCCGAGGGTCTTCGGCACTGTTTTGGGCTTGTTTTAGTCCTGGTGGCCTGAGCGTCGAGGGCCCACTGCCTCCGCCCGGCCCGCACCTGGCCCTTAAGGCCTTCCTACGGTGGCGACCGCAGGATTAGTAGGGGTTATTGGGTTGATGGAGGGTATGGTTTGGATGGGATCTAGATGGTGCTGTTTGGGTCCTGTTCTGGGGAGGATGGGTGGGGGTCTGGTTCGTTCTTGGGTTGTTCGGTTTTGGTTGGGGAAAATGGCCGCCATCAGTGCTGGGATGAATGATGTCCTTTCTTTGTTGGGACCCAGATGGGGAGACTTTGCGAGAACAATATGGGACAATGGCTGATGTTGCTAACTTGAAATGTGTTACTTGGAACGTGCGGGGGCTTCATACTATGTCCAGGCACCACAAAGTCCACGCTTATTTAGTGCGTAGGGGAGTGCAAATGGCGCTGCTGCAGGAAACTCATCTGAACAAGGCGGAAGGGGCGGCGCTACAGCGTAGATGGAGGGGGCAGGTCTTTTGCACATCGTACTCCGCGTATGCCAGAGGGGCGCTGATATGGGTTAGAGCTGGGGTCCCCTTCCAGGTCACGAAAACAGTGATAGATCCAGAGGGGCGCTACGTGGCTATTTCGGGCACTTTGGGAGGGAGGGACTTGAACGTTTGCTGTGTGTACGCTCCTAATATAGACCAGACTGCCTTCCTTTCCAGGTTATCGGGCTCGTTGGCCCACTTCTTCTCCGGGCCTCTTCTGCTCGGGGGAGATTTCAACTCAGTAGTGGACGTAGACACTGACCGCTCGCATCCACCCCTTCCCGATTCTCCGGTTCGTCGCATGGCTAAGGGTCGTAAGGACTGGCAGACCCACTGGGGTCTGACGGATATCTGGAGGGCGCACCACCCCACATCTAGGGACTATTCATACTTCTCGAGCCTCCATGAGTTGCATGTTAGACTGGACGGATTTCTTGGCTCGCCCGAACTGGTTTCGGCAGCGGTCCGATCTGAATACTTGTCCAGAACCATTTCAGACCATAACCCCCTCCTGCTGGACCTTCGCTGGTTCCCCAGGGCGCCGGCGGTGCCCACCTGGAAGTTACGGCCCGAGATTCTTGAGGACAGTGTTTTCAGGGCGGACCTAGGTGATAAGGTATCAGAGTACTTTGCGTCCAACGGCGGCACCGCGAGTACAAGAGCGTTAGAGTGGGACGCTTTTAAGGTAGTGGTGAGGGGTTACTGTATTTCAAAAAAGGTAGGCATGAGGCGAGTTATCCTAGCTGACCTAGATGCAGCGGACCGGAAACTCCGCGAGCTGGAAATTCGCCGCCCCGGGCGCCCTGAATTACAGGTACGCACGGCGGAGGCGAGGGAGAAAGTGGCGGCGGAGGTCGAACGGCTTCGCTGTTTTGACTACAAGGCCTATACGGTCCGGTCCATCACGGAGGGGGATAGATCGAGCGCATTGCTGGCATGGTTGGCCAACCCTACGCGTCAGTCCTCATTAACGACGAGTATGCGTAAGGCAGACGGAACCGAGGTGTACACTCAGCCGGAGATTCTCAGCTGCTACCGGCATTATTACGAACGTTTGTACCGCAGTCGCTCAGCCCGAGACCCTGACCGGCTCGATAATTATTTACGGCCACTGGTACTCCGAACAGTGGAGCAAGAAGTGGCGAAAGCCCTGGGGTCCGACATAGAATTGGGAGAGATCCGCAGTGCCATTAAACGGATGGCGAGGAATAAGACCCCGGGCCTGGACGGCCTGCCCGTGGAGTTTTATGCAGCTTATGCTGACCTCCTGGCCCCCAGGTTATTGGTAGTCTACAGAGAGGCGAAGAGGCTGGGGCGGCTCCCGAGCTCGATGTGTGAGGCGTTGGTGGTTCCTCTCCTCAAGCCAGGAAGGGACTCGTCCGACCCGGGGTCTTACCGTCCCTTATCGATGCTGACGGTTGACTATAAAATACTAAGCAGTATCTTGGCCTCGAGGCTGCTGGGACACATGAGCTCCCTGGTGCATGAGGACCAAGCAGGTTTTATCCCTAGGCGAAACACGACTATGAACATTCGCAGGTTATTCCGCTTGCTAGGGGAACCGTTTGTGGATGCCCCGTCCCCGGTGGTCTTATCGGTGGACCTAGAGAAGGCTTTTGATAGCCTGGAGTGGGACTACCTTTGCACTGTGCTACGGAGATTCGGCCTCGGCGAGGGCTTCGTCAGATGGACCACGGTTCTCTATGCCTCTGCATCGGCCAGGGTCCGGGCGGGACCACTGATTTCCTCACAATATCCGGTGGAACGAGGCACGAGGCAGGGGTGTTCGTTGTCCCCACTTCTCTTTGCGCTGGCGGTGGAGCCACTCGCGCTGCATCTTCGATCGGGAGCCCACTATAGGGGCCTGTGGACGCCTTCGGGCCCGCACTACGTTTCGCTATATGCAGACGACCTATTGCTCTTCCTAGAGGACCCGCTCGACGCTTTACATGGAGCGGCGACGGCGCTCACGGAGTTTGGGGAGGTCTCGGGCCTCCGGGTGAATTGGTCCAAGACCTGTCTTTTCCCGGTTCGCAGGGGCGCTCCCGCCCCTACTCTAAGTAGGGAGATCAGATGGGAACCCGACTGCTTTAAGTACCTGGGGGTATACGTCTATCACGGCCCATCCGACCTCCTGGATGGGAACATTGCCCGCAGCACTCGAGCACTTCGAGGCTGTATGGACTTCTGGGCCACGCTGCCGCTCTCGGTGGCGGGGCGGATCGCTCTGCTTAAAATGGTGGCGCTTCCCCGGCTGTTATATTATTTCCGGACACTACCGATCTGGGTCCCACCGGCCACGTTTCGACTACTAAGATCTATGATAGTCGGATTCCTCTGGGGCTCGGGCCGCCGTCGGATGGCCCTCAAGACCCTGATGAGGCCGAAAGATGAAGGTGGGCTTGCGGTGCCGGACTTTGAAAAGTATTATCTGGCGGCGCAGCTCCAGACCTTCACCCAGGAGATCGCCCGGGAATTCCGGGGCCCGGAAAACAGAAGGGGGACGGGCATGGCCAGGCATGTTCTCTCCTTCATAGCGCTGCGACAACGTTTGGCCCTACGGGACTTGTCGCTGGAGGAGCGGACCGTTCGCCTGTGTTGGAACCGAGCTCACGCCCGAGGCCATCTGAGAACACCGTATGCGCCCGAAATACCTTTGGGGATGCTGACGGCCCTCCCCCATGGGGGCGATTGGTCACGATTGGCGGCCTGGGAGGACGCCGGCTTACAGCTAGTTGGGGATCTGTATGAGGCCGGGGCGCTCTTGCCCTTTCAGGAGCTTATTGATCGCTTC
Organism: Lissotriton vulgaris; assembly: GCF_964263255.1. Taxonomy (NCBI): domain Eukaryota; kingdom Metazoa; phylum Chordata; class Amphibia; order Caudata; family Salamandridae; genus Lissotriton; species Lissotriton vulgaris. The sequence goes on along the minus strand of NC_141691.1, from coordinate 2,003,928,152 downwards.
GAGATCCCCCGTGGCGACTTTCTGCTGCACTCGGCCGAGCGATCCAGGTGCACTGGAAAAGCGGGCAGGAGGAAACCACTTTATCTCCGGTGTGCCAATACGTGATGATGTCTGCGGGCACGGTGAAGGCGGTCACTTGCCTTTACGGTAGACTGATCAACGAAGGATTGGCTCCTCTCACTACTTTGAGAAACCGCTGGGAGGAGGACATTGGCAGGGAGATCCCGGAGACGACCTGGTCCCAGTTGGTGCGGCGAGCCTGGAAGGGCACACGCCACGCCCGTTTTCAGCTGGTCCACTATTACGTGCTCCATAGAGCATATCTGACCCCGGTGAAAATTAGGCGATATTTTGCCACGAATTCGGCGGATTGCCCTAGGTGCCCAGCTCAGGAGGCGGACCTCCTCCACATGCTATGGGCCTGTCCGGGATTGTCATCCTACTGGGTGGAAGTGGGGAAGACCCTGGAGGAGGTGACGGGGAGGTCCTTATCATTTGATGCGGCGGTGGGACTCCTGCACTGGTTCCCTCATACCCCCAAGAATAAAATTTCCAGCAAATTTATCGACCTGGGGCTCCTCCTTGCTAAACGAGAGGTGACCAGGAACTGGAAGGCACGAGTTGGTCCGACAGGAAGCCGATGGCACAGCGAGCTCTTGAAGTGGGCGGCGGGGGAGAGCACGCTGAGATACCAACTGGCTTGGAGGCAGCGTAATGAGAAGGCGCAGGAGGCAGCGTTGGAGTGGGAAACGTTGGTGCAGGCCCTTAGGGATTATTGCGCCCCCAGCGACTCCGAAGGTGAAGAAGCGACTCGCCCCATGTCCCGATAAACAATTGCACTGTTAGTCCTGTTGCTTTCCCCGTGGGTCCCATAGCAGATCCTGTTGGGGTTGTTACCAGGCGCTGATGGCGGGGTTGGGTGGGGCTTACTTTGGTTAGTAGTGTTTTGAGGGTGGGGGTTTTCCTTTTTTGGGTTTAATAGGCTTGTTTGGAAAAGCAGATGACGGACAGTGGAACATCCGGACCAGCTCTGACATCCCTCTGAGCCCCCATTGAATTTCGCCGCCCGACCCCAGGGTTGTGGGCCGGATGGCTGTGTAAGAAACTTACGGTGCGGGGACAGAGGGTTGTATTTCGCTGATATTGCTTGTGATATAATGCTGGTCGATTTTGTAACGATTTAATGATTCCTGCAATAAAAATATATTTAAAAAAAAAAAAATAAAATGAAACCCAACTAAGAAACAGTTCAAGAAAAAGAGCTTGGATAGTGGAACATAACACTATAGAGCCAAAGACAAAACGAGCTCATAACGGAGATTATTGGCCTAGAGAAAATGATGGACTAAGAGTCAAATTGGTTAACAGAGCAATAACACCAGAAGATCAAGTAAATGAGATAACAAGCCAGAAAGAGTTATTTGGAAAGAAAATAGAGGTTGTCCAGAGGCCAAAAAGATTGAGAATACCAAATCAGGAATATAAATCACCCGAATGGACTTACATGTTTTTGTCTCCTATTGAGGAAGTAACAGCAGCCAAGAAAACCTGAATTTTGCAAGTCAGGAAAAAGAAAGTGAGTAAAAGACTGAAACATAAAGAAAGAAAAGGGATATTTGATCTGGAATTACCAGGTATAAGGTAAAGAGTGGACATTACACTCTGGCCTAAAGTGCTTGACTTCAGGGTAATTAAGAGGTCAGACAGCGATCACAATGCCCTCTGCCTAAATATCCTGTGCCCCCTGCCCATGACGGACCCATCCTCAGTTGGCCAAGGGGATGATCTGGGGGATTTGCTCCTCACCACAAACAGGCGCCGGGTCAAGTGGGGAAAGTTGGTGAGCTCGGAAGAGTCCATCAAGAAATTATATGAGCTGGCATTGCCAAGCTTCATGGAGGTGGATGCTCTCCTGAATGAACCAAGAACCCCAGATTACTATGAGAAACTGGGTAACATTCACCAGGATTTAGTGAGGGATTTGGCCGAGGTATTCCATCCGGAGGTCCCAATCCGAAAGAAAAGGACCCTTGTTCCCTCCTGGTACACCTCAGATTGCAGGGCAGCAAAATCTGAGCTCATTGCAGCAATAAAAGAGGGGTCAGACAAGGCCAATGTACGTGGCCTTAGGAAGCACTATAAATCAGTGCTGGTGACTGCAAGGACCGAGTGGGACTGGAATCACTGGCAGGATCTTCTTGATGCCCTAAAAGCCAGGGACTCCCGGAAATTCTGGGCCCTAGTAAACAATGGGACAGGGGAACTCAGTAAAGCGATTGAGCCCAATATAGCCCCTGCGGTCTGGGAGGCCCACTTTGGGGCTCTTTACCAAGATACTAGTTCCTGCCCGGCCGCAGAGCTGCAACTGCCCTTGGGTACTCAGGAGTTTGGAATAGAATTATCCCTGGGGGAAGTGGAGCATGCCCTAGAACGCTTAGCAGTGGGGAAGGCACCAGGCCTGGATAGGTTACCCGGGGATCTATTTAGGCACCACCCGGACATCTGGGGTCCATACCTTCTTATCCTTTTCAATGCCATTCTTGGAGGTATGGCGATCCCTGGGTCGTGGTTGGGGGCAGAGATTGTACCCATCCATAAGAAGGGTTCTACTTTGCTCCCTTCCAATTACAGGCCTATAAGCCTTATAGATGTGCCCCAAAAGCTCTTTGCGCGCCTCATCTTGGACCATCTCCTAGACTGGGTCGAGGATAATGACATCATGAGCCCCCTCCAGGCTGGCTTCAGGAAGAACACGTCGACCATGGACCAAATTTTTCGCCTCCTTCTCCTGTATTGGAAGACGGTCACGCTAGAGGGAGGTCGATTGTACATGGTCTTCGTGGACCTGAGGTCAGCCTTCGACCTAGTCCCGAGGGGGAAGTTATGGGAGGTTCTGCAGAAGCTAGGAGTTCCCCCCCACCTCCTTAGAATCATCATTAGGCTGCATGAGAACAACTTTGCGCAAGTGAGGTGTGGGAGGGATGGCAAGCCCTCGGGTAAATTCCCGGTCTCCCGAGGTGTCAGACAGGGCTGTGTGTTGGCTCCGACACTGTTCTGTCTGTACATTAACAGCGTCATCCAACATCTCGACGCTGTTGGGGACAATGACGCCCCGGTTCTGGCAGGAAGGAGGGTTCCGGCAATAATGTTTGCCGATGATACCCTCCTTCTTTCCAAATCCCCTATGGGGATCCAGAGGATTGTGGATGGTTTTGGCCACTTCTGTCGACAACATGGGTTGGAGGTGAACACGCAAAAAACCAAGTTCATGATCTTCAACCCTCCCACCAAAACCAGACCCAATCCAAAACTGGGGGAAACTAGCCTTGAAAGGGTCTCGACCTTTATATATCTGGGGGTATCACTTCAAGAAAATCTGACATGGGACTCCCAGGTAGCAAAATCCAGGTTGAAACTTTCCCAGCTATCGGGTGCACTCTTGAGGGTGTCCAACAAGTCCACCTTCAAGCCTGTTAGTCCGGCCCTGGAAACGTACAGGACCCAGGTGAAGGCAGCTGCCTCTTACGGCAGTGAGCTGTGGGGACACAAAGCTGGGAAGGGCATGGCAGGGGTGGAAAATTGTTTCCTCAGACGCTTACTTGCTCTCCCGCAAGGCACTCCACTCCTCCCCCTAAGACTCGACCTGGGCCTTCCATCAATTGCTGAGGACCTACGGTCAAAACCTGTGAAGTTCTGGCACCGGTTATGGTCCACAGAGGAATTGTATCACTACAGGCAGGACCTTATAAACGTCATGAGGCTGGATGTAAATGGTAAGATCCCTTGGCTGGCATTCATCAAGTCGGAACTGTCTAGCCTGAAATTGCCAGATCTATGGGATGATCCAGCTCTGGGCTGTAGAAGGATTTCGCGCAAAACCCTCGCACAGCTCTACAAGAACAAAAGCCTTGCTGATATGGACAATGCTTACAATAGTGGCACCTTGACGGGACGTTTCTTAGTATCCAAAAATTCTTATGTTTTTGAACCTTTTATGGATTTTATCTATCCTCTTCTGGCGAGGAAACTGTTCCTGCAATGGAGGTTTGGCACGCTCCCTACTAAAGTCTTTACTTATAAATGGTCGCTAGGGGGTGACAAGCTTTGCTCATGCTGTAAAGCCAAGGATGAAGACGACTTGCACATAATGTTCTGTTGCCATGCCTATCGGAGCCCGAGGAGGCGCTGGTTAGCTCCTCTGTGTCAGAACCTGGGCTTCAGAAACTATTTACAGGCCTACAGGATTATGAAAACCAGCACCCTGGGCCACATCGTCTTTGCAGTGTCTAAATTCTTAATGGCAGCATGGGTAATAAGGAAGAAAATGTCTGGTTAATTCATATTACCTTGTATCTTTTAACATTGCAGGTCCAGTTGGTTTTTATTGTATATATTGTGTCTTATCTGTATGTATTTTTACCGCATCTTTTATGGCCCATGTGGCCGAAATAAAGAATTTTTGGAATTGGAATTGGTAAAGACTTGAAGTACTGGTATATGACAACTACTGTGAGAGTAAACTGAAATCTATTTGAGGTTGAAAACTGAATAAAGAGAGTTGTAAAAACAATTGCTGTGTAAAAAAAAAATATATATATATATGGCTACTACTAATGAAGTTACGAAATGTTCAATATTTAGAAAATGGTATAAAATGTGGTTCATATGTACTGGATTATTAATATTAGTATGGTTCATTCCTTTTAGAGAACATTTTGAGAACATTAAATCTAATGTGACTATGAATGGGAAAAACAATTGTAATTGTAATAGGTATTTGTAGAGTGCAACAGTTGATCCGAAAGGAGCATCCTGGCACTGAAAAAGTGTACAGTACAATTGGGAAAATTGGATTAAATGGCAGCCATAACCAGGGCATCCGGTAAATTAAAAATCCAAGTCTTTAATTGTTTCCTGAAAACGAACTCTTGGTCCAAGAGTCTGAGATCAATGGGCATGGCGTTCCAAGCCTTGGAGGCCAAGACAGTCAAGGTCTTACCCCCTTTGGTTTTGTAGTGGAATCTGGGGATATTCATCAGATTACCACCCGATGACCTCAACTTTCTAGAGGGGTTATAGCGGGTATACCGCTTAGAGAGGTACCTCGGGCCAGTGTTGTTAAGGGCTCGAAAGGCAGTCACCAGGATTTTAAATAAAATCCTCTTGTGCAGAGGTAACTAGTGCAGTCGCTTGAGTGCAGCCGATGCAGACGATTTCCTCAGTAATTTCAATACTAGTCTAGCAGCGGCGTGTTGTACACTCTGCAATTTTTTTAGCGTGGCCTTTGTTGCCCCGACCATTAGGCCGTTACAATAATCTAAGCTGGAGAGTATAAGAGCCACTGCCACCGCCTTTCTTGAGTCCGTGGGGAGGAAATCAAAGAATTTCTTTAAAGATTTGATAATACTAAAGCAACTTCCTGCCACATTTCTCACATGCTGGTCAAAGGAGAGTGCACTGTCAAATAAGACTCCCAGGTTTCTGGCTGATTCCACTGAGTGGGGCGGAGCAGGGGCGTCCTCTGGCCACCATTTGCCTGGGCAGAAGTGGACATTTTTCCCCAATGGCACAATCTCAGTCTTATTAGCATTGCATTTTAGATGGTTGTTTTCCATCCAATTAAAACATCCGTCAGGCAATTCTTTAGATTCTGTTCGGCCTCTGTGGAATTCTTATCTAGGGGTACAATTAATTGAGTGTCATCGGCATATGATGTGACAAGAATGCCGTATGACTCAATTAAAGAGATAAGAGGGATCATATAAACGTTAAACAATAACGGGCTCAAAATAGACCCTTGAGGAACTCCAGATGTTTCCTTTTTTACTTTCGAAAGAAAGAGACCAAGGGCGGTGGTTTGGGATCTATCTGACAATTAATTGAATTTTAATAAACCACATGTATATAAGCTAGAAATTCATCAGGATAGGTCGATCAGCGACTTCTCCAATAATACATTTTCAAGATTATTATCTGAGCATGTTAGGACTATGGACGCTTGAGACTGTTATGTATGTGTGAAATTAACAGCATCAGTGTCAGAGGGGGTGACCTACCACCATCTTCCACTTACATATGGGATAACTTGTAGCGTTTGTTTTACAGTACAGGGAAATTAGAATATTATTATTCAAATTCTGATGATGATGATTTTGCACGATTGAAATTAATAAATGCAATGAACAAAGTTAAACCTGCAAAGGTTATTGGAGAATTTTTCTTAGAAACTCAAGAGTTTACACATGATGACGCTTTTAAACATAATTTGACTTGTAAATTAAGAAATGAAGAAAAGGCATTTTTAGATATGTTGGAAGAAAGAAGGAGTATTTACAAAAGAAATGAAAGAGTGAAGCATGCCAGATCCAAATATTGGTAATTTGAGGATGAGAATTTAGAGGGACGAAATGTAAATGTGGCTATAAATATAGATACCCCATTATTAGGAAAATGTTGTATTCGGAGAGACAACACTGTATATGACAATTATTTTGTGGGAGCAAGTCAACGTGAAGACACTTATCGTATAATAGGGGGTTTGGCAGTTAAAGGTGGTAAATATCCAATTATTCCTGGTATATATTTCATTTGTGGGAACAAAGCTTATTACAAAATGCCAGACCACTGGTATGGGACATGTTATGTAGGTTGGGTCTTTCCTAAAACAAATTCATGTAGATAGGGTACTAATGGAATACATAAGATAGATAAAGCATTAAGTCGTAGAAAAAGAGAGAGTGTAGCAGAATAATAGGTGATATTTTTGGAGCACTGATACCAATGGTTAATGCAAACAAAATTCGGAAATTGTCAACGATAATAGATCGTTTGTCAACAGACACTGTAGGTGGATTTTTAATGGTAAATACTGGATTAGTTGCTATGAGAGCTATGGTGATGCAAAATCATCTTGCTCTTGATATAATCTTGGCTAAAGAAGGAGGAGTTTGTGGAATTTTACATGTACAGCACTGCTGCACATACATTCGAGATAAGAGTCAAAACATTGAGAAATATATTAAAAACATTACAGAGTTGCTCAGAGAAATTGAACCACTGGAGGTTGATGGTGTTCTTGAACGAATGGGTAAAAGTTTTTCAGCAGTTAAACATTGGTTACATGAAATAGGTAGTTCTATTATAATTAAAAAAAAAATTCCAGTGATAGTAATAATAATATTCATTTTGATCTTAGGATTATGTTGTATGATCAGAAAAAGAAGGAATGTTAGAAGATCAATAAAGAAAGCAATCAAGGAAGAAAATGATAGCAACCGAGAAATGAATGACATAGGAATGGAAGAGGTTCAAGAGAAACTGTACGAAGATACCAGAAGGATAGAAGAAAATAGAGTAAAAAATTTCATACTAATCAAAAGAATTTGTAACATGTTAAGATAAACATTTTCTAAATGTTAGGAGGTATTTTGTGATAAATCACCAAAGGGGGGAGTTGATGGAGCGAGGTAAAATGCTAAATTTTTGTATACCCCTCGTGAAGTCACTTTCTCATAACAGTAACATGAACTAATCGTGTGGTTTGGAAAAAAACTAACCAACATAGAATAGAATGCCTACACAAAATACACGTGGGATACTAAATTGCTCGTATTGCAACTATAATCGACTAACTGAGTGATAAAGGGATGTCTAAAATTAATGCAAAAGCTATAAGTTAACCAAACGTGGCATATATGTGCTTACTGTTTGTCTATTTGTGAAAAAAACATGAAGACAGGTGAGCAAACTACGCTCAAATGTGGCTTTATTTGCTAGGTAATAACTAACAGGGATACCTTAGTAAGGGGGAGGTAAAGAGAAGGGCTATAATTCAATAATTAACGTTTAATTGTGTTTGTTTCTATAATAGTTCCCGTTGTGGCCTGTGAGGCCTAGTCCAAGATGGACGATTTTCATGACTCCGAGATTAATGTGAAGCACGCATGCGCTTGCTGAGTGGAGCTGCAGACAGGTATGAGCTGACTGTGCTGAATGGAACAGGTCAAGGACGATGTGCTCTGAAACCCTGACTGACTGCCAATAAAATGGACATCCGTATTGTAAACCATGGGAAAATAGCTTAAAATTACAATTTAAAGGATACGATGGAACTGGTAAACTTAAAGACAATGGTCAAATTCATTTAGCTGACTCTGCGGAAGTCAAGTAATAGGATGATGAGGTTATGCTCATCCACCTTTTGGACCAACCAATCAGAATCGTAGGAGACCCCAAATGTTACTGAATTTAGATAGTTTAGCTAGTGAAAAAGGGTATAAAAGAATAGGTCCGGAGTTTGGAAAAAAGCTCTCTTTTCGATTTCTATCTGCGTATCCTGACATGCTGCCGGAATGCTGAATTTCCTTGGAGCGTAAGAACTTAAAACTTTTCAACTTTAAGCTTTGTTCGAATGAGTACGGTGTATTTAGATGAGGGTAAATAGCTTGAGGGAATAGAGAGATAGAATTTGGGAACTATTTTGTCTTTTTCTAATACTTATGTCTTATAAATGTCTAATACTGCATTCATTTCCTTGAACTTAAAATTAAATGAAATATAAATGTGCGAGTTAAAATTATTTTCTTTCCTTATACCTAATCGCAATAAATGAATTTAAAGTGAATAAAACTGATTATGCTAGGAGACTCTTCTTTAAATAAAAAGTAGATAAATGAAGAATGAAGCTGGTTTTGTTCATCCTTAGCTTAATTTTTTACTAGCAGATCTCTCGCTAACAATGGTGTTGTGTTTAAATAAATCTTTCTTGTTGATATAAAACCATGGTAAATGAAATAAAACTGCAGATGTATATATTATAAATAGTTAGTTTGACTTAAACACTCCACTATAATACAGCAGCTCTCCTTTGATTCATACCGATCCATGAAGTAGCGAGAAAGTGTGCATGAATGATTCACAGTGTTATGGGCCCCACTGATGAATAAATGCATGATTTGAAACTTCAGGGAAAGGTAATGGAGTTCTAGAAATTATTTCCGGAGTAGCGCTGCATCAGAACCCTTGGGTGCACCAGATCCCACTGGAGGGAGGCATTTCCATGGACACACCACCTGGACATTCTGAATGGAAATAGAAGATTCTTGAACTGTCCATTGCTCTTGTTCCAGCCTTTCTCTCTGACTATACCCTCCTGTGACCGTGTCTTCCCCTTTCTTTCTCTCCAGCACTACCATGGCTACTAACTTCCCCATGTTTCCCTCTCTTCCCCTGGACCCAGACTAAGGGCCTGATTTAGATTTCGTAGGATATAATGGGAGTTAGAGTTCTTTGTGACGGAGTAACCCGTCCACCAAGATCTAATTCAGGCTCAAAGTTCCTAATTGTCTAATGACAAAGCTGTTTTTTAAAGACCTAAAGTAGTTGTCAGACCCTACTTGTGGGGGGCACACAGTGCAGGGCATCTTTGCTGCATCTTTCCTGCCTGCTCAGAACAATTCCTGTGCTGCTCTGCAGCACGGGGATTGGATGGGAGTCTAGGTCCCTGGGGCTGCTGGACCCAGGAAGAGGAGTGGTGGCAAACGCGACGCAACTTAGGGGGCGGCAAAAGGTAAGTTTGATTTTTTATTCAATATTGTATCCACCCACTGTACGATGCCACCCGCGCGACCCTACATGCCCCACCACCCTTTGTTTATGGTGGACGCCGCTGCATTCTCGTCCCACATTCAGGCCTAAGCCCCACTTTAGTCTGGTGTTGCAATTCTCGCTGTGCTGTAGGCATGGACTGTGTACCCAACCTCGCAGTGGTGGCTTCACTTTTGTAGGGGCTGCAGCCACGACCTTACATTGGAACAAGAACCCCTGAATGAGGTCCCCAGGACAGCCGGGTACAGCTGCACTCATCTTCAGCAGGAGAAGCCTCCTCAGCTGGGTGGAAACTGGTGCTCAGGCACGGCATTTGCAGCCTCTGGACTATTACATCTGTGATCATTTTTCTTTGATGCATGTGGGCTAACCAGAGGTTTTCTGCTTTGGCGACAATACAGCTTCCCTCCTTGCCATCGGCAGTGACAGCACCAGTCTCTCAAGTTCACAATGGATTGCAGGTTGGCACAGTGATGCTTCTTCTTGCTAAAGGTGTGGTATACTCCTATGTACAGAAGTTTATGCCAACCTTCTCCATGAGCGCTCCATGCTTCTTCTTGCTAAAGGTTTGTCATGATTCACATGGGAACTTCTCAGAGACACCTGTCGACCCCTTCACAGCATTAGTCACCCCTGGCTTTGCTCCTTGTGAAAATCAGCTTTCTCTGGGTGCTTCATTGCCCAGGATAATGCAGGACTTCTACTGGACAGTCTCTCCTTCTGCAAGGCCAGGCACACTTATTATTATTATTATTAGGGTTTTGTAAAGCGCGTAGTAACCCGTAAGCATCCCAGCGGTAAGATCAGGACAGTCAAGAGGGTGACGTAAGGGGGGAGGGAGGAGAAATGGAGATCAGGGAACAGGTGGGTTTTCAGAAGTTTTCTGAACCGGAGGTAATCTGGTTCCATCCTTAGATTACGGGGAGGGCGTTCCACAGGCGGGCTGCGTTCACAGAAAAACGCTGTCCGCCAGTGCGTGCCCTCTTCACTCTGAAAGAAGTGATAAGGTGTTCGTGGTCAGAGCGAAGGGATCTTGTGGCTTTGTAGGGCCTGATGAATTTTTTGAGGATGGGGGGGCCTTTATCCTGCAGGAGTTTATGGGACAGGCAGAGGGCCTTAAATTTGACTCGCTCTCTCACTGGGAGCCAGTGAAGATACTTCAGAGCTGGTTTGGCCGAGGATCTGGCCGGAGTGTTGGTAAGAGTCCGGGCCGCGGCGTTCTGGATCCTTTGCAGTTTGTTGAGGGTTGCTTCTGGGGCACCCAGATAGATGGCATTGCTATAGTCCAGCCTTGAAAGGATGAGGCCTTGGATGAGCAATTTCTGGGAGACAGGATGGAGCAGGGGCAGAATTTTCCTGATAGATTTAAGGAGCCCGAAGCAAGTCCCAGCGATTTTTTTGGCTTGGGTCTTGAAGGACAGGTCTTTTTCTAGCCAGATTCCCAGGCTCTTGATCTCGGTCTTGGGGACTGAAGGTTCACCCAAACAGTGGGGCCAGATGTTAGGGGGAAGGGAGAGCCCCTTTTGGCCAAGGAGTAGGATATCTGTCTTTGATCCGTTGAGTTTCAACGACAAACTATTCATCCATCCCTGAATTTCTGAGAGGCAGCTATGGAGGTTAGATGGTTCCTGGTTGGGATGAGATAGAGACACCACTAATTGAGTGTCATCCGCGTAGCTGATGATTTTCACTCCGAACGGGATGACCACCTCCTCCAATGGGGACATGTAGACATTAAATAATGTCGGGCTTAATGACGAGCCCTGGGGCACTCCACATTGGAGGGGGGTTGCGGGGGAGCGGGTGTCGTTCTTCCAGACCTGGAAGGAGTGATGGTCTAGGAATGATGCGAACCAGGCCAGGGCAGTGCCATCCACACCGATGTTTTTGAGTCGCTGGATTAAGACCCGGTGGTTAACAGTGTCGAAGGCCGCACTGAGGTCCAGGAGGATCACTGCCACTGATCCTCCTGCGTCCAAAATGACTCTGGCCTCCTCCACTGCCGCAAGCATTGCGATGTCCGTGCCCTGACCTGGGCGGAATCCGGTTTGCGAGCTTCTGAGCAAGTTGTTAGACTCCAGAAACTGCAAGAGCTTTTTGTTGACTAGCTTTTCAGTGATTTTACTTATTCCGGGGAGGAGGGAGATTGGCCTATAATTGGCCATGTCGAGGGGGTCAAGTGAAGGTTTTTTAAGGAGCACCTTGACAACGGCCGCTTTCCAGCTGGGGGGGACTTTTCCCTGGAGTAGTGATGAATTGATGAGGTCAGTTAGAGGAGGGGCGATCGTAGGGGCCGCTTTTTTTAGGATGCGTAAGGGCACCGGGTCGCTAGGGGAGCCGCTTTTGATTGTAGCTAGCGTAGTTAAAACCTCTTCAATAGTTACCGGGCCGAGAGAGTTTAGGTGGGTGGTGGTTGGGTCCGAATTAGTGCAGCCCTCATCAATGAGACTGAGGTCGACAAGAGGTAGGGAGGCGAGAATTTTCTGAATTTTCTCGTCAAAGAATTTGGCCAATTTGAGGCATTTCTCTTCAGAGGTGTTGGAGTCTGGAAGTTTCTCTGGTTGCGGATCTGGGACTTTGAGTAATTCTTTTAAAATGATAAAGGTTTCCCTGGCGGAGCAGGAGGAGTTTTTTATCCTTTCATCAAAGAATGTGCTTTTGGTATTGCGTAGGGCGAGTTTGTAGTTTTTTAGGGAGGTGCGGAAGGCTACTTTTTTACCTATGGATTTATCCTTTCTCCATGCGCGCTCTGTTCTTTTGCACTCCTTACGTAAGAGGTTAAGATCAGGAGTGTACCAGGGAGCCGGGTTCACTCTTTTGACTCGTTTTAAGGTGGTAGTTTTAGGGAGGAGATCGTCCAGTGAGTGGGTGAGCCAGGAGTTGAACTGGATGTCCGCAGTGACTGGGTCGGAAGCCGGGGGGGAGGAGTGACCCTGAGTGTGGCGGCCCATTCTTCTGGCAAAAGTTTGGGCCAGCGTCGATCGGTGACCCGGGTTTTAGACGGAAGGGTAGGTGGGACAAAGAGATGCCAGTGAATGGGTATCAGGAAATAGTCTGTCCAGGGTAGGGGAAAAGGAGTGTGGGTTTTGAGGTCAGAGATGTTGGTGAAAATGGGGTCCAGAAGGTGTCCTTTGTCATGGGTGGGCTCTGAATTCACTAGTCAGATGCCAAAGGACATGAGGTCAAGGAGAAGTTCAGAGGCAGTTATGTCCTTGGGGTCTAGTAGATGGAGGTTCAAGTCTCCCAGGATTAGAAAGTTGGGAGTAGTGGTTGCCATCTGGGTGACTGTGTCAACAAGAGCGCTTGAGAATTTGGCTGAGGCTCCTGGCGGGCGGTATATCAGTAGACCTGAAAGGGAGGTTGCAGGAGATATCTGTAAGGCAAAGTGGCAACTTTTGCAGTCGTCGATATTACCATCGTTGGTTCTGCAGGAGAATTGCTCTCTGTAGATTATTGCCAGTCCACCTCCTCTGCCGAGGGGTCTATTCTGAGAGTGGATTTGGTAGCCGGGTGGTAGAGCATTGACAATGTCAGAACCAGAGCAGGGAGTGAGCCACGTTTCCGTGAGGAACAGAATGTCAATGGCAGGATCATGTACCAGGAGGTTGATTTCGTGGGAGTGTTTAGGAAGGGACCTACAGTTAAGAAGGCCGAGCTGTAGGCCATGGCATTCTGCGACGGTAGGCGCCGGATTGCAGAGGTCACAGTTAGTAAAAGGTTTTTCTCCTGAATAGGTGTAGTTACACTTAGAGTTTTTCGAGGGGTTAAGTGTAAGGAGCCTGTCTCTGGTGTAGGTAAGTCGACCAGCGGGAGAATTGGGCATAGTAACTGGGCCTAGGGCCGGCTGGGCCCGGACGGGCCCAGACGGGCTTGCCTTAGGCGCGCCTTCGCCGCGCCAACGGCGCGCCCGCTGCGCCCGTCTGCTGCTCGTATGTGGAAAGCACATTACTTGTAGGCGGTGTTAGGGGCGTGGCCTAGTGCGAGTGGGCGTGGCCTGAAGTCAGGCTGGGTAATGGCGGCAAATGCAAATTATCGGTCGCCCGCGGCAGCATTTACCTCGGCTGCGCGGGGGTCAGAGGGTGAAAGGAGATGCCCAGGGGAGCACAAGACGAGGTAGGATTAATGTTTTTTTCAAAATAGCAAATTGCACAAGATTAAAAAAGCAGCGTTCTGTGACAAACAAACAAAGCTCCTGGCTGTGCCTCAGGAGTGTCGCGATCTACTGGCGGGCTCGTATCCAGTCCGTTTAAGTAGGTGAAGGGGGCGTGGCCTAAGGCGAGTGGGCGTGGCCTGAGGTCAGGCTGGGTAATGGCGGCAAATGCAAATTATCGGTCGCCCGCGGCAGCGTTTACCTCGGCTGCGCGGGGGTCAGAGGGTGAAAAGAGATGCCCAGGGGAGCACAAGACGAGGTAGGATTAATGTTTTTTTCAAAATAGCAAATTGCACAAGATTAAAAAAGCAGCGTTCTGTGACAAACAAACAGAGCTCCCGGCTGTGCCTCAGGAGTGTCGCGATCTACTGGCGGGCTCGTATTCAGTCCATTTAAGTAGGCGAAGGGGCGTGGCCTAGTGCGAGTGGGCGTGGCCTGAGGTCAGGCTGGGTATTGTCGGCAAATGCAAATTATCGGTTGCCCGCGGCAGCGTTTACCTCGGCTGCGCGGGGGTCAGAGGGTGAAAAGAGATGCCCAAGGGAGCACAAGACGAGCATACACTTTTTCAGCAGGATTCTAAGCTCTGTGGTCTGTGGAGCACTCACGTCTTTAGTCAATAGGAACTTGGAACAGGAAAAAAGTGGGGTAGTTTGAATCACACTTTTATACGCAATCTCCAGACAGGGAATGTGGAACTCACTGTTTAAAGATTCAGAACTAATTTGGGTTGGTTCTCTTTCAAATGTCATTTTCTGAACGTGTCTTAAACGCTGCCTTTGTGCAAAGGGATGGCATTCACAGCAGGTAGCAGGAATGACCAGAAGATGGGCACAATGGTTTGTGAGGTCTATGCACATGGCTGTCATCGGCTTTCCTGAAGCATCACAGAGTCAGACAAAAGGGCATGTCCGGCCTAGAAAATTTATCACCCTGGACAACAGAAACTGCAGTCCCGTTCTTCACCCTTTCCCTCTACCAAATTGTAATGCTCAGAAAGAAGTAATCTGCAGATTTAATGCTAACAAAGCCCTCAATGGATTTCTAGGGGAGCCCTTTTATCAACCCGCTTCCATTCCAGTGTCTGGGTCTCCATCATCAAGCCACAGGAATTCCGTGAATACACTGCCGCTGCCTGAGGAAGCTGTTCTGATCTTGTGCTATGCTAAACAAAGGACATCCAAAATGGATTCCACTGGTCCCAGACTTCAGATTCCTAGCACACACAGAGTTCTACTGTCATGCAGTACACATTCACTGAAGACAACGTGCACATAAGGTTCTGGGGGTTGCCATACCATGGAACTTTACACAAGAGGGGGTCCGTAGACCACATTCTCTCTGGCAAAGATAAAAAAGGTTATCACACTAAAGAATCACATAACATGATACACTGCTACCACTGCTTTATGTGCCTCACCCTGGGTATGGACAGTAGTCCTTTGACCACTGAGAACGCATGCTTGGTGATCCCTTGCCTGTCACAGAACTAGGGGTGGGCAGAATTTGCGTAATCGCCTTACGCAACTCTTCGCGAAAATGTAAAAAATCTCCGCAAACACGCGGAAATATCGTGAAGACGTGGAAGTTTTTTTCTGCCTGTTCGCGATATTTTTTGCGTGATCGTGTTGGAAATGTCTTGCCAACTTGCCCATGCGGTTGCCTATGGGCGCGGCCATCTTGTTTTCACTTGTCACGCCCGCACGCGATGGGTATTTCCTGTTCCGGGTCGGGCAATGCATGCTCGCGCCAGTTCGCAATACGTATTTCCTGTTCTGGAACGCTTTCACATGTTTGCGACACTTTTTGCGTGCTCAGGGGGAAAATATCACGCAAACTTGCCCACGCAGTCGCAATGGGAGCGGCCATCTTGTTTTTCACTCTATTGCTATGGTTCTTGGGCCTGCTTTTGAATCCTCCCTCTATCTTTTCAATCCTTTGTTTCTAGAAACTTTTTTTTGATCTATTTTATTTATTATCCCTCAGACTATTTTCCTGCTTCTATATGTTTGGTTTTTGTCTACTTTTTGTGTGTTTTTAACTACTTTTTAACTCTTTTTCTATTGCCTGCTCTTTTCATTTCTTTTACTTACTTAAATTTTTTTTTTACCTTTTCTTTCCCGCCCCGTCTACCCCAGAACCATGTCAAAAGGGCAAAGGGCTCGATGCGGGAGCCAGAGCCGTGACCGCCTTCCTTGCGGAAGGCGTCGCCCACAAGGGGTGCAGGCACGAGCCTTATTTGGGGAGGTGGAGTTGGCTGCACTGGTTTTCTTTGTGCAGGGCCATCTCCCCTTAACCCTGGCAGCAGGTGGCAGGCCTGGGTCCGGGTCCGGGCTCCGGGAGCATTGGCAGCGGTGGGGGAAGGTGCGCCGGGCAGTGTTTCACTGCTTTGGGGTCCGGCGCACCCAGAAATAATTTACGCTCCGGTGGTCTGATATCCTGGACCGGGAGCAGGACCTGCTAGGATTGGAGGTCCCGGGTCTTGGTGAATAACTATTTAATTATTACTACTTTGTGTCTGTTCTTCTGCTCTGTGTTATATATTGCGAATATCTTTTTTTTTCCAACCAGCTAGAATGCTGCTGCTTACATTACAGGTAAATTACGTTTAAAAATCTTCTGTGATTGTTATGACACAGGTGCTCCTCTGCGCTACTAATCTTACTTGTTTGCAACTTTGCGCTTGCGCTCGCTTAGCATGATTATGTAAGAGGTTTTTTTTAGAGAAATTAAGTTACGTAATGCTATAGTGACTCTAGCCCTTACTTTGTCCTGTCACTAAGAGATAGGGGCGGATTGATACTTAGGTTTAGTTACTTTGTAGGAGTTTGTAATTTTTTTGTATTATGCGTGATGCCCCCTCTGTTACGTCACGTGCTGCTGCTAGTACCCCAGTCATTAGTAGAACCTTTTCTGCTTTGTTCAATGAGTGGTAATAGGCTTAGCACTAGCAGAACATCAATCAATCAACCAAACATGTGGTATATACAAAAGTGTAGTCATGTGCCTCCATTTGACCATTTATGCATTGTTGGTGGGAATGCATACTTAATGTACATTGGCACGCCTGGAATAGGTGGGCTATGTCAGGTGGTACGTACTACTTAGGCTTAGTATTCTGGAATCAGAATGGAAGACTGGATTAGTGTTGATAAATAGTAAGTAGTCGATCCGCGAATCCCCTGATACTACTTGTTGACCAGATGAGATTGGTCAATTTATTTATTGCAATTGTTGTTTACATAAATGTTTTTTTGACCGTCCTTTAAAAATATTTTATTTGTTTCACACAAATAATCAATGTTTGTCTCTTTCTTATATCTTTCATGTTCAGCACCCAGGGGCTGGCAGATAGGGTCTCAGTCGGCGGGAGGAGCAGAACAGCAACAGGAGGACAATGACGAGGGCTCTTCTGCTGGCCCTAGTAAGCCTTCTTGTTTTTAATATTAATAATTCTTATTCCCAAACTTTTACTGGACCATATTTTTTCTGAACTATTGTTTCCGTTTCCTAATGCTATTTTTTACAAACAATTATCCTTCGATCTGGACTATCTGTTTCTAAATTCTTGTTATCCCTGCCTCTAACTGTCTCTGCTATGATGACTCTCTGTGCTACTACTATTAGTCTATCTGTAGCTAAGCTTGCCCAGTTGTCCACTCTTTATTTAAAAGGTTTTAAATAAAACTCAGATTCCCCAGTAGCTCTAGCCATTGAGTCCAGTCCTTTGGGTTGTCCTCTTGTAATACTTCTATTCTTATTGATATTGAGTCTTTGTTATTCTTGAGGCTTTTTGACAATTCCCACCAATAAATGCACAACCAGATTTGACTATTTTGATAGGATAGGACATACTACTACTTTTGTAGGGATTTTTCACACACAGAACTTTGCACAGTTTCAATTTTATTTATTATGTTTTGGCTCTCAAAAGAGGGCCACATAAAATATACAATGTAAAACAACAAGACAAATACAGAGAAAATCAAGACATTTGAGGAACAAGATTGAATCCAAAATAGACACACGCAAAATAATCTACAAAAGGTCGGACAGACAAAACATCTCCAGGTACATATTAATAAATAGCTAAAAAACCTTTAAAAAAGTTAAAAATATGGAAACAGAACATTTCGTTAGGAGGGCAATAAAGTGCATGAAGAAAGCCATTTAAAGTGACAATGCCAAGGCGGAGACAAATAACTTTTAACCATCGGATGCGCAATTTACGGAGCATAGGGCAAATCAATAGAACATGCATACAGTCCTGGGTGCTCAATTTACATAAATTGCACAAAGCAGAGGAGCCATACCATTTGGATAACAGTAGATTTAGTGGAATTAAATCATAACGTAACAGAAACCAAAATCTACGAATACCATGCGGTAGGTTCCATATGACATAGGGTTGTGGCCGCTTCAACACATAGGAATTAAGGAGAGGTTCCACGTTCCTTTTTTCTCCAACTAACTTTTTATCAGAATGAAAACAAAGATCCCACGAGGCCTCCTTTAAAACGAGTTTTAACTGTAAGGGAGAATAAGAAAACAGGACGCTTTCATCTAACTTAAGAAGGGTTACAGCCCTTCTAAAGTTACTTACAAGTTTAGAAAACTCTTTAAAATTACCCAATAGTTCACTTCTGAGGAGAGCTCGCATAGTCCCTACTCCCGCTCTAGCCAAACAGGCCACCCATCTTATTATGGCACATAGTCCCTGTACCCAGCTGCTCCTGAGTCCAAAGTCAAGCCTGCAAGCGGCCAGAGAGCACGCAGTATTTAGGGAAGAAAGAGATCTTAAGAGTTTCCCCTCAATCTTGTGGCAAAAGTCCCAGTTTTTCACCTCTATGAGTTCGATACCGTACAAGATAGTTGCGGGAATTTTTGATCTAAAAACTTCCAGAAGACTTGAAAAGTGCCTTTTTCCCGTTGCCTGGTATAGAGAGTTTAAACCATTGCCATGGGCAAGAGCCTTGCGAGAACAATGCTCTATATGGAGCTTCTCAAGCTAGCCGTGATTATTTTTCCCAGAAATGTATAGGAATTTACGACCTCCAATCTTTGGCCCCCAATAGCCCAACCATAATTTACAGAACGGCACTTCTTCTTACCGGCTATGCACATCACTTTACTTTTGGTAATGTTAATCTTCATGCAATGGTCTACAGCAAAAGCGTGAAGAGCATGTAGCCGATTTGCAAGGCCTTTGGGGGTCAAGTCGAGGATAAGGACATCATCGGCATACATCAGGCAGGATATTGGGATCCCCCCCACCACCGGGGCAATACCCTCACTAGCAGACAAGGCGGCGGGAAGGTCAGCCGTGTATAAGGAGAACAAAAGGGGAGCCAATAAACAGCCTTGTTTAAGGCCATTCAAGGATGTAATTTGTGCAGAAAGCCCCCTTTCGCCCCCCAATAAGACCCTACACCAGGTCTCTGTATGAAGCGACCAAACCAGCTCCAACAGAAGGGTAGGGACACCAAGCGACGCCAATTTTCTCCACAGCGTTCCGCGATCTACTTTGTCGAACGCCGTGGAGAAATCAATAAAGGCGGCATACACTACCCCTCCTCTCACCTGGACATATTTATCTGTGACCACATGGAGAGCGGTGAGATTGTCTAGCGTACCGAGGTCCCTACGGAAGCCGGTCTGTTCAAACGGCAGGATGTTGCCCTCCTCGACCCAATCGGAAAGGGAGCTAAGAAGACATTTCGCAAAGACCTTTCCGATGGAGTCGAGGAGCGCAATCAAGCGATAATTGCTGGGGCTATCCCTTGTACCCTTCTTGAAAATGGGGACCAAGATGCTTCCCCTCCAAGATGCAGGTACAGTTTTGGACAAAAAACAGGCTCTAAACAGAGGATACAGGATTTTACTCCACCTTAAAGGGTCTTGTTTAAGGACCGTCATGGGGAGTTCATCCGGGCCCATTGCCCCAGAAGGACGCATATTTTTTATAGCCATCTCAATTTCTTTTTCTGGGGGGTAGTTGACAAGACCTTCAGGTGGTGCATTTATGGGAATATCATCACCTGAAATCCCGTTCCCTGCATAGAGATCCCGGATATAAGAGGTCCATACCTCTTCCGCTATAGGGATGGGAGAGGGACTTCGCACAAGAAAATAGGATGTTGGTGATGGTAGGTTGGACTTTCCTCGCACCTCAATCAGAAGTTCAGAACCCACCACAATCCCCTGCTCGACTAGTTAGTAGTGTCTCATCATAACTATTAGCTCTCCGAACCCCCCCTAAGATACCCAACAAGTAGGCAACCCAGAACATAACACTCCCGACCTCTCACTCGTTGAAGCAATGCACATGCACACCCTTCCTTTTGCTCGCTCACTCACTTGCCCACACCAAATACCACCGAGTCTATGTAAGTTCAAAGGTTTTATTTTCAATTGACAAGCTCTGTACGTTGTTCTATAATGCAGCACTAGCATGAATATGCATACCATTAAAACAATAAACATTGTTACACTTAGTTACAGTTACAACAAGTACAGGTGCATAGAACAAAATGGGAAATCATGATAAGTGAACAGTGGTGGAAGCACCACCATCCCCTTGGTAGGAATATAGTTTATATAAAATTATAAATGAAGATCTCTGAGCAAATTCTGGGGACCCCTCACCTTAGAAGAACCTAGTACTAGTAGTTGTTACATCATAAGCTCTTCAAAGCTCTGTTCGTAGAAGGGAATCTTCTGTCTGTATTTAGAAAAATGGTGCACGTTACTATATTGGAAGCATTTCCCAGGCGTGCCAAAAAGTGTAGCATTTTTATGGATCAGCAATATGGACTAACACAAGAACTCCATAATGTGGCTTGTTAATGTTTTGGTTGACTTGGTACGCAGCGCTTAGACAGTAGCAGTATAAAGTCATGTGGGCTCAAAGTTGTCTTATACAACAAGCTGCGAGGTAACGTGACGTTAAGTGTGTAAAAATAAAAGACACAAAGGTAAAATGGTTGCATGGCTCAGGCTAACAAAGCAAAGACTACAATGACCCTAGGGACCATATAACTCCTAGTGTCTACTCCACTACTACCTGATTTGTAATAGTGATGTATGTTGTATATGTATGTATTACTATTAACTCATTTTTCAATCTTGCTACTGACCAATAGGGGGAGGTGTATATGACACCTAAGAAATGTGTAATGTTTTTTTCTAGGCGCACTACCGACCACCAGTGCCGGGGCCAGCGGCGAAGGCGACGTGGCTGGCGAGGATGCGGCAGTTGCAGGTGGAGCTGCAGGGGGTGAGCCAGCACCAGTGGCGGGCGGTGGTAAGTTAGATTCATAATCCTTAATTATAGACATTACACTCACTGCAACGGTGTACTGTATGTATACCGTACTGTTCAGACTTAGTAAGTAAGAAGTTGCTGTGAACGTTTGAAGAGTGAAGACTGAAGACACCCTTTAATTGGCATTAGTAAAGGCATTAGGGGCGGAGTATTGAGTAACCAATGGCCTCTTCTATCTGATTTCAACTCCGCTTTGAAAGTTTTATGGAGAAGACAAAAAGTCAGATCATCAGATCACCTGGTGTTGAACTAAAAAGGGAAAGACGGGTGGAAGGAAGAAGGACAGGCAAGATTTAATATTTATGACTGACAGAGAGACAAGGATACGTGTGTTGCATGCATGCAAAGGTGGCTGATAGGATTCAGATGCATGGTTGGTTGAATGCCTGGGAGGATAGATACATACCCCAAATGCTATGTACTGTGCTTTACAGTGCTACCATGCCACTATGTGTATAATTAACTTCTCTTACTGTTTTTCTAAGAGTATATTTTACATTAGTCTTGTTTTTTCTTTTTGATATACAGCTACTCCTTCCACAGGGAAACCGGATTAGAAAACGTTGGCCCCCAAGGCACAGCGCCGAAAGCTGGTGGAATTGGAATATCATTGGTTGGTGATCCTGGAAGAGGAGGAGGCGGCAGCAGCTGAAGCCTCCTCTAATGCCCCGGGCCCCAGCCACCGCCCTCAACGGTATGGCGCCACCGTCTGGCGGCCGCCCACCACCGCCATTCCCTTTCTATCCATGGTGCCCCCCCCCACCCCCACTGTGGCTGCAACTGCCGCGCTCTAAGGCGCCGCGTCACCCTACTTGAGGAGGCAGTGCGTGTCCTCAAAAGACAATCCCGCCGAACATAGGAGACCGTGTTTATTGCCCCTTTTCTATTTATTGTGTTGGTGGGTGGGAATTGGGCGTTGAGGTTTTGGACAATTGGACATTTGGTTGGACTTTTTCTTTACGGACATTGGTTGGAATTAGGGAGAGGGGTGGGTCAGGTTTTGTGTTTTTTTTTACATAGCTTATTTTTGTTAGGGTTAATAAATCAATATTTCTTCTACTTTACATACAATGTTGTTAATGTTTTGTGGCTGGGGTTACTGTTTTACATCACACTGTTTCCTTGCTGGTGCAGGGCCGCCCATAGCCAGTGTTTGATTTAAATAATTGGCTGACTTTGTAAGACACAAACAGATAGATGCGGCACCCCTCATTGATTGAGTTGTCCTACTAGTAATGTCAGTCTCTCTCTTCTAGTCTATGCATTCTTTAACTGGACTCAAAGGGGTGTGTGAATTGATTGAAAACTTGTCCATTATTAATTATGCCTTCCCCAAACTTTTCTTACCTTTGCTTTATGTTCAACTTAGGCACAGCGATGGCTGCATGGTGATGATGCTTTCCTTTCCTAACATGCCATGGTTGTGGTGGTGGAAGTAGTAGTAGACACTGGCAGGGCAACAGCATTTGCAAAAAAAGAAAATGAGACAGTCAGTCATCTGAGAGAGACTGTTCGAGGAATAGTAGAATGAAGTACAGTACAGAACTTACAGCGAAACAATAATATTCAAAAATATTTTACAACAAAAGGTAATGGTGGTGGGGATAGCCTACTAAACAGAGTTGCAAACTATAGTTGTGTCGAGTCGCTTGACTAGGCCTACAGTACACTCGACACAAGCGTAACAGTTAATGCTTTGTATGAGCATGGCAACAAATCCAATCAATGCCGGCAATTAATGCGGATGTATATGTTCCTTTGGTAAATAAAAATCACCTCTAAAATATACTGCTCATGAGTGGGCAAGCAGAAGAAGATCCTCGCTCTGCCTCGAAATTGAAGTACTGTTGCTTTCGCCACATCCGCCCCAGCAAGCGTGTGATAAATTATTGGTGTACATTTATTTTAGTCACACCTCAATAAGTCACACAGCCCGGGGGAAGAGGGTTAGGGTTTGGGGAAAGGTTTGAAAATGAAACCCAGTACACATGGACAAACAACAAACGACAAACTCTGTAGACTACCATATCCATATCAAGATGTTAAGGGAGAAAAAGGAAAGGCATGCATGATGATGATTGATAAGGAGACCCGGATTACATACAGTTTTTGATCAGTTGTTCCGGGTTTACTT
Source organism: Lissotriton vulgaris (assembly GCF_964263255.1). Classification (NCBI taxonomy): domain Eukaryota; kingdom Metazoa; phylum Chordata; class Amphibia; order Caudata; family Salamandridae; genus Lissotriton; species Lissotriton vulgaris. Next base: position 2,003,904,941 of record NC_141691.1, on the reverse strand, counting down.
TTACAGAAAGCAAATAAAAAAATGTAATACTGTTAGGGATGAATCATAAACAGACAGCAAACCTAATGATAATAATAACACCAAGAAAAACACTCTGTTGTAAAGATTGTAGGCAAAACAATTATTTAAAAGAAGATGAAAGTTGATACTGTTACTGCGTTATCCTGGTCAAAAATGTGGATTTGCAGAGGAGGAGCTTCGCGCATCCAAGATGGTCGCGTGAGCACAGGGCTCCCCGGACCCTCGCCACTCTTCGCAATTTATCCTGAAGATATCTTGATTTCTTGGACAGACCTTCGAAGATGAACCTCGACTGAATCCATAACTCTTTTCAGAATTGAAATCGGACTTGGGTAACCGAAATTACGGCACTTTGAACTTTCGAGGCCCACCTGGAGGCTGTGCCGGGGACTTTAGCGACTTGCGGATCCGGGACGGAGTTGAACAACGGCAGTGGGGCCTCCTCGGTGGCCGTATCTCCACTTTCGGTTTCGTTTCCGGATCCTCGCATTGTCTGATTGAGAGACCTTTTCGCCCGGCTGGGGACCAATCCAGCCTCCATTTAGTGTCAGTACCGCCTCCTAATTTTATCTCTTTTGGGCCAAGTTGTGACTTTCTCTTGGCCATACAAGCCAGCCGTTGTGGTTTGTTGGCGCCCGGACTGCCGGCAGCCATTTTCACCAGGTCACGTGGGCTCCTTCGGGGAGCATTTTCCAGTATGGCGGGCAGGGGTGATGCCGAGAAGCGGAAGACCAATACATCTCTTCGTGGGGGACCGGTCCAGACAAATGTTATGGACCGGTACACTCAAGCCAAAGCATCCCCCGGGCTCTCCAGCCATACCCCTGAGAACGCCAGAGATGACCCCTCTGTTCCTGTTGAATTGTCCCTCAAGGACATTATGGGCGCCATCACCGGCATGAGGGAAACCATCGGCCAGCAGTATGAGGCTCTTGCTAGTAAAATCGACACAGTCGCCATTGATGTCACTCTTATCTGGGCCGACCTGTCTAAAACTAACGACAAAGTCAAGTCATTGGATTTGAAGACTTCCAGCCTCACGGCCGATGTGTCGGAACTCCAAACCGAACTTGGTAATTTGAAAACGGCTAATGACCTAATGTCCCATCGGCTGGAGGATTTTGAGAACAGGACAAGACGCAACAACATTCGCGTCATAGGTGTTCCTGAAAACCCCGAGACTCACTCTGTGGACCTCCTGGTCGAAGATCTAATCCTCACCCATCTTGCCCCTTCTGGACTGAGTAAATTCTTCACTGTGGAGCGTGCACATCGTGTCCCGGGCGGTCAGCCCAAGCCGGGCGCCCCTCCGAGGCCTATCATCGCAAAACTTTTTCATTTCAGAGACCGTGATGCGATCTTGCAGGCATCGAGAGTGCATGGCCCGGTGAAATTTAAAAACTCCTCGGACTTCACTCAACTTGTCCAGAGACAAAGGATAAGTTTTCAGGGGGTTAAGCGACGTCTCCGGGACCTGGGCTTGAAGTACGCTATACTTTTCCCTACCAGGCTTCGAGTGGAATATGAGGAACGGACCTTCTTTTTCGATCGACCGGACAGTGTTAGTGACTGGTTGGATTCCCTGCCGGGCCGAGGCGATCGGACGGAACATCCTGGCGGTGCCGAGGGTGGTGAGCCTGCACAGAAGTGACTTTTCGGTCCCTGACCTCCGAACATTGGACATTGCTCAGCTGGGTGCTATTTCTTTTATATATGTTTCCCTGTGGTAGTCCACTTCTGGTTGGCGGGTGGGGACGGGCCTCTTTCCTCCTCCGGGGTCTTTTTGTAGAATGGGATTGTTAGGGCGACAGGCACACTGCACTTGGGGGGTCTACATATCGTTGGACTCGGCTGTCCGCTACGAGCATAATCTCCTTCCTCCTCTCCGTCGTTTGAAGCTTGCCGTGGCTCGTTGGCGTAGATTGCCGTTGTCAATACTTGGTCGAGCGGCACTGTTTAAAATGATATTCCTGCCCCGATTCCTCTACGCACTTCAGAACTCCTTTGATATTATTCCGGCGATCTACTTTCGGTAGGTGGAGGGTTTACAGAGGAGACTTGTTTGGGACGGTCGCGCACGCATCGCTCTCTCAAAACTAATGCTCCCCTGGTATGACGGGGGCATCGCGCTCCCGGACATCAGGAGGTATTATTGGGCTTCCCAGTTGTCCGCCATCAACCATGCTACGTATGCACCCGGCCCGAATCCGGCATTTGCGATGGATAAACACTTGTTGCCTGGTGGCGACTTCAACAGAGCGCTCTACTCTCGGACGGCGGGGAGGGACCTAACGGGACCCACTAAGATTGCAGTGCGTGTGTGGAAGGATGCCAATGTGGCAATGGGGTGGAACGATCGACTAACGCGAGCGACCCCTTTGTTTGCTTCGGAACGATTGGGATGCCTCTGGACGACGAAAGGTTTCGAGAACTGGGACACGATTGGCATTAGTAGAGTGGGTGATCTTTGGGTGAAAGGTGCGGTCAAATCCTTCGCGGTGCTTCAGAGTGAGTATGAGTTAAGTGAGCGGGAGTTCTTCAGATATGTACAAGTGCGTCACGCTTTGATGTCGGTCTTCATGGCCGGTACCACGGTCCCTGAATCTTCCCCGCTTGAGGACCGTATACTCGATGGTCATCTGCCCGATGGTACGATTTCCTTGATTTATAGGAAATTGATCAACAATCGGCAGATCTCCATGTGCGTCTTAGGGAGGTCTGGACTGGAGACGGGTTGGAATTGGACGATGAGGACTGGCAGTCCGCACTATCCTCCCCGCAAGAGGTTGCCATTCCTGCCCATCTCCGTCTCGTCCAGCTCAAAATTCTTCACCGTGTGTATGTGACGGGCCCTCATTTGGTTTCTATGGGTTTTTCTTTAGATGGGTTGTGTAGGCGCGGTTGTGGAATGAGTGCTACCTTCCTTCATATCCTTTGGGAGTGCCGTGATGTCGCAGCATATTGGCACCGCGTGCATGCTGTAATGGAGTGTGTCACTGGGGTCACTCTGTTGCCTGAGGCTCGAAGATGTTTGTTGAATGTGTGGGAGCCGAATGACTACAACGTTGCCCAGGCCCGGTGGGCGGCACTTGGGAACATGATTACCAAAAGGGATATTGCGCAGCTTTGGGGTTCCCAACGGCCTCCCACCGTGTCAGTATGGAAGGAGAACATGGATTGGTGCATGTTTAGAGAAAACACGGTATATTTGGCTAGGGGCAAGCCTAGGGCGTGGAGTAAAATTTGGGACCAGTGGAACGCATACCGAGGGAACATCTGTACGCCCCCTTTCGAGGACACCCCAGACATTTCCCTATCCCCCTGACCTCTGAGGTTCCTAGAATACTATATTCCTTTGCTGATTGTCCTGACTCCCCCACTGCCTCCCCCCACTGGTCATCTCTGTTATCCTCCTGATTCTCTATCCGGTATGGTAGGTCTCCCCAACTGGAGCTCGACATCTTCTACAATGTTTCTCGCCTTGAGTTTTGTTCTTTTGTTTTTCTTTTTGTTCCTTTCTAAAAATTTAAAAATATTTGTATCCTGTCTACCTCCTGAGTTGCCGAACATGTATCCTGTACTTCCGCTGGACCTCTAGGGATCAGTTGCCGCTTCTTGACGCTGAGTAATTGATCTACATGCACTAGCGGCCGGCCCCTGTGGTTGTAGGCCCATATCTATAATAACGTTGTTTTGCACAATAAAGTTTTTCACAAACAAAATGTGGATTTGCATCTCGGCATTCCTCTTGGTCCTCTCGTCCATCAATCTTGGGTGTTTCCACTGCCTGCCTGGCAAATGTAGATTTATTGGTAAGGTAAGTGTGCATTGTTTTCCCAAGTATAGCACAGGGTAATGCCCGGCCTGTAATTGTAGATGGAAAAACAAAAGGGATATTGAGAAACAAAGTTGAAAAAATGCACAAGTTATGGTGTACTGCAACAAGAACACTTTCCGAGGCGACATGTATGCATCATCTCTACTCTAGTGTGTTTCCAGCATTGACCTACAACAACAACAGGCTAGAGCAGGCCCACAGTGACGGCACGTCGCTTAGCACATCCTTTGTTTAGAGTACATTTTTTTAAAGAGTTGGACAAAGCACATATCCAGCAACATAGCATTTTACAATTTAAGTGACTAAATCAATGCAGCACAGTCATACCACCGCTACACTCGACCCCACTTCTAAACAGACATTTAGGTCTGCTGTGGTTGTTGTTGACTAGTTTACCTTTTATGCCACTCATGAAATGTCCTGACTTGTTATTATTCCATCAATCATCTCAGATACTTGTACTGACTGACTGTGAAGATCGGCCTGCAGTAGAAGTACAATTTTGTTATAAAACAACAAAAGTAGAAATATTACTGACTTGAGTCACTATTTAGTGTGTACAGTAAGACTAGTACACTTTGACTTCACTTCATGCACAACAAACAACAAAAACACAAACACCAATCACTCAGTCAGGTGTCCAATTCATGCAATTCATTTTCATTACCTGTTCCTTCTCATCTTAAGTTAAGGGGCCGTCTCTCTTGCCATCATCATCATGCACGGTGCTGTTGTCATACTCAGTGTGCAGGTTACAGATTGAGTCCCTTTCCTGTATTCAAGCTAAAGCAATGTATCAAGCTGCAGCAGGAATACACATTTCTTATTAAAAATAGTTGCAAGAAGGGAAAAATTGCCTACTGTTACTTTTAGTGTGTAGAACGATGATTAATACAAATAATGCACAATGAAATAACTTCATGCACAACAAACAACAACAAAATCATTCAGTCTGCGTCCAATGCATGGCATTATTCATTACCTGTTCCATCTCATTTTCAGGTAATGGGCAGTCTCTCTTGGCTCAGAAAGGAGGATAGCTATAGTAGTCATCATGTTCCACTTCTTTTGGAGGGACTAGGAAAGATTGTATTTTTTCTTTTATTTTGCATCATCCAATCATCATCTGTCTTGAGAGCAATGGATTTAGGGAGATTCAGGAGGATGGAGTGGAGGAGCTGAATTCGGAGGACTGTACTGTGAAATGCAGACAGCTGAAACTCGTATATTGAAATAAAAAGAGTAGAAGACAGTGGTGATGGATTTGATGTGATTCAAAGTTTGTAACCGGAAAGACAGACACACAAATAAAGGAAAATAAGGGAGGAAGACAGTTAGTGCAAGCCTAATTGTCAGGGAAGTATAGCTCGTCCTCAAACTCTGGGGGTTCAGCCAGAAATATGTAATCATCATGTAACACACTACTTCAGTCACCTGAGCCGCTGTCCTCATCTTCCTCCCTTGATTCATGTATTGTGTAATTCGGTGGTATGAAGTGCTGATTCATTTTGATCATTGTTAATCTCTCCACGTTTTTGGGCGAGAGACTGGTCCGTCTCACTGTTACAATGGAACCAGCAGCACTGAAAACACGTTCAAAAGAGACACTTGCGACAGGGCAAGCCAGATAGCTTATCGCCAGTCTGCTGAGCAGTGGCCATTAGGCCCTTTTCCCATACCAATACCGCAATGGGTTTTGATCAATGTACACCTCTGTTGGGTCGTCCAGATAGGCCTGGACCATCCGCTCAATGTTCAGGGGTGCTAAACTTTTTTCCGGTTCTTTTCTCTGTGCATCAGCACTGCGTTTGCCAATGCCTGAATGTAAATACCAATCCTGTAAAGATTCTACTGGGCCGAATTATCCAGCTATTGCTGTTGTCGATAGTGATGTTGGGTGTTCTGAGCCAAACGCACTGCCCTCAGCCTACGAAGTTGCACTTGATGCCGGATGCCCTGTTGCAGTACTTGTTGTGGTTGATCTAGCGGGCTTTTAAATTTAATTAGCAGCTGTTCTTTTTCCAACTTACTCGCTGCCTCAGCTATCGCAGCTTTGTAGCAGGCAACATCCATCTCCGAAAAAGGAATTAATGTCTTCAGTGCCAATTTTGTTTGTGGATCCAGAATTGTGGCAGAAATGTAATGTTCTTGTGACAAAATGGTATTTCGTACCCTTGTATTGTCAACTAAGCGACGGGCTAAGCTCTCCACCAACTCGAGGGCTTTTATTTTTTCTACACCTTTGTATGATTCAGACACCACCTTTAGCTGATGCTCTAGCATTTGCAATAATGGGAAAGCTTGGCCCATAGTACAGTTCTCCTTGCTGATTTCACGTGTGAAGACTTCAAAAGGACAAAGCATGTAAGTCAGGCATTTAACTAGGCACCATTGGTCCATCTGAAGGGTCATGCCTTTCACAGTAGCATCCCCTCTTCGCATGACTTATTCATTGAGTGGCCTGTACTGCTCAAACAGATGATCAAGCATGTAATAAGTTGAGTTCCAACGTGTTGCCTCCTCCTGGTTGAGTGCTTTGACTGGTATTTTATAGTCACGTTGAATGATCCTCAGCTGCTTCCGAGCTTTAAAAGAATGGCTGAAATGAGTGCCTATTCTTCGGCAGGTGGTCTGTAAGTTGCTAACTATGGGTTCTTTTTTCAGAAAGTCTTGAACTATAATGTTTATGCAGTGCACGAAACACTGAAACCTGAAATTGGAACCAAGCTCCATGGACTTAAGTACATTACTGCCATTATCTGTGGAAACAAAACCAATACTAAGCCCTCTTGGGTGCAGCCATTCAAAAACCTTGCTGCGAAACTCTTCCAAAATGTTTACAGCAGTATGAGATTTCTCCATGGCTACAGTTGCATGTTTCCGAGTAGCTCTAAAAATCTCAGCAGTGTCAACAGCACCTCCTTCAGATAGCTTATCTCTAACCCCCACAAAAGAGACCCAGTGTGCAGTGATGCACATGTAATCTGTGGCTTGGCAACTGGTCCACATGTCTGTTGTCAGGTGGATATTGTGAACAGGACTCTGCTGCAAAGCTTGTCCAACCAATTCCAGCACATCATGATGTAGTGCCGGAACAGCAATTCTTGCATAATAGGACCGTCTGGGAACCTTCCATTTAGGGCATATGGCTGACACAAATTCAAGGAAACCCACCCCTTCGACAAATTAAAAAGGGAGAAGGTCCAGCGCTAACATTTTAGCCAGCTTCGCATTGTACAACCGTGCCGTTGGGTGGTTGCGTTGGAACTGCCCCTCCATCCTAAGCATGCTCTCAATGGTAGGCTGGATGAATTACTGGTCATACTATGGCCTGGGCCCTTTGGGCTTAAAGACAATTTTTCAACAGAATGTGCCGTCTAGAACCCTGAGGTCTGCAACTAAGAATCTTCTTGTGGTTCCTAGGGTTAAAAAGATTAGATGGGGCGGAAGGGCTTTCTCATTTGGAGCTGCAAATGTTTGGAACTCTCTCCCAGACTCCCTTTCGGGACAACAAGAACATTCACTTTTCCGTAAAGTCCTCAAGACATGGTTGTTCCCCTGAAGATCGGTTTATGTAGGATTCGGTTCTGTCTGTTGGATGTCTGTCTCAGCGCCTTGATACCCTTGAGCTACGTTTGCGCTTTAGAAGTCGCATATTCATTCATTCATTCATACTTTCCTTTATGGTGCTGTTGTTTTCATTAACCCACTTAGGCTCAACGACGCACTTTGTTTCATTGCAGTACTCGGTCGCCTTGGTGTCTCAGCAAGCTGACTCTGAGTATGGCTCTTACTGCAGCGCCACTGAGATGTTGCTGAGGAGGATGTGGGCGGTACCACCACACTACTGGTGACAGGGCTAGAAATGCCTCCCTCTTCTTCACCTTCCACCGCAATAATATTGTCCCCTGTTTCTTCATGCCCAACATCAATGGCTTGAGATTTTTAACTTTGTTGTAAGTTAAGTAGGTGATTTTCCCACACGATAGGGTGGTGTATTTTGAGATGACTTGTTTGGCCTCCGGTACCATAGTTTGTACTAAGCTTACCCCGCCGAACACATGTGCGATAAATTGAGCATATAGCAAGGTTCTCCTCCTTAGTGCTAACCGAAAAGAAGTCCCAAACTGGGGAAGAGAACTTTCTGGCACTGCTGGATGTGCCACTTTCAATACCTGATGAACTGGAGGGTGTGCTTGGAATGTGACTCTGAGCAGCTACATTGTGACTTCTACTACCACTACCTACTGAGATGTTTGAGCTGGATGTAGGTCCCTGCCAGGCCTTTGAAAATATGGCAGCCGGAGGTCGTGGTGGTGTAACCTGTGTTGGTGGTATCCGTGCTACATCCCGCTCAGTAGCAGCCTTTCTGGATATGGCAATAATGTTGGTCTCCATCCCCTTTAGTGCGGGAGTGATGTGCGTGATGACTGACTCAACTTCATCAACATCATCCCCCTCTTGTACATCTACCTCCATAACTCTAAGTTTTTCTGGAACCTTCCTTTTCAGAAGCATTGTCTTATGGCGTGCATCACTCTCAGACTGAGCTGGTGGCTGCCAAGTGGCATCATGATCATCAGAAGCGGGGCTTGAAGAAGAAGAGGATGGACTAAGTCTCCTTTTTCTTGCTGGTGGTCTGGAAGACATTAGATCTTCCGAAACAGTGGTTTGCTCCAATTTGTCTGCAGGAAGCTCGATTTCCTGAAATGCCCCTACTTCAGGAGCAACAACTACTATTGTGGGCTGTTCTCGTGGCTGCTGCTGTTCTCTTTCGGCTGCTGCTATTCTTGCGGCTGCTACTGTTCTTGCGGCTGCTCCTGTTGTTGTTGCGGCTGCTGCTGCACACTTATCTGCTCAGTTTCTGCCTGCGTTGATTGTGTACTACTTTGTGATCATGACATTTCAACATCGCTGCTCGTTAGTAGACTGGCTACCTCTACGACACTCAAGGGCTTGGCCCTAGGTTGGTGGGGTTGGACTGCTGGTGCGGAGGTGCTACTCTCAGCTTAGTTCCCGGACAACGCTGCTGCATGGGTAATTTGTTTGGTCCCAAAAAAAACGTTGGCCGGCACGCCAGTCGTGGTTAGTGGCACTTCCTTTTTCTCTTCCTTCTTCTCAGCTGCAACTTTCTTAGTACTGGACCTGGTACCTTTCTTAGGGGCCATCTTCTTCAGATGTCAAGCAGGACGCAGGGGCACAAGTTGTGGTCACACGCGGACGTGATGCGCAGCAGGACTTCTGTCTGGCTGGCAGTACATGGGGTGATGATGATGACACCTCCTCCTCTGGCTTTCTGTGCACCTAAAAGCAAATAAGCCAGGAAAAGAACATCAGTGAAATGTTGCATTTGCTGTTGTGGTTCATTTACTACTGTACTAGTACAAACTAACAAAAATATAGTCTAGCCATTTCTGAGACTTTGTCAACAAGGGCGATGTTATACTACTGTGTACACTCTCAGGAAGGATAGGAAAGAGAACAAGAACCACCAAAATACAAATGTAATGGAAGTGGGGTGGGGTGGACCCTATTTGGCAATAAATTATTTGAGCAGAGCATCATTCATGGAGCTGCTGCTGGCAAAGGGGATGGATGGATGGAAGCAGTAAGGATTCAAAATGGCCACCAGCTACATGGCCAGGCCCACCAACAGAAACCCCACCACAAAAAACATATTTCCCAACTCAATCCAATGCCATCCATGCCCTAAATGATGTCTAAATTCAACAGACCACACAGAAACACGTGTGTTTAATGCACCTGTGGCTACCTGCTCTGTGCCTACTGGATGAAAGTAGGCCTGTTGGCAGACTGGGCCAGACAAGTTTACAAGCCTAGGCTTTAAGATGGCCACCAGCCACATGGCCAGGCCCACCCAACTGCAAGAAACAGAAGACAGACAATGCACTGTAGGCCTATTGCAAAAAGCACGCTGCCAGCCTTCAAAATGGCCGCCAACCTCATGGCCAGGCATACCCACAACAAGAAGCCTAGGCCACAAAAGAATAGCATGCAGGCCTATATGGCAAAAGCAGGACACTAATAACTCCCACCACAAAAAAGGCCACCAGCCACAAGGACACTCACAAGTCACCAGCAACAAGCAGGGGGTCTGGGAAACACTGTGAACTGACAAAAGGCCTATAAAAGCCAGGCAAAGGATGCATGCTAAAGCACCCTGCTCTGCCAGTTTAATGCAATAAAATGCAAAAACGGAAATACACAGGCTAAAAAAAAGGTCTGCAGGGTGCATGCATTGCACACCAACACACACCAGACCCACACAACAAAGGCATGTCTTTAAGACACCCAACAACAGAAACCCCACTACAAAAAACACATTTTCCAACCCAATCCAATGCCATCTATGCCCTAAATGATGTCTAAATTCGACAGACCACACAGAAACACTTGTTTAATGCACCTGTGGCTACCTGCTCTGAGCCTACTGGATGAAAGTAAGCATGTTGGCAGACAAGGCCAGACAAGCTTGCAGGACTAGGATTCAAAATGACCACCAGCCACATGGCCAGGCCCAACAACAGAAGCCCCACCGCAAAAAAGACACATTTCCCATCTCACCATCTCAATCCAATGCCATCCATGCACTAAATGATGTCTAAATTCAACAGACCACACATAAACACTTGTTTAATGCACCTGTGGCTACCTGCTCTGAGTCTACTGGATGAAAGCAGGCCTGTTGGCAGACAAGGCCAGACAAACTTGCAGGCCTAGGCTTTAAAATGGCCACCAGCCACATGGCCAGGCCCACCCCACTACAAGAAACAGAAGACAGAAAATGCACTGCAGGCCTATTGCCAAAAGCACACTGCCAGCCTTCAAAATGGCTGCCAGCCTCATGGCCAGGCCTACCCACAACAAGAAACCTAGGCCACAAAGGAATAGCATGCAGGCTTGTATGGCAAAAGCAGGACACTAATAACTCACACCACAAAAAAAGGCCACCAGCCACATGGACACTCACAAATCACAAGCAACAAGCAGGAGGCCTGGGAAACACCGTGAACTGGCAAAAGGCCTATAAAGCCAGGCAAAGGATGCATGCTAAAGCACACTGCTCTGCCTTTTTAATGCAATAAAATGCAAAAAAGAAAATACACAGGCCAAAAAAAAAGGTCTGGAGGGGGCATGCATTGCACACCAACTCAATCCAATGCCATCCATGCCCTAAATGATGTCTAAATTCAACAGACCACACAGAAACACTTGTTTAATGCACCTGTGGCTACCTGCTCTGAGTCTACTGGATGACAGCAATCCTGTTGGCAGACAAGGCCAGACAAGCTTGCAGGCCTAGGCTTCAAAATGGCCACCAGCCACATGGCCAGGCCCAATAACAGAAACCCCACCCCAAAAAAACACATTTCCCAACTCAATCGAATGCCATCCATGCCCAAAATGATGCTTGAAAATGAAATACATTCAAAACACACCAAAGAAACAGTTGTTTCATCATGCACCCACCCATTACTAGCTCTGGGCCTACTGACTACTACTACCCACAACAATTTTTAAAAAAAAGGAATGATCAGTACCAAAAGTAAATTGTAGATGCAACAACTGCAATGCCCCCAATACAACAGACACAACACCCACTTACTTGTAAAATATCCAATTCAAAAATCCTCAAATCCAATGATAATGATGCACCAGACAAAAAGTGATCTTTCCAGCTCAAAATCCAAAGGCAGAATGAGCAGGAGATGGATAAAGCAATGGGAGGAGCCTGCTGGACAGGAACAGGAAGTTGGAGATTCTGTGGCATTTCTTCCCTCTCCCCCAATTTTAAACAAGCATTTACAATGCAATGGTCTCGGCATTGTTAATGTTAGAGCTATTGGCATTGCTCATCACATTATTTTTATCAATGTTTTTTTTTCAAAACATAAATAAATGTCATTTACAATGCCAATAGCTGAATCGCTCGCAAATGCGAGACTTATTGCCGAAAGCAGCGGATTTAGAGCCATCTGTGAAGAGGAGACCGGAAGTCTGGTTTTCCCATAGTAGGTAAGATAATTTGTAGTGCTGAAATTGAGATAACTACTACATGCTCATAACGAAGAAGAAAAAGACACACTTCTTGTTGTGTAGTGACTGCACTTTTTGATTCCCACTGGCTACCACGCAGCCCTCTTCACTTCGAGAGACTTCTTGCACACTGGAATAGGTGGCAGGTGCTGCCAGCCTGGACTGATGTACTTTGTAAAGCATGCGAGGAGGGGGAGTGAAGGCGCCCTTGGAATGGCTGTGTGCAGCCCAGCCCGCTCAGCAAAGTTTTTATCGGCGCCGCGCGCTGGTAGGAGTGATGGTTCTCCCATCAGTTATGCACCATTTACATAGACGGGGAATTAGATTAAGATCTTTATAATTCACCCTTTTTTTATCAAATGCAGCCCTGTAGGATAGGGTTTCCTTAACTCCCCCTAATAACTAGACAGGATCCATCTGTAGATTAAACTCAGACACCGGTGTGATTGACACGCGCAGTTAACCACCACGTGCATTTCGGGAGCATTAGGGCAGCAATGGACCTCTAGTAGCCTGTTGGTGTTTTTAGCCTTTCCACCACTGTCCTATCACGAAGGAGATAGCGTGCACATATGCCCCAGTGTTTTCTTTCCTTTCGGGCGAGAGGCGGCGTGCCAGTGACGACATTGTGCGGACCAGAGTATAAACAACCTTCTTTCTCCCCTGCCTTCCGTAATGTATGTATTTAACCAATAAGGAGCTGCCTTCCTCACATTACCGGCATGAGCGTTTAGTCTCTTCACTCCGATAGGGGATTAGCTCGTTTAGCTTGGAGCTAACCAACGGGAAGTGACATTTCATGAGTTAAAAACCCCGGGGAGGCATCTAACATTGCGATGCAGCGAGGGGGGAGTGAAGGCGCCCTTGGAATGGCTGTGTGCAGCCCAGCCCGCTCAGTGAAGCTTTTATCGGCACCACGCGCTGGTATGCAGACTCCCCCTGCATTCCAGAGAGGCGCGCAACGCGATCCTGTCTGCCCTGTAAAGCTGTGGAGACAAGACCTGGCCGCGCGCACAACTTTATCCTATGGGGAAACGCTGCGCGCGGCCAGGTCTTGTCTTACTTCGGCGTCTCAGACTGCTGAAACACCAACAATAGTTCTCTGGCGAGAACGCGCTTTCAGCGCGTTATAGCCAAGACCTAAAGATAACTCCTTGCACAAAAAAGGACAGCCAAATGTCAATCTGAGGAGTTGTTTTCATCCAAATCATCATTTACAGAAGGTTTCATGCTGCTAGAGATGATATTCTTCTCCAGATTGAAAATTTTACATGTTCGCGTTCTCCAGCTTCACCTTGCTTCCGCCGGATGTCAGTGGCCAGTCCAAAATGACATGTTCGCGTTCTCTAGCTCCCTGTCGCGTTGGATATGACGTGTTTGGGTTCTCTCGCTCCCTGTCGCGTTCGATATGACGTGTTCGCGTCCTCACGCTCTCACTCCCGTTGGAGAATGACGTGTTTGAGATCTCATACTCTTGCGGTGCATGATCGCGAGACAAATGACGTGATCGCAGGCGCGAACTCTCGCGAGATAGAGCAAACGGCTACCAACATTTTTGGAGCACACGACCGGATCGGGAAAACCTGTCTGCAAACGCGGGGATCCCGGTAAGGCGATCGCGCGCATGAGAACGTATTTTAAAAGCGCAGGCGTGAAAAAAATCTCATGCGGATCGCGGCAATTTTGGCATTATCTCTCCACGGAACGCGAAATTGTCAAATTATCGTAATTTCCGCGAGCAGAACGGAATTTGACGCCCACCCCTACACAAAACCAGTTCTGGACCTTGAATTATCAGGACAGCTCCAGGCCTCTGAGCGCATGCTAGATTAGCTTGTTGCTATGGTCAAACAAAAACTCAGGATACGTGTTACACATGTAGTCGGGCACCAAAGGCTGGGGTACAGGCCGATTTACCATGCAGGGAACATTCCTGTCCCAGCCACAGTGCTTCTGTAGTACTCTTTTACATGAGCTAAATACCTTTGTCATTGGTCCCCAAATACATATCATGGGAATAAATTGAGAATATTTGAGGAATAATCAGTTCAATTACATAATAATACAATTCCTATCAAATAAGTTAAATAACGTTGGCACAGATAGTGCCTTCTTTGCACTTTTACTAATAGGAAATTTGATGTTTCAAGACTATTTAACAAAGTTGTGTAAAAGTCTGCTCCTGTGTACTCCTCTTTTTTTTATTATTATTATTTTTTTAATTATTCATTCCAGCCATTATACAGCCGGCTTTGCCGGCCGACATATCAGATACAACAATGAAAAGAAGGATAACAAAATAAACCCAAACAATCCCCCCAACATAAAATCAGCCATACATGTACCATCTTCGCCCTCAGTCAATGTGCAGTAAAGAAACAATCCAGCGCCACCCCCAGGAACAGTAGAGCATTATAGCAACGGGGCCAAATGTCCAGCCTCTCCCACCCATTAATGTAGTTTCAGTCCGAGTCCAGTTCCTGTTGAGCCAGAAAGTATTCCTTCAGAGGAGCCCATATATCCTTGTCTACTCCTTCCTGTATACAACTTCCTGTACTCATACAGGAAGTTTACGTCGACATTTTTTCCAATTGGCCCCAATACTCCAGAAACCCAATAGAATTGACAAAGCAACAAATGGGATTCTGTAAATTTGGATTAATGGACGGCCTCTTTTGAAAGTTTAACTTGTATATATGTGTATAAACTGTCTATATTGGAAATTATTTCTGTACATATTGTATGTGTCACAAAAGCACTATTCACTATTGTCACATGTTGCACTTTTTTACTATGATATTGACAGGCATTTATGAATTACTTTGAACGCATTTTGAAAAATTTAAAGATACAAATAGTTCTATACAGGCTTTTCTTTTCATTTATTGCAAGAACCTGTTGTGAATTCCTGTCAGAGGCTGGTGTTAATATCAAATGCAGATAGAATCCACAAATTACTTGTTTCGCTACCCAACAGAACCAATTTTCCTTTTAATCATAATATACCCAGGTTCTGAGGGACACAGGGTTAACCCCAGTTTTTTCATGAAAAAGAAAAAAATATGGAAGCAATATTTTTCAAAGAAATTGTAAGAACGGGTGTGCCTTTTCTTTCTTAAAACGGAAACGATTTCATCCATACCTTTGTTATTTACTTGGCGTTGGGTTACCAAAATTGTTTTTCTACATGTCTCTGCACAGTGTTGCTAGTCCTATCCCTTTTTGTCAGTTTGCACATGAGCCTGTATATTTAGTAAAAACAGTAAAGTGGGAACCTAAAAAGTTGCACGTTTCCAATATTTATGCAGAATTGTAATTGTAATCCTAAAAAACTTCACCTAAATAAGAAACACTGATAATGTGTTGAGAAATAACGTTGTTTGTGAAATATCCGCAGATGTAAGTTTATCCCGAGAATACTTCTCTATTCTCAGTCAATCTTTAAAGTACACGGACATTTGATTTGTACAGCGTGCACATTGCTAGATCCGGCTGCTAAGAAAGGCCGTCCAGGAGATTTTCGATGTCAAAATAAAATATTCAGTTTAGTTTGAGACTGAATGCAAATTTTGTTAGTATGGTTCACTATACTTTTCTGAAAGGTTGTGAATACTGCAAGCTTAAGGGACTGGTGCCAACGCACTTTATGAGCGATCACACCTCCCTCGTGGAAGGGTATTAAAGTGTGAGGTGTTATACATCAACTGACAAGACCACATCCAGCACATATTTAGTTGAATTCTGACCCTATTTTGCTCATTGGGTAAACAAAAACAGGATTCTAATGCAGATTTTGCTAGTTTTAATGATGGAAAGGTCTAATTTTATCAAATACACAGAGGCCAGTAGTATGCTTCTTGATTTTGCTTTCAGATCCTCCAGGATATTGTAGCAGAAACAAGTAAAGTTTGCGGCACAGAAAAGTAAATTTTCTGCACACTAATGCGCTTTTAGCTGCATTTTCTGACACTTTATCATGCTGACATTTATTTATTTTGGATTTTAGTCACCCAGGTGGAAGATAGATGAATGGCCCTCAGAAAAGAGCTTATGCCTATGCAAATTTATTATCCCTATATATATACGTGGTGGTTGAGGACCTCAAGAAGTTACATTATAAAGTAAAGCACAAAAAACGCTGCAAAAGCAAAAAAGAAAATGAGTATTTTTCACTCATCAAGAAACTGGGTAACGACCACAATATTATTGTAACTACTGCGGACAAAGGGGGGAATGTAGTTATCTGGCCCCAGGAAGCCTACATTTCTGAAGCAAAAAGGCAACTAAACAATATAACATGTTACTCTAAATCCAACATTAAGCATTTCAATGATGCCAAGGATGGGTTGAAAAAGTTGCTATATCAATGCAAAAGAGACGGTATGATTTCCGCTCAGGAGTTTGACTTTCTCCATGTAGAGTTTCCAATCTTGCCCAAGTTATATCTACTCCCAAAAGTTCATAAGCAGGTTGAACCAGTCCCTTGCCGGCCTATCATCTCGGCCATTGGGGGGGTGGCAGAACATGTCACACAATACATTGACTATTTCTTGCAGAACTTGGTCAAAGACTTACCTACTTATGTTAAGGACACCAGGGATTTCATTGCCAAAATTAACAACATTCCATGGAGTAGTGATATGTTAATGATTACTTTGGATATCGAGTCGCTCTATACGAGCATAGAGCATACATCTGGCCTAAGAGCGCTCGATTTCTTTCTTGGCAAAAGACCCATCAATTGCTACTGTCATAACAAAGTATTAATGGAACTAACTACTTGGTGTCTTAATAATAATTTTTTCTTATTTGGGAATGATATCTTTGTACAGAAGCGTGGAGTTGCTATGGGGGCCTGTTTTTCCCCCAGCTATGCGTGTTTACACGTAGGCTGGTGGGAAGAACAGGTCCTCAGGCGGCAACATGCGATTATTTTTGACAAACATGTTTTATTGTGGATTCGTTATATAGACGATGTTTTTGTTTTATGGCGGGGAGATCTTGCCAGTGCTGACAATTTTGTAACCAGTCTGAATACCAACTTAGAAAATCTAAGATTTACTAAATCTATCAGTAACTGTGAGGCTGAGTTTTTGGATGTGAAAATCTTTGTACATAATGGACACCTAGCAACGAAACTGCATAGAAAAAGCACTGCTGGTAACAGCATTTTTCATGCCAGCAGTGCCCACCCCAGACATGTAGTGGATAAAATCCCATTAGGCGAGCTACTCAGGATCAAACGAATATGCAGTACAGACGTTGATCTTGAACTCTGCACGAAGGAAGCCTTGGAGAGATTCAGACAAAGGGGCTACCGTGAATCTACTCTTAAGGTGGCATTGCAGAAAGCTAACAACAGAACTCGTGAATCCTTGCTAGATCAGACGCCCAATACTAGGTCTGAGAGTGTCCCAGATGACAACACTGAAGCACCCAGACTCATAACGGCCTATAGCAGGCAAGCAAGACAAATAAGATCCATCATGTCGCAAAGGTGGCCGGTCTTGTTAACTGATCAGGTGTTAAAACCCAGACTGCCTGATGGTCCCACTGTGACCTTTCGGAAGGGCCATTCCCTGAGATCGCATATCTGTCATAATTTTCCTGAGCTTAGGAAGAAGGAAGAGTGGATGAAATCTCGCTATGGTTTCAAACGCTGTACCTCGTGCAGGGCGTGCAAATTTGGCAAATCAACTACTCAGTATTATACACCTTTCAGTGCTGACCCAATTAACATCAGGGGTCAGTTTACTTGCAAAACTGAGTTAGCCATATATGTCCTGACATGCACATGTGGACTTAGGTATGTCGGCAGTACACGACAACCTGTGCATGTCAGGATCCTCCAGCATCTGCGTGCCATCGTAAATAACGATCCATCATATCCGGTGGCCAGGCATTTTAAGAGCAATCACAAGAACGATTTACAATGCCTATCTTACTTTGTCATCGCCTCTGTAGATAAACATGTGAGGGGTGGGGACAGAGACAGGATGCTTAGGAGACTTGAGTCCCAGTTCATTTTGGAATTGGATAGTAGATTTCCAAATGGGCTCAATAATACAGAAGATTTGTACGTTTTCCTGTAAACTTATGTTGCTCTTTATTCTGATTTCTGTAAATAGCATCTACTAGTATTATCCGTAGTTTTGGCATTATCTTTGTATACAGAATTTCACACATACACCTTATCACTTTCTTACTTTTTCCTCATCACATATTGCTTCATGGTTGTTACCATACAAGCTTTTTCCCATTCTATTTTTTTGGGGTACACTTTTTTACTTTATTTGGACATAGCCACATGGGACTATTTGCTAGTTTCTGTTTTCCTTACCTAAAACCACATTAATATCGTCAGTGATTTTTTACTATTGTTCCATGTTTTGGTTCAAAATTATTGTTGGCCTCTTGCATTTCGGGCACTTAATTTCTTTGTTGCCTTGTTACTTGATAAAGACATATAGAACCCATTCACATTGGATTTTATCCAATTGTTTACATTTCTGCATTAGTTTGCACAATACTGCACTTCGTCACTTTATGATGTTTATATAAACAACATGAATAGCACATTGCATTTGGTTTATTAGGATATGTTGATAAAAAGTTTGCACATGATTGCGTAATTTGCACAATGTATGGGTTTTATCTAAAAAGATTGCATTGTCTTTTTAAATGAATTGTAACACGGCGTGCTTTTGCTTGATTTCTCCTTGCATTTTAGGCAATTTTATTACATGCGTCAAATTATATTATATTTGTCGCATTTATTGGCCATCAGATGTACATTTGTTTTTTAACAGGTGACTTTAGTAATTTGTCGTTTTTTACATTGTGGATTTGAACCCATTACTGCTTTGTAGTAAATAACAACTGTTGATACAACTGTTTGGAAAACAGACCTTTCAGTGCTCAAAATGGAGTATGTCCTTTCTTTCCATGATCACATGGTGTCGTGTTTGAAAAAAAAGAAAGAAATGTTAATTGAAACAAAAAAAAACTGTGAAGCACTGGGTATTTAAATGTGTATGCCACATAAACTGACTGTCTGTGAGCAAGGGCGGATGCCCGAAACGCGTCAGATTCTGTTGGACTTAAACTTTTAATAAACTCTGTGCCTTTATTTACATTTGGATTCGTGTGGTTTTCCTGGGTCGATGGAATGCGGAGCCTTTGAAAAACTGCTGCTGCTGCATATATATATATATATATATATATATATATATATATATATATATATATATATATATATATATGTATGTATATATATATATATATATATATATACATATATATATATATATATATTTTTTTTTTTTTGTAGGAAGCTGTGTCTGTATATACTATACCAAAATGAGTTATAGTGTGCACAGAGTCCAGTGGAACCCCAAAGATAGGTAGAGGTAAACGTAGATAGCACCTTACTCTCTCATTGAGGTAGTGTGGGCGAGCAGAAAGGCTTTATCAGAGGGTCATGTTGTACACACTCAACCAGCATTTGATGTCACACACTCAAAGACTGAACTCAGACCAATTTTGCCTCACATTGCTCACAATTTAAAAGTGTGCTACATTTATCGCTTGCTTCCTCCTCACATCGCTCGCACTTCAAAGTAGGCTGACATTAATTAGCTGCGCTGCAGAATCAAGTTGATTGAAGTTAATTCACTTGAACACGCTAGTTGCTGTCTGTTGCTGCCGGATTCTAGAAATTGACACAGGTGAAGCGCGCAGTCAGCGAATCCGCATTGTGCCTTGATTTATTTATTTACTTATCAGTTTGTGAATACCTGCTTGCATAGCGTAGTACTGCCCAATCCAACTTGGTTAGTTTGCTAGCAGCCATTTTCATTCTCACGTTTGTTGTGGTGCCTCCTTGCTCGGACTTACACCCCGCCCTCGGCCTCCCAGCTGTCCCTCCCTCGCCCCTCCACTATCCATTTAAGACAGATGTCCCAACGCGCAGCGTCCACGCGCAGCGTCCACGCGCTGCAGCCGCGCGCTGCGGCCGCGCTGAAGCTGCGCCAAAGGTAAGCCCGTCTACGCCCGTCCGCGCCTGGACCGCGCCCAGCGCCTTACCCCCTGGCCCCCGTACCACCCACCCCACCCGCATTACATACGAAGCCTCCACCCTCTTAGCCCTAAACCCCGGCCGACTCCCCAACTGCGCCCAAGCTGCTCCTGGACACACCCATGGACCCTTCACATGCAACTCCTGCAAGTATGACGGCACCAAGACCAACTCCACATCCTCTAACACCAAACAGAGATCTGACACCAACCACCTAAAATGCATCCTGCTCAACACCCGCTCGGTCCACAGACACGCCATCGACCTTTGGAATCTACTAGACACCATCTCTCCGGACGTCGCCTTCCTAACAGAAACATGGATGAACGCCTCCTCAGCCCCAGACATCACCATTGCCATCCCGGAAGGATACAAGATCATCCGAAAAGACCGCACCTACCAAACAGGAGGAGGCATCGCTATTGTCCATAAGAATACCATCCGCATCTCAACCAGCTCAGACGCCAACCTCGCTAGCGCCGAACACCTTCACTTCCAGATCCACACAGACCCCAAGACCACACTCAGAGGCACCCTCCTCTACCGGCCCCCAGGACCTCGTGCACAATTCAGTGACGACATCATTGACTTTATCACCCCACACGCCCTCCCCTCCGAGGACTACATTCTATTGGGAGACCTCAATTTTCACCTGGAAATGAGCAACAACAGCAACGCCACCACCCTTCTGGACAATCTCGCAAAACTCGGACTCAAACAACTTGTTAATACCCCCACTCACTACGCAGGTCACACACTCGACCCTATCTTCACCTCCAGCAAACATATCTCCTTCAGCCACACAACAGTTCTCCATTGGACGGACCACAGCTGCGTTCACTTTGTCTACAAAAAGACCACAACCCACAACCATCCTCAACCTACTCTGCGAAGAAACTGGAACAAAATCACCATCGACCAGATCTCCTCATCACTTCTTCAAAACCCCCCTGCCCACTCTTCGAACCCCAACCAAGCAGCCATTAACCTCACTCAATGGCTAACCAACAGCGCCGACAACCTAGCACCTTTAAAAAAACGTCAAATCAAACTAGGCAGCAAAAACGCCCCCTGGTTCAACGATGATCTTAAGAAATCCAAGAAACTCTGTCGCTCCCTTGAGCAGGCCTGGAAAAAAGACCCACACACCAGCACCAGGGACGCCTTCAAAAACGCCACCCGCATACACCACCAACTGATCCGGACTGCCAAGAAAGCCGCATTCAAAGACCGACTAGACAAGAACGCCCACAACAGCAAGGAATTATTCAACATCGTCAAAGAGTTTACTAACCCAACTGCGAACTCCAACTACATCACTCCCTCTCAATCCCTTTGCGACTCCCTAGCTTCATTCTTCCACAACAAAATCGCAGACATCCACAACAGCTTCGACATCCAACCTGGAGACCAACCCACCCAACCTTCTGCCGCACCTTCACCCCCCTTGAACATCCTTAGTGACTGGAACCCAATCTCCACTGAGGACACCATCCGCCTAATGAACTCCATCCACTCAGGATCCCCCACAGACCCTTGCCCTCACCACATCTTCAACAAAGCAGATTCCATCATAGCACCACACCTCCGAGACGTCATCAACTGCTCCCTCAACTCCGCCACCTTCCCGGAAAGCTGGAAACACGCCGAACTCAGCGCCCTTCTGAAAAACTCACAGCTGACCCCACTGAACTCAAAAACTACCGCCCCATCTCGCTCCTTCCATTCCCGGCCAAAGTCATCGAGAAAGCTGTCAACAACCAGCTCGCCGCCTTCCTCGAAACCAACAAATCCCTCGACTCCTCACAGTCCGGCTTCCGAGCCAAACACAGCACTGAGACCGCACTCATCGCAGCAACAGACGACATTCAAACTCTACTGGACAATGGAGACACAGTCGCCCTCATCCTCCTCGACCTCTCCGCAGCCTTCGACACAGTCTGTCACAGCACCCTGTTAGAACGCCTCAGAAACATCGGAATCCAAGGAAAAGCACTGGAATGGATCACCTCGTTCCTTGCCGGAAGAACTCAGAGAGTCCGCCTCCCACCATTCCAGTCAGACACCACTGAAGTCATTTGCGGCGTGCCACAAGGATCTTCACTCAGCCCCACCCTCTTCAACGTATACATGAGCCCCCTCGCGACCATCGCACGCCAACACAACCTCAACATCATCTCCTACGCTGACGACACTCAACTGATCCTCTCACTCACCAAAGACCCTAACACCGCCAAAACCAACCTACATGAAGGAATGAAAGAAGTAGCCGAGTGGATGAAGCACAGCCGTCTGAAACTGAATTCAGACAAAACAGAAGTCCTTATCTTAGGTACCTCCCCCTCCGCCTGGGACGACTCTTGGTGGCCAGAGGCCCTTGGAAAAGCACCCATCCCGACGGACCACGCACGGAACCTGGGTGTCATCCTGGACTCCTCACTCTCGATGACCAGACAAGTCAATGCCGTTTCATCATCTTGCTTCAACATTCTTCGCATGCTCAAAAAAACATTTCGCTGGATCCCCACCGAAACTAGAAAAACGGTCACCCACGCACTGGTTACAAGCCGCCTGGACTACGGAAACACCCTATACGCCGGCACCACTGCAAAACTTCAGAAAAAACTCCAACGCATCCAGAACGCATCAGCCAGACTCATACTAGTCATCCCGCGTAAAGACCACATTTCTGGTCACCTGAAAAACCTCCACTGGCTCCCCGTCAATAAGAGGATAACATTCCGCCTCCTAACCCACGCACACAAAGCACTTTACGAACTTGGACCCGAATGCCTCAACACTCGACTTTCCTTCTACACCCCCTCCCGCCAGCTACGCTCTTCCAACCAAGCCCTTGCTACTGTACCTCGCATCAACAAAACCACCATGGGAGGAAGATCCTTCTCCTACCTGGCGGCTAAAACCTGGAACTCACTTCCCATTCACCTTCGCCTCACTCAGAACCACCTAGCATTCAGAAAGCAACTTAAAACCTGGATATTCGACAAGTAATTCCCCACCCTTCTTCAAGCGCCTTGAGACCCTCTGGGTATGTAGCGCGCTATATAAATTAATTGACTTGACTTGACTTGACTATAAAAATATTATTAAGTTATTTTATTTCTAGAACCAAGTCAAGCCTGGCACAGGTAAGTGAAATAAATGATGTGCAAATACTTATGCAATGTTTTATAATTGAATGCAGGTTAAAATGCAATTGATTGAAATATAGGTAAGCTAAAGTGTCGAAATTAGTTTTCAGATTACTTTTCAGTTACTTTTTCTACTCAGTGTGATAGGCTTAGATATCACACTGGGACATTTCCTAGAGAAAAGGTAAGTAAAATCATTTGTGTACAGTTTGTAGTTTTTCAGGTTTTCATACAAATCAACTCCACATTTGAAACATTTTTCAAGGGAAAACAGTCAACTTATTCCTATGGAGAGAAATGCACTTATTGGTTAACAGGTAGGTACTAGGTCTTTGGGGTTGTGTTTCTGTGGTTAGAACAAGGGTGCACTCTCAAAGCACCCCCAGCGACACTAGGGCAGCCGGGCACAGAGTGCTGAGGCCCAAAGTAATCCAATGAGGGATAGGGGGCCACAATGTTGTTGGAGAAAAGCTCCTGGTGTTAGTCTTAGGGCAAAGGGGGATCTGTTTTAGCACACAAAGTGCACCCACAGCGGCGCTGGGGCGACGCTGGGGCAGCTGGGTGAAGGGGGCTGTTTTGGCGTTGGGTGCAGAATGCTGTTTGTTTTGGAGTCAGGTGCCCTGTTGTTTTCAATGGGGATTTTCGGTTTTGGTTTTCAGCTGCAGGCTAGGTCCAGGAAGACTTCTGGGAGGAACCAACAGCTGGGCAGGTAAGTTGGAGGGCACAAGATGTAGATGTACCTCAGGTTCTTTTCTCCAGGGTGCAGGGCAGCTGGATGCAGGGGAGTCTTTTGAGGTTGGATTCGACCTTACTGGGCCACTCGCGGTTGGGGTGGTCTCTGTGCAGAGGCTGCAGGCAACATTGGAGAGTCCTGGTGATGTGAACCCACGGTGGACTCAGACTCTGGAGAGCTGGGGGACCTCTCTGGAACCAGTGGGCCACTCGAACTCGGGCCGTAGGCGACAGGTGCAGTGGTGGTTTCTTTGTCCTCAGCAGGCTCAGAGTGTGACTTGGGAGTTTCTTTTGAACAGAGCTGATGTTCACAGGATATCCGGTCTTTATTGAAGGCAGCCAGTCCTCCCAGGGTTATGGAGGTCGCTGGCTGCAGGACAAGGCGACTTTTGGTGCTGGACCTCTGGATACTGCAGACGAGCCAGTAGGGCTGGGGCCAAGTCATGTGTTCTCTGCAGTCTCCTCTGCTGGGCGTCTTCTTTCGTCCTTGTTCGTCGTAGGTTATGAGAATCTGTCTTCTTGGTTCAGGGCTGCCCCCTAAATACTGTATTTACGGGGCATTTTAGGGGTCTCGAGGTCAGTAGCATGGGCTACCGACCTTAGGGTGACTACATCCTTGGTGTGCTCCCCCCACGTGGGGGGAATGGGCCCAATCCCTAATACTGATTGGAGAGTGCCAGCCAAGAAAGGGGGCTTGCTCCTGATAGCAGGAAAGGCTTGGGGCCACATTACAAAGGACGCAAAGCCGTTGAAGCTCCCCATCCACAGATGGCTCTTCCTGGCCTGGGGAAGGTGTGAACCCCTCTGCCTAGGAAAAGCTTTGTTTCTGGGCTCAGGGAGCGAAGGCTCCCACCCCAGGGGACCAGAAACATGTCTCATGGTGGCAGGCTGGTGTGCACCAGTCAGTGATCCCACCAGAGGCTGGTCGTTTTTCAGGGGGCATCTCTAAGATGCCCTCTGAGTGCATTTTTAATTAAATCCCACACTGGCATCAGTGTGGGTTTAATGTGCTGAGATGTTTGATACCAAACTTCTCAGTTTTCAGTGAAGCCATTATGGTGCTGTGGAGTTCGAAATGACAAACTCCCCGCACCATATACTCTTAATGGCATAACTTTACATACAATGTCTAAGGATTGGTCTAGACACTGTAGGAGTACAGGGCTCATGCACCTGTACCCTCACCACTGGTATAGTGCATCCCGCTAGAGGGGTGGCTGACCTTATGCCAGAGCAGTGTGTTGTAGGCATGCCACACAGGGATGTGTGCCATGTCGACTCTTCACTTTGTTCTACACCAAAACACGCAGCATGCAATGACAGTGTGCGTTGTGTGTAAAGGTACATGGCCTCTAAGGGTGGCACAATAAGTGCTGCAACCCTTAGAGGCCTTTCCTGGCCACAGTGCCCTTGATACCAATGGTACCTTTTCCAAGGGACTGACATGTGGCCAGAGAGGTGCCAATTTGGGAGTACAAGATACAGTTTTGGGAAAGAACACAGGCCCTGAGAACCTGATTGGCAGGGACCCAGGGCACATCAAGTCGAAGTGCATCAGTAGTCTGGCAATAAAATGTGTGTGGGGGGGGTTACTGCAACAGAAACCCAGCTTCCTACATGTACACACTCACACACACACATATATATAAAACTTAATGAAAAAATACAAAGGTTAAAGCTATGTTATAGTCCGGAAAACTATTTTTGTTTATATGCAAACCCACCTTGAACTATACAAATAGGAGAAATTATAACGTTGTAGTTATAACTTCCATATATAATGTACACACCAGTAGCTTACATGTATAATTCATGCACCACTTTAACTTTACCTTCATACACACTCTTCTGGCATCAGTCATCACACTACCTTCTCAATACAACTAGTCGTTTCTCTAGGCACTAGTTATACCCTTGCATATTATATAACTTATAGCTTGTGAAATCATAGCAGTAATAATAAGACTTATGGCATCTGAAATTACATTGTTTTTCAGAACACAGTGCATGGTAGAGTGGTGAGTTATAGTTAATGTAGTTTGGTGATTGATGTGAGAAGAATGTGTACGAAATTTAGTATGATGTGTAAATGATAAATGAAAGTCTACTGGTGTGTAAATTAGAAATGTAATTTATAACTATAACTCTTCCATTTCTCTGTTTGCATAGTTTAAGTTAGGTTTGTATATAAAGAATAACTGACATTTTCTTAACTATAACTTAACTTTAAGCTTTGTTTTTTTCATATTTTGTTTTTTATAAAAGCGTGTTTTAAGTTATAGTGTTGAATGTCATTTAATTGAGTGTTATGAAGGACAGTGTCTTAGAGGATAGTAAAGGACAGTGTTGTAGAGTGTAGCGTCACAGAGTCTAGTGCTGTGAAATGGAATACAGTAGAGTGGAATAGAGTGGTGTTGTGTATAATGGAGTAAAGTGTTCTATAGTGGAGTGGTGTGGTGTGTCATATAGTGGATTGGAGTAGTGTAGTGGCATGTTGTACAGTGGAATCAGATGTCTTACAGTACAGTTGAAAGTGGTAGAGTGGCGTATCGTTGTCTGTAGTGTTGTGGAGTTGAGTTTCGTGGAGTGTCATTGAGTGGCATAGAGTTGAGTAGAGTGTCGTAGAATGACAGAGTGGAGTAGAATGTTGTACAGTGCAGTTGTACAGTGCAGTGTACAGTATTGTACAGTGGCATAGAGCGTTGTAGAGTGCATTTTTATAGAGGACAGTAGGGTGTTGTGGAGTGGAGATGCATACACTGGAGTGGTATACAGTGGGCAAACCTCTTGTACAGTGTAGCCGAGATGAGTGGTGTATCTTAGAGTGGACTAAAGTGTCATATAGTGGAGTGGCATCTTATACTGTACAGTGTCATGGAGTGTAGTACACTGTAGTGGCGTAGCATACAGTGGAGTAAAGTGGTATACAGTGAAAATGTCATAGAGTGGACTACATTGTAGTGGCATAAAGCGGAATACAGTGTGGTAGAGGTGAGTTTAGAACAGTGATCAACAGTGGAGTGACATATTGTGTTGTAGTGTTGTGGCATAGAGTGCCACTGAGTAAAGCGGTATATAGTGGAGTGGCGTACAGTGGAATAGAGTAGAGTGGAGTGGTGTGCAGTGGAGTGGCATGCATTGGTGTGGCATAGAATGGAGTAGCATTCAGTAAAGTAGAGTATAGTGGAGTGTGAGTGACTGGACTGGCGTACAGCGGAGTAGGGTAGAGTGGAATAGTGTACAGTAGAGTAGGTTGCAGCGAAATTGTCTGCTTAATTCAGACACTCTGTTCATCGCCCCCCCTTTTCTGAATCATCGGTTGCAGCGGACGAGCGTGCAGTGGAGTGGCATAAAGTGGAATAACATATAGTAGCGAGGTGTAGAGTGGAGTGGCATAAAGTAGAATAGAATAGGCAAGAGTGGTGTACATTGCACAGCCATAGATTAGGTTCTTATTTATCTATGTTGGGATGGGAATGTCTGCTACACTTTGTACAGTCATGTCCACTGCCATGAGTTGCCAACAGTGATCATATGCTATTGTGTTTTTTTTGTTCCAAACTTATGCTAATGTGGGGGCAGATTTACTAACACTTTGCGTCAGGCTTGTGTCACAAAATTGACTGAGACAGGTATAAAGAATTGTTTTGGGAAATACTTTCAAGTGTAAATCATTATTTGAATGGGAAAGTAACCTTTAAGTAACACAATGTAGTGCTTTATGATATTTTGAACTATTGTTGGTCATATAGGCATTCCATTGGTGGTATGTTGAAATTCCCATGCAGCCACTCATTGATTTTGATACAACTCCCTATCTACTTAAAAAGGTAGACAGCACTTTGTGTCAAAATGTTTGCCTCATTAAGATAGGCCAAAAGTTTGAGAAACGTTTTTTTAACTATAATTGTCCAACATTTCATGTGTACTGCATTTTAAAGGAACACATACAAAGTGAGAGAATTGTTAAAGTATGTTAAATCATATTTTGTACTGGCAGGACAGCCTTCCAGAACAAAACATGTGCTTGACATCCTATGCAGCACACCATAGCGCAAAAGGTATGTGCATGATGTCAAGTATAGATTGTGACAATAGACAAATTAAAAAAGACTAATCTTATATTATTTTATTTACAGGGTTGCTGTTTGCGATGAGAGTTGGGATATAATTTTAACTTTTTTAGCTTAGCAGTACACTTATAGGAATAAGTTTAGGTTAGTTAGGATAGTGTTTTCTAACTCAGTTTTTAAGCTATTTAATGAGGTTCAATTTAACAGCATGTGCTATTTTTTATATGTACATTGTTATGTACAGTGTGGAAATAGCTATTTAGATTAAACTTGGAAACAGATGAATCCACACTGGAAATGCAGTAAACTACTAAGGGTTTTCATGCCAAAGTAAAACATTATCAGGATTCACTTATATAATTTCACTTCTGACTGTGAAGATGAATAGGATATTATTCTTTGACATATTTCTGGCCCTGATGAAGAGACTTCATGGTCATGAAACACATGTTAGCCCCTTTGGTTTCTGTGATCAAATTGCATTGCAGAATAAATGAGATTACAATTCCTCAATCAACTAGCAGTCTTTTGTCATATTGATTACTAGAAATAATTCACAAAAGTAAACACAAGGTGTTGATTCACTACTTCTTTGACAGACCTCAAGCATAGCCTTTTTTTGGTTCCGCTATTTAGATTAGAGCTTTTCTGTGAGTTTAGATTTCGTGACAATTTAATGTGTAGGGATCTGAGCGGGGAATATTCATATAATAAAAGCGTTATATAGCTATTAGAATGGTTATATTTTTTAGTTATTAGTTTAAATAAGGTTTTGGTTTATTATTAGGTTTATAATTTTTTGGTAATATTTTATAGGGGTGTGTTTGTTTGCAATTGTATTAATAAAATAACTGTTGTCATTAATTTGGATATATTTTTTAATGATGATACGTTTTTTTTAATTGTTATTCATAATTTAAAAAAAACATGTTACAAAGTATTTGTCAGTTAGGAAGTATACAAACCCACACATTATTTTTGGGTAAATTAAAAAAGTTAAAACATAGAAAGCCAATACTTTAAAAAAAATGCTACGTATTTTTATGCTATTTATTTAAAAAACAGGTTGTAAAAAGTCAATTGTGAAAAAAGCCAACATGTTTACATATGTAGACTAGACAAATTCTACTATTGTTAAATAGCAATATTTTTTAAATAGTGCCACTGTTTTGTTGCACATTTCACATCTTTATTAAGAAAAAACGTGATTTACAATTTTGTTTATCCTGAGTTGTCCAACTTTTGAATCTGATTCTATTGGAGAAGAATTTTCATCAGAAATGTCCTCATTTACATTGCCAATTTCTTCATCACAAGTAGTGGAAGCACATACAGATATCCTAAGCCGCAGAAACTGCTATCATTTTCCACAACATCTCTGGCATTGATGGCATTTGTCATCCAGATTGTTCTAAGCCCTGAAATCTGGATTTAAATATTCCAAAATCATTTTCAATAATGCTTCAGTTTTTCAAGTGTGGAATTGAAATTCTTTTCTGCTACGCTGTTTAGGTTGACTACTGTTGTAATCAACCATGGCTAGAGAGCAATATCTTGATCACCTAAATATACATCATATGTTGTTATTGAATTTTGCAGAAACTATATTAAATGTAATGATAAGCACTTAACTATAAAATCATGTATATTTTTAAGAGGTTAGTTTTAAAAACATTTTATTTGTAACATTAAGGTTTTTTTAAATATTGTCTTCAAAAAGATGTATGGGCAAATGTAAGACACAACATTATTTTTGGAGTATTCAAACTTATAATAGGGAAATGTTATGCTAATAAAAGTTATAAATTATAAATTGAATACAATAAATATATTTACTAACTAAAAGTATATTTCTATATTAGCCACTATCAATCCAATGAAAAATTGTAGCGTGCCAAAAGATTTAACAGTCACAGGGACTTCCTGGATTTATAGCCACAATGTTAGTAAGCAGTAGTTTGAATCTGCAATTGCTTGGACATTGATGAAACAAGTATGGTTCTAGTTGTGCTATAAGTGAGCAGGTGCTGCTAGGCATTCTAACTGTACATTGGTACATTCCAAATCACCCAGACATATGAAAATCATATCATTTGATAAAACCCTTGTTTGACCTGTATTTGTTTTTGAAATGTATTTGTGTTATGCAATTATTGTGGACTTATTTGAATGAAGGTGTCCAGTTCGTTTGGCAACATTTATGATATTGCTCGCTGAGAAATGCCAGCCACACTGGCACAAGTACTTTTGGAAAGACACTGATCCAAACAGATGTATAAAATTAAAGAGCTTCACATTTGCAGGTACCGCATATGAGCGGACAGTGGTCCATATTTTTTGAAATCAAGCCATCATCCTGTCTTTATGAGTCTGTACTATTTGATGACATCCTCCCCTTGGTCAATCAGTGTGACCCTCTGACTAAATATCTTCTACTTCTTTGTCTTTTTTGGATTTCGTGCTGTGCAGCAGCTACCTATTTTATAGAGTTGCAATTTCTTTGGTTGTAGAGCAATGTGTGATGAACTGAATTATGCTTATTTATATATTGGTGAGAATGACATGGTTTTGCACATATGTGGATCTTGTGTAAGTTTTTAACGTATTCACATTTTTGTGTTACACAGCATGCATCTTTGTGAAATTAGTAAATCTAATCGCATGGTATTTACAATGGATTTGTGTGGAAATACCCAGCTTGAAAACATTTAAAAGGTTTCCACTCAGCTCAGCACGACACAGATGTTGTGCCATGCAAGGGGTAAAAAATGACACAATTTCTACTCTGTGCAACATAGTAACTACTTTCACCATTGAACTGGATTGTGCAACGCGACGACGATGCAAGACCTTAGTAATTCTGGGTCTTGGGTTATTTTCCTTTATAATGCCATTATGCTTGGAAACATTCTGCAGGTAAACCCACAATTAAAAATGTTCCAACATTTGCAATCATGCATAGAAAAGTTACACAGAAAGATACCTTGGAGAGAAATTTTCTGGATATATTTTCCAACTTTGATGGATTAATGTAGAACGTAGTGTAATTCTCAGTACAGTGAACATGATCTTGTACTGCAGAAAAAAACCTTCTTGTAGTGAAGGCAAACTGGGAACTTTGTGAAGGGCAACATTTGTGATATGCACAAAGTTTCAACTGTGATAAAACATTTGCACACATCAAAATATAAGTCTTGTTTTTCTTTCTTGGGTTTTGTTCAATTACAGACCCATGTTGAGGACAGGTCTCGTGCTGGCCAAGCTTGGATGTTTCAGGATATGTAACTGTGTAAGGCAGTCAGTGCTGCCAAGAACCTCCCAGAATGTGGCAACCAATCAAATGGTGAATGCTGTGTGACACAATCAGAGTCTCCGGGATGTTACTGCAGAGTGAACAAAAAAACCCTAGTGCGGTATTTACTAATGTTTTGTGTGGACACTCATGTTGCAAAGTATTGCTTAAATTTATTTGCAGGGTGAGCTGTTCAACCCTTGGTAAATCTAGGCCTACAGATGCTGAAGACAGTTAAGATAGCGCACCTGTGTGGCTGGATACTCCTGTAGAGCAGGCCTTGCCTCAAAGGTCTGTAGCAGTTAAAGGTCTGTTGGGTGTTATTACCGCTGGTGCCATCAACGCTGCAGAAATTCCAGTTCAATGGTTTCTGAGGCTCTGTAAATTAGGGGTCTGAGATGACTGGCACAATTTTTCTGTGAACCTAGATGTGGGCTCAAGTAAGAGTTATGAGGGAGACGCTCTCCACTAAAGTTGGAGCCCTGTCTACAATAAACAATTTTGTATAAATGGGCACCCCTTGTGGCCTCTAGTGGTAGTACCATAAAAGTGTTGCCGATAATCAGGGCCACTGGAATTATGCAATTCTGCAGCCCCTGCTTTTTTTGCATTATTATGGGTCTGCCTCATTTGCTATGTAGAGGCCTAGTGTAAGCTAGGTCTGAACCGGGAGCTCACTCCTAATGTCCCTAAGGTTTCAATAGTATTAGTCCGTAACAGAAATGATACAATCACATTGTTTTCTGTAAAATTAAAGCTTTTTTAGTTAACCATTGTTTCAAAACATCTCAGCACTGTCTTTAAATACATGAAATCGTAAAGACGTGATATCAATTGAGCAGTCAAAATTGTTCTCTATATTAAAAAATAAATGAATGCAATCAACAAAAACTCAAACATTTCCCAATGCATTTCGGGTCATATCCGACCCTTCTTCAGGGGGATTATTGAAAGTAGAAGCGAATCCGTGCTTTGTTTATCTGTGTCATGCACATCAGTTCCGTGTATCGGGCACTGAATGATGCTTAGGGCCGTATGAACGGATCTAAATGAGTCGTTAGCTGTGATCGGGTCTGTAACTGTGAAACCAAGATAGGAGTGCAGGCTAGACTCTTACATAGCAGTCTACCTCATTTGCCACATAATTCATGATCTGTTGCCTGATCTTCATTACGGTGGCGACAAGCGTTCATGCACAGTGGAAGGAAGGCCCTGTGCAAAAGGGAACTAGTTATCTTTCAGTTGCTTAATTCTGTGTATGGTTGTTGCACTGGTACTAATAAGGTGAAATATTTGCCCAGACAGTATTACCTTGTGTAAAAATGACAAAATAAAGAAGAAAGGTTATCAGAAAATGTGCCACATAATGCAGCTGATTTGCTTTTTCTGGCCACGTAACTGAGTCAACTCTGCCGCATAATTTGCTTCTCCCCTGCTGCATAATTCCAGTGGCCCTGGCTATATTATCCTTAATGTAGTACTCTCACACTTCAAGTGATTAATAAAAACGTATTGCTAGGCTGCTCGACTCTTAGGTCTCCAAGGTACCTGTCTGTCCTTTGGGAAAGACCCATCACAGTTCAGATGCCTCTGAAGGATGTTCTTTCATCTAAGAAGTTGGCCTGGCATATGCTGTCCATTAGTTATAATGGACACCTTGCACCAGTCCAAACAATCCTTATTGATGATAGATTTAAGACAATCTTTATTGAAAGGTATTCTAGTGGTAGCTGTGGAGAGCAGCCTCCAGGCTAAGTCTTGAAGGAGTGTAAAGCAGCTTGGTTTACCAGATTATAACCTCTTGAATGTCTAAATGAAAGGAGAACCACACAAGGCATATATAAAGTACATATGTATTTATTACTAAACACTCTCTACTAACCTATTTATGAGATTATAGAGCAAGATACACAATATCAACACAATAGAACGTAAGTAAATAGCACAATATACAATGGGTCCCAGGGAGAGACCAAACCATATACTAAGAAAGTGGTATAAGAACAACAAATTGACTAGGCACAGAGCCTAGAGCACGTAGAATCGCTTGGACCTCAAGGAACCACCCAAGGTAGTGACACAGGGGACCCACGGGGGACGTGTACAGTGTGAGAACAAAGCTGCGAGCTCCGTACAATCCTATGGGAAAGTCGTGGTTGGAAAATTAAAGATTAAGGACACTTTGGAGAGGACTTGGAGCAAACCTGTTGGACTTGGCCCTTTTCCCTGAAATTTTTTCGCTACCCGCCCCCCTCCCTATTTGAGGATATCTCTCCCCCCCCCCGGTAGAGAAATGTATAGGCCATGTGGGGGGTGAGATGCCAAGGTACATGCTGCGCAATGGCATGTGCAGACTGACTTTCCTTATTGAGACATGTCAGGTTGATGAATACAAATGTTAAATGTGGTGCAATGGTGTGCGCACCTGTAATTCCCAGATTGTAAGAATGCACCTTGGTAAAATGCTACTTTTAAAATGGGTGCCATGGCTCTGTGTTGTGCCGCCTGACTGAGGTGGGTTGGCAGTCTAGTTGTTGTTTCCCAGTACCCCTAGCTTTTGGAGGAAAACCTGGCACCCAGGGTGCTCTACTCCTCCCCCAGAGCCAGTTAGAACCAGTTTCCCCAGACGCTTCTAGAAGCTTCTGGCACTGTATGGTAGGTGGGGTGAGAGGCATATAAATAGGGGGCTGTGCCAACATGTACTCAGTCAGAGCGTGGACATGAACGTGAGGGAACCTACTGCCAGGAGGTACCGCCACATGGGCCTGTGTGCTGGTCCCTGTGCCCAACTGTAACCCTTCTGCTGTCCACAGGGCTGGTGAGAGCCTCACTGCCGGAGTAAAGGCTGCTGTATCAGGAGGAGTGCCACGTTACAGAGGAGGATGGTTCGGCCTAATGCCTAATTTCACGCCCTGATGTTTTTATTGCAGGATTCAGACTGATGTACTTACCTTTTTTTTCTTTGTCCTTTGCAATGGTTCTGGCAGCGGCCCGATCAGCCCTGCCATGTATATAATCCCCCTGCAAATATTGCCTTGGCGTCAATTGGAGCAGTATAGAGTTTACTGTGATAATTATTTTGTGTTTTACACAATACAAAAGTTATTCTTACACGACCTTGTGTAGCGTCTTTTTTTGGAGTGTGCCTTGTGTGTCTCCTGTGTGTACTGCGTGGATGCTTTACACATTTGCTCTGGAGTTTGGCCCTCCCTCTCTGCACCACACTACCCCATTTCTATCAAAACCCTTTTAGACTTAGAAGGTTTTAGGGCCAGCACCCATGTGAGCACTGGAGTACTCGTGTTACCTCACCCAGGGAAGCTGTGTGCATAGGTGCCAAATGGTGCCAGGAATCGTCTCTGTTTTCAATGGCGAGTTGCTGCAAAGTGCTGCTGCTATGAAAAGTAAAAGTGTCCGGTGTGATCCAAGCCTGGATCAGAGAGGTGAGGAACCTGAAAGCAGAGGGGACAGAGTCGGGGTCTCTTCAGGGTGACCAGGGGCACGGTAGACCAATGCCCACCGATGTCGGGTGTTTCAGGTGCAATAAGGTGGAGCTTGACTCCGCTGCCAAGGGGACCAGGAGACATCGACAATGACCAGAGTCCGCAGGCAAGCTGTACCACAAAGGATGTCGAGTGCTAGGGGGGCGGTGTCCGGATCGGAGACCAACAAACCTTGGCAACTGCAACTCACGTGGTGGGAGTAAAAAGGCTTCGGGACGAACCAGCAAGGTCCTGGTGACTCCCTAAGTAATGGAGAGTCAGGGCACGTCTGTAGCAACCAGCTAAGCCCGTTAAAAGTTAAAGTACCCTTCTCAGGGACCCACAAGTGCACAGGGACACCAAATGTGCCCCCAGTGCAGACATCAAAGCACTCCTGGAGTGCACCCACCCAGCCCCAATACACTAAAGTCTGTCTGGGAGGTGGTGACACCTCCCTGTGACAGGAAACCTATTGTCAAGCCTTCCCCTGCTGGAGTTTTGTCCAGCAGCAGGAGGGCAGACTTCTGTCTGTGGCTGCAGCATCCATTTTGTGATGCCAGGTTCGAGAAAAGCTGGTACCGGGTAGCCCGGTGCCCCACACTAGTGGTTCTACTATAAAGGAATCATACCACCCACACCAGTTAATGGTGTGAGGTATGATTCCTAGGTGTTTGACACCAAACATGACATGGTTCTGTGCAGCTGTTTTAAAGTTAGCATTCACTGCGAGGTTATAATGCACTTAAGAGTGTATGGTCTAGGTTGCATCACTAACAACCCCGGAGGAGAGATTCCGAAGGCTGCAGAGGGGCTCTGCTCATGCATGGGCACCCTCTCACATAAAACCCAGCACCCTGCCTTCAGGATTGATAAAGCCTGCTCTAGGGGTGACTGATAAGTTTATATGTGTAGTGATAAGGTAGGTATAGGAAACCTATATCTGAGCAAGGGGTACATAAACGACCTTACACAGGCTGCTATAGCAGACCTGTGGTGTCATTTTGCATGGTCGCTCAGGGGTGGCATAATACATGCTGCAGCCCCTGAGAGGCCTCCTGGGGTACCTATGCCCTGTGTATATAGGATACCATATACTAGAGACCTATAAGGGTACGCCAGAATTCAATCTGTGGTGTGCCTAAAGTACATGAACAACCAATGTAGGGAGAAAGCAGATAGGCTGGGGTCCTGAATAGCAAACTAAATCTCACCGGGTCTGAGCACCGGCAGTTTTTAGGTCTCGCCTGAGCCAATGCGCATGCGTATTGCTCCGGCAAGACATATGTAGGGGCTTCAGGAAATGTAAATGTAAATGTAAATGTAAATGTACATGTATTTATATAGCGCAAATCGCCCACATCGCAGGCATCTATGCACTTGCTTAGGGAACCCGTCCTGGTATTCCCCTGTGAGATACCCCGGCAGAGGGCTTTGTAATGCGGATTATGGCCAGTGCATGTGTGCGGGCGCGCGCTCACAATTTGCTCCCCCGCCTCCCACATCAGACTTGAAAGGAATGCGCTCCCCCGCCCCCGCCACAGCAATGCCGAGAGCTTGTTGCTTTATTGCTCTCACTTGAGGCTTTGTTTTATAAGCTCTTTCTCGTGTACTTCTCCGGTGTACAATCTCTCTGTTGCTTTCTCTCTCAGTAGCTTTTACCCCGCCCCAGAGTTGCTGCCATGCATGTGCTGCTTTTACCCTCCCCACCTGCTCATCCGTTGCCTCATATGCCCCCCAACATTTTTTTTAAACAATGTTGGTGCGGAGGGAGGAGTGTAGCCAGGGATACCAGTGAGCAAATTGCTGTCAGCTCCTCCGTCTTAAACAAATTTAATTTTGCACAACTTCTTTTTCATGCTTTCTGAATTGCTGACCCATCTCATGTATATAAATGTAAAAACATTGGCACCCACATCATTCTGCCGGAGCACATGCGCAATGCTTCCCCCTAAGTACCTGTCCCACTCTCCGCGTTGCTGTCTCCCTCATTTTGCGAGTTTTCTCGTGTGCCCAAACTCCCACCCCTCCCACATGCTCTGTGTTGCTTTTGCTAATGTTTCACCCCCGCCTCCAGTGTTGTTCAGCCTCTCCTTCGATTGCTGTTTTTGCCTGCCAAGACCTTCCCATCCATTGCCCCACCGGCTCCTTCATTAGCCCCGAAGTCCACTGTCTTTCATTTTCGCTACTTCAGACCCTCACACACCCTCACCCTCACACCTCCTCACCCTCACACACCCTCACACCCCCTCACCCTCACCCCCTCACCCACACACACCATCACACACCCTCACCCCCCCTCCCCCTCACAACCCTCTCACCCTCAAACCCCCTCACCCTCACACCCCCTCAGCCTCACACCCTCACACGCACCCCCTCACACCCCCTCACACCCTCACACATCCTTACTCACCCTCAAACCCCTCACCCTCACCCCCTCACACCCCCTCACCCTCACACCCCCACACGCACCCCCTCACATCCCATCACACCCTCACACACCCCCTCACCCTCACACCCCCTCACCCTCACACACCCTCTTAACCTCACATACCCTCTCGCCCTCACACACCCTCACCCCCCTCACCCTCACACTCCCTCACCCTCACACACCCTCACCCTTGCACCCCCTCACCCTCATACCCCCTCACCCTCACACCCCCTCACACTCTCTCACCCTCACACCCTCACACACCCTCACACCCTCACAATCCCACCCCCTCACACCCCCTCACCCTCACACACCCTCTCACTCACCCTCACACCCCCTCACATCCTCTCACCCTCACTTACACACCATCACCCTCACCCTCACGCCCTCACCCTCACACACCGCCTCACACACCCTCACACACCCTCACCCTCACACACCCTCATCCTCACACCCTCACACACCCTCACACACCTTCACCCTCAGAACCCCTCACCCTCACCCCCTCACCCTCACACACTCTCACTCACCCTCACACCCTCTCACACAACCTCTCAGCCTCACACCCTCTCACCCTCACTCACCCTCACACCCTTCACACACCCTTACCCCCCTCACCCTCACACACCCTCACCCCCTCGGCCTCAAACCCCCTCACCCTCACACACCCTCACCCACACACACCCTCACCCTCCCCCCCTCACCCTCACACACCCTCACTCATCCTCACCCCCTCACCCTCACACCCCCTCACCCTCACAACCCTCTCACCCTCACACACCCTCACCCTCACATACCCTCACACACCCTCACCCACCCTCACCAGCATAGCATAACAAAACATAGCATAACAAAACACAGCATAGCATAGCATAACAAAAAAAAGTATAGGATAGCAAAACACAGCATAGCATAACAAAACAAAGCATAGGATAGCAAAACAAAACATAGCATAGCATAACAAAACAAAACATAGCATAGCATAAAAAAATAGCATAGCATAACAAAACATAGCATAGCATAACAATGCATAGCATAACAAAACACAACAAAACATAGCATAGCATAACAAAACACAACAAAACATAGCATAGCATAACAAAACAAAGCATACCACAGCAAAACTAAACATAGCATGGCATAACAAAACAAAGCATAGGACAGCAAAACAAAACATAGCATAACAAAACATAGCATAACATAAGAAAACGTTGCATAACAAAACACAACAACACATAGCATAACAAAACATAGCAAAACACAACAAAACATAACATAGCTTAACAAAACACAACAAAACATAGCAAAACCAAACATATAATAGCATAGCAAAACATAGCATAGCATACCAAACACAACAAAACATAGCATATCATAGCATAACAAAACATAGCATAGCAAAACAAAGCATAGCATAATAAAACACAACAAAACATAGCATAGCATAACAAAACATAGCATAACATAACGAAGCATAGCAAAACATAGCATAGCATAACAAAACATAGCATTTCATAACAAAACACAGCATAGCATAGCATAACAAATCACAGCATAGGATAGCAAAACATAGCATAACAAAACAAAATATAGGATAGCAAAACAAAACATAGCGTAGAATACAGCATCACTAGGCACCACCACAGCATCACTCAGGGGCACCACAACATCACTATGCGCTACCACAGCATCACTGAACGTCACAGCATCACTCGTTCGCCACCACAACATCACTCAGCGCCACCACAGCATCAATCTGTACAACCATTCAACAACAACTGGTTCAAATATGTTCTCTCAATGTTTCAAGCTTTATTACAAATGTAAGAAAAAGATTTTAATATTTCACTTCCGTTCTTGGATTTTCGTCACAATAAAATACACTGAACATAATCTTCACAAAAGTTGTTTACAAAAGTTTAAGCTATTGCCATTATAAATTACAATAACTTTTATTTAAGTATTAATTATTTGAAAAAATAAAAGCCATTGTTATTTGTAATATCAATACATGTAAGTCACGTTAATACAACACATATTGCATTACAAATGCTATAGGTGTCACATTTGCGAAAGTTATAACTATTGGCATTGTAAATGACAAAGCTATTAATTTCGCTATTTTCAAAAACAAAACATAAATAAAAAATGTGTCATTTACAATACCAATAGCTCAAACTTTCCTAATGCTTGCTTAAAGGGGGCCTCGAAACGGGTCTCTATTGGGCTCTGTTTTATGCACTGGCACAGGCGGTCCGTTTTTCTCTGGACTATAGTGACAGCAGGCACTTGGAATGTGCGTGCTCACACTGCTCACTTCTCACTAGTGTGTATGTGCTCACACTGCTCACTACGCTGCTCACTTCTCACTAGTGTGTACTGCCTACACTGCTCACTTCACACTAGTGGAACAGTTACGGCATGATGGCATGCCAGGTGAGCGTTGTAGGGGAAGGGAAATCCTTTAAAGAGAGTAATTATCTCTCTGGATTTCCCTTCTCGAAACTCAGGAGAAGCAACATTGTTGTGGTACCACCAGGGCTTTAAGTGGAAGCTTTTTCAATATTATATACAAGCCATGATTGATGCTTATTTGTCTTATGCAACTAACAACCCTTGCCAAAGCCAATAGTCCTGTTGTGTTGTAGATATAATGTTACTTGTTGCATTATATAATCTGGATGCATGACAGAAACAGCAAAATACATGTCGGGTGGCACACTATTCTAAGCACAGATTTTTAGCTTATGTGTTTTTAAGCTACACCCTTATTTACATTGGCCATGCCTAGAAGCACCACTACTTTCCTATTGAAACCACTCCTCCTTAGCAATAAGAGAACTTGTCACCGTGCCTTCTCCAGAGCTGCCCCAAAAATATGGAACTCTCTTCCACCAGACGTAGGCAGAGTCTCCTCGACCACGGCGTTCAAATTGGAAGCCAAAATGTTGCTAATGAGTAATTTCTTACCTTAAGAGGACTAGGCCCACTTGATTGTTGACTTTGTTCCCATTACCACTGTACTTCCATTTGATACAGCGCCCCTTTAATGAATATTATTACCCCCTTTGTTGTTCGCTTACACCTGGTAATTGTATTATTTTCTTTTTCCAATCGATGATCGATATTGTATTCATGTCCTCTCTCCCATCCTATGGTAAAGCGCTCTGTTATCCCTCTGGATCCTGTTTGTGCTATATAAAACTTTATAAATAAATAAAGGCCTCTTTGAGAGACCGCCCCGTTTTTCATCCCACTTACAGCCCTGCACCTGCACGCGCTGTCACTCAAGTCAAGTCAAGTCATAAGCTTTTATTCGATTTGAGAAATACAAATCATACAAGCAAAACAACTAAAAACAATTCATTGCATATGTAATAATTCTAAACAAAGTGACTCAAAATAAACTCTGGAGTAGTACATAAAAAAGAAGGGAACATATACTGACGTACACTGGACAACAATATATAATTAGAGATATAAAACTGAGCTAAAAAGCTAAGGAAGAAGTCATGCATGTACAGACAGGAATAAATATAATTATCACACTAAGTGCTTTTCCTGGCAGCTGTACATTTTAAAGCAAAAGTTCCAATATGGCTCGGGCAAACACGGGGAGGTTAATTTGATGTAAGAACAAGAAAAGGACCACACATTTACATACTGTGGGCATAATACAGGGTTAAGATACTATATACAGCATAAAAAAAGACATTTATGTACAGACAGGAATATATAAAGTTATAGCAGCACTATGCTCTTCCTGGCAGCTGTACATTTCAGAATAAAAGTAGCAACAAAGAAACAAATATCCACGTTCTCTAGGGAAGATAATAGTACTAGAGCGCTCTTTGAAGATCGGATATTGTATTTTAAAAAGATGGGTTTTAGATAATTTACCCTTAAAAAGTGATAACATTTACAAAAAAGTAGAAAATGACAGCAGCTCTGGCGTGAAGTGTTGTCACACGGGCAGGGAGTCTCAGATCTTATTTTCTGATTTGGGAATGCAACAAGGTGGTTTACAATACCCAATCTGACTCGGGTTAACACAAATTGATGGGAGGGACGAGGCACATTCGCAAGTTAGGTTTGAAACCCCAGGGTTAAGTTCAGTTCCTTGTAGAACTTCACGGTGGCTAACTTGCCATGCACCTTATCTCGCCCACTCTTTTTAAAGTTTAAAAATGTTTGTTTGATTTCTTTTTTGGGGATTCAACTGCCAATTCGGGGTCAAGGAGAACATCAATTTCAAATAAGGTTTTATACTAGAAATGAATGTATTTCAACCACTGTATGCGTGATGAGTGATCCAATCCTATACAGTCAAGAATAATCTCTTGAGTGAATCGAGTCTCTGGCTTAGCCCAAATAGAACGCCACAATAAGAGTGGCCGAACGGCTGCTAAGTCAGAGATAAACTCGATCCCTACCTCATCATGAATTAGTTGGACAGAGGCAGAAGGAGGGACACATAGCAGTCTCTTTAAAAACTTGTTTTCGTCTTTTTGGAGCGAAGGGCCTTCAGTATGACCCCACACGCCCGCCCCATACAATGCAGAAGAAACACAACGAATATTATATATATTGATCATATCTGGGATACTTCTCGATCCGAGCTTGGATGCAAATCGGAATATACTACTGGTAGTCCGCAACATTTTCAGCCTAATGTTGTCGAACTCAGATGTCCATGACCCGTCATTAGTGTAAGTAATTCACAAATAACAAAATGATTTAACGTGTGTCATCTTGTCGCTATCCAAGAAAAAGCTATGCTTCAGTTTATTTGCGGACTTCCCGCACAACATTACATAAGTCTTAGATTTATTCACACGGAGCCTCCTGTTTTGAATAAACAGCATAAATCTATCAATTAGTCGCTGTAACCCAATCTGGGTGCGGGATAAAAGAACAGCGTCATCCGCATATAGTAAGATTGGGACAGGTTTACCTCCGATCAGGGGAGCATCTGCTGGGATATCAGCCAGGTTGCGATCGATACAGTTAATGAAAAGGGAAAATAAAAGAGGGGCCAATACGCATCCCTGGCGAATACCCCGTGAGACTTTGAAGAACGGCGTACATTCGCCTAGGATACCATAACGAACCTTACAAGAAAGTTTCTCGTAAAGCCTGGCCAGAAAGTGGACAATTTCCTTCGGTGCCCCTGACTCTAGCAAAACCTCCCAAAGAATAGCGTGATCAACTAAATCAAACGCGCTGCTCAGGTCAGCAAAACATAAAAAAAGGTTTCCCTTTTTGGCTACAGTGTATTTATTAAAAATGAGGTCCAAATTTACACATTGCTCCAGAGTGCCCATGCCTTTCATGAAGCCATATTGCACTTTTGTTAAAATATTCGAGTCTGTTGCCCAGGTTTCTAGTCTTTTGAGCAGGATTCTGCTCATGACCTTTACTGAGGCGTCCAGCAAAGAGATAGGACGATAATTGGAAGCCTCAGATTTGCTACCCTTTTTGAATAGGGGAATAATAACTGATTGGCCCCAGGAGGGAGGGATGTTACCTTCTGCTGCACAGTTGAAAGTCCTCACCAAAATAGGTGCCCACAAGTTTGGTTCTGCTTTTAATAAATCAATGGGGACCCCATCTGGGCCCGGGGCCTTCCCCCCCTTGCTATTGGAGAGCCCTTCATGACCCTCCTCCATGGTTACTCCCAGGGGTAGAGGTATCCAAGAGGAGGCCTCGGTAGCTGATACGGTTAGGGATGTCCCTTCTGGGTTAAAAATATTAGTAAAATGAATGATCCAGTCATTACATGCAACGTAGGAAGTTATTTCCGGGATGCCATCAGTATTTAGAAAGGGGCTGTTAATTGTTTCCCAATAAAGTTTACAGTTTTTGGTCTCAGCTGCTTCCTTTAGCCTATCCCAAGCTTCACTTTGTAAAACCTTTTTCCTATTGGAAATTGCCATTTTATAGTTAACCGCTGTCTCGGGGTTTAATACCTAGTGCTTTCTTCAATTCCCGTAGGGCGATTGTACAGGATTTATCAAACCATCCCCGCTTTATAGCTCTGTTAGATGGGGATTTCTTGGTAAAAATACCTTCAATAATGGTGTTAATCTTGATAAATTGTGACAATAGGAAGTCAGGGTTAATAAGATGTTTTAAACAGTAACTGATTTCCGTTTTGTAACTAATTATGACCTCCCTCTGTTTTGCCATAGAGTTTGTTCCAGACCATCTAATCCTCAGACCATTTGGTCTGATAGGTACTAAATCAGTGGAACATGTTTCTCCAGTCGCTAGTGTTGCGTCTCGTCCCGGGAGGGTAACGCAGATGCTGTTGTGATCACTTAGACTTTCCTCTCTGATACACAGGTTTAAGAAGTCTCCTGTACTGGAGAACAGAATATGGTCTATGAATGTCCCAGCATCCCTCCCTGTAAAGGTAGGACAAGTATCATTCAAACTGTTTTTATTACAGCTTAACAGGTGTAGGTCTAGTTTAATTAACAGTTTGTTTAAGATTGAACCATAATGGCAATGTGGGAAGTGGAGGAAATCCTCGCTCTCACCCGCACTCACCCTATGATTGACCATCTCCGTTCCAAGGCCGCAGGGATTCCCTTTTGATAGATGACATGGCTGCAGATTAAAGTCCCCAGCCCATAGAGCGTCTGCCCTTCTGTTGGAGATGCCCAGAACCCTTAAGATTTCCTTTTCCAGAGGGAATAAAATATTTCCTCTGGAGGCATCAAAGATGTTATTGTAAAAATTTACGAGGACCAAGTCATTTCCCTTACTACATTCAACCCTCACTACCTGGCTGTGGGTTCCCACAATCGAGCTACTTCTGACTTTACAATTACACAGCTTATTGGACAGGAGTAACAAAAGGCCCCCCTTGGCCC
This sequence comes from Lissotriton vulgaris, assembly GCF_964263255.1. Taxonomy (NCBI): domain Eukaryota; kingdom Metazoa; phylum Chordata; class Amphibia; order Caudata; family Salamandridae; genus Lissotriton; species Lissotriton vulgaris. The sequence goes on along the minus strand of NC_141691.1, from coordinate 2,003,860,910 downwards.
TGCCTGAACTGGATTTAGTGGCGTTAAGACAGTGGGATGAATAACCTTCTATATTTATTTGCTCTTGGCACCAGGTTTCTTGGAGGAGGATTATATCAAATCCTTCCCCTATAAACTTAGACCAGAAGGGGGTGTCTAGTTTCCCAGCAATACCGGCAATATTCCAGGAAATGAGGGTAAGGCCGGTAGACTCAGTAGGACCATAGACAGCTTGCTCCGACTGGGAGGCACGGGTTGTAATCAGGTTAACCTCCTTGGCACTCTCACCTATGACAATTTTAGGGGCACCAAGGGTCACACACGCTTCAATACTGGTACATGAAACACCTTTCCATGGGTACCCAACTGCAGGCCTACAGATGGGAGTTTGGTTATTACATGGGTTAGTTTTAGGAGAGAGAAATTCTGTGGGCTGCCTTCCTGTACAGAGTCCTCCCGTATGACCACTTGTACACTGGGGGGTACGTAATCTATAGAGGGGACTGCTAGAACACTAGCGTGGACAAGTTGCATACGTGCATCCAACCCTAACTGCCTATTGGCGGACTGGCTTGAGGATGGTGGGGCATAAAGTCAATCAACCATCTCAAGACAGTTGAATCTGTTGTTAGTGTGAATACCTCGCCACCCGTCGCCCATAAAATGGCCTTTGTTAGAATACCAGGGACGAGGTACCCATTCCCTGCTCCTGCTCTTTTGGGTCAGCCATGGACCTCCATAGTTCCAGAGTTGTTCTGGAGGTAAAACCCAGTTAGGTGGTGGTATTGGGGGGTGATAGTTATATACGGGGGGTAGAAAAAGGAGAGTCGGTGGGTATCGATTCCCCCTTTCTTCTCCAGATCTGGCCACGAGCAAATATGATTCACGGTGGATGCATCTTCGCAGGTAACAATGACGCAATCCCCCTGAATACTCTTGGGACTCGCCCCCACCCATGGTACTCTACGGACAGATGATATTCCACTGGTGTTTGGGGGCTGTAATGGCCTATTAATACTAAGCCATTGAAGGATTTTGTTCAAGAGGGACCAGGATGGTTCATCTGTTCCTGCTGTTAGTTCGGGTACTCCCGTTAGAATCACCGTAAATGGGGAGACCTCAGGTGACAGGTGAACTGGACGTTTGTTTCTAGGCCCCCTCTTGCCCTCTGTAGGATTTGATTTTGGGGGCACCGAGGGTTTGATTTGGGATGACTGTGAGGACACCTTAGCCGTGGTATGATTGGCAGTTGTTTGTGGGACTACAGGGGGGGGGAGAGGAGAAATTTGCTGACAAGATGGGGGTGACTGGGATGGGGATTTGGCTTTTGGCTTAGATTTAGCACAGTTTTTCGGAGCTGGTAATATGGGGGTTGATGGCTCTTTTGTTTTAGATTTGGCTTTGGTCATAACAAGCGGTCTATCTGGGTTAGCTGGTATAACCCCAGGATTGGCTGCTGTCGAGGCCCCTCCAGATTTAACAATTCCCGCCATGGTCTGGTTGGGTAATTTAACGAGGAGTATGGCAAGTTGCTTTTCAATTGCCATGATACTCCGTTCCAGAGGTTGGAGATGGTATTTTAATAAGTCCCTGAATCTAGCAAAAAGCTGCGGGGTACCGCAGTCAAGCAGACTGGGGCCACCCTCCTGATCGTTGTCCAATGTAGGGCGTTGTGGATTAGATGAGGCAGGTGGTGCAGAAATAATACTAGAGGGAGCGTTCTTAGATGGTGGTGTGATGGACCCTTTCTTATTATTGGTGTTATGATGTTGTTTGGTGTTATTCCCCTTTTTATGGGGTTTTGGCTGCTTTGGAACAGCGCCTTCTCTAACCCCCTTGAGCCGGGTTACTTGTACAGGATCTTCTGACAGAATCTGCTCAAGGTCCGGAGTAATCTCAAGGCTCCCTGTCGAGTCTGATTCCAGCGACAGGTTGGTGGCTGATAGATCAACAGCACTTGGGATGGAATGAACTTGGGCTGTTGCACCAGACTGTATTAGAATTGGGATAGGAGAGGTTGATGGAAGCGGGGTTAAGGCTGCTGCGATAAGGCCATTTGAGGATCTCCGGGCGATCGCAAGGTCCTGAGACACCCTACGTTCCAGTAAAGTAATATTTTGATTGATGGCCTCAGTAGTTTTTGAGATGAACTGGTCAATAGGACCTGTAAACAAAGCAGTTCTATTTGCAGTCTTACTTCTGGAACCCCTAGTCATTATTGCAAAAATTCGAGGTCTGGTTCCAAATTACACAGATGTCGAAAAGTCAATACCTTTAAAAGATGAGGACAGCGTCTGGTGAGTGGGAACCAAGGGGGGTGGCCCAGCCCAGCCTTGAACAGTCTGGAACGGGCTGAAACGGGCCCGCCCTTGGCCCGGGCTTCGCCCGGCGTCCCGCGAGGGAGGCTGTGCGTGACTTTTATGCGCCTCATGGCGCTTTGTGATGGTGCTTGGCGCAGTGCCTGTTGGGGGATGTAGTTCCCCAGACCCCGCTCTCCGCTCTGCGGCAGTCTCCCTGGGCCAGCGGGAGGCGTGCGGTGGGAGGCGGGGCTGCTCCTGTGGCGGTTCGGCTGTGGCAAAGGATTTCGAGCGCCTGGCGGTGTGCTCTTAGGCGGCGTCCAAAGTACTGGTCAAAGTAAGGTTCCCCCGCTCTGCAGGCTGTGCGCGACTTTTATGCGCCTCCTGGCGCTTTGTGATGGTCCTTGGCGCAGTGCCTGTTGGGGGATGTAGTTCCCCAGACCCTGCTCTCCGCTCTGCGGCAGTCTCCCTGGGCCAGCGGGCGGCGTGCGGCGGGAGGCGGGCTGCTCCTGTGGCGGTTCGGCTGTGGCAAAGGATTTCGAGCGCCTGGCGGTGTGCTCTTAGGCGGCGTCCAAAGTACTGGTAAAAGTAAGGTTTCACTCAAGGAGACTCCTCCCAGACCTGACCGGTGACCTCATCCTTTTCCTGCCAAACAAAATACAGTGCGCCCTCCTTGGGCAGACTAGCGCCTAGACGTACTACGGGTTGTCGCGCAGTGCTGCTAACTTTTTGCGTCATGGCCAACTGGCTTTTGTAATAGGACATCGAGGAAATCCAGTGTAAAACTAGTTTAGCAAATAACGCCTCCCTCGTCCCCAAAACATACACACACAGGTGCGTAAACGCCAAATAGTTGCAAAATGAGCACTGAGCAAAAATGAGACATGGTCTCGGTGCACGCTTGAACGCTTCATATAAACCCATATCCTGGGAGTTAATGGTGCCTTCATTACGTTCTGTGTTGTATGGTGTGTGTTGTGGTGTGTTGGCCGTTTCATTTTTTTATGTTGTCTGTTGTGTGTGATATGTTGTGAGATGTGTGATCTGTTTGCTGCATTTTGGTGTAATGTGATAATGGTGATGTGCAGGCAGTGTGTTTTTTATGTGTGGTGAACGTGTATGCTAAGCAGAGCGAGGGACATGTGTGACGTGATCTGTTGTATAACGTGTTCTAATGGGTGTGTGAAGTGCTGCACGTGCTCGATATGTTGTGTTTGCCGTTCTCGGTGCGCTGGGTGTGGCCTGTGGTGTGGTAATGAGAAGTGCTGCAGCATCATCCCCCGCTGTAATTGGCTAGATAATGTTGTTGTGCGTTGTTGTGACGGTCTTTTGTGAAGGTCGGTCCTTTAGTGAACCTCTCTCTTGCTTTCGAAGCACAGTGTATTCCCTGAAGGAGTCCTCCATGCAGTGTGTGCAGCCAAGCGGAAGATACACCCAGCCCCACGCACGCTCATGTCACAATGACACACAAAACAGTCTAGGCCGCGCCTCTCCTCTGCTGCCTCCCAGAAGCCATCGCGCCGCCCGGCGCATCTCGGGCTCAATGGAGGCTGAGAGAATAGCCGCGTTAAAGCTGCACAAAGGCCGAAGCCTCGCCCGAGCTGCAGGGGCGAGCCGGGGTCAGGGTAAGAATGCGCCCTCCACTCCCTCATTGTGGCCAGCAGCTGCACCCCTGGCCCCTTTTTTGTACCCTGTGCATTCCCTTACACCCACGTAATCCCAAAATTCAAATTGCCCATTTGCCTGGATGGGTGGTACAAAGGGAGAGCGAGTCTGAATTAGAAAGAGATAAAAGGAACTGCAAATTAATGAAGTGGACGCAGAAATTACTTCTAATGCTAGGCCTGGGAGTGCTGGGTGCAAACAAACCCCCAATGCTAAGACCAGGAGGACGCCTCATTGTGTAAACTTTAAAGAACAAGGGTCTCTGGGAGCCAAGAAAAGTATGGGGCTTGCATGGAGGGTGAGGACAGAAGGTAACACAAGGCGCTTTCCCTTGCGCTGTCAGGGCAGCAACCTACCAAGTGCCTCGTCTCTCATGTGTAGCTTGCCAGGCGTGCTGGGGTCTGAGCGGTGGCACGACTGGGTCTCACCCGCCTTTGAGAGCCAAGAGACTGAGAGTGGCTTGGACCTGAAGCCCTATTGAAAATGGTGGTTTCTTTTGGCCAAGCATGAGTAGGTGAGATCTGGGCCTTTTAAAGTTTGTGTCATTTCTGATCAGGATGTCAGCATTGGCCGAGGGCGTGGCTTGCGCCCGACGAGGACGGCGGCTCTCATGTGAGCGCTCCGGGTCGCTGTGGGATTCCGCCACCTTCCTTAAACCCCCGACGCCTGCAAACGCCACATTTCCGCATCGGAAGCCCAGCACAGTACCAGGCTTCTCGATGCGGTGACTTTTGAGCGGCGGAACGTCCGCTATCTTCATTTTCTCGGCGGACGCGGCTCCCTGACTGCCGCGACCGCCATCTTGGATTTTTACGGCTTCAGCTACGCGGCACCCGCTGACAGAACACGAATGTCGTACGAGGAGCCTCCTCTAATGCTGGCCACTCCTGCTCAGCTCCCAGCCTCAGGTTAGCAACTTTGCTGGGAAACCTTTGGGAAGCGCTGCTTTTGTTAGACTTTCACTCGCATTTTCGCTAGAATTTCACATCGGTGGCCATTTTGCGCAAGTGGGCTTCCTCACAGAATCTACATGTAAACGCAGCTTCTGCAGACTCCCTCATATCAGTGCAGTACTTTATTATGCTTCTATGCATACATTCTCTCACAACTGGTGATGCACCTCTACAATAAGCTGGTGCATTTCTCTCTGCATGCACAGCTTTATTAATCGCCTGAAGAGTTTATTATGCTGCTTACTGTGCCAATTATCAACACTTCATTGTCATGCTGACTTCCTGCGTGCCTCACTCGATTCTGGGACGTTCCCACCAGTTAAGTGCATGAAGGCTGCTCTAATTGCCACCTAACCCTTAGGCACTTCTGATTTTCAACAGATAGCTTCTTTTCTTCTCCATCTCCGACCTCTGAAGCTTGTATACTCTGCCTTACTCAAGTGCTCCTGACCAGACTCTGAGGCATTCACGAGTGTGCGCTGGTCCTTACTGGACCCCCTTCCTCTCAAACATTACCGCTCCTGTATGGAACGGAGAGCAATTCCACGAACTCTCAAAACACCGCATCGTGTTTTCATCAAAAACTCGAAAGTCTTCTCAGCGTTGGCGCACCTTGAGGCTTCCACAGCGATCTCCACCCAGATGTCACAGTCCAGCACAGAACGACCTACCCAACCTATAGGGAAAGGGACCACGAAGCGCCTCAAAAAGGACCCTCCGTCACCGACTGGTTCCACGTCGACTGTCTCCATGGAGCTGTTATTAGCAGAGATCCGTGCCCTCAAGCCGTTCATGGAAGAGACTAATTCTAAATTGCAAGTTCTCACTGATAATTGGTCTCAAATGGATGCTAGGGTGACCAACGTAGAACATTCTATCACGTCTCTTCAGGAGTCATCCTCCAAAGTGACACACATGCAGTCTCAGCTTTCCTCTCTCCAAAAACAAGTCGAAGAATTGGAGAACCGAAATAGGCGCAACAACCTTCGCCTTTATGGCCTGGCGGAGAATTGTGAAGGGACTGACCCCATTGCCTTCTTCAAATCATTTTTACCTAAACTTCTCCATCTACCTGAAGGCACAACGCTTAATATTCAGCGCGCTCATAGGCTGGGTCGCCTACCTTCCTCTCCTTCCCCCTCGTCACGACCAAGAGGTGTCATCATGTACTTCTTAGAATACACTGATCTACTCAAAGTCATCTCAGCGGCCCGTGCCTCACCTCGTCTCCAATGGTCAGGTTCCAATCTCTTCTTCGCGCAGGACTACGCCAAAGCCACAGCCAGCCGCCGCAAGGCCTTCCTGGATATGCGACCAGAACTTCGGGCCCTTGGAGCTAGATACGGCCTTTTTCACCCCTGCTTGTTTCGAGTAACTTACAACAACAAGACTACGACCTACGAGGATCCTGTTCGTCTTCGAAGCTTCCTGAATGCAACACAAGCACCTGACATGGACTTTTCCAGTTCTTCATCAGCTTTCCCTCCATGATTTCTCATGGCATGGTTTAGATGCTTTACCTAACCTATATGTTTTATACTTATAGCAGTTTGTGCTGTTATTTTCCCTCTGCTAGGTCTCCTAGCGACTTCAATTCCTATGTTCCTTTTTCCGCTTTTCCCTTATTTCTCATGTCTCCTGGTTGAATGTTTATAACATGATTTCTGCATGGCGCAGCAATATAGTTTAAATTAGTACGCGCGCTTATCGCGCACTGTTGCATGTATTACTGTTTGTTCTTCTCATGTTTCCAATGACTCTACTTTTCCAGATTTTCCTCCCACTCTTCCTCGCTTTTCCTGTACTCCTGTTAGTTAGTTAATATTGCTTCCGAATGTTTTTCCTCGCACACCTTTATGTCTACTCATCATTGTTTTGTTCTCCTCCTTTCTCACTACTCCCATGCGTCATTGTTTTCCCCCTTTTTCTTTGCAGGTTTTACGATTCGTATGGCGTTTTCCCCCCGACCTGTTGGCTCGCTTGCATTGGACGCTTGCTTCCTCTGCCTGGCGCTCCCCCCTCATTCATTTCCTCGTGCATCCTCCCCCTGGTGATCAACCCTCCCCGTCTCTACCCTTCGTAAGTATGTTCTCCCTCTCCTCCCGGTTGTTCACTTTCCTTTTTGTATCTCTATCACTTTTATGTTCCCAAATTTCCCTTGTCATACAGGTGTCTCACTCTTTTACCTTTCAAGTACTCTTCTCTTATTTTCTTCTTTTTATCACACTACCTATTTTTTGGGCTACCCTTCCACTCTTCATACATAGTTCGCCTCTGTCTTCCTTTTCCTCATCCTATTTTCTCTTTCCTCCTATTACTTCACTTATTTTTACTTTTTTCTTCTCGGATTTTCTACCTCTACTGCTTCTATATTTTTCTTCCTCACGTTCTCCCCCCTTTTCTCATCTTCTTGCTCATCATTATCATGTGTTGGCGTTCATTGATCTTTTTGCTCTTCTTGCTTTTCTCACTCCTCTGGATCCCTCTCGAATTTTCTTATCTTCTTCTGCTTTTCTTTTTTTCTTCTTCTTTGATATGATATGTCTCTTAAAATAATCACTTGGAATGTTAAGGGCATCAACTCACCTATCAAACGACAAAGAATCTTGTCTCATCTTTCACGTTTAAATGTAGACATTGCTTTTTTGCAAGAAACCCATTTGTCTGCCGAAGAATCTGTTAAGTTGAAAAGAAGCTGGGTGGGTGATGTTTATTTTTCCCCTGGGGATGGTAAACGCAACGGAGTTGCTATTCTGTGTCACAAAGCTCTTTCTTCTTCTATGATTGCTCAAGAGTCAGATACTGAGGGCCGATGGTCTTATGTTAAGCTTTCTATTAAGAATGTTCCAATTTCCCTTCTAAATGTTTACGCCCCTACCGCTGGTGATCCCACTTTCTGGCATTCATTCTCCCAGCATGTCACCAGATTCATGGATGATAATTTCATTCTAGCGGGAGACTGCAATCAGCCCTTAGATCCCTTCTTAGACAGGAACTCCAAGGCACATTTCACCCCTAACAAACCTCACAAACTCTTCTCCCACACCATCTCCCAACATAAACTCACTGATGCTTGGCGTCTTTGTAATCCAAATCTCCAAGAATTTACTTTCTACTCCCCTTGTCATCACTCCCAATCTCGAATCGATTACATTTTTGTTACTCACAACATTGCCCAAACTCTTTCTTATGCAGAAATAGGTCCGATCTTACTTTCTGACCATGCCCCTACATTAGTTCAATTGGATCTCTTACCCAAATCGATAGGCCCTAAACGTTGGCGTTTCAACAACTCTCTCCTCCTCGATCCCAAATTTACTACCGCCTTCACCTCTTTCTCCCATGAATTCTTTGCCCTAAACGATAACTCCCCTGTTCCTAAACATACCATTTGGGATGCTTTTAAAGCGGCAGCGAGGGGTTTTATCATTGGCTTTGTTGCTAAAAAACGTAAAGCTGCTCGAGAAGCTACTAAGACCATCCTTCTAGATATTAAGAAATTGGAGCATTCTTATTTTACTTCCCGTTCACAGCAAACTCTAACCGCCCTTATCAGCGCTAAGATGAACTTCAACAAAAAATCTACAGATGATGCATCATTATATTTATTAAAGTCTAGTGCCAAGTTTTATGGGGGCAAAAATAAGGCTGGCAAGATCTTGGCTAATTATCTGAAGGTGAAACACAACAAGCTAAACATTGAATCTATTTACGACAATGACTTGAACCTCAAACACACAGACGCAGACATTCTCACTACATTCTCTACCTTCTATAAAACCTTATATTCTTCTGAAACTCAACCATCTTCCCACTCACTGGACACATTCTTCTCCACCATACAAAAACCTTCACATTTTCCACTTGACCTTTCTCAATTGGAACACGATATATTCCAACAAGAATTACTCAAAGCACTTCAAACCCTACAAAAAGACAAGGCCCCTGGGCCCGACGGCTTCACGGTAGAATTCTTTCTCCACTTTTCAAAGCTTCTTATACCCAGACTCCATTCTCTTATCAGCACCTTCCTTTCCTTGGGTTCTTCCTCTGGCTCCTTTTCAGACGCTCATATCTGCCTCATACCCAAGGAGGGGAAGGATCCTCAATATTGTAAAAATTACAGGCCGATTTCCCTGGTCAATATTGATTACAAAATTTTCGCAAAATCTCTTGCAGCTCGACTTGACCTTCTCCTTCCAGACTTATTGGGTGAAGAACAGTCCGGCTTTGTCAAAGGCCGATTTATCACTGACAACACCAGACTCTTATTTAACATTCTTTCTAAATCCCGCCCTTTGCCTCACCCTCTTGCGGCCATTGCTTTGGATGCTGAAAAAGCGTTTGATAGGGTTGAGTGGACTTATTTGTTTCATACCCTCCAATGGTTTGGTTTTGGTCCTGTTTTTACGTCTTTAATTTCATTGCTTTATTCTAACCCACGCGCAGCGGTTTGTGCTAATGGTCAAATTTCTTCATTTTTTGACTTAAAAAGAGGTGTTCGTCAAGGATGTCCCCTATCCCCCTTTCTTTTTAACTTGGCTTTAGAACCCTTCCTCTCCAAGCTTCGTCAAAACCCCTCCATCCATGGTTATCAACTATCAGATACCCACATCAAACTAGCTGCTTATGCAGATGACATTCTGTTACTTGTCTCCAACCCGTCTCTCTCCATCCCTGCTTTTCTTACCGAAGTTCATGCTTACTCCCAAATCTCTGGTTATAAACTTAATAATGATAAATGCGAGATCCTTCCGTTAACCAAATTTACATTCAAACCAGATTTTGCCGCCTCCAACTTCACATGGAAACCTTCTCATATCAAGTACCTTGGATTGCATGTTGCCCCCACCATCCCGGATACCGTTTCCCTATGTATGTCCAAATGTATTCAAAAATTGACAGATCTCACGTCCAAATGGCATCCTCTTTACCTCTCCTGGTGGGGCCGCCTAGACACTATAAAAATGATGTTGTCTCCCATTGTTTTATACACGCTCTCTAACATTCCGGTTCCTATCCCATCCAAATTTTTCAAACAGATCACATCTATTCTAACCTCCTTTCTTTGGAACAAAAAGAAACCACGAATGTCCTTGGCGCGCTTGATTCGTCCTAAATCAGAGGGTGGGGTTAATTTCCCTGATTTCCCAGCCTATCACAAGGCGTTCCAATTGAGACAAGCCTCTTTTTGGCTCCAAGACCCTGACACCCCATGCCCATTATGGACCAAACTCGAACGCCTTCTTCTATCTCCCTTCTCTTTTTCTGAATACCTCTCCTTCCCTCGCAAACCCGCATCTGTTTCTACTCCGATTCATAAGTTTACCACAAAAATACTCCTTTCTTCCTCTCATTCACCCCCTACCACTATTGCCGAATTCCTATCCTCCCCCATATGGCATAACACCTTCATACCTATCCGGGACAGACCCTTTTTCTGGAAATCGTGGCATACTCGAGGTTTGCAATGGATTTCCCAACTTTTTTCCAACTCCTCCTTTTTATCTTTTCATGAACTTCGCACCCTCTATGATTTACCCCCCTCCTCTGCACGTCAATATCAATCCCTTAAAAATGCAGTTCTATTGAAGCACGATCTCCTCACTCAACCCAACCCTCCTCCCCCCCCATCCACCCTCACTTCTTTACTTCACTCCTTCTTACACACTGCACCAAGGGCTACTGCTATTTATAAATACCTTCACGCTAGTAAGACTCCGAGACCTAAATCCAAAGTTGAGGAGGCCTGGGAGCATGACTTGTCTGTCTCTTGGTCAGTTCCCTTCTGGGACAGACTCTGGACCAAACTACGCAAATCTTCAAGAGCAGCAACACTCACTCAGACTTTATTTTTTATTTATAATAGACTCCTCTTCACACCTTCCGACCTGCACAAACGCTTCCCTAATACTCCTCACACATGCTGGTCTTGCTCATCTCCACAAGCTGATTTATTCCACATGTTATTTTTATGTACTCATGTTCGCAGTTTTTGGCTGCAGGTTTGGGCTCAAGTCAATGTGATTTTCCACACTTCTATTCCTTTTTCCCACACACATATTTTTATGGGTAGCCTTTCCCCCTGCTGGGATGATGTTGACTTGAAGCCCCAAATTGTTGACCTTTTACTTGCTGCTGCTTTCCAACAATTAACAGTTAACTGGAAGGATCTCTCCAAAATTTCTTTCAAAGCGTGGTGGTTTAATGTCTGCCACAACCACAGGCTCGATACCACTCATGTTTTCCCGGCATGTTTGGCTATCAAACACATGGACTTATGGACCCCAGTTACACTTTATTTGGACTCCTGCAGTAAACGTTTGTTTCATCCTCTGCCTCTGCAACAAGAAGTGCCCAAACCCCCTTAATCGCCCGATACATTCCATTCATTCTTCACTGTATCACTCTCTTAAAATTCTCTCAAAGTTTTTATGATTGCCATATTTTATGCTCATGTATTTTTCCTATGTCTTTTCCTTATTTTTCAATCTGTATCCAGACTTATTTCTTATTACAAATGCATTCATATACTTATGTTCTTTTTTTTTTTTATTGCTTAAGAGTCTTTAACTTTGTATTCCATTGTATTTTGCTTGACACCTGCTTTTCCTTTTTTATTGTTATCAAAGAAAACTCTTTTGAACTTAAAAAGGATGTCAGCATTGACTGGTTTTCCACATCCTTCCTTTTCATGGGTGTATTTGTTCAGCAGAAGATAGTGTCCCTGCTTTTTGAAAAAAAAAATACAAATAAAATCAAGTGGTGCATGTGTCTACTGATTACCTTTCCCTTTTCATTTCTTGCCCTTTTGGTAACTTTTTACTAATTCATCAGCATTTCTGCCTGATCCATGCGGCTTTATGGATCACTGGGATTTCTCTGATTACTCCCCTTTTTGGTGTGTGGTCACACAGCATCCCTCTGCCCCTGTGGCTAAGCTAGTTATTATTTAATAGATTGATAATTTGCACGTCTATCTGTCCCATTCATCACACCAGCAGTGCTGCATCCCAAAACAAGATAATCGCACCTCAGTGGTCACCATTATAGATAATGGGGTAGCCCCTAAGGTCAAGGCGGACCTGGGCGCAATACGGGAATGAAAATAATGGTCCGTGACCAAATGTTTAAAGGATAACAATTCTTGTGTGAAACACTACAACATGGTTATTTAACCCCTTCGCTGCGGCCGCTATTTGTCCGCTGTGCGGTAAACAAAAGAACAGGGCGGGGCCGTGACGAACCCCAGCCGTCATCCGCACACGAGCGGATGCGTGATGACCTCAGTGGTCATCACGCATGGCATGACACTTCTATACAGGTTCAACAGAAAAACAACACACTCTCAACATAACATCCTACAAGGTGCAGCCCTGCATCATCTGTTCTAATAGGTGCCAGTAACAGGAGGGTGCACAGGCCTTCCTTGGAAGGTCCATCTTGTCTGGGATAATGGCTTAGATTGTTGATCATTTAGTGAAACAGTGGTCATGGACCTGTTATATCTGGCCAGCATCATTTGTGTGAAGCACTCTCCGATGCCCATGAACCTCATACTCTAGGACACGAATGACCAATCAACCCGGTTCAATGCCTTCGTTGGATCCAGGGAAACAAGTGCCTTCTCTTTTTTGGACTTTTTCAACCACATTGGTTGCCCATCTAATGTTATCATGAGTTTGTCTTGTCATAATAAGACCAGGTTGGTCCTTATGAATCAAAGTGGGAAGAATTTTATCCAATCTGCACCCCAGTATTTTAGCATAAGTTCTGGCATTGATATTAAGGGTTATTGGCCCTTATGAGGCACATAGTTTAGGGTCTTGGCTTTGTTTAGTTATGACAGTGATGGTGGCCTGTGAGAAGTTGGCCTGATATATGATGTTTCCAATTCTGGAACCACCTTGTATAAGTCCAAACAATCCCTTATGGTGTCAACCTTATAGACAAGCTATCTTAATGGTAGCATAGACTAAGCAGCCTTAAAGGCTAAACTCAAGAGGTCGTGTTAAGCGAGCTGTTTTACCAATCACAATCCTGTAATATCAAATGAAAGGACACCACAAAAGTATATATTATGTGTTTATTTCTAAAATAATCCCCAGTACTCTTTATGAGCAAAGGGGCACAAGAGTTAAATCAAAAGCACAGTATAACATACAAAGTTGTACAATTATGGATGAGGGCGGGTGGCCACTCAAACCATATATTAAGAAAGTGGTATAAGAGATACCAATCGAACAGTGGTTAGGCCTAGGGCCTAGGGAATCGCTGGGAGCAGTCGGGACAAGCAATGCTGAAGTCGGGAAAAGCCCGCGGGATTCGGGTGCAGCGCTTAAAGCACACGCATGCACCAATGCAAAGTCAATGGTGCGTAAAAGTTACACAAATAGAGTTTAAGGATACTTCCGCTGAACCTAGAAGGACAAAACTTTAAACACAGACCCTAGAGGTGTGTACCAGTGTGAGAACACCGGCGTTGCTGAGTTACCTCACCCACAGGAAGCGGGTGCATAGGGTCGAAGTGGCGTCGGGTTTCGTCACGCAGGTTGTTGGTGCTTGAAGCTGAAGATGCTGCAGGCGATGTGAAGGAGAAGTGTCCGGTGTGATCCAAGGGTGGATCAGAGTAGAAAAGTACCTGAAAGCAGAGGGGACAGAGTCTGGGTCACTCAGCAGTGACCAGGGTGGAACCAGGACGGAACCAGGCAATGTCGGGCGCAATCAGGTGGTTGTCGAGGAGCTTCTCTCCGCTGCCACGTGGGCTCTGGGGCATCTGCGACGTCCAGGAGCAGGTCACGAGCTGTCCCACGCAGGCTCTCACCACCGGCGCTGTCGGCTTCAAGATCTGAGCAAACAACACTTGGCAAGAGCAATCCACGCAGGACTGGAAGATTGCTTCTTACTCGGACCAGGAGGGTCAGAGCGGGTGCTCCTTTTCAGAGGAGCTGGTGCAAGTCTGGAGTAGCTAGAATTGCAAATCGTATTTAGGTTTTCGCCGGCACAGGGGCCACAAGCCAGCTGGCAAGTGACCGGGCCAACGCGTCGAGCCAAAGAAAGCAGAAAGGCCCCACGCAGCACTCGTCGAGTGTAGAGGCGTGAGCTTCGATGCAAAAGTGGCTCAGGGTTGGGGCTTCTCAAACCCCGGTGTACAGCTTCGAGGGTCACTCGTGGGCTGCACAGTCAGCGTCTCGTGGTCTTTTCAAGATGGCGTGCCCCACGCTTCCGGTCGCCTCCACGGGTCTCAGCTCTGCAGGGACTGTGGATCGGGCTGTAAGTAGGCAGGCAAGCTTGATCTCGTCGATCTCTGTCGCTCGTGTTCTGGCGGGAACTGCAACAAAGCAGACATCGAGGTGCTAGATGGTGCCTGTTTGCACAGGGTGGTCCCTCCTTGACCACAAGGGAGATTCTTCAGTCTTCTGTGTTGAGTAGGATGTCGAAGGGTCCAGAGTTTCGTTTCAAATGTTTCATCAGGATAATCTGAGTGCGTTGGCACTGCTCCCATTCTTATACCAATCTAGGGGGCTGGATTACCTGCTAGGTCCCCTCTCATGGGTGGGACCCAGGAAGGGGGTGGATACACCCCTTTCCTTTGATCCAGGCCTCGCTGGGACAGGGGCTGGTGTGCCCCAGAACCGGTTTGGCCGGATTATGCAAGGGGCAGCCTTGTGCTCCCCAGACAGTGTCTGGTTTCTTTCAAACTTCCCTGCTACAATCCACTATCTCCTGTCTGGGGTGGTGTAACACCTCCCTGCGACAGGAAAGCCTTTGTTCAGGCCTCCTCTGCTGAGTTTCGGTCAGCAGCAGGAGGTCAGACTCGTGTCTGTGGCAGAAGCATCCATTTTGTGGATCTGAGGCTCTTTTATAAATCAACCGCGTTTCAGTAAAGTAACATGTCTTCTCCCTCTAGAGGGGTGGAATGCTATCCCCGTCGACAGAACTGTCGAGGGGATAGTATTCCAAATCGTATGACACCTTACACGACATGTTTTGATAAAGCCAAACCAAAGTTGCTATATAACCGCGAGGATTATAATGCACTTAATAGTATATGGTTTGGCATTATCCCGGAACAGCTTAGGGAGTTGTTCCCGACAGCTGCAGACAGGCTAAGCTCATGCCAGAGCTCCATCTCACATTAAACCACGCACTCTGCCTCCAGGATTGATGAGGCCTTCCATAGGAGTGCTCACAGGTTTATATGTGACCAGATATAGGTTTAGATATAGGTATACTATATCTAAGAAAGGGGTGATTACACCAACTTGCCCCAGCTGAGTGATCAGCCAGTTGTGTCAATTTAAAAACCAGCCAGGGGTGGCAAAAGCTATGCTTCAGCCCTTGGTATGCCTTGGTGGCACCTATGCCCTGAGCACCTATAGTGCATGGTACAGGGGCTGACAAGGAGTCCATTTTCCAATTGGGTTAGTACCTATAGTACATGTATGTGAATTTAGAGAGAGAACAGCAGGCTGGGGGTCTGATTAGCAGGCCCACAGCCTCGGTAAGTCGAAAACCAGTGAAGCAAAAAGCAAAAATTGGGGTGACTATAGGATAGCAGACCCTACTCTCCTACATGGCCTCTCCCATTCTGGCGGATACTCAGCGATTTTCGACTACATAATTAAAATTGTTTCATGTTTTGTGATCGGTATTGCTGAATAGATTGTATAAAAGTCTCTGTTAAAATTTTCTGGCCCTGGGGCCTTATTTCAATTACTTTTCCCGCTTGAGCGATTTCTTCGTTTCTTCCGGAATCTCCCTAAATTATTTGGGGAGTGTTGATAAGGGCGCTTCCTTTAAGTATCTATCTGGCCATGAGGATGAGGGCCTTGTGCAACTAGTAATGATGTACACCAGACACAATTACACTATCACAGG
Source organism: Lissotriton vulgaris (assembly GCF_964263255.1). Taxonomy (NCBI): domain Eukaryota; kingdom Metazoa; phylum Chordata; class Amphibia; order Caudata; family Salamandridae; genus Lissotriton; species Lissotriton vulgaris. Next base: position 2,003,845,135 of record NC_141691.1, on the reverse strand, counting down.
CTGTGGCCACGAGCCGTCCACAGCCCGTTTAGTTATACCTTTCGGCCAAGCCCGGCCTGCAGGCACGCATGCTGGGGCCGGATGCCACCTTACATCCCTCCTTAAGTCAGTTTGTGAGTGCGGCATCCTTCCCAGTGGATTCTCTCTCCCCTCTAGCCTCCACACAAAGTCTCTGAGGATCTAACTGGGCTCTGGCTTAGTCGTAAGTTGTAGACAGGGCTGTGTGGTCCTTGAACTCAGTTTTTGGGAAGGCCTTAGATCTTCTGCTGGGGTCATGATTGTCCCTCTCTGGAGTTACCGAAGGGAGTGGCACGTAGTTAAGATAATCACTGCCTTCACTTTGCTGTGACTGCCTCAGAGGGCTGGAAGACACCATGGTGCCCATTCGATGTCTAGCGGATCGCCACCGCCATGCGGGCGGTGGCGATCCGCCAGACATCCTTACCCGCCCGCCACCCATTTCCCTCCGGCCATATTACTATGGCGGGGGGACTGCAGCGGATGGAAAGACCGTCCAACGCTTTTCCGCCCGGTCGCCTTGCGACCGGGGGCGGAAAAGGTTTAATATGCTGGAGGTGTCTATCAGACACCGCCAGCCATATTTGCATGGGCCAAAACAGATGCCTTTCCGGCAGGCGATCTTCACTTCGGGGGACCCCTGCGGGCCCCCATGGTGAAGGCGAGGTGGGGGGTGCACATGGGGGGTACCTGTAGTACCCCCCTGCATTTGCATACGCAATGCGGAAAGCACCGCGCGGTGCCTGCCGCTTTGTGTATGCAAATATGCATTTTTAGCATTGTGGCTGGCGGTGCTGAGAGCACCGCCCGCCACAATGTTAAAAGTACAGTATGCGCCCGCCACTGTGGTGGGCGCATCCTAATAACCTGCACGGGACCCCCGCCCTTATTGCGGGCGGTCCCATTATCCGTTAGGATGGCGGGCGGACTAAGACCGCCCGTCATCCTAATGACCCCCCATGCTCTCAGTGCCTTTCACTGCTATGAACCAGGAAATTGTTCTGGTCACAGTCTCTCCTCTGCAGGCTGCAGTAACCATCGTCCTTTGAATCTCGATGACTCGCCAGAGATCCCTTTCAAATGGGGTCTGGAACTTGTGTCCTGGAAGTCGTTTATTGACAAACATTAAGTCTCCTATCCAAAGCGTTGCAGCTGCCTCACGCTTTACCCGGTTAGCTTTCTCATTAGTAATAAGATGTTTATCTTGTGTTGCCTCTATGTCCAATGCATCAGGCTTTCACTTGTGGCTGGCGGAGACACTGTCTTTGGAAGGGTGTTTCAATAGGAGTTCTGCGGGGGAACATTCTGTGGTGCCGTGTGGTGTTTGTCTGTATACCATGAAAAACATCTGCAGGCATTCCTCTACATCTTCTTCTTGGTCAACTCCGATTCTCAACATTTGTTTGCGGTTCTTATGAATCTCTTGACCCCCCCCCCCCCGCCCCTTGCTTGGTGCCTGCAGCATGATCTTCCTGTGCCGTACTCCCAGGTTTCATGGATAATCCCTGAATTCCTGGCGTGGAGTGGGGGTCGGTTATGTGTCTTGGCTTCTTCAGGTGGCCAGAATAGTGCAAACATTTGCTTGGTGATCTGGTAGAGGACGCACTTGCTGACAATGGCATCCACCTTCTCATCCATTCTCGGGAACCAGACCTTTCTTCTAAGCAATGCTTTGCTCTTAGCTCTGCCCTGGTGCCACTGATGGGGTACATCAACTGTTATCTCTCACAGGTCTCTGGGAACTATATTGTAGTGTCCTCTCCTCAGTAGTAGTCCATCTGTGGTGAAGCTAAACTTGTGTGTGAAGAGCCACAACTATGTAAGGATAGTCTTGGGAGTGAAGGACTGGGTTCTTTCGGACCCAGCGGTGCCAGGGCACAACACCTGAAACCTTCGTGGGTAACCTGCTCCGGCGTACAAGTCACAGAGACACGGGACACTTCCTCTGACGTCAAAGATTCAAGGTTTATTTGCTGCAGGGAACACAGAGATCACGACAAGTACACAGCGTGCAACTTGGGGAGACTGCTTCAAATTGGTTCTGTGTATCGCTCCTTTTATACAGTTTTTACCCATAGGATAACATGATACACAAAAGTTTACAACCCGGTTCCCACAATTAGCCCCCAGAGGGGTCGCTTTGGTCACTTTGAAACACACAAGGTCCGGAACATAAGTGCGGAAACATTTGGCGGTTCCCAACTGTAAAAACCCATCTTCCCACTATTAGCAAATTCCAATCAGCAGTAAAACAGATCGAAATAGGAACGAAGACAGGTGCAGAGGAAGACGGAGACAGTGGGGAGATCGGAAAGGGTGTAAAAGGGGAGGTATCGGGAAACACGAGATACAGGCATCAAAGGGACGTGCCTAATGAGATGCACGGCTGAGACAATAAGTCCGTGCGGCAAGATGAGCCTCGAGCGGCGCCATCTGCCTTACAGCAGCAACCCCCTCGTCATAAAGACACCTACAAAGAACATGTGTCTTCCGCAAATATCTCGGGAGTCCCAGGGTCGCGAAGCGGACAGCGTCCGTTCGCTGGCTACTTGAGGGCAAGAGACAAAATGGATGCCGTATCTAAGATGGAACCCGTGGGTACAGATGAAAACCCACATAACAAACGAACGGTTTAAGTTAGCACAGCGAAACTGCGCACACTTACTAAACTCGTCATTTGCGGTTCACAGATACCAGACTCGACCATATTCGTGCGAGTCGAAAACACCACTTACAATTGTCACGGAACCTCAGACGCTCCTTTTGCCCTCATGTAGGCAAGCACTAGTCGGAATCATATTCGATATTCATCAGACCCTCGAGATGTTGCTGTAGCATAGCTCTGTCCAATCGAGTCCCCTTGGTAACAGATGGTTGTCTTATACACGTTGTAGCACAGAGGCCACATAAGGCAGGACCACACTGCACGCAAAGGCAACACGTGAACAGGAACACTACCACAACTCCGATGATCATCAGAATTTTCCAACCCCAAGTCGACATCAGGCCCCAAAACCATCCAAGTAGCGTCCAATCCCCTACATCCACGTGTATGGATTCGGAGATCTTATGCAACCTCGAGATGGCTTGATAGACGGTAGGAGCATTATCTGGAATGAAAATGCAGCAGCTCGAATGGATCACCTTACATACCCCACCGCGATCTGCTAAGATGACATCTAAAACCATTCGGTTTTGTAACGTCATAAGTCTCTCCGCCTGAAGTTCTGTGGTGATATTACCAAGGGCACTGGCAGTAATGTTAGCTGTCGATTCTACCACTCGAGTCAACTGTCTCAGGTTCCTACTATTAACCATAGGTCCCCAAAACGGGAGGAAACCCTTGAAAAAGTCTCCTGCCTCTTGACCGGCGGTGTCTTCTTCGCTAATCACGCCTCGTACAACTCTAGTCTTATGATAATCGGCATCCACAGTGAACGTCGGAGGCAACAGATTTGCAATAAAACATGTGCCCATGAAGTCAGCGGGCAACCATGTGTATGCACGATCATAACAGATAAAGTATGTACCCTTGGCGGCCAGAAACACAGGGGATCAGAACATTGGCAGAATGTAATTTTCAGTGCAAGCACTTGCTCCAAGTCGGGCTTGCGATCTTCGACCACGACCCATAAGACAAAAATTACCAGTGTGGGGTACGACCCATATTGGAGGCGAGCTTTTAAGCTGCTTTTCACTAGTGAACACACTATATTCACCTCTACTTAGGACCTTATAGGCTTGTACCTCTTCTTCAGGGATAAGAAAAGGGTCATGGATCTCACTATCCATATCCTCTATTGCTATCGATAAAGGCTTCTGATACGAGGTAGGACCAGAGTAGGGGGAACGTGGTTCTCGAATGGGGTGGAAACCCAGTGCGCTTCGAAACATTGTTTGGAATGCTCGAGCTGACCCTTGGGAACTATACGGTAACACCAGATATGGGATTCCCTTATCCGTAGTGTGTGGCATCAACCCACACACCCAACAATTAGTAGTGTTAACCACTAACTGATGCTGATGAAGGAGCTGAACAAAGGAATTGTTGCGGAATTCTACACGTCTAGCCTGTTCGTGTTCCGGTAACATGTGAAAAGAATGGGGAGAAGCAGTAGAGGTAAGGTTAGGGTAAGAAGTAGGAGTAGGTGTAGCAGGTAAGAAGTAAGACATCGTGTAATACACCCCACCCGCCAATAATGCAGAAGCAGTCAAAAACAATACAAACAGTTGGAATATAAAACATTTGGTACGACTGAGTTGCTGCAGCTTGAATCTATAGACTTGAGCTCCCTCCAAATCATTCAGCTTCGAGAATGCCATTCCCTATGACCGTCCGCAACGTTTCTTGACGCACTTCGTTCTGTGCAGCAACAGTCAATCCCCAGGAGTTCCTAGGAACCGACGGCCTTTAACCTAGCGTCAAGACCTACTGTCCAGAAGGAAGTACGCGCGCGGCCCTACGGCCTTCAATACACAATATGTATATACAAGCAAAAAGTCTCTCGGCTGTGGAAGTAAAAAGATACAAGGAAGGAAACTCAATATATATATATATATATACAAATCACAGTGATACGAATGTTCAAAATTGATCACGGAAACGAGGATATTGTAGTTGTCAATTTCAGCAAAGCAAGGAAAAAAATTTTTTATTTGTCCTTAAGGCGAGATCGCAAAGAATATCGATGTTTCCCGGGACGTGTCTGCTCGTCGAACAAAGGATCCGTTGAAGAGACAGCGTCCTGCTGATCAATTGATTGTTCTGGTCTTGAGTCTTTTGCTGACAATGTTTCAACAGTGGCTTTCTGCTGCGCCGAGGATTCCCCAACACGCTGTGCGTCGCTAAAAGGCACAAACGCCGGCAATGTTTCTGTTTCTGTTGACGCAATGCCTTTCCTTACCCACGGGTCTGCCGGCAAAGGAATAGGGACTCGCTTACAATGGGTAGCATGTACCCAATTTTTCCGTCCATCAAGACGAACGGCAGTCCTCGTGGCCAAGAGCACCTGGTAAGGTCCGGTAAACCTTGGGTCCAGATTATTCTTGCGTGAAAAGTTGCGTGTTACCACCCAGTCTCCGGGCTGGAGCTGGTGGCCTGGACCCTCCGTCTGCGTCGGCAATGCGTCGTAAACCTGTTGGTGAATTAACCTCAGTTTAGCAGTCAAGTCATGTAAATAGTCAATCAACATTGGATACTCAAGATCAGAAAATATTCCTGGCCTAGGAACCCCCCACACATTCGCAGGACGGCCGAACACTATCTCATAGGGACTAAGCCCTACTCGGGAGTGTACAGTCGCCCTAGTTGACAGTAATGCTAGAGGCAAAGCGTCAGGCCACGAAAGACCAGTCGTAGCCTGAATCTTCGCTAGTTTTAGTTTAAGGGTACCATTGTACCCCTCAACTAATCCAGCTGACTGGGGATGATTGGCGCTGTGGAATTTTTGGTTTATTCCAAGGCCCTTACACACACTCTTCATCACACTTCCAACAAACTCACTTCCGTTATCTGACCACACGACTCTAGGCATTCCGTACCGAGGAAAATATTCCTTCAGTAGGATTTTCGCAGTAGACAAAGCAGTATTGTCTTTGAGGGGATAGGCCTCAATCCATCGGGAGAATGCGCAAACCACAACCAAAACGTATTTCAGGTTATTGCATCGCTCCATATGGATGAAGTCCAATTGAATCACCTCAAAGGGATACGAAGGAGGAGCAAAACTGCCAGGGGGAGTTGGGGTTCCTTTGCCAGGATTGTACATTATGCACACCATACAATTCTTCACCAGACGTTCAGCACATTTCGTAATGCCATCATTCTTCCACACATCAGCCAACAACTTGCAAATACCTTTCGCACTAATATGTGCTAACCCATGTGCCATTGTCACAACGGCCAGCACATACGCATCAGGCAACATCCATCTTTTCTGATCCGACAAATCAATCCAACAACCATTCGCGTCCAACTTTCCCGTACTTTCTTTCCACTTCGTCTTTTCAGTCTCAGTGGCCTCATTCTGAATTGCTTTCACACTCTCTATAGTGTCTTCACACATACTCGATTCTGTAGGCCACCTAACCGAACTCGTCACATACATTCGAGTGCTAAGGTTCCGGGCAGTCTCCTTAGCAATCTCGTCCGCAAACGCATTACCACGACCAACATCATCCGTCACTTTACGATGCGCACTACACTTAACAATCGCAACTTGTATAGGCAAAGTCAATGCATCCAAAAGGTCGTTCACAAGCTGGCCATGCTGTATCTTCGTACCGTGCGATGTCAAGAAACCACGCTCTCGCCACAAACGTCCAAAACTATGTGCTACACTGAACGCGTATTGACTATCAGTGTACACATTCACACGTTTCCCTTTCGCTAACACACATGCTCTAGTAAGAGCGATCAGCTCTGCAGCTTGGGCAGAATTCAGATTCAATCTTGCAGTTTCAACAACAGTGTTCAGTGTTACAACAGCATAAGCGGTAGTCACATCGCCATTCGGCAACTTAAAACATGACCCATCCACATACAGAGTGCCATCCGGATCTTCCAATGGGGTGTTTTTAAGGTCCACTCGACCTTTCGTTTCCTCTTCCGTCCTCAAGTAGCAGTCATGTTCTGCTACTTCATCTGACTCTGCACTAATTGGTAACAAAGTTGCCGGGTTTAGGACATTACAACGTTTTATCTGAATATGGCTTGCCAGTAACGTCAATTCGTACCCAGACAACCTCGCACTCGTCAAGTGCTGAGTTTTCGTACGATTCAGAAGAGTATCGACTGCATGCGGAACCATCACCGTAAGCATATTATCCATGACCAATCCTGCTGATTGTCGGATGGAGACCGCAGCTGCCGCTGTTGCTCTCAAACAACTCGGCAATGCTCTAGCTACTGGGTCTAAGGTCGAGGAAAAATATGCACATGGACGTTGCTTACCACCAAAAGGTTGCGTTAGAACACTCAAAGCACAACCTTCCCTCTCGTGAACATATAACGTGAACGGCTTGCCGTAGTCAGGGGTACCTAACACAGGAGCCGAACACAATGAATCACGCAGTTCAGAAAAACTTTTCTGACATTCGTCCGTCCATGGTAAAGGAGTTGAAACATCCTTGCACGTAAGAGCCACCAATGGTTTCGCTAGCAATGAAAAATTAGGAATCCATTGCCTGCAGTACGACGTGATACCTAGAAAGGCACGCACATCTCTTTGGGTTCTTGGCACAGCCATTCGTGCAATCGCTGCAATTCTCTCTGGGGTCAATCTCCTTCCCTCCTTTGACAATAAGTGACCTAGATAGGTTACTTCTTGACAACAATATTGGAGTTTAGAAGGTGACACCTTGTGATTTAACTCACAGAGATGTTGCAGCAACGACACTGTCGCAATTTTGCAAATGTCCTGAGTATCAGCGGCCACCAATAAGTCGTCGACGTATTGGATTAGAGCCGCACCAACCGGCAACCGAAACGCATCCAGTTGACCCTTCAAGGCTTGACTGTAAATCGAAGGACTTTCACAGTAGCCCTGAGGAGCGCGTTTGAACCGGAAGCTACGTCCACCGAGAGAGAAACCGAAAAGGTCCCTGCTCTCTTCGGCAATCGGGATGCTGAAAAACGCATTTTTCAAATCAATCACCGAAAACCATGAAGCAGTAGCTGGAATCAGAGTCAGTAGCGCCGTGATGTCAGGCACAACAGGAAATTGAGGAACCACAATTTTATTTACCTCCCGTAAATCGATAACAAAACGATAAACAGGTGGTTTTGTAGGATCTGAACGTTTAAGAATGGGCAGTACAGGGCTATTGCACACGTTTCCCCGAGTCTCCTCAATAACATCTTTCTCGATCAGGTCATAGATGATCGCTAACAGTGCTCGTTCACCATCAAGGGAGATACGATATTGGGGAATACGGGGCAATCGCACATTCGATTTCAACTGAACAACATAAGGGGAGATATCAAGTAGGCCCACATCATTTGGACCCGTCGCCCACAAAGACGCAGGAAGAGAACTCAATTCCGGTGGAAGCTTATCGAGGGACAAATACATGGGAGAGACTACCCTCTCTCCTAACGTAAGCTTTACACCCGCAGGAGAACAATACAAAGTTGCATACAAACGTTTAAGCAAATCCAGACCCAAAAGATTTTCACCACAACCAGTAGTCAAAATCAACGGAGCTTCTAGCTCACGTGGCCCAATTTGAAGGGGCAAAGGGCGCGAAACTGGATTGCTAACGGGGGCGCCAGAGAATCCAACGGAAACATTGGTTAAGCCAGACAAAGGTGCGCCAGGGAGTTTCGAACGCATGATAGAACTTTTCGCTGCACCAGTGTCCAACAGAAAAGGCTCAACGACGCCCGATGTAGCAACTGCGACGTAAGGCCCTCTCTGATCAACCGGAACTGATACCACTCCCTCTCCTTGTCTTTGGCTGTCCTAGTAATTACTGTCGTCGGTTCCCTGATCGACGTAATAATCGTCTACATTGTACTGCGCAGATCGTCCTTGCGATGATCCACGTTGATCAAAACAGTTATTAGAATTAGATGAGTTATCTGAGCGATCGTTTTGAGCACCACGACCTCTACCACGTGATGCCTGCTGCGAACCCCCACGACCTCCTTTAGACGAGTTACCACTACTACGTTCATTTAGAGCAGGACAATTGAATTTGATGTGTCCTTCCTGTCTACAATAAGCACATTGATTGTACCCTAACGAAGATCTTTGGGAGGAGGAATCATTACGCGACTGCGATCGATTTGATTGCGACTGCGATCTATTCTGTTGGGGCGCATTCTGATTAGAACGCGGCGGATACGCTTGTTGCAACAACACTTTAGTTTTCAGTTCTTTCGTCTTTTTGTCAGCACGGTCATTCTCCTCTTTCTCCCTATTCTCATAATATTGCGCCGTAGCCAATATCTGAGCTGAGGTAGAAACGGCCCATGCACTCTCCGAATTCTTTAATTTATTGCTCAAATCGGGCAACAAGTTCGACACAAATTTATCCACAAACAACCTTTGTCCACCCTCAGTACCCATATCCTGTCCACTATGGTCAATGAACGCTTCCTCAAACCTTGTAAAGAAGTCTGATACACTCTCATCTTTCTTCTGCTTACAGGCTGACAACTTGTCCCAATTCACCCTCATAGCTGGCATAAGAGTTTTCATTAATGTTATTATTCGTTGAGGAAGAGCAGTAATCAGCTGCTCAGGCTTAGCGCCACCAACTTGCAACCCATCTGCCGCTACAATGGCCGCCCAATCACCACCTAGTTCGTTTGCGTGATTCTCCTGACGAATCTTAGCCCATACCGGTTGCGGTACGACATTGCCAAACAACATGTCGATATCGGCAAGATTCATTACCGTAGCATCTACAAGCTGCGATAATTCCTTGTAATACCCTGCAGGATTTTTGCGAGGGTCAGGCAAAGATTGCTTCACCTGTAATACTTCCGATCTTTTCCATGGGAGGTGTATCCATACTCTCTGGAAATACGGCAGAACCGGAGGGGCAGCATTAGGATCGCCTGGCATCCAAACCGGCGGGACTTCACGCATGGGGTATTGGCCAGATTCGTCTGGTTGTTTTTCAATATCCTCAACAAATAATGCATGAGGTATCGGAGCGGGACGAAGAGATAGCAACCGCTCAATAGCACGTCGAACATTAGTATCTACTATCAGTCCAGTTGCGAACTGAAGCCGAAGGTCAGACAGGGCGGTCAGCACCTCGTCAGGCGCATCGGCCGCTATCTGATCATGTAAGAACTTACACATTTCGTCAAACACATATCTCTGAGTTGGTATGTTAAATTGACTAAACGTTTCGAGGACAACACGGGGTGGACTTCTCTGAGGATTTACCATCCAACCCATCGCCATATTATACAGCGCAACGCGTTCCCTGTTTCCAGGAAGCTGACTACGTCTCTGAGGACCATCGGAACCAGCAGACCCATGAACAGGTCCGAGCGACTGAAAGAAGCTAGCTGCAAGGGGAGAATTGCGACTACGAGTAGAGGGAGAAGAATAAGACACAGGACTAACAAGAGAAGGAGTAGAAACAGTAGCAGCAACAGGGGTTAACAAAACAGGAGCAGTAGCGGGAGCAGGAGTATGTGGAAGCGGAGGAGCAGTAGGAATAGAAACAGACAAAGGTGCAGGAACAGACGGAAGAGCGGGTGCAGGTTGAGGAACAGGCGGAGGAACAATAGGTGGAAGAACAGGTACGGCAGGGACCACAGGAGTTGCGGTACCCTGTACGTACGGAGGCGGCGACTTCATAAGATAGGACATTAAAGGGTCCTCAACTGCCTCTTCCTTCTTATCCGACTCCGTAGGCAAAGCAGGATAACATTTATCTATGGACATACGCTGTAGTCTTTCAAACACTTCTTTATCCTTATCCTCCTTATCACGCTGGAACTGCTCAGCTTTCTTCACTATGGTAGCAACATTATCTCGCTGACTACGTTTATTCTGTCTGATCTCTTTCTGTCGGGCTTCTTTGCGCCACAACCGAAAGGCATCAAACATGGCCGGCCTTGATTTACGTTCGAACAACTTCATTTCTAGATTATCTAAGATCGACGCCTCGAAGCTACCGTGAGGTGGCCAACGAAGGTCGCCGTCTTTCTTTGTATATTTAATCCAATAATCGTTAAAGGTAATCGGGCCTAGCCCATGTTTGCTATATAAGTCATAAGTAGGAGTTCCAACCGGAGGTATCGGACACGAATCCTCCAGTCGGGAATCCGCACCACAAGGTCTAAAACAACTGAACAAAGTACTGCGACCAGGCATCTTGCACACTAGCCGAGTTTCACAAACTTCAAGGGTTACGGGATTTACCAAGTCCCAGCAAAGAACAAAACCCTCGGTTTTTGGCGGCTGCAGTCGTCAAATAACACAACAACAAAGTACGCTAGCAAAGTGTCACCAACAAAAACACTCACACAGCGTGAACAACAAAGACACTCGCTAAAGTGTCAACAACCAAGAACTCTGGGAGCGACCCACAAATACTTAACTCAAAGATCGATGGCGTCACCAGGAAGGCCCGTCAATCGTCTCGCTATACCAAGGTCTACGCCAGGCGCCAAAACAGGTCTACAGTCAGGGCAGCAGTCCGTCGCAGCCGTCAGGAGGCGGGAATCTTCGCGGGAAAAGTCTTCGGGCCACTTATTTCGACAACAGGATCGATGAAGCGGGGTGCACCTTCCCTCGGAGATTTCACACGAAGTTCCTCACGATCGTCGGGCTTGGACCGGTACCACTGATGCAGCCCCACGTTGGGCGCCAACTGAAGGACTGGGTTCTTTCGGACCCAGCGGTGCCAGGGCACAACACCTGAAACCTTCGTGGGTAACCTGCTCCGGCGTACAAGTCACAGAGACACGGGACACTTCCTCTGACGTCAAAGATTCAAGGTTTATTTGCTGCAGGGAACACAGAGATCACGACAAGTACACAGCGTGCAACTTGGGGAGACTGCTTCAAATTGGTTCTGTGTATCGCTCCTTTTATACAGTTTTTACCCATAGGATAACATGATACACAAAAGTTTACAACCCGGTTCCCACAATTAGCCCCCAGAGGGGTCGCTTTGGTCACTTTGAAACACACAAGGTCCGGAACATAAGTGCGGAAACATTTGGCGGTTCCCAACTGTAAAAACCCATCTTCCCACTATTAGCAAATTCCAATCAGCAGTAAAACAGATCGAAATAGGAACGAAGACAGGTGCAGAGGAAGACGGAGACAGTGGGGAGATCGGAAAGGGTGTAAAAGGGGAGGTATCGGGAAACACGAGATACAGGCATCAAAGGGACGTGCCTAATGAGATGCACGGCTGAGACAATAAGTCCGTGCGGCAAGATGAGCCTCGAGCGGCGCCATCTGCCTTACAGCAGCAACCCCCTCGTCATAAAGACACCTACAAAGAACATGTGTCTTCCGCAAATATCTCGGGAGTCCCAGGGTCGCGAAGCGGACAGCGTCCGTTCGCTGGCTACTTGAGGGCAAGAGACAAAATGGATGCCGTATCTAAGATGGAACCCGTGGGTACAGATGAAAAACCCACATAACAAACGAACGGTTTAAGTTAGCACAGCGAAACTGCGCACACTTACTAAACTCGTCATTTGCGGTTCACAGATACCAGACTCGACCATATTCGTGCGAGTCGAAAACACCACTTACAATTGTCACGGAACCTCAGGAGGTGGGTTCCACCCACTGGCTCCCTCCAGGAATCATTGCCATGCCTTATCTCTTACGGCTTCAATTGTTTTCTGAAGTCAGGCATCGTATTTGGTCGTTGTCTGAATTTCCTCCACTGTCATTGCTTTGGGGCTCAGGCACTCTGTACAACCATGATGGAAAAGACTTTAGCCCATTCATCTTCTTCTTTGTACACAGTATCCTCAGTTTTGGGATGCCACAACTGGGGGTGTGTGCCTGCTAACAGCTGGACTAGCACCTTGTGGGGCGCTACTACTCTGAACTTCCACCCGCACAGCTAAAGGTGGAATTGGCACCCACTCCATCAGATAGCTAGGACTTTACTCTGTATCAGAGCTTAAATGGCCTCCATCCCTCTACGGGTGCACCTGTCATAGGCAACATGAACCCACGTCTTGTTGCTCTTCTACTGTAGCAACACTGCTAATATCCCCACAGGGTTGTCATTGACCATCAGTTCAGTGTCGCATTGGGGGTCATAGTAAGCCATCTCTCTGTCACTCATGAGGGCTCCTGTCACCTTCTTGGATGACTCTTCCATCTTGTCGTTCCACTCCCACTTGACATTCTCCTTGGGAAGGACTCCCAGGAGCTCCGACAGGGTGGCCAGGTTTGGGATGAACCAGCCACAATAGGTGTCCATAACTAAAGCTTTGTACCTCTCCGACGCTCATCGGCATTGGGGCATTTCGGATGGCTTCTGCCTTCTTTGGGTTACTTTCAGGCCCTCTTTGGAGACTTGGAGAAGATGTAGCTGAAGAATTAAATGGTGTGCTCAAAGACGAAGCACTTCTGCCTCTGCAGTGTGAGGCCATGATCTGCTAAGTGGTTCAAAGTCGCTCGGATTGCCATGTTCAGGAGGTGCATGTCCACACAGAGGTGAAAGGCTCCAGGCTGTTGTGTTCTGGGCACAACCACTAGTGGGGATACCAACTACGTCATTTCAGAAATCATCTCTAGTAAGTCTGATTGCTCCAGTTTCCACAGTTTTTCTTCCACCCTGGGCCGCAGTTTAAAGGGGACTCCTCTGTGGCACATAGCTACTAGGAGGCCAATTTGGCCAAAGTGGACCGTAACCTGTATACCTCCAGCAGCATAGACCCTGGAAAAGTTCTGGAAAGTCTTTCAGAATGGCTCCTGCGTAGCTGTTGTGGACATGTCAGGGAAAGAACACAAGCCCTACATCCTCAGGAATGTGGCAGCCAAGGAGCGTGGCGGTACCCTCTTTGGTGACGTGGAAGTGGGTTTGCACCCTCCTGCCCCCACACACCACCACTTGTTCGATGACCCCTGCCAGTGACAGCAGCAATCTGCTACCATAATCAAAGGTCCTGGCTTTTGTCGGTTTTAGAGGGGTTGGGGATTCAGCCTTTTATATTGGTGAATGTCCATAATGTTCACAGAGGCTCCACTGTCCATCAGGGTGTGTACTGGCACTTCGCCTACAACCACAGTGCACCGAGTTGGTCTCTTCTTGGTATCACCTTGCTGAGCTGCAAATATGGTGAAAACATCCTCCTCCTCGCTTGCTTAAGTGTGAATGTATGTCTCCCTCAAATGAGGTGTCCTTGTCCATGATGAGCCCCCAATGGTCTTAGCTAGCTATAAGGTTTGCACCCTTTTTCTGTGCTACTGCAAATTCGGGCGAAGTGGTTTCCCTTCCCACATCTGAAGCAGGCCTTGCACCTAGCTGGGCAGGTCTCTCCTTGGTGTGATTCCAGGCCACGGTTCCCACACATCGCTAGAGTCGGGGTGGTCCGTGCTGCTGCGGGAAGGTGTCCTGGCCGCTTGTAGACAGTGTCTTCTGTCTCCTCCTTGATCCGAGTGGAGCTAGTCTCTTTGCGGTTTTGTTGAGAGCGTGCTCCAGCTGTTCCGCTTGGCTGTTTGAGAGCCCGTGCGAGCGCGCTAGCATGAGGATTGCATTGATAGTCATGACGGGCTGTTGCCGGATGAGGCGCATCTGGAGTGAGGCCTGACAGCTTGGATGAGCAGTGCACATAGTACTATTATCGTTACGCCGCCACCCGCAGCACCCCACAACTTTCACACAATAACTACAGAAACAGTGTTGTTTGGAAAAGGAGCTGCAGGTTTATTTGTTACACAAATAAAAGGCGGGTTATCTTACAGGCGATCCCTAACCGCCCGCAACCCCTAGTTGCTGGGCACCTGAGGTTAGCCAAAGAGCCACCAGCGGCCATAGCCCGGTCTCGTCCACCATAACTCACGCCCACTGAAACAAGGGAGAGTGACTCACACCTTCCCCAGCCGGGCGGAGCTCTAAATGGCAAGCCCCCGGTTGCTCAGGTTTTACAACCGCCTTAAGGACTAACGGGGCACCGTCGTACTCCAAGTTCCCAAGAAGGACAACTTGGAGCATGTATGACTTATGCACGCGTGTGCTTTGCACTGGAGGCTTCAGGTCCTGTTCCTGCTCCTTCCTGTTTTGGGATCGCCCTGTAACTCCTCCACAGCCCTGGGTGTGGCCGCCGCTGCACCCAGAGCACCCACCACTCAGCTACTTATATCCTGCTGCTTCTAGCGTTTCCCCTAGGTCTAGAAAGAATATCGCCATGCCTACTTTGAACCAGTGGACCCCGTCCGTTTCCCAGCTACCTACGGATTTCACATGCAGCAGGCCGTGCCTAATGAATCCCAAGCCCCGCATCTCCGTGAATTTTTGCATGATTGCATTTACTCGCCTGCGGGCTACTTCCAACGCTTCTTGGGATCTCGCTCTGTGCCATCCCCCCTTGGAGCGTCAGAGCACCCCTGGAGTTCAGCCCAAGTATGAAAAAGACCATTTCCCTTTGCTTCTAACCCTTCAGAGTAGTTTAGGCCCTACTGCCTTTGGTCCTGGTCTGCCCAATGGGGAACTGACCACCAGCAATACAGGAGGAATGTCAAATGGGTTACTATATTTAATAATAATGCCACTCTTGACTAGTTATACCATAGTTTAAGCCCTGTCTCAACTGCAATAAGCGATCCCGATCTCCCTCCACTGGCTGTTCTGAAATTGCATGATAAAGGTTTTTTGGAATGGAGGGAAAATTGGTTCACTAAATCCATCCCCAGATGCAATTCCCGACCCAGAGATAACTAATATTCTATCCAAGGACTGGGTCGCCCAATTACAATCTCTCTATGGTGTGGCCGCAATCGATGGCCCACTTTCAACTGATTAGGAGTAGCGGATTGCTGAACCATGCTCTCAAGCGGATGATCTTATGGGTCTTGCTGCCCGGCTCTCCTCAAAGGTACTACGGGGGCTGCCCTCCTACGGGGTCCCTTGCAGGGACCACGGGCATCCTGCAAACTTCCTTATGCTGGTCGCTGGTGGTGCCCGGTGCAACAATCATTTTTGGTGCCCCTATGACCGCCTCCTCAGGCAAACGTGTTCCTCATTTCTCTATTCATAAGATATTGCTAAACACAGCGCCCCCCTCTGAGGCCGGCGCCCCCTCCACAGGTCAGTACGCCGGCCCTGCTGATCATTATCCACACTCTTGCTGGCGAGGGGTTTCAGGTGAGCGTGGAATGTGTCGATGTTTTCATCCTCTCGCTGGCGTAGCTTGAACCTTTTGGAACCATGGCTCACCTGGGGGATGAAGTATGAATTCAAGACCCCTATCACAGCGCCAAAGTCCTCATTCGTCCCCTTCCCCTTCCCAGGCAGGGTTTCGAAAAGCTCGTAAATCTCCTCGCCTCCGATATGTTAAAGGAAACAACTCCACAGTGTCGTTTAGTTGGCCCACCCACCCGTGTGCCACCATGGTGACCTTGTCGTCAGGTCAGCCATGGCTGAAAGGGGGTTGCGCCGCCAGGGAGGCGATGGAGCTGAGGCTCGTGGAGGTGGCTGTTGCTGTATTCTGCTGGTTCTGCTTGTCAGCCATGCTCAGTGCGTCTCAAACCCGCTGTCCCAGGGGTCACTCAGAGGCACCGGCAGTGGCTGTGTGGTGCGCTGGGTCTCACTATGCAGAAGAGGAGGAGGCCAACACTGTCCTGCCTGTGAGGAACAAGGATGGTGCTGGAGGCTTCCCTCCTGGGCCTGCTGATGCTGGCAGGCTGTATCAGCAATGCTGAATGAAGAGGTGCAGTATTATCAGTTGCCACTAGGCGGCGCTGGCATCTGACCCACTCTGCAGATGATGTACACCAGACACATTAACAGTATCAGATGGAATGGCCACCAGCGGTTCACAGCCTGTTTATTTATACCTTCGGCCGAGCCCAGCCTCCAGGTGGCCTGTGGGTGGTTGCAGGCCATGTAAGGGCCAAATGGCGCCTTACACTATCCTGCTGTAGTTGTAGGTGCTCCCCCCTGGAGTAAAGGGTGATATACAATTTCCCAAATTCCTCTACATTTTCAGAATCAGTGAAGAGTTTGTGCCTACCTGAACCGATTCATGTCTGTTCTCTCCATTCCCCCTTAATTGGTTATCACAACTAGGTATGTGTGACATTTTAAGTAAAGCAGTGAGAGCCCTGCCTTGCTCATATAAAAGGTTTACAACTGACACCTCATATTGATGAGTGTGAATTTCACTTATCACTCTACTCCAAAGTCTCAGCTACTTCAAAACTGCCTGCACATCATCCAGACCTCTATGTTGAGCGTCCACCTGAAGCTCCAGCCAACCGAGACAGAATTCTGAAGAGGATGTGGCCTAACGGCTAGGGCGGTCGAACTCAAATCTGGGGAACCGGGTTTGAGTCTCGGCAACGATGCTAGGCATCAGGGCTCGAGTGGAGGTACCACACGGGTGGACGGCATCCCACCACTTATTTTACCAGGGAGACGCCGCCCCCCCCTGCCAAACAGCTGGACTTCACTCTTTGGCCTCTCTGGGACGAGGAGCTCGGCACCTTTCGTGACGTCACTTCCTGTTGTGACGTCACTTCCGGTGAAAGCGTCCCTCCACTTCTTTTTTAAGGACTTGTGCCCTGCTAGGCATCCTGTGATTCCGGGCAAATCACTTAATCTCCCCATGCCTAACAAAAATTAATGTGTCCATGTGTAACGCAACTGGTGCTCATGTAAAGCGCTCCGATGCCTTTGGGTCGAGTTTGCGAGATTTAAAACTGCAAAAAAAAAGCAGTATAAACCAGAGTCAATGGTACGAATCTTGACGGCTTCGAGCCCCAGCTTTTTCAGAATCACTTGAATTCACCCTGGACACCAACCTCTGCCTCAACGATCAGATTGCCAAAACACAAGGACGGCTGGTACCCGCCCTCTCTTCTAAAGAAACTGAAATGGTTTCTTCTTCCAGAGTGCAACTTCTGGAGCGCCTTGAGACCCTACGGGTATGTAGCGCGCTTTATAAGTGTCATTGATTGATTGATTGATTCATTCAAGCCCTCTTATTGTCAGATCTGGATGGTGGTTACGCCTGCTGCATGGCCTCCCAGACTGCATACTGGCATTGCTTAAGGGCATCTTACACGGCACAGCATGTCTCGTCCAGGGACTGAAACAATAAAATGCCATCACCCGACCTGGATGGAACTCCATGCCCCCCCCCCCCCATCAGCCAGCACCATCTTCAAAACCAGATGCATGATTTATAAAAGCATTATAGAAGTACCCCTGCTTATCTTCTAGAAAAAAACACCATCTCTGGTGGTTCTCTTGCCACATCTCCAGCCAGGACACCATCAGACTGCACACTAATAGGTAAAAAAAAGAAAAACAAAAAGTAGCAGGCCTGTTCTATCTTTGCACCCAGGATCTGGAGCAACATCCTCCTATCCTCCAGGATCTCCCCAGTGCTGCTGCAATTTAGGAAAGAGCCGAAGGTACAACTCTTTAAAGAACACTACATCATATTGCACTAACAGTCCACAAACCAGCTCCTCTCCTGTAACTTATTGACCTTGCACTTATCTGTACTCTGTACAGCACTCTGGTGCCTTTTGGCTAGGTTTGTGCTTTCAAAATGTCACACACATACATACATACATACACTGGCTAACCCTAAGACCTGAGTCACGGGCCACAACAAGGAAGGGGGAAGAGTCTACTAAGGGGCAGGGCCACTGATGAGCCCCTATTAATGGAAAATGCTCTATTTGCATTGCTGGAGAGAGGGGGAAAGTGGATGTAATGTACAAGTGTTGTTTGCAAAACCTAATAAGGGAGACAGGTAGCCTTATGAAAGTTTGAGGAAAAAGTTGAACAGGAATCCGGTAAAACATCGAGTAGAACCGGCATGTTACTCACTGGTGTGTCCTATCCATCTCCATATTTTCATATAATGATGGTGGCCATGCTCTCATGCTTGCATCTGGTGCGCAGTTGTTGGTTGGAGTTGGTTTGTGGCCAGAACATGCATTAGATTCTTCTCTGGTTATTGGTGTGGAGGGCTGACAGTTTGGTGATGTCTGTTTTCATCATCCACCAGCATATTGACCCATACAAGAGTATGGACAGAAATCAGCTCTGGTGACCTCCGCACATTGTTCAGCATCCTGAAGCTAACTCTGAGCTCCGAGTCTCCAGGCCACAAAAGGAAGGGGAGGAGACTACTGATAGGCAGATGAACTTGAGGGTAGAAGGCAGTCAATCGATAACCACCATCAGCCACGGCCCGTGGAGGGTGTTTCGGTGGGGTGGAGAGGCGGGGCAGGTGAGGGGCAGGGTGGGGGGGTGCTAAAAACTGGAGTATTGATAATTGAAGGCAAGTAAACAATTTAATCAATAAAACGAATTTCGTAGCGCGTCCTGCATCGCAAAATGCAAAGCAGGGTGCGCTACGAAATTCGCACGGAAAGTGCTCTCTTTGCATTGCTGGAGAGTATCGAGGGAGGATGCAATGCATAAGTGTTGTTTACAAGCCCTAAAAGAAGAGAAATCCCATTTCCACCGATTCCCAAACAAAGGGTATCGCTTAATAAATGTTGTAAGGTAACATAATGTTATCCTATCGGAGAGGCAGGCCTCACAGTAGTGAAAAACGAATGTGTGAGGTTTTACTACCAGGGCATGAAAAACCTAAAGAGACCTGTCCAACATTTTGAAATATAATTCACCCTGCCTTTAGGCTATTTAGGGCCTACCCTAGTGGTGACTTATTATGTACTAAAACAGGAGTCTTAGAGTAGGCAAAAGGCGTACTTTGCCTACTGGATTGGCAGATTAAAACTGCACACAGGCTGCAATGGCAGACATGAGGCACATTTTAAAGGCGCTGTAAGTGGTGCAGGCCTACTAGTAGTATTTAATTTACAGGTTCTAGGTATATGGTATACCACTTTACTAGGGACTGAAAAGTAAAATTAAATAGACCAATCAGGTGTAAGCCAATTTTACCATGTTTTAAGGAGTGATCACAAGTACTTTAGCACATATTAACAGTGGTAAAATGCACAGAGCCCCATGGCCAACAAAAACAATTTCAGCAAAACAGGAGGGAAGAAGGCAAAATGTTTGGTGGAACACCACCTTAACAGCTGACAGGTCTAGCAATTCATTCTTATGTTTCATTCTCCTCTGATTTACCCTCATGTGTCTCCTGGAAGGATATGATGTGAGAGAATTGGGCCTCAATGGCCTTCTCCAATGTCTCCTTTTTCACTGGGGCATTAAGACCTTTAATATTATACTTAAGAATTTTCACCATTAAGTGATGGGTTTTACTGTGGTTTTATCCTGTGTATTATTAGAGTATTGTTGGGTGTGAGGTTCTACTACGGACAACACTCAGGAAGGTCTAATACTAACATGCGCTGTGTGGTATCTACGAAGATCAAATAGAACTTCTCAAACTATAAGCCTCAGAAATCAGTTGTCCCCTAGAACTGAAATATATCACAAATAGTGAAACTATGCCTATAATGGGTACAGTTGTTGTGAGCGAGACTGCACCTGTAGGTAGGCATTGGTCCTCAAGTAACACAAAAAAGGCTGAACTCTTTGCAGGACCTCAGTAAGATGAAACCTCAACCAGCAAGTCCTGAGTGAGAACCTTGCAGTCTCCTGCCATGACTGAGCCCAAGGGCAAAAAAAACACCTACCAAATTAAAGCCTATTGACCCTCCCCACACCCACCCTCACTGCTTTCTTCTAATCATCCCTGCCATGTCAACAAGCAAAAGTTAAACCTCTAGCTAATACAAGAGGAAAATGTATTAGAAAATTCATAGCTAGTTCACATTCCTGGCATACATATCAGTTCTGGGGTTTTCTAAAAGTAGGGTCAAAGTAGGGTCCTCTCGAACCTTGTTTTTTTTTTTTTCCAATTTTGTGACATCTCTCCTCCTGTTTAGGCTATGCATGATGTTCAACGATGCCACAAATCTATGCTTCCTCCTGCAGTCTCCGCAGAATATAGCAGCTCAAGCGTCACGATTTTCACAGCATCATCTCTTTCAATGACAAAATAAGTAGCTCCAGTATAGTCAAAAATATTACCAAATGGTTGTGAATATCTATAGTGAATATTCTCAATTCTCAATTTATTTGTGATCTGACAAAATCCTACTCACCTTTGAAGAGTTCTCTAATAAATGTCTTAAAAAATTGACCATGAGTAATCTTGAAACGAATGTACGTGACCAGGTCACAAGCAGAGAAATGGACAGACGCTTGGGAGGCTATAAGAGACATCCAACTGACAAGTACGCCACATGAACTGACTGAATGGGCACGGGTGGGACTAAAAGACGATGAAGGCTGCTGGAGGACGGAAGACACAGACAAATGGTTGCTACCTAACGCTTATCTGATCCCCATATTGACCATGGCACACTTACCCGCACACATAGGATCTGCCCCCATGACAGAACTGATTACTAGAGTATGGCACACCGACAAAATATCAGATTCAGCGAAACGCTTAGTCCAGCAGTGCATGATATGCCTACAGCACAACCCGGGGAAAGGGACAGTAGTGCCCCGGGGAGGGTTTGGAGTCCCTGACCATCCCTTCGAAATCATCCAAATGGATTACATTCAGCTAGAGAGGTGCCATGGTCTAAAATACGTACTAGTGATTGAATGCGCGTTTAGCAAATGGGTGGAAGCTTACCCCACTCGTGACAATACCGCCATCGCTACTGCCAAGGTGTTATTGAAAGAGTTCTTCCCACGCTATGGCCTTTGTCGGATTTTGTGGAGCGACAATGGCCCCCACTTCGTAGCCGAAGTTATCCAACTCATACTGAAAGAGTTGGGTGTAAAACAAAAATTTCACGCAGTTTTCCATCCCCAATCTGCAGGCCCGGTAGAACGACATAACGCCACACTAAAACTGAAGCTAGCGAAGATAGTTGCCACCACAGGACTGAAATGGCCTGATGCCCTTCCACTGTCATTGCTATCAATGCGCTCCACTCCAAACAAACACCACCTGACTCCGTTCGAAGTTGTCTATGGCCGGCCTATGAACATATGGGCCGCGCCGAAGCCAACATCCATCCATGATGTCCCGGACATCCTAATGTCTGATTATCTGCACAATTTAACAAAAACACTAACTGTTATCCACCAACAGGTGCAGCAAGCCATACCAGACGCATCCAGGGGCCCCGGACATGACATCCAACCTGGCGATTATGTCCTAGTCCGAAACTTTCAGCGAACAAAGAGCCTGGAACCCAGGTGGATGCTCCCCTGGCAAGTGTTGATCACCACCCGAACTGCACTTCGAGTGGAGAGAAAAAGAAATTGGCTACATGCGCACAATTGTCGGTGGATATCCTCAACCCTGACGACGACGGAAAACGTAGACACCCAAGAAGAGCTCCTGACGAGAGACCGACCTACCCTAAGCTGTTATCCAGAAACAGAGACACTTGAATTGGCAGAATTTCCCGATCCCACTGTGCCATCCAGAAAAGGGTACAACTTGCGGGGAAAGAAGAGTGCTTCGGCCAAGCAGACCACTAACTAAGTCAAAAATCTCAGAGCGGTAGCTAACACGACAAAGGCTACCAGGAGAGACGCCAGACAAAGTATGTGGTCCTGCCGGTCACCGAGCCTCTTGAAGGTAATGGAAGATCCCGAACGACAGAAGACTCACCGTAAAGACCCCAAGACTGCCAAGCAGCATAGCACAAAGACAATTGCACTTTTCATTAGATCCCTCATCTGCCTCCTGCTGATGGTCACAGTTTGGATCATGGAAGAAAGTGCTCCTGCTCACAAGACAATGATAACCACTATGCAACCCACCACCAAGAAAGAACATTATCTGGTCTCACTGTCACCCCACCTCCGAGAACGACGCAAAGAATTTTGGAATAATTAATTTGTACAATTGCTGCATCAACACAACCTTGCTGCCAATGCCACGAACTGTTAGATCTGTGGGCTGCTACCTCATGCAACTGTACACTCTATCCCCTTCATCCCTTCACCTTTCTCTGTTCATGGATCCTGCCTTGCTTGGCTAATACTCCTACAAGGGAGCTACAAGGACAATGCAACACCCGGGGAAACAATTGCACAGTTCTACAATGAGTTCTGGCTGAACAAAACAGGAAAAACCTCTGCTCCCTTTTGCCCTCTGACATCCAACACCACTTTTCAAATGAACATCCCAGAAAAGGAACAAATCGAAATGCAAGTGTTCAACAATCCAGCCAGACCCACCTTCTCATATCTGCGAAAACGGACTGCTGCTACTCTGACTGTGGCCCTATCTATGGTGAACGTCTCAGACCTTGTTTGCATTGAAGGCCATGGGACGGAAATCGTGGGCCACAGTTCCTGCCCCATAAAAAGGACTTTGAACACTGCCGATCCTCCTTCGTTTGTTGCTTCAACAAATATGTACTTTGTCTGCGGTACAAAAGCTTACACCTGGCTCCCAAAGGGCTGGGGGGGCACTTGCTACATTGCCTTTGTCCTCCCACCAACATACGTGGCACCAGCAAAAAAAGCACAGACAGAAACGCTCAGAAGACACAGAGCAAGCAGACTCCACCACATCACAGTTCCTCGATGCAGCAAAAGGACTCATTCCACTTTGGGGTCCGATGGCAAACAGTCAAGCCATCCGACATCTGACCAAGGCGGTCAAAACAGCATTAAACATCACAGCTGGCATCCTCACCAACAACACAGCTGAACTACAGGCGGTCTGCCTGGTGGCTCTACAGAACCGTCTTGTCTTAGATGTAGTGCTAGCGGATCGTGGAGGAGCATGCCGCATCATCTGAGCCAGCTGCTGCACCTTCGTACCGGATAATTCACCGTCAGTTTACAAGGCAATCGAACACCTTCACAGATTGGCATCAGAGATCCACCAGGAGCAAGAAGGCTGGACACTGGGAAGCTGGTTTTGGAACACTTTGAAAGACTGGGGTTGGAAACTGTTGATGATAATATTGGTACCAGTCTTTATAATATGTGGTTACTGCCTGGGGATACAATGCATACATCCTCTGTGTTCTCTTTTCATGAACTCTATTTGCCCTAAGACTTTGGACACTAAATCTGAACATGTGAAAGCCTTGTATGACATAGAGATGCAAAATATGATGGGTATTAATGTAAATTGACTAGCTGGCTTAGACATGTTCAAAGGGTACACTGTGGAAAATTAGATTTCGATGTGAACATTTCCGGCGCCATCTTGTCCAAACCTGGGCCCGTACGAGCATGTAAGCGGCAGCCGGTAAACCGACATAATATCGAATCCAAAATATCGTTTGGACAAAATATTGAGTAAAAAATATAGACTAGCCAAAATATCGACCAGACATAATATAGACTACAAAAATATCGAGTAATATCGATATTAATAGCCAAAATATCGAATCAAAAATATAGACTAGACATAATATCGACTAGATAGAATATAGACAAAAAAAATCGAAAATAAGGTAGTTATTAATAATTTTTAATAATTGTGTAATATAAATCTGTAGCGGGTGGGGGGGCGGAGCTAGCCAGCGTCGATGGCGGACGTGTGAGCTTTCGGCTCCTCGCCTAAGCCCCTAAAATATCCTGATAAACTATCCTGCCGAGTGCCAGTATAGCTGTGTGCTGGACCCTGTGACCCCCGGCACCCCCGGACCCGATCGAGTGAGCCGGAGCAGTCGCTAGCTGCAGAGGGAACACGGCGTAAATCCGCGAGGGAGAGCGGTGGCGGACCAGGCCTGAAGCCGCGGCCTGTCCTGCGGAGCAGGCCGAACGACGTCATCCGACGTGCGGCCCCGGACACTGGAGGAGACGGGGCGGTCAGCGTTAAGTTCGGTGCGCTGCCACCTGGACACACGAGAGCCCCCCCCCCAGCCACTACACACCACCCCAGGGCTAACGCGACGGCACCCCCTCACAGAGACACCGCGACGGAGCACGGTGGACACAGCGGCGAGCCAGCACGGAGGGCGGAGGCTTGGGGATCACTCCGGCCGCGTGTATACCTTGAGCTACCTGGGAGCCCACACGTTGCGGCACTATTGCGGAAAAGGTACTGTCAGCTGCGAACCCGGAGGGGCTAGCACAAATCTGTGGAGCGCGGTGGCCAGAACAAGACGCACAGCAGCGGCGGCACCCACAACGTGACTGCCATTTTGGCCCGCCTGCTCCACCAACGCCAGCGCGGCTGCCGGGGGTGGTGAAGGGGCGATCGGAGCACTACTCCCACGGCCCTGCCTAGACTGTGACGAGGTGGTTTCTCAGGGACAGAGCCCCACTGCACTGGGAGGACAACATGGGGAAAAACGATACAGCGCAGGCCAAGCTATCGTTTGAACGCCGAAGGCCTAAGGGGTCTGAGCTACCGGCGCCGGAGGCCTCCCCTAAAGGGGCAGCGGCAACAGCGGCTCCTGCAGAACTTCGGGACCTGCTGGCGGCGATGGAGAAGGGCATCCAGAACAGCATCGAGGCGGTGGGCTCCAAAATAGACGCTTTGTCATACCGCATGGACCGCATGGCGGAAAGAGTAGACAAGCATGCGGAGCGCCTAGATATGGCGGAGAGACGCCTCACGGAGGCCGAGGAGGCGCAGTCCGAATGGGACAAGGACCAACAGCAATTCGGCAGGCTGCTACAAGTGATCCGTGACAAAGCTGAAGATTTAGAAGCGCGCTCACGCAGATCGAACATTCGTATAACGGGAGTGGCAGAATCAACTCGGACTGGCAAAATGGAGCTCTACGTCGAGAACTTGCTGAAGGTACTGCTTGGGGAGGAGGCCTTCTCCCCAATGTTCATCGTGGAGCGAGCGCACCGCACTTTAGGCCCTCAACCGCAGCCTGGCGCGCCTCCCCGTCCCATCATAGCAAAGCTCCTGAATTACAGGGACAGAGACACGACTCTGCGGTTGGCTAGGGAGAAAGGAAAGCTACAGATGGAAGGCATGGACATATCGCTGTACCCCGATTTCACGGTCAAAGTGCAAGAGGAGCGCCGTCAATTTATACCACATAAGAAGCAGCTACGCGAGTTGGGACTCGACTATGCGATGCTTTACACGGCCAAACTGAGAATTAACACTAGTGGGAAATCGTACTTCTTCACGGACCCCAAGGAGCTGCAGAAGTCTCTGAAGACGTGGGCTAGAGAGCGCAAGGAACAACGACAGCACCACAGAGAAGATTCGGGGGCAGCTTCGAACTTGGAGGAACAGGACTGAGGCGTCGCTCCCAGTATACATTGCTCCCCTTTGCGGGTGGAGAGGCTAGACTCGCTACCACACAGACAATACGCATCCCCATGAGGTGAGCTGTAAGTCAGATACATTTGGGAACACTTGATGTTGGATGGGAGAAGAAACTGAACTGCAGTGCGCACTAACCCGGAGATGCAGGGGATGTCTACAAGTGATGACAAGGCGTATCGAGATTTGACAGCGGGGTCGGGTTTGGAGGGAACGGGGGAATGGGTGAACTTCGAGTAAGGCACTGGAACACTTTGGGGCTGGGCTGAGGTGCAGAACTGGTGATAAACTTTGATACCGTTGGTGGTTCTGTGCAGCCTCGGCACGCTTTGCCCCTGTGCTTTTGGTTGTGACACTCCCCAGGGAGTTGGGACTCGTATTGCCTAACAGACTGAGGTTTTTGAGTTGATGGGGATTCGTGAGGGGCTCTGTCTGGCCGGGTTGGGGGTGGTCAGCTGTGGGTGGGGAGGGAACAGGGGGGCGGGGTCTGGGGTTTGGTTTGGGAGGATTGTTGTTGTTGAGATGTTGAAGGGCCCGTGGTTTGCTATGAGAAACTGGATTGGAGTAACTGCATATGAATGGAGTGGCTGGCTGGCCACCATAGGTACTGGTGCCCTGGGTTGTTGTATTCTCCCTGCCTCTGGAGTCACTATGGTATGTTGTATATTGCGATGTCTGCTGCTGTAATGTCTGAGCGCCCACAGGCCCGACACACGCTAAACCTGATGACCTGGAATGTGCGAGGGCTAAATGACCACCGCAAGCTGAGGAAGGTTTTGAGCTTTCTCCACAGACATCATGTAGATGTGGCCCTATTGCAAGAAACACACCTACCCGTCCGCAGTAAGCTGTTGCAGACTAGAGGGTTGGCGGGCAATATAGTGGCAGCGGGCTTCACCACTCACGCCTGTGGCGTGATTATCTGGGCTAACCCCTCCTCGAGATTGAAACTGACCCCGGTACATGTGGACGCAGAGGGTAGATATGTAATTGCTAGGTGTGCGGGGAGAGGACTGGATCTGTTATTAGTGAATGTTTATGGTCCCAATCATGATAATCCGGAATTTTATGCCGCCCTGTCGGCCACATGTAGGACACACACACACTCCAAAATGTTGTGGGGGGGGACTTCAACTTTGTATTTGACCCTGCCAAGGATCGTTCCACGGGCCCTGCTCGAAGGCCGGTAGCATCTGCTGTCTATATGAGAGCAGAGATGACAAAGCTGGACCTAGTGGATGTGTGGCGGGACAAACACCCTATGCAGGGCGGATTCACACACTACTCGGCCTATCACAACATACATACTAGAATAGACTACTGGCTGGCCTCCTCTTCGGTCCTTGGCGGTATCAGCTCGTGTGAGATATTCCCACGCACACTTTCGGATCACTCCCCAGTCCTGATCCATATATCCACTGCCAGGAAGGGGATCCCGCCCTACACTTGGCGTTTCCCACCCTATGCTCTGCTAGACGACGCCTTCCGTGGGGAGATGGCGGAAAACATAGAACGATACTTCGCCACCAATATTAATTCGGTTGATAATTTCTTTCCTTCAAAGTATATATTAGGGGAATGGCCATGTCCAAACACTCTAGCGTCCTACGCACCATTAGGCGGGAACTCTCCGACTTAGAAACAAAGCTTGCGGACTTAGAGAAACGACAACTGGCAGCTTCCGGTAGTGTTGTAGGGCAGGCGCTGCCATCCTTGCTGACGGAATACAACGCGCTTGCGGACAGAGAGGTCCTTTTCATGGGCAAGTACGCCACTGCCCGAGCATACGGGGAGGGGGAGAGACCGGGGGCGTTGTTGGCCCGCATGGTCAAGGGCTCCCGGAGACCTTTGGTGATAGAAGAACTGCAGACCCCGGAGGGTGATAGGGTAGCTGAGGAAGACCAGATACTGGAGACGTTTAGGCGCTATTACACGGAACTCTATCGTTCCAAGGCGAGGGGTGCGGAAACAGAAATCGACGAATACCTGGAATACATCTCGATGCCGTTCCTCAAGAACTCAGACCGGGAATTTCTGATGGCCCCATTCCACGAAGACGAGATATTAGATGCCCTGGGCAGCACACGGTCGGGAAGCGCCCCGGGCTCTGACGGTCTCACGGTAGGCTTTTACAAAGCATTCAAAGACCTCCTGCTCCCGCACCTGATAACCCTCTTTGACTCCATCTGCGAAGATGGCGAGATGCCACCCTCCATGCGGGAAGCTTTGCTGGTTACGATCCCGAAACCGGGGAAACCTCCTGATCTCTGTGGATCGTACAGACCGCTCAGCTTACTGAACGTTGACGCAAAATTGTACGCAAAGGTGCTGGCCAACCGGCTAGCTCTACTGGTCCCGGACCTCGTGGCACCGGAGCAATCTGGTTTGGGCCTAGCCGGAATCTAACTTATAACATTCGCACGGTACTGGGTACGATACAGCATGTTAAACAGGAGAATCGCGCGCTGGCGATTTTCCTAGATATGGAAAAGGCGTTCGACTCCGTCGAATGGCCGTTCATGATCAGAGTGTTGCGAAAATTAGGACTGGGAGAACCGTTCTTGCAGAGGATAGGGGCACTTTACCACCACCCCTCGGCCCGTCTACGAATAGGTGACAGAGTTTCAGAACCAATACACATCAGTAGGGGAACCCGACAGGGATGCCCCTTGTCGCCACTGCTGTATCCGCTGGTAGCGGAACCACTAGCATGTGCCATGCGGGAATACCATAGCCTGGTGGGTGTTAGTTTCCCTACCTACAAAATTGGTATCTCGACATACGCCGACGACACTTTACTGTACGTCCGTGACCCAGAAGCCAACTTGACCTCGATACTCAGAGAAGTGGTCCGATTTGGAGCGCTTTCCGGACTTAGAGTGAACTGGGACAAGTCCATCGCCTTCCCCCTGACCCCAGTCACGAGGCCATTCGATATGGAATATCCCCTGCAATGGACAGACGACTCGGTCAGATACCTGGGCATCCGCCTACACACGGAACCCGAGATCCTGATACGGGACAACTACGGGGTCGCGTTTAACAAACTAGTGGACGATGTGGACGTCTGGATCAGACTCCCGCTTTCACTATTAGGCAGGATTGCCATCATAAAAATGATAGTGCTGCCCCGGTTCCTCTTCCTCTTCGTTAACATCCCGGTAGTACTGTCGAAGGTCTTCTTTAAACGACTAACACAGGTCCTAGTCAGGCTTGCCTGGGGCGGGAAACAACCTCGAGTCAAATGGGCGACACTGACACTCCCATGCGAAATGGGGGGACTGGGGGCGCCAGACCTGGAGCGCTACTATCGAGTGGCGCAGGCGATACACTTACACTCATGGATCCACGGAGATGCACGTACGCCGCATCTCATTCTAGAGCGGCTGTTTGCTGACCCGCTCCCCCTGCCAGCCACGATCTGTCTCCCAGCGGACCGAGCGGTCGGACAGATGGACTCGCTCAAGGCGACCAACCACGCGTGGCATGCACTGATGAGGGAGCGAGGTTGTGAATTGATGTACTCCCCACAAATGCCGGTGGCCTGGGCCCTATGGCTAGACCCGCTTAACAAGAAGGGAGTATAAGAGGCCCTAAGAGCCCTTGGCATACTGAATATGGAGGACTTGTTCTTGGAGGGTACTCTGAAAACCTGGGAACAACTCCCCCCTATTACCCCGGCTCCCTCGCTGCTACAACGGTTCCAGTACCACAGGCTCCGATCAGCCTGCCGGGAAATACTAGGCCCCTCGCTGAAGGAACCTGAGGAGATCCCTGAATTGACATATGTTATTAAGACTAAAACGCCTACAAAACTGGTCTCAATAGTCAACAAGCTAGGAATCTCGCACCAAACATTGCCAACCTCTGCTCCTAGAGCAGCGTGGGAAACAGATCTCCAAGCCCCCATAGATGATGCTATGTGGCGCTATTGCTGCGCCAACACTCGTAAAGTTTCTCTTAATGGCAGGCACCGACTAGTGCATTTTAAATTTCTGCAGAGGGTGTACTACACCCCCGAGCGGCTACATCGCTATGGCCTACGTGCATCCTCGGAGTGTGAGCGCTGTCGAGCCCAGGTCGCTGATTTCTTTCATTTGGCCTGGCTATGCCCAGGGGTAAGCTCCTTCTGGGAGGAGGTATTTGCGGAGCTAGGCAGGATACTGGGGGAGCCGCTGCAGAGATCCCCGTCGCTTGCACTGCTGGGCTTCTCCAAACCACTGGCCCCCTCGTTGCGCAGGATAGTGGATGTGGCGATGCTATTGGCCAGAAGAGTTGTGGCAACGTGCTGGATGCGCGGACCACTCCCTACCAAAACGAGATGGCTCAGGGACCTCCAATACTGCTGCACCCAAACGGAATTGTACAGCGAACTGCTGCCGCCCAAAAGCAGACCGAAATCCTTCTGGGACCTCTACAAGGAATACCTACACAAGGGGGAGGGGGACAGCTCTGACACGTCAGACGTCGACGAGCTCCAGGCTCAGGAGCTGGGCAATGATTTAGAACTGGGACAACTACCACATGAGGAGAACTGAAGATTTGAGTTTGGGAGGTGGGAGAAGGGAGGGTGCGTATGGTACACTGGGGAGGCGGGTTGGGTGTGACGCGGACTAGAAGGTAGCATGGGCGGTGGGTGGTTATGACACACACTGAGGGCGCACCAACATTATTAGCATAGGGAGGATGACAGAGACTCCATCAATGCACTCGATAGCAAACGGGGAGGGCCTTGGGGTTGTTTAGGGGTAGTTTCCTTTCTGGTTTTTTCTTTTGTGTTGTTGCAAGACCGCGATGTTATATTTGCACTTATGAATGCCGACTGTCTAATTGCAAAGATGAGGCCTTTCAGGGTGAGATATGACTGGCGTATACTGATTTGTTCCATCACTTTGCGCCGCCGGGCCTCCGGGATGCCGGCACTCTGGCTGTGTATAGTGTTCTCAAGTATTGCCCATTGGGCCCTCACGCTGTTTTGTGTACTGTAAAGTAGAAATGCAATGTCTATTTACGTTGACGGTCGGCGATATCACAAAATAAAGGTCTTTATAAAAAAAAAAAAAATCTGTAGCGGGTTGTGGGTTTATAGGGGAATAGGGTGGGAAGTAATGTAATTATAATTAATTAATTATGTAAATTAATAATTGTTAATTAATTATTAATTGGTAAATAATTAAAATATAATTGTTAAAAAATAATTAATAATTCATTTTTAGTAAATTATTTTCTGTAGCGGGTTGTGGGTTTATAGGGGAATAGGGTGGGAAGTAATTTTATTATAATTAATTAATTATGTAAATTAATAATAATTGTTAATTCATTATTAATAGGTAATTATTAAAATATAATTGGTAATTAATTATAAATATTTAATTGATAAATAATTATTATTTAGTAAATTATTTTCTGTAGCGGGTTGTGGGTTTATAGGGGGATAGGGTGGGAAGTAATTTAATAATAATTAATTAATTATGTTAATTAATAAAAATTGTTAAATAATTATTAATTTGTGATTATTTAAAATATAATTGGTAAATAATTATAAATATTTAATAGATAAATAATTAATATTTAGTAAATTATTTTCTGTAGTGGGTTGTGAGTTTATAGGGGGATAGGGTGGGAAGTTATTTAATAATAATTAATTAATTATGTAAATTAATTAAAATTGTTAATTGTTAATTGGTACCAGTCTTTATAATATGTGGTTACTGCCTGGGGATACAATGCATACATCCTCTGTGTTCTCTTTTCATGAACTCTATTTGCCCTAAGACTTTGGACACTAAATCTGAACATGTGAAAGCCTTGTATGACATAGAGATGCAAAATATGATGGGTATTAATGTAAATTGACTAGCTGGCTTAGACATGTTCAAAGGGTACACTGTGGAAAATTAGATTTCGATGTGAACATTTCCGGCGCCATCTTGTCCAATCCTGGGCCCGTACGAGCATGTAAGCGGCAGCCGGTAAACTGACATAATATTGAATCCAAAATATCGTTTGGACAAAATATCGAGTAAAAAATATAGACTAGCCAAAATATCGACCAGACATAATATAGACTACAAAAATATCGAGTAATATCGATATAAATAGCCAAAATATCGAATCAAAAATATAGACTAGACATAATATCGACTAGATAGAATATAGACAAAAAAAATCGAAAATAAGGTAGTTATTAATAATTTTTAATAATTGTGTAATATAAATCTGTAGCGGGTTGTGGGTTTATAGGGGAATAGGGTGGGAAGTAATGTAATTATAATTAATTAATTATGTAAATTAATAATAATTGTTAATTCATTATTAATAGGTAATTAATTAAAATATAATTGGTAATTAATTATAAATATTTAATTGATAAATAATTATTATTTAGTAAATTATTTTCTGTAGCGGGTTGTGGGTTTATAGGGGGATAGGGTGGG
Source organism: Lissotriton vulgaris (assembly GCF_964263255.1). Taxonomy (NCBI): domain Eukaryota; kingdom Metazoa; phylum Chordata; class Amphibia; order Caudata; family Salamandridae; genus Lissotriton; species Lissotriton vulgaris. Next base: position 2,003,812,786 of record NC_141691.1, on the reverse strand, counting down.
AAGTAATTTAATAATAATTAATTAATTATGTTAATTAATAAAAATTGTTAAATAATTATTAATTTGTGATTAATTAAAATATAATTGGTAAATAATTATAAATATTTAATAGATAAATAATTAATATTTAGTAAATTATTTTCTGTAGTGGGTTGTGAGTTTATAGGGGGATAGGGTGGGAAGTTATTTAATAATAATTAATTAATTATGTAAATTAATTAAAATTGTTAATTGTTAATTAATTAATAGTCATTTTAACCCCTACGCTATCCAGCGCTTTCCCTACTGTTGCACCCACTGGAGTGGGAATAGTAATTTTTACCCCTACGCTATCCAACGTTTTCTCTACTGTTGCACCCACTGGAGTGGGAATAGTAATTTTTACCCCTACTCTATCCAGCGTTTTTCTACTGTTGAATTCACTATAGTTGTTACAGTAAATTTTAACCAATTTGCTATGCTACGGTAAAAATATTATATATGTTTAGTTAATAATATATATATATATATATATATATATATATACATATTTTTTTTTGTAATTTACATTAATTATTTATTAATATTACAATTATGTAATCATTTTAACAAAGTTTATATTAAATATATTTATTCTTATATTAGTTTTAACATAATTTAAAGACATATGAAAAAACGATATTTTGACAGTCTATATTATTTACAGTCGATATTTTAGAGTCGATATTTTTGTACTTACCTGTATAAAGATAGAAACTCGATATTTTGTCCCTCGATATTTTCTCATCGATAGTTTTGCAAGTCGATATTAATGGGCTCGATATTATTTCAGTGATCCGCGGCAGCCATCTTAGACACCATGGCCACTTCGTACACTGCCGATCGCCTGCACATCTCCCTGACCTCGCTAACATCCCCGCGCACTGGCAGCCCCCATGCACACATGCCTGAACCATAAACGCATCCACAGCGCGACCCTGCCCCTGAGCCACATCCTGTGCCGGGCCCACGCACCCTTTCATCTCTTTCACACGAACAGCCCCTTTGACAACCCCTTCCCTTGCACCTGATTGTTCGATCCGATCCCAGGCCATCACTCAACCCTGCGGATACAGTTTATTGCCCCCATACTGTAGGATCTCGCCTCTCATCAAAGGAGCCGGGATTAATCAGTGTCACCACCCCATGAGACCTAACCGATTGCACACATTCCGGTTCCTGACGGACTCTCCAGCTGCGCGATAGTCATCACCTGTTGAGGTTGGGGCGGGGGACCTCTGTTGTGAATACGTGTGGGAACGAGTCTGAAGCGGGGATTCCAGAAATGTCTTACTGTGCTTCAAAGTAATGTCAGGAATGTGCTATCTGGTAATAAAGTAATAAACCACTGTATAAAAGGCCAGGCCACAGAGATGAAGTTAGAGAGCACCTTGAGGCGATACTCTGTTTGTTCGATCTGACGTGCTTTGCTCCGGAGAAAATAAAAACCTGTTTCCCGCTGTCCAGTTTCCAGCGCCCACCTCTTTATTTGATAATTATTGAATGGTTCAGAGGCGACTAACGCCAAGCAGTGCTTGAGGATATCTAGAGAAAAACTGCTTTTCCACACGTTCATCTGTGCCCATGCATTGTGCGTCGCTCGCTGGGGTTGCATCAGACAAAAAATGCTGGGCAGTGACGACGTGCCTGACTCTGGCATGGACTTCTCTGAGGCCTTGTTGCTCTCACTTCTGCACAGTCGCAGTTTGACTGGTGATGGCCAATGGGATGAGGAAGAGGTTGCTGTTCTCCGAAGTCGGGACACTGTCTTTCTTATGGAAAAGCTGTGCGGTGAGTACAGTAGCCCCAAGTCTCTGGGGGTCCTCCTGGGCTGCACACTTCTTTGATCTTGAGGGGCATGGAACCCTGCTTGCATGCTGTGGAGTGCGGTGTTGCATCAGGCTAGTAGTTTTCTGTCACTGTGGCTTGTCTCAGAGGGTCAAATATGGCAACTACCGTTTGCCCAGCAGTTGTGTCAGAATTAATTTGTTGGAATTCGAATGTCTCAAGGTTGTTTGTGATAGCTGTGGCTCTAATGAGATTCTTCTTGTCAAACCCTTTATTGAAGTCGCTTAGAATGTATAGTTTGGATGGATTTAGATCAAACTTGATCACTGTATTAAGCAAGACATATTTATCATTTTCTTTAATGGGTTATGGTCTACATATTGAGAGAAAGTAATAAGCAAAAGTTGGAGTTGGGTGACATCTTATCAGTGAGGATTTGCAGCTATCCATGGTGAAGTTTTCGATGCGTCTTATTTTTTAGTAGTTTTCCACGGATTACTGCCAGGTCTCCCCCAATTTTGCCAATACGATTTTTGTTGATGATGACAAATTGAGGTGGGATACCATTGGGGGAGTGAAAAGCAAACTTACAATAGAGTCTGTTGCTTATGACCAAGAACTAGAAAGGTTTGTGTTATAATGTATTAGAATGTCCTATGCTAGGCTGGGTGATGTCACCTGTGATGTACTTAGGATTCTATGTGTGAGGTCATTATCTGGCGGGGCAGTGACAGTTTAGCCAGCTGCGCCTGGTAGGGTTTGTTCAGGGTTCTCCTGGAATTAAACTTAATCTCAAGATAAGCTTTTAATTCAGCGTATTTTATCCACAACAGTTTGAAGGACTCAAAAGTAGACTAGAGAGGGCACAGACTGTTCTTACAAAGAGATCCCCATTCCATTGGAAGTCGTTTATTTCTGGTTTGGGTTTACCAAGGCTATTTTAATGGCTATTCACGACGACACACATAGAGGAGTTCCCTACTGTGGCTGAGAGAGCAAATCATTCAACTGTGAAATAGATTGGAAGACAAGAAACTAGAAATTATTAGAGACCTGTAGAAAAGCTCCATGTAGTTTATTAAGACTTATCTGTGGTTTCTCGAGGTACAAAGACCCACCTGGTTGGTCGTGAGGGCAGAAGAGAAGACAAAAAAATCAGAAGGGACATCTAGAAATGTGAAATGCAATGAAGAAATATCATAAGCATGTGAGCAGCGGCCTACGTCTGTCCCTCGTACCTGCAAAGTCCAGAACCTGTTCTGTGTTCTAGAGGGGTGAACAAAGTGTACAATCGTAGTAAGCACTACCATTCCGTTTGCATGTCAAGTGTGTGCATGTGCAGTGAGTGTACAGTAAAGGTATGCCAACAGTAATCTGTGTGGGGGTAGAGTCTGACTGAGAGCTGGTACCAGTGGGATCCATTTTGGATGGCCCTGGTATTAGCACGTCACAAGACAGAGGGAGAATACAGATTCACCAGACAGTGAAATGTGTTGACTATAGCCCTGCAGATAGGTCTCACCTTAGAAATTCAATGAGGACCTTTGGAGCAAAGGACTCCACTCTGGTGAATGCCAACTCACCCGAACATACACACAGTACACTGAACGTAGACCCAATACTACACAACGCAGGCAGGAAACTCATACATTTGTCCTTTCTCTTTCCTGAATATTCGTTTGGCTGCACTAGCTGAACTGCTATCATTTCCCACTCATCTGCCTCTGGCGAATGAGGTTACAGCATGCCCCAGCTCGTGCAAACAAGAAGTAGCTGCTCCCTTGCCTTTGCCGTAACAGTGAGTTTATAGTTCATCCTGAGACCAGCCATTTGGTTGATGATGGGGATGAGGAGTGAAAGTGCAGTTTGTGTTGTTCAGGGTCAGGAACTTTCTATGCCGGGCCTGTCCTTTTGTCCAGCCCTGATTACTCATTCAGCAAAGATGATGACAGCCAGGCGCAGAGAGCGTACTCTTCCTTATGCCCTTGCTTTGGGTCCCCCCAGGCCCGGACTGGCCGTAGCGGGCACCGGGCAATCCCCCGGTGCGCCGCACGGGTGGGGGCCGGTTTTGGGCCCCTGGGGGCCGATTTTGTTACAGGGCCGTCTCGGTGGCAGAGGTTCTGCTCTTAGGAAGGATGGTTTAGCCTCCTCCTAACAGGGTGGCGGAATCTCGAGGTGGACAACCATGTTTTGGTGGAAGTTACCACACTCCTCTAAATTAGCCTCCGAGTATGTTAAAATGTTATAATGGCTAGAAAGTGTCATGGAATTCTGCATAAGGATTCCCATGCTCCAAGGCCGGCAGGCGAATGCCCTAATAATGTCACAGAACTCCGAAGTAGGGTGACCAACTGGCATTGGTGCAAATTCAGGACGGTGAGGGTAAAAATTCAGGACAAAGGGTCAAAATTCAGGACACAAAATCAGGACAGGAGGTCAAAATTCAGGACAAAACTTCAGGATAATTGGATAAGTTTTACAGACACATCAGAGGTCGCGCAATAGTATATAAGTAAGCCCAGCCATATCTAGACATATTCAGCCATTTGCAAACCTATCCATCATGTATCCTTCCATCTTTCATTTCACTCATCCATCCCTTCATCCATCCTTTCACTCATCCATCCATTATCCTTCCATCCGCCCTTTCACCCTATCCATCTGTACACTCATCCATCCACTCTTCTACCCATCCACCCTTTCACTCGTCCGTCCATCCACTCGCCCTTGCACTTATCAATTCATCAATCCATCCATCATTTCACTCATCCATCCACCCACCCACTCACTCATAATCCATCCTTTCACTCATCCATCCACCCTTTTACCCATCCCGCTACCCTTCCACCCATACATCCGGCTATGTCCGTTTTCTATCTTCCATCCTTCCACTCACTCATCAATCCATCCATCCCCTCCCATTATCCATCTATTCAATCTTTCATTCATCCATTCACCCTTTCACTAATTCATCCAGCCATCCCTTCACTTACTCACTCGCCCACCTTTTCATATTAATTTTGAGCTGAGCCTTTTTGAGAAGAGGCCCATCAAGAACTTCACCCTCGCTGCAGGAGCCATTCCAGGACTGGGACAGAAGCCACCCAAGGCACAGACAGGATCCACTACAGGAGGGGACAGGAGCCATCACAGGGGGGGGGGGCAGGAGCCACCACATGGGGGGACAAGAGCCATCACTGGAGGGGGAACAGGATCAACCAGGGTGGACACAGGGGTGGGTATGAAGTATTCTAGTATCATCTTGGTCTCTTCCAGGGTGGTGGAGGGCTCCTCACCCCCTCCTGGACAAGACAACGAGAAGACAGGCTCTGTTTCCAAAATGTTAGTTTTGCCCCCCTCCCCCCACACTGATGTACAGTACTTACAGGAGATGCTCCAAGAGAACTGATTTAACTGATTGTCCTCCTTACTTTGTTAATCAGTGTGGGTGCGATTGTTTCATTTCTCTATTTTATTACATTATAGACTGCATGTTTGAAGAATCGAGGTTTGTTTACAATTTAGTGATAGTAATTAAGCTCTGTGAAGTGAACCACGTGCTGCCTCGGTGTAATCAGGGCCGGTTCTAGGATGTTTGGAACCCTGGGCAGAAAGGGAATGTGTGAGGCCCCTCTAAATTGCAGAGACGCATTCAGGGCCGTTTGCATCTGAATAGATGCCCCTGCTCCGAAGCTGCCGCCCCTCCCTCTGTCACCTTCGAGCACCTCTTAACAGCTCATCAAGGGCTGAAGGTGTGAGGGTTGCCATCCCGCTGTGCCTCGCCAATGCTGATGGGTATCTGAGCATTTGTACTGCCTCGGAGTCTGTTACACTCGACCTCAGAAGCATCGCAGTCAAGAAGGGAGGTGGGAGCCAGCTGTGTCGGTTGTGTGACCAGTTAAAATTACGGACAAATGGCGTCCGTTAAAGAATCCTTCACGGACAACGGACAGATGGCCGAAATTACGGACTGTCCGTGAAATTTACGGACGGTTGGTCACCCTACTCCGAAGTGACTTGAAATGCACTTATAATCTACTGATAGGGGTGTTTTACTCCGTATAGTACATTATAGTATTTTTCTTCCGATGCTTTCATGGCTGCTAAGTGGAACTGAGTCGTGCTTGATACTTTCTGTCAGTACTCACCTTTTAATAAAAGCAGTTTGCGTGCTGAGATCTCGTAGCCAAAATGTGAACTGTTAAAATGTAAACTTAAGGAGGCGAGCGGCAGCGGCTGCACAAGATGGCCGCCACTTGAGGAGTTCCTCACCTTCAAGCGCTGCTCGGGAGTAACGGGACCTTTTCTAGAGCATCCCCTCAACGGATTTCGGAATCGGAACACTCCCAGACTGCCTGGCGTAAGTTTCAGACCGTGTAATGGTCTGAAAGGACTTTAATCAGCATTTTTGCCTTTTAGATTTTGCCGCGACTGCCATTTTGCGACTCATACGTCGCGCTGCACGAATTACCGGATTTCTGCTCTCTCTATGCCTCCTCTTGCCAATGCAATGTGGTGATGCGCCAGGGTTTTCTGCTTGCTCTCCACATATTTCCCGCAGCGTATGTCGTTTTTTTTGGAAATGCTTCATGACTGTTGCTTGCTTCTCTTTCTGTGGAACTTGTCTCATATTTTCCGTCCGCCATTTTAATTACAATTTTTTTCTTAGCTACAACCTCCCCCCTTTCTTTTTCACATTATGCTGCACTCGTGGCCCTCTCACATTTTTTTGCCTAATTATGAAGTGATGTGCCCTTACTATCTGTGTTTTTATGGACATTTTGCTGGTAGCCTTTGCTTATTTCACGCTTATTTGATCTTCATTATTTGCTGTGGCCGCCATTTTAACCATCACTTCCTTGTGCAGTTCTTATTTTGTTGCGCAGTAGTGAGCCTTCAGTACTCCTTCACTACAATAAACTTTCTACTCAGATTGTGATTGGAAAGGATTCTCTTTTGCAATTTGCATACCTACAACGTTCCTCACTGCTCCCTCACACGACGATGAAGCACTTACACAAAACCCAAGGGCCCTCTTCTGGATCCCGTAAAGATGCAAATGCTGGTGCTGGCAAACTCCTCAAAAAAGATCCTCTTTCTCCTTCTAAATACTCACTTCCTCTCACACCGGAAGATATTATGGAGGAACTGCGTTTAATTAGGCCCTTTATGTCCGATACTTCTTCCAGGTTAGGACCAAGTCCAAATTAGAGCTTGTTTGGGGAAAGGATCTGGCCCTAACAATCCCCTTACGCACGTGGGATAAACTTTGGACAAAAATTCACACCTCCTCACGTTCTGCCAGCACTACGCAGACCTTATATTATTTTTACAACAGACTTTTTCTCACTCCTTGTGATATGTATAAGTTTAGGTCACTAGATTCCCCGAAGTGCTGGTCTTGTCCTCATAATAATAGCGTTTTCCTTCATATGTTTTTCCTCTGCTCTTTAGTTAAAGCTTTTTGGTCTCAAGTGTGGTCAAAATTGAGTGATATTTGATATTTTACATGCTTTTTTGGGCAGTTCTTCTTCTGTTTTGAATGTTCAAGTTATGGTGGGTAAATTCATTGACTTATTTTTTACTATTACTCTTCAAATTATTACTACCAACTGGAAAGACACTTCAACAAGCATTTACAATGCAACGGTCTCGCCTTTGCCAAAGTTAGAGTTATTGGCATTGTAAATGACAACATTTTTATTTATGTGTTGGTTTTGAAAGAAGATAAATAAATGGCATTGCCATTTACAATGTCAATAGCTTAATCTCTCGCAAATGTGAGACCTATTGGATTTGCACCCCCACACACACACACACACACAGACACACACACAGAGCCCCCCCACACACACAGAGCCCCACACACACACAGAGCCCCCCACACACACAGAGCCCCCCACATACACACACACAGAGCCCCCCCCACACACACAGAGCCCCCCACACACACAGAGAGCTCCCCCCCACACACACATCAGAGCTCCCCCCCACACACACACATCAGAGCTCCCCCCACACACACACAGAGAGCTTCCCCCACACACACAGAGAGTTCCCCCCACACACACAAGAGAGCCCCCCCACAAACACACAAGAGAGCCCCCCCACACACACACAGAGCCCCACACGCACAGAGCCCCCCACACACACAGAGAGCCCCCCCACACACACAGAGTCCCCCACACACACAGAGACACAGAGAGCCACACACACACAGAGCCAATCAGTGAACCCCTGAAGCCCAATGCTACTTAAATAAAGTATTTCCTTTTATATTAACTAAAGGTCACTGATAACTTGTCCCCTTAACGCAACAGTTTCTCCCATATAAGCGTATCAGACAGCAGGAGTTACTACGGCATAATGACATCGGAAGGATGACAGGCCGAGTTGGCCTTACCTGAATTCGAAGATGTAAGTGCAGATCATACGTAAATCAGGAGCATGAGTTTACTCAATCACCCACTTTATTTAAATGACTGACAAATTGGCAGCTCTTTGCCAGCTGTCCCTCAGAGGAGGTAATTGTCATCAGCAAAAGGCTTCAGAGAAAAACATCCCGCGATTTAACGTACCGAATAATGTTGGAGGTGGGGGGTGTGGAGAAAACGCACGCGATTGTCTGGATGTGTGGCCAGGACAATGGCAGGAAGCCGAGCAGTCCGGCCTGAACACAGAGCGTGCGCTCCAAGGCTGGAGCCAGGCAGAGTTCACGCCGAGGCGCCTGCTGCAAGGTCCCAGTACGGAGATGCCCCGCTCAGTCGGATACCCCACTCTCCAGGCCCCCTTCGAGCCTCCAAAGGACTGGCTCCCAAAGCTTGCCTGGGCCCCACGCCCCCCTCGCACTGCGCGAGCCGCAGGAAGAAACAGGACCCGCACCGGCCACCTTATTAACCCCTCATGCGCATCCCCTTGACCCCTGCCGACCCTGTCCTCCACCCACTGAGAGCCCCTCCCCCACCTACTCTAAACATGATAATGCGGTCCGGGTGTGGGGGTGAAAGGGCATTGTTGCCTTGGATACAGTTAGCAATCAATTGCAACAAAATTATGAATATTTTACCACATCATTGCCCAAGCGCCCTCTCACCTAATGTTTCACTTGGAAATCAAGGAAAGGGGACATGTGATGTGAGGAGTCTGAAGGGCAAATTGTAAAAAACTGGGCAAAGTGAAGCGCTGCTGGAGGCAGGGGCTCGGGGGGGGTCAGGAGACAGAGGCGCGGCAAGAGGAGTTTTTTTTTTTAAGTGACCTGTCTCATCGTCCAAAGGGATACAGTCAAACATACACCCATCGCGGGCACCATACAAAACATTTATTAATACACAAATCTCAGAGCTGAGGTTCGTCGGTTTCGATGTGCGGCACAAGGCAACAAGCGGCCAGAGGTAAACATGCGGGGCCAGCAGAAATCTCGCCCAGCCGTCCTTGCCTCGTCGCCATGTGTTTATCGGGATTGCATAACGTCTACCTCTCAATGATTAACACGTCTTTGGAGGTGAGGTTCAGCGTAAACAGCGCACGTTCTTTTCTGTCAAATGTCGAGCCAAAAACGGTGAAAAATGAAACCATTTATTGGCCCCATAAAGTCATATGAACACAAAGGAGCTGAGAGCTTATCCGGGCCCCGAAGGGGAGGCGCACATTTCATTTTCCTGCACGGCCTATTTTCAAAGAAGATAGTAGGACGCCACAAATGTAAAACAAACTGAAAAGGGCAAAACCGAAAGCGCTTTGGCGTAGTATCCGCAATGTCAATTTCTTTTAAACACATATTGATTGCAAAGGACAAAGTAAATATTGTTACTGTAACAACCAGTGCAAAATCTGCAAGTAGAACAATTCAACTCTTACGGAATCAGCGTGTAAATAAAACATAAATGCCAAAATGTGATAAACTAAAATAAATCTGAAGAAAAAACGCCAGCAATTGGAAATTGCATTCAATGAGAGGCTAGTCTAGTAGCAATAATAGCAAGACTCTAAAATAGAAAAACAAGAATAGCTGGATTTCAGAAATGAAACTTTTAGTACTGGGATGAACCCAAAACATCGGAAATAAAACTGTATTTCCCAAATTTAGTAATATAATTATATTCCAGTTCAGGGTAAATAAATTACCAGACACCGGTGATATAAGGCCAAAAATACTTGGGGGTCCATTACAATGTCGGGCGGTTTGCCTTCGCCAGGCTGGCGGAGGCAAACCGCCCGACATCGCAAGCCCAATTCCCCCCGCCATATTAGGATGGAGGAGGGGAAGGTGGCGGTGCAAAATTCCGCCCACCTGTTTTACGCCCCGGTCGCCTTGCGGCCGGGGCGGAAAATGAGTAACATGCAGGCGGTGTCTGTCAGACACCGCCCGCAACATTACAATGGGCTTTTTTCAATGCCTTTCCGTGGCGGCAATGCCGCCATGGAAAAGCATGCGGTGTTGACTCTGGGGGCCCCTTGTGGGCCCCCAGAGTGAAGGCCAAAGGGGGTGGCACATGGGGGTACCTGTGGTACCCCCTTGCCTGTGCATGATCAAAGAGTCAAGCACCGCGCGGTGCCTGGCACTTCGATTGTGCAAAGGCGTGCTTTTCTTTTTAACATTGTGGCGGGCGGAGCAGTGAGCACCGCCCGCCACAATGTTAAATTGAGGAATGCGCCCGCCACTGTGGCGGACGCATCCTAATGGCAATGTCGGGACCCCCGCCCTTTAGGCGGGCGGTCCCGAGTTCGGCTAGGGTGGCGGGCTATTGAATCACCTATGTGTAAGAAAAAAACAATAAGTTCATACAAAGAAAAACAGATTTTAAGCACAATGCATTTCTAAAGCAGGCGATGAGGTAAATATATTATACATTTCATTGACAGGGAAAATATGCATTTATTGTTATATCGGCCTCTATTAAAGATACGTCCCGTACATAGTCGGGCCGTACAGAATGTTATACTGCACCTAAGCATTCATCTAGCACCGCCTACACGATGCTTGCATACAGAACACTATGCACGTGGACACACAGGCCTAAATGCACAATTCCCCGCAATACCCTATTTACACCGGCGTCCTTAGCACTCAATGTGGCGTTCATCCAGGCCCTGGTGCTCTTGCATATGCTGCGCTGTTGGAAGCCACGCCCCTGCCCTAGGGGGTGCATTTTTACAGTCTCTGCGCTATCTAGCACACAACGTGGTTTTTTTCCGGGTCCGGCCTCCACCTTTGAAATGTTGGGCATGTGGACCCGCTGGTAGACGGGCAGCGAGGGGGCGGGGCCTGGGGCTTAAATGGGTATCTCGTTCTACCCAGCTACACCCTTTCTACCCGTCAGGGTGCCGTTCTCGTGATGATTGTACCAATGCTTTTATATATCAACAGGTCTCGCCCCCTACGGCTCTGTGTGCCTGGCTGTACATTTCAAAATATTAATCTGTAACTCAGGTTGCTGTTGATGTAGTGACGCGTCTACTGTATATAAACATATGCCTACACCTGGTGCTCGTTGTACCAAAGTGAGAACCTATTCGCACGCATTTGTGTAATATATAATACATTTACATATATGTAATATATAATATATATATGTAATATAATATATACATACATGTTATATATGTTATATATAGAATATATATGTATTCTATATATGAACCGCTCTGTCGTCCTAGCCACCGCACTCGTTATCCCTTTTCACTGTATCTTGTTTACCGGCTGACACTCCCCCACAAGCCCTGAAACATGCACAAGCGTCTGGGAATCACGGTATACATGCTTTGTGCATAAACTGCTTCAGAAATGCACTTCGCTCTTTCGGTTTACAGAAACTTGCATAACCGCTGGCAGCCAGAAAGAAAGACATAGCGAGGGAAAGATGAACGTACAAGCAAACACAGATGAGCAACCTAGAAAGTTGTGTATAGAGACAGGAACATAGACAGAGCGAAACACGGGCAGTGAGACAGGCATAAATAGATACGCAAGCATAGACAGAGACACTGACGCAGCGCGAGACAAGGGCAGTGAGACAGGCTGTACAGATAAGCGAATTCGATGATACTGGAAAATTTAATTTTTATTATCTGCAACGTTTTTAATTCTGTCACGGTCAGAAAAACAAGAGTTTATTTTCTCTTTACTCCCATAGTCAGCACCAGTAATAAAAGTTAACAAGGTCATTTTAAGATTTAGGGGTGTGTTTTTCGTGCTCTCCCCTTCCCATTGGCTGGAAGGTAAAATTCCAGCCAATGGGAAGAGGAGAGGGCGGAACTTAAAAAAGACCCAGAAACGCCCCCGAATCGCGTCAGGACGGGGAAAAGAGTAACGGACACCCATCTCTTCCAATGGCTAGCCTCCATTTATGGAGCTAGCCAATGGAAGAGAAGGCGGGACAAAGCCCCACACTGTAGAATCATAAGATTTCGACCTGCGCGAACGCTGCTGCGCAGCGTATCGCCAGGCGAAACCTAAAAATCTCCGTCCAAGCCTGGTGGAATTTACTTTGTCATCACCACAGACTTGATCCTGCTTTTGACAATTCCACTGCTTTGTTGATCAAAAAGGACTTGTTGTGGTTACCTCTAACTTCTTTTCTTTCTAGGTCAAACTGTTAATGTTTATATACGCATTTTCCATTAGCTTTTTACTCTTAGTATAGCTTCACTGTTATTTTTTATCTTTCCTTCTTTATCTGACCCTTCTTTTCTTCTTTTCTTCTTTCTTCTCCCCTTTTTCTCTCTCTTCTTCTCTTTTTCCCTCCCTCTTTCTTTTTCTTTTCTCTTAAAATCTTACAATGCACTTGATTTTGTATAGTTCTTTATCTTTTAGCTGAGGTGTGATTCTTTTTTTTTTAAAGGCTTTTACCCTGTTGTTAATTTTTTATTCAAGAATTGACACGTCTCACCATAGTATTCTGTATTGATGTTTTACTTTATGCATTACTTCAATAAAGCTTTCTAAACCTAAAAAAGTAAACTCAAAGTCCCGGAAGGCAGCATGTTTTAGAGTAAAAAGCCAGGGGTGGCTGAAGGTGTCATGTATAATATGGGGCATTTTAGCAGTAATACACTTCGCACATCAAAAATAAAATCATCTCCATTGGTCATATCAAAACACTGGTCGTTGCCAGAAGAAAAAATGCTGAACATCTTTTCTGTTAACCAAGCACGCTAGTGAAAAGCATGCTTTTTGGAAGGGGTTTCCCTTTTGCAAAGTGCTACTGTGATGATTGTTCAGTTTGTTCTTTTTTGCTGCTTATTGCATGAGACTGGTGCAGACAACATTGGAATTGCACTCTTTTGAATTGCTGCCTCTGTTTGGCTTTGCTGAGGCACCGCTGTGATAATTCCGTCCCTGAGACAGCAGATTGTCAGGCACTCTGTACATCACTGACTGTGACCGAGATGAGAATGAACGCTTGGCACTCTAAGGCAGTCTTTGTTCAGGAAAAGTTTGATGCCAGGCTTTGAGATAGATTTAGCTCTCTCGCTTGGTTATTGCTTTTCCACGAAAATCATAAATAAAACACATACTTAGAGGGGCTTTTGCTCAGAGAGCTTTACCAGTGGTTTGTTAAATTGTCATTCACATTTTCTTCTGCCCACCACAACGTGTTGGGGCAACAAGTGGTGAGAGGATGTGGCATAACGGCCACAACTGCCTACTTTGCAGCTGGGGAACCAGGTTCGCGTCTGCGTTGGCTCAACATCCTGTGATTCTGGGCAAATCACTAAACCTTCCTGTGCCTACGGAAAAAAATGAATGTGTGCTTGTGTAATGTAACTGGTGCTCATGTAAAGTGCTCCAATACCTTCGGGTGGAGTTCTTGCTACATACAAACTGCCCCCAAAAAATTCTGCCCACCTCAGCCATTGGCTTCCTTCACTTTGAGTGATTCAACAAAGCCTGTGCACGCTGTTTACTTTCGCTACAAATAGTTTGTTTTTCTTTAGTGACAAAGCTGGTTCTTGGTGTGTTTTAGATTTTGTTGTCTATATATGTTAATTTAAATATCAGATGTTTCTTTTACTTGCACTTTGGGTGCCCAGGTCGATGGTAATTTATTTTGTGTCTCCTTTTTAAAGTTAAAAAGCATTTAAGTAGGGGCGTGGCTTGCGCGCCGAGGAGCGAGGACGGCTTCTCCGTGAGCTCTGTGAGGACTGAACCTACGGATGCCGTGAGAGCCTCGTCTACAGCTTTGTTAAGCGGCTGTTTACATTCTAATGTCGGCGGAAGGTGCCTAGAGACCGCTGTTTCGTATTTCCATGCAGTGCTGCAGCTTCTATCGACAGCGGTAATTTTTTCTCGCTCTCAAGACGCGGGCGGCCGCCATTTTCGGCCGCCGAGTCCGCGTCTGCAGTGTCACCTATTGTGCGCTTCACCGCTTCGTCCTATTATGCCTCAGCTTCTGCTAAGACTGTTCGCTCTGCCTTGCAATTAAATCTGTGGCATATTCTGAAATGTTTTCCTACTGGCTACATGTTGTTTTTTAGCCTTATGCTTCCCTCCTCTGGCCTATGTGAGGAATTACGGCCGCCATTTTAGATATACATGGTCCGAGGTGAAGGCTTATTTCACTCCCGTTATTTCTGCTGCAATGATCCTCAAATGTGAAGTCTGCTTTGCTGCTTTGTCATTATAATTCGCTGGCTCACGTAGGTGGTCTTCTTGATGGATTTTGCTCCTTCTCAATTTCATGTATTGACGCCTACTTTATTTCTCTCAGTTAAGTGATTTGACGTCTCCTCAAGTGCTCTGCGTTCATTTATCCCTTCTTCTACTGATTAAAGTGTTGAGTCTACCTACACCTACTACTGTTCTATCTATTTATGATCCTGTGAAGTTCACACCAGCAGTATAGGTATTTGCAGTTTTGTGTAGTGTGCGCCTCCTAATATCTAAATATTGCATCGTCTTTTGTCACACTCACACGCTAATAACATGGCCAATGACTCAACTACTGCTAAATTATCCCATACTGGAGCCAAACCTAAGAGACCTAAAAATAATCCACCTTCTCCAATTCAGTCTTCCTCAAATCCTATCTTGGACTCCATTTTAGAGGAGGCTCGAGGTCTCCAACCGTTCATGTCCGCCACTAACGAAAATCTTAAACAAATTGAGGAGCGTTGGGTTGTTATGGAGGGCAAGGTTATGAATTTGAAGCAACGTGTAAGTGATATCCAGGATGCCTCTGCTAAAATCCCTTTGCTGGAACAAGAGATCCATAAACTGAAACTACACACCGAGGACCTTGAAAACCGTAATCGTAGGAACAATCTATGCGTTTATGGTGTTCCGGAAAATGTCGAAGGTCCAGATATGGTGGCTTTCCTACGGAAATTCTTGTATGACCTTTTGGATCTTCAACCTTCGTCTCACCCCTCAACATACAGAGAGCTCACCGTGTGGGCCGTCTCAACTCCAACGCTACCAAGCCTTGTGGCATTATCATGCTGTTTCTAGAGTTCACAGAGTTAATGTCGGTCCTGAAGGCTGCTAGGCTTAAACGACGTCTCCAATGGTCTGGATATAACATCTTTATCTCCCAGGATCTTTCGACCGCCACGAATGCCCGACGCAAGGAATTTTTTAATCTTCGTCTCCTAATGAGACAATTGAACATTCAATATGGCATCCTTCATCCTTGTTTCTGCAAGATCACACATAATTGCCTTACCCGCTCATTTGATGATCCACAAACGCTTCATAAGTACTTACAGAGTGTCTCCTCTTCCAACATGGACACTGCTAATTAATGTCTCTCTTCCTTTTGACCTTCATTGTAGCTTTTCTTATCTTCACTTTGGCTTCTTTTGACTACTTCTTCTAGTCATTGTTTCTTTTCTAGAGGCTCCGTTTTTACATCCTTTATGTATATGTCCTTTCATTAGTAGCTCCTGGGGATATGTCCCCTCTTTGGTGTATCTTCGCCCCTGTCGTCTTGGTTGTTTTGCTCTTCTCAGATCAGGCCCTTATGCCTTGATCTGTCTGCTTTTTTCTTTTCTCTCATTTGTCTCCTTTCATCCTTTCCTGTCTCTTGCTCTTTCTCTATCTGTTTTTTTGTTTGTTCTCCTTTTTTCTCTGGTACTCTCTCCTTGAACAGTCTCTCCTTCTTTATTTATACTCTTTGTGGTTACTTTTTCAGAATCTAGGCACAATTTACTTCAGTATTATGAATGTGTTGGGTGTTCTCTCCTCGTGTAATTTATTTGTTTGCTGTATCCCTTTTTGTAGTTATCTCCTTGTAGTGTGTCTTCTCCATGTGTCGCCCATCCTCCCTTCCTACCACCATGTGTAACTTTGTCTCGTGGAATGTGAGAGGTCTCGGTCATCCAGTCAAGTGTCAGAAGGTATTGTCTCATTTATCGAAACTTAATTCACAAGTTGTTTTTCTCCAAGAAACGCATTGTTCTGATGTTGAATCTATTAAGTTGAAAAGACATTGGGTGGGCCAAGTTGTGTTTTCTCCTGCAGTTAATAAGAAAGGGGGGGTAGCTATTTTATTTCATAAAGCTTTAAATCTTCAAATTGTTTCCTCTGAGAATGATGAGGAAGGACGTTGGGCATTGGCTAAGGTTGCCATCCAGAATAAGACTTTAGTCTTGCTAAACATTTACGGCCCAGTACGACTTGATCCCAAGATATTAAAATCCTTATTTCCTTCATTGATTGTTCAAACATTGTAATTGCTAGTGATTTTAACCAATGGTTAGACCCTTTCTCAGATAGACTCTCCTCCAGTAAATTCCAACCTGACAAATCTCATAAGAGTTTCCAATCTGCCATTGCCGCTCGTCCTTTATATGATTCATTTAAAATATGTTATCCTGACCTGTTAGAATATACTTTTTTCTCTAATGTACACCACACCTGCTCAAGAATTGATTACATTATGGTTTGTAAATCTTTACTCCCATCTATTCAAAAATTTGTAATTGGTTCCATATTTATATCTGACCATGCTCCTGTTTATACTACCCTTGACCTCTCCCTCCTTTCTTCTAAATTTAGTCGTTGGAAATTTAATGCATTTCTCTTGACTGATACTGTCTTTATGAAAGAAATTGAGGTTTTTTTTAATGAATTTTTTCTTTTTAATAACCCATCAGACACCTCTATCCCTAATACTTGGAATGCTTTTAAGGCTGCCCTCCGGGCCTTTTACTATTTCTTATGTCTCTAAGAAATTAAAAGGCTTGAACATTTTTATTTTTCCTCTAAATCTACCTCTGCCCTTCAGGACTTAATCCTAGCTAAAACAGACCTTAATAGAATTATCACAAATGAAGCTTGTAATACCCTTCTCAAAATTAAATCCAAATTTCATGGTGGTCAAAATAAGGCAGGGAAAATGCTGGCAAATTATTTAAAAATCAAATCAGAACGCAAAAATATGGGTCCTATTTCTAATGATTCTATCAATAAACTAGTCTTGTCTGATGAAGATATTGCAGAAGTGTTTCATAATTATTACCAATCCTTGTACACTGTTGACACACACCCCTCTGATGTAAACTTGACATCCTTTTTGAAGGCCTTCCCTCTCCTCCATCCCTTACAGATGATTTAGCTCTATTGGAGAAGGACATTACCCTACAGGAAGTCACTCGGGCCATTAATGCCCTTAAAAAAGCAAAAGCACCTGGTCCTGATGGCTTACCTGTTGAATTTTATTCTGCTTTTCATACTTTTTTGCACCAAAACTCCTTCAACTTTTTAATTCCTTCATTGCAGATGCTAAGGCGTCCGGATCCTTTTTGGATGCGTTAATTATCATAATCCCTAAACCTGACAAAGATCATTCGCAATGTAAAAATTATCGCCCTATATCATTAATTAATTATGACTGCAAAATTTTCGCTAAAATTCTGGCTTTGCGTCTTGATTCTATCATTCCCCGTCTAATTAAAACGGACCAAGTGGGGTTTGTGAAAGGTAGACTTGCTGCTGACAATGCTCGCATGTTTTCCAATGTTATTGCTCATTGCAAAAATCGTAGCCCCTTCGCTGCGGGGGTTAATCCCCTGCTGTGCTGGGGGGAGGGAGGCGCGCACAGCGCCCGCATGCTCATGACGAGCTGAGCTTGTCATGAGCTACGGCGCTCCTGTGCTCATGACGAGCTCAGCTCGTCACAGGTGTATTGCCTCCCTTGGAACGCTCAGCACAGCGGGGGAATTCTCCCCGCACCTGAGCGTTCCACGGGCCATGAGGAGCTGAGCTCGTCATGAGCACTGGAGCGCTGTGGCTCATGACGAGCTTAGCTCGTCATGAGCATCCGAGAGGTTAAGGTCCCAATGGTAGCTTTGTCCTTGGACGCTGAAAAAGCTTTTGACCGCATTAACTGGCAGTTTATGTTTCGCACCCTCCAAGGGTTTGGATTTGGTCCCTCTTTTATCTCCTTGGTTAAACTCCTTTATTCTTCTGCCCGGGCCAGTATTTTTGTTAATAATCAATTTTCCAGGTTTTTTCTTTGACAAGGATGCCCTCTTCCCCCTTTATTATTTATTCTGTGTCTTGAACCCTTTTTATAACGGATTTGTTCCAGTCCTAGGATTGCTGGCTTCAAACTCTCATCTAAGGAAACAAAATTATCTGCCTATGCGGATGATGTTCTGGTTTATATGGCTGACCCTATTACTTCTCTTCCACATTTTTTGGATAAGGTACCGTTGTATTCCTCTATATTGGGATATAAACTCAATTTGTCCAAAACTGAAGTTTTGCCCCTAAATCCTGTTTGTTACCAATATATGTTTAGCAGTACTGAATTTGCATGGTGTCTTTCCAAAATTAAATACCTTGGTATATGGTTCTCGTCTTCATTAGCTGATACACTTAAATCAACGTTTGACTCCCTTTTGAAGATAATCCAATCCCTCCTCCAAATTTGGTCCCCCTTATTTTTCTCCTGGTGGGGTAGATTAGATACGATTAAAATGATGATTACTCCACATGTTCTTTATACTGTTTCCATGCTCCCTTTTAAAGTCCCTATTTCATATTTTTCACGCATAAATTCTATTTGTACTAAATTCTTGTGGAATGACAAACACCCTCGCATTGCCTTACATAAATTGATTCGTCCTAAAAATGAAGGTGGCGTTCGTTTCCCCAACTTTAAAACGTACCACTCTGCCTTCTTGATTAAACAATCCTTTTCATTAGCCTATGACTTTTCATATAATCCTGTGCCTAGTTGGGTTCTCCTAGAACGTTCTCTCTTAAAATATTTCTCATTTCAGCATACTGTTTTTATGTCAAATTGTTCTTTTTTGACCAAATACCCTATTTTAAAATACTCCCAAACACTGCTTCACAATATTTTCTCTTCCGACCTTTCTCCTCTTCAAGGTTTTCTATCTTCTGTTGTGTGGTATAACAAGTTCCTTAAGTACAAAGGCAAATCGTTTTACTTCAAATATTGGAAAGAAAAGGGTATTTTATTTGTCCATCAGTTTCTTGATGAGAATTCCATCATTCCTTTCCATGTGCTGCAAAATTTATATCACTTGCCATCATCGTATCTTCCTGATTACACCATTATCACATCTGCCATTCAATTACACTTATCTTCTCTCTCAATACCTGATGTTTATCCCTCTTTCACTTCAACCACGCAACTTTACCCTTTATTTTCAACTCAACAGCCTAAGGCTGCTCTTGTTTATACAATATTGTTATCAAATGTTAAGGATCGCCCTAAATCAAATATAGAGACTGCTTGGGAAACTGACCTTGCTGTTTCCCTATCTATCTCTTTGTGGGATTGTGTATGGTCCAAACTGTTTAAAGTATCTGTTGCTGCTCGTATTACTCAGTCTCTGTTTTTCATATATCATAGAGTTGTCATTACTGCTGTTAGTATTCACAAGTTCGCTCAGACTTCCTCTCCACTCAGTTGGTCCTGTTCTAAAGAATTAGGTACGCTTAAGCACCAGTTATACGAATGTTCCTCTGTTTTATCTTTTTGGAATGATGTTTGGAATATCTGCATGCCAATGTTTTGCTGTTCCACCTCATTATTGTTATTGAATGTCTTTCTAGGTTCCCTTTCTACTGATATTGACATTGTATCTTCTTCTGCTAGATTATTGGACTGTTTATTGCTCTTGCTTTAAAAGTTATTTTAGCATGTTGGAAAGACAGTTCTAAACTTTCTGTACATACATTGTGGAATTTCATTTGTGATGAACACAGGATCGCTATTGCTTCTTTCTCTTCTATTCCCCTAAAAATCAAATCTGATCTCCTGTCACTCCCCTTTACTACCTATCTTTCTTCCAACTCTCCTAGTTGATTGATTCGCTTCTATTCCCATGTGTTCAACTTCTTTCTCTCTTTCTTCTCTTCTTCTTTCTTCTTCCTTCTGCTCTTTTCTCTTTTCTCTTCTCCTTGTATCTTCCTCTTCCTTTCTCCTTCGTTACATTTACTTCTCTATAACTTCATATGCTTTATGCTCCATGTTAATCTGTTATTATTCCCAATATATATTACATGTGTATTGTTTTCTTTTGCAAAAGATCAATAAAAAATGTCTTAAACAAAAAAAAAGCATTTAAGTAAGTAGCTGCCTGCATTTTGAGTTCTTGCTTATGTGATGATCTATTCTTGTCTCCTTCACAGATTGCAAAAATAATAAAAATGCATGGCTCAAAGTAAAGGATTGCTATTTTAAGAAAAATCTGTACTAAAACTGCCACATCAGGGAATGGTTTTCACTGTATTTTTATTTCAAGCATGTGGAATCCATATATAGGTTTTATTTTTTTATTTTTCTGTAACATGTTTGCTATTAAACATTTTTTTTAATCCCCATTTCACCTCTTGTCAGAACTTGGCTGTGCCAGTGCTTGTTTTACCCTCCTTCCAATCTGCACATGGCATGTTAAGACAGCCATGCATTCTTTCACGTTATCCGGATTAAATGCGCTATTCATTCTTTGCTGGTTAAAGGCTGGGGACATTGTGACTTAATAATTAATTACAAGTGAGTAGTTTTCTTATTAACGGGCACATTCTAATACCAAAATGTACCTGTAATAAGAGATAAAATGCTGAGTGTATACATCTATAATGTTCTCCCAGGGAACAAGTCCTATAAAAAGAAGTGGGGGGACTAACCAAGTTAGGCTGTATGCAAGTGACATCATGACAAGTGCCAACACAGCACAAGACATCACGACGCGTGACATCACAGGAAGTGACCTCACTGGAAGACTCTGCATTAGGATGAGTAGTCCTGAAAAATAAATAAAATAGTGCTATTTATATTGATATTTGTGTAAATACTGGGACAGACGGGAAACATCCTTTACAATGCGGTGTTTACACCGCGCGACCTTTACGACGCAGCCATCACAACGCAAGTCATTACTACGACTTGCGCTGGATGGCGCTCTTGCTTAAGGAATAGTTTGATTTTCTATTCCAACACCTTCCCTACTGTTACGTGGGCTGGAGTTGGAATAGAAAATTAAATGAATCCACAATCCAGCGCCGCGTTGTAAAGTACTGCGATCAAAATGATAGCGTTGTACTGACATACATCCGGACAGACCAACCCATCTGACATTCTTATAGTGCATGCACTTATATACAGGGACTGAAAAAAGTAAAAAGCATGCATCTCTTAAGTATCTGTGAAAAGATAACAAGCTGTGTGCTTTTAATTCCTCTCCTGTGCATTTGCATTTAAGTGAGAGGTTCCAGGCCGCCTTCAGTCCCCTACTCCATCAAAAGGAGGGGTGATGACCCCTTAACTTCTGCCTTTATCTTTGGCCCAGCTGGAAAGAAAAGCACCCTCGCTGCCTGCAAGTTGCTGCTGAGAATAAAAAGAAGGCAACGTGCAGGAGCTGCTGGACGCGTCCCTGTGTCTGAAAATGACACTAGGACAAGTTCAACATATTTCTGTGGGGCCTAACTTCTTGGCAGGGGGGATGGCGTCCACCCTGTGAAAATAGTGGGTGGACGCCGTGTACCCGCGTGTACCTCCGACTCGTGCACTGCGTTCTCCCATATAATGTAACAAGAATTGTTTTTAGTGTTGAAAGATTGTATGCTGGTATTACCCACCTCAATGGAAATCATGTTATCAACCTCAGAAGGATGAAACATTAAGGCAGCGTGGATGCAGCTCGGGGACCTCAAGGTTGCACACGGATAGCCTGCGGTGGGCTCTCTACCCACTGAGCTATCTTGTCAGCAGCATACGGTGCATTTCACCTATAGCTTTAGGGGTTTGGAGTACCTGCGGCAATAGTTATCACTCTGCTTTAGTCGCTGGTGTCAGCGGGCACTGCTACCCCCTCCTAAACTACAAGCCCCCACACGGCCCTCGGGCATCTTCTTGGGCAGTGATGGTGGCATGCAACCCCCCCCCCCCCCCCACCCCCCACCCTTCCACTAACGCTGAGCGCCACAGGCAGCTTCCTGCCTGCAGGCCCGGCCCTGCCTCTCGAGTTAAAGATGTCATTTTCCGGAGTTTTATTGGCGCGCCATCTGCTGCTCAAGATGCTTTGGGTTGTAAATATGTAATGTCCCTGCGAGCTGCCTGGCTCCTATATCCGCTTCCTGGGCCGGCTCCCAGGAGCCCGCGTGGCACGCGGCGCCCACCTGGTGCCCGGCGAGCAGGCGGCCTTGAAGTGATGCTTGGAACAACGAGAGCCCCCTTTTCAGCTCACATTTCACTTCGTGCATATATCTGCACAAAGGGAATGAGAGAGAGTCCCGTTTCCCAGGCCCGTGTGTTCGCGCAAGTCTAGGGTTTTACATTGGGATAAATAGGGCTTGCTGTTCTGTTTGCGCCGCTAAAAAAGACTATATATCCCAGCAGGCCAAGTGCAAATGCTGTACTAGATGAACTAATGATGTGTTGTTGTGTTAATAATTTGGGAGCACCGAGTAGTAAGGAGATGGTGAGGGGGGGGGGGGGGGGGGGGTAATATACGGAGCACCATGAGAAGAAAAACAAACAGTAAGCGGACAAGGGTGGGGACAGCTGTCTGAAAAAAGTTTACGAATACACTTTTCTTTGGACCTAACTTGGGGGCCCATTAGGATGGCGGGCGGATTGCCCCCGTCAGGCTGGCGGTATCCACCACCGACCTGGCGGGGGCAATCCGCCCTCCATCCACACCCAAATGACCCCCGCCATATTAGGATGGCGGGGTGGACTGCGGCAGACGGAAAGACCGTCCGCCGCTTTTCCGCCCGGTCGCAAAAGGTCCAATATGGTGGCGGTGTCTAATAGACACCGCCAGCCATATTAACAAGGGCTGTTTCAGATGCCTTCGCCGCCATGGAAAGGCATGCGGTCTTCACTTTGGGGGTCCCCTGTGGGCCCCCAGAGTGAAGGAGAGGTGGGGGGTGCACTCGGGGGGTACCCGTGGTACCCCCCTGCATTTGCATAAACAAAGCGGCAGGCACTGCGCGGTGCTTGCCGCTTTGTTTATGCAAATGCATACATGCACTTTTAGCATTGTGGCGGGCGGTGCTGAGAGCACCGCCCGCCATAATGCTAAAAATGTGGGATGCGCCCGCCACAGTGGCGGGCACATCCTAATACCCCCCACGGGACTCCCGCCCTTATGGCGGGCGGTCCCGATCACCGATTGGATGGCGGGCGGACTAAGTCCGCCCTCCATCCTAATGACCCCCTTACTTCGTAGAGACTTCTCCAGAGAGCTCCAGTGCCCGTGTCCCTCTGGAGGTCTGCCCCCTGGGTGGGGCCCAGCTCGCACTTGTTACAGGCCAGCCCTGCATGCGCCCCTCCCCACACTCCCCCACCCCACTCGTGTGGAGATTTACTCAGTGATTCTGTGGAAAATGCATGCATGTGTGCTCGGTTTGGGGTACCTCAAGGAATCATCACAGTGTGATGGTCAGGAACCCACTCTGAACTGGGTCGGAAGGCCTGGTGCGATTACCTTTCTACATGAACACATACATGTGCTTATAATCACAGGAATAAAATAATTTAGAAATTCCCTGTTAAACGATATGGCTGTCTTATGTCAATCGGAAACGCTATACATATGTTTTTTAAAAACCTATAATTAATGGTCAGAAAGAAACTGATATAAAAATATAAAAAATAAAAAAGACCCCACATTCACGAGTTAATGTTACCTAAACACCCTTTTCTGTAGCCCTCAACTCCCTATGCATTGGCCACTCACCACAACCGAGATGACTTAACCAATGGCGTCATTGTTGATGATGAGACCGATGTTTGTAACCCCGCTTGACAGGTCACCCTGAAACTTTCCAGGAAGGAGCTGAGGTGGATGAATGTTTTTTGGGAAAGTTTAGTGAAGATTTGTCAAATGGCGCCAAAGTTATAAGCATAACCAAAGATCAATTTCCTACTGTAATCTGGTCTTAACTATCATTTCAGATACCTACGACCGGCCACCAGTGTATATCTAAAGTTAGGACCAGGTTTCCATAGCATTTCCATTTTTGAGGTTCTATGACATCATTCATAACATCAGTGCGACATCTGGAAAGACATCTCACACCTACGTTAGATTTAATCAGAAACACTTTACATAGACCTCGTCATTATCATTGACATCTTCTGTTCTTCCCCAAACTATGACTGACGCACACAGCCCTTTGATTATATTTGTCTCTTTACACCTAGGGCCATGCACTGGAAACTCACGATCTACCAGATGCACCCTGACAGTTAGAAGCACCCTTATTCAGGGATTCTACAACAGCTTCTAGGCTGCCCTGATTTTATATTGTGAGAGGTTCTACAGTAGTTTCTAGGCTGCCCTAGGGTTATATTTTGAGAGGTTCTGCAATCGTTTCTAGGCTGTCCCCCTGTTTTATTGTGAGGAGTTCTACAACAGCTTCAAAGCAGTCCTGGTGTGATATTGTGAGAGGTTCTACAATCGTTTCTAGGCTGGCCTGGTGTTATATTGTGAGAGGTTCTACAATCGTTTCTAGGCTGCCCTGGTGTTATATTGTGAGAGGTTCTACAATCGTTTCTATGCTGCCCTGGTGTGATATTGTGAGAGGTTCTACAATCGTTTCTATGCTGCCCTGGTGTGATATTGTGAGAGGTTCTACAGTAGTTTCTAGGCTGCCCTAGTGTTATATTTTGAGAGGTTCTATAATAGTTTCTAGGCTGTCTCTCTGTTTTATTGTGAGAGGTTCTACAATCGTTTCTAGGCTGGCCTGGTGTGATATTGTAAGAGGTTCTACAATCGTTTCTAGGCAGTCCTGGTGTGATATTGTGAGAGGTTCTACAATCGTTTCTAGGCTGCCCTGGTGTTATATTGTGAGACGTTCTACAATCGTTTCTAGGCTGCCCTGGTTTTATATTGTGAGAGGTTCTACAATCGTTTATAGGCTGCCCTAGTGTTATATTTTGAGAGGTTCTATAATAGTTTCTAGGCTGTCTCTCTGTTTTATTGCGAGGGGTTCTACAATTGTTTCGAGGCTGGCCTGGTGTGATATTGTGAGAGGTTCTACAATCGTTTCTATGCTGCCCTGGTGTTATATTGTGAGAGGTTCAACAATCGTTTCTATGCTGCCCTGTTGTGAAATTGTAGGAGGTTCTATAATCGTTTCTATGCTGCCCTGGTGTTATATTGTGAGAGGTTCTACAGTAGTTTCTAGGCTGCCCTAGTGTTATATTGTGAGAGGTTCTACAATAGTTTCTAGGCTGGCCTGGTGTGATATTGCGAGAGGTTCTACAATAGTTTCTAGGCAGTCCTGGTGTGATATTGTGAGAGGTTCTACAATCGTTTCTAGGCTGCCCTGGTGGTATATTGTGAGAGATTCTACAACAGCATCTAGGCAGTCCTGGTGTGATATTGTGAGAGGTTCTACTATCGTTTCTAGGCTGGCCTGGTGTGATATTGTGAGAGGTTCTGCAATAGTTTCTAGGCAGTCCTGGTGTGATATTGTGAGAGGTTCTACAATCGTTTCTAGACTGGCCTGGTGTGATATTGTGAGAGGTTCTACAATCGTTTCTAGGCTGCCCTGGTGTTATATTGTGAGAGGTTCTACAATCGTTTCTATGCTGCCCTGGTGTGATATTGTAAGAAGTTCTACAATCGTTTCTATGCTGCCCAGGTGTTATATTGTGAGAGGTTCTACAATCGTTTCTAGGCTGCCCTAGTGTTATATTTTGAGAGGTTCTATAATAGTGTCTAGGCTGTCTCTCTGTTTTATTGTCAGAGGTTCTACAATCGTTTCTAGGCTGGCCTGGTGTGATATTGTGAGAGGTTCTACAATCGTTTCTATGCTGCCCTGGTGTGATATTGTAAGAGGTTCTACAATCGTTTCTATGCTGCCCTGGTGTTATATTGTGAGAGGTTCTACAATCGTTTCTAGGCTGCCCTAGTGTTATATTTTGAGAGGTTCTACAATCGTTTCTATGCTGCCCTGGTGTTATATTGTGAGAGGTTCTACAGTAGTTTCTAGGCTGCCCTAGTGTTATATTTTGAGAGGTTCTATAATAGTTTCTAGGCTGCCCTGGTGTTATATTGTGAGAGGTTCCACAGTAGTTTCTAGGCTGCCCTAGTGTTATATTTTGAGAGGTTCTATAATAGTTTCTAGGCTGTCTCTCTGTTTTATTGTGAGAGGTTCTACGATCGTTTCTAGGCTGGCCTGGTGTAATATTGTGGGAGGTTCTACAATTGTTTCTATGCTGCCCTGGTGTTATATTGTGAGAGGTTCTACAATCGTTTCTAGGCTGGCCTGGTGTAATATTGTGAGAGGTTCCACAATCGTTTCTAGGCTGGCCTGGTGTGATATTGTAAGAGGTTCTACAATCGTTTCTAGGCAGTCCTGGTGTGATATTGTGAGAGGTTCTACAATCGTTTCTAGGCTGCACTGGTGTTATATTGTGAGAGGTTCTACAATCGTTTCTAGGCTGCCCTGGTGTTATATTGTGAGAGGTTCTACAATCGTTTCTATGCTGCCCTGGTGTGATATTGTGAGAGGTTCTACAATCGTTTCTAGGCTGGCCTGGTGTGATATTGTGAGAGGTTCTACAATCGTTTCTATGCTGCCCTGGTGTTATATTGTGAGAGGTTCTACAATCGTTTCTAGGCTGGCCTGGTGTAATATTGTGAGAGGTTCCACACTCGTTTCTAGGCTGGCCTGGTGTGATATTGTGAGAGGTTCTACAATCGTTTCTATGCTGCCCTGGTGTTATATTGTGAGAGTTTCTACAATAGTTTCAAGGCTGCCCTAGTGTTATATTTTGAGAGGTTCTATAATAGTTTCTAGGCTGCCCCTCTGTTTTATTTTGAGAGGTTCTAAAACAGCCTCTAGCCAGTCCTGGTGTGATATTGTGAGAGGTTCTACAATAGTTTCTAGGCAGTCCTGGTGTGATATTGTGAGAGGTTCTACAATCGTTTCTAGGCTGGCCTGGTGTGATATTGTGAGAGGTTCTACAATAGTTTCTAGGCAGTCCTGGTGTGATATTGTGAGAGGTTCTACAATCGTTTCTAGGCTGGCCTGGTGTGATATTGTGAGAGGTTCTACAATTGTTTCTAGGCTGGCCTGGTGTGATATTGTGAGAGGTTCTACAATCGTTTCTAGGCTGCCCTGGTGTTATATTGTGAGAGGTTCTACAATCGTTTCTATGCTGCCCTGGTGTGATATTGTAAGAGGTTCTACAATCGTTTCTATGCTGCCCTGGTGTTATATTGTGAGAGGTTCTACAATCGTTTCTAGGCTGCCCTAGTGTTTTATTTTAAGAGGTTCTACAACAGCTTCTAGGCTGGCCTGGTGTGATATTGTGAGAGGTTCTACAATAGTTTCTAGGCAGTCCTGGTGTGATATTGTGAGAGGTTCTACAATCGTTTCTAGGCTGGCCTGGTGTGATATTGTGAGAGGTTCTACAATAGTTTCTAGGCAGTCCTGGTGTGATATTGTGAGAGGTTCTACAATCGTTTCTATGCTGCCCTGGTGTTATATTTTGAGAGGTTCTACAATCGCTTCTAGGCTGCCCTAGTGTTATATTTTGAGAGGTTCTATAGTAGTTTCTAGGCTGCCCTGGTGTTATATTGTGAGAGGTTCCACAGCAGTTTCTAGGCTGCCCTAGTGTTATATTTTGAGAGGTTCTATAATAGTTTCTAGGCTGTCTCTCTGTTTTATTGTGAGAGGTTCTACAATCGTTTCTAGGCTGCCCTGGTGTAATATTGTGGGAGGTTCTACAATTGTTTCTATGCTGCCCTGGTGTTATATTGTGAGAGGTTCTACAATCGTTTCTAGGCTGGCCTGGTGTAATATTGTGAGAGGTTCCACAATCGTTTCTAGGCTGGCCTGGTGTGATATTGTAAGAGGGTCTACAATCGTTTCTAGGCAGTCCTGGTGTGATATTGTGAGAGGTTCTACAATCGTTTCTAGGCTGCCCTGGTGTTATATTGTGAGAGGTTCTACAATCGTTTCTAGGCTGCCCTGGTGTTATATTGTGAGAGGTTCTACAATTGTTTCTAGGCTGCCCTGGTGTGATATTGTGAGAGGTTCTACAATCGTTTCTAGGCTGGCCTGGTGTGATATTGTGAGAGGTTCTACAATCGTTTCTATGCTGCCCTGGTGTTATATTGTGAGAGGTTCTACAATCGTTTCTAGGCTGGCCTGGTGTAATATTGTGAGAGGTTCCACAATCGTTTCTAGGCTGGCCTGGTGTGATATTGTGAGAGGTTCTACAATCGTTTCTATGCTGCCCTGGTGTTATATTGTGAGAGGTTCTACAATAGTTTCAAGGCTGCCCTAGTGTTATATTTTGAGAGGTTCTATAATAGTTTCTAGGCTGTCCCTCTGTTTTATTTTGAGAGGTTCTACAACAGCTTCTAGCCAGTCCTGGTGTGATATTGTGAGAGGTTCTACAATAGTTTCTAGGCAGTCCTGGTGTGATATTGTGAGAGGTTCTACAATCGTTTCTAGGCTGGCCTGGTGTGATATTGTGAGAGGTTCTACAGTAGTTTCTAGGCTGCCCTAGTGTTATATTTTGAGAGGTTCTATAATAGTTTCTAGGCTGTCCCTCTGTTTTATTGTGAGAGGTTCTACAATCGTTTCTAGGCTTGCCTGGTATGATTTTGTAAGAGGTTCTACAATCGTTTCTATGCTGCCCTGGTGTTATATTGTGAGAGGTTCTACAGTAATTTCTAGGCTGCCCTAGTGTTATATTTTGAGAGGTTCTATAATAGTTTCTAGGCTGTCTCTCTGTTTTATTGTGAGAGGTTCTACAATCGTTCGTTTCTATGCCGCCCTTGTGTTATATTGTGAGAGGTTCTACAGTAATTTCTATGATGCCTTAGTGTTATATTTAGAGAGGTTCTACAATCGTTTCTATGCTGCCCTGGTGTTATATTGTGAGAGGTTCTACAGTAGTTTCTAGGCTGCCCTAGTTTTATATTGTGAGAGGTTCTACAATATTTTCTAGGGTGGCCTGGTGTGATATTGCGAGAGGTTCTACAATCGTTTCTATGCTGCCCTGGTGTGATATTGTGAGAGGTTCTACAATCGTTTCTAGGCTGGCCTGGTGTGATATTGTGAGAGGTTCTACAATCGTTTCTATGCTGCCCTAGTGTTATATTGTGAGAGGTTCTACAATCGTTTCTAGGCTGCCCTGGTGTTATATTGTGAGAGGTTCTACAATCGTTTCTATGCTGCCCTGGTGTGATATTGTGAGAGGTTCTACAATCGTTTCTAGGCTGGCCTGGTGTGATATTGTGAGAGGTTCTACAATCGTTTCTATGCTGCCCTGGTGTTATATTGTGAGAGGTTCTACAATCGTTTCTAGGCTGGCCTGGTGTAATATTGTGAGAGGTTCCACAATCGTTTCTAGGCTGGCCTGGTGTGATATTGTGAGAGGTTCTACAATCGTTTCTATGCTGCCCTGGTGTTATATTGTGAGAGGTTCTACAATAGTTTCAAGGCTGCCCTAGTGTTATATTTTGAGAGGTTCTATAATAGTTTCTAGGCTGTCCCTCTGTTTTATTTTGAGAGGTTCTACAACAGCTTCTAGCCAGTCCTGGTGTGATATTGTGAGAGGTTCTACAATAGTTTCTTGGCAGTCCTGGTGTGATATTGTGAGAGGTTCTACAATCGTTTCTAGGCTGGCCTGGTGTGATATTGTGAGAGGTTCTACAGTAGTTTCTAGGCTGCCCTAGTGTTATATTTTGAGAGGTTCTATAATAGTTTCTAGGCTGCCCTGGTGTTATATTGTGAGAGGTTCCACAGTAGTTTCTAGGCTGCCCTAGTGTTATATTTTGAGAGGTTCTATAATAGTTTCTAGGCTGTCTCTCTGTTTTATTGTGAGAGGTTCTACAATCGTTTCTAGGCTGGCCTGGTGTAATATTGTGGGAGGTTCTACAATTGTTTCTATGCTGCCCTGGTGTTACATTGTGAGAGGTTCTACAATCGTTTCTAGGCTGGCCTGGTGTAATATTGTGAGAGGTTCCACAATCGTTTCTAGGCTGGCCTGGTGTGATATTGTAAGAGGTTCTACAATCGTTTCTAGGCAGTCCTGGTGTGATATTGTGAGAGGTTCTACAATCGTTTCTAGGCTGCCCTGGTGTTATATTGTGAGAGGTTCTACAATCGTTTCTAGGCTGCCCTGGTGTTATATTGTGAGAGGTTCTACAATCGTTTCTATGCTGCCCTGGTGTGATATTGTGAGAGGTTCTACAATCGTTTCTAGGCTGGCCTGGTGTGATATTGTGAGAGGTTCTACAATCGTTTCTATGCTGCCCTGGTGTTATATTGTGAGAGGTTCTACAATCGTTTCTAGGCTGGCCTGGTGTAATATTGTGAGAGGTTCCACAATCGTTTCTAGGCTGGCCTGGTGTGATATTGTGAGAGGTTCTACAATCGTTTCTATGCTGCCCTGGTGTTATATTGTGAGAGGTTCTACAATAGTTTCAAGGCTGCCCTAGTGTTATATTTTGAGAGGTTCTATAATAGTTTCTAGGCTGTCCCTCTGTTTTATTTTGAGAGGTTCTACAACAGCTTCTAGCCAGTCCTGGTGTGATATTGTGAGAGGTTCTACAATAGTTTCTAGGCAGTCCTGGTGTGATATTGTGAGAGGTTCTACAATCGTTTCTAGGCTGGCCTGGTGTGATATTGTGAGAGGTTCTACAGTAGTTTCTAGGCTGCCCTAGTGTTATATTTTGAGAGGTTCTATAATAGTTTCTAGGCTGTCCCTCTGTTTTATTGTGAGAGGTTCTACAATCGTTTCTAGGCTTGCCTGGTATGATTTTGTAAGAGGTTCTACAATTGTTTCTATGCTGCCCTGGTGTTATATTGTGAGAGGTTCTACAGTAATTTCTAGGCTGCCCTAGTGTTATATTTTGAGAGGTTCTATAATAGTTTCTAGGCTGTCTCTCTGTTTTATTGTGAGAGGTTCTACAATCGTTCGTTTCTATGCCCCCCTTGTGTTATATTGTGAGAGGTTCTACAGTAATTTCTATGATGCCTTAGTGTTATATCTAGAGAGGTTCTACAATCGTTTCTATGCTGCCCTGGTGTTATATTGTGAGAGGTTCTACAGTAGTTTCTAGGCTGCCCTAGTTTTATATTGTGAGAGATTCTACAATATTTTCTAGGGTGGCCTGGTGTGATATTGCGAGAGGTTCTACAATTGTTTCTATGCTGCCCTGGTGTTATATTGTGAGAGGTTCTACAATAGTTTCTAGGCAGTCCTGGTGTGATATTGTGAGAGGTTCTACAATCGTTTCTAGGCTGGCCTGGTGTGATATTGTGAGAGGTTCTACAATAGTTTCTAGGCAGTCCTGGTGTGATATTGTGAGAGGTTCTACAATCGTTTCTAGGCTGGCCTAGTGTGATATTGTGAGAGGTTCTAAAATTGTTTCTAGGCTGGCCTGGTGTGATATTGTGAGAGGTTCTACAATCGTTTCTAGGCTGCCCTGGTGTTATATTGTGAGAGGTTCTACAATCGTTTCTATGCTGCCCTGGTGTGATATTGTAAGAGGTTCTACAATTGTTTCTATGCTGCCCTGGTGTTATATTGTGAGAGGTTCTACAATTGTTTCTAGGCTGCCCTAGTGTTTCATTTTGAGAGGTTCTACAACAGCTTCTAGGCTGGCCTGGTGTGATATTGTGAGAGGTTCTACAATAGTTTCTAGGCAGTCCTAGTGTGATATTGTGAGAGGTTCTACAATCGTTTCTAGGCTGGCCTGGTGTGATATTGTGAGAGGTTCTACAATAGTTTCTAGGCAGTCCTGGTGTGATATTGTGAGAGGTTCTACAATCGTTTCTAGGGTGGCCTGGTGTGATATTGTGAGAGGTTCTGCAATCGTTTCTAAGCTGCCCTGGTGTTATATTGTGAGAGGTTCTACAGCAGTTTCTAGGCTGCCCTAGTGTTATATTTTGAGAGGTTCTATAATAGTTTCTAGGCTGTCCCTCTGTTTTATTGTGAGAGGTTCTACAACAGCTTCTAGGCAGTCCTGGTGTGATATTGTGAGAGGTTCTACAATCGTTTCTAGGCTGGCCTGGTGTGATATTGTGAGAGGTTCTACAATCATTTCTATGCTGCCCTGGTGTTATAATGTGAGAGGTTCTACAGTAGTTTCTAGGCTGCCCTAGTGTTATATTTTGAGAGGTTCTATAATAGTTTCTAGACTGTCTCTCTGTTTTATTGTGAGAGGTTCTACAATCGTTTCTAGGCTAGCCTGGTGTAATATTGTGAGAGGTTCTACAATCGTTTCTAGGCTGGCCTGGTGTAATATTGTGAGAGGTTCTACAATCGTTTCTAGGCTGGCGTAATATTGTGAGAAGTTCTACAATCGTTTCTATGCTGCCCTTCTGTTATATTGTGAGAGGTTCTACAATCGTTTCTATGCTGCCCTGGTGTTATATTGTGAGAGGTTCTACAGTAGTTTCTACGCTGCCCTAGTGTTATATTTTGAGAGGTTCTATAATAGTTTCTAGGCTGTCTCTCTGTTTTATTGTGAGAGGTTCTACAGTAGTTTCAAGGCTGCCCTAGTGTTATATTTTTGGAGGTTCTATAATAGTTTCTAGGCTGTCTCTCTGTTTTATTGTGAGAGATTCTACAATCGTTTCTAGGCTGGCCTGGTGTAATATTGTGAGAGGTTCTACAGTCGTTTCTATGCTGCCCTGGTGTTATATTGTGAGAGGTTCTACAATCGTTTCTAGGCTGGCCTGGTCTGATATTGTGAGAGGTTCTTCAATCGTTTCTATGCTGCCCTGGTGTTATATTGTGAGAGGTTCTACAGTAGTTTCTGCCCTAGTGTTATATTTTGAGAGGTTCTACAATAGTTTCTAGGCTTTCCTGGTGTTATATTGTGAGAGGTTCTACAGTAATTTCTAGGCTGCCCTAGTGTTATATTTTGAGAGGTTCTATAATAGTGTCTAGGCTGTCTCTCTGTTTTTTTTGTGAGAGGTTCTACAACAGCTTCTAGGCTGCCCTGGTGTGATATTGTGAGAGGTTCTACAATCGTTTCTAGGCTGCCCTGGTGTAATATTGTGAGAGGTTCTACAATCGTTTCTAGGCTGGCCTGGTGTAATATTGTGAGAGGTTCTACAATCGTTTCACGTTTCTAGGCTGGCCTGGTGTAATATTGTGAGAGGTTCTACAATCGTTTCTAGGCTGCCCTGGTGTTATATTGTGAGAGTGTTGGACCTGGGGTCTCCAGACCACATAGGGTAGCTTGGCACAGAGTAGATAAGGTCGAATCCAAGGCAAAATTGTTAAGCTTGTGACACACCCCGCAATAACTCAGTGCCCATCCATTCAAAAACAACGCTACACCAGTTTTAGGAAAATACGGTTCACTTTTAAAAAAGATTTCTGTATACTCTCCCTTATTTCATCTGTCAATTTGTCACTTCTTCATATCATATAATCCAGCATCAGTCTCTTTGCATCAGTAACAGAAAAACTTAACATTTCATTGCATTTAATGATACACTTCCTCCTTCAGAATGAATGTTCCTGGCAATACCCACTTAGTATTAGAGTTCCCTAGAAGTCACCTTGAAATGATTATCATACCCTCTAGCCTCCCTCCTTTTCAGTGGAACTAGTGGATGCCTCTTCTCAGCAATGCAATACTCTCACACGTTCCCTTCAACAGGATTGGTACAGGCAATTATACACTTGGAAACAGAATCAGTTACCCCCTTACGGTACAAAATATTTATAATACACAGCTGGTACTCTAGAACCTGAGCAGATAACCCACGATGCTCTGACTTCTATTCCGTGGGTTCCAAGGTTAAACAGTCGCTATCAGTTTAGCCAGTCTCTAGTCTCTGAAGTATGATTCCTGCGATTACTTAGGCATCCCTGGCTCCCGTTCGTAACCTTGCCACGTTAGTGTCCCGCCAGAGCCCCAATTCCCAGCTTACTTGTAGCCTGAAGTATTGTTCCTCGTTCTTCTTATTGCCACGGGGAGTCTCCGTTCTTACCAACCGACCCCCAGTGGGAATACAAGCCTTCTCACTGGCTCTTCACAGGAGCGAGCCGCCCCTGTTGTCACCTTGACGCATCAGCTGTGGCGGGGGATCTCCCTCGGTTCGCCAGTCGATGCTTCGTGTTGAGCGGCGCCGCCTAGATGAAGTCAAGCCTTCCCCCTTCACTGATCCTGCGCAGAGGGGAAGTCACTTCCGATCGGCGCTTCCTCCACTGAGCATGCGCAGGAGAGGAATCACGGCTGTGTGACACCAACTACTCCGGGGGAGGGGCCTTCCCTCCCCTTGTCTTGCGCAGTCTTAGGAACGCTACTCTCAGAACGCCCGCCCCTCGCCACAAGATTCTCCTCAGCCAGGCCTCTGTGGGAGGGCCAATCTCCCCTTACGCTAGGCGGAAGCCACAGATCTTCAAAGGGGAATGCCCCGGCCCGCTGTCACTAGTAACCTTTACTGCACAGCGGGGCCCCTACGGAGGTGTTCCCAGGGCTCAGAGACAGGACGACCTCCCAGCGCTCCCCAACACCAGGGATCTTGGGTTAGTGAACGGGGTTATCACTTACTAGCAACCCTATCAGTCCCGTAGTTGCTGGTTAGCGAGGGAGGGGAATCACCTCAGCCCCTACTCCTCAGACGCAACCAGTCGATGTTCCCAGGCCACACTCACCGCTACAGTTCTCTCTTCGGCTAGTGACACCGGAGCTAGTCTCTGGGGAAGCTTATCTAAGCGGGGCCAGAACTAAAGATAGGGGTGGGGAAAATAGCCGCCGGGCAACAACTCCTAAAAGAGGTCAATTTTCTCTCCCACAGCCACTATCTCAGCTGGGCCAGATCAGCCGGAAGGGAGGCAGATTCACCGCACTGGCAGCAGTCCTTTTAGAACCATCAACCCAGTCAGGATCACCCTTCCCTATTCACAGCAGTCTGCGCTCCAGTCAGCTCTCTGAGAATGCTTCTCTACATTTCACCTTCTAAAATGGCTGCCCAACATTCCGCCTTATATAGGCTGACCTCAGAAGGTCCAGAAGGGTCCAGAAGGTTCTGGAATGTTCCTATGCTAACCTATGGGTCCAGTCCCTGAGGTGGCAGTTGTGGCAGTTGCTGGCCACCATTTTGTGGGTCTTGTAAATCCAGTCAGAAAGGCGCCTAGGCCTCAGGAAAAAGAAAGAAGGACTATGAGGGTAAAGAGCACCCAACCCCTAGGACAACACCTGAAAAGTCCGGTGGACATAAAAAATAAAAAGATTGAGGGGCAAAAAGGGGACAAAAATAAATAAATAACAGGAGGGACCACCCAAAGGGCTGACAGGTCTAACACGCACCCCCCCCCCCCAGCTGAAAGTGGGGAGAACTACCCAACCCCTTGGGAGTCCTCATCACTAAGCCGGAAATACCTAGAGAGACCGTCTGCATTGGCGTGGTCCACTCCAGGCCGATGTTCCACCCGGAAGTCCATTCCCTGTAGGGAGATGGACCATCTCAACAGCTTGGGATTCTCCTCCTTCATTTGCATCAGCCAACGAAGGGGTCGGTGGTCGGTCTGAACCAGGAAATGCGAGACAAACAGGTATGGCCGCAACTTCTTCAGAGCCCATACCACTGCAAAAGCTTCCCGCTCAATTGCACTCCACTACTGTTCCCGGGGAAGCAGTCTCCTAGACAGGAAGGCAACAGGCTGATCCAGACCCTCTTCATTGAGTTGCGATAACACTGCCCCAATGCCATGCTCTGATGCGTCTGTCTGGACAATGAACTCCTTGGAGAAATCTGGGGCCCTCAGGACCGGTGCTGCACACATTGCTTGTTTCAGCTTCTCAAAGGCTTGCTGACAAGCCTCCGTCCAGACTACCCGTCGAGGTTGTTTCTTGGATGTGAGCTCTGTGAGGGGTGCTACAATAGTGCCATACCCCTTCACAAAGCGACAGTAATAACCTGTGAGGCCCAGGAAAGCTCGGACCTCAGTTTTGGTCTTGGGGGGCTCCCAAGCCATGATTGCCTCAATCTTTGCTTGGAGGGGCTGCACCGCTCCCCTGCCCACCAAGTGGCCCAGGTACACAACCGACCCCTGCCCGATCTGACATTTACTGGCTTTGATTGTCAAGCCAGCCTGTTTTAGGGCCTGGAGAACAGCTTGTATGTGACACAAATGGTCCTTCCAACTGCTGCTGAAGACGGCAATGTCATCCAGATAAGCAGCGGAGAAAGCCTCCTTCCGGAAAGGATCTGGTTCACCAGCCGCTGAAAAGAAGCAGGGGCGTTCTTGAGCCCGAAGGGCATCACACAGAACTGGTAGTGACCCTCAGGCGTGGAGAAGGCTGACCTTTCCTTTGCTCCATCTGTAAGGGAGATCTGCCAGTACCCTGAGGTGAGGTCAAAGGTATTTAAGTATTGGGCAGCTCCTAGCCGGTCAAAGAGTTCATCCGCCCTTGGGATCGGATGTGCATCAGTCTTAGTTACTGAGTTCAATCCCCGGTAATCCACACAGAACCTTAGTTCTGGGGTGGTGCCCGGTGGGGCAGCTTTTGGTACCAGAACCACCGGACTGGACCAGGGACTACTGGAAGGTTCGATAACTCCTAGCTCCAGCATCTTTGTAACTTCACTGTGGATGCTGGCCTTCACCTTGTCTGACAGCCGGTAGGTCTTAGACTTCATTGGTGGTCTGTCTCCTGTGTCCACATCATGGGTACACAGGTGGGTCCTTCCCGGGACAAGGGAGAACAATGGAGAGTACTGCTTCAATATCTGGCGGCAGTCCTCTCGTTGCTCAGGAGTTAGGGATGGGGAGAGAATCACTCCCTCCACCGACCCATCCTTTTCCTGAGATGAAAAAAGGTCAGGGAGAGGCTCACTTTCCGCTTCCTCTCCTCCATCAGTCACCATCATCAAGATGACCTCGGGCCTCTCATGGTGGGGTTTGAGGCGGTTGGCATGCAGCACCCATAGGGGCTGTCGAGGGGTCTTAAGATCCACCAGGTAGGTGGCCTTACCCTTCTTCTCCAACACCTTAAAGGGGCCTGTCCAGCGATCCTGGAGGGCACTTAGCTCTCCAGGCTCCATCACCCACACTTTCTGGCCAGGCTCCAACTCCACCGGGTGAGCGTTGTGGTCATACCACACTTTCATCACCGCTTGGCTGGCTTCCAAGTTGTCTGAAGCTTGCTTCCACAACTTAGCCATTTGGCTCCGGAAAGCCAGCATGTAGCTCACCACATCCTGGGGAGGCTTTCTGGGAGACTTTTCCCATCCATCCTTCACCAGGCTGAGAGGTCCACGCACAGGGTGCCCGTACAGTAGCTTAAAGGGGCTGAAGCCCACTCCCTTCTGCAGCACTTCCCTGTAGGAGAATAGCAAACAGGGCAGGAGGACGTCCCATTTCCTCCGCAGGCTCTCAGGCAGACTTCTTATCATGCCTTTCAAGGTCTTGTTGAACCTTTCTACCAGTCCATTGGACTGGGGGTGGTATGGAGTGGTAAACCGGTAGGTCCCTCCACACTCCTTCCACATTGCCCGCATATATGCTGACATGAAGTTGGTCCTCCTGTCGGACACAACTTCCTTGGGGAAACCCTCTCGGGTAAAGATCCCCATCAGGGCCCTAGCCACTACAGGTGCAGTGACAGTCCTCAGAGGAATTGCCTCTGGGTACCGTGTGGCATGATCCACCAAAACCAGGATAAACCCGTGACCAGCTGTAGTCGGTGGATCCAATGGCCCCACAATGTCGATGCCCACCCTTTCAAAGGGGGTGCTAACGACAGGAAGTGGTTCCAGGGGAGCTTTCAGCTTCACCCCTGTCTTCCCACTGGCTTGGCAGGATACACATGTCCGGCACTATGTGTCGGATGCCACTTTCATCTGAGGCCAGTAAAAGTGGGGAACAAGCCGGGCAAAGGTCTTGTCCTGTCCTAAGTGTGCTGCCAAGGGAATTTCATGAGCCAGTTCCAGAAGAAAGGCTCGATACCGTTGAGGGACTACCAAGGCCCGTGATGAACCGGGCAAAGGTACCTTTGGTTCACTGTAGAGGAGTCCGTCCTCCCAGTAAATATGGTAGTTCCCTGCAACGTTCCCTGCTGCCTGGGCTTCGGCCTGTCACCTCAGTCCCTCAAGGGTAGGGCACTCCTTCTGGCCCCTGCAGAGCTCCTCCCTGGTAGGCCCTCCTTCCACATGCCACTCAGCAGGGATAGGTAAGTCCTCCAGGGAGACTACTTCTCCCTCCACGGACTCCTGGTCCACCACCGCAGGGGGCCGATCTGTCTCATGGGGCGTGGAAGCCGAAGCAGGCTTCTCCTGTCTTCGGTTCTTTCCCTTTTTG
The DNA here is from genome assembly GCF_964263255.1 of Lissotriton vulgaris. Classification (NCBI taxonomy): domain Eukaryota; kingdom Metazoa; phylum Chordata; class Amphibia; order Caudata; family Salamandridae; genus Lissotriton; species Lissotriton vulgaris. Next base: position 2,003,774,255 of record NC_141691.1, on the reverse strand, counting down.
GCAGCAGGCTGGGCCATTGTTCCAGGCTCCAGCCCAGGCGAACTCCCTCTCCGGGTAGTCGCAGACCTTGTGCTTGCACAGGCCCAGTCAGGTGTACCCAGCATCTCAGAATGAGTCCGGTATTCCACCTCCTTCCAAGCATTGCGCTCCATGTCATTCCCCAACAGACAATCGACTGGCACGGCAGGGCTTACGGCAACTCGAAGTGAACCTGCAACCCATTCCCACTCAAATGGAACCTCGGCCACAGGGTAGTGGCCCAATCTGCCGTCAGCCATCGCGGCGGGGTGGAGTACATGTGGAATCACCTGCTCTGGAGACACCAGTTGACTCCTTACCATAGTCATACTGGCTCCTGTGTCTCTCAGAGCCTCCCCTCTTTGGCCATTGATGGTGACCCACTGCCCATACTTGACAGTATTTGAGGGCACCTGGATCTTAGGAACCATCTCCCGATCCCCCAGGGACACTAAGGTGACACCCGCCCACTCACCCCCCTTATCTAAGGGCAACTCCTCCCCGAGCACTACACTAGTTACTCCCGGGGCTTTTCCTCCGGTGGGAGGGGGTGGTCTCTTTGGGCATTTGACATCTCCCTTATAATGTCCAACACTACCACACTCAAAGCAGTGGACAACCCTTGGCTGCTGACTTTGGCCAGGATGAGGGTTTCTGGGCGGGTTAGCCTTAGGGGTGAATCCTGTTCCCTTTCCCTGGAAACTGTTTTGGGGGCCTTTTGAGAACTCCCGCTTTTTATCTCCCCCCTCCTTCTTCTTGGGGGCGCCCTGTCCGGCCCTTTGGGAATCCCCTCCAGTCCCCTTTGAGGACACCCGGGTACTTGTCCAGATGTCCGCCTCCTCTGCAAGCTTCCGGGGGTTGGTCAGCTTGCTGTCCACCAGGTGTTGACGCAGCTCGGGAAAACATTTCTCGAGTAGGTGCTCCTTGAGTATAAGGTCATACAACCCCTCATAGTCCCCCACCTCGCTGCCTTGCACCCAGCCCTCTAATGCCTTCTTTGCGTAGTCCAGGAAATCCACCCAATTCTGTGTGCCTAGTTTGTGACTACCCCTAAACTTTTGACGGTATTTCTCTGGAGTCAGTCCAAACTTTCTGATTAGCGCCACTTTCATGGTGGGGTAGTGGGTTTGCTCCCCCTGCTCCAGGGCTAAGAGTGTATCCCTTCCTGCAGGAGGCATGTACTTATACAAGCCACCCCCCCAGTGTTTCTCCAATATCCCATGGGGTCTTAAGGAGACCTCATAGGCAGCTAGCCACTTAGCAATATCATCACCTGCGCTGTAGCTAGCGACTACATCTTTGGGTAAATAGGGTCTGGGTTCCCTGGTTATTTCCTTTGTTTCGCTGCCACCATTATCAGGATTGGAAGTCCCCTTTTGCAGGGCCCTGAGATCCAGCTCCTTAAGAGTTACTTCATGAGCTAGTCTCCTTCCCTCCTTTTCCGACTCCAATTTAGCTAACTCCCACCTTACCTTCCTCTCTTCCATCCTGTCCGTCAGTTCAGCTTCGGTTAGACTCCTCCCCGAGACACTGCTGCCCTCCCTTGAAAGTGTCCTGGGACCTGTCAGTAGGTTCCCCCCTTCAGTTTGGTACAACAGCTCTGTTCCAATGACAGTGTCTCTATCAACCTCTTCCTTCTCCAGTTCCTCCTCCAAATGAGCTTCCACCCATGCCCTTAAGCTGGTTTGCAGCTCACTTTTCTTGGCACCCTTTTTGTAGAATACCCCATTCCTTTGACAGAAATCTCTGAGTTGATTCACAGAATAGGACTCCATCTCCTCAAGGTTCAATTCCATCATGTGATAGGGTATCAAATGGTACTCAGGAGAGAACAAGGAAGTATGTGATGTAAGGACAACCTCTACCCACCACCAGGAGTAAATTTGGAAAAGCAAAAATATAATTAGGGAGTCCACAAGGAGAAAACTCCAGGTGTAGGCCTGTGGAGTACACTAGGTTACTATAGAGTGGACGCAAGCACAGCTCTTATCCCACCGCTAGACACCAATTATGTTGGACCTGGGGTCTCCAGACCACATAGGGTAGCTTGGCACAGAGTAGATAAGGTCCAATCCAAGGCAAAATTGTTAAGCTTGTGACACACCCCGCAATAACTCAGTGCCCATCCATTCAAAAACAACGCTACACCAGTTTTAGGAAAATTCGGTTCACTTTTAAAAAAGATTTCTGTATACTCTCCCTTATTTCATCTGTCAATTTGTCACTTCTTCATATCATATAATCCAGCATCAGTCTCTTTGCATCAGTAACAGAAAAACTTAACATTTCATTGCATTTAATGATACACTTCCTCCTTCAGAATGAATGTTCCTGGCAATACCCACTTAGTATTAGAGTTCCCTAGAAGTCACCTTGAAATGATTATCATACCCTCTAGCCTCCCTCCTTTTCAGTGGAACTAGTGGATGCCTCTTCTCAGCAATGCAATACTCTCACACGTTCCCTTCAACAGGATTGGTACAGGCAATTATACACTTGGAAACAGAATCAGTTACCCCCTTACGGTACAAAATATTTATAATACACAGCTGGTACTCTAGAACCTGAGCAGATAACCCACGATGCTCTGACTTCTATTCCGTGGGTTCCAAGGTTAAACAGTCGCTATTAGTTTAGCCAGTCTCTAGTCTCTGAAGTATGATTCTTGCGATTACTTAGGAATCCCTGGCTCCCGTTCGTAACCTTGCCAGGTTAGTGTCCCGCCAGAGCCCCAATTCCCAGCTTACTTGTAGCCTGAAGTATTGTTCCTCGTTCTTCTTATTGCCACGGGGAGTCTCCGTTCTTACCAACCGACTCCCAGTGGGAATACAAGCCTTCTCACTGGCTCTTCACAGGAGCGAGCCGCCCCTGTTGTCACCTTGACGCATCAGCTGTGGCGGGGGATCTCCCTCGGTTCGCCAGTCGATGCTTCGTGTTGAGCGGCGCCGCCTAGATGAAGTCAAGCCTTCCCCCTTCACTGATCCTGCGCAGAGGGGAAGTCACTTCCGATCGGCGCTGCCTCCACTGACCGTGCGCAGGAGAGGAATCACGGCTGTGTGACACCAACTACTCCAGGGGAGAGGACTTCCCTCCCCTTGTCTTGCGCAGTCTTAGGAACGCTACTCTCAGAACGCCCGCCCCTCGCCACAAGATTCTCCTCAGCCAGGCCTCTGTGGGAGGGCCAATCTCCCCTTACGCTAGGCGGAAGCCACAGATCTTCAAAGGGGAATGCCCCGGCCCGCTGTCACTGGTAACCTTTACTCCACAGTGGGGCCCCTACGGAGGTGTTCCCAGGGCTCAGAGACAGGATGACCTCCCAGCGCTCCCCGACACCAGGAATCTTGGGTAAGTGAACGGGGTTATCACTTACTAGCAACCCTATCAGTCCCGTAGTTGCTGGTTAGCGAGGGCGGGGAATCACCTCAGCCCCTACTCCTCGCACGCAACCAGTCGGTGTTCCCAGGCCACACTCACCGCTACAGTTCTCTCTTTGGCTAGTGACACCGGAGCCAGTCTCTGGGGAAGCTTATCTAACGGGGCCAGAACTAAAGATAGGGGTGGGGAAAATAGCCGCCGGACAACAACTCCTAAAAGAGGTCAATTTTCTCTCCCACAGCCACTATCTCAGCTGGGCCAGATCAGCCGGAAGGGAGGCAGATTCACCCCACTGGCAGCAGTCCTTTTAGAACCATCAACCCAGTCAGGATCACCCTTCCCTATTCACAGCAGTCTGCGCTCCAGTCAGCTCTCTGAGAATGCTTCTCTACATGTCACCTTCTAAAATGGCTGCCCAACATTCCGCCTTATATAGGCTGACCTCAGAAGGTCCAGAAGGGTCCAGAAGGTTCTGGAATGTTCCTATGCTAGCCTATGGGTCCAGTCTCTGAGGTGGCGGTTGTGGCAGTTGCTGGCCACCATTTTGTGAGTCTTGTAAATCCAGTCAGAAAGGCGCCTAGGCCTCAGGGAAAAAGAAAGAAGGACTATGAGGGCAAAGAGCACCTAACCCCTAGGTCAACACCTGAAAAGTCCAGTGGACATCAAAAATAAAAAGATTGAGGGGCAAAAAGGGGACAAAAAAAATAAATAACAGGAGGGACCACCCAAAGGGCTGAAAGGTCTAACAGAGAGGGTCTACAATCGTTTCTAGGCTGCCCTGGTGTTATATTGTGAGAGGTTCTACAACAGCTTCTAGGCAGTCCTGGTGTGATATTGTGAGAGGTTCTACAATAGTTTCTAGGCTGCTCTGGTGTTGTATTGTGAGAGGTTCTACAATCGTTTCTAGGCTGCCCTGGTGTTATATTGTGAGAGGTTCTACAACAGCTTCTAGGCAGTCCTGGTGTGATATTGTGAGAGGTTCTGCAATAGTTTCTATGCTGCCCTGGTGTGATATTGTAAGAGGTTCTACAATCGTTTCTAGGCTGCCCTAGTGATATATTGTGAGATGTTCTACAATCGTTTCTAGGCTGGCCTGGTGTTATATTGTGGGAGGTTTTATAATAGTTTCTAGGCTGGCCTGGTGGTATATTGTGAGAGGTTCTGCAATCATTTCTATGCTGCCCTGGTGTGATATTGTAAGAGGTTCTACAATCATTTCTAGGCTGCCCTAGTGATATATTGTGAGATGTTCTACAATCGTTTCTAGGCTGACCTGGTGTTATATTGTGGGAGGTTGTATAATAGTATCTAGGCTGCCCTGGTGTAATAATGTGAGAGGTTCTACAATCATTTCTAGGCTGCCCTGGTGTTATATTGCGAGAGGTTATACAATTGTTTTCAGGCTGGCCTGGTGTTATATTGTGAGAGGTTCTACAATTGTTTCTAGGCTGCCCTGGTGTTATATTGTGAGAGGTTCTACAATCGTTTCTAGGCTGGCCTGGTGTTATATTGTGAGAGGTTCTACAGTCGTTTCTAGGCAGTCCTGATGTGATATTGTGAATGGTTCTACAATCGTTTCTAGGCTGGCCTGGTGTTATATTGTGAGAGGTTCTACAATCGTTTCTAGGCTGCCCTTGTGTTATATTGGGAGAGGTTCTATAATCGTTTCTAGGGTGCCCTGGTGTTATATTGGGAGAGGTTCTATAATCGTTTCTAGGGTGCCCTGGTGTTATATTGTGAGAGATTCTACAACAGCTTCTAGGCTGCCCTGATTTTATATTGTGAAAGGTTCTTTTTTTTTAACTGAAAAAAATGCAGAGTAGAAGCTTTGCCGGCTGCACACAGCCTCTAGTTGTATAGCGCAACACTTTATGTTCTTAGTTGCTGATTTTACAAATCTGGAACCATACGTTTTTTCATGTCAACAGTGACATTTTGAGAATTGAACCACAAATTAAAACAGAGCTTCATATCTTTTTTTGGGCCAATACTCGGTAGGACGCTATTGGATCAGACTCGCCCTGAAGAAGCCCGCGTGGGCGAAACACGTTGGCTGTTTTTTCCACAATTCGTTTGTATAAATCGAAAAAATGAATAAAAGAATTTACGACAACACTAAGAATAATTTGCCTCTGACATCGTAATTTCTTTCTGGCCTATGGATTAACCCAATGATTGTGTTTAGACGTCTCTGTATATGTGCCTCTCTTACTGTGTGTGTATATTTTATATTAAGGATCACTAATGGTGGCTCGTCTTTCGAGGTAGGCACGTCTTATGAAACCGGTTTGGAAACCTTAACTGAGTTTCCATTATATTTTGTATAACACAGGTAGTGGTGCGGCACCGCATACCCTGCCACCGCAAATCATTGTGTTAGCATTGTGAGAGGCTCTACAATCGTTTCTAGGCTGCCCTGGTGTTATATTGTGAGAGGTTCTACAATAGTTTGTAGGCTGGCCTGATTTTTATATTGTGAGATGTTATTATTTCTCTATTTGAACTGTTGTACCTAGTGCCATGGCAGCATCTTCTTCTTGGGTTCATCCTCACTCTTACGTACGTGGACTTTTCCTTAACACTCCAATGATAGACCCCAATTTCTACTTCCCCACCCCGTCGTACATGGAACTTCCCTTCCAACTCTACTGATAGAATCTGGCATTAGTGAAGATTCTAGGTGTGACAGTTGGAAGCCAGAGATAGCCCAGGTGAGATCTGTATGGTTAGATGTATGTTACCTCATCCGAAATAAACTTTGATCTATATTCATTGTTCATCTCTCAACTACATCCAGGCTTTGGGATGCAGGCAGTATATTGAAAGAGTGCCTGCATGCAGCTCATAGGGATTGCTTAGAAGGGTTCTCTTACAGTGAAGCGCTGTTATCTATGTCCATCGTCTGAAGCCTTAGGATGCAGTTTCAAATTTCTCATAACCTAACTTACTCGCTTCTTTCGAATAAACCATATCGCTCTATCATCACTTTTCAGGACAGCTTTCTACCTTCTTGTCACATAACACAAATATTAATTTTACTGACATTCATATTCAGATGTATTCTAGTATTTTTTTGTTGGTTTGCATAACTTATTGGCTATTCTGAAGTCTGTCTGTTATTGATAGCGTCCACACACTAGTTTATTTAATGTTTTTTCATATTCTTTATTTAGATTGTTTTATTGTAATTAATATTTTTACCATTTCTATACAATAAACTATCATCGTTTTTACCTCGGTCTTCTCCTCATGTAACTAGGTCGAAGTTGTTGCTCCATAAAGATGTATTGAGTGCCCCTCTGAGTGCTGTGGGTTCACACCTAAGCTATGCAGGCGAGTTTTCAAAGGATGTGGATAGCTTTAGACCTGTTTGTAATAGATGGTTAGGAGTGCAGGTACTTACTGCTCCAGAGTGCCCGTCCCCCTCAGAAGTGCTGGTACTTACTGCTCCGGGGTACTCGTCCCTCCCTCTGAAGTGCAGGTACTTTCTGCTCCGGAGTAGCTGTCTCCCTCTCAGAAGCACTGGTACTTACTGCTCCAGAGTACCCATCTCCCCCATATAAGCGCTGGTAATTACTGCTCCTGAGTACCCGCTCCCCCCCTCAGAAGGGCAGGTACTTTCTGCTCCGGTGTAGCTGTCTCCCTCTCAGAAGTGCAGGTACTTACTGCTCCGGTGTAGCTGTCTCCCTCTCAGAAGTGCAGGTACTTACTGCTCCGGAGTACCCATCTCCCCCTCAGAAGCACTGGTACTTACTGATCCGATGTAGCTATCTCCCTCTCATAAGTGCAGGTACTTACTGCTCCGGAGAACCCATCTCTCCATCAGAAGTGCATGTACTTACTGCTCAGGAGTAGCTGTCTCCCTCTCAGAGGTGCAGGTACTTACTGCTCCGGAGTACCCATCTCCCCCTCAGAAGGGCAGGTACTTACTGCTCGGGTGTAGCTGTCTCCCCCTCAGAAGTGCAGGTACTTACTGCTCCGGAGTAGCTGTCTCCCTCTCAGAAGTGCAGGTACTTACTGCTCCGGAGTACCTATCTCCCACTCAGAAGGGCAGGTACTTACTGCTCCGGAGTAGCTGTCTCCCTCTCAGAAGTGCAGGTACTTACTGCTCCGGAGTACCCATCTCTCCCTCAGAAGTGCAGGTACATACTGCTCCAGAGTAGCTGTCTCCCTCTCAGTGGTGCAGGTACTTACTGCTCCAGAGTACCCATCTCCCCTCAGAAGTGCAGGTACTTACTGCTCCGGAGTACCCATCTCCACCTCAGAACAGAAGTGCAGGTACATACTGCTCTGGAGTAGCTGTCTCCCTCTCAGTGGTGCAGGTACTTACTGCTCCGGAGTACCCATCTCCCCCTCAGAAGTGCAGGTACTTACTGCTCCGGAGTAGCTGTCTCCCTCTCAGGAGTGCAGCTACTTACTGCTCCGGAGTACCCATCTCCCCCTCAGAAGTGCAGGTACTTACTGCTCTGGAGTACCCATCCTTCCCCTCCCCTCCAAAGTGCCGGTACTTACTGCTCCGGAGTACCCATCTCCCCCTCAGAAGTGCAGGTACTTACTGCTCTGGAGTACCCATCCTTCCCCTCCCCTCCGAAGTGCCGGTACTTACTGCTCCGGAGTACCCATCTCCCCCTCATAAGTGCCGGTACATACTGCTCCGGAATAGCTGTCTCCCCCTCAGAAGGGCAAGTACTTGCTGCTCTGGAGTACCCGTCCTTCCCCTCACCTCAGAAGTGCTGGCACTTACTCTCGGAAGTACCAGCCTCCCACTCAGAAGTGCCGGTACTCTACCCTTGGAAGTAATGTATTACTGGGGCTATCAAATCAAAATAATACAGGTGGAGACATTTTAAGGTCCGGGCAATGTGGGCAATTGCCCAGGGCCTCCACCTTCCAAGGGGCCCCCTGGGAAAATAAGTTTTCTGTCTAGTTCCCTTCTGTGTATTTCTGTATCTAAATATTCAAGGTATAATTCAACATGTGCAGGCAACATGGGGTTCAAATAGGCAGAATCTGGGTAATAAATTCCAAAGCTACCCCAAACAAAGGCCACCAAAATATTTCTTGCCTGGGCCCTCAAAGTACTTACGATGGCACGGAATACTGGTGCCCAGGACCTAACTTTACCTGTCAGTTTAAAGCACTTCCTGGTAGTGAGGTCCTGCAGCAGATAGAGCGCAGGGGCAGCCTTAGGCATGTGCAAGCTGTGCACCTGCACAGGGCCGCCAAACGCCAGGGGCCACCACGCCAATATATATCCTTAATATAATAATCCTCTGAGGATGGATACATATTTGGCTGGCGGCCCCTGGCAGCGATTTGGCGGCCTCCAGCTCTGTTCCACTTCCAAACACCCTGACCCTCCGACCTGAGCTCCGGGGGGCTCCGCCCCGCCCGGACCCCCTCTTTCGGGGCCCCCTACTTACGCTCCCTGCCCAAGGCCGCCATGAGCCTAGAGCCGCCCCTGGAGAGAGTAGAGAAGGCTACCCTGCTGCCATTCCAGCTGGGGTCGGGCGGGAGTAAGGAGCAGGGAGAGAATGAGAAAGTAAATCAACCAAGACAAATGAGGCCGTAACAGCCCATATTACACCAGGCAAGTAAACACAGCAGACACTCTGGCCCTCTCTTGGGCTATTCGGGGGTAGAAGGCCTCCTCCGGGCAAACTGTGATAAAATACATTTGGGCAAGCTATGCTTTTTTTAAATCTCAGGATCAACATCTGACGATCCCCAGGAATGTTATTATGGTACGCAGCACCAAACTGGATCACATTATCCAAGGTACAGCCGCCTTCTCTGCCTGTGACTTACCAAAGTCCCTTGTTGCAGATCCTGAGCCGGACTGGGGAACCAAAAACAGCCCTGGCAGCAAACATTTGCAAAGCCATTAGATCTCGCCTATCTGAGATCTAAGGCCTTTGCCAGCATCTTTTAGCCGTTTTGTACGGCAGCACGGCTGTGGTGCACCATGCCGAAGAGTTTGAAAAAAGTGCTGTGATGTGGCCAGCAACAACAGGGACAAGGTGGTAGGAGGGTGTTGGACAGTTACAAGCAACACACACTCCAGGTGGGGTGGGAGGGCTGAAAGCAACATGGACAAGGGGGGTTGGAAATCTAAAATCTGCATGGACACGGGTGTGGTAGGAGATCTAGAAGCAACACAGATGACGGGGGGAGGTAAGAAATAGCTCAATGCGAAGAAGAAAGAAAACAGACAAATAGTAACGCAATCACAGCGCAAGCAGCGGAGGACAGTAATCAAAATGAAGCAATCAGTGCTTGGTCCATGCTCCACACATAAGAAGACGAAATGAAACCGCCATTGGCTGGCCAATTAGGAGGCATCAAATAAGACTGACAATGAAGCCAATGAATGGTAAACAATGGCAGTGCTCCAAGTCCCTGGAAGTGAGCAATATCTCTTACAAGCAAGAGGTTATGCACACTGTCTAAGGCGAGACCTAAAAATGTTCAAACCAGCTCCACTCCCTTTGTCTCCTCGCGCAATCTGTCACTATCCGTCCATCCATCCTCTCTCTCATCTCCCGCTCTGATCACTTTCTCCACACTCCCCTCCCTCCCTCTCTTTCTCTCTCTCTTGACCTCCCTGTGCCTGCTGCAATTAACCTCAGGGAGCTGGGGAAGTGGCATAGGCATCTAGAGTAGCCCTTGGCTCCAAGGGCACCAGCCCACCGGGGAAATGACCGATGGAATAATGGCCTGTCTGGCCATGTGCAGCTCAATCCCCAGGTGCCACATCAGATGACATTACAGCCAACAAACGTCTCTGAGCTGGATGGCTAGCATGTGTCGCAGCACATAAAGGAGAACACGGGAAGCCCTGCTGAAAGTTTGGTCTCTTGATACCAATGCACTGGCATGCGTAGCAGAGCCTTTTATTTACAAACCACAAAGAGATGCAGAGGGTCAATAAGACCAATGGAAATGATTGGTTGTATGAGCAGCTAGTCTCTGTAAGTAACAAGAAAAGCACCTGTGCTCCTTAGAGCTCCTACCTTCTCCTTATATGCTATGAGAAGGCAGTGACATGTTCGACTGAGATACATCTCACCTTGTCAATAATGTCAATTAGGCGGCTCTCGATGATACCTGATTCTCTTGGCTTGCCTTTTGGTACCCCTTGCGCTGTCCCCTTTATACTCTGGTCCAAGAAGTCATGAACACAGAAGCAGGATAGGGGCTTTATCAATCCATACGCCTGCAGATTCACATCTTCCCTGAAGAAAACAGAAGGCTTTTGAGAAGCAAAGGGTGAGACGACGGATCATCTCAGTGATGCCATCAGGGATCAGTAGGTTGTAGAAAGTGAGCCCATATTACTATCGATGCCCGGGCCGCTGGCGCAAGTCGCCTCTCAGTTCCCATTCTGAATAGTTACCAAATAAAGAGACGGGCGCTGGAGGCAGGAATCACAAGAACAGGATTTATTACTCATGAGGAGAGCCTGTCATTTCGGACACGAAACACAGTGTCTTTCGGGAGGTGCTCTGCCAAGTTCTCAGAGGCATCGCCTTTTATACCTTACAGAACATTCCTTACTGCAACAACGGCATTGTGAAACAAGCAAACGACATCCCCCTAATCCTCGTGTCAATCCCACCCCACATGCATCCACAATAGAAGTCCTTGACCTGCTGATAAGAGGAGGGGGTAATCAAACAGCTGAGTGTTCCGCCGATTCTTGGGATATGTGCGCCTGATCGTATCCCAGGGGGTGGGGAGGCCAGGATCAATAGTGGGTCCTTTGAGGAGGAGCGATTTCATACAATAAGGGGCAGTAAACAGTGTCTTCCGGCTTAGGCGATGGCCTCGGACATGTGTGGATAGTCCATCGCGGAGGGAGGGTTTACTAACAGAGGGGTTATTCATGAACGGAAAGGAGGTGCTGGTCAGGTGCGGGCGTGACTCCGAAGGACAGGGCCAAGCAGAAGAAGGAGGTTTACGACTTGTCCATGTGAGGGAGGAGGGGAGAGCCAGGGTGCGCACAGGGACAGAGTTGCACAGAGAGAGAGGTCTTATGACCCGCACATGAGAGAACGGGGGCAGTCAGATACAGCTGGGGGGGGGGGGTTATGTCAGCTGAGGCGAGGGATGCTTCTTCAAGAAGGAATGGGGGACTTTGCGTGGGTCAAGCAGGAGGGTTGCTTTTCATAGCAGGGTCGCGCAGAGGGAGAGGGTTTCATGGTCTATACATGTGAGAGGGGGGGGGGTTCAAATACGCGCAGGGGGGAAGCCGGGGCTTCCGATGAGCGGGCAAAAAGGCCATAGTGCCTAAAAAAATGGCTATCAGGTACAGGTGGGCACGGGCTTTTACTGGCGGAGTGGTGAGGTTAACGTACAGGGAAGGGAATGGGAAAGGGCAAATGAACGCTGCTTATGTACATCAATTTCGTTATTTTCAACAGTCGCCGCTTTTTACATAACAAAGTTCATTTTCCCTATTCTTCCTAGTAAATGGGCGTACATATAAACATGTGTGGTTGACGAAACGGCATTTGTCAATACTAACATATTGCATACAATCATGAACAGTTGGTGTGATTGGCAGAATGCAGCACATAGGAAATTGCACTTGTTGGGTTCCTAACGTTCAAACATACTACATAAATGCTTCTGACTTTCTCAAAAATGTGACCAATGAACATTTTGACCAAGTAATTGAGGGAGGAATTCAGTCCAAACAAGATCTCTTCGTCACAGTGTCTTTTTAGCAGTGAGCCATCACTGGTAGGCTCTAGTCCGTGTCCTTTCGTTGGCGCTGTTGAGCACCGGCGGTGGAGCTATAGGTCCAGCTCGGATCCATCCTTACGCGTTGCAGGGTGTGGTCAGTCCTCTGCTGTTAGACCACAGTCCTGTTCCCTAACCAATCCTTTTAGTTGCGCCTTATGCTCGGCACCTATATTCCTGTGGCGCAACCCCATTTCCACCTAAATGCTGTTCCTTCTTTCGACAAAAAGTCACGTGGAAAAGGGGGTACGGGTCAGTAGTCGATGGGAGAGAGAGGGAGCGGAGTGGGGTCAGATTTCCTGGGACACACCAAAGGGACCAGTGGAGCAATGGATAACAAGCGGGCAGGCCCATCAACCGGGCTTGAAGAGGGGGACGGAGGCTTCAGGCACGCGTGGGTAGGTGGACAGAGGGCTTCAGGACAGCCGTTCATCCTTTTGTTTACCACATTGGAGAGTGCTGCCTCGCCCCGTATTCCTGCTGTGCTGTGGCTCCACCTTTGGTCGAGGTCGCATGCGTCCCAGGATCTGCAGCCAGGCTGTGTGCCGCGTCCGACCCTCCTCCTCTGATGGTCGTATATCTTTGAAGGGGTAAAGACAAGTTTTAGAGAACTGACAGGAGAAGAGATTTTTACATTCGAATTTCACCCGCAATCCTAGCACCTGGGTGTTATGCTCATTGGTCAAAGTCAGAAGTCTATCACCGTGAAGTAAGTATGTGGGCATTTCTGCTGTGTTTGTACCGAGTCTAATCGGCGTTCATTCATGACACATATGGACAGGGGTCAGACTCCTATCACTTGCGTATTTCATCAAAAATAAACATTCAGGGGAGACTCGTCCTTCCAACCCGAGCCTTAGCAGTCTTACAGTTCCCTTTTTAGAGCCGGCTAACTTTTTAAGCAGAGGGGGGGGTGCAATAATCGAAGGGCAGTGTTAACGCATTTTTCTCGAGGGGCGACAGTTGGTCATGGTCATTAGTTAAGTATCGGGGACAGCAGTTGGGGTCAATCAGGTGGAGCGGGGACGCTTCGGGCATTCGCGCTTTAAGTGAAAAAAAAAAGAAAAGGGGGGCGGGGCAATTTGGGCATTGGGGTCAATCTGGACATTGGCGCTTGTTTCTAACGAACGAGAAAAATAGGGTGCCATTGACATATAGTTCCCCTTTTAAGGAGGCCAGATTAGGGGACCTTAGTCGTCTCACCTGTCCTTTCTTTCTTAGCCAATTCGAGTTCATTCATTTTGCAGAAAGGAGGGGTAGTAATATGGCAAATTACAATCATTTTATTTTCTGTCAATTTCGCTGAACACCTTCGTGTTCGATAAGTATCCAATCAGACTGGTGCCAGCGGGGCACAATTTTACCACAAAAAGGAAGATGGAACAGGCGGACTCTCGTAGAGAGTGAGAGTCGTCCGCAACCTAAACGAGCCATTCAGTACACGTATGACATGTAGAGAGAGAGAGAGAGAGAGAGAGAGAGATAGAGGGGGAGAAAGAGAGAGAGAGAGAGAGAGAGACGTGTACGAAAATAGGTCATTTAGTGTGCTCACAACACAGGACAGCAGGGGTTAGGTAGCACAGAGACGCGAACAGAGGGGAGACATAAACTCATACATTACATACACACGAAACTTCAGGCGAAGGAAGACAGTACATGTATTACATACAAAGAAATTCATGACAAGACATAGAACAGTTATTGGCCAAAAAGATCGGGCTGAGTTCTTTTTACCTATTCCTCCTTGTTCCTCCCGCTTGCTATTTTTGCGAGTGTTCTCGATTACTAATACTCATACCTCGGTCAGCCGGTCGGAAATTAACCTGGTCAAGCTATTGCCCACGGTTGGATCTTAAACCACTTTTGAGTGTCTTCTTCTGGTGGGAAGTTCTCCAGGCTGAGGCAACAGAGGGTATTGATCAGGAGAATAGTCGGACCGCTTGTTTATATCTATAAGAGGGTGAGAAGGAGGTGGCACATTTCGAACATCAACAATATTTCTACCTTCCCAGACAGGTGGTGCCTGGGTAACCCTTACCCCGGGACTTTTCCTTGTCCTTTCCCTATCTAGTTAAACGTCATAGTTGTATTATCTAACGTGCTAATTTCGAGTCAATTTTCGTCATACAGTACCCGTCAAGTTTCTATGTCAGTCCATCCTCCCAGTCGCTATGTTCTAAGGAGGAACAGTCATATCTAAGTCTAGTATAAATACTATGCTGAAATCCCCTCCTTCCCTTATCGTCGGTCGTTCGATCATCGCTCTTCCATACTTCAGCCGATGTTCCGACGCGACCTGCAGAAGGAGAAGAAGAAGGGGGTGGGGGCAGCATTCAAAACACACCAACGAGCATAGATCCGAAAATGTTTTTATCTACCACATACTCGACCTATCTCCACGGGGTGCATTCTCTACCATCTCGGCGTTTAAGCCCAGAGGGACCAGTAGTGTTAGATAGATAATCATCGATGGGCTGCGTATCTACATGAATCACTTGATCGTGGCTTTTTAGGTCATGCGCAAGGGTGGCGGTCAAGTGGCATTTCTTCGGTATCGTTCTAAGGGCGTCTGAAACACTTTTCCGGCTGTCCGTGACACATAATGTAGCTGCTAAGTATCGGACCCTTTTAACCTCCAACCTTAGTCATACTGCATGTATTTTACTTATGTCGTGACAGTAGACATACATTTCAATAACATTCATAAATACAAACGCTACGATAATATTTGCGTGTTCAAAAACTTTAATGAAAAGGTTGGCGCACAAATACGGGCCTACAACCCAGTGGGCCGGCAACGGAGCAGACTGGAACTGGGCATAAGAGGAACGAAGTCGGTGGCCGTTTATTTCATAAAGTACAGTAGTGTAATGAAAATCATATCGAACTTTCTTAAGGTGCAAGTATAATGCGTGTCAAGCTTTCAATAATATCATCTCATTATCCTACTATTTACTCAAGACCTACGTGTATCAATTCATTGTTCAAATGCTCAACCAGTGCCTATTTCATACCAATTCATTGCTTCCAACACATAATTAGTACCCACTCTAAATCAGTTCATCGTCCCAGCACATAATCAATATCCATCTTATATCGCTTTCTTTTCCAAGCACATACTCAATATCCATCTTATCTACTTTCATTGTCCAAAAACTGCATACATATCTTGGGGCATCAAAGCTGAGCAATCAGGGCGCAACAAGGATTTTTAAAAGTCTCATTTTGTATCGGCGCCATTTTGGGCGAGGTCAGGCAAGTCCCAGTATAGTCAGATTGCCTCCACTGACTCGTAGTAGGACCAGAACCTTCCGTTGGTAGTTTCAAAAGTTTTTCGCAATGGGTTAACAGTTTAGCAATATGGACCATCAGTCAAAGAGTGGGGAGGGCGGCAACAATCTTTCCTACCGGGTCATTCTGGTGTTCCACCGGAACTGAACAAGTCTGTATCTTTGCTGCATTTTAGCCATTTCCAAACTGAGGCTGGTGCCGGCAGGAGTGTGCCGACATCTCGTGGCTCCATCGGAGGACGGGGGGCGGGGGGGGAACGCCTCGTGGAGAGGTCGGCCCCCCTGGCTCTTCTAGAATCTTCAAGGTTGAGGAGCACAGGGCGTGTGCCCGTCCCGGGCAAAGAACCGCTTTTTGATATGGACCCTCTTCAAGCAGGAGCGTTGGGGTGTCGCTGGAAGCCTCCACCTGGAGGGAGGTGGGGGAGGCTCGTTCGCGCCGCCTCCCCCTTCCAGCGACCCCGCGCCGTTCTTCGGCTCCAGCGCTTCGGTATTGGCCGTGCCAGCTAATGAAGATGGGGGGGGGGGTCGGTGGCTGAGGCAAGACGTCCCCCCCCTTTCATGTGGCGGGACTACCTGCAACTTTCAGGGGTTGCCGCTTGTGGCGGGACTACCTGAAACTCTCAAGGGTTGTCCGAGACATAATTGAAAAAACACTGACGACCTCGCCTTGGCTCCGGTCTTCGATGGTGGCCGGATCAGGCAAGAGAGGGGGGGGGTCGGTGGCTGAGGCAAGACAGCCCCCCCCCCCCGTGGCCTGCAGGGCAGCAGAAGAGAGGAAAAGGGGAGACCTTTACGATTTTTCGGGCCGTCCGCCCTACAGCCTCCCCTTCCGATGGCGACCAGCCAGGCCCTGCTCTGCACGCGCTGAGGCCTCGCCTTCCGGATGGGCGTAACCGCGGACCTGTTGCACTTCGGGAGTTTTCCGGAATGGGGGTAGGTGTTTTATTGATTTGTATCTATTTCATGTTACCGTTATTTGGGCGTGGCAGACAATGAGGCAGATATGTTGGGAGCAGGAATAGGCAGTGGAGCCTAGCTACCTCGTGGCTGTCTTGCTGTCAAACTTTTCGCCATTTTATATTTCTTATTACGAACTGTTTCTAATGTTTCTTATTTTCAGTGAAGTCGAAAGCTCATCAGGGGGTTACTGACTTAGCCCGATTTCTTTTATTTTTCCTTCCTTTCCTTAGCGTGTTTCGAGCTAAAGTTTTCTGTTAGTAGGGTACGGTGATCACTTCATTTTTTATATGTCCTTTCATTAGGGGTACTCCTGGACGGACCAGATGAGTTACCTCCAATAAATGGTCCGGGTGGAACTAGATTATCAATTAGTGGGGAACACATGTCCCTTCATTATGGTATCATCCTGGACGGACCGAATGATGTACCTCCAATCACTGGGGTAGCCTCCTGGACGGACCAGATGGCCTACCTCCAATAAAGGGTCAATGAGTGGGGAGCATGTGTCCCTCCAGTAGGGCAGCCTCCTGGGCGGACCAGGTGAGCTACCTCCAATAAATAGTCAATCAGTGGGGAGTGGATAGGCCTGACGAATCATAAAGGGGGCATAACCTACCCTTTACTACTTGCAAAGACTAGACAGAATATTTCTATTCCACGTTGTTTGCAAACAGAAAATACCTAAAACGAACAATTCCTTGGACAACAATGCCCAGTCAATCAATCAATCAGTGGGGAGAAAAACAGGCATGACGGATTACAACGGGGACAAACGTCTGCATTACCTGCCCTTCGCTATCTGCAAAGGGAGACAGAATATTTCTATTCGTCTCTGTTTGTGGACAGGGAAGATCTCAAAGAGCAACAATCGATTATTAATCAATATCAAACAATCAGTGGGGAGAAAGGTAGGCATGACGGATTACAACGGGGACAAAAGTCTGCATTACCTACCCTTCTCTATCTGCAAAGAGAGACGAACGTTCCTATACGCCGCTGTTTGCAAACAGAGAATGTCTCGTTCTCAAGAAGAGAACCAATATTTCAAGTAGCATCCAAAGCTAAATGAACCAATAACCAAACAATATCAGTATCCAAATACCGATTCCAATACAATCAATCAAACAATCAGATGGATAAAACCATCCTACCAATCAGGCGTAAAACGCCCTACTTAATCTTACCCGGACCGGACCATACGAACAGTTCTTCGTCTTCCTCCTCCAGCGCCCGATCGTTCTCTTACTCCATGCAGCATTCCTGTGGGATTCCAGTCAGGACAGTAGGTCACTCAAGAGAGGTCCGTTCAGAATCGGTGAAGTTCATTCGATCGGCAGCCGGACGAGGGCCCTCTCAAGGCAGGTATACTCCGATCATTTAGATGTTCACCTCATCGTCTGGATCTCTCTTACTGGACCTTATGTCACTGATGGACCCCGCGTTGGGACGCCAATTGTAGAAAGTGAGCCCATATTACTATCGATGCCCGGGCCGCTGGCGCAAGTCGCCTCTCAGTTCCTATTCTGAATAGTTACCAAATAAAGAGACGGGCGCTGGAGGCAGGAATCACAAGAACAGGATTTATTACTCATGAGGAGAGCCTGTCATTTCGGACACGAAACACAGTGTCTTTCGGGAGGTGCTCTGCCAAGTTCTCAGAGGCATCGCCTTTTATACCTTACAGAACATTCCTTATTGCAACAACGGCATTGTGAAACAAGCAAACGACATCCCCCTAATCCTCGTGTCAATCCCACCCCACATGCATCCACAATAGAAGTCCTTGACCTGCTGATAAGAGGAGGGGGTAATCAAACAGCTGAGTGTTCCGCCGATTCTTGGGATATGTGCGCCTGATCGTATCCCAGGGGGTGGGGAGGCCAGGATCAATAGTGGGTCCTTTGAGGAGGAGCGATTTCATACAATAAGGGGCAGTAAACAGTGTCTTCCGGCTTAGGCGATGGCCTCGGACATGTGTGGATAGTCCATCGCGGAGGGAGGGTTTACTAACAGAGGGGTTATTCATGAACGGAAAGGAGGTGCTGGTCAGGTGCGGCCGTGACTCCCAAGGACAGGGCCTTGCAGAAAAAGGAGGTTTATGACTTGTCCATGTGAGGGAGGAGGGGAGAGCCAGGGTGCGCACAGGGACAGAGTCGCACAGAGAGAGAGGTCTTATGACCCGCACATGAGAGAACGGGGGCAGTCAGATACAGCTGGGGGGGGGGTTATGTCAGCTGAGGCGAGGGATGCTTCTTCAAGAAGGAATGGGGGACTTTGCGTGGGTCAAGCAGGAGGGTTGCTTTTCATAGCAGGGTCGCGCAGAGGGAGAGGGTTTCATGGTCTATACATGTGAGAGGGGGGGGGTTCAAATACGCGCAGGGGGGAAACCGGGGATTCCGATGAGCGGGCAAAAAGGCCATAGTGCCTAAAAAAATGGCTATCAGGTACAGGTGGGCACGGGCTTTTACTGGCGGAGTGGTGAGGTTAACGTACAGGGAAGGGAATGGGAAAGGGCAAATGAACGCTGCTTATGTACATCAATTTCGTTATTTTCCACAAGGTGTAGGGTATCACTCCATCACCCCTGGCATTATGGTGACTCTATCCATAGACTCCTCTCAGCAGAGCACCTATAGCTACGCAAGCTTGGCCACCATTGGGCCCTTGCACACTTTCTTCTCAAGAGAGGTGAGTGTGTCTGGGACGGCCCTGAGGGCTGTGCAAGAACAGAATTACATGAGGCACTGCTGGCCCCAACTAGGCTGCTCTACTTGGGAAAAAGACAGTGGTGCAGATATACTCACTAAACTTTGTGAGGAGGCAGGATTAATGGGCAGGCTAGGGGTTAAGGAGTTGATTAGTAGCTATTAAAATGCAGGGTTAAGACCTGGGGCATTTGATGGAATTGACAGATTTTCTAGGGTTGTCTGAAAAAGCTGTAAATGTGGACAGAGATCCAAGTCTAGTGCTCAGGGGTTGATTGCTTGTTTCCATATTCTGTTAAGGGAACTTGTCAGCACCTGTATCCCAGTGGACCACCAGGAAGAGGTAGGATCACAAGCCGCCCAGGGCTGCAGATCAGTGAAACCTCCCTGTAAAAGAGGAAGGGCTGAAGCTTTAGCAGATAATACCGAGCAGAGGGGTTTAACTCCTTTGGGATAAAGGTTATCAGAGATAGAACTGTGTTTTTGACCATAACTATGAAGAACTTTTGTCTAGTTGCAGAGTAGTTGTGATACTGGGGAGGGCGGCATTTAAAGTGATAACACTTCTCATGCTATTATACATACTTCCAAACGCTCCATACCTCAGCTCGTATACATTTTTAAAAACACTTGAGGCAGAAATGTGGGCCTTACTACAGAATGGGGACTGCCCATGAATAGCATTGGATGCGCTCTCCAGAACTATGTTATATTGAAGCTATCATACTTCCCAATATCAAAAGGTACTACTGGGCCTCTCAGCTCCTGAATAATAATACAGGCACATAGTGTGGAGGAGCAACCCCCCCCCCCCCCCATATCTGTTAAATGATATATAAGAAGAGGGTGAATTATAGGCTTGTGGTCAAATGCAAGAAAGAATATGACATGTCTCCCTCCCAAAAAATGATGATACTCACAGCTAAGATATTCCCTGGTGTGAAGCTCAAAGGTTGGCCGTGTCTGCCAGTGGAGCCCCCTAGAGTATAAAGTCAGGGAGGCTAATTACGGGAGGGATATTGGCTATTAACAAAACTCTAATGGATAATAGCCCTGACTGCTTGCAATGTCCAAGAAGCTTGTAGGGCAACTTGTGGATGCAGTGTTGATGCACATGAGAGAGGTGGCTCCAAAGGATGGACTGTGACTCATCTAAATAAAAACCCCACACAGAGCCCACTACAAAAGGAGCAGGTTGAATATGATTGGTCAAGCCCCAAGTGATGGATGATGGACCTGTGGGGAAGCAAAGTTAAATTTTTGCATACAATGCGGGGTTTTCCAGCTAAATGGGAATAGTAATTGAATTATACCGGAACCAACACCACAATTCATATCCTGGGCACACCTGGTGATGTAGACCTATCAAAAAACAAGCTCACACTCTGGCACTTATTTACAAGCCCCTTGCGCCGCACATACGTCACTTCTTCTCATTGTAAAAGTGGGAAATGTAGGGAAATATGGCACTCTGGAGGACTTCTTAAGGACTCAATGACCTGGATGGGAACCTGTACCTGCCTTATTAATGTTGGAAACTCTAAATTTGGAGGCAGTGGGCCGAGATGGCTACTTGGATAGGACAACAGAACGCCAACACATGCCGAGACATAATTAACAGTAATTGTGCATGTATGCAGTCTGGAAGAAACTGATTAGGATGTTGTACTGTTGTAATGTGTTACTGCTTAAGTGTTTTCTTCTCATGCTGAAACGAAATGAAATAAAAAGTATTTTTTCTAAAAGGGTATTGACCAAATACTATAGAAATATATTTAATTAAATTTTAAATATTAAAGTTTAACATAACAATATAATTAGAAAAGAGATGGAATATATACAAATATAAAATAATAGTTAAAAAATAAATGTATGTACTTTAAAATTATTTGAACATCATTTAACAATTAATAAAAGTAAAGTACATTATTTTTATTAAAAAATAGGAAATCATTGATACACATGTATACCAAAAATATAGTGACATAGAAAAATATAAACTATATACATTATTTAAAGTTATAAATAATAAAAAAATATTTAAAAAATAAATACATTTTAAAATATTAGCACTCCTAACAAAGCAAAATTAGGGAAATTGATGGATTTTGGAGAATAGATTTACTATTCGCACTCCAATCTTAGCATCTATGGGAAGTGTTGGCGTTGGGGGGGGGGGGTGTTGAGATTTACCTTTCCCTCTCCAATCTGAGCAACAGTAGGGAAAGTGCTGGACTTTGGCGGGGTCATACTTACTATTCCCACTCCCATCTGAGCAATAGTGGGGACATTGTTCGACTTAGTAGGGGTCAGATTTAAAATTCCCACTACAATGTAAGCTAAATTAGGGATGTTGGACTTTGAACAGATCAGATTTACTATTTCCACTCCAGTCTTAGCATCAGTAGAGAAAGTATCTAACTTATTATTCCAAAAACTTTAAAAAATGAGAAAAATGCTAATTTTAAATATGTTTAAAATAATAAATGTAATAATTACATATAAGCAGATAAAACTAAATGTTAATAATTCACATGTTACATTACAAATAAAAATAATAAAAATAATACTTAAAAAATATTTTTAAAATGTTAACTAAACACTTTCCAACCTACTATCCTAAAATACGAACATCCACTAACTTAACAAATATCAATATTGCAGTATTAAATAAAACAAGTAAAATTAATATAATTAATTAATATAAAATGCATTAACACAATTTAATTATTCAATTAACTAATCACCCAATTAACAATTAATTAAAAAACAACAATCATTTAAAATAACAATCCACTAATTAATTGACATAATTAACAATTAAATGATTACATTACTTTAAGCATAGTTATAAATTACAACTAATATTTACCTGTTAAAACACTTACCACCCAAATCCCCTACAAACCTAAGAACCCACCATTAAATTACCACTTTCCTAAGAAAAAAAAATATTATCCAAATTTGCAAATTGTACTAAAATAAATTAATCACAGACATTATTACAATAATAATAATGATAAATGATACCAGTAAAATAAAGAAAGAATGTCAAACTGATTTAAAAATGATATTCTGAGGGGCGTGGCCAAGATGGCGGGGTGAGCGGACGCTTCCTCCCGTAGCTCCTCCGGCCCGGCTCAGCCCGAGCCCTGATCGCCGCGCTTCTCTCCCCCCGCGGCTGCACTGCGGGCGAGAGAACTGTGCCGGAATTCCTGGGGCACACTTTGATGCCACTTTGACTTTCGTGGCCCCGGGGGAAGTCCCCGAAAAGTTTATCCGAAGATCGCTCCGAGGAGCGGAGCCTGGGTCGTCCCGAGGAGAAGAGCTTGGAGGCGGAGCATACGGCGGCGCTGTCCGCTCGCCTCGGCTAGGCCGAGTGCTGAACAGCTGAAAGCCGGAGATCCCGAGGGAGCGGAATCGGCGGACTTCGCGGAGTGCCGGAGCTTCCTGACCAGTGCCCTGGTGGCGAACACCGCTGATGGGCGACGGACCTCACCCCTGCGCCGGCGACCCTCCCCCGGCCTTGGACTTCGAGGGGTGACGCCTTGCGAACTCCGCGCCCGGAGACGCTGGATGGCGGAGTTCGAGCTGTGCCCGTGCCGGGCGAATTAACTGGTGGCGAGGGGGGCCGCCGGTTTTGCCCCTTCCGGACCCGTTGCTGTTTGGGGGTCGCCCATGGACTTGCCGGCCCGGGCTACCTCCTTGGGTCCCACCCTTCCGCCATCTTGTCTTTGTGTAGCTGTGCCCAGTGGCCCTCGCCCGCACCCTGCTTCTACGAGGGCCTCGATTCGTCCTGGCACCGACTCATCCACTGCCCTCCCTGGGAATACGAGCCTGGAGGCCTCCACTTTGGACGTTGCTGCCTGCCCGGCTGGCCCGGGGGTCGTCTTGCCCAGGACCGGGCCGCCATTTTGTCGCCTGTGACGCACTACCCTTGTCCCCACTGAGGGCCTCACATTTGGTGCCCGCGAGCGGTGTCGCTCGCCTACAGCGACTGACCCTAGGCTTCACCGGGGGCCAAGATGGCTGGGAGACGCGGCGCGGCACGAGGAGATCGCACTTTGCCGGAAATGCTCGGCAGGTCCCAGCAGCTACGCGACAGGACACAGCCGTCCCCGGGGGCCTCCCGGACATCGACGGACGCAGCCGTGAGCGAGCCACCAGTCACGAGGTCCTTCATGGAGGACTTATTCAGCTCCCTCAAGGAGGAATTTCAAACTCTTAAGGCCGAGGTGGCTGGAGAGGTCCGGGAGGTGCGCAGGGAGGTCGAGGGCCTGGGCGAGCGGGTCGATGCTGTGGAAACGACGGCCCAGCGTCGCGATGAAGAGATAACTCATCTCCAGCAGGACGTGCTCCGCCTCCGGGAGCAGTGTGTTGAGCTCCAGGCCCATTCGGAAGACCTCGAGAACAGGTCTAGGCGGAATAACATTCGGGTACGAGGTGTTCCATCCGCGGATGAGGGTGGGGACCTGGTGGCCTATCTGCAGGACTTGTTCCGCGACATCTTGGAGGAAGGAGCGGACTTCCCGATCCGCATTGATAGAGCGCATAGGGTGGGCCGCCAGCGCCAGTCATCGGCTCCCCCGCCTGATATCCTAGCTTTCCTGCCGGATTTCCCCCTGAAAGAGCGCATCATGACGGAGGCCCGCAGGAAGCAGCCGCTGACCTTTCGTGACAGACCTGTGGCGCTCTATCAGGACCTGTCCGCCATCACACTGCAGAAGCGCAGGTCTTTCCGTATCGCGACGGACTTTCTGCGAGAGCATGAGACACCCTATTCCTGGGGCCACCCCTTCCGTCTCATCTTTCGATGGAATGGGGTGCTGCATCAGCTGCGCTCTCTGCAAGATGTCTGTGGAGTATTGGGCCTTACTGCTACAGAGGAGGAGGGGGCTACACCTGCATGGCGGCGCCCCGAGCGGCGGGGCCGGCGGAGGTCGAGGAGGCGCCCATCGTCAGCACCGGCGAGTCGTCCGGACTCGCCCACCATCAGGGCAGAAATGGCGGAGGCCCTGAGGAATGCGGCCAGGAACTTGCCTGAAGCTACTGGTGTGGCCCTGACGGCCTAACTTTTCTCCGGGGGGAGAGGTTCTTAGCTTTCACGGTGCTGAGCTGGGGCTGGGGGTGTGGGGGGGAGGGGGGGTGTGGCTGGACGTCCACTTGACTTTTTTCTACGGACTCGCCCATTTGGGCTAGACTGAGACTATGGGGTGTTGTTTTCTGTTTTTTCTTACTTTGGTTGGTTGCCATGGGTTGGCCCTGGGGGGGTTTAACTGTTGGTTTGGTGTGGGGGGGGTCCCGTCCGAAGTGGTCCGAACATGTGCGATGTTGCCTCTGGCCTTCCCTGCGCCCCTGCCCCGCGCGCCCCCTCCGCTGATCCCTTGCCCACTGCATAGCGCGTTGTTTCCCTGGAGGCGATGCCGCCCCTGAAGGTAGTGACCCTTAATGTTAAGGGCCTGAATAACCCCGTGAAACGTAGGGCGATCCTTTCCCTGTTGGAGGGGTCGCAGGCGGATATTTGCCTCCTGCAGGAGACCCATTTGCTTTCCAAAGATTGCCATAGGTTGCGCTCTGCCAAGTTCCCAACGCAATTCTTTTCCTCTGCTACGACTAAGACTGCTGGGGTGGCCATTCTTTTAGCCAGCTCCTTCAGGGGGGAGGTGTTACATAAACATGCTGAGCAGAAAGGGAGGCTTCTGGTGTATCGCATGCGGTTGGGAGGTGTTACCTTTACGGTTGGTTCGGCGTATAGCCCGAATGACCACCAGGATCGTTTCCTGGAATCAGTGTTGGTGGACGTTACTGCCTCGCCCGATCGCCATATCATCTTGGGGGGAGACCTGAACACGGTCTTCGACTCCACCCTGGATAGGTCTGCCCAACGCTTTCCGCAGACAGGGGAGCTTTCTAGGGCGGTGCAGGACCAGCTTGCGGAAATGGACCTGCATGACCTCTGGCACGTCCTGCACCCCACCGATAGGGACTACTCCTATTTCTCCCACGCGCACCGTACGTATTCACGGTTGGACTACCTCTTGGTGAGTGGACCGCTTCGCTCGGCCGCCACGGCAGCGGACATCGGGGTTTTGTCCCTGTCCGACCACGCACCGGTCTCCGGAATCTTTGCTTGGCCGGCGGCCCCCCCCTCTAGGGGGATGTGGCGGCTCCGGGACACGCTTCTCCATAAGAAATCGGTCGTAAAGCGAGTGGAGGAGGTCATCCAGGACTACCTGACCCACAATAACAACTCTGCCACGTCCCTGGCGACGCAGTGGGCGGCTTTGAAAGCGGTCGTCAGAGGGGAGTTTATCTCCATTTCCTCGGCGGAAAACAGGGAACGCCAACGCAAGAGGGAGGAACTGACAGCGCAGGTTCGGGAGCTCGAGCAGGTTCACCGCCGGACGGGGGCTCCTCGTATCTGGAAGCAGCTGAAGGCGGCTCGGAAACTCCTCTCTGCGTTGGATCTGGATCGGGCGGAGTATGCTGCGCTGCGCCTGAAGCATGCCTTTTACACCGGCGGAGACAGGTGCGGTAAACTCCTGGCCCATAGGCTCAGGGCTGAGCAGCAGCGCAATGTGGTGAAGGAGCTGGTGGGAGTGAACGGGATCCCGGTTTCCGGTGACGCGGAGGTGGCAGATACCTTTCGTTCCTTTTACGAGGAACTGTACGCGGCGGAGCCTTCCCCACCGGGAGAGGCTGAGGCCTATTTGGAGTCCGTGACCCTTCCGGCCCTGGACCCCTCCCAGGCGGACCACCTGGAGAGGGACATTCACATGGAGGAGGTCATCTCCGCGATTGCACGGCTAAAACACGGCAAAGCCCCGGGCCCGGATGGTTATACGGCCTTGTTTTACAAGACCTTCTGTCCCACTGTCGCGCCTCTACTGGCTCGCTTGTTCAACTCCTTCTCCGAGCCGGGAGCTATCCCGCCGGACCTTCTCTCAGCGACGGTGTCGGTTATCCCCAAGCCGGGGAAGGACCGGACCCTGTGCGGCTCGTACCGGCCCATCTCGCTCCTAAATGTGGACCTCAAGCTCTACACCGGAATCTTGGCGGCCAGATTGGGTTTACACTTACCAGGTCTGGTGGAGGCAGACCAGGCCGGTTTTGTACCCGGTAGGCAGACGGTCGACAACACAAAGAGGGTGACGCACGTGCTGGAAAAGGCCTCACGCATTCCGGGGGAGCGGATGCTGCTATCAGTCGACGCGGAGAAGGCCTTTGATAGGGTTCATTGGCCATATCTCGAGCTGGTCCTTGGGAAACTGGGGATCGGCGAGAAGTTCCGCACTATGGTCTTTAACTGCTATAGGAGACCATCTGCGTCAGTGCGTGTCAATGGACACAGCTCCAATTGCTTTGCCATTGAGCGCGGCACGAGACAGGGTTGCCCCCTCTCGCCGCTCCTCTTTGCCCTCTATATGGAGCCGTTTGCACAGAGGATTCGAGATAACCCGGACGCTGTTGGGGTGAAGATGGGGCAATACACGCACACTGTCAGCTTATACGCGGACGATGTCTTGCTGACCCTGGACGACCCCAAGCGGTCGCTCCCTGCCTGCGTCCAGGAACTGGACGCTTTTGCCCGTGTGGCGGGTTTTAAAATGAACATGACTAAGTCGGCTGCACTGGATGTGTCGCTCTCTGCTGACACCAGGCAGGACCTTCAGAGTCTCTTTCCTTTGCAGTGGTCCTCCTCCACGGTGCCTTACCTAGGCATTTTGCTTGCTCCTTCCCTGCCTGCCATGGCTGCAGCTAACTACTCCTCTCTGGGCAAAAAGATCAAAGAGGAACTCGGCCGATGGAACAAGGGCCTACTCTTGTGGTTGGGCCGTATCACGGCGGTGAAGATGACGATACTGCCTCAGATCCTATATCTCTTCCGCGCTCTGCCCCTCCAGCCCCCCGTGGGTTGGATACGGCAGGCGCAGGCGGACATATCTCGCTTTGTGTGGCAGGGCCGTAAGCCTCGGATGAAGCGGGTCCTCTCCATGCTGGCCCCGGAGGCGGGGGGTCTCGGAGTCCCTGACCTCCGGAGATACTTTCAGGCGGCGCAGCTTCGGTATCTGGTGGAGTGGAGCCGGTGGGAATCGGATAAACACTGGCTCTTTCAGGACCAGGCAGTCGCAGGCCGTACCCTCCAGGAGGTCCCGTTCCTGCGGCGCGCTCACCGCCCGCCTAATCTCTACGCTTCTTTTATCACCCGGGTCCTGCTGAGAGTGTGGGACGTGGTGTGTGAGCTGCGTGAGCTCACGACCTTTCCATCGCCGTTCACTCCCATCGCTGACAATCCGGACTTTGCCCCGGGTTTGGAGCCGGGAGCTTTTTCCCACTGGGTGAGTGCGGGCTGCAGGGCGCTTTTCCAGATCTACGGGCCGGAGGGCGTGCTCCCCTTCCAGCAGCTCCGACAGGAGTTTGGCCTGACGGAGGGGGACAGGCTGCGTTACATGCAGGTCCGCCACTGGGCTCTTCAACCCCCAGTGCGTGACGTCGCTGCCCGTTCAATCACGCCCTACGAGCGGTGGTTGGTAACCCGGACCTCGGACGCCAAGCTCATCACTGATTTGTATAAATTTCTCCAACCCCCGCCGTTTCATTACCATAACCCAGGGAGGGAGCGCTGGCACAGGGAACTGGGTAGGACCCTGAGTCACAAGGAGTGGGACAAGATTGCGTATCGGGCGAGGCACTCTGCGTACCATACTGGGCTGACGGAAACCTTCACTAAAGTGTCCACCTATTGGTACTATACCCCGGAGCGGCTCTATGAGATGCGCAAAATAGGCGATAAAGGTTGCTGGCGCGGCTGCGGACAGGAGGGCACCCTCACGCACGTTCTCTGGGAGTGCCCGGTGCTGTCGGCCTATTGGAAGGAGGTCTTAGATGAGGTGGACAGGCATTTTGAGATAGAGCTTCCGCGCTTCCCCGCGTATGTCTTACTAGGCCTCCCCAATGATTTGATGTACCCGCTGAAATCCCGCAGGGGCAGGCAGATTGCGATTGCGCTAGGTTCAGCCGTTCAGAACATACTGATACTCTGGCGCACCCCTACTGCCCCCTCTATCACTGGCTGGCTGCATAGACTTTGGCAGGTACTGGGCATGGAGAAGATGTCGCTAACGGTGGCTGGGAATGTCGACCAGTTCGAGGAGCTCTGGCACCCCTTTTTGGCATTGCTGTCCACGGAATTCCACGAGCTCACGTGTCCACGGTATTTGCGCCTCCTTAGGCTGACGCCGCCGGCAGCTGCGGCGGAGTGAATGTGCGGATTGGGGGCCGGGGGTTGGGGGCGGGAAGAGGGGTTATATGCTTCTATTGCTGCCTTTCGGACGGGGATGTTGGGGTATTGTTTTCTTTCTTTTCCTCCTTTGCTCTCCTTTCTTCTTCCTTTCTGGGGTCGGGGGTTGGTGGTACGGTATGCTTCTCCTTTACTGTGTTGCGGGGTGCTATTCGGGTGTGGCCTTGCTTAGGGAGTGGGGGTCAACAGGGGGGTCGTTCACAATGCCTTATTGCCTTTTGTATTTGCCTAGTTACCCTCTGGGGCTTCCTGCCTCCCTGCTTTTCTTCTGACTCGCTGCAACGCTCCGCTTCTTGTATTGTATGTATGCTTGACCTCCTGCTCCCCTCCCCGTGTTTTTGTACCTTAATAAAATACTTTAAACCTAAAAATGATATTCTATACGACTATAGTAAAGAAAACAATATTTTATACCACTATATTAAAAAAACAAAATTAACTTCCTCCCCAAAATGTATTTAATTTTTTTTACCTTCAATATTATGTCCCATGATATTTCTGACATCACGATATGCTGGCCCCAATATTTGTGACTCGTGATATATTTTGTCACATGTACATAAAATTTAAATTATGCCAGCGTAGTTTGCTTAATTTTGGGGATTTCATGATTATTGCACAAAATTCCAGAAATTATGCAATGACACCCCTTTGTGTAATTACATGCCGATTTTAGTAAAAATGTACCACAAATGTGTAATTTGTGATCAAATTTACCAAGAGCACACAGGAACAAAACCAAGTGAGTGGCTGCTGCTCTTTTTTTTATTTATATTAAAATGTTATTGAATTTTCAAGATATGTATGACCCACAGGCAACAAATCAGGAAACAGAGAATGTATAAAAGAAAAGCAAAACAAAAACAAATATGTGCCCAGTGCTGCCTACCTCAGTCCCATCCGCATTCTTGCAAGATGATATATAGTTAGCTTGGAAAAAAAGATAACCCGATCCATTTTCACCCGATCCAACTCTA
The DNA here is from genome assembly GCF_964263255.1 of Lissotriton vulgaris. Classification (NCBI taxonomy): domain Eukaryota; kingdom Metazoa; phylum Chordata; class Amphibia; order Caudata; family Salamandridae; genus Lissotriton; species Lissotriton vulgaris. The sequence continues at coordinate 2,003,744,884 of NC_141691.1, read as the reverse complement.
ACTTGCAACCAGGCAAATTTAATCATTTACCAATAGTCTTACAAAACTGACAGGTTCTAACACTATGCCCCTGTAATCTGCTTACTCCTGCCATATCTTTGTGTGTCTTAATTGCCGCCACAGGCCATATACACCGCCACTTCCAGATTTATTCAGTAATCTAAACCCCCCTTCGACAGCGCTAAGGATGGGGGGGGGGGGGCTGCAGCCTTCCACTCCCTCGCTATGTTGTGCTTCACAAGGGTCAGACCTAGGAATAACAAAGACAACTTGTATCAATTGCCCCCCAGTGATAAAGGAGAGTGAGTTTCGGGTCCATTGGAATCATCTAGCCCAAGACCCCACTCAGACAGGCTGTGACTCCTCATTGGAAGTGATCCAGATCAAGACGCTCCATACCGTGTGCAGAAAAGTGCTCTCCCCGCCTCACAGCGAGGACAAGTAGGGGAAGCAATCACCCCCATTCGCCACAGTTGGCGACAAGTAAAATATACCCTATGAAGATATTTAAGGTGGATCAACCTGAGCCTGGATGCAATGGCCGCATTCGCAAGCGCGCCCAGAGCCTCAATCCAATCCTCATCGTCCAGTGCCCCCACATCAGCCACACGTGCCCATTGGAGAGCCATGTACGTGTCTGGATGGTTTGAGATGAGCTTTTGGTAAACTTGTGCACTCTTACAGTCGCTTAGATCTTCCATAAGGAGTTTGTGCGGCTGCTGTTCCTGCTGCTTTTTAATATTGCACTATTTCTTTAGCACAAAATTCATCCTCACATCAGAAGGTGACCCAAGGCTGTATTTCGCACTAAAAGTTTGTGAATTTTACACTTAATTTCACATAGTTTTGCCATAATTTAATGTCATTACTTGAAAGCAATTTATGTGTATTTCACTCACCCCTAGCTCACACAACGCCCCTTAGAGGCCTACAAGACAATGACCAGGCCCAACTAGTCCAGTGATACTCATAGAGGCAGGCAGGTAGAAAGAAGCCTCCTCTGTCCTCAAAACCATCTGTATTCTCTATCCCTAGGAAAGCGGTACCACTGGGGAAGTATAGTCTCTTATTAGGCACTAGTAGTTCTTCCAAGCAAGCAACAACTTCTCTGTCCCTGTGCCTTATGCTTCCTCCTCATACAGGTGTGGTATTCTCTGCTATTGTCATTGTTACCTGGCCTGAGCCTGGAACCCCGTGACATCACGGTGAGCTGGCGCAGGCGATGGAATGTGATGGTCTGAAGGGAGGGACATTTGCATCTGTGACCTGACTGGATGTTGGATGGGATTCTCTCCTGTGAATGAAGGGTCTTACTTTGACACCCAAGGAATCTTCTTCTCTTCATTTTGCAGTGTCCTTTGAAGTGTCACAAGTTCCTCATGGGCAAGCAGACTTCAGTGGCAGAAACATTGCACTTTTCGAACCTTCTTCCCTATTCTATTATATTCTATTCTATCCTATCCTATCCTATCCTATCTATCCTATCCTATCCTATCTTCTATCTTATCCTATCCTATCCTATCCTATCCTATCCTTCCCTATCCTATCCTTCCCTATCCTATCCTATCCTATCCTATCCTTCCCTATCCTATCCTTCCCTATCCTATCCTATCTATCCTATCCTATCCTATCCTATGCTATCCTTCCCTATCCTATCCTTCCCTATCCTATCCTATCCTATCTATCCTAATCTATCCTATCCTATCCTATCCTATTCTATTCTATTCTATCCTATCCTATCCTATCCTATCCTATCCTATCCTATCCTATCCTTCCCTATCCTATCCTTCCCTATCCTATCCTATCCTTCCCTATCCTATCCTATCTATCCTATCCTATCCTATCCTATCCTTCCCTTCCCTTCCCTATCCTATCCTTTCCTATCCTATCCCATCTATCCTATCCTATCCTATCCTATCCTATCCTATCCTATCCTATTCTATTCTATCCTATTCTATCCTATCCTATCCTATCCTATCCTATCCTTCCCTATCCTATCCTATCTATCCTATCCTATTCTATCCTATCCTATCCTATCCTTCCCTATCCTATCCTTCCCTATCCTATCCTATCTATCCTATCCTATCCTATCCTATCCTATCCTATTCTATTCTATTCTATCCTATCCTATCCTATCCTTCCCTATCCTATCCTATCCTATCCTATCCTTCCCTATCCTATCTATCCTATCCTATCCTATCCTATCCTATTCTATTCTATTCTATTCTATTCTATTCTATCCTATTCTATCCTATCCTATCCTATCCTATCCTATCCTTCCCTATCCTATCCTATCTATCCTATCCTATCCTATCCTATCCAATCCTATCCTATTCTATTCTATCCTATTCTATCCTATCCTATCCTATCCTTCCCTATCCTATCCTATCCTATCCTATCCTAGCCTATCCTTCCCTATCCTATCCTTCCCTATCCTATCCTATCCTATCCTATCCTATCCTATCCTATTCTATTCTATCCTATCCTATCCTATTCTATCCTATTCTATCCTATCCTATCCTATCCTATCCTTCCCTATCCTATCCTATCCTATCCTATCCTATCCTATCCTATCCTATCCTATCCTATCCTATTCTATTCTATTCTATCCTATTCTATCCTATCCTATCCTTCCCTATCCTATCCTATCTATCCTATCCTATCCTATCCTATCCTTCCCTTCCCTATCCTATCCTTTCCTATCCTATCCTATCCTATCCTTCCCTATCCTATCCTATCTATCCTTCCTTATCCTATCCTATCCTATCCTATCTATCCTATCCTATCCTATCCTATCCAATCCTATCCTATTCTATTCTATCCTATTCTATCCTATCCTATCCTATCCTATCCTTCCCTATCCTATCCTATCCTATCCTATCCTATCCTAGCCTATCCTTCCCTATCCTATCCTATCCTTCCCTATCCTATCCTATCCTATCCTATTCTATTCTATCCTATCCTATCCTATTCTATCCTATCCTATCCTATCCTATCCTATCCTTCCCTATCCTATCCTATCTATCCTATCCTATCCTATCCAATCCTATCCTATTCTATTCTATCCTATTCTATCCTATCCTATCCTATCCTATCCTTCCCTATCCTATCCTATCCTATCCTATCCTAGCCTATCCTTCCCTATCCTATCCTTCCCTATCCTATCCTATCCTATCCTATCCTATCCTATTCTATCCTATCCTATCCTATTCTATCCTATCCTATCCTATCCTATCCTATCCTATCCTTCCCTATCCTATCCTATCCTATCCTATCCTATCCTATCCTATCCTATCCTATCCTATCCTATCCTATTCTATTCTATTCTATTCTATTCTATCCTATTCTATCCTATCCTATCCTTCCCTATCCTATCCTATCTATCCTATCCTATCCTATCCTATCCTATCCTATCCTATCCTATCCTATTCTATCCTATCCTATCCTATTCTATCCTATCCTATCCTATCCTATCCTATCCTATCCTTCCCTATCCTATCCTATCCTATCCTATCCTATCCTATCCTATCCTATCCTATCCTATCCTATCCTATTCTATTCTATTCTATTCTATTCTATCCTATTCTATCCTATCCTATCCTTCCCTATCCTATCCTATCTATCCTATCCTTCCCTATCCTATCCTATCTATCCTATCCTATCCTATCCTATCCTTCCCTTCCCTATCCTATCCTTTCCTATCCTATCCTATCCTATCCTTCCCTATCCTATCCTATCTATCCTTCCTTATCCTATCCTATCCTATCCTATCTATCCTATCCTATCCTATCCTATCCAATCCTATCCTATTCTATTCTATCCTATTCTATCCTATCCTATCCTATCCTATCCTTCCCTATCCTATCCTATCCTATCCTATCCTATCCTAGCCTATCCTTCCCTATCCTATCCTATCCTTCCCTATCCTATCCTATCCTATCCTATTCTATTCTATCCTATCCTATCCTATTCTATCCTATCCTATCCTATCCTATCCTATCCTTCCCTATCCTATCCTATCTATCCTATCCTATCCTATCCAATCCTATCCTATTCTATTCTATCCTATTCTATCCTATCCTATCCTATCCTATCCTTCCCTATCCTATCCTATCCTATCCTATCCTAGCCTATCCTTCCCTATCCTATCCTTCCCTATCCTATCCTATCCTATCCTATCCTATCCTATCCTATTCTATCCTATCCTATCCTATTCTATCCTATCCTATCCTATCCTATCCTATCCTATCCTTCCCTATCCTATCCTATCCTATCCTATCCTATCCTATCCTATCCTATCCTATCCTATCCTATCCTATTCTATTCTATTCTATTCTATTCTATCCTATTCTATCCTATCCTATCCTTCCCTATCCTATCCTATCTATCCTATCCTATCCTATCCTATCCTATCCTATCCTATCCTATCCTATCCTATCCTATCCTTCCCTTCCCTTCCCTATCCTATCCTTCCCTATCCTATCCTATCTATCCTATCCTATCCTATCCTATCCTATCCTATCCTATCCTATCCTATTCTATCCTATCCTATCCTATCCTATCCTATCCTTCCCTATCCTATCCTATCTATCCTATCCTATCCTATTCTATCCTATCCTATCCTATTCTATCCTATCCTATCCTATCCTTCCCTATCCTATCCTATCTATCCTATCCTATCCTATTCTATCCTATCCTATCCTATTCTATCCTATCCTATCCTATCCTTCCCTATCCTATCCTATCTATCCTATCCTATCCTATCCTCAGCAGTCCCGGAGCAAAAGGCTGGAAACAACTCAAAGTTCAGGCAGGAACTCCTCGGCGGTGGGCGCCTCCTCTCTGCAAGGCGGGCAGCAGAGTCCCTGCTTGCGGTGGTCGAGCAGACTGTTTTAAAGAGTAAAGCAGTCAGTCACTGGCGACGAGGCCTAGACAATCCTAATAAGAATCCCAGGCCTCCCAGATGTGTGGAGCTCTCTACTGCGCACGACTCCACCCTCATGCCACTGCACTTGAAAGGAGGTCTCCACCCCATAGCTTCCACTTGGACCAGGTCCCTCGTAGAGCCTGGCTCCTGAAGCCTCCTGACACCCTTCTCTGAGTGGAAAGGGTATTACTGGAGTTTGCCTAAACACACAGGCCCTTTCGAACCCTCCAGGGGCTGCCTCTCTTGACCCTGGGCATTGTGTGGCCTGTGCCTTTAAGTAGGCATTCGGCAGCCAACAAATGCATGAATGAGGTGTGCTCAAAGACAGAAATGTGTATGCCTTTGACTTCAACTAATCTCATGCAGAATAAATGTTTTATTTCAAAGCTCTTAAAGGGGGGATAGGTAATAGGAACGTACCTGTGACACTGGTCTGTTCAGCGCTGGTGTCTATGTGTTGCATGCTTCCTTTGGGCTTTCCGACAAAACAAGTTAAAGATTCAAAGTGCGATTACATTTTAGACAATATCATTTTTCCGTCAGCTTCTTATGTTTTAGGAGTATGTGAGACAAATGTATCCTTCACTCCTGTTTCCCATATCTGTCCTGTGCAGGACGGCCGAAGACAGGCCGCTGCCTTACCAGCTTTACCATTAGAACAGCTGGACATAAAATGCCAATCCTTTTAAGAGCGCATGCGCGGCCGAGCCCACTCCGCAGGCGACAGCCACTGAGAGGTCAAAGACCAGGTGGCCACAGCAAAGGAGTGGGGGTGAAATTGGCCAAAGATACATTTTCTTACACTCTTTTTTATATTGATTATTAGACGTGGGATATTGGTGAAGCAAAAGGTATGGATATTTCTAAACTTTGTGTATTGCTTCCGCAGCACTGACCATGCATGAAAACACTCTTGCTTCTGAGTAGGGGCATGATGAGTCATGATGGGTTTCATATGGCGCGTGCGTGGGCCCAGGCGTTGGAAACGTAATTAGATTTGGACACTTTGTGAACATCTTCAGTGCAGATGAAGGACTAACTCAGCCCACCTGCCCTCAAAAATGTCATTACTGTGTAAGAGGGGCATGTGTGGTTGGTTGCACGGCACGCTTCTCTAAAACCCTTTCCGCGGTGCTTAATTTGAGCCGGTGGTTGCCGGTAGGGCCTACTAATGATCATTTTTGGGGGACTGTCACTTATTTTTACACCTCGGACATTTCAGCAGGAGAGGAAAAATGCACAAAGGGGAAAGAAGGAGAAAGGCAAAAAACAAAAAAAATTACAGAGGCACAAAGTAGAAACCTATAAGAGTGAGGTAAAGGCAGAGGATTACAGACGCATGGTGTGGATTCCTGCCAACAGTACGTGGTATTTAGCGGGGGCTTCCGAGCAGAGCTTTGGACAGTGACACTTATGTTTCTACAAATTAAGCTCTGCCCGTGGATTAGAGGTCAGGTGGGATGGGCCACTTTTTAGTCGATTCTGGTTCATTCGTGGGTGGGAGTCTTGTTTCATTTACAGTATCTAATTGTGTTTTTCTGGAATTTCGACTATTGCCCGAAATCTGCCCTGAGGGTCATGCATGAAAAATCTCAGATGAGAAAAAAAAACGCACTTTGATGTCTCCGTGTCCCCGTTCTCGCGAGATGAGTCACGCGCTGTGTCTGTGGAGCAGGTCCACAGAAGGAGAGAATAATGTAGTCTGTGAAAGACGCTGCTGCGTTCGAAGTAAGGGCCCACGGGAACAGGATCGCCTCAGGCACGCTTTGCATCCTGGGAAGCGCCTTCTATTCTTAGTTCCTAAACATTCAAAGAGCACAGTGCCTATTGTTTCTTGGCCGATTAAGCAACACAAGAGAACACTGTGAACATGAACCACAGGCCGATGACGTGCGATTTTGGTTTTAGAAACTTTTAACAGCTAGACGGCTCAGTGAGTTAAACAATCACTGCTGACAATCGATGGTGTTCTGCAGACAAGTGTGAAAATCTTAGTTTGGACAAAGTGCGGGGATGCGGGGGTTTTTGTTACGCCACTCAGTCTTCCATCCTTCCGAAGTTGGTAAATGGAGGCCATTATTAGGTTGGCACATGTCATTTACGGTATTTACAAACGGCAGAAGTACCGTTTACATCACTATATAAAAGTAAACTAGAGTTGTACTGAGGGCAATGCAACGAAACACAGGCCGGAAGTTTCGTTGATTTAGGAGCGTGTTTACATTTGTGAAAGTTGACGATTTTAAAACACTGAAAATGTAAGTCATCTGCAGCGTGGAAGGTTTTTCACACAGTGCAGCCAATCACCAGGGGCGTAGGTATCCTCTGCGCAGCAGGTGCAATGGCACGGGGGCCCAGATCCCCAGGGGGTCCATTGACCCTGATAGCTACTGTATTTTACTTCCACAACAGCAGTCAAAGGGTACATTTTCCGTGCCTGCAACAGGGCCCATCATGGCCTCCTTGCTCCTCTACAGCCAATCACCCCTGCTTTCATTCTCAGTGTTCAAGCACAGGTGCACAGTGCAGGCCCCTGCGGCACAGGGAGCGCCCTGCCAAGTTACCCAGGTCCATGCATGAGGGTGCTGACTGCTGACCCAGTCCAGGCTGGGACTTGTAGTCTTGGTTGTTCCATTATCAAACAGTACTACACGTTCCCGAATTCAAAGAAAAGGCTTGGACTGGAACGGCTTATAGCGTGATGACCAGGGACACTTGGCAGCTATGTCTTAGTAGCACTGCTGAGGAACAGGAGCTGATATCACTGCTATCTTTGTAATCGTGCCATAGAACTGAGACTCAAACACTGTGATGTAGACTCTGGTGTAATCCGATATGTTCTTTCTGTGAAATAGTCCAGTATACCAAATCTGTGGAATACAGGTTGTTGGGGTGAGAATGTCGCCAGCATGGGGAACAGTCGTGCTCCCCTGCCCAGAGTGCCCGACTGTGAGTATCTAGTATCCTGGTTTCTGATTTTGGCCCCAGCCTCACGCTCATTTAGAATGTGTGTGAACAGTTCGGCCTGTCCCTTGACATGTGTGAGGTCACACCAAGAGTATCCGCATTGGTTTGACAGTGGCCGACCGTCCATGGAGAAGTGTGGCTCAGGGGTTAGAGGCGGCAGACCCGGAAGCTGAGATCGGCCCTGGACCAGGGTTCAATTCCCCGCCTCGGCGGGTCTTGGGCTAAAAATTCCACGGTCTCGATAATTCTCGCTCCGGTGCCTACTCGATTCACGGGTTCACACTCTGCAACTCTGGGCAATAGCTTGCTTAATCTCCACAACGGCCCCTCGCGGCGGGATGCCTGGCTTTCACCTTGTGGATACCCTGCCGGGGCCTCTCACAGGGGAATACCAGGACGGGTTCCCTAAGCAAGCGCCAGGATGCCCTTTGGGTGACAGGTTGCGCTATATAAGTACACACACATTTACACATATGTTTAGCATGGAGAGTGGTGGTGGCAGCGAACCGTGTTTTGTGACTCTGTAGTTGTGACGAGGCCTTTTTTAGGTCTCACCTGAGCCAGCGTATGCACTGCTCACCCAGACATTTAGGAGGGAATTTTAAAAGCCGGGACCACAGCTTTGTGTGGCACACAGTGTGCGGTTACGTGCACAGGCACGAGCAGAGGCTCCATATGGCTTTCCTCTTGCTCAGCGCGTACCTCGCTTCAATGCTCCTCCCCCACCACAGAGCACATCTCGCAGCTTGGTTTTTTTTAACTCTGAGCGAGAGGCGTGCGCCTTTCTCGCCTCATACGCTCCTAGTTGTAATTCAGGTCCCGCAAGATCGATCTCCGGTTCTGGGTGTGTCCCTGCCACTCATCAGCAGAGACAACAGCAACCCTTCCGTGTCCTACGTGAGACCACCTCATGCGCTTGCAGCCTCTACCTGGGCCTTCCAGAATCAGGCTCCGGCCCCCGGGGTGTCCAGCCACTCACTAAGGAAGACAACAGCGGAATTCCGGTCACTGCAGAGCTGCCCTGCTCCGTATACGAACAATACCGGTAGGGTCCTGGTTTGTGTTGCAGCACTGGGATCAGAGCGCCGTGCCTTGTGAAACAGCCTGACCACTGTTGGAATGTGTACATTTTCTGTTCTTGTATAAATAAATGTATTTGTTAAGCAAATTGTTCACCTACACTCACATTCTGAAAACTTGCAGTGGTGGTTACTTGTTTCATTCACTTCGCGCCTTTGAGGTAGGTTCAAAGTGGGGGGTATTTAAATTTTCTCTCTACTACGTCCACAGAAGCCTGCTATGGGGTTAGTAAGGCTGCGAGCTGCGCCAGGCACAGGGCTGGCTATCTGCAGGAGTACAAATAATATTACGTTTTCAGCTTGAACAAAAAAACAACTGTTTCATTTGCAAGCACCTAGCGGGAAGTGGGACCAACATGTGATTTCGCAACCGGCTGTTGTTTAATAATTCAACGTACAGTACAGCGGGATTTACACTTCGCTCAGCAGCGCGTCCACCTTGTCTGCGGGGTCGCTTTGTGTAGGGACTAAGGAACTAGCATCTATATTATGCTTCAAACCTGATTTCTTCTGCTCTGAGGTTTAAACAAAATGTGCTTTCGCATTGCAACAGCTCCCAAGTGGCCACGTTTCTAATGTAACATTTTCAGTCGGTTCTAGCAATTTCTCTTGAACTGACTTATAAATCCCCACTTGCAATCAGGCAAGCTGGAATTCCTTTTTAACTTTGCTCCTGGGCTTGCCCAGCCTACTCAAGCTAAACCCTCAGGCTCGCAGGTAGTTAAAAAAAAAGTTAAAAATAATCTTATCCCCTCTCTCTCTCTCTCTCTCTCTGTACTACACCTCACATATTCAGCCTCACCCCTCTAGCTTTACCTCACTCTCTACCTCTCTCTACATCTCTACCCCATCTCCATTTCAACTCTCTCTAGCTCACTTATGTCTCCTCATCACTCACTATCAAAATGCCTCTTGAACCTTGGTATGTTTTACCTTGCACATCTTCATTTCTGCCACTTTCTGTGCCTACATCTTTACCTCTCAATCTATCCTCTCTGCCTAAACTCTCCCTCAAACCTCTCGCTGCACCTCTCTCCACTCACTCGCTGCTTCGCCACCCTCGGTCTACTGCTCTTCCCTCCACTTCATCGCTTTTACTACCTTACTCCTTTCTTAGTGCATTTTCCTCTCCCTGTCTCTACCTCCACAATCTCTCTCTCTCTCTCTGCATCTCTGTTTCTCCGGTGTCTCCCAGATATGCATAGCTCTGAAGTTTAGAGGGGGTCCTGTGGGGTGTGGGGGCTCCCTGCCCCGCTGGGCCTTCATGATGTACCTGATTACCCTCTCTTTTTTTTTACACCTGTATCAACCTTATCACTCTTTCGCTGCCTGATCTCGGTCTCTGTTCATCAGCCTTCCCTCTCTCTCTCACTACTCTCTCTACCATGTCTGTGTATGCCACGTTCCCATTTTTCCCTGCTCTCTACCTCACTGGTGTTTTTACCTTGCACCACCCTACACATCCCTCACTATTTTACCTGTCAGCTTCTAACTCACCTCTCTTTTATTACACATACCTTCTAGGCCGCACCCTTTTCCCTTTCTCGACATTACCGTTTCCCAATCTCTAGCTCTCTCTCTCACTCAGTTAAACCTTACCTAGCTCTCTAGCTCTTTTTCTATCTACCTATTTGGTTTAGGTCAAACACTAGAATATGTTTCGAAATTGCAGCCAAAACCACAGAATACAAGGTGCAGACTATGCCAACTGCAAGAAGAAAGTTTTACACATATTTTAACAGTCTGTCCGATTTTACTAATTGAACGAAAAAAATAACTGAAGAGAATTTTTAACTCGCATGGCATTAAATCATGCCAACATGCCTTGCTCTTTTGCATGAAAGGAGAGACGTCTGAAGCAGCAGCAGCCTTTATAATTTGTTTCACCGTATAGCGTTTCGGCTATTGACTTAAAAGGGACTGAAATCTACTATGTAATGTTGGCGCCTTATCTAAACATCCAGCAAGTCACCGTGACCATGTCTTACGCTACACTGGAAGGTACAGGCAGAATTCTACATCAAATATTGTTGTTTCAAGACCAATAAATTATAGACTCAAGAAGAACAAGTGGGAGGGCGGGATTTTTGATCTCTATCTTATCACTCTAGATCTAAACCCCGTTCTGGTCGATTGAATCTTTATTGCCTGTCATTGAGGAAAGAAGTGCATCAATACCAGGTTAGTTTAATCAATAATGGGCTCGACTCTGAAAAACCACATACTACTTCTAAGTTTTAAAGGTTTATTACAGAGTCATTGATAACTGCAAGTACAGACATCTCAAAATGAGATTCAAAAGATACAGAGGCACTAATACAAACATATGTTCTCTGAAAGCTCTTAGGCGAGCAAAGAACACTACTAGAACTAGCTCCAGAATCAGCAGGGTTGCAAGCATAGACACGAATTGTGATCTATCCGTCATTTACAAAGGAAGGAAGGAATCAGGTTAGGCTGTCCCTACCCTGTACTAGATGGTATCCCTACTTAACAAGGTCCCAACCTATCAAAAGGTGTCAGCTGTGAATGTCTTCCTAAGAAGATCACCCACTCTTAGTCTCTAGGTGAAAACCTATGATCTCCAGTCATGACCCCTCTCTGCCTACCCATCCGCTCTCTGAAGGGTCCTCAGGCATCTGCTCTAACTCCCCCCAGGGGTGCTGTCCCTAATACAAAAACACAATTATAGTTGAAACGCCCCTCACGAGACGCCCCTCACGTGGTGTCGATTCTGGCTTTTTCCATGATGATCTTCCTCTGGGCCTTGTGCTTAGCGGTGACCTTGCTTCTCAGGCTCTTCTCCGGCCCGCTGATACCCCCTAAACATTCCGGAATCCTCCTCCATGTCTGTACCAGTCTACTCGAACAGAGCTCTATTCATTAAACTTTTAATCGAAACCCCCTCGCACCTACAGACAGACATCCGCAGCTTGAATCCCAATCCTCATAGACTTTTAACAGAAGTTTGCAACTTATTTCTCAATACAACTCGACATGTATCAGCACGTGCAAATTAGAAAACCCTTTTTCTCTCTTCAGGCCTACAACCCTTCTCGCAGAGGTTAAAACTAAAATAACATGTTAGCATCTTATTCTTGGATAATGAGAAAACACTTCTATGGAATATAAATCTAACGAATAAACAAAATCACTATAACATTAGTGCAATCCATGTTTATGTATAAGTGTACATTTCTAAACCCTTCTGCCCTGGCCATGAGGCCTGCTCCCTTCGATGATTTGCAGCATGACATTCCTCCATTAGCAGCTACATAACATGGATCATGATTAATCACGTCTAATAAGAATACATTTTCCACACATTTATGCGTCAGTCCCATTTCTATATGAATTTTCTATGTTAACTACACACGTCTAAGTATAGGTGAATATATCTTCAACACTTATAGGCACTTCTATTATATTGTGCGACTAACTTGTACTTATGGTGCACTCATGCATTTTGTTCAGTTTGCGCTCTCTCAGTTCCCCCCTTTGATGACCTCTCGTGGTCATCACCAAACTTCAAACTGAACTAGTTGCCATCCTCCCTCGTTTCAGCATTTCGAGAGCCCTCAGACTCTTGTACTGATTGTCCTGCATGGCAGCTAATCTTCGTTCCTGTTCTCTCCTGGATCTCTCCAACCTATTTGATCTGTACCATTGGTACAACCTCACCAATCCCCACAACATGATCACACAGATCACTATTATGATGATAGGTTTCAGTATGTACCATACAAAGCTCTTCCCTATGTTGGCGAACCAACCTCCAACTTCACCCATTCCATGACCCACCTTTTCCCAAACATTTACTTTAGTCAGGTCTTCGATCTCTTTGTGAATGTTAGTTATGTTCATGATAACTTTCTCCAAAGGTTTTGAATTGTCTGGAATGTAAGTGCAACATTCCTGGACCTTCAAAGCCTTACAGACTCCGCCCTCTTTTGCTAGCAGAACGTCTAGCGCAAGACGGTTCTGAAGCACCATGGCCCTTATCGATTGCATCTCTCCTTCCACCAGCATTAAGGATGTAGCAGTACTGGCAGACAATCTGTTTACGACTGTTGCCAGTCTCCTAATTTTGACATCATTGAGGATCAGTCCTAAAATAGGAAATGCAGCTCCAAATACATCTCCAACTAGTTCTGCATCCCCTACGTCTCTTCTTCCTCTTGTTTGGACCTTGCCCTCTATGATCTCTAAGTCTTGAGCGTGGTATATTTTGGGGAAGACAATTGCCAAATAACATGATCCGTACCAGTTGTCAGGTAGTCTCACGTAGGCATTTCTTCCACAGACAAAATATACATTTGTTCTATCCAAAGCTATAGGACCACTACTACCCTTCCTCTTGTGATCTTTTTCCTCCTCGGTCCAATCTGTCTTCCACTGTCCTGACTTTTTCAGAATCTTTTGCCTTCTATAACGATCATCCACTTGCCCTATAAACTTCTTCTCGACTTCTGACACTTTGCAAGTCAGATTATTTCTGCGGGCATGTGAAGTATCTAAAGTATCCCAAGGAATGAAGAACTTGGCCAATCTGTCTTCACTCTTATAATAGTCCCACTTATTCATTTGCTTATAATTTGGGACCTCAGGTAACACTGAATCATAATTAGAAAAATAATACTCAAAACTATCTCTACCATAAAATATGCTAAGCAATAAGCTACATGCAATGCCATAAGTCAATGGGAGATGATGATATCTAATGCCTTCATCTACAGACGCAGGCAGCTGCATACATACATAACAGTCTTTGACTTCCATGGCATCGACATACTCATATAATAATTTGGCATAAGCATTGGACCTATAGTCGCCTTGGGACTCATCCATGTGTAACCTACGGGCTTCTGCTGCTAATAACGCTTTCTCCTGTTCGGTTTCACCTTTCTTACCAGCAGCAGTGGGTTTTGGTGTTACTACAGATTTTGCGTCTGGTACCCCTGCCTCACTCTCGTGTCACATCACATATGATACAGTAACTACTAAAGCTATAAGAAGTATCACTCCCACTATAAGTGTGCCTATCATACATTTGGCTCTGCGGTTTGGATTACCGGCCTCCATGTTCTTCAGACAGTATGGTTCCTTTCTCCTTTTCAACACAAAGTTCTTTCTCTTGAGTTCCTTTACAGTCTCTCTTGTCTCGACTTCAGTCTTTAGAACCACACAATCGGAAGCTGGCAATTTCTTTTTGCAAAGTCTTTTTGAACCTTAACACAGACAACCCTAGCCCTTCTCCGTCAACTTAAAGGAAACCCCTAAGTTTTCTCTGCATTCCTAGGCGCTAGGTTATCTTCTTACTCTTGTTTATTTACAAAGTCTTTAAGCATCTACAATGAGGCTGGAACCAGCGGCTTGGATAGCGTAGTTCAATATTTCCAAACGAAGGATGTGCTCTTCATGACTTGTTATCGTTGTTCCAAAGTCGGGGATTTGCAATTCGGTGAAGAACATGTGCTTTAGCTTGCTCAGGTAGGGAGGGTTGGGGATTTTGAACGTTAGTGACCCTTCTGTTTCGACTCCAGGCACCAACAGCTGTACTTCTACTGTGATGATGGGTTCAGAGCTGGTCACTATCACCGCCCTTATTCTCCCTGTAGCTCGTTCCCAAGACATCTGTCGCCAGATATGTCCACTCAGGAGTGGCGTATCTTCTGCTAGGCACACGTACTCTCCTTGACCTTCTTGGACCTGCTGCTTCAGCGCCCAGAGCACCTTCGTCCAGATCTGAGTCTTCGGATATCGGAGCAAGGGTCCTCTCCGGAGTTGACCTCTGGCTTGACCTTCTCCTCTGCGGCCAGGTAGCCTCTCTACGCCTTGCCCCTCCACGCCTTGTCCTTCTGCTTTGCTCGGGCTCACTTTCAGCTTGGCCCGCGTCTGATTCGTACTCCCAGCTACTTCCTCCTTCTGTGGCGTCGTTGGTTTCACTATTGTACTGACCGTCCTCAGCTTGGTCAGACACACTCCCAGCTTCTTCTGGCACCTCTACAGCTTGGCTGGCCCCCTCTGTGGCTTCTCTGTCCGCAGCTGGACTTACATCCGAGAGAGGAGCTGTTTCTTCCAGAGGTGCTGGAACTCTCCGCGTGTGAGACGTGTGGATCCAGTTGGGCAGACCTCCCACTTTCACAGCAGTGTTCGATATTAGGATGATCTGGTAGGGCCCACGCCAGCGGACATCTAGGCAGCTTCTTCTGACGTGCTTTTTGACCAGTACCCAATCTCCAGGGCACAGGTCATGACACAAGTCCTGGCACGACGGGACCTCGGCAGCCTGCACCTGAAGGGACACAGAATGAATGGCGTCAGACAGACCCTTACAATAGTCCAGGATCATATCATCTGTGATATTCAACAAGGCTGCAGTCGGTATTGATGGCAATCTCATTGCCCTCCCCATTAACACCTCATGTGGCGATAGTCCTGTTCTTCTGTCTGGGGTACTACGGATGCTCATGAGAACTAGTGGCAAGGCATCGGGCCAACTCAGAGACGTTGATGAACACATTTTGGCAATTCGGAACTTTATGGTGCCGTTTATCTGCTCCACAATTCCCGAAGCTTCTGGTCGATAGCTACAATGCAATTTCTGGTCTATGTTCAGGGCTGCACAAATCATCTTCACAAGCTCGCTGTTGAAATGCGTTCCCCTATCTGATTCCAAAGAGGCCGGTACCCCGAAGCGCGGAATGAGCTCCCTAAGCAATAACTTGGCTACTGTGAGGGTGTCACACCTGCGTGTAGGGTATGCCTCGACCCATCTGGAAAATATGCAAACAACCACCAGCACGTATCGAAGGCGGTTGCACCTTGGCATTTCAATGAAATCAATTTGTATTCGATTGAATGGACCCCCAGACCTCCCTATGTGACTCAATGCAACTGGTGTTCTTTTCCCTATGTTCAGCTGCTGACAGGTCACACAACGCTGGCACACTGCTTCTGCTGCTACTCTGAACTTGGGGTTGTACCAGGTTTGTCTGAATACTCTCAGCATAGCGTCTCTCCCTAGGTGTACTGGACCATGTATTTGACTTGCCATTGGGCTCACCAACTCGTTTGGCAACACTGCCCTTCCATCCGCCGAAACCCAAAAGTCGGTTTCGCCTAACACACATCCTGCAGTTTCCCATGTTCTTTTTTCAAAATCTGGTGCATTTTCTTGTATACATTTTAACTCGTCCCAAGTATCTACGGTTTCCAATATCATAGCTAATTCAGTCCTTGCATTTATTCCACCCACTTCCACCTCCGTGAAAGAGTATCCCTGCCCGGCACAGTATCGTGCCACTTCGTCCGCGTATCTATTGCCCTGTGACACAAAGTCTTGGTTTCTTGTGTGCGCGGTACATTTCACGACGGCAATAGCTGCCGGACATTGCAAGGCTTCCAACAATAGGCGTACAAACTCTCCATTTCGAATGGGGGAACCTGAAGAGGTCATGTAACCCCTTTGAGACCATAATTGCCCATAATCATGAACTACCCCGAAACCATATTGGCTATCGTGTATATGGTGACTCGAATTTGGTTGCTTGCCAGGCAGGCACGCGTTAATGCAATAATTTCAGCTACCTGAGCGGAGTGTACTCCTTCCAGGCATGCGGCTTCCACTACTCCAGTAATTGTACAAACAGCAGAGGCTGCTCTCAACTGCCCAACATCGTCTCTTACACATGAGCCATCAACAAAGAAAACTTCATCAGGGTCAGTCAGTGGCTCATCCACGATGTTGGGTCTCGGTTTGGTGCATAGTTCAGTCACATCAAGGCAATCGTGGTCTGTACATTCATCATCATCAATGTCACTTGGGAGTGGCATCAATGTAGCAGGGTTCAAAACAGAGCATCTCTTGAGGGTCACGTTCTCTGCAGCAAGAATGACTTGCTCATAGCGCGTGAGCCTGCTATTGGTCAGATGCTGTGTTTTGGTCCTGGTCATCAACAGTTCAACAGAATGGGGCACATACACCTCTAACTGGTGCCCCATAACTATATTCTCGCACCTTTCAATGCTGACACCCGTTGCAGCAATGGATTTGAGACATCCGGGCAACGCTGCGGCTACTGGGTCTAAGGTAGCCGAAAAGTAGGCGACTGGTCTACGGGCATTCCCATGGATTTGGACCAAGACTGACAAAGCACAACCCTCTCTTCCACAACAGTAAAGCAAGAATGGTTTGTCGTAATCTGGCATTCCCAGAGCAGGAGCACGACACAGGTCCTCTCTCAGCTGCAGGAACGCCATAAAACAATCTTTGTCCCATGGTACCGGATCACTCACCTCCTTGTGCGTCAGTTTTTGCAAGGGTTTTGCTTTCAGTGAAAAGTTCGCTATCCACTGTCGGCAATAACCCACCAACCCTAGGAACATCCTGACCTCTCTCTGTGTTTTAGGTGCGTTCATTTTCATGATCGCCTCTATTCTGTCTGGTGACACCTTCCGCTTTCCTTTTTCAATCCTGTGCCCCAAATACTGCACTTCTGTCAGGCAGTACTGCAATTTGCTCGGAGACACCTTGTGCCCGTTTGCTGCTAGGTGATTTAGCAATGCAATGGAGTCCTCCCTGCAAGCTTCTTCAGTTTCTGACGCGACAAGTAGGTCGTCTATGTACTGGACCAGAACCGAATTCTGGGGCAGTACTAGACTTTCAAGATTTTTCTTCAAAAGCTGGTTAAAGATCGATGGGCTCTCTGTATACCCCTGTGGGATACGACACCATGTTAATACGCGACCTTCCAGCTTAAAAGCGAAAAGAAAGTGGCTATCCTCGTCCAAAGGGATCGAAAAGAAAGCCTGACAAAGGTCTATCACTGTGAACCATTCGGCTTGGAACGGTATCTGAAACAATATCACTGATGGATTCGGTACCACTGGACAACATGAGACAACTATGTTATTGATTTTTCGAAGGTCCTGCACTATTCTGAATTTCCCACTTGGTTTCTGCAAACCCATAATCGGGGAGTTACATGGACTACCCACGATTTCTTTCAGTATTCCCTGCTTAATCATGGACTCGATCACGGGTTTTATACCTGCAATCGTCTCTGGGGTCAATTTGTATTGGGGTGTTCTCGGAAACTCAGCATTCGGTTTTACTATGATTTTCACTGGGTCCACTCCCTTGACTAGTCCAATCTCTTCCCCAGTGAAATCCCACACTTCTGGTGCCACTGTCTCCCTTAGATCCCAGGGGAGCTCATCCACTGTCAGAGTGGGATACAGCTCCACGCACGTTCTTGAGTTTGCGACCTTAAAGTCAGCGTCATCATCATTAGTCAGTACCTCCACTCCCTGTGGTGTGCAGTATATTGTACAATTTAACTTGCACAATAAATCCCTTCCCAATAGACATACAGGACTAGAATCACAAACCACAAACTGATGCTCATCGCTGTATTTCCCTATTTTCACTAGCACTGGTTCTGTCAATGGGCTTGTCATTCTCCTGTTCGCGACCCCCACCACTTGAATCGTTTCTCCGGACATGGGCAGACCTGGAACTACGGCTGATCTTATCGTGGATCGAGTGGCCCCTGTGTCTACTAAGAAAGTGGTGGGACACCCTGCCACTTCGGCCTCAGCGTACGGTCCCCTCTGGTCCACCTCTAAGACTGCCCCGAGGGTACAGTCTTCTCTCTCCACTCTCTGTCCCGTTAGGGGATCAACGTAGTAACACTCCTCTCCTCCTACGAAAAGAGGCATCTGTCTATAGGTCTTTCCCCCTGTCGCTATTCGGGGTGGTTGAGGGAACTGGGCTCGTGGAGCTGGGGTCCCCCCTTTGACCACCTTTCCTTGGTATGCTGTTGCCCCTTTTCCTGGAGTGTTTTGAACCTCTTCCTCCTCTATTTCTAGTTCTCCTATTTCAACATTGTAGGGACACTCGCGTTTCCAATGTCCCACCTCGTTACATTGGTGGCACCGGGTCGTCTTTTTCAATGTCGCAATATCTATCCTAGGTCTGGAGTTGGAGTTCTCTTCATTACCCTTGTTTTGGTTATTCTGTCTCCTGCCCCCGGTCCCTGTTCCCTGTTGCTGTTGTCCACCCTTGCCAGCTGACTGCATCTGGACCACCATCAGTTTTTCTTTTAGCTTTTTGGCTTTTGAATCTATCTCATCACTGCAGTACCTAGCATATCTCAGAATTTCGTCTAAAGGTTTATTTTGCCAACAAATCAAGTGTTGCTGAATCATTAAACAAATATCCGGTCTTAAGCCCAAAACGAATTTAGACACAAACTGCCCTATGTCTTTAGGATCCATTACGTCCAACCCGCTATATTGTTTAAACGCCTTCAGCAACCTCTCATAATATTCATGGACTGTCTCTTGGGTTCCTGCCTAGTTCGATCTATTTTGACCCAATCTATATCCTGCATTGGCACCTTATCCTTCAGCCAAGTCATCACTCTCTCATATTTTGCCATTACTGTCTCGGACGGTCCATTAGTCTGTGCATCTCTCTCTGGTTCTGATGTGGGCCATTCAGCACTGACCTTACAGGCTGACCACAAGTCTCCTGGTACCACAATGTCAAGCAGGGTGTTCAGGTCAATCCAGAGTACTTTGGAGATTTTTACGAACCTCTCTACCTGCTTGTACCATTCCCCTGGATTCTCCCTCAATTTAGGAAAGGAATTGGTAAAGGCAGCTAAGTCCCCCCTACTCCAGGGCACATGCACATAGCTCCCGTTTGCAACCTCCCGCAAAGGGTATGCCTCTATCTTTTGCAGCCCTCCCTCTGGGGACATCCCAAGCCTGCTTCTCCTGACGGTCCCTTTCTTGGACCATCTTTCTTCCCATTTATCCAGTGCTCTCCATGTCCTTATTCCAGTGATCAGTTCCCTTATGTGTGTTTTTAATCCGATTGTTCTCCTCTCATCTAGGTCCTGATCTGAATAATGTAGCCTGTGGTTACCCTGTAATGCTTTGGTCCTTGACAAATCTACCATGTACTTTCCTGCCAGTTCGACTAATTTCTCATGTGCTGCTCTCGCTTTCCTAGTGACGTCCTTTGCCATGAACAGTATCTCATCTTGCTCGTACATGTCCATTCTCTCCAAAGGCAAAGTACCATCTACCATGTCATCCAGATCTGATCTTAAACTGGCGACATCAAGTCTCTTTGCTTTTATCTCGGCTCGCAGTATGTCTTTCTTAGGGTGTTCATTGATATCTCTCCCATCCCAGCTCCGAGTCCTACGCCTAGGCTCAGGGGCGTTAAGGAGAGTCCTCCCTTGTTCCCATCTTTCTAAGTCCCATGCTCGGCCATCTTCCCTTGGAGGGTGGTGAAACACTGCCCTGTTTCCCCCAATTTCGTTTTGTCCATCCTGCCTGTTCTCCTTGACCCCATGATAGGACTTTCTGCTGTTCTCCACCCTGTCGCTATTCCCTCTTTGCCTAGTGTCACTCAGTATCTGGTAATCTCCTTCTCGGCTCCCCATGTCCCCCATATTCCGTTCATGTCCGTGATCACAGGGGTCATGGCGAGACCTCTCGCAACTCTCGTTTTGTCCACTATTGTCAGACGTATGGTGTGTGCACTTAAAGCTGTCCCTGTACTCCTGCGTTCTCCTATCCCCTTCACTGTGAATGGGACGGGACACCCCCCCACACTCCTGGCTCCTGTTCTCCAGTACTGATCTACCTCCACTTCTGGTACGACAAGTATCTTCTCTATTTTCCTGACTCTTCCCGACCCACTCCGGACTGCTTTCGTCAGCCCCGCAGTGAGTCCGGATCCTGCTATCTTGGCTTTCCCTCACAGCTTCCGCTGCTATCAGGTTCTTGTGAGCCTCTACTGTCGCATCCCATTCTTTCAGGTACTCTCTTAACTCCTGGAAGGATTTCGGTCCTGATCCCCTCAGATCCATCGGCCACCTCGGGCCCCCCTGATCTCTTGTGGGATCTACTGCTGTGTGTACTGGGGTACTCCAATCTCTTGGTCCTGGCAGCTGTCTTGGGGAATTGATTGTATCGTCCCTCCTCACCATTTCTGCTCTCTCCCTGTCCAATCGTACCTGTTCCTCCCCGCTGGCTCTCTCTGGGTCATAAATCGATACTATAGGACCTATAGTAACAGGTACTTGCAGGGCGTCTGGCAGTGCATAGGATGTGGCACGTTCCGTTTCTGGTGCCTTTTGTACCACAAACCTTCCGACTACCCTCTGCACCGGACTAGGTTGAGGCAATGCTTTACTTGCTGTGGGATCCCAATCTGTGCTAGGAAGCGGTCTATACTCCCCTATGCCAGCCCCCCCTTCTCTGCTGGGCTCGGCATTTTCTGTCTCTCTGTTGTACGGGGGTGGCCTATCTGTTAGCAACCTATTTATCAGGCTGTCCTCTGTCTCGCTCTCATAATCTTCCTCGAATGGGCTCTTGTTTCCCGCCACCTCTATCACTGGGTACAGTTTGTTTACTTCAAGGTTATGCACTCTCCATCTTTTAGCATCCGCATCCCATTTGGCATCCTGTACTGCTCTTATCGATCTTTTCACCCTTTCTTGGCGCCTGTTCTGGATTCTATCGTGCGCCGCCCTAATCCATGCATTGAGGGCTTCAAACTGAGTCGGTCTAGGCAGAGGTCTCATTACGGTCATAACTGTTTTTAATCGATGTAATACCTCTAATCTAAACGTCCCGTACTTTGGGAACGTCAGTTCCTCATTCCCGTCTGTAATCTTACACCAATTTGAAATCCACAATATAGTATGCAACCCAACATTCGTTGCCATATAATCTGCCGGCAAAACCCTCCGGCGGGGCTTCTTCCCCATCATAAGATCTCCGCCTCTCTCTCTTAAACGCCGCTCTTAACCATTTAAAACATTTCATGATTAAACGCACAATTTCCTGCTTCGCTATTCTGTTTACTTCCTGGTGACAATCCGCCAATCCTAGCACGGCTTTGCTAGCTGGCCTATCACAGCGCGGTCTCACCCGTACCGGCCAATCCCAGCGCGGCACTTTCTGACGTCACTCGTCTCGCGGCGTAGTCTCACCCTTGCCGGCCAATCCCAGCGCGGCACTTTCTGACGTCACTCGTCTCCCCTCTCGCAGCAGTTCCCCTCCTTTCTCAGCTCGTCTCCCGGTCACGCATGCGTCCCATTCATACACCAAAAAATGACTACTTCCGACCAAGCGATCACTTTTCTTGACTGTACGTCCACAGTCTATCTGTAATTGTCACCACAACTGACGAAATGCCTTTCCAGGCAATCGTCTCTCTGATAGGTTGCTTACACACAGTAACTTCCGACCAGCGTCCGTTACTCACACGCTCACTCTTACGTTCCCCCTATCACGGTCCTGCGGGCGATCAATGGTACCTCATGACCCCCTTCACACTTGGTTGACAATTACTCTGGATGTCCGATACACCCGAACCACTTAAGCTCTCTTCTGAACTTAAGATTTGCACCGGTTGCGCGCGCTCACATCCTGTTCCACAGTCACTCTACAGGCATTCAACTCCACAAGACATTACAACATAGATGCAACACAAAAACACCGCAATCTAACACGCATGACCCTTTATACACACTCTCGACCGTTACTGCTGCTTTTCTTTCTCGCGCCGTCAGCACCCTCTTCGGCGGGCGGTTCTTCCGATCATCGATCACTAGGGGCCTTGGGGTAATCTAACCTGGCCTAGATCACCTTCCTCAAGAAGGCAACCATCCTCTATAGCTACCAACTGGGAGGGTGGGATTTTTGATCTCTATCTTATCACTCTAGATCTAAACCCCGTTCTGGTCGATTGAATCTTTATTGCCTGTCATTGAGGAAAGAAGTGCATCAATATCAGGTTAGTTTAATCAATAATGGGCTCGACTCTGAAAAACCACATACTACTTCTAAGTTTTAAAGGTTTATTACAGAGTCATTGATAACTGCAAGTACAGACATCTCAAAATGAGATTCAAAAGATGCAGAGGCACTAATACAAACATATGTTCTCTGAAAGCTCTTAGGCGAGCAAAGAACACTACTAGAACTAGCTCCAAAATCAGCAGGGCTGCAAGCATAGACACGAATTGTGATCTATCCGTCATTTACAAAGGAAGGAAGGAATCAGGTTAGGCTGTCCCTACCCTGTACTAGATGGTATCCCTACTTAACAAGGTCCCAACCTATCAAAAGGTGTCAGCTGTGAATGTCTTCCTAAGAAGATCACCCACTCTTAGTCTCTAGGTGAAAACCTATGATCTCCAGTCATGACCCCTCTCTGCCTACCCATCCGCTCTCTGAAGGGTCCTCAGGCATCTGCTCTAACTCCCCCCAGGGGTGCTGTCCCTAATACAAAAACACAATTATAGTTGAAACGCCCCTCACGAGACGCCCCTCACGTGGTGTCGATTCTGGCTTTTTCCATGATGATCTTCCTCTGGGCCTTGTGCTTAGCGTTGACCTTGCTTCTCAGGCTCTTCTCCGGCCCGCTGATACCCCCTAAACATTCCGGAATCCTCCTCCATGTCTGTATCAGTCTACTCGAACAGAGCTCTATTCATTAAACTTTTAATCGAAACCCCCTCGCACCTGCAGACAGACATCCGCAGCTTGAATCCCAATCCTCATACAGGCACATGCATCAAGCGATTTGGGACTCGCAAACGGTGCGAATCGCAAAATTCGGCCGTTTGCGATTCCCAAATCACTATTTGGGATGCATCAACCTAAAAGTGAAAAAATCGCTATTTTAGCGATTTTTTCAAGTGCGATTGCTTTTAAGGAATCACAATTTTGCGATTCCTTAAAAGCAATGCATGAAACTTAAAAAAATTGCGATTTCGCAATTAGAGAGAAAAAATTACCATGAGGTTGGACCTCATGGTAATTTTGCTAAAAGTTAGAAATATGCAATTTTGTTCATATTTTTAACTTTCATGTTGTGCACACACATGCCCTTAGGGCATGTGTGTACACAACATATGTGCATTGTTTGATTTCAGGGGTGCAACAGGGTGTCCTTTGGACACCCCTGCACCCTTGAAATCGCAATCTCAATTTGCGATTAGCTAATTGCGAATCGCAAATTGAGATTGTCTTCCCATTCATTCCTATGGGCCTCTAGGCCCATAGGAATGAATGGGAAGGGATTCCTTAATTGCGATTCGCAAAATGCTAATCGCAAATAAGGAATTCTAAGGAATCGCAATTTATTTAGCGATTTCTTGATGCATAGGCATTTGCGATTCCTTATTTGCGATTCCTTAAAAATCGCAATTAAGGAATCGCAAATGCCGAGATTGATGCATGTACCTGATAGACTTTTAACAGAAGTTTGCAACTTATTTCTCAATACAACTCGACATGTATCAGCACGTGCAAATGAGAAAACCCTTTTTCTCTCTTCAGGCCTACAACCCTTCTCGCAGAGGTTAAAACTAAAATAACATGTTAGCATCTTATTCTTGGATAATGAGAAAACACTTCTATGGAATATAAATCTAACGAATAAACAAAATCACTATAACATTAGTGCAATCCATGTTTATGTATAAGTGTACATTTCTAAACCCTTCTGCCCTGGCCATGAGGCCTGCTCCCTTCGATGATTTGCAGCATGACATTCCTCCATTAGCAGCTACATAACATGGATCATGATTAATCACGTCTAATAAGAATACATTTTCCACACATTTCTGCGTCAGTCCCATTTCTATATGAATTTTCTATGTTAACTACACACGTCTAAGTATAGGTGAATATATCTTCAACACTTATAGGCACTTCTATTATATTGTGCGACTAACTTGTACTTATGGTGCACTCATGCATTTTGTTCAGTTTGCGCTCTCTCACAAGCATTGGCATTGCCAATAGGTCTCGCTTTTGGGACCTTATAAGTATTTAGTTATGCAGCACAATATCGTTGGTGCAACAACATCAACTGTTGCATGGGTAAACACTTATAAGGTACAAGGTTTAGCCATGCAACAGCTGATGTTGTTGCACCAAGGATATTGTGCTGCAAAACTAAATACTTATAAACTCCCAAAAGCGAGACCTATTGGCTATGCTAATGCTTGTTATGTATGTCATTGGCGTGCTCATGTGTGAAGTTCAGCGTCTGTGCACTAACCCTATCGCTAACATCACAGTGCATGTTATGCATATATGTGTAGCCTGTGCGGTGCCTGCAGTGTAGGTATGAGTGAACCAGAGTAATGGGGGCCTGTGGGTTCCATGTTGGAAGCCCCTGGCCTGCCTGTGTCCACAAGATGGATGCAAGGTTTGTATGCCAGATATGGTAAGTGTCTTGCTGACATTCTTGAAGCTAGAGGCAAGAGACCCAGAAAATTAAATGGGCAAAGAGGAGACAAGGCACCTTTTAGAAGTTCAATGAGGTCTTTTTGCTGAGAGGGGCTGCTGATCAGTCTTCCTGAACAGTACCATTTGGTAGATGGTGGGGATGGCGAATGGAACTGCTCAGCTGCCTCTGCTGTTCAGAGTATGAAGGGTTTCAGGGGAGGCTAGACTTGTGGTGATTTTTCTTGCTTTTCCAGTCACTGTTCCATGTGACTTTTGATCACCATGCGCAGAAAGCTCACATCTCTTTGTGCCTCTGTTGTGGGTGCTTCAAACTTGATAGTAGCTTGCTTTGAGTAGTATCACTCTGCAGGCGGCATCTGGAGAGCAGCCAGAGAGGACACAGGAAAGAAGAACCACCTTAAACCAGTTCTGAGAGAGCTGACAAACTGCATCCCTTTTCTGCTTTGACTGAACACAAGTGGGCACTGCTGACACATTTGTTGTTCCAGTTCCAACTTCTCTTTGTCCAAGGAAGGAAGTGCTCCACAGAGGACTGCTGTGCAACCAGAGCTGGTGCCTGTATGCTAGCCAGCTTCCAAGAGCTTAGGGTGCATCACCTAGACCCTCCCCTGCCCATCGTTTCTCCCTTACCGGGCCAAAGCATATTTCCAACAGCCACACCACTCAGTATCCCTCGGTGCACCCGCCCCTCGTCACCATTCCACCGCGAGACTGCAGCAAAGGAACGTCATCCTCTTCGGTCCGCCCACGACATCTAAACGCAAGGATATTGGAGCAGCTGCGTTGGGTGAGGGCGGGCAACAGACACGGAAATAAGCCTAAATAGCCCAAAATAAACCTAATGGGCTACTAAATTGAGCAGCACTCGGCGAGCTACTCACAGGGTCTCGGCGAGCTACCGGTAGCTCGCGATCGACCAGTTGGAGACCCCTGACCTAGAGTCTACCCTGGAGAAAGAGTTGCATCCCTGCCCTTGAGGAAAGGAGTATGATGGACTAGCGTGAGCCAGAAGCAGCTGATCCCAGTCGAGTCTCCTCTCTCTTTTCGGAATAGGGAGTGAGAGCCAGACGCATGCTCTGGGCTCCTGCCAAGGATGGAAGTACAAAGCTCCACAGTGGTGAAATAAACAAACTGTTAGGACTATTAAAAACAACTGTGTATACAATCTTTATAATGGGGGCAGCACTGCACCTTTGCTTGATACCCACACCTGCCCAACGACCCCAGTAGATCTAGGGATAAGGGAGACCAGTTCCCTAAGTGCAGAAGGGAAATGAGGGAATTACTGATCCCCGTGGCACAGTGGCCCCACACCAGTGAAGGGCTCATACCTGTTTGCTGCAGTTTGTAGCATTACTTTTCTGTGTGCATTAAAGTATTAGAGTTGCACTATCCAGTTCTTGTAGTTCTGAGTGATTATTGAGTCCTGAGCTTCAAACACTCCACAGACTATTTCCCAGAGATGCCTGTGACTGCTCGCCATCTCTACCAATGAGAGTGAAGTGCTGAAGAGGTTGTACTTACACCAGTGTGTGGCGTCAGAGTGGAACGGACCACAGGACACCAACTGCAGCCGCCACAACTGAGGCCCAGTAGTCCTTGCCTGCTCCGTGGCCTCCCAAACAGGGTCTGGCACAGATAATCCCATTAAGTGCCTACTATTGTTAAATATGTGGAAAGCCCTTGGTTTCATGTGGGGAAACAAGGGAGCTCTTTGGAGAGCTGTGCATTCAGTGAGCTATATTTATGAGGATGGCAAGACAATGCTGGTGGGCTTTTTATTAGACCACCAAGAGATAATTTATTTTGACCGCAAAGGAACGTCCATTAACTATTGAAAGATCAAAAAACACTTATCCCTTATGTTGACAATATTTTAACATAAATGAAAATGTTTTTTTCGTTTTGGTATTTGAAAAAAAATTCAACAAAAAAATCAATACTAATTTGATTTTAACTGCCTTTTACTGTTATACTTTTTGTCATACTCCATTCCAGATTGGCCTGAATATATTTCAATGCCGACATTCATCCCTCATACACCTTCAATGAAATTAAGTAGATTTAGATTTATGTTAGGAGAATTGTTTGGTAAGAGCTGGATTGCTTTGTCTGTGTTGGCCACAGCTGTCCTAGAAAGAAAACACCTTACTGAAACATTATTTGGGGCTACAACAATATGAAAGCTATGGTGTGGCCCCTTTGCTAGTCAGACTGCATTAGCAGAGTTAAACTACACCCTGTAAGAGGAGAGTTACGAAAAGGAGTCAGAAGATGAAGTTTCCATGGCAAGTGCTGAACTTTAAAAGCAACCACCGAAAAATATTGCAGAGGAGAAACTTTGGGTCATATTACCAAGGGGGGCGATAGGCAATTATCGCCGGTTTAGCGGCCGTTTTGGGCAGCTAAGCGGCAATAATTCTATCGCTATATTAGCAAGCTGTCGCTAACTGATGTTAGCGACAGCTTTTAGGCGATAGCGAGCGGTTTGGGGCCCGCTTTGCATGTCAGCGATATTTATCGCTAATGACATGCAAAGTGGGCGCACCCAACCTGTTAGCGACTGAAAGCAGTCGCTAACGCCGCTATCGCCTATTAGCAAGGCGGGGTAGCAATGGAAATATTCCCACTATCGCCAAAAACTGTCGCCTGCTCAGACCAGTTCTTAGCCATGTTATCCAATGGGAGGTGGATAACATGGCTAAGAGCATTTCGTCACTAATGCGTGAATATCGCTGTATTCTCAGCTCAGCTAATAGCACGTTATCTCAGCGATAATTTCCGGCGATGCTTAGCGATAAAAAAATTGTTGCTAAGCCTAGTTAGCGATAAATATCACTACTCGTTGGTAATGTGTCCCTCTGTCTCTACTTTGTCGACAACAAAAGTAGTAAGTCAAACATGTTTTCATGGCAGCAAAGCTAAACAAATGATGATAAGTGCAACTAGTGAACACCACTGTGATTTACAACGGAGGCGTCCATCTGCACTTTCTAATCAAAAAGCCATGAGAGAAGTATCAAATACCAAGGACAACCCTTCAAAAGCCGGAAGTGCCAAGCCATGGAACACAGAGGAAAGGAATGCCCAGAGAAGTTCTGCAGGATCTGCAAACAGGCCGGACACGAAGCAGGCTGATGCAGCGGGATCAAGAAGTGCAACTTCTGCGGAGAAGAGGGTCACATCTACTACCGATGCCCCAAGTCCAACCAGCCAAAGACCTATGCAGTGGCAGCAGCAGAGACCCCAGCCTGGAGACACACCACACCGACGGTATACCCAGCAGACAAAGCCAAGTTGAACGTTGCCTTCAGGATACCAAGCTACAAGCGGCCGACACAACGGAAGCATACAGAAAGGCTGAACACAAGGGCCAGGCCCAAAGACCACAGAGGACCCCAAGGCAGGAAAAGCCGTAGCGGAGGAACCAACACCACTGACTGGGACGGCACAGGCCAAGGAAGTCCAACATCCTAAGGGAGCCCCTCAGGAAGGAGCACCACAAGTAGCCCCGCCAAAGGAAGCCCCAACGGACACAGACCTGGGACCGGAACCAGAGGCACAGGGGGAGGAAAAGTTGACAGAAGACTGCAACGGCAAAGGGAAAGAAGAAGAAAGAGAAACAACCCGAAGTGAAGGCGGAAAGCAGTAGTGAGGACAACAACTTGCTTCAAGAGATATGGAAACAGGGCCGATCCCAGACGCTGCGCTAGAAGACCGCAAAAGAGAGGAAGGAGGCAGAGGAACGGAGACGGTCCAACGCCAAGGCTCAGCAGGCAGCCCCGCATGAAACACTAGAACCCGACCCAAGCCAGAGAAGTTGGAGGAGGAAACAGCACCGGACACAACCCTCCAGCCGGGAAGCAGGAAGAGGACACTGACAAGGAAAGAGGACTTCCTGGCTGACAAGAAGTTGAACAAAGCAGGCACAGAGAAAGAGGACGATGACGTCATCATTGTGGAAAGCAAAGGAAGAGGAACCACAACCAAGAGATGGAGGACGAGGAAGAAGACCAGGAGGAGCTCCAGTCGGTACTCCAAGAACTCCAACAGCAGCTCACCATGATGGGAACCACAGAAGAGACAGCACAGTGGATCCTGGATGTGGGAACAGAGGTGTTCATCAGTAACACTGAAGACAGCACAGGAGAGGGATATTAGGAACAGCAGGTGGCTCAGCACCCCAAGCAGAGCACCCCAAGGCCTTCAACCTTAGTAGGTTTTGAACCGGACACTGACTGCTAGCGCAGAGACAATGGCTATATCATTGTTCACCCTAAACATCAGAAGTGTGAAGGATCAGGTTAGGCGGGTTGGCATATTGTGCTTCCTGGCTGCTCAGAACCAAGATATCTACTTTCTGCATGAATGTGGGATTCAGTTCACTCAGTCGTATAGCCAGCTTGAACGGCAGTAGACGCATGGGCCATTGTTTTGGTCTGGAGGAAACAAGTGAAAATCATCTGGAGGGGAGCCATTTCACTGTGGACAAGGTCACTGAGCAGGTAAATGGCCGAGTGCTGGTCGTCGACAGCTCGTGGGCTGGTGAGCCTGTTAGGCTCATTAATGTCTATGACCCCAGGGAAGAATGAGCGACTCGAAAATGTTCGGGGTGCTCAGGATGGAACTCGTGACCTCCAGGACCATCCTGATGGGTGATGATTTCAACTTCATAGTAGAGTTGGATGGACACACTTGGTCAGACTCTGGAGGGGTGGACATGACGTCCAGGCTATTAGTGGAGATGCTAGGTGAGGCATCCCTCCTGGATGTCATCTGGCGCATGAGGCCGAATGCCAGGAATTTTTCCTGGAGTAGGCTGCACGGATCTGTGCGTTCACGGATCGACTTCCTATTCACCTCCCTAACGGTAAAGCCTGGACGAAGCTCCATGGTCACTGTCCACTTCTCTGACCAAAGAGTAGTCAGTTTCAAGGGGGAACTTGCAGGGAAGTTTCCCGCCGGCCCGGGATCATGGAAACTGAACTACTTGTGGCTGGAAAATGACGAGTTAGTGGCGAGCCTCAAAGTCAGATATGTAGAGTGGAGAGACATGAAGAACCTCTTTCACTCCGCCAGTGAGTGGTGGGAATGGGTTAAGGACAGGTTCTGGAGCTTTTTGCATGATAAAAGCAGAGCTGCTGCACGGGAAAAGAAAAATTCATTCAGGAAGCTGCAGAGCAAACTGTAGTAACTGTACGAACTCGAGCACCGGGGATGGGACGTGGATGACAAACTGGAGGAAACCCGAAAATGGCTCACAGAGCACTTTAGGGAGAAATCCAGGAAAATCATCTTCCGTACCAAAACCGAGAACCTCGAAAAGGATGAGGAATGCAACTCGTTCTTCTTCAAGAAACTTCACTCTGACTGCACACCGCTGGTAGAGCTTCGGGACTAGGAGGGCAACCTCCAAGGTGAGAAAGAGCACGTTATAAGAGTTGTAACTGACATTTATGGCGTTCTTTACTCACCAAAGTTGTCAGAGAGAGCCCAGGTGGATAGTTTCCTGGAAGGCATCTCTAAGACACTCGGTCCGGAAGAGAGAGAGGGCCTGAATGCGCACTTCACCCTGGAAGAGCTGAACTTGGCCGCTACTACCTCCAAGAGAGGCAAGATGCCTGGAAATGACAGTCTGCCAGTGGAACTTTATGTCAAACTGTGGGACCTGATCTGGCTGGACTTGCTGGACTTCTACGCAATCACTTCAAGAGGGTACAATAACACTTTTGTGCAAGAAGAAGGGAGAGAGAAGACCTCAAGAACTGAAGGCCCATCTCTGTCCTCAATGCGGACTACAAAATTCTCGCGAAGGTGATGGCAAACAACCTAAAGAAGGTAATAGTGAAGATAGTCCACCCAGGCGAGGCTTGTGGTATCTGGGTTGGCAAATCGTGGACAGCCTGGCGCTGGCCCAGAACACAATTGAGGATGTCAAGAGCCGCAAGGTTCCGACGGCCTAGGTCGGCATGGATCAGGAAAAGGCATTCAACTGCTTTTCCCATGAGTTCATAGACTGGCACTCAAAGCACTGGGGCAGGGAGACTTCTTCTGTGACATGATGACCACTATGTATAGAGATACCTCTAGCCCGGCGTTGGTTAACGGCTGGAAAACTGACCCCCTTCCCCGTCCTGTCAAGTGTCAGGCAAGGCTGTCCACTCTCCCCTCTTCTGGTTATCTGCGTGATTGAACTCCTCACATCAGACAGAACAGGAATGTCACAGGAGTGACAGCCCAGGAAGCAAAGGAAACGGCAAAATTAAGTGTTCCCTCTACATGGACGACGTCTCAGTCTTCTGCGCAGACGGACCATCTGTGAGAGAACTGGAGAGGACTTGTATTGAGTTTGGAAAGGCGTCAGGAGCGAAGATCAACAGCGTCAATTCGAAACCCTACTCTTCTGACACCGGACCCCCACTGCCATTCCCCATCAAGCAGGACTTCCTGAAGATCCTTCGAGTCTTGTTCGGCGGAGAACGTGCAGCGGAGAAGACATGGGAAATGAGACTGGTGATGACAAGGCAAAAGCTGGGACTTTGGAGCCTCTGGAGCCTCTGGAAGCTGACGATCAAAGGGAAGTCTTTGGACCTGCGGAACGAGACCCTGCCAGTGCTTCAATACATCTCCCAAGTGTGGCTTTTGCAGTCCCGCACGGCCAAGGCCATCACAAGAATTTTCTTCTACTTTATCTGTAGCTCAAAGATGGACAGGGTGAAAAGGGCGGTGATGTTCAAGACCCACGACAAGGGAGTGCCAGACATCGCCACCATCCTGAGGGAAACTTTGTGTACCACTGCGTGAGGAGCCCCCTGAGGACCGAAGATGAGAGCCATGTCAGCTTTCTGATGGCACAATTCTTCCTGTTGCAACATGGAGGCGCCTTGGATGGGCAGAGGGGATGAGCGCCATCCTGTATAACTGGGAGACCCCGTGGTTCTCCAAGGAAGTGGAGAAGTTTGTGAAGGAGTTCGGGCTGGAGGCTACGGCCCCCGCCACATGGACCCCAAAGCTTATCCAACGCCAGATATGAGCAAAGAACATCAGCAAACCGATTGGTGCGTTTCCCTCTGCCAAGCGGTACAAAAGGGGGTGGTGATGGTCGGAGCATCTAAACCAATCAAACAGGGGGCGGAGGGGCCACTAACGTGTCTTTTGTCTTTTTTTCCCCATGTCCAGGAACCAGTCGGTGATGGGGGAAAGGAGAAGGCGGATGAAGACAGGTGGAGTAAATGTAGTTATTTACTGTATGTATTTGACTAACGTGACATTTTCCATTCACAGGTAAAAGTTCAATGGGATAGCTTGTGCACTTGTTGTCAAGTTTGTTACCAACGACTTACGATTACAATAGAGCTTTGTGGAAGGTGACGATTGATGTATCTGAACCAGAAACGAGGCCCTAACAAGGGTTGGAAAAACAAAACTGCAAGCTGCCCCTAGAGGTCCCTAGTGAGGTCATAAACTTTGAACACATGGTAAATCCACCATACCCATAATGCATTGCATGCAAGACAGTATCATGAGTACATTCAAATAGCTATGTCCTTTTATACAATTAGAAGCTTTGAAATGTGACAAAAAATGATGATATTATTTCCGGATTAGGTTGTGCTCTGTGTGGAGCTGATGAGAGGAAATTTATAGAAGGTCTAATATAAATGTGAGATATGCTAGCGAGTAAAGTAACCACTGCCAACTTAGTTTAGGACCAAGTGAGTGTCCTGTCTGAAGGCCTTTAAGAAAATAGTGCCTTGAGGGTGTAAAAAGTTGGATGACAGCCAACTGCCTCCAGCTGAACGCCAGCAAATCGGAGTTGTTGTGAAGGGATCATAGGTATTGGAATGAGCATTGGTGGCCCAGGAATTTAGGCACCCCCACCCCCCCCCCTCCTAAACAGGTTGAAACGAACCTGGGAGTATGGATGGACTCCTCGCTCAGTTTCTAGACTCAAACGAAGAAGGTAGCGGGCACCTGCTTCGGTCTACTATGTGAGCTTAAACCCATTTTGGGTTTCTTTGATGCCCCGACCAGACAGATCATTATCCAAGCATTGATTATATCTATGCTTGATTATATGAACTCCCTGTACTTAAGGGCGAACAAGGCAGAAATACATAGGCTATAGAGAGTACAGAACGCCGCAGCTAGAGCTCCTTTGCTTCTGCGCACAGTCTGTTCGGTGACCAGCACTATCCGCCGCCTTCACTGGTTGCCTGTGGCTCAACGGATCGAGTTTA
Organism: Lissotriton vulgaris; assembly: GCF_964263255.1. Lineage (NCBI taxonomy): Eukaryota > Metazoa > Chordata > Amphibia > Caudata > Salamandridae > Lissotriton > Lissotriton vulgaris. Next base: position 2,003,711,378 of record NC_141691.1, on the reverse strand, counting down.
AGGCTCTTTGTATAGCCTTTAACATTTTGAAGCTCGCTCCCCCCAATTTGTTGACGAATCTGCTTTCTTTTTATCTTCCTTCCTGTCAGCTCCGCTCTATGGGCCATCATTTGCTGTTGGTCCATCGAGTTAGGAAAACTCGGGCCGGAGGTCGATCCTTTCGGTACAGAGCGGCGATTCTTTGGAACTTTCTGCCCCCCCATATTCGTTGCCTCAACAATCTTACTGATTTTAGGAAAGCTATTAAAACCTTCCTCTTTCCTGTGTAGGCTGCCGCCTGTGGTGCTTTTGCCTTTCTGCTGTTAGCACCGGGAAGCCCCTTGGCTGGGGCAGCTGTCGCGCTCTACAAATGTTTTAAATAGAAATAGAAATAGAATTAAAACCTACGGTGTAACAACACATGTAACGGGGTGTCCTCATGGGAGGTTACAAAAAGAGACAAGGCGGTACTAAGGAGGGACTACAAAGCCTAATGACCAATGAAAAGCCACCATTCACAAAGGATAGGGAAGGAGCCAATTAAAAAGATGGGCGGGATGTAGGCGGAGCATTATCCATATATCCATATATCCTGAATACAACAAGTCTCGCATAGACAGCGCAAGCGCTCCCTAGGCGAGACCCAAAAAAGGAAACGTCATTTCAACTAACCAGAGCTCTCACTAGAAAGGGTCTGTTGAAGCATAATGATGAAACATATCACATTTTAGACAGTTTATATAGGTTTTCTCTCATTACATGTCTATGGATCTTAATCACATGACAGAAACTTGTTACTGTGTGTAAAAAATGATGAGCTGGACTGAGGCTCTTCTCTCAGAGAAAGAGCAAGATGTCCAACAGGAGAAGATGCCATTCATGAATACAGTACTGAATTCAATATTCTCCCAAAATCTCGATTTCAGTTGCTAGGACTGGAAACAAAAGTTATGACACACAGCGGATAGTGTCAATCACTCAAGACCTAGAAGCCTCAGCCCCCGATTTTAATAACTGTATGAAGACGGTGGCTCTCTGGATCAGGGGCAACTATCTTCAAATGAACAGCAACAAAATAGCGGTTGTGATGTTTGGAAATCATCATCCGGAATGGACCCACCCATGGTGGCCAGAAACATTGGGGTCATGCCCCTCGTTGGTTGAATCTGCAAGAAATCTTGGTGTCATAGTTGATACCAATTAATCTTTCAACCACCAGGTTAATGGACGGTATTCTCCTGCTTTTGGATCATAAGGACCCTTAGAAATATATTTCCTCTTCTTTTCCTTGGTGCACGGAACAAGAGGCTGTATCTCTAATTCTATCTAAATTGGATTATTGTAATGCCCTCCTTCTGGAATTCCAACAGGTCTTCCATCAATGATCTCCAGCTGGTACATATAGCTACAGCAAGACTAGTACTGGATACTCCCAAATACCTCTCAATCTCGGCTGCCATCAAAAATTTGCATTGGCTTTCAGCACGAAAAAGAATCCTATTTAAAACTTTGTGTATTGTGCATAAAGGCACTACACAATATAGGACCTGAGGCAATCAGGAATATCTTCCACCGGTATGTCTCTAACAGACATTTGCGATCAACCAACAAAAATCTGCTGGTTGTTCGGATATTCAGAAGAGCACGATGGGGAAGAAGAGCTTTCTCGGTCATGGCAGCTAAGCTCTGGAATACTCTTCCTTTATCCATATTCGGCTTAGAGTCACACCTTCTTTGAGGACCTGGCTTTTTGTCTTGGAAATTTGATCATCCATAATCTGCCCCACCAATTAGCTGTAACCGCAGTAGCACCTAGACACCCTAGGCTATTTGTATGCGCTATATAAATAATCCATACATTCATGCTTTGAAGAAATATACAGATATACAACCTTTGTATTCATAGGCCTCAAATAGGCTTGCTAAGTTTAATGCCTCTGCTAGGCTCAGGGGCTATGAATATTTTGTTACTTTCAGTTTTCTCACGAAGAGAAACAAAGCTGTTTTCAGTGTCTTCCAGGGCCATGAGTACAAGTTGTCAGGAAAGGGTAGAGTAAATACCATTACACTGTGTTGAGGTATTTACTGTTTGTTGTAAATACTTCCTAGTCTGAGTTTTCAAGTTGGATCTCAAACATAAAAAGCAGTATTTAACACATCCAATACCTCATGTTTCGAATTCTTTCTAGGTCTTTTCCCTCAATAAATTTCAACAGGTTTGATGTGCTGGAATCCATCAGGTGAAAACTGTGAGGGCGTGACGAATATATCACACAACTCATCATTGTGATCCTGTTGCAAACTCCTGTTTGAACATGGATGATCAGAGTGTACCACTGGCCTTGGAATCAGAGATTTTATTACGTCCATGCAGCGGTGGAGTGGAGAAGGATTCTCGAAGACTGATCATGGACTGGCTAGAGCCCAAGAAGCCCAGTGGGGGAAAAAAGGATCAACGAGTGATTTCTCCTTCCATGAAAACAAAGATTCATAAGAACATAAGTAACTAATGACTCTTATAAGAGATGTATCTTTTTAACTAAGAAAGTGGCATAACTCTTGGGCAAGAATTTTACATACTTTGGTTTTGAAAATGGCTCATGAAGTATGCCCCTAGTCAGATTGTATACCTGAATTTAGTGAATATACACATTATTTACTTAACATATATACTGCACGCTTAAACAGAGCCACATGAAGCACTTTGTTTGACATGGTACATGGACAATATGTTCCACTTTACAAGTGAAGATACTTTGGAAGACAGGAAAACTGCTACCCCATGCCATTGCTATAGCCACCCATGGTCGAGAAACCACGTCCATCTCTCCGTGCCACAGTCTACTTCATCTCACAAGTGTGTGACATAGCTCTAAGACTTTTGTGACCTCCTGCACTACCAATAGGGTTTATCCTTGAGACAAGCACCAATGACAAAGCTCCCTGTACCATTCTGCAATTGCTCCTGGTGTATCGGAACCACAAAATGGAGAGAATTAAGAACTGAACTTGCTTGTGACTTTATGTCTGGAGCAGCAAGGATTCTCTTGCCCGTGGCCAAGAGTTGCAGCCACGAGAAGTCTAAGATGAGGTAGAATAAGAGAGATTACCTTTCAGTCCTCCATGGTTCTTCTCCAGATGGTTTTTGATAATAGCCAAGCCCTCTTATTCATGCCAACTAAAGATGACTGCCATTCCCTGAAAAATACATTGGGCCTCATTTATGAGGATGTGCATCACTTTTACGCCGCTGGTGCGTCACTTTTTGTGACGCACCAGTGGCGTAAAAAATGTGCCTTGTTGCGCCATATTTACAAAGTGACGCATCTAGGTAGATGCGTCACTTTGTAAACCCCTGCGCCACATCATACCTGCGCCAGGTATAATGTATGCAAGGGGGGCATATTGACGCAAGAAAGGGTCGTAGAAGTGACGCAGTGAAATCTATAAGATTTCACTGCGCCACTTCTAGGATGCAAATGCATCAATATCTTACGCCTGCATCACAGCAGGCGTAAGACTGACGCAGATCCTTTCACATGGGGCTTGCCTCATGTGAAAGGACGCATTGCTGGAGTTGCGTCACTTTTGTGACACACTCCAGCAATGCATCACTTTTGCGCCATACAGATACGTCAGAAATACTGACGTATCTGTAACTCCTAGCGCAATGATGCGTCATACTGTAAATATGACGCATCATTGGTGTCGCAAGGAGGGCGCAATGAAAAGTGACGCATCGTCGTTTCACGCAGCGATGCATCACTTTTCATAAATGAGGCCCTTTGAGACCAATCCAAGATGGCAGATCAACTATCCGCTCTGACTTTATTTCCTGTTTTTTCCATATACATAGGAGCCAGTTTTTAAGAAGGAAGAGCTGGCTGACTTCGGAAGTTAATTTTCATTGTATTTATAGCTCCTTTGCTACATTTTTGTCCCAGATTTTTTGCTTGAATATTTTCTGCATCTCTTTGCTGATCTCGGATTCAGGCTTCCTCCTGGCGACCCCCCGGCTTTTGGTGGCAGAGTAACGATCTTTGATCCAACATCTTTCCAAGACAGGCATGACGGGCACATGTCCTCACCCACTCAACTCAGTAACCCGCAGCTTGACACCTTCTCTGTTGCTTCATATCAGTAGGGAATATGATGATTATGTGATTGGAGGTCTCTTTGCCCTTCTTTCCTACGATGAAGCTTCCCCCACCTAGGGTTGTCACCCAGACGGTATTTTACCGGCACCACCTGCAGTCGATACCACCCGCAGTGTTTAATTTGAGCCGGTGTTTTCTGAGTCAGCGATGCGGCGAGCGCAAGGTAAGTGTTTTTTTAATTTTTTTATTTACATTTTCCTCGTCTTAGGGACACTGTTAAAAGCTGGTAGTGATGGAATGTGTGGAGAAGGAGGTCATGGGGAAACATTGTCGCACCAGTTGCCACCTGCCGGCCATTAGTGAATCTTTGCCTCTGTCTGTCGTCCGCCAACGAATGGAGGGGCGGGCCAGCTGTCGCCCATCACAGCAAGAGCTGATCTCTGTATAATTATCAGTCGGGACTGGCACTTACCGTCAGCCACACTGTGTTTTTGCAGAGGGCTTGGGGCTGGTAATCCTCACAGAGCAAACACAAAGCGAAAACCCCGGCACTCTAATCATTCATATGTACAATTTTGTATATGGGTCTTTAGAGCTAAGACAAAACCATGCTGATGAGTGAAACTTTCTATTACAGGAATCATATGAAAAACCAGATTTTGTGAATTTGTTGCAAATATTTATTTGCTAATAAATATCAAGAAAAGGGTTTCTTCCGCAATAACACCACAACCAACGAGTCCTTCCGATTCGCTGACGAGCCTCTCCTGTGGCCCTTAAGGAGGCTGCACTTCTTCCAGGAAAAAGTTTCTGACCGGCAGCTGTTCCTGCTCCCTTCTTGGCCAAGAGAAGATGTTGATGGCTCTTACGGATCTCAACCGAAGTCCGTTTATTTCGCATTGGGAAACCATTTTCAGTGTTGCAGCATAAGAGCACAGCTTGGCTAGGATGAATTGATATACCAAACATAGTCTCCATTTCTCTACCACGTTGTCAAACTGTGGCATGAATTTCTGGAGAAACCTAGATCATATCAAGGACATCATCCCATGTAGGGTGCTGATCTTTGACCCACTGCATTGTAGCTGTACATCGCCTAACTCCTTATATCTTACAGTGTAACACTGCCCTATAGTGCACCATACAAACACTCTGTATGTGCTTTTCAAAACAAAAATAACTTCTACTCACTCTAATTTTATTGTCATGCTTCTGTGTTTTACTTTGCATAAGATCCCGGTTATCAGGAAATTTTCTTCTTAGACCTCAGTCAGTTATTTTACCCATATATCCTGCTGTCAAAGGCTATACTGGTTGTTAAAGGCCCTGAGACCAAGTTATAGGCCCAGGCCCCTGTCGGGGGATTATAGCAATGGAAAGGTCCTTCAACAACAGGTTTAACCCGTGGCAAAAGGGCTACAGGGATAGAAAAGCATTTCATGGACTGAGGGTAGAATTTTCTAATTGAAAAAGAAAGAAATGAAAATCCAAATTCTGGAACGTTGATGCCGCAGGCCTGTACCAGCCATATTGGCCCTGGGCCACTCCACAGTCTTCAGCTCCACACAATCCAATGTTCTAATCCCCACTGCCTCAGCTGATAGACCCGCCTGCAAGGCTTTCACAGTTTTAGGGCATTTTATTTTCAGTCCTCTGATTAGTCTAAAGACTTCCCTTGTTGTCCAATCAGCAGCTCAGTCAGCCCCTGGTGCCCCTGGGGCATCATTCACATCCTCTTCCAGCCTGGTCAACTGTGACGTCAATTACCAGAGCAGCCATCTTACGAAGGCCCCCATTTTAAACCTGAGTTTTTCATGGAGGCTCCAGGTTAGGGACAGGGACTTCAGAACTGTGCTGCAGCAAAGTGTAAAAATAGATGTGCCTGTCACTCCTAATCAGTCAGAGGCGGCAGGTTGGCTTCATTAGCCATGTATGCCTGAGGCTTTTTGCAGAGTTTCTTCCCAACTTCAAGGCGAGGGAGGTATAAAATGCAATTATATATTTTTAGTACTAGAACACAGACATTGTTTCCACAAGAGAAACACGTGTCATTTTATAACAAAGGTTTGCATAAGATTGGCTGTCGAGCCAAATCTCTGTGCAGCGCTCCCCACGGGCATTCTTTAATTCGCTCTTAAACTCTCGACTGCCTTCAATTTCCAGCTCTGTTGCTACGCCAGTGACATGCCCTTCAATTTTCAATCAAGCTGGATGCTTACAAACTTCTACCAGGATCTTTCTCTACCACTAAGAAACGGGGGCAGCTCTAGGATTTCTGGGGGCCCAGGCAGAAAGGGAATGTGCAAAGCCCCTCTAATTAGACGTCAAAGAAAATGATATCAGAATAAGCCATCAAATGACTGAGTCCTCTGGCATCACTGAAACGATTTACAAGAAGCACCTTTTCTAGTGCAGATTATCAGGAACACAATCAAAACAAAAATAACCCTAATAAAAGAGGTACATAAAGTTTAACATTCTGTTGAGTGGAAATAGATCATATTAGTCAAACTGGGTGGAAATGTTTTTCCTAGCTCCCTCCAAAACGTATATTTTTATTTAAATGTTAACAAAGTGTTTCCAGATGAGTACATTATTTTTTAGGTATGTATGTGCGGTCTACATAGTGCACACCTAGCTGAAAGTAGAAGGGTCAAGCAAGAGACCAACTCATCATCTGATAAGAGGGTGGTCGGTTTGTGGACTGTTAGTGCATCATGCCCTAGCGTTCTTTAAAGAGGTGAGTGTTCAGCGGTGTCAGCTGGGTTGGGGCTGTCTGGAGGGATATCAGGGTCCACAGAGCATAGATTAGGAAGGCCTTTATTTAGCCTTGTTTTTTTTTCTTTCTTTGTTTGCACTTCTTCAGTAGCAGCTGGCACGTATTGGGAGTGAGGAGGTCGGAGGGAGGGGTAAAGAAAAATAAAATTATACTTACTTCCTCGCCGCATCTCTCCTCATCATCCCTCCTCTCTGGCCGGAACAAGAAATACCTAGGCTCCCTTAAGCCAATCACAACGCTGCAATGCTGTGGTTCTGCGCTCAGACTGGGGGCCTGGGCATGTTGTAAGGATGGTGTGCATCCTGCTACCCCAGCAACTAAATTCATTGAATTAATTCTTGCCTCGCTTGCAGTTTGCACCCAGCACAAAACAAGATACATTTGGACTATTAGATGCAATAACCTCTTCACGGATAAGGCTGTTTTCAATTCAAATGAGGAAATACAACAGCGGTTTTCGGACGCTCCTCTTGGCTACCCCTGACGAAGGGCTAATCCAAGCCCGAAATGCATTGGGACATTATAAAAAAATTCGCTGCTTAAAATGAATTGTGTTTATCCCACGTGACGCAGTAAAGGGCACGGATGGGCCTAATTGCTTCATTTGAAAAATTGGGACAACCTCCAGTCTTACCGTGAATAGTAAAGTTTGGTGAAAGAAGAATATCATGGAAAAAACAAAGATCTGCTGAGTAAGAAGAGTTAGTGAGAATTTCTTATTGCTGTGCGATTGGTATTGGGGCACCTTGTCGTTGCAAATGTTGTGAAGGCCTGGGCATGTTCTTCACCCAGGATGTATTGCAGCCTGGCTGGAGAACATGCAAAGTGCGCATGAATATTTGGCCAGATCAAGACAGCCGGACAAACATTCATGTGCACTTACAGAGTGCCCACCACTCCTCCCCCTGCTCCTCTAACAGCAGAGCAGTCCCGCCCTGCTTGTAAACCTGCCTGTGAGAAGTTGGCCTGATATGTGATGTCTAGTGGGCACCCTGTATCAGTCCAAACAACCCTTATGGTGATGGTTGTAAAGTCAGCCTGATAGACCAGCTATCCTAGTGGTAGCACGGACAAAGCAGTCTTGGGCTAAAACTTCAGAGAGCATGTAAAGCCAGCTGTTTTACCATATGTAACCCCTTGAATATCAAATGAAAGGACATAACACAGGTTATATATAAAATATATATGTATTTATTACTAACACAACCCCTCTGAGCTCTTTATGAGATCAGAGGCACAAGCACATAACAAGATACTCAATTATCATACAATAAGTTGCACAAAATACAGTAGGGCCCTAGGGGCACGCTAAACCATATACTAAAATAGTGGTAAAGAACCACGTCACGGACAATGGATAGGCCTAGGGAATTGCTGGGGCTACGCTGTACTACCAAAGGATAGGAAGCAGGAGGCCCACGGGAGGCGTGTGCAGTGTCTTAACACACACACGAGTTACCATAGAGTTAGAATGGGAACGAAAGAAATGGAAACTAGTTCTTTTAGGACACTTGCGGATGGACTAGGAGAAAGCTACTGAAAACTGGGACACTAGGATAGTCAATACCCACAGGATCACCGGAGTACTCGCGTTACCTCACCCACAGGAAGCGGGTGCATAGGTGTCAAAGTGTGTCGGGGTTTAGTCGCTGAATCCTTTGGAGCCTTGGGTAAAGATGCTGCAGGCGACCAGGAGAGAAGTGTCCGGTTGAATCCAAGGGCAGATCAAGGATGAAGAGTACCTGAAAGCAGAAGGGACAGAGTCTGGGTCGCTAGCCAGTTACCAGGAAGGAACCAGGCGATGTCGTGCAGCAATCAAGTGATGTTGTGAAGCTTGTCTCTGCAGCCACGTGGACCAGGTGGTGTCTGCAATGACCAGTAACTGGGCACGGACTGTCCGACAAAGGATCTCGCTGTCTGCGGTGTCGGCTTCCGGATTGGAGTCAACAAGCCTTGGCAAAGGCAACCCACGCAGGAATCAAAGATGGCTTCTTGATCAGACCAGTAAGGTCTGATGGGCTTCTCCTTTTCAGGGAAGCAAGGGCCAGCCTGGAGCAAGCAGGCCAGTGGTGTAAATTCATAGGTTCATCATCACAGAGGCCATTAGCCTACGGGCAAGTGACCGGATAGATGCGTTGAGCACAAAAACACTAGCAGGCCCCATGCGGCACTCGTGGATTGTGGAGGGCTGTGTGTCGGTGTAGAAGGTGCTCGGGGCTGGGGCTTCTCAATCTCCAATGCACAGCTTCAAGGGTGCCTCGGGAGCTGCGCAGGTAGGAAAATGCAGGTTTTCCAAGATAGCTGGTCCCACATCTCTCGTCGCCTCCACGGGTCTCAGCTTTGCTGTGGCTGTGGATTGGGCTCAGGGAAGTCTAGAAGTCTGGTTCTTGTCAGGCTCTGTGATCGGGCCCCGGCAGGAGCGTTGATAAAGCAAACCGCAGATCGCTGGATGGTGCCTGTTTGCACAGGGTGGTCACTCCTTGACCACAAGGGAGATTCTTCAGTCTTCTATCTTCAGTAGAATGTCGAAGGTCTAGAGTTTTGTTTCAAGTTTCAGTTCAGGATAAATCTAAATTCTCGTGACTCAGCTCCTACCTATATACTAATCTGAGGGGCTGGATTACCTGCTTGGTCCCTCCTATGGGTGGGACCAGGGAAGGGGGTGGTTACACTACTTTCCCTTTGTCCAGTTTCGCACCAGAGCTGGGGCTGGAGTGCCCCAGCAACTGGTTTGAACCGGGCTATGCATGGGACACCTTGTGTGCCCCAGGCAGTGTCTCATTTCATTCAGCCCTCCCTGCCCCAATACCCTATGGCCTGTCTGGGGTGGTGCTAGCACCTCCCAAGACTGGAAACCTATTGTCCAAGCCACCCTCGTTGGAAGGACTCCCAGCAGCAGGAGGTCAGACTTGTGTCTGTGGCAGCAGCATCCATTTTGTGATGCTGAGGCTCTGGTTAACTTTAACCAGGTTTAGTAGGAACAACATGTCTTCTCCCTCTAGAAGGGTGGAATGCTATCCCCGTCACAAGAACTGGCGAGGGGGTAGTATTCCAAAGCGTATGACACCTTACACGACATGTTTTGATAAAGCCAAACCAAAGTTAGCATTCAACCCCGAGGATGAAAATGCACTTAAGAGTATATGGTATGGCTATTTCATAGAACAGCTATAAGGACATGGTTCTGAAAGCTGCAGACAGGCTCAGCTCATGCTAGAGCCTCATCTCACATAAAACTAAGCACTCTGCCTCCAGGTTTGTTAAGGCCTGCCATAGGAGTGACTTATAGGTATATATGTGTCTATATGTAAAGGTAGGTATAGGGATACTACACCTACGCAAGGGGTGTTTACACGACCTTTCCCCAGCTGAGTGATCAGCCAGTTGTGTCAATGTGAATGGCCAGCCAGGGGTGGCATAATACATGCTGCAGCCCCTGGTAGGCCTTTATTTATTTTATTTTGAAGGTTTTATATAGCGCTAGCTCCACCCAAGGGTATCAGAGCGCTTTACATAACAGGGGTAATACACAGGAAAGCAGCAAAACAAGTTCCATATTTGGTTAGATACAGATTTGAGGAACCATTTAGAGTACATAGTGTAAGGAGTACAAATCATATAAGCAGAACGTCAATTACAAGAAACAAAAATGTCGTAGTATATAGCTATTTTACAGTGTGCAAGGAGAATTAAAAAAAGCAGCAAAGCGATGCAGGAAACTAATATACAGAAAGGAGAGCAGGGGACTACATTCCCCAATATTTAGTGAGCAAGTGTATTTTAAGGTTTCTTTTAAAGTTGGCAAAGCAGGGGTTGCAGCAAAGGTCTTTGGGTAGGTTGTTCCAGATGGTTGGGGCCTTGCCAGAGAAGGAGCGGAATTGAGAGGAGCTTTTTTTGAGGAGAGGGGGTATGAGGAGGAGAGAGTTGGTGCTTCTCAGAGTTCGGGTGCAGCCAACTTTTTTCAGTTTAGTTGATAGGTAGGATAGAGTCATTTGAGGGCCTTGAGGGCGGGTGAGATGTGGTCGAAACGCTTACAGTTTGTGGTGAGTCTGGCTGCGAGGTTGAGGACGGATTTGATGGGGGCAAGATGGATTTTGGGGGTACCAGAGAGAAGGGCATTTCCGTAGTCGATTTTGGAAAGGACCAGTGATTGGGTAATAACTTTGAGGTCCTCAGCCGGAATAAAGGGTTTGATTTATTTGAGATGCCGGAGTGTGAAAAGTGCACTTTTTGCTGTGTTTTTAATGTGGGAGTTAAGAGTAAGATTATTGTTGATGGTGATGCCAAGAGATTTGACAGATCCTGCAAGGGAGAGAGGGTAGTTAAGGGCATTGAGATCCGTGATCCATGATTGAATGGGGAGAGGGTTATTATTGGGCGAGAAGAGGATAATCTCAGTTTTGTTAGCGTTGAGTTTAAGATGGTTGCTGTGGAACCAGGTTTGGATCTTGGTTAGTGCTGAGTTGAGGTGTAGGATGTCAGAATGGGTTTTTACTTTATAGTACAGTTGAGTGTCATCGGCGTACAGATGGTAATTGATTTTGGCTTGTTTGAGTATCAAGGTGAGGGGTTCCATAAAGAGGTTGAACAGAGCAGGAGAGAGGATGGATCCTTGCGGTACACCAAGGGAGACGGGAGTTGGGCAAGATAGGGAGTTTTGAATTTTAATTTGTTGTGTTCTGTGTTGGAAGTAGGAGGTGAACCAGTTAAGGACAGTGCCATTCAGGCCAAAGCGATCCTTGAGTATATTGAGTAAGGTCGGGGGGTACACCGTGTCAAAAGCAGCGGTGAGGTCTAGAAGGATGAGTAGGTACGTCTCACCCTTGTCCAGGGCAAGGTGTATGTCATCGACTATGTTGAGCAGTGCAGTTTCCCTGCTACAACCTTTGCGGAAGCCAGATTGAAGGGGGTCAAGTAGGTTGAATGTGTTAATGTGTGCGTCCAGTTGAAGTAGGGCGCACTTTTCGAGAGCTTTGGAGAGGAGGGGAAGGTTGGAGATGGGGTGGAGGTTGTTGGGGTCATTAGGATCGGCTTTAGGATTTTTGGGAATAGGGGTGATTTGTCCGACAGGGAGGCGTTAATGATGGTGGTCCAGTAGGGGACAATGATGTGTTTGAGATCTTGGACAAGTGAGGAGGGGAGAGGGTCTTTAGTATGTACGGATGGTTTGAGATGTGATAGGATGTTGTAGACTTCCCGTTCAAAAACGGAGTGGAAAGTAAGCCAAGAGGCATTGTTTTTAAGAAGAGTGATAGTAGGGAGGGTTCCGGGGGGGGGCAAGAGAGGGGAGGATGGGTGTGGGTGTTGTGGGAGATTTCAGGGGCGTGGGATTAGGTGTAGTATCCTGGGGGGGTTGAGGGTTGGACGAGGGTTGGGTATTAAGGAAAGCACGGTCGATTTTGGAACTTTGTTCGGCGAAAAAGCTGGCAATTTCTTCACACTTGTTAATAGAGGCCACTGGGTTGGGTGGTGCAGGGGAGGTTTGGTTTCTAATAATGTTGAACAGTTCTCTGGGTCTGTTTTTGGCATGTGAGAGTTGAAGGCGGAAGTAAGAAGCTTTTTCAGAGAAGATGTGTTTTTTGTAAGAGGATCTGGCAGTTCTAAGGAGAGCAAGGTGGGCAGGTGTAGGGTGTTGTCTCCATGTTCTTTCCGCTAATCTGAGTGAGCGTCTCTCTCTATTAAGGTCGAGGGTAAACCATGATTTGGAGGGGTTGTTTTTTAGCGTTTTACTTTTCAGCGGGGCAAGCTCGTCTAAGGCCCCTGCGACAGTTTTGTTAAAGTGTTCCGTGAGTTCATTTGGATTTGAAGAGGGGGGTGTTGCATCCTCTTTTCATTTCTTCTCTGTCCTTCTTTAGTGTTTGTCATTACTTGCTCAGCAGGCATCTATGATGTCACTTAGTGTTCCAATTGTGTATGCTTGAAAGCAGGGACAGTTACATCTGAGGCTGGGCTGGAGTCCATCTGCTCCTGATGGGGTTTCTATTATTGGATCTACTTTATTCTGTTTTATCTACCTGACCTGAATCTTTCTTCAATAAACCTAATCTGTTTCATATACTGGACTTAAGGACTTCAATTTGTTACAGGGGGGGGGGTGAGGATGAGATGGGATTGGAGTTTCAGTTCAAGGGTGCCGGGAGGGATTTGCTTAAGATTTCTGCTCAAGATAAAAGTGTTGTTGTTTTTGATAGGAACAGGTGGGGTTGGAGGGGAGATTGTGAACAGAATGAGATGGTGGTCAGACCAGTCGATAGGGATGATATTGGTTAAGGATGTCAGATAAGGGTTGATGATGATGGCATCAATAATGGCTCCTTTGGCGTGGGTAGGGGAGTGGCAGAGTTGCTTGAGGTCACTAATCTCAAGAAGGTTATTGAGAAGGTTGATTGTGGGGTCATCAGGTTCATTCCAGTGCAGGTTAAGATCTCCTAGGAAGATATCTTTGGAGTTGGAGAGTAGAGATTTAGTTAGAAGGTCCGAAAGTTCTTCGGCAAAAAGAAGGGGTTCACCAGGAGGGTGATAGATATTATGAAGCCGTAATGGGGGGGAGCTTTTCATTTTAAGTTCGGCTCCTAAGTATTCAAAGGTTGAATAGTCGTCGTTTGTGATTGGGGAGAGTTGAAGTTCTTTTTTAAAAATTATTGCTAGTCCTCCACCTATTCTTACAGGTCTGTCTTTTCTGAGAATAGAGTAGCCAGGGGGGGCGAGAAGGTCAAGGATGGGCGTGGAGTGGTCTTTGAGCCAGGTTTCGGTGAGGAATGCGATGTCAGCATCTTCATTAAGAATGGTTTCAGAGATTTCGGTTGCATGCGGGACGACCGAGCGGCAATTCACAAGCATGCAGTTGAGGGGTTTAGGGTTGTTGCTAGTGACAGGGAGTAGTTGAACGGAGGTGAGTTGCGGGGGTGCTGGGGGAGTTGGGATAGTCAGGGTTCTGTTCATCCCCAGGATAACAGGGGTCTTGGAGTGAGGGGGAGGCAGATCTTTAGGCGAGGGTTTGTTAGTGTAAGTGTTGCAGAGTACGGAGAGATCGTGGGCGGAGTAGGTATTCAAGGTTCAAGGGGGTCTGTGGGAGCAGGGTAGGAGAGGGGTTGTTGACCAATGCTTGAGGTATGGACATTTTCGAGGGTTGGCGCAAGGAGCCGGGGGCCAGGTGGGGCTGGCTGTGAATTTGTCGGATTTGAACCGATTAAAGTCTTTCCTGAGTAGGGTAAGTTCATCCACCAAGGTAGAAAGATTGAAGTCAATGTTACAAAGTGCTTGGTTGAGGATGGATAGGAGGGAGTTGGGCCTGATTGGAATGGAGGGGGAGTAGGGGACGGATTGGTTAGGGTGGGATGGATTACTGCTAGGGGATAGTGGTACTCCAGGAGGGTTTGACGACGGGAGTTGAGTGTTAGTATGCGGATTTGGGAAGTCCAGGGGAGGGGGTGGGGTGTGGACCAGAATTGGGAGGATAGGATGGACAGGATGGCAGGTGGACTGGTGGGGAGAGGGGAGGAAAGGGGGAGATGAGCGGGGGGAATGTGGGGGGTGAGGGGGGATGTGGTAGTGATGTACTGATCGGGGGTAAAGTTTGTGGAGGAAGGGGCAGGGGAAAGAGGGGCTATGGACGTTATGAGGCAGTTTGGAGGGGAGGAGGGATGCTAGGGAGGAGATAGGGAATTGGAGGTGGGCTGTCATTAGGGATCAAGGGAATTTGGTGGAGTGTCGTAGGGGATAGGAGGGGGACCAGGTTCAAGAAGGGAGGTAGGATAGGGGAAAAGGGGATAGAAGTGCCCTTACGGATGGGAAAGTCCAGGGGGAGTAGGGTTTGTCCCAAAGAGGCGGGGGAGAGCAGGGGCTCATAAGGTGACCCAATGTCCAATTGGAGATGTACCTAAAGTACATGGAGTCCATTTTACAGTGAGAGCAGATAGCCTGGGGCCCTGATTAGCGGGATCCCAGGCCAACTAAGTTGAAAACCAGCTAAACACTAGGCAAAAAATCTGGGGTAACCATAGTCAGGTATCTACCTTCCTACACTGCCGAAGCAGAAAAATTAAATGAAAGTAATATCAAGTTATCATTTTATTTTTCCTTTATTTGCACTGCTAAAAGCCGGGGTGCTACGCTCCTCAGTGGAGAAGCCGCCACTGCACTTCTTCCACCTGAAAGGTGGGCCACTGGAGATGGTGAGCTTGTAATCCAAGTAGGCATGGATGCCGGTCGTGAGGGCTTAGTAGATGATGCAGCTGTTTTTGAAGGTGGTGTGAGCTGGCAAGGAGAGACGGAAGTTACTTCAACTTAAGAAATAACTCATCAGTGCACTGGAAACTAAAGAATCAACACAAATGACCCCAGAAGTCAATTAAGCGTCTTTTTCACCACCAAATATTTGTGAAACTGGCACATTTAAGTTTGAAATAATTGATGTATGCATTTAAATCTAGGTTTCTGCACAAGATTTGTTCTTCAGTCATCATCATCAGTGCCTCTGTCAGTGTTGATGACTGTGGAACGTAGCTTTGTTTTTCACAAGTGCTAGCGCAAAAAAAAGGAAAGTCGAATATTGGGAAAGAGCTATAAGGGTGCAAAAGAAAAGCTTTAGTGAGACTGGAGAGTGTGGGTATATGGTAGAAAGAGGAGTAGGCAAGAGAAGGATGTGGCAGAGAGAAAGGGATCTTAGAGAACGATGTAAAAAGGTGAGACCCGAAGATGCCTTAAAGGACATTGTGTGAGAGGCAAGTGTGGAGATCGTTGTGACTGGAGGGTTAGGAAAAGAAAGTGAATGACAACTGAGTAACAGTGTGGTGACTGCAGTGTCTGCCACCTAACGCAACGCAGTGAACTTGGAATCTGGTAAAATGTGGCAGCAGCTCAAAACATGCGAACTGTAACTCAACCAATCTCGTATACCTCATTGAGCGCCCCTGCAAACTCAGATATGTGGGGATGACTACTCGGAAAGTGAGGACAAGAATTGTGAAACATAGGAGCACTCTTCGCTGTAAAAAAACAAACAGCAAACTGATGGACCACTACATTCAGGAAGGGCACACCCCCAATGACATGCTCTGGACAGTCATTGAACAAATACCCCACCATCCCAACAGCAATGAAAAAACTCTCCTGACTAAAGAGCAGCGCTGGATTTACCGCCTCTCAACCCATAACCATGGATTAAAAGACAGCATACCTTGGAATAGCCTCAGTTGCTGAGCCAATCCACTCACATTGAGGGTCCACCGCACTCGAATATCTGAACCGCCAACACACCGCCCTGGCAGAATACTCTAGAACACATCCTTGCCTGCTAGGACCAATACCTGCACCTCTATCTGTTCCTAGTTAGAGCCACAGAAGACACTGCCACCCCATCTACCCTCAGGGCAACACTTATACCGCTCTTTGACCTTGTCAGCCCCTTCTCGTGATCATGTCTGCACCACTTAACTGGACACCACGCACGCAGACCTAGTGGTCACCCATGCATCCTATTTTTAATACCCTTGAGTACTTCACTGGGGGTGCCCAGGAGTGGACGCCTCACAGGGAAAGCCAGGACGGGTTCCACAGCGGTATTCGTACAAGCGCCTTGAGACCCTTGCGGGTGAGTAGTGCGCTATACAAGTATCAATTTTTCACAGGCACTTGACAGGCAGACTCGACACTGGACTTTTTGTGCTCGATAGAAGCATCAATATTGACACCCCGCACACCGCCCAAGAGGTTATTAGCCCGCCATAAAACTACACTTTGGCGACCATTATAGGCGGTTAGCAGGTTGACATTACTACACTGGACCCTTTTGCCGAGCAGCGGCATTTACAGTGAGCCCCTCGTCTGTTTCCATCACAGACGTCGGGCGCATCACAGAGCTCCAAACACACTAACATTGAGCCCCTCATTTGTTTCCTCTACTGATGCCGTGCACATCACGGTACTTGTGTCAGTTTCTTTGACAGTTTATTTCACAATGGGGTCATTCTTGTAATAACTTTTTCAGAAATACGGCATCTTCAAAATTACATTCCCCCCCTTCTTTGACCTAGCATCTAAACAATGCTACACACAGTACGAGTCTGTTCTTTGTGTTGTCTGTTTTTCTCACTTCTCCCTACAGACACTAATCGCAACAGAGTCACTCCCCACCTTAACGAGCTCCTGCTGCGGCGTGAAATCGCTATTTAAACCACACACGGAACTCGGCTTTTCTACCGACGGAGTTCCTGGCCGGCCACAAGAGGTGTAACAGCAGATCCTGAGATCACAACAAGTAAGTTGGAGTCTGGGACGCAACTTTAACCTCGGCCCCGCCCCCGGGACATAGCCCTGGGCATCCCCGAGAGAGTGCTTGGTCCCGCATGATAAGACCTCTCTCCCCTTTTATTTTATCTTCCCAAGAGAGTGCATCATTGTCTCGGATCTCCGCCAGAGACTCGTGGAGTTTGTTTTCTGAACTTAGGAAGTAAGCTCCTATTCCACTATTACCGAATTGCAGCGATAATCGGCCAGCGTATTCACTTGCCGACACAAACCGCATAACACTGCAGTTTTTTCTGCTCACTACTTAGGCACCTTATCAGCCGATACTGTAATTTGAATGCAAATGATAAATGTTGTAACGGAATGATATTCGGAGAGATGTAAGACTAGACAAAAAAGATATATATGAAAGTTAACACGCCGACAGTTAAAGTTAAAGAAAAGTGAAAAGACTGATAGAATGTACACTGATTGAATGTAACAGGTAATAATTGTCACAGTCACAAATAAAGAGTTTAAAAAAAATATATACTTAGGCACCTTATATCGCAACCACTGATCATGTGCCTGAGTTGACTGTTTTTACATATGTGTGTCTATCTGTTTGTCCCGTCTATCTTCCTTTACAGGTACAAACTTAGGGGGAACCCTCCTCTTACAGTTAGAGCACCTTAGCGAGTGCTTCACATAGGACGCTTATATCTTTAGGTTCCTTGTCTCACCCCTCACACATAGGTCCTGAAGAAAGCCATTTTTTTTTAAACAGGGCCTGGCTGAAACTAGTTGACCACACCGGACGTGGGAGACAATAAGTCTCTCCTACCACGTCCAAAAGCCTTGTTTTTAACTCTTCCTAGGGCCCAGCAATAAAGTAATTCATTGGGACCCTTAGGACAGTTTTTAAACCTCACTCTTAACACCACCACTGCACACTCACTTAACATAACCCGCTCCGCTGTAAACAGGCGTTGCAGCACACCTGAGGCACACTCCGTGCCTCGGGTGGGGCCCGATGCCAACTAGGTTGGTGGGTGAGGGCCTTCATAAAAACTAATATGTTTTCCTGAGACACACACAACATGAGCGTTATCAATGTAGCTAGCTCCTATTGATTACCACATACATTCCCTGGGGAAGTGAACTAGCTACCCTAGTTCCTCACGCTCCTTTATGATTGATATCAACTGAGTAACAGTGACAGCAACAATCACTTATTTACTTACTCATCCACTAACACACTCACCTCAGTGTGGATTGAGCAGCTGCTTCATACATCTGTGTGTTACCTACTGGCCACTGGTTCCTGAGC
Organism: Lissotriton vulgaris; assembly: GCF_964263255.1. NCBI lineage: Eukaryota > Metazoa > Chordata > Amphibia > Caudata > Salamandridae > Lissotriton > Lissotriton vulgaris. The sequence goes on along the minus strand of NC_141691.1, from coordinate 2,003,692,966 downwards.
TGTACGTGTTGTGTCAGGGATGGAAGCTTGCACTATTTCTGTCACGCTCTACTTGTTCTGTGAAGGAAGGAAACTTGCACTGCTGATACCTCAGGCCTACCTGTTCTGTGCAGAAAGGAAGCTTGCACTACTGCTGCCACACTCTACCTGTTCTCTGAAGAAAGGAAGCTTGCACTACTGCTGCCACACTCTACCTGTTCTGTGAAGAAAGGACGCTTGCACTACTGCTGCCACACTCTACCTGTTCTGTGAAGAAAGGACGCTTGCACTACTGCTGCCGCACTCTACCTTTTCTGTGAAAAAAGGAAGCTTGCACTACTGCTGCCACACTCTACCTGTTCTGTGAAGAAAGGAAGCTTGCACTACTGCTGCCACACTCTACCTGTTCTGTGAAGAAAGGAAGCTTGCACTACTGCTGCCACACTCTACCTGTTCTGTGAAGAAAGGAAGCTTGCACTACTGCTGCCACACTCTACCTGTTCTGTGAAGAAAGGAAGTTTGCACTACTGCTGCCACACTCTACCTGTTCTGTGAAGAAAGGAAGCTTGCACTACTGCTGCTGAACTCTGCCTGCTCTGTGAGGAAAGGAATCTTGCACTACTGCTGCCACACTCTACCTCTTCTGTGAAGAAAAGAAGCTTGAACTACTCATACCACAGGCCTACTGACACTGTTGACAGGAGCCCTCATTACGAGTGGCCTGATAATTTCTGATATGGATTTCATTATGAGTTTTGAACTTTTTACCACCCTATACACACTGGATGCAATAAAAACTGCATCTCGCATATACATTTAGCCTGTTAAACCTGCCAATATTTGAGAAAAGTTGATATAGTAAGCACCAAATTCCACATGTTATGGCCCATTTTAGGCGCAAAACTCGTATTGGGCAATAATTATAGTACGCAATACATTTTGTACACATCGCTGTTGTTTTACATCATGTGCAACTATTCATTTCGATTAAACTGGCCCACTTGTCATGAGGGCCAGGCTGCACCCAGTGGCGCAAAACGAGCCTCCGCAGCCTCTGTGGTGCAGATGGCCTCGAGCTTCAGGGGGGCCCTTCCGGCAAAATGCACGGCGGCAGGCCCCGGGCCTGAGAGCTCGAGACTGGGTCTTTGGGTGGGAGACCTCCATGTACTTTGCAGGGGGGCTTCATCAAGTTTTGTCACACCACCTGTTGCACCTCTTCTCCAAGGAAGGCAACAGTCCACCGCAGTTGGCATCGGATTTGTGTCCATTCTGTAGGGGAGAAATGCTTGCACTGTTGCTGCCCGGTCTGTGGCCGTTCAGTGAAGGGGTGAAACCTTCACTGTTGTACCTCAAACTGTCCACTTTGCACTGGGCTGGAACAGAGAGACAGTTAAAGATAGGGAGAAAGAGTGTCTGTCTGTTCACACCTTGTCCTTCTGCTCCTAACACCTCTATGTGATGGGGATGTGGGAGGGCGGGATTTTTGATCTCTATCTTATCACACTAGATCTAAACCCCGTTCTGGTCGACTGAATCTTTATTGCCTGTCATTTGAGGAAAGAAAGTGCATCAATACCAGGTTAGTTTAATCAATAATGGGCTCGACTCTGAAAAACCACAGACTACTTCTAAGTTTTTAAAGGTTTATTACAGAGTCATTGATAACTGCACATACAGGCATCTCAAAACGAGATTCAGAAGATATAGAGGCACCAATATAAACATGTGTTCTCTGAAATTTCTTAGGCGAGCAAAGAACACTACTAGAACTAGCTCTAGGATCAAAAGGGATGCAAGCATAGACACGAATTGCGATCTATCCGACATTTACAAGGGAAGGAAAGAATCAGGTTAGGCTGTCCCTACCCTGTACTAGATGGTATCCCTACTTAACAAGGCCCCAACCTATCAAAAGGTGTCAGCTGTGAATGTCTTCCTGAGAAGATCACTCACTCTCAGTCTCTAGGTGAAACCTATGATCTCCAGTCATGACCCCTCTCTGCCTACTCATCCGCTCTCTGAAGGGTCCTCAGGCATCTACTCTAACTCCACCCAGGGGTGCTGACCCTAATACAAAACACAGTTTACAGTTGAAACGCCCCTCACGAGACGCCCCTCACGTGATGTCGATTCTGGCTTTTTCCATGATGATCTTCCTCTGGGCCTTGTGTTCAGCGTTGACCTTGCTTCTCAGGCTCTTCTCCGGCCCGCTGATACCCCCTAAACATTCCTGAATCCTCCTCCATGTCTGTACCAGTCTACTCAAACAGAGCTCTATTCATTAAACTTTTAATCGAAACCCCCTCGCACCTGTGGACAGACATCCGCAGCTTGAATCCCATTCTCATAGACTGTTAACAGAAGTTTGCAACTTATTTCTTAATACAACTCGACATGTATCAGCACGTACAAATAAGAAACCCCTTTTTCTCCTTTCAGGCCTACAACTCTTTCCTCCGAGGTTAAACTAATATAACATGTTAGCATCTTATTTCTTGGATAATAAGAAAACACTTCTATGGAATATAAATCTAACGAGTAAACAAAATCACTATATCATTAGTGCAATCCATGTTCATGTATGAGTGTTCATTTCTAAACCCTTTTGCCCTGGCCATAAGGCCTGCTCCCTTCGATGCCTTGCAGCATGACATTCCTCCATTAGCAGCTACATAACATGGATCATGATTAATCACGTCTAATAAGAATACATTTTCCACACATTTCTACATCAGTCCCACTTCTATATGTATTTTCTATGTTAACTACACACGTCTAAGTATAGGTGAATATATCTCTCCAATCCTTAATGGCACTTCTATTATAATTGTGCGACTAACATGTGCTTATGGTGCACTCGTGCATTTTTGTTCAGTTTGCGCTCTATCAGTTCCCCCCTTTGATGACCTCTCGTGGTCATCACCAAAATTCAAACTGAACTAGTTGCCATCCTCTCTCGTTTCAGCATTTCTAGAGCCCTCAGACTCTTATACTGATTGTCTTGCATGGCAGCTAATCTCCGTTCCTGTTCTCTCCTGGATCTCTCCAACCTATTTGATCTGTACCATTGGTACGACCTCACCAATCCCCACAACACGATCACGCAGGTCAGTATTATGATAGGTTTCAGTATGTACCATACAAAACTCTTCCCTATGTTGGCGAACCAACCTCCAACTTCACCCATTCCATGACCCACTTTTTCCCAAACATTTACTTTAGTCAGGTCTTCGATCTCTTTATGAATGTTAGTTATGTTCATGATAACTTTCTCCAGAGGTTTTGAATTGTCTGGAATGTAAGTGCAACATTCCTGGACGTTCAAAGCCTTACAGACTCCGCCCTCTTTTGCTAGCAGAACGTCTAACGCAAGACGGTTCTGAAGCACCATAGCCCTTATCGATTGCATCTCTCCTTCCACCAGCATTAAGGATGTAGCAGTACTGGCAGACAACCTGTCTACGACTGTGGCCAGTCTTCTAATCTTGACATCATTGAGGATCAGTCCTAAAATAGGAAATGCAGCACCAAATACATCTCCAACTAGTTCTGCATCCCCTACGTCTCTTCTTCCTCTTGTTTGGACCTTGCCCTCTATGATCTCTAAGTCTTGGGCATGATATATTTTGGGGAAGACAATTGCCAAATAACATGATCCGTACCAATTATCAGGTAGTCTCACGTAGGCATTTCTTCCACACACAAAATATACATTTGGAATCACTTGCATTCCCTTCAAAAAATCTTTTGTGTAATACTCTAATCTAAAAGCATGTTCACAACTGACCTCCCCTACGAATACATTTTCGTAGTACGTTTTGCTCCTGTGAAGGCATAACTTCCCTCTCTGTGTCTTATCCAAAGCTATAGGACCACTACTACCCTTTCTTTTATGGTCCTTCTCCTCCTCGGTCCAATCTGTCTTCCACTGTCCTGATTTCTTCAGAATCTTTTGCCTTCTGTAACGATCATCCACTTGCCCTATAAACTTCTTCTCGACTTCTGACACTTTGCAAGTCAGATTATTTCTGCGGGCATGTGAATTATCTAGAGTATCCCAAGGAATGAAGAACTTGGCCAATCTGTCTTCACTCTTATAATAGTCCCACTTATTCATTTGCTTATAATTGGGGACCTCAGGTAACACTGAATCATAATTAGAAAAATAATACTCAAAACTATCTCTACCATAAAATATGCTAAGCAATAAGCTACATGTAATGCCATAAGTCAATGGGAGATGATGATATCTAATGCCTTCATCTACAGACGCAGGTAACTGCATACAGACGTAGCAGTCTTTGACTTCCATGGCATCTACATACTCATATAATAATTTGGCGTAAGCATTTGACCTATAGTCGCCTTGGGACTCATCCATGTGTAACCTACGGGCTTCTGCTGCTAATAACGCTTTCTCCTGTGCAGTTTCACCGTTCTTACCAGCAGCAGTGGGTTTTGGTGTCACTACAGATTTTGCATCCGGTACCTCTGCCTCACTCTCGTGTCCCATCACATATGATACAGTAACTACTAAAGCTATAAGAAGTATCACTCCTACTATAAGTGTGCCTACTATACATTTGGCTCTGCGGTTCGGACTACCGGCTTCCATGTTCCTCAGATGGTATTGTTCCTTTCTCTTTTTCAACACAAAGTTCCTTCTCATGAGTTCCTTTACAGTCTTTTTCTTTTTCAGTCTTTAGAACCACACAACCGGAAGCTAGCAATCTTCTTTTTGCAAAAGTCTTTTTTGAGCTTAATCTCAGACAACCCTAACCCTTCTCCGTCCACTTAAAGGAAACCCCTAAGTTTTCTCTGCATTCCTAGGCGCTAGGTTATCTTCTTACTTCTTGTTTATTTACAAAGTCTTTAAGCATCTACAATGAGACTGGGACCAGCGGCTTGGATAGCATAGTTCAATAGCTCCAAACGAAGAATGTGTTCCTCATGACTTGTTATCGTTGTTCCAAATTCGGGGAATTGCAATTCGGTGAAGAACATGTGCTTTAACTTGCTCAGGTAGGGAGGGTTGGGGACTTTGAACGTTAGTGACCCTTCTGTTTCGACTCCCGGCACCAACAGCTGTACTTCTACTGTGATGATGGGTTCAACATTGGCCACTAGCACCGCCCTAATTCTCCCTGTCGTTTGTTCCCAAGACATCTGTCGCCAGATATGTCCACTCAGGAGTGGCGTATCTTCTGCTAGGCACGCGTACTCGCCTTGACCTTCTTGGACCTGCTGCTTCAGCGCCCAGGGCACCTTCGTCCGGATCTGAGTCTTCGGATACAGGAGCAAGAGTCCTCTCTGGAGTTGACCTCAGACTTGACCTCCTCCTCTGGGGCCAACTAGCCTCTCTACGCCTTGCCCCTTCGCTCCTCGGCCTTCTGCTTCGCTCGGGCTCACTTTCAGCTTGGCCCGCGTCTGATTCGTATTCCCAGCTACTTCCTCCTTCTGTGGCGTCGTCGGTTTCACTATTGTACTGACCGTCCTCAGCTTGGTCAGACACACTCTCAGCTTCTTCTCGCACCTCTACAGCTTGGCTGGCCCCCTCTGTGGCTTCTCTGTCCGCAGCTGGACTTACATCCGAGAGAGGAGCTGTTTCTTCCAGAGGTGCTGGAACTCTCCGCGTATGTGACGCGTGGATCCAATTGGGCAGACCTCCCACTTTCACAGCCGTGTTCGATATTAGGATGATCTGGTAGGGCCCACGCCAGCGGACATCTAGGCAGCTTCTTCTGACGTGCTTTTTTATCAGTACCCAATCTCCAGGGCACAGGTCATGACACAAGTCCTGGCACGACGGGACCTCGGCAGCCTGCACCTGAAGGGACACAGAATGAATGGCGTCAGACAGACCCTTACAATAGTCCAGGATCATATCATCTGTGATATTCAACAAAGCTGCAGTCGGTACTGATGGCAATCTCATTGCCCTCCCCATTAACACCTCATGTGGCGATAGTCCCGTTCTTCTGTCTGGGGTACTACGGATGCTCATGAGAACCAAGGGCAAGGCATCGTCCAACTCAGGGACGTCGATGAACACATTTTGGCAATGCGGGATTTGAGGGTGCCGTTTATCTGCTCCACAATTCCCGAAGCTTCTGGTCGATAGCTACAATGCAATTTCTGGTCTATGTTCAGGGCTGCACAAATCATCTTCACAAGCTCGCTGTTGAAATGAGTTCCCCTATCTGATTCCAAAGAGGCCGGTACCCCGAAGCGCGGAATGAGTTCCCTAAGCAATAACTTGGCTACTGTGAGAGTGTCACACCTGCGTGTAGGGTATGCCTCGACCCATCTGGAAAATATGCAAACAACCACCAACACGTATCGAAGGCGGTTGCACCTTGGCATTTCAATGAAATCAATTTGCATTCGATTGAATGGACCTCCAGACCTCCCTATGTGACTCAATGCAACTGGTGTTCTTTTCCCTATGTTCAGCTGCTGACAGGTCACACAATGCTGGCACACTGCTTCAGCTGCTACTCTGAACTTAGGGTTGTACCAGGTTTGTCTGAATACTCTCAGCATAGCGTCTCTCCCTAGGTGCACTGGACCATGTATTTGCCTCGCCATTGGGCTCACCAACTCGTTTGGCAGCACTGCCCTTCCATCGGATGAAACCCAAAAGTCGGTGTCGCCCATCACACATCCTGCAGTTTCCCATGTTCTTTTCTCAAAATCGGGTGCATTCTCTTGTGCACATTTTAACTCGTCCCAAGTATCTACAGTCTCCAATATCATTGCTAATTCAGTCCTTACACTGATTCCACCCACTTCTACCTCCGTGAAGGAGTATCCCTGCTCGGCACAGTATCGTGCCACCTCGTCCGCGTACCTGTTGCCCTGTGACACAAAGTCTTGGTTTCTTGTGTGCGCGGTACATTTCACAACGGCAATAGCTGCCGGACATTGCAAAGCTTCCAATAATAGGCGTACAAACTCTCCATTTCGGATGGGGGAACCTGACGAGGTCATGTAACCCCTTTGAGACCATAACTGCCCGTAATCATGAACTACCCCGAAACCATATTGGCTATCGGTGTATATGATGACTCGAATTTGGTTGCTTGCCAGGCAGGCACGCGTCAAAGCAATAATTTCAGCTACCTGAGCGGAGTGTACTCCTTCCAGGCATGCGGCTTCCACTACTCCAGTAATTGTACAAACAGCATAGGCTGCTCTCAACTGCCCAACATCGTCTCTTACACATGAGCCATCAACAAAGAAAACTTCATCAGGGTCAGTCAGTGGCTCATCCACGATGTCGGGTCTCGGTTTGGTGCATAGTTCAGTCACATCGAGGCAATCGTGGTCTGTACATTCGTCATCATCAATGTCACTTGGGAGTGGCATCAATGTAGCAGGGTTCAAAACAGAGCATCTCTTGAGGGTCACGTTCTCTGCAGCAAGAATGACTTGCTCATAGCGCGTGAGCCTGCTATTCGTCAGATGCTGTGTTTTGGTCCTGGTCATCAACAGTTCAACTGAATGGGGCACATACACCTCTAACTGGTGTCCCATAACTATATTCTCACACCGCTCAATGCTGACACCCGTTGCAGCAACGGATTTGAGACATCCGGGCAACGCTGCGGCTACTGGGTCTAAGGTAGCCGAAAAGTAGGCAACTGGTCTACGGGCATTCCCATGGATTTGGACCAGGACTGACAAGGCACAACCCTCTCTTTCACAACAGTAAAGCAAGAATGGTTTGTCGTAATCAGGCATTCCCAGAGCAGGAGCACGACACAGGTCCTCTCTCACCTGCAGGAACGCCATAAAACAATCTTTGTCCCATGGTACCGGATCACTCACCTCCTTGTGCGTCAGTTTTTGCAAGGGTTTTGCTTTCAGTGAAAAGTTCGCTATCCACTGTCGGCAATAACCCACCATCCCTAGGAACATCCTGACCTCTCTCTGTGTTTTAGGTGCGTTCATTTTCATGATCGCCTCTATTCTGTCTGGTGACACCTTCCGCTTTCCTTTTTCAATCCTGTGCCCCAAATACTGCACTTCTGTCAGGCAGTATTGTAATTTGCTCGGAGACACCTTGTGCCCGTTTACAGCTAGATGATTTAGTAATGCAATGGAGTCCTCCCTGCAAGCTTCTTCAGTGTCTGACGCGACAAGTAGGTCGTCTATGTACTGGACCAGAACCGAATTTTGGGGCAGTACTAGACTTTCAAGATTTTTCTTCAAAAGCTGGTTAAAGATCAATGGGCTCTCTGTATACCCCTGCGGGATACGACACCATGTTAATACGCGACCTTCCAGCTTAAAAGCGAAAAGGAAATGGCTATCCTCGTCTAAAGGGATTGAAAAGAAAGCCTGACAAAGGTCTATCACTCTGAACCATTCGGCTTGGAACGGTATCTGAAACAATATCACTGATGGATTCGGTACCACTGGACAACATGAGACAACTATGTTGTTGATTTTTCGAAGGTCCTGAACTATTCTGAATTTCCCACTTGGTTTCCGCAAACCCATAATCGGGGAGTTGCATGGACTACCCACAATTTCCTTCAGTATTCCCTGCTTAATCATGGACTCGATCACAGGTTTTATACCTGCAATCGTTTCTGGTGTCAATTTGTATTGGGGTGTTCTTGGAAACTCAGCATTTGGTTTCACTATTATTTTCACTGGGTCCACTCCCTTGACTAGTCCAATCTCTTCCCCAGTGAAATCCCATACTTCTGGTACCACGGCCTCCCTTAGATCCCAGGGGAGCTCATCCACTGTCAAAGTGGGGTACAGCTCCACGCACGTTCTTGAGTTTGCGACCTTAAAGTCAGCGTCATCATCATTAGTCAGTACCTCCACTCCCTGCGGTGTGCAGTATATTGTACAATTTAACTTGCACAATAGATCTCTTCCCAACAGACATACAGGACTAGAATCACAAACCACAAACTGATGCTCATCACTGTATTTCCCTATTTTCACTAGCACTGGTTCTGTCAGTGGGCTTGTTATTCTCCTGTTTGCGACCCCCACCACTTGAATGGTTTCTCCGGACATTGGCAGGCCGGGAACTACAGCTGATCTTATTGTGGATCGAGTGGCCCCTGTGTCTACCAAGAAAGTCGTGGGGCACCCTGCCACTTCGGCCTCAACGTATGGTCCCCTTTGATCTACTTCTAAGACGGCCCCGAGGGTACAGTCTTCTCCCTCCACTCTCTGTCCTGTTAGGGGATCAACGTAGTAACACTCTTCTCCTCCTACGAAAAGAGGCATCTGTCTATAGGTCTTCCCCCTGTCGCTATTTGGGGTGGCTGAGGGAACTGGGCTCGTGGTGCGGGGGTCCCCCCTTTGACCACCTTTCCTTGGTATGCTGACGTCCCTTTTCCTGGAGTATTTTGAACCTCTTCCTCCTCTATTTCTAGTTCTCCAATCTCAACGTTATAGGGGCACTCGCGTTTCCAATGTCCCACCTCGTTACATTGATGGCACCGGGTCGTTTTTTTCAATGTTGCAATATCTACCCTAGGTCTGAAGTTGGAGTTCTCCTCATTACTTTTGTTCTGGTTATTCGGTCTCCTGCCCCCAGTCCCTGTACTCTGTTGTTGTTGTCCACCCTTACCAGCTGACTGCATCTGTACCACCATCAACTTTTCTTTTAGTTTCTTGGCTTTTGAATCTATCTCATCGCTGCAGTACCTAGCATATCTCAGAATTTCGTCTAAAGGTTTATTTTGCCAACAAATCAAGTGTTGCTGAATCATTAAACAAATATCCGGCCTTAAACCCAAAACAAATTTAGACACAAACTGCCCTATGTCTTTAGGATCCATTACGTCCAACCCGCTATATTGTTTAAACGCCTTCAACAACCTTTCATAATATTCATGGACTGTCTCCTTGGGTTCCTGCCTAGTTCGATCTATTTTGACCCAATCTATGTCCTGCATTGGCACCTTATCCTTCAGCCAAGTCATCACTCTCTCATATTTCGCCATTACTGTCTCAGACGGCCCATTAGTCTGTGCATCTCTCTCTGGTTCTGATGTGGGCCATTCAGCACTGACTTTACATGCTGACCACAAGTCCCCTGGTACTACGATATCAAACAGAGTGTTCAGGTCAATCCAGAGTACTTTGGAGATTTTTACGAACCTCTCTACCTGCTTATACCACTCCACTGGATTCTCCCTTAACTTAGGGAAGGAGTTGGTAAAGGCAGCTAAGTCCCCCCTACTCCAGGGCACATGCACGTAGTTCCCGTTTGCAACCTCACGCAAAGGGTATGCCTCTATCTTCTGCAGTCCTCCCTCTGGGGACATCCCAAGCATGCTCTTCCTGACGGTCCCTTTCTTGGACCATCTTTCCTCCCATTTATCCAGTGCTCTCCATGTCCTTATTCCAGTAATCAGTTCCCTTATGTGTGTTTTTAATCCAATTGTTCTTCTCTCATCTAGGTCCTGATCTGAATAATGTAGCCTGTGGTTACCCTGTAATGCTTTGGTCCTTGACAAGTCTACCATGTATTTTCCGGCCAATTCAACTAATTTCTCATGTGCTGCTCTCGCTTTCCTAGTGACGTCCTTTGCCATGAACAGTATTTCATCCTGTTCATACATTTCCATTCTCTCCAAAGGCAAAGTACCATCCACCATGTCGTCCAGATCTGCTCTTAAACTGGCGACATCAAGTCTCTTTGCTTTTATCTCGGCTCGCAATATGTCTTTCCTAGGGTGTTCATTGCTCTCCCTCCCATCCCAGCTCAGAGTCCTACGCCGAGGCTCAGGGGCGTTAAGGAGGGTCCTCCCTTGTTCCCATCTTTCTAAGTCCCATGCTCGGCCATCTTCCCTTGGAGGGTAGTGAAACACTGCCCTGTTTCCCCCGCTTTCATTTTGTCCCTCCTGCCTGTTCTCCTTGGCCCCATGATAGGACTCTCTGCTGTTCTCCACTCTGTCGCTATTCCCTCTTTGTCTAGTGTCACTCAATATCTGGTAGGCTCCTTCTCGGCTCCCTATGTCCCCCGGATCCCGTTCATGTCCGTGATCACAGGGGTCATGGCGAGACCTCTCGCAACTCTCATTTTGTCCGCTATTGCCAGACGTATGGGGTGTACACTTAAAGCTGTCCCTGTACTCTTGCGTTCTCCTATCCCCTTCACTGTGAATGGGGCGGGACACCCCCCCACACTCCGGGCTCCTGTTCTCCAATACTGGTCTACCTCCATTTCTGGTGCGACAAGTATCTTCTCTATTTTCCTGACTCCTCCCGTCCCACTCCGGACTGCTTTCGCCAGCCCCGCAGTGAGTCCGGATCCTGCTATCTTGGCTTTCCCTTTCAACTTCCGCTGCTATCAGGCTCGTGTGAGCCTCCACTGTCGCATCCCATTCTTTCAGGTACTCTCTTAACTCCTGGAAGGATTTCGGCCCTGATCCCCTCAGATCCATCGGCCACCTCGGGCCCCCCTGATCTCTTGTGGGATCTACTGCTGTGTGTACTGGGGTGCTCCAATCCCTTGGTCCTGGCAGCTGTCTTGGGGAATTGATCATGTCGTCCCTCCTCTCCATTTCTGCTCTCTCCCTGTCCACTCGTACCTGTTCCTCCCGGCTGGCTCTCTCTGGGTCATATATCGATACTATAGGACCTATAGTGACAGGTACTTGCAGGGCGTCTGGCAGTGCGTAGGATGTGGCACGCTCCGCTTCTGGCGCCTTTTGTACCACAAACCTTCCGACTACCCTCTGCACCGGACCAGGTTGAGGCAATACTTTACTTGCAGTGGGATCCCAATCTGTGCTAGGAAGCGGTCTATACTCCCCTGTGTCAGCCCCCCCTTCCCTGCTGGGCTCGGCAGTTTCTGCCTCTCTGTTGTACGGGGGTGGCCTATCTGTTAGCAATCTATTTATCACGCTGTCCCCTGTCTCGCTCTCATCATCTTCCTCAAATGGACTCTTGTTCCCCTCCACCTCTATCACTGGGTACAGTTTGTTTACTTCAAGGTTATGTACTCTCCATCTTTTAGCATCCGCGTCCCATTTGGCATCCTGTACTGCTCTTACCGATCTTTTCACCCTTTCTTGGCGCCGGTTCTGGTTTCTATCGTGCGCCGCCCTAATCCATGCATTGAGGGCTTCAAACTGGGTCGGTCTAGGCAGAGGTCTCATTGCGGTCATAACTGTTTTTAATCGATGTAATACCTCTAATCTAAACGTCCCGTACTTTGGAAACGTCAGTTCCTCATTCCCTTCTGTAATCTTACACCAATTTGAAATCCACAATATAGTGTGCAACCCAACATTCGTTGCCATATAGTTTGCCGGCGTACCCTCCGGCGGGGCTTCTTCCCCATCATAAGATCTCCGCCTCTCTCTCTTAAACGCCGCTCTTATCCATTTAAAACATTTCATGATTAAACGCACAATGTCTTGCTTCGCTATTCTGTTTACTTCCTGGTGACAATCCGCCAATCCTAGCGCGGCTTTGCTAGCTGGCCTATCACAGCGCGGTCTCCTCTGTACCGGCCAATCCCAGCGCGGCACTTGCTGACGTCACTTGTCTTACGGCGCAGTCTCACCCTTGCCGGCCAATCCCAGCGCGGCGCTTCCTGACGTCACTCGTCTCCCTCTCGCAGCAGTTCCCCTCCTTTCTCAGCTCGTCTCCCGGTCACGCATGCGTCCCATTCATACACCGAAAAATTACTACTTCCGACCAAGCGATCACTTTTCTTGACTGTACGTCCACAGTCTATCTGTAATTGTCACCACAACTCGTCTCTCTGATAGGTTACTTACACACAGTAACTTCCGACCACGCTCACTCTTATGTTCCCCCTATCACGGTCCTGCGGGCGATCAATGGTACCTCATGACCCCCTTCACACTTGGTTGACAATTACTTTGGATGTCCGATACACCCGAACCACTTAAGCTCTCTTCTGAACTTAAGATTTGCACCGGTTGCGCGCGCTCACAACCTGTTCCACAGTCACTCTACAGGCATTCAACTCCGCCAAACATTACAACATGGAAGCAACACAAAAACACCGCAATCTAACACGCATGACCCTTTATACTCACTTTCGACCGTTACTGCTGCATTTCTTTCTCGCGCCGTCAGCACCCTCTTCGGCGGGCGGTTCTTCCGATCATCGATCACTAGGGGCCTTGGGGTAATCTAACCTGGCCTAGATCACCTTCCTCAAGAAGGCAACCATCCTCTGCTACCAACTGAGAGGGCGGGATTTTTGATCTCTATCTTATCACACTAGATCTAAACCCCGTTCTGGTCGACTGAATCTTTATTGCCTGTCATTTGAGGAAAGAAAGTGCATCAATACCAGGTTAGTTTAATCAATAATGGGCTCGACTCTGAAAAACCACAGACTACTTCTGAGTTTTTAAAGGTTTATTACAGAGTCATTGATAACTGCAAATACAGGCATCTCAAAACGAGATTCAGAAGATATAGAGGCACCAATATAAACATGTGTTCTCTGAAATTTCTTAGGCGAGCAAAGAACACTACTAGAACTAGCTCTAGGATCAAAAGGGATGCAAGCATAGACACGAATTGCGATCTATCCGACATTTACAAGGGAAGGAAAGAATCAGGTTAGGCTGTCCCTACCCTGTACTAGATGGTATCCCTACTTAACAAGGCCCCAACCTATCAAAAGGTGTCAGCTGTGAATGTCTTCCTGAGAAGATCACTCACTCTCAGTCTCTAGGTGAAACCTATGATCTCCAGTCATGACCCCTCTCTGCCTACCCATCCGCTCTCTGAAGCGTCCTCAGGCATCTACTCTAACTCCACCCAGGGGTGCTGACCCTAATACAAAACACAGTTTACAGTTGAAACGCCCCTCACGAGACGCCCCTCACGTGATGTCGATTCTGGCTTTTTCCATGATGATCTTCCTCTGGGCCTTGTGTTCAGCGTTGACCTTGCTTCTCAGGCTCTTCTCCGGCCCGCTGATACCCCCTAAACATTCCTGAATCCTCCTCCATGTCTGTACCAGTCTACTCGAACAGAGCTCTATTCATTAAACTTTTAATCGAAACCCCCTCGCACCTGTGGACAGACATCCGCAGCTTGAATCCCATTCTCATAGACTGTTAACAGAAGTTTGCAACTTATTTCTTAATACAACTCGACATGTATCAGCACGTACAAATAAGAAACCCCTTTTTCTCCTTTCAGGCCTACAACTCTTTCCTCCGAGGTTAAACTAATATAACATGTTAGCATCTTATTTCTTGGATAATAAGAAAACACTTCTATGGAATATAAATCTAACGAGTAAACAAAATCACTATATCATTAGTGCAATCCATGTTCATGTATGAGTGTTCATTTCTAAACCCTTTTGCCCTGGCCATAAGGCCTGCTCCCTTCGATGCCTTGCAGCATGACATTCCTCCATTAGCAGCTACATAACATGGATCATGATTAATCACGTCTAATAAGAATACATTTTCCACACATTTCTACATCAGTCCCACTTCTATATGTATTTTCTATGTTAACTACACACGTCTAAGTATAGGTGAATATATCTCTCCAATCCTTAATGGTACTTCTATTATAATTGTGCGACTAACATGTGCTTATGGTGCACTCGTGCATTTTTGTTCAGTTTGCGCTCTATCAGATGTTTGCCCAGTTCTTTGTGATAGAGAAGCTTGCACTGTTGCTGCACACGCTGTACCTGTCTTAAGTGCTAGGGATATTTGGTAAAAAAATATGTTCACAATACAAAGCCCAGAACCATGGGCATTGTCAATGCTTGTTTAAATGCCCGACCACCTGTAAGGCCCATACGCAGGCGGCTCGCTGACGTCATACCTGCGACTCCTCAAGGTAGAGCAGGTAAGTGAAGCCCATCTGCAGCCTGAACTGGTAGCAGGCGCTATCATTCATTTAAAACGCGTGCAGGTCACCCCATGAATTAAAATGATGTGCTAAAGAAAATATGATAAATGAGCAGCAATTTACCAATAATAGTTAGTTATGTGGAGTAAACATTTTTAGCAGCAACGAGATTCACCCGCTCATTGGTATGCAAATGTAAGCATGAATATTCCATTTAACGGATTAAATGATGATCCGCAACCGGAAAGGTACCTCGCACAGAAAGGCAGTAATCAGATAATGTTTCTGGGATCGCATCCAAGCAGAGGGCTTTTCACTGGATGCTTTTTATTTGCCTATTCCTAGTAAATTGGGTCATTGTTTGGAGCAGTCTGCTCTGATTTTGTTTCTTTTTCTCTTAAAGATTGGAGGGTAAAACTCCTGAAGATATGCAGTACATATGTATAGTTACAATGTGTGCACTATACAAGTGCTAAACAATATTAATGATAACACTTTATGTAGCAAAATATTTGCAGAGACTGTTAGCATGTGTAAAAATGTCAAAATAATAAATCAGAAAATATACTGCATTATGATGCGGCCTTTTTTTTTTTTGCTGCATAATTTAGTCAACACTGCGACATATATTTGTCCTCGTTTGCTGCATAATTCCAGTGGCCCCAAAGCATGCAGAACATTTTAAAAGTGCTTGTGCATGAACCAGAGGGACCGTGAAGTTTGTGAACTTAGTTTAGTGTGCGTGCAAATCTTGCATTGCTGATCCCTGGTCAGTTGCAGCTACTACTGCTGAAACAGGCCAGTGGAGATACTAATGGATTAGGCGGACTGGCCTCAAGGGTCCTGTGACCACAGTGACAGTCACTGTTGGTCTAGGGTGTGTTGCTTCATAGGCCTGCCCGCAAGAATGGAGGTGAACTTCAGCATGGATTGTGGTGGACAGGCGTTCAAGGTTAACCCACACTTGCCACTGCTAGGGTCTACCTGCTTGTGCTAAGACATCAGGTCTTCTAAGGTCTAGTGGGGCCTTCTAAGGTCTATCAAGCGAATGTGCTCCCTCAGGAGAGTGGTCTGGGGGACTGGTCATGAAGGCTGACCTGGTTCCCCAGTTCCAAATTCGGTAGCTTTGGCCATAGTGCCACATCCTTTCACTCACTGAACACCATACTGCCCCACGGAGCGAAACTCCACTGCGTTCAGCTACAACCCAATTGTACCCAGCTAAAAACACCTGAATGTGACTCAATTCAAATTATGCACTACACAAGAGTAATACGCTGCCTGAAAAAAATAACATTCTGGAAAAAGCAAACACTCATAGGGAATACAACTTAACACTTTTACACTCATTATTCAGAAATCAATGAGTGTTTTTGCCTGAAACGTTATGCACATGACTACAGTGCCCTGAAGGGACCCGTTTCAATGTCCATTGCGTATATCCTTACAAAACGTAAGCAGTATGGTTTAAGAAGACCACATCCCTGAACACAGAGCTCCGGTACACATTTTATAAACTAAAATAAGGAAAACAGCTGACACGGATTCAATTAAACGTTTTCCAATCCGCCCATCAAGCAGGTATTGCAGAACCTCCAGGAAAGGTGCACTGCCCCAGTCAGACAAAAAATGTTGTTCGAAGAAAGACGAAAAAAGGAAAGTAGCGCTTCACTTGCAAACTCTGTAAAGTGGCGCTAATGTGTTTGGGTGTGCATAAAACCAATCTAACCACTTTACGCCCTCTCTGTCTTGCTTTAATTAGTTATGTATTTATTGTTAGTATTTTACACTTTTTTCTCCTCCGAGGCTGCATTTTAGAATAGAAAAATGTCAGAAAAAGAAATTTGTAGCAAAAGTGTTTCTTCTTTTTTTTGGATCCATTTTACAGGGGAACGAATGAAGGAAAGGAGAGGAAAGAAAAGTCCGGGTTTTCAGCAAGTGAGGAGGAGCGGGTCAGAAAGAGAGAAACTAAAAGAAAGAAAGAGGGGGGAGCAGCAGATCAGGAGTAGTGGACACTGTCCTTGTTTTCTCAGGGCAAGGAGGAAGAGACACAATCGGCTGAACCTTATCTAAAGGCTTTGGCTATTTCTGCCGTCCTGGGACACATTTCTAAAATAAAAAAGTAGGGGAACGGATTGTATTAAATTAGAGAAGTAGGGCACTCTGTGCCCTGCCGATCCCGCCCACTTCTACCACTGTGCTTACCAGAAAAAACTGCTTGCTAGTTGGAAATAGTAGGATCTGTTTTAGTCATAACATTTACTGGATAGCACATGGAGCTATCCCTCACATCACCCAAAAAGCTCAAACATCCCCCTCGCTTGAGGCGTTCTAATGTATGTCATTGCATTTCAGTGCAGTGATGTGGACCACCACACTGAAATGCGTTAGTCTAACGCTTGATGCGTGATACTTGGTTGGGCTGAACTTTCTGATATCTGCTGGATGTTAGGAGCGCAGGGGACCAAAGCCGTGAGGCCTGAAGAGGTGCTGCTTGAGTACGAGGGCTTTCATTGCTCATGCGGCCGCCTACTGTGGGGCCGACTAGGCTGGGAATTGAGAAAGAGCTTGGCACAGCCAGGCCGGGGGCCACAGGTGAGCGGCGTCCGCAAATTGCAGCTGGGGAAGTAGCCTGGGGTCCTGCCACGGCCCGCTGGGACTTTGGATGCGTGATGACGAAGCGGCCCCAGGCAGACCGACAGGAAACTGACAGATGTTGGTGCGGCTCAGGCCACTGGTGGGAGGGAGGGGTGGAGGCCCAACTAACTGTGGGATGCCCCGAGCAGTGGCGGCCCGTGCAGGTAAGCGCAGTGAATTGGGGGTTGGGGGAAGTGACAAACGACTGAATAGGTAAAATAAAATAAATAAATAAAACTACTTAACTTGCACTTGACGCATTGCCGACTCAGCGAGCGCAAGGTAAGTAGTTTTATTTAGGTACTAGCAGCCAGTCCCGACGTTGTCCGGGTATGAATTGCTGCCGGCCAGTAGTATATTGTTTTGTAGGATTTTGTTTTGATAGCATTTCTTATCTGTGACAGGCCTGTGAAACACTCCGATTCACAGTGCACTGCTGATGCACTTAAGAGTGCGCGTTCAGTAGTGTGTGAACTCGAGTTTCCCTACTTTATTTTTCTTTGCAATATTATATAGCGCGAACTCGACAACCTGGCATGAGCACAATTTACATTACAGAAGAACACATTCATTTGTGGTAGGCATGGGGAGACAAAGCGATTTGCCTGGAATCACAGGATGTTGAGCTGAAGCCGAGATTCGAACGTAGCTCCCCAGCTCTAAAGTTCGCAATTCTAGAACTTGTGGCGGGCTGTGTGTCTAAAAGTGTATGTCGGTGCTGGCCATCCATGAGCGAGACCTGTGCATTTTTCAAATGGGTGGTGAAAAAATATGAGTATGTTGCTGGAGATGTGGGCCGCCGTGCCACCAATATACTTACCGGGGAGGGTAAACACCCATTATTCCACAACTTTCTTTCCGCATACCATCACTCCGCATACTTCCATTACGAAAATACCATGTCTCCGCAATGCCATTATAACGCATGGCATTACATTTTATAAGCTTTTACCATGCATACATTTACAACGAAATTCGTTGTGAATGCATGAATGGTAAAAGCATGTTTTTTTAAAAATGTTTGGATAAGGTAAGTATGGGTATAGGGGTATATGTTTTGGAGTACTGCGGTATATGTTTTGGGGTGTTTGGGTATTTTAAGGGTTCAGATATAGTTTTGGGTTATCGGGTACAGGGGTAGTTTTAGGGTTCAGGGGTACGTTTGGGTTTTGGGGTACAGGGGTATTTTAGTGTTGAGGGGTAGGTTTGGGTTTTGATGTACAGGGGTGTTGGGGTATTTTAAGAAGTAAGGGTGGGTTATGTTTATGGGGTGCAGGGGTATTTAAAGGGAGCAGGGTGGGATTAGCACACGATATGAGACATGGCATGAAAGTCGGAACTTACCACACGCCCCCAGAACACGCCCACAGCACAACGCAGACACGCCCACAAGGGACTACTTTGCTGGCACGGTTTTTTTTACCTTTTAAATGTATATGGTGGGCGTCTGCATAGCCTATGTGCTTCTGCTGCAACTGCCCTTTCCAACGCTATATTGGGTGTTGTGGTGCAGGATTTGCAGGTTCAGCATGGGTGTCGTCACCCATTAGGCAGGGAGTATTCATTCTACTTACCGGTGCACCAGCTGCACACGCGTATGGATTTGTTTTTCTGTACTAGGGAGCTGGTGGCGAAGGTAACTGACATGATGTATCGCACTTTCTCATACCACAACCTTCTTAAGTTGACAATGCAATGGGGCAGGCATAGGGCCGAGGTCCCTACGTGGTGCTTCAGCCAGAGTTACTCCACAACGTACCCTTTCTAGACACAGTTGGTGCTTAAATTATGGATTATTTTGCGGCTAATGAGGGGTCAACACAGTCCCGGCTGGTCGAATGGGAGGCCTTCAATGTTGTGACTAGGGGAAAATGCATAGCCACCTCATAGGGGGTGCAGCAGTCCCTAGATATCACAAACACTGAAACGGACATGCCACCTCAGTTTTGACCAGGAATATGCAAATCAGTGGCTGAGATTAATTTGACCAATCCATCCATCACCTATTTGTTTTTGCATTTGCCGCCCTAAGTACGGTCCAGGCCCACTGTGCCACTGGAATAAAGCTATACCTGACTGACGAGCCCTAACTAGGGCGAAACCAGTCTTGGTTGCTTGTGTTCTGGTTCTGGGAGGACCAGGCCTAGCAGTTCGGGCTAGACTTTTCCCACGTGGAACAGGGTCAAGACTGATTTGCATATGGCCGGCTCCAAACTGAGGTGGAATGGATTAAGATGCAGCCATGAGTGATAGCCAATGGCTGAGATTAATTCGACCATTCCATCCACCTGCATTAGAGAGACTGACATTTGTAAGCACATGTAATGTTCACTCCAATAAAATTCAGAAAACAATACGTAAACATTGGAGCATTCTTAACATCACAGACACTAACATCCCTCTACCTCTGTTCTCTTTTAAAAGAGCACCGAGTTTCCGTAACAGTCTGGTCCATACTAGACCTAGAGTTCAAGAGAAAGATAGACCAACTACACTCTGGGATCTTCCGCCAGTACAGGGCCACTATCTGTGTGACTCATGTAGTGTCTGCCCGCAGTTAATACCAACAAGAGAGAAAAGGCATGAGTTGACACTCCTGTACCCCAATCAGATTCAAAAATAACAACAAAGGAGTGACTGAGTGGAAATAAGAGTGGTGCTACCAAAATAAATAGTGAAGTCTGTTTGTTCGCTCTGTACTGTAAATGTGGTCAATACTCCCACAAGTGCATGTACAAAGTAATGTCTCTCTATCTCCCTGTGAATACCCAGCAGACTCCCCTCTAAGGGCGACACCTGCCAAATGCAGTGATCACCCAAGGCTATCGTAAGGGGAGGAAGAAATCCTATCTTTTTGAAGGACCCTCACTCACCACTAGTTGGTGACATGCTTCATCATTGGGTCCCCGCTGGGGTGACCGAATGTCCCCCCCAGCGTGCTACAACGCCTGATTACAGCGGAGCGGGATGTGGTGAGTGTAACAGTGCCCAAATTAGAATGTGACTATAAATGAGTGTACAAGTGTGCTAAAAAATGCAGAAGTTGTAGCCTTTACAAGAATCTTTAATAATGGCCAACCTGCATTGGATAAAAATAATGTGGACGGACTACACAAGGTTCTGAGTTAAGGAACCGGAGTCCTGTTGAATATCAAAAATTGGTCAACATGTTTCTGCTGTTTTGGTTGCAATTTGCTCAGCATTCGTCAGGACCTACCAAAAAGTCCTCCGGTGGTGTGCGTGCGCTAAGGCGTACCCTCTCGAGAGGCTCTAAATGTAAAAAATATCATAGGTGATAATTCACCGGACAGTCTCCGTAGTTATCCGCTGCAATTTGCAGGAATAAACCAAAAACCTGTAGGGAGAAAAGAGACAGACAATAACACATAAGCGAACCTAAAAAGTAAGTCCTGTGCTCAAATGTGTTAGTTATTAGTGATGGTCTTTGACATTTCAGGAAATGGCAAAATGCATGCTTGACGTACATCCAACTAATATAAGGTGCTTGCCCTGATTACGGGGTATTGCACCAATGCCAGCCTAACTTAACCGGCCATCAAAGTAAGCAGGCGTCACGTATTCACACTGCTGCTTCATTCATCATGAAGTATTGCGAGCATTGTGCTGGTCAGTTCGTGACTACCATTCAATTAGGGTTATACAATATTTATAGATTTTCGTCATGCGAGTTGTATTAAGATCGAGCAATGGATAAGCCAGGAAACTCTCCTCTTGTATAGGGGAGAAGTACGATGTAGTAGCAGCTATCGTAAATGTTGACAAAACTCACTTAGCAAGAGGCATGGACACGCCCCTTCGGTGAAGACAGCGCGGGATCCCTTCATGCGGTGTCTATCTGTAGAAGAGGAAGGGCAAATGCAATGAGCACTCGTGGGGTTGTAGAGTGCCCGTGCTCCTAATAAGTAGTAAATAGACAAAGAAGGCTTACTTCGGCACTCGCGGCTCCCCGCGGTATACCTGCTCTCTCGGCTGCTGTCTCCCGGGAATGCCGCAGAGGGGGTGGGATCGGCTTTATGTTGTGTGATACCATGAATGGCCTGGACTGATCACGTGGGTGGAGTAACATCACGTCACCACTGCCTCGCCCTGTGTCTTAAAGCGGTATTAGCCGGAAGGTGGTTTCAGAACGGGGGTTCGAATCCCCGTGAGGTCCCGAAGTTAATTAGAAGCTTGAAGAACGGGATTTTTTTCTGATCGTAATTATAAAAACCCACTTTGGGTGTACAAGGTGGAAAAAGGTTTAATCTCACTTTTTGACCCACAAGATGACCCACAGGATCGGAAAACTATCCTCGAACTAAAGAAGCCATCAATAGTGACTCACGCAAAAAGCGTGAGACAACCAGGGAAAAAAGACGGGAACCATCATTTAAGTAAAAAACGGGGGCCCAGATGAAACTGACCGAGTGTTGTGACAGCAAATTGAGAATGTGGGGTATAATAGTGGGGTATAATGCAGACACTGGTCTCACCTCAGGGTCCTTACTCAGTGATGGGCAGGCAATGCAAAAGGGCCAATGAGAATATGAGTATATGGACCTAGGTGTACGCTGATGTATAGTATACTGGGTCAGATGCATAGAAAAATGAGGGGTCAACACAGTCCCGGCTTGTCGAATGGGAGGCCTTCAATGTTGTTTCTAGGGGAAAATGCATAGCCACCTCATAGGGGGTGCAGCAGTCCCTAGATATCACAAACACTGAAACGGACATGCCACCTCAGTTTTGACCAGGAATATGCAAATCAGTGGCTGAGATTAATTTGACCAATCCATCCATCACCTATTTGTTTTTGCATTTGCCGCCCTAAGTGCGGTCCAGGCCCACTGTGCCACTGGAATAAAGCTATACCTGACTGACGAGCCCTAACTAGGGCGAAACCAGTCTTGGTTGCTTGTGTTTTGGTTCTGGGAGGACCAGGCCTAGCAGTTCGGGCTAGACTTTTCCCACGTGGAACAGGGTCAAGACTGATTTGCATATGGCTGGCTCCAAACTGAGGTGGAATGGATTAAGATGCAGCCACGAGTGATAGCCAGTGGCTGAGATTAATTCGACCATTCCATCCACCTGCATTAGAGAGACTGACATTTGTAAGCACATTTAATGTTCACTCCAATAAAATTCAGGAAACAATACGTAAACATTGGAGCATTCTTAACATCACAGACACTAACATCCCTCTACCTCTGTTCTCTTTTAAAAGGGCACCAAGTTTGCGTGACAGTCTGGTCCACACCAGACTTAGAGTTCAAGAGAAAGATAGACCAACTACACTCTGGGATCTTCCGCCAGTACAAGGCCACTATCCGTGAGGCTCATGTAGTGTCTGCCCGCAGACCATTAAAAATGATAAAGTTGATCTGGGTACAGGCAAGATATGGCTTCTCAAGAAACATACAAATTGTAATTCTGAAAGAGTCATATACATGGTAACCTGCCCATGCTCCCTAAGATACATCGGGTACACCACCCACAAAATCAAATTGAGAATCGGTGAGCATAAGAGTACGATTCGCTGCCACAAACAATCAACACGCTTGACCGATCATTTCTTGACTCACAAGCACACTGCAGAAGACATGAGATGGCTGATTTTAGAACAGCCGTTTATTCCACCCCACATCAGTGACATTTCCAGATTCTTATTCATCAAAGAACAAAAATGGATCTTTTCCCTTAAAAGTGATGATAGGGGACTCAATGATGATATAGCGTGGACTTCACTGTAGTTGTTTTTCTCTTGTTTTCTCTGTATGTTCATTACATTTCTTATACACATAGGAGAAATTATGGTTCATTCGAAAGGGCCCTACAATGTCTGAACCCATGTACATGACTTTATCATCCAAACATGTAGTGGCTTAACCTGCTGTACTCTGAGCATATAAAACGTTTTTGATGGCCGCATACCTCTCTTTCTCAAAAGATAGGGTTCAGTATGTCTGAACCCATGTACATGACTTTATCATCCAAACATGTAGTGGCTGAGCATATAAAACGTTTTTGATGGCCACATACCTCTCTTTCTCAATAGATAGGGTTCAGTATTTTTATCATACCGACTATGCCCTAATCTTACACTGACCGTTTTGTACGACACACGTACTTATGGTCAGACAATCATACACACTGAGACTATTGGTTGAGCTGTGAGTGTACTGTAGATCTCAATCTACTTAGAGACACACGATCTCTCCACATTCTTTTGAGCTTGAATACCGATCCTCGGTTAATGACATGGTCTATACCGAGAGCATTTCAAAGACAGCGGTCTTGATCGCGCTATCGCGCATGCGTATGTAACTATCGTTACCGCGCATCCGCCACTGCTAGCGTCTTCTGTTTACATCGCTCGCGCATGCGCGGCGGAACGAAGTGGACTAACCAATGGCGCTCCGTTTTTAAGATCGGCTCTGACCTTTTAATGACGCATTTAACCAAAGGGAGCAACCAATTATTCAATCATCCTTGATAAAAAAAGGCACGCTTGCCGTCCGTTCGGTACCTCCACTCCCACTTGGAAGCAGGCGAGAGGTACCGACGGACAGGTAGGCTCGTGCAGACTATTTTTGAACCACCACTGCCTAGTTGTTACTCCTTGCAATTTGGGTTCTTCTCTCTTTCTTGTCATAGCTTGGCAATAAACCTATGTTATACTCATCTACTAACAGGGTCCTTGCCTGACTCTCTTTTTCTGGACAAGCATCTGTTTGGGCATGCAGTCTGACAGGGAGGTGTCTATTATGAGAGCTATTGGATATAGTTAAAAATGTATTTTGGAAGTCAGCAGAAGCTTAATAAATACACCACAACTATACACTGTACGTACACTGTCTATATACCATGTTCTTTCAGTGCAGAAAGCAAGCAATGATAAAAGCAAAACATTCCATAAACACCGGAAAAACACTTTTTCTGTTGTTTTCAGTGGCGTGAAAATGTGTAACCACTGATAACAACTGTTTTTTAAAATATTGAAAACACTGAAAAAACCCCACCAGAATTTACCAAAAATAGAAACTGAAAACAGGACAGCCTATTTATACTTTATTATCTCTTCCATTTTTTAACAGAGCGGGACCTCATTTTTCCCGAGCGGGTGCCGGTTGAGGTGAGGTAACTTCCCACATAACGCTGGGTGAGTACAAATTTTTAATACTACTATGACTACTGTCATGTAAATTAGGACGGCTGCCTTTTGTTAAACAATTAGAATTTTTGCTCGTGTCAGAAATATGTGTTGTATGTACTGTTCTCTTTGTAACTGAGGGATTAATGTAAACACAGTTTTGATATCACATATTATGTGCGCAATCTCTCCTACAGGGAAGGAAAAGTATCCAATTTTCCACCAGTCAACATTGGGGACCCAAGTTCCTGGTAGGATTATTTTGTTTTGATATTGCCTCGCTTCACTTTTCACAAAAATATGGTTTTCACTGACATTGCAGTTGTTATTAGATCACGGTCGAAAGCTGGATAAAATCTATCCGCATAGCTGAAACATGTCGACCACTCTGCACTGCGCCTTCACATAGTCATATTCTCACACTATGTGGCGTCATTTTAATCTTAACACTGTAACAGTGCCCATTAAACATATTTTCTGTTACAGTAGTTATTTTTTTACTTTTCACTCACTTTTCACATAGCACTGCACACCATCACCACCTAACTGAAACACATTGTGGCTAGAGGTCTACCTTGGAATCCATCTCTGCACCATCACTTGATGGGTTGGGTGAGACTTGGATTTACCATCCGTATCCCGCGTGAAGATATTCCGCCACAATGGTGGTCTGATGGGAGTTTTTAAGCCACATGTAATTTCTGGGTGTTTCATGATTCCTTCTAGTTCATAGCTTCAGTACAGCACACATCCTGTTTGACTTTATATCTCTTGCATATTGTTCCATTCCATCCACCACCTTGTTTTTGCAATTGCCTACTTAACCAGGTAGCACGGCAAAAGCGATTGAGCTAGGAAGGTGTTGGTGTGGCTGCAGCTCGAGGTGGTATCACACAGCCCCACTGTGGTGATAACTGGCTTGTACAGGGTTGAGGTCACGTCCCAGGCTGACATCCATGCGGCCATCACCAAATATGACACCCATTGTGTTAGCTGGATCCCAAGCAGCCAACTGGTCAGCTGCTGGCATATCTCCGTGATATACCAAATCCATGCATTATTTTGCTGCTGCACAGCGAGCTGGATGCACCCTCTGGATAGAAAAAGTCTGGGGGCTGTGGCGCTGTTGGCATGCAATACGACACCGGGTGCAGATGGGTTGCCAGCTGAATTTATACTGCTTGTAGCACCCACCTGTTTCCCAAACTGCTCTAGGTGTACAACACTGCACGCAAATCGTAAACGCTCACAGAGACCCTATGGGAAGCCCTAATTTTTGAACTGCCTAACCATGGTCGTGCACCCATGGATGTGAAATCCTACAGGCCTCTCTCCCTTCACCTGGACTGCCCTGCAAGATACTGGGGAAGGTCCTCGCAAATCAGTTGTTGCAGTTGATGGCAACCCTGGTCCACTCCGGCCAGAATGGGTTTATTCCTGACAAGAGTGCGCTCTTGAGTATCAGGCATCTGAATAGGCTTTTGGGTGCTGCCTTCACTCTGACTTCTTGGCTGCGGCGCTTGACATGGAGAAGGCTTTTGACATGCTGGAATGTCCTTTCCACCTGGCCGTCATAGCAAAAATGAGTGTGGGCTCTGGGTTCCTGGGGTGAATCTGGACCCTCCATAATTGGCCATCGCCAGAGTCAAGACAGGCGGGACCATATTGGATCGATTCCCTTCCGGCAGGGGCACCCGACAGGGCTGATGTTGTATATGCTGATGACTCTCTGGTGCATCTTCGGGATGCAGCAGTGAGTCTGCCTATGCACAAGGACTTGTTGGAAGCATGTGAGAGGTTTTTGGGACTCCATGTCAATTTGCCCAAGTCCTACCTGTTCCCTTTGAGATGGGTGCTGCCCACCCAGAGCCCAGAGGTCCTCCCGGCATGACTTGCCTGGCAATACGGCTCCTTAAAGCTTGGGGTGCAACTATGCCATACAGAGACTGATTTGCTGGCGGGTAACCTGGGCAGAGCACGGAGCTCGATTCACACCTCTGCCATTCTGGACCTGCCTCCCTTCCTCTCTCCCCGGTGGGGAGGGTGGCGATCGCAAAGATGCTGATCTTGCCCCGGTTGCTGTACTTTTTTAATGCCTTGCCAGTGGTGCCCCCTCCTTCCTTTTTTCGTACACTGCATGGCCTTCTTTCCGACCTCATTTGGGGGAGCTGTCAGAGATGAGTGGCATTGCGTGAAGTGCAACGCCCCATGACGGAGGGGGGTCTCGGAGCAAGGGGCGTAACACAGGCCCCTGCAGCCCCCGCGGTGCAGGGGGGCCCCCAAGCTCCAGGGGGCCCGCTCAGCACAGCACTCTGGCTGTAGAGCTCCTGATTGAGCCCGGAGGGGGCCCTCCACATGCCTTGCAGGGAGGCCCCCTCAAGTTTCGTTACGCCAGTGCCTCGGAGCTCCCAACTATGAGTTGTATTGGGTGGGGGCTCAGCTGCAGTGGCCAATGAAATGGCCTGGGGAGGGCCCCAAAAAGGAGCAGCACAAATTGGCGTGTGTGCTGGGTAATACACCTCTCCTGACCTGGCTTCTCCAGCCAGCAGGTAGGAGGGCGCCTGCCTCTGCTCTGACGAAAACGGCTCGCTCGTGCCGACGACGGTATGTACATGCTGGAGGTGGCTCTTGTCCGCATGCCCCCCAACTGGACTTGTGGCAATTGCCTGAGGCTCATGACCTGGCCGGTCTGGTCAAGACACAGGTATGGAGGGAGTGCGTGGGGGACCTGCTAATGGATGGGAAGCTTGAGGTGTTTCAAGATCCGAACAAGCTGTATGTGATCCAGCACTTATACACATTATTCGCCAGTGTTGGTTAGCCATGCCAACTGAGCTGTCTCATTCCCCATTGCTGGCAAGAATACTGACTCACGGCATGGGCAGTAAGGCGGTGACAAAGTTATATAGCCTGTTGGTGGTGCAATTGCACAACCCGACACCCAGTCACAGTGAAGTGGGAGACTAACCTTGCTCCAGTATTTTTGCCCGAGCAGTGGTGCATGGTTGTGGCCCAGATCCAGCGGGTGCCCCAAAATGCACGTTTCTACTTCACTACTCGCCGAAAAAGCGCTTCGATGCCTCGTCAGGGGTAGTGAGCGCTATACAAATGAAATTACAATACAGTACAGTACAATACATAAGTCATTTACGTGAATCAAACATACCTTACCCCACATCTCATATACCGCATATTTGGTGGTGCACTTAGGGGCAGACATGGTGTCGGCGGGCACATTTCTACCACAGAGTGTGGGAATGCTCGTAGCTGATGCCGGTGTTGGTGCAGGTAATGACTGACACCTCAGAGATAGTGGACCGCCCGATCCCATGTACACCTGAGCTCTGCCTGCTGGGGCTCATGACTCAGATCAAAGCCAATCGTTTGGAAAGCAGATTTGTGGATCTGGCACTGGTATTGTTTAAGAGGCGGATTGCCATGGCCTGGAAGATGTCGACAATCCTGGAAGATGGCCTATGCACAAGGAGTTTATTGAAATGGGCCAAAGAGGAGGCTGATACACTAACGTAGCTCAGAGTGCGGGTTGGCCGGGCACCACTGGGGTCTATGTGAGATGTGTATGTTGAAAAAGTGGCGGCTAAGGATGATGTCAGGCCACCTTAAATTACAGGACGGACCCTAGTAGCCTTGGTTGCATAGAATTCTACTGCTGCTCGGGGTGAAACGGATGCTGTTGTGGTGGATCGGGATAATGGCATCTGGAACATTGATAGTGGAGGCCATGTTGGGTTGGGCAGAACAAAATGTCCGTTTGTGTTTTGAAAGAAGGAGAAAAGGAGAGGGTGCCATCTTGTGTAAGGGGTACTGAGAAGGAGGAAATTCAGGAATGGTGTCAGAAATAGAAAGACAGATAAGAGAATCCAGCCTCCAGTGAATGCAATAAATGTGATAATCTGAATTTATACATGACGGTGCTTGTGCATCGGCCTCCAACTCTAATGATTCACACTGAAATCGCTTGACTGAATAATGCAGGTAAATCCAGGTATTTAAAATAGTGTCCCTTTTAAGGTGAGTGGATGGAAATTTTGGAAGATGATATAGGTTTGAAAAGCTGGTGACTTCTTGAAAGTGTATGGATGCATTTTGTTTGAAGGTGGGTAATTATAAGTAAAAAGAGGGTGACACCCACCAAATGCAGATAACTTAACAGTTATGCATAGAGGCCTCTTCGCTTTGAAGCTGTACAGGTTAGGAGGTATTAGAACATGGGAATGTTGGGGGCTCCATTGTAGACAATGGAGTGCTCCGGACTTCTAACGACTGGGAACATTCTAAAGGCTGGCAACATTCCAATGTTTTCCGTTCACAAGTGTTGCTGTGAACAAAGGCCTTATGGAGCCCTCCATGAGGCCTTTGTTTTATTTGTTCGAACATTCTGCCCTCTAGTGACAAAATGTTCTAATAGCCTTAGAGCCCTCCATAGCTCGGCTATACTGGCCATTAATGGCTGGTACCCTTGTTAAAGGCCCTTGCCGATACGCTGGAGCGGACCTTTAATGGCCAGAATAGCCCACTACGGCTGGCTGTAAGGCTATAGTGGACCATAGTACCCACTACCTGACGTGACTGACGACACATGTAGGATGCATAATCTGCCAATAGACATGGAGATGGCATAACTGGGTCTCTCCATGGATCTTACAACAATGTGCGCAATGCAGCCTTAAAAACAATCTTTTGTAAGTGCACCTTCAGAGAGAAAATTTAGAGCTACAATTCTCACTTCCTGTCCTGTGCTCCACCGCCGCCTATAACCATTTTTCCTGTGTCGCTCCCAGTGCAGACAGTCTGCAACAAGGCCCTCCTGGCTCTCATCCTGTACTCATTATTGGGCTTTGCCAAGCAAAACCACTTGCTTCAGGTCGTTTTCAGTGCACTGTCAAACATGCCAAAAAACAGCCAATATACTGGGAGTCTTAATGCTTCAAAGAGCCTCTCTCTGCTCTGGTAGCTTGACATTTAATCACAGCTTAATACACAGAAACCTGCAATACTTGTATATAATTTGTACATATGTATAGACACCTGTCTCTAATATTTCTATTGAAATCTAGCTATAATTACTCACCTGCAATTGGGAAATTACATAGATTTGTTGCTGTTAAGTTGTGATGTCACAAGGCCTCTGCCAGAGACTAGGGCAAGATCAAAAGGACGGTCACAAAACAGAAATACACTGACAA
This sequence comes from Lissotriton vulgaris, assembly GCF_964263255.1. NCBI lineage: Eukaryota > Metazoa > Chordata > Amphibia > Caudata > Salamandridae > Lissotriton > Lissotriton vulgaris. The sequence continues at coordinate 2,003,663,146 of NC_141691.1, read as the reverse complement.
ATCAATTTAATGGAAAACGAGCTTTTCAGCTCCAATGAATGTGTTTTCCTTCAAAACAAATAGTCATTAGCAGAGCGGAGACGTTTATAGCAGCATTTCTATTTATTGCTTTGCTTGTGTTCCTTTCACATACACAAAAGCAGGAACCAATCAGCAAGTTGCCTCACATTTCCAACTATAGCTATTTGGAAAGTGACTTGTGTTAAGCTGCTTATATGTCAAACATATTTACGCTACATATCGGTGTATTTATTTCCATACTACAGATCCTACTTCTCAGTGACCAAAGTAACTATTTCATGTTAAAATGAAGAGACCACGGATTTAGACTTTTTGGTCGAAGGGTAATGTGTGCCCATATGTTATATGGGAAAAGAAACTTCTGTCTTGCATTAAATTACATATCAGTTCATGACCATGCATTGATGTGGTCACATAAGTCCCCAGTGACTTGCAATGTCCTTGTGAGGTATGTTAGAGGATATTTTATCTCATGTATAACTTCGTAATAACAGCTTCACATTGACTTCACTATGCTATTGTGAAAATGTGGATCCAGTGTTATGCTGTATTATGTATGTTTTTATAGTGCGCTAATCACCCGTGAAGATATCTAGGTGCTCTGTAGTCGGTGTGTGTGAGGCCAGCCCTGGAGGGCTTACTTGAAAAGCCAGGTCTTCTGTTCTTGCAAAAGTCAAGAAGAGGGAAGGAGGCTCTGATGTGTTGTGGGAGATCATTCCAGGCTTTAGGAACCAGGGGGCATATTATCATGGGGGTTTATCTCCGCTTTTTTGGCTTTGAAAGCCATGAAAGCGGAGATAAAATTATCTCCCTATTACCTAGCTGCCGCTAACACCAGTTAGCGACAGCTAGTAGGAGATAGTGACCATCTTGGGCCCCACTTTGCATGTCAGTGATATTTATCACTAATGACATGCAAAGTGGGCGTGCCAAGATGTTAGCGACTGAAAACAGTCGCTAATATCGCTATCTCCTATTACCAACTTTTGGAGATATTCTCGCTAAGCGCGAATATCTCCAAAAGCTAACACCTGCCCTGAGCAGTTCTTAGCCATGTTATCCAATGGGAGGTGGATAACATGGCTAAGATTATTAGCTCAGTAATGCATGAATATCGCTGGCTTTTCAGCGATATTCATGCATTGCGGCGATTTGTATCGCATTTGCGATAAACCTTGGTAATACCAAGGTTTATTTGCGGTAAAAATCGCCGCAGCTCAGCGGTAATTTTTTGTCTCTAACCAAGCAATAGCGATAATTAGCGCTATTGCTTGGTACTATGCCCCCAGGTATGAAAAGGCGCGGCACTCTGCTCCACTTTTGTTTATGGGTGAGAGGTGTGCTTTTGAGAGACCGGCAGGGCAGAGGTGTCTGGAAGGTTGGTGGAAATGAATGCAGCTATTCGGTAGACAGGGCCTGTGTTGTGCGGTGCTTTGTAGGTGTGAGTGAGGAGGTTGAAATGTGTGCAATAAGGTTCCCTAAGGTGTAGTGTGATGTGGATTCGGCGTGGGAGGTTCAGGACTAGTCTGGCTGCTGCGTTTTGGATGGTTTGCAGTCTTCTTGTTAGCTTGTTGGTTATCCTTGCGTACAGGGTGTTACCACAGTCTCGTCTACTAGTGATGAGAGCTTTGGCATTCGTTTTTCTGGTGTTATCTGGTAGCCACTTGAAGAGTTTCTTCAGCATCCTTAGAGTGTTGAAGCAGGACGAGACCACTGTTTTGACTTGAGCACTCGTGTAGTTTGTTGTCTATGATGAGGTTTCTTGCTTGTGAGCAAGGCATGGGTCCAAGGTTTGTGGGCCACTAAGTGAAGTCCCATGGCGAGGTGTTGTTAGACCTGTCAGCCCTAGGGTGGTCTTTTCCTATTTTATCGCCCTTGCCTCATTTTTCCCACCTTTTTTTTTGTTGGCCTTAGGTCTCCGAGCACCTTCCCATTGCTAATCAATGCTAAGGTGCAGACGCTCTCTTCCCCCAACATGGCTGCCACTGGCCCCTGCATCTGCAGTGTGGTCTTTTTAGTCGCACTCTAGTTGCCAGGAGCTGGCTGGAACCCTTAAACATTTTTGCCATACCAGCCTGCCTTGGCTGCCCATAGCTAGACTAGGGAAGCTCCTGGAACCTTCTAGAATAGGGGCGGAGCCTGTTTTTTCCGCCTTAAAGGGTGGTCACCTGACCTGGGCATATATAAAGAAAGGAGGGAAAGTTTTTAGTCAGTTGAGGCATCACTGACCTGGGGGACCCTACGTAGGAGACTTAGGCGGTAGGGCCTAGTCAGGAACCTATACCACTGGGGGTGACAGGGTTTAGGCGATGCCCACCAAGCTGTGTGAGGAACACTGAACTAGCCCACTGATCTGGCCCGGCGGGAGGGGAACCCAGCGACCACCTGCAGTGACCTGCTGAGGAATCCTGTCAGCAGCCTTCAACTCAACCCCCCCCCCCCCTTCCAAGAAACCAAGAAACTGTCTACCAAGGGTGCAGGAACCACCAAGCGCCAAGAAGAAACCTAACTGTCCAAGGACTACTGGGGATCAACCAGGTATTGGCGCTGTGTCACCCCCTGTGCTCCCTGTCTCCACCTGGGCCCCATTTGCTGATCTGCCACTGTCGTGTGTCCTGTCCTGCCTTGACTGAACTGAACTGTGCTGTGCTGCTCCTCAGCGCTCCACTGCTGAGCTGTCTGCCTAACTACCCAAGCGCTGTTCCCCCTGAGAAGCGCTGCGCCGCTGAGACCCTCTCTGGGCCCAGGGACTGCTGCCCGAGGCGCTATCGTAATTTCCCCCAAAGCGCCACGAGGACGAGCGCTCCATCTGCTAGGCGCTTCCCGGCTGGGCCCCCTGTTGCGCCTCACCAACGAGCGCGCCGCCAAACTCACCCCCCTCGGCGGCCCTCGGAGCCAGGAGAGGGCCGCCGCATCGCGAACAACGGTAGGCCACACTAGGCCTCACTAGGCCCGATGAGGGCTGAAGCTTCTACCCACCATCACGTGACAGGGGCGTCAGCCGCGTCACGGGCCCATCCCCGCCAACGCCGCGCTAGGCCTCAGAGGCCGAGAATACCCCTGTCACGTGGCGAGGACGCCATCCGGGTCACCGGCCGCGCCCGGTCAATGCTGCCTGGCTGCCGAGAGTGAGGCCTACACGCCACACGCCCCCGCAGGCCGCGCTGCTACTGGCGGCTTAGGGTGCGCCTCCTCCCTGCCGCCGCCTGATTGGTCATGTGCCCGGGGAAGCCTTTGGAGGCCCGGGACCAGGAGAAGAGCCAGCGCGGTCGCTCGAAAGGAGTGAGAGCCCTCACCAGCCTCTGGAGAAGAGGAGCCGAGCGAGCCTCCCTGGATAGGGCCCCTCCCTCCCGAGGCCTGCTGAAATCGCCACTAGGGGACCTGGGAAGGCCCGCAGATTAGAGGTAAAGCCCGGGGGAGAGCTGAGAACCCACACCGAAGCGGGACCTCCCAGGAGCTAGGAGGAGGCCCTGAAACTGCCCCACCCCTCGGGGCGACTCAAGACTGTGCTCCGTTGGCCCCAATTAGCCCACGAATGAATCAGAACTGGGGCCAGAGCATGCAGAATGCCCCCGTAACTGTGGGTTAGTGGAGTTATCCTCTCTGATTGGGAAAAGGAGACTAAGAATTACCCTTGAGACTTGGGGTTTATGAAATGTTATTCTGTTTTAGTTTACCTGCCTGCCCAAGACTTACTTATGCCTGAGGGAGTGCTGCAGGAAACACTAAGGGAGGGGAATGGCATACCAGTTACCTCAGGAGATGTTACCTGTGATTAATGAAAGGGTTGTTCTTGCTAATTGAGATGTTCTTTCTGGCTTAATGAGATGTTAATTGAAATGCCACAGTTAACTCTTGAATTGCTCCTGTAATGAAATAGCTATTGAAGTATGCTACATTGATTAATGAACTGCACCCTTTGCTCCCCTGATGAAATGCTTTGCTCTTGTTTAATGTTATGCTGATTCCTTACATGATGGAATGTCCTTGCTAAAGTAGTGAAATGTTACACTTTTGATGAAATGCTTTGATGGACCAGAGATCCCGTGATTATTGAGTAACCTGCTTCTGACCTTAGATAAAATTTATTGATTTGAATCAAACTTACTGGTGTGGTCTCAGTCATTGTGTGCGCTCCCCGTCTTAGTGGATGTGTGTGCTGTATGGTCACTTTACACCTAAGCTTTCGGGTGCCTACCTGCTCGTGCCAGGCTACCCCCCGGGGAACTGGTGACCCCAGTTCCTACAGATGTCTTTTGTGAAGACCACCACGTTGGTTTTATCCGAGTTCAGTTTGAGGCAATTTGATATCATCCAGGTAGTCACATCGATCATGCATGTGATGAACTTGTTCCTGGTGTTGGGTCCTGGAGGGACAGTATCATTTGCATATCATCAGCGCAAGAGAGGATATTTATGTTGTGGGCTCATATGACATCAGCCAGAAGAGATGTGTAGATGTTTAAGAGCGTCAAACAGAGCGAGGAGCCCTGCAGGACTTTGCAGATTAGTTCTCGTGCTTCAAAGTAGTAGGGGGCATGTTGATGGTTTCGGTTCTTCGGGTGAGGAAGGAGTAGATCCATTCAAGGGCATGTCTCTGGATGCCTTTTTCATGGATTTGTCGGATTATAATAAAAAGGGAGATTGTGTTGAAGGTTGCTGATCGGTCTAGAAGCATCCGGTTTCCCTTCTATCGACGATCATCTAGATATCATCCGTTGCTGCTATGAGAATGGTTTCCATGCTATGGTTCAGTATAAATCCTAATTGTGTGCTCCGAAGAATCTGGTGAAGTTGAGGTGGTCAGAGAGGCTCTTGTTTATATTTTTTTCCAAAACCTTGGCAGGGTAGGGAAGGAGGGATATTGGTCAGTATTTGGTGGGTTTGGTCTGGTGGGCCAAAGGTTTCTTTAAGACGACATTGACAGCTGTATGTTTCCATGGCTCCAGACAGTTGGTTGTCCTGATGGAGGTGTTGAGGATGGGGGTGGGGGCCTCTCCGATACAATCACTCCTTTGTCAAAGCTGTGATGGGGCAGGTGATTGATGGGGCTCCGAACTGTATAGCTGTCATAATTGTTGTTGTTTCCTCTGTGCTAATGGTGTCCCATGTGCTAATTGTGTTGTCTTTGTTTATCATTGGGAGACTTCTGGAGAGGGTCAGGTAGTCCAGTTGTGGGGCAAAGTTATTCTATATGTTTATGAGCTTGTTACACAGGCCATTGTGGTGGGCTGATTTTACAGGTGGCAGCTGTGGATGAGGTGAAGCCTTGGCGATTGGGAAGATTTCTTTGCTGCTGTTTGAGCTGGGGTTTGTTCGTTCAACTAGGGCCTCCTCTTAGTTCCTCTGTTTTGCGGGTGGTACCTTCTATGGCCAGGTTTGATAGTGTCTTTTTTCCAATTCCACTTTGCTGGTTCTTCATTTCCGTTCCAGTTTTTGGCAGTATCGCTTGGTTATGCTTAGGTCTGGCTTGTATTTTAGCTTTTGCTGTGTGATTTCATATCTTGTGCCAGAGTGCCAGCGCTGTTGGTGATTCTCTTGTTGAAGTTTTTTATGTCGCACACTAAGAGGCCAGTTGGTTCTGGTGTGTTCTTCTAGTGGGCAGTCATCCAATCTGCCTCTTTTAGGTTGTTCCAGTGATGGTGTGCTGGGGAGGCTACAGGTGTTTTACTGTGTTGATGGAAGTTGATTGTAAAACTAACTATGTTGTGGTCTGTCAAGGTGACGAATCTTGGTTTGTTGATTGTGATGTTGTTGAAGGGTATGAAGGCGGGATCTAGGATGTGTCCGTTGGAATGGGTGGATTCCTATAATGTTTTGGATTAGTAAATGTAAATGTAGAGTGTTTATATAGCTCACTTCTACCCGGAGGCCTCGTAGCGCTGTATTCATACCGCTGTGGAACCCATCCTGGCTTTCCTGTGAAATGTCCACTCCTGGGCATCCCCCAAGGTGAAGCCAGGCATCCCAGCGCTGCTGGGGCCGTTGTGGAGATTAAGCAAGCTATTGCCCAGAGTCACGGGATCTGGGGGCCATAGACTAGGTTTCCACCCAGGGGAAAGTTTGCTGTGATTTCAGTTTAAAGTTGAGGTGCTGCATCTAGATTGTTCCAGCATCAGTGGGGGCGGTGCAGTTGAAAGTGTCTTTTTAGACAATGTTTATTCATCCTCCGGGCCAGTATGGATGTCATGCCTAGTGTCTTTTATCTGGAGGGGATGGTAGTAGTGATATCAGGCTTTGAAGATGTGGCCAGCCATGTTTCCGTGAGAAAGATGAGATCTGGGGCGTTGTCGTCCAGCAGGTCGCAGGTCGCAGATCTCAGTAGCTTGCTTGCTGAATGAGTGGGTGCTAAGGAGCATGCATGATATTGGTGTTTTCCTTTTGAACTATTATCTTTGTTGGAGATGTGGATTATGATATTGCCCGACAAGCAGATGCAGCAGCCTAGGGTGCTATATTATTGAGGTATTTCCTTCATAGCATGTATTTGAACACGAGGGCGAGGATCTTGAAGGTGACTTGGGCATGCAAGGAGAAGCTCTGCATGATGGAGATGATTGCCTCGTAGGATTTACTCACTGTTACCAGCCTGGCTGAGTAGTTCTGAATGCTACTAAAGCCAATGAGCATTGCCAGATTTATTATACAACTAGAAATCTGTTTACTGAGTAATCTATCCATGTAAGACTTGGTAGAACACATGGGATACAAATTCTTCTTCTTCAGAAGACACCAATGAAATGTGATTCCCCACATTTGCTGTTGTAAAGCTTCTGTAAATTAAAATGCATACATATCAATGCAACTGTTAAGGTTCTTGAGACACTATTCCCATTTACCTTGTCAACGCTCACAGTTACATTTAGAGTAAAAATGGGAAGAGAGAAGGTACACAAGTGGGGGAATTAAGTTTAATAAGAACATGTGCAAAGTCTAAGCAGGAGACAGACAAAGTTGTGTCTAAGTTGAGGCAACACATTCTATAGGTCACTCCAGATGTCTGGTGGACTACATATGACTTAAACAGCTATTTGATATTCTGTGGTGCACCCCATCCAGGGCTGATTCTGAGCACTGGCTGTTGCAATAAGTTTATTTGTAGTTTGCATAAGAGATTAACACATCACTGGGGCCAAGCATGAGGACCAAAATGCATCTTCTGGATCCAGGAATGGAAGATCAACACGTAAACTTTCCAAGAGATTGTTCTGAAGTCTTCCCTTGTCAAAGATCAAACATAGCACCCACTAAACTTCAGAGGATATGACTCTAAGCTCAGGTCTTGAGCCCAGAGAATATTTGCAATAAGCAGTTGTTGAGAGTAATGTGCTCAACGTTTGGTAAACCTACTTGGCTCACCAAAGGCCCAACAGCTGGCTTACTTGGCATACACAATGGACAAGTCCTGTGGACTCCAGGGGAATAAAATAATAGACACAACGATTTGCAATGTAGGAAAGACAAGAGGTGTAAAAATACTAAGGTAATGAAAGCAGGTTTTAGAGCTTGGGCTGCCTCAGCCGGAGTCCAACACATGACTTGTTCAATGATTGGTTAGAAATACATCAGTGATAATTTTTTTGCACATGTAGGTAGTTCACTCTGAGCTTCTGGAGAATGACCATTCCCAGAATTTACCATCATTCCTGGAGTTGCCACAATTGGCATAACTAAGTCTACCCCATGTATTCATTATGGGTCCCTTGAGGTTTTGTGTGCAGTATCCTAGATGTTGATGCCTTTAAACAGGTCTTGGCAAGTTATCATAGACAGAGAACTATTCCCTAACAAGATCATTTTAATGTTTGAAAACGTATACCGTGATTACAATGGGGTTGGGGCAGCGGGTGAAGGGGTTGGAATTATGAGTTGGGTGATATTTACTGCATCTAGTAATTACCAGGTGAGTTAAATATCTCACCCTTTGTTAAATTTTGGCAGGTCAAAAGTGACAGAATTTAGCAGGGGAAAAGGGTGCTATATCCACACGTTATTTCCAAGAAATCGTAATAGGTCTTTGTAAGGAAACGCCTCTTTTTGTTCACCCCCACATTTTTGGACTGTGCTGCTGGCTTTTCGACTCTGAGAGTGCACCGAGGCCTGCTACCCATACCTCAGTGATTCTAACCCTATAAAAAAGATATGTTGAGGTGGATTCATCAGTTGGCAAGTGCTGACTTACTTATAAGTCCCTAGTATATGGTGCCCAAGGTACCCAGGGCATGTAAGGCAGAGTGTTCACTCAGGGCTGCAGCACTGTTTGTGCCACCCTGAGCATGACCAACGACAAAGTGGACCCCAGCCTGCAACTGCAGACTGAAAGGGCAGTGTTTGCACTACTAGTTTGACTTTTCCATTACAACAAATGGCAAAACCCTCACTTCCCTTAATGATATATGTTCGACTCCCCTAAGAATGACCTATGGAGCCCAAGGGCAGGGAGCTCTATATTATTAGGTAGGACATACAATTTTCATATGTCTTAACAGCAAAACTTTCAGATTGTCGTTTTACTGTGAATAGGTTGGTAGGCCCATTGGCTAACACAGGGTTACCAGCTGGCACCCCATGTTTTATATTAAAGTAAGCATGTTTTAGAAAGTTGCTACCCTGCACTCCAGCTAGCTCAGTGACCCCTGAAAGGCCTTGGCACACAGACCGCTTTCTGTCTGCCTGGGAAGACTTCTGAATGACTCCCATGACCAGGAACAAAGGAAGCAGCACAGAGAGAGGTGTAACCTGCTCTCCCAGGATGGCCACAGGGGTGTCTTTGGGGTGGTCCTATCTTGATTTGTCCTTTAGTGCACCCGGCTACTGGTATAGACAAAACTTCTGCAATGGCTACCAACTTGTTGGTTTGGGCTTCTTCAGCACTTGTGTCCGCCAACTAATCCTTGGAGTCACTACTGTAGGTTGGATGTAGGAATCAACTTTCCCTGAGCCAGGAGCCGCAGGCACAGTTCAAACCTTGCTAGCACATAGTGCAGCAGGTGCAGTCCTTCCAATGCTGCAGCCTCTGTGCAGTTTCAAGGGTAGCAGGGCAGTACTTTTTCGTCCCTCTCTCTGATTGAGGCACAATCTGAGTGGCAGGGGGGCCACATTTATCCCAAGAAGGAGCCGAGAGGGGACCACAAGGTCAACAACTTCGGGTCATAGTGCGCTATATAATTAAATAAATAAATAAACAGCTAATGGGCTACTGACCTTAGAGGTGTGGCCACCAGTGGACTACACGGCCAAAGGAAAACCGGTTTGGGTATGGGTTTCCCATCTCAGGATCTTTCTCCTATATGTCTGGAGGGACAAAAATCACTCTGCTCAGGGGTATTGTTGCAGATGGCTCTTCAATGCTTTGATCAAGTGAGTGATCAGGCACTCTTGACTGTGCCCCACTTCTGTGCCACCAGACTGGGTGGTAGAGCTTTCTCCTATCTTGCCCCTTCGGCCTGGAAACTAACTTCCATTGTTTTTCGGACTTTACCAAGTTTAAACAAATCTTTGAAGACCTGGCGGTTCTATCTGTTGTGATGTTTCTGTGCTGCCTCAGCACCAAGATTTACCCTCAGGTATGATTAACATTCATTTCTTTTATAAGCACAAAATAATATGTGAAAATTATAGTTAGGTATTTGGTGACATATCTAGAGCCCCTAGTACTGGTGCAGAGAACCTCAACGTGCCTAGCATTAGAGGTAAGCAGTGTATACAGTGTATAAAGTCCTTGATTGCAGATGAAGAGAATGGAGACCCAACCACCCTCCTTCTTCTAATGAATGAAGAAAACAGTAATGAAGCACACAGAGAAGTCCAATGGTTATGATGTAAGACCAATTGGCACAGATTCGGAATAACACATGCGGGTAACATGCACGCTTTCAGGCTTATCAAGGCCTTGCCCGTACATTCTTCTTTCAATTCGGAGTAAGTGCCACGCCGGTTTCTCGCAAGATTGCTCTCCCACAGCCACTGGATGGCCCTTCATGATTATTTCCTTGCATACTTGTACACATGTCCACTCCTGGCTAGATACTTACTTCAAAACCAGATGGCTCCTGATGACTGCCAGCATTACTTGGTGCCTATACTGCCTTGAAGAAATGACGCAATACTGTGAGAGAGTACCTTGCAGTTATACCATTCAGAACATTGGCGCTTTTCATTCAATTCAGTCCTGAAAAAGCCTCTGTGACGAAACACGTGTCGGCTGCCTGTCTCTATTGGATATTACGATTCTGATGCAAGAAATGGGAAGAACATTGGGAAGAATGAAAACGACCAACAAATCTTTGAAGTTTGTATTACTTTATTACTGGCCAGGCATCATAACCATTGGACTTATCTGCGTGCTTCGGTACTGTTTGCTTCATTTGCTTGCCGATCTGGGGTCCTTTCCAGTTCTGGCTATCTCACCCTAGGTCGCGGGGTGTTTGTACCATCAGAGCTACTACTGGGATGTTGTGTTGCACCCTTTGTAACTGTTTCCTTTGATATGTATTTGACCCACCGTAATTGAGAAGCACTCTGATATCCCTCAGGATCATGTTCGCGCCATATAAAACGTTATAAATAAATAAATATGTAACTATATCCATAATTGTCGTACGGCTTGGGTTGTGTGAATATTGTGGCATAGCCATCACTGCTTTGTGTACTCCTTCTTATGTGTAGGAGAATCCCCTTCCAAAGACGAGTAGTTATAACTAGTTTATAGAGTCGGGGATGAGCTGACCCCTTGATGACTGGAGTAGAATCACAATGGTGGATGTCTTAAATACTACATATGGTCTTGTAGGTGCTTCTTTGTGTCACATGACCTCTGTAGGAAAGGTGTGAGTCTAGTGCCTGCATACAATGTGCCCCTTTAATTACAGACTGCTGGTCATGTGTGCATGTCTGCAAGGAACGTAAGGGGGCTTCTGGTGGAGTGGTCCAGGGAAGGCAGCGTACATCCAAAGATGCAGAAAAAGAGTGCCATGTAGGGATGGCCACTGTACACATCTGTGGGTCTAGTAAGGTGAGCCGGTGAACCCAGATGGGATACCTGCACCTGTTTCGTGCTTTGAGAACCTCTGCATTGTACCTGACCAGGATGTTTGTGGCAAGCCTTGAGAGAATATGAGTTGTCGGAGGCCTCCTGTTTGGCCCGTGAATCTTCCGAGAGAGTCGCGCGGAGATGGTGTGTCCTGAGCCAGGTTCCCAGGTGAGAACAGTAGATCTGCACCAAGTATGGAGTCTGCCAGGTTTCTGTGTCCCCCCAGCCCTTAACATCTGGATTAGTGACCTGGGGCAGACCATTATTAGAGCGGGACTATTCCATCCCGAACTGGGGGGCGTTCTCGAATCAAGATTGCTCTTTGTAGATGAACTTACTTCCTGAGTGACACCCGCGCAGGACTACAGAGGAGGACCCGTGTCCTCAATGAGGGAACTTTAGCGAACAATCTTCAAGTGAACTAGAAAAAAACTTAGATTATGACCTTCGGACGTCTTGCTCTCAATGGAATTTGGTTTGTGGGCCCTGATAAAGCCCAAGCGGTCTCTGTTTATGGCTTTTAAAGTATTCAGAGTATGAAGAAGGCAGAAAACACCTCAAACTGTGAGGCGTATAACGCCCCTTTCGATTATTGGTTGTACAGTGAATTCCTCCTTATGTTTTGCACAATTTCTTTATGTTCAATTACACAGAAGTTAACGTTGATTGGGAGATACTGTAGCTGGCACGCTTTTCACCCTACGCTCCGCATTTCACCCTGGGCTTTCATTCATCCAGGACAGCCATAGAGGGGGCACACAACCCCTCACGCGACCTTTCATGACCCCCATTGCTATAAATCATTAGTGTGAACTCACTTTAAACTGCAGAGCATTGAGAAAGCCCCGTCAACGCCCACCAGTGCAATCAAGCTCCCAGCCCCCTCGAAACCAAAGGCTTGTTATCTGGGCGCTTTTATCGCTTTAATCCATATGCAAACTTTACGGTGATTCCTACTGATTTTTTAACTAATACTTTAGATTAACAGGCCTAGGTTCAACATGTAAATAATGTCGCATGGACTAGGAATAATGCTTCATTTGTAAAAATAGTAAGTGTCAAGGCCCAGTGTAATTTTTCTGCGTCCCCTTCGGACGATGCCAGACCAGGCCAAGCCGTACCCGATGCATAATAAAACCGAATTAAGATTACAAATTGTTTCCGAAGCATAAACATACATCATGCAACGCGCCGTCTAGTCCGCAGCTGCAAGGGCCAAGGGCAATTCTGAATAATTTCTTTGACAATTTCCACTATTTATTTTCCTGCTAACATTTAAGTGGCTTATTGACTTTCCTTCCTGGTTAGTAAACACGAACTGAAAAACATTACTTTGTCGGAGTGCGTGCGGAAAATGCAGATCTGAAGATTCTTTCTCGTTTTCAGAATCCACATGTATGGATGTGCTGCCTGCCCCCAGACAGTGTGTAGATGAGCTGCTACTGACGAAGAGCACACGTCAGATGGCATGGAATTATGAATGTGTTAAAAACTCTGTAAAGTTCACATAAAGTGTATATTGACATAGTAACCACCAGTGGCTCATAGCTAAACGGTTTCTACAATTAAGTGTCTAACAGGAGACATTGGGGCCAATTCACGAAAGCATTCATGAGTAGGGGAAGTAGTGCTACCTATCCACCATAGGGCCTGTCCACAAAGGCATTTTGGAGTACGTAACGTTAAAATATGTTTTAAAGGCAAGGGCAAAGTGGGCAACTGCCCAGGAACCCCACATTCCAAGGCCCCCCTGGTAAAGTGAGTGTTGAAAGTTGTTCCATGTACAATTCCACCCCTGCAGGCTGTGTTGCTCTGTGCACAGTTGAGAGTCAAAGGCTTTATTTGGAGGTTTATATTAAAATGGCAATCTGAATGTAGGAACGGTCTGTTTTTAGAAAATTGCAATAGAGCTAGATCTAAAAATACTATCTGCAGTTGCAAAAGGAAATGGATTAATCTGTGCCCATTCATGCTTTCTTCGGGTTCTATCTGAATTGCTGGCAACTGGGAGTTTGAGCTTTCAGTCCCCATTTCTAAATGTTTAATTCACTAAAGCTTGAATTAGCAAAACAAGAGCAAAAAATGTAAATGTGGTCCAAATAGGGGGCCCCCAAGAAGTACATATTGCCTTGGCCCCCGGAATTCATAAGAGGTCTCTGCGTAAAGTAGCACCGCAGTGGCACTCTTTTGCGTGCTCTTACATGCCTTGGTGAATTGGCCCCGAAACATCTAAAATGGAAATAAACGGAGGATTTTCAGGGAATATTCATATACAATTAGTACAAATGGAAAGGACTTGAATGTTTCGGCGTGGATTCACAAAGGCACGTAAGAGTATTGAAACGAGTGCTCCTGTAGAACTAGGTCCTGTATGAAGAAATGCTTTTCTGAATCAGCTCCATTGTCTTTGTGATTACAAAACAAGGGCCTGGTGACCCACTCGGTTACTGCAAACCTGCCTTCAGTTCTCGGTGATGGTCTGGCACCGTTCAACTGGTGGTGTAGCTGTGGTCTACCTCCTGAAGAAGACCTGTGATCTTGAGGGTACTTCTAGGTCATTCAAAGCCCCCAGGTTCATGTCACACATCATGCTCTGGTCAATCCCACCAGCTCCATGAGCAGAGTCCCCCCTCTGGCCTGCTGACATTTGTTGGCTTATTTTTAAGTTAGAATGGAGTACCCATCTGTCAGGCCTTCTGTCATCATCTGGATCATCTTTGCTGCTGCTTGCATCTCTTCTGCTATCCATGTAGGGCTTGTTTGTCAGTCCGTCATGCATGCGTTCCTCAGCTCATAAGGCTTTGTCAGGGCTTATGGTTTCCCAGGCCCAAGTGCGAGTAGCTCATCCAGGCCAGGTTTTTACTTTGCATGCTGGGACTTGTATTCCTGATATTATAATCGAATAACCAGGGCCCAAAACACAAAAGAAGGAACCTAGCCTTGATGTGTTATTTACACATGGACCTGAGAACTCTTCTTCACAGGTGTTCCTCCAAGGTGGTGAGTTATTTCATCTCCTGTCATCACTAGTCACATTTTATGATTTGCCTCTCACCAGTACAGTACATGATAATCATGTATTTTATAGCATATGCGAGAAAAAGTTTTCAATTCTAATAAGGATACAAGGTAAGGGTTGTACACTCTCCTCTTCATTCTCGGCAGTCATACTATCATGCTATGTAAAACACTGAAGAAAGCGCACAAAAACCTTACTCTATATGACTAAACCAGAACCACTATTCTCGTGAGTCCAATAGACCACGGCCAATCAACTGTTAGGTCCCCATGCAAACAATAATGACTAGATAAGATCCGTCTCTTCTTGCTGTGAAGTCACACTGTCATATGGAAACCGTAACTTTGAGTATTATTTTTGCCTCTGGTTTGAAACTGAACTAAAAAGCAGTGTTGAGTAGCCGGTTACAAATACATTTAAATAACAAATCTATGGTGGGCTTCAAAATGCAGATGTATTACATATAGCAAATATACTGTAAAGAAACAGATGGCTTACCAGAGGGACTTTCACTGCATCGGCCCACCCTGTTGCACCATCTCCTGGAAGAGTAACTAAGGGGCATATTATCAAGATAGGGCCTTACATTATCGCCGCTTTTATCGGCAGGAAACTGCCAATAAAGCGGCGATAATGGGCTTGATTATATGCTCTATGAATTCCAATCGAAGCCCATGTTACATGTCTTCACATCTAACATGGGCTTCGATTAGAATTCAAATTGGGCTATGCTCCATGATATGTTAAAATTGGAAAATGTGGGTAGGTTTGAGTGGCTAGATTACGTAAAACGTTTTCTTATTGAAATTGGTTGCCAACAATATTATGATGAGGGGGCGTGGCTTGGGCGCCGATGGCGATGGTCACCTGAGAGCTCGGCTCCGGGACTGAGCCCAGATTTATCCTGAATATCGGAGGCTGAGGGGCACCCCAGACCCCGCATTCGGTTGAGCGAGGCGACGACACCCTCCCGAGGGCCCTGGTGGAGTTTGGACGGAGGTGGCTTTGAAGAAATGCCGAAGTTTGCGGAATGGCGGAGTGCGACCCAATATGGCGCCCGGACCCCTTTGTCCCCTTGATCGGACTTACGGAGTTGAGGAGGTCTCGCGGGTGTCGCCCGGCACCCGGCTTCACCAGCCTCAGTTGTTTTAAACATTAGACATTGGCTGGTTCGGACCCTCTACAGCCGGACCATACTCGATTGGACGTCCGGGCGGGTGCCCACGCGCTAGAGGGCGCCGGGCACGGGTGCACTCAGCTCTAGGTAGTGGTCGACACCGCGACTCCGCAACTGGCTGCGAGTTCCTGGCCGCCCCAACTACATGGATGGCGCGACGCTCGGGCGCCACGGGGAAACCGGGGGAGTTGGTGGCCCGTGCCCCAGAGCTATAGTAGGTGAACGGGCCTGCCCGACTCGGAGACGGGTATCTCCGCCCCCTTATCGGTGCCCTCGGACACCGTGGCGGTGGCGTGAGCCGAAGCGGCGGAGTCTCCACAGGCTCTGGAGAAGGAGATTGCCCATTCCGGACTGGAGAGCGGAATCCCGGGAAAAACGTGCTGGTCACCTGCACACGGAGGCGACTACTCCGGGACCTTTGCGGAGAGCCCCTGGCAGCATGGGGAAACCTAGAGGAGCCAAGGGATCCAGCCAGGCCACCTCGGACTCTGAGGCCCAGGACAAGGAAGAACATGGAGATCCTAAAAGACCTGGTGGCGCACTACTCCAGCAACAATTCGACCGTGTACTGGAAGCCATAGAGGCAACTCGGTCGGCCCTACAACAGGACATTGCCCAGGTGGCGACTGGCCTGGGCCTCCTTAGGGCAGACCATGGTAAGCTCTCGGACCGGGTCAAGGAGGTGGAGAGCACGGTGAGGACTATAGAACCGGCGCAGAGAACCCTGGCTGCGACGATAAAAGATGCCATGTCCCGAATCGAGACCCTCGAACGGAGGGCGGAGGATGCGGAAGGCCGAAACAGGAGGAATAACATTCGGGTAGTGGGCCTGCCGGAAAAGGTTGAGGAAGGCGATATGGTGCGCTACCTGGAGACCTGGCTCCGAGACACGGTGGTCCCGGAGGGCCTGTCCTCCTTTTACACTCTAGAACGGGCCCACAGAGTTCCAGCGCGACCCCCGCAACAGGGACGAGCCCCGAGGCCGGTGGTGGCGCGGTTGCTACATTTCCGGGACAGAGACCTGATCCTAAATGCCGCCAGACACAATGGCCCGTTCCAGGTTGCAAACAGCCAGGTGAATATCTTCCCTGACTATACCTACGAGACGCAGCGCAAGCGGTTCTCCTTCCTGGCGGTTAAGCGTGAACTCAGGAGTGAAGGCATCCAATATTCACTCCTATTTCCCGCGAGGCTCCGAGTCATTGTCGACGACAAAACCCAGTTCTTCGACACCCCGGAGGAGGCCTGTGACTGGCTCGAACTGTACCGAACAGGGAAGGATGGTTATAACGCCTCGACCCATCAGGCGGAGGAGCCGGAACAAAGGAGGCGATCTAAAAGGGACAGGAACCGCCGCGGCCGCACAGGAGGACCCTCGACAGCGGAGACATCATCTGAGCGGAGGGGAGTGTTGGAAGTTCTGTCGGAACTGTCGGGAGCAAAGGGCGAAGACATCGAAGAGGAGGAAGAAAACCCGGGTGCTCGGGGGGCACCATCGGACTCGGAAGACTCAGTGGCAGACAGTACCCACACACCGGTGATCACACCGAAGTCGGTGGAGGACCTTCTGGACGGACAGGGGTAATGGGATCGATTGCCTTGTTTTGGGTGGGGGCCCGGCGGGGGGGTGGCGGTTGCCGTCCTTTATTGCTGACAATGGGAGAGGCGGGGTCGGGAGGCTTCTACTCTTGCCCCGAAAGATTTTGATACGGGGGGGCTTGTGATAGTCCTAGTAGCCTGGGCGACGAGGGCCCACTGCCTCCGCTCAGCCCGCACCTGGCCCATAAGGCCTTCCTACGGTGGCGACCGTAGGGCTAGTGGGGTTTTTGGGGTTGTTTTCCGTAGAAGTTTGGATGGGATCTAGATGGTGCAGTTTGGGTCCTGTTCTGGGGTGGTTGGGTGGGGGTTTTGTTGGGTTTTGGGGGGTTTGGTTCTGGTTGGGGAAAATGGCCGCCGACAGCGCTGGGAGGAATGATGTTTTTTCTTTGTGGGGACCCGGACGGGGGGACTGTGCAAGAACACTTTGGGACAATGGCTGATGTTGCTAACTTGAAATGTATTACTTGGAACGTGAGGGGGCTTCACACTATGTCTAGGCGTCACAAGGTCCACGCTTATTTAGTGCGTAGGGGGGTGCAAATGGCGCTGCTGCAGGAAACGCATCTGAACAAGGCGGAAGGGGCGGCGCTTCAGCGTAGGTGGCGAGGGCAGGTCTTCTCCACGGCGTACTCTGCTTATGCCAGGGGGGCGCTAATATGGATCAGGGCAGGAGTCCCCTTTCAAGTCACGAGGACAGTGTTGGACCCGGAGGGGCGCTTCGTGGCCATATCAGGCACGCTAGGAGGGAGGGACTTGAATGTTTGTTGTGTGTATGCCCCTAATATGGATCAGACTGCCTTCCTTTCCGGGTTATCGGGCTCGTTGGCCCACCTTTTCACAGGTCCCCTCCTGCTGGGGGGAGACTTTAACTCCGTGGTAGATGTAGACATGGACCGCTCGCATCCCCCGCTCCCCGACTCCCCGGTCCGGCGGGTGGCTAAGGGCCGTCAAGATTGGCAGACCCGCTGGGGTTTGACGGACATCTGGAGGGCGCATCACCCCGCGTCTAGAGATTATTCGTACTTTTCGAGCCTTCATGAGCTGCATGTCAGACTCGATGGCTTTCTTGGTTCGTCCGAATTAGTCTCGGCAGCGGTCCGATCGGAGTATTTATCGCGGACCATTTCGGACCATAACCCCCTCCTGCTGGACATTCGCTGGTTCCCTGGGACGCCAGCGGTACCCACCTGGAAGATGCGCCCGAGATCCTTGAGGACAGTGTCTTCATGGCAGACCTAGGGGAGAAAATCACGGATTATTTTGCATCCAACGGCGGTTCCGCGAGTACTAGGGCGTTCGAATGGGACGCTTTCAAGGTGGTGGTGAGGGGGTACTGTATCTCTAAGAGGGTGGGCATGCGGCGTGTTATCCTGGCTGATTTAGACGCAGCGGACCGAACGCTTCGCGAGCTCGAAATTAGCCGACCCGGACACCCGGAATTGCAAACACGAACGGTAGAGGCGAGGGAGGGGGTGGCGGTGGAAGTCGAGCGGCTCCGCTGTTTCGATTACAAGGCCTACACGGTCCGATCTATAGCGGAGGGCGACAGATCGAGCGCATTACTGGCGTGGTTGGCCAACCCTACGCGCCAGTCCCAAACGACGACTAGGATGCGTGGGGCGGATGGGACCGAGGTGTGCACCCAACCGGAGATTCTTACTTGCTTCCGGCATTATTACGAATGTTTATATCGCAGTCGATCCGCGCACGACCCGGACCGGCTTGTTGACTATCTTCGCCCGCTGGAGCTCCGTACAGTGGAACGAGAAGTGGCAGACGCCCTGGGATCTGACATAGGCTTGGGGGAGATCCGCGGGGCCATCAAACGGATGGCGAGGAACAAGACCCCGGGCCTGGATGGCCTGCCGGTGGAGTTCTATGCAGCTTATGCTGACCTTCTGGCCCCTCGTTTACTGGTGGTCTACAGAGAGGCGAAGAGGCTGGGTCGCCTCCCCGGCTCGATGTGTGAGGCGTTGGTGGTTCCTCTCCTCAAGCCGGGCCGAGACTCGTCTGACCCGGGGTCCTACCGTCCCCTCTCAATGTTGACGGTGGACTACAAGATATTGAGCAGCATCTTGGCCTCGAGGCTGTTGGGGCACATGGGTTCCCTAGTACACGAGGACCAAGCCGGTTTCATCCCACGGCGAAATACGACCATGAACATCCGACGGTTGTTTCGCTTGCTTGGGGAACCGTTTGTGGATGCCCCGTCCCCGGTAGTTTTGTCGGTGGACCTGGAGAAGGCGTTTGATAGCCTGGAGTGGGACTATTTGGATGTGGTGTTGCGGAGGTTCGGCCTTGGGGAGGGATTTGTTAAATGGACAGCAGTTCTTTACGCTTCTGCTTCCGCCAGGGTTAGATCGGGCCCTTTGATTTCATCGCGTTAGCCGGTGGAGCGTGGCACGCGGCAAGGGTGCTCCTTATCCCCGCTTCTTTTTGCACTAGCGGTGGAGCCACTAGCGATGCATCTTCGCTCGGGAGCCCACTATACGGGCTTATGGACAGCGGCGGGCCCGCATTACGTTTCGCTCTATGCGGACGACCTGTTGCTCTTCCTGGAAGATCCGATCGACGCATTACGGGGAGCGGAATTAGCGCTAACGGAGTTTGGGGAAGTCTCAGGCCTACGAGTGAACTGGTCTAAGACCTGCCTCTTCCCGATGCGTAGGGGTGTCCCCAATCCGGCGCTAAGTAGAGAGATCAGATGGGAACCCGACTGCTTTAAATACCTTGGGGTATTTGTGTACCACGACCAGCCCGACCTCCTAGACGGAAACATTGCCCGTTGCATGCGAGCACTCCGAGGCAGCATGGATTTTTGGGCCACGCTGCCGCTCTCCGTGGCAGGACGCATTGCCCTGCTCAAAATGGTGGCGCTCCCCCGACTATTGTATTACTTTCGGACTTTGCCGATCTGGGTACCACCGGCTACGTTTCGCCGCTTGCGTTCTATGGTGATCGGGTTCCTTTGGGGCACGGGCCGGCGGCGGGTGGCCCTCAATACCCTGATGAGGCCGAAGGACGAAGGGGGGCTCGCTGTGCCGGACTTTGAGAAGTACTATCTGGCGGCGCAGCTCCAGACATACACCCAGGAGATAGCCAGGGAGTTCAGAGGCCCGGAAGACGGTAGGGGGACGGGTATAGCCAGGCACGTCCTCTCCTTTATCGCGTTGCGACAGCGTTTAGTCCTTCGGGACCTATCGATGGAGGAGCGGACTATCCGACTCTGTTGGAATCGGGCTCATAACAGAGGTCACCTGCGGACCCCATATGCACCTGAAATACCATTGGGGATGCTGACGGCCCTCCCCCACAGAGGAGACTGGTCGCGACTGGCGGACTGGGAGGAGTCGGGTTTACAGCTCGTCGGAGACCTGTATGAGGACGGAGTGCTCCTGTCCTTTCAGGATCTCATTGACCGCTTTGGGATCCCCCGGGGCGACTTTCTGCTGCACTCGGCCATTGTGCGAGTGATCCAGGCGTATTGGCGAAACGGACTAGAGGAACCTCAGTTGTCTCAGGTGTGCCAGTATGTAATGATGTCGGCAGGAACAGTGAAGGCGGTCACCTGCCTTTACGGCAGGCTGATTACCGAGGGGTTGGTCCCTCTCACCACACTGAAGTCCCGCTGGGAAGAGGACATCGGTAGGGAGATCCCGGAGACGACCTGGTCCCAGCTGGTGAGGCGAGCATGGAAGGGTACGCGTTGTGCCCGTTTCCAACTGGTCCACTACTATGTTCTCCATAGGGCGTACCTGACCCCGGTTAAGATCAGGCGTTACTTTGCCACAGCCTCGGCGGAATGCCCTAGGTGCCCGGCTCAGGAGGCGGACCTCCTACAAATGCTATGAGCCTGTCCCGGATTGACGGCCTACTGGCAGGAGGTGACGGCGACTTTAGAAGAGGTGACGGGGAGGCACTTATCGTTCGATGCGGCGGTAGGGCTACTGCACTGGTTCCCCCATACCCCCCGGAATAAAATCACCAGTAAATTTATAGACCTGGGGCTCCTAATGGCTAAGCGAGAGGTGACCAGGAATTGGAAGGCACGTGCTGGTCCTACGGGCAGCAGATGGCACGGTGAACTTTTGAAATGGGCGGCGGGTGAGAGCGCGCTGCGTTATCAGTTGGCTTGGAGGCAAAGCAATGAGAAGGCGCAGGAGGCCGCGTTAGAATGGGAAACGCTGGTGCAGGCCCTCAGGGATTATTGTACCCCCAGCGACTCCGAAAACGAAGAAGCACCTAGACCTGAGTCCCGTTAAACACTAGCATTAACAGCACTATTACCTTCCCCGTGGGTCAAACAGTGGATCCTACAGTGATAAACTCCCTGGCGCTGATGGTGGGGGGGGGGGGGGGGGGAGTTTCATAATGTCTGGTAGTTGGGGGGGGGGGGTTTCTTTTTTTTTTTGGGAGTTGGGGTTTGTTTAGAAAAGCAGATGACGGACAGTGTGTTATCCGGACCAGCTCCAGCACCCTACTGACCCCAGCTACATTCACCGTCTAACCCCTAGAACACGGGCCGCTTGGCTGTATAGCAATACTATGGAAGGGGGTCGGTGGGCTGTATCTTGAAAGAGTTGGCTATAATATGATGCTGGTCGTTACTGTATTGTTGTACTAATTCCTGCAATAAAAATATATTTAAAAAAAAAAAAAAAAAAAACAATATTATGATGATCCGCTCACTATGGTTAATATATCTAGGAAATTGTTGAGCAAGCAGTGTATGGAATACCTCAAGGAGAGGAGAAGGCGAGATGAAACGAAAAAAAAGACAGTTACCTCGCATCTCCTGGTAATAACTGGTGACAAGATACAGCCGTATTTAACGCTACCGATGTCCAACTATGATCGATTTCTCTTGACCCGTTTTAGACTTAACATTGTTTTAAGACTCTTGTTCTTCTCAGAAATGAATTCATGGTCTCAAAATTTTCCCATGTGTCCATGTGATGAGTCTTCGCCCCAATCTGATATACATATTTTATTTTTCTGTAAATTTTATATTTTACCACGTAGAAAATTCCTTATCCCAATTCTCAAAGAAATGAATTTAAATAGATGTCGCCCAGCATTTTTAGAACTTCAGAGAATGGACACTATTTTAACTGTTGCTGTAGTTTTAGGCTTTTTTAAACTCGTTTTTAAATTGCGGAAAACAATTGGTTTTAATGAAATATAATAGAATTGTTCTTTTTAAAATTTTCCCTGTGTAAACTGTAAATCATGTTGTGAACTTTTATGGTTATTATCTTTTAACCGAATAAAGTACTTTTTGACTTTGACTTGACTTGAATTACCATTTTAGTTGAAACTGTTTATTTGATGTTAATTGACGAGAAAACAACGTGTTAACTACCACAGCTGCACAATGCTAGCAACACATAAATGCAACGAGCTTCACGGCGCCTCAAAATCAACCAATTTAAAGATGGAGTACCAGTGCTTAATTTGTAAAATATTAAGTGCTAGGGCTCTGACCAGGAGGCCACTGCATTTTTGCACCACCCATTGCCAGTCATCGCTGCTAAAACTACTACTAACAATCTCTCTCGCATGTAAATGCGACAGTTCGGATTAATCCAGGTCCCCAAAGCTAAAGGAATGGCTGGGGAGGCAGGTATGAGCAATTTTAATGTATATTGTTTTCCTAAGCAACCGTTGTTCTGCTGATCTCTAAATTAGATGAGCAGCACCACCTTGTGGTAGACAGTTTCAAGTATGGTGCTGACAATTGGGTGCGGTGCCCAGCACCAGAAACCAAATAAGTGTAGGTGCTGAGCACCGGAAAGCACTGGCTCAAATTAAACACTGAAAAATCTGAGTAGCCCTGGGGCCTCCCACTTCCAGCCAATCCGGGCAGCAAAAGGTTTCCTGTCACGTTTCTGGGGGAGCGTGACTTCGTCAGGTGAGCCACTGTTTGCGGAAGTGGTCACAGTCTGTAACCCAGCGCCCTGCTGTATAGAAAAGAGGGGGAGAACGTATGCTAGAGCCATGTAAATAAAGGCCATATGTATGAACATATTTTCCCATAGACACATAATGGGTGAAACCCTTTGATACATCTGGCCCTAAGTCCCTAAATGGAGGTTTTGGAAAAAAGATTGAAAAGGCTAAATTAACTTCCAGTAGTTAAAAAACTGTGAAAGGGATAATAAAGCGGGGAAAATTATAAAGGGCAAGAGGATAAGAAATGATAAAAGGTCTAAAATAGCATGTAGGGGCTGTTAAAAGTCAGTGCTTGAAACAATAGGAAGCATGTTGGTTCTTCTATTCAATTTTTTGCTGATTTTGTACATTTTCCTTTCATTTTACAAGAATGGAAGGCACACATTTCTTAGATGGAAAGAAGAAGTAAACAGGAAGTCAGAGGTGCCCTTTTACTCCCTGTAGGCAGACTATACTTTTGGAATCTGAAATCGGGCTCTACATAATACGGTAGAAAAGAGAATGCCTATTAATACTGATCATTTTTCATTTTTTTTATTTTTAGAGTTTTCTATAGCGCGAACTTGAACCGATAAGGTTATCAGAGCGCTTTACATAGCACCAGTTCCGTTACATGTTGTCACAACAGTTTACATAGAATCAGTTACGTTGCACATTTCAGGATCTTGAACCGTTTAGGTTATCAGAGCGCTTTACATAAGCCAGCATTCGATGTCCAGTGCCCTCCTCCGCCGTGTAGCGGGGGACCTCATCCAGCCCTCCGAAAGTCGTCGAGCTGTCGGGACTAGGCTCCTGGAATTTCAGCTGACTTAGGATTACACGCGTTACAAAAGGTGCAAATAGAAAAGAAAAAAATTGCAAATGTACAAGAGATAGAATCACAAGAGGAGGAGATATAAATGGATATACTCTAGGCCTATACTGGTCAGAGGCAATAAGAGAGACAGTAGGAAAGTCAAAAAGGACAGTGAGAGGTCACTAAAATGGTGGAAGAAAAACGTTAGTAGAAGAGGCACTTCATATAGAGATAATGGCGGGGCGCGCGAAGGTCCAAGTCCGAAGGTTCAGAAGAGGGCTGGCATAGCCAGCAGGTCCAGGGGGGGACAGGCAGTCCGCAGCAAAGTCACAGCCTCATAGTTCAAGAGGAGCTGGGCAGGGGAGTTCAATCCGGAGACCAGAGGAGGGTCAGGGGAGAAAGACCCCCGGCGCCCTGGCAGAGATGGAAGGCAACAAAGTTAGATGCAAAGGTTTCCCCTGGCATGCGTTCGTGTCCCTGGAGCCTGTGTTCGCCGGTCATCGGAAGAGAGTCCCCAAGGGCGCCATCTTGGAGTCAGGCACCGTTTGCGCGAAGCAGCGTGGTCAGTGAGGGGGGGTGGGGAGGGGCACATTTCTGGCCTCGGGCCCAGGCCCGTCTGTTGCGGGCGGAAACAGCGAACAGCCAGCGATCCTACCTCCCGGGATGTTGTCGTCGGGTGGCAGACCGCAAAGGCAGATGCAGGCGAGGGTCACCGCCAAGGGATCCATGAAGAGGGCTCACCCCTGCAGGCAAGAGCCACAGAGAGAGCCTGCGGAGTCGCCCCAGGGAGAGGCAGCAAGCGCTGGGGCCAGATAGTCCATACTCACCTGTGCAATCTGCCTTTCTCCGAGGGGAAGACGATGGAGAGCCCGGCCTGGTAAGAGAACCCTAGACAAAGAAGAGAAAAGAACATCAATAACAAAGGAACCTGTTCCCTAAAAGCAGAAACATCTAAGCAGAGTCAGGCAAAGGAAAACAACTCTCAGAACCTTCTATCTTATATGGTACCTGGAAATAATTTAAAAACTATGAGTATGAATAAATAGACTACAACTGCAACAAAACCTTTTTCCCAGTGGTGATATATCACTGTACCCCGGCACATACATTTCATAAACAGAAGTAATATATTTTTGGGTGGGATAATCCTCACCTCCATGTCCTTAATATAACTGAAAATTCTTGTTGATGTCTGTTCATAGTTTTTTTATTCTGTCAAGAGACTTCAGATTATGCAGGTTTATAGCTGATCAACAGTCACAGAAAAACAATTACTTACTGGATTGTAATAAAATGTCATAAGCATAGAATATGATGCCAGCCTCCATAGAGTGCACGAACATTAAAGGCTTTGGAGACTACTGCACCTCTAGCTGAGTGAGCCCCAAAATAGAGGTATCAATACCTGTGTTTGATAGAATTCATCTGATCCATTGAGCCAAAGTGGGACAGGAGACCAGGCCATAAAGGGGAACAAAGGAAATAAGTAATTGACCTGAGTTCTGCTGTGTCATTCTTGTGGGTCCTTAAGCATTGGTACCACACACAATTTTTTTGTCTCCCGGGAAGGCATGAAATCAAACCTATCGAAAAGCAAATGTAGTCCTTCTTAATATGAGAAAAGTAACTCGCTCAGGAGTAAAGTACCTACCTGCAAGATCTAGTGCTTGGAGATCCGAAACTCTTTACAAGAGGTTACACAAAGGAGGATGACTAGTTTAGCGGACAATTATTTTACTGATAAAGATTTATTTTCAGACCATGCCTGGAGGAATGTTATTACAGTAGAGCCAACCCATAAGAATATTTAGGTCAGTAGGGGAAGGCAATCTAATGCTCTACAACAATTTTGAACCCAAAGGATGTGTGCCAGTGGCTTGATCTGCTTCTGGCATATGACCTGCAGAAATTGCTGAGTGATAGGAGTTAACCGTTCTATTGGAGAGACCTTCAGCTGTCAAAGATTCTAGAAAATTCACTTAAGAAATTAGGTCTGTTCCGACAGGTTACAAATTCTGTTCAATGCACCAACTAGACCATCAGTTGATTTGTATGCTTTGTGAATAGATTCCGAGCAGGTCTTTTCAATAAGGTTCAGAGCTTGCTCCAAGCATCCTGGGACTTGCCAGATTCTCAGGGAAGTCTCCAGGCCACTAGTCAAAGGTGGTGTTGGGAGACTAACAGATGAGGATGACTTACTGCATCCAGGAGCAGAGTAGGGAATATTAGAAGAATCCAGGGTTGCTGCTAAGATAACTACGGAAGAACTGGAAACCAACTCTGAGTCCTCCGTGAAGGTTAGATTTAAATCACCTCTGCCTTTTGGCTTCTGAATTGAAATTTTACTCTCAAAAGCCTAAAGAAAGGAGGGAAGTCATAATTTAAACCCTTCCAGTCCTGTAGAAAGACATCCATATACAGAGGTAATGGATCCGACTACCAACTATAGAGTGGGAGCTGGAATGCCAGAAGAGAAGCAAAAAGATCCATTTGACATGGGTCCCATTTCTGCATAGGTTTGGCAAACACAGTGCATTGAATTTCAATTTTCTGGAATCCCTGAAATGTCTGGAGTTGATGTCTGCTACCCTGTTCTCCTTTCCTGGGAGATATCTTTTTAGTATTTTGTAGGTCGGGCAAGAATGCCAAAACTCTTTGGCAATCTCTGCTAACAAGCAAGGCCTCAATCCTCCAGGTGGTTGAAGTATTGTACTGATGAAACATTGTACATAGTCAAAGGGATACAACAGTGGAACTTCTAGGAGC
The DNA here is from genome assembly GCF_964263255.1 of Lissotriton vulgaris. NCBI lineage: Eukaryota > Metazoa > Chordata > Amphibia > Caudata > Salamandridae > Lissotriton > Lissotriton vulgaris. The sequence goes on along the minus strand of NC_141691.1, from coordinate 2,003,636,784 downwards.
AGAATGAACGGATTGGAAAGGGTCTGGCCAGAGGCTCGAAGCAATTTATGTGGGTATGTAGTTCTACCTGAGACCATTTGCCTCCCGCCATCTAATATTCCAGGCAAAACAGATGGCATCCTATTCGATCACTATATCTAGAACAAGACTGAAAATGGCCCTCTCATTCCATGCCTCCAGGTGATCAAACCACCCCTGCAATTCTTGAATCACCTCCAAAGATAACTGACTTTGATGTGAAAATGAGAGACCTTTCCTTAAGTGAAGAATCTTTAAACTTTGGAGGGCATAATAGTATTATGGAGCCATGATCATAGCCAGAATGGATGAAGCTAGGAGACCCACTATAGTGTGATCATGTTTTTTGTCAGAACCTTGTGAGTTTCCTCTTTGATGGTGCACATTTTTTGAACTGGTAAAAATAGGAAAGTTGAGATGGAATCTCTGGTGAATACGAGGAAAGTAATCTGATTTGAAAAATGAAGGCCAGATTTGACATGGTTTATTACGAAGCCAAGGTTCTGAAGATGAAGGATTGTCATTTTCAGATGGTGTTGAAGGATAGGGGGTTCATGACACATAATCAGAATATCCTCTAAATGTATCAATGAATTCCATAGGCTCTCAGAAATGAAACAACCAGTTTCAGTAACTTGGTAAAGCATTAAGGAGCTGAAGGAGGTCTGAATTGGAGAGCCATACGCTTGAAGGTCTCTTCTTTCCATTGAAATTAAAATTAAAGGAAACATCAATGAGGAGGGAAGACTGGAACCACTAGATAGGCATCTTTTAGATCCAAGCGCACCATAAAGTCACCTTTTCTTAAAAGGTCTCTCAGTAGATGGATTCCTTCTACCTTGAAGTATCTATAAAGGATCCAAGAGATGAATTCTTTGAGATTTATTACCAAGCAAAACTCTCCTCACTTTTGTCTATAAGCAAAAAATTACTGAGGAAACCATTGGGATGAAGATTTTTGGTTTATAGAGATCAGTTTCTGTGTTGAGAAAACTCACTGGTTTGGAGGTTTAGATGGGAGTGGCATAGAATCTAAGATGAAATCCCAAAATTATTTCAAGAACCCATGCATGTTGTGTGATTTTGATCAAGTCGTGAAAATAATGATGAATCCTCCCTCCAGGAGATGGAATAAATTGGATATTCAGTTTTAAAGGTAGAAATTGTTGAGGAAGAGGCAGATTATGTAGAGGATGCAAAGTGGTGGGGGAGAATTGAGAAGAATGGAATGGAATGGAGGGCACTGTGGGATAAAAGGCAACCTTCCTAAACAAATGACGCAAGGCATTGGAATGCAGACTGGGAAGGCAAGGTGGATAATATGGGGTGGTGAGCTTGGGGAGGCGAGTGGGGCTTGGAGTACAGAAGGACTTCCTACTGAAAACAACATCCTGAGGCCACAGACTCAACATGGTCTTCTTAGCTTGCAGAAGTGGGTATGTGAAGACTTTATGGTTGGTATGGGGTGGAGGAGAAGAGTTGAAGTGAAGTATGTGTCACTCTACCCCACACAAACGATACTACAAAGGATGGTCATACAACATAGTAGTCCCAGGGATGACTAAGAAGGAGTATTGCACAAAAGGATGTTAGGGAAAATAGGTCATAGTAAAAGAAAGGGACATGGTCCGTGGGCTGCATCTGCAGTGTCACAAAATGTTGGCTGCCAGACTGGTGGGAAACATAAGATGCAAAGCTGTCAGAGTTGCCAATGTAGAATAAGTGGGTAAGCAGGTATACTTAGAGCTGGCACACTTCCATTTGAATGTTTTCATCTCTCAACTAAATGCATTTTGGCTAAAACATCCAAAGCCTTCATCGGCTGTATGCTGCACCATGAAAGCCAAATTGTAGCCACATAGATTCGATTACCTCCTAAAAAAGGGTGAACAGCAATGACAACGCGGGGATTACCCCGCACTGCCATTACACGCAGAAATTACAACGAAAGTCGTTACAACGACTTTCGCTGGAGGGCGCTCTTGGATAGGGAATAGTTTAATTTTCCATCCAACTCCTTCCCTACTGTCAACGTGGGCTGGAGTTGGAATAGAAAATTAAACTATTCCACTATCCAGCGCCCTCCAGCAAAAGGCGTTGTAACGACTTTCGTTGTAATTCCTGCGTTGTAATGGCACACATGGTAATACCACGCGTTGTCATGTCATACAACCCTAAAAAAGGGTTGGTACTATTCAAAAGCACCAAGAAGACACTAATAACATCTATCAAACCAATAACCACTAAAGCTTCCAATGCTGTTTTTTTCTAGAGGAAAAGGAATTTAGAAAAGTGGAAAGAAAACAGAGAGAAGATAATACTCCACAGCTGCATGCTTCCTTAAGGCTCCAAGGAAAAAAGACAAAGTTGACCTCCTTACCTCGAAAGCCCTCTTCTTCAAAGGAGAAACCTACACCTCTATAAATGAACTGAAAGAGTAACTCTAATTTGCGAGTTTAAACTTGATACCATTGATTAAACATTTTCTAAGCCAAATCAAGGACATATTTCCAAGAATACTTCCTCAGTAAAATGAACATATTTCTCAATAAAACCTAATCTCCAAGGGCATCAAGGCCATCTACTTCGAACAATCATTCAACTAATACAAACCACTCTCCTGAGATTTTGAAATCAGCAAAGGAATAAAGCAGACCTAGTACCATGATTATATAATTCTAGCAAAAATCATGACACAGAATGTTAATTTTGGCAACCAGTGTTGGTGTCAGCTAATGAACCCCTATTTGAATAAAGGCACATTGAGTAATGGTCTAAAATAGAGTGCATCACCCTCGCCACAAAAAATAGAATGCAAACCCTGAGATACTGTTCACTTACAGACCGATCACCAACCTTTTGTGGCTTGGAAATGTCATAAAAAAAGTCACGCATCACCAACTTTGATCTCATAGCCCCCTATCAATCCAGTTTATGCATAAGCTACAGCTCTGAAACATTTGTCCTAAAAATACTCAATGATATCCACATCTTTCTCGAAAGACTACTCGTCCTCCTCGACCAGTCAGCAGTTTTGGACACCATCAATCACTATAGGTTCCTAAAGATCCTCCAGATCCCACGTGCATCATTGATAAAGTCCTCAACTGGATCACCTCTTTTCCCACCAATTGCAAACAGCGACCTAGATGATAATCGTTTTTTTAACCTAATCTCAAGGATTTTCGCATGTATCTTGCAGTCAATATTAATCAATGAGCTTGGTCTATAACTTTTTGGGTTGAGTAAGTTCTTTGCTTCTGATGGGATTCCACTTATCACACAAGTGTCTGCAAACTGGTGAAAAAGTGCAGGTAAATGAGCTGGTAAGCTAGACCAGAAGGATCTATAGAATTTGGCTGCAGAGCCATCTGGTCCCAGTTTAATTTTTCCAAGATAGAAGTCTAGTTTGTCTAAAATGGGATGTGTTTTGTGCTTCCAAGGAGACTGATGTAAAGTGATATTATCAGTGCCTCTGGTAAAAAAGGCATTCTTTCCACTTCAGTACTGAATACATTTGAAAAATTCTGCCAATTACATAAAATAATCCTACAGGCTAATGTGCTAAACAAATGTAAGAGATTGGCATCATCTATGTCAACAATATTGGGATCTGCAGGTGCAGTCAGTAGGCGGTAAAAGAAGTGGGAGGGTGTGATTTGAAAGACCTCCCCTATAAAAATGAAAAATCTACACCCAGAATCCTTGTAATTTAGGACAATGTAATAAATACAATTTGAGCCAGATCTCCCGTTAAGGTATCACAATTCCAACATAATGAGTTCTTTTGTAGATTAAGTTTGTGCAGCCTTTGTGGGCACCAAAATGTCCTGTGCAGAAGGTGATTTTTTAGATTTGTCATGAGTTGATTATGATTTTTATTTAGATTGAAACAGACAAGTCAATTTTATGGACTTTTGGAGAAACATGTGGTATGTTCTGGAAACAACACGATCAAGTTTACTTAAATTAGTAGCTAATTCAATATTTGAGGGATCCGAATAAAATTTTTTTAGTTTGACTGACAAGATGCTGGTTAACAAATGATAAAATTCCATAATATTCGATTTCAAAATACCTTGTAAATTAGTAACTGAATTGCAGAGACAGGTAGTTTACTATTGGGGTGATCATCATATTAAAAAGTATTAATACTACCCCACCAACTTAAAAATGCTCCCGGACAGCTCTCTATGAGATCTTGAATCCTTTGTAAAATAATATTTTTGTTCTCTTTAATCGCCTCTATGAGATCATCATTAAATTCAGTATTTAGATTGCAAGCAAACCTTGAGGTACCCAGGAGTTTTTCCCCTCCCAATTTGTTTAAAACCACTGACCTTCGATTTGGCTCAATTCAAGATATAGCCAGAATAGCACGAGTAAGTTTCTATAGTTTGAGATTTGGCTGTAATAGATTGAGCTGTAATAGATTTTCGGTAAATACCAAGATGTAATCACATAAGCTGCTGCTTCAACTATGATATTATTGAAATGAATAACTGTGATACCCATATTTGTCCTACTCATGCGTAGCAGGGGTTCAATATTTAACAGAAACAACGCTGGTGAAAATAGGCAATCCTGTCTTGTACCTTGTTTTAGGTCAAAAGCAATAGAAAGAGTATCATTTAGTCTAACACTTGTGGTTGATTTTGCATATAGGGCCACCAACAATTTTTTTACATCATCACTGAGTTAAAATGTATGCAAAACCACACTCAGGAAAGGCCAGGTTACTTTGTGAAAAGCCATTTCCGCATCACGAGCTGTAGCTACAGATGGCGTGCTTGCTAAATGATCTTTTTTGATAGCAAGGAAGAATAACCTGGTGCTGTCGTTATAGAGTCTATTCTTGACAAAGCCCACTTGACATCAGGTAATAGTTTTTCTAGCCTAATCTAATGATGTTTTGCGTGTATCTTGCAATCAGTATTAATCAGTGAGATTGGTCTACAGCTTTTGGATTGAGTAAACTCTTTCCCTTCCTTTGGAATGGTTGTTATTACTGCTTCTGTTGGGTTCCCAGGTTTAACACGTGTCTGAAAACTGGTGAAAAAAGTGCAAGTAAAGGAGCGTGTATGCTCGGCCTCAAGGATGTATAGTATTTAGCTGCACAGATCAACAAATTATCCTGTAAGGAGCCCATATTTTGGATATTAGACCATAATTCAGGTTTGTTATCTTCAGGGGCCTATATGCTCAACAAAATCTGTGCCCTCCTTATTCACTTTAAAAATTATCCAATTACATTAATTATCGGTAGAAGTATAGAAATGCTCGCTTTTTTGGCTAACATCGTTACTACCACATTTTGCAGGGGAAGAAACTACATCACCAACCCATTCAGAATGCAAAGAGAGAAGCTCCTTTTGGCCAACTTTGAATTCTCTTAAAAGTATTATATCACCTTTTAGTTTACGCATATCTTCACATCACCTTTTAGTTTACGCATATATTCAAATCACCTTTTAGTTTACGCATATCTTCACCGGGTGATTGAAGCCCCTTGCATTAAAACATATAATTTTTAAACAATTTCAGGTGAGAACCATATGAGAACATCATCTAACACTATACATAAGAAAAACTCCATAATTTATTTGCTTTGTACATCACATAATTGCAGAAATAAATGTTGTAAGCAATCATACACATCTTAAAACCATGACCGAGTTGGCAACTGCGAATGATCCAAAAAACAGAGAAGCAGAGACAGATATGGAAATGAAAATAAAAATTGAAAGTGAAAACAGCAAATGAGAGGCTGAAGGGACATCATGAGAAGGCCTTGAGTGGGCTAAATATGCCAAATAAAGACCAGCAGCAGAGAAAGTTAAAAAACCACATCAACCTCATCACTCCCCCCACCCTCCTTTGACGTGGAGAAATGAATATGATGGGACTCTGTTGATTACTGATGAGCTCAAATAGTGCGGTAGCGAAGTATGTTTCAAAGGCATGTAAATTCACATCACATCACGATACTATGAATTATACCGAGAACAAGGAATACACTCAGTATAGGAATATAATTTACTTCTTAATTGTTTCAAATCAAAGACCAGCAAGAAAAATGCACCATTATGAAATATGGCAAGGTTTTTAAATGAATGATAACTTCCTGCATAAATATTAATGATGTTAGCTGAACAATATTACGTTTAGGTTGCAGAAAACCACAATAGGAGAAATGAGGATAGGGGTTACCAAAGGGCCTACTAAGTATATCTGAGGATTAAGAAAATAATCTATGTAGGATAGGACAACAATAAAGTAGATATGAACATAATAAACACAGGTTGCAGCATTTAAGAACAGTTGAGCATACAAGCATTACCACATCTTTAACATCTAGGTTCTGCACTGAGTTGTTTGGGTGAAGAAAAAGTTACTTATGAGATGGTGTCCATTTCTACACCATCTAGTTCATCTAGAATCCTTTTATGTTCAGTCTCAACTTGAAAGATGCATGCAGGTCCATTCAGTAGAACCCTGAATCGTGATGGGCCTGCAAAGGAAAATGTAAGACCTCTAGCTCTAAGTCTGGCTCACATGGCTAAAACTCCTTTTAGGTCTCGCTGAGCCAGCGCATGCTTGCGCTGCCCTGCAAGACATTTAGTTTGTGGCTTTTCAAAGTGCTACCACAATCTTTTCCTGGCCTCAAGCTTGCGTTCATGAGCGCGTGCACACGCGCTGCCGCCATGTGGCTTTCATGGCTCATTAAACCTTGCTCTCCCAAGCGCCTTGCTCTGCCCCTCCCCGCCACAGAGCCCCTCCCTGCCATCACTGCCTTCACGACCGCAAGACCGCGTTACTTTCACGGCCGCGCGGCCAATGTTTGTTGAGTTTGTGCAGGTTGATTTCATCTTTTACGGTACTGTTAACTTCTCATACGAAGCATACTCATGTTCCTAGGGGAGCTTAGGACGACTCACTCACTGCTGCCACCCGCATTGTATTGCTTTGATAGCAGTGGCCTAGGATGTCCTTGGCTCAGCGGACCCCTCAAGGCTTAGATCGAACCCCAGGGGAACATTTGTTAGCACTTATAGATGGATAATAATGAGGAAGAAAGTGGCAGCAGTTCTGCAGACGCAAGCCGCAGCGGTTCCTAGGCCAGCTGCTAACTGATACCTCTGACATCAACCCCGTGCTGCGGCACTAATCCCGGACTCATCAGTTGCTCCTGGGAATTGTTTGATTACTTTGTATGCAGTGTTACTCTGCTGGTCTATAACCGCAACTCCAGCACTTGTTTGCCACCTGAGCATGCACTTACTGCTCATGCTCCAACCTCTCAGCACCTTGGTGGCGGTGGCCTGAGCAGGGCAGGGGGGAACCCTTGGATTCCTCGCTGCCTCCCTGCCTCGCGTCTCCTCGCATCTCCTCCTCCTGATTGCGTGCGACTGCTCCTGATTGTGTCACTCTTATTATTTAGTCATTTTTATCCTCATATAAAGAAATGTAGTTTACCTTGACCTCACAAAAATATTCAGGAAAGAGAATGTATTTATTAAATACAAAGTGATTATTAGTTTCACGAGTAACTCAAAACACATCAACCGTGTTATGCAGACTGGAAGATCTCCAACTGAACTTTGTTTATACCATGTGACACTCTTTAGATATATTAGGAACACTGCCTCCCCCATCACTCCACAAAGCTGTGAAACCGCAGACATTGATGGACAGGACATCCACTTATTTACTGCTTCTGGCCACCTTCAAATGACCCTCTCTGCATCCCCTTTGGAGGAAGAGAGGGCAGGAAACTCCCACAAAAACTGCATCATTTGAGGGTGCAGAAAAGAAGAAGGCGGCTGTTTACACTGAAAATATTTCCCTTTTCGCATTAGAAAACGTATGCCTCCGTCTTCGTTCATGGAAAAATGGGTTTCACTGCAGAGTTCTACGAAAACTTTGCCACTGAATTCAAGCAAGCCGGGCTGAAGACGGCTGGAATACCAGAAACCGGTTCTCGGAAGCTTGTTTGCGGTCCAGGGAAGACATGGCTTGGCAGTTCGGGCTGGACTGTTCCCATGAGGCACAGGGTCAGACTGATTTGCATATAGCCATGTCTGAACTGGGGTGGCAGAGTGGGCTAAAGAACGGTGATGGATTAAACCCAGATCTTTTGACTGGGTGTGAGTGTTTGATAGATTCAGCTGCTCCGTCCATCACCACCCCCTTTTGTACCGCTTTTGGCCGCCATAAGTGTGGCAGGGTATGCTCAGATTTGAGTCCCTTGCTCACTTTGCCACTGGATTCAAGCAAGCCGGGCTGAAGACGGCTGGAATGCCAGAAACCGGTCCTCGGAAGCTTGTTTCCGGTCCAGGGAAGACATGGCTTGGCAGTTCGGGCTGGACTGTTCCCATGAGGCACAGGGTCAGACTGATTTGCATATAGCCATGTCTAAACTGGGGTGGCAGAGTGGGCTAAAGAATGGTGATGGATTAAACCCAGATCTTTTGACTGGGTGTGAGTGTTTGATTGATTCAGATGCTCCGTCCATCACCACCCCCTTTTGTACCGAGTTCTACGAAAACTCCTGTGAAAATGTTTCTCAGGAGAACTCTTCAACATTTGTGAATTCAAAAACATGAAACTTTACTCCAAATATAGATGCAGAGCTGTGGGAGTATGCTGTTTTGCAAATTGAACCCCTTGCATGCTGCTTGAACTCATACCTATATTTTTAACCAATAACCTATCCCACTAGCATATAATCGGTCTCCATAGAAATTAATTAACACGTTTAATGTAAAGTATAACCAAAATTAGATTCCGAATAGAGAACAGAGCGCCTGCCTTTGATTCATCCTATGTGTATATTTCAAAGGGTGATGCATGGCCAAATGCAACACATAACTAATAGACTCTCAGTGTTAGTAGATCAGTCCCAAAGAGAGTTAGAGAGCATAATCCTCCCCTCCACCTCTTTTCAAATATTTCTGTTTAATAAATCTATGTTGGATACACAATTTGTACAATCAGGTTCTCTGATGAAAGAACTGATTTTTTTTTTATGGAAAGATTTTGTTGCCTCACTGACCAAATCAGTGCCCATTCTGAATGTGTTTTAGAGTTAATATGTTGATATCCTTGATATCATTGCACCCAAACACGTAGTCTTGCCACCAGTCAGAAATAAAATGCATACTGCGGGAATAAACGATGGAGCTCATAACCTCCTTTCCAAACACCCCATAAGGTTTCAGGGTGCTCTGTTTACGTTGCTTTAGGAGCAAAGCCTTAAACATTTCCAGGATGAAAAAGGCTCAGAAAGCTATTTGCGAACAATCATAAATATTCTGAGTTTGATGCCAGTCACAAACTGAAAAACAAACCATGTCTTCAAATGCCCAATTCCTACACTTGCCTGGGAGCTTCGGAATTTGATAATTACATGGAAGTAATTGGATTTAACCTGCAAGTAACCTTTGGTCATTACTGAACACATCTACATTCTTCCATTTTTGTCTATTAACATAATTGTAGGCCCTGTAGGTTGGCAGTGTAGACAGAATCATGAACATTGTGCCCATCTTCGATGTCGTAAACCACTTAAGACTGGTTCAGAAGAAATTGTACGAGATTTCACCTGCGTAACCTAAAGTTCTCACAGGCCTACTTTTATTGTACAAGGTACACCACCATGAACAAGTGACATCACATATATTTCGTTTTTTTAAAGTTTTGCATACCACAAACAATGAACCACTTGTAAAATATGTCTTTACATAAACGTTACATATTGATAGCATGTGCAAAAGATACGTAAAAAGAGCAAACGAAGAACAGTAGCAAACACTGTAGTAGGAATAAAATATCAAAGTAACAGACTCATATAGAGTGGTTTTATAATGCAAAGTATTGAATGAGGGGAAATGCTCTTTAAGCAGATGGAAACATGAAACAAGCATTGGCATAGCCAATAGGTCTCGCTTTTGGAACCTTATAAGTATTTAGTTATGCAGCACAATCTCCTTGGTGCAACAACATCAACTGCTGCATGGCTAAACACTTATAAGGTCCCAAAGGCGAGACATATTGGCTATGCCAATGCTTGTTCAGATTGCCAGTGGGTTTGAAGTAGTCCTGTGAAAGAAATATTTTTTTACATTCCCATAAAATGTGACTGGATTTTCTCATGAAGTGAAAAATAGATTCTGTGTGTTGGAATCTGAGTGTTTACACACTATAGGCAGAGGAGACTTCAAGTGAGACAGTGATTTGGACAGAACCCAATCTGTTTTTTCAAATGCAAACTCTTTTTAAAGGGTATGCCAGGTAACTTTGGTAGCCAGGTTTCCCAAAAACATATACAGGCATTATGATTTTGACCTTCTGGATCTTCAGTGATTCCAAAGATCCTTAGATTACCTCTTCTGTTGCGGTCCTCTGAATTTTAAACTTTTTTTATGTACAGATAGCATTTTAGCCATAATGTGGAAAATGTGTAATATTTAATTTGGCATAAGCAGCAGCCATTTTGGCTGTGGTGTCTATTTCATTTCCTTCATAATTCTACCGTACTCTGCCTCTCATCTTTTCCTAACTGTGCAATCTATTTAAGTTGATTTCCTGACTCAGCCAAAAGCAATGTACATGCTGGGAGTTTGAAGCTGCCACTACTGTCAATCATTTACTACTGCCCTAAGCATTTCTGCTCCCCCTCCCACTTTGCTGACCATCTAGTGTTCATCTGTCCTTATTTGCTGATAACTATTCCTAAAACGTGTTCTTCCTATTTCTGTTCATGTGCTTACACTGCACAAAACCTGCATAGAGAGGGCACTGGTTTGTGAAGCTAGTGTACTACCTCAGGCAGCATTTGAGAGTGCCGTGTGAATGTGGTCCCACTAATGAGTGATTAATAAACTTGTTATTTATTTCCAACTCCAGTGCTGATCTCTGTTTTGTTGGTCTTTGAACCCGTGGACAAAAGGGTGACTCTGTACCAGTGTACCCCTATAAAAAGGGGTACATTTCAACAGTTGGCACCTGTCGTGGGACCCCATTGGAGACGCAGCCGTCCGAAGGAGTGGTCTTAACGGAGAATTGGAATTTTGCTGAAAAAGAGCACTGCACGGGTAGACCTTTGCCTTTGCAGACCAACGTGACTTCTCCGGTTTTCCCGATTTGACCCTCCAGGTGGTAGCCGGTCTCAGCTGGAGTTTTCTTTGGCGCAATTTTGAAGTGACCATTAGGTCGACCTGAGATCAGCAGGTGGGAGTTGGAGTCTTCTGTTTGGTAAGGTTGCTAAAGCGGCACTCTTGATTTGTTATGCCTGGGCTTATTGTTTTAATTTGTTATTTAATTTTTGCAAACATCGAAAACAGGTAATGTGGAGATATTTCTTCTTTTGAAGTATTTTTAGTAGTAATATTTTATATATATTTATTAAACATGCCTGTTCTCAGCACACTCCGTAAATGCTGTTGCTGCTCTTCTGGTACCAAAGCTACTTTAGAACAAAGTCAGCCAGCTCCCCCAGAGGGGACACCTAATAGAGACATGTATGTCAAATATGGTATTTCTTCCATAATGTACGGTCCACTGTGGAACAAATACACAAAGAAAGATTCTGATCTGCAATGGCCAGTTGTTAGAACTGGGGGTCTCTAGTTGGCAGAGGTAAGTACCTTAGACCAAGTAGGGACCCTTGCTTCCAGTCAGGGTGAAGGAATACACACAGTAGATAACCTCCGCTCTCCCTCTAGGTAGCTTGGCGCGAGCAGGCAGGCTTATCCCCAAGGCAATGTGTATAATAATTGCACTCAACACAACAATAATCCCCAATCCACCACAAACTGAGACCACACAGGTAAGTATATTTTTATAAAAATATATATAACTTTATCTAGTTTCAGCAAGGTAAATCAGCAGTTGCACGATAATCACTTCATTATAAAACTGATGCACTTAATCTTAATGGTGGTACGTAGTTTCAGGAAGTTCTCAGGTAAAACAAGTGTCTCAAGTCTCTGTCATCAGTTATTAAAAATAATGCCACTGATTTATAATTGAGGCGCTCTAAAAACGAGCAGTCCAAACAAATGCCAGCGTTAAAAACTATGCCCCAATGATCCCCTGGCTTCAGGGACCACAAGCGCTTTAAGCGCGTCTCACCCGGTATCCTGAGGGAGGGGGGACTTCTTTCCCCGTGCTCGCGGTGACGCGGGTCCCCCAGGGGCACCTCGCGGGGGAAGGCTCAGTACTGCTCCCGCCCGGCCGGTCTCAGGACGCTCTCCGCCCGCTCTGGATCCTTCAGAGAGCAGCGGGGAGCAGAGACGGCAGGCCAGGGGCTGGAGCACTTGCGGAGATCCCTCGGCGAGGTCAGGTCACTTCCTCCCGGGCCCGGCGGTGATCGCGGTGATTCTTCGGCTCCTTCAGCCGCCTCAGCGAAGGCAGCCAATCCCCTCGCGGCTCCTCAGGCGAGCCTCCACAGCACCCGGGAGTCAGCCAATGGCAGTGCGGCTCCCGGGCAAGTAAACAATGACGCTCCGCGACTTCGGCCAATCACGGCCCACCTCGCCGATGACGCTACGCCGCACTGGCCAATCCCGTCGCGGCGTTAGTGAGGGGGCTCGGCTCCCTGCACCAATGGGAGCGTGGCGGCTTCGTTCTTCGCCGTTTGAGCTCCGATCGGGATGGCGCTTCACACAGAGGTTCCCTGGCCCCGGGCAGCGGCGGTGATACGGCCAGCAATTGTTTTTCAGCGCTCCTCGCGCTGCAGAGGCTCACAGGTCTCCGGTCTGCCCCACACACGTGTCGATGAACACGTCGACCTTGGCAATGCAGCAGGCTGGGTCAGCGCGGCGCTCTCAAGCAGTAGAGAGCAGCCAATGCGCTAAACAGGCAAACCACACGGTTTCACGATCTCCTCGCCACACAGCAGCTTCAGGGGGGGGGCACAGCAGATTCTTGTAGCCTTGGGCAACCTTTATGTTCCTGGGTTGCAGACAGGGAGCCAGCTCTTCTCAGGCCCTTGGAGATTCAAGCTGTAGACACAGCATACAGCAAAGTCTTTTTAGTTCAAGCAGGCAGGGTCACAGCACACAGCAAAGTCCCTTTTCTTCTCCTCTCCTTCAGTTGGACAGCAGGATAGGTCAGCCCTTAAAGCATACAGCAAGGCAATCTTCCCTCAGCTCCTTCAGCAGTCCTTCTTCTGGCAGAGGTTCCTCTTGATTGTAGAACTTTCGAATCTAATCTTCTGTAGTAAGGGGTCCTTCCCTTATACCCCTGAACGCCTTTGAAGTCCTTTGTGCAAGGGGATCCTTGGCTCTGAAATGTTTCTGGTGTTCTTCTTCCTGACAGCCTCAGGGCCAGAGGTGACAGTGGGCCGGCAGGGGAGTTTGCCAGCACGGTGGTCAGGCAGGCACAGCCCAGCACTATCAGGCGCTTCTCTCTCCCCTTCCCCGGGCAACAGATGTCGCCTTTCACCCCTGGGCTGACTCCAACCCCCTCCGGGGCCCTGCAGCTCCTGTCACGCAGGCATTCCACACACACAGGCCCAAGCACACAGAAAGGTTTATACACAAGAACAGCCACTTTCTAAAAGTGCTATTCTCAACCCCAGGATCCAAAAACAACCTTCACTAAAAGATGTGTCATTTAATTCTGAGTTCAGGGATATCTTTCATTGATGTTCCATCTTGTTCCTATAGGGAGATAGGCTGGGGTCCAATGGGACCAGCCTCCCCATGTTACCCTAGGGAGCCTTACAGCCCTACAGCAGTGAGCACACAAAGTGGCTTCTGCTCTCCACCAGAGCATGTTACCTGCACTAGTACATGCTCTACCCTATCCATACACTGCACCCTGCCCAGGGGGGTACCTGGAGCCTTCCATAGGGGTGGCTGATGTGCACAGACAGGGGAGGGTTCAGCCCAGCCAGTGGGGACACTGGCCAGGCGGACATGGCAGTCCACTGACTGCACACAGGCCCTGCGCTGGCAGGCCTGAGACACCATTTTAGAGCTACTCATGTGGGTGGCGCAATCTGCGCTGCAGGCCCACTAGTAGCATCTGTCATCACCAGCCCTGGCACACACAGTGCACTTTACTAGGGACTTCATGGTGATACAGATATGCCAATCAGGTATACCCAATTAATATGACAATTTACAGAGGGAGCACTTACCCTCTGACACTGTTCAGCAGTGGCAGAGGGTCCAAAGCATCTAAATCAGCAAAAACGAAATCCAGCACAGCATCAAAAATACATGAGTCAGAGGCAAAAAGATGGGGAAAAACCACGCCAAGGATGTCAGGTCTAACACGTGTCCCCTCCAGCTGAAAGTGGGGAGAACTACCCAACCTCTTGGGAGTCCTCATCACTAAGGCGGAAGAATCTGGACAGACCGTCAGCATTGGCGTGTTCTGTACCAGGGCGGTGCTCCACCGTGAAGTCCATCCCCTGTAGGGAAATGGACCACCTCAACAGTTTTGGGTTCTCGCCCCTCATATGCATTAACCATCTGAGGGGCCTGTGGTCGGCCTGAACACGGAAGTGAGTCCCAAACAGGTAGGGCCTCAGCTTCTTCAGAGCCCAGACCACAGCGAAAGCTTCCCTTTCGATTGCACTCCATCTCTGTTCCCTGGGGAGTAGCCTCCTACTAATGAAAGCCACTGGTTGGTCTTCGCCCTCCTCATTGATCTGTGAGAGTACTGCTCCCACGCCTTGCTCTGAAGCGTCAGTTTGCACAATGAACTCACTGGAAAAGTCAGGTGCCTTAAGCACCGGTGCTGTGCACATGGCAGTTTTGAGGGTGTCAAAAGCAGTTTGACAGGCCTCAGTCCAATTCACTTTCCTGGGCTGATTTCTAGATGTCAGCTCTGTCAAAGGGGCTACAATGGTGCCATAACCTTTGACAAACCGTCTGTAATACCCGGTGAGACCTAAAAAGGCTCTCACCTCAGTCTGGGTCTTGGGGGGTTCCCAAGCCAGAATGGTCTCAATCTTCGCCTGTAGGGGCGCCACCTGGCCGCTCCCCACCTGGTGTCCCAAGTACACCACAGATCCCTGCCCTATCTGGCACTTACTGGCCTTGATAGTGAGGCCTGCCTTCTGCAGAGCCTTCAACACTGCGCAGAGGTGTTGCAAGTGTTCCTCCCAAGTGCAGCTGAACACAGCAATGTCATCCAGGTATGCTGCGCTGAATTCCTCCAGCCCTGCTAATACCTGGTTGACCAGTCTCTGGAATGTGGCCGGGGCATTTTTCATCCCAAAGGGCATGACACGAAACTGGAAGTGCCCCTCGGGTGTTGAAAATGCTGATCTTTCCTTGGCCCCCTCAGTTAAGGCAATCTGCCAGTAACCTGAAGTCAAATCAAAAGTGCTCAGGTACCGGGCAGCTCCCAACCGATCCACCAGCTCATCAGCTCGGGGGATGGGGTGCGCGTCAGTCTTGGTAACCGCATTGAGCCCGCGGTAGTCCACACAGAACCGGAGTTCTGGGGGGCCACCAGGTGTAGCAGCTTTCTTAGGCACTAAGACCACTGGGCTAGCCCAGGGGCTGCTGGAGGGCTCAATTACCCCTAGCGCTAACATCTTAGAAACCTCTTCTTTGATGCTAGCCCTGACCTTGTCAGCCACTCTGTAAAACTTCTGTTTCACAGGCAGGTTGTCACCGGTGTCCACATCGTGGACGCACCACTTGGTGACACCTGGGGTCAGGGAGAACAGGGGGGCGAACTGACCCAAGACTTGGCGACAGTCCTTCTGCTGCTCTGGGGTCAGGGTGGGGGAGGGAACCACACCATCCACTGACCCATCCTGCTCCTTGACTGCCAGGAGGTCAGGGAGAGGATCACTATCCTCCTCCCCTCCAGCATCTGTAGCCATGAGCATAGTCACTTCAGTCCTCTCAAAGTGGGGTTTGAGGCGGTTCACATGTAGCACTCTCAGGGGTTGCCTGGGAGTCTTCAGGTTAACCAAATAGGTAACCTCGCTCTTGCGCTCCACCACCTCGTATGGCCCAGACCACTTGTCACGGAGCGCACAAGGCTCCACAGGCGCCATCACCCACACTTTCTGTCCAGGTTGGAACTCCACTAGAGAGGTGTTCTGGTCATACCACCTTTTCATTTCCTCCTGGCTAGCCTCCAGGTTCTCTTGAGCGAGCTTCCTGAAGCGCTTGGTCTGGTTGCGAATGGCCAGCACATAGCTGAACACATCCTGAGGGGTTTTCCCACGGGATTTCTCCCACCCCTCCTTCACCAGAGTAAGAGGCCCTCGGACAGGGTGGCCATACAGCAACTCAAAGGGACTGAACCCTAAGGATTTCTGAGGCACCTCCCTAAAGGCAAACAACAGGCATGGCAACAAGACATCCCATTTCCGCCTCATGGGCTCTTCCAGGCCCATGATCATGCCCTTCAAGGTGCGGTTGAATCTCTCAACCAAACCATTTCCTTGAGGGTGGTAAGGAGTGGTGAATTTGTATGTCACCCCACACTCCGCCCACAGGGACTTCATATACCTAGAAATGAAGTTTGTCCCCCTGTCCGAGACCACCTCCCTTGGAAATCCCACACGGGAAAAGATCCCCATCAGGGCACGGCCCACCACGGGGGCTGTGGCCGTCCTGAGCAGGATGGCTTCCGGGTACCGAGTGGCATGGTCCACCAAGACCAGGATAAACCTGTTGCCTAGGGCTGTCTTGGGATCCAGGGGCCCCACGATGTCAATGCCCACCCGCTCAAAAGGGGTGCTCACCACGGGAAAGGGTTGGAGGGGTGCCACGCACTTCCCTCCACTCTTGCCACTGGCCTGACAAGTCTGACAAGACTTACAAAAGGCAGCGACGTTCTTCTTCATCTGGGGCCAGTAGAAATGGGTGACAAGCCTGTGATAGGTCTTGTCTTGCCCCAGATGTCCTGCGAGAGGCACGTCATGAGCCAGACCCAGTAGGAAGTTCCTGAAGCGCTCGGGCACTACCAGCACTCGGGCTGCACCGGGCTCAGCGAACTTAGGCTCACTATAAAGTAAGTCATCCTCCCAGTAGATCAAATGCTCCTTGGACCCCAGGCCTGCGGCCTGGTCGGCAGCCTGCTGCCGCACACCAACGAGAGAAGGGCACTCCTTCTGAGCCTGGCAGAATTCCTCCCTGGAGGGACCACCTTCTTGCTGCCACTGGGACAGCTCAGGCAATTCCCCTAGTTCGGCCACCTGCTCCCCTGTAGGTTCCAGGGCATCCCCCTCTGGGTCTGCCTCCTCCTGGACTGTGGGAACAGTGGGGGCCGGTTTCCCGCGCCCTCTACCCCCTCTTCTCTTGGCAGGTTCCTGGGCCTTTGTTCCAGGCTCCAGCTCTGCTAGACCGCCCTCTCTGGCTGTCATGGCCCGGGTGGACACAAAGATCCACGCCGGCAAACCCACCATCTCCAAGTGAGTCCTGTGCTCTACATCTTTCCATGGAGAGCTCTCCAGGTCATTACCTAATAGACAATCTACAGGCAAGGCATCACTTACAACAACTTCCAATGTACCGGAGACTCCTCCCCACTCAAATGGAACACGTGCCAACTTGCAGTAGCGCACTGAACTGTCAGCTGCCACCACAGGACGGAGTACATTGGGAATGATTTGCTCTTCAGACACCCATTGACACCTGACAGATGTCACACTGGCCCCGGTGTCTCTCAGAGCGTCTATCTCCTTTCCATTGATGGTCACCTTCTGCCCATATTTCTTAGTGTTTAAGGGCAGCAAGGCTTCCTGGGCCATCTCTTGGTCTCCTAAAGAGACAAGGGTCATCACTGCTAACCCCTCCTCCCCACTAGAAATCAAATCCCCTCCCAAAGCTACACTGGCTAACGCCGGTGCTGGAGCACCAATGGGTGCTGGAGGTTTCTTTGGACATTTGGGGGCAATGTGCCCCACCTCCCCACATGTAAAGCAGGTAGGCGGGGGCCTGTTGTCCTGCTTGCCCTTACGGGGCCAGGACTTCTTAGACTTGGGGGGTTGAGACACCTTCTCCTGGGAACCAGTTTGGGGCCCTTTAGAAGACTCCTTTTGATTACCCGTGTCCCCCCCACTCTTCTGCTGGGGACCCTGTCCACCCTTGGCTGGGGTACTTACCACCCCCTTGTGGACCCTGGTGCTAGTCCACCGGTCCGCCTCTTTAGCAAGCTCACTGGGATCAGTTAACTTGCTATCCAAAAGATGCTGGCGCAGCTCTGGGACACATAAACTACTTAAGTGCTCCCTACTAATCAAGTGACACAACCCCACATAATCAGTAACTTTGCTGCCCTTCATCCAACCTTCCAGTGCACGCGTGTACATACTCACACACTCCACCCAAGTACTTGAATCAAGCTTCTTGAAGTTCCTAAACTTCTGGCGGTACTGTTCTGCAGTGAGCCCATACCTGAGGCATAAAGCCTCCTTCATGGCGGAGTAGGATAAAGCATCCTCTGCATCTAAGGGTGCCAAAACATCCCTCCCAGAGGCCTCAAAATGCTTCCACAATCCTGCCCCCCAATTCCTTCCAGGCACTTCATTCATCTTTAGGGCTAGTTCATACGCTCTAAACCACGCATAAATATCATCACCCCTCTGATAATTCTGTACCAGATCCTTTGGTATGTATACCTTACCCGCCTGTACTGGTTGTGCGCTGCCACCATTAGAACTGGACACCCTCTCTTTATATTTGATGTCCAACTCCTTCATGCTCCTCTCATGAGCCAATTGGAGCTTCTTCTCCTCCAAAGCGAGAGCATGCCTTCTCTCCTGCGCCGCTCTCTCCTGCGCCTCTCTCTCAACTTCCAGGCGCAGTTTCTTCTCATCGGCGTCCGCTCTGAGTTTCAAAAGCTCAATCTCATGAGCCCTAGCTCTCTGATTATCCTCCAGCTCCTCTGGAGAAATAACCCTACTGGAATGGTTGCTGCCAGCCTTAGATGCTGACCGCGCTGGCAAATCACTGAGCAAAACAACATTCTCCTGTGTGCCGTCCACTTCAGTAGCTTCTTCTGAGACAACATGTTTGGCCTCCCACCAGGCCCTCGGAGCTTTCTGTAGCTCTTCCTTGTTTGCGCTGCCCTTCACTGGGCATCCAAGCTGTTTGCAGAATTGCTTCAGGAGAACCTTTATGTAGTTGTACAACTCCTGAATTGCGAATTCCACTTCCAATTCTACTCTCACGCTTGCCGCTTTCAAAGACATGATGCTTCCTAACCTTTTCAACAAAAAGGTTTCACCAAAAAGAAAAAAATCTTGCGCAACCTGTGCTGCTAAACTAGACTAGTGATGTACAAGAGATCACTGCAGGTCAAGTGCAATTATTAGTTCAAAATCCGCACCGCTGTCCAACAATGTTAGAACTGGGTCTCTAGTTGGCAGAGGTAAGTACCTTAGACCAAGTAGGGACCCTTGCTTCCAGTCAGGGTGAAGGAATACACACAGTAGATAACCTCCGCTCTCCCTCTAGGTAGCTTGGCGCGAGCAGGCAGGCTTATCCCCAAGGCAATGTGTATAATAATTGCACTCAACACAACAATAATCCCCAATCCACCACAAACTGAGACCACACAGGTAAGTATATTTTTATAAAAATATATATAACTTTATCTAGTTTCAGCAAGGTAAATCAGCAGTTGCACGATAATCACTTCATTATAAAACTGATGCACTTAATCTTAATGGTGGTACGTAGTTTCAGGAAGTTCTCAGGTAAAACAAGTGTCTCAAGTCTCTGTCATCGGTTATTAAAAATAATGCCACTGATTTATAATTGAGGCGCTCTAAAAACGAGCAGTCCAAACAAATGCCAGCGTTAAAAACTATGCCCCAATGATCCCCTGGCTTCAGGGACCACAAGCGCTTCAAGCGCGTCTCACCCGGTATCCTGAGGGAGGGGGGACTTCTTTCCCCGTGCTCGCGGTGACGCGGGTCCCCCAGGGGCACCTCGCGGGGGAAGGCTCAGTACTGCTCCCGCCCGGCCGGTCTCAGGACGCTCTCCGCCCGCTCTGGATCCTTCAGAGAGCAGCGGGGAGCAGAGACGGCAGACCAGGGGCTGGAGCACTTGCGGAGATCCCTCGGCGAGGTCAGGTCACTTCCTCCCGGGCCCGGCGGTGATCGCGGTGATTCTTCGGCTCCTTCAGCCGCCTCAGCGAAGGCAGCCAATCCCCTCGCGGCTCCTCAGGCGAGCCTCCACAGCACCCGGGAGTCAGCCAATGGCAGTGCGGCTCCCGGGCAAGTAAACAATGACGCTCCGCGACTTCGGCCAATCACGGCCCACCTCGCCGATGACGCTACGCCGCACGGGCCAATCCCGTCGCGGCGTTAGTGAGGGGGCTCGGCTCCCTCCACCAATGGGAGCGCGGCGGCTTCGTTCTTCGCCGTTTGAGCTCCGATCGGGATGGCGCTTCACACAGAGGTTCTCTGGCCCCGGGCAGCGGCGGTGATACGGCCAGCAATTGTTTTTCAGCTCTCCTCGCGCTGCAGAGGCTCACAGGTCTCCGGTCTGCCCCACACACGTGTCGATGAACACGTCGACCTTGGCAATGCAGCAGGCTGGGTCAGCGCGGCGCTCTCAAGCAGTAGAGAGCAGCCAATGCGCTAAACAGGCAAACCACACGGTTTCACGATCTCCTCGCCACACAGCAGCTTCAGGGGGGGCACAGCAGATTCTTGTAGCCTTGGGCAACCTTTATGTTCCTGGGTTGCAGACAGGGAGCCAGCTCTTCTCAGGCCCTTGGAGATTCAAGCTGTAGACACAGCATACAGCAAAGTCTTTTTAGTTCAAGCAGGCAGGGTCACAGCACACAGCAAAGTCCCTTTTCTTCTCCTCTCCTTCAGTTGGACAGCAGGATAGGTCAGCCCTTAAAGCATACAGCAAGGCAATCTTCCCTCAGCTCCTTCAGCAGTCCTTCTTCTGGCAGAGGTTCCTCTTGATTGTAGAATTTTCGAATCTAATCTTCTGTAGTAAGGGGTCCTTCCCTTATACCCATGAACGCCTTTGAAGTCCTTTGTGCAAGGGGATCCTTGGCTCTGGAATGTTTCTGGTGTTCTTCTTCCTGACAGCCTCAGGGCCAGAGGTGACAGTGGGCCGGCAGGGGAGTTAGCCAGCACGGTGGTCAGGCAGGCACAGCCCAGCACTATCAGGCGCTTCTCTCTCCCCTTCCCCGGGCAACAGATGTCGCCTTTCACCCCTGGGCTGACTCCAACCCCCTCCGGGGCCCTGCAGCTCCTGTCACGCAGGCATTCCACACACACAGGCCCAAGCACACAGAAAGGTTTATACACAAGAACAGCCACTTTCTAAAAGTGCTATTCTCAACCCCAGGATCCAAAAACAACCTTCACTAAAAGATGTGTCATTTAATTCTGAGTTCAGGGATATCTTTCATTGATGTTCCATCTTGTTCCTATAGGGAGATAGGCTGGGGTCCAATGGGACCAGCCTCCCCATGTTACCCTAGGGAGCCTTACAGCCCTACAGCAGTGAGCACACAAAGTGGCTGCTGCTCTCCACCAGAGCATGTTACCTGCACTAGTACATGCTCTACCCTATCCATACACTGCACCCTGCCCAGGGGGGTACCTGGAGCCTTCCATAGGGGTGGCTGATGTGCACAGACAGGGGAGGGTTCAGCCCAGCCAGTGGGGACACTGGCCAGGCGGACATGGCAGTCCACTGACTGCACAGAGGCCCTGCGCTGGCAGGCCTGAGAAACCATTTTAGAGCTACTCATGTGGGTGGCGCAATCTGCGCTGCAGGCCCACTAGTAGCATCTGTCATCACCAGCCCTGGCACACACAGTGCACTTTACTAGGGACTTCATGGTGATACAGATATGCCAATCAGGTATACCCAATTAATATGACAATTTACAGAGGGAGCACTTACCCTCTGACACTGTTCAGCAGTGGCAGAGGGTCCAAAGCATCTAAATCAGCAAAAACGAAATCCAGCACAGCATCAAAAATACATGAGTCAGAGGCAAAAAGATGGGGGAAAACCACGCCAAGGATGTCAGGTCTAACACCAGTGAATGGGTCATTTGATTTAAAAAGGTTCAATATGTAAAGCAGTGTTTATTCAAAAGAAAAAGTAGACAGGATATGTTTGATTGTGTGCGTATCCGGGAGAAAGAAGTGCGAGAGAGAGCGAAAAGAGCCGAAACTATAGCAGAAAAAGAACAATGAAAAACGATATATCAAAAAGTGCTAGAATTAAAAAATAAAGAAAAGAAGGAAAACTTAGAAAAAGTTAGGGAACGTCAATTAGATGTAAATGGCCAGTATCTTATTAGGCGCCCTATTTATCCCATACTTAATACGCCTCAGGATGATTGCATCCTATTAGAACGACCCCCGACCCGTATAAATTTCCTACTCCAAGTGCCTCTGAGGATGAGGTTTCTGACGAGGAGCATTTGTCTTCAGACGACAAAGAACAAGATAAACAAGATGGGTGACAGACTCGCTCTACTTTGACTAGATCAGAAAAGGATACATTAAAAACCGCTGCTAGGGAGGAGGCTCGTTGATCTCACTCTGCATCGTTCATTGTTACTATGGTTCAACAGTGGGAAAGTGCAGAGCAATTTTATGTTGTAGAAAATTAGTGTCAAGCTGGTAATTGAGGTTGTCTCGGAAGCACCATGGAATTGAAGCACAGTCCACAACTTCCCCTCACCGGTTCACTCTGCACCAAGATATATTTATATACAGGTAATAAGAAGTGATGCCCGTGTGGGGAAAGCAGGGAAACAAAACAAGGTAAGGCGGGGAAACACAGAGTCTTCGTACACAGTAGGTAAGGTAGTCTGTTCAAGGTTCAGGGAGGCTTCTGTTAACCTTTTCCTAAAAGACAAAGAAAGAAGGTTAATATCAATCCTTATAGGTCTGTTATGATTATATGAGGGAGAATGGTGCATGCGACTACCTGTTCGTTATGCTGGATGTATGTATATTCTTAGAGATCACCAATGTCCTGTTCACTTCACAGCACAGAGGAAAATAGGGAAAAGAATGCGGGGTAAACACTGTAAGGTAAGTATATAATATGAACCCTGGTGAATATTCTATATAAGGATTATTATAGCTGAAGGGACCTGTGGGTACCTGAGTGAGGGAATGAAGGTTGTCAATATTCTCCTGTTGTCTCCACAAGAGAAAATAGAGGTTAATGGCACTGTGTACACCCTACAAAACAATATGCAAAATGAATTACTGTTGTTAAATCACATTAGCCATGTCTCTCTATATGTATGTATACACAGCCCTATTTTACCTGTGTGGGGGTATTCAGGGACGTATAAACAATCTTGGGTCTTCAATATACACTGAGCCCATTAAAGAATAAGGGAGCTAATCGCTCTAAACCAGAAGCGTTACTGCTAAATAAACAATAACTGGCCAAACACAAGTTCCAATACTAAGGTCAGGAAAGATAAACGGAACCAAAGGCAAACTGCTATAGCCTCTTTCAAAGAACGTAACACTGCACACAGAATCCAGGACAAGAATACCTGAAATAGCTAGAAGAACAGGATTCGCGAGGGACTGGAGACGCCGATAGTTGTACCCAACGAGACCCGTAAACGTCACCACCGTGACCCGGAAGCAAAGCAGGAACTCCGAAACCGGAAAGAACGTGAAGCGTTCTCCAAACAGCGAGGAAGGACTTTATACTTGTTTTACGCAAGCGCTAACCTCCGCGCATGCGTGTTGAGCATTCTCGATGTTTTGCCAACCATTCCTGCAGCCAGAAGTGCCAACCACATTTATGCTGTTTGTGCAGGCATGACAATTAGTTTGGGAGGTAATATTTGATTATAGACAAATTTCTCAGGAACTAGAGCCAGCTGATATAAGTACTGATTACAAACGATTAACAGAGGGGACTTTTCCGCCGCTACGTCCCTGCGGCCCGCACCCTGATCCCCATTGGCCACCCCTCTCCCGCCTCCCAGCTGCTCCTCCCTCCCTATCCCCCTCTTAAGGGAGCCATGCAGTGGCGTAGAAGCGACCTTTGACCCTGCTCGCAGGCAGGTCGCTCCCCACGCCACCACATGGCCGCCAGCTGCCTCATGTCCTGCCTCATGCCGCCCGCTGGTTCCCGCCGTTTCCCGATCCTTTACCGCCGCTGCGTCCCTGCGGCCCCGCCTCCCTGCTCCCCATTTGCCACCCCGCTCCCGCCTCCCAGCTGCTCCTCCCTCCCTATCCCCCTCTTACACAACATTGCATTAAGGAAAGGAGCAAGAATTAGCTAGAAAACAGAGAGGTATGGAACTAGTTCAATTTCAAGCACAGAATGTAGATGCTCCGGTGGAAGAGGCTAAACCAAGTAGTACTACAGTTACTGTAAAACCTATGCATGAAGCTTCACCCCTGTATGTTCCTCCTAAGGGTGCAGGAACAAATGATGATAAAACTTAAAATGATGCAAAGGGATATTTTATATATAATTGGGTTTATACTCTTTGGAGTAGAGCTGATGTGATGGCTCTTAAAGCTGCTTTGACCGACCCTCGGAAAAATCCTGCCGCCTTCTATGAGGAGGTAGAAGGAGCCATTAGCTCCTGCACTATGACCTTGCTAGATATTGATATATTCTTTGGGCTTATTTTGCCTACTGATATGTGGAGAACAATATGTAAAATAGATGACAATGTAGCATATGGTGATACCTTGGAACATTTAGAAGAAATGATGCGGGAAGGGAGCCGGTGCAAAAACCTCAGAAGGAGGTATTAGATCTTCCTAAAGCTATTGTGACTAAGTTTAAGACTCTCATACCCCTAAGAAAATTGATTGCACTACGTTAGCATCCTGTAAACAGAAAACAGATGAGTCAGTTTCTGACTTCTTTTCAAGGTTTGAGGAAACATTCCATGATTTTATTGGTCAGTCATTGGTTGATGATACGGGTAAGTATTTGTTTGTTGATAAATTTTTCAGGAATATGTTATTGGAAATAGCTAGTCGCTTAAAGGCCAGCAAGAGTTCTTGGACCACGTCTTCCGCAGTTTCCCTTTTGTCTATGGCCCAATATTATGAGCTGCAGGAACAGGAAGCAAAAGGCAGGGAGGATAAGAAGGTTAAGGAGTTAAAGGCAAAAGTTATGTTGGCTCAAATATATGGTCCACCGTTTAGAGGAGGTGGAAGAGGTGGACGTGCAATGTATACACCTCCCTCGAGCAAATTTGTTCCCTGATCTTTTACAAGGTCAGCAGTATCAGCGGGGAAGGGGCAGTATGAGATGGTGCCCAGGGAATTCAGAAAAAAGGGGAGGTATGGGAGGTCGTCCCAGGTTTGAGTCCGTTGAACAAGGACCAAATTGCTCAAATACTTTTGATAGACGAAATCAATATCAAATGTCTGATAACGTACTTGCAGATTCTGATTACGCATAGGGATGCCTAGGACGGGTAAGGAACCGGTTGAGGTGCCAGTAGATCAAATGGGTCCTTATATTGACGCAAACGTCATGGGATCTACTGATCGGTTTCTGGTTGATATAGGGGCTACCCATAGTGCTCTGTCTAAAAAACTGGTTCCTAGGGCTCCTTTGTCCGGCACAATGATAACATCGATAGGATTTGATGGGACACCTACACCTAGCCCACTTTCACAGCCACTTGAATTCAGACTTGATAAATTTACTGCAGGATGTCTATTTTTGCTCTCCCCTACCACACTGAATAACATTGTGGGGATCGATATGCCTAAATATTTTTGTGCCACAATACTTTGTTCTCCGGAAGGTGTGTGTGTTATTTTGAATGACAATTATCCAATGGTTGAGAGGTCTTGTCTTATCAATAAGGATGTCGCTCTGGCTTCCTTACTCAGTACTTTGTGGGCTAAATTAGATACTGATCAGATACTGATGTGGGCCAAATGTTTATTCCACCTGTACATATTCAAGTAAAGGAGGGTGTTTCATTACCTCGCCTGCCCCGCGACAAAATATCCCGAGAAGGTGAAGAAGCATTGGCACACATTGTTCAGGATTTGATTAAAGTGGGGGTAGTGGTAGAGGTCCCATATAACACTCGCAATAGCCCTATCCTTCCTATTTTGAAAAAAAGACACTGACACTAAAATCTACAGATTCATTATTGATTTGCGAGAAGTTATTAAAATTGTAGTGACCCAATATCCAGTATTTTCTGATATTACTGAACTTTTCAGTATGGTCTCTCCTACTGCCACTACATTTTCGGTCCGATGTAGGTGGTTCATTACCGTTCGGTAAACCCGAAATTCTGTAAATTTCAGGCTTACCGACCGGTATTGAGACATTTCCAATGTAGGTGATGATTCGGTAAATACAGAATCGGTATTTACCGATTCTGTATTTACAGAATCATTATTTACCGAATCGGTAGATGGTATGTAGGAAGGACATTTAAGAGTGCTTATGTGCTTAAAGGATTTGTTATTTACCACCAACTACGAGTTGGTGGTAAATATCGAAAACCTTAAAAAAAGCAATTTTGTGCTTTTTTAACTGTGCCATGTGGCACACATGCATGATTCAGGGGTGCAACAAGGTGTCAATGTGACACCCTGCCACCCTTGAATGTGTTCCCCCTATTACCGAATCGGTATTTACCGATTTGATAATTCCCATTCATTTGTATGGGCCTCCGGGCCCATAGGAATGAATGGGAATTACCAAATTGGTAAATACCGATTCTAAAATACCGAATATTACCGATTCAGTAATATCTACAGAATTTTTTGCTACATATCATTTACCTATTCTGAAATACCGAATCGGTAAAATTCGGTATTTTGGAATCGGTAAATGGCAATTACCTACATATGGCCCAAAGTCTCTAGAAAGAAATTGCAATTTTGTAGACAGCAGGTTACCTATTTAGGTCACCTCCTTTCTAAGGAGGGACATGCACTTACACCAATCAATCAATCAATCAATCAATCAAAGTACTTGTAAAGCGAGCTACTTACCCGTGAGGGTCTCAAGGCGCTGAGGGGAGGGGGTGCCGCTACTGCTCGAAGAGCCAGGTCTTGAGGAGTCTTCTGAAGAAGAGCAGGTCCTGGGTCTGCCGTAGGTGGGGTGTTCCAGGTCTTGGCGACGAGGTAGGAGAAGGATCTGCTGCCGGAGGTTGTTCGTTGGATGCGGGGGACAGTGGCGGGGCGAGGCTGGTGGAGCGGAGCTGGCGGGTGGGGGTGTAGAAGGTGAGTCTGCTGTTAAGATAGGCTGGTCCGGCATTGTGGAGTGCTTTGTGGGTGAGGAGCTTGAAGGTGATCCTCTTGTTGACGGGGAGCCAGTGTAGGTCTCTCAGGTAGGGGGTGATGTGGCTGCGGCGGGGGACGTTGGCGATCAGTCAGGCGGAGGCATTTTGGATGCGTTGTAGTTGTCGTAGGTGTTTGGCAGGGATTCCTGCGTAGAGTGTGTTGCCATAGTCCAGTCTGCTGCTGACAAGGGCCTGTTTCACCGTTCTTCTTGTTTCATTTGGATCAACTTGTAGATCCTGCAGAGCATGCGGAGGGTGTTGTAGCAGGAGGAGGAGACGGCGCCAACCTGTTTAGGCATGGAGAGGGAGGAGTCGAGGATGAATCCCAGGTTGCATGCATGGTCTGTGGGTGTCGGTGCTGTTCCCAGTGTGGTCGGCAAGCAGGAGTTGTCCCAGGCTGAGGGGGTGGGTCCAAGGATGAGTATCTCCCTCTTTTCCGAGTTCAGCTTCAGGCGGCTGTTCCTCATCCAGTCGGGAACGGCCTTCATTTCCTCGTGGAGGTTGGTTTTGGAGGTGTGCGGGTCCTTGGTGAGGGAGAGGATGAGCTGGGTGTTGTCGGCGTAGGAGATGATGTTGAGGTCGTGCTGGCGGGCCACTTGTGTGAGGGGGGCTATGTAGATGTTGAACAGCATCAGGCTGAGGGATGAGCCCTGGGGGATGCCGCAGAAGATGTCAGTGGCCTCGTATCGGGAGGGCGGGAGGCGGACGCTTTGGGTTCTGCCAGAGAGGAAGGACATGGTCCAGTCAAGGGCCTTCTCTTGGATTCCAACTTCTAGGAGGCGTGTCTTTAGTGTGCGATGGCAGACAGTGTCGAAGGCAGCTGACAGGTTTAGGAGGATGAGGGCTGATGTTTCGCCGTTGTCTAGTTGGCGCCTGATGTCGTCTGTGGCGGCGATGAGGGCTGTCTCGGTGCTGTGGTTGCGTCTGAATCCGGACTGGTCTAAGATGTTGTTGTCTTCCAGGTCGCGAGCCAGTTGCATGTTGACGATTTTCTCGATGACCTTCGCCGGGAACGGGAGCAGGGAGATGAGCCGGAAGTTCTTGAGGTCCTTGGGATCCGCCTTGGGCTTCTTGTGGAGGGCGTTGATTTCGGCGTGTTTCCAGCTTTCCGGGAATGTCGCTGTTTCGAAGGAGATGTTGATGACCTTCCGTAGTTGGGGTGCGATGGCAGTGTCTTCTTTGTTGAATACGTGGTGTGGGCACGGGTCTGACGGAGATCCTGATTGGATGGAGTTCATGACCTTGCGTGTCTCGTCGTCGTTGACGTTGGACCAGGAGGTCAGGCGGTTAGTGCTGGTGCTGTTCACAGGGGAGGTGGGGTCTGGCGTAGTCGGGACAGTCATGGTGTTGAAGCTGTCCTGGATGTCAGTGATCTTGCGGTGAAGAAGATGGCTAGTGAGTCACACAGATTTTGTGAGGGCGGTATGTCGTTGGCATTGGCGCTGGGGTTGGAGACTTCCTTTACGATGCTGAAGAGCTCTTTGCTGTTGTGTGCGTTGTTGTCCAAGCGGTCTTTGAAGGAGGATCTCTTGGCTAATCTGATGAGGTGGTGATGTCTGCGGGTGGCGTCCTTGTGGGCTGCGTGGTTGTCCAGAGTGCATTCGTGGGGCCATATCTTCTCCAGTTACCGGCATGCGCGTTTGGAGGCCAGCAGCTTGTCGATCCACTGCCTGAGGTTGCGGGCTGCGATGTCTAGGTTGGTAGGGTCAGTGGGTGGGTTTTGGGTGAGGGTGGTGATCAGCTGGTCTTCAGTGACTTTGCTCCAACAGCGGCGAGGTAGCTGTTGGGTGCGGCGGTGCGTGGTTGGTTTGTTGAAGGTGAAATGGATACAGTGGTGGTCGGTCCAGTGGAGTTCGATGGTGTGGTTGAAGGCGCCGTGGGTGCCTGTGGAGAAGATGGGGTCCAGAGTGTGGCCGGCGGCATAGGTGGGTGCGGTGATGAGTTGTCTGAGGCTGAGGTTGGCGAGGTTGGCGATCAGGGTGGTGGAGTTGGCGTAGTTGTTGTTCTCGAGGTGCAAATTTAGGTCCAGAGGAGGATGTAGTCCATGGAGGCGAGTGTGTGGGTGCTGGCGAGGTTGGCGATGGAGTCGCTGAATTGAGCACCGGGTCCGGTTGCACTGTAGAGGAGTGTTCCTCTGAGGGTGGTGGTGTGGTCGGTGTGGATATGGAAGTGCAGGTGTTCGGCGGTGTTGAGGGTATCATCTGCGTGGGTGGCGACCTTGAGGGTGGACTTGTGGACGATGGCTATTCCTCCTCCGATTCCGTTAGTGCGATCCATGCGCGTGATCTTGTAGCCGTCCGGGATGGCTATGGCGATGTCGGGCGCCGAGGAGTCGTTCCACCGGGTCTTGGTCAGGAAGGCCACGTGTGGGGCGGAGGTGTCGAGTAGATCCCAGAGCTCGACGGCATGTTTGCGTGCGGAGCGGGTGTTGAGGAGTATGCAGCAGAGGTGGCTGGGTCCAGTCCTTGGGGGTTTGGTGGTTCTGTCGCAGGTGAAGCTGCAGGTGTGGCAGGAGAAAGGTCCGTGAGTCAGTTTTGGGCGGCTTGGAAGCAGGTGTGGTTTAGGCCGGCTTTGAGTGCGTGGAGGGAGCTGGCGTCGTAGCGGGTCTGGTGTTGTGGCATTTGCGTGGTGCGCAGGGTCCAGGGGTTCTGGCACTAGCGCGGTCCAGGCGCGGATGGGCGCAGACGGGCTTGCATTTGGCACGCCTTCGGCCTGCGCGGCCTCCATAAGAGGGGGATAGGGAGAGAGGAGCAGCTGGGAGGCGGGAGCGGGGTGGCCAATGGGGAGCAGGGGGGCGGGCTCGCAGGGACGCAGCGGCGGGAAAGGATTGGGAAACGGCGGGAACCAGCGGGCGGCAGGAGGCAGGACACGAGGCAGCTGATGGCCATGTGGTGGCATGCGGAGCGACCTGCCTGCGGGCAGGGTCAAAGGTCGCTCCTACGCCACTGCGTGGCTCCCTTAAGAGGGGGGTAGGGAGGGAGGAGCAGCTGGGAGGTGGGAGAAGGGTGGCCAATTGGGAGCAGGGGGGGCAGGGCCACATGGATGCAGCAGCGGGAAAGGATCGGGAAACGACGGGAACCAGCGGGCGGCAGGAAGCAGGACACGAGGCAGCTGTCGGCCGTGTGGTGGCGTGGGGAGCGACCTGCCTGCGAGCAGGGTCAAAGGTCACACCAGACCGCATTCAGACTATTTTAGATACTCCTGTGCCCCGTACTCAGAAGGATGTCATGCACTGATTGGCCTCACTTCTTTTCACTTCTCACTTCACTTCTGCATCCTCAATGGCAAAACAACTTATGCAAGTTTGGGATCATCCTGATATTGCCAGCACTGCTAAAAAGATGATCCAGTCTTGTTTGGTCTGTCTTCAGTATAATCCTGGAAAGGGAACACAAACTCCAACAGTAGGGTTTGTGACACCAACCTGCTCTTTTGAGGTCCTGCAAATGGTCTACCTTCAGTTTGAGCGCTGATATAACAGAAAATATGTCCTAGTAGTGGTTTTTGCCTTCAGTAAATGGGTGGAGGCATATGCTACAAAGGATAATACAGCTCTCACGACAGCGAACGTTCTCCTCAAGGAGTTCTTCCCTCGATTCAGCATTTGTCGGGTCCTATGGAGTGACAACGGTCCTCATTTCATTGGGCAAGTTGTTGAATGGATTAGGGATTAAGCAGAAATGTCATGCCGCTTTTCATCCACAATCAGCAGGCTTGGTGGAGCGTTACAATTCCACCCTGAAATTGAAATTGGCTAAAATACAGGCTTCCACGTCTTTGAAATGGCCTGATGCCCTGCCCCTAGTACTACTTTCTATCAGATCAATACCACATACACGATCTGGCCTTACACCATATGAGGTTGTGTTTGGCAGGCCTATGAATATTTGGGAAATCCCTAAGCCTCACCCTATACATGATGTACCTCATGTGTTGATGAGTGACTATTTGTCCCAGTTAACTGACAGCTTGTCTTCTATTTATCAGCAGGTACGGGAAGCCCTTCCAGACAGGTTGCAGGGTGAAGAGCAAGATCTGCGGCCATGCGATTTCGTGCTGACGAAGTCCTTCCAGCGGACCAGTTCCTTGGCACCTCACTGGTGTGGACCGGAACAAGTTCTTCTTGCCACCAAAACTGCAGTGCGAGTGACCAACCGGAAGAATTTGGTGCATGCTACTCACTGTCATAAAGTTCTGCATGCCCTCGTCAGCCCAGCTGTGCTGACAGATCACCACGACATCCTGGTCACAGAGAAAGGACGAGCTGCATCACCTGAAGGACCTGAGGAATTCTTCCCAGACCATACGATCCCTGGTGCATCTAGATATCTGCTTCAATCCAGAAAGAAAGATATTTCAGCGCAGAAAGAGACTGTTTGAGCCACTGTCCTGGGTGGTTAAAGACTGACTACAAAGGGGGTAGCCTATTAGTGACTACTCGTCTCAACATAAGTGAAGAAACCAGCGCCGGCCCAGGACCTTAGGGCACCACCTGTTTTGTTGTTTACCAACGAAATGAACATGCTGGAGAAGAAGAAATCAAATGCTGCAAAAGTCTGTAGTAAAAATATGATGCTCACTATTGGACTAACTTTGACTGTTGTCATCATTGCTGTCATAATGTGTGTTGTAGAGGAAGTAGCTCCAGCTCATAACTTACTGACTGCTACTACTCCTGTCCCCACTGATCATTATTAATTTACTCTTCCCTATCATGAAAAAAAGCGCAAAATGTTGCATCATACTCATAATGCTATGAACACTACCAGCTGCTGGGTATGTGGAATGATGCCAGCACATCAGAAGAAGGGAGGAACACCTTTCATTCCCTTGCCTTTCTCGCATAATAGCTCCTGTAGAGCTTGGTTCGCACTGTTGTGGGCCTCTGAAATTGCTAATGACACTCTAGCTGATGTAGGAGGACTTAATGTGAAGCTTAGTAAAGTTTGTTACCCCGATGAGGAAGTGGACCCACAAGCCAAAGGAACTGTATGGGAAATGGAAGAGTATCACAGAGGAAATTCCTCCACACGTTATGTTTTCCCCAACACTCGAACTGCCAAAGGTAACAGGCCTTTTGTCATCACTGTTACCAGAGTCCGAGCAAATCTTTGTGTGAGCAGTTTTGGTAGTAACCCAGTGGGAAAAAGTGACTGTACCACAGTATTGAACATTACTGGAACGAATAGCAGTTTTCTATCCTCGCACAACACTTATTTCATTTATAGGAGTAAAGGCTTCTATCATCTACCAAACGGATGGTCCGGAACATGCTATGTGTCCTTGCTTCCTCCTGTGTTCCTAGCACCTGCATCTTATCTTAAAGATCAAAAAATGTTTAATGACATTTCCTTGAACCGATTCAAAAGAACTATAAATAATGATGAAGTGGATCAAACTGGCACTGTATTACAGAAATATGTTGACTTTCATTTGTTGGTGCGGCTTTAAATAGCAGGAAAATCAGGCGCTTAACCCATGTAGTAGAGGCTGTGACTAATCAGACAGCTATGGCACTTGGAAATATTACAGAAGAACTCCAAATGACAAGAATTGTGACTTCGCAAACCTGAATGGTGCTAGACGTGGTTCTAGCTGATCGTAGTAGCACATGTCACATTAGCAGTAGTAGTTGTTGTGTCTTTATCCCTGACCACGCCCCTTCTGTTTATGATGCTATTTCCAAAATGCATAAAATAGCCACTGAGATACATCAAGATTCAGGAACATGGATTTGGGCTGGATGGTTCTGGAGTGTATTTTCTGTATGGGGCTTAAAAATGTTATCGGTCATGTTCATAATTATAGTAATTCTCTTCTCTTGTTGTTTATGTATCCAACGCGGGCCAATGCTTTGTTCCCTCTGTATTTCTCCTTGTACTACTTGTCTACCATGTAAAACGAATGTCCAAAATGTAAATGCCCGTTTAGCAATAGACAGAGAAGTCAGCGATATGATGCGGATTGATATATAATATATTTATTGTACACCTTTAGATGCATAAGAAAATGTCTTAGCTGATGCCAAAAGGGCCATCTGTGAAAAACGTGTAATATTTTATTGGCATAAGCAGCAGCCATTTTGGCTTTGGTGTCTATTTGGTTTCCTTCGTAGCTCTTCCGTCCTCTTGTGCTCGTTTTTTCCTGCCTGGGCTATCTATTTTAGTTGACTTCCTGACTCAGCCAAAAGCAATGTACGTGCTAAGAGTTTGTAGCTGCCAGTACTGTCAATCATTTACTGCTGCCATAAGCATTTCTGCTCCTCCTCCGACTTTTCTGACCATATAGTTTTCATCTGCCATTATTTGCTGATAACTATTCCTAAAACTTGTTCTTCCTATTTCTGTTCACGTGCTTACACTGCACTGCACAAAACCTGTATAAAGAGGGCACTGGTTTGTGAAGCCAGTGTACTACCTCAGGCAGCACTTGAGAGTGCTGTGTGGATGTGGTCACATGAGTGATAATAAACTTGTTATTTATTTCCAACTCCAGTGCTGGTCTCTATTTTGTTGGTCTTTGAACCCGTGGACAAAAGGGTGACCCTGCACCAGTGTATCTCTACAAAAAGGGGTACATTTCCACAATAACTGAGGAGAGTTCTTTAATATGGGAAGGTTCACGGTCCTCAAGGTTACTGATTCTAGCTTACGTTTCCGAAACTTTCCTATTTATGTGTTGCACCTCATTCCTTATCGCACTTATTTCAGATTGCATAACATCAGTGTTAAGCTTAGTTGATTTAGCGAGTTTGTGGACTTCCTCCAGCTTTTTAAGAATTGTTTCCTTGGACACTAAAGAATCAGATTTATTTTTGACAGAGAGACTACGGTAACAGTGATTCTGCTTTGTCGCATTTCATCCCTAGTCAGTTTTTCAAGTATCATGCAACAGACTTGACACTAACGCATTTCAGTGTGGTGTTCCGCATCACCACACTGAAATGCATTGTCACACATTTTAATGCCACTGACTGCACTCTGCTGACTGTTCTGGATGAAACTGCAACGTAGCGCCTCTGACACCTGTGTGCCTGCTGCTCAGCTCCCGCAGACTTGCCAGCAGGAGACACTTAAAAGTGCACTGACAGTGCTACAATGTGGACTGGAGTTAACTTGGAAGACTGGGCGCAGTGCTGAGCGCGTGGTATTAACCGCCCGGCGTTGACGGACCACCACCACCACAATGGGCACTGCAGCATCGACCTGCAGCACTGTCTGTCTCATCATCATGGCTGCGCGGCATCAGAGGCATTGGGTGCTGCAAGGAGACTGCTGCATGTTTGTGCAGCCGCCGCCGACCACGTGCGGCTGGGTCCACCGCAGCGGCCCCGGCGCTCAGAGAGACAGTAGTGCTTGCCAGTGTCACAGAGTCACTGGACTGTCCGAGACTAGTACAGAAGAAGTACACAACTGTAAATACTACTACTACTTTCTTTGGTCACTGAGGGAGCCTGCCACTGTGACTGTAGTGTGTCAGTTGTTACCTAACCTTGTTGCCTTGTCAGACAGCAGGCACTCACATTGATCTTAAGTGACGGTGGTGGTGCATGTAGTTTTTGCCAGGGCTCTCAGTGCTCTCTCTAATTCTGTGGGGGCGAGGTTCCCGGGGTCCGTTGTCATGACTCGCGCATCATTCTCAGAGGCCCCCTGAGTCCTCTCATCATCCTCCAGACTTTTCAGGCAGAACAGGCGTGGCCCTGCTACTGCCTGGCAATAGACTTGTGTGCTTTACTAGTCAGTGATGTTTTTTTGCCGGCCCGGCCAGCAACACACTGACTGGCACACCTGTGTTCACTAACTTGAGGCAGGCTCCTCTGCTCACACAGGAAGGAGCACTAGGGTTAGTGCCCTTCCCTTTCTGGTGCTCTGCAGCAGTTTTAATAACTTCTTGGCGTTTCTTGTTGCTCAAATGGTTGTAATTTTCTGCTGTTTAGAAGTTGTCCTTGTCTTCATTGCATGATTTTTAATCGCGGGAAAGTGTCACTCATAGTCGTTGAAATGTCACTCATAATTTCACTGAAATTATGAAAATGTCACACATGACAATTTGAAACCTTGGCAGCTAGCCTAGTTTTAACTCCTTTCCTGACATAATCTTGCTGTGTGAAGAGCGGCTATCAAATGTTGAGCATATGGGTAAGAGATCTCAGTAATGTGCAGCAGCAGAAATCAAGAATTATCTTTACTATAATTGTACCTATTCAGACGCTCCAACAGTAACTCAAAAACTTCGCTCAAAGCAGGCTATTTGTACAGTGGATTCACCACTAAATGATGTCTCTGTAGAACTCCTACCAAGGCCCACCTTTCTTATTAACTCTCATCCATTTGGAAATTGAAATTAACAATGCTCCCAACTTTAAGATAATAATGAACCACACCGTTCAGAACTCAAAACATTCCTCAGATGATCAAATAATATTCAGAAGAGTGTCTAGCAGGATTTGTACCAAAATCATGGCCCAATTAAAAAAATCTCTTTCTTCTTCATACTACAAACCTAATTTGATTATATTATTGTGCAAAGAAGTTACCTCGTAGCATGCTAACTTTTAGTCGGAGATTTAGGGGCGCTGATCGTTAGATTGAGCAGTCGAGAACATTGTGCAAGCTGCCATTTTGTTGATAAAGCTCCCAAACCTTCCTGTCCGGGACCCACTGAGATAAGTGTGGCAGGAGTAGCGACCAGACACTAAGGACATCAAATCTGGTCTCTATATGTGCATGGCCATCTGCTGAGCTGCATGCAGCAGTGGTTTCAAATTCACAGAGAGAGTTGCCAGATTAAGCGGGCATCTTCCTCCGCGTCGCAACCACACCCTGCATACATTAATTGAAAATTTCCAAATAAAAAAATATTTTAGAATTGAATATTTGCTATTTTTATCAATATTTTTAACATTAAATTATAATTATCTATTTTTACTATTTTAAAAAGTTATTCAATTTAATATTTTTTATTATGGTTTTTATTTTAAGTCCCTACCTCCTATTATTTCCTTTGAAGGGTGTTGCAGTTGGCCATGTATGGTGTTGGACTTACTACTGTTTTTTTAAGCAGTACCTTACACTCAGATTTTGAGAATAGCTAAAAATAGCAAACAGATCTGGAGTATATTAAATTGAAGATTGAGACCTTGTGCACTGGTGTTGATATTTTACTTATATCCAGTGCTTACTTTGAGCCGATGGTGTCTGATGCTTATCTTAGGCACTTAATCACCAACTCTTGTGCTTTTCATGAGCAGCAGTTAAGGAAACATTTATTTATGGAAGATACAGGAAGATTAAGAGATTTGCCCAGAATCACAGGATGTTGAGCCGATTCCGAGACTCACACCTGGTTCCTCAGCTCTGAAATCGGCAGCTCTGGCCATTCCACCACATCCTCTCCCCCTTTTCATGGTTAGTAGTTGGCTTTGTTTTAGGCAGCACTAACAGGAGAAACGGGCTGGTGCAAGCTGCCTCCTGACGAAAGCCCCAGCACTTTTTATTTTTACAAATTAACCACTGCTTATATCTTTTGTGTAATGAGTTTCAGGTGTATGTAAACTCATTTAAAAAGCCAGACATTGCCATGATGTGCTCAGGTACTCCATCAAATGGAAGTTGTTGTCATCATCTCTTCCAATTATTCCCTTAATTTCAGCCCTGCCATAACATGTTTTTCTCCCATGTGTCCACCATGCAAGCATGTACTGCAGTTCTCTACCTTGGCTAGGGTGACCAACCGTCCGTAAATTTCACGGACAGTCCATAATTTCGGCCGTCTGTCCGTTGTCCGTGAAGGATTCTCTAACGGACGCCATTTGTCCGTCATTTTAACCCAGCACCGGTCGCCCCACCCTAAAGCCGGCAAAGCTTGCCCCCACCCCCCTTCTTGACTTCGAGGCTGTTCCGAGGCCTAGATACCCCGCAGCATTGGAGAGGCACAGCGGGGTGGCAACCCTCACACCTTCAGCTCTTGATGAGCTGTTAAGAGGTGCTCGAAGGTGTCCGAGAGGAGGGGCTGCAAGTTCAGGAGCAGGGGCATCCATTCAGATGCAAACAGCCCTGAATGCGTCATGTCTCTGCAATTTAGAGGGGCCTCACACATTCCATTTCTACCCAGGGCCCAAAACATCCTAGACTCGGCCAGATTACACCGAGGCAGCACGTGTTGTCATTAAATTGTAAGCAAACCACGGTTCTTCAAACATGCAGTCTATAATGTAATAAAATAAAGAAATGGCACAATCGTACCCACACTGATTAACAAAGTATGGAGGACAATCAGTTCTCTTAAAGTGTCTCCTGTAAGTACTGTACATCACAGTGGGGGATGGCATTTTGGACAGAGAGCCTGTCTTCTCGTTGTCTTGGGCAGGAGGGGGCGAGGAGCCCAAGATGATTCTAGAATACTGCATGCCCACCCCTGTGCCCACCCTGGTGGATTCTGTCCTGTTCCCCCTCTTGTGATGGCTCCTGTCTCCCTCCCCCGCCTGTGATGGCTCCTGTTCCCCCTTGTTGTGACTCCTGCCCCCCTACCCCCGCCTGTGATGGCTCTTGTCCCCCCCTGTGGTGGATCCTGTCTCCTCCCTGGGTGGCTTCCGTCCCAGTCCTGGAACGGCCCCTGCAGCGAGGGTGAAGTTCTTGATGGGCCTCTTCTCAAAAGAGCTCAGCTCAAAATTAATATGGAAAGGTGTGCGAGTAAGTGAAGGAATGGGTGGATGGCTGGATAAATTAGTGAAAGGATGAATGGATGAATGAAAGATTGAATAAATGGATAATGAGAGAGGATGGATGGATTGATGAGTGAGGGGAAGGATGGATGAGAGAAAATGTAAATAGCTGGATGTATGGGTGGAAGGGTAGCTGGATGATGGGTGAGGTGAAAGATGGATGAGGGGAAGGATGGATGGATAAATGGATGGAAAGGATAAATGGATGGAAAGGATGGATGGATGAGGGGAAGGATGGATGATGGATGAAATGAAGGATGGATGATGGATGAAATGAGGGATGGATGAGGGGAAGGATGGATGGATGAGGGGAAGGATGGATGAGGGGAAGGATGGATTAGGAGAAGGATGGATGAGGGGAAGGGTGGATGGGTGGGTAGGTGAAAGGATGGAAGGATGATGAGGGGATGGATGGATGGATGATGAGGGGAAGGATGGATGATGAGGGGGAGGATGGATGGGTGGATGGATGATGTGGGGGAGGATGGATGGATGGATGATGAGGGGATGGATGGAGGGATGGGTGATGAGGGGGTGGGTGAAAGGATGGATGATGAAGGGAAGGATGGATGATGAGGGGGTGGGGAAAGGATGGATGGATGGATGAGGAGGGGAAGGATGGATGGATGGATGAGGAGGGGAAGGATGGATGGATGATGAGGGGGTGGGTGAAAGGATGGGTGGATGATGAAGGGATGGATGGATGGATGATGAAGGGAAGGATGGATGGATGATGAGTGGGTGGGTGGGTGGATGGATGGATGATGAGGGGAAGGATGGATGGATGATGAGGGGAAGGATGGATGGATAAATGGATGGAAAGGATAAATGGATGGAAAGGAAGGATGGATGATGGATGAAATGAAGGAAGGATGATGGATGAAATGAGGGATGGATGAGGGGAAGGATGGATGGATGAGGGGAAGGATGGTTGAGGGGAAGGATGGATGAGGGGAAGGATGGATGAGGGGAAGGATGGGTGGGTGGGTAGGTGAAAGGATGGAAGGATGATGAGGGGAAGGGTGGATGGATGTATGGATGATGAGGGGGAGGATGGATGGATGGATGGATGATGAGGGGGAGGATGGATGGATGGATGGATGGATGGATGATGAGGGGGAGGATGGATGGATGGATGGATGGATGGATGGATGATGAGGGGGAGGATGGATAGATGGATGAATGATGAGGGGGTGGATGGATGGATGGGTGATGAGGGGGTGGGTGAAAGGATGGATGATGAGGGGAAGGATGGATGGATGGATGGATGGATGGATGGGTGGATGGATGGATGGATGGGTGGGTAGGTGAAAGGATGGATGGATGATGAGGAGAAGGGTGGATGGATGTATGGATGATGAGGGGGAGGATGGATGGATGATGAGGGGGAGGATGGATGGATGGTGATGAGGGGGAGGATGGATGGATGGATGGATGATGAGGGGGAGGATGGATGGATGGATGATGAGGGGGAGGATGGATGGATGGATGATGAGGGGATGGATGGATGGATGGGTGATGAGGGGGTGGGTGAAAGGATGGATGATGAGGGGAAGGATGGATGATGAGGGGGTGGGGGAAAGGATGGATGGATGGATGAGGAGGGGAAGGATGGATGGATGATGAGGGGAAGGATGGATGATGAGGGGGTGGGTGAAAGGATGGATGGATGATGAAGGAAGGATGGATGGATGATGAAGGGAAGGATGGATGGATGATGAGTGGGTGGGTGGGTGGATGGATGGATGATGAGAAGGATGGATGGATGATGAGGGGAAGGATGGATGGATGATGAGGGGAAGGATGGGGAAGGATGGATGGATGGGTGGATGATGAGTGGGTGGGTGAAAGGATAGATGGATGGAGAGTGGGTGGGTGAAATGATGGATGATGAGTGGGTGGGTGAAAGGATGGATGATGAGTGGGTGGGTGAAAGGATGGATGGATGATGAGTGGGTGAAAGGTAGGGGTGGGCGGAAAATCCGTTCCGCTCGCGGATTTTGCGGATTTTCGGGAAATCCGCAATCCGCGAGATTTGCGAATCTCCCGCAAAATCCGCAAATCCGCGAGCAGCGGATTTTGCTCGCACTGCTCGCACTGTTCGCGTGAGTTCGCGTGAGTTCGCGCCCCGCGAATAAGTGCAAAATTGCAGAAATACGATCTTAGCAAAACTGAAAGTAACTACTTACCAGGTTCAAAAGTTCAGGCTCATCATTAGTAGCCATTTCCTGTAGTGCTTCCTGAGGGGCCCCTCCAGAGTTCAGTTGCCAGTTGAAACTATTATGTGACCCTGCTCTGAACCTCAGAATAGTTACACATATGCCACAAAGGTCCTGAATTACAGCTAAGGGAGACAAGCAGGAGCCAGGCTGGAAGTTAAAATCCATTAATCAGCCCCTAATTCATTATTGTCAGTTGGGGCAGGGCAGGTGTTGTAACTAATTTTGCAACAATGAAAGCACTTAGCAAGTGCAAAAGATCACTAATCAGGGCGCACTAAGGAAGCAGGTGCCAGCTAAAAAAATATTCTGTGACACATTAATCAGCCCCAAATTAATTCAGGTCACTTGAGGCAGGGAAGGTGTGCTTTGCTTTGCCGAAAATAATGTACACTGGACAACCAGAGGGTGTGGTGATGAAACAGAGGGTGGCATGGGTGGGCCAGAGGGTGGCATGAGTAGTCAGAGAGTGGCAGTGGTGACAGAGAGTGGCAGTGATGAAGAAGAGTGTCCCAAACAGGCTGGACACGTAGAAACAACAAGTTCGCGAAACTTGCGACCCGACAGGTAAGTTCGCAATTTGCGAAAGTGTACAAAACCCTCGCGAACTGGCAGAAACACGGGCGAACACAAAAAAAAAAAAATCCGCAAATTCGCGGGAATTCGCGGATTTTGCGGATTGCGAATCCGCAAAATTCGCGAACGCGAGATCCGCAAAATTCGCTCATGGTTAGTGAAAGGTGGATGGATGGATGAGTGGGTAGGTGGGTGAAAGGATGGATGAGAGTATGGGTGGATGGTGGGTGGATGATGGGTGGGTGGGTGGATGAGTTAAATGATGGATGGATTGATAAGTGCAAGGGTGAATGAATGGATGTATGAGTGAAAGGGTGGATGTAAGGATGGATGAGAATAGTGAAATGGAGGGTAGATGGACAAAGGGATGAATAGATGTGTGAAGGAGTGAAATGGTAGATGGATGAGTGATAAGGTCAATGGATGGATTCATGAGTGGATGAGTAGATGGATGGGTGGGTGGATGGATGAATGGAAGGAAGGATGGCTAAGTGAAAGGGTCAATGGAGAGAGAAAGGGAGGATAGATGGATGACTAAAAGAGTGGATGGGTGGAAGGATTAGTAAGTGAAAGGATGGCTGGATTGGTGAAAGGGTAAGTGGCTGGATGGATGGGATGAAGAGTGGATGGATAAGTGTACAGATGGATAGGGTGAAAGGGTGGATGGATGGATGGATAATGGATGGATGAGTGAAAGGATGGATGAAGGGATGGATGAGTGAAATGATAGATGGAAGGATACATGATGGATAGGTTTGTAAATGGTTGAATATGTTTGGAAATGGCTGGGCTTACTTATATACTATTCAGCAACCTCGGATGTTCCTGTAAAACTTACCTAGTGTCCTGAAGTTTTGTCCTGAATTTTGACCTCCTGTCCTCAATTTGTGTCCTGAATTTTGACCCTTTGTCCTGAATTTTTACACTCACCGTCCTGAATTTGCACCAATGCCAGTTGGTCACCCTAACCTTGGCAGGTGTGACATCCTAATCTTGTAGCTCCATCAGCCAGCCATGATACACCTCTGATCTGCTTCAATCAGCCATGATATTGCCCCGGCCCTTTAAGTATCATCTTTCTCTTATGTCAACCATGCTATGATATGTCCCTATTTCTCCCTCTATATGAACCATGACTACATATTCCCATTTCCCCATGAAGCACACAAAAAATGATGTCAGGAATGCTCACAAATAGTTCACCCAAAGGGAATGTAGACATAAACATCAAATCTCATATATTGATGGGGCACATATCATGACCTCAGTATTGAGGGACAAAATATCAAACAGGTAAGTGCACAAAGGGAGTTAAGGATTTACAAGTCTTAATTACATAAATAGACACCCTGAAGAGATATATATATGTGTATATCACCAGGTGACACATATGTAGAGTTAGGTATACAAAATATATAGGACTGTTCCAGTATGAATAGTCCTACATTAACTGTCAAGCCAGGTCCTCTCTGCACTGGTTTGAATGGTACCCCAAGGGACAGCCAATGGTTAGGCTATTTGCAAGCATTCCTCCCATTACTTTTTGAGAGTTCCATTTTCCCACCTGCCAGCCTAGCCTTGATGCGCTCTTGCACTCATGTGCAGGTAGCGTCATTATGCGCTGATTTCACTATGAGATGTCCTTGTTCCTGCATATGCCACTCAAGGCTTGGTGTGATCCATTTCTCCCATATGTTATTCACCATAAGTCAGCTGTTCTTAAATGCCCCTTTCTCCATCTACCAATCACCATGAACTGCACTGCTCTCCATACCATCAATGCATTATGTGTGTTCTTCGTCCATATGCATGCAAATCTCGCCAGGCCATGGGACCTGTTTTTTTTCCTTACCATCTTTATTAGCATTTTTCATTTATATTATAGAACAATTGCGCCAGCTCGTGCCAGTTGGATATATTTCTCAATATGAATACAATTTGTTAGTAGAGTTCCTGGTTGCACAGTGCTTCATGTCTGCATCTACAGGAGTTACTTGCTCTTGAGGTAATAATGAATAAAGACCACTAACTATAAACAACAAGCCAAGCCCACAGTCGTCTTGCCTAAAGAGTGCCATGATGGCGTAAGTAGCACAGCCATCATTTGATGTTTAAGCCCTATACTCACATTCCCGTAGTGTGTTGACACCTATCGCCTTTTTGGGACAGCTCCCACAGCTCAGTTTTGCCCCATGCTACCCCCAACCCTCTATGTGCATTATTGTCCTTAAAGTATTTGCATACTCCTCAACCCTCCCTGGTTGTCATCAGTTCACCCAATTGCCCTTCCCAATCCACTGCTATAGGTTTCTTTCGCAGGTCTTGCGCTTCTTCTCTCCTCAATGCTATCACCTCTGTTCTACCCCATTTAAGGATCTACGTGGGCTGTGCCCTGGCTTTTAAGTGCATAGTTATCAACCTGCGGGTTAGTAGCATAGACAGATGTGTCCGCCTTTTTCTGTATCATCCAAGCATGCAACCTGCCATAGTGTAATGGTCAGTATGACCCGTATGACCCGTGAGTACGACCCGTGAGCACAACCTGTGAGTACGACCCGTGAGTACGACCCGTGAGTACGACCCGTGAGTACGACCCGTGAGTACAACCCGTGATTATGACCCGTGAGTACGACCTGTGAGGTCAGAGAGTATGGTCGTAACCGCCAGTCACAGATCGTTAACCATGGGGAAGTTCTAAATATGTTTGCTATATCTGCCCTGGTCCATACACCGTGGGCAATTCGGAAAGGAGCCATGAAATATTCAGTGTAGTCTTGCTGGAGTAAGATAAGCTCTGTGATAAAAAATATTATGGTGAATATATTGGAATCTGGCATTACGAGAGACCTTCCGTGGGTAGAGAAGCATCCTATCCCATTCCTGCAGCATCATGCCACGGCCTATGACCTTCTGCCAGATTCTATGAAGTGGGAGCAGCGGAGGCAAGAGGACCTGTTAACCCTCAGTCACATGCATGTGCACATAAAATCATGCAAACAGCCTACTGTCAATGACTCTTTCAGTTGGAACTATAATAATTTGTATGACACTTAATGGAAAATCTCTCATATCAACATACGTGTGCAAACATGCATATACATGTGCGCATATAGTTGCGTAAATACATTATCATGCTGCCTTTTTTGCTCCCTCCTTACTTGCTCACACATGTCCTCTGGAGAAGCTCTCTTCTCCAAAGCAGGCCAGTGT
Organism: Lissotriton vulgaris; assembly: GCF_964263255.1. Classification (NCBI taxonomy): domain Eukaryota; kingdom Metazoa; phylum Chordata; class Amphibia; order Caudata; family Salamandridae; genus Lissotriton; species Lissotriton vulgaris. Next base: position 2,003,592,807 of record NC_141691.1, on the reverse strand, counting down.
CAATGGAATTACTAGACAATGCATGTACAATTCTTCATATGACGCCAACCTAGCAATGGAGCACTGGAAGACAAGAGGACAAGTCTGGGGGATATGGGAACTCAGAGGGCAGCTCTCCTCCCATTTGAGGTTCTTTGTGAGCATTTCAAACAGCAAGAAGTGCCTATGCCAACACCAGGTTTGAAATATGGGAGAAGCAGTTACAGGAGAGTTTCATGTATGGGGGGCATAGACGTCAACCTTTTCATTGGCGTAGGGAGACCTAAAACAGCTCTAGCCAAAAATAGAAGGAGGTAGGGACCTAGTCCCCACCAGCTTCCGTCATAGACTGATGCTGCCAATGAGTCTATCAACCAATCAGGAAGTGAGGGTATGCCAAGACATGACTGCACGTGAAGGAACTCTGCTGTAACCTCCATTCTTATAAGCAAAGTATACCTGGGAGAGGGGGTAATGAAACACTTGGCCTGACCAAGGCCACGGCCAGCGTTCTTCGGGCTGCTTCTTACTGAAAAGATGTGCTTCCAGAGACCCCACAGTGTGAACACGGAGTAGTCTCAAAACTGAATCTCAGTTTTAAAACATGATAGGAATGTCTAATTTCTGGGGAGGGGTTGGGTGGAGCAGGATTTCTTTGTGGTGCTGGACCGCCATTTTGATCTGGGTCAACGGATGGGCCTACTGGGTCTCCTGGAGGAAGCGAATCCACCTTGGTGACTAAACTGGACATTGCCCATGCCTGGATGCTGCCAGAACCCAGCTCGTTGGCATTCTGGAGGAAGGGAGTAGACTGCGGTTTGCGCTAGGTTAAGCGAATTTATGAAGCGAGGGGCTGCCCCCAAAAACACAAGATATGGGAGGGGTGGTGGGCAATGGGCATATCATGACCTGCTGATGTGATGCTGTTGTGGCTTACCGCTGTTGATACTCTGTTCCGTGACCCAACGCGAGATGTGATGATATTTCTTGATTATTGGTGTATGCTGCTGGTAACTGTTCAAACAAATATAATTTGGTTTTTAAAAAAACAATGGGAATGATCAAAATAAAAGTAGTGCACCTTTTATTATAAGCAACGTGTAAAAGGGGGTTTGATATAGTGTTACTTTTTTTTTCGATACATGACCAATTCATCACATGTTGGTGGATACATTTGGTATCTGAATTTGTTGTTAGCATATGGCTTTCTTATGGGACTTATGTATTTTTCTTACATATAGATACCTTTTCCATCAACGTGTTTCAAATATAAAAAGAGCTACAAAATATAATTGCGAAACATGTTAAATAATGTGCTAATTGCATACTATGCCGCATACATAATGTTTGTTTTTGCATTATTAGCTTTCATTTTCTGCATATTCTAGTCCCTCCAGTTGTAAATAATGTTTGTTTTTGCATTATTAGCTTTAATTTTCTGCATATTCTAGTCACTCCAGTTGTAATACTAGTTCATTGCCGAAAGAATTCAAGGGGCCTTGCCTGTATGTCTTGATGCCTATCCGTTTTATTCGTATGAATTTATTATTGTTAATCATTGATTTATGTTGTTTAATCTATGTATAGTGTCTCGTGTGTATTATTATACAGCCACTGAAGTGCTGCCATTTCTCCGCTCCCCTTTGATGAGAGCCTTGGCTCAGGCTTTGAATGACTTTTAAATACAGCCAGGCAGGGACCACTAGGCCCGGGCGTGTTCCGGGTATTTGCGCGGTTATCCTGAAGGATAAACGCTGTTCAGTGATCGGTGTCAGTCACACGGGCCCTCTTCTGGTCCAGGCCGGGCCTGGCGGAGCAGCAGGGGTTGCTATGGAGACCCGGAGGCCTCCTCCTCCTCACCCTCCCCTCGGCGCCTCTCGCGCGCCCCCTCGCGGCCTGCACGTGGCCGGCCGGCCCGTGACGTCAGGTTGTCGAGGGTGACTGGGACGCGGCGGCGGCAGCAGCATCAGCACCAGGAGGGACCTGCCTGCCTGCCTGGCCGCGCGCTGCAGCCGGGGCGCGAGGCGGCGAGCGCGCGCCGCTGCCACTGCACCCCCCCCTTCGGACAGGCAGGGGCTGCTCGCCGGGAGGCGGGCTCGCGCTGCCGCGCCCCCCATCGCCACGGCGTCCTCCGCAGCCTCCGGATCATGGCAGCGCTGCCCGGGATTAGCGGGAGTGTCTCCGCCGCCGCCGGCGGTGCCTGCCGCGCAGGAGAACCAGGAGCAGGAGGAGCGGGCGCCCCTGGGCACTGCTGCTGATACCGGCAGCCGGAGAGGGAAGATGGCGGAGAGGTGAGTGCGGTGCACCCGCCGAGAGTGGACTGCTGCAAAAGCATGCATGCGGCATCATCCCCCGCTGTTGCTGCAGGTGCGCGCGCCGCAACCCAGGACCCCCCCCCCCCCCTCTCTGCCGCCACCAATGAGCGCGTGCGCGCCGCCCGGGGACCCGCGGCTGACCCCGGGCACCGCTGCCAGCCTCACCTGCAGGAGGGCGGTGCGCATGCCCGCCTCTCCCGGGAACCACAGCTGGTGCTGTGTGCAGCACCCGAGAGGTGGGACAGCACTCGAACCCGAAACCCACCCGGGGTGGAGGGGACTGGCCCTTAGCAACCGAAATAGTGGAAATTATGTCTCAGCAGCGAGCACCCGGATGCCACCTGCTGAGGTCTGGCAGCGACCAACAGCTGTCAACATCGCATACTCAGGGGCACCGGAAAACACGTCACTGTCAACATCAGGACATGGCACCTCGCGGCCCAATGCCGGGCCGAGGAGGAGGCAGGGTCCATCCACTCAATATTACACCTCAATGTCAACACTACAAACTCATGGGGCGGGGGTACCTCACTTAATACATTACTCACGACAGGAACGCCTCACTGTCGAAGCCCGCCTGCTAAACGGCGGGGGAAGAGGGTGGGTGTTTAAACCACTGTCAATATAATATGGGGGTCGGGAGTGAGAATGCAAAAGCACCTTACATCTGCATAGCACCTTATGGCTGTATATAGCGCCTGCGGGGGTAGAGCAGTGATCAACAACTGTCACTATTACATGCCCGGAGAACACCTCCCAGTCAACATCACTCACCCAGACAAGAGCCCCTCGCGGCTGTATGCCACCTGCCTGGAGGAGAGCAGCCTCAACCACTGCTAATACCACATTCTTTTGGGGTGGGAGAGCATCTCACAGCTGAACAAGTCCTCATGAGGGGAGAACAGCTTCAAGAACTTCCAATACCGCATAGAAGAGCACCTCACAGCTGCATAACACCTGCTGAGAGCATCTTTCAGTCACTGTTAGTGTTACATGCAAAGGGTGTAGGAGGACACCTGACAGCGAATACCACATGCTCCAGCCACCATCAGTACTACATGGGTGAGCAACCACATGCCCAGGGGAGAGCAGCTTTGGCCCACTGCCAACACCACATGCTCCGGGGGTGGGAGAGCACGCCCCAGCTGTGTTCCACCTGCTGAGGAGGGGTAGTAGCTACAACCACTGCCAATATCCCTGCTCGGGGGATGGGAGAGTACCACACCTCTTAACACCACGTGCTGAGAAGAGAGCAGGTTCAATCACTGCCGAGAGCACGTGCTCAGGGGGTTGGAGGGCACGTCACAGCTGTGCTCCACCTCCTGAGAGCAGAGCAGCTCAACCACTGCCAATACCACTTGTGCGTGGGGTGGGGGCCCACGCCGCAGAATAATACCACCGTCTGAAGGGGTAGCAGCTCAACCATTGCCACTCCACATGCTCTGGGGAGAGGCCACCTCGCAGCATGGAGGGGGTGGCAGCCGAGGGTCCTTTTTCAACATTAAATGTTTAGTTACAGTCAATTGAAAAGTCGAACAGACGTCGCATATATAGGGGAGTGTGCCAGAGCCCCAGCCCAGCAATACCTTTGCAGGGCAGAGTAACTCAGGCAGCCTTCCTACCATAAACGCACATCTTTCAGAGGAGGGTCCAATATTAGTCACTGATGGGGGGAGCACCTCACACCCATTACCAATACCCCACAGTGATAGAAGAATCCACTGCCGATCACTCTCCTGTGGAGGAAAACACGATGTAAAGAGGGGAGGCTAACACACTGTCAAGATCACCCCCCAAATGGGAGAGAGTCTCACGCCCCTTCTCTGCGGGCCATCACACGCAGAGGTGGTCACTGTACAGCACACACCATTGTATCAGGGAAGGGTAACCCACCCACCTGAAACATGCCACACAACCACCAGCACCATCTGCGGAGAGACAGCGAACCACCACCCAGCATACATCACCCGGCGAAGAGAGGCCTCGTTTCCCAGCTCCCTCACAACCACAGTCACCGACTTGCTGAAGGGTGCTGGCTCCCCGGCCCTCGTTGCTACTAAAGTCAGAGTGTATGGAAAATACAGCACCTAGTTTCACATGTAGATCAGCAGATTTGTTTTATATGCACATATACACACCGGAGCTACAGTCGCACGCTGATTATTGGCTTTTAAGGTCTGGCTCAACAGTGCAGCTACGGATACCAGTTCTTTAAAATGCATGTAAAAGTGGGTTTTGGTTCCACACAGAGGAGTAGAAATCTCACCTAATCCTATTGGCTGTTTGGAAGTGCTTCCATCTAAATTACTCAAGGGACTATTTTACATCTGGAAAGTGCACGCAATCATCCTACTGTTTACCACATTCAGTTCTCCGGTACCCACTCAACACAGAAAGCAATTCTTTTCAGATACACCCCGCCCCCATCACTGACAAAGCCACCAGGGTTAGCTGTAATTCAATGGCGAGCTTTTTGTGCTCGAAACGTATGTAAACGGCATTTGTGAAAGCCTGTGTTTACATGCATTTGCATATTAAAGCTAGACCGTTTGGCTTTGCCAATGCTTGTCACATTTGCAAAAAAACATATCAACCTCATTAGCCCACAGACGTCACCCATCCATTCACCAGTGAGGACACCACCACCCCCTCTGTTCCCCCATCCACCACCTATGTTTTTGTTCTGTTTCATGGTCTGCCTGAGTGACAAGTGGACCCGGAAACCAGCACATGGGTTCACCGATTACTCCTTGCCACTGCGAGCTCCGAGCAATTTAGCTCCACTTCATCTGTTGTCTAATTAGCTGTTGCACATTTCTCTCGCTTTTGAAAGGGCTGCACAGACCGTGCAACCACACGTTAATTCTGCTGGTAAGAGTGGGCGGCTCTCGTGAGAGGCAACTGGTTATTAGCTCGTGAGCCCCATCACTGACAGGCCACCTTCACATGGGCTCGTGCGCCGTTTAGTTGCACACGTCACGTTTTGTTGTAAATGCAAACCTGCATTTTTTTAAATGTTGGTGGTTCTCTTAACTTTTGTGACTGTTACTTTAGTTAATATGTTCCCTGCCCCAATCTGCCCCCACCCCTCCACCTTGCATCTGTGGCTGACAGATGGGATGGAAGACCCAGGGGACAGACCAATGCACTTAAAGGATTGTCTGTCGATTTTGATGGCTATTGGAAACGGGATTAGGCGGCCTCCTTTCAGTATCTGTGATGGACAGTCCTGCATATGTAAGGTACGACTGTGAGCATCCTGTCTGCACGGCTCTGGAATGAAATGACCGGTGTCCAGCAGATGCCAATCTCTGCTCAGCCTCACCGGTTCCACAAGGTTTGCTTTTGAAAAGCAGTAACATTACAGTAATCTCTCTCCTGCCTTCCTTCTCCGATCACAACATGCTTCTCTCATCTCCTGGTTTTATTTGACTCCATATGGATCCACCTTTTATTTTATCTGCCAGTGCCATGACGCAGCTGTTGTGTTTTCATCAGATTGCACCAAGGGCTGTGATGGTAGTGGACCACTGGCCGGGATATTGCAATACGGTAACATCACTTGCACAAATTAAAGCATAGAGGTAATAGTTGATATCTGTCACGATTCATTCTGTCCCAGGCCTTGCCATGCATTCACATGGTATTAACTCAAATTTGAAATTCTTTTGCATGTTAATAACCCAGGTGTTGAATTATGTTTGCATAGTTTGGTAATATGTGTTTACATGGAATGACCTTGGCCAGCATTTGTATTTACATGGAATGAACTGAGTTTTACCTTGTCTTTGCCTCATAATGAATCTAGTCTTGGATTGTGTTTACATGGAATTATCCTGGCCTTGGATCGTGTTTACATGGAATGACCTTGGTTTTGCATTGTCTTTACCTCATAATGGCCTTGGTCTTGGGTTGTGTTTGCAAGGAATTCAGATTTTCCACAGCTGGGGTGGGTAGAAACTCATGATTTTATTAAAGACACAGAGGCTGATATTGTAACTGATTTCTCCAAAGGAATAGAACAGAATACACATACTTAGCTGTGAACAGCAACAAAAAAGGAAGATGGCTGCAAAACCTGGGATTATATAGAGATTGGAATGTTCTTGGATTTCTATTCTAAATTATTTTTGATTGTTTGTAGTTGATGCTGTGAGTTTGCAATTAAAGAGGTATGCATAACAGTGGCCCCGTGCCTTGCCATAATATTGTATTTACATGGAATGACCAGGGTTTTGCATTGTCTTTACCTCTCAATGACCATGGCCTTGGATTGTGTTTACAAGGTGATTAACCGCATCGTGAATCGTGTTCACATGGGAATGACCAATTACTCTGTCTTTTCAGCTTAATGACCCGGGTCTTGGGTTGTGCTTTTCATGGAATACAAGACCCAAGGACACATGTCTTTTGTGGTTATTTTGGTTCAACCCATTTGCATTCCCATGGCAGCAACGAGGGCCTTCTTTTGCCTTCCTGCGGTCATGACCCAGTCTTTGCACAGTAATGACCCAGGTCTCGCTCTCTGTTTACATACAAATATTGAGATTGTGACTTGTGTTTATGTAGTGATGACGCACATGTTTTGAATGCTGCTTTACATAGTAATGACACAGGTGTTTGTATTTGCACAGTAGAGATCCATGACTTCCGTGCGTGAGCACGTGAAGCCCTCAGGTCTTGTGGTTACATTCTAATTATTCCAGTCTTGGAAAGTGTTATCCTGCGAGTTACATGGCGTGTGAACTATTCTTTTCACAGTTATGGCTCATGACCACAACATCCCACCCTGATGATGTGAAAGCTCCCTTTAATTAACAGATCTGGAAGAAGTGACACATGACAAGTCAGTGCGATGACGATCCTGGGGGAAGCCCTCAGAGATGAGTTAGATTTTGCTTGAACTCATGATGCGCTAATAGTTCTCAGTCTGACAGAGGAAAAAAAACTGAGCATAAGAGGTTATCAGACTGAGGGGAACGTGGCGGCGACTGCAGGAATTAGCAATGAAAACTAGACTGTACTTCAAAAGATGCATGAAGTTGTGTCATCATGGAACTAGTTGCATCGGGAGGGAGCTGCACATTCCTGTATGCTCCATGAATGATGCATAGGTCTCAAAAGAGATTATTTTATGCGTGGGGATCCAGCTGGTGCCTGCAATGTCAGAGAAGTGGTCATGTCTATTAGTGTAAGTGAGGAGGCTATCAACCATCTTTAGATCTGGCAAAGCAAGAAGGGAGGGTGCGGTAAAGGCTGTTGCAGTGAATGAATGAATGAATGGCGTTTTTATACCGCGCAAAACTTAGCCCCAAGGGGCATCAAGGCGCAATACGAACAGACATAGAAAGTCCAAACTCCAGATAGGAAGACCAAAGGCCATTTGGGAGAGCAAGAATCTAATATGCTTGAGAGAAAAAGTAGTCATGCATTTGTAGTGTGTGGCGCTGGCAATGTCCGAATCGTGGTGAAAGACTAAACAGGGGCCTTTTCAAGTGCAGTATAATTTGGTAGTAATAGTTGTGTGAATCAAAGTTGACCCTGGGAACAAAGGAGATTTTGGTTGTGCAGGAAAATGGAGCCTCATTCTTACAAGTGAAACAACCCTGTAGGGTTGGTGTGCAGTTTTCGATCCCACAGCCAACAATACAGTGATTGAATTGGTTACTGATGGCAGTGTTTTCAGTCTTGGATGTGTTCTTATTCTGCCTGGTTTGCTTGATTCAGACTTTTGCTAACACACAGAAAAGATACACAGAGGCAGCAAAGAGAGAGGGGCATGGTAAAGTAAAGTAAATTGATACATGTATAGCGCACTACTCACCCGCAATGGTCTCAAGGCGCTTGTACGAATACCGCTGTGGAACCCATCCTGGCTTTCCCTGTGAGGCGTCCACTCCTGGGCACCCCCAGGGTGAAGGCCAGGCATCCTTAGCGTTGTGGGGGCCGTTGTGGAGATTAAGCAAGCTATTGCCCAGAGTGGCCGAGTGGGACTCCATGATTGGAATAGGCACCGAGGCGAGAATTATCAGGTCCGTGGAATTTTGAGCCCTAGACCCGCCGAGGCGGGGAATTGAACCCTGGTCCCGGGCCAGACCTCTGCATCAGGGTCTGCCGCTCTAACCATTGAGCCACACTTCTCCAGCCTTAGTATGTCGTCATCATACATATAGACGGGTAAGCCAAACCATCTGATGACATCTGGTCCATTGATTAAGGTTGAAACTTATGGTGGTAAAAGTAGAGAGATCGAAGAGGCGCCACATGGGCCAAGCCTGCAGCAGAGAGTGGGGAAAGGAGAATGATTTTAGTCCTAGTTGGTCATGAAGAACATTTTGACCTGTTGAAGGTACGGTGGACCTTATAGAGGCCACACCTTATAGGAAGTATCCCTAAGCATCTGCGGATGGGGCATCTAGATGAGCGTGGTTGCAGCGACGGCTCGTGGAGGGAGTTACGGTGGGGCAGGAGGGCGGGGAGGGGGAGGGGCAGGGCGGAGGTTGCTAAAAACCGGCATATGGATAATTGCAGGTAAGTAAACAATTTAATTAATAAAACGAATTTCGTAGTGCGCCTTGCATCGCAAAATGCAATGCAGTGCGAGCTACGAAATTCGTTTTATTAATTAAATTGTTTACTTACCTGCAATTATCCATATGCCGGTTTTTAGCAACCTCCGCCCTGCCCCTCCCCCTCCCCGCCCTCCTGCCCCACCGTAACTCCCTCCACGAGCCGTCGCTGCGTGGTTGGAAGCCGAGAGAATAAGGTGTGGAAGGCCATGATGGAAAACTGATGTGAATGATTTTGAGGAAGTTGAAGAACATTTCTTCTTGCTGGGAAGAGGACCACTGCAATTTTCATCGCCAGGCCTCAAAGAGCTAGTTATAGACAGAGTGTCTATGTGTGCAGAGTGTTTGAATAGAATGAAGTAGCGAGAGAGAGTATTGAGAACCTGTAAGGTGTATGTTTGGCTGTTGGCAGGCTTTGATAGTGCTGTTGTGAAGCATCCATGTTTGATTGGTTTTTCACTATTGCAACATAAGGGCTGGTTGGTATAATTGGAAGTAATCAAAAACAAAAGTACTCCAGTCATGGAATATTCATTGGTATTGGGGCCCTACCTAATCTCATTGAGGAGAAAATTGTTTTTACGGAGAGAGTGGTGTCGATGTTTTTGTTGGTAACAATATCTGCATGTTATGTCCTAAGTCTAGGAATGTTGGCATCTAATAACCAGGGTCCCATACTGCCACTGTTTTAGGAGCCAATACTCATGAAAACAGTTTGCAAGTGATTTATTTAACTAATCCAGGAAGCATTGTTGAGCGTCCTCTGAGTCCCGCCCAAGAAACAGTTAAATGGGCAGTGCAACTGTGGGTTATGAGCCTTTTCTTTGATCTATTTTGAGACTGCCAGGGAAGGCTGCTTGGCACATAATTGCTTAGAAGTGTTTAAATAAATATTCCCTTCTAGAGCAATATGAACTGTCTGCCTGTGATAATTTCAGTAGATTTCAGGTAATCAGGAGAGGGCTTCTTAAAGGTCTCTTATTAAGGAACATTTTAACAGTCTTAAAACATTAGGAAAATGATGTACTTTGTGCCACTGGAGTCTATTTTAGTTTACCAGCAAATCATGTTCATTGATGGTGTGTTTGGCTTTCATGCAGTGATTGTGTCACTTGGGAATGGAGACTTTTTTCCGAGCATCCTAAAGTTGTTGAGGCAGAAGGTAAAGTGGGTGAGACTTGAGCAGGGTCAGGCGAGCATATGTCTCTGGCAGTTCTAGATATGGGTCTCCCACTAAGAGACATCAGGGTGTTGGGAATGTTTTATGTTTACCTAGTGGCTTCACCGAATATGTAAACGTGTGTTTACCCAGTAAAACATATTTGAAATCAGAATTGTCTAACGCAAAGGTATTCTTGTTCCCTACATCGGTCAACAGAACAGAGCAAAATGTAATTACTCTAAGCTATCCTAAAGACCAGAAGGAGAAGCCATTTCTTATTGCAATGAATGACAAGTTAATACCTCCTATTTTTGTACTTCGATCTGAATTGGTTTGGGGCTTAGGGGCAAACATGGCAAATGCAGAAAAGTGTCAAGTTTGAGAAGGTAATGATTATTCAATCAACACACTTATTAGATTTATTGTAAAATGCAATTTCTAATTTATGTTGCTTTCTAGGAATAGTGATAGTGCAGATGGGTTGTGAGGGAATGGTTAGATTAGAGTGAGGGTGTCAGTGGGGTGTTTTGAGTGTAGAAGAGGGTAAATGAAGTGCACTGGTGAGATCTGCTCTGCTGTAAATGGGTGGAGGGGGGTCAGGGATGGCTGAAAAGGACAGCTGGTCAGCCTTTGAAATACGACTGATACCCTATTTAGTGATTAGCAGCACTTTATAAATCCAGATTGGTCAGATTGGAAGAGAATGCAACCAAATGAGTACACACTCCTGTCGCTTGTGGAAACGTGTAGAAATACTTTTGCTTTTATTTGCATAGTTATTTTCTTACATCTACTTGCACGAAATCGCGATTACCCAAACAATTTGATTAGACTGTCAAATTTTTGGCTTGTGTGTGAGACTGCACTGAATTTACAGGGAGGACCGATCTGCGGGTACAACTATGAAGGTTTGTGGAAAAGATGTATTATTTCTGCAGGAATAAAAGGTTAAGTCTGAGGAAGAGAACGAGACCCTGTCACCAGGCAGGTCGCTCCCTCGCGCCACCACGCAGCCCTCCTGTGTGCCCTGAGCCGCTGCTGCCGCTCGATCTGCTTTGTGCCTGCGTGAATAGCTTTTTCCCTTGTACTTGTGCTCCTCTGTACCTCATTGCTGTGTGTTTCCCCCGCTCGCCCCCACCTGCCTGGCTAGCATTGCTGTTGTCCTTATTGTACTTCCTGTACCCCACTTTGCCTCCTGTTTCCAACGCTCCTTCCCGCCGCTGTGTCCCCTGCGGCCCCGCCCCCCAGAGCTCCAATTCGCCACTCCGCTCCCGCCTCCCAGCTGCTCCTCCCTCCCACTCCCCCTCAAAATGGAGGCCGCGCAGCGGGCGCACCGCTGGTGCCCCTAAGGCAAGCCCGTCTGCACCCAGTGCCAGGACCCCTGGCCCACGCACTCACCACAACGCACACCACCGCTATGACTCCAGCACCCTCCATGCACTCAACGCCGGACGGTCACGCACCTGCTGCATGGCCACCCCGAAGCGCACCCAAGGACCCTTCTCCTGCCGGAGCTGCAGCTTCACCAGCATCCGGCCCGCCAACCCACCCACCGAAGAATCCAACTTCCTCAGATGCATCCTGCTCAACACCCGCTCCGCCCGCAAACATGCCATCGAACTCTGGGACCTACTCGACACCAACACCCAAGACTTCGCCTTCCTGACGGAGACCTGGCTGTCCCCTACCCCGATATCGCCATAGCCATCCCTGAAGGCTACAAGATAACCCGACTGGATGAGGAGCAGCCGTCTGAAACTGAACTCTGACAAGACGGAGGTCCTCATCCCCAGTTCCACCCTCTCAACCTGGGACGATTCCTGGTGGCCGACGGCATTAGGAGCACCCCCTACACTCACCGACCACGCACGTAACCTGGGGGTCCTCCTCGACTCCACACTCTCCATGACGAAACAGGTCAACGCCGTCTCCTCCTCAAGCTTCAACACCCTCTACTCAAGCTTCAACACCCTCTACATGCTTCGCAGGATCTTTAAGTGGATCCCCAACACAACTAGAAGGACGGTCACCCAGGCCCTCGTTAGCAGTAGACTGGACTACGGCAACGCACTCAGTGCAGGAGTCCCGGCCAAACTCCTGAAACATCTCCAACGCATCCAGAACGCCAGATCCTCTACATCCCTCGCCGCAGCCACATCAAACCACACCTGAGAGACCTGCACTGGCTCCCCATCAACAAGAGGATAACCTTCAAGCTCCTCACCCACGCACACAAGGTACTCCATGACACATGACCAGCGTACCTCAACAGCCGACTCAGCCGCTACACCCCGTCTCGCCAGCTCCGCTCTGCAGACCGCGCCCTCGCCACTGTCTACCGCATCCGAAGAGTGACCGCCGGCGGCAGATCATTCTTCCACCTCGTCGCCAAGACGTGGAACACCCTCCCCATCCACCTACGGCAGACCGAAGACCTCTTAACCTTCAGGAGACTCCTCAAGACCTGGGTCTTCGAACAGTAGCAGCGTTCCCCACCTAGCGCCTGAGACCCTCATGGGTATGTAGTGCGCTTTACAAATGCTATGATTGATTGATTAATTGATTGATGGGTTAAATTCATATTAGCCTTTTATAAACTAATGCCAAAAACAATCAGAGAAGTACATAAACTGCATACACTGTATTTATTTTCAGCGTTCCTGATGAGTAGGCAAATAGCTAATTGAATTATGAAGGGTTTCTGTTCATCTTGCACAGCTGCCTCTTCCAATACAGTTTGAGGCCTGATGTCAGTGTCTCTGTTTTAGGGGCAGCTCCTCCTTAATAGCGTAGGAGCGTCGCTCCACTCGTCAGTCAGTCACAGAAAAATAAATATCTGCGAGGGGCTCTGGCTGACCGTGCGTGGAAATAATTAAAGATATATTATATGAACACCTAATAACACATATTTCAATTCATGCCCTCCCATATGATTTATGATTAACATTTTTAAAAATTATAAAGATAAAAGCGACTTTAAATATAGGTTTTTGAGAAAATGAGTTTGGGATTAACTAAAGAATATTTAGTTCATTTACCGGCAAAAAAAAATAACAATTTCACTGTGCACATGCACAAAGATAAATTCAAAGACATATGCACGGTTTTACTGGTATCACTGGAGTGCTGTGTATTCACTAAAGTGTGCCCCTAAAACTCGGATTTTGCAATTAATACATTTAAAACTATCTCAGGTTAATTACATCTTGTATTCCCCAATAACAGCCTTGAGGAAGTCCCAGACCTGCTTGCACGCCATGAAGAGGCCAAACACGTGTTGGCTGCATCAGGCTAAAAAAATTGCAATACTCTATATAAGGATACCATATCTATGACAAAAGAGCCAAATTGGGGCCACAAAGTATACAAAATCAAGATATACCATAAGAGAGGCAACTGGAATTGTGTTATGTGTATCTGCGAATCACTGGATACCCTGGATAATCATATCAAGCCCCATTAAGGCATTTATAATATTGACCAGGATCAACAAATGTTTGCTTAATACATTTTCATATGAATAATCTTCCTTACTTGTATGAAATGTTAATACTCATTCATGGAAATGCACGTTCTATAGAATAACAATTTGAATACAGAGGTTCCATTGGCCTTACCCTCAACCAATGTAAAATTCCCTCATAATTGATAATAGGTTAAGACATATTAAGAGCGTTGATGAGCAGGCCTAGAGTGGGTCAGGCCAGAAAAAGGTTATACAGTATTGAGGATAACTAATTGCTGTGTAAATGATTCCTATTAAATTACTGACAAATCAAAAATTCATCTTGTGGATGTCCTGTAATTGGGCATAATGCTGGCCCGCGTGTATTAATGTTGGACACCTCTAAAGGGATAAATAAAACATACCTATGAACATATTGACTGGTAAGTGAGTTAATTTGCCTTCTGGCAGCCCTGTTGACAACCTGGATTATCTCCTTGACTGTGAGCAAAATTCTGAAAGAAGCGTTTTTGGGACTGTGACAGGTGGTGGTCTTGCTGGAAATTAAATGAGTGCCTGCTGCTGGTAGCTTTTAAGAAGAAAACAAAGGTTTCTGTTTTGTACTATTCTCTCATTGGGTCAGTTTTGTTTACTTAAAGCTCAGGACATAACTTCACATTTTATCTCCTCCATTGTCAGTCTTGAGTTTAGATAATTCTCTGTTGTGCTTGCACCCAATGCAAGTATTAACAAACATGAAAAAGCCAATAGGTCTGGCTTGAATTTTGTATGCTGTCAAAAACATCAAGAAACACTACTGTATTGAATACAGAAAGCAACTCCGATAATTGACTGTGTGATGATCTAGAGTATTAGTGAGATGTAAAATAACCCATCATGCATTGTATTGCAAGCCTGCCATAGGTGGTGGAATGATACCAAACAGTCGCTATCATGAGGCTAGAGAGAAATACTCTTGCTGGAGTCAAAGTTTGAAAACTGTGTAATAATAAGTCTTGCATACAGCTGTATTGTTTAACCAGACTTGAAAGGATAGTAACAAATGAACCATGTCTTTTAATCCTCAGCTTTCGTATAATGTTCTTCTTGTACTCTGTGTTCCTTCTCAGTTATGGTGGGTAAAGTAGTGTCTAAGGAATATGGATCAGGGAGTCATTTTTGGATGGACGGCAGGCAATTACTTGAAATGGTGTTCAATCTGCTTTTGAGGTCTAGTTTTGTCTGTGGGAGAATCATCTCTTTACTCTGATACACAAGGCGTTTTTGTCTCCTACTAGGTTGTACTTTGCAAAGATGTCATTTAATCTTACCCTTTGTCATCTTAACTCTTGCACCGTCTCCACCACAAAAGAGTTTCCTACTTTGATCCATAATAGCAAACCATAGTTGGACATCGCGTATCCTCCCATATGGCCTCGCTCTAGATCTTCATACATGTGCATTAGAGCTGTCACAAGGATGGAGGAAGAGGAGGTGGTTGCCCAGGCCACGCCCTTCCCAAGACCTCGCAGTCATTCAGTAACATCTATTGATTAAGGTTTTTTTTTATTGTAAGCAGGCCTGCCATCTTCATCAATAACGGGGAGCTTATGTCTCCATACCACTTGATGACACCAGATACCATGCTTTCTCTTTATTAATCCTTAGAAGCATGTACCTATGACACCTGCTGAAACTGCAGCAGTGTCTGAAGGGCCCCGCATTGCTTTGACTTCAGGCTTCGCAAACATATTTGACAAGGATAATGTGAAATGAGACAAACTATAAGTGTATATTGTAACTTGTCTCCTTGCCCCTTTCTGTACTCGACAGAGGGACTTCTGCTGCCTCCTCCTCTGTTAGGGCAGCCTCCTCTGGGATGAAGGCTGACCCTGCAGCAGGTGGGGATGTTGTACGAGATGGAAGCCGGTTCTGAGCTAGTGTTTTCTGCTGCTCGCTGCTACAAGGATGCTGGGGTTTGCAATGGGACAGAGGCTGAAATCCATTCATGCATTTAGTAACTAATGTTTTGCAAAATCTAATATCTGTTTCAGCTCTCAGGGCCTAGAGGAATGAAAGCCATATATGCTGTTATCTTTTTTCTCTGTTTCTAAGAGCATGGCAAACGGGAGCAGGCATCAGGCGGAGGACAGGCAGTGACAGTAACAACTTAACAGTCTGGTCTTTGTTTATGGGTCTGGAAAAGGAGAGGGTTTTTTTGTGTTCGTTGTGGTTAAAAAACCCACGCTGGTTAGTGCAGGAGGAATCCCAGAATAGCAAACAACCGCCCTCCGTGATAATTCTGTTTCCCAGGCATCATCCTCGGTGGTAGCGGATCTCAGAAAGGTTTTTTAAAAACTCTTTTTCTATCACTGGGAGGTTTCAGCAGAGACCAGGCAGCGGGGGAGGACGCAGCTCTCCGTGGCTGACAGGGAGAGCCGTGCAGCGGCGGCTGATTCTGCAGTGCAGAAAGAGCGTCAGCCTTCAAAGGAATGTTCAGGGCCCGGGGCTCCCTGGGTGTGTCAGAATGGGCCTTCAAGCACCAAAAGGGAGGGCAGGCCTAAGTGCGCAAGGATGCCCTCCCTCAGTCGACCTCAGTTTCCATTTCACTGAAGTGCAGGTCCAGTTACCAGTTTTTGCTTTGCTTCTGCCCCACCCTGATTCCATTAATGGTTTCTTCCAACACCTTGACCTCCCACCCCAGCCAACCATTTGCCTGGAGTTATCAGAAGTCCACAGGGACCTTTTTTCCACAATATGTTTTCTTTGGCAGGGTTCATTGCCTTTTATTGGTCGTTTTGCACCGCGCCCATCCCATAATGCATGTTATTTCCATCAAAACTACTGGGCTTTGTAAAATTCAGGTCTTTTCTTTGTAAAAATAAAAAAAGAAATAGAAATAACTGCAGGCGCAATATTGTGCTTAGGTGCTGTTGAATGTCCTGGTTTGGGATTTTTAAGCTTACCTGGTCTTGATCTCTCCTCATGCCTCATGCCTCTAGCTTCCTGCACCCAACACTTCCTGTTTCTTTATCTCACTCTCGCAGGCTCTTTTACTTCCTTCTTTCCCCCTGGTCATTCTTTTCCCGTATTTCTCTTCCTCTTCCTCTACTTTTTCTGCCTTTCTCTTCCTTGGTCTAGATAGAACAAAGTCTGATGGTGAGAAATGAGTTTTGGTCTAAAAAATGGACTCCTGAGTCCGTTCCTGCCCAAATTAATACCCTCTCCTTAAATATTAGTAATATTTATCCTAATTAAACCTCCCAAAAAGAGAATTGCCCCCTCGGATTGGAATATCTTCTTGTTCTTCTCACCCTGGAGTCTTTAGAGAGGTGGGCCGCCGCAGAACGCCCCTTGCGTTCTCCATGCTGCAAGGGGCGGACGGGAGAGGCCTTGTGGCTTATGGGAAGAGGGACATTAAAATAATTGTATCACCCATTGAGATGCTAGTCTGAAGAGCACAGCTGACAACCGTGCCTGACATGGAAATATAGAAGTGCTGGTTCTCATCCTCACAGAGCGCCTGCGTGCTACTGAGAAGTGCCACTAAAATATTACATCTGTGCTGAGGAGTGCCGGTACTCTGCCATCAAAGGTTTTGTACCTGCTGAAAAGTGCTGACATCTCCCACTGAAATTATTGGTCTCTAGCTGAGAATGCATGTATACTCCCATCAAAAATATTGAATCCCTGCTGATAAACACCAGTACTCTCCCATAATAAAATATTGGACTCGTGTTGAGAAGTGCCAGTACTCTCCCGTTAAAAAATGTTGGCCCGCTACTGAGAATTGTCAATCTCCCATTAAAAATAATAGACCCCTGCTGAGAAGTGTTACCCTCCAATTAAAATTATTAGACCCCTGCTGAGAAGTGAGGTACTCTCCCATTAAAAGTACTGGACCCCTGCTGAGAAGTGCATTGTAAAGCCCGTGTTGTTATGGCATGCGTTGTAATGGCATGCGCCTTCATACAACCTTACCAGGGCCTTCTAGCTTGTATGTTCTCAACAATACCAACTCCCCATACATTCGGGATCGGAGTTGAGTGGCAGCAGAAAAAGCTCTGATATCTGAAGGAAGTGCTCAGACTGAAAGACCATCCTCCATTATTGGTATTTCCTTCGCCGCACTACCCATTCGGTGGAGGAGATTGTGCCAGGGTATTTTCCTGTTGGTATTGTTCTTCCTTCCCAAATTCGATGATTTTCCAGTACCATCTAACTCTAGCTCCCCAGTCTCCTTTATGGACCGGGATTTGACCCTTCTGTTCTTTGCCAGCACAGGTCTGAACCAGTGGAAGCCTCTCTTGTACTGCAGTTGTGCATAACACTTTGGTGCCAACTCATAACATACTAAACCAACCTACATCAACGACCCACAGCTAAACTTGTTTAAAGTGATAACCCGGGGCCCTAAAAAGAGACTATACTCTCAATTCTCTCAGAGGCTTAATTCAAGCCAGTGAATCCTCACATATGATCCTTCCTGAATTGTCGAATATCGCCTCGTACGCTCGCTAAACATTACCATTGCATTACAACTCAACGCGAAGCACAATAACAGCCTCTTAAGAGAGAACAGGCCATTAACGACTGGTAGAGCCTGAGGCAGAAGGACTGTAATGTTATTGGAACATTCAACCCACTGAGGCTAGAAGGAACTAAACTAAAGAGGAGAAACAGAAACACGAGCACAGTATGTCGATGCAGATGGCGCTTTGGCCCTCTGCCACCCATTGTTTTCAGAGAAGCACCCGATATTTCACTGGTCTAATGCTCATTTTAACACGCGTGCACTGAAACATTTACGCACATGCATATTACCCACGCTCCAGACTACATGTGATCCTACTCAAACTACCAGATCTCGAACTCTGCCCTATGACTGAATCCTTGACACGAATGAGTCCGGGTGCGCAAGCGGTGACACATCCCCACGACATAACATGTATGTAAAATAGTTAGTTCTACTATTTGTAATGCAAGTAGAACATTTTTTGCATGTTTCCTGAAGCATTTTTGTTGTTAATTTCTAAAACAAAATAAAACGACAACAAAAAAACACAAAGCGGAAACTAATTTCTCTGCGTGCTGCACACCGTAAGGTGGTTTTCGAGTCTTGTGCATTGATTTTTCAATTTTCTCATTACCGTCTCGCTTTGTGTAAACTTAATTTACAGGTGCTACCTTAAAAGCAATAGGGGAAACCTATTTCAATTACACGAGGGAAAGGGAAATCAATGTATACATTACATTATTCTTGTAATATCTGTGACAAAATTAAAGGGAAAGGAAACCTTTCAGCAAAAATGATGGATGCAGCATGAAATCAATTTGCGCAGGGGCTGCAGCAGTTCTGTGATCTCCAGGTGGCACTGGCTGTCCACTGCTCCGAAGCAGGCTTTCATTATGTATACCAGGGTCTCCGACACCTTGGCACTCTCATAGGCCAACATTGCCTAATACTGTACACATGTGTGCCTGTGTTTCTCAGCGAGCTAAACTGGCTGCGAATTGTGCACTGATCTTTTCCGTTTATGCAGAACTTCTGTTTGTCTCGTTGTAGCTGTTGCTACAAAAAGCTGGTTTGATAGGGTAGAAAAAATCAGCAGAGGATCTGGCTGTCGTTGTTGAGAGCTTGGATGTTTGTGGTGGTGGTCTCTCGGGAGCTCAGAGTCATCTACTTCTACGACGGTCTCAGAAGAGAGTGGAATGTCCCTTCTTCGTATCTTCTGAACTTTATGTTGCAGAGGCACGTTTAGGCACAGCAGTCGAGGTCCCTGCATTTTATGCCCTGCAGATCCTGTCCAAAGGCAGTCTGGTGACTTCCCATTTCTGATGTGGAACCACTAACTGACACGAGAAGAAGAGGAGAAGGGGTGTGCTCAGGAGGCAGGCCCCAAAGCTGTGTTTTCAGCCAGAAATCCCTCATATCAATTATGTGGCTAAAAACAAGTTGAAAGATTTGAACCTGTGACCATGAGGTCAAACACAGGCCACAACAGTGGACGCATTAGTCCACTAAGCCACCAGACCGGCACTCTTCAATATGTCTATGAAATACCGTTGTTTTTCTGCGCCTTCTGCTGCCTCGTCATTCGAAACATCTGATTTGAGCTTGAAAGTTTGCAATGCCAGGCACAGTTTGCTACAATTTCATCTACTCGTTTCTCTGTGAATCGCACACACAACTGTTTATAACTCATTAGCTACGTATGCCCAGATCTCCTGGTCCATCACGATGATTAGGTCTCGCCTGAGCCAATGCACTTGTGAATTGCTCCGGCGAGATTATAGTAAGCGGAAAAGAAAAGTCTACCAAAACAGCTGCGGATCGCATACAGTTTATGTGATCTATGCGCGTGCACACCATCACCAGCCACATAACACACCACTATTTGTCTGTGCCTCGGCATCAGACTTCGAAGGCTGCCGATCCCCCGCCCCGCGTGCACATCACGCACCACCATTTGTCTGTGCCTCGGCATCAGACTTCAAAGGCTGAGCTTCCCCGCCCCCCTCCCTGCCATAGCAATGCAGAGAGCTTGCTTCTGGACGAAAGTGAAAGCCTACTGTGCTTGTTTACAGTAGCCTTGCTCCTCAAATGCTGTTGCTGTGTTGCCATCCCTCTAGGGACACTCAGCTTGAAAACACTCGACTTGCTAGCTGCAATGCTACATCCGCTATGCTTTGCCTCTAGACACGTTGATCCCTCGCAGACTGTACTTACTCTGTTCCTCCTGATTCTGATACTGACCAACGCAGTCACCACGCAGTCTCTTCTCTCTATCTTATGATGTCTGCCCTGCCACCATTTACTTCGGACCCTCACCGACACACCCCCTCACCCTCACACACACTCACACTCACACACCCTCACCCCCATCACCCTCACCCCTGTCACCCTCACCCCTGTCACCCTCACACCCTCACCCACCCTCACACCCTCACCCACCCTCACTCACCCTCACCTCACACTCTCACACCCCTCACCCTCACAACCCTATTACCCTCACTCACTCTCACCCCCTCACACCCTCACACACCACATGACTCAGGGGCACCACCACATCACTCAGGGTCACCACCACATCACTCAGGGACACCACCACATCACTCGGGGGCACCACCACATCACTCGGGGACACCACCACATCACTCGGGGACACCACCACATCACTCGGCACTCTGGGACACCACCACATCACTCTGGGACACCACCACATCACTCTGGGACACCACCACATCACTCTGGGACACCACCACATCACTCTAATACACCACCACATCACTCTAATACACCACCACATCACTCAGCCTAACCACATCATCACTCAGCACCACACCAGCACTGTCCTTGCTTGCTACCAACAAGCATTGCCATAGCCAATAGGACTCGCATTAGGAAAGTGTAAGCTATTGGCTTTGTGAATAACAATGCTATTAATTTATATATTTTCAAAGCCAACACATATTTTAAAAAATTGTCATTTACGATACCAATAGCTCACACTTTCCTAATGCGAGACCTATTGCATTGCAAATGCTTGTTTTTCAAGTGTTATAGATACTATCCTTACACACAAACTATAAAGAAGGACGAGGTGGTGCTCTGAATGACTTAAAACAATTGCAAAAGAATTCCCCTTTAAGAGTTAGCGTGAGTGCATGATGAATAATTGATCTATTTTCTAGAAGATTAGCCATGGAAGGGGCTGCACGTTATCTCCATAAAACTATATAATCACTCATTCAGAGTAGGAGTATGTTAGTAGTAGTATGTTTTCAATTGAGCAAATAGGTGACACACCTTCGAACTGCTAAATGATTATATTCTTGGCAGAAAGAGCATATGGTAGGCTACACTCTGAAGCTAGGTGTGAGTAACAAGCAGATGCGATGTGTGACTTTTTGAAAACTGAAGCATTTTCTGTAAGTGTGATATTTTTAATGACTTGAAGAGAAAAAATAAGGAGGTCAGTTTCATGAAAGGACCTGGTGAAAAGGCGTTGATATGCAATGTGTGTCCTGCCGGCACATATTGCAAATAGTTCACTGAATATAAAAGAATATGTTTAGGTAGATGGAAAAGTAACATAAGTTGTAAAGACAAATTATACATCAAGAAAAATAAATTTATGATTAGCAGAGTGAAAATGATACTTTATGGAACTGTAGTATTAGTTTTTTTTTTTTAGTTCAGTAAGATTTTATTGAATTTTGACAATGGAGAAAACACAGAAGTACATACAGAAAACTGATAAATTAATTCATTAAATTACATGGAAGCGAGTAAGAACAATCATAAATAAGTAAACACAAATAAATTACATCGCAGAGTATTATTGTCAATCAAAGGATAACTAAAGAATGGGAGGGAAGGAGGGAAGGGTGGGCGTCTGCGTGGGAGGACCAGGGGCCGTCCGATCTGTGCACGCGTTGGATTCAGCCGCACCCCGGCGAAATGTCCGCAGCGGCAAAAAGGTTAACCGGATTTTGATGATAGAATTACATTGCATGGCTTGGTGTTAACTGGATTCATAGGCTACCATGACAATCCGTCAATAAATACCCAAAACTTACATCCACAATTTCCATTCTCACCCTTTTGGTATCCTTTTACTCACCGACAGCATCTTCGCCTGGTGCATGCTACATATGGTTTACTGGGCCTTCTCTGATTAACCCCCACCTTATTGGTGTACGGGCAAACAGCATCCCGCTGCCCCTTTGGCTACGATGGTTCATCCTGAGTATACCTTGTGTGTACATCTTCCCCATCACACCAGCGGGTGCTGCATCCCATAACATAATACCTTCACCTCTGTGGTCCTAGTGCATGACTTGAAAACTCTTCCACCTGTGCTGAAAACAAAATCAACACCCTCTCAACATTTTATTTATTTATTTATTATTTATTTATTTATTTGGAATTTTATATAGCGCGTAGTTACCCTCGGGCATCCCAGCGCTTGTCCAGGCAGCAACAAAAAACCACAGAGCCAGATCAGTCACATCACATAGAGAATAGATGTGTCTTCAGAAGCTTCCGAAAACGAAGAGTGCAAGTCTCTAAGCGCATTCTCAATGGAAGCGCATTCCAGAGAGTGGCTGTGTGAACCGAAAATCTTCTGCCACCAGTGCGGGCCTTATTAACTCTAGGAACCTGAAGCAGATGTTTCTGGTCAGAGCGCAAAGCTCTGTTCGCTTTATAGGGCACCACTAACTTCCTTAGGATAGGGGGTCCCTTCCCCTGGAGGATTTTATGTGCTGTGCAGAGCGCTTTGATTTTAACCCTCTCCCGCACTGGAAGCCAGTGCAGTGTCTTCAATGCGGGTTTAGCTGACTGCCTCCTTGGCACATTCGTCACCCCACATGATGTATCTAGCTATCAGTGTATGTGCTTCAGCACCCCACAAAGGGGTAGTTGGCACTAAACAAATGCTACAATGCAAAACAGTCAATGTGTAAAATCTAAATGACCTTTTCTATTCTAGCCTCTCCCAGAAAAGGAGTACCACAATGCTGAAAATTATTCTTGACGCTTTTCAACTAAAACATCCTAACACTTGTATGCGGACGACACACGGCTCTGTATGAAAATCTCCTGCGGTGTGATACTCAGTGGCGGCTGACACGGATCAGATGTGGCGAGGGGGAGATGGGGGAAGCGGGTGTAAAAAATGAAGTAGTTCCCTTGCTCCAGTCTGGAACAGTTAGAACACCCAGGTGCCTCATAGCCAATCACAATGCTGCGCTGTGATTTGTCTGAGCGCCGTGGTTAGGCGCTGGGAGCCTGGGCATGTTCTCCTTCTGAGATGGCCGGCCAAACAATAAATGGGCACTTACAAAGTGTGCTCACTACTCCCTCTGCTCCTGTCCTGCCCTGCAAAGCTGCCGCAGCAGGAACAACTAAAATGATCACGTTATTATAATTTTCTTTTTCCTTTATTTCACTGCTAAAAAGCAGTTTGGGGGGCGCTCCTCTACCTTTGCAGAGGAGCCGCCACCGGTGATACTGCATCCCTGTCTCAGACCCTCGATAAAATACTGTCTAGTTTGACATAATAAAACCTCAAAATAAAACACGCACACTGAATTTCTGCTGTATCTTGTCCCATGTGCTCCATCCTGATTGATTTCTTGCTAGGCACACTAAATCGAATAGGAAGCAGCACAGGCCGCCTATGGAATAGAGCCTGGCCACCGCCAACGGTCCAAGACACTGGGGTTGGTGTTGGGCGAGAACCTCAAACTTCAAGCCCACAAAGTCCTTAGCAAAGGGGGTGCAGTTCCAAATGAGACTTTTATGAGGAATCAAACACTTCCTATCTTTTGAAAAATTTAAAGATGCAACCTCATGCCTTTTCAAGTTTAGGCTAAGGCAATGCCTTTGACAGGAAGCCCCAATACTGCCCCTCTGCATACAGGGACCTGTTTGGACACTGGATTGAGGAAGTTCACCGCCATTACCCATATCATGATCTCCATGCAGCGGCTCCCTATTAAGGTCATTAGCGTATTCTGGCTTACAGATATCATCCACAGAAAGCTCTACTTGAGTACACTGGACTTCTCAGCCTAGAAACTGACCCTCTCAGTAGGACACACCTGCTGTGCAGCTCACACACGCCCCTGCTTGAATTTTCAAAATGTGGAAAGAAGAGAACGAAGTTCCCCAGAGTTGGCCTTGGCTGCTGTGAGAGAATTAAGTGCTACAAAAGGGAACTTGGGGCCAGATGTAGGTAATTCTATTTTACCGATTCATAAATACCAAATTTTACAGATTCGGTATTTATGAATCGGTAAAATAGAAGGGGGGAGATGTAGGTGAAATCGGTAATTGAATTACAGATTCTGTAACAATCGGTATTTACCGAATTGGTAAATACCGATTCGGTAATGACCATTGATTCCTATGGGCATTGAAGCCCATAGGAATCAATGGGCATTACCGAATCGGTATTTACCGATTCGGTAAATACCGAATGTTGCAAGGGTGCAGGGGGTGTCACTTTGACACCCTCTAGCACCCCGAATTCAGGCACGTGTGACATGTGGAACTCAGACATGCCCTAAGGGCATGTCTGTCTGTCACATGGCACAGGTGTGCATGCACACATGTGCATGCACACCTGGATTCGGTATTTTACCACCCAATTGGATTGGGTGGTAAGATACCGATTCTGTAAGGCCTGTGGGACTCAGAAGAGTCCCACCTACATCTGCAAGTTACCGAATCGGTAAAAATACCGATTCGGTATTTTACCGATTCGGTAAATTTACCGAATCGGTAAAATAGGGCCCCTACATCACAAATTATATTAAAATGATTTAAATGATGTTTATGGAATGCTGGAGGGCCTGGTGATGGAATGCCTGAGAGCCTGGTAATGCGATTGAATGCTGGAGCGTCTGGTGGTGCGTTGGCGTGCTGGAGTGCCTGGTGTCGATGAGTGTCAATTGGAGTGTGTGGGTTGAGCAGCAAGGATGCTGCTTTGTTTCCGCTTACAATGCCTCCCCTGCCATCCAGCGATTCTGAATGCGCTGAAATCTCAAGCCGAGACGCTGACACTCGTGTCACATGCGTTTTACAATGACAAAGCAGCACAATGGGGGACATCCAAGCTGAGGATGGGGCTGCATTTAGTGATGTAGCACTTTATTGTGCTTAGCTGATTAACTGCAGTAGCTTCACTCCGGATCCTCTCATCAAGTCCTTGGGGTGAGGGACGAGAAGAAAGCCCCATCTAAGGAACAGTGAAGTTTTTCCAATTACCAAAGGGTTGAGAAGAAACTCTGGTGAGGTGTAGCTTACCAGGGTTGAGGTTTTGGTGCTACCTGCTGTGTAATTTTTAACACTGTTTTTGCTTTGATGTTTAATGCTGAATTCTTTAGTGATGCTGTTAAAAGTGGTATGTAATATTAGGTATATTATTCATTTTCCACACTGCCATGCTGTTTGTTGGTTACGGAAACCTTTGTGTGTGTATAATGTGCTGAGATTGTATGCTGTAGCTGTGACATGCCGTTGTAACATGTTAGTATTACCATCCTTCTTAAGGGGTATTATGTAGGCCCAATGTAGGGGTATTGTGTTAGAGACCTTTGGTCCTGTCAGGTGTGTGAATTGTAAAATGTAAATTGATACTTGTATAGAGCACTACTCACCTGCAAGGGTCTCAAGGCGCTTGTACGAATACCGCTGTGGAACCCATCCTGGCTTTCCCTGTGAGGCATCCACTCCTGGGCACCCCCAAGGTGGAGGCCAGGCATCCTTAGCGCTGTGGGGGCCGTTGTGGAGAATAAGCAAGCTATTGCCCAGAGTTGCAGAGTGGGACTCCATGAGTGGATTAGGCACTGAGGCGAGAATTATCAGGTCCGGGGAATTTTTGAGCCAAAGACCCGCCGAGGTGGGGAATTGAACCCTGGTCCCGGGCTAGACCTCTGCATCAGGGTCTGCCGCTCTAACCATTGAGCCACACTTCTCCATTGTGTGATGCGTTGTGAGGGTACTTTTGTACCCTAGCGTTGCATTGGAAGGTTGTGCACCCCATTGTTGTGTTGTAGAGTTGTGTACCTTAGTGTTGTGTTACCTGAGACCCTGGTCTTGTCAGATATGCCAAATGTGTACTGCATTGAAGGGTCGTCTACCCTAATGTAAAGGTGAAGTGTGTGGATGAGGGGGACTCCAGGGATGAGTGCAGAATTATGGTGAGGAAACCACCATATATGAGACAAATATGTTGCACAAGATTTTGTTTCTAAGAACTCTATTTTGAACATTAATGACAACATCGTTGTCGGGTGTTACCAGTAAAAACCCTTGAGCTCTATGTGCATTTGAGGGGTTAAAGTACAGATGTATGCGGTCTCTCGCTCTCTGTACACTATTGTCAATGAGAATGTATGGTTGCCTAAATTTGTCAAACATGTTGGCCGTAATTTGATAATTTTGAACATAACATCATTTTAAAACCTGAAGCATGCCCTAAAACGCATAAGGTTAGGAATGCCCCAATCGTAGTGAGAGAAGAAATGGAAAAGGAGTAAAAAATGCTAACATTATTGAACCCATTGAGTCTGCACAATGGATTTCTCCAATTGTTGTCATGAGACGGAGTAACGGAAAAATATGGCTCTGTATAGATTTGCGACAGCTTAATAATAATATAGTAATTGATAAAATCCCTCTGCTTAAAATGTCGGAGATGCAAGCTTTAGTTAAAGATGCCAAATATTTCTCTATTCTAGACCTTTCAGCTGCATACCACTAGAGCCCTCCAAGCGATGAAAGCAAGCCATTAATGACATTCATCACTATGTTTGGATATTTTCAATCCTGTAGAAGGCTGGTATCAGCTGCAGCAGTCTTTCAGAGGCCTGCGCATCAACTATTTGGGGATTTAGCAAATGTGAAATGTTTACAAGATGATATTTGATCTATGGTAAAAGTAAGCAGGAACATGACGATAACTTAGCAAATGTGTTAATTATCCTGCAACAGAAGGGCTTTACTGTTGAGCACTCCAAGTGCAAACATGCGATACAATCGGTTACATTTTTGGGACAGGTCTTGTGTGGTGAGGAGTTTGCACTAAACCGGCTAACGTTGAAGTTATACAAAATGATCCACCTCCCACAAGCAAAGATGATGTAAGATAATTTATTGGATTAGTTGAATTCTATACAAAATTTGTTAAAGAGTTTTCCAACAGAGTATATAATATAAGACAATTACTCAAGAATAAAATGAGATTCCTTTGGACGAAAGAATTTAGTAGGGAATTTTCTGTTGTTGAAGCTCTTATACTTTGAGGATTTGATCCCGATTGTAAAAACGTTATCACAGTGGATGGCTGTAACAAAGGCCTTGGTGGTAACAATTAAAACCTGATGGTAAGGAGTCCATAGTTACAATGGTAATTCTTTATTTAGATATAAAAAACATATCTTTAAAAGATTGCACAAATCACATTGTGTACAGTTTTATGAATAAAAGATGATAAAAGAAAAAAATAAGACCGAAGTATGTTAGTTAAAAACCTTTCAATTTGTAAATTAACTCTCCCCGTTATTGCAAGGCTTTTAAAATACAGGTTCCGTCTTAGTAATCAGCTATATGGCCTCAGCAATGTCCATTTTATCTAAATTGCGATAGGCATACTGAATAAATTTAGACAGATTTATATTTAAAACAATATTATCTGGAGACAGAGCAGCGATGATGGCGTGCCTACAGGTCCGAATACCAAGTCTGTTCCATTCTGGCTTGAGCAGGTATCGACGCTGGAGATTGAATGAGGGACAGATGCAGAGCACGTGCAGGATTGTTTCTGTTGCTGACCCGCATCCTCTACATGTTGTGTCTTCCTTCTTACGACGCCAGGTGGGAAGATTTTGAAGAAAGCGCCAGTCTCCCAATCTTAGGGCAATCAGACAGCGCTTTAAATAAAGTGCAAATGTCGTAGAGAGGTAGGCCGCAGGGGTCAATCGTTTGTAGGAATTAACTATCGCCCAGGAGTGACTGCGTTTCGTGACAAGAGCTTTGTCTGAAGCCAGAGATTTCAGTCTGACGCATTTATTGATTATGGTTTTAAAGACAGTCTGGCTGGGGTTGAGGGCCCAAAGATCGGCAGCTGACATTTGATGAATGTAATCATTCAGAAGGCGCCCAAATGTTCCCCCTGGATTAGTCTCGTTTATTTCATTCCATATTAGGGATTCTAGCGTGCCTGATTCGGCCTGTCTTAGTTTATGACATAGCTTAAGGTAAGTACCGACGTTAGAGGCTTCATAGTTGGTTAATCCCAGCTCTAGTCTAATCTGAGCAGGGGAAGCAACACTCGGTAAATGAAGTAGCTTCCTATAGATTTTAGTTGTATATTTGTTAAGAGCAGTATTCATTTTGCCTTTAAAGATCTCTATGCCATAAGAAAGTGTTGGCCCTATTTTAGCTCTAAGGACTTCTAATAAAGGGGCAAAGGTTGGTCCTGAAAGTTTCTTCGATAATTCGGCTAAGGATACCACTAAGGCCGTAGTTTTAGCTGCGATCACACTGCTTTGCTTTGAGAAGCTGCCCCTTGCGTCCAAATGGACGCCTAAATATTTATATGACTGGCCAATCGAAAGGCTTGTATTGTTAATTGACCAACCGCCGCCGCTGTGGTGTTTCTTGCCAAATGGGACTATCAAGGTTTTCTCCATGTTGATTTCTAACTGGTTGTCAGATGTGTATTGTGATAGTTCAGCGAGGAGCCTTTGTAACCCTACTCTGGTAAGGCTGAACAAGGCCAAATCGTCAGCGTATAAAAGGTTACATAGTGCCGCACCACCTATTTTGGGTGGATGGCTATTTACCTTGTCTAGAGTGCTTGACAGGTCGGCTATAAATAGGTTGAAGAGGAGAGGGGCCAGCACGCATCCCTGCTTGACACCGCGAGAGGTCATAATTTTCCGCGAGAGATGCGAGCCGGACCCTAGCTTCACTCGGACCCATGTGTCAGAGTAGAGTTGAATAATTGGGTTCAGTATTTCATTTGGAATGCCCCACTGGGTCAGTTTTTTCCAAAGAGCCGCCCTGGGCACTCTATCGAACGCGGCTTTAAAATCGACAAAGCAGCAGAAGACCATCCTGTTTGTTGATAAAGCTTTGTCGATTATGGTGGAAACTGCCAGTAAATTTATCATAGTTCCTGAATTGGCAACAAACCCTGTCTGGTTTAGAGGAATCAGATTGTGGTCCTTTGCCCATTGCCTTAGGTCCTCCAGAATGAGTCCTGCAAAATGTTTTGCCTCTATGTCCAATAGGGCAATTAATCTATAGTTGTTTGGCATAGCTCGTGGGCCAGATTTGTAGATGGGATGAATTATTGCGCCCCGCCATGAGTCCGGGATTGTCGATGTTCGCAGGGTGTAATTGAAAAGATTCAATAGCACCATGGACCAGAAAGGAATGTCCGATTTGAATAGTCTTTGTGGCAGGCCATTAGGGCCTGGTGCTCCATCTTGTCTCCCTTGTGTCACTACTTTGATGACTCGTTCCTCTGTTAGTGCATATACAGGGGTTGGTCTCTGAATTGTATCCAAAGAGGTGTTCAGTGATTCGTCGTCTACGGTCCCGCGTCCCATGGGTGGTCTGGAACTATCATGGTTATCTTGTGCCTGGAAGTGAGCTGTTAGATATGTTACCCATTCTGCTTCCCGGATATTTGCAGAGCCAGAGTTTGTCAGGTTTAAATGGGTGCGGTTAACGAGGGACCAGAATTTCCTTGTGTTTTTTTGCTTACTTTCCCACACCAATTTTATCCAGTATTGGTTTTCCTGAGCCTGTTTCTCTTGAGAGACTGCCCTCCTAAATGCTTTTTGGGCATGATGATATGTGGCAAGGAAGGCGCTGTTCCGAGGAAATTTTAAAATCAACCTCAGTGCAGTGTTCCTTGCTCTCTTTAGTAGTTTAATAGCGGCTGAGGTCGCGGCCCCTACTGGAGGCAAACGATTTAAGCTCTGAGCTGTCGCGGGATATGAGTTGATCAGGTGGAGGCACAACTGTGACCATTTCCATATCGGGTTGGCTGCTTTGTCGAGACTGCCTGTTATGTAGTCCTTGCTTACTTTTAGAACACTCTGACTGTTGGTTTCATTCCATTTAAGGCGCTTGAGGTTTTCTGTATGAATTCCCTTATAAGTTGAGGGAGCCGCTTTATGAAGTTCCAAGTTTGCGGTGAGAGTAATGACCTGGGGCCTGTGGTCGCTTTCGGGCCGTGGATGGATGCAAAAACAGTTCAATTTGAACAGTAGTTCAAAATTACAGATAGTGAAATCTAAATAAGATTTTTTTCTTCCGTTCGACCAGGTCCAGTTTGGGGGTGAATCGCTTGATGTCCTTCCATTCACTACTAGGTAGCCTGCATTATAGAATCTAGTCACGGAGAGCTCACCTAATATGTTTGGGGCTTGCTTCAGGGGTTTGGATTGTGTAAAAGCCTCAATAATATTAGTCATGTCCGGCCCTTCCGTGTCAGCTACAATCCCCTGGAATAGATTTGTGTTGAAATCTCCGGTAAAGATGCGGTCCGAATTGGGATATTCAGTCGCGATGTCGTTCATGATTTCACACAATCGGACCAGGTGGTCTTTTTTTGTACGGGTGCAGGGGTTGATATACACATTGACAAGGAGAATTGAACGCTGCCTCCCAAAGGGATTGATTTTTACCCCAAGTAACCAGTCTTCTTTGAGGGGGATTTGATTGAGAGCACCTTTTAGATTATTTGTGATGTATATAGACAGGCCACCTTTAGGGTGGCCAAATTGGTTGTCCCTGAGAGCTGGTTTCCAAAACTCGATGTATCCTTCCATGGGACAGCCCTCTGTCGCCCAAGTTTCCTGTAGGGCGATTGCTGTATGTTTGCACAGAAAGTCCATAGTGTCTTCATTTGAAGTTTTTTGTTGAAGTCCGCTGATATTCCATGAGCACAGTGAGAATGGAGGCTGTCCCTGTTTGGTATATCTTTTGTGCCATGTATCTGCTGCTGTAAGGGGTTTTCTGGCGGAGTTGTGTGTTTCTGCAAGTGTTTCCCCCGCTGGCGGTCAGTTTAAATGTTTTGATGACAGGATTGCTGGCAACCACCCCCAGTTGTAATTAGCTTCTTCGGTGGCCCCAACTTTTTCCGGTCCTTTTGGTTTGACGTCAGCCCCTGAAGCGTTTTTTAGGACCGAATAGGGTCTTGCGCCTCCTGTTGTTTTAGATGTTGACAAGTGGCTGGGTGAAGTCGATCTTGTTAACAGGGAGGTGGGATACCCGGGGATGGAATAAGGATACACTCTAATTCCCCAGTTCCGCAGTGTCGGCTTCTGTTCAAGAAAGGCTCCTACCCAGCTCGGCGATGAGAAAGTCACCACAGTGGCCTCTGAGGGTTGATTTCCTCGTGGGGAGAGGAATTCGATGGATTCAATATTGTTCGTGGCCAGTCCGGCTAGACTCGGTATTCCTTCTGCTAATTTTAGCAGATTAGATCTGTTGAGAATATCATGCCGACCTTGTGATTTATATTCAGGGGCCAATAGAATCTGATGGCAAGGTGGAACGGTATTGGTTGACTCCGGGACACCTGTGGGCTTAATCTCGAGATTTTCGATTGTCCTGTCTGGATTGATTTCATATAGCTGTGGTGGCAGTCGTTGTGGAGCCCTTGTCAAGTGTGAGTTTTGACTAGTCGCAGCTTTAGGGTCGTTGCAAATAGTTTTGGAGTAATTGATTCTTGGCTTTGTGTTTTCTTTTCCCGGGGAGGTGAGAGCCATCGATGGACTAGAGTTTTCTGATGTCGTCTCTGATGTCGTCTCTGGTGTCGTCCTAGGCCCTATTGCACTTGCCGTGTCTGTGCTCACCCTTAAGAATTCTGTGTGATCCCTGCCCACGGCTGTTTCTGGAGCCATTATTTGTTTGCTTCGGACCTTTGGGCTGATTGCAGATTCTTGGGTGGGTTTTTCTGGAGTGACCCCCTTGAGGGTGGTTGTTCGCACTGCGACACTGTTTATGACGGGGGATCTTTTGTTTTCAGCTTTTTTAAAGATAGGGAAGAGTTCCTGGTGGACAATGTTGGTGTTTGTCCTTAGTTTGTTTCTGGCTTTGCGCTGGCGTTTGCGCTCTCTTTTGCTGCATGGTAAAACTGGCCCCCTATGGGCCACCGCTGTTAGGTCACTTTGAGGAGTGGGGCTGTATGTTTGCACAGGCTCGAGGTGATCTTGCCTAGTGGTGGGTCCGGTTGGTGGCGATGGCAGGCCGTTTTCTCCCGTTGAGTTTGATTTTGAGTGGGTGCCCTGAGTGTGACCGTTCATCTTCAATTGGCCAGTGTTTGTTCCTATGTTTGGGGCCTCGCCTTCTTTTAGGTTTATGTTCTGCTTGGCAAAAGGTTCAATAGGTTTAAAGTGATCTTGCTGTGAGGGGGATGGCGGTTTGGTGGGAACGTTTCCTCCTCTCAACAACTTTACTTCCCTTATGACTGTGGTTAGGCATTCTGGGAGTAGAGAAAGAGAGTCTATAATTGGGGAACAGCAGCAAGTTGATTCGGCGAGGTTCGTAGAGGCTTGCGCCCGTAAGATTAGGGCATTGAGTTTATCCAATTTACTGTCGATCCCAGACGTGAATAGGGCCAGAGTATTTAATAGGTCGACCTGCACCTCAAGTTTTATTGAATGGTAATTAAGTGCATTAACTGTTTGCTGCAGGGTTTGTAAAAGTTGTGGCCAAGCGCTGGTTCCGATGTTTTCTTCAGTGTTTTGTTTTTCGTTTGGGATTGAACCGGACCTGGGTGAATTCTCAGATGTCTTGAAAAAAACAGACAGGTCCGTCATAAACTGATCGTTCTGAGCAGGCAATGCTGGGTGGCTTTGCTGTGTGTCCTTTGTGTGTCCTGGTGGCGAGAAGATCATGCACTGGGGGCTCAAAGCTAGTGGTGCTGTTGGTGCTGTTGAGAAAATTGTTGTTTGTGAGGTTGGGGATTGTTGGCTGCTATTGGAGTACTCGGGGTTGGCTTGCCTATGAATTAAAGCCGTCGTTTGATGAAGGGAGGCCACAAGAGGCATGGTCGTGGCCGCTGCATGAGGTTCCGTGGATTGGGGCGGCATTGTTTGGTCCTCAGTTGGGCACGTAGGGTTCTCCAGTTCGATTTGTAGCGCTTGAGAGGGTAGGCGGTCCTCTACTGGAGACACTGAAAGCTTGTCCAATGGAAGGTGGTCAAGTTGAAAGCTTTTGTTGTTTTGGACATTACAGGAGGACCCAAATATGTAAACCTCAGGTGGCTCGATTGCCCTCTCGGTGTCGGATGCCTGATGGTGCGCTGGGGCCAGGTTGTGTGACCCGAATTGGGCCAAGTTGATCGAGCCTGGTTGCACCAGAGGAATGATGGTTAATGCCTCCGAAGACTGTGCTCTTTGTTGGGGTGATTCCACGAACTTAGATGAGGTTTTTTTAAAGAAGTCCCGTATGCTTAGCGGTTTTTGTGTGTTTAAAATATGGCCGGCGTTGACCGAGACCTCTGCAGCGTCAGGTAATGTTGCTTTCCTTTTTTTGGGTGCAGTGTACTTTCTCACCTTTCCTGATCTCATTGTCCCCGGAGGCTTTGGGCTAGGGCTTGTCTCTCACGGCCCAACACCAACAGTGTTTGTCACGGCTTTATTACTGCAGCAATTTTTTCAAAGGTATAGCTTCTGATTTCTGGCTTTCTGGAACTTTGAGCAGTTTTAAACTGCGATGTATGGCGTTAGACGTTGGTGGGACACGGCCAGTCTCCGACAACAAGCTCTCTCTTACGTTATAACGACTATTATGGCTGTTGTAGGGCTGTTTGCCCTGGGTGTGCAATGGAGCTCGGTGTACAATGGAGCTCGGGCTGGCGTCAGCTGGTAAACCACTGTTGGTTTATTTTTATTAGTTTAGTTAGTTGGTTTTATTAGTGTGGTTATTTGTTGTTTTTAGTCTTTTTGTTGTTTGTAGTCTTTTGACTACGGGGGGTGCAGTGCAACAGGCGTGGCTGGGCTAGGTAAGGCTTGGCTGGACTCTACACCTCCTCTTCCTTATGATGGTCCTCAATCACCGTGCTCAGCCGTTGCTTCAATCCCCGCTTTCACCCGCTTTCGCCACCTGATCCCTGGCCCCACATGCAACTAGGGGGGGGACCCTTAAGAGCCCCGAGTTGCAGCGTGTGTTGTCTGGTGGGCGTTGGGGGTGAGCACTGTTCCCTGTCAGCTTTTCCCAAACAGCTGCAGCGGCGCTCTGCTAACACACAAGCAGCACCGCTCAGTAAGTCAATGCGCTCCCCGCAGCACCCCCCGCGGCTCTCACCAGTTCTCTGCCGCAGCGGGGACAGGTCTCGCGCTCGTCACTCGCCTTTGGTGTCGGCTCTTGGCTCAAGACAGCTGTGGGTGACGTGTGGGTGACGTGTTCGTCCCTCGTCACATATCGCATGAGAACCGCCACTGTAGATTTCTCTTTTAGCCTCTTCGGCCCTGCTCACGGCAGCTGCAGCTGGGGTTTGACTATGGGTCTCGGGTCCCGGGCCGTTCGCCGACCGCTCTCGCTCCACGCCACCACTATAGCGCCGTTCTGCTGTCTGGCTGCTCGCTGCTCGCTGCTCTCTAGCTGCACTCTAGCGCCACCTGCAGCCTGTGTTCAATGCGCACTTTGCGATCGGCGGAGGTGCTAATGCCCAGAGTCCATAGTTGCTTATGCTTCTCGAGCCCTATCCCCCATAGAGGAAAGATTCTCTGTCATTTAAATAGAAACATTAGCTTGTGTTTGCGCCCTCGAGCATTGTAGACCTTTTATCTGGGGTAAATGTAAATGTAAATGTATGAGACTTGTAAAGCGCACTGCTGCCCTGAGGCGGTGTGGCGCTGTAGACCGCTGGGGAACCCGTCCTGGCTATCCCTGTGAGATGGTCCCTACTGGGTATCTCCAAGGTGAAACCAGGCATCCCCTGCGAATGTGGGGAGCCGTTGTAGAAATGAGGCAAGCTAATGCCCAGAGTTGCCGAGTGTGATCCCTGGTTAGAGTATTTACAACAAGGGGTGGTGAGGGACAGAGTCTCTGAATTAAGCAGAAAGCTCTCACCCAGTCAAGAGATCAGGGCTAGATCCAACACCGTTTTTTAGCTCACTGCACCATCCCAGTTTCAGAACCTGGCTGTATGCAAGTTAGTCTGTTCCTGTCCCAGTGCATGATGGGAACAGGGCAAACCAAACTACAAAAGCCAATTCTTACACTGGGAAGGAAACAAGCTCCCGGGGACCGGTTTCTGGCATTACAGCCGTCTTCGGCCCGGTTTGCTTGAATCCTGATGGTGCAATGAGCAAGGGTCTCACATCTGAGAATACCCTTCCACGCTTAGGGTGGACAAAAATATTTACAACAAGGGGTGGTGAGGGACAGAGTCTCTGAATTAAGCATAAAGCTCTCACCCAGTCAAGAGATCAGGGCTAGATCCAACACCGTTTTTTAGCTCACTGCACCATCCCAGTTTCAGAACCTGGCTGTATGCAAATTAGTCTGTTCCTGTCCCAGATGGCTGTAACAAAGGCCTTGGTGGTAACAATTAAAACCTGATGGTAAGGAGTCCATAGTTGCTTATGCTTCTCGAGCCCTATCCCCCATAGAGGAAAGATTCTCTGTCATTTAAATAGAAACATTAGCTTGTGTTTGCGCCCTCGAGCATTGTAGACCTTTTATCTGGGGTAAATGTAAATGTAAATGTAAATGTATGAGACTTGTAAAGCGCACTGCTGCCCTGAGGCGGTGTGGCGCTGTAGACCGCTGGGGAACCCGTCCTGGCTATCCCTGTGAGATGGTCCCTACTGGGTATCTCCAAGGTGAAACCAGGCATCCCCTGCGAATGTGGGGAGCCGTTGTAGAAATGAGGCAAGCTAATGCCCAGAGTTGCCGAGTGTGATCCCTGGTTAGAGTAGGCACCAAGGCGAGAATTATCGAGTCCGCTGACCCTGGTCCACGACCCTGCCGTGTCGGGAATTGAACTCTGGTCCCGGGCCGTTCTCTGCTTCCAGGTCTGCCGCCTCTAACCAGTGAGCCACACCACTCCACAATGTAAGGTATGTAGTAATCACACTTCTTTGGTAAAGCTGTTCTCCACTGAAGATATGTACAATGTATTAGCACGAATGGCTAGGATGCCAATGAGGTTGCAAGATTTTGCTTACAAATTTGAATATGTGCCAGGCAAAAAGAATGTTGTTGCTCACTACTTATCTAG